>NC_135548.1:11678232-14185732 GCF_045843805.1 Urocitellus parryii
TAACTGTAAAAGCACCAACCCCTTTCCTACTTAGCATCAAATTTGTACTCTTATCATATAATACCCCCCTACCCCCGTGTATCCACAATGGGGACTGTGGTTCTGGGAATTTCAACTTTCAGTATTTCAAAATTCAGAAACGTAACCTTTGGGGATTGCCATTTGGAGGACTTTAGATGTTCAGAACTGGTATCACTTAACTTAAGGGAGGAGACCTAAAGATAAACCAAACTCCAATAACATACTAATAAAAATGCTTATACAACAGTATGGTTGAACTATTGAATAGGAAAATAATAATTTAACAAAAGGGGAATGTATTAATTTTTAGAAATAGAATGTATACTTAGAATACTCAGGAAATTAGAAAAATTTAAATACAATAATTTAGCAAAATAGCAGGACATAAAACCACTTCATAAAACCAGCACCGTTTCTCTTTTCTACAGTTTAGATGGTCACTTTCCAACAATAACAACGAAAGCAACATAAGGTAGCTCAATAGTGATTATAGTTCTCTATGCTAAATGCAGTCTGTTAAGTACCTCACTAACGGAACCTTGGAAAACTCAAGTTCAGGTATGACAGCCACGTATTTTGAGGCCTAAATTGTATAACAACCTATTTTTCAAAGCAGTGATGTAGAATACAAGGGTGAGAGTCTTCATGGAGAATAAATTACAAAAATTTTCCATATGTATTTAATACAATTCAATCAAAGGAGATACAATTAAACTAGAAGACATGAGGTTTTGGGTTACTGCACAGGTATATATTATCACAAGAATAGTTCATCAGGATTTTCCATATTCCTTTGGCCCAATCCAAAACCAAATTTTTATCAGTGCATATTAATTATACAAAATAAAAAGTTTCATTGTGGTATATTCACACATGTATATTCATATATTCTCACCCACTGTCCCTTCAATCCTTCCCCCCCATGATGCCCTTTTTCTTAATAGTCTCCCTTCTACTTAATCTTTTTTTCCCTCTAGATCACACATGACAGTACATGTGATATTTGTCTAAGTCTAGCTTATTTCTTATACCATGTTTTTCTCCAGTTCTATCCATTTGCCTACAGATCACGATTTCATTTTTCTCTATAGTTGAATAATACTCCATGATATATGTAGTCTCCATTTTATTTATTCATTCACCCATTAACAGGCACCTTGGCTAATAGCACATAACAGTTAATGTGATATGTGCTGCAATAAACATAGGTATGCAGGTATCCTTCATGTATACACCCAGGAGTAGTACAGTTAGATCATATGATATTTCTATTTTTAGGTTTTGAGGAAACTCCCCACTGATTACCACAGTGGCTGTACTAGTTTACACTCCCATCAACAGTGTACAAGGGTTCCTCTTCTCACAGGTCCGTACCAGCATTTATTTTTTGTTTGTTTTTGTGTTTGTCCTGGGGATTGAACACAGGGGCACTTTACCATTGAGCTACATCCACTATCCTTTTTATTTATTTTGAGACAAGGACTCAGTAAGTTGCTGAGGCTGGCCTCAAATTTGTGATCCTTCTGCCTCAGCCTCTCAAGTCACTGAGATTACAGGCAAATGCCACAGTGTCCAGCTATTTTTTTAATATTCTTTTTTTTTTTAAAGAGAGAGTGAGAGGGAGAGAGAGAGAGAGAGAGAGAGAGAGAGAGAGAGAGAGAGAGAGAATTTTAACATTTATTCATTTTTTCTTAGTTCTCGGCGGACACAACATCTTTGTTGGTATGTGGTGCTGAGGATCGAACCCGGGCCGCACGCATGCCAGGCGAGCGCGCTACCGCTTGAGCCACATCCCCAGCCCCTTTTTAATATTCTTGATACTAGCCATTCTGACTGGGGTAAGATGGAATCTTTTTTTTTTTGTAGTTGTAGATAGACACAATTTATTTATTTATTTATTTATTTATTTATTTTTATGTATTTTTTTAAAAGTCCTTTGGGATAACTCACAGAACTTGATAGATTTATGACAAAACTGTTACAAAAATATGAAATCCAAAGAATCCTAGGAAGTAGGAAGTAAAAAATAAAAGGAAAATTAACAGTGATGAAAGGAAATACATATTAGATTTTAAAACATGCCAGAACAGCCCCTTCCCAAAAACTTACCAAAAACAAACATTAATTTAAAAAAAAACCCACAACATGAAGAGAAAATATTAAAAAAGACAAATGTCAAGTGATAAATACCTATTTTTGGAAGGTAGAAAACAGATTCAGAAAAAGTCATTAAACTGGGCTTAGAGGCTCAGTTTATCAGAAAGTCTAAAATAGAGTTGCAAGTTTAAGCATTGTGAGGCATGTCTCAAAATATTTATGTGGTATTGAGAACTGAACCCAGTGCCTCACACACTCTAGGCAAGTGTGCTACCAATTGAGCCCCATCCCCAGCCCCAGAAAAATTTTTAAAGTCACTAACTCAGCAGCTCAGAAATCCAAGGGACTTCCTAAAAGAAGCTAGTATATTTTCTCCAAAGTGCCTTAAAAGCTTAGAAGTTAGAAATATAAAATGCATAGATGAATCATGTATTTACAAGACTTAAAACTTTTATATGAAAGTACGCAAAGTAGTCTGATCTCCAAGGAACCTACCTATCTACTTATTGCAATTAAAGGACTATGAATTCTTCCTCTACAAGACATCAGACTTTGGTCTCTGAAGAAACTGAAAGGAACAAGCTCCAACTTAACAGAGTCAGGTATAGTATAGGACAAGAATGAGGCACCTCACCAAGAAATAAATAAATAAAAGGTTTTTGAGGGCGAGGCCTATCACCTACTATCCACATAGGTTCCAATAATACCTATTATCTAAACTCCTTCTCCCAAGGAAAGGAATTAGAAAATAATTTTTCTGGAAAAGTGAATAAATCCAAAGAGGGTGCACTTAAATGATATCAAGGGCTCTCCCCACAGAAAAGGTGATTCACCTCAATCACACTGTCCAAGAGTGAAGGCTTCAACATCCTTTAGGGAAGAGTCCATGGCAATACACCAAAACTAGAACTAGAGAGCTTTGGGTAACATTCTTAGTGTCATGCTTTTAAAAAACTGTTCACTTACTGAACCCCTTAGACACTTGAGAAAAAGTTCCATCCCATAAAAGAGACAAAAACAAAGATGACAAAACCCACAACAGAAAATACAGACACAGAACAAAACTTCAAAAATCTCTGATATCCTTAAAGGAAAAATAGCTAACATGACTGAGTGCTTTCTATGTACCAGGGACTTTTCTAAGTGATGTACTGGTATTATTGCTCTTAATTTTCATACAGCTCTTACAAAAAGTCTATTGTTATCTTCATTGCTGAAATTAGAGATAATATCACATACACAAAGCAAAAGGATGTTAAGAAATGTTTAAAGATCAAAACACTGAAATTGAAATGATGACAAGCAAAACAGGAGGAAAAAACAAATCAAGATAAAATGAAGGATTCTCCTGAAAAAATAGAACAAAAGCCAAAGAAAATGGAAAACAGATGACAAATATTAAATTAAATAAATTTTAAGGCTCATATCCAATTATAATCATTCCAGAAGGGGAGACCAGGGAAAATCAAAGAGGAGAATATTAAAGAAATAATGTTTAAAAGAATTCATAGAACTGAAGGACAGCCAGGATGGCAATTATCAAGAATACAAGTAATAACAAATATTGGCAGGGATGTGGGGAGAAAGGTATACTAATGTATTGCTGGTGGGACTGCAATATTATTAATTCCAGAAAACTTGGAAGAGAACCACCATTTGACCCAGTAATCCCACTCCTTGGCATATACCCAAAGAACTTAAAACCATCATGCTATAGTGATGGTTATAGCAGCTCAATTCACAATAGCTATGCTCTGGAACTTACCTAAGTGCCAGTTGAATGGATAAATAAATTGTGGTATAAATATGCAATTACTCAACCATAAAGAAGTATAAAATTATGGCATTTGTCGGTACGTGGATGGAACTGAAGACTATCATGCTAAGTGAAATGAGCCAATCCCTAAAAACCAAAGACTGAATATTCTCTGCTCTGGGGGTGCTAACACACAATAGGGGTGGGGGAAACAACAGAAGCTCACTGGATTAGGCAAAGGGGAATGAAAGGAAGGGAGGGGAATAGAATAAAATGAATTGGACATACTCTATACAACCATAAGAATGGAAAGTTATATTTCATATATGTATACTAAGTCAAAATACATTTTATTGTCATATATAACTAAAAAGAAAATATTTTTTTTAAAAAAAGTACTGAAAGAAACCAATATACCACTATATAACACAATAAGTGAAAAATTTTAAATATGTATTATTGTGAAACGTAAGATCAGAGATAAAAAGCTTTTTAAAGAGGAAAAATAAGACAAATATAAAGTCAAGAATCAGAATAATACTGAAACTGCCAAAAAAATATCAAGCAATGTATTCAGGTTATATTCAACCTGAAATTCCATCAACTAATCATTTTCATATATATTTCCAAATCTTATGTCCCCAAATATCTTTTCTCAAGAGACTAACAATATTACTAAAATGAAGGGATGGGGCTGGTTCAGAGGCAGAGCACTTGCCTTGCACACGGGAGTCAGTGGCTTCGATTGTCAGCACCACAGAAAAAATAAACAAAATAAAGATATTTTGTCCATGTTTAAATTAAGGGATAATCCCAAAAAGAAAACAAGGGATGCAGGAAACAGGAGTTCTAAGAAAGGAGAAGGGCAAAAGGAAGTTCTAAGACAATGGCTGGGCAGATACATATCTATGAGTTTATATCTATGAGGGTTCTATATTTGAGGTCCCAGGAGGAGATGAGCCAGAAGCCCAGAGCTCGGGAGGCGCTGAGCCAGGACTGGAGTCTGAGTGTGCTGGGTCCTGAGGGCCACCGCCCTGGGCTCCAGAGGGCAGCCCAGGCTCTGGGCCTAAGTAGGAGGGTGTCAGGCTGGGGCAGGGCAGGGCCAAGCGGGGAAGCACGGGGCCAGCCTTCCAGGAGCGAGAGCGGGGTGTGTGCGTGTCTTTTTGGGGCATGCGTGTGCCTGCGCTCGCGCTCTCTCTCTCTCTCTCCCCCTCTCTCCCTCTCTCCCTCTCCCTCTCCCTCTCTCTTGCTGCTGTTCTGCTTCCTCGGCAAGCCTCTCCCTCCCCCTCCACTGGGGTTTTCTTTCTTCTTGTCCTTATTCCTTATTGTCGTCTTCATTTTTTAATGAGACTTAATTAGCGTCGAGTTTGTCCTCCGGCTCCCTCCCCGCCCCTGCCCTCCCTCTCCCTCCATCCCTCCCTCCTGCCCTCCCCCCTGCCTTCCCTTCTCTCCGTCCCTCCTCTCCCTCCTCCCCAAGGTCCAGGCCAAGCGATCTGACCAATGCACGTGAGAACAAAGCATCAGGCTAACGGGGGCCTGGGCAGGAAGCCAGAGCTGAGATGATGGGTCTGCAATAGCGAAGCAGGATGGTGCTTCCTCAGCCTGGGGCCTAGCGGGTGCAGGCTCAGGCGGGTGGGAAGACAGGCGGGCACCAGACGTGGCTTCTCCAGGGTGGTGAGGGCCAGGCTTCAGTGAGGGCCAGCCTTCCACACCCAAGTCAGTCCTCTTCTGTTCTTCTCTGGAGCCTCTCACCTTGCCTTTCAGTCCTCAGTGAGGACAATCTGAGGGTCAGCCAGGATCACACACATCCCAACAGGAACCCACAGGTTAAGGGCAAAGCTGAGGCCAGAATCCCAGAAGTCAGGCTCCCTGGCTTCCCTTCTCCTGGCTTGGCCATGCTGGGTCCAGGCCGAGTTGGTGGGAGGAATGGCATGGTGGACATACAGAACAGGGCCTGGGATCCCTAGAGGGTCAGGCAGAGCCCTCCAGGGCGACCAGAGAAGGGGCAGCTGGGACAGTTCTGGCATGTTGAGCAAGACAGAACATGGACACGATGCCTATCAGAGGAATGGGTCAGAGTCCCTTGGATATCCTCTGCCTTGGCTTCCTGCAGCTTATCCAGAGCTCAACACCAGACTTAGGGGGGAGGGGAACAGGCAGGAGGAGGACCTAGGATGGGCAGGAATCCCCCTCCACAGCCAGTCCTCCCAGCCTGCCTCCCTGACCCGGCCAACAAGCCCTCACCCTGATGCCAATCATGGCCTGGGGCCTGGCTGAGAGAATATCCGTGAACCTTTACTCCTTGTCCTTCTGAGACCCAGGTGTGAGCATGTGTCCACTTGGCTTCTCTCGTCCACCCAATCCATTGCATGCTCCTCAAGAGCCATGCTCAGAGGCTCTTAGTTTTGTAGGGGTGTCAGAGAAACTGAGAGAAACCATGTCTGTGTGGTGATCCTTGGAGTCCAAGAAGTCATGGGAGCTGATGAGATGTCAGGGCTTGGCATCAGGGAAGGCCTCCCAGAGGAGGTGATATTTGAACTAGGAGTGAATGATCAGTTGGGTGTAGATGACAGAGGATAGAAACGGGTTCCCTTCAGCCCTGAGAAAGCTGGAATGCATTTTGCTATTCTAGTGATTCTTTACAACTTTGGGATCCTGGGCCCAGAAGGAGGCACTTGCCAGACCAGGCACATGGGCGAGGCTGAACTTGAACACAGACCCCGGTTCTCTACCACCTCGGGCAGTGATGGGACCTAAGACAGGGCCATAAGCCCTTTTTCACCTGACTTCCCTATCCCTTTATCCATCATGGGCCCTAGCCACCTGATGTGACCTAAAGTTCCACACTGCACAGACCTCCCAAGTCTTCCTTGGTTTTTGTTTGTACTAGAGATTGAACCCAGGGGCACTTAAACCCTGAGCCACACCCCAGGGCCCTTTTTGTATTTTATTGAGAGACAGAGTTTCACTGAGTTGCTTAGGGCCTTGCTAAATGCTGAGGTTAGTTTTGAACTCATAATCCTCCTGCCTCAGCCTCCGGAGCTGATAGTACCATAGGCGTGCGTCACCGTGCCTGGCCCCAGGTCTTCCTTTGTGAACCTTATCTCTGCCCACTGCTCCAATCTGTTCCCAACCCTGGACCTCACTCTCTAACTACAGGAATTCCAGAGATGGAAGGCCCATCCCATCTTCACGTTTGCTTCAAATGCAGCTTGAAGATCACCTTCCTTTGGTGACTTTTCACCTCCTGAGCTGTTCCAGGACTTACTATAATCTTCTTGGAATTTTCTTTTTGTAGGGACTCCAAGTGGGATCCAGTCCCATTTTTCTGAGCATGCCTCCCTAGGCTCATCCAGGGCCACTGTGGAGAGCATCCAGGTTGTAAACTGCACAAGGTTCCTGGCCAAGGACGAGTGGGGGCCAGAATCCCACCTGCCTTCTGCTTACCAACCCTGTGGGGCCCTGGCTCCTCTTCCCACTCCCATCCCCACTATGAGGCCCCAGAGGAGGAGGAAGGGGACTGGAGATGATGAACTCTGTGATCCTGTCCCAGCTGAGAGCCTGGGTTTGTGAGCTGCGACACAGATCTGGTGAGTGGAGCCAGCTCGGGACAGAGGCTGTTCTGGGTATGCGAAGGGACTGTGTGTGAGAATTAGTGAGAGGAAATGAAAATTGGGGATGGCCCTCGGGGGAATTGACTACAGATGATGTCAGAGAAGAGGTGGCCTCCTGGAGAACAAGGGACCCAGATGGCTGCAGAATGGCATGGTGGGAGGGGGGCAGGAGGTGTGGGAAGGAGGGGCTCTTTCTACTGTCCCAAGCAGGGAGGCAAAGCAGCTTCCTTTAGGCCCCACTCAGACCACCTGGCTCTTTGCCCCTAACCGCCTCCTAGCTCTCCTGGTACCTGAGGACCTGGGGAGGTGTATTCCTGTGGAGGCCCTCAGGTAGGGAAGGCTGGGAGGAGGGCATCCTCAGGATGGCTCTCACCTTCTGGCAGCACACTTCCCAGCTTGCACAGGGCTGGCTTCTCCCTGCAGGGTCACCCTTTAAAGTGATATTGAGAGTTCCCAAGAGATGGCTGTGTCTTTCTCGATTTCCCCCTGCCTTGGGATGGAGACAGGTGGCTCCTGTGATGTCCTCCTCCCACCGGTTTCTTCTCTGTCTTCCAGCCCAGCCCTGCCCACCCTGGGGCCTTGAGCCAACAAGTCCGCATTGATTCAGGGGCTTCTCTGGAGTAGAGATAGAGGCTGAGCCTGGCTCCGTCTGCTTCGTTTGGGTTCTACTCATTGAGTGGTTTTGGGGGAAGAAAAAAAGCAGTAGTGACCATGGGCTTTCACCTCCAATTGGTAACATCGACCTTGGGCTGGAAACATTCCTGGGTTCCATGCTCTCCAGACTGGTAGAGTGGAAATTAGGTGCATTGCTACTCCCACCATCTTGGGAGCCAACAGAGAAATGTCACCCCAGCCTCTCCTCACCTAGCTCTGATATTACTTCCCCATCCATTTGGCTTCCAGCTCTTCAGTTCAGGAGACTGCAGAGTGCACTTGGCTGGCTGCCTCTGTAGTGAGTCCCACATTCTGGAAGTCCTTCTTGATGTCTGACATGAAGCCTTCTTGCTGCAACCAGCTCATTATTTTTTCTCCTCATTCTGTCCACAGAAGTGTCAGAGGGAGTCTTCTCGTTTAAGATCATGCTGTGAATGAAATTGAGAAGACAGGGAAGCATAAGCTGGACTAGGAAGCCTAAAGAAACTCAAGAGTCGGACTGGGGTAGAGAACTTGCCTAGCATGTGGGACGCAGTGAGTTTGATCTTCAGGACCACATAACAATAAATAAAATAAAGGGATCGTGTCCATCTACAACTAAAAATAAAAGTTTTAAAAAAATGAAGAGCAGAGTCTGCTAGAGTGGGAGCCTCTCCTTAGCTTAGTGACTTTGAACAATGCTACGCCTATGGTCCTCAGCATTGGCTCCCTGTTCAGCATGCCGTCCCTCAACAGTCTCTCCTGCTACCATTCATCCTGCCTGTTAGTCAATTATTCAGCCAAGGGCTGTGTGCTTCTCGCAACCCGTGGCACTACTGGGGGTAGGGGGCACTGTCAAGGAGGGGACCGTGCAGCCAGGCTGTACCCTTCAGGGGCTCCCAGCCTCGCGGTCCTTGCTGGCCTCACCTCTCCCTCCACCCAGGCTGGGGTGGGGGTGAGAGGTCTTCCAGTGCAGCTGAATTGGGTCATTAAAATCACTCCTCTACCCCTGACAGATGACCTCCCAGGTCTGTTCCTGTCCTATGTTTCCGTGATCCCAGCTGGGGGTAACCAGTTAGCCCTTGTGATGCTTGGCTGGTGGTGTGGGCTGTAGAGTGGGAAGGGGTGGGGTGGAAGAGGCCTGAGGAAGGCCACTCTCAGCACACACCAGCACACACTGTCCCCTTTGTCTCGTCCCTCACTTCTGCAACAGGCCCTGCCAGGGTGCTGTCCTGGGAACTCAAGTGCCAGAGGAAGGAAGGACAGCACTATCAGTGGTTGTGGGTCCAGGCCAGCTCTGGCCATTTGTGGGCTGTACCAGGCCTTTGGATCAGGCTCAGGCAGAGGGTGTCCCCAAAGCTTTGAAGAACAGAGATAGGAGGAGGTGGGGGCTTTGGAAGTGAAAAAGAGAGCAAGATCCCTGGCCAGTAAACGGGCCATCCAGGGGCCTGGCATCTTGGACCATGTGTCGCCACCCATGCAGTGCGGGTGCCAGGTGGCTTCCTCCTGGTGGAATATTCCACCAGCTCTCCAAGGGCATGACGTTAGACAAGGTTTGGACTCTGCTCAGGATGCTGGTGGAGCTATCCTTGTGCTGATGGTCAGAGGTGAGGTGGGCCCCAGAGACGGCCATAAACAGGCACCTGGGCCACTTAGAACCTTCTGAGTGTCTCCTTTGGCTCCCATCATGCCTACATCAAGAACAAATGATTAGCCATCACTGAAAATTCAGGAGTTTTCTACATAAAATTCCAGATTTATAACTTTGAAAAAAATCTCTGACAATCTAGTAATCCTGGTCTCACACTCACAAGGCCATAGGCAGCTGGAGTGGAGTGGCGCTGTCCCCTGAGCCAGGGCACATACTCTCGGCTTCTCCATGGCCTTCACCTGCCTGAGTTTGCTCTGCCTGGGGTGAATGGGGAGATCAACGCCCACAGAGAAAGGAGCGCCCTCACTGGATATTACCCCAGGGTGAGGGACAACATTCCCCCTTCACCTTCCTCCCCAGAGCTTGGCCAGAGGCTCCAAGGCCCCTCTGCCACCACTGTCCCCCTCTTCTCTGGAGGCCTGTTAGAGTCTGTAAACAAGTCTGGATGGCGCCTGGCAAAATGCCAGAGGGAGTGGTTTGTGAAGTAATGCCAGCAAGCCATTAAGTGTGGAGATTTCTTATTGGTTGACTGCTGTATCTAGTTTATGTTAATTAAGATAAGCTGTGTGGAATGTATAAATACCCCTCCTGTCCTACAATAAACGGCTTCCACTCCTGCTGTATCAATCTACACAAGTTGTTCGTCACCCCCCGCCCCCCCTCTTAGTTTGCTGCAGCCGGACTGCGGCAGAGGCCTGGCAGCCTCTGTGGCCAGGCTTGGTCTGGCTGCCCTCCTGCCCCAGCCCAGGCCCAGGCCCCATTTGGGTGGGAGCAGAGGCGCTGTGGGGCCTCCACAGCCTGGCCTCAGCACCCACAGCTTGGAACATTAATGTCGTGAAGTGCAGGGGCCACCGCCGCCAGGCCTGGGGTGCCTGACCACTGAGCTGGGGCTTCCTTCTGCAAACAGCCCTGACTGGCCCAAGCTGGGCGTCCCTGTGTCTGTGAGCCCAAGGGGGCACTGCAGCCACCCATCCTGGCCACCCAGGCCTCTCTTGCTGCCTCTGACTTCCTGGGCCCGTTCTTTCCTGTGACCACCCCAGTCCTGTTTCTCTCTCTTCCTTCTGCTGCTCCTCCTCTCTCTCTCAGCCAGGCTTGCTTTCTGCCTCTTTCTGTCTTGGTTTGGTTGTTCTCTCTGGCATGGGCCCTTGCTCTTCTTCAGGGTCCTGCCTGCTTGCTGGGTCTGTCTGCTGCAGCGCCATCTTGCTGACCCACAGGGGTGCCTGCCCGGCGTCTGTCTCTTGCTCTCCATCTCTGAGCTGCACCGTTTCTCCCCAGCTCTGCTGTCCCTCAGCTCTCCTACACTGTGTGTCTATTAGGCGCCAGTATCTCCCTCACTCCAGCTCTCTGGGCCTCCCTCAGTCTGTGTTTTTGAGGCCACAACAAGGAGGGCTTCTGGGAGGTTGGCTGTGCTGGATCAGCATGACCCCAGCATCAGGATAGGAGGAATCCTGCTGACGGAGCTTTTCTCTGGGGCTGAGGAGGGGCAGCAAGAACCAGCGGCCAGGGGCCCCAAGGAGAGGGCAGTGTCCTTTCCATGCCTGTGTCCCTTGCCCCAGCCAGCTCAGGGCATGACCCCAGCTGAAGAAAAGGAACAGCCTCCAAGGGGCTGCTCCCTCCCATTGCTTCCTCACCACTGATGCCCCCCAAAATAGACACAATGCACACACTGCCACCAGCAACCCCAGTCCAGCAACAACGGGATGGAATTCAGGGGTGTGCTGTTCCTGGCCTTGCCTGCCTTGGCCTCGATGGCAGGGGCTCTGGGGAAAGGAAACCACCCAGGGGCCCCTGAAGCAGACCATGGGCTACGAAGAGCTCATGGCAGCTGACCCTCCTCTCCCAGATGACACCCTGCTCCTCACAACTCTTCCACATTTAAAGGCTCTGCTCCTGAGGAGGAAAAGTGTGTGACTTCCCCTCTCACCTATCTCTGAGGCCTGATCCTACTGTGGGTCAGCAGGTGCCTAGACCAAACTGAAATCCTTCCTGCTGAGGTTCAGGTGAACAGGGTGTGTGTGCGTGCGTGCGTGCGTGCGTGTGTGTGTGTGTGTGTGTGTGTGTGTGCGTGTGTGTGTGATGGGGGTGAGTCCATGTGCCTAGACAGAGTGGAAAAGCAGTGGTCAATGTGTGCCTGTGTGCCAGGGACACAGGGAACTCAGAGGAAAGACGATGGGTCTTGTGGCAGAGGGACAGAAGGGACAAGGCCTAGAATGGCAAGAACACCTGTGGACACAGATGCAGAGAGAAGAAGAGGATGGAGAAGAAGGTTCCAAATGATATAAGGCCAGGAAGTTTCCCTGAAGAAGAATCAGGAAGATTTGTGGGGGGAGTCTTCTACACCCCAAAACACTGTAGGAGTTATGTGGGGTGAGAGAGAGTCTTCAGAGACACACAGTGGAACTTACTGTTTGCATGACGAGTGTGTCCCAGTTTGCCAGAGACTGACCAGATTGGAGAACTGAAACCCCTCAGGCCCCAGGGACCTAGGACAAGTGAGGGGCCCAACTCCCTGCCCCCCCCGCCCAACAGGCCTTATGCACCTGCAGACAGCTCGTGTCTACCTCCAACAGCCCTGGGCCAAGGATCACAGTAGGCAGGCCCCATTTGACAGAAGAGACCATGTGAAGACCTGGCTCTAATGTCATGTGGAGAGTGGCCAGTGTGAAGTCAAGGTCTGTTGTCTGTCTGCCTTGGACTTTTTAATTCTAGTCGCTGAGACCTTCAGGGACAGACTTAGGAACCTCACTCCTCCTCCCACACATCCCCACCTCAGCAGTTTCCAAGTCCTGCCATGAGGCACTGTCATCTGGAGCCACTGCCCAAGTTCCCCTGGGCTGGGGCTGGGAATGGGGGTGGGCTGGGAGAAGGGGGGCCTGGGTCCCCTTAAGCCTGAGGCTTGCCAGGACTTCACTGGGGATGGCCACCTGTTGATTTTTTGGCTTCTCCCCCAGCTGGAGGCAGGACCGGCTGCTGGGGAGGGGGTGAGTGTAGGAGGTGGAAACTGGAGGGAGTGCTGAGGGGGGTGTCTCCAGAGTCTGGCTGGGTTCCTGGGCTCCAGGTGGTAGGTCTGGGGAGGGCTGGCCAACCTCTGAGAGCAGGCTGGGTGCTGGCCCCTGGAGTCCCACGCTGTTGGTCAGTGCCTCTGGTGTACTGGGGGGTGAGGAAGCAGCGACAGAGCAAACAAGCAGAGCCTGTGAGGACAGGAAGCAATCACAGAGCACCTGGCCTAGGCTGCTGTGGGGGTGCAGGCTGAGGCCAACCTAGGCCACCAGCTAGGGGTGGCCTGGAACAAGGCCAGCAGAGCACAGGGAGTAGGCTCTAAGCTGTTGAGATTCTGGGGAGGCCATAGCAATTGTCTTCTGCCGGGGGATGAATCCCTTCCACTTAGAAGCAACTCCAAGTAAGGAACTACCTTGGTGAACTTGGGATACTGGTTTCCTGTCAGGAGGTCTTGGTCCTAGGTCTAGCCATGGCATTCATGAGCTTTGGGGAGTATCTGTTCTGCACTCTGAGTCTTAGTTTGGCCAACTGTATAATGAGGTGATTGGAATAAACAATCCTGAACAGTTCTTCCAGATATCATAGTCCATAATACAATAATGTTGCTGAGAGCTAAGGACTTTTTTTGGCAATGGAAGATTTCTTGAGTGTCAGTTGGATGTATTCTCTGGCTTCATTAGCAGCATCAAGAGAAGGAATTATTTATCTATTTATTTACTTATGTATTTATTGGCTGTGGAGGCTTAATCCAGGGATGCTCCACCACTAAGCTACATCCTCATCCCTTTTTATTTTCTTATTTTGAGATAGGGTCTCACTGCAGGGCCTTGATAAATTGATGAGACTGGCCTCAAACTCATGATCCTCCTGTCTCAGCCTCCTGAGGTGCTGGGATTATAGGCATGTGACTCTACCTGCCTATAGGTTTAAGACACAGGCTCTCTCCTTAAAGAATAATGTTATCTTAAAAAATACTATATATTAGGCAAGGCACAGTGGTGCATACCTGAAAACCAAGCTACTCAGTAGACTGAGGCAGAAGGATAACAAGTTCAAGACTGGCCTGGGCAAGGCAGTGAGACTGTGGTGGTACAGTGCTTGTCTAGCATGTATAAGTCCCTTGATTCCATCCACAGAATGGAAAAAAAGTCAATAGCTACACAGTAAATATTTACATGGGCTAGAAGTTTCACTGAAGTGGTCTCATTGAGGAATTTTCTCCCAAATCCTGTAAAATGGGTATAATTATTATTGCTATTCTAGAGACAAAAAAAAACTGTCACTAAGGGGTGTTGAGTGACTTGCCTAGGTGTGCTGGTTGAGGAAGAATAAACCACAATTGTACCTACCTCAACCAGACTCCAAAGGCAGCACTCTGAATCATGACTCCAAATGGCTTCTCTGGCCAATAAGGAGCCAGTAAACATCCACATTCGCTATGGTGGACTTTCCCACTCAATAGCTTTGTTCAGCTTTACAATAGGCCTGTGCACCTGCCAAGATGATCCCCACTTTCCAGATACGGACACTGAGGAGCAGCAAGTGAAAAGCAGAGCTGTGCATCGGGGTAGTGCTATATTCCCTCCACCCCACCTTGCCTACGTGGCTCACATAGAAAGCCAGCAGCACTCCTAAAGTACCTGGGAAGTGCTTTGTCTTGTCACCTACCCCCTAGGCTACAGGTGGCCCAGAGCATTTCATGCTTCACTCTGGACTGAGGGTCCACAGTCTTCCCTTTTCTTCCCACCCCAGGGGTTTATTGAGCACCTACTATATTCCAGGCATTGTGGTGGTGTTCTGTGAGTTATTCCCTTAAGTTCCACAGTCACTCTGGGATGTCATTCAGAACTTCATTTTGTGGATGAGAGACCTGAGGCTCAGGAGCTTTTGTGGATCCCCTAAGTCTTCTGGCCTCCTTCTCTCCCAGGCCCTAGGGCAGGAGCTAAAGGGCCCTTGGGGCCTGTTCTTATAGCTCTGTCCCCTTCAGAGGACTCATTCCAGGAAGTGACCTGCCACAGTCAGATCTTCCTTTCAGCTCCTGGAAGTGAGTACAGGGTGAGCGGTCTCACAGTGACCTCTGTCCCTGTCTCTATCACATGCAGCTCCCTTTCCCCACTTGCCTGGAGCTGGGCTCAGGTCTCGGGTGGAGAGCCCTTTGGGACACTGATCTTCAAGTGCTCATGGGCTACCAGGGCCTCATCTCATAGGTACCGTTCTGAGCTCTTTGACCTAAATTCCCTGATTTCCTATTCTGTGTAATGCAGTGAAGCAGATACTGTTATTATCATCATGCCCATTTTGCAGATGAGGAAGTTGAGAGGCAGCCAGGTTCTCTGGATTACCAGAAGCCACACAGCCAGCAAGTGGTAGAAGCAGAATTCACACATGTGAGGGAGCCTGCTGCGCACAGGCCCTGTTCCTAGTGCAGTCACATTTGTGCTAATAATAGGGAAAGGTCCCTAAGTGCCATCCTCAAGGAGTGTGCCCTTGACTGGAAGCAAGAGGAAGTAATCGAGGGGCTTCACCTAGGAGGGACATGATCTACTTTGCTTGTGACATCAATCCATCTGGCTACAGCTAGCAGGAGCCTTGGAGGGACCAATGAGAAGCAGGAACGTTGGAGGGAAGACTGGGGCTGCTGCAGTCTCTGGGAGGAAGCCTGGTTCAAGGCAGTGACAATGGCGGTGGACATACAGGGCAGAGATGAAGACACTGTGGCCATGAAGGCCAGGCCCCTGGTGTTCCTCCCATTTCCCTAGAGGAAAGGAGCATCCACCCTCAAGAACAGGGACCCTCTGCTCAATTATGTGCCTAGAGGGACATGCTTTTCCAGGTGGCAATTGACCTCTGACCCCCAGACTCCTTCAAGAAACTTAGGCCAGTTGCTCCCTGTGCCTGCCTCAGTTTCCCCATCTATACAATAAGGAGGCCGGATGACATGGTCTCTTTAGGCTGTGCCAGCACTAACGCTCCAGGAGTCTCTGATTAAAATTGTCCCCTGTATATTAATCTTTTTGTCAAGTTTTAATTACTGGCTGATGGAGTCAGAGCAGGCACCAGCTGCCCCTCCCCTGCCTCCCAGCAGGGGACACCCACAGGATGCTTCACCTGATTATTACCGCTATGTGGCCTTTATCCCCATACACCCACCCCTCCACCTCAGACCTCTCCTCAAAGCTCAATGATTTTTTCTACTATGTGTGTGTGTGTGTGTGTGTTTGTGGGTGTGCGTGTGCTCACTTGGTTTGTGGAAAAGGGTCTAACCTTCATCTCAACTCAAGCTACTAACTAGTTCTATGATCTTTTTTTGGAACTTAACCTCCCTGAGCTTTGTTTTCCTCTCCCATCAAATGGAAAGAGCATTTGGCCTCAAGTAAATAAAATAAAATAAAAGGCTTACATAATACGCTCATTAACTATCCCACAGAAGAAGTCCTCCATAAGGGTGTTTCAATAGTGGGTTTATTCAGAATCCAGGAGGCCAGTTCCCTCCATCCTTCTGTTCTTGACTTCTGTCCTGAAGCCTGTCTCCTCATAGTCATAAGGTGGCTTATCAGCTCCCGGGATGGCACTCTCATTCAATAAGACCCCAAGACAGGAAGAAGTCATGGCTTTGCTTTGGGTCACTTTTTCAGAACAAAGTGACCTTGCCCAGTACATTCCAGCAGCTTTCTGTTAATGCCTCTCACTGTACAGAATTGTCACATGCCAAACTGAAGCCAATCACATGGCAAAGAAGTTACAATTATCGAGGCTGACTGAATTCAGTACTCTCAATCCTGGCTACCCATTAGAATTTCCTGGTGTGCTTTAAAAAATACCAGTGCTCAGACTGCTCTCCTGGACCGATTTAATCTCTGGAAGTAAGGCCCAATTACTACTACTTTAAAAAACCTTTGCAAGTGATCAAATATGCTGAGACTAACCAAGATCAAGCCCCCATAGTGCAGCATCTCACATGCTGGCCGCTCAGAAGTGGATGAACAGACTGGGATCTGAATGGGAAGAGGAAGTGGTGATAGATGGTTAGCTAGTCAATATCCACACAGCCCCTGCTCCCATGTTATCACCAGAAGTAGGGTTGAAATTCATGGAAATATGTATCCTCCAGAGGTATTTCTTCCCAGGACTTGCCCTGCCTTTGGACTGGAAGACTCTGGCTACCTTAAGCAGTTATTTCTAAATCTGGCCACATGTCAGATTCTCCTGATGTGCTTGTTAAAAGTAATGATCCCTGGGCTAGGGTGTGGTTTAGTGGTAGAGCACTCGCCTGGCATGCGTGAGGCTCAGGATTCCATCCCCAGAACTCCCAATGAAACAACAAAAATATTAGTCTTTCTGGGCCTACCTATCATAGAGCCCAAACACACACACACACACACACACACACACACACACACACACGCTAATTGTTCAAGTGGGTCTCAGTCAGCCTATCCATAGTGATGTTTTGAACTCACTGCTTCACAAATGTCCCTCATGGCCTTGAAATGGGCCTGGAACTCCATCATCAGGTCTGCTTTCCTAAGTCAGCATTTCTATTACCAACTCCCTGCCCCCAATTAACTCGCCACATTCTTGATTTTTAAGGAAAGATAGTTGGAAAGATGCTGTGCCTCTCTTGCCTTTAGTTATTTTTCTTAAAACGAGGGTAATAATGGTTGCCTCATTTGTAATTGCAAAGGGCCCATGAAACAGCGGAAAGTAGTTTGTCACCAGAACATGCAAAGGGCAGGTGAGAAAATACCTGTGTACTGGGAGATTGGAGGTCCATACTCCAGTTTTGTCCCCAGGTCACCTGGGGTCAGACCTGTCTGTTCTCCCAACCCCTAATCCCCTATGGAAATTTTACTGACTCATGAAGGGCTTGGTATGTGGGTGGAGTCTTCTGTTTTGTGGCATTCTTAGGGACAAGAAGCCCCTCTTCTGCAGAAATCTCTTGGCACTTTAGCAAGTCGCCTTGACCTGATGGGTAGGACAGAAGTCATCCTGGTTTCACAAGCAAGGGCAGAGGGGAAAGGCTGGACTGGGGAGTTCTTCTCAGGGGAGAAAGGCTGGGGTGGTGGTGGGGTCCAGGATGAGGGCTATTTCCAAAGACCCACGTCCCAGGTCTCGGGATTTCTGCTAAGAGTCTGCAGGACACTTAGCTTCATTCACTGGCATTTCCAACGTTCCTGCTCCAGATGAAGATTTTTTCCTCCTTGTCTCCATGTGATCTATGGAACACCTATTATGTGCCAAGTTTTTGAGGGGTTCACCAGGTCTATGGATCCTAGCCATAGCCCCCAGTCTCTGCAGCCTCCCTCAAGTCCCTGGATCTCCCATTTTCCCACTTCTCTTTGCTACACATCTGGCTCTGGGTCAAATGTGGATCTCCTTTCAGCCTGAGAGCATCAATCTGTAGAGCCAGAGCTGGTTCAACAAGGAGCTCATCCATCAGCTGAGTCCAAGCAGGGGCTGGGAAAGACCACAGGGTGTCAGACCATCCAGGATGCCAAATGAAGAGAGGAGCTTCTGGTTCTCCTGGCCAGGAGGTTGGTTCTGGCCCAAACATCCAAGGAGTGGGAGGATCCAAGATGGAGCATGAGGAATCCTGAGTCTAGTTCTCAGAGGACCAATAACGCTTTGTGTGACCTCAAACATTCCCTGCATCTCTCTGGGCCTCAGTTTCCTCATCTGTAGCATAATAAGTTGAATTCAAATGCCAGAGTCATAGAATCTCGGGGTTGAATGTAACTTTCGAGGTCATCTAGCTGCAGCCTCCACCCAGGGGTCAGTTGAACTCTGCTGGCACACCTCTATTGATGGGAGGCTCCTTCCTTCCACTGGCATTCTGGGATCAGTCATTCCAAGTGGTCTTCCTGTGGCTTCCACCAACAGGTCCAAACTAGCTCTGTCTCCTGTGGCTACACATGGCCTGTGCCCTGTGACAGCCCTTCAGATGGCTCAATCCCAAGTTGACTCTATTCTAAACCAAATGGTCCCTCCTGCCCAGACTGTTCTCACAGAGCCTGTTCCATGGTCCCTCACTGCTTGAGGCCTGCCACTGGACAAATCTCCCAGGTATGGTCTTGGCAAGGACTCAGAGGGCCAGAACATCACCTTGCTCCTTCCAGACACAATAGGTCTTACAGCTTGTCACCTTTTAGTTTCTAGTTGTAGTTGGACACAATACCTTTATTTTTATTTATTTACTTTTATGTGGTGCTGAGGATTGGACCCAGCACCTCGCACGTGCTAGGCAAGTGCTCTACCGCTGAGCTGAGCCACAACCCCAACCCCAGCTTGTCACCTTTTGGGGGGGTCTCTTTGGGGTTCTCTTCTAGCTTAATAGTTCCACAAAGAATGGTTTTCTGATTTCTGACTGTTATCCCAGTGCCTGGTTTAGGTATTTGTTCAGACCTGTATTTGGAACATAAGTATCCCCTGGTTCAAACCCTGGTACAACAACAACAAAAAGACACCTATGAGAGCTGGAGACCTGTGGGTGCATGTGTGAGCACACGTGTACATGTGCATATGCTTGCCCCCAGAGGCAACCTGAACTGCACGTGTGTACTGGGCCATGGAAGGCCCCAGACTACCCAGATACATCCAGGAAGCTCCAATATCTGCATTCCTGTTATATTTGTCACACAGTGAGGACCTGGAATAGGGGCCTGGTAACACTGGTGCTCATCAGTTCCCAAGTTCTGAAGAGGCTGGTATCTATCTATGCAGCCTGGGGACCCAGAGTGTCCTTTGCAATTCTATCTGCAACTTGCCCATGTTGTTTATGTCTTGAAGAGGTGGCTGTGTCCCACCTGTTGGCAGGAGTGACCTGGAGATGTGTCTGAAGCTATAGGGAATGACTGCCCCATCAGTCAGCAGGTGTGTTCCTGGCTGGGAAGAGGAGGTAGGGTGGAGGTGGAGCCCTGTCACTTGATAGGAGTATTCCCAGCTGTCTGTATTGTGGGTGTGGGAAGCTGCCCTGGCAGGCGACTGGGGGATCCTGTCCATACCTACTGTGATGTGGCTCATTGATGTGTGTCTGTGTGCCACTCAGCTATCATCAGCCCCAGTCACCACAAGGGAAGTCAGCCTTGCCAGAACTCAAGGTCATAAGAAGGACACTTCAATTATTCCAATGTCATCTGCCTGGGTCCCAGTGGAGAGGACAGACACAGGCTTCAGGGCTGGCTGTAGAGAGTGTGTTCCAGAGAAGAATAGGGCAGATGGAGGGGAGAAGAGGGAGGGCCATCTTGAGCAGAGGGAGCCAGCAGAGGCTGCCCAGGCACACAGTCACAGATGGGGCATTCTCAGAGCCAAGTGACACAGTTGCTGGAGTGGCAGGTTCAAGTGTGGGTCTAGGAGTCAGATGGTCCTGGTTCTGGCCTGGTTCTGCTGCTTCCTGGCAACTTGGCACTTTTCTCATCTGTGAAATGGGGTGACTGGGTAAAGGTGTGGCTGGGGTACATGCCAGGAAATCCAAAGCTCCCCTGCCCATCCCTTCCTCTTGGCTCTCTGAGAGAGGCAGAGGGTGGCTGGCCATTGCCTTTTGGGGACCTCTACCATGCTTGTCTGCATTCTAGTCCAGAGTTTTGATTCTCCTGGCTCGGTCCCCTTGACTGGGAAGCCTCATTGACATAGAATGAAGGAAGGGACCAGAGTCTCTGTGAGTGACCCTTTGGTCATTTGGCTCACACTTGGGGATCACTGTCATTCCCTACATGTAAGATCTTTCTAGAAACCCAGCCAAGAAAGGCTCTTTCTTCTTCCATCCCTTCCCCAGAGGGGAGAATTAGTGTTGGAACCAATGAGGAAAATGAGGCTGTGTTCAGTGACTTCTCTCAGCTGTGGGACAGACACAGGATTCCAATCCACCAGGCCACACCCATTGTCCCTGGCCGCAACACAGTGACTACTCAGGATTCCCAAAACACTCCCAGTGTTTTCCTGCTACTGTGTTTTTTCCTCACTCCAATTCTTTGGCCTGGAATATTCGTTCACCCAGTGCTGCCCTTGAAAGGAATCCCCACGCAAAGACACTTCGCCGGGAGAATTCCAATTTTATTGCAAAAAGCTGTGTGCTTATATAGAACTAAAGGGGAGATGGTAGGGCTTAGATAAATGGCAGGACACCCATTTATTGGCAAGTTCTTCCAAATATCAGTTCCCGCGCCCAGGAATTAGTTCTCATTGGGGCTAAGGTTCCCGCTAGCGAGGTTTAAAATTTTAGCGCCGGCGGGAGAATTCACAAGGGCGGGAACTTTTCGCGCCACTGCAGAGAAGAAGAAGGTAGGAAGAAGAAGTCCTTAGACGCCATGTTGGGGTTTCTCTCTGGGGTATGGCTGCTGTTTACACTTTTCCCAACAGCCCTGACCCCCGCCCCTCACTTCTACCTTTCTCACCTCCTGGGCCTGTGCAAATCCTCCTTATTCTTCAAAGCTGCAACACCTCTTCTGATTCCTGGAATCTGGGGGGCTTTCTGGGCTCGCAGAGAGCTTCGCTCCTCTCTTGTGGCACTAGATGCCATGCCCAGAGAACAAGATGAATCTTGAAGATCACTGAGTCAAACTGTCTCTGTGCTCAGAGAAGAAACCCAGGAGAGTCAGGGAAAAGATGGGGCTCATGTACACACTTGCTCTTCTCCCCAGCCCTCTGACCACTGTTTCAGTCTCTTACCTATTGAAGGTCCTCAGACCTCTAGGACCCCCCCTCCTCTGCCTCCCTTCCCCCACCTCCCCTTCTCTCACATCCTCAGCTCTCCTTTCCTTTTCCTACCCCTTCCTTTCTTCTTTCTCTTCTTATTGGAAGTTCATATATGATCAAGGCCTTAAGGAAAGTATTTCAAGGGTTGGGGGTACTAGGGATGAAACCCAGAGATTCTGTACATCTGAGCTATATCTCCAGTTCTTTTTATTATTTATTTATTTATTTATTTATTTATTTTTATTTGGGGATGGGGCCTCTCTAAATTGCTGAGGCTGGCCTCAAACTTGTGATCCTCCTGCCTAAGCCTCCTGAGTGGCAAATGAGATTTTGAAGCACACCAATATTTGGCCCCCAGCCAAGATAAATTGGAACCAAGCTTCTGGGCCTAGGGCCCAGGCAATGGCATTTTTATAAGCTCTCCAGTTGATTCGAATGTAAAGCCAGGATTGAGAATCTCCTCTTTGGGGAAACTTTATAAGGATAGACCCTAAAGGTATGTTCAAGTCACCTACCTTTTGCCTTAAATGTCTGTCTCCCTATCAAGCTTTGGGGTTTGCTGATCATTTTGGCAAGTCTGGCTGCTGAGTGTATGGGGTACTTCTCATCCTTGAGAGGCCAGCTGTGCCCCCCTCTTCCCTCCCTTCCTTCCTCCTGCCCCTCTTTGAAGGAGGAGGTGTGCTGATGCAGAAGAGACGAGGGAGCTGAGGGCACAGCTGGGATTCCAATCACCTCCAACCACAAAAATCCATGACAAGCCATCTCTTCCCTCCTCCCCACAAGCTAGACTGTACAGAAGCACCCCACTTCCTGAAAGCAGCCCAGAGTTCCCAAGTTGATACAGGGAAAGGGGCTCTGCATGTGGATATTAAGGAGAAGAGAAGGGAACCCCCAACTGTCCCTTGCTTGGGGGATGTGCGGGAAGCTCTCTGTGTCCCTTGAATCTGATCAGCCCCTAAGTCCACACAGCCTCCCTGGCCAAGGAAAGGAAGGCATGGGGGGCCATGAGGGAAGGTGGGTTTCTTCACCGTGGGACAATGTCACCCTTCCATCTAAAACAGGACTTCCTGAGAGCAGATCCAGATGAACTGGTTCCCCTTCCTCTTGCCAAGATGGAACTGGGTGTCTATCATGGAGAGCAGGCTTTCTCTTCCAGGAACATTCCTCCAGCAGCCTACTTTCCTTACCTTGGCTAACCAAATCCAGATGGCAAACTAGAAAGTTCCATTTGATGCTGCTGGGTCAACAAGTGTGGAGAGCAAGGAAGGCCTAAGAAAGGAGAGTCACCCTTTGATAGGACTCTTGGACCAGGAAGATCTTTCAAAGCCAAGGGCTGCTGGGATTGGAGACTGGAGAAACCCCAGTTCATCCAGGTTCTGCTCAGAGCCTGCAAGGAAATGCACAGGCCAGGCCTGATCTAGGATTCAGGAAGATTCCTGGGGCCTCAATGGGCAAGCTCTTGCCAGAGGGATGGAGCAGGGGCAACAGAAGGTGACAGGCAGATTCACATCTTTATCTGAAAGCTGCTGGGAGGTACGGATGTGTGGGTGCCCCTTGACTTACAATGGCCAGGGCTCAATAAATGCACTGTAAATGGAAAAGAATCCTAAGTCAAATATGCACTCACTGTGCCTCCAGAACATTGTGGCTTAGCAACACAGCACACTGTAGAGGATCAGTTGTTTCCTCTCATGATCGTGTGACTGAGGGGAGGCTCTCTGGCCCTGCCCAGCATCATGAAGGGTACTGAATTGCATACCACCATCCCAGAAAAATATCACAATTTGAAGTGCAGTTTCTACCAAATATGTATCAGGCTTGCACCATCATCAAGCCAAAAAAGGCATTAGTTAAATCATCATAAGTTGGGAACTATCTGAACCTGAAGGACAGTACATAAGTGAGATGACAAATTGGAGATATATGTCTGGGTGTGGTGGTGCCCATCTGTAATCTCAGTGACCTGGGAGGCTGATGTAGGTGGATTGCAAGTTTGAACCCAGCCTCAGCAACTTAGTGAGACCTGGTCTCTAAATATAAAAAATAAAAAGGGGTCAGGGATGTGTTCCAATCCCTGGTCCCATATTATCTATGTATCTATCTATCTATCTATCTATCTATCTATCTATCTATCTATCTATCTTTCTATCTATATCTATATCTATCTATCTATATCTATATCTATATCTATATCTATATCTATATCTATATCTATATCTATATCTATATCTATATCTATATCTATATCTATATCTATATCTATATCTATATCTATATCTATATCTATATCTCCTGAGCCACTGCACCTGGCTTAATGAAGCAGTTTGAATGTCAAGGTGAGGAAGACTGGGCAATCTTTTGGATATTTATGGCACAGTTTCACTTGCTCACTTAACATGTTCTAATGGCTCCCAGCATTCTTAGGATGCAGGCTAAATTCCCTCCAATAGCCAGTAAGGCCTAGGTGCTCAGGTGCCTAGTGATTTCTGCAGGCTCATCTCCTACCAGGTAAGACCCTATCCCCCAATTTATAGCTTTGCCTCTCTATATAAAGAGTATGATGTGATCAAGTTTCTCAATTGCTGAACGTTCTCTTTTACTTCTGGCCTTTGTACATACTCTCAGCTCTGTGAGGACTTCACTGATCCACATCCAGGATTTAATAAATGGCTTCCTTCCTTCCCTTCCTTCCTTCCTTTCCTCTTTCCTTTTTGGTAATGGGAATTGAACTCAGGGATACTCTACCACTAAGCTACATCCCAAGTCCTTTGTATTTTGTATTTTAAGACAATTAGAGTCTCACTAAGTTGCTGAGGTTGGTCTCAAACTTGCAATCCTCCTGCCTCAGCCTCCTGAGTCACTGAGATTACATACATAAACCATTGTTCCTGGCCCGATACTCCTCTTCTGGGTTCCCTCAGCCCCTGGTATTACACCCATCTCAACTTCTTGTCAACTGATCAGTGATTTTCTGCTTACTTATTGGATGAGACTATAAACTGAAGTGGGTGCAGGGATTGTGACTTGCTCACTGCTGTCCCCTATCTCCTCAGGCATTACCTGGTACCACCTGTTCATATATGTTGAAGGGACAAAGTTAGGTGCGGAATATCAAATATGATGTCCAGCTGATGGGTAGTGACATTATTCCTAGAGTTCAAGGATGAATTGTGTTTTAGGAGTGTGGCTGTGGGGGAGGGGAAAGAAGAGCTTTGCTTTAGAACCAGTTGAGCTGGAGGTGTCTGAGGGTCACCCTGGAGGACACGTGCAGCAGGCTGTCCACTCTGGGCCAGGAGCTCAAAAGGAACAGTTTGGACTGGAATGGTCTGCCGAGAGGTAGGAGCTAAAACTGTGGGAATGAATTTGAAACTTGATGTTTTTGATTCCTAAGTCAACATCCAGCCAAGAACCAGTGTATTTTGAAACACTGGTGGCCAAGGACGTGACAGGAAGAGATGGAGGGAGGCAGTGGGAGGTGGCGCCCTCACCCTGTGGGGTTCAGGGGGATCCCTCCTCTGGAACTGCCCCAGCTGTCATACATCTCTGCGGGGAGAGAGGGCCTGGCTGGAGAGTTGGCTTGGGAAGGAAGGCTGGACAGAGTACAGGTCCTGCTGGCCTCTCTCTGTAGTCCCCACCCCTCCAGGTGCTCCCAGTTCTCCCTGGGTCCTTCCCCTGGCTGCAGCCCATGGAACCTGGTTGGCGGTGTGTTCCCCCATCTCCACGGGCTCATGACATCCCTTTCCCTCCTGTCTCTTCCCTGCCCTAGGCCAGCCTTGGTAACTCAATGTGCCTTCTCTCTCCTCAGCCGGGCAAGGAACCATGCCAAGCGCTGTGCTTCCTGGCCTGGGGGTGACTCAGGCTTCCCTCCCCAGATCCCCCGCCCTCAGCCCCAGAATTATGCCATATGCTGAGTAACAGAGGAACTGAGGGCCATGCAGACTCATGAGCCGGAGGGCCACGGAGGCAGGCCCAGGCCCCGACTCCTGATGCCAGCCAGGTGGCATCCAGTGACGGGGACAAGGAGCAGGGTCAGAGCTAGAGGTACTGTGGACAAACTGTCAAAACTGGGGACTGCTCGGAGGCCTGGCAGGCTAACATCAGCACAACATGGCCATGCCTCACAAACCAAGGAGTCCATAAGTACGTACTATGTTGCAAGGTCAAGCTCATTTTGCAGCAGGCCAAGTCTTCTCATGTTCAGACTCCGAGTTCTCCACTGCAGATGAAGGAGACATTTGAGATCCATGGGCTAACATCAAGTCCTGGTGCCACCTCTCCCTTGCTGGACAACTTGGAGCAAGGAAGTCACTTTGCTTGTGGAAACCTCAGTTTGCTCATCTGTACAATGGGGACAAGAATAATCCCTTCCTCCCAGAGTTGTTGGGAACATGAGATGAAGAATCACATGGGGAGTCTTTGTGAACAGTCACGGGCTGTCATATGAGGGTGTTATATTTATCTACATAGCTTGGATGGAGAAGAAACAGTTGGCTTTTTGCTTCTCTGTCATCTGAGGGCCCATTCCCCAGTTTCTTCCACTTGATACAGTGGGATTTCTTGAGGCCTTGGCCCATGGAGGGTCAGGACTCAGAACGCTGGGTTCCTGTGTGGCTAGAGGATTTTCTGCAAGTAGCTGGACTCTTTGGAGCCCCAGAGAGGTGTACAAGGAGGGGCAGAGAAAGGGCAATCTTTCTCCTCCACTTCCACTCCCAACTGCTCTCCCTCCTTGTGGCTGACATGATCAAAGCAGAGGTTCACACAAAGGTGAGGCCCAAAGGCCCAGCAAGGCCCTTCCCAGATGTGGCATGGGGAGGGGGTTGAAGAACAAATGTGGTCACGTGGGGGGCTGGTGGGTGTGTGATGTAGAACAGGGCTGGGTGGGCAGGTGCTGGAGTGAGTTCCTTGGTTGCTGATGGTTTGCTCTTTTCTCTCAGTTGCTGGGAGGCCTTGGTCTTCACACCCCCCCTGTGCTCCCTGCAGAGCTGTGCCCACAGCCCCCACTCAGGCCCAGTAGGAAAGAACAGCAGGCCACCTACCTGGCTGGCCACAGAGTGCATTAGCAGACCACCCACCTGTGCAGCTGGCAACACTCCGCCTCCCGAGTGCCCCCTTGCCTCTCGGTGGCATGTGCACCCATGGGGCCCCTCAATTCCTGGGCCGACAATTGGAGAAGTCTTCTGCTGCCCCTGATGGTACAAGTGTCTGATGTGTCCCACAGCCTGGGTTTTGCCCGCCCCTTCTGTGCATAAAAAGCGGCCTGTGCTAGGGGGCAGGGGTGTCGTCCTCCTGGCCCAGGACAGGGACTCCTGTGTGGCAGGAGGGCTGTGCCCTGGCCTGGGCTGGCTGGAGAAGAAGGGCTCAGCTCTGCAGCTCTAAGGCCTCCTGCAAGGTAACATGGGAACAGAAACAGTCGCTTTGTTTTAGAGAAGAGGAAGAAAGATGCTGTCTCTCCTGGGTTCACTCCAGTATCCCAGGAGCTTGTCTGCCAACTTGACCAGTAAATGTGCCTTCCAAACCATGCCCAGGCCAGCCCACCCTATGCCCCACTTCCCATCCTTGGTGGAGAACTTGGGGGAGATGCCTCTGACTATTGTTTCCAGAGACGGCTCACTCGGGTCAGGCCTAGGACAGGCTAGGGTCCTCAGCCCCCACACCCTATAGGGAGGCACAGGCTGTTCCAGAGAAACAGTCCTTCCAGCCTTTGTTCTTGACTGGGCAGGAAGCCACAAGGACACCAGGGCTGGGTGAAAGGAAAGCATTGGGTAGACAGTTTCCCTTTTGATTTCCCTTGGGAAGGGTTTTCAATGAGAGGAGACTGAGGTAAGGAGCAGATACTTGGCTCAGGATCATGGCATAGTTAGAATGGCACCATAACATAGAAGGGGCCCTAGAGTTGATTTAGTTACCCTCTTGAATTTTAGGGAATGGGTTTGTCTTGATCAGGGTTGTGTCCTCAAAAATGAGATCCATGCCTGGCACCAAGTAAGTGTTCAATAAATATTCATTGGGTGTATGACTCTCTCTGCGTTCCAAACTGATTTTCCACTCACATCACCAAAAGCTGACAATTCTGTTATATCACTCCCTCCCTCCTTCTGCCCTTCCTTCCTTCTTTCTTCCCCTCCTTCCCTCCCTCTTTTCTTTTTTCTTTTCTGTTTCTTGCTCTTTCTTTCTTTCAGCACTGGGAATTGAGCCCAGGGGTGCTCTTCCACTGAGCCACATCCCCAGCACTCTTTATTTTTTATTTTGAGACAGGGTCTCAAAAAATGTGGCTGAGGCTATTCTCCAACTTGCAATCCTGTAAGCTTACCCATCATCCATGGCTGGTGACTGCTGCAGTCTGGCTGGGCATAATAACTGAGCTGCCACAAAGCCTTATAGATTCAAACAGCAACTCTTTATTCCCCAACTCTCACTGGCACTGCACACACCACACAGGAACACACTCCCTACACTTGGCTCTGTCTAATCTCCCTGAAGCGGGGAGGGACGGGGACAGGGACGGGGACTCACAGGAACTCCATGGGCCAAGGCCTCAAGAAATCCCACTGTATCAAGTGGAAGAAACTGGGGAATGGGCCCTCAGATGACAGAGAAGCAAAAAGCCACCTGTTTGTGCCTGAGGCAGCAAGAGTCACCCTATTGCCCACAGTAAAGGTCAAATATAAATACAATCAATCCAGCATCACAGAAATTATATACAGCTTAACTCAAATCATCATCTCAATTGTTTGCTGGTGTCACCTTTCAAACATTCTCTCTGGCAAATGCCAGGAGTCATTCTGACTGAGCCGTGCCTCTCAACAACTGACCAGGGATTCTCCCATGCTTGGAGTCCTTGGGCTTTGAGTTCTTCCCAAATTAGTACTTAGGAGGAACTGGCTTAGCTCCCTAGGCAAGGACGGCCCACTCCAAGCCCAGGAACAGCTCCTCCCTCTCTGGGCCAAAGGCTCTCCCCAGCCAGCAGGCGCAGAACAGCTTTGTTGCCCCATTTAGGCCTTTCCATAGCCTAGTCTGCTTTCCTCTACTTGGGCCCAGGGCCTTGCTTGGCTGGACTGCATTGGACAACTCCCTGGTGATTGATGTTTCTGTTCCCCCCTCAGGACTCTGTGGTCTGCTTATTGGCCTTGCCCTTGTCCTTGTAATGGACTGGTCTGAAGCCATTTCCATTTCCTTTGGTGTGTTCTCCTGTCCCATAGCAACTATGACATGATTATGTTGTTCTCCCTTATCCTTAATCCTCTCAAACTACCTAGTTATCTTTAATTTCCTGTCATTTTCCCATACCAGGGAGTTAAGTGGACCTCAGTCAGGCCCGCAGTGATGGAGTAGCATGGGAAAGCTCAGGATGCTCACCCTGGGTCCCTGGACCCAGAGAGGTAGCTTGGGCCCCAGAGCCTGTGGAGGCTGGCAGGATATACCACCCCCAGGCTGGACCCTCTCTGCTCCAAACCAGAAATCATGAGCAGACAGCAACGCTGGGTTTCTGGGGCCTTCCTCCCACTTGGGCAGTCTAGGTTCTTTTGAACTAGTAGGATCAATAACCTCCAAAGTTTCCACCTCCCCTAGCCACCTATATCAAATAATGCACTCTCAGATACCTGTCCCAGTGTCCCTAAGTCTCATGGACCCAGCAGTGATAGCCCATGACAAATTCTACCTAGACTGTGCTGTGTGTGTGTGTGTGTGTGTGTGTGCACACATGCATATATGTGCAGTCTTGCACATGTCCCCATGACCACAGACTTCCTTTGGCATAGAGTCTGGCATATGCTAGACACTCAGGATGTGGCATTTCCTGCCTCTCTTTGGTGACCATCATGCCTAAGGTTCAGCAGAACTAGTCAGATCAGCACACAGTAGACATTTATTAAATGACTAGATTGACGAAGTGTGTTCTTCCTAAAAGTGTCCTCTGTGCATTTCTACATGTGCACGTGTGTGCATGTGTGTGAAATGGCCCCACCTTGGGCATGGAGTGTGTGTAGAGTATGTGTTACATGTGGGCAACAGTGTGCATGACATGCTGCTCTGTTTGTCCCCAGGGGGGTGGGTGCAGGCAGGAAAGCACAGTCCTTCAGAATCTGGGGCACATACTCAGAAGTCAGAGTGACCCAGATGTGAGTCCCCGCTCTGCACTTTCTCATGGTATCACCTTGGTCCCTCAATCTATGGAAGTCCTAGCTTCGCTTCCTGTCAAAATGGGAAACACATTTCAAATACCAAACTCACAGGGATGTAGGGAGCTTAAATGCTCCAGTGTAGATCAAACTCCTACTATGTGAACGACACACACTGAGTGCCCTATAGGAGACAGTGGCTGATGGTGAGGATGATCATTAAGATGTGGAGCAGCTTGCCTGTCAGGGGCACATGGCGGTGCCCAAGTGGAAATGCAAGCGTGTGCATGTGCTTGCTGTTGTGGAATGTTGTATGATGACGAGTCTAGAAGGCTTGGGTAGCCCCTGGAGATGCCCCTTGGGAAGGGAAATTCAAAAAGCAGGGGCACAGGTTGCTCCAGATACAGCGTGATCTGGGAGCTGCTGAGGCTTGGCAAGAAGTGTCTGATGACCTTTTCTTTTGAATACTGTGACTTAATCCCAGAGACACTTCACCACTGAGCTACACCCCCAGTACATTTTAGTTTTAAGACAGGGTCTCACTGAGTGGCTGAAGCTGTCCCCAAACTTGCCATCTTCCTGCCTCAGCCTTTCTGAGGTGGTGGGATTCCAAGTATATGCCACTGCGTCCAGCAGCATCTGGTGACTCACTGACCGTCTTCCCTCTGAGCAGCAGAAGGAATGGGGTGGAGTGGGCAGAGGACTGTTGAGCTGGAGACTCAAGAAGCAGCCTCCGGAACAGCATCCTGAGTTTCCCCCGAGGACCTCCGTGGATCTCCCCTGAGCACTTCAAACCTTGGCTTATCCCGGAGAAGGAAGGAGAGCCAGAGAGGGCTGGCAGGCAGGCTGCAGCACAGGCTGGTGAAGGTAGAGAGTTTGCAGGGCTGCAAAAGGCTGAAGAGCAATAAGGAGCAGCAGGGAGCAGGGGATGGGGAGGAGATGGAAGAGAAGAGGAAGGCCCCCTCCCCCTCCCCCTGCACCTGCTGCTGTCCCCTATAGGCTTCCCTTATAGCCCCCCAAGGCCACAAGGCCAATCTTAAGGGCCACCTCCAATGCCTAGGCTGCAGCTGAGAACGTGGAAGGGAATCAGAACTGCAGGGTGACTGAGGGGTGCCAGAATATGTGGGAGACACGATCCTTAATCCAGAAAAGAATCTGAGAGCCAGACACCCTAGCTCTAGCCCCAGTTGTCCAGGACATTGTCCCACTGTTGGGCCCTCTCCGGAGGCTTCCATGTCTCAGGGCAGCATCATCTAGCCTGACTAGGGGCCCTCGTCACTTCTGAGGCTCTGCTGAGGGTCATCTGGATGGGAGGCCACTGCCCTCACTGTTTGCAGTCTTGTCCCACTTCCATGCACTCTCCAGGATAGACCTGCACTCCGGCAAGAGATGCCTTCTTTGGCCGTAGTTGATGTGCACATCAGAGGCCTCCATACTCCCGCACTCTGGGTATTGATCCTCACTGTCTTTATTTTCTGTCTTAGAACCTATCAATTTTCTCTAGGCCTTTGAATGCAGGGGCCAAAATGATCTATCTCATTAATGATAAAAAATAGTGATGATTTTTGTCATTCTCAGGAATGACGGTGATTACTACCAGTAAACATGGTGAAAATGTCAATGGTGATGATGAAAGTGTCAGTAACAATGGCATTGATGTTGGCAGTGGTGATGAAGGTCATGGTGAGGATCACAATAGAGTCAGTGATGGAGATGATGAGAGTGGTGGTGAGTGTGCTGGTGGTAATGGTGTTAATAGACTTGGTAATGTTGACAGAGGTAGTGATGATGGTGGAGGTGATGGTGGAGGTGATTTGGTGGAGATGATGTTGGTGGAGGTGATGAAGTTAGAAGGGATGATGGTGCTGGAGGTGATGACGGTGATGTTAGAGGTAGAAATGGCAGCAAGGGAAAAGAGGAGGGTGAAAACGATGATTGAGATAGTTACAACTGTGGTGATGACAGACATGGGGATAAGAGTGCAGATGTGGTGATGGTGTCAATGAAGGTGGTGTGATGGTGGCTGTAGTGCTTGTTGTAGTAGCAGTGCTGATGATGCTGATTGATGCCGATGTCTGGGACATTGAGCGCAGTGAATGAGACAGTGTCAGGATAGTGGAACTGGAGGTGAGAATGGTTGTGATAGCAATACAAATGGCATTGAGGAGAGAGATGGTAGTGGCAGTGGTGATGACAAGCAGAGCAATTACAGAGGGCAATGATGGTGATGCTCTGATAACCAAGGATCTAATAAGTCCACTTCCTACACCTCTTATCATCCCTCTTCCTCTTCCTCCAGTAATTTTTGTCATACCCTCCATCTTACTTTGACTTTACTTTCCATGTTTCACAATCTCTGTGGAATTAGAAAATGGGGCCAATAAATAAAGATACTGTGCAGCTGTTGGTTTTCAAAAGAGAAGCTGGGTTCCCCTGGTCTCATTTGTTATTGGGGGTACCTGAATTTCGGAAGTGGTGTCCCTCATTTACACTAAAGTGAAACGGAGAAGAATTGGCCTCAGAGACTCAAGTTGGGGGTTATGAAGAGCGTCATGATGGTGGGGCAGGCCAACCTGCAAGGTGATGTCAGGAGGGCTATGGAATGTCTTGCCTTTGAGATGGCTCAGAACAAGAGAAGGCCCCCACTGGTGCCAAGTAAGGATCATGAATGGCTTTCAGAGTCTGAATATTTACCTTGCCAGGTGGGGACAGGAAGTAGATTTGTCTACTAAAACCTTGGGATGTGGGCTGGGGTGGTGGCTCAGTGGTAGAGTGCTTGCCTTGCACACGTGAGGCCCTGGGTTCTATTCTCAGCACCACATAAAAATAAATATTCTGTCCATCTACAACTAAAAAAATATTTTAAAAAACTTGGTATCCATCTCCAAGGATACCAGGAAGGAGATGAGAAGAGGAGGTCAGGGAAGCCACAGGCAACATAGCCTCATGGTTTGGAGAAATGCTGGAGTTCTTGTACAGATTTCTTGTGGTTCTGAGTGGGAGGCAACCTGGGATATGGGCCTCTGTGGCACTGCCTCTGGCCCTGCATCTGCCAAGAGGCAGCCCTCCAGGGACATTGCTTCCATCTCCCTGGCAGGCTGCCCTCAGAAGGAAGGGAAGAGGAAGGAAAGAGGGAGGGTACCCTGCTGACAATTGGGAGGAATCTGATTTCTCCCACAAACTCTCGGAGCTCTTGCCTCCCCTGCAGTTCCCCTTTCTAGGCCCTCACCTCAGTTCTGAAGGCCACTCACTAGAGCCTTTGCAGGGACAAACTTTCTGTACCAAGTGGAAGGGTACCTACGCAGCTGGTCACATGGCCAGTGTAGGGGACACAGAATCTTGCCTCAAAATATGGGTTTTATATAAGCAGGGCCAAGTCCTAATTCCAATACTTACTCGCTGTATGACTTTAGGCCTAGAAATGTCACTCTCTGAACCTCAGTTTCTCTTTAAAATGAGAGACTGTCTTACTGAGTTTATCAGGATTAAATGAGATAATATACACAAGGTACCTAACACACTACATGGCCCCTGGTAGACAGATGTTCGAGAAGCATTTGTCTTTGTTCCCATATTCCTATCCCTTTCAGAAGAGAGCAGATATGCCTGAATCCCTACCAGGTACCTTCCCAGGAGGGGATGCTTCCCACCTCACTATGACACTCTTCCCCCTGAGTCTGGAAAAGTCACATTCTAAGATTAAGGGGCCCAGGCATCCTTGTAACCCAGATGCTGGATTTGGAAGTGGTGGGTGGACTTGCTGGTGCTGTGACCTTGGTAATTGCTTTGATTCTCTGGGCCTCCATTTCCTCATTTGAACATAAGGTTAATGCTCCCTGCTCTGCCAGCCTCCCAGGGTTATTGTTGGACTTGAATGAGATCATGCTTTGGGAACTGAAAAATGCTGGATATCTGTGGGTGAGAGGGAGAGAGAGAGAGAGGGAGGAAGGTGAGGCTTAGTCCTTGGAGTCTGTGTCAACACCCAACTTTGGGGATTTCCCCTTGGAGATAACATTGTCAAAGTATTTGGTGGTTCAGGGGTGGCTGGGGACATAGATTTAAAGCTCAGTTCTGAGACCATCTGTGTTCTGCTTGTAAGGAGTGGGACAGGAGGGTTCATTTATGTCCCTTGGCCTGTGTCACATGTATGTATGTCAATTATGGGGTTTGAGTCAACTGCCTGGAGACATCTTGAACCAGGTGATGACCCAAAAGGCCAAAAGCCTCCCTCCTTCTTGTCCTCCGACCTTTTGGTCCTAATGAGACCTGAACTTGATTTGACGAGGCTGATCCTTCCCCACCCATCACAGGGCACTGTGGATCCCGTCCTTCTGGATGACCCAGAGTCAGAGGAGGGTTTTGTATGAGTTGGGAGTTTGGAAGAGCTGCATATCTTTCTGGCACCCTCTGCCTGCAGGATGCACACAGGCCCTGCATCTGAGGCCTGGCTGCTGTCACCATCAGTCTCCTTCCTCACACCTGTCCTCACTGATGGTCCACTCTTCCTTCACACGGTCATGGCCAAGTGCTTCACACCGTCAGTTCTTATCAGTGGATCTTCTTTTTCCTGACTAATGTCTCATTCTTCACTGCAGTGTCTGGGCAACAAGGGTGCCCTGTGCCTATAATGTGCCCCCTTTGTAGGAGAACACTGTGGTGGGGACATGTCCCATAGCTGCAGTGTGATGCGAGTGGAGACTTGGGTGTCCCAGTGCTGGTGTGTGGTGGGGATGTGCTGGGTGTCACCACTTCGCCTCTGAGTGTGTTTCTTTGTCTGCTGTCCCAGCCTTTCCCTGAAGGTCTCATTTGAAAACGTTGTCTTGGGCCACCTCACAGCCCTGGCTCACCCTGTCTCACCTCCCAATCCCTGTCACTGTCATCCTCCACTGTTGAGAGCCTCGAGGAGCCTGAAGCTTCTCCTTCCACCCTGTCCCTCTGTCCACCCACCTTCCCGCCACAGCACCCCCCTCACCTCAGGACTCAGCTTCTGTCTCGGCCCCTGCTGGCAAGGATTTCAGAGGCTCCCCATCCCCACCCCAGCAGCCTGGACTCCCCATCCCCAATCCTTGTGCCTGGACTCTGCCTGGCAGTGAGCCAGGGCTTGGAGATCCATCTGTCCACAAGCCAGCAGGAGTGGATGCCTGCTCTTCTGGCCTCTGCCTGTGCCTCCCAGCTGCCCTCCTGCCATCACGGCCTTGCCTCAGGCTTCCAGGCCTTCCCTGTAGAGGCCTTCGACAGCCTCCCCACCACTCTCTTTACTTCCATACTCACCAGCACCCTGTCCCAGCTGTAGCCTGGGGACTGTCACGGGAAGCTGTGTTTACTCAGCCAAAGTCACTGTGGTCCTACTGCAGGTCAGGCACAGTTCTAGGCACTCAGGAGCCATGAGTCGAGCAGGAAAATAAGCAAGACAATTTTATCATTAGTGAAGGATGTAGTATGTGAGAAGCCGGACTCCACTTTAGAAAAATAAAAGAGAAATGTAACAGATGCAGGAGTGTGAGGAACAATATTGAACTACCTAAGTGAAATAAGCCAATCCCCAAACCACAGGCAGAATGTTCTCCCCGATCTGTGCATGCTGACTCTCAATAAGGGTGGGGGGCAGGATACAAGTTCACTGGAGTGGACAAAGGGGCAGGAAGGGAAGGGATGGGGAATGGGAATGGGAAAGACAGTGGAGTGAATGGGACAGAAATTTCCTATGCCCATATATGAACACACACAGTGAAACTCCACATCCTGTCCAACCACAGGAATGGGGAGCTGTACTCCATGAATGTGTACTATGTCGAAATACACTCTACTGCCATGTGTACCTAAAAAGAACAAATAAAAAGAATTAAAACAAAACAAACAAAAAACCTCAAACTACCTAAATGGTCAGGGCAGGCCTCATGGAGAAAGTACTTTTTGAACAAAGACTTCAAGAAGGTGAAAAAGTCTTTATTAAACATCTAGTACATGCTAGGCACTATTGTAGATGTTAGCAGTATAGTAATGCACAAGATACAGCCCATCCTCTCTTCCTAGTGAAGGTAGACAAATAATCCTATAAATGAATAAACAATATCACTGATAGTTATGAATGCTATAAGGAAAACCAAGGAGGGCAATGATAGAGAGTCCTGGAAGTGATGGGAGGGGCTACTTTAGCTGAACTAGGAAATATCTGAGAAATGACATGTGAGCAGAAATCTGAATGAAGTGAGGAAGGTAGACACACAGGTGGCAAAAGAAAAATCATCCCAAGCAATGGGGACAGTAAGCACAAAGCCATTCAGGCAGGGATGTCTCTGGAGTGTTTGAGGAAGAAAAGGGGATTGGATAGGAGGAGTAGGCAAGAGTAGGTGATAAAGTCACAGAGATGGGGTGGTGATGGTGACTGATCACGTGGGCAGTAGTTCTCAACCTTGGACACATCTAGCTTCATTTGTCAAACTCCCCCACACAGGATACACCCAGGATCAGTGAAACAAGAACCTCTGGGCCTAAAACCCAGGTACCAGTATTTTTAAAAACTCCTTAGGTGGGGCCAGGGATATAGCTCAGTGGTAGAGCACTCACCTGTCTTGTGTGAGGCACTCTGTTCGATCCTCAGCACCACATAAAAATTTAAAAAAAATTAAAGATATTGTTTCCATCTAAAACTAAAAACTAAATATAAAAAAAAAACTCATTAGATAACTCTGAAGTGCAGCCGAGATTGGACACCCATGATAGAGAGTCTTTTAGATCATTGCAAGACCTTTGGCATGGATCATGGTTTATGAGAGGCCAAGAGATGGTTTTGAGAAAGGGCATGATATGATGTAGTTTATGCTCTGTTAAGATCCTAGCATCCTCTGCGCTGGTGGTGGACTGTATGCAGGGAACAGGAATAGAAGAAGGGAGAAGTGGTGAGGGTAGGGGCAGTGACACGAGTGGGGCTGCAGCGAGGTCCTGTGACCGTCCCCAGGTGGTCCTGAAGTCAGGATCATCTCTGCTCCAGGTAACCCCTCCCAGCTAACGATCCACGTCTTGAAGAAAGAAACCGCTGCACACGATATGCCTTTTCGAATGCTCGGTTTATTCACACCAGGTCCCAACACATCACACGAGGCACAGGAACAGAGACTGGTGGGGCTCAGTTCGCTTGATGTTGACCCACGGGCATCGTGGATCTGAACTGACCAAAGAGCTCAGCCTTCCTGGCCCTTAAATACTATAGTTCTTTACAACACTTCAAACCAAAAAACATGTTTACGTCGTGGCTTCTATCTCTTATCCTATCTTCACAGATTCTGTTTACATTGCATCACAGCAGGCAGTCATCCGGATGAGAGATAATGAAGGCCTAGGTTATTTTAGAAACTGAAAATCTAAAGATCAACGTGGGCAAGGGACTGGTCCAGGGATTCACTGCCAGTCCTTGGTAGTGTGAGAAGTGCCGCTAGGCCTCTTGCCTTGCTCTGAAGGCCGACCTCATGGCCATTCTTAGAATGGGAGGCAGAAGTAAGTCAAGAACAGGGGCAGGGCTGGCCCAAGTTGGACTGAAGAAGCATCCTGGGTCAGGCCCCTGAGAGCTGCTGAGCTTCCTGGGCACCCCTAAGGGATTTCTAGGGTTTCTGCTCCTTGATCCCAATGGAAGTGTCTGGAAGGAAACTGCAAGAAGGTCCTGACTCAACAGTCATCCCTTCATAATCAATAGCAAATTCCATTTTAAGAAACATAAGGGCAGTCAGCTGTGGTGGCACACACCTGTAATCCCAGCAGCTTGGGAGGCTGAGGCAAGATGTTTGAGTTCAAAGCCAGCCTAGGCAAAGGTGAGGTGTTAAGCAACTCAGTGAGACCTTGTCTCTAAATAAAATACAAAATAGGGCTGGGGATGTGGCTCAGTGGTTGAGTACCCCTGAGCTCAATCCCTGGTAAACCCCTCCCCAATTTTTTTTAATTAAATAAAAAGGGCTGGAGATGTAGCTCAGTGGTCAAGGGCCCCTGCGGTTCACTACGCCAGGTGCTCCAAGGAGGAGACAACAGAATAAAACTGAATGATGATGGCAGAGGAGACCATTCTGTTTTTGTTTAGGGAGTCAGAGACCCCAGGGCAGATGGAGACTCAGAGGAGCCAGGGAAGCAGTTCACAGGGAGTGACCCCAGCAGTGGAAGCAGCAGGTCTGAAGATTTGGGACATGACAGGTTTGAGGAATAATAGTAAGTACTAAAGGGATATGGTATGGGGAGAGACAGGAGGAAATGATACAGAATATGTGAACAGAGGCCCAAAATCAGAGAGCTTCTGAATGATTTTTAAGTGTTCGAAAAGTTCCCAAGGGCTTAAGAGTCTAGTAGGGCCTCATCAGCTCAAGTCACATTGAAGTGCTCAGGTGCCTGTTTAATATTGTGAAGGCTTGCCAGAGTGGTGGTACATGCCTGCAATCCCAGGGACTGGGGAGGCTGAGACAGAAGGATTCCAAGTTCAAGGCCAGCCTCAGCAACTCTGTGAGGCTCTAAGCAAACTCAACAAGACTCTATCTCAAAATAAAAAATTAAAAGCGTTAAGGATGTAGCTTGGTAGCAAAGCCCTTGGGTTCAATCCCCAGTACCGAAAACAAAAAACAAATAAAAAATGTTGTGAAGCCTTTGTGGGCTCCTGGAAGAAACAGATGATTCATTTTGGATACAGCAAACTTCCTGAAGAATTCACTCCCATCTTCAGAAGGTCAGATACAGCTGACCTAGACTGCTGGTGTAGACTCCTGGTGTATGTTAAGTTCTAAGTAAAGAAACCCAATCTGGACTTCAACAGTCAGGGCCTGGGTCACTCTGGTCCCCAGTGAACTACTCCCCTACAACCCTGATTAGAGCCATGATTCACTTTCATCAATCCAGAAACTTAGTGAGAACCATGGGGTATCATTCTTGAGGTGGGAAACAGAAGGAGAGAGTAGGGTTCTGGCCTTGCAGTCTTATGTTTTGAGGACACGGGGAAGGATGTATGTGGAGGAAAGCAAAATATACATAAAGCAATCAGAAGGAATTCCATGGAAAGGTCTAAAGACATGGAAGGATTTGGGCTGATAAGAGGAAGGAGAAGGAATTCTAGATATAAAACAGGTAGCCAATAGGCTAATGGCTTGAAATGACTCTCGGTCTTGAGACCCAACAGGGACTCATCACAGCCATCTTCTGTAATCAAGGCTCCAACACAGCCCTTAAAGAACCAGAGGCACCAACAGGGTGTAGCCTGGGTGCCAGCAGAGAGCAAGGGAAGCCATATCCGGGGCTCTCAGAACACCCACAGAGATGGGAGGAAGCCACAGGGAAGAGGGTAAGGGCTGTGGAGTCAGGCTGGGAAGAGGCAGAGTGGGTGCAGGAGGCAGGACGAGGAGAGGGAAAAGTCTAACACATGTTCCTACATGCTGTATGACTCCCCCCAGTTGACACATGTCCAGCCACACCATGCCCTGATTTAAAATGCTCCTGACTAACCATCAAAAACAGTCTCAGAAGACAATCTGAACAGCTGACTTGACCCCAGATATTTCGCTGACCATCCTTTGGTCTCCCAGAGATCCCACAGGCCATCTTTGTAGTGCTGGCAGTTCTGGTCATTGCAATGGTGGCTCTCGACAGAGCAGACGATGCCTCTCATCCCATTTGATTATAAAAGGAAGAACTGCTGTGGTCAGGAGTTAGGAGGTCCTTCTTTGATGCAGGCCATATTAATTCAAGTAAAAGTTGAAGTGTAAGTTAAATTTTTAAAAAAGCCTCCTCCCCTGTTCTGATTTCCATTTTTACCACAGCCCCCAGTTAAGTTACCATCATATGGCATTCCTGGAGAAGCAACAGGGTATTTGTTTAATATGCCAAGATGCCAATGGTCATGAGTTGTAGAATATGTATTTTCCACACAGGCTGTTTCCCTCTACCAGAACAGTGGGAATTCAAATCTGTAGGCCGGCCAGCTGGAGGCAGCATGCAGAGTCTGGCAGGCTACCTGGGCCTGCATATACCTCGCCATCACCAGGGGAGGTGTGACGGCAGGGCTACATTTTTATGCTGGGCTCCTACAACCACCCAGCCTTCCTTGGTCTGGAGCTTTGCCAGTGTTTATACTCTTGCCCTCAGGTACAAGCTGCCCTGCAGCACTCATACCTGGATTTCCCTTTAATAGTGAAGCCACCCTCCATGCCCTGCTCTGATGGTGGACCAGTTTCCAGGGAATTCTCTGTGGTCACCATGCACAAAGAGAGCCATGAGCTGTGAGTCTGTCCAGAAAGAGAGTAAAGTCCCGATCCATGCACTACAAATGCATGGGCTTCCCTCGAGAAAGCATCTTTCATTCCAAGGGGTGGGATCCATGGGAGTAGAGGGCCTTCACCCCTTTACCAGACTCACAGGGAGGCATTCTGCAAGTCCTTCAGTCTGCAGAAGGTAGCAGGGTCCTTTTTCCCAGGGCAGGGCCAAAGCCATGGCCCACTCTGCATTAATTTTCTCATTAATGCACTAACACTCAAACTATGTGCAGAAGAATGATGAAAAAGACCTTGTGTGAGGCTTGGGATTTGTTCAAAGCCCGAGGAAACTGTTTTAGAGGGTGTATGTTTTTTATTCCTTTTATGAGAGACGCATGTTTCCCTCCCTCTGTGACTTGTTTAAAAGTAAAGTTTAATATGCTGTCAGAGAAATTTCTGGTTAATAACTTAATAAGCTATGTGCTGGGAATTATGGGGGAAAAGTAGTATTCAAGAAAACTTATTTACAGTTTGGGGATTGGAGGATATATAGTGTCAATTATTACACAGAATGTTAACAGAGGTCCCCTTTCTTTCTAAGAGCATAAAAAGATAAATAGGTGAGGAGAATGGAGCTTCTTGATGTTGCATGAGAAGCCTGGAAACATCAAGATGAGGATTTCTCACAGTGTGCTCCATAGAACCATGGTAACATGAACTTGGCACATGCTTGGACCTCAGCCCCATCAATAACAGTAATCATGATCATAATAGTAAACTGCATTTTTTTACTAAAAGTCTTATCTTCAAAAATATTTCTATTCTATTTCATTTAATCTTTATAAAATTCTTAAGAGGGAGGGGAAATAGGCATTATCATCCCTATATTCCTTTTTTTTTTGCAAATCATCAAAATTGTTCGGAGAGCTCAAGTGATCTATCCAGGATCAGCACAAAGCCAAGAACAAAATTAAGGTTTTCTAGACAAACAAATTCTATCTTTGTGTCCCCAACACAATCAGATGAAAGGAAGATACTGTGCCACGCAATTACAGCATGTCAGTTTGTACCCACATGCTCTGGTATTGTGCCTGAGAGCCAATCTGGGGAAAAGCAAGGCTCCAAGTACTGCTGCTCTGGTGATGATCGGCCCAAGGGCCTGTTGCAGCATGCTGATGATGTTGATGACAAATTACTGTTGGGTACAGTTGTGCACACCTGTAATCCCAGCAACTCAGGAGGCTGAGGCAGGAGGAGCCCAAGTTCCAGATCATTCTGGGCAACATGGCAAGACCCTATCTTTAAAAAAAAAAAAAAGATTGTGGGTGGTGGTATTACTAGGTATTGAACCCAAGGGTGCTTTGCCTCTGAGCTATAGCCCAGCCCTTTTTATTTTTAATTTTGAGGCAAGGTCTCTCTAAGCTGCTCAGGGCCTTGCTAAGTTGCTAAGGTTGGCTTTGAACTTACCATCCCCCTGACTTTGCCTCCAGAGTCACTGGGATTACAGTTGTGCGCCACCATGTCTGGCCCTGTCTCAAACCTTAAAAAAATAAACAGGGCTGGGGCTGTAGCTCAGTGTATAGCACCTCTGGGTTCAATCCCCAGTATAAAAAACCAAAACTTGGGAACAGATACTTTCCATATCTGTGTACTCTTTCATGCTTTTACAGCCATTATTTACTATGTCTTCTCCATCCTCATGTATTTTACACCCACATATTAGAGCTTTCTATTTTACAGATGAAAACTCAGGACTGAAGACAGATAAGGCCACACCATGCTAGTGGGCAACCCAGACCTGTTGACAGCAAGAATACTCTGCCTCTCTCAATGTCAGCACAGAGTTGTTTTCAGACTAGAGGCTTTCCATTCACCAAGCACTTCCAGAAGAGACCCTCTGCACAGTCACTCTAAAATACAGAGCTCACAGGCTGATGGGGGCCCTCTCTGCCTCAGGGAGTCCTGGAATGGCCCCTAAACTTTTGTGGGATGGTGTTACTCCATGAGGCTGCAGGTCCATCCAATCACTCAGGAAGGTTGGGCAGCAGGGGTACCTGAAGGAGGGAGAGAACAGGGAGCTGAGGAGGGCCCCTCTCCAAGCTGCTCCCTTGGCCCATTCACATAAGAACAGTCCACGTTCCCCACAAGCCCTTCTGAAGGTAGCCTAAAGCCTGTCCACTCAGAAAAAAACATATTGGGGCTGAGTCAGCTCAAAATGAGGGCAGGGACATGTTCCAACCAGGTCTGCACACCACTAGAAAGCCTTGGTCAGTTACTAACTTCATCAAATGTACTATCTCCAAAGGATCACTGCTGCAAACAACTGTGCAACCCAGGAGAACTAACTTACTCTCACGTTAGAACTCAGAACCTGTTGGCACAACTAGCTGGTCAGATCCAGTGGTAGTCAACCAGCTGTGAGTGAATTTCTTTCTTTTTTTTTCCTAATATTTTTATTTTATTTATTTATTTTTTGGTGGTACTGAGGATCAAACCCAGTGCCTTGCATGTGCTAGGCCCAGCTGAGCCCCAGCAACAGCCCCTGTGAGTGGATTTCTAAGGAAAGAGGATCTGGAATAGCTATTTTGATGGCAAAGAGGACTGATGCCAAGTGCCCTAGCCAGCAAGGGCAACTACTGAGGGAGGACCCCAGGCAGCTCTGGGGCACAGGGTTGCAGGATTTTCTAAAAGGATGATCAGGAAGCAGGAGAGGGAAGCAAGTCAAATAGCAAAAAAGCAAAGTTGCTATTTACATTCCAATAACTTGAGCCACCTCTTGGGCCAGCCACACCTGCCCCCCCCACCCCTTGTCTAATTACCTCTTCTGCAAATATCAGTTTGGATTAGATCTTTTTTTTAATTAATAGGGAGTTGGAGTGCTTCTCTTAGTCCCTTCTGAGGCTTCCAATAGGAAGGAAGTCATGTTGGTGGGTCTCCTGGCCCCGATCCCAGCTTAAACTGTATTTACCACCTCTACTATCTTCAACATCTCCCATCTTGAATTTCCACAAAAGTTTCTGTTTGAAGAAAGAATTCCACTGGGTTACGTGACTCTAAATTCCCTTTTTTGCTATAAATTCTTAGGTTCTATGGTCGTATTAGCAAGCTTAGGAAGACAAAAGTGATGTGGTCTCGGGTACATACAAGTGTCTCTATTTCCATGACTAGTGGCCCAAGCAGAAGACAAGGACTTCCAGGTGACCAAGACAGGAAGTGGGTAGACTGCTACTAGGGAGCTTCTGGATGATCACCAGGAAAGAATGGAAATTCTGTTGACCAATGTGGGGCTGGAAAGCCTTAAAGCCTCTCTGGGCGGGTTCCATGTAAGCACACATAGCATCCTCTCACCAGTATCTGCCTGAGCTTAGTACTTCCTCTTCATCCTTGGCCACACTCCTCTGGCTGACACTTAAGGGCTGACACAACGGGTCTTGTATCAAATCTTGCACTGCTCCCTAAGCACAGCACCTCTTCTTCACCTTTATCTCTCTGCGGCCCACAAAAGACCGACGTGCACTGCCTGCAGTATGCCACACTACACTCGCTGTATGCTTCCCCTCAGGACCTCCTCTTTCGGCATTGCTTCTGGCATTTCCAAATCAGACCCTTGCTCTAAGGCCCAGCTCAATACCTACCTCCCCCAGAAAGTCTTCCCCATCTCAGTTCACACTCGTTGCCCACCCCCAAACTCTTGTACTTATTCTATATACTTTTATTTGTGCTCCACTGTTGGTGAATCATTTCATAGGAATAAGCTCTCTTCTCACCTCAACTCTGAAATTATTTCATTCAGCAGGTTACTCATTCCCTTGGTTTGAATCTCTGTACCTTCTTCTATCCTGATGACTCGTAAGTTTGGTTTTTTTATGTTATCCCATAACTTTTGGATGTTTTTCCTGTGATTTTTTACCAGCCTTTCTGAGTTGGCTAGACTCTTTTCAAGATGATATATTTTGTCTTTATTATCTGACGTTCTGGCTTCTACTTGCTCCACTCTGTTAGTGATACTCTCACTTGAGTTTTTAATTTGGTTTATCATTTCCTTCATTTCTAGAATTATTGTTTGATTTATTGTATAATCTCTATCTCCTGATAAAGATGATTAACTTCTTCTTTTATCTGTGTATGTAATTCATTTTCAATGTGTTCTTTCACTGTTTGAATTTGCTGTCTCATATCCTCTTTAAGGTTCCATTCCATCTGTCTAAGATGTTCCTTGAGTTCTTTATATGACCATTTTTCTGATGACTCTAGGTCCTCCTGAATATTTAGACTGTCCTGCATTGTTTGTACTCCTTTTCTTCCTTGCTTCTTCATGCTGCTCATGTTACTTCTTGTTCTTTTTGACTGCTGAGTTACTGTTTACTCCTATAAATTTATTTGATGCTTGGGAGGAGAGGTATTAGAAGAGAAGGGAAGAAGTCACTAAAGAGAATGAGAGTAAGCAGGTAGAATTCAAGGAAAGGGGAAAAAGAAAATTGAAAAGAAATGAAAAGACAAAAGAAGAAAAAATAGGAAATAAAAAAAGAAAAAAATATTAAAAAATAAAAATTAAAAAAATTAAAATTAAAATTAGAAGAAAAAAATTTTAAAAAATTAAAAAACAACAAAAGACATACACAGGCTGAAAGTGAAAGGATGGGAAAAAGTGTACTATGCACAGGGTCCTGGTAAGCAAGCAGGGGTGGCCATCCTCATATCGAATAAAATTGACTTCAAGACTAGGTTAATCAAAAGGGATAAGGAAGGACATTATTACTGTTAAAAGGAACCATTCACCAAAAAGACATAACAATTATCAATATTTATGCACCAAATAACGGTGCTGCAACATTCATAAAACAAATTCTCCTCAAGTTCAAGAATCAAATAGACCACAACACAATAATTATGGGTGACTTCAACACACCTCTCTCACCATTGGACAGATCCTCCAAACAAAAGTTGAATAAAGAATCTATAGAACTCAATACCACAATCAATAACCTCAACTTAACTGACATATATAGAATATATCAACCATCATCAAATGGATATACTATTTTCTCAGCAGCACATGTATCCTTCTCAAAAATAGACCATATATTATGCCATAGGGCAACCCTCAGTAAATATAAAGGGGTGGAGATAATATCATGCATTTTATCTGATCATAATGGAATGAAACTGGAAATCAATGATAAAAGAAGGAAGGAAAAATACTACATCACATGAAAAATGAACAATATGTTACTGAATGATCAATGGGTTACAGAAGACATAAAGGAGGAAGTCAAAAAATTCTTAGAGATAAATGAAAATACAGACACAACATATCGGAATCTATGGGACACAATGAAATCAGTTTTAAGAGGGAAATTCATCGCCTGGAGGTCATTCCTCAGAAAAAGAAAAAAAAACAACAAATAAATGAGCTCACACTTCATCTTAAAGCCATAGAAAAGGAAGAGTAAAACAACAGCAAAGTAGCAGAAGGCAAGAAATAATGAAAATCAGAGCAGAAATCAATGAAATTGAAACAAAAGAAACTATTGAAGAAATTTAAAAAACTAAAAGTTGGTTCTTCGAAAAAATAAATAAGATCGACAGCCTTTAGCCATGCTAACGAAGAGAAGAAGAGAGAGAACTCAAATTACTAACATACAGGATGAAAAAGGCAATATCACAACAGATGCTACAGAAATACAGAAGACAATTAGAAATTATTTTGAAAACCTATATTCCAATAAAATAGAAGACCGTGAAGACATCGATAAATTTCTTAAGTCATATGATTTGCCCAGACTGAGTCAGGAGGATACACACAATTTGAACAGACCAATATCAATGGATGAAATTGAAGAAGAAATCAAAAGACTACCAACCAAGAAAAGCCCAGGACTGGATGGGTATACAGCGGAGTTTTACAAAACCTTTAAAGAAGAATTAATACCAATACTTTTCAAGTTATTTCAGGAAATAAAAAAAGAGGGAGCTCTTCCAAATTCATTCTATGAGGCCAACATCACCCTGATTCTGAAACCAGACAAAGACACTTCAAAGAAGGAAAACTACAGACCAATATCTCTAATAAACCTAGATGCAAAAATCCTCAATTAAATTCTGGTGAATCGAATACAAAAACACATCAAAAAAATTGTGTACCATGATCAAGTAGGATTCATCCCTGGGATGCAAGTATGGTTCAATATACGGAAATCAATAAATGTTATTCACCACTTCAATAGACTTAAAGATAAGAACCATATGATCATCTCGATAGATGCAGAAAAAGCATTCAACAAACTACAGCATCACTTTATGTTCAAAACGTTAGAAAAACTAGGGACAACAGGAACTTACCTTGACAGTGTAAAAGCTATCTATGCTAAGCCTCAGGCTAGCATCATTCTGAATGGAGAAAAGTTGAAGGCATTCCCTCTAAAATCTGAAACAAGACAGCAATGCCCTCTATCACCACTTCTATTAAATATAGTTCTCGAAAAACTGGCCAGAGCAATTAGACATACGAAAGAAATTAAAGGCAGAAAAATAGGAAAAGAGAAATTAAATTATCACTATTTGCAGATGATATGATTCTATACCTAGCAGACCCAAAAGGGTCTACAAAGAAACTACTAGAACTAATAAATGAATTCAGCAAAGTGGCAGGATATAAAATCAAAACGCATAAATCAAAGGCATTTCTGTATATCAGCGACAAAACTTCTGAAACAGAAATGAGGAAAAACACTCCATTCACAATATCCTCAAAAAAAAAACAAAATACTTGGGAATCAACCTAACAAAAGAGGTGAAAGATTTATACAATGAAAACTACAGAACCCTAAAGAGAGAAGTAGAAGAAGATCTTAGAAGATGGAAAAATATACCATGTTCATGGATAGGCAGAACTAAAATTATCAAAATGGCAATATTACCAAAAGTTCTCTATATGTTTAATGCAATGCCAATCAAAATCCCAACGGCATTTCTTGTAGAAATAGATAAAGCAATCATGAAATTCATATGGAAAAATAAAAGACCCAGAATAGCAAAAGCAATTCTAAGCAGGAAGTGTGAATCAGGCGGTATAGTGATAGCAGATTTCAAACTATATTACAGAGCAATAGTGACAAAAACAGCATGGTACTGGTACCAAAACAAGCCGGTGGACCAATGGTATAGAATAGAGGACACATAGACCAATCCACAAAGTTACAGCTGTCTTATATTTGATAAAGGGGCCAAAAGCATGCAATGGAGGAAGGATAGCATCTTCAACAAATGGTGTTGGGAAAACTGGAAATCCATATGCAACAAAATGAAACTGAATCCCTTTCTCTCGCCATGCACAAAAGTTAACTCAAAATGGATCAAGGAGCTTGATATCAAATCAGAGACTCTGCGTCTGATAGAAGAAAAAGTTGGCTCCTATCTACATATTATGGGGTCGGGCTCCAAATTCCTTAATAGGACACCCATAGCACAAGAGTTAATAACAAGAATCAACAAATGGGACTTACTTAAACTAAAAAGTTTTTTCTCAGCAAGAGAAACAATAAGAGAGGTAAATAGGGAGCCTACATCCTGGGAACAAATTTTTACTCCTCACACTTCAGATAGAGCCCTAATATCCAGAGTATACAAAGAACTCAAAAAATTACACAATAACCCTATCAACAAATGGGCCAAGGACCGGAACAGACACTTCTCAGAGGAGGATATACAATCAATCAACAAGTACATGAAAAAATGCTCACCATCTCTAGCAGTCAGAGAAATGCAAATCAAAAACACCCTAAGATACCATCTCACTCCAGTAAGATTGGCAGCCACTATGAAGTCAAACAACAACAAGTGCTGGCGAGGATGTGGAGAAAAGGGGACACTTGTACATTGCTGGTGGAACTGCAAATTGGTACGGCCAATTTGGAAAGCAGTATGGAGATTCCTGGGAAAGCTGGGAATGGAACCACCATTTGACCCTGCTATTGCCCTTCTTGGACTATTCCCTGAAGACCTTAAAAGAGCATGCTACAGGGATACTGCCACATCGATGTTCATAGCAGCACGATTCACAATAGCTACACTGTGGAACCAACCCAGATGCCCTTCAATAGATGAATGGATAAAAACATGTGGCATTTATACACCATGGAATATTATGCAGCACTTAAAAATGACAAAATCATAGAATTTACAGGGAAATGGATGGCACTAGAGCAGATTATGCTTGGTGAAGCTAGCCAATCCCTAAAAAACAAATACCAAATGTCTTCTTTGATATAATGAGAGCAACTATGAACAGAGCAGGGAGGAAGAACAGGAAGAAAAGGTTAACATTAAACAGAGACATGAGATGGGAGGGAAAGGGAGAGAAAAGGGAAATTGCATGGAAATGAAGAGAGTCCCTCATTGCTATACAAAATTACATACAAGAGGTTGTGAGGGGAATGGGAAAATAAACAAGGAGATAAATGAATTACAGTAGATGGGGTAGAGAGAGAAGATGTGAGGGAAGGGGAGGGGGGATAGAAGGGGATAGGAAAAGTAGTAGAATACAACAATTACTAATAGAGCATTAGGTAAAATTGTGGATGTGTAACCGACGTGATTCTGCAATCTGCATTTGGGGTAAAAATTGGGACTTCATAACCCACTTCAATCTAATGTATGAAATATGATATGGCAAGAGCTTTGTAATGTTGTGAACAACCAATAAAAAAATAAATGTAAAATGCAAATAAGATAAAAATAAAAAAAAATAAAATAAATAAAATAAAATAGCGACCTAAAAAAAATAAACAATGTTATGGGTAAACTTAAAAAAAAGAAAAATAAGTCATTAACCCAGCTTTTAAAAAAAAGAAAGAAAGAAAGAAAGAAACAAACAAACAAACAAAGTAGTGTATCATGAGAGTTTTCTCCTTTAGAAATAATTCAAATGACCTTCCTAGTCAGCAGGTCTGGGGATATAGTTGAGTGGCAGTGGGCTGGCATAGCATGCAGAAGGCCTTGGAGTTTAAAGCCCAATATTGCAAGAAAAGAAAAGGGAGGGAAGGGAGAAAAAAGAAGGAAGGGAGGGAGGAAGGGAGGAAGTAACGAAGAAGAAGAAAAAGAAGGAAAGAATGAAGAAAGGGAGGGAGGAAGGAAGGAAAAAAGGGAGAGAACAAAAGCAGGGAAAGCAATGGGTCATTAAAGCAAAAGGGCAAACAGTACAAATATAAATATATGACAAAACATCTGTTGAGACAGTTTAGAAAGCTTTAGAATTTGCATGACATCAAACTGAGTGGTATTATGACTGTATAGAAACTTAAGAAGCTCCACCTTGGCCTGGCCTAAACCAAACTCAGGGGTGGGAGGCATAGAGAGGACACCTGTCTGGCTGGAGTGGAAGGGACCTGAACCCATGACACTTCAGGATGCACTGGTTAGGGAAGGAAGGGGCCAAGACTCCCCTGATGGGCACTTGAGCACCACAAGGCTCCTGGGAGTCCTTCCCCCCAGCTCCGCACCTTCACAACCCCCCCCTTGCAGGAGTTCTCAGTGGTCGTTTCCGTTGCCTGGTGCAGGTTTGAGTTCCTCACCAAACACCTGAGTGTTCACAGCTAACATTGGCCTGACTCGGCAGGCTGTGGTTGAGGTGGCAAGAGCCAAAGCCAACTTAGCTTGATGGAGGCACCAAGGACTGCCCTACAGCCATATTAGCGGGTGGTCCTGGAAGAAGTAGGCAGGGTTTTGGCAGCATTGTCTGAAGACATGAAGCCAGGCCCTAATCCTTATGGTGTTCCTTGGGAGTTGGTGATGTGTAGAGCTATTGGATGATTTGCTCTTCTCTTGTTTTTGTGGAGAAGTTTTGGGTGTGTTAGAAGCAGGCTTTATGTGGGAAGAGAAAAACAGCTGGCTTTAAAACTTTCTAGAAGAATTGAAAAAAAATGTGAACTACTTGAGAAAGTTAGCCTTGTTCAAAAAGAGCTTGAAGGCTTAGAGACAACTTTAAAGGGCAGCAATTCTGAGAAGGGTCCAAGAGATGTCCCAAATTTGGAGGCAACCTATGAAAAGCTGCATAGGTCCAAACCTAGCCATGGGGATGAAAGACTCTTTCTAGAAAAAGAGCTAAAAGAACAAAAGGCCAAACATTGTAAACAGGATGAAATCATGGCAGATATATCGAGAAGGATAAAGTCCCTTGAAAGTGAATCAGAATCAATCAGATCACAAATAGCTGAAACTAAAACAAACTTGAGACTGCTTCAAATGAGTGAGGAAGGAATTCAGCTGGCAATGAAGGAAGCCTTGGATGAACGTCCCCAGCTTCAGCAAAGTCAGAAACCGACCTTACAAGGAGACGCTGAAGCATGGAGGGAACAAGGACATGTCCAATGTAAAGAGAGCATCACATTGGAAGACTCTCAATTCCATGCAAAACAAGTTCAAACTGATAAAGAAAATCACATGGAGTCTCTGACTGAAGGCTTGCTGAAATGAAAGATAGGTCTTCTCCAACCAAGGGAGCCCAAACAGACATTGGGAAATTGGAATGGGGAATGACGAGTGAATCAGAAATTGGTGCTCACTTGGTTGATGAGCCCAAAGGAGCTTTGAAGAAACTGGTTGATGGTGCTAAGCTAAAGGCCTCCTTAGAAACCTTAGAAGGACAAAGATATCAAACATGTGCTTTCTTATCTGAAGTAGAGAAAACAAAGGAAGACCTTAGAGAACAGATTAAAAGTCTGAAGACTGAACAGGCAACCTTGCTGTCAGAAAATACATGGCTTGAAGGTGAGAATGAGAACCTTCAGCAGAAATTTAAAGTCATGATGGAATGCTCTCAAGAAAATATGATGAAACTCCCTGGGAAACTCAGAGTAGAGGAAAATTACCGGGTGGAGCAAGAGGAGAAATTTTCCAAGGTCAAAGAAGAGATGGGCCATACAAGAGAAGAGCTGGAGACCTACAGAAAGCGAGCCAAATATCTTAAAGAAGAATTGGAGAGAACCATTCAGTCCTGTCAGGGGAAGATTATTTACTGTGAGAAAAAAGCACATGAGAGTGAGTCGGCGGCTTGGATTGCTGAAAGAAACCTCCATTATTTCATGAAACAAAATGCTTGCAACAGACAAAAGTTAACTGAAAGGGAGCTTCAATTTGAACTTGTAGAGGAAGATCCCTGCGCACTTGATGTTTCAAATGCAGCATTGGGCAGAAAGCATTCCCCCAATGGTCCCTCACCATTGGGTCCTCCTTGGCAAGGTGGATGTTATTCGAATTATGGTAGACCATCGCGACCAGCAGAACTCAGAGGTTCTAATCTGCCTTCTTTGGATAAAGAGGATCGGCCTATGTCTTCAGAAAGTCAATCCAGTAGAAAGGAGACCAAAATCAATCTTGATGGTTCCAATGTGCCCGATTCATCTCTCCCTGCTGAAAACCAAGCAACTGGCTCCGGCTCATTGTTGGCACCTTTTCCTCCAGTCTGAGGTGAATTGTTTCCTGTGGACCCGAGGAGTCAGTTCATGAGAAGAGGACCATTTTTCCCTCCGCCTCCTCCAGGAAACAGGTATGGGGCACCTCGAGATTATTTTCCACCGGGCCCACCACCCCCACCATTTTTTCCAATGCCAGATGTCTATGAATGGAGGTATTTTCCTCATGACCTTCCCCCAAGAGCTGGATTTCCTCCCCCCACCCCCGCATTCTGAAAGTAGAAGTGAGTGCCCTTCAGGCTTCATTCCACCTTCAGGTGAGCCTGCTACTGAACATCAACAAGAAACCTGATGTTTTTGATCTCTCTTCAAAAGTAATTTGACTTACCTCTCATTTTTAGTTTTTAAGTAATTGCTTTTACTTAAGTAAGTGATTATACTTTTGCTCCAATTGAAGCTAAATAAAACTATAATTCTTAGGATAGTATTTTGGAAATAAAGATGGTTTAAATATGATACTATGAGTAAATTATTTCCATTCTATTTTACTCTAAAGATTGAATTTGATTAATCCACTATTCTATAAACAACAATGGGATTTTCATGTATGTCATCTAGCCTTTGGGGATATTTTAAATGCCCAACAAAAGCAGTCCCTTTATACAAAGAAGTGTATTTACTATGATTGTAGCAAATGTGAAAGGAACTTTATGCTTAATGAAAGATTTTCATTGATTTTCAGCCTTGTGGGGCATGTCAACTAGTTTTCCCATAAAACAATAACTAGAGCATATTAAGAGTAAACCAGAAAACACTACTAAACATGTCATGGAAGTAGGAGATCTCAAATACAAAGAAAGTTGCAGTTCTCAGGAAACATTTTGGAATTGGAAACCACAATTTAAACTCACTCTGTTCCCATTTTCCCTGAGTCATCTTGATGACTTCTTCTTCTTCTTCCTCCCTTCTCCTCCTTGTCCTCCTCCTCTTCCTCCTCCTCCTCCTCCTCCTCATTTTCCTTATCTTTCTTCTTCTTCCTATTTTTCTTTGTGTTGTTCATCTTTGAGTTCTTCTTCTATTTTTAATTAATTAATCACTCAATCAATCAATTAATTAATTTTTATGTGGTTCTGAGGATCCTACTCAGTACCTTGCATGTGCTAAGTGAGTGTTGTTCCACTGACCCACAACTCCAGTTCCTGTCTTTTATATTTTATGCCCATTTTCATGAAATTTAGAATTGCATTCTGCTGTGGTTCACTGATAAAGGTTTACCTAGTCTTCTGTTTTTGGGGAGATATTTGTAAAATACACATGAATTATTAGGACACTGAAATAAGAATTAGACACATAATTCTCAGCTTTTGGTATTCTTAGATTTGATACTCATAAAATGACTCTGCTAAACTACTTTAAGTTGTTTGAACTGCTCACTTTCAACTTCTATATCATTGCCAATAAGTGACAATTGGCCAACCTGCACCAATACACAGAGAACACTTTGAACAAGTTTTACCCAATAGAGACCAAGAACGAACATGTATTAAAAATACCCTATCTATAGTTAAAGCATTATTCAAATGTTAAATATGCTCTCTAAATGTTTGTGTGCATGTGTTTAAAGTATACATTTAAACCTAAAATGAATGCAGTAGTATAACCTCCTTCTTAAAAATAAGAATCAGCTCTATTAAACCTTTTGAAGCACAGTTAAGAATCTGCCTGATACTTGAGCCCAAAATTAATAGAAATGAAAAAAATTCGGGTCTTGCAAAAGAAAGTCTACACTTTTAATAAATCTAATAATTCTGTTTTCCCTCAAGAGTTACTCTGGTTGTCAAGTCAGTCCTTACTTGCCAGCATAAAATATTACTTTCTCTAAGCGAGGGGATGAAAGTTCCACAGTTATGGTCTGTATAAAATGAACTGATGATCACTCACTGATTGTTATCCAGAACTACTTTTGCCCTAACTACTATTGGTATTTTCTCATATAGTTCATGTCTTATACCAGTCAACTTGACCCAGCTATTCCCCTTCTCAGGCTATAGCAAAAATACCTAAAAAGAGCATATTACAGGACACAGCCACATCAATGTTTATAGCAGCCCAATTCACAATAGCTAGAATGTGGAACCAACCTAGATGCCCTTCAATAGACGAATGGATTAAAAAAATATTGCATTTATACACAATGGAATATTACTCAGCACTAAAAAAGAACAAGATCATGGCATTTGCAAGCAAATGGATGGCATTAGAGCAGATTATGCTAAGTGAAGTGAGCCAATCCCTAAAAAACAAATGCCAAATGTCTTCTCTGATATAAGGGGGGTGACTCAAAATGGGATAGGGAGGAAGAGCATGAGAAGAAGAGTACCAATAAATAGGGCAGAAAGGTGGGAGGGAAAAAGAGGTAGCAAGAGACACACTATATAGATCCAGGATCCAGAGTGTCAAAGTTTAAGAGTCTTAACTTTCCATCACTCCTATTAATGCACTTGGCAATTATATTTTCTTATGTCATGCCTCTGCATCCTCCACTCTTAGAAATCCTAATTATTTAAGAGGACATTTTCCCAACAGGATGTCTAACAAAATTCCAACTAAAATTTAAACTGCACCTGAGGACTCTAAATTCTGTATAGTAAGAAAACAGAAAGCAAGAGGAGAAATTACAATCCTATCTAGGTCAATTCACTTTCCTCATTAGAAGGACATTGATTCCATGTTGCAATGCCAAGCAAGTACCACTAGTAAAGTGCCAATACATCATGCCTAAAATTGAATCAGACCACACTTAACAAAAATAAAAAATATTACTATTGGTCTATGACCATGGTATTCACTGTATCCAAAGATAAAACTCTATTGTATATTTGAAGATAAAAATCAGATGATTCAATTTGAAAACAGATGATCCAATTCTCTCCTTTTTAGTATTCACTTTCCATACAGTAATTGTAAAAGGATCAGTGCAGTAGTTGCATCTTGAAAAAATTATAGTGAGGAGCCTCAAATAATTTTGGGATGAGTATAGAGACCAAAAAAGTATGTTTAGTGGATCTAAAATGAATAGCAGAAAAGACACATGATGACTATTAATTTGACATTCAGTCTACACAGCTGTCAAAATTGTAATTAATTGCACTATTTTCCATTCTTATAAGTTTTCTTCAAGCATAGAGTCTCACAAGTATCAAAAACTAAGTACAGAACTTAGACTGAAAAGTGAGTTTTTGTGGTGTCATTAAAGGGAAATATGCTTTATGGCACAATTAGGACTGAAGGATTCATTTCCCAGACAATTGCTGAAAGTGTTCTTTTGAAAATATTTTCATTAGTAGAAGATTGCTTTTCTGGCTATTACCATTTAAGGCTTCCTAAACTCAAGACTGTTTGAGACTCATATAAATCACACTCAATGTCTCAAGTAGGAAAAATTAGAGAGTACAAGACAGATCCATAATTTCACTTTGAGTAAGTAGAAGCCTCCTTTGACATTAGACTGCAACCCCAGATTCTGTGGGCCTAAATGTGCTTTCTTCCCTTTATTTCCATTGTTCTGATCTGAAGCACACTAACTTATGGACTTCCAAGATGCCTAGTTATAGTCTTAATCCACCTCCTGGGAAGCCCTAATTTGGAACTCAAATGCATCCTTCATCTTCTTCCAGACTTTCTGCTTTCCAGAAGTTCTTTGAAGTCTTTTGTCACTGGAGATTACCTCCTCTTTTCATTGTGGATATTTATCTCATTTTATGCTTCTCTTTGACTGTTACTTTAATTCATTGTGGGTAAAATAGACTTGTATATTTGAAGATCCAGATCTCCAAGTCAAATAGTTAGCTTAGTTTATGGGCTTATAATACACAATACAAATGTTCAATACATTTTAATATGAATTTAGATCCATGATTAAAATTGGAGGAAATAAAATAGGCTTCATTAGGATATAATTCTGCACTACAAAACTTCATTGTTTTTCACAAAGGATAAGAATTTTGGAAGATAACATGACACCAAGAAAAAGAATCACTATTTTTTATATATAGTTGTGCTTGAAAGATAATAATTATGTCACCATAAATTGATGTTATAATATAAAACAAAAAGCTTTATAACCAAGTTCTCTTTATTTTTGAAAAAACATATTTGAAGCAAAAATACCAAATCCATGAATCTCCTCAAAATACTATAAAGTGAATAGCATTTCTACACAAATCATATAATTATATGATATTATGTATATTTTCTAGACGTAGATGTAGAAGTTAAATACACTAATATTATTTCTCAAGGCACATTTATTTTGAAGCACAGTTCCATAAATCTGCAAATACAATTAAATTTTACTTATTGTACACAGATCAGTACCTCAAAAATGACCAAATACCTGGATATATTTCCTTTGACAGATTTCTGTTTCCTAGACAATAAGGTCAGCTTTAATATAATATATCCCCTATCTTTTCAGTTAAATAGAATTTTTTAATTTTAAGTAAACTTCTCCTATAGGCTCAAAATTCACCATATAACTATGGTACTAATACAATTAGTGATGGATGTTACATGAAAAATTCTTAGTTCTTTTAAGAGAGTTTTTTTGAAATGAAACACTATATCAACACATGATCCTTCAAACAAATTATGATAATGCATGCACAGCAATAAATTTGGAATAAAGAAGGTATAGATATTTATTAGCTACAGGGCTTTGAAAACACATGCTTTGGACCTAAAAGACAGTTATTTTGCTTTGTAATTACAGCACTTTTTATAGCCATGTGAGGAGTTTTAGGTCCCTGTTTTTGTTTTGTGATCTCACGTGCTTCATTTATTCAGATGTAGTAATGTAATATATGCTTATATGAGTTATATGCTTCTTTCTAATTATAGAATATTTTTTTAGAAACTCTTGGTAATCATACAGTTTCTAAATTAAAGACCAATTAACATGCAAGCTAGAAAATGCACAGTGGCTTAAAGAACTCCTCATCCCAGAGTCTAGCCTTAGAGTTTTCACATAGTTGATGATCAATAAATTTATATGGTTCATAAAGTTAAGATCTGTTTAATCTTAAAGTAAAGAAATAGGAAGCCAGAGAGGTGCTTCTTCACAGATGTCAAGCTGTCATTACTGGGAAACCCAAGGAGTCCTAGAGGGCAGTCTGTCCCTCTGATTGATGTAGTTATGTAAAATTCAAGTCCTGCTTTTCTTCCCCACAACTTTGGCTTTCCTGTGTCATCTTGTTATTTGTTTTTCAGTGACCAGAGAATGAGATAGGTTCACAATTATTTGTTCATGCTAAAGACAAAAAACAAACAAACAAGAAAGAAAAGAACTAAAAAACAACTGAGTTTGTGAAAACATCAGAAATTTAAGTACAGTGATAAGGGTCGGATGAGATTACACTGACCTAAATGTTCCTTTAAGAAAAGTTAGATTCAGACATTTCCATTGTGACAGAAATTGGAAAAGGCATATATGTATGTATATAGTAACATACATATACGCACATGAAACTAATACATAAAGAACGAATGAACACAAATATTCCTCCTCTATACTTGGAAATTATATTCCTGTGTATTTTTAATCCATGAATGGGAAATTACTAGTTCGTTCATTTGATTTTCAAAAATATTCAGTGTGCTTCCAAAACCTTTTATCATGATCCTCTCATTTATCATTTCCTAACTGAAAGAGTACAGAATCAGGAAATTTTTAATGTTTTGAGTTAAATTGGATCCAAAGACTTTATGAGAAATACAAGCATTTTATGGCATTGTGATATTGCCTTCTATGAAATGAAGTTTTGAACATAGAATATCATTTCATTCTAAAAATTTAAAAACTTATAATTACTCAAATTATAGAATTCACATCAATAGTAGTTCTATTTTACTCTTTAATATTACAGAAGCAAGTTTATAAATAAAAATGCTAAATTACAGATGGAGATATGGCTCATTGGTGGAGCACTTGCCTAGCATGTGTGAGGTCCTAGGTTTTATCTTCAGCACCACATAAAAATAAAATAAAATAAAAGTTTATAAAATATCAAGTTAAAACTCATGTCTTCTTTTATAATATGTATACAAGTAAGTAATTTTTAAAATCTCTAGATGACATTCCATATGTAAGTTGTATCACTAGAACTCATTAAACTTAGAACAAATGGAAAACTAAAATTAATCATTATTACCAAATAAAAAATGACTCATTTTAAGAGGATATAATTTAAAGAAGCAAAAATTGTTAGAAGAAAATATCCTCAATATATCATACAGCACACAGTCCTCTGGATTGAGTAAAACTTTTGGAGCTGAAGTCTCTGTTCTGCATCTACAAGAAACCTCACTAGTATGCTAAAATTTCCTTTTTCCACAGCCTTTACATGACCCAAATGCACACTACTTCTGAATCTAAGAATGCAGAGGCACATATCCAGATGGATGATGCAAAGGATGATGTGTGCAGGTAATAGCCTAAAGAGTTGCACGTTTTATGGAAAGATCTTTAAGTTCTGTCTCTGCAGGCCTATAATATTTTTTAAAATACTTTATTTTATTGTTTGTTTTTATGTGGTTCTGGGGATCAAACCCAGTGCCTCATACATGGTAGGCAATCACTATACCACTGACCCACAACCACAGCCAGCCTATAATACTATTGTCTAGAGAAATATGACAAAAATCTTCCTGGTAAACACATAACTGTGGCTTTCTCAGTGAAACATGTAAGCTGTCTCTTAATTTTACTTCTTCTTTGGTGGATAACAGCAATCCTGGGAGAGCTGGTCTCCAAACATTTTTCTGGACATATTTTGAAAGGCATCTCAATTGGAATCATGTCCAAACAAAATTGCTATTACTCTGACCATAAGATCAAATTAGTCCAGTCCAATTAAACAATTTATAATGCCACAACTTTGGGGTGAGGGATTTCTGGCACCTCCCATGGTTACACCATGGCTCTTAGGGTCCTCTCTCTATCATGTCTGATAGGCTCCTCTTCCCTTGATTTTTCTCACATGAACCACCTGAATTCTGGTAGTGCTGTTTCTGCATGCCACCATTGCTAAACTGGATTTTTTGTGATTCAGGCTCTGTGTAAAATATTAAAATTAATCTGAAATTTCAAAAGAAAAGAAGAAGAAGAAGAAGAAGAAGAAGAAGAAGAAGAAGAAGAAGAAGAAGAAGAAGAATAGTAATAGTAGGAAGAAGAAGAAGAAGAAGAAGAAGAAGAAGAAGAAGAAGAAGAAGAAGAAGAAGAAGAAGAAGAAGAACTTAAGGCCACAGGCTGAGGAGATCACAGGAAGATTGAACATGGAGCTGAGTCAGAGCCCATGCTGAAAGGCAACCCTAAGGTACCTGCGATGAGCCCTCATATTCACTAATGGAGGTACAGGGGAGGCCTGCCCTTTCTCTGAGACAAACCATGTAATATTAGCTTAGTCTTGTCTGTACTATATATAAAGTTATATAAAGCATAAAAAAATAAAATGGAGACTTGTGATGTAGAATCAAAAGAAGTACAAACATTTCAAGCAGGTCACTGAAATTCCAGTGTTGGAGTCAGAAGATACTGCTTTATCACAACAATTGTCAATGTGTGAAGAGTTAATAAAAGTATCATAAAAAAGAAAAAAAAAAGGTATTTTGAGAGAGATTTGGAAACTTGAATTAAATGGTAATAAAATAAAATAAAAACTGTAACATCTACAGGTAATTTTCCACATGGTTGAATTTGAAGCAGTTTGAAAGCTGCAGAAAATAATTTATAAGAAATGCCAAAGCATGAGACCTCCAAAGCCATGCGCAAGAGAAATATAAAATAGGAGAAGGGCATAAATAGTTGAACAAGCATATGTGTGACAAGGCAAGGGTCATTTGGGGTGGAGGAAGCCCCGGGCTTCATGTGCCATGGAAATGTTTATCCTCTAGGCCAGCCCCCATCCTGGCCCAGCCACTCCTCTGCCTTTGCTGAAGTGGGTTGTGCCCGATTTTCTTGTATGGCATTGTCCATTGATCACCAAGGTACCACTTGGAATTTTCTCCTCTATGTACACTTATTCCCTGGGAGTATTGTGGGGTGAGTTCTGGCACAGGGGTTGGCTTGTGTCCCACCCCCAGCTTCATGGAGTCTTCTTTTGTTTGGAGCCACTGAGAGCTCTTTGGAGAGCTACAGAAATACAGACACACACCTAGTTTGCCTGTGGACTTGATGCACCACATTGAGCAGGTGAATCCAATCTCTTTGTCTAAGTTTCCATGATTTTTAATAGAAAAGTGATTGCATCCCTAACTGTGAGCATTAGACTCAATTACCCTGATACCTTAACTTTAGCTCCAGTCAGTGAAACAAAAATCTCTGGGGAGTACTCTCACACATTAGATTTATGAAGCTTGCAGGGAGGTTCCTAGATGTTATGACTAGTATAAAATAAGTATTAATGGACCAAGGTCTTGAGTACATACCATACATTTGTATTCTGGCTTTTATATATTCATAGAGGCTTAAATAATTTCTTTTTTCTTTGATACTTGGGATTGAACTCAGGGGCACATAACCACTGAGTCATATCCCAGGTCCTATTTTGTATTTTTAATTATGGACAGTGTCTCACTGAGTTGCTTAGCACCTCATTTTTTCTGAGGTTGGCTTTGAACTCACAATCCTTCTGCCTTAAGCTCCTAATCTGCTGGGATGGCAGACATGTGCCACCTCACTTAGCTTGAGTATTCCTTTAATTTATCTTCTATTTATTTATCTTCAAGATGGGGCTAATGCCACTTGCTTCCCAAGACTACAGTGAGAATTAAATGAAGTCATAGATAGTTAGCACTTAGTTCCTAGTGAGTGCTCCATAAGCTAGAGGGATGACAGGCCTTTGTGTTTTTGCTTTGTGGGCATCCAGCTTTAGCTCTTTTGGCAAAGCCTTGAACAACTTAGCAAAACCCTGTTTCAAAAAAACAAAAAAACAAAAATAGGACTGGTGATGGGGATGTTGCTCAATGGTGAAGCATGCTGAATTTTAGTCATTGGTACCCAAAATGTCATTTAATTTAAGACACTGTGATTATTTTATTAGTATGTTCATTTGTGATTTATACATATATGGGCATAACATCATTGACCAGTGTCTTTTCTCAGTGCCTAAATCATCTCTCTTATTCTCTCTTCCATTAGTCTATACTTATTCTTTCTCCAATTTTTTTGAGATTCACTCAGTTTTTAAACTCCAATTTTCTTTTACCTTTCACATATGAGAGAAAAGACTTGACAATTGACTTTTGGCATCTGATTCATTTAATTTAATTTGATGTTATCCAGATACATTCATTTCCTACAAATGATATAATTCCATTCTTGTTTATGGCTGAGTAGAATGAGTAAACTTTTGAAAAGATGTGTAGATGCTATTTTCTGGGGATGTCACCTGCCAGCAGGGAGGACCTTCAGTGTCCAAGCTCATCCTGCCATTGTGTGATCCAGGGAATGAAGATGCAGGAAGCAAAATGTCAATTTTGAGGTCTTCCAATCTGTGGCTCTGACTACTTGTACATGCACCAACCAGCCTGGTAACTTCCAGAGTGACCTTCATTGACTTCATTGATGACTAACCTGTCTTAGTGGTCTGTTTTCAGTACAGTTTTGTTCTCAAAAGGAGGGAGTCAATGTGAATGTAAAATATCCTGATTCTCCCAGTGTCAGATGTAGGATTTGGCTTCTTCCCTCAATTCTTTCCCTTTTGAACATTCATGAAACTGCCTTTATCTGCTTTACGTTAGTCCTCTCCTCATGCAGCACCTTTGTATTCATTCTGCCCTGAGCTCTGGTTGGGGGTAGGGAATCTAGAAACAGAGCAGACCTGGGCCCACTGGCCACATGAAATTAATTATTTTATTTTATACTTTTCAAGGATTCATTTTTCCCATGTTGTGAAGTGGAATTGACAGCTAATAATGGTGACACTTAATGACATCAGGAGCAATTGATGACTATGTACTGGACTATTGTTTTTGAAAATTTTATCCCTGACCTCTTCACTGGCAATAAGTACTCCATGAGTTGAATCCTTGTTTACACCCATGTTGCAGGACAGGATTGCTCAGCTGTGTCGAGTTAACTTTCTTAAGGTCACAAAGCTAGCAAATAGCAGCTTCATTTTTACTTTGGGAACAGAGGAAAAAATGCACAGATGAGCATGGTAAAGTGTTGGCACATAATGATCAGGTCATAGAGCAGGAAAATGAGGTAGAGGTTCAATGGGAGGCCTGGCTCTAACCAGGATACAGGCAGGGCCCCTGAGGAGGTGAGAGTAGAGTCCAGAGTGCAGGGTAGAAGGAGGCTTCACTCCTATCTTAAAGAGGTAGCTCAGAGAGTAATACCACAGGAGGCTTGCGCCTGCCTTGCAGGGATGGAGCCAAGTGGGTGGTTCCCAAATTTGACATGTAGAAATGCAGGATATGAGGATTGGGCTTGGTGGAAAGCCCCAAGCTCCTTGCTTTTGGATGTGCATGTACATAGGCACATACATGGGGGGATGCCCAGATAGTTGATAACCTGTGTAAAATTCAGGAAAGAGTTCATATTGAAGGAACAATTGAAAAGACAGAATTATCATTTAAATATATTTTAGTCTGTTTGGACTGCTCTAACGGAGTACTAGGAACATATACCTTACAAGCAAAAAAAATTCATTTGTGGACTTCTGAAAGCTCAGATGTCCAAGATCAAGTTTCCAACAGGTTTATTGACTATTGAGAACCTGCTTTTTCATAGACAGCTCTAATTTAAAGCTTTGTGTTTCCTTGGGTACCTTGGTTGAACTCCTCTCCATTAAGGTGATGGTATTAGAAGGTGAGTCTTTGGGGGAGGTGTTGAGGTACTGAGGCTGAAGACTTCATCAATGGAATTAATGCTCTAATGAACAGTTCTACAGGCTAGCTGGCTTCTTCCACCACATAATGACACAGCCAGAAGCTTCTACCCATTAGAAATGTCCTTTTCAAACATTGAATTGCCTTGTGCCTTGATCTTACACACTGTAAAAAATGAGTGTCTGTGGATTATAAACCACCCAGTCTACCATTGATTATTATAGCAGCTTGATGAGAGTAAGGAAGTACACCATCTCTGTCCTCACAGGATAAATTGAGAAGTTTCTTTGCAGCTTTCTTTTAATAAATAATAATAATCCTATCCCATGACTTAATAACCTGCAGGACCCCACCTTTGTCTGCCTAGCCTCATGATAAACTACCACAACATTAAAATACATACTCACACAGTGTCTAGGACTGGTCATTTTTCCCCAAGTGTGTATAACCAAGCTTCTGAAACCTGGACCCAAAAGTAACTGTCAAGTTCTGTCTGTGTTCTTGGCATTAAACTTTCAAATAATTCTTCAGTGTATATTAATAGTCATATCTGTGTATTCACCAGGCTTCTCACACTAGATAAGAAGTGGCTGCTTCTCTTGTAAACTCCAGTCTGATGGAGAAAGCATAAAACCCATCTTATCCTTTGCTGTGCTGACATTAAATATTTCTTATGAATCCTGTGATTCTTCATTGCCAATTACTGATCAGTAAATGTTACATCACAGCAAGCATTGCTACTTTAGGTAAACATTTTGTTCACATTGGAGAAAAGATCGTGGAAATCATGCAAGCTTAAGAAATTAATTAGTCACAGAATAGTATGGTTCATGTTTGTGTTTTCAGACTCTTACCTGTCTGTTGGGCTTGATTTTGTCCTTTAATTTAATTCTATGTTTTGAACATGATTTTTGTTTATGTGGCTCAAATATAAACCCATGTTAAAATACACTGAAGACTCACCTATATTCCATCCCCACTAATCTTTAACCATTGCCCTTCATGAACAACTGATTTAATTGTTTCTAGTATATATTCTTAATGTTTCTTTTTTTTTTTTGGTAGGAGGCAATTACAATAATATGTTATTATGTAAATTTTTTTCTTACCCAAAAGGGAGTGCTCCTGTATATTCTTTCTTCCCCTTATTTTTCACTCAATGAAACAACCTGGAAAACACTCCACATATGCAAAAATCTTAACTTTCCATGATATAGATAGACGAAATTTGGAACTAAACAATGATGGACATTCAGGCTATTTCTGAATTTCATTTCTTAACAATATTTCTGTATTTAATAGCTCTGGGAATCTCTTTTATATTCTTGCAAATGTACATTCACTGTTCAGTCCTGCAAGAAATATTGATTTACCATTTTTTTTATACTTTCAAACAATAAAGCCCTATTAGCTGGAGAGTTGCAACATTTTTCTTTCTCCCAGCAGGTATACAAGTTCACGCTTTCTGTAGATGCCCCGTATACAGAGGCCACATTTTGCATATTCTGCGCATTATCACAGTGTGCTTGTAATTTCTTTTTATTCTGAGAGAACCATTTCCAAATTCTGTTATTATTATTATTTTTTTTACATATGATTGATACCATGTCATGGTTACAGAAGAAAACAGCAGTGTCCTACCCTAAATAAACCCATGGCTTGGTAAGCATTCAATGCTGAAAACAATAATTTCTTCCCAGTACAAAGATCACCAAGGATACAATGCATTTTTGTATTTTGTGTCTTACACCAAATTGATCTATGTAATCTAAGTCCTTATACCTATGAGCTGAGAGTTTTAAATATTGTTTATTTATTTGAATGTTCATGTATTAATAGTGATAACATCATTTATTTTTTAGTTAGAATTTTATCAATTATTAACTTTTAGAAAGACCCAAGGACATGAGCCTTAGAAAAACAACTTCCTGGAACACCCCCAATATTGAAAATAAATGCCTTAGAAAGTAATACATTGGTAAAATTGTTCAGCATACACTAATAAATATAAGATCATGTTAGGCCACATTAATATTGGCAGTAGAAGAGAATGAGAATCAAGCATTCAAGATCATGTAGCATACCCACAAGGAACAAGGAATCACAGGTTCTGATGTGAGAATTGATGGTTGACCTTTGCCAAGCAGGAGCTTCTGGGGCTGAAGGTGATGTCATAGAGAACACTCAGTGGGCAGGTGGTACAAATGGAGAAGCACCCCCCAAAAGAACCCTGTGAAAGTAGATTATTAATTTTTATTTGATGTCATCTCCAAAATTATGAGACAAAAACATCTGTAACTAGGAACCCCATAATTATTAGCATCCCTAGATGTATTAGGGCCAAGATACCAATGGTAAAGTTCTTGGGCTAGATCTTGTGCTAGAAAAGGAATGTGAAGTTTCAGAAGAAAATTATGGTGTTAGCTGAAATCTAAAAACAAACTTCAGAGGAAAATGTTTCTTTTACTAATAAAATAATATAGTTTGTTGATCTTTTTCATATTCCATATTAATAGTATATATCTTAGGAGAAAATGAAGCAGAAGCCTTTGTTTCAAATAGTGTCATCTTCATCAATCTCAGCCTATCCTATTACCAAGGATAAATGAGGATTCACCCAAAACACATTTTTCTCACTTGAGTTATCAAGTCCCTCTAATATCCTCCAAGTGCCATTCCAATATTATTACCAAATTATGTCTGGATTATGTAATGGTAGTTGTACTCCCACTGTACATAGGCTTTCTTAGAATATTATCCTCAACTAATAATTTGGGAAATTGGCGTAATTCTTTGCATTTACTCAGTGTTTTGAAATTGTCTATAATAATAAATCTGGAAAAAGAATAAATATATATAAATCAAATATCCATGTTTTCAAGATTTTATGGGTCACATTTGGTCAATAGGAGTAATTTTTGTGACATCTTTTTTTATAAAAATAGCATATGCTAATTCTTATAAATTTATTTATAATAAGTGAATATATTATATGTATGCTTTTGGATTGTAAGTTTAAATAGATCCATGTTACCATGGAATAAATAACTTTAAAAAATTGTATTAGAGTTGGATCAGTGGCACAGGCCTGTCATTCCAGTGAATGTGGAGGCTGGGGCAGGAGTATTGAGAGTTCAAAGCCAGCCTCATTAACACTGGTCCCAATCTCAATTCCTGCACTTATGGGCCATTGGTAAAGTGATTTTAAGCAAGCCTACTGTTCCAATTTTTGAAGTGGGTCTTCTACAAAAAGACTTGAATCTAAATGAACACAAAAGGAAGAAGCCAGGGTCCAAGGACTAAAGATGAACACTTCCTCCAGAGAAACCTAGGATCTGAAAAAATTTCAATTAAAGTGAGGTGGCAGGTAAAGTATAGACCTTGACATTAATCAATAGCCTGACAGCAAAATGTCAGGTGTGGGAATGGACATATGTGTGAGAGACTGACTTTCCACAGCCTCCACTATAGGTGAAAATGAATGTTAAAATTGCAATATGTAACATAAGAATAAGGAACCACATTTTTTTCTTTTTCTTTTTCTTTCTTTCTTTTTTTTTTTTTTTTTTGTACAAGGGTTTGAACCTAGGGGCACATACCACTGAGCCTCATCCTCAGATTTTTTAAATGTTATTTTTTAACTTTTGAGACACATTGTTAATCACAATATTAGTGTATTCTTATATCAAACAAGCACTTTGGTCACAAAATAAATATGTCATGTTAGCAATTACTTCTCTTTTACTGATTTTGGTTTTTTTTTCTCAAATTCAAGTGAAAATGGTTTATTTTCATATTTAAAAACTTTTTTATAATTTTTGCCATATTTTATTTTTATTTTTATTTTTATGTGGTGTTGATGATATAACCCAGCACCTTGTGTGCACTAGTCAAGCACTCTCCCAGTGAGCCACAAACCAAGTCCCCATTTAACCCCATTTTAATAAAATTCTTTTTATTCTTTCTACCCACCCTTGCTTTTTTTATTTACACTCCAATCTATGTGACTAAAAAGGCCTGAGAAAGGATACTACCTAATGTTAATTCTGGTGTTTGGGGCACTGGATTTTGGCAAGATTCCCAATTTTCGGCCAGTTTTTCAGTATTCTACTGTATATTTTGAATTCTTTATAAGAGCCTTTAGCATTTTTGTAGAATAATGCAAACAGTTTCCCAAAATATGGCACTATTTTTGAAAGGTTTGTGCACATTGAATGACATAATGAGAAAAGCACCTGTCATGGTGTGGTGGTTGTGTGATTCTGAGAAGACACAAATATCATTGTGAGGTCACAAATGGTGTTCTTACCCATAATGTCCTTCCATTTTTTCTTTAGCATACTTCAACTCATCCTTCAATACCTCCTTTACTGTGAAGAATTCATACTCTCAGCCAATACCTATACACAGCCAACCAGACCCTTTCTCTGAAGACTAAGAATCTGAGCAGCAACAAAGCAACAGCAGAAAGGCTTTCAGTGTGCTCATATAGCAGTGGGGTCCAGGAAAGACTATAAGGGGTTTTGGGGCACTGAGATCACCTGGCAAAACCCAGTTCCTGGTTTTATTGAATTTTGCCATCAGGTTCCCTTGACCTCCCCTGTGTCATCTAGAGCATTTTTTTAAAAGCACCCAGTTCAGTTTCTGTAGCTTGAAACCCAAGTCCCCAACTGCTGCCCTATCTCTATAGCATTGAGTCAGGCTGTCAGAATAAACAATAGTTATACATAAGTCATTATAAAGAGGCTTTTTTTCTGAGACTCATCCTTGAGAAAGATGGCCATGATCAGACACTTATGCTCCCTCATTCTGAGATGCCCCAGGCTGACTGGAGAAGAGATCAGAGATGACTTTTGTTTGCCTACTAACTGTGCCCATCCTGTGCTGAAAGGGTAAGAGAAGGTGCTTAAGGCCACAGAGCTAAAGAAAAGCAGAAGGCTGTATCCTTTGCAAATATGCTTTTTTAATTCTGGCTGGGCTCTTTCACGCAAAGGGCATGGACCTTGCTAATTGCTTGCCAGTGCCTCTTCTGCATCCATAATACACAGATAGTGTTGAAAACGTGCTCACATTTATGCAAATAAAGTATTATCATCAGCTGAATTTTGTAAATGGAGATACTCTGACTTAGGTTAGCAGAGTTGTTCAAGATCAAACATTAAAAATGTGGGATTCAAAGGTGACCAGAGCCAAAAGGTAATTGTCCCTTAGACTCAGTGATGTCACAACCATGGACATCTCTGCAAGATCCCGTTTTTTGTTTTTTAATTTCAGATAGAGTTTTCAAGGAGCAGTAGAGAGGCCAGGTGACACAGGGAGGCTGCCGTAGGAGTGAACTTGATGGAAAAGCATGGATAATGAAGAAGAGCAGAGCCATTTTTTATGTTAGTGGATGTTGGTGGAATTGGTCCAAACCAGACTGCAAATATTCCAGAGCTAGAGGGAAAAACCTGCAATCCAAGAGTGTTAAATATGTCAGTGGAGGCTGAGCCATGTGGACAGAATGCAGAGAATCAAGTGGATGGAGTGGACGTGGCTCTGGATAAGAGAGCAGGTAAGAGGCAAGATATTGGGTGGAGCCCATTGAAATAAAGTGGAGAGGACCTAGTGGGGCTTGAATGTTGGGCAGAGCTGGTGAGGCAGAGTCAGGCTGAGTGAGGGGAGCCCTACCTATAAGAACAGTGGGTGGGGAGGAGACAGGGGAAACATGTGGGTGGCAGCACCCCATCCAGCACTCCTTAGGTGAGCACATCCTAGGAACCAGGAGGCACAGTGGTGCAGGAGCAGAGGGCAAGGTGGGTGTGTCCACAGGAGGAAATGGAGTCAGGTGAGGCATCTGGAAATTCTGTCAGGAGACACTGTGGACCCAGTGGGGAAGCAGGATCTTTGGGCTCTGAGATAGAAATGTGACCTCAGGGTCTGTTCCATTGGGGGTCTCAGTTTTCCCTCTTACACACTGGGGCAATGTAGGGAGGCCAAAGATGTCACAGCACAGCCTTTCTTGGTTCCTCCCTCTCATGGAATGCTGTGCACTTTCCATATTTCAGGTTCCATGGGGTTTTTGGGTTCCATGGGGTTTCTGGAAGTAGTCCTGGGTATATCACCTGAGACACTTTGTTTTGGGGAAACAAAAAATTTACTGGCATGTTCACAGAGACTTCTTTTAGTGCCTGCTGTGTACATACTGAGACCTGGAGGTCCATAGAGGGTAAGCCTGTGATGCACTAGAATAGCTTAAAATCATTTCAAAATTAATAGATTTTTGTTCAATATTTTATAAATACTTTGCTGTCAGTGAGATATTTACCATTAAAGTATCATTGTAATGCTTTGCTAGGTGCCTCCAAAAATAAGAGAGTGGAGTCTTAAAACTGTATGAAATAACTGCCTAAGATCATAATATTAACTTATGTGTCTTTAAGTCAGCATTCTCCAGAATCTAATTTAATTGAAATGGCTTTGCCTGTGTAAACTTCTCCTTTGTTTAAATAAGATTTCACTGTTTAGTTTTGCCTTAAGCAAATGCAGCCTTTTGTTTGTCCATAAATCTTTTGATTAAATTTATAGTCTTATATGAATAGCTCTCCATCGTTCCACATGTACCACTGATAGTTGCCCCTCTGCCTAGGATGTGGTGTGTTATTGTCCTTGAGAACAAGACTCTAAACTTGCTCTTTGGGGAAAATGAGTTTTTCACAAGAGAACCTTCTCTCTCCTTACCATCATTGGTTTTTAAATTTAAAAGCCTCTGTGAAGGGTCTGGGGCTGTAGCTTAGTGGTGGAGCACTTACCTAGTATGCATAAGGCACTGGGTTCAATTCTCAGCACTGTGTATAAATACATAAATAAAATAAAGGTCCATCAACAACTAATAAGAGTTGTTTTAAAAAGAAGAAATGCAGCTACCAGTATTCTTGATATAGTGAATTATTAAGTATTTTCAAAGCACAATGAGTTTTTACTCTTAAAATTGGCTTAGAGTTTGACTTTCTGTAGGATGTTACAGGAAATTCATTTTACTCTCTCCATCCAACTGTAGTTTATTTTGTTTTCATTTGGGTGAATAGTAATTTAGTGATAAAATGATTGATTTTTTTGTTTTGTTTTGTTAAAGCTAATGTAAGATTTCCAATGGGAGAGGGTAAATGCCTTGATGTTCATGTAACATGTGCTTTTTGCCTATTCAGGCAATGTTGGATGTGGCTGCAAGCCAAGGTTGGCTGGTGACTGCCCTGAATATCACCAACCTGGTTCAGATGTTGATCCAGGGCCGGTGGTGAAAAGATTCTTCTCTTCTTACACTACCAAATATAGAACAGCATCTTCACCTTTTCAGGTAATTGTCTTAATTTGCAATGTAATTGTTTTAAGTTTTTTCAATGGATTTTTTGGGGGGCAATGGGTATTTCTGGGAATCAGACTCAGGGCTTCATGCATGCTAGGCTGTACCATTGAGCTACACCCCCACATACCCCCAAATTCCCTTATTAAAATACATATAGACACTGGAATTTCATGTGGTGCCTACAATATTGATTCTTTAGAGCAAAAATGCCCCTTTCCCAGAAGGAGACATGCCCTCAGTACCAAGCTGAACCACAATTCATTTTATTTTCCTACCTAAATTGTCTGTTCTCCCTTTGCAATATTAAATATGTTTCTATTTTAACTGTATTTATTCCTTCACATTATCAGCTTTATTTAAGAAAATATTATTAAGGTGCTTTGTGATCTAAAACCAAAATAAATTGCCAGCTTCTGTTATGTAGAAGACAATGAGGGATCTGAAATCCATTGTCAGAAGTAAACTGTGGGGAGCTGGGGTTGTGGCTTAGTGGTAGCACTCGCCTAGCACATGCAAGGCACTGGGTTCAAGCCTCAGAACCACATAAAAATAAATTAATAAAGTAAAGATATGTGTCCTACTACAACTAAAAGAAAATGTTTTTTAAAAATAGTAAATTATGGATCTGAAATGTCCAAAACTAGATAGTTAGGTGTAGTGGGAGTTCAAGATATAATCTGTACTGACTTTATATTAGTATCAAATAATTTAACCCTTAGGTCTCACATACATGACTGCAAATGTTTCAGCAAGGAAAAGAACAGTACAATATACAAGCAACATTGACAGTGTTTAAATGAAAATGTCCTTTCACACCAATGTTTCTCAGCAGTTGAGATACCTTGCAACCAAAATGTTATTTCACAGTTATGGAGATAACCAAAATAGTCTGGCTTGCCATCATACGCCCTCTACCTCTTGTCAGCTGCATGAGGATCGCAGTTTTTTCAGCCATCCATGTACAGATGCCAATAAGAACCTCAGGAAAACCTGGGATCCCCTAAGAAAAATCCCTAATTTGAATCAAGTGTACTGAGTGACAGGGTGACAGGTATGCTTGAGTTCCTACCATAGGATGTCCCTGGAAACTAACAGACACATTCGGAGAGTGAGCCATATCGGCAACATGTGGCATGGAGAGAAGGTAGATGTATCTACAACTTGTCAGAAGCCCTTCTGGTAAGGTTCTGAAGGTTATGTGAGTTGGATTTCAGCAGTATAGAAAGCACATTAAAGGTACAACCTCACACAGCATCTATGAGGGAATCTGCTGGAGGGTGTAGAAGATTTGGTCCCATTTTCTTATCACCCTTAAAAATTTAATATTAATATAATTTAAACTATATTTTCTTCTTATTATAACTTTTAGGTGGCTCATGTTCCTGTGATCTAGCACAACTTAAAATTATCTCAAAGATCTCCAAAGTGTACTTTAAATTCTGTGCTCCCCAAACATAAAATTTAAAATTTTATTCAAGTAATTATATTAGACATTTGCACACATTCACCAAAAACATGTCAGGGTTTCACATCAGCACTTTATCTCCATGGAAACATTGCTTCACATCGGTGCTTCCTATGGAAAGACATCCACTGCATATGAACTCTTTTATGTATTTACTGAGCCTGATACATGATTTACAGTTTACAGATTTCATACAATGACAGTGATACTGCCTTAGGTTGATATAAAGAATGTCAGCCAATATTTAAAACTTAATATAATGGCCTATAAAGAATTGTATCTTAATTTTTTAACAACTGTTAATATCATACACATCAACGTTATCAGAAAATCTTACTTGTGCTTTGAAAGAGTTATTTTGTTGGTGTTGATATAATTTCCAAGGAAATGGAAACCAGCTATAAAGTGCTCACATGCTAGGTGCCAAACCTCCATTGAGTGCCTTCCTGAACTGATTCATGCCTGTGGAGGGAAAGACCATATATTGAGCTCCATGGTCAAGAAGGAGCTACAGGCCACCAAAACAAAGCAGATAAGACCCCTTACTCTGTGAAGTCATATCAAGAGTTTTCTAACTGAGGGCATAGGTTTTGAAGTCAGTCCCACCTGTGTTTAAATTCTTGCCATTTACTAACCATGGAAACATTACATATATCTTATGAAATTCTTGTGAAAGTTAAGCAAAATAGTACTATGTAAACTGCTTTATATAGTTCTTGACATAAAATAATAATTGAACAAATGATAGTAATGGTGATTAATAATATTACTGGCATTATTAGAACTTGTTCAGTATGAGGCTTTCAAGCTCGCTTTGGAAGGCTTCATTTAGCCTGTCCATCACCAGATTGCATTACCCAGGAGCCTACTCCATCTCTTCTAGGTAGTTTTGCCCTTTTTATTGTAGGGTATATTTTCATATAATTCCTTCAATTATTGTTTATCTTCCACTCTTATTTTAATCACATTATTGTTCCTATATTCAAAGAGATTCTTTAAAATAAACCCCTTATTTGTTAACTATGTAACTTATATGGAAAATTAAATCTAAACCATCTTTGGAAGGCCAAAAACCAAATGAGCAAGGCCAGATATACTTGGCTTTCTAGCCTTTTAAGTCTTAGCAGTTTTACCCTAAACGTGTCAAAGTAAGTGTTCAGGATTTATAACCTGATTATATTGATTTGTATGTGCATGTATTAAAGAAACTTTTAAAGCATGTCTCTTTTTCTTTCCAAGTGAAACTTTTTTTTGAACAAGACTTGGAAAAAGGGTAACAGGCATTAATGTCTGATTGATTGTTCAGTTTCTGTTAAACCCAAAATTGGCACAAAAATAATTATTTAAATGTTTATATTAAATGACTACCTTTCTAACTAAATTACCATTAAAATTATGACTAAAAGCAATATATTGAAATCAAAACAAGGTTTCTGTTAGCAACAAGAGATTTCTAATATAGCATACATTGATTTGAAGCCAAGTTTTAGATGTGATGAAAAATTAGAACATTGTTATAATTAGTTCAGAGAGAACTCAGAAGTAAACTTAATTAATTTATTTGCATAAATTGCCATTCTGTTATCTTTAAAACTAAATGCAAATTGGCTCTGTCTGATATGATGATAGTTATTTGGCTCAAAAGTGCTTCAATTTGCAGAGCAATCTAGTGTAGGCTCTGCAGTGAGTCGATCCCAGGTAACATACAAATCCTGAATTACTCCAGAAATTAGTATGTTTAAAGCATCAATTTAAGTGCTAATTGCAGTCGTAATGAAAAAAAGCAGTACGACTGTGAGATTTGCATCTCCTATCCCATCAGTATGCCTGAAATGGCTGCTGTCTGGCAGAGGATTTGGCTGCTAATTAAACAATTGTATGCATGGCAGTGCTCTTGCCTGATTTAATAGATGAGAATTAATCCTCAGATAAATATGTTTGGCTGGTATTGAAATATCTTAGCAGTTTCTTTTAAAAAGCTCATGTTTTATATACATAAATATACATATATACCAAATAAATATATGTGTACACAGTATAAGTTAAAACATAATAATAAGTCCTACAAAAAGATGTCATATGTATACATAAGGCACGTAGGCATTTGGAAGCTTTGTAAAGAAAATCTCAGTGAGTTGCTAATATCAGAAAACATCATATTGGTAAATAATTTAATGGTACGAGTACAAAAACATATGAAGTCCTGCTTTGTGTGGTAAATGTTACTTGCTTTGTTTCACAAAATTAAATGTTCTGCAGAAATTGTATATTTAAGTGTTCCCTAGACCACTTTTCTGTGTCAGCCAATAATAGAATATTAATTGGTGCAACTTCTGTACTCCGTGACTTTTGGTTCTAGGAGGAGATAGACCATCATTTGTACTTGAAGTACAATTCGTAGCTTGAAAATTTTAATTTTAGAAGTCTAGTTGTAGGCATAATTCAAATTCACAAGACAGGTTATAGGATTGGAGTTGAATTGAAATTTTGCATTGGATTTATTTTTTATTTTTACTTTTTTTAATTCCTAAGTGATAGTTTGGTTCATCAGGGCTACTGCATTTGATTACATGTACCAGCAACACTAAAGTCTTAGCAAACAAAAAATTAAAGCTTATAAGGAAATCCATACCATATACAAAAGAACTAAAAGGAAAACTAAAATTAAAATCATTGTGTAACTTTAAAAACTACCTTAGAAGGTAACAACTGATAAAACAGCTATTAAAAAGTTGTCTTGGGCTGAGGTTGTGGCTCAGCGGTAGAGCATTCACCTAGCACGTGCGAGGCCCTGGGTTCGATCCTCAGCACCACATAAAAATAAATAAAGATATTGAGTCCAACTACAATTAAAAAAAAATAAATGTTAAAAATAAAGAAGTTGTTTTGACCAATAGTTACATTACCACATAATTATAAATGTTAAAAAAAGGTTACAGTTACCTAGGTCCTAAAGTTTATTGTGTTATCTACTTTCCGTGGATATAAGATTCATTCCTTCATTTGTTCATTCAGCATTGTTAAGCATGTACTGTTGGGATACTGAATACTCACAAATATCTTTTAATTTAAAAAGCAAGAATAAAGTTGGTAAAATATTTCTATTCTTTTAATATATGTGATTTTAACTGGTACTTTCAGCATAATAACTCAAAAAAAAAAAAAACCCTATTTGTTTCTACAAGGAACCCTAGTCTTACAGGATTCCCTGTGTCATATAACAAGTGGTCAATGGATTACACTGACATCAACAATTGCATCACAGATTTTTTTTTCAGATTTCCTTTATATCCCTAACTAATGTTTTCTACCTTAACAGTCACATAAACTTTAAAATAGATGCTTCTCTTTAAAAAAAAAATAGGAATAAACACTTTTAATCCCTCTTTTTTTTTAGTATTGTCAATAACCATTAATATGGTTAATTGGAGGAATGACTTGAGATTTTACTAATTTGATGTCAGGATTCAGAGCTTTATTCTTTCTGAGCCAAATATTCTGGTAGGAATAGCTCAAAGGGTTGTCTGTATGTCCTGAAGAAACATACGAAAACGTATCAATCACCACAAAGGAAGGGAATTCAAGACATCCCAGATGGAAGTGTTTATGGCCTTCCAGTAAGACCCCCGTGCCTTTTTTTTAGTTGTAATTGGACACAATACCTTTATTGTCTTTATTTTATTTTTATGTGGTGCTGAGCTTCAAACCCAGGGACCCGCACATGCTAGATGAGTGATCTACCACTGAGCCACAATCCCAGCCCCGAGCAGTGCCTTTTAACGACCCCCAAACCATGTGAAAAGTGTAGACATAGTCAATAGTTTATCTTTTTCTCTGGTTTATAGGGAAAGTAAGAGAGCTCTGCAGTTACCCCTCGATTTCCCAAATCAAAAGATGAAGGATAGTTCTTGATATTAGGAGAAGTGGACAAGAGAGAACTTATTGCTTTAAAACCAGTAGGATATGTTCAAAATCATCACATTGCTTCCCTTTCTTTTTTTACCCCTGAAATATCCGGAAGGTAAGCAGAATCTTACCACTAAACTTATAAAAGAATTAAATGTGACTCTGATTAGAAAAACAGTTTTACATTTTTTGTTCTGTTTTCTTATTCTAGGTATATCCTCACTCTATCTCATGAGTGACTGCTACCTTGGTCCGGACCAGCAGTATGACATTTACCTCAAAGTCACACAAGCAAGCATTTCCATGCAGGTCAACACAGAGGTCTCTGATGCTTCATTGACCTGGCAATACAATAACCTGACCCAAACAATGCATTTGAAAAAATTTGTTAAGGAATCTGGCTGTTCAGTCATCTGGACAAAGTTGAATTACTTGATGTCTGCCTTGACAGAATCAACTCCTCACCTCAAGACATCCAGGAAATTAATAGTGGCTGCAGTATTGACTCCAGTGACACCTAGTTAGCCACAGTGGCCTTTTAACAAATGTTGCCTTTTATAATATTGTCTTCTTTCTTTACATGTAAAATGAATGAGCATGTAGAATAATCTTATAATTTATATTTGAATATAATTTATATTTAAATATAATTTATAATTATATTTGAGGTTATATGAGTTATCAATCAAATTTTACATCTCATAATGTACTGTTTACATGAATACTGGTTTTTCCTTATTTTAAGACAAACTACATTGAGGTGTGACCATGTTAGGATTTTAACTCTGCATCATAAAATGTATAAATCTATGAGGTGATATACAGTGTATCTTGTGAGCAAAATTTATACTTTTATCTGATCATAATGAAATTATTTTAAGAATTTCTTATAAATATTAATAATATATGATGTAAAATTATATTACAGAGTCCAACGACAATTAAAAAAAGAGAAAAGAATATACTGATCTTCCAAAAGGTAGATACAATACTCGTGGAAATAAAATACATAGAGTGCCACTTCAAGACAAGCTGACTCAAGTTTTTCCTCCTGCTTCTCTCCCTTTATATCCCTTTGTCCTCTTCTGCCCTCTTTTTCTTTCTCTTCTACTTCAAGACTACTTCTCTTTTTGACATATTTATTTATGCAAGGAGAAAAATACAGTCTAACTCATGAACTAACATGTAGAGACAATTTTTGGTCTTTATCATCCACTTCCACAGATAGGTTTCCAAGTATAATAATGGAAATATCTCTATGTCCATAAAGTTCCTTTTTTGAAAAACATTGCTTGAAACTAAAATGTTGTTAAAGTTCAACATCCACATAGTATATATTATAGTGGAATGCAATTCTGTCTTTGCAAAGTGATTCCTGAGTGAATGATTTTTAAATATTGTTTAATGGTCACAAGTAGTAAAATATAAGTTTTTCTGAATTTGAAATTTATGGTTTATGTATATCTCCTCTTTCCTGCTAAAATAAAAAGAAAAGGAGGAAGAAGAAATAAAAGTAGCATGAAGGGAACCCGGCAGTCACTTTCCAAAAATAAAATCTAAATAACTGAGATGAACATGCCAAGTAATTAGGGGATGAGGTGTCCCCAAAAGCTTTAGATAGAGTTCTCAGTGTTTTTCTTTTGGAAGTTTATTTCCTAATTGAGATTTGTGCCTTCTATATAGTTTTAGTGGAATTTAAAGAAAATGAAGTTTACATGTAGACAACAGTTACCAGTCCATACAGAAACCTGACTGGATACAGCCTCACCTGAAACTTCCTGATTTTAGCACCATCTGTCTGTTAAGAAGCACGCAGGTTTTGGGAAGTAGGAAATCTGCTTCACTGATCATGACACAGGATGTAGGAGAAATTATATCCATCGAGAGAAAAATAGTAACATGACAAATCTTTTAAGTTTCAAAATAAGGCACAGAGGGTACTAGTAAAGCAGGGTGCACTTTGATACAAAAGTCAATCTTATTCTGATGGGTCTCTTATAGTATCCACACTGATTACTTACCCAAAATTTTAGTGTTGTGTGTCGTGAATAGGATGTATAGTAATCAAATTAGTCCTATTTTCAGATTTATAAATCATAAATTTCTCATAACTTTTCATGGCAAAGAAATTCATCAGTATTTAAAATTATGCAAATACTGATTGCTCAGAGAATGATTTGTCCTAAAATTTGTGAGGATTATTTTGTTTTCTTAGGGAGAAATGACAAAAAGATTTCAGTTAATTGCCATAAAATGATTTTCTTAACTAGACTGCCCACACCCCCCTTCTCCTCAGGTACTGCATCCTCTCTGAGCTGGTTATTGCATTGTACAACCCTAAAATCCTATGGTGGGTCACTTTCATATTCCTTTGGATTTTATCAATTCAAAATAGTCGTAGTGCCGATCATATTTTTCCTAGGTACCGTGTCAGGTAATCTAATGAATTAAGTACGTACCCGCCCTTCAGACGAGATAGTTTAGTGATGAAAACAAGATGTACATAATTGTGATAAAGAAACCAAAATAGTAATAGGAAGAAAATGCTCTGTGGGTTATAGAAATATTACATAAGAATATTAAGGGATATTTAGACTGGGTTTGTTGTAGTTTTATGTTTTGCTTTATGCTATTTTTACAGACATCATAATTGCACATCTTTATGGGTGTTTGGAACATTGATACATTGTGTATTGAATAACTCAGGATATGTAGTTATATTTATGCTGTCTGGCTGTGACTTTGTACACATTAACCAATCTCTCCTCCTCAACATCTCCCCTACTCTCCCAACCTCTGATAAACACTATTTTGCCCTCTAGTTTTATAAGCTCAGCTTTTTTAAGATTCCACAAGTGAGTGAAATCATGCAATATTTGTCTTTTTATGCCTGGCTTATTTCACTTAACATGATATCCAACATATCTGTGTTGCCACAAAAAACAGAATTCCCTTCTTTTATGGCTGAATTATATTTCATTTGTGGGTTTGACATTTTATTTATCAATTCATCCATTGATGGACACAGTTGATTCATTATTTGAGTATTGTAAATAGTGTTTTAGTAAACATGAAAGTGTAGGTATCTCCTTGATATGCTAATTTCATTTCCTTTGGATGAATATATAGCTAATAGTAACAGTATAGTAGCCATTTTTCATAGTGGCTATACTAATTTACATTCTCAATAATAGTGTATAATAGTTTTCTATTCTGCACAATCTCATCTGCATTTACCTTTTGAGTTTTTTTTTTTTATTATTACTATAGTGATTCTAACTGGGTTTTTTGATATCATTGTGGTTTTGGTGTGAATATCCCTGACAACCAGTAATATTGAGCAGTTTTTTTATGTAATTGTTAGCCATTTGTATATCTTCTTTTGAGATGTCTGCTCAGATCATTTGTCAATCTCATTCACTGTAGCTACAAATAAAATAAAAATACCTAAGGATAAATTTAACCACAGAAGCAAGAGATCTCTACATTGAAAACCATAAAACATTAATAAAAGAAACTGAAGAACATAGCAAATAAATGAAGACATTCCATCTTCATGGATTGAAAAAATTAATAGTGCTAAAATGTCCATATTATCCAAAATGATCTATCCATTGAATGCAATTAAAATGTTAATGTCATACTTAATTGAAATAGAAAAAAATCCTAAAATTCATAGTCCTATTCATATGGAATCACAAAAGACCTCATATAACCAATCTTGAGCAAAAAGAACAAAGCTGGAGGCATCACACAACCCAACTTCAAAATATATTATAAAACTATAGGGACCCAAACAATCTGTGGTGCCACCACAAATATAGACAAAGACTAATAAAATAGGATTTTCAAACCCAGAAATAAATTCATGCACTTAAAATCAAAGTGTTGGCAAAGACACCAAGATCATGCTTATGTGCAATTACCCTCTTCAGTAAATGCTTTCGATAAATCTGGATGTCCACACATAGATGGATGAGATTAGATTTCTCTCTCACACTACATTCAAAAATTAACTTGAGATGGATTAAAGACTTACATATATAAGATCTGATACTATAAAACTATTAGGGAGAAAAACAGGAGGAACATTACATGACATTGGTCTGGGCAGTGATTTTTTAAAAAAATATTGTTTAGTTTTCAATGGACATTTATTTTATTTATTTAAATGTGGTGCTGAGAATCTAACCCAGTGCCTCACACATGCTAGGCAAGGGCTCTACCACTGAGCCACAATCCCAGCCCCTGGGCAATGATTTTTAAAAAGAAAATAAAAACACAGGCAACAAAAGTAAAGAAAGGAGAGGGGGAGTGGGATTGCATCAAATTAAAAAGACCATTTTCAGACGAGATTGGGGGCATTCAGGGTGGTATGGCCATTGACAAAAAAATACAATTTTCAGCAAAAAAAAAAAAAAGAGTGAAGAGAAAACCTAAAGAATGGGAGAAAATACTTGCAAATTCTTCACCCAACAAGATCTTAATACCAGAATATATAAGGAACTCAAAAAAAGAACTAAATTGAAAAGAACACAAATTAATGGAAATACATTCCATCTTCATGGATTGGAAAGAAAAATTATTGCAAGTGACTTATCAGTCATGGATTACCCAATGCTGAAAGACTTTAATGTAGAAGGTGGAATTGAGAATAGAAACTCATACAGACAGAAAATAGAATGTCAGTTACCAGGAGGTAAGAAAGTTGTCAGTAATATTTTGAGAAAAATTAATGGAATTGATGGTGAATATTTTCATAATAGTACAATTATGCTTATTGTCCCCTATCTGTACCATTAGAAAGCATCAAAATGTACAACCCAAAGAATAGGACCTAATATTAATGGGTGGAGATATATATGTGATATAAGGTAATATAAGGTGACTTACTCATGGTTGGGTGTTGACAGGGAATGTATATAATGTTGGCATTAAAATAAATTTTAAAAAAGGATCAAAAAGGTATATTTTCTGTTTTGTGCATCTTACCAAAACATGAAGTTCACCATGACCTTTTTTATGTTAAGTGTAATAAGCCTATTGCAGAAAGACAAACACCACAGGTTCCCAATCATTTGTAGAAAACAATAAGTAAATATAGTAGAACAGGATGGAATAGTGATCACAAGAGAATGGGAAGTGTAGAAATGGACAGATTGAAACAGTTCATTGAGAAGCACAAAGACCAAAATGGAGGAATCACTCCTGGTACTTCTATGGCATGGTTGGGTAACTATTATTGAAAATAACTTAAAAATGTGTTTCAAAATAAAATTTACACCTGGCTTGTGGCACATGCCTGTAATCACACTGACTTCACAGACTGAGGCAGGAAGATCTTGAGTTCAAAATTAGCTTCAGCAATCCTGTCTCAAAATAAAATAACAAAAGTGGGCTGGAGGAGTGGCTCAGTACCACTGAATTCTAACCCCAGCAACAATAAGTAAGTAAGTAAGTAAATAAATAAATAAATAAATAAATTTACAAAATATAAAGATAATTAACATTTAAGGAGATGAAAATAATTATTTTTATACTATGATTATGATATATGTATATATATATATATATATATATATATATACACACACACACACACATACATACTGAATTATCATAAGTTTTATTATTTTACTCCATAAAATGCATATATAAAATATATATTAAAAAGTTTCCAGTAACTTCATGAATCGTTATGAAAATGTTTCCCAAAACTAACAAAAGAGATTATCTGTCATGATTCTAAAGATGTCAACATAAAAGGTATATACATTCTGACAATTTTGAAGCATTTTAGTGGATTGGGTCCAAATCTTTTTTTTTTTCCCTCTCACAAATTACACCCAGTGATAAATAACCATTGAGCCACACTCCCATTTATTTATTTATTTGAAACGGGGTCTCCTTAAGTTGCATACAGTCTTGCTAGGTTGTTACAGAATGGGCTCAAACTTTTGATTCTCCTGCCTCAATCTCCCAAGTAACAGAGATTACAGGTGTGTTTCACATTGCAATTCATCCAAATAAGGAATAGGAGTTCTTGCTATGGATCCAATTAAGCATCAGTACATGCTGCTCACTCTTTCAAGGGTATGTTGCCTTAAGTAGCAGCAGTTTCTTCATTTTCTGCATGATATGTTTCACAAGAAATCAAAATATAAAATTCAAACAGTAGAGAAATATATGAAAAATGTCTAGCCTTAATAATTTATGCCATGAATATTATGGATTTATAGTATTATTTTAATAAAGAAAAGAAAAATATTAAAGTTGCATTTCTAAATAGATGTCAGTATTTTACGTCACTTAATACATCAAAATATGTACTGTGGTAAATGTTGAAATATTATATATCTTTTTATTTTTTTTTCAAGAATCAGCACCTGAGGAAGAAAGAGCTTCTTTAACTCGTCCTTCCTTATAATTGGCAGCCATTACCATGAATACAATTAGTAAAATGTTCTCTCTTTGAAATGTAAATATCCCTATGAAGCTCCTGGCCCAAGGACAAAGACTTTGTTACAATAATTTATCTATATTACCATCTATCTTATCATACTCTGCATTTTCAAACACAGCCCACTCCCAACACATAAAACTGATGTAATATTTCACGGACAAAGATAATTTTATTAGAAATTCATAATACAGTGAGGTTTCAGTACCATGAAAGAACAAAAATCAATAAAATATTTGTGAGCTCATCATTAGAATTAATCATGAGCAAGTTTCATTTTTCCAGATGTTGAAAGTTGAACACCTTAAAATGCTGAGGAAAGTGTAAAAAGCAAGTTTTTTTTAAAGGATAGAACAGAGATACACTTCTCTAGAACAGACATAGAACTCTCCTGAAATAAGAAGTCCCAGGAAAGGGTATCCAAGGGTGTGGGATATTTTACTCCTTATATACTTTTTAGAATTCCTTTGTACTCATGGTCCATTATCTCCAATTCTGCCTAGGTGACAAGTGGCCAAAAGATGGGCCAATGGTGGAGTGATCCAGACAGGAATGTAGGCATTAATTAACAACTCCTTTAATACCCTGCAGGGAGAAACAATTTCATGGAGGCTGGTCACGTTTGCAACAGATTGAGGAGGAGGAAGTGTTCTAACAGTGTCAGCATTTTATTTCTTCCTGAATCTGTGCCCCATGATTTTTATCCAATCATTTATTACCTATGTTGATTGTCTTTGCCAGAGTTGCTTTGAGGAGGACAATAAGAGTAATATAACTTTACCCAGGTGATCACCCTCCAACAAGCCAGGACATAATGGCACCAAAAGAGATATCTTCCATCCTGTCTCCCCAGGGTGAAGAACCAGAGAATGAAACTAGTCTCTATCTGGTCTCAAGTAGAAAACAGGTCCTTCCGTTGTATTTTTTTTTTTTTTTTTTTTTTGGAAAGCAAGGATGAAAAAAAATCACAAAATGGTGGAAGGCCAAGATCTTCAATAAAGCACCTAGAGACAAGTTATCCACATACCCAACAATAAATGAATTCTTTCGTAGAATTCTACAGAAATGCATAAATAACTCAATTATGTATGACCTGAAGAGATTATTTTCTTAGGGAAGATGTACAGAAAGCAAAAATGCAATGTTGCTGCTCTATATGAGCAGATACGCAGGGATATGCATATAAAAAACATGAGTAATGTGCTAATCAAACTTGATTAATGAATCTGTCCTGTCACAGTGTTAGGTGGCAGATAAGCATGGGGAATGACTAGGGTTCCTCAGCCCCACCTACATTCTTTCTTTGAGGGAAACCTAAGCCATTTATGGGCTAAAGGGAGGAATCAGGATGACCAAAATGGGAAATCAAGACCATGAAGGAGTGGTTTACCATTTTGGACATTTCATTAGCCCAAAGAATGAAGGTAAGGTTAACTTGTTGCTACTTAAAATATCATGAATGCTGTGGATTTCTCCCACTAAATGTTTCCCTGGGCTTTGAGTAAAAACTTTATGCATGGACACTAGAGAAAAAATGATGTTAAATTCAGCTGTAAACACAGGTGCCAAGTAATGACAGGTACACCCAGATAAGAATGAGAAGAACTAGTGCCACCCAATAAAATCAAACTCCACTGTATATGCAGAAGGGTCCTTGAGCTACTTTGCAGCTCAGTCCATTCTGCTCTTACAGAGTATATCCTTTTACTTTCAGTAAACGTATGGTTTTCCTGCCAAACTCTTGTACCTTCTTCAACTGTCTGTTCAGAATGTAAAAACCCTAGACAAGAAACTCCCTAGGGACACTCGGCCCACATGAGGTAGCAATAACACCTCATTGTAGCCCACAAATATATATAAATATATTTTGTCAATAAAAGAACAAATAATAAAACCCATAATGATATATAATCTCATACTCACTAGGAGGCTATCAAAGAATAAGTAAAAACAAATGATGAAGCTTAATAGAGAAAATATGGGGAATTTTAATAATTGTATAATGTTGGTGGAAATTTAAAATAGAGCGGCCTAGCCCCTTCAGAATATGTGTATAAAAATAAACTGTAATCAAGATTTATAGGGAATAATAGGCATTCCAGACTCATGACAGCATAACCCCGAATAGGCAAGATGTAAATATTCCTAACATTCACAATGGAAGACAGAAGAACATGTAACAAATTATTCAGACTTTAAACATAGTGTAAAATGGCAATAAAAATAAATGGGAGCTTATTAGCTAAGGAAAAATATTGAGCCAAAGAAGGACACAGTTTAGAAGATCTACCAATAAAGAAGCTTCCAAAAGAGTCAAACTCAGGAAATCAGAGCATAGTACAGTACTGGTTACTAGAGGCTATTGCAGAATGGGACTCTGGTCAATGTATATAACATTTCAGTTTACTTCTAAAAATTTCATGTATATCATTAGGCCTAGAGTTGTCAATGTTGTAGCACTTAAAAGTTTGATAAGAGGGTGTATTTCATGGGAAATATTCTTTTTTGAAAGAGAGAGAGAGAGAGAGAGAGAGAGAGAGAGAGAGAGAGAGACTAAAGCTAGTTGCATGGGTGTTTACACATGGCTCCATGCTCAGAGGGTCCTTATGCAATTATTAATTCATCTTTGTGCTTATGTTTTATAGGTAATGTGCAACAAGAAATGAGATGGTAAGCATAAAATATACATGGAAATGTATCTGCTGCCATTTTTTGTAGCCTTTTGTATATAACATTCATTATCCTCTTGCAAGGTCCTTATGTTTAAGCTGATCCTGGGATCTTGTGTTAAAAAGCATGCTTTGCTTAATTCAATTTTCTTTAAATAAAATTGTTATTTTGTTTATAAATTTTCCTTGAACTTGGCTTTTATCATTATCCCCATAACAAAACCAGACAACTACACAAGAAAATTTCAGTTCAAAACCCCTGATGAGAATACATGCAACATTTCTCAACAAAATACAAACAAGTTGAACCTAACAGCACATAAAAGATATTATACACTCTAACTAAATGAAATTGACTGTAAGAATGCAAGGATGGTTGTTACACATAAACAAATCAATAATGTAAAGTACTATATCAAAAGAATGACAGACAAAAAACATTGGAATATCTCAATAATAGACATTCAATATAACTCAAGATCTCTTGATAATATAACCTCTTAAAACAGATATAGAGCAATGCAAAATGCTACCTATATAAGAAAAAACCACATAGTCAACATTATACTGGGGAAATGCTGAATAAGAAATGCTGAAATCATTTTCTTTAAGATCACAAATAAGCCAAGGTGACTAGTTTCAATCACTCTTATTCAGTGTACCATTGGAAATTCTACTCAGAGCAGTAACAGACAGAAAAAAAAGGCACCTGCATAGGAAAAAAGGAAACTGAATCATCCCTGTTTACACAATGTGTATTTTTATGTACAAAATGTTGAAGACACCAGACGCAGCAGACCATCTGTTTGCACATAGCCAGGAAGAAAGCAGCTAATCCTGTGGCTTTCTGGGTCTGTGTGCACAGCTGGGTCACCCTGCAATGAATATCAACTATCAAACTGAGGCAGAGTCAACTTACACCACTTGGACTTAAATAACATCTTGTTTCTAGATTAACTGTGGAATAATTTGTTCCACTGACTTTTTCCATGCCCAGGTTTACTTGTCTAGTAGATAGAGGGCATGAGTACCCAATGAACAGACAGAGGTTTGTTGTTTTTTGCTTTTTTGTTTGTTTGTTTTGGGGAAGAGTGCATAAACTACTTAGTATTTAGTGCTTAAATAATGTGAACATAAGCAATGTACTCAGGTTTCCACATATAAATAAGAGTAGAATATACCTACATCACACAAAGTAGACTTTAAGTCAAAAACTATCTCTCAGTCTGGGGTTGAAGCTCAATGGTAGAGTGTTTGCCTCACATGAGTTTGAAACTCAGCACATAAAAATAAATAAGGTAGAGGTATTGTGGTCATCCACAACTAAAATATATATTTAAAAATCTCTCTAGAGACAAGGTCATTACATAATGCTAATAGGATCCACTTACTATTGTTTAACTGTGAAAGCCTACATTAAATTGAAGAAAAATATCAAAATAATAATATTTTATACCTCAAGGAATTTTAAAAATAGAGGCAAATGAACCCAATTTTAGCCAAAGGAAGAAAATAGTAAAGATTACAGTAGAGAGAAATAACACAGGTAGAAAAAAAAAAAACTGAAAAGGAAAAGCACAAAACCAAAATTAAACTCTTTGAAAATGTCAGCCAAGTTTATGAAATTTTACCTAAACACACTGGAACAAAAAGACAGATGCAAATAAACTAAAATCAGAAATGAATAAAAGGACATTGCCCTAGAAAGATGTAAATTACCAAAATTGACTTTTAGAAAAAAAAATAATAAATTGAGCAAGAATCTGTGGTACACACTTGTAATTGCAGCAACTAAGGAAGCTAAGACAGGAGGATGGGAAGATTCAGGACATCTTTGACAGCTTAGTGAAACCCTGTCTCAAAATTAAAAATTAAAATGGCTTGTTTGAAGCTCAGTGGTAAAATGATCCTGATCTCAATACCCATTATGCTCTAAGTTATGTGAAAAAAAAATCTAAAATATCTGAACAGATATGTAAGAATTGTAAAAATCCAAAAAAATTTCAATAAATTTCTAAAAAAGAAAGAGTCCAATACTGCATGGGTTTATTGGTCAAACCTATTAAACATTGGAAGAATTAACATCAACGCTTCTCAAACTCGTTCAAATGAACAGTAGTAGGGTATAATTTCTATTTGATCTTATAAAGCAGAATTAGTCTGATACTGAAGTAAGAAAAAGATAATATAATTATATGTTTTCCAAAATTCATAAAATATTCAAAACCAAGATTAATGTGAACTATAAAATTTGAGAAATAAATATTTACCAAATGAAATTTATTCTATTAATGCAATGATCATAAAATATTAGAACATCAATAAATGTAATGTACTAAATTAATGTACAAAAAAACCCCTCAACAATCATTTCAATTGATATGGAAAAGGTATTTGAAAAAATTAAAGACTTGTTAATAATTACTTTTTAAGAAACTTAGAAAACTAGATAAAGAAAAGGACCTTCTCAACATAATAAAGCACACTTATAAAAAACCCACAGCTGACATCTTCCTGAATGATGACAAACTATAATCTTTCCCCTAATACAAGGAAGAGGATAGGTATACCCCACTTCCCTTGTGCTGTGCAACATTGTACTGAAAATTCTAGGTAGATCAATTAGGCAAGAAAAAGAAACAGAGGAGAAATTAAAATGTGATAGAGAGTAGTAAAACTATCCCTGTTTGCAGGTGACATGATCCCACATATAAAATATCCCAAAGTATCTGAGTAAAAAAAAAAATACCACTACCAGATCCTATAGGATCATTATATATAATGAATTATATTATATAATCATTATATATAATGAATTCATCATTATATATAATGAATTCAGCAAAATTACAGATTATGAGATAAATACTAATAAGATCATCTCTTATATAACCATTAATGAGCAAATAAACATAATTTTTTAATAATTTTATTTTAATTTGCATGTAAAAATAAAATGCATAGGAATAATTTAACCAAAGAGAACTAAGATCTGTTTTCTATAATCAATAACCACACCACCCCTCAAAAAAAAAAAATCCAAGGTTTCTTGCTTTGCAAAACGAGAGCTACACACACACACACAAAAAAAAAAAAAAATGTTTTTATCCAGATGGGGCTTATTTACCATTGCATGATGATGGAAGAAGTAGGTTTTGTTTTGTTTTGTTTATTCTTTGAGGACACATTCTTTAACTACTCCAAGACAGGTACTGTCAGACTTCAGATGCATCACCAACACTACCAGTCTACTGAGTCATCAGTTAACTCTGTGTGTTTCATGATACCTCATCTTGGAAGCCTCAGCTCCAAATATGAGTGGAAGAGAAGGCAAAGAAGGCCTCTAGTTAGGGGCTTAAGGAAGAAATTTTTATAATATTATAAGTATTATTATCTTACATAAATGATTTTCAAAGTATACAAATTCTTGAGGAATAATAATTCAACAGCCAGTTATTTTTACCTTCACATAAATTTCTAGAACTTAAAATGTTTCAAATCCTTCTTTGGAAATTTATAGTCTCAAAGATATACCTCCTTAAACTTCTACATAATATGATATTATTTTTACTTCTAACTTCACATAAAATATGTAGTATATTTACATGAAGCTAATGACATTTTATTGTTTTGTAATATTCCAAGGTAGATTATATTGGAATTACTTTATCTTTCTCTCAATACAATATGTATATATATATATATATATATATATATATACATACATATATATATATATATATATATATATATATATATATATATATATATATAATTTATTCACCTTTATGCTTATTCAAAAATGTCCCAAGGCTGGGAAATATGAAACAGGCCAGTCATTCTAGCCATTCTGGAGGGTAAGGCAGGAGGATTAGAAGTTTGAGACCAATCTCAACACTTAGCCAGCCTCTAAGCATCATACTGGGAATTTGCATCAATTTAGAAAATAAAAACAGGAAATGGAGCTCATAGGCATATAACCCCAGAATTAAATATCAGCTATAAAAAAAATTAGTCAAAAAACAGGGATGTGGAGAAGTAGATAGTAAATTTTAAGGATAAATTTAAACTTTTAACCAAATAAAATATATTATTTTTCTGTGCTGTGGTAGAATGACATTAATATAGAAAACTGAGACATGTCTTCCCACAGTTCATATCTCCATATATATAAGAAATCATCTTTTCATGACACTTTACAAAATTCTGGAATTTCCATCTTCTCTCAGCTGTTCCTTTATTTTAGAGTAATTTATTACTAGTGCATTATTATGGGAAAAAGATATAAATTTAATACCAGGATTTTGCATACCTTGTAACTCTTTAAATAGTAAAGTTATTGGGCTTCTATAACACTACTAAAATCTTTATAAATAAAAACAATTATTCCTTTGCTAGAATATCACTATATTTAAATAAATATGAACAATTTATTATAGAAAAATCAGTATTTTAAAAATTTTTTCTTGTAAGATTTCTCACTAATCCTTCCTGTCAAATCTCAAATGAAGATTATCTCAATTGAAAGCTTTCTTCACAGGGCTGGTATTGTGGCTCAGAGGGAGAGCATGTGCCTCACATGCATAAGGCACTGGATTTAATCCTCAGAACCATATAAAGATAAAAATATAAAGTTATTGTGTTCACCTATAAACTAAAAAATAAATTTAAAAAAAAATAGAAAAGAAAACCTCTTTTGCAAAAATATTATTCAGGTACAATACCAAGCCAGTCATGAAATATTCACAGACTTCATATTTTGGTGCTTATATAAGGTAAGTCAAGAATTGCCTTCATGACATAGTGTGAATTTGAAGGAATAGCAAATGGTAAGTGGATTATAGTAGTGAGAGATATTTCTCAGTGTGGTTCCCAAATATCTAAATTCAGGCTTTCATGGAAGGATGTCTTAAGTTTGGGAAACAGGGAGAGTTTCCCCATAGGAGACTCAGTGGCTGAGTGGCTATCCCTGAACACTCATGTGTCTTTCAGCACCTCTGTGAATATGTTTTAAGATGAGTCTGAGGTAGTGAATATTGTACCATCATCCAAAAAATAGCCACAAGTCTAATATGATTTCCAGGTTTTCTAAACCTTACTCATGGTGGACTGCCTCTTTTCATCCTCACTCATGTATATGCCAACAGCACCTTAAAAAGTTGAAATTTGGTCCTTCTACCAAAGTGTGAATTATATATTTCCCTTGAATCAAATATTTAATTGCATTTACAGAGTGTAGTGGAACTTATTTGCATCAGCTATCTACTCAGAGGCAAGTGAACTGATGAGTTTTTTTTTGGTTAAAGTTGTACTTTTTTGATTTCTACTTAAACATCCTGAGATCCCCCATTTGGGTTTTAACCTCATCTTCACCTGGTATTTATGACAGCAATCCTTCTAATTTTTTATGTCCTAATCTGCAGTACTCTTTGTTGTTTCCTCACTTCAGAAAACACACAAACACCCTAGATAGTAGCTCAACACCAAAAAATAATGTTAGCTCACTTATCATTGAATACAGCTTCAAATTCATCACTGAACACAACTTAAATATCAATATCTCCTGCTTTTTATCCTGCTCAGGTGGTACTTGTTTTGTATCCATGCAGGGACTCTGGACTTCCTGGGGCTGAGACCACTGTGTTTCTCTGTATTTCTTTCTATAGCTTTGCCCTGGTTTATGAATTTTTGTCAAGAATAGAGACTCTTAATTACTCTGCCTTCAATTAGAAATATATTTGGGTAAAATAAGACAGTAGATCATAAAAATCATTAATTCTGTGTTTCTTACTTTCCATGTCAAATCTCTTCACAGTTTTGACCACTTCCATAGTGTTTTTACAAATCAAAACATTTAGGGCATTCATTAAAGATATTAAGAAAAGTGTCTGAATTGGTGTCATGACCCTGTTATTTAGTGTGATTTTCACCATGTACATGCAGTTCTCTGAGGTCTACATATAAAAGATGACCTGAAGGAGTTCTGAAAATAGAAGTTCTTACCTCTAGTTAGCTAAACAAATTTTAGAGCATGAGGGATGATTTCTGTAAATAATGACCCAGATTCATTTAGATGATGGAGCTATTTTATCTAATACACAAGTGAGAAATAATGTAAACATAAAATGTTCATTTTAGTACTACTGTTAATGGAGAAGGAGGTCATAGCAGCTGTAGTATATTTTTTCTGGATAGTATTGAAAACATCTGAAAGTACTTCTTGATGGAATTGAAAGACTGAAAAAAATCTCAATTAGATTTTGTATTCAATGAATAATATGTGCAAAATATATTAGTGTTAAAGATTGTTTCTGTAAGATGTGAAATCTTTATTATAAGAATTCTCCCAAGTTAGAGTTATATACTAATAAATCACATATGAATAATTAACAATTCTGTACTGTGTTAAATTATGTCAATCATTTTCTAAATTCTTTCTTATCTTCACTTGCTTACTCCAACAATGCTATGAAAAAAAAATGATTATCATTATTCAATTTTATCCACAATGTTAATGAGATAAAAGTAGTTACTCATAGGGAGAAAGATATATACTAATAAATTCCTGACAATTCTTATTTGAATCAATAAACAATGAGATTTGGGGCTCCTGATATGGTTTACCTAGAAGGCTATTATTTCCACAGGTCTAACATGGAAACCAACAGTCCTAATTAACCAATGTGTCTGTTCTGGAATCTGAACATACAAATTCAGATAGAAAAGTGTCTTCCCTTGTAGAAAGCCTTCATGAAAAACAAATAAAGTCAAATAAATGATACCAATTAAATTAGATAATTTATAATATAAAAGAAAGCAAAGTTGGTACTACAAGTTTGCAACTCAGCTGAGATACAAAATCTTGATTTGGAGGAATAAGTGAAGCTGAGTGGAATTGTTTTTTTTTTTTTTTTTTTTTTTTTTTTTTTTTTTTTTTTTTTTTTTTTTTTTTTTTTTTTTTTACTAATTTAATTACTTCAGTGCTGTCATGACAGCAGGGCTTCCTGAATTCTAGCCCAGTCCTCTGCCAGTAGCCAAAACCCATACCGTGACTTGACATTGAAGAGGGAAATCACTGCCTGTCCAATTGAAATAAAAATATCTAAGTAAAATGTTCTAGTGACTTTAAAGGGTGAGATGAAGACAGGAAACATGTTAATAAAAATGTTAGTAATGTCAAACGCTCCAGATTTTTTTTTCTAAAAACAAATCATTTGCTCCAACATCGCCATGAAGATGAGCCAATGTTTCAGTTTTATTGCCATAAGAAATGATGCCTTCTATACCCAAGCTTACTTTAGAATCACAGCAAACAAATTTCTGCTTTGCCTCCATATTCCCTATGTCCTTTTTTGCTACAAGGCCAGGCTCAGCGACCTCCCCACACACATCCTCATGCTCCTAACAATAGGGCTTTTTGTATTTAAAGATACTTGGGAAGTACAGGCATTCCAGGTGACTTCAAATGCAAAGCACTTGTCTTTGTATCCTCTACATGCTTCAGGCTATCACCATCAGACCCACTTTCTCAGTTTGGCCCTATCACCATCAGACCCACTTTCTCAGCTTGGCCGACTTCAAGTTTAAATCCATAAACACCATCCTGTGGTTAATTGTTTCCTTATGGATCCTCACCATGTCCACTTATAACCACCTCCTTTTCTATATTGTAGCCACACCCAATAAGATCCAGCCTGGTATTCTCTTTTTCAATGATTAATGTACTTTTCTACCATGAATTACATCCACAGAAGCCTCTATCTCATTATGATGTTTTTAAGAGTTATTTTCTTTGTGGACCTTATGGTTCTTTCCAGTGGATACATGATATTTCTCTTATAGAGGCATAAACAATTATGCATGTCCCTTCATAGCTCTAGGTTTTCTCTAAGCAGCTCCTCAGAAAAGAATAAATAGCTACTCTAACCATCCTGCTGTTCATTAGCTGTTTTGACATCCTGTACTGTACATATAGAATCACGCCATTGTTCATAAGAATGATGTGGAGAAATGACCCCATCTTTGTGAGCATCCACAATTTTGTCACCAATGGCGATGGCATGCTCAGTCATGTAGTGCTGATCAATGCAGACACTCAAATAATAAAAGTTTCTCAAACCAAATGGAGAAACAAGTCTGCTTCTGTTATAATTGATCTAAAGCACCTTTTCTATTCTCATTAAAACAATTTTATCATATATATATAATAAAATTATATATCCCTAAATGAAAAATATTTATTAAGTACTTTCATAGGCTTCCATTTTTTTGTAAGTAATCTACATCACTAATAAGGACATGTGTACAATTTTACCATATATCTATATCAGTGTCTTGATTTGCATATATGAATTTTTACAGTTTTTTTTTAATTTTATATTTCAGACATTAATACTTTTTTTCCCTATGTTTTTTCTTAAAATTATTTTTAAATAAAGGTCTACTTCAGGTAGAACTTTTTGTCTATAGTCATTTCACAATTTATTGTAGCAACCAGGCATCTGGAGCACACCTGTAGGTCAAGCTACTCAGCAGCCTGAGGCAGGAACACTGTAAGTTTGAGGTCACTCTGGGTAATTTAGCAAGACCCTGTCCCAAAGGAAAAACAAAAAAAGGCTGGAGATGCAGTTCTGTGTTCAACCCACTTTAAATTTATTTTCTTGTACAAAAAATAATGATTGTAAATAATAAAAAATTTTATATCAGATCACAGTAACCTCTATGGCTTTGAAGGGCCTTGTGAGTTATTTCTTCCTTTGTCTTCATCTTGTTTGTGCCTTTATTCAGTTTCTACTTATTTTTTATGTGACACCAGTATGCTATAGTTGTTTTCTTTCTTCCTAATTTCAATTTCTTATTAATTCTTTTAGTGAAGTCCTATTTAAAGTACACTGTCATTTTTATTTTCAAAAAGTTGCTACATAGTGCCCTCTCTAAAAATATATCAGCAGTAATGTGTGCATGTGCCCCACCTATATCCTCAGTTGACTTGAGAAGCTAGGTCAGCAGAATTGCAAGTTGGTGGCCAACCCTCAAAATTTTGAGAGACTCTTTCTCAGGTTAAAAAAAAAAATGGGGAATATTCAGAAGTAAAGTGTCCCTGAGTCCACATCCCTATAGCCTTGTTTTCTGGTACTAGGACTTGGAGACATAACCTGCCTGAAACATGCTAAGCATGTACTTTGCCACTCAGTTACATCCTCAGCTCCCTATGTAGCAAATAAAGAAATTGAAACAAGAGTGAGATATCACATTAAGCAAACCAGGACAGCTCAATTTAAGAAACAAATACAAAAATAAAATAAAATAATAACAGTTGGTGATAATTTAAGGAAATTGGCATTCCAATAAATTTCTGGGAAATGTAATATGGCATACAGTGTATACAGTATACAGTGTATACTGAAACTTTCAATGTTTCAGTAATTCACCATATAATTATCACATGACCTACCAAGTCTACTCTCAGTTATATACCTAAATGCCCTGAAAATGTACATACAAACACTTGCATATGATGTTTATGGCAGCACCATTTATGGTAGCCAAAAGTGAGAACAATCCAAATCCTTGAACCAAAGAGTGTTTTCTCAAGATGTGCTATGCATATGTGTATATGCCATGTAAACTAAGCAATGTTGATACATGCTACAACATAGATAAATCTCAAAAACATTAAACTCAGTAAACAAAGCCGTGTGAATATATATATATATATATATATATATATATATATATATATATATATATGGCATAATTTCATTCAAGTGAACTATCAAGGATATGTAAACTCACAGACCCAAATGAAGTGCTGGTTTCCAGGCCTGCGAGGGCAGGAAGAAAAGTGTTTACTTAATGGATACATGGTTTGTTGTAGTGAAGAAAAAATTAGGAAGAAGATAAAAGTATTCAATGGCAATAATATGAATCACTATTATCAGACTATAAACTCAAAATCAAAGAAACAAATAAACAACAACAACAACAACAAAAAGCCCAGAAAATAGTGACAGAAAAAAAAGTCTACTTAATTGTAGAGAATACCAGCTCTTGGTGAAATAAAGGCACTGGGAATCTATACATTGCCTTATGTATTCTGTATCTCTGACTTAAATCTTGGCTGGTAACTCCAGGAATTTGAAGCCTACTATATATCAAGACCTATTCCAGTTTCTTTATATAATCCTTACCTTTCTCTAAGATCTGACATTATGCTCAGAGACATTCTCACTTTTTATATTAATTTACTATCAGTGATTGACCTATGGTTGCTTAACTAATAAGACAATCCAGAGCTCTTTATATTTTTCCCATTGATACGGCCTCTTGATAAGTTGTTCAGGGACTCACAAAGCTGCTGAGGCTGGCCTTGAACTTATCATTCTCCTGCCTCAGCCTCCTGAGCCACCTGAATTACAGTCCTGTGCCACCATGATAGGCAGAGTCATGCTTTTACTGATGACTAAATTAGGGAAGATTTTCCAAAGTTCACCCTCTATGGAGACCAGGGATATGAGTACTTATATAAATTCCAAATTATTCTTTCTTCTATGATGATAAAAATTTTATTCTGGGTTGTTTCTATATAAAGGAGGAAGAAAGAGGCAGGATTTCCAAAGGACACAAGGAACTCGTTGGATGTGATGTCAATGTTTACTGTCTTGATTGTGGTGATGGTTTTATGCAGATATAAATATACAAAAACTCAATGTATTGATAATTCAATGTATGTAGTTTATTGTATGTCATTTTTACTTATTTTTTTAATTAATGAAAGATCTGAGGAGATATACCAACAAATATAGATGGCAAATAAGAACAGGAAAACATGTTAAACATCATGGATCACACTGGATTGCAAGTAATGCACCCATAAGCATGGCTGAAATTCCAAAATCTGACAATACAAACTGCTGGGCAAAGGAAGAGGAACAAGAGCAACTCTTATTTATGGCTAAGGGAATCACAAAATTGTACAGCCAACCTGGAAAGAGAGTTTGGCAATTGCTTTAAGCTATATTCTTACCATATATCTACAGACATCATACTAGGAATTTATTTATTGGAGTTGAAAGCTGGAGTCCACACAAAATTCTGCATGCAAAGGTTGATGATTTTTTTTTTTTGATTGGGAATGTGGCTCATTGGTAGAGCACTTGCCAAGCAAGCATGAGAACTCAGGTTTCATCCTCAGTATCATACACACACACACACACACACACACACACACACACACACGCTGTAATTTATTTATTGTTATTTTGCAAGAACATAAAGCAATAAAGTTATCCTTCAGTAATTGTTTATATATTATTAATCAAAAAATGAACTCATCAATGAATTGAAACATAACTGAGCCAGAAAACATTAATAAGCAAACAAACATGGAAAGATGAGCAGGCATTTTAAACACACCTTGTTTAGGAAAACAGCTGGGAAAAAATGCCACATCTGTTATTCTGAGTATATAGCACTCTGGGTAAGGCTAAACAACAGACAATAACAAGATTTTTTATTGCTAGAGACTCAGGACAACTAGGAAAGTGTAAAAATTGGAGGTCTTTGGGGTACTGAATCTATCTTGTAACATGCTATAATGCTGGCTATTCTAGATTATGTTTTTCCAATACTTAAACAACTGCATAGCCTGGAATTATTGTGCACAAATGTTATTACAGCAGATTGGGAGGCTGATGGGAAACAGGAAGATCACATGTTCAAGGCTGGACTCAGCAACTTAGCAAGGTCCTAAGAAACTTGGAGAAACCCTACCTCCAAATCAACCACAACTACCTCATCTCTCATGAGTTCTTTCTTTTCTTCCTCATTTTCTCTTCTGCTTTCTTCTAACCTCCCACCATTGCTAACTTCCTGGCTTTGTTTCTAGGACTGCTGTGCCAACAGCAACCCAGGCTACTCTGATCTTAGAAAATGAGAGCTAGAAACAAAAAAAAAAGTTTTCATCTAGATACTGCTTGTTACCCTTGTTTGATAATGAAAGGAATATTAATCTTTTATTTAGAAATTCCCTCTGAATAAGACAGGTTCTGTCAGACTTCAGATGAAATGTCAAAATTACCAGTCTACTGAGAGAAGAGCTAAAGCTCTCTCTCCCATATAACCTCATCTTGGAAGTCTCAGTTCCAAATCTGAGTGGAAGAGGAAGCAGTGGAGGCTCTGAAGGAATGCATTTTGACGTCTGACTTTTACTGCTTCATAAATGAGACACAGGTATTTATTCCTAATGTGCTACAGTACTTCTTTAGTACTACAGTACTTTCATAGTACAATAATTTATATGAAATCTCATTATATCATTTTAAATTGATAGTATTATTAAAATGTATAATATCTCAAATATTATTGTCTTACATGAATAATTTTTCCATCATAAATATTCACAAGGTATAATAATTTAAAAGTTTGGTATTTTCTAGCTTTGCATTACTTTTTAGAACTAGAAATATTTCAAAACCTCTTTTGGCAATTCCCAAGCTCACAAACTCATCTGATAAAACTTCTGTCTAATATTATCTTATTTTGTGTAGTAACCTCATATAAAATGTGTAATATACATTTACATAAAATAAGTGACATTACATCCTTTAAAATGTTTTTTGGTTTACTATATAAAAATTACTTTACCTTGCTCTTTACTACAGCTTAGATATTCAATGGAGGTTAATTGAAATTTTAAAAAATATACTAGTCATGCAGGGAAACAGCAAAATAGTAGAATAAACATAAGTTTGTAATAAAATAAAACATACTATTTTTTCATGGTTTGGCAAAGTGTTATTAGCATACACAACCATAGGCCAAGCATTCAGTTTAGTATTTCATATATCATAAAACGTTGTTTCTTTATATCCAACATCAATCTGGAATGCCAATATTTTAGTTGATCTTGTATTTTTAGAGTTCTACCTTATGAAGGCCTAATCCTTGAGAAAGAACACAGAATTTGATAATAGAATTTTTTATTACTAGTTCATGTAGATACACTGAATTTTTTAATTTTAAAAATTCCAAGTATATGAATACACACTAAAACACTAGAATAAATTTAAGTTTGTGGTCAAATAAAAACAAACTAATTTTTCATGACATGGCAGAGTGCTATTATTACAGACAATCATAGGCTCATTTAAATGGATACTGCAAACTTCCCCCTCTATTATACAACTTTTTTCCTTGATACCTGATATTTTCTAGACTTCTTCTCTTCTCCCAGCTGTTTTAAGAGCTTTAAAGTTATTCTTTACTAATGTATAATTATTGAAATAATTTATATAATTATGAGAATTTTCAATAAGAAGAATTAACTGGACATAACTTTCCTAGGTAGTACATATAAGAATCTACCACAGTGAAGAGCATCATCAATTAAATTAACAAAATTGAGGTCCTAATTAGAATGAGATATATTCCATGCTTGTATAATTATACCAAAGTGCATCCTACTGTCATGTATTAGATACCTGATAATTTTTAAAAATTGCTTATTTTTTTATTGTGGTGCTGAAAATTGAACCCAGAGCCTCACAAGTGCTAGGCAAGAATGCTACCAATGAGTGACAACTCAAGCCCTTTGCTTATTTTATATATATAAATGTTTCTATAACTAAAATGACAAATTGATTTATTATAATTTTAATAAATTTTCTGCAATAAAGAAGAGCAATTTACAATAACCTAGAGAAAAAATATTTTCTTTTATCATGAGCACTATTTTCTCTTCTATTTTCCATCCAAATCTTGACTAATGGTATTCTGAATTATTATTCTTTTCTTTTACAAAAATATTTTTCAAGTGCAGTTTCAATCCAGTCAAATTTGCCTATTCATAAAGGTACATAAACCAAAACCTTCAGGAATTTATTTGGTTTATATGAAGAAGAAAATGGTAATTAGTTCATAAGAGTGAAGTTTTGCACACTGGTTTGCAACTATTTAAATACAGCCATTAGTAGGAGAATGACTTTAAGTTTGAAAATATGGGCAGATTTTGTAAAGAAGAAACAATACACTGGGTGTTTCAGTGCTTCAATGAATAAGATGTAAGAGGAGTCACATAAGGAATGTCATATAACAAATATTCGACTATCATACGAACACAAGTTTTCCAATTTTTCTTAAACTTGTTTATGGGAGACAGTTTTTTTTTTTTTTTTTTTTTTTTACATTTTCGTTGGTAATGGATATTCTAACTGCAATGTGACAGGTTGAATTTGGTATGTTCTGAATTTTATAGGATATGATTTCAATCAAGGTCTTGTGGATGGAGGAAAAAATGTAAACTCTTACAATACAACATTTGAATAAAATAAAATTTAAAAAAAACTTTGAAATGGGCATGTTGGGATTATTTTCTTAGAAGATTCCTATATCTTTTTAAAAAATATTTTTAGTTGTAGATGGACACAACACTTTTATCTTATGTGGTTCTGCAGATTTAACCCAGTGCCTCACAATTGCTAGACAACCACTTTACAACTGATCGACCACCCCAGCCTAATATTACTCTTTCTGCCTATACAAACATGAAATCCACAGTTTCTGGTATATAATTTTATTGTAAGCAAAAGTATTTCAGATACTGTAGATCCAAGCCAAATAAGACACCATCTTTAATTTTAAGAAGTCTGTGGGAAAGATTAAAAATCAAACAAACACTGGCCATTAAATAATATAACTTATGATACAAAGGAAAACATAGTGTATACAGGCTCAAAGACAAGGGTAAGATCTGAGAAATTTCACGATATAAACGGGAGTAAACAAAAATATTCCTCTGAAGAATAAGGGATGTTTGAGTTAAAATTTATTATTTGTTTATTTTTTTTTAATTTTGTTTTTGGGGATGCAGCAAGGGCTTTCTTTGTGGTAGGCCAGAGAAGAAAGAGCTCCACACTAGATCTTTACTTGAAATTAATATAAAAAATATGACACTGATTTATATACAATTTTTCTGTTGTTTTGGTAAATGATAATTATAAAGATTATGGAGAGTAATAGATTGACTGAAAGAATGTTCATAAAAATCCTGTTGTGATAAAAGGATCCTGTTTTTCTTCCAAGAATACCCATTAATATGAACAAATATTTCAGTTTTATTTCCATAAGAATTACTTTTTATCCACAAGCTGGCACTGAAATCTCAGGAGACATATTCCTGCTTTGTCTTTACATTGCCACTGTCTTTGTAGGGCCAAGCCCAGGCTTACTGACTTCCCAATAACTACATGGCTCTAACACACATCTTTATGATCCTCACCATGAGACTTTTGGTATCGAGAAATTTGGGGGAAGAGTAGGACAGTCCATGTGAGTTCAAATGCAAAGTGTTTGTTTTCCTGGCCAAGGTCATGAAGGAACTCTCCACCTGCACCATCTACAAGTTGGGTGTGCTTTAGGCCATCATAATCAGCCTCAGTGGCTTCTCATGGGCCTGCTTCAAATTAAAAATCACAAATATCATCCCATGGCTAATTATTTTCTTATTGATCCTCACCATGTCCCCTATACCAATGAAACAATTGGAAGCCACACAAAATTCTGTTAAGAATATAAAATGGTATTGCAGGTATAGGAAAGAATTTGGTGATTACTAAAATTTTAAATATAGAATTACCACATGACCTACCAATTTCTTTTCTACCTGTATTTCCAAATGAACTGAACACAGATATTCAAACACCAAATAAAATCTAGCTTGGTCTTCTATTTCTCTCTCACCACTATTCATTTCTGCTCATGAGCTAAAAGCACAGGAGCCTCTTTTCTTGAACTGATGGCATTCAGTGGTCTCTAGTTTTGAGACTGTGTGGTTCTTTCCAGCAGATACGTAATAATTTTCTTTCAGAGACTTAAACAAAAATCATGTTTCTTCTAAGCTTCAGATTTTCTCCATGAAGCTCCCCATAAAAAAAGAGCCACTCACACCATTCTGCTGCTCATCATCTGCTTTTATATCCAGTATTATTTGGACTTCATTATTTCACTATTAATAGGCATAGTGTGGACAAGTTTTCTCATCCTGACATGTCTTCAAAAGGCTTGTGATCAGGGCTGAGGATGTGGCTCAAGTGGTAGCGTGCTCGCCTGGCATGCGTGCAGCCCGGGTTAGATCCTCAGCACCAAATACAAACAAAGATGTTGTGTCCGCTGAAAACCAATATATATATATATATATATATATATATATATATATATATATATATATATATATATATATAAATTCTCTCTCTCTCTCTCTCTCTCTCTCTCTCTCTCTCTCTCTCCTCTCTCTCTCTCTCTCTCTCCCTCTCTTTAAAAAAAGGCTTGTAATCAATTATGATGGCATGCTCACTCTTTTGGTGTTGATCAATGCTGACACTTAAATAATAAAACTATGCAAGTGTGGAGGAGGAAAAAAGTTCAGCTTCTGACAAAGTGGAGGAAAAAAGCTCAGCTTCTGACAAAACAAATTTGTCACTCTTATTAAAATAATATTCTCTATTTCAGAACATTTTACCTCTGATGAAAATCAATAAAGTAGGATTAAATTTTCTACTAGATCAAAGATATCTAAATAGCTAGCAAATAGCTTCTGGATTTTTTTTCTGTATCTGGATCAGTTTTTCAACATTTGCTTTAATTTTCACTATATCTGACACCATTAGAATATCATAAATTTTTATAATTTTTATTCACTTTGTATCTTAGACATTTATATTGAGTCTATTTTTTGTCTTCTTTCATTACAGTTCCTGATATTTTTTTCAGTGAAATTCTATTAGAGGATTATTGATGCTTTTCTGTTTTTTTTTCTTTTTTGTCTATTAATATATGCATGCTCATATCAAAACTATTCAGGAGTCTGCAGGAGTATTGCAAGTTTGTGGAAACCTTGGGTGACTTAGTGACATCCTGTGAACAAAACAGGTAGGAGATGTATCTCATTCTTGGACCACTTTAGTGTTCACTTTCCTTTACCAAAACTAGTACAACAACAACCTGAACAACAGAAATCCAACAAATACCATGAAAGAGTACTCCATGAAAAAGAGAATGCCTTCACTTTTTAAAAAATAGAAGAGTTGGGCACCATATGAGAATTCAACTCAATAACACCAATAAAGAAAAAGTCTTGAAAACACTGAAGTCTATAGAATTATAGTTAGAGATGACCAAAAGAATTGGAAGCTACACACACTTCTGTTAAAAATATAAATGGTAGAGTAGGTATAGAAAAGGATTTGATGATTGCTAAAATTTTAAACATAGAATTACCACATAACTTACCAATTTTATTCTTAGCTATATTTCCAAATGAACTTAAAACACACATTCAAACACTTGAACATGAATATCAATGCCATCACCCTTTACACTAGGAGATATATGAAAATCCAAATTTTCATCAGAAATAGTAAACAAATGTGTCTATGTATTTATATGTATCCATGTCTGAGTAAGCACATGTATATATAGATATATTCATACAAACAAATGATATCTATATATAGCATCTATATATATGTTTGAATATTACTCTGCAATAAAAATGAAGTACTGATACAGGCTACCATGTAGACAAATATAAAAAATATTAAGAAAGTAAGCAAAATCGGACATGATATTTAACCTGTGTTATAACTATATTTATATCAAATATCCAAAAATTGGAATTCATGGAGTTAGAAAGGAGAGAGTAAGTTGCCAGGGGCTTGGAAGCCATTTAAGTGAGTGGTTGTTTAACAGATTACATGGCTTATTTTCAGTAATTAAAATGTCTAAAACAAGGTAATTCTTGTAATTATACCACAACATTTTAAATGACACTACATAATTTATTTTTGATGGGCACTTTTATGAGAATTCAACTCAATAACACCAATAAGGAAAAAGTCTTGAAAACACTTACGTCTATAGAATTATAGCTAGAGATGACAGAAATGAACTATGGAATTGAACATAACTTTCTTATCTTTGTATTGAACACATTACAAGAGTAACTGCATCATGTAGAGCCACAAAAATAGAATCCTAAATACAATGAGTTATACTCTTTGTATGTATAATATCCCAAAATATATTCTACATCATGCATATCTAAAAGGAACAAATAAATTAAAATTAAAAAAGAAACTATGGAGTTATAGTCTCCCACATGTACTATGTATCACCAAGATAAAGTGTGAATGGTAACACTAGATACCAGAATTCAAGAGCCTTCTCTATGTCAGGCAGTACTCTTGATTCATTATTTACTTTGTCCATATCTTTCCAGTATCTTGCATCCTGATTGGAAGGCTTCTGATCTTACAGATGAGTACACTAAGTTTGAGGTCACCATCACTGCAGACTAAGTCTCTGACAATTAATTTGTGTCATTTCCAATTTACTGAATCATGTATCAAAATTAAAAGTCAGTCTCCCCCCCCCCCAACTCCACCTGTAGGAGGAGGAAGCAAGAGGTATAAATTACAACAGGGCAACAAAGCCATCTTCATAAACTATTAATGTTTAACGCTTGATTGTGGTCATTGTTACACTGATAAATATATATGTCCAAACATGAAAAAGTATGAATGATATATGTGTATAGTTTATTGTATTTCAGTATTACCCTAATACAATTGTTTTAAATTTAAATGAAATACATATATTACTCAGAAAAACAAGTATATATTTGGAAAGCATAGAAAAAAGATGCTAAACATTATATGTTATCAAGAAATTACAAATTAAACACACCTATAAAAATTTACAGAATTTTAAACCTGACAATATCAAGAAATGGCAAAGAGGGGCACAAGAATAACTCTTATAAATTGCTGTAGGAATAACAAAATTGAACAGCCACTCTGAAAGACAGTTTGGTAGCTTCTTAAAAATTAAATATAGACTTAGTATGGCCCACTAATTGTACTTCTCAGGTTATTTCAATGAAATTGAAAGCTACGTCCACAGAAAACCCACATACAAATGTGCACAGAATCTTCATTCATGATTGCTAAGAGCAGGAAGCAGCTAAGAAAGACTTCAGTAGCTATTTACCTCTCATTAATGTAAATATATGAAACATCCATACACTGGAGGGTCATTCAAAAATTTTTTTAAAATGAAATTTGCTATTAAACATGAAAACACATGGAGGCATCATAGATAAATATTGTTGGAAAAGAATATATTGTCTGAAATGCACAATTTTGTGATTCCAAATTTGTGACATGCTGGTTCCTAGAATGGGAAAGAGAAAATCCTCCATGATTGGCATCTACAGTTCATTTTTTTCCACAGTTCTTAAACTACCTGCTCATGGCTAAGCTGGACTGTACAGAAGCTGAAGAAATTATCTTCAAGCACAGATTGGTTCATAATGACAATGTATATCTGCTAAATATTCGGTATGATGAGGGTGAGAGAATGAGAAGATGGACTACAATGGGAAGGGGTAATTGGAAGAAAAACTGGCTCCCTCAGGAGGAAGAAGGAAGGAAGAAGGTGCTTTAAACTGTCTTCATTCCCAAATGAGAAAAATCATTAGTAAAATTTGTTCCTTCTTTTCTCTCTTCTCTACTTTCTTCCTTCTTCATTTCATTGGTTATTTTCTTCTTATCTCTCACTCTCCATTTCTTCCATGATTTCTGTCTAAGAGAAGATGTCTCAGTTCACTCTTCATATTTACTTGTCAGAAACTAGTAATTTGGAAAATAAAGCTCTATGGGAGGCACATCCATTTATATTGGGTGTCATTACACTGAATTGTTTTCAATTGAAAAACCTGAAAAATATATTTTAAGAGTATAAACACTCACATAAAACATTAGTGTGTATTATTTATTTGTTTATTTATTTTCTTATACAACAAGCTATACATATCCCGGGTCTAGAGAGAGGCCCTACATTGTTTTGCTAGGAAGAGAACCAGAAAAAAAAGACAACATCAATAAAAACCAAATTATTATTATCAAATTACTGACTTTTCTATAATAAAAGAAGTTAATAATAATTTAGAGAAAGTTACTTTATCTCTTCCTGAAAAATATTTAAACTTTCAAAGGTATTTTCACTGATTTTTCACCCAAAGATCAAAGAATAATTTTATTCACTGAAAACTTTAAAGGAAAAATGTTTTCCAAAGGCAATTTGAATTCACTCAATCAATGAAAATGGACTTTGGGTGTTCAGGAAATGTATGCATTTTCTATAGAAATTTTTGTAATTTTAAAGGAGAAAAGTAATTGGATCATCAAAGTACAGCTTTACCCTAAATATCTGAATTCACATATTGATGTCAGAATGGTCAAACTTGGAAAATAAAAGAAATTTTTTTGAAGAAGATTCAAAGCCCTGGGTGCCTACTTCTTTTAACCCATGAGTCTTTCAGGCACTGAGTGACTATGAAGACAGATTTAAAGATAGGTCCTCAGTGCAGTTAGGTAAATCCGATCTCATATCCAGTAAGATAAATAAAATGGAGGCCATCTTAGAGAATGGAAACCAGAGCAGCCCTTGGGGAAATTGAAATGTTAATGTCCTCTAAACCTGGAGACCATCCTAAGTAAATGTTAATGAAACAGCTCCCAGCAAACAGGGAAGTGCTAATCCCAAAGCTGCCCCAGGCCCTTTCTGCCCAGATTACTCCTCCAGCTCACCTATATCCCACCTTTTGGGCCTTTCCACCTGGGAAACAAAAGACATGAGTGTGGGAAAACTGAAAGAAGACTTTAGCAATAAAAAAGGGAAGACCTCGTCCTCCTACGGATTCCGTCTTTTGGGTCCTCTTCTTTCTCTTGGGAGAAGTCTTTTCTGCTGTCCTTTAATAAAGCTTTACTTTTCACTCTACACTTGCCTCAATGGGCTTCTCTAGTGTTATACTGCAGCATTAGGGAAGAAATGACTCCAGGTAAACAGTGGTAACAACTATTCTGTGAGAGGCACCAGAGTTAATGAACATTGCAGCATTATTCAAAGTGTAGCCTGAGAAGACTTTCTGTTATTACCGAGTTTATTCATGGGAAATAGTCATTTTTTTCCCATTTTGGCCATAGATGTGTCAAAGACAGTTTAACAAGTTGAACTTGACAGTTCCTTCTACCCAGCCTGGTTCATTCATTTCCCTTGAAATGAAGCATTTTATTGAATTTATTAAAAATATGTTTGTAAACTATTTCCTTCTACTCTGTCCTCACCAGCAAGGGAAGTGATGATATTTGCTTACCTTTATTGCTTTCTACAAAACATCTCTAGGCTTCACATCTGGGTTTCCTGCTAAATTCAGCACGATGTTTATGATATGTTCCTCTTATTTCCCTATTTCTTAACACTGTAATAGTATCTTATATTCTCCTGCTTTACAAACACCTAAGTATCTTAGTGTAGTCACACACATGAAACATGTTGATTCCACTTTTCATGGAACTTACCTATTAATTCAGAAGTATTTCATAATCTTCATCCTTCTTTCATAGGGTCTGTCACTTACTTTGACTGAGCCTCTTGCGTTTTAATTATTTCAAGGTTTTTACATTTATTTAAGGAGCATTATGTCAAAAGTACGAATAACATTAAATTCCATTAGAAATAAATTTGATAATATTAGAGAGTTAGAGTGTTAAAATATTTTATTTCATCATTCCATACTTCCATATAGAGACTCTGATAGAAATTACAGCTACTTTAAGTGTTTTATAGATCAAAAAAATTAAGATGTGAGCTAAAAATATTGAATTAAGTACCCCAAATGGAGTCATGGCTGTGTTATTTAATGCAACTTTACCAAGTTACCACGAAACTCTGGACACACACACACACACACACACACACACATTTTAAAAAAAAAGGAGTCTTGGAGGTATCAGTCCTCTCCTCGGGAAAGCAAAAAAATGTTTTAAAAATATTGTTATTTGAGGATTAACATTTGTCAAAGCAGGCTAATGTTAGGGTAGTCATTTCTCCTCTAAAGTATGAAGTCTTGAATGTACTACATTAATTCTCCCAAGCCAGGATTTGTCATAAGCCTAACAAGTAAGAAAAACCCAGTATCAGAGAAATTTTCAGCCCAGTTCTTTAAGAAGTTGAAAAAAGAATGAATACCAATTCTTGTAAAATTATTTTATAGAATAGAAAATAGCAAAAAACTTTCTAACCTCATTCTATGAAACTAATATCAACCGAATGCAAAAACCAGACAGACACATCGAGGAAAGAATATTTCAGGCCAGTATTCCTGATGAACAGAGATGTAATAATTATCAGTAAAATTATGACAAGCAGCATACAAAATCATATTAAAAAGATAGTGGAATCTGATCAGTGGGGTTTGTCCCAGGGATGCAGGGTTGGTTCGAAACATGAAAATCAACAAACATATTTTTTAAGTAAATAGATGTAAAGACAAGAATCAGACAATTATCTAAATAATAGTAGAAAAAGCATGTGACTACATACATGATCAAAACACTAGAAAACTATGTATAGTAGAAATATATCATGAACTATAAAAGCTGTCAATGGTAAACACAGGGAAACATTATTTTTTTTCTTTTCTTTGTATTGTTATTTATTTATTTATCTATTTATTTATTTATTTATCATATGTTTTTTGGCGTAAGGAGACTGTGCAAACAGAAAACTGGGCAAACAAAGGATTACAAACAGGAATGTGCACTCCTAGCAAAATGAAAAGAAAGACAAAAACTAAAGAACAAACAGGGAGTGGTGGTCAGAAGGACAGAAGAGGGTAGCCAGAGCTAGGAAAAGTCATAGTATTTTTTTTCTTCTTCCCATTTCTTTAAAAAACGAAAACAAACAAACAAAAAAAACAAGGAAACACACATGCACACACAACCATTTGTTCCAGAGTAGAAACATAAATAGAGCAGAATCAACACTTTGTTCTTCTTTCTTCCAAAGGCAAAAAAAAATGAAGTAAAAGAAAAGGCAGGCTGGTGGCTGCACCCCACAGAGCCCCTTCCACAGTGGTGTGTACAAAGGGACAGCTGGAGCTCTGGTTTGTGCAACACAGGGCCACACAGAGAGGCAGCTCCAGGAAAGGGGTGGTGTCATGTGCCCAGGGAGCAGGGGGTCCAGCTTATTGAAGTCCAGAGCTGCCCTCAGGGATATACCTGGGGACCGCGCCCTCTCCAAGTCCTGGACACCCTTGGGGAGGGTGTCGCCAGGACCGCACTCTCTCCAGATCCGAGGCACCCATGCACCACCCCTCGTGAGCCAGCTCCTCAAGCAGGGAGGCTGCGCCCACGCTTGGGCTCAGTATGTGGGCACCTGGTGCTGGGGCAGCAGCTGGCAGCTGCTGTTGACATGAATAATAACTTTCTGCTTGAGCTGCACCACTTGCTCACTCAGCAGGCTCCTGATCTGGCTCTTGAGCATCTTCAGTTTCTCCTCCAAGTGTGAGATGCGCTCCAGCTTGCGTTTGTGTCACTTGGAAGCTGCCATGCATTTGGCCAGCCTCTTGCGATCTTGCTCCTGCGTGTCCACCTCTATGGGCCACAGCTTCGGGCTCTTGCAGAAGCTTGGTGCGTCGGCCACCATCTGTGGCTAGTCCTTGAGCGCTGCCAGGCGCAGCGGCCCCAGTGCTACCGGGCAGATGCAGTGGGAAGGGAATGGGATCAGCGGTGAAGGCCACAGTGGCAGCACCCAGCACCCCTGCGAGCCATCCGCTAGCTGCTCAGGTTAGCTTAGAGCAGTGCCTCCTTGTAGCCATCTCCCCGAAGAGGGGTGAATGGGGGGGGGGATAAGCCTGGATGCCAGGCCAGAGGCTGCCCTACCAGCAACAACCTGGTTCTGTTTGTGCAAATCTTCCAGGGCTTTCACAAAGCGCTCTGTGAACTCTTGCTCCTTCCTGTCTGCCACCTTGGGGTAGAGGAACTGCGTGCTTGCCTGTGGTGGTTACCAGCCCTTTGGACTTTGTTATGAGGCGCTCCAGCTCAGGAGAGGCGAGCTTGAGCAGCTCCAGGTCGAGTGAGGAGGGCAAAGGCCGGGGGGCCACTGCACTGGGGGCGCCAATCCCGCCCAGGGAGGGCGAGGTAGCCCAGCCGCTGTCTGGAGCCACAACACTGCCGCAGGCCGGCTGCAGCAAAATAACCGGGGGGTGACGAATAACTTGTGTACGTTGATACAGCAGGAATGGGAGTCATTTATTGTAGGACAACAGAGCTATTTATACATTTTGCACAGCTTATCTTAATTAGCATAAACTAGATACATCAGTCAACCAATAAGGAATCTTCACACTTAATGGCTCACTTTTGTTACTTCTCAAACCACTCCCTCTGACATTTTGCCAGGCACCATCCAGACTTGTTTACGAACTCTAACATTTCTCTGGCAGAATACCAGGTGTTATTTTTGACTTATTTACAGACCTTAACACAACACCTGCTTGCTCAGGCTCAGTGTCAGCGCCTCACAAGCAGCCCTGGGATGCTAAGTTGCTGCCATTGCCACTGATGCTACTACCCAGGCTCAGGGCCTCATCGCCTTAGAGGGGTGTTTCTATTCTCTGGCTCCCCCCCCCACCTCAAAGCACCGGTAGGAGGCAGGGGAATGGCTGGGCCGCTGTGCCTGGCCCTCTTGCAGCGGCTCCTCAGAAACATTGTTCTTAAGGGAGAAAAATTTGAAGTATTCCCTCTATAATTCAAAAAAAAAAAGATCACCCTTTTTTGTTGCTTTTTTTTGTCACTTCTATTCAACAACATCCTTGAAACTCTATCCAAAACAATTAGAAGAAAGAATGAAAGTTAAATGAGTAGGAAAAGAGGAACTCAAACTATCACTATTTGCTAATGACTTGCTTCTATATTTAGAAAATCCAAAAAATTTCACCTGAAAACTTTCTTGACTAATAAATAAATTCAGCAAAACAAACACCCATAAAACAAATGCATTTATATACTTTAAAAATGAATCCACTTTAAAAAAATTAGGAAAACCACCCCATTAACAATGGCCTCAAAAAAAAAGAGAATAAAACAAAATACTTGGGAATCAATCTAAAAAAGAGTTAAAATACCTCTACAATGAAAACTACAGAACACTAAAAATACAGATTGAAAGTCTTAGAAGATGTAAAGATGTTCCAGGCGCTTAGATAGGCAGAATGATCATAGTCAAAACAGCCATACTAACAAAGTAGCTATACAGATTCAATGCAATTCCTTTTAAACTTCCAATGACATTCTTCATAAAACTAGAAAAAGCAAGCATTAACATAATTTGAAAAATGATAGGAGAGCCACAATAGCCAAAGCAATTCTCAACAAAATGAGTGACTCAGTAGGCCTCACAATACTAGACCTTAAACTATACTACAGAGAAATAGTTAAAAAAATTTAAAAAGGTACCAACAGACATGTAGACATATATCATACTAGAAAAAGATGCCAAAAACATAAATTGGAGAAAAGATAGCCTCTTCAACAATTGGTGCTGGTAAAACTGGAAATTCATATGTAGAAAGATGAAATTAAAACTTTATCTCTCACTGTGCTCAAAAATCAACTCAAAGTAGATCAAAGACTTAGACATGAGAATGGAAACCATATGACTAACAGAAAAAAAGAAGGTCCACATTCTCATCATGTTAGCTTAGGACCTGACTTCTTGAATAAGATTCCTAAAATACAAACAGTAAAATTAGTAATCAATAAATGGTATGGATTCAAAGAAAGAAGCTTATTCTTCACAAAGGAAACAAAGGAAGAGAGAGCCTACAGAATGGGAAAAAAATCTTTACCACCACACATCAAATAAGAAACTGAACAGACACTTCACAGAATAAGAAATATAATTGATCAACAAACACATAAAACAGACCATCATCTTTAGCAATTATAGAAATGAAAATCAACGCTATTTCAATATTTCATTGCACTGCAGTCTTAGTGGCTATTATCAAGAATACAAGCAATATTTTTTAAAAGAGAGAGTGAGAGAGGGAGAAAGAGAGAAAGAGAGAGAGAGAATTTTAATATCTATCTTTTTTTTTTTTTTTAGTTATCGGTGGATACAACATCTTTGTATGTGGTGCTGAGAATCTAACCCAGGCCGCACACATGCCAGGTGAGCGCGCTACTGCTTGAGCCACATCCGCAGCCACAGCAATAATTTTTTTCATTAGGATGGGGGACAAAAGTTACACTCATACATTGCTGGTGGCCACATCAATGTAGAGTAGTTCAATTCACAATAGCTAAACTATGGAAACAACCTAGGTACCCTTCAACAGATGAATGGATAAATAAAATGTGAATATATATATATTTGTGTGTGTGTGTATGAAATATTACTGAACCCTAAAAATAATAAAATTATGCACTTGCTGGCAAATGGATGGAATTTGAGAATACCAGGCTAAGCTAAACAAATCAATAGCAAACTTCCAAAGGCTGAATATTTTATCTAATGTGCAGATGCTAATTCATAATGGAAGGTACTAGGGAAGAAAAAATGCACTTTGGATTAGAAAGCGAGAAGTGAAGGGAGGCAAAGAGAAATGAGATTTTGAAGGATTATGAAATGGATTAGATATCATTACCTTGCATGCTTATACAATTACATAAGTGGTGCAATTCTATAATAATTGTAACAAATGCAAAAAAAGATAGAATAAACTATAAGAGCTAAAACACTGTTGTACTGAAATAGAAGGAAATATACAAAACAATGCACAGAAGAGAGAATAAGGATAAGCCCAGACACTCACTGCACACTCATCTTTGAGAAGGGGTCTAATAATACGTAATGGATAAAGGATAGTCTTTTTACAGATGATGCTGAGGGCACTCAATATTTACATAGGGAAGAAAGAAAATACTGGGGTCCCACTTACCAATCTCTTCCCACCTACTAAGGTGACAGATATGATCTTTCTCTAATTTGATCACTACACAGTGTTACGTGTATTAAAATATCATGCTATACCACACAAGCAGATGAAGTCGCTATTTTTTCAATCTAAAATTAAAAAAGAAAGAAGAGCATAAGTTTGTGAGCAATGAAAACAAAACACAGAAGAAAAACTTTACAACACTGCTTTAGAAAATGGTCCTTTGGCTATGACAGTAAAAGGACAAGGGACAGAACCATCAAAAGACAAGTAGAATTTCATTAAGCCAAAAGCTTCTGCACAGCACAGTAAAGCATGAATAGAAAAAAGACTCAACTGTTGGAATGAGAAAAATTACTTACACATCACCTGAGAGGAGTATAAAGTCTAAAACACACAAGAAAATTGATATGACTCTATTAAAATTAAAAACTTGAGGAAAAAACAGTAAGCAAGCTGGGCACAGTGGGACATACTTTAATACCAGTGGTTTCAGAAGCTGAGGTGAGAGGATCACAAGTTAAAAACTAGCCTCATCAAATTAGCCAGGCCAAAAGAAACTGAGTCAAACCCTGTCTCTAAATTTAAAATAAATAAATTAATTAAATTCTGTGGATGTAGCTCAGTTGTTAAGTGCTGTGGATTCAATCCCTAGTGGCAAAAAAAAAAAGAAATGTAAACAGAGAGTAGCATGTTGTTTTCAAAGAAATGTGGTTAGGGTAAATTGGAGTGCTGATCTTCAGTGGATAAAAATTTTAATTGCATAAGATATTTGCAGAATAATTCTGTACTTACACTTTACAATAGTATAATGTTCACTTATGTTTTCTGAGTACATATATCCTACTTAGTGTTCTTATTATTGTGCAAGGTAGGAAGGAAGGAAGAAATGGATTAAGGGAGGGAAGGATGATGGAGAGAGAGGAGGGAAAGGGGGACTAGCCCCATGATGCTCTTCCTACACAGTCAGGATTCCTGCTCAAAGTGGACCTGTCCTTGATTGAATATTCTGCTACTTCTATCATAAATTTTATTGATATTATCTTACTACTTGTTTTTCTTAAGTAAATTCCAAGAAGGCAATGGACCACAGGTATGAACACAGCACATAAATGTAACCTGCAGGTATACTGCATTTGGCCACCTCATGCACACTGAGTTTTCATTCCCATAATCACAGAAGTCCAGTGGGCCAAGGAAAAAATGGGAGCTAAGAGAAAGTTGGGTACAATGTGACCATGTCCTATCCACAAGTAAGTAATAAAAGGGAGGGTAATGAAACCCAGGAAGGCCACACAGTAATGTCCACCAGAATTAGATTCAAATACAGAAAGAAGACAGCTTTTTCACTCAAGGTACTTCTCTTTGTTAGCCCACCTCTCCAGCTGAGGATGTAAAGGGAAAGGGAAACCAGGGTGACCCACAGTCACTTTTCTTCTAGTTCTTTCAAACTCATTAACAAACCAGGTGGAGAAACCTTCACAGTTATCAAGGTGTAGTAAAAACAATTGCACTTGTTCTGTGTAACATATTCACTGCTTTGGCATTTATGAACACAAGATGGATATTCAACCTCTACAATATGACTTGTTTCTAAGTTTGAATTTAGAATTGATATATCATTTTTACGGATAAATGTTAGAAGTCTTGCTAATAATTTTAAATGCTGTAATAAGAAGGACAACTAAAAGATGACAAAATATACCATGACATGTGAAGAGATCACAGAAGAAAAAAGTATATATATTTCTGTGGCATGATATCAATGGCCCAGGTCACTTGCTTTTAGACAGGGACTCCAAATTTTTATCTTGCACTGGGCCTGAAAAATTACACAAATTTTCCTAAAAATACCTGTAAAAATGTGTATATTTCCCTGGAGAAAGTGCTGATTCTAGGATCTGGTAAGATAAATAAATAATAATAATAAAAGAGCCTGAACATAGTAGGAGGAAGAGAAGGAAGAGTAAGAAGAGAGTCTCCCAAGGTGTCTCACATGTGGATTCCTGATGAATGACATAAGAACAAAGGTAAAATATCCTGAAAGAATGAAAGCTAGAAAAATATGAGCAATAAAATAAAAAACTTTAATGGTAAAATATAAGTGAAAGCAACAAATAAGTATATATTAACTAAGAAAAAATGATTGAATTTATTGACAATAAGTAATGGGAACAAACAACTCTTTCATATTGAAGGATTCAAAACAATGCAGGAAAATAGCATCCCCTCCTGCATGTGGAGCTTAGTATCCTTGTAATTTTATGGGTGGGCAGATTGAATGACTTGATTGCAACAAATAGTGAATGAATAAGGTAAAAGTATTATATTCCCAAAGATAATCCTGGAATAAACTACCTTGACAATGGATGTACTGTCACACTTCAAATATTTCAGTGACCATCAGGTAACCTCATCATGCTGGGATAACAAGGCATTTCAAATCCATACTATTCCATCCAAAATTATTTAATTAGTTCTCTTTACAGGTGACTGACAATGACCATTTTCACAAGCAGAAAACAAATCATAAGGATAATCTCTCCCTCAGTGTTGAGTGCCTACCTTTCAGTGAGCAAATAGAATAATTAATTTTAATTTGTTTTTAATTAACAAATATTTATTGCATATGTTAATGGAATTGAGCATAATATTTCCAAATGCATGGTTACACATTATCTATCTTCTATTTTCATCCCTTGCCTTGCCCCAGCACCCTTCCTACTCTTCAGAAACTATTATTGGGCTGACATATTACTTTTAAAAAATCAACTCTAGGGTGTAGGTGGCAAACATGTTAATAGAAAAAAGATTTCTGCAGTCACAAACAAGTATTTGCAGGAATGAACTCTCCCCACATCTCAGAGACCATAAATGTTAACACCTGGCTAATTCTCCCTTTATCTCATTGTACACAATTAGAAAATCAATCTCCAGCTAGTGCCTTCACAATGCTGACCTAAATTTTTCCATAAATCATCTGATTGGCTTCAGTTCCCACCACCTAAGAACAGGGGTTTCATTGAGATCATCAGAAATCAGTATGGCACCAAATCTCCTTTGCCACCCTGAAGTTCACTTTTTAGTGGTTTTCAGAAGAAGAGGTTCTGCCTTTCTTTTTGAAATTATCTCTTCCAGAAATCCATGTCATTACATTTCCCCGGATTTTTATCTCCTTAACTGGATGCCCTCACTCTCTGTGTCCTTCATAGATTTTTCTTCTACATTGTTAAATATAGGTTTCTCTAAGCCCCACCTAAGAGAAATGCTCCCTGTACTTCTATATATTTACCCATACTCAGGGTCATGCTCAGTCTCGTGGCAGTATTTTCTGAATTCCTCTGTCTCCCAAATATCCATTTTCTTCCCAGTTGTCTCCTGTAACCTTCAGACATGTCCATGTGGATATCTAGGAGAAATCACAAACATCAACGCAAAGCCTTCCTCAAGACTAGCACTCTGTTCCCTGCCTCATGTAGTCTTTCTACCCCATACAGGATTGGGTACCAGCAACTACCCTAGAGTGCTCAAATAAAAAATTCGGCAATTTTCCTTGATCTTTTCACCATTACCCTCACCCAACCCATCCCCAAACCCTGCTTACCTTAAAGAAAATATTATAAAAATATATGCATGTGAGAGAGAGAGAGAGACAGGGAGATACACATATTCAAAATTATGAATATATAAGAATACAATTATATGTATATTAAATATCTATAAAATATATAATTACATATAAATAAATCAGGTTAAATTACTTTTATTACTATTACCAAGTCATGCAATCATGTTACATCATACATATTATCTTGATAATCATACCCATGGGTACAAGTTAAGTTCTCAGGGTGTGCCCACTGGTTCTGGGTCTGGAGAAGCCCACTGAGCATGTGGGTGTGTGATGCCATGGGACATGCAACTCCAGCCCTGTCTTGGGGGTTGAGGGCTCAGGGCACAGCCCGCCCACAGGAGCAGTCACCCAATGACTCTCCTGAGGAGGTGCATGCACAAATTAGCTTTGGAAAGACCACCACTCCTCTTGGTGCTGGGAACTGAACCCAGAGCCTTCCGCCCTGGGAGCAGGTTCTATACCACTGAGCCCCGCCCCAAGCCACTTTACTTATGTAGAATGGATTAGAAGTGGGCTGGGCAAGATGGAGGCGGGGAGGTAATGATGTGAGCCTGGAATTAGGGTGACCTGCAACCAGGAAGTGCCCTAGAGGGAGACAAGGGCATTGACATGAGACGCTGGAGGAGGCAGAACAAACTCAGATCAGATGGCTCTTCAAGGTGGTGCTCAAAATGAACACACAGAGGCCAGGTAAAGACTGACCCTTGGCAAGCCTTTGCGTGGTGCCATGCCTGCTAAAGGGACAGTGTGTCTGCCCTCCCCCCCACCAGGTATCGTCAGCACCCAGGTCTGCACTCCTGACCCCCTTGCCTGGGTCTGCTCAGGTACCCACCCTGCTCCTGACTCTTCAGCCCCTAGCTGCTCCTTACCTTCTGCCACTGCTCTTGAACATGGTGCTCACCTCCCTCACATGCTCCCATCATCTCTGTCCCTCCTGCCCTCCTGCTGGTCAATGTCCAGTTCCTTGTGTCTGGCTAAACTGCAAGGCCACATAAGTATTTACTCTGAACTTTGGACGCCACCGTCTGCCTACATTTGGCAAGATGAGCTTGCTAAGACAAAGACCCTTCCTTATACTACTAAAAATCCCTCCTGCCCTAAAGACGGAATTCCATTTTTGTGTCTGGAATGTAAGGCTTTTAAGGCAGAGCTCACCTCATGTCTGATGCCTGAGGAGCCTGGGGACCCTCCACCAGGAGCAGTGCTTTCAAATGCCTCTGCCTCAGAGCTCCTCCTGGGTTGCTGACTGACTGCTGCTGTGGCTTAGGATGAGCTCTGAGCTCACCAGGGCAGGGGGTGCTCATGCTTGTCTCCTGGCAAGGGGTGCAGCCTCTGAAGGCCTGTGGCAAGCTGCAGGCAGCCCTGGGCCACTTGTGGCACCTGAGGCCAAAAGCACTTGGAGTGAGCAGAAGTGAGAAAGGAGACGTGGCAGAAAGTGGCAGCCCCCAGGCACCACCCTTCCCACCAGGTGTCCATTCCAACAGGAAGAGAGGGTGTGGGTGTCACAGAGCTGGGGCATTTCGAGAAAATGAGGCAATGCAAAGACCCCTCTTCAAACCCGATTCACAAGACAGAATTAAAGACAGGTAGTCAGAACAGAGGGTCAATGGAGAGAATGGAGGCCAATTTGGGTTTGGGAAGTTGGAGGGTCTGAAATGTTAATTTCTTCAGAGCCCTTCCTCCACCCTGCTCCTACCAGCTGCTAAGGTGACCTGTCCCAGAGATTGTTCGTCCCTCCAGGGAGTTATAAAAGTTAGTGCACCCTGGGCCTCTTCCAGTCCAGATCACTCCACCAGGCCCCTCCAGCCCCTCTCTTCTCACCTTGGGGCCCTCCCTCCGAGCATCTCCTGGCCCAGTCATTAGCAGGAAGAAGAGAGACAGGGGAAGACCAGGAGAACAAAGGAAGCCTGTGGCACATAGAAAGGCGGACACTCTCACTTCTTGGGATACCGGGATAGCTATGGCTCCCTGCTCCCTCCCGGAGAAGTCCACGTTACCCTTTTTAAATAAGCCCTGTTTTATATGCTGGTGTGCGTCTCTAATGCTGCACTTCAACATGTGGGGAAGCAGGATAACTGGAGCTATCAACTCGTGTAACCAAGTCGGAAAGATCCCAGACTTGCTCAGAGTAATAGGCTTAGTTCAGTAGTTCATGGAAGGGAGAGGGAAAGGGAAAGGGGACACTCTCAAGGGAGGAGAGGGACAATGCACCTGTCCTGCACTCCAGTTTTGTTGGGGATTCAAGAGAGGTTTCCAGAGTCCTGCTCAGGCTCACTTCTTTACTTTTGATTGACAGGAAGATGACATCAGATTTTCAAGTCCCCACTGCATTGACAATTTTAGGTCACTTTGTTTGGCTTATGCTGACTGGTTCTAATTGTTTTCTTACCCATAAATTCTTACCGATTTTATGGTTAGGAGGAACTACCCTTATCTCCCAGAGTTTCAGGATCCGGTCACAAAAGTCTCTTGGGTTCCTCCCATTGACATTATCTCTGGCCTGCATTTCTCCTGCAGATAACAGGTGGTTGGCTGAGGAATGTGATAAGTACAGTCCACTCAGGCCAGGCACGGCTGCAGGTAAATTGCTTCTTGGAAAAGAATGCATATGGGATTGCACAGTGGGCCCAGTTTACAGAATTATCCCCCCCACTCACATTCCCACCATCCTCACCCTACCTGGCACAATGACACACATCTGAAGGTCACTGGTTTCTGCGTGGTTGATAGCAGTGCGTTCAACAGAACTTCACGGGAAGGAAATGTTCTATTTCTGATCAACGTGACATCCCCCATAACATGGAACCACCAAGCTCCATGGTCAGAGTGACGGAGGACCTGAAATTTAAATTTAATCTAAACTTAAATGGCACCTGACCTGGGCCACCACATAGGGTGTTATGGGTCTGTACATATCTGCATTGAGCTTAAGATGCCAGACACAACCCGATATTTCAGCCAGGACTTCTCTACAGCAGGACAAGGCCGGTGTGGCCCAGGAGAGAATGGCCTCCAGAGAACACAGTCAGGTTGCCCAGGCCACACCTCTGACCAACACGGTGAGTCCAGCACACCAGCCAGCACGCAGTGGCTGGCCGGCCATCAGTCCAACCCTGGTGCTCTGCTGTGCCAGCAAGGAGGGCAGGTCCTGAAGGGCTCTGCATTTCTCCCGGCTTACTGTACATTCTAAGAGAGGCCCTGAAAAGTAAGTGCAAATTTTGTTTCTTTTATTTGGTTAAAAAAAAAAAAAAACTTTGCAGGGCTGGGGATGTGGCTCAAGCAGTAGCGCGCTCGCCAGCCATGCGTGCGGCCCGGGTTCGATCCTCAGCACCGCATACCAACAAAGATGTTGTGTCCGCCAAGAACTAAAATAAATAAATAAATAAATATTAAAAAAAAAACTTTGCAATAAGAAATTTCTATTCAAAGGCAGAGAAAGAACCAATAACATGGTCTAAATTTGAACTTCAGTCTCTTGGAGTCTGATGGGTTGACCCCACCACCTTTGCCCACATCACACTCCTGCAGTGGTTCAGGTGGGCACCTGAAATTACTGAATGCCCCTTCCCAGGCAAAGCAACCACAGATGTGTCCGTCACACAGCAGGATGTCTCTGGGGCCAGACTCATAAGCAAACATGAGAATGTTAAGCCTGCCAGATTTCCTCTTCCCAGAGGTAGGGAGACCAACCACAGTAAACAGCCCTTCCCTATGGTCTGGAAGACTCAAGGCCAGAGAAATGGTGACTGAAACTCCAAGCCTGGGCTGAGGACTGCGGCCACAAATAGCCCTCATCCTCCTGCGGGAGGAAGTGCGGAAGCAGCGCTCCCTGGGGACTCCTTTGAGCCCAGAGGCCGTGGTTTCCTCCCCTGTAAAGAGCCAGGCCTCCCTCAGCCCCAGCCTTCAGCTGTGGCCCCACAGGCAGGCCCAGGCCTCTGGGAGGGATGTGAGGAGGGCGGAGGGCAGGCCAGGGCTTCAGAGTGCTTAGGTCTGGCTTTCATTTTTATAGTACATCAGGACCAACGGCCATCACGGCACTGCAGCAACAACTGACACTTACAGGTCCAAGGCTCAGGACCAACGGCCATCACGGCACTGCAGCAACAACTGACGCTTATAGGTCCAAGACTCAGAAACGGCTTCTAAGGATCTAAGGAAAGTCATGCAGGTGTGAACAACACGAGGCCCTGTCTTTTCAGAAACTTCTGGGCACAAGGCTGGGAAAGGCAGCCTGGGCTGCACGTGGATGGGTTTTCTCTTATTATTAGAACATTGGGATGCGGGTTCACCCTGGCCTAGTGTGTGCTCCTTTTGGTTTTAAAACAAAAAGAAATCTTCATTAGAATATGTTGGGTCCTGACTCAAAGAAACCATTTCTGAGAAAAAGGGAATCTATAAACTGAGTAATAGAAGAAACCAAAGATTTGTTTTTATAAATGTTTTTTTTTATTTTTTTATAGTTTTAGATGGACAGAATGCCTTTATTTTATTTGTTTATTTTTATGTGGTGCTAAGGATCAAACCCAGTGCCTCACACATGCTAGGCAAGTGCTCTGCCACTGAGCCCCAGCCCCAGCCCTATAAATGTGTTTTTTAAAAAATGCTTTTGTTCTTGTAATTCCAAGCCACTGTGGTGGGGGTGTGGGTGTTGAGTGAGGCAGGAGAATTTCAGGTTGGAGGCCAGCCTCAGCAACCTAGGGAGACCACCTGTATCAAAAAAAGAAAAGAGGGTTAGCTCCAGGCAGAGCTGCTAGGGTTTAATCTCTGCACCACCCCAAATGCTTTGTTAAGTATGGGAAGATCTTCATTGTTAGAAAACGTCCATGTGGTTGAAGATATAAAATAAAGGGTGTAGGGGTGAAATGGCTGCTGAGCACCTGTGTCCTTGGCCAGCATGTCTATGTCCCCGTGCAGCCTGGAAACCAGAGCTGGCAGGAGGAGTCCCATTACTGGTGGCCTCCTGTGCCCAGGGAAGCACAGCATCCCTCTCGTTCTACTCCTGGGCCTGTGAGGGTCACCTTGGGATGTTCCTGCCAACACTCTCTCCCACTCAAGAGTGTAAAGCTATGCGGCCAGGGCTCCTCACGGACCCTTGGCAATCTATGGAATTAACAGAACACCAGAAAACTTGAGTGCTTTAATAGTGACTTGTACTTGGGATCCCTGGCCTAGAAGACCACTTTTTTTTGGAGCGAACCAGGGGCACTTAACCACATCTCAGCCCTTTTCTTCTATTAATTTAGACAGAGTCTTGCTAAGTTGCCGGGGCTGGTCTTGAACTTGCCATCCTCCTGCCTCAGCTTCCTGTGTTGCCGAGATTACAGGAGGGCACCACCACGTTTCGTGTATCATGTTATTTGTGACACAGCTCTCAATAGATAAAGACCCCTGGCGACCTGTATCTCTACCACGCATGCTACCATCTCCCTCACGTCACCTGCACCTAGCTCCTGAGGAACTCATCAGGCACCCAGCCCCATTGTTTAAATACAAAAGTTAAGGGCTCCACTTTAGACAGAAGGGCCTGCCCCACCTTTCCTAACACTGGCTAAGTGACTGTGGCTGGACAAGTCATAATCTAAGCCTGACACTCTCTTTCTGAAAATGGGTATAAAATTAGTGCAACTATTATTAGCTCATAGAGCTGTAACAGAATAAGAAATGCTAAGTGCCTGGCACATTGTACCAAGCACCAAGTAACAATTTCTAAGGTGTCTGTTACTCCTACTTGTGTTTGTGGTCCCCACGCCAAAGCAGGTTCTGGTAGGAGCTTTATCTTAACTCCTGTCTCGTTGTGCTCATCATAGTGCCTGGCTCAGAAGAGCTCTCACTATAGATTGTTGAATGGATAAATGCATCCACCCATCCATCTGCTCACCCAGTCAACAAGCATGAACAGCTGAGGGAGCGGCTGTGCAAAGGCCCAGAAGCTCATGTGTTTGAAGAATAAAGAGGCAGGTGTGGCTGCGATAGAAGAAATGAAAAGGTTTTATATTTTTTTCTGTTTGATTAAAAATGACCGCACAATAACATTCAGAAATTAAAAATGATGTATTAAAATATTCATAGAAGTACAATTGAAAAAGATCAAAAATAATAATGAATTGACATTTTTTCCCTAGTTGGATACATTTCCATTGAGCAACTAGATAGTTCAGAGTTTTAATTTCCTAGGTGATCCCTTTTAGGTGTCCCTTCACAAGACTCATGAAAAATTTGGCCTCTTTCTCTGGTTACAAGTCTGGCCCTGGTCACAAGGGCCAAACAACCAGAGGGAAGTGGTCGACCAGGGGGTGGAGGCTCTGCTCCTGGATACCAGCCTCTGGTAAGAGGCTTTTCCAAGCAGCTTCCAGGGCAGGCAGGCTGGCCAGGACAGACCCAGCACTCTGGACACTCGCTGCCCTGGGGGAAGGGTCAGGAGGGATCTTCTCCCATGAGGCAGAGGCAGACAGTGTGAGGTGTCCACTGGGTAGGGAGGCCAGGAGTCAGGGAGGGGAGGAAAGAGAAGTGTGTGGAGCCCACAGAGCACCAGCCTCCCACTCGCATGGTCCTACAGGAAGGAGAGAAGGCAGGCTCACACCTGGGCTCTGGCACTGGGCCTCCCCACCACACTCTGGCCAGCCACCCACACAGGAGCCTGCTGAGGGCTCCCGAGGTCTTGAAAACAGGCAAAGGTCTCAGGGTCGAAGTCCAGAGTGCTGGGTGGAAATGGCAGCCAGCTGAAGGGCAGGTATGGCCAGCAGATGTCCACCAAACCCGTCTGGGGCTGGCGAGTGCACACAGTGTGGCTGCAGCCCGGGAGCAGCAGGCAGGTCTCAGGGAGCAGCAGAGCTCAGGAGTGGATGGCAGGCTCCACAGCAGCCCTTTCTCCACTCATCACCTTGGAGTACCTTTAACCCAAGTCGTGCCTTTTCCCTTTAAAATGCTCTTAGGATGCAGCTTCCCACCCTTCCCACAGGGGACCGAGGTGGGAGGGGGAGCAGCTCTCAGGACTCCAGGGGAAGGGCCCACGCCCCTGCCACCACATTCTAGATGACAGTCTTCCCATTGCCAGGGCTCCGGGCAGTTCTAAAGGGGAAAATGTTTCTTTAAAACAAAGCAATCTGGAAGATGGGAGAATGCAACCTGCACTATGGTCTAAGGAGCTTTTCCAGCCCAGGAAAACCTGAAAACGCAGAGAGGTGGCAGGGCAGCCATGGAGGAAAATGAGAAAACAGATCCCTCTCCTTCCTCCACCACTGTTCACTGTTTCAAGTAACGAGGGGCGAAGGGGGGTGGGACAAACCAACCACAACACCAAAACAGGAAGAGAAGAGAGCGCAGGGGGCCACTCTACTCCCACTGATTCCTAAAAGTCTTGACCCCTTGAACCTTAATCGTCTTGGGGTTAGGAAACTTTGGGGAGACCAGGCCGACTGCCTGAGGCTGCTTTGCTGGAGGCCTGAGGTTTCTGAAGGAAGGTCATCCTATGCAGTGCAAGGCCAGGGCCATCTGACCACCAGAGCCATCTGACCACCAGGGTGATCCAGCCAGCCCAGTTCCCTTCCCATATCCCCTGTGGGGAGGGAGCCAAGGCCTCTCTGGCTTTATGTGTTATGGCCACTCTAGCCCAAGGAGGAAGGACCAGGGCCAAGAATGTGATTGATACCTTTCTCCTCCACAGGTGCCACACTCCAGAGCTCAGCCTGGCCTTTCCATCAAATCACCCCCATGTGTTGATCTAAGGCACCTGGAGGGGAGCAGCACCAGTGGCACCTAGTGGCACACTTATCCTTGCTAACCTGGTGTCATGAACCCACACACTGACAGGACATAAAGGGTGTGACATTTAAGTAAGTTGACACAACACATAAAATTTGCCCCATGTTTTAGAAAAGCACCAACACCAATTTCTTGAACTTTCTGTAAGTGGCATAGTTAACAGATGCTGTCTAAAAGCTACAACCAAATGAACATTTCTTGCGCGTGTGATAGGGCCCCTGGCTGCGTGTCCACCACGGGATCTCCTTCTTCCAATGACAATAAATGCTAAGACTGGTTCAGCCCTTGGATTAAAAGGCCACGTCCACTGGAAACACAGAAGTCTGCTACTGTCTCTGAAAGACAACCACACATAAATGGTGGTGACAGGAATGTTTCTGAAATATCCCAACTCTTAATGACCCCGAAAGCATGTACAAAAATGACAAGACGTTTATACGTAGGCAGATTCACACCCTCACACCATCTTCTCGACATGCAATGCTGGCCCCACAGCAGGAAGATTAAATAGAATATACATGTCCTTCATCCACATCCTTTCCTCCCTCTGGGTCTACACATGTGTGTGTCCTTGCCTGGGTCCCCAAGGCCATACGTGGTTATGGGCTACATTTTCTGCACAAGAGTCCAGTTTGGGTTTGTTTCTTGTCCAGGATGCTCTGGGTCTTAATTTTTCTGGATGTCCGCATACACCACGGATTCCAACTTGTTGATCTTGTCACTGTGATGGCCGCTGGAGTGGTCTAACTGCACATATATGACTGGGCCCTGGAAGAGAAGCAGAATTAGAGGTCTTGGGCGACCATGTGCCTGCGGGACACATGTCTCAACCACGGTCGGGTTTGTGGCTCTGGTTCTAAAGCACAGACCTCCCTCGTCTGTGTGTCTGCAAGAAGACTTCCCCTGCAGGATCCCCTGGACCCCTGTCCACCAATGCTAGGCACAGGTGGTGCCTCTAAAGCCAGCACAGGCACTTTGTTACACTTCTCTCCTACGTTTGGAAGCTTATGTAACAACATAACACTCCTCCTCAGGAATATCCCTTGCTTTAGTAACACAGAACTCTGCAACCTTAGCAATAGCAATCAGTCTTCAGGACCAGATGGCATGTCTGTCAACCTGAGACCTGTGGAAACTATGGAAAACACACTGGGTGCCACTCAAAGATACCATCAATTTGAACTGGTCATTTTAGATAAACAGGTACTGTTATTTATTTATTTTTGTGTATGGTACTAGGGATTGAACCCAAGGGTGTTTTACCCCTGAGCTATATCCCCAATTTTTTTCTTTTTATTCTTTCTTTTGCTAGGTTGCTCAGGGTCTTGTTAGATAGACTTCTTGAGGCTGGCCTCAAACTTGGGATCCTTTTGCCTCAGCCCCCCAAGTTGCTGGGATCACAGTGTGCACCACTGTGCCCACTATCTTCAGTATAACTACTGATGGCACAGTGGTCCTCAGGACTCCAAATACTGTTTCTTTTATTTCCCTTTTCAATCTTTTGGTGCTGGGGGACAAACCCAGCACTGCAAGAAAAGCAAGTGCTCTACCACTGGTCAACACCCCCAGCCCCTTCTTTGACTTCTAATATCAGAAAACTATTCTTCCTGGCTTAAAATATGAAAAGAAAAAAACAAAGAATCACAATCCATTGAAATATAAAGAAAAATCCTTGATGGACTAAAGCACAGGTCTCTTCACGGCAGTGAAGCAGCTGCTCAAGTCAGGGCCCAGCCCAGGGCACACAAGGAGCAGCAGCCGGACAGCAGGTGCCTGCCTCCAGGGGAAGCGAGCCCTGGGCGAAGGCTGAGGTTCCTCTGGCCAGCTGTCTGCATGTCTGACTTGTCCAGCAGCAATAACAACACAATAGCATCCCAGCCAGGAGCCCTGACAATGTGGAACTTCGTGTGTGTGCTGCGGTCTTGGGTGGCTCAAGCTCCGACTTCCCCAGGAGGGCCAGGCCCAAGGTTCGGGCTGCGAGCTTGTAACGTAGCAGGGCCCGTGTGATTCACAGGACAGTCCCCCAGCACCACATGTGGCTCCAGCGGAGAGGCTTCGCACATCAGTTTCTTCATCTCTAACATGGCCCTAAGAACAGCATCCACACATGAATCCACAGGCTGAATGAGGTACTTAGGCAACCCAGGTCTAACAGGCCAACTAAAGATACACCAGTTATTATCAAGCTGCCATTACCCGGGCATCTTATTACATGAACACAATTTGAAACAGGCTGAAGTAACTGATGGGGTAACCGGGGGGTCGAAGCCCAGGTGCAGGCATCTGGGTGGGGGTGCTCTCTCTGAGGCCCCTCGTGGGTGAGATCAACAGACCACACTGTCCACACCGAATCACAGAGACCTCCTACCTGCATCCCAAAGCTGCAGGAAAACCGAAGGCTAATCCACAAAGATGCAGAAGACGCTCAGAGGACAGCGTTCCCACAGCTGATAACAGAGCCCTGCCAATGACGACCGCGGGGAGGGGTCCGCAGGGTGCAGCAGCACATCCGCAGTGCAGTCAGCACCGTCCACTGAGCAGGATCTACTCTCTACTGCTAGAATCAGGGCCAGTCTCCTGACCTGCTCTAACCCATGGAATAAGGCCCGAGGGACATCACCACTGTCACACCTAGACCTCCACAGGTCTCAGGTCTCGTAGCTTCTACTCCTGAACTGGTCTTGGGACCCGCACCCAACACTCTGCGAACAAGCCCAGGCCAGCCTGCTGGTGACATGAGACACATGGCCCAACTGTCAAAATGTAAGACCACACTATGGCTGCCCAGCTGGTCATCCCTCCAGCCAACTGCAGGTGCACAAGTCAACTGGCTCACCCCATCAACAGGAGAGCCTGAGCCAAACACATGGCAGCTCTTACATAGGAGGTGACTGAGAAACCATGTGAATGAGAAATGCAGAGGAGCCAGGAACAGAGGCAGCACAGAGTGTACCTGCACCTGCCAGCAAGCCTCAGAGGCCAGAAAGTCCCTCCTAGAGAGAAGGCCCCACTCCTACCCAGGACACTGGGTGGTTTTCCTTCAAGCTGATCAGCTGTCTGAGGTCACTCCCTCTCCCCCTGGGATTTGACAGAGTGACTCAGGTCAGGGACCTGTCAGTAGAGGCCTTGGCAGAGGTGGGTCCAGAGGAAGGGAGGAGGTGCCCTGAGCTCAGGGAAGTCTGCTCCAGGGGGTGCTGAGAAGCTGAGGGTACATGGGGTCCCCACGGACCTGGATTTTGAGGGCCAACGAGACTACTCAGGACTGCAGAGGACACCATGAAACAAGATCAACTTGGAGATGACCCTGCCATTGCGGAGACAGTCACTTTCGTACGCAGGAATAATAAAGAGAAGGACAACAACAAGACCACACCAGCCTACCTATTTTTGCAGTAAATCTCTTCTTTTGGTACTGGGGCTTCCCAGGCAAGCCCCTGCCACCCAGCGGCCACACCCAGGGCCACCACTGAGGGGCCACATACAGACACTCCTCCCCCACACTCTCCTTCATGTGCTGTTTCGATATTTTCCCTCAAATATTGACTCACAAAGGGCCTTAAGTACTGAAAATGTTTCCAGAAACAAATGGCCAATCGATCGTAGATCGATCCTTTTAGTGATAACTGGAGAGAAATGTACCTCTGAATTCTACTTGTATCAAATTTATTCCCAAGTAAAAACATACTGAAAGGTGGGCAAGGAAGAGAGGGTTCTGGAAGAACAATGAAACCTGTCTGCAAACACACGGGTGCCTGAGCAGGCACCGCAGCTAGCCAGGTAGCGCCTCCCCACCCGGAGGGGGACACTGCGCAGAGGTCTCTTTGAGCACACGCTCACTGTTGTTGACAAAACACTCTCAGTACTCACTCCAGTGTTTGAAGAGCCAGGTAAATGGTAGCACCTAAGTACCGTGGCTCTCTGAGGCAGAGGGCTACCTGCTCCCTGATTGAATGCATCCTTATATTTTAGAAATAAAGAATCCTTTAATCAGTAACTGCATTCTGTAGTTAACTGTGAGTATAAATTGATTAGGTAAAAATGTGAACCAGAAACAGCACATTCTTATTTGTGTGTGTGTGGGGGGTACTGAGGATTGAACCCAGGGCTGCTCTACCACTGAGCTCTAGTCCAGGCTTCATTATACTTTGAGACAGGTCTTGCTAAGATGCTGAGGCTGGATTTGAACTCGTGATCCTCCTGCTTCAGCCTCCCAAGCTGCTGGGATGACAGGTGTGTAGCACCTCACCGGCTCCAGCAATGCTCTTAACATTACGCCTTGGATTATGCAGATCTTCTTCAACCCACACAACAGGGATAATTCTAGCACTGCGGTACTGCACGGTGGTTCCTTCCCCTTTCTCCTCCTCCGTCCCCCTCTCCTCTCTTTTGTGTGTTGAACTCAGGAGCATTCAACCACTACGCTGCATGCCCAGCCCTTTTTATTTTGAGATAGGTCTCTCCAAACTGCTGCAGCTGGCCTTGAACTCATGATTGTCCTGTGCAGCTCCTGAGTGGCAGGATGGCAAAGTGGCTGGCCTGCTTTATTGTCTGTGGACTGAACAACCCCCTGTTCAGAGAATAGCAGAGGGAAGGCCTCACAAGTTGGCTGCAGTCTGTTGAGAGAACACATGCATGGAGTCTGCCCTTCTGCGATGCTGATGGCTGCACCCCTCGCCCTGTCTAGAGCAGCTGAATGACTCCATCCCTGGTCCTTGAGACCTCTACATGGAGTCTGCTCTCACCCTTATAGCTACCTGAGGGGAGGCTCCTTGCAGACACCTCTAGGCCATGCCTTCTGCACTCTGTCCCACCCAAAAGCACACCCACATGGCTCCGTGAGGAAGCTGAATGAATCTGACACCCCGACTCTACCTCACCCTTCCCTACCTCCCACACAGGCCACTCAGAGGTCCTCCTCTTCTAAGTCCTGGAATCTGCAAATTAGGTTTAGGTTCCAGTACAGGGCAACAGCTTTCACCTGGGGGACAGAGATCATAGCTTTGGCAATACCACATGCAAAAATTAAGCCAATTGGCCAGACAGAATGGTGTTTTTCTCCACTCGCTAGGATTATCTTGTATGTACTTGAAGTTTCCCCAGAGGAGACCCTGAGCAGCTCATGATCTATAGACAAGTGACTGGCAATCCTCTGTCCCTTCAGCAATGGCAGAGGGCACATTTTCAACACCAGAAGTTAAGTCCTGAGATCACGGACTTCGGCAACCCCAACAGCCAGCAGGCAGTCACTGCTGCCAGCCTTTCCATCGGAGCTCCAGGGGGAAGTGTGGGCACTTCTTGCTACGTCAGGGCATGGCTGGGGGCACTGCCCGGAGAGATGGACCAGTGCCAGATCTTCCCGCTTCCTCTTCTCTGGAGCCCTAGGGCCATGGAGAGCTCCACCTTGTGATGGCACCAAGCTCCTCTTACTACATTGACGCAGGAACACGGGTCACTTTCCCAGCCCGTGGACTTTGCGATGTTCAAACCACGGTGCTTCTCTGGGTGTTGTTACTTAAGGATGGGTGATGGACTCTGTCCCTGCAAACTGCTCACAACCTAAAACGGGTGGCACTGCTGAAGTAGGGGCGAAGTTCCAAGGACATGTGACAGGACAAGAGCAACACAACAAGGTGCATGGGGGCGGTGCCTTGAGGGCCTGCTCCCCAGGTCCTCCTGACGACCTTCCTCCTCCAGTTCCCCACGTTGGGGCATCACCTCCACTTTACAGACCACTAGCCCAGGTCTAATAAGCACCCACCCTGCACCCATCCGGTTTCTAACTAACCCCCTAACACAGGCCCTGCCTGTTCTGCCCTCAGCTGCCTCTCCAAGCATCCAAAGGTGAGAGGAAAGCCGTGATGGGACCTTTCCTGAAGCCCCTACATGCCTGTCGCACAGTCAGCCTGTGGGCTCAGGAGGAGGTGGGAGGGGAGCAAGGCGAATGCCTAAAACAGCCAAAATGGAAACCGGGCAAGTGTTCTTCAGGCGTACCACAACCAGGGACAGCAGTCAGCTCAGGCCACCCTGCAGGGAAGAGGACTTCACGGGGGGCTTGACCGTGGAGGGGCATAGGAAGTGGGCACCAGGAGCAGGACAGACACTACTCATGTTCTCCTGGAGTAGAGCCTGCAGCCTACAGAAAACCAGGACCACACTCTTTCTGGAAAAGGACAGTTGAAGAATGGACTGTCCTCACTGGACAGCAGGAGAGAAGCCTGCGGCAGGCCTTGTGGGGCAGAGGGCACTCCTACCGACACTGTGGTGTCAGCCCCCTCCGGCTGGTAGTTCCAGGAGACGGACGTCAACCCACCAGTCATGTTAGTGGACTTGAACTTGCACACGGCAGCTTCCCTTGTGTCCCGTTTGCCACAAAGATTTCTTTGGGTGTGTACACCTCCAAGGCTGACACACCAGCTGTCCCTGGAGAGAAGGAAAGCACAGGAGTGAGGCTTGGTGTGACTACCACGCGCACACTCACCAGGTTACACAGAAGACAAAAGGAGGTCGGCAGACACAGAAACTCACTGCTGTCACACCACACTGCAGAGCAGGGTGGTGCACGCCCCTACGCCCAGAGACTCAGGAGGCCGGGGCAGGGCAAGCAACCTCCACACACCCATGGAACCTGTCCCAAAACTAAAACTAAGAAAGTAAAACAGGGGCTGGAATGTAGCTCAGCAGCAAAGTGTCTGCCTTGCATTTGCAAAACTCTGGGTTTGACCGCCAGTTCAAAAAAAAAAAAAAAATCCCACCAAAAAAATAAGAAGATTAAAACAAATAGCAAAACAGAACTATAAGTTTCTGGCAGGATACTCTAAAGATTTCCTACAGAGTAACTGCTGATGGTCTTAAATTTTAAAGGTTTTTTTTTTTTTTTGGTACTCTTTTTAAAATTTTTTGACAGCAGGATGCTTTACAATTCCTATTACACATATAGAGCACAATTTTTCATCTCTGTGTAAGTTTTATAAGTTTTACTAAACCTAACATTTATGTTTTCAGAACCAACAGACATTTTAAAAGCAGTTTTAGGTTTACTGATTAAATGGGAAGTGGAGAATTCTCACAAATGTCCCCACCGGCTCCCGTTAGTCATGTTGTTCTCAGCTGGTCAGCAAGCCCATCACAGCACTGCTGACTAAGGCCCACAGCTCACGTGAGGGCCACTCTGTGTGTACTCTTTCGGTACGATGACATGTGTCCACTATCACAGTGCCACACACAGCATCTCTACAGCTGGGCCCTGGTTCACTGTCCCCAAGTCCCTGGCGACCTTTCTTGGCCTGTTTCTACCTTTGCCAGACGCTCTACAGCTGGAACCAGCGTGTAGCCTTTTCAGACGGCCCCTCCCAGCTGGCAAAGTTCACTTCCACTCCCGCGTGGCCTCTGTGGCATGGTTTCCCTGGCGCATGGAGTTCCAGAATTCTCCTTCACCCACTGAGAGCCTGCAGCTGCCCCCGTGGCCTGTCTGTGGCAAAGTGAGGCACATCCTACTCCTCTAAGCAGCTCTCAGATTTGCACTGTGACCCCCGGAACTTTCTTCACCTACATTTAAAGCATTGGACTATATGTTTATAAGCTAAGAATTTTAGGGCCATATACGTTTCTTTCTAACCTTCACTTAGTTTAAGTCTGTTATTTTGAGTAAAGATTCCCATTTTAGCAGCAATCCATAATAGTTCCTGCAGTGGCCTCTGATTTCAGATCCTGAGAACAGAGCTGTGTTCATGTAGCCAGCAATGGATGTTTTCGCTGCCATGTCCTGGGCTCAGCTAATGGAAAAGCTTCAGTGGGCAAAACACACGCTGGCGCACTGAGCTCGGCTGCTCCTTGAGGCTCTTTAAAATTCTTAGCTTAAACTCACCCAGCCCTTCAAAATAAGAGATTTTAAAACAAACTGTTGGTAGTGAATATGTGCAGTGTTCTGATGATTCTTAAAACATAACAGGCAGAAAAAGAGCGATACTGTCATCAGGACTGATGGTCAGTTTCAGAATCTTACTGAGGCCTTAAGGATGATTCTGGCCAGAGAGAAGAGGGCACTCCCCCATTCCTCCCAACCATCTTCCAAATATTTATTCTCAGGACACAATGGGCACTTTTGGCTATTCTTTTAAATAAACTGATAGCCACACTACATCAAGCAGATTTTTTCTGCTAAAAGAGGGTGGATTATTATTATAGGGAATGATAGATTATTATTTGTGGTCCAAACTTCAAAACAAGCCCTTCTTTCAGACCAGAAGCAAACAAAAGAAGTCCCTTGCTATTGTGGGTAGGCAGAAAAGCAGCCCCGGGCACTGGAGTTCAGAACCAAGCAGGAAGCCAGGAGAGCCAGTTAACCCATTCATGCAGGAAGGGGCTAGTTAGCAGCCCTGACTCACTCTGCCCTGTTGACTAGTTGTCTCCACAGAGAGCCCTGCAAGGAAAGCCAGGCTCTAAAGTCACAAACAAGTTTCCTAGGGATTCTTGAGCCAGATCAAGGCCTGGCTGCAGAGCTGTGGGCTCGAGGCCAAGCAGCCACGTTTACAGTTAATGATTTTGAGCAAAAATACTATCCCATATGCCTAACCGGCCTCAGGCACTCTACGCCAGGCCTGACCTAGCTGCACCAACACTGGTGACTAGTCCGTGCCTTTCATTTGAACCATCCCATCACTCTGGCTAATGGGAACATGCAGCTCTTGGAGCCAGGACTGAGTCCAAATCTAGACGATCGGCTAGTTCCAGAAAGAGAAAGGGACTCCGACCAGTGAGCCCACTTCCCTCATCCCCTGCTGACCATCGTCCTCCCCAGGGCGCTCTGGCTGCCCTGGCCATTCGCCCTGGCCATTAGTCAGCTCCTGGTTTCCGTGTTTACCTTCCCTTTTCTGGTGATCTGGCTAAGACTGGGCCTACCCTGGCCAGTCACCCAAATGGCCAAACCTAAACCCAGGTTTTTCTGGCTCGGCATTGCTGACAACTGGGCCAGATGGTGCTGTGTTGTAGGGGAGTGTGTGGAGCACAGTCAAGTGTCGGGACTGTGATGGTAGCCTTTCTTCTGCCCCAGTCTGTGACAGCCGCAGCTGGGTCCCGGTGCTTCAGACTCTGTGTCACCCTGCATCCTCCCCATTCCTCACAGTCAGGCTTTTATATGTCTCCTCTGGCTTCCCAGTGTCCCTGACACCTGGTTCACTGATCCTGCTGCCTGGTCTGAAGCTAAAACTCACCGTCCCCCAGTCACCCCAGCACACGCTCCTCAAGCCCTCCTGTATGCACTGCTTCCCTTCCCAGCCTCCAAAGCACACAGCCACAGGGTGGGCTTCACCCTCCACAGGTGGTCGCTGACCTCCAGGAGACCCTGCCTTTCTCACCTGCAACTCCTGCATACCAAGTGTGCGTTGGCCACTCCCAACAGCCCTGCCTCTCATGAAGGCTCCTAACACGCCCAGCAGTCCGTCCACATATCCCATCCACCCATCACTGGAGCCAGACCAGGGACAGTGCCTGGACTCAGCTGCCCACCAGCCTAATAAGCAAGCCAAGGATGTAAAAAGGAAAAGTGAATTTCACACAGCTTGATCGAACCAGGAGAAGCAGCTAAATTTCTCTGCCTGTCCCACAGATTTGGTTCTGTCTCACTGCAACAAAAGCCAGTGACACCCACATGGAGATTCACCAGGCTGTGTTGGACAGAGAACATCAAGTTGAGCTTCCCTGGCACCAGGCAGGCCAGAGGGTACTTTTCCCATTTTCATTCTCGGCATGAGGCAATCTGGGATGCAGAAAAGCCCTTCCCAGCCCACTTTCCTCCAAATCTCCACCTCTGCCAGCTTCTCCTTCTTACTACTGACGGACTTCCTGTTTCCCTGAGAAACCAAACACCGGGAAGGGAACCTCTCACACCCCCAAGCCACCTCTGCCCCCACAGCATCTATCCACAGGTCCTGCCTTCCCGCCACGGGCAAGCGGGTAGTCTCTGCAGAGCCACCTGCAGCTCCTCTGCCCTGCCACCCGAGGATGCCGATCCGGCAATTCTCCCTCTTGCCCCTGACCTTTCCTTTGGCTGTGAAATCACCACTGCCAGCCATTTAAGTGCCACATTCACACTCAATCCCAGTTTTAAGGGCAAATCTCAACCCTGCAGCTGTGGCCCTTTTGTCCTCTATTTACAAATCTTAAAAGAACTGTGTGCCCTGCTCACCGTGTCCAGTCTCCCATTTTCTCCTGAATGTGGATATTCAGCCTTCACCTCCAAGACCACACTGGCGACTACACTGCCGCTGTCCTTCTCGGGGGCTGCCGCGACCGCCAGGTGGTTAGATCAGGATTCATTCTCAGCTCGTCTTACAGACCTACTTCTGGATCCTGCTCCCCCTTGATTCTATTCCTATCCTATTGACACTCCTTCCCTGCTCTCCCTGACCTCTTCTAGTCAACACTCCTCTGCTCATTCACCCAGGCTCAGACTCCGAGCAGCTCCACATGCCAAGCACCTTACCAGTGTCACGTGGCTGCCTCAAACTCAGCTCCTGAGTCCCGCCCCTCAATGTACCTTCCCACCCTCTTCTCCCTCAGCACATGGCAATCAGCCTTCTGGGACCCTTCCCTGACTCCTCCTGCTCACCACAGCCTCCAAAGCTGTGGGCAAAACAGATTATCTCTACTGAGACCCGTGACAAGAGCACAAAGCTCCCTGCCCCACCAAGTCGTGGTCTTGCTCGTAGACTGGTGCAGAGCCTTACCCACTGGGCACACTGGTGTCTTACCCACTGGGCACGGTGGTCCACAGGGCCAGAGGAATGATGTGAGAGACCCAAGTTAGATCCTGTCTCTGCTCAAGCTCTCCATGGCTCCCACATCGGGATGGGCTCAGTCCTTGCATTCTGTGGCCAAGTCTCGCAAACCTCTCAGACCTCATCTCCCACCATCTTACTCAGGCTCCAGCAACCACCTTGGTCACCTTGTGATGAAGGTGACCATTGACTAAGGTACCTCTGGACAGAGGATGCTGTGGATGGGGAGACTGGGAGCCCTGGGACACTGTGACACTATGGGGGACAAGGAAGAGAATGCCTCAGGTAGGGAGGGTTCAGTGGGAACGCTTGCTTCAAGGTGCACATGGTTTCCATGCACCTCACTGTCTGCAGAATCCAAATGCCTTTTCCTCTCTCTCTTTGTGGTGCTCAGGATTGAACCCAGGGCCTCGTGCATGCTAGCAAGCACTCCACCACCATGCTATACCCCCAGCCTGGAATCCAAAGGACTTTGGCCAAGCTCACTGCAGCAGTCCCTGACCAAGTGCATGTGACTGTGAACAGCACCTGTTAGAGATGTTCTCCTGTGTGGGAAAGAGAAACTGCACACAGGTTTCCCCCTCAGCCTGCATTCCATGCAGCTCAAGCAAGGGACAATTTCACTGGTTTCTTAAACAATTAGGAATGGTGCACTTTGTCCAGCCCCACCCCCACCTTCTTAAGTGACTGAGAGTATTACGGAAATACATAGTAAAAGTATTGTGGATTCAGGCAGCTCTCCTCAGAGCCATAAAAGGGAGGTTTTATGGGCTAATTAAAATGGTGAAAATGCAAACATAAAGAACACTGAGATATACAGAAAGTACTGTTCTAGTCTACATTTCATTTCACTGAAGACTGGAACCCCAGTCTGAATAAGAACAGATTCTTTTCAAACCTAGGATTTGCAATTATGGAACAGTGGCCAAGAAGGCTGTGACATGATTCCAGCCTTGGCCCAGAACCTCACAGAGAGAAGAAGCAAGCTTCCTCTGACTTCTGGGAAAACCAACAGCCTAGGGAATGAAGTGAAATGAGAATTGATGGCCAGCTCTAGATCCTCATTACACATAAGCCCCCGTATGTAGGAGCCCCTTCATGGTGACGTGGGTGGGCCTGCTTTCTCCCTGGGCCTTCTCCCAGGAGCAGAAGTCTGCTGAGTCATACCAGAGTTTAAAGAGTAGGAACGAAATCAGAACCAAAAGGACCCTTCCCTTAGCGTTGTCCAGAGAACAGGGCTTCTAACATGCACCTCACCACTAAAAGGTAGCATGTAGTCAAAAGTGACAGTGCCGCTCAAGCCTGGACCCAGCCCAACCAACACCTACAAAGCCATCTGAGAAGCAGTCAACAGGTCCTTTGTGCACTCTGACTTCCAAGGCCAAGAACACTTGAGTCTATACCTGAGGGGGGAGGAAAACCAGGAGAGTGTGCTACTGTACACAAAACCAAGGAGACATGAAATAGCCTGCCATGAAGAGAAGGGGCAAAAGGCAGTGTGTGCAAGGGAGGCAGGCAGATACAGGGAGGAGGTGAGCCAAGCTGAGGGTCCCAGTCTATCTTGGAGGAATGGGGACGAATGTGGGGCTCAGAGGAACAGCCCAATTAAGGCTGTCCACAACAGAGGTGGAAGGGCAGATTTTAAGGACACACAATCAGCTTTAGGGAGACCATTTAGGAGGGGGGTCCTGCAGTAATCTGAACTTAAAATGATTGACAGTTGTCGCAGCCCAGTGGAAAGGAAGGGTGGGGCAAGTAGAGGCATGTTTGGTGGGGAGGCAGGGTGAAGGAAAGGATCCTAGGATGAACCAATACAGTCTGGGGCTCAGGTGAGCGGGGGGAGGAGGGGAGGCAGACAGACAGCAGAATAGGAGAAGAGTACCCAGGAGGGGACCAGAGGACAGCTGGGGTGGGGGAGATGTGCAGCTGAGTTTGAACACAGAGCTCTAGCTGCTCCTGGACACTCAAGCAGATTTGTGACCGTGGAGTGATGTCAGCTGGCTGAGAACCTGCAGTTCACAGAACCAAGGATACATGTGGGAGTCACCGTTTATTAAACAAACAGTAACTGGACATCTGTCTCTGCCAGATGAGCCTCTAGTCAAACCTGAATGGGATCAGCAAAGATGCACACACAGCAAGCCCAGCCAGTGACTGGACAGGACCGGCTCAAGGAAAGCCAATGCTGGGGCACAGGCAGGGAACACTTGGCAAGGCAAGGGAATAGGATCCTGGGTCAATGAGGCCAAGGAAAACATTCCAGAAACCGTGGCCTGAAGCAGGTGAGTTGGCACCACCAGGCTGCCTCTGGCAGAGTGAGAAGCAGGTGAGGGGGTCAGGAGTCAGGCCACACTTAGTGGAGCTGTCCCCGAGGCCTGTGTGTTGACAGCCTGGTCCCAGCCCTTGGTGCCATGGGAGGTGGTGGGACTGTCAAGCAGCAGGGCCTAGTTAGTGGGAGGAGGGGTGCCCTTGGAGGGGAGGGGGACCCAGCTGCAGCCTGCCTCCCTCCCCTGGCTTCCTGGCCATCTGGGGGTGAGGGCCTCACTCCTCCTTGTCTCCCACCATGAGTCACGGTGCTGCCATAGGACCAGAACAGCAGAGCCAAGCACCCCGGACTGCAATCTCTGAAACCCTGAGCCCAAACAAACCCCTTCCCCCATTAAGCTGATCATGTGGGGCAGTGGCTGGGGATATGGCTCAGTGGTTAGGTTCAATCTCTGATACAAAAACAAAGAAACCATTTTAAGCCACATAAGTTCTCTCCAGTTTTTAAAAGTACTACAAATTTTCATAGTAGATGGATCATTTCCTTAAAAGTGATGTACTGTCCTTTAATATTCTTGACTTAGAGTCATTATTTACTTGAGTATAGGTATACTATCTGAGGCCATCACTAGAACACAGGCTCCCCTATATTCTGTGCCCAGAAGCTCTTTATTTAGTTGAATAAGTAAATAAAGAGGTTGTGAAAATAAATTTACATTTTATGGGGCTGGGATTGTGTGGCTCAGCAGTAGAGATCAACTATCACAGCACTCGCCTAGCACTCACCTAGCAGTCGCCTAACATGGGCAAGACCTGGTTTGATCGTCAACACCACATAAAAAAATAAAGGCATTGTGTTGTGTCCATCTACACCTAAAAAAGTAATTTTTTAAAAAATTTACATTTAATGAACTTCTATATGTAGCTAGCTGTCTTTCACTTAGTATTTGTCTATAGTTCCTCTTTTCTGGTAGCATTTGAGCTCAGTGAATATCCAGGAGTTGAAGTGAAATACAAGTAGTAAAAAAAAAGAGTATATATATAAAATATATTATATAACATATATATATACACACACATACCTATATATCTCACAAATATATATGCACACATAAGATGTGATATATGTATGTGTACATATATGTGTATTGTATATATGTGTGTGTATATATATATATATATATATAGAGAGAGAGAGAGAGAGAGAGATTGTGTGTGAGAGTGTGTATATGTATGTTTATACACTCTTTGACAAGTTTTTCTTTTGGGCAGTGCTGGAGAGTCAGCCCAGTATCTCTTGCATGATACGCAAGTGCTCTACCATTGAGGTGCACTACCTCAGCCCCTTCAAGTCTTTATTTTACTATCACAATCAGTAAATAAGTAAAAAGCTAAGGAAATGGTTACAAGATTTGGAGCCTTTCAACTGCAGAGGTACAGTCTAAGTCTAAATGTCGTCAAGAAGCATCAAAAAACAAAAATATAAAACAAGTACAACAACAACAAAAAAAAACATTACTTTTAATATATATTAATTTCAAAATCATGGCAGTTAGTCTATGAATGTCAACTTATTCTTAAATCTCTGAAGAAATATAAAATGGTAATTAAAGGGTGAAAATAAATTATGCCTGTAATCCCAGTGACTCAGGTGGCTAGGCTGGAGGATGGCAGTTTCAACACCAGCCTGGGCAACTTCATGAGACCCTGTCTCAAAATTTAAAAGGCTGGAGATGTGGCTCAGTGGCAGAGCATTCCTGGGTCCAATCCCTGGTACAAAAAGAAAAAAGACTCTGCATGAAATCACACTTGGAAAAAACTCTTTTTTTTAAAGAGAGAGTTAGAGAGAGAGAGAGAGAGAGAGAGAGAGAGAGAGAGAGAGAGAGAGAGAGAATTTTAATATTTATTTTTTTAGTTCCCGGCGGACACAACATCTTTGTTTGTATGTGGTGCTGAGGATCAAACCCGGGGCCGAACGCATGCCAGGCGAGCGTGCTACCGCTTGAGCCACATCCTCAGCTCTGGAAAAAATTCTTCCAACAAACATTTGCTGAGGACTTTCTATGTGCCAAACTAATTCTAACCATGTTGCAAACAACTGACAATCTGTCAGGCCATGTCTATGCCTCACAGATATTTTACACTTATTATACCCACTATGATAAGGATATTGTCTATAAATTTAAAAAAACATATCAAATTCTGATGGAGAAAAAAAAGAGAAAAATCAAATAGTTAGAAGTTAATAGTTAAAAATCATAATAAAACAGTAAACTAAAAGGGCTGCAAATAGTAATCTCCTGGGATAGATGGTCCTGAAGTGATACCTGGTGACCTCCATGTGAAAAGGAGCTAGTCCTGGGCAGTTGGGGAAAGCCAAAGAGCACTAAGATGGTAAAACAGCTTGAGAACAGTCAACCAAGGGGTAAGTGGCATAAGCTGAAGTCACAAAGTGGCAGAAACAAGATCTCACAGATCTCTGAGGGCCATGTAGGAAAGTCTGAGAATGGGGAGCCATTCAGAATTTTAAGCAAGCAAGCAATATTCTGATTTGCATTTTAATAAAATTCATTTTTGTAAATGGATAAAAGTGGATTGAGGAGGAACTGGGGAGGCCAGCTAGGTTATCCCAGTGAAACAGGTAAGAAACAGTGACTTTGCCTGGAGTGCCAGGAGTGGGGGGTGGGAGTAACTCCAGATGCCTTTTGGAGATGGAAGAACTGACTGGATGTGGGGAAAGGAAAGGTGGAAAGAATCAAAGTGGAGTCAAGGTGGAGCCTGGGTTTCTGAGTTTGAGCGACTGGATGGAGAGCAGAGCTATTTACTGAAATGGGTTGTGCAAAAACAGAAGGATTCTTCACCTACTGTGTGCTCATTCCTACCTGGTGATTACCCAAATACCAAATCCGGTGAGTCCATATCACATCCACTCTCTTCCTCCGGCCAGTGCCTTACCCACAATGCTGCATTCTCTCCTGGTGTCTGACACCAGCACCTTCAGTGCTCCTCTTCCTCAGAGCCTCTTTCCCAGGTTCCCCTGAGCCCTGGACTACCCTTGGGCCTCCCTATCTCCTTCAATGCATTCTCCCTGGACGACCTTGTCCAATCAACCCAAGTTTTAACTGCTAGTCACACAAACCTCGCAAATCTGTTGTTCCAACCTGAGCTTTCTCCTCACTTCCAGAACCATCTACCCTACTGTCTCCCACATCTACACTTGGAATTCACCAGCATCTCAGACTGAACATACCAATGTACCTCCAGGGCTGCCTTCTCCCAACATTCCTATTTTTCCATTTCATATGTGAAAAGTACCCTTTCCTGAAACAGATCCAGCCTCCAAGCCCCAAACCTATGGTTCATGTTATCCACCTCCCAATTCAAGTCCACACCAAATCAATTTCCTATCAAATTCACTTCCTCACTAGCTCATCCATGTGTCCTCTCCTCATATCCCCTGCCTTTTATCCAGGTCTCCATCCTCCTCCCCTGGGTTATTAGGCCAGCCCTCTAGTTTCTCTGCCTCACACCACCCTAACCATCCTTCATGGATTTAGGAGTGGCAGGTGAGGTTCCTGGTGAGCTGGGCCTCTGGCTGGGTCTCCCACCTCAGCCTCCCAGCACACTGAACTACCCACAGGTTAACTCATTATTCCAAGTGCAGTTTCCTCAGAAGCCTATGCAGTTTAAAGAACTCTTGCTCCAGTCTGACCTTCAGTCTGAAGTGATGGCCCTCCTTCAAGTTCCCACTGCACCCATTTCAAAAGACATCTTGCAGTACCTATACAGTATTTCTCCCACAGAACTGTGCGTTACTACAACCAGATGGTCCTTCCTTGAATAGTTAGGTCCTTAACAATGAAAAGCTGCTTAATAAAATGTTTGCTGAGGAACTCTATAGATCAAACTTAAGAAACATCTTCTGGCCAACCTCAGGGATGCATGCCTGTCCCCCTCAGCTACTGGACAGGCTGAGGCAAAAGGATCACTTGAGCCCAGGGTTCAAGGCCAGCCAGGGCAACCTAGTGAGAATCTAGCTCCGAAGGGGAAAAAAGAATATTAGCCTTCCAGTAAGAGAAGAACTGTTATGTGCAACATCCACAACCAAAATAAATAAGTAAATGATTTGGCAAGAAGAAACTTTCAACATTTTCTAAAATTAACCAGCAACAGTAGCTGCTTTCCACATACTGGCATTCATCTCTCATAACTTAAGAGGTATTTCCAGTGTATAGATGGCTATTATTTTGGTGATCTTTTCAATACTCTGTTTTCCAGTTGTGCCTTAAAAAAGAACCCTCTTAATTGGCTTTATGTCTTACTCTAGAATTGGGCAACACTTCATTCCAGGTGTTCTCCAGTTCTGCTATTTTCGTTACCCTGCATTTAACAGAGATTGCAGTAAGTGCTTCCATGTTGTCTGACTTCTCATGCAAAATGATTCTGTCTGAAACACACAGATTTCTGATAGGCCTCAGTCTTAAGGTACTTTCTACTAGTCTACTTGATTAACCACCACCATCACATGCATCTCTCACCAAACTTTAATCTTTCCTTTTTCATCAGAAGAGATAATACAGAAGACTCATGTCTTCTATATACAAAAGGCATCTTCACCTGTCAATCCCTGCTGGGTACAGGCTTTCACATTTACACTTTACAGCCCCTGGAGATAGTGGTTAAAAGGAACATTTGGCAATCCAGAAGAATTCCATCTATTTTCCCAGGTTCCAAAGATTCCACTAAGGACTCTTTCATGAGACACATCACTGATAAGCTCTGATATTCAGATTTTGTGATGCAAGTGATATTTTGCAAAACAAAAGAAATGAAAAGACCTATGGTTTCTTAGCAGTTGGCGGTCTTCATAAACATTTCTTCACCAAATTATGAGACAGCAACAAGTACTTTGCTTTGAACAACAACACAGGAAAAGTCCTGTGGCAGACACTACTTAAGATATCCATAAAACAACTCATCCAGTTCACTTAAATTGAGACTGAGGCTAAACCTGAGTCGGGATATTTAGTGAGACAAAAAAAGTTTTTTGTTTTGTTTTGTTTTGGTACTGGGGATTGAACTTAGGGGAACTGGCCCACTGAGCCACATCCCTAGCCCTGTTTTGTATTTTATTTAGAGACAGAGTTTCACTGAGTTGCTTAGCACCTTGCCATTAAAAAGAGCTTAAAAAAGTATGCATTTTTAAATGCTCAAATTATGGTGACTATTTCTGGAATTATTGTGGATTTGACCAAATTGTTTTAAGCCAGGTCATCTCACTGGTATTTAGGGCCCTTTGCATTCAAGTCCAGAAGTAATGTAAATTTCTTCTGCTGCTTTGCAGATGAGACAATGCGCACTGAGGGCTCTTCTACCACTGAGGCTTAAGAGTGGACCTGAGTGCCCTGGAAATAGACCTTAGGAGGTAAAATAAAACACTGGCTCAAACAAGGAAGCGAACCAACAAAAGGCCCCACAGACCGAAAACCTGCCACCTTCCACCACATCCCAAAGGTGGAGCCGGCCAGGAGCTGGGTTCCCTGCGCGCGCTCCCTGGAGGGCCTGGTATGGAGAGTACAGGTTTAGGTGGAGGCCCTGTGGTGCGGGTTCCAGGACACTCGAGGGCCTTGGAGGCTGTAAGGTGGTCAGCGACCCTGCTGCGCCCCCAGGCCCTGCGGAGAGGGGCTCCGCGCCGCCCTGCAGCGGATCCGGCCACGCACCCTCTCGCCTTGGCGCCCTGAGCCCCGTAACCCCGTAACCCCTATGACCCGCGCGTGCCGGCCCGCACCCGGGTCTCTGGCATCACTCACACAGCACGAGCTCGCCTGCCTGCGTGGCTGGCCCAACGCCCCATTGTCCCGGGCGCCATGGAGCTTCGCCCTGGCCGACCGCGCCATTTCAGCTCTGCTCGGCTTTTCCCGGCCTCGCTTGGGAGAAAGAAGGAGTTCATCTAGCTAAAAAAAAAAAAAAAAGGAAAGAGAGAAAGGATGAGATGAGAGCGCAAGCGAGGTGGGGAGAGACTTCAGGTCCAGGCCTCAGACCCGGTGCTCCTGATCTGCCCTCCCCAGCCCTGTCCCCAGGTCTGTCCTTTGCCTGGACTGGATAATTTCTGTGCTACACTTGAAAGATCTGCCAGCTTTGAAAAGAAGTCCCCATGTTGTCCTGGTCCTACATCTGACCTCTTGCTTTGGGAAAGAAAATGCAAGCCATAGTCTTCCTGCCCAGGATGATTTCAGCTTTTTGCAGGGAGAGGAACTAGGGATATAAATGAGGGCCTCATGCATGCCAGGTGAGCACCTTTCCTCTGAGCCAGCCCCTGCCCCTATTATAGCTTTATAATGTAATTCTGGGCCCAGATTGCCAAGGGCCTCAATCACTTCCAGCAGAAATGTGGCTAAGGGAGGCAGTGCCTGTAGGATACAGCTGCCACCATCCACATGGCTCCACTAAGGTCCTCTTAATTCCCCCTTTTCTCTGCTGCTATGATCCACCAAAGTGAGGAACAAGCTGTCTCCCTCAGGTAGCACTAGCTGACCACTTGGGGGCAGCCCAGGCCCACAGCCTCACTGGTATAAAGAACCAACCATCAGCCCATGCTAACCCCAAGATGCCTTTCCATCAGCCACCTCACCAGAGCCTTCATAACTGCCACAGTCTCCTCAACTCTAAATCCCATGATGCGAGGCAGATTCATGTCTTGCTCACAATCAGCTCTGGTCCAGCTGTTTAGCATCAGGCCATCCAGGTCACATGGCCTGGTGAAGATCCTTGAGAGTGAGAGGTCTGGATGTCAAGGACCATGGCAGTGGCAGTTCCCTGACCACCCTCACTCCTGATGGTTTCTGGTTCAGAATAGAACTCTTCTGTCATTGATGGGACAATCCCCCCCACCAGTTCTGGATTCCTTTGGGACCTGTGCCAGCCTCTCCCTGTGTACCAGCTGGGAACTGTTGGCCTATTTCAGATCAAGAAGCACACATCCCCCCTCAACAACCTGAACTTTTGACCTCCCCTTCTCAGTGCTGTCTGGGCAGCAGCCAGGAATTCTTGTTCTATTGGGAAGGTTCTGGGCTACTAGTTCTTTGCTGCTCCTCCTCCTCCTGCTGCTGCTGGGGATTGCATGTGCTGTTCTTGGGTGACAGGTGTGAGCAGCTTAAAACCAGTTTAAAGTTCTGCTGTCTGGTGGCTGGGGTGAGGGTTGCTGTAGGTTTCCTCTGCCTCAGTCCAACACTTTTGTTTTACTAATGAACATCAAGAAGAAGCAAGTATGGGGCTGGGGATGTGGCTCAAGCGGTAGCGCACTTGCCTGGCATGCATTCGGCCTGGGTTTGATCCTCAGCACCACACACAAACAAAGATGTTGTGTCCACTGAAAACTAAAAACTAAATATTAAAAAAATTCTCTCTCTCTCTCTCTCTCTCTCTCTCTCTCTCTCTCTCTCTCAAAAAAAAAAAAAGAAGAAGAAGAAGAAAAGAAGCAAGTAGCATGTACTGAAGAAGACCCAGAGCCCCAGTTGAAATGATCACAGTGCTTTTGCTGGAACCCAAGTTGCTGGAGTCAGTACAGCAGGGAGATATCAGCACAGTGTTTCAAAACTGAATGTCACATTTGAATCCTGAACTAATGGGAATGAAGACATGGTCTACAGTCACTCCCACCTCTATCAAAGCCTTCCTACAGCCTCTAGAGCACAAGGCAGTGATAGAATTCATTTTCTATTTTTGCTCCCTTTTTATGCTGTTTATGAGGCAGTACTCACTAGTGGCTTTTATTTTCTGTACATTTTGCAATAAACCCCAATTATTACATACTTTGAAATAGCACAAGATAAAAATATTTAATATTAATTTGATTGTATTTAAGATGATTATATTCACCAAGTATCCAAAGCTCATTCCTTTCTTTTTTAAAAACAGCAATTGTCATTTTCTTTGACCTCCCTGTTCTGCTCTAACCCCAGACATTTTAATAATGGTCTTTCCTATTACACAAGTACTAGCTGCCTACAGATCTAATGGTATATCATAAAGTAAAAATCAGAATGAGGAAATTTCATAGCAAAACCTTTCCCATAGGTAGAAAACTTACTAAGAATTACAAGTAATGTCAATATGAGTGTGTAATTAATTGTACTAAAACAGTTCTCTGTAGAGATCTGAGTCTCAGCATCCTCATCCCCAAGATCTGGAGAGAGGAAAGATTCACACAAGGGGCTGGGGATGTGGCTCAAGCGGTAGCGCGCTTGCCTGGCATGCATGCGGCTGGGGTTCGATCCTCAGCACCATGTACAAAGAAAGATGTTGTGTCCGCCGATAATTAAAAAATAAATATTAAAATTAAAAAAAAAAAGATTCACACAAGGCAGAGCAGCCATATGAGCAAGGAGAGATGTGTAGAGGAATGGATTGGCTTGACATGCTGCTTGATTAGTTAATGATACCCCTCAGTCTCTTTTACCTGAAGAAATTGTAGGTCTACATTAGGTCACAAAGTTTTATTTGTTTAAATTTTTAATTAATTTATTTTTTTTCATTTTCCATATTTTTATTGGTACATTATAATTGTATAAAATGATAGAATTTGTTGACTAATATCCATACATGTACAAAATATAACAATACAATTTGGTCAATATCCCTATACCCCCAACTTTCCCCCCTTCCTCCCTTTCTCCCACCTGCTGGGTTTCTTTCTGCTACTGATTTCCTTTTAATTTTCATGAAATTCCAGACTTCAAACTTCTTTTTCCATTTTTCTCTCTAGCTTCCACATATGAGAGGAAACATGAATGACACTTGACCTTCTGTGATTGGTTTATTTCATTTAACATAACAGTTCCATCCATGTTTCTTCAAATGAAATAATTTCATTTTTATTTATGAAATAAAATTCCATTGAGTATATGTACCTTATTTTTTATCCATTCATTTGTTGTAGTACAGGTAGGGTGGTTGCATACTTTGGCTATACTCTATACATGCTATGCATGTATCAATGTGGTATGATGACTTATGATTCTTTAGGATAAATACTGAGGAGTGGTAGAGCTGGGTCACATGGTGGTTCCATGCCTAGTCTTTTGAGGATCCTCTGTACTGATTTGCATACTGGTTGTACTAATTTACAATCCCTAAAACAGTGAGATCCTCTCCAGAATTTTGTATTGTTTGTATTTTTTTAGTTCAATAAACAAAATCATTGCTTTTATTAATATTAAAGCATAATATGAAGCATAATGAAGTTATCACAGTGTTCCACTACCAATTAAATACAATGGATAATATTACAAAATAACATTAAAAATGATACAAAAGCAAAAGCTAGGGAAGATTTTGTTTAACGTGACAAGTGTGCTTTTCTGTTCAACAGCTCTTTCCAGTCTGGAGCACAGGAAGATGATACTACCCACATACCTGCAATGCCATGCAGTCTGTCTCCTCCCTTTGATTTTAACTGAGTTAAGAAGGAAAAGCCCACCTCACTCAAACTAGCTGTTGTGAATGGTAGTAATTGCAGGATCCTTTGTGTACTTAATAAAGAAAGGCTCCTTCTATCTTAATTCAAAATGCTGATAAATTTAGGATCTCATAATCATTCTTCAACATATATGAAGAACTATGCTGCAATAATTGATTTTCTTCTTCAGGTACTAAGTTTAACTTGATCATTGATTCAGGGTTTTGAAAAGCAAATGGAAAAGAAAACTGTTCTCCCTTATTGTCTCAAGTTTCTCTTCTGGAGAGAAATGGTTAAATGTTTGAGATAGAGAAGTGAGATACAACACGACTTCTAATTTCATTTCCTTCAAATTGTTTTATTAATAATGTTCTCTTCAATATGTCATAAAAACCTTGGGAACATGTAGTGACTAGGACGATTACTTTTAAGCCTTACTTGCCTTGACAACAATCTCTTTGAGAATGCTTGGATACATTCAACATTTTGGAAAATACCATGGTTTTTCCTATGTAGTTTTTAAACTCAGTTCATTAAAATGCAAAAATATCAGTTAAATATGCCAATTTTGTTACCCAAAAATCATCTTCAAAAATATTGGCTAAATGAGTTTTTTTTTTTCCAATGAGAAAACTGTGAATCTCATTCCTTACTACCTACACCCTGCTTAGATTTTTTTCTTGAGACAACCAATGTGGGTGTAATTAGTTTCAACTTTTGAACACAATCTTTCAAGAAATCAGCTATGCAGTGAGCTTTTTAAATAAGATTAAAAACATTTACTGCATTTTCCAATACTTCCATGGGATTGTGTGGAATTGCTCTGGATGCTAAAGCTTCATGATGTATACATCATGAAAAATGAATGATTCCACAAAACACTATTATTAGTAACTTCTAGCAATTTTTTTAATTACTCTGCTGTGTTTTCCAGTTATGTTTGTTGTTCTGTCAGTTGTAATTCTTGTACACTTCTTGCAGTTTAATTCATATTGACCAAATGTGCACTTCTACAATTCTGTAAAAATCTCTAATTCACTTAAATGAGAGGTTAAATTTAAAAAGCACAAAAAATCCTCCATGAAATCATCCTGCCATGCATACCTGACATAAACAATTAAAATTTTAATTTTAATAATGATCTTCTAATATCAGTGCTTTCATCTAGCTGGCCTGCAATATCTACACTAGATTTCAATTGAGTAAGAAGTGTTGATTCTAAATGTTTTGCAATAGTACAAATCTGAAGAGATATTCTTTTGTTAGTAGGTATAGATTTAATTTATCAACTGACTTATCATCAAATATTGCATATACATATCATATCCAAAAATGCTGTAAGAATATTTTTTCAGCAATTGTGTGAGCCATTTTCTCTTTTGACACATTATATGTTACTAAATGTAATGAGAGTAAGTCTTTCTCAGCAGCAGTAGGGCAATAAAAAATGTGTTAATAACTTTATGTCTTTTTTCTTTCTTTGAAAAATATTCAAGAGGCTTATCAATAAAAGATCAACAAGTTGAGTTCCCAAGTATCTCTTATATTTAAAGGTTTTAAGCTTTCATTTGCAGAAAAAATAATTACAAATAATACACTGAGGCCTATCATTTTCAAAAGTATTTTCCATTTGATAAGACAATATATAAATCTTTTTTGAAAGTTTTTTAATTGATTTTTTTTAAATAAATGACAATATAATGCATTACAATTCTTATTACACATATACAGTGCCTTAGTCTAGCAAGAGGTGACAAGCAACTTGAAGGTTGAAGCAGGAACTACTTTATTTCAGTGAACTCAGCAGGAACTGAGTGGGAACTCAAAGTAGCGGGCACCCAAGGTAGTAGGAGCCGCCTCTCTGCCAGACAGCAGAGGTATATATGCTTAACTAATTACACACAGCTTAACTTAATTAACATCATCTAGATACAGCAGTCAGCCAATAAGGAATCCTCATCATCTTAATGGCTCGCTGGTGTTGCTTCACAAACCACTCCTCCTGGCAAACTGCCAGGTGCCAACTTGACTTGATTCGTGGCCCTCAACAATACAGCACAATTTTTCATATCTCTGGTTGTATATAAAGTATGTTCACACCAATTCATGTCTTCACACATGTACTTTGGATAATGAAGTCCATCACATTCCACCACCCTTGCTAACCCCCTGCCCCCTCCCTTGCCCTCCCACCCCTCTGCCCTATGTAAAGTTCCTCTATTCCTCCCATGCTCCCTCTCTCTACCTCACTATAAATCAGTCTCCTAATATGCTGAGAGCCATTAGCCAAGTAGGTATGACAATTTCCTTGCCAGCGTACCCCATGTTGCTTAGAGGAAGGACTCATGGAAATGGACTTGCCTTGGACATTTGCAGTGATATTGCATGTATGTTTGAGAAAGGTGACCCTACTCAAGGACAAGGGTGGATCCAGGTTTAGGGAGGATCCTACTGGATTAGGGCGGATCCAGGTTTAGGGTGTATCCTGCTGGTTTTAGGGAGTATCCCGCTCTTTGGGTTTAGGGCGGTTCCAGGTTTAAGGTGTACCCTGCCGGGAATAGGGCATATCCTGCTGATTAGAGCCTGGTGGAATAGGTGAATTTTTTCCCCAGAATGTGTTTGTAGAGGTCCGGTGTGAGTTTGGAAATAAAGAATTGCTGTTTGAATCTACAAAGCTGTGAGTGGCTCGTGAAAGTCATGGTAATATAAAGCTAGACTGCACATTAACCTTGTCATCATGGACACCAAGTGACACCCATTAACAAATGACTGAAAGCCATTCCTTAGTCAATATATACTCTATTTATCATATTCCTTCTATCAATAGTTTTCTCATATATTAAATTGGACCTCAATATTCCTAAAGATGTGCATTATTTAGGGAAAAGATCTATACAAAGCAGTCTGGGACTTTATATTTTATTTTCTTTTAAAAACATTCTCACAGTTACTCACAGAATTGATTTCATGACTCTAACAGGTCACTGTGAAAAAATTGATAAAAAGACATTTTTGTGATCTCTTCTGTGTTGGTGGCTTGAGAATTTGCTTGATAATGAAAAAAAAAAAAAAAAACTACCTGATCTGCTAGACATTGTTGGCTTGTACAGGAACTTCTTGAAGTGGTAGGAATATATCTTTGATTTTCATTTCTGCTACTTTTTGATAGAAATATTTCTTGAGAATGCCAGTTATAGTCAGATCTACTGAGGTTCCAATAAGGTTTTCCATGTCTATCTTTACTATGAGTTTGGAGCTGATGATAGTGTTCTATGGAGCTTTTCTGAAATATATTCTTTACCTCCAGCCACCAGAACCAGGACTGGCCCAGTGTCACAGGCTTCACATTTCACCCACACAGTGGCAGCTTAGTGTACCTTCTATTCATAATCATTTGTATTCTTGATTGCTGACATTCCAACTGGTGTGAGATGAAATCTGAGTGTAGTTTTGGTTTGCATTTCCCTAATTGCTAATTATGTTAAACATTTTTAGTCATTTGTTGGCCATTTCTATTTCTTCTTTTGAGAAGTATCTGTTTAATTCATTCCCTTATTTATTAACTGGGTAATTTGGTTTTCTATTGTTAAGTTTGTTGAACTTTGTATATATTCTAGACATTAATCTTGGGTCAGAAGAGTAGTTAGTAAAGATTTTATCCCATTCTGTGGGTTCTCTCTTCACATTTATAATTGCTTCCTTAATTTGATGTCGTCTCACTTATTAACCCTTAGCAGCATTTCTTGGGCTTTAGGGGTTCTATTGAGAAATTCAATGCCTGTGCCTAAAAGCTAGAGTATTGACCTTACATTTTCTTCTAGAATTTGCACAGATTCTGGTCAATGTTTGAAGTCATTGATCCAGACAGAGTTGATTTCAGGGTCAGAGATAAGGGTCTCATTTTATTCTTTTACATACAAGCAGTTGTCCCAGCAGCATTTGTAAAAAAAAAAAAAAAAAAAAAAAAAAAAAAAAAAAAAAAAAAAAAAAAAAAGGTTGTATATCTCTAATGTTTGTTTTGGGCACCTTTAATAAGGATCTGATGACTGAATCTGTGTGGTTTTTTTTCTCTTTTCTATTTTATACCATTGTTCTGTACCAGTGCCTGTTTCACTCATGTTCTGCTAGGTACACCCTGGATCACATGGTAGGTGATTGCTGGGGCAATATGTCAATGCTTGCTCTGATACCCATGCTCCCACAACAGCACCTGTAGTGTGGTTGCTTCAAGATGGCTCCTGCACTGGTTCAAAATGGGCAGTTGAGAGAAACAGAGCTCTTTTTTAAACACAAATTAATGGTGTAGCCTCTGGATCAGCTAAGTTCAGGCTGCTTTTCTGATCTCAGGTTCTTTTCCATATCAAATCTGTCCACAATTTTCCCTCCCTCTATGGTGAGCCAGTGCTTCTACCACTACAACCATTGAGGATGTAGCTCAATGGTCAACCATAAATGGATCAGTCCTTCATGCAATATTTACATTTATGTTTATGCTTATACATAAATTTATACCATACTTTTAAGAAATCCCTCAAAATTTACCATCTAGGAAAAAACTCAGACATATACAAGACAACTCAATCAGGCAAATTATCCTAAAAGATAAAAAAAATTGAAGGAGATCTTGTAAGAATAACAAGGAGAGATTGCTTTTCAGGGCTCACAGAAGGCCTTTTAAAAAAAATGTTTTTCTTAACTATACATCACAGTAGAATGTCTTATGACATATTACACAAATACATAGCATAACTTCCCATTCATGTGGTTGTACATGATATGGAGTTACACTGGTTGTCTATTCATATGTGAACATAGGAATGTGATGTCCAAGTCATTCTATTTTTTTCCCATTCTTATCCCTGCTCACTTCCCTTCATTCCCCTTTGTGTAATCCAAAGTATTTCTATTTTTCCCTCCCCTCTCCTTATGTATTAGCATCTGCTTATCAGAGAGAACACTTGGCCTTTGCCTTTGGGATTGGCTTATTTCATTTAGCACGACAGTCTCCAGTTCCATTCTTTTCCTGGAAAATATCACAATTTCATTCTTCTTTATACTTGAGTAACATTGCATTGTGTATAAATACCACAATTTCAAAATGCATCTTAAAATACTATTTCCTATGGAATTTGCCCCTTGGTTAAGACATTAAAGAGCTGGAAGACAAGTTTGGAGAAGGAGAAGAAATGACTGGAGCCAAGCTGGGGTAAAATGAGTGGCACTCTTACCAAAGCAGGAGCCACAGACAATATATATTTGTGGAAAAGCCATATACTAAGAATTCACTAGTGAGAACTCCAAATGAGAAGTTAGAATTTTCATAGCTTTAGCAGTGAAAGCAGAAGACTTGATGAGCAGGAAGACAAATAAACAGAAACATTGAGACAAAGCCATAATGCAAAATAGAGAAAGAGAGGGAGGATGAAACAATGTACCAAGAATACAAATGTCTTCAACTCAAAACCTAGGACAACTAACTCTAGTGCACTGGGGAAGAAATATCACAGGACTCTGACATCAGAGGGTGAACACTGTGGGCCATTGAGAAGTATCTGTTTTTACTTTCTAAATTCAACATTATTAGTACCAAAAGATTACATAGTAAATCAAGTTGACATACAAATATCCTGTACCTATATATAGCAAGTAATTATTCATCACTTAGGATATCATGTACAATAACTTCTTCTTAATTCTTATTACCATTTCCTCACTATTGAAGTAAATGGTGTTTGGTCTAACAGTAGCCAGATCTAGGTCATACCTATCAACATGGTGGGGATGATGGACCTTCTCCTCCTTCTGTAATGGGCTCCTCATAGTGCCCCAGGAGGGGCAGCAGAGCTCTGCATCCATCCCTTACTCTCAATGTGGAGGTCCCTAGTAATTTCAGAGTAGGGTAAAAATAGCAGGAAAATGTTCTACTCATTGAACCAGAAATGTTAATTTATATTAAAAACAATCTCCCTAATTCACATTAAAACTAATATTTAGAAACAATACAATGCAAATAATGCAATATATATATAATATATATATATATATATATATATATATATATATATATATATATATAGAGAGAGAGAGAGAGAGAGAGAGAGATGTTGCATTGTTTGCATTGTATTACTTCTAAATATTGGTTTTAATGTGAATTAGGGAGATTGTTTATATATATATATATATATATATATATATATATATATATATATAGAGAGAGAGAGAGAGAGAGAGAGAGAGAGAGAGAGAGAGAGAGAACACACCAGTGAATGAACTACTCAAGGGCACTCAAACACTGAGCCACATCCCCAGCCCTATCTTATATTTTATTTAGAGACAGAATTGCTTAGTGTCTCACTTTTGCTGAGGCTGGCTTTGAACTCAAGATCTTTCTGCCTCAGCCTCTGGAACTGCAGGGATTAGAAGTACATGCCACTGCACTCAGCTTATATTAAGTTTAAAATGTTTAGCTGTTACTCACTATTATATGTCAGGCATAACTCTTGTGAGTATTAGACATATAGATTTGTATTCATGCAGAAATACTGTTCTTCATCTTCCACACTATCTTTATTCATAAACGATTAAATTGTTTATTTTACGGTTGTGAATATTCAGAACCAAGACAAATAGGTTAAATAAAATTTTTGTTTACTGTAATTTTAGTATTGATGATGGATACAAGGGCAATGAAAACATTACAGAAGCAAAACATATCTGGAATAAATGAGGAGAAATAAGAAGGAGATAGGTACCGAATTTCAAAGTGCATATCATGCAACATGGAAAATGAAGTTTATGCTTAAACTTAATGGTATTCTTTTGATCAAGAAGAATAGAATGCCATCCTTCATGTTGGACAGGGAAAAATTTATTATTTAGATGTTTAATATCATATAAGGATACACATATTGCTTTCCAAAAAGCAATAATTTGGTCTCAGATTACTCATCAGGATGAAATCTTAGTTTAAAATAAAATGATATTGTTTCCACTTACACTGAAATTTTTTTTTTACTAGAATAACACGCTATGATGAAAGTACCTATTATTTTTATCCATTTTTTTTGCATTTATCATATGGTAAGAAAAAAATATCCAACTTGTTTTGAGAGTGCTTCTTAAACTATTGATTGAGAAGTGAAAAAAAATCCTTCAATAAGGGAAAAATAAACAAAACCAGTTTATAACTTTAATTTATATTGTATATCAGATACTCTCAATTTTATATGAGACATATTTATTCCCAAGGTAAAAATGTACTGGTTTAGCTCAGTTAAATATAATAGTATTTATTGAGTGCAGCTGTAAAAGTGATAAGCAACTTGCATGATGTTATCCCAAAACTCTATAAAATAAATCTTCTCCCTATTTACACATAAGTACAATCCCTTTCCTCTACACTACTGATGTCTCTTCTATTTTAATGGTACTCCCCCAAAACTTTTACTTTTTTTTTGGGGGGGGGGCGTGCAGGAGGAGTATCAGGAATTGAAGCCAGGGGCACTTAAACCTTGAGCCACATCCCCAGACCTTTTTATTTTATACTTTGAGACTGTGTATTTCTGAATTGCTTAGGGACTTGCTAAGTGGCTGAGGCTGGCTTTGAATTTATAATCATCTTGCCTCAGCCTCCTGAATTGCTGGGAGTAAAGGCATGCATCACTGTTCCCAGGAAGTATATTAATTTTTGCATGATCACATTAAAATTTTGATATTTCTTTGCTTTCTTCAGATGTAGGTTGTTTTATGAAAATTTGTAGATTCAAGTGTTTTTAAGTTAATAAGGAGTATTGCCGCATTTTTAATAGAATAATGGAATTTTTTCTTAATAAAATTTGATGTAAAAAATAGAAGTATTCAAAATTACTCCATTGACATCAGAACTGTCAAAACTACAAAACTGAGTGCATAATATAAGTTAGTGTTAATTGTATTCAACAGTTAAATGACTCAGCTGGGTGTTGTGTCACACACTTATCCCAGTTACTCAGGAGGCTGTCACAATAGGATCACAAGTTTAAGGCCTACCTCAGCAACTTAGTGAGTCCCTGTGTCAAAATAAAGATGGATGGTGGTAATGGGGACATAGCTCAATGATAGAGTGCCCCTCAGTTCACTCTCCTGTACTGAAAAAAGAAAAATTGAAGGAATCTATGTTTCTATCTTAAAACAGTTTCAGTTTGTTTAAAACAGTTCAAAATCAGATAGAATATTTATGCTATGTACATTACAATAGTCAAGTTATGGAACCAGCTCAGGTGCCCATAAACATAAGAATGGATAAAAATATGTGGTATATATAAACAAGAGAATTCTACTCAGCCATAAAGAAGAATGAAATCAAGGCATTTGTTGGCAAATTAATGGAACTGGAGAACATAATGCTAAGCAAAATAAGCCAGACTCAGAAAGTCAAGTGTTGAATATTTTCTTTTATGAAGAAGCTAGAGAGAGGTAAAAAGGAATTCAAAAAGAAAAATAGAAGGGAAACCAATAGATGAAGTTACTTGAGAGGGAGGAGAAGGAGAACATATGGGGACATACTAGTGAACAAATCTAACAAATTATGCTTGATTTGTGTAAATGTACCACAGTGAATCCTGCATGTACACACACACACACACACACACACACACACACACACACACACATGTGTGTGTATATGTATATATAAAATATATATATTGATATAGATATAGATAGATATAGATATAGATAGATATATAGATAAATATATAGATATAGATATATTGCATTAATTTAAATAATAATGCTAGAAGTGATATCAGTAGGGGAGAGCAAGGAAATCAGGTATATTCTGGAATGAGATTGATCAAATTATGAAAGTATGAGTGTGGCAGAATGAATTGCACCAATAAATAATTTAAAAGAAACAAAGGCCACAATAAAATAATAGTTTACCACTGGAATGTCCTCACATGTCTCTGAAATGGCACACATTGTTGTGAACACCTTGAAAATCTTCATATGTGTCAGCTTAAAAATAAATTTATTTTAATTTGAAAATGAAAGAAATTCAATAATCTTAAAAATATTATAGAACTAGGTAACAGTGCTAAACAATTATGTGGTTGTTGGCCTTGATAATGCCCTTCAATACTTTGTCTTTGACAGATGAATGGGCAGAATATTAAAATTTGGGTTGTTACTCAGTTATTGTTGAATGAAATACAAGCTGTAAAATAACAAGTGATGAGCAAGAATGCTACTGTTTCTGAGCTTTTAAACCTGATTCACCAGGAAGTGACTCTAGCCTGAAAAGTGGCATTTCTCTGAATGTAGGAAATTTCTTAACTCAGATCGAGTTGCCTACCTCTCTAGACACTGTTTCTTATCATGGGAAGTCCTAGGGCTTGATTACGACTACAAAAAGTTCAAATCCTGTATTATTGAGTACCAAAAGTTTAAGAACCAAATGTGAGGAGAATGATGGATGAAGTGGCAAGCTGAGTCTAGGGTATGTGGACAGTTGTGCTGAACTAATGCTTATGCTCTCCCTCTGTCTCTCCCCTCTCTTCTTCTTTCCCACATTTAAATCTCTCACTGAAGGTTTTTCAAAAATTTTAAATGATTCTTAATCATGATTTCCAAGGTTCCTTGTATAATTTTCATTTTTCTGGTTTCAAAAATATAGAGTGTTTCACCAATCAATGAGATAAGACCTTGAAATCTTAAAAAGAGCGTAATTATCTTGTTAAGAGCTCTTTGAATCCAAGAGCTCAAAGGCACCTTAGAAATCACTCTTTTGGGTGTATCATGTACTTTGAAATGCCTAATCGGTTTTCCTCCACTTAGGTATATTTTTATTTGATGATTCAACCCAATCTTAGTTTATATTTCATTTTAAATAATACCATTTCATCAACTGGCCGCCGGCGAGATCTGCAGTTTATTTTTTGAATAGTGGATATTATTGATTGTTGATGCAGACTTACAGATAGCCTGATCCAGAAGAAAATAATCCTTTAATATTATAGTAAGAAAAATGTGTGACTTTTTAAAAACTTTGGTGTTTACATGCTAAATATGAACTTATACCCTTATGGACTCTGAACAAAGTTTGCAATTAATCATTATTATTGTTTATATGAATTATACAACATGATATTTGTTGGTAGATAACGTTATCTTAATATATCAGTTAATCCTTTGGAAAGTAATTATTTATTTGATGATGATATCTTAGAAGCAAGTATCCTGATTGCTGTTTTTTTTTCTTGTTTCTAAATGCAATTCCTGGCATGTAGCAGGTAATGTATGAATGTTCAATGTATGAGTGAATTTAGAGAGGCTAATTTTTAAGTCTGTAGCACTGTTTATATCTATTCACTTAATAGTGTTGGATATATATATATATATATATATATATATATATATATATATATATATATATATATATATATAATATATCACAATCTTACTAAAGAGCAATTTAGGGTATCTCTCCTATTAAAGAATGGATACAAAATTTAGATTATATTCATTATTGCTGATAAATACTCAGATGCAAGCACAAACTGGAAGTAGTTTCATTGGAAGTAGTTCACCAGTCATAAAAATACTTAGTTATGATGCACCAATGGTAATTCGATAAAGAAAATAATATTATAATCTGCTGGAAGATTGCAACTAATCTTAAAGTTAGGAGTTATTTGAGTTATTTTCACATCTTTTATCATAACAGAGAAAACTATTTGAGACAAATTTATATCTTGGAGCTAGTATGCTTGCAGTTAAAGGATACTGTGTTTGATGTAAGGAATTTGATAAAAAGAATGACTGACTAAGAGAAAAAGAAACCTGAATAGGGTTTAGGAGAAATGTATTTAAAATTAGTACTCAAAAAATCATCCACATTTACTTGTGTTTGAAGTTTTTATACTTTAAGTGCCTCAATGCAGTTAAATTATAAGATTAACAGATTTACATGAAATGAATTTCCTTTCTATTAAAAATATTTAAATAAAATAGCTTTTCCACATAACTTGGTTAGCAATAGTCAAAAAGTTATAGCTGTGAATATGTATAAGCAATGTACTTTAAAGAAAAAATTATTACATTGAAATATTAATTTGTATTTTTGCTTATTCTCTAATTACTAAATATATATTTCTTTTGAATCCTTTGTTGAAATGTGGAATCAGTGAAAGAGAGCTTGGAAAAGAAACTTTGAATCTAAGAGTGCAGGATTTGATTGTTGTTTAGAGTTGAGTGAGCCATTGCATAGTTTTGAGCAAGGGAGTGATCTACAATCAATCATTTTATAGTCAAAGCTATAAATATAATCATAATATGTGAAGCTATTCCATAATGTTTATGAAATTTGTAATCATAACCAAATCTTGTCAACCACAGTTACCTAGCAGGTGTGTTTATACAGAATGTGTTTATACAGAATTAATTAAAGATTTTTTTCATTTTTTTCAATTAACATGACAAGTTTATTTTATAGATGTTAATTCATTTCAGGAGTTGGAAATTCTATGTCTGATTTTTATTTAAAATATTTTCCTAGTTCTTCATAACAGAAGTTGAGTGTGTGTGTGTGTGTGTTTGTACAAATTCTTGTGGTCTAACATTCAAGTTTTGTTTGGGTGGGGTGATGAAGGACAGTAGAAAAGTTATTAACATCCTTAGAATTCAATGTTGTATGCATAATTTGAATCTATCTGGAAAACAATGGAAATGATTTTTACCATCTCAAGTCTTTAATTAATTTCTCAAGGGTGGAAATAAATACTGTGAAAGATTTAGCACTCAAATTCTAATGACTATCAAACAGGTGGCAAAATTTCTTCTCCCCTACCATGCAACTTTATCTCAAGAAATGCTTCATTTAGCAAGTGCTGTTGCTAGCAGATAATTCTCTCTTTCAGAGCAGAAAAACAAATGAAGGGGAAGTAATTCTTTGAAGAAAACCTTTTTTCTTGATTTTCTTTTTAAATTGTGAGTGTGAGAATTATGTATTTTATTTTCTTGGGGGATAGGTGGTGGAACGCATGAGTGAGTGCACTGATTAACCCACCTATGTTGTAGTATTGTTAAACCATTCCTGGCTTTTGTTTTTTTGCTCTTTTTGTATACCAAAGCACTGGTAGTAACTTTCAGGTGTGATAATTATATTAACCTGAAAGCTTAAAACGTTTGTATAATACTTTAGACACTAGCTCAAGAGACCCTATTCTTAGTGAAATTGTGTTATTAGAATACATTTTTAGACTTAACCTCTGTAAGGAAATGGTGGCAAGCAAAAGGTTGCACTGAGAAATCAATTGGTAAACAAATAAAAAAAAAGGTCAAGATATTGTTCTTATACTTTTGCATTTTTACTATTCTCTGATTCATTTGTTTGGTGTGAGCTAGAAGCTAATGTGCCAATGCATGAGTTGGTATACACAGCCTCTACTAAGAAAAGTTATGTTTCCCTGTATTTTTGGAACTAATAATTTCAAAAAGCACTAAAATTTAGTTTCCTAATCCTTCTCAATGAAATTTGACCTTACCTGCCTTTTTGTATAACATGAATTGGGGTTTGCAGTGATAGAACCAAAGAAAATGAAATGTACATTTTATATTTTACCGGGACAACTCCTCATTTTTTTAAGTAGTAAAGTGCTTAATTGCATTTGAGTTCAAAGCCCAAATAATCTCCCAATGCCCAAAACAAATTCTTCCCAATAATCTCCCAATGCCTGAAACAGGAAGAATTTGTTTTGGGCATTGTGATATTATTTGGGCTTTTAACTCAAATGCAATTAAGAGGAGATATTCTTCTTCCTATGTGACAAGTTAATTTGCTATAGTAAATTATAAGAACACACCATTCTTTATAGAATCTCTAACAAATTAAACTTCTACATAACTAGAAAATATATTTGAACCAGATTGACAGAGCACTCTCGCTGTAGCCCATCTACCAGGATATGAATGTCGTATAAAATCCTTCAATGTCATGATATTTGCTATAAAAATAAAAATAAAAGATTTGTCCATTAGGTGGTTTTAAAATTTTCTTTTCAAATATTCATTTGTATGAACATTCCATGTAGACAGTAGGGACTTAATATATTTCTGCACTAGAAACTTGAAAGAATATCTTCTACTCTGCTCTGATCATTTTATAGGTGTAGAGTCTTTGTTTTAATTTGCATATTCTGTAATACTGATTAAGTTTAACCATTTTTGTTAACCATTAATATTTCATGTTTGTGAATTGTGTGCTCATATCATTTATATATATTTCTCTTAGAATACTTGTTAAAATATGGAAATTCTGAGGCACAATTACAATGTTGGCATCATTTTGTGAACATGCAACATGCTTAAAATGTTTTCCTCATTTGTCTTAAAACAACAATGCAAAGAAATGCCATAGTCTATGTATGTCCAGTTTGACCATGTTTACAATTGTTTCAGCAAAATGATACAGGGATGCCTCTATCTGTAACCTAATGGCTGTTCAAAAAAGTAATTGTTTTCTGTGAGCAAGAACAGTTGACTGATGCATCGCCAGTTTTGTGAAAGATTACTTTTGTGTTCTGGGACGGGGGGAGTCACATTGTTTAGAAAATAGCATTTGTCCAGTGGATAGGAGTGTCTTGGCAGAGATATGCAGATTTAATATTGTAGAAAGAAAAATATATTTTATTTTTAGAAAGAAAATTGATGAATATAATCTTTCCCCAGAATAACTTTGTAGTGTTGATGAAATGGGAGAATTGAGACAGGATTCATTATATTCTAAACTTCATATTGATCCAAATAACAACTGTTTTAAGCAGAATTAATAAATCATTTTTTTTACATGAGCTTATATAAAATCAAATCTTTTCTATATAATAGTCTTATAAACTTAAAAGCCAATATCTGCTTATCTGCTGTAAACACTTAACATTAAGTGATGGATGTGAGGACACCACGGGAACTCTATTTGATAGCCATGGAAGAGTTATTTGTAATTAATAATCTTACTGTGTTTTTGTATTGCTAACATCACTACATGGAATTAAGCAGAGAGGACCAGGGAATTGTTTAAAATATAAAATTGATTGAGAAACATTTTATTAGGCACTCAGTTTCTCTACATCGAGGTATCTCAACTTTAGCACTGTTGACCTTTTTTTTCCTGAGAATATCTTTGATGTACAGAACTGTCCTGTGAGTTATAAAATGTTTAGAAGCATTCCAAGAGATGAAAGTAATTGTGTGCCCCATCCACAATTGCTATAGTGAAAAATGTCTCTAGACATAGCTAAACGCATATGTGTGAAGGTCAGCAAAATGTCTTTCACTCCTCCCTCCTTCATTGAGAAACACTGGCCTATATGTTGTTTTTAATCATATGAATTGAAAGACAAATAAGATTTTCTTTTAAAAAGATTTTTGGTTGTTGTCGCTTTGGTTCATGGAATTACTCAGATAGTCATTCCTTTAAGTGTAGTCTGATATAATTTTGGTCTGGGGTTGCAGAGAGGTGTAACCTCCTTACAATGTTGAGGAACAATGCTCTTCATATCTAGTCAGTAAACTTAATGAAAAAGAGATGGAAGGGAATATTGATTCTACTAAGAATGGTGGCATATCATGTACTGTTACTGACGCAGAAATTATAGGAAGTGTTTTGAATGTTAAAAGGTCAATACATACTGACAAAAAGTCATAAAGAAGATGAATTTACTGAAAGCTTCTTCAGCTTCTGAAGTAATTAATTAGGAAGCCAGCTACATTATACTGCCAAGAAAGGGCTGCATTTTCACATTCTGCCTTTCAATTTTAAGAGAAAGAGACAAATGACAAGTAAACAAGTTGTTATCTGTAGTTTATTCATAAAAGCAATTTCCAGGGTAAATCATAAGGGCAATGTTGTTTCAGCTTTACCCCTGTTTCTTTCACATCTGCAGTTTTGATAAATGATAATTGATAGTTATTTAAGCATTCCAATGTTCATTCAGAAGACATGTATTAAGCTTCTCATGCCAGGCTCTGTGTAGAAAATACAGATACTAAGAAAAGAGTCTGCTTGAATATCCTATTAAAATAATTCTCAATGAATAGAAAACTTCTGATTATAGATACTACTCAGCAAAAATCTATTTTTTGACTTTTCAAACTAATTCTGTAATTTTAAATATCTGTCTACAAAAGTTATTGAGAAGTATAGGTAAAGGTATGTATTAATATTTCTGTTATGATTATGATCTCTGAGGCTTAAGATTTTTTTCCTTTTCATGAGATCATCTAAGAGTTTTCACATTTTAGATTATTTTACACTGAAAATTTAATTTTGTTATGAAGAAGGTGCTTACATTTCTTTTCTTCCATGTGACAGTTATTAATTTGGTCAGGTGACAAGATTTTAGTTTTTGTGGGTCTTTATGGACTTTATATTTTTTTTCTTTTGATTCTTTGTCTGTCTTTAAACCACTAAATAATATATGCTGTCTGGTTGCATATAAAATCCTGTGGGATTTTCATTTGAATTGCATTAATTTTCCAGAACAGTTAGTGGGTAATTAGTTATAATTAAGTTCACCCCATTCGTGAACTTAGGGCATGTTGACATCAGGTTTTCTTATATGTCCTTCAACAATGTTTTTAAACCTCACAATGAAAGTCCTGCTTATTAATTTTTTTGGTTCCTGTTGTTACAATATTTTTTTTTTCTGATTAGCTTCCACTCCTTACTGGGAAGCTATTAATTTTTGTGTATTCATCTTTTGTCCTAGAAATTTTCTCTCCTTTCTTGTTACTAAAGAAAACCAAATATTTTTGGCTTTTTTGTTCTTTTTCTTGTGCCCTTATTTCTTATCTTGTTTTATTGCAAGGATTTCCAGTACAATTTTGTTCAGGACTGAACCTAACAGTCACAATTATCTTGCTCTTGCTTTGTTAGTACTACATCTAAAATGTCACCATTCACATGATATTTACTGTATGTTTTTTTCTTAATATATTTCATAAGGTTAGAATGATAACCATATATTTTTTGTTTACCAAGATTTTATTTTTTAAATCAAATTTAGTGTCTATTATATCATAAACTTTTTCTAAATATCTTCTGAAATGAAAACACATTTTTCTTTTTTCCCTCAGCCGTGTAATGTAGTTAATTATACTGACAAATCTTCTTATGGTTAACCAGTCTTTTATACTAGCACTAAATCTTTCTAGGTAATATATTTTTGTTTTGTTTCAAACATATGGTTAAAAATCACAGTGCATTTAATGCAAGATGATTAGAATTGATGTATTTTACAAGAAATAAAATCATTTTCTCAGACCTAAAACTTAATTTTTTGATTACTGTAATTAGACAATATTATGAACTTTCCTTATTTCATCTATGATTTGAAATGTGAAGCAGTTTTTAAGTTGGTATAATTTAATGAAAAATATATATTGTAATTTTGGTTTATATTTTCCCCTTTTTAAAATAATTGGCTTTAATACTATTTGGTTAAGCTCTCTTAATATGAGAGATCATGTGTGTATGAGATACATATGAGATTTAAATAAAATTTATTGTCATTTCATCATGTATCTTGTCTCCTAAAACAACATTTGTATAATCAGAATCTCAAGCTCAGTACCCAAGTTAACTTTGCCTTCACATGTAATGTGGGCTTACCTCTTTTATGAAAGCATATCAGTAACTTCTCTGTCTTCCCATGGTTTTTCAATCAAGTGGCACAGAACTTTGTGTTGATTGCTTAAATTTGCTTAAAAACAATTTTTTGAAAGTTGTATTACTTTTAATGCAAATCCCTATTATTAAATATCAAACATAAGTCCATAAATTTATACAAAAGATGATTTGTTCATGCATTCTATGTGGTTTTTACATTCATTCCATTAAAATGAATGAAACATAACTTGATTTACAAAAGGATTAAAACATGATTAAGCTTCAGGAGTGATGTCATGTGAAATGCCTAGATGGGAAATAATAGATCATTTATTTTTCCTTTTTTAAATATTGAAATGTTTTAAATTAAATTACTTTATGGCAATTATTTTCAGTTTAATTCACCTGACTATGATTAGAAATGAATAGGTAAAAATATGCCTGGAACAACAGCTGATTTTGACTTTTATTCTTGCAGTTATATCTCTGGTGGTGGTTTGTGTAGTCGTTAGTTAAGTAAGGATAACCAACTTTTGTCCAGTAATGAAAATTATTCATATATTTAAGAAAATTAGAAAATAAACGTGCAGTATGCAAAAAAAAGATGTCATTGGATAAATTATCCATATTCTAATTTTTTTGGTGGGGGGGCGTTAGTAATAAGTGAATTCTGAATTAATCTAAAATGTATTACTGTGAGTGTCTCTTTTTTGAATATTTATTAATTTTAATTAATATTAAAATGGTTATCATTCACAATTGAAACAATTTTAAGAAGTCTCATGAATGAATGAATTTTATTCTATACATTTTAATCTAAGAATAAGTACATAATTTTTGTGTACTTAGTACAGAGATAAATGTGTAATTCATATAGTAATTTCCTGCTCAATACATTAAGAATATGTAGTTTGCATTCTTATTAGTCAAATCTCATACTGTTTAAGATAGATCAGATTAAATTTATCTTTAACATTTGAAAAGAGAAAGAAACATGCCACATGTCAGAAGTCTAGACCTGAACTGTCCAGTGGAATTTTCCATAGTGAATAAAATCTTCTATAACTACATTGTCTAACATCATACCCAGAAACAATATAAGGATATTGAGCATTAGATATGTAGCTAGTACCAAGGGGAACTACATTATGAATTTTATTTAATTTTAATTAATTTGGTCTTGTATACATGGATCCACATGTGACCAGTGTCTACCATATTAGACAGTGCTGGTCTAGAATCAGGTTCTCCAACATTATTCCACTACTACAATATCAATATAACTCTGTTTTTATAAAATAGGCATACCAAATTTGAAGTTCAAATATCTATTATTAAAATCTGTTTGGCTAATATTTCACATGTGGATTAACTTACCTTTTAAATAGCATACTGCCATAAACTAGAAAGATTGTGAACAAGCAAATGCTGAAGAATTTTTATTGTGTGTAGGAAAAACTGATGAAGAGCTAGTACATTTAACCAGTATATTTATACCAGTTTCCATGCCAACAGAACTTTGATTATTGGGATATTTGATGATAATTTAAACAATGGAATAAATATGAAATATACATCCTAAGGCCATTTATATTCTCTATTTATGTTAAAAAATCCTGAACTAAGATTACTTGTTAGTAATTTTAGTTTAAATAAAAATGTTCCTAAGACCCTGTTATAGAACTAAGTGGGCCATAAAAATAAATTTATATTTGAAACATTAATTTCTTCTCAATTATATTTGTTACTGAGGTCCATATTTTCAAAGAAAATTAAGCTATCCATTAAGTTTATACAATGATGTCACATTTACATTTGTAAAGCCAGAAACAATCAGAAACCACTTTTTTACATAGTGAATGACTACTATATGTTTTATTTTGTTTAATATTTTTTCAGCAAATACATTTCAGAAATTAATTGTTGTGTAGGCTTTTAATAAAAGGTATTAATATTCTTAACATATAAATATACATGTACATTTATGCATACATACTTACATGTATACCCTTTTAGAATTAAAACCAACATAGAATTATTTTATTAATACTGCTTGAATAACCTCATTTAGTCATTTTGTGCATGTAGACACACATGAAAACTAAAATATAAATACTAAATATAATTTCAAAAATTTAAAAAGTGAATCTCATACAAATAAAAAACTGAAAATAAGGGCTGAGTTGTGGCCTAGCAGTAGAATGCTTGCCTAGCACATGCGAGGCCCTGTCTTCAATCCTCAGCACTACATAAAAATGAATAAATAAAATAAAGGTATTGTGTCCAACTACAATTAAAGAATAAATATTAAAATCTGAAACTATGTCAAAGATTTTTAGCTATTAGAAAAGTAAACTAGCAAAATGGTACAATAGTTTGAGAACTTTAAAACAGTAGTTTTTATTATCCATCACGAAAGGATGCTGAATCATATTGCTAAGTTAGAGACAAATTTGATTAATATAATATATAGCAATAAAACAATCTCTTTTTTCCAGAGAGAAAAATATGCATCCTTAGTGGACGAAAATATATAACTTAATAGTTTTCTGGTCCTAATAAAATAATAAACAGTAAGTGTGTCAAAAACATATCACTGAAAGAACTGAGTTTTTGAATGTGTCTTTCAAACAATGCTCAGTAAGACATTTAAAGATGTATGTCCATGTATGGATTTGTAACAAATCCCACCAATATGTACAACTATAATGCACCAATATAAAAATGAGGAAAAAATACAATAACAGACAAGTGGCCTTTATCTTATTTTAAGGCTTTTGATTAAAAAAAAATAAAAAAAAACATTTCACAGAAAGGAAGTATTAGATCTTAGAATTTTTTCATCAGGATAATGCTTTTTTTTTTTCAAACCAAAACTATATTATAATGAAAAAATCTAGATTATTTCTTCAGAAGCTTTTGAGAGATAAATTATTTGATTTTGCAAATTTATTCTTCACATTTTACCTACACTGATAACCTTAGAAAATAGAATTTTGTGCATTTTAATGTGGTGACAAAGACTTTAAGTAACATTGCCTATCATGTGGGAGGGCCTGGGTTCAATCCTCAGCACCACATAAAAATGAATAAATTAAATAAAGGTATTGTGTCCAACTACAACTAAAAATAAACATTAAAAATAACAGCATTATTGTAATTATTGATCAAAATAGAGTGGAGTCTGAATGCAGACAATACAGAGTGCAAACCTTCCTGTTTTCTCTCGGAATTACAGCTATGATTTCAGAGACCATTCTGCTGCCATCTGTCAGACTAAGGCTCTTTCTAGGCTAGAAAGATTCTTTGGTTAAGTTATATGTGCTGGTGATGGGTTGGGGTGGGTTGAAAACCTAAAACTGGAATGGAGACGATATTAGAAGAAATCCCTCTTTCTTCCTGCCTCCCTCCCTCCCAGCCTAATTTTTTCCTCCTTTCCTGTATTTCTCAATTCCTTCCCTTTCTTTGTTCTTTCTTTCTAGGTTTAGGAGGCTTATTTCTTATAGCTGAGAAGGTGAGTGGTGCCTGCACTAGAAGGTGAGGAGACACTAACAGCTCCTAGATTGGTGGGGTAGCGAAGTGTCATTGAACAAGATGCATAGATCATAATAAGCAAGTCAGCAAACATAAAAAAAACATAATGGTGGGTGCTTCTCTCAGAAGAAGGTCTGTATAATCTGGATTTTTTTTTGAATGGGAAGTCAAAGCAACAGAAAATACATAGGTAGAAATTTTTTCTGTGTTGGATGATAGCACAAAATTTTTTACATGAGTCTTCTAGAGATATAATGCAATTCAATTTAAAGCAATGGGCAGTGGGGTGGGGAAGTAGATAGAGTAGCATGGATATCTGTATATTAGGTATTGACACATTATAAACTTGAAATAGCAAAAGTACTGAGGCAAGAACAAACAGAAATCTATATTATGGAAAAGAATTTAGCTTAAGAACTATGGTGTTTTGAAAAAATATACTAATATTTTAAGATTTGGGATTGTATTTTTGTTTTCTTCTTTTGATTGTTTCTCTTTCCTATATTTTTAAGAATAATTCTGTATTTTTATTATATGCCATATATAGCATATTGTATCAAAGTTCAAAATCATGTGGTAACCATAATATACACACACAAACAGGCATCACACCTCACACTTTTATTAAATTCAATAATTGAAATGGGGTTTTCTTTGCTCTTACTTGTCAAAATTTAATAGTAATAAGGTATATATAACAAAAAGAGGCAAGGGATATAATCTCACTTTGCTAAGAAGATTGGATTATAGAAAGATTGCCAAACCATATGCTGCTCAACATTTTATGTTTCTCTTTTTTGTCAAAGCAGATCTGGCAAAGAAACACATGTTTTAAGTTTTGCGCCAAGAAAAGATAATCTTCACTTCAGCATTTATTATGCACCATGTATACAAAATGCAATGAGTCAACCAACTCACACTTTAGTTTCATGTAAATAAAACGTAAACACAAGAAATGTAATATCTAGTAAAATGTGTCACAAAGGCCAAGATAAGAAAATGGATTGCTAAAATATGCAATTAGCAAATTCACTGAAAGAAACCAGGAGGATTTGGACATGAGCCATAGAAATATAATTCTATACTTTTGGCTAAGAACAACATTATACTTATAGAAAAATATAGACTCACATTTGGAGAGAAGTTCTGCATTTCATAAAAAAAGAATGAAAGAGAAATATCTATGAAGATAGGTGAAAGGCAGTCATATAAAAGTGTCAAATGTGATTTTTTTAAAAGGATGGGTGCATGCATATGCTTCATGATTTTTTTATGTTTCAAAAAGTGATCATATTCTTTCCAAATATTTGAGAAAATATTGTTCAGTATTACAACACTTAATAATTTGTAGAAACAGAGTTTCTTCATAATGGCCTAAAGATTGATCAACTTTTTCTCCAACTATAGGGGAATATATGTATTCATTTATGGATTGATCTTTTTATATTTTTTTAGCTTAGATACTAAGCTTCTTTGAATCAATGCACACAAAACCAAATTGACTGTGTTGTCTAAGTGGCAAATTAGATTTAATTATGAAACTTATAGAGCTCATATAGTTAGGTTTTACTAATGCTAACAGACTACTACCAGTAGTCAATTATTCCAAAAAGTTAATGGTTCTGCCTGTTGAGATATCATGAGAAACTAGTATGACAATGGAGGATTACTAATCAACAGGTCAGATTTAAGTGTGGCAAGATAATAGGAACATTGAAACAGTGGCAGCAGCCTCAGAGGACTGTTTTTTAAAATATTAAAGTCACCTGTAGGAAAAGGATGGAAGATAATTTTTTCTAGAGTCAGCTGTATATATAAAATAAAAAGTAGTTAGCCTATTTAAGTAGTTTTTGGGCTTTTGGGATTAGAATCACCACCCGTGATGGTGATTGCCACATAACAACATCAACAGTATAACCACATCCCAAAACCTATAGAAGCACCTCAATCATCATTGAATTAGAGCAGTGGCTGCTCTAATACTGGGTCTCTACTTATGAATCACTGATGATTGCAGATAAATACCTTCTTAAATACTCAATTGTCAAATATCAGAATTTACTAAGTAATCCTTCTATGTTACTTTGAAGCTGGCTTGAAAACACACCAACCAGTTTTTACTTCTTCCTTTCATCAAGTCCTAAACTGCTCCAGTGCAAACTGTAGAAACCCATGTTACTCCATTTCCTTTCTGACAGACATTGCAGTGACCATATGTATCTTTAGTTAAATGCAAACTACATTTTACATGTTGCTTAAACTTTGGCAGCACATCTGGGAAACATTTGTGGTATATCCCCATATGTCCTGATATGCCAGTGAAGAACAAATTATTCATTTGATCATTTCAGTTACATAAGAGGTAAATGAAAATGTTTGACAAACATGACCTGCAATATAGTGTAAAACAAAAAGAAAATAGTCAACAAGCACCCTAGTTGACACCAGTTTGTAGAAAGAAAAGGAATTTGTGAGGGAAAGATAAATATGATTTCAAATTTGAAATCTCATGTTGGGTTCTTCTTTCTGTCTTTTCTTTTAATTGACACTGGAGCATATTAAAATCTTTGTTGTTCATGTGTATTTATATGGTGGAAGGGTGCCATCTGTAAGCTTTGAGAGGATCATGACAGCTGGTTTATTTCTAGTTTATTAATATTTTCCAAGTATATTCCATTAAATTATTTGCTCTGGATGAATTGAGAAACTGGATGAGATTCCCTATTTAGATCATTGTATTCGATATTAATTTGGGTTGTACAGAAATTAGCTATGCTGCCTTGGTCAAGAATCCTTAATTGAGACCTTAATTTTTAGATTTGTAAAATGTGGTTATCAAATACAGACTTCTCAGGTACAACAATTAGGTAAGATAAAATGTGAAAAACACTTAGTAGAATATCTGCAAATAAAAGTGCTCAGTAAGTACAACTTTGTTTTTATCAGGCACCTAATTTTTGCTATATGCAGGAATTTAAACCCTGAGAAGGTAAAGCAAATGTAAAAATCAATTAAAGAAAGACACATCTCTGATAATCACCTGATGACAAAATTCAAGATATGACAGATATTGAGAAGCTTAAATTAGCAAGATAATTATGAGTAGCATCCAGGAAATAGTCTGAAAAAATATACATATAATAATTATTCTGTATAAAATTATCTGCTATTTAATCTGGGACTTAGGAGTGCCAAGCATATGAATTCGTTCCTTCTTTGAAATGTTTCTATAGCATACAAAACAGTGAGGGAAATAGTCCATGGGAGTCTCATGTTTATCTGAAACAAAATTAAGAAAATCTGTTAGAATACTGATTGCTTTTCATTATTGAGTATGTTTTCAGAATCATTTATTTTCTGTGTCCAGAACTATACAGTAAAATAGCTTTATCAATGGCATTTTATATACCAAAAGGACTTGGAACACAGGCAGATGTTCCTAAAGAAGAGCAAAGGTAATTTTACTGCAAGATAGTGAAATAAAGATAAAATCTTTGAATAATTGAGAAAACAAAATAGGAGAAACTGGTACTTGCTGAGAGAAGTTAGGTAAACTTGACATAATAGTATCCAGAATGCCTTCTTGGACTGCAACACTGTGAACGTCTAGTACGTTCGGGTCCCTGGGTAAGGGTTTCAAAATCACCGGGACACAGGGAAGCAGAGCCAAGGCAGCAATTGCAACTGCATGCTGAGGTTTATTTGCAAGTTCCTTTTATATTCTTCTTCTAACAAAGCAAGCAATTCTTCAGTAACATTTCATCTACATTGCCCAAATATCATGTCTCAGCGGGTACACAGAGCTAAATTCAGATTGTTCCTGTTCATTTGATAAGTACCCTCCCAAAGTTCATTGTAGACATTATCTAATCCCCAAATGTACTGTTCCCAGGTCCAGTATGCAGGAAGATTCTTCCTCTAGGCCAAACCATGCAGAACTTGTGGCTTGCGATAAGGGGAAGAGAACTTTTCCTCCTCCTAGCTAAGGTTTGCCTCAACTGACCTAAATCACGGCCACAGCTCTTTGCAAAGTGTCAGGCTGAGGGAGCTAAACTCTGCACACTTAAATTCCAACACAACACCACTGAAAGCAGTGGACAGCAAGGCCCCTGGACATTCCATCAGGTGTCAGACTGGCCTAAAGGTGAGCTTCATTTAGAATTTAATTGCAAGAATTCTTTCTCAGGTCATTAAATGTTTCCTTGAAGCCATCCTTTACTTACCCATATTCTACTTACAGACTATGGGGAAAATATCAAGTTCAAAGTTGATCTTTCATTTTCTAAGGGAAGATTGAAGCTTGAAAAGTAAAATGTCAAAGTCTCTCTTGGTCAATGGCAGACAGCACTTTTTAAATGTTATTCTCCAATAAAGAATGGTAATTCAATAAAATTATCAATTCTTTTAAATCAGAATGTAACTTTACTATGTTCTCTCATGTCAATGTTAGAAATCATTGCAATAAAATTCACAATTCAGATGTTTAAGTTTAAAGCAAAAAATAAAATAGAAATACACTCTCTCTGAAGATCTGTCCTGACCTAAATCTTGTAGTTTTCAAAACATCATTAGCCTAAAATTAGCACATATGTAATTTCCAAATGCAAACATATGCAAATAACCTTGCATATTTTAGCTTCTAGGATTGGGACTCAAATCTGTCCCTGTGGTTTTAATAGTAATAATTTATATTAATTTAACAAAATAACTGTGCACCATTTTTGACAGAATCATAGAAGTTAAAATTTTAGATTTACAGTTTTTTAGAAAGTACAAATGCAACTTTCTAATGAGTAAACAGAGCTGTGGTCGTCCAAGGTGGGTGCCTGAGTCATTCAATGCTGTAATTATTTTTTACCTTTGCCCAGATTCAACAATTGCAAATTAATCTACCATGAAATTATATTCTATTGAAACTGCAGTGTAATCTGAAAAAAGAAATGAATAACTTGATCCAAGTTAAGGCAAAGGGCAAAAAGGAATGGAGATTTGAGTTCAATCTGCAAGCTGTTGGGAATTCTTTCATTTAGCTTTCCTTCCTTTATGCCACAAGCAATGAGCTCTATATGTGGAGCAAACCATAGTTGTTAATTTAACTCATTTGAGATAAATATGATTTTTTTCCAAGAAAGATAGAGTAGCCCCTGTATGTTATGGATTGATCAATACTATATGAGCAAATTGAGTTTCTGCAGAGTTATACAAGTCCAGGCATAAATAATGAAAATAATTTAAAACAAACTGAGATATTGGGAAAAGGCAAACATTTATGAGTCTAGGCAAGATTTGTAACTGGATATTTATTAGTTACATGTTGGCTGAGGCTGTGTTCCCATGCAACTCTTGAGACCCAAGTAGTGTTAGACATGCTAGTATCTTGTTTGGGGATCAATCCCAAGCATACCAGTGGAGAAGTCAATATATGATACAATTAATAAGCAAGTTACCCCTGGGATACATAAAATAAACTTCAGAGTTGTCACATCTGTGAATGAGGAGGCTGCAGTTTTTTTTTTTTTTTTATCATTAGTTGTGGAGTAGTCCCAAAGGTTTAATCTTTCCAGCATATGTCATCCTTTCCCCTCTTGACAGTGGATGGAAAAAATCCTAACAAATATAGGTTGTTCCTGTACATCTAGAAAACACACACACACACACACACACACACACACACAGAGAGAGAGAGAGAGAGAGAGAGAGAGAGAGAGAGAGAGAGAGAGAGAGTCTCATGGGTTAATTAGCAGTTTTAAGCAAGTTTGAATTTACCAGGTTCTATGGTACCAAGTAAGAAGATATGATAGTAATATATTCTCAGAATGTGGGGATAAAATGAAATTATGAAATATTATAGGGAGTAATAATAGGTTCCTCTAAACTATACACAAGGGTGTAGCTCAGGTGAAATCTATGTACAACATCCTTTCTCTTCCTGGTGCTGCAGAGTAAACTGCATTGTCATAACTACAAGCATGGATTTAGCTCAAATGAGGTTTTTAGCCAAAATACTGAAGAACTCCTGGAAATAGAGTCCCCTTTGCAGTTGAATGGATAAGGCTCTAAGAGTCTGATATGATGCCATGCATAATGTAGGTCATATTGCTAGCTCTTTGAGCTTCACTCCATGCCCACCAAAAAAACTCCTGATTTTAAATCAATCCCAGATAGATTAATCTATAAAGAGAAGAGTTAATACTACATACTAATATAATTTTATTTGGCATTGTAAATTAGTGAAATTTAAAAGTTGATATCATGATATTGGCCAAGACAAAGTCAAGTTCCTGGATCTAGATCATGGCAACTTCATCAGTATATTATGAGACCACATAGTAATGCCTCTTTAAAGAACTATCTAGCCAGTATTAAGTCTGGTAAGAAACCTGCAATCCTCAGCAATGGAGATCTAGTTTTTAGGGACTGAAATACAGAATAGTGGTGTATTTGTAAGATTTCTGTCAGCATACAAAAATACCTGAGACACTACTTATGAAGGAAAATAAGGTTTATTTTGACCTATAGTTCTGGGAGTTCAAGTTCATTAATATGGACCTCTATTCATGGCAGCACATCATGGTAGGAGCATGTGCCTACCAATCTAACAGAGACTGAGAAATGGGATCTGCGTATATCAGATTTACTTATGGACCTTTGGAGAACACTCATCCAACCATAGCAAAATTCTTCTTTATGTGCATTTTTATAATATTTTATTCATGTGTTTAAAAAATAATCAGGTTTCAACACTGACCATCCTAGGAATATGTAGAATGAAATGTGCAATTCAGATTAACTCTAAGTTTAAATTAATTGGGAAAACATCCAGTTATATATGTATTCCTCAGAACTATTACTACCTCAATTTCTAGGTTTAAAAAGTTGAAAAGATATTGTATACTCTAATTCTATTTAGAGATTCAAAATATATATTAACCTTTAAAGATTTGGGATATCTTTAAGATATCTGTTCAACTTTAACTCAGAATTTTTCCTTTCTTCTCTAAGGCCTCCTACTTTCTTTAATGACACATTTATTAATATCCCTTAGAATATATTAATAAAGGTTGAATGCATTGTGATTATTTATTTTGCCCTGGAATAATATTCAAATCAATTTCTGCTTATCTTCTTTTTTACATAACGTTTGTTTCTTAATAATATTACAGTTTACCAAATATAGAAAACTGCATTTTCATTTCTCAGATCACAAGAAAATCTTTTCCAATTCTGTGCAAATATTTTTTTCTGCATTTCCTAGTGTACATCTATTTGCATTGCTAGGTCAATATGCTTGAGTTGCAAATATAAACATTGAAATGATCTGAAACTCCCTCTGACAGAGAGGTTTCCCCCACTGATAGTCATTTCTCCTTGTGTATTTTGCTGTGTAAAAAGTTCAATTCCCTGTTCAGATATTAAGGCTTTGCAAGGGGTGGGCTTTTATGTCATTAACAAATTGTGAGTATCTCTTTCATTACCTGGAAGGAGTGAAGATAAAAACAACACCGACTCTGAAAGCATAAACAAATAAAAAGATATCAAAGTCTGACTGCTAGCTGAGGTTTTCTTTAAGCTCAATATATATAGGCATCTAACTGGGAGTGGGGTGTGTGTAAACATGTTTATGTGTGTATGGCACTGAGTGTATGTGGGTACACATATGTGAGCAACCATGCATGCATGCCCATTAGTTTGTCTTACAGCCTTGTGTCAACTGACACCTTTTTTTGCTTCTAAAAAGAGACTAGAATCTTGATTTTATAATACATTTTCTCATAGGAACAATAATTGTGAAATATCACAGTGAGTGAATCCATCATTACTAATATAAAATGTTTAAACTAAGAAGAGAGTTTATATTTGAGGGTGAAATATATGGAAAAGAGAGAGGCATTGAACTACACATTATTTTTTTTTGTGTGTGTGTGAAAAACCTAAATGAAATTTGAGGGTATCTAGAGAAAGAAAAAGGAACCAAGAGACCCAGTACTGTCAGAGTCTCTCCAGAGTTTATGTGATTGAGTGGATTAGGCACTTTCAATAATAAGACTCAGGCTTAATCTAAACTTTAAAAGGGACATATGGAATTTGTAATAACTCTCCCTAATGTCCATGGCACTTTCATTTCCCATTTAGCTTTCTTTTCATTAGTATGTCTATGCTGGACACTAACATGTACCACATATTTTTATTTAACTACATCTCTGAGGATCTCAGAACTGTGTGGACAATTTCAGCCTCCATTAAAAATCACATTTATCAATGATTATGAAGGAGTGAACAACTACAAAATAGGGAACAGACTGATTTTCTCAAGTTCACAGAGGGAAGCTGTAATAGAAACAGGAGAATAAAGTAAGTTTTGTGATTTGATTAGCTGAAAGCTTCCTACTGCACCTTGTGGGCAGGAGGCAATAGAAAGGAGTGTGGAAATCACATCAATCCACTGGATTAGCACTGCCATGAAATGGGATGGTCCCTGTGCATCTCTTGAAACATGTATTGTTTTCTAATTTTGGGGGGTATAATATTCATAGTAGTATCTTGTGATACTTTTTTATGTCTGCAGTATCAGTTGTAAAGTCTCCTTTTCATTTATAATTTCACTTATTTGTGTCTTCTCTTTTGTAACTTTTGCTAAAGCTTTGTCAATTTTTACAAAATTATTTCAATTTCATTTATATTGTATGCTTTTTTCTAGTTGTTATCATTAATTTCTACTCTTGATATTTATCACTTTCTCTCTTCTTTTTTCTTTAAGTATACCATTAGGTTATTTGGGATATTCCTTTTCTTCCTTCCTTGCTACAAGGGATTGAACTTAGGAACATTTAGCTACTAAGTGACATTACGAGCCCTTTTTTGTTATTTTTTTTAAATTGAATCAGGATATCAGTTGCATAGGGCTAGCTTTAAACTTGTGATTCTCCTGCCTCAGCCTTCTGAGCTTCTGGAATTTTAGGAGAGCACCACTGCACTACTGCACCACCCATGCCTGGCACTTATTTTTGGTATAGGTACTTCTTGTTAGTAATTTTCCTTTACAAAGTAATCACACTATATCCCATGTTTTAGAATACCATGTTTCCAGTTTTGCTTGTTTAAACATACTTTCGATTTTTACTTTTATTTTTTTCTTTATTCTGGAGCATAGTGTTTAATTTACACTTAATTGTGAATTTTCCAAGCCCCTTTCTTTTATCAATCTCTATTTTCAATATCATTTACTCAGAAAAGATAATCAATATTATTTGTTGAGAGCCACAGCCGAAGGGGCCCCAGCAAACTTCCAGCTGCCAGCTGATGATTGGCTCACAGCGGCCCCAGCAAACTTCTAGTTTCCAGCTGATTGGCTCCTCTGCTGTGATGCTATTGGGCTCTTTCGTGCCCTTTCAGACCATGGAGCTGCTCATTGGGGGGGCTTTATTTGGCTGCGCCCATGCAAACCAGCCAATTGGCCTCAAGAGCAGGAGGAGTGGGAGGGTTGAGAGGCTTGTGGGAAGATGTGGTGGCAGTTGGGCTGTGAGGGAATTCCTTAAGAGCTCATGTTGTCTGGCATGTGTTCTAAAAATAAAGTTGGTTTCTGCTTGATAAGTGGCTCTTGAATTGTGCCAGGCCAGACTGCAGCAATCATTTTAGTTTTTTAAAATTGATTATTTATTGTTTTGTGTCCTAACATGTAATCTGTACTTCAAAATGATTTAGGGGTATTTTAAATGACTATGTATTCAGGTGCTGTTAAATTAACTGTTCTGTTCTAAAATGCACTTTATATAGAAAATTTTCTTATATTTTTCTTTCTGTGTGATCTGTCCATAATTGAAAGTGGTATATCAAAGTCCCCTACTATCATTGCATTGCAGCCTATCACCTTTCAGATCTATTAATACCTGTTTTTAATGCTTAGAATCACTAATTTTGGGTGCCTATATATTTACAATTCTTATATCCTTTCAGTGAATTAACCCATATATTTATACGATGGCCTTTTTCTCTTGTTTTAGTTTTTTTAAAATTTAAGGTGTATATTATCTGATAAAGTATAAGCTACTCCTGTTAGCATAATTACAGCTATCTTCCTTTTCCCCACCCCTAATTTATGATTACTGTACTTATTCCCTAGAAATAGAAAGTAGCCCAAGATAAAACCTACTGGGAGTGTGGGGAAAGCAGGCCCCCATAGACATTGGGATCGCCATCCCAGGTGCCCTCGAGGTGGCGTGGAGTCTCTGTCAGCACGCGCTGGGGAGGAGATTGAACTCCAGCCGGAAGAGCGAGGTTTGGGTAGGCATTCGGTGTTGCCGCCAGGCCTAGAGGAGGAGTCATCCCCAGGAACTTGGAGCTCACCTGGGGATGGTGGCATATGCTCCCCTAGTACTTCATCCCTGGCCCTTGACCAGGAGTCTCCTGTAGGAAGAGGGATTGCATGAGGAGATATCAGTATAGAGAAACGCGAGGACCCGGAGGCCCCGGCTGGCGAGACTTCTGATCCAGCAATGAATGGCCCCAGAACTAGAGCAGGGAACTTTGGGTCCTCCTATGCAGTGTAATCAGGATGAAGAATCCTTGACTTTGCTAATTCAAGTGCCACACATTCAGCCTCAAAGTCTTCAGTGGAATCTGAACCCCCTCTGGAACAAACTGGGCTTCTTCACACAAGACTTGGTTTATTCCTTCTTCTTGCAGTTTGCTCCAGAAAATAAATTAAGTACCAAAGAACCCGAGATCAGTGTTTCTTTAAACAATGCAGTGATAGTACTGGCCAAATCTCCACAGAGCCATGGAGGTTGTCGAGAGTGGTACTATGGTTTAAACAAAGATTATTTGAAAGAAAAGTTGTTTCTTAATGAAGAAAATGTTAATGAGTTTCTTGAAAAGGTCCTGTGCTCTCCATTCACACAGAAAATGTCACTGTCCCCACCATTAATTGAAGTTCTTCAGGTTACTGATGAGAAGATTCAAATTCACGAAGAGTTACAAGAATGTAGTAATCCTAATCAGCTTCAAGGAAAGGAAAAAAAAATCAATGAAGAATGTTCTCTAACTGAAATAGAAAATGTAGATCATTTTACCACCTCTACAACTGATTCTGATTCATCTATAGCAGTTAAAGCACTAGAAGTAGATACTTGTGGTTCAGTTGCAGGATTTCAACAAGAGTCTCTTCATGTTTCTCAAATGCTATATGGAAAATCAAAGCGAACTGAAGCAAAAATGGAACCTGCTTTTATTAAACAGAAAGGTTCTACTGACTCAAATGAGGACAAAGATAATTTAAAAGAACAGGTAATAACCAAAGAAAAAGAAATGGATGGACATCACATATCTTCTTTACTGAAAAAAACTATAGTTCACAATATACCTGATTTTGATAGCATAAAAGAAACCAATATACAAGATGGTACTGTGCATATTATTAAAGATTATGTGACACATTGTGCATTAACTTTTCAGAATTCTTTGCTATATGATTTAGATTAATTCTATATTATTTTGGAAATTAAATGTTGAGTAAAAAATTTTTGGACCTAAAATAGTTTCTTTTTGTTAAACAGTAAAACAAAGATAGTCAACAAAAAATACAACTAAAATTTGGAATTTTAATTCCAATGGGTAAAGTGTAGTTTTTTCCCTTTAAATAGTTTAATAGTTTAATCTTGGAGATGTTTTATAATTCATCTAGTAGATATATTTTTTGAAATAAATAGTTTTAATACAACCTGTGTGTGAGTGTGTGTGTGTGTGTGTGTGTGTGTGTGTGTGTGTATATATATATATATATATATATATATATATATATATATATATATATATATATATATAATGACTTCTGTGTTTATTTTTGCTTCTTCTGCTTACCCTTACTTTCAAATTTCAAAATAAATATTCACCAAGTTGTGTTTGTCACACAAAACAAAACAAAACAAAACCCTACTGGCCTGGAGAAGTGCTTGTCTCTGTTCTCTCATTGAGGAGATAACCAGTTCCTCCCTGCAATGGGGAGAAACTGGTTTCCCTGTTCTCTCCTTGAGAAGATAAAGAGACTCTGAGAAACAGGAAAACTACCTGCCTCTGTTCCCAAGAAACAAACATGCCTTTCACAAGATCAGTTGATGCTTACTATGTCAGTCAAGAATAAATCCACCACTAGCCTGTGGCTCTGATTCTAGCATAGTACCACTCTCACCATGTAAATGATGACATTCAAGGGGGAATTGCTGTTGACCTCTTTCCCTTGCTGCTTCTGCCCCTCTGTGTGCAGAGCAGCCTTGTCAGACTCCTGAAAATAAACCCGCTTCTTATCTCAGGTGTGTGTGTGTGATTAGTCCTGTGCCACTTTTCTTTCAACTCCTGTTCTCTTTTGATTTCCATTGGCAAGAACATTTTATTCCTTCCTTTTCAGGTTATATATGTCCTTACAGGTAAAGAAAGTCTTTTTTAGGCAGCATATAAATTATTTATTTTAACTACTCATTTAGGTACACTGTGCCTTTGATTGCAGAGAACTTCACTTATATTTAAGGTAATTAAGGTAATATATTTAGTGGATATTTTCTATATCACAAATATCCTCATTCTTCCACCACTACATCTTTGACTATAGAGTGACCATTTAGGAATCTTTAAGCCTGTCTTTTCTATTTGTCTTTCAGTTTGTGTGGCAACTTGACCATACAGATAAAATTAAAGGCAGTTCAAAGCAACACTATTAATAAAGCTTTCCTGAGGTGAAAGCCCAGTGGTTCTAACTTTAAAGCATAGAGGCTGATTGTTGTACACATGGTTCAGGTAATTGGAAATGATTGCAGAACAGCTCACCAAATGTGTTGAACAAAGACATAACACTTTTTACTCACCTTTCAAATCACTGTATGGGTTTATTAAAGAGCAGATATTCTAATAGATTTTATGTACTAATAGATTTTAAACTTAATGTGTGTATGGCCACAGAGCTACAGAATCCTGGTGTCTTTGTGAAGACAAGTGATCATGGTCATGGCTGGAAATGGAGAGAAGACCAGATATTCAAAAATGACTCCTGAAAGTTTTAGCAAACTGTACATTAAGACTGAATAAGTGGCTCATTTTAAAATTATAAATTAATCTTATCAAGAGCCAGTCAGAATGCCACAAGCAATTTAATATTTGGATCACCAGCACTTTGCTGTGCACAACATATATTGATGAGCTGCCATTTTTGTCTCTTGTGAAAATTAAATGGAAAATTCGTGTGGAAAAAATACTAAATGGTTCAGTTATAGTAAATGTGAGCTTAGTGCTAATTAACATTCTGAGTCTTGGTTCTCATCTAATTTCAGATAACTAGACTGCATAATAAAAGAAAAACACAAAGGTTTTCACAGAAAGAGTATATCTGAACACATTTTTTTTCCTTTGGACAATAAAAGAACATTTTCTTCATACAGAGTGCTAGACTAAAAAACAAATTCATCTTCTGTTTTGGAAGAATACTCTCACTTCTACTGTGTTTCTATTTTACCTGGTCTAAATTTATACATCTATAACCATTATAATTTACTCTTATATTATTTTCTATTTGTAATATTAGGACCATTATTTCCTATAATTAAATATTTTCAAATTACCTTTATAAACACACACATACCATTTAATGTATTCGTTCTAGCCATGTATCTGACAGGAGGTAGATTTCCCTAATTCTATCCAACCCTCAGTAGACCACATGGAAACTAATTACCCCCTAATGATCATTAGCTCCTAATTGCCTCCTAATATTACCATTTTTTTTGCAATTGTCACAGCCCCTAAGTGGATAATGTTTGCATAGCAAATTCTCAGCGAACAGTTTCCAAATTGAACCAAATTATGAATTTAGTGTGTTTTAAGCTCTATCCCTAATAAAAGTCTTTTATCAAAGACAGATTTTTAGAAATCTTTGAAATTTTACTCCCTTTATGTAATTATTTCTGATTCCTTATTTATTTTGAGGGGAAAATTATTTCTTTTTATCAGTTCTTGAAAATTTTTACTGAAATACAAAGGCAGACTCTATCAAGAGGATTACAGAAAGTTGCATACAAGAGTTTCACCTATCCAGTGAGAAATTAATAAAATAATTAACCTAAATGTAAAGTGAATTTTTCTAATTGACTTAAATAAGAGTGCACAGAAGTAGAGGGTTGTATTGATGGAAAATCCGTTTAACAGTACACTTCTTCCTGGTGAACCTGTGGCAAACAGAGAAACAATTTTAAGTCCATTATTGTGTTTTGTATTCCATTACTACTTAGGTCTATTCAGTATAATGTATTTCAATTCATGTAATATACATTCACATCAGATACAGATGAACAAATAAATTTATTTAGAATCAAAGCTTTGTCCATAGGTGAATCAATGACCAAGTAAGATACCAGTACAGAGATAGCAAGTAAGGTTCATTTTGAAGGAAATTATGAGAATATGTGTCAGAGTTACCTGCATTGTTCTTCATGGAGAGTTTTCCTACAGGGAATCCTATGGGAGCAAGAGGACTAAGGGGGGCCTAGCCTGATGCAATGCTGCTGCCTCTCTTTCAGATAAAATCAATATTCTATTTACTATTATGTTGGTTTTTAAGTGTAGAGAGAGTTTTTCTCCACTTACAACACAGAAGCACTGACAGTCACAGTTTTTTGTTGAAATAGGCATTTTCTAATTTTTTTTTTTTTGGATTCACTAACTTATTTCATATATATTCTGAAGTTGCCCCCCATGCTTTCTTTTTTTCCCCAAACTTATTTCTTATATGCAATACAATCTCATAATGTTTTCTAAAGAATTACAAAGAAATTTACTCATATTTGTATGCTATATATTTAAGACACATCTGCTAAGTATTTTTAAGTATAAGGAAGAGAATTATAATATATGTGTCTTCCTTTCCAGCTCTGTGGGTCAAGATTGTTATTGTTTTTACCCTATAGGTTTGCTTTGCTCTTGTAGGGTTCTAAGACCTCTCCTTTGTGGCAAAGGACAATGTTAACAGATCTTAATATCAACAATATACCACCTATAACAATTTGTTGTTATTAAGACATTTACAGTTTAGTCTAAATGTATAGAAATGTTGGATTCAATTATTGTCTAAAATATAATCAGTAGTTTTGTAAAAATGTTTACAGATTCAGACGGTGGACAATGAACAGCAAGTGTCGTGTAGAATGATTTGGAGGGGATGGGATTGAGAATATAGATTTAATATATCTGAGGGAGTGTGACAGAGAAATCTAATGAAGAGAGTTAGTAGAAAGGGAATAGACAGGAAGTATTCTGTACTCCAACTTGGATAACCTTTCTCACCATATTTCATGGGGGCAGCCCTCAGAGTAGTTCTCCAACTGGCCAGGTACCAGGTACGTTGGAAGATAGAAGAGTACATATAACAAACACACATGTATTTAGAAAAATACAAGATGTTAAAATAGTAAAATTTGGAGGGGGAAAGAAAAATGAAAGAAGAAAAAGGAAAAGAAAAGGGAAAAGGGCAAATATAATACCTCTATATTAAATTATCCAGATGACTCAGTCCTCAAAATCCTATTTAATGCAAAGTTCTGTTTTCACATATATTGGGAATGTGAGGGCTGGAGGATAAGGGGGTAGAAGAGATAGAAGAAAAATATACTCAAAAGAAAAACCAGGGTTGTTGCTAGTTTTAGAGATCCATATCTTCTGTTTCTCTTCTTATCCAATAGGTGGCATTGTCTCTTTTAAGCTGGTGTCTCTGCCATCAAAATGGTGTAGGTAACCAGGGTGGGAAGTCTGGTCTTGATGTAGAGCATTTGGAAGTGGGGAGTGCCACTTGCAAGTCCCTGCAAGGAGAGTGCACCTCATGGGTCTCTTTTTGTGATCCCTTGTCTGAGTTGTGTGCCCGGTATAGTCTCCCTCTCTTGCCTAGACATTTCCCAGTTCCTGGTCTCTCGGTTAGGCTACAAACTTTAGTCCCCTCCCCTCTCACTTCGCAGTTCCCACCTACTGGACTTCTTACACTCAGACTCACACCAGTTGGGCGGCACCCTCGTTGCACTGCACACCTCCCTAACTGGGAGCTGTTTTAGTGTTGAGTGGTCACTGTTCTGAGTTATCACCACTGGTTTGGGGGTGTTGGATACTTGGTACCTGGCCAGATGGAGCACCACTCTGAGGGCTGCCCCCATGAAATATGGTGAGAAAAGTTATCCAAGATGGAGTTGGTCTTCTTCCAGTGCCGGGGTGTCTGGTAAGCTGTGGGGAGCTGGACGATGGCATTATGCTGTGGATAGGTAATAGCCAAGTGACCTGCATGAGAGTGGAACAGTCTGGAGTTCTGCAGAGGTGCTGATTGGTGATTCTGCTAAGGTGCTTGAGAGCCGTGTGTGGGCTAGAACTGCGGGCTTTGGCTTTGGGGACCCAGAGGTCTGGAGTGCTACTTGAATGCTGAGGCTCTAAGCCCTGTTCGGGGGTCATGGGTGCTGGTGATTTCTGTGGAAATCAGCTGTATAGGGGTTCTCTTACACACTCTGAGATGCAGTATTCCAACTGGGTGAGATATGGGTCATCGAGTAACACAGGATGCTGACTCCCTCTGGCCTGCCATCTGAAATCCCTGGTCTGTCCTTTAAGGGAGATAATTTATTATTCTTTATTTAATCTCTTTAATTCATTCTCTTTATTTTTTATTGATCTGTTCAGATGTTCAATTCTTTTCTTTATTCAGTCTTGTTTGTAACACTATGTATTCCTAAGAACTTATTCATTTCTTCCAGGTTATACAATTCATTGTCATATACTTATTATAAGTTTTGTCTCCTGTGACCTGTTGTATTTCTCTAATGTCACTTGTAATGTCCTCTCTTTTATTTATGATTTTACATATTAGCATTTTCTCTTGTTTTTTAGTTCAGATAAAGTTTACCATTGTTTATGTTTGCAAACAATTAATTTTAGTTTCATTGATTTTTTATCACTTTTACAGTTTGTTTATCTCTTTCTGATCTTTATTGTTTCCTTTCTTCTAAAGCCAGACTACTTTAGTTCTTTTTCTATTTTCTTGAGAGATAAGTTATATCTTTCACCTTCATGTATTTGAACATTTGTATTTATCCCCAGAATCTGAAAATTTTATATTTCTTTAAATAACCTTTTTAACTTCTTTCATTAAACTTCTATAACTTGAATACTTGCTCTTTTGATGCTGTCTTGTCTTCTCAATCTTTTTGTTGCTAATACTTTATATTGCATTTTAATTTCACTCATTATACTTCTCATCTCTGTTAAATTCTTATTTGGAATGTTCATTTTTTTCCTGATTTTATTGGCTTTTTTCTCTTAAGTTTTCTTGAAATTTGCTGAATTTTCTTAATGCATTTATCTGAACTACTTTTCAGACAGTTTTGTATATCTCCAATTTTTCAGGGTCAGTTACTAGCATATTGCATTATTTTGGTGGTATTATGTCTCCTTGTTTTTGTTTGTATTTTTTTCTCTATTTTTACATCTGCACATTTGAAGAAATAAGATCTTATTTCAGTTTTTGAAGAATGACTCTGTCTTGGAAGGTCTTCTCTAATCAGCCCATTCAGAAGTTCTGGGCAAGCTATGTAGCATGGACAACATTTAGCCAATGTCAGATTCCTATGGTATGCTGGCATGGTGTCTTGAGTTGGTGGCACTGGGCCAGAAACCTGTACCACTAAAATTAAAGCCTTTGGCTGAATCTGTGGAGGGTGAGATGAATCTGTATCTTCAGGACTGATTTGCAAATTTGGTTCATGGGGATTGACCTGGTGTTAGTGTAGTCTTTGGGCCTGAGATTGAAGGGGCATTACATGGGAATGGACCTGGAGCCTAAGTCCATAGGCATAAGCATAGGGTTAAGATCCACAGGAACCATCCTGAAACCTGGGTATGCAGAGGTTACCAGCAGAACCTGGGTAACCCAAGTCTAAGGAGGTGTAACTCATTCTAGGGTTTACCAGGGTGAACCTAGGTCCCTGGTGACTGATCTAGATCCTGGGGTCAACCTGCTAGCCTGATACATAGAGCTGTGGGATCCTATCCTGGAGTCTAGGACTGTGGAGATTAGCTGGTCTGTGGGTCCATTGGTGCTCATCTGCAGGCTGGATATATGGGGTACACGGATACTGGCCTGCATGTCAATGAAGACTAGCCATAGTCTTGCCAGGTCTTTGGTTACATGGACATGTTCTTGAAGTGTATATTTATAGGGGCCAGCCAAGGGATAGCATTTATTGGTAAAGGACTAGATTCTGGATCTCCTTGAGAAGACATGTGCATGGGTCTGCTGGAAGTTGAGACTAGGGGGCTAGCATAGAGAATTTGTCAAGGGGGCTATTCTGGCACAGTGCAGGCTTAGAGTTTGAGTACATGGGTGATGTCATTTTATTTGAAGTCAGGGTCACTAATGTGGACCCAAGAGGAGATTTAGTAGCAGTTATATATACCTAGCTGACTCTGGGATAGTCTGTAATATGAACCTGGGCTGCAGTGGCTGGCCTGAGGCTTGGTAATCCTGAAGTCTGGAAACATGGGAGGCAGCCCAGAGTATGGATCAGTAGAGCTCTCTTGACCTTGGGACAAATCTGTAGCCTAATTCAGTGGGGTTGACCTGGCACAGGGTCACTCTGGCATTTAGGCCAACTGGTAATCTGGTGATACTAGAGTCCATCCAACACTGAAGTATCTCATACACCAAGTATGCTAGGCAGACATGGAGCCTATGGCCATGGGATCCAACCTGATACCAAGTCAAGTCTGAAGGCTCATTCTCCAAAAGCAGCCTGAAGTTCAGGGCTATGCAAGTCTTCTGAACTTGGATTTTACTAGAAATGACTGGTATTGGTCTCTGAATTCAAACCTGGGTCTCATTTCCTTCTTCTACCACCTGGAGGGGTATGTGTGTTTGTATTTTTGTTATTATTATTGCTATTATTGTTTATGATGATGATTATTATTTTGGTACTGGAAAATGAACCCACAGACATTTTAACAATGAGCTACAACCTCAGCTTTATTGTTTATTCATTTTATTTTGAGGCAGGGTCTTGCTAAGATGTTCAGGGTGGCCTCAAACTTGTGATTCTCCTGCCTAAGTCTTTAAAGTCATCGGAAATACAGATGCACTCCACTGTGGCCATCCCTGAAGTGTTCTGATTGTAGTTTGAGAGTTATAATGACATGATGCAAAATAAATCAGTCCTTCCTATATCCTTCAAAGCCTCTTTCCTTACATACATGCGTCACTTAACAACAGAAATACATTCTAATAAATGCATTGTTATATGATTGTGTTGCTATATATGCATTATAGTTTGTACTTACATAAACCTAGCTAGCATAGATCAATCACTTGATGTGGTCTTTGGATATAATCAAGAGACATGATAAACATGAAATGTATGAAGTTGTTACAGATATAACATGGCGTACTACTTTATGATAAACTTGTTTTTATAGGCACAAGGAGTATATTCTAATGATAAAAAAGTATGGTATACTAACTACATATAGTAGTAGCACAGTCATTTATTTTTAGTATTAAGCATTATGTACCCATACCATCTGTACTACCATTTATATGATGGGCAGCACAGTAGGTTTGTTTGCACCAGCATCACACAAACATGTGAGAAACACATTTCAGTATTATATTTTCAAGGCTCTTGCTAAGCAACAGGAATTTTTCAGCTCCATTATTATCTTATGGGAATACTGTTGTATATGTGGCCTGTCATTGACCAAAAAATTGTGATTATGCAACACATAATAATATTTCTTTGCTATACCCAGGTGTTTTCATCTCTCACCTGGTCTCCTTACCTTTTGTAAAGATATTTTTGTACAGAGATAGTTGTTCCAACGTATGTTTCTATGCATATAAAAAGTAAGAAATCCTATTCCACTGTATTGTTGAATTTACAGAGAATGTCAAATATGTACCCCTGTATTTCTATTTTAGAAATAGGATGCTGAAACTCAAGAGAGGTTGAGTGGCTTAGGCCAAATCATAAACACTGAAATTGAATTCCATGAAATTGAAATCCATACTCTGTTTCCATTTGGGAAACACCAAAATAAACTGGGTCAGAGCATATGTAGACTACTGAATATGTAGAAAGATAGTATAGAGTATTTAGTGTATAGAACATAGATTCAGACTTAATACTATTAAAAACACCTCAGGTTATCTGCAAAGAAGAGGTGCTAAAGAAAGATTGCTTTGTCTTCATGTATCCTGTTGATAGTTTAGTTGCATAGTATCTTAGCATATATTACTACTCTTTAGGGCATTACTGATATAGATGGCATTGTCCTATGTATAATTTAGCATGGATAGTTGACAGAGAGGCTGTATTGTACAGCTGACAAGAGCACTTCCCCTAAAGTCAAATGCCAGGTTGGGAAGCCTCACGAACTGCCTACCTTGCACATGATCCTTGATTTATTTTTGTGCTTAGTTTTCATCTCACTAGGTAGTTGTGAGAATTGGATGAATTAATACATGTGAAGTCCATCATTGTTGAAGAGCATGTTGTAAGTGGCTTAATAAATGTTAGCCATTAATGATAGTATAGATTTTGTTTTCATGCATCTTGGCTTAATGCAAAATGAACAGATTTTTAAAGAGACTAAGTTCAAATTCAATACTCCTTATTCCTGAGGAGTGGCAGACACCTCAATGCCCTAGGCCAGGCCTTGGGATCCTAACATCTAAATGCATCAAAAATATATAAGAAGAAATTGTGTTTCATAAGTAGTAATAAACTTATTTTGCTAATATAGGTAATAGGTTATTTTTTTTACCTTAAGTGAATAATTTCATGCACTAGGAATAAAAAATATCATTCTCTTTAGAATAATGCTAGCACAGTATATATGTTGATGTTATGAAAGTCCTTTTTCATGTACTTTAAATGATGCAATTCACATACACATACACACTCTCACAAAAATGAAATATGGCCTAATGATTTAAGATTTAAACACTCTAAAATGAAATGTGGATCTTCTTCCTGGAAGATCCCCCAAGAAATATGTCTTCATATTAAACATTCTTCAAAATTTCTAATGGTAAGTTTGATCTCCTGAATCAGAGCATCAGTACCTGCTATTTTATTTACCTAAGCTGCTCCTCCAAGTTTCTTCCATCCTTACCATCAAGCACTCTTTTCCCGTGAAGTCTTGATTGGCTCTCCATTTCTTTGTTAGTGTCCCTACCTCTGATTTTTTTGGATTATCTCTGCCATAGTCCTGCACCACATAACCATGACTAGGCAAATTGTGTTCCTAACCACACTGTAGACTCTAAAATGAAAGAAAATTGCTTTCATTTTGGTATTTTAGATGTCTGAAATGGTCTCTTGCAGAAACTCAGTAGATGTTTGATTAAGTAAAGATCCAGTTACTTTACATAAGTAGGGTGATATGGATCCTTGATACTTTTTCCTCGTACTTTATATTCCTAATTATTTCTTTTTCAGATTCCCTAAATTATTTGAACAGGTAAACCCTATTGCTTTATATACATATTTACCCTGAAAGATTTTACCAGCTGTTACCTTGAAAATACAAAATCTTTGTAATGAAGTTAAAATTTTCACATTTTTAAAAACCTTTATCTAAGAATGTTATAAATATAAAACTTTAATATTGTTTCCATCTGAGGTTGAAAATATTTTCTCTGTGCTACTATCTGCAGATGGTAAATAAATCATAGTTATAAGAAAAATAATGTCTTTGGATTTAAGAAAACTTTTAGTCATCCTTCACAACTCATTGCAGATATAATTTTATATCTCCTTTCTTGTCTGTTCCCTCCATAGGGATCCTTCTAATCTCTGGGCTGTTGCTAAATCTTATATATAGTGAGGCATGTGCCATTCTATAATATTGTAATTTTTGATGTCCATCTTCATATGTAGGCTGCTTTCTAGTAAAATTTAAATCCTCAACATTTTAACCAGATAAATTTTCTGGTTTGAGACACCACCAGTCCTCACAGGCTAAACGGAAGCCACATCTTTGCCCAACCTGCTTTCTGACATGAAAATCTGAAAAGAAGGGAAACCTTCCTCCTATCATCATCTCCTAAATTTATGTCATCTTAAAGAAGAGAGAAGGCTGAAAGAGGAAATTGTAGTTGGAAACAATACCTTTATTTTATTTATTTATTTTTCCTTTAATTGATTTATGTAGATTTAAAATTTCTTTAATCAAATCCTGATATATTGATAGGTTTAATTTTTGCATGAAACTCCTTGTAAAAAATTTAAAGAAATAGTTTAAAATTTTTAAGTTATTATTTTATTTCAAGAGATCAAAAATCTTTAAAAAGTATTATCCTTTCCTAAATTCACTAGTACAAACATCATTTTAATTGAATTTTCAACTGCCAAAAATTATTATAAAAAATTAGAGCTTCTTTCTCTGTAATAACGCTATCTGAGGAAAATCCTATATTTGTTTTAAAAAAGCATGAGCATTTTAAACAACCATTACTTTGATTATTTCTCACTGTTTATTTATTAAGACATATTAGTTATGAACTTGACAGAACACTGACCATAATGAAAAATAAATATCTTATAATTAAGATAAATCATAACCCATTCTGTTGGAAACCAGTATGCCAGTCTTTTATTTAATGTTACCCATTCATGTAAATAAATAATTATGGGTAAGGTGAAATTAAAAGTTAATATTTTCTGGAGATTTACTGATGATTGATATGTTTGAATAAAAAAATAATGACTGCACGGAATATTAACAGTATGCAGAAGTGCATCTCTTCAAATTAAGGTTTCCTCTGTTCCCAGCCTTCATTCCTGCTCAGCTCCACAAAAGGCAATAATTTAATCAGTGTGAGAGATTAAGCTGCACAAGCCTGTTCCTGCATTGTTCAGTAGGACAGATGTCTTCAATTACTATGACAGTGTACACTGTGTGTGAGTCAGAGGTGAAGTGTGTGAGATTTTTAGTTGAATTTTATTTGGATCAAATCATTTACAAAGAGCAAGCTAAGGATGAATTGCTAATGGAGAATCTGAAAGAAGTATTACTAGAAGGTACTCTAGGATGGCATGACTCAGCAGAGAACTTCTCAGTGATTTGGGCTGATGACACCCAATCTGATTTGGAGTGTTTGATCTCTTCTGTGAAAAAAGTATAAGGATATTGAGAGGTTGTGCTATAACCCATTTTGATTCATGTTGCCTATCCATAAAATATATTTCTTCAAGTGATAAGGACATGTATTCTTTTTTTTTTGAACTTATTTTTTTAGTTGTAGTTGGACACAATACCTTTATTTTATTTATTTATTTTTCTATGGTTCTGAGGATTGAACCCAGGGTCCTACACATGTGAGGTGAATGCTCTTCCACTGAACCACAACCCCAGCCCATGTGTTCATTTTAATAGTAAAGAAATACTGATTCTAAACTCTTCTTCTCTACTTTGGCATATTCTTGGAATTTAATCTTTTTTTCATGATTATACTTGAAATATCCAGTTACATATCTCTCAAACCTTACCTCTCAGGCCGAATTTTTGCTTGCAAATTTCCCCAAATACACGAGTTTCCCAATATTTCTACAGATTCTCTCAAGATTTAAATCTATTCAAAGAGGGATGCTGGAGTCAGATAATTGAAGGGTTTATCAATTTTAAATTGGAGCTCACAGCTTAATTGTAGTATCACAGTGAGATTCCTGTGTCTACTCCAGCTCACAGGCTAACCTGAAGCCACCCCTTTGCCTAACCTGCTTTGTGACATGAAAAGCTGAAAAAAAGGGAAGCCTTCCTCCTAGCATCATCTCTTATATTTACCTCCTCTTAAAGAAGACAGAGAAGGCTGAAAGAGGAAAGAGATCTACGTTAGTTAAGGGTCCTTGATTTGGAAATGTCCATTCAGGAGAAAGTAGATTCCTCCTCCATACCTCTACATACCTTATCTCCATAAATGACCATAACTTCTGCCCACATCAACAAGTGTTCTCATCTTTAAAACAAACTGTTACTTCTTTGAACATCGAAAATCATGGAAGCCTTGTACCTACCCTGAAACTTTCATTCTTCCACCCAGATAATGGTTTTCAGATGAGTCACATCACTTTTAAAGACTCCCAGTGGCCTTCAAACATTTCAGGCTTCCAAACTTCTGACCTCCAAAATTGTCACATGTTTTTTTCTCTTACCTTTTATCTCCTCTCCCTCGATTCCAGCCAACGAATCCCCTTTTAATTTCTCAAACACATCAGAATAGTCTGTGTAAGGCCTGCTCTGCTTAGGCTGATTTTTCACCAGGTCTGCAGCTGGTTTCTGTTTATTATACATGTTTCATCTTAATTATAGTCCCCTCAGAGAGACATTTCGTGACCTCATCATTTCCCATCCAGACATACTTCATCATAATACATATTCCTCCCTGGTACTTTCTAGCTCATTTGTTTTTATTCATTGTTTTCCTTGATTTATTAAAGACTTATTTTATCTCTTTCCACTTCAAAATATTCTGCTTTGTTTACTTATCTTCTTGAAGGCATCTCAGCCCAGGACAGCATATATGACATAATGAAAGTTCAGTAACAGGTGCTGAATGAGTTAATAAGTGCATATTCAGAAGATGAGCTGAATGATTATTTCTATTTACAAGATAAAAATCCTTCCAGATGATGTTAGCTATGTGCCAGAGATGTGTAGGTGAAAGGGTACAGTTGTTGTGATTGACTTATGCTTAATGATTTCTCCTGTCATATCATTACAATATCAATATCTTGAGTGAATTCCTTTTTACAGAGATTTGAGTTTTATGGAATAAGAGCCTTATGAGAAATTGGTTTTGTTTCTAGACATGTTAAATGTAGCTCAGTAGCTCTGGATTTTAAAATAGAGTGCAAATATCAATTTGGCTTTAGACTGTATTAACCTCTGAGATTTGGGTGTGCCTGCTGACTACAACAGGCTTTTCAAAAATTTACATAGATCCAAAAGACATAATGAGAAAAACAAATTGTGCACACAACTGATTAGGTCAAGCTGTACACATCAGATGAATGTGTGCATAACAGTGATGATAAAGGTGGCTGCCTTTATTTTTTTACTGTATAACAGGTGAGCTATTATGTTCTTTACAGAAATCTTATACACACATTCTCTGATATAGGGGTAATTTTTTTGGGGGGGTTACCAAGGATTGACCCCAGAGGTACTTAACCACTGAGTCACATCCCCAGCTCTTTTTTAAACATTTTGTCTAGAGACAGGGTCTCAGTGCCTTTTTAAGTTGCTGAGGCTGCTTTGAACTTACAATCCTCCTCCCTCAGCCTCTAGAGCCACTGGGATTTCAGGCATGTGCCACAGGCTACAGGATTAATTCTTAATTCTTTCACAGTGATGTTGCAACTGAGTCTTAAATGTTAAGAAAATGACAGTTACTGTCAAGTAACTTAAGTTTGAGAATCAGATCAAACCTGGGAATGGATCCAGAAATGTTTTTTAAACTATTGTTTCTCTAAATAATTTTTAATAATAGGAAGGTTCTACAAAGTAGCTCTTTACTCTGTACTTATCCTCATTTAAAACCCTGGGAAGTACTTTTGTGTGTGGGGGTGGTGGTGGCACTGGGTATTGAAATCAAGGCCACTCAATCACTGAGCCACATCCTTGGCCCTTTTTGTATTTTACTTATAGACATGATCTCATTTAGTGCTTAGCACATAGCTTTTGCTGAGTCTGGCTTTGAACTTGCCATCCTCCTGCCTCAGCCTCCTGAGTCACTGGGATCACAGGCATGCCATGAAGGAAAAAACTCTGAGAGATTCTGAGAATAGAATGGGTACCTTAACAGTACAACCTTGGTTCAACATCAGGAAAGAGGTTGCTTATTCTTTTTAGCTCTCTCTCTTTTCTATTTTACCTAAGATGCATTATTTTGAGATCCTGCTGAGTGTGTGGTACAAACTCTATTTCCTAGCCTCTTCCAACCCATCCACCAGTCAACACAATGTGATTATTCTGGCAGAGCACATGCATATACAGTTTAGTATCCAGTTTCTTGCCTGTTAGATTAGCAGGTACCAGGGCCAGAAGGTTCTCTGAGTTTCAAAGCACAGCCAGGCAGAGAATCTGGGGGAAAAGGTAACAGTGGAAGAGGATTCGAATGGTTAGTGCATGTGTGAGCCCTTAAAAGGTGTTAAGAGAAGAATCCCAGAAATATTTGGGAAGAACTGCAGGGCAATGGAGTCTTTGGGTTAACTTCTGGGAGCAAAATCCATACATTTTAATTATTATGGTTAATTTGCAGTATATAATGAAAGATAAACATTTTTTTTGTCATAAAAGACTGTAAAATGAATTAAACTTCTAGCAACTGGACATGAAGAGAATTGTTGTAGTGTTAGTCTCCATATACCAGATAAGTAGAAAGAAGGAGAAGCAAAGGGAGATTCAGGAGCAACAGAAACAGCAGGAAAGAAAGATAAAAATCATTTGATTAATAGACCATCACGTTAAGTGAAAAAAGTCAGACTCAGAAGATTAAGTGTCAGATATTTTCTCTCATACGCCGAAGCTAGAGAGGAAAAGGGAAAGCAAAGGTAGGGGTGAACTTTCTTAAAAATCAAAGGAATATCAAAAGAGGAAAGGCACCAAGAGATGGGAGGTAGGGAGGGAGGGGAGAAATGCTGGGAGGTGATATTGGCCAGATTGTATGGTTAGATTGTGTGCATATACAAATATATAAAAATAAATTCCATCAATATATATAATTATAATTCACCAATAAAAATATGGGAAAAACAATCATTGAAAAGATAATTAAATTACAAACAAACAAGAATTTAATAAGCTGGTAGAATAGAGAGATTGGAAACTGCAAGGACTGTACAATTTATTACTTACTGCTATGCACATATGTTTCAGGTAACAATGTATAATCAGTTTTATTTATAGTGTTCATTCAGACATTCTCAAATAATACATCTCAGACTTTAAAATTTCTAAGTCTTACTATAAACATTTTATATCAGTAGGCTCTATTAAAATTTTGAGGCCTGTAATTAGGTCCAAGATTTCAGAGATCTTTTTTTAAAATAAAATATGGAACACTTCACGAATTTGCATGTCATCCTTATGCAGGGGCCATGCTAATATTCTCTGTATCATTCAAATTTTAGTATATGTGCTGCCAAAGTGAGCACTTGCAGAAATTTTAAGAAGACTGCTTAGGTTAGTTCTCCCTAGAGAAAATAGCCATGTAGCAATAACTGAGAAATCTTAAATTGCTTTCCTTTATAGAGCTGTAATTGTCCTGACATAATTGTGAGACTATTTTAATGTTTACATCTGCCCTGAAGGAAATGTTCCTTTTATAAAATGGATATGGACTACTAGTCAAAATCCATTGAGGTGTCCTAGAAGAAGTGTCTCTGCTGGGAGGTCAAATGTGTGGACACCTGATCAAAGGTACAGACAGCTGGTGAGCAGAGCCTGATATTTCTTGAACAGAAATATTTTGGGGATTAAAACCAATAAAAACCACTGCAGACTCTTTCTGGTGTTTATCAAGCCACTATTTGTTAAGTCCTTTGTGAAGAAAGAAGTAATAATCAGCCTTCACCTACAAGGAAGCGTGAAAAATTAAGATACCATTTCTCTTTAAGTAGGTTATATTTGGAACCTGCACTTGTGGCCACACATAAAACCCACAGTAACACCCCCTCCACACACACACACACAATGTCAATATCTTGGGGGCCTGACTCCATCCTTTGGGATCCATGGAATTTGTTTGTTTACAGAATGGTTGTGTCCTTTTATATTGAGAGCTGCATGCCAGCAGATCCTACCAACTGTGGTAGTTTCTCATTGCTTACATAAATGCTGCAGAGCCTCAGTCTCATTTTTAGTACATTTTTGAAGATTTTCATGAGACCACTAGTGTTCAGCCTAATTACCATCCATCATTTAAGAAGAGAGATATTTGAACAAACCAATAGGTTTTATTATTCCCACTATCCTTAAGAAATTGAGATTATTGCCTTGTTTTTGATCCAGCTCCTAAATGTGGTTACCTTTTAGGTTTTACTTTTAGTATTTCTATCTTGATTGTAGAAGAAAGCTTTAGCTGTAGAAATAGCAGTTAACTAGGAAACTGTGTGTTGAAGCTGTCCAAACAAAGGGCTTCCTGTCGATGCATCCCTCAATTTTCAATTTTCTTTTATTTTGTCATAAAGCTTTTAAATGCATAAATGTTTCTCTTTAATCATAAATATTTACTTAGCATAAAACATGGCAGATTCTATTTTTCATATTACTTCTTTTCTTTAAAATAACTCTGCATGAGGAGAATTAAGAATCATTAAGATTAAGTAATTGGTTCGAATGTGTAATATTCTGGGAACTTTTCACAGCATCAAGCTGCCTTTATTGGTTTGCTCTCTTTTCTCCTTCCTTGACACTGATTATCTCAAAAGATGCCTGTATTGGATTCACTGGACCTGGAAGGGGAAAGGAGAGGGGAGAGAGAAGGAAAGAAGAAGAGAGGAGGATGGGAAGAAGGAGCACATTGGGAAAAGAAAACAGACATACTTAAGTAAATTCAAGTGCCTTTGAGGAATTATTGAAGGCTATATATTTCTTTGGATTATAGGTAAGGGGAAAAATTAAATGCACCACACTTCAATTCATGGGAATAAAATACATCCTCAAAGAAGCTCTATTCATACATAACAACTTTATTATTCCATTATTCATATCAATTTATTTTCAATCTGCTTGCTTGTTCATAAGGATTCATAGCTAAAAATCTTACTTACATACAGCCAAAGATATATATTAGGACAATCCAATCCATCTAGATTTTTATTTCTGGAAAGGGATACATATTTTTGAATAAATAATTACATAGGAAAGACAAGTCTATTACATTTCCATTGATTCATCAGACGTTATGTGCATTTTTCTCTAATGCACACCAGATATCATTTTTAAGTGCTACCACAACTTCATCCCTTAAAAATCAGCTTATTTGCCATTAAGATGTTTGCATCAGACACCATTTCTGCACAATAGCTTTTCAAAATATAAGCCTCATACGAAGATGACATTAAACATTCTAAATGTGGCCTGGTAATTTACATATGAAAAAAACACACATCTTCCTCTGTCCTAACAAATAAAAGTAAAAATGATCACTGAATAGGAATGATAAACAGAGAGACAGAGAGAGTAATTTACACCTTCACCTCCAGGATTAATAATAAATTGGATGTAATTGAAAAATTTCTACATAATTCATTACTTTGGATGAAGATAGATTCAAAGATTTTTCAATAAGAAAGGAAAAATGCACAGAGAATTGTATCTGTAGGTTCAAATACAGATGCAAAATTATGCCAAGATTTCATAATATATTTCTATTGATAAACACTATAGTTAAATGAATAAAAAAATGATGAATTATGTTATTTATGTAAGCATAATCCTATGATTCTCCTTTATTAGGATCATTTGAATGAATAGTATCATATTTTATGCACAATATTCAAATAATAATTTCATGAATAAAATATTTGGGGAAAACAACTTTAAATAATATTTTAAACAGAAACATATCTTTTTGCCTTTAACAGACTAGAATATAGTTTGTCAAGCATGTAATTTTTGGAGGGAAAATGTGTATTGTAATTTAGAAGGTACTATTACATGACAGAAGCATTTATTTAAAATTAAGAAAGTTTAGGATTTAGTATTAAAAAGTTTCATATAATTGCAGGAATTACAATGAAAAAAGTAGTGTAATTGATAGATCTCAATGTGCTCATATAGATTAAGTAAATTCTTAAATATTTATGTAAAAAGTTTTGATTAATTTTAAAGTAATATTTCTTATAAATGACCACTGACATAATGACAGTAAATTTAGCAGCAAATTCCCAGTCTGAAGTTTTGTTTTTTGTGCTTTCAGTTACATTCAATCAAATTGACAATTTCAAAGATAAAAAAAATGTTAAGTTTAAAATGGAAGGTTTTTCTGAGTAACAAGAAGAAATATCACACTATCCCACTTCATCCCACCTGGGACAAAAATCATCCCTTTGTCCAGCATACTATTCAGTGTATTCTACTTTACCATTAGTCATTTCATAGTTGTCTTGATTATCAGATTGACTGTAACATTGCAGCAATATTTATGTTCAAGTAATATATATTTTACTTAATAAAAGCCCCAAAGTACAAGAGTAGTAATACTGGAATTGAGACATTTCAAAGAGAAACTGTACAGTTTTTCCTTTAAAAGGAAAGATGAAAGATTTTAATTTAATAAGGAAAGAAATAAATAATATGCTGACATTGCTAAGAACTGTCATAAAAACAAATCTCTATAAAATTGCAAAGAAGGATATGTGAATATTTCTAGTTTTATTCTCATACTTCAAAATGAAAAGACATAAAATACTTAGTTAAAATGGAAAAGGAAAAAATGAAAGAGGCATTAAATCTGTGTATGAATGAATAGAAAAAAATTAGTAAATATAGGATTTGACATTATCTGTGCTTTCATGCATGCACTGAGATTTGCAATATATCTCCCACAAAGATAAGTGGTGCTACTGTAAATAAATGCAGTTGACTTCTTAATGAAGAAATGCATAAAATGAAATAATGTCGTAAAATAGTTTCTATTGAGATATCTATGGATACTAGATATATTTGAATCCAAAATTTATTAAAATTAAATGCTAATGCTAATTATTTTTTTAATCATTAGAGATTAAAATATCAAAGCATAAATTATAAATAATTAAATTAAATAAATTATTTGTATTTAAAGAACTTTGTTTTTTTTTCTTTCTACAGGTTTTTTAAATTTATATATTACAGCAGAATAAATTACAATTCTTATTATACATATAGAGGCACAATTTTTCATATCTCTGGTTGTACACAAAATATATTCACACCACCTCATGTCTTTATACATGTACTTTGAATAATAATGATCATCACATTCCACCATCATTTCTAACCCCATGCCCCCTCCTTTTCCCTCCAACAACTCTGCCTTATCTAGAGTTGGTCTGTTCCTCCCATGCTCCCTCTTCCTACCTATCCCATTATAATCCAGCCTCCTTTAATCAGAAAAAAAATTGGACATTTGGTTTTTGGGGATTGGCTAACATCACTTAGCATTATCTTCTCTAATTCCATCCATTTACCTGCCAATGCCATAATTTTATTCTCTTTTATTGCTAAGTAATCATCCATTTGTGAATATGCCACATTTTTAATCCCTTCATCTATTGAAGGGCATCTAGGTTTGCAGAACAGACTTTTAAAAAATTCTTCCTTAGTTGTAGATAGACACAATATCTTTTTTTTTATGTGTTGCTCAGGATCAAACCCAATGTCTAATACATGAGAGGCAAGTGCTCTACAAGTGAGCCACAATCCCAATCCCTACAGAACAGATGTTTAGATTTATTTCCCTTCATATGGACATGAAATTCAAGGATAATTGTTTTCTTAGCATTTGAACAACAGGATAGCATTATTTCTATCCCTAGGTGGTAAATATTCATTTCTGATACAGGATCATCTATTCTTTTTACATCAAAGTTAGAAGAAAAAATATGCTAATAGGTATTTTACCAAAATTATAAAGCAAAAGGTCTTTTATGCTATATTATTACCTGTTCTTATACTTAGACTTGAGTGAAGGAAACAGAAGAAAACTAAAAAAAAAAAAAGAAAAGAAAAGAAAAGAAAAACTTTCTTGGTTTTGAACATGTCTATATAATCATCACTACAGAGGAAATTTTAAGATTCATTGTTATAATTATTTTAAGAATTAAAATAGACAAAGTTTCATACATATTGAAAAAAGCAGCTTATTCAAATTTTCTATTTGATTAATATGCAGAGATATCATAAGTAGTTATGTAGAGAATCCTGGGTATGTCTGAGTAATACATTTATAAGATCCTTAGAAGGATCTTCTGACCCAGAACCTTCTTGTTGACAGCTGGTAAAATCATTAGCTGAGGATTTTTCATCATCCTCTGTATATTGTTTTATAGTGCAGTCCATGAGACTTTGAGCTGTATCTCTCAAGTTCTTTCTTTATCACAGGAAGGTTGAACTAAATCTATCTCTGAATATTCTTACTAAAATAAACTTGTAAAACTATGGTTGATATAAATGCAGGTGTATTAATCAAGTCCCAATTCAAGAAGGACAATTGCATAAATTGAATAAGGATATGTGAAATACAGGAAATAATGCTATATAACTTTGGTATTGAATGCGTGCACCCAGGCATGTTTGTGCATGTATGGTGTGAGTGTTGGCAACAAATTCAATATGAGAACAGTTTTTGGCTTAAGAAGAAATTCAATTGTCAATGAAATAAAATTATTCATTTTATATTTTAAACTTCTTTTATTTAACAGCTTAGTTTTTGTTTATCAGGTTTTTTTATTTTGCATTTGAAGGTATTGGGCCAATAAAATAAATTTTCATAAACTTTAAATTGCTTTTGCTTAACTGTGGTTACACATGTCATAGTTTTCTTGAAATTTCCAAGGACACTTTTGTAATAAATAAAAGAGAAACCAAGTAGTGAAATTATCATAATGATTGATAAAATATGACAGAAATGCAATTGAGCCATTTGTAAAAGAGATAGAAGTCTCTACAGATTTGTGAGGGATTTCCAGAGCAAATGAGAGAAGGCTACAAAAATTCAGGAAGTGGTGCCATGTGGTATGGGGGCCACAAGTAGGTGAAGAGATATGTAGATACAGAAAATAAGGTAATATCCAAAATTAATATCTATTTGATAAAACGAGTTATAATGAGGAGATTTTATGATTTTTTTCTAAATATTTTTATAGAAAATCTGGAAAACACAGAAAAAAGACAACATTTTTAATATGTTAGAATTGACTTATGATTTGAGGAAAGAAATTTGTTTCTTGGTAGAAATACTAAACATGTTAAAAGAAAAATATGAACTCTAATAAAAACATATTTGAATTAATTTTTAAAATTCCATTTATAGCATTATATCTGACATATTTCTCTTACATATATTTGGGTTGACTTTATATTCTCCACAGTAAAAAATAGTGGTGTTCATTCCAAACAGCAATGATACTTCAATTAGTATTTCACAGAGACATACCTGATGCTTTTTCGTTATATTAATATTAAGATACCTGTAAACTAAGGGTACTTTTTAATTTAAGCTTGTTTTTTGCAGACTTTTTTATTTAATTTGTTTTTTTCAATACATTAGGCACATTAATTTTTCTTTTATAGATGAGGAAATTGAGAAACAGAGATGTGCCCTGCAGTCACACAGTCAGCAGTGACAGAGACAGAATCTGCAGCTGGCTCCTTACTGATACATCATAATTTAATATTATTTCCTGTTTCATCTCACACCATGTCATGATTTGTATGAAACTACAATCAGAAATTTTCAGAACTGAATAACTAAATTTAAGCACTTAAAAGATTGCAAGATAGAATTAATTAAAATCCAAAATTCTTTCAAAAGTTAAAGACTGTATTCTGTGCAGTCTTTTTCTGTACAGAATTCTATACAGAATACTCTACCTAGTCACAAAACTGCACATACTTTCTGGAAAAAAATTCTAAAATTATCTAAATATAATTTTATATTCAAGACTGGAAATACACACATTAAAAATATTTTCATATCATGGTTAAATATCAAATGGAGCTTTCACATTTTGTGTTTCTTTATTGTCATTTTGAAGATATGTTTTTGCCCTTGGAGAAGCTAATTGCTTGTTTGTGGAGGGAAAAAAATGTTTTTATTCAGTCCTTGAATATTTGGTACTACTGTTGTTGCAACAACTAATTGTACCAAAGAGCTAACTTAGCACCCTACATTTCCCTCTTCAGTTATTTTCAAGAGTTATTATTCCTTTTCTGAAAAATAATTAATAAGTTATTTCTTCAAATGCAAAGTACAGTATTTTTATGCCTTAATATTTTAGTATGCAAAAGTCAATATTTTGTCTAGCTTTCTTTGCAGTATAGAAATGTCCAAAGAGGTACATTTAAAATTTCCTAATAGTATAATTATCAATATTAACCATCTTGTGAAATGTAGATTGAAATTTTAGGATAATAGCCTATTTATGAAAATATCAATTTAGAAAAAAAATTATTGTCTCAGATTTTCTTTTAAAGAGTCTAATCTTTTGACAAATATCACCATAGATGAATCACCAGCAGTATACATTCAAATAAGAGTTTGAAGATTTTTCTGAATATTTTTAGTGTATGTTGATTAACTCTGGACATTTTGAGAAACTTTTTTACAAAACAGAAATTGGTTAATGGGTTACTGAAAATTTTATTAATAAATTGATATATTATGATAGTTTTCCTAGGGCTTTTCTACCACAATATTATAGGAGAAGGGTCAGACCATGAGCAATTATCTTGCACCTAAAACATTTTTTCTAATTCGGTTTTAACCTAACAATTTCTAATAAAAGTATAAAATTTAGAAACATTATAGAACTCAGCCTAAATGTAAAATTGGCAAATATATAAAATTAATCATCGAAATCATATTCCAAGATTCCATATATTCAGAAGGAAATTATAATCTAAGGCCTTATATTTCATTCACAGAAAATGATTTTAGATTCAATTACTATTTAGGGTTTGAGTGTGATGACCAAAAATGGCAAAGGAATTTACCACACCATTGTCAGTGGTGACCATCCTGTGTAAATATCACTCAGATGGCTTTCCAATTTTTAATGCTGATTTTAGAAATATTTTATAGTGTATGTAAACATTTTCAGATATTTAGCATAAGAACATCAATGTTATCTATTTTGTATTATTGTAATATTAATACTGTTTATTTTTTATAATTTATAATATAGAATATAAAATGCTTTGTAATCTTTTATATGTTTATATTTAGTATGAGTGGATTCTGATTCAATAACTACGTCTCTGGTTATTTCAGATCCTCCGTAATTTGTGCCTCCACCAAATAGAAAAGCATCTGAATATTTTCATTCACCTCTGCTACATGTTTTCCCATTGGGAACAAGGCATTTGCCATGTTACTTAAAATTTTATAGATAGAAAAATCCCAGTCCTAAAATAATTCTAAGTACTCAACAATAAAATTCAGATTTTCATTGGAGTTTCACAAAACATGACCCAGCTACCTGGCCTTGTTGATGTGGCTGGGGTTGTTTTTCTGATGTCTAAATGAATTACTGTGATGCCCTCTACTCCAGTACATCCTTGAGTCACTCCTGGATGGTTTGATTAACACACATTGAAACAATTCATTTTGGGCACTGAACTAAATGGAATACATTAAGCTCACATCCTGCATTTTGAACTGTTTTCTGTTTACTTTGAATTGTAATTCAAGGCATTGAGGTTAGTCTCTAAACTGATGGACATTTTAGTCCCTGGTTTTCTGTTAATTTTTTAGTCCCAGTCTGGGGATATGGCTCAAGCAATAGCGCACTCACCTGGCATGCACGGGGCACTGGGTTCGATCCTGAGCACCATATAAAAATAAAATAAATATGTTGTGTCCACTGAAAACTAAAAAATAAATATTAAAAAACTCTCTCTCTCTCTCTCTCTCTCTCTCAAAAAGAAAATTTAGTCCCCTTTTTTCTGTCATGGTGGAAATTTCCCTGAGATAAGGTGACTCCATGTGTGTGATTTGGGTGTTAGAAAGACAGCAGTGTGCATCTTTCTTCCTTTCTCAGAGAAACCATGAAAATATGCAGGACTTGAGAGAAAGCCACTGCTGTCGCCAGCTCCAGTGAAACTCTCGCTCCCAAGGTAAAACATAGGCAAAGGGACTATATATAATTTTCTTTCAGTTTTAATATGTTTGCTTGTCTAATGAGTTAACAGGTAAAAACAAGCACTCAAATATATTCATTACATACTCCAAATACCTTAAGAGTGTTAATATCCTTCTTTTATAGCTAATCATTTAGTATTTACTTGTCTTCAAATAAACAGACCTTCGGACTACAGAAAGCAGTGAGTAGTGAGTTTAGTAAAGAATGCTGCTACTTTGCAAAAGAAGAGTGATTAATACTGTTCGAGCTGAAATATGTATGTGATATACAAAGAAAAATTCACAAATGGATCATGAGGAGGCAAAGGTGACAAAGAATATGAAAATTTCTTTAATTAAATATCATACTAATGAAAACAACCCAAAATGCAGAATCCTGAATTACTCAAAACAGAAAGCTAAAAATATATCTTCCTAAATAAAAGTAAGTTAATTTTAGTTCAATTCAAAATTACTCTGGGCAGCATTAGATAAATAATAAATCAACATTATAATATTATATTATTAAAAAGACATTAGAAAAAAACAAACCAAATGTACAATTTTTCTATGGTAAGTGGTGTGAAGAGGTAGTTTCTCATCTTCTGAGAGTACAAAACCCAATGGGAGAGCTGGCTTAATCAGGAAAATAAAAGGAGAGGGATGCTGGAGAGGGTATTGGGGAAAAATTGGGAAAAAATTGTTAATTGCTAAAGAAAGAAGGTAAGATTGCTCTAGGAAGTAGGAGTAGTGTGTGCAAGGGTCCTGAGTCAAAGTAGATTGTAGGGTAATGATCATGGCATGAGAAGAAAGAATGAAGGGACTAGATCATAAATAGTCTTGTAAGTTTTAGATGGTAGAAATGTGAGCTACATGTACACTTGGAACTTAGACCATAAAAAAATTCAGTTGGTCTTCATTATTCTTTATTATGCATTTGTAATTCAGATAGTGTGTCTTGAAATTCTTGGGTATCCAGACATCAATACGTGAGGCTCTCCAGTGGTCATTATCAGACACATACAAGTGCAAGGTCGAAAAAATGGTGATGTGCATATTCTAAGCTGAGGCTGATAAGGGACACTCTCTAGTGTAGTTTAATTTTATACCATAGACAAGCATCATTTTCATGGTATGTTTACTGCCACTTTTTTTTCAGTTTTATGTAGTTTTTATTAATTTTGCTATTTAAAATTAGCCCCATAATCAGTACAAAAGTGCTGCATAGTGTTTCTGAGCATAAGAGGGCTATGACATGCCTTATAGAAAATATGTGTCTTACATAACTTTGTTCAGGTCTGAGGTGTAGTATCATTGAATGTAAGTCCAATGCTAATCAATCAACAATATGTATTAAATAAAGTGGCTTCAAGAGATTTATACATAGAAAAGGTTTTTTTTTCTCTAATTATTTGACAAAAATGTGACAAAAGGATAGGAGGCCAGAAATTTAACTCTTTGGGTCCCCTAAATGCACTGATTCAATATTTACTAATTTGATCTTCAAGGCAATTTATTCAACAGAGTAAGTACTAATAAACAGTAGACTATACTTTTTGAAAAATGATACTCCTAAACACTTATTCTACTTTTACATATATCCACTCATTTCCCTTCCTATTGTCATATGAGTTTCAAATTCTGATTGTATTTATGTCCCACTATTTAGATGAGAAAATTTAGGAGTTGAGATGTGAGAGTATTCACCCAAGATCAGCAATAATAACAGTCACACAATTTCACAGTAAATAATATATCTATTTCCTTTAATGAGAATTGACTAATAAGGAGGCCAGAGCTTCACCAGTATAATTTGTCATGGTCTAGTTCTCAACACATGGTACATAGTGTTCACACTTCTTAGAAAAACCATGTGATTAGCCTGGAAAGGCACCCCATGTTACTATGCTGTGTATTTTATCCTAGAGATCTAGAAAGAGGAAGTATTTAGTCCTCTATCACTGGGGAAAGTAAAAGAAATGAAGAAATTTTTGACTAAAACATTATCCACTGTTGAGCTAAAAGTTAATGTCACAGTTTTTTTTTCTTCTCACAGTAAGTTTATTTTGGGTAAAAATGATACATCTTTATCCAAAATCTACCTCCCTCTTTGGAATAAGAAATGAAGTGCTTGACTAGAAGAACAGTGATTATGTGAAAGAAAGTTCATCTGATCTGTTTAATGACTCATAAATAAATGATGATTATAGATTGCCTTAATTGTAGTTATAGACTACATTGAAATGTTTGCCTACATAATTTTTTCCATTCACTGGAATAAGAATATTCACTCTGAATTAGAAAAAAATCAACTATTTTTTAAAGTTTTTTTGTAGTTGTAGATGGACAGAATGCCTTTATTTTATCTGTTTATTTTTATGTGGTGCTAAGGATTTAACTCAGTGCCACACACATGCTAGGCAAGTGTTCTGCCACTAAGTTAAAGCCACAGCTTCAATTACTATTCTTTTTTTGAGATGGATACAAATTAAACAATTATTTTACAGATTGTAAAATTTATAAATATTTAGGTTTGTAAGTATAGTACATAATCTCATGATACAAATTTAGATATTTAGGAAATGTAATATCGTATTTTCTCAGGCTGATATCTATCAAGAATTTCTATGGTGCTAAGCTCCAAAACTCACAAACTGAGTTCATTTATGCTTCACCTTTTCTCCTGAGGATCATGTGTAAATTCTGGAGGTTTAAAGAGTGCCAAGTCATTACAGTTTGGGAAGGCACAATTGAGTTTCAGTTTCCTTTACTCATAATGAAATCCTATGAGAAGTTCCTGGCTTCTCCTGATTTGTTATATCACACCCTGCATGCTGGTCACAGATTTGTAACTTCTGATTTTCTCAGCTCTGCTCATGAGTATGTTTCTGATGCTTCAATGCCATGCTGCTTTAAGCAAAAGTATGTGGCATATAAAGGAACCATCTATTTTCATGCCATTCTCAGGAACACAAGATCACATGACTGCTTGTGGGTCACACTGGGACACTATGAACTTGCTTAGGAAATTCACAATGTATTTTACGTATCACATCTGGGCTTGCTTCATAGGGAACTTAAAGACTTGTTCCCCAAACCTATCTAGATTTTCAAATTTTCCTTTTTTTCCATCGGTATATTATAATTATGTACAATAATGTGATTGATTATGCCATATTCATATATGCACATAACATAATTTCATCAGTTGTATTTCACAGTACTTTTACATTTTCCTTCACAATCTACCTGCTCTACTGTACTGATCTCCATTCAATGTTATTGTTATTTTAATTAGTACATTATAATTATTTACATACATACATGTTTATATGTGTATAACTCATTGTGATATATTTGTACATGGACATACAATGCTTGTTAGATTTCATTACCCAGTACTTCCCCAATTTTCTACTCTATCTCCTCCCCTAATCCTTTACACATGGGGGTTGGGGATGATAAGTTGGTATAGGGCACAGTGTATTTATTAAAGATCTTTCACATTTATTCATTCCTCTTTCCTATTCTTCCGATTCCCTAAAACATGGTATTTTTAGCTCCACTCTGTGTTGAAAAGTCTCACTTTAATATATGATGTATTTCTTGTTATTCACTGATTCCCCTTCGATTTGTAATTACAAAATCATTGACTCTTTAAACTCTATAGCCTTTTCTGTTTGTTTGTTTGTTTGCTTAGTTATGTGTATAATTGTTTTTACACTGTAGTATACATTTTCTGAGAAAATGAATGGATTAAGAATCTTTATAATAACTTAATTGTTTGAAATAAGAGGAAAATAGTGTCAGTGCCATTGTTTAGTATTTGAAAACTGAACCCTTCACTGCATTGTGCCATTTTCATGTATGTTGTGTCATGGTTCAAAAAAATGAACCAGGATGAAATATGCTCATTTTCTGAAGTCAACTGGAAATGTGTACATACAATTATTGTCATTTTTTTCTGGGAAATTATTGTCAGTTGATAAAGGTTCTATGGAGACATTAGAGTTATTTTAAATTGAAATGTTTTGTCTCTAATGATAATTTTAAAATCCTAAACATAACTTCTTATGGATCTTTCTTAACACAAATATATTATTAGACTTCTTTCATGGAACATACTAATAATTTAAAGGCAAAGTAAAATGTATTTATTTTATATATTGTCTTCCAAAATACTATCCCTGGCTTGAAAAAATTATTTTTATTGAAAAATATTTATAACATTTTATAAACCCTTCTAAATGAGAACCACAGTCTGACAAAAACTGTCAAAAGCAAGATAGTAAAAGAAATTACTGGAATTTTCGTGGATGTAGTGTTAGACACTATTGAATAAGGCCACTTTAAAAACAAATTATCAACCTTTTTATTAACTTAATATCTACAAGTTTTAGAAATTATGACAATTAAGTTTTAAAAGTATAGGAATGCATCTCTAAACAGAAATTTTCTTTATTTTAATACTGAGAAACTGCAAATTGTGAGTCACTCTTTGGGGAAATAATTTTTTAAAATAGCAATTCTGGAAATAGAAAAAGATATAAAAACAAATTTCACAATCCTATGCCTTTAGGAAGTGTGAAATGTAGAAAGAGTAGCCAGTCAAATCTTGTATGATTGTTTATATTGGGTGGGGTAAGTGAACATACCAGAAAGTACTAGCAGACTGTATTATACACAGGTTAAATTAAACTCAAATCACCATGGTCATAAGGGTAGATGCTAGAGATCAGGAAATGCAACTACCTTAATAGTGTGTGTGTGTGTATGCAATGCTACAATATTTTGTTGTGTGTTCATGTTTTGTTTATGTGTACAGTATATGCAGTCAACCCTCCACATCCTTTGGTTCTGCACTTGTGAATTCAACTAATATCAAATATTTGAAAAAAATTAATCTGTGCTGAATTTGCACGTATTTTCTCATATTATTCCCTAAACAATGGGGTATAACAACTATTTCTGTATTATTTATATTGTATTAAGTATTATAATTAATCTAGATTTGATTTAAAGTATAGGGGGATATGAATATTATGGTATATGTAAATACTGTACCATTTTATATATAGGATTTGAACATCTACATATTTTAATATCCTGAGATGAAGGTTCTGGAAACAGTACTGAGGGACAACTGTATATATGTACAAATACATATGCATTTGTATAAATTTGTATATATGTGCATACAAATATATATAATGTATAAAAAGATTTTATTTTTATAAATGAATAATTTACTTATAGAATCCTATTAAAAGAATTATCTTATTAGTTGAACACATGTAATTTATCATTCCTAGTAAATGAATATTTAATGATTATATTTTTTTATTATTAAAACATTTCAGTTAGGAATTTTATTCATGCAGCATAACTTTGTGCCTAATAATGGCACTCATAATTTTTATTTGAAACATTCTGAAAGTAGAAGTAATGTGTCAAAGAGCATAAACTTGTGAAGTATGCAATTATTTCCTGATAGCAGTCACATCAAAAGAAATACTGGGATTATCATTTTATTCAATCTCTGCCAAAATAGTATATGAGTCACACTTGTTTCTATCCAGATTTTGTTCATTTTCATTAAGGCTGTGCATTATTTCATAGCATCATTGATTATTTGCAGTCACGTTCTACTTAACAACTGAGAGATCTGACACTTGGTGATATTTTCCTTTTGTAAGCATCATTCATTGAAAGTGCTTACATCAGATGGATGACATAGATCAGTCAGAGGGCATACCAGATGATGAAGACACACCAAGAACAGGAGGTAAGAAAACTGCTGCCAGTTTAACATGGAACACTGCTTTATAATGTACTCCTTTTTTTTTTTTTTTGAGTTAAAAGGAGCAAAGTGTAAAATAATGAAAATCACATAGTACATACACACAATAGACCAATTTCATAGATATTAATATCATAATCAGTACTGTGTACTGTACATGTGCTATACTCTGATGTGACTGGCTGCACAATGGGTTTGTCTGAACCAGCATCACCTCAGTCATGCATTGTGCTCTGACGTTGGTAAGGCTGTCATGCCAATAGATGATAGCCATTGTTCAACTCAATTTTATAGCATAGCACTTGGAAAATCAAACTGTGTCATGAACAAGCAGTCAAGGAAGCTTGAACATTCTAGAATGTACACTCCAAAGTGTGATTCTGAGTGTTTGTGTCCTGGTATCATGGATCTGAGCTATGAAAGGGACAAAAAACCTCCACCTGTGGGGAGAGTAGGGGAATGCCGTGCTGAGGGCAGGATTCCCAGGGGTTCACAACTCTCCACTCTGCAATTTATTGCTAAAACTGGAAATTATAAGAAAATCTATAGACATTGGGAAAAACAATGTAAAAACTGCCAACCATTCTGAAGTTAACTGCAAGGAATATATTATTAAGGTAGCAAGCAACAGAATACTGTAAATAATTTTTAAATGTTGATAGAGATAACAAGTGCTGCCTTGTGAATAAACAAGAGCAATCAGAGTGTGTGGAGTGGCTATTGTAATGGAGAACTCTGTCTTGCAACTAACTTTCACATTCACTGTTTAAAGGGTCATTTGGAAAGTAATTGTTCTTCTTATGTGCTCACTAGCTCACATTTAGAAATATTTCTCTTAAAATATTTCTCTCCTACTTATGCTATTAGAATTGGTCTCTGTATGTGGAGCTATGTACATGCACATGTATATTTAAATTATGTAAATTCTTTAGTTTATAAAAAAGAAAGAAATGCAAGCTTAACATTTGTGCAAACAATTATTTCCTTTTCTGAACACTAAGTACAGAAATTGCAAGGTGAGGTTACTTCTACCCAGAGATGAATACATGATATTTTCCCAGCAGAAGTGCTTTATTCCTTGCACTGGAAGTTCTGAAGCTGTGGGAGAGATGCCGACACTCTCTCTGGGTCTTCTGCACAGAGATCCAGAGGGGTCTCTAGTGGAGGCTTTGAGGAGGTTCATGACTCAGGAAAGGGTGGTATGGGCACCAGGTGGCCTCCAGGCTGCCTTCCCTAACTCTCTCGCCAGCATCAACCTTGTTGCAGTCATACTGAATCCTGATCTGGTTGAAGATGAAACCCCTTGGTGTGCAGACCTGGGTCACTTGCTACAGTGTGGACCCAAGGCTGAAGTCCCCTGTGCTGGAGTGCTTAGTTCCCCAGGATATCATACCAGGGCATGGAACTGCTTGCTAAGTCCCAGGGGGAAATAGACAGAGGATGGTGTTCCAAGGATATTCCAGCTCCTTCCCCATCCCAAGTGGAAGTGAGATGAGTGCTAGTGTTACTTTAGCTCTGGGGTTCAGATTGGAGAGACACTGAGAACTCCTGAACCCTTCACTCTTCTTCACTCTTTCTTCCCAGAAAGCCTTGATGCTCTGGGAACAACAAATGCAAGAAGATTTCATAGCAATTGGGATATTCCCAGTGGAACTGGGCTGACACTACTTTGGGATTCTGCCCCACTGGGGATCAGGAACCCCAACCATTGGATTGTATGCATATCCATCTCTTTCCTTACTTCCTAGTTCTTTAAAAACAAGGAACACTAGAATAAACTAAGGAAGAGCCTTCTTCTGTTCCCATGTGGAAATGGACAGAATATATGGAGCCAGACTGAGGCCTGACCTAAGCCTGGACCTCCTATCCATGCCAGGCCATGGCTGAGCTCCATACAGGGAATGAGGCCATGGGCCAGAACACGGACAGGTGAGGAAGAGCCTGCTTCTGCTTCCACCCCACCTTCCCAGCCTAGGATTTTCTGCCACTCCTTAATAAATATATCTCAACACTCCATGGGCAGCAGTTGGCTGGCCATGATCACACACTCTGTATCAATCCTTACTTATTTAATCCTAGTTTTACTAAAACCATTTGGGTAAATCCCATGTACTGTGAGAAATTATTAAGTTTTTTTTTTTTTTTTTTTTTTTTTTTTTTTTTTTTTTTTTTTTAATTTGAGAAGCCCAACGAGGCTAAGACAAAGATACTAAAACAGTTAGTATCCTGACAGTCATGCATTAGTGTCAAGCCTGGCCCTAGGGCAGATGTTGGCCTATGGAACGTGACAGTCTCGTGAGGGCTCTGACCTGTCAGGATTCATACAGTGATGGGTTCACATGCTAATGATTTGGGGGAACTTTGTGATATAAGTGAATTCTCTCAATGTCCCCTGGCCACTTGGATGTTAGTGCTTTGCACCATGATGTTCTGCCTTATCAGGGACCCAGACAAAATAAAGCCACATGACCACAGACAAAAAACAAAGTAAACCTTTGGTTCTTTTAACTTGTTTCTCTCAGGTGTTTTGTCATGGCAACTGAAAAATGTGAATCAACAGAATATCCCTTCATCTAAAGAACTAGAAATTTTATTTTTAAATTTTACATTGTTTTCTAGTCACAGAACCATTTTCTTTGGAAGATGTCACACTTAATAACACAAGCAACAAGCAACACAAATGTGTTATATAGACTAGTAATATGGTAGTTTGGGCTAAGAAGTGACACACACACACACTTATTTACTTTTTGTAATGTTGTTATTTATTTCATCATATCATTGAAGAAAATGTATCTTGGAATTGTGGTAAGTGCTCATCTAGGTTAATGCCCAGGCAGCAGATGGTCTGGCATGTTCAGGGAGGGTGAGCACAGCTATTAATCCATCTCTCCTTATGGTCTAACCCCATGAAACCAGGGAAGAAAACCAGACCTCAGTGCCAGGAAGGAAATGGTGTGCTGCTGCTTACTTCTGGAAAACCCCCACCAGCAGACCAGCGTAAGCCTTTGAGTATCTCTAATTGACAGAGGGCTGCTGGGACATGTAGGTTGTGCTGAGAACTATAAGGGAAGAATTTTGAAATCAAATAGAATTTGTAACTTAAGATCTGCACTTAGTAATTTAATTGAATATGCTCTGATACAAGCTTTTCTAATGTGGGAGCAGTGTAACTGATGTGCCCAGGAGCACATGGGCTTAGAGGCCATGTGTGCAGCCTGTAGTGTGGAGTTAGCTTTCAGAACATGCAGGATGTCAGGGAAGGACATGCAGGCCCTCCGGAGCCTAGACTCCAGGCTCTGCAGACTGCATCCAAGCCCTTCCAGCTTGCGGTGTACCATAAATATGCTTCAGGCCAATTGCTATTTTTTAGTCAAAGGGGAAACTGAAAGCTCTCCAAGTGGACTCAGGCACATGACAGGGTGTGTGATGGCACATATGTATCTGTTGTCTTTGGGTGTGTTTCTGGGAAGAAGGCACATCAGGCATGCCCCCCCCCGTGGCACTTGTCAGGGTAACCATGTGAACCCCTGTGAAGCAGTGCTTGTGTGTCCTGGTGAGCACATCATGGTGCCTGACATGTGGATGGACTTGGGAGTTTAGGGCCATGATGCCAGGGAGGTTTCTCCTATGCTGTACTGTGAACCACAGAGCAGTTCAGTGCTGGCCTAGGCACCTGTAGGGCCTGTGGCCTCCTCTCCAGGAACCTCCTAGAGCCAGACCTTCTCTACCACTGAACCACACCTTCTCAGAAAATCCCCTCCAACATCACTGCCTTCCATAGCCCCCACATTTTCCATATGCTCCAAAAGCATTAACTGATTCAGAAGAACAGGAGATGCCAAGGTTAGCACCCAAGAGCCCCTTCCCTGGGAGCCCCATAGTGACATCTTCCACTCTTTTTCAGAGTTGTGCTGCTGGGCTGAGAGTGTGCTCCAGTTTTCCTACCATTCCCGGCCTTGACCCTTGCTTCAGCAGGAGCTGTTGGTGTTTTGCTCTCCATGTCTCTGTCCCTTCCTGATGATGGTCATGCCCCCAGCAGCACATCACAGCATGTGATGCCCTACTGGAGTTTATAGGAACATTACCATGCTCATGGATGTTGGGTGGCCCTAGCTCTGAAGACTCACACCTTCCTCTGTCCCTCTCCATGTCTTGAAAACATTTTACTTCACTGTTCCCTAACTATTTCCCCTGGCACTGGGGGCAAGGGAATATCATCCCTGAGATGGGACCCTGGAAGAGAAATCAATGTCAGAGGGAAGGCCTGGAGTCAGGCAGACCTGGCCTGCACTAGACATTGCTAACACTGCTGAGGGGAACACTGGGTCCGTGCTGCATAGATGGGTTGCAGGATGCAGGATTTCAGGCTTCAGACACAAGTATGAGTCCTTCTCAGAAGGTAGCTGAGGCTCTGAATATCAGGGAGTTTTCTGAGAGAGATTATGGGAGAGAGCATCAGGGTCACACACTGCTCATGATGCCACAGCTCTGGTTACTGATGGACCCTTCAGAAAGGGTGAACCATACATTGGCTTCCTGTCATGCTTTCCTCTCCGCAGGGTGATTTATTTTGTCTAAAATATGTCTTGTGGTGTTAACCCATGAGAAAGTGAAGGTCAGCTGTGTTGAGCTGCAGCATCCAGAACCCAGGACCTTGGAGTGGGGGTGAAGTTCTTGCTTCCTTCTGGGCAGCTATACCTGCACAGCCCCTTGAGCACTCTCTAACACTTCCACAAGGGTCTGTGTCTTTGGGGTGCTCCATGCTGCCCTGGACAGGACACGCAGCTCAGGGCTGGAGCAGCAGGATAGAGTAGCCTCTGTCCCCCTTGACTCCCATCAGATTCCAGCATCAGGACTGTACAGCTCCCACCCTTCAGGCTGAAGCTCAGTCCAGGCAGGACAGGAACTGTGTGGCTATTGTGGAGATCTCTTGCCTGCTGCCATGATGGTCTAACATCCACATGTGTTCTGGTGTTCCATGGAGATTCCCAGGGTGATGAGATGAGACCTCAGGTGATGAGATAGGACCTCAGGCACACTTCATGTTGGGTTATGTGTTTCAGTGTAACTGAGGCACTCTCTGCTTTTTCTCCACACATGCATGCACAATACATACTCAAAAGACTTTATATATTTTTATGTTTTATTATAGGAAATTGGTAGATGTTAGAATTCAAAAGATAACCATAAAATGATAACTTCTTTTGAAGTTGGTCCCAAGAAAACTTTAAAAGAGACACAATAAAAAGCATTTAGAGGGGCTGAGGTTGTGGCTCAACACTAGTTAGTATGTGCGAGTTGCTGGGTTCAATCCTCAGCACCACATAAAAATAAAAACAAATAAAAATATAAGTATTGTGTCCAATTACAACTAAAAAAAATTAAAAAGCATTTAGAATGAAAAAAAATAGAAAACAATATGAATCACTTAAATCCTTCATCAACACCAAGTAACTTCTACCTGTGCCTTAGGACGAGGTGGTCCTGCCTTTGATGACATGCTGCCTGTTCAGAAGATGATTAAAATCTGCCCAGCAGTGAGCTGCCCATGCCCTAGCAGCATAGCTGGCTCTGTCCCTCAGCAATAGCTGAACCCCATGGCCAGGATCCATGCTGACCACACCTGCATCCCCACAGCCAGGCTCAGGGCTGACCACACCCACATTGCTCTTGGCTATTTTGGGTGTGTGTCTGGACAATTTTGTTCATTTTCATTTCTCTTTGTAAATATGCTCCTAAACTCACTGTTTTCCAGGGGGGTTAATAGTTATAGTCCTACATCTTTGTTCTTTGAGGCTTGCCCATGAGAGGATTTATTGAAAGGTGCATTATTCTCAGTTAAGAGCTGTAGAGACCAAGCTGCTGCTGATCCAGGATGGTGACACCATGCTGAAAGCAGATGGACTATATTGTGAAAGCCCCCACGAAGGTGGAAGGACAGTGCTAGGGACCCATGCACACCATAAGCAGGCGCTGACTCCTGGTGAGCACAACACAGGGCTTCCTAACATGAAAAGGGAAGCCTGGTTTATTCCTCATCCAAATTGGAAATTGTGCTTGGTACTTCAGGCAGTCATTCTTTTCTACAATGCCTTAGATTAATGGGCTGCTCAGACCAAAAAGAACATTTGTTTCTCATGTGATCAATATGCTTCATGTAAACATTCTCAGTTTGGGGATGAGATCCAAGTTTTATTTTAAACTTGGTGTATTTTTTTCTTCTTCTTTTGAACAGAGTGATGCAGCATGCTAACCCTTTGTGCACTGAAACACACCACCAAATGCTCTCCAGAATTGAGCCACAGGGTCAGGGTGTCTGGCGCTGGGTTGGGAGGGGCTTGCACATGGTGGGCACTGGACAGGAATGGATGCTCTGAGGCCTTCTGTTGTGCTAAGCTTGTGCATTAGCACACTGATTTTCATACACTGCAGATGAGAAAGCAAAGCTGAGTTCAGAAAAGGAAGACAGCTGGCTGGCCTGTTCCTGGACCCTGGACCAGAGCTCAATGGCATGGGTGTCCCAGACCCTGCTGGATTAGCACCTCTATTCCCAAAGAGCAAACCTCATGGTCATCACTGTTGCTCTTGTGTGGAGTTAGATAATTTGGACCACAAACCGCAGTTGCCACAAAGGACTCAAATTAGGCTTCTGGAAAGCTTCCAAGAGTATTAGCACCATCAGCCGCAGCCATGTCATGGAGTAAGGGAATGGCCTCTCTATGTGAGAACAGAGCAGTTCCTCCCTGAGTCACACGTGAGCAGGTCACTGCTACAACCTACATTCCAGGAAACAAGGAACTCAGGATCCAGTTCCTGAACTAGCACTGGCCACAGTCCCACAGTCTTAAATGGGCCAAGAATGCCCCAGTCTACCTCATGTCATGGATGCAGATACCACATCAGAGTCTGTAAAAGTCAGGTATTTTAGGCAGTATTTTAGCAAAATATCATTATTTATATTCAAATTGTTGGGAAGAAAATAAAAATATTTAGATGTAATGTTGATTTTACCTCCCTTCCCTGCTCTGTGCTTTTTCTGGTGTTTACATGTTTATTTATAGGTAACACCAGAACTACCAATTGGTGTAACAGACAGGACTCATGTTTAAAGCATATGTCAGAGCTGCATATCTAGTATGTGGACACTATATGGAAACTGAGCACAGGTTCACAGAAAGAACACCCACAGGGTGGAGGTCCGATGCCCCGGCACCTCACCAGGGACAATCTAGGGCTCATCCTAGTGGTCCTGTTATCTCAGGCAGTCACAACAATGGCTTAGAACAAAGAACTCCTCAAAAGAATAAGACCTGGCCTTCATAAAGGACTGAGAATTGTGCCCATATGCCTCACTCTATCCCAGTTCACTTGTGTTTATTGTATTGTGGCACATAAAGGAGCAGCAGAAGCCTAAGAGGAAGCCAATAGTGTGGTAGTGGGGCCCATGGGCACTGGAGGCCACCTATCCCTCTGCTGTACCCCTGATATCCAAGAGCCTGAGCTCAGTTGCTGTTGGAGCTCAATGGCATGGGGGCCCAAGACCACTTGGTATCCACTGGCTCAACGGAAGCTGTAGAGTAACAGTGAGGCACAGGCCTACCTGCTTACCAGTCTTCACCTGAGAAGGATTGGGAATGCAGGTAAGCTGGGCTGCACAGAGCCTGTGTCCTACCATGATGGGGTTGGCTGGGCTACAACCAAGCACATAGAAATTCACACGGTTCATGAGACCATTAGTACTGATGGATTTAGGGATACTGTGTGCTATGACTCATTCTCTGCTTGCCATTCCATTTGGAAATGTCCTATTGGGAGCAGTACAGCTAAGGAGACATGTAATTCCAGTGTAATTCAAGTCTGATCTTCTAAGTGATCAACTGGCATTTTTTGGAAATTGCAGGGGTGTTTTCTATGTAGAAAGTTTGCTACAGCCACTGCTCAAGGGCCCACTGGGCATGAAGGGCGCTGGCACAGTAGAGGCAGAGTACCAGGTGTCTGTGCTACTTGTGAGATGGGTATTCCATTTTTTAAGTTATATGTCATTACCAAAAGCAAAATAAGGCAAAAATAGAAGCAAAACATAGAAAACCAAATGGCAGCCCAGAAGCCCAGGCCCACATGGAGAATGCATGCATGCTTAGATATGGAATCCTGTGAACTCTCCAGGGATTCACCAGGATGCAGAAGCCCTGGATGGCTTACCCTCCCTGGAGCCAGAACCATGGCTCTCGTTAAATCAACTCTTCATTCTATGATATGTGATTTTTAATCCAAATGAAAGCCCATTAGTCACTGACACATTCATCTCCCAAATGTCTTCTCTCACCTCTGCCTTGGCTTACAAGAAGGTGGTCAAATTGGTTTGCCAGAAGGAAGAGAAATGGAGATTGTAGAGAATGGCAGGGAAATGCCAGGAACAATGGAGGATGAGCTGGTGTGGGTCTGAGGCCAGCAGAGGCAAGGCTCCAGAAGCAGATGCTACCAACAGGTGGAGGTTCCTGCACTCTAGAACCCAGATGAATCAGAAACAGTTCCAGAGAGGGGTGGAGCTAGGGTAGAGCCTCCGGGCCAGGCTCCTCCCTCTCAAGCAGGGGCCCATAGCCTGTATCTCTTGAAAAAACCCACTTTGCTTCTGTATGGCAGGTCCAGGCAGGCCTAGGCTCTAGAGGTAAGACCATCCTTGGAGTGGAGCTGAAGCTGAAGGCCCCAGGACCTCCTGTGGGTGGCAATATTCAGACTGTCCCACTGGAGCAACAGGAAGACATAAGCTTCTCCTGCCCCAGGAGATGCTGGCTTTGTAGAATTTGGGCTGAGCTGCCCTGATATTGCTGTATGTGCTTAGGCACTGAACGGTTATGACAAAGTAGGTTTAAAGATCAAGACATTTTATGAGGGCCATTTATTCATTTGTATCTGCCTTTAATTTCAGGGCAAAACTTGGCTAAAAACAAAGGGTTATCAATGGAGAAAGGTACCATACACCTGTCCTTTCCTCTGTCAAATAGTGACCTGGGACTTGCCTGTGCTGGGGAAGAGTTGCATTGTACTTCACAAGGTTCAGTCAGCAGCCACACTGATTTGTGAACTTTAAACACTTTTTGGATTAAAATGTCAACTCCATTGCATGATATTTGTTCATGATTTGGAAAGAGACCAAAATATATAAATTTTACTACTTGCAAAGCATAAACCATATGTTGGGGAAATATATAAAGCTATTTTATGCAGTATAGAAAGGATTAGAAATGGCATTGAATTTTGTTGTGAAGACTCAATTTGCAAGGTGTAACATAAGTAACACACAATCATTCCTGTGGAATTGGGGAAGTTCTGTTTCTTCCTCCCTCACTCACTCATCTCTCCTCCAATACTTCAAAAATATGCACCACAAAAGCTCAGAGCTGAGAAGACAGGTCCCTGCCACTATGTGGAAGATGTGCTGCTGAGATCAGGATTTCACAGGGAGAAAGCTTCTGTACATCATTCTCCTTGAGCCTCTTCATCTCTTATTTTCTGCACTCTGACTTCAGAACCAGGCCTTTATGTCTAGCCTGCTTGCTTCTTGTCCAGCTCTGCTGCTCCTGCTCATGGCTTCTATCCTAAAGTGCTGAGGGCCAAGATTCTCTCCAGTCATGCTTCAAAATGGCCCTGAAATAATCACAAAGTGACACTGAAATTACTGTAAACATTGTGAGATGGTATCATGACATTATGTAACTGGGCCCTCCATACTCAAGGCTATCTCAAAGCACAGAAGAAAGAGGAGAAACATGTTGTGACATCCAAGAGCCCAAAATATGCATAGGGAACAGTAAACACAGCCATGCAGAAAGCCAAGGGTGTTCCCAGCTGTGCCCCATGACATTGGCCCAAATCTTTCAGATGTAACTTCTAGAAGGTGGTTAGGAGGAGCACAATCATGCAAATGAGGGCTAACAGCCCCTGGGTGACCTTGCCCTGGCCTGGGAAGCTCCTGTGTCAGCAAAAATAAAAAAAAAATGGATCGCTGACTCCTTTGGCCCTATATCATTAAACAACAGCATGTTCATAGAGAAAGATAAGCAGAGTGGCCACATGTAGGAGTGGGGCTTGAGGTGTGTGACTTGTGGAGGGCTGGAGAAAAGCATCCATGATAGCTGGCATCTCTGAAATCCTTCCATGCAGGAAAGGAACAAGGTCAGTCACAGCCCAGCGCTGCCCTTGCAGGCTGAGGAGGGAGTGGGGACAGGACCTACCTTCAGAGTGGTCGCAGAGAGCACCAATCTTTACATTCCAGTCAATATTATTCTAAGGTTTAGTCCTGGCCTTGTCATTCTCCCAAAGACAGTCACTGCATGTTGTAATGTCCACCTCTGTGAATTTATCTGCTCTGCTTTGAAATAAAACAAACTTTCCCCATTAGCTAAACAGTAGTAGCCATTACCAAGGGGTCTAAGGGATCAGAGTCTCACCCAAGTCAAGAACCTTGCCACAATAGTCAGCACCCAGTGCCTACAGACACAATATTAGGCTACTACTTGCCAGAGGCAAGAGGTCAGGAAAGCCAAGTATACAAAGAGCCTTTGGGCTGGAGTTCTCCCTTTCTTCATTAGAAAGTTGTTGGGTCTCCCTTTAAGAATGCATGCATCTTAGGGAACTTAATTGAACTATCAGCAAAAAAATTAAGAACTTTTCATAAACAAAATTGCTTTCAGCTTTGCACATAAACTCCCACAAAGCTCATCTCTGGGGCTTGCTGACTGCTCCACACTCCAGATGCACCTGGCGTCACTACTCAGACCATGGCTCTGTTCCCAGGGAGTGCTGTACTGAAGGTATCATCCTATCTTGGGCAACATGAGAGTGGGCTCATCACTGTCACATAGCTTTAGAAATAAGATCTCAAAATAGCCTGAGCTCAGTAATGTGGGCTGCATAGACAGAGGTGCCTAGGAACAGGAAGCCCAGGATACTTCACCACCCTCTCCTCAGCTGCATAAAAAATAGGTACCTAGGAACACAAAGCCTAGGGTCCTGCACCACTCATCCTCAGATGCTTCTCTTTGGGCTGCTCTGTGTTCTTTAAGCCTCCTAATCATATCCTAGGTGGTTGCTGAGATCCTCATCTCACTAAGGGGCATCTGAGTCTCATGTGATTCAATGTTTTCATCAGGTCCTACCAGAAGAGGCTTCTAGAGCAGAGATCTGGATCCAGGCAAGTTTGCATTTGCTCTCTGAAACCATCTGTGCCATGAGGACTGCACACCTGGAAAGGCAGACCTCGCTCCTGTTCTGACACCTGGCCAAAGCACAGGCACAGGATTGCACGTGCTTGCACACCAGAAATCCTTCCTGGGACAGTCACCTGCCAGGCCTCCTCAGGCCCCCAATAAATGAAAGGCCACTGAAGAAATGAAGCCATGGCCCTGAGTCTTGAAAGCCACGTTGGCTGGTTGCATTTTGTTATTCAATTTGCTTATAAAGGTACCAGAAGTGATTCCAAGTCTACCCTTCCCTGTTTTACACCCTTGAAAACCCCTGAGTTAAGCAAAACAATGAGAAATGTATAAGATCTGGATAAAATCCTAGAGCCACGGATTATGGGAAATGGCTTACATAGAAGAAGGAACAGAAGCACACGCACTGGGAACACAGTCCTCCCAGGTGTCTCAATGGAAATAGAAGGAGCCCCTGGCTCAGCTTCTCAGGTGTCTTCACCCCATGCAGCTCATAGGCAACTACACACAGGAGCGATTCCAACTTCCCACAACCCAAAGCTCAGAAAGCCCCATTTTCTGTCTGAACTCAACCAATGCACTGTAGATTTTTGTTCTAATTTAGGTAACCTAGCCTGAATTCCTCACAAAGAGGAATGGATAATCTTGGGTAATAATAGAGTCACCAAATTGTGCTCACTCCTGCTCAAATTCCTTTACACTAATTATGCACCTGGGTAATGCACACATAAGAAGGGAACTCCTTTGCACTTGAACAAATTAGTAAAATTCTGGATGCTTTGCAGTGATACCTAATTCTCCTTTTAAAGAATCTCAAATATAGAACTGAAAGTTGGGACTGGGGTGGTGGCTCAGCGGTAGAGTGCTCACCTAGCATGTGCAAGGCCCTGAGTTCCATCCTCAGCACCACATAAATAAAATAAAAGTTTTGTGTCCAACTATGACTAAAAAATAAAAATAAGAATAAATTCAAAAAAATTTTAAAAAGAAAATAAAGCAACAAGCATTGTATTGTACTATAGTTTAAAGAGATGCCCTTCAGCAGCAGTTGACATTGGGGTATGACAAACTCACTGAGCTCCATCTGCTGGGGCTTGTGTTATATGCCAGCCTGAGTGTACTGAACATCCTAAGGAGGACAGGCATGGCCACAGGGAGCAGGTGGCCTGCTCTGCCACAGTCTCTCCTTTGGGATTTTGTGGTCATTATCTTCCAACTCTTCCCAGACCCCCACTCTCTTCTGTGTATTCCACATGGAATCATGTCTCCCTAAGCCAGAGAAGTAGAACTGAACCATTTACAGAAGTTCATCAGCTGCAGAAGAGCTACACTTAGCATGGTTACCACTGGGCTGGTACAGCTGGGGAGTACTCCTGTTACCCAACACTTCACAGAGAGTCCCTCAGAAAATCACCTCAGACAGGCAGGCCCCTCTGTGATAGGTCTGAAGATGATATGTGCATCTTCTCTGAGATCATTAATAAGAAGCCCAGTGTCTGGAGAAGCCCTGTGGTACCTAGGCTTCTATTAGCAATGCTCTTTGTGTAGTTTGAAGTATTCTAGGCAAAAATATCATCTTGGACCTAACACACTCTTGGGAGAGAAGAAGACCATTCAAGAACTTACCAAGCCAGTTTCCTCACCTTTAAAATGGGTGTAAGGATTTCTAATGAATAAGAACTAGGTAAATCAGTCATTAGATGTGAGGAAGTCAAGCAAGGGCACAATGCCTATAAAGAGCAGTTCCTGTCCTCTGTAGTCTCACCCCTGTAAACCTAGGACATGGTGACATAGCAAAATCATTCTTCTATGGGCAGATATTGTCCAACTCCTGGGACTTAGGGAACTCCCACATTCCAGGCACCCTGTAGATGGCTCCAGTTCCCTCACTGCTATGGGTTACAGCTGGTACTCAGGATTATACCTAATGCTGGGATATCTCTGCATCTTAGAATGATACAGAACTCAGCTTACTGTGAAAGGAGTTCTAAAAGAGGCAATGATCTTTGTTAAAGTGGTTTTGTGATTTAAAAATCCAGTCTTCAGTTTCTACTGAACATCTACCAGAACAGATTTGGAGATGCTGCTAGAAGCCCTCATTCCCTCTAGACTTCATTCTTAACACCCTAAGTGAGTTCTCACCATTAGAAATTACTTTCTTTCAGTTAAGGAATTGTCCCTATTAAAATGCAAAAATCTAAGTAGCAAAAACACTTGTCACTAATCAACACCTCTCCACCTGACAGCCCCAGGTCTCTGTTGTAGCTGATCTCAGCTCTTTTTAAGCCCAGGAACACTGCCTCCTGGAGGGCAGAAACTAGACACCTCTCTATCCTCTTTCACTCAGATAAAATAGGTGGGAACGGTGTTTGGTCTGCAGTGTGCTGTAAATGGTTATCTAAAACATGAAAGAAAGTGATGAACACAGATGAAGGACCTAGTGTTGTAAATAGTGAAAGAAAGATCTAGAATGTGCTTCAATCATAGGTAGGATTAAGAAGGCTGATGTGAAATTATTTGTTTATATATCAATGCAGGCAATCTTCATCTTAGAGGGGTGTGGGGGTGCCAGGGTCTGGTGCTCCCCTGGGTTTTTGGTCAGCTGGGCCAGGGGAGAACATCCTGGAGCCAGCTGAAAAGAGAAAGATGAACTCAAGAGAGTGCTGGGTGAAGCCTGGGGCCAGGGCTGTCAGGGAGAGTGGGCTGTGGGGAGAGACTGCTTTTCCAGGACAGGGATATTGGTGACCTTAGTTAAGAACTGGCCTTCAGAAGCAGAGGTCTTAATCTCAGGACACCTTCACACCAGGGGCATGGGAAGGAGAAGCCAAGCCACAGCTACCCAGCAGTGAGCTACAGGTGCTGGGGAAACACCTTCCTTCCACAACTGCCACTGGCAATGCCTTGGGAGCATGTCTCTCCATGTTCTTGGCTGCTGTCCCCTTCACCTAGCAGGGGCAAAGCACTCATATACACTGATACAGGTGTTGTCCAGGTCAGTGGCACTAAACCCCATTATCTCACTTCTTTACACAGTTCAAGACCTCTGAAAGGAATGTTAGCAGAAACAAACATCCCATTCTGCTTCTACCCCCACAAAAATCCCATTCTGCTTCTACCCTTCAAGTTAGTATTTCCCTTAAGTTGATAAATTTTTATGTATCCATCTTTCACCTCCTGGGTCTAATCTTTTAAAAAAAGAAGAAGAGGGGGAAAAGGAGAGAAAGAAGAGAGATAAAAAGCTAAGTTTCAGGGGCTGGGATTGTGGCTCAGTGGTACAGAGCTTGCTTAGCACATGTAAGGCCCTGGGTTCGATCCTCAGCACCACATAAAAATAAATAAATAAAGGTAGTGTTACAACTAAAAAATAAATATTTTTTTTAAAACCAAGTTTCAGTTTGTGCAGGACAGAACAGTGTGGGTGTGGAGGCAGAAGGGTTTGCCTCCAGTCCGGCAGGGTGCAGGCAGAGTAGGTATTGGCCTCTGAAGGCAAGATTTCTGGAGAGGGGCAGTCCTCAGTGGTGCAGCCCCACCTATGAGCCAGGATAGGAAGTGAGACTGAGAAGTCAAGGCCCCTTCCTGAGCTTGTGCCCCAAGGACTGTAGTGTGAGAGGCCCGCAGGGAGGCAGGCACCTTCTGTTGACTTATGGAGTCTGAAGACCAAAGACAGGTCTTGTGCTGAGCCTCCAGGCCTCTGCCTGCACAGTGGTCTCCACCCAGAGCTGACGATGGAAACATAGGAGGGGTGTGAACACCAAGCAGACTCCCCAAGGTTCGCAGCAGAGTTCCAATCATGAACAAGAACCTCTCTGGCTGAAAGCTGCCCTCAAGAAGTACATGTGAGCAAACTCCAGCCCAAGGCACCATCTGCTGAGATGGCAAATTAGCTTGCACAGGCTGCCTCCTAGCAGAGCCACCAAATGCACACATGGCACAAGGCACATGACACCACAGGGCAGACCAGGCTGTGCTGGCAGCTCGCATTTCTGCTGGCAAGTGCCCACAGAGGGGTTCTGTCTCAGCCCAAGTAAACACAAAAGTTTGGAAAATGATTTTGTTTATTCTTGAAATCTTCTTGTGCCTCCCACTTTCTTTAAAGGACCATTTCCACTGTACTCATATGTGAAGTCTGAGACAAGAAGCCAGGTTTACTGTTGTGTCTGTACAGAAAAAGAAATTAAAACCAGTTTTCTGTTGTTTAACCAGAGGGATCCCATCATACCCATGATGGTAGTAGAGGTGCTACCCCACAGAATGGGGCATGCTGCACCTACAAAGGAGTGAGAGACATTGAAGATACCCACCACATGGCAGTGAGTAAGAGCACTTCTACAGGTTATGGGTTTGTTCAGAAGCAGAATCCTAACTTTTCTCAACAGCAAGACTTCCCAAAGTGGTATCCCAGCAAGGCAGGAGCTCGAGCACAGATGGACTGGTCAGATGGCTACAAAAGGTGGGCAGTAGACTCCTCTGGCCAGAAGCACCTCCATACATCAGGCTCCAAGACCTGCTCTCAAAGCCATGAATACAAGCTATAATGGGTTTCTGTTACCTTGGCAGTGGTGAGAACAAGCAGCACTTCATGGAGCCCACAGGAGCAGTCACAGGATGACAAGCACTATTCCAATGTAGTGATGATGATAAATGATTTTAGAATAAAACTAGATGCTTATGAATCAAGTCCACAGAAAAAGTTGTTAAATTCCTGAGAAATGAGCAGTCCATCATTTGGATAAAATAGGTGGAAAAGGTGCATAAGACACATTGTGTATATATATATGTTGTTCCTGCAAGTTCCCAGAGAACATGAGCAAAGACTGTCAGGATGTTCTACAAACCAAGCCAAAAGTGGCTATGCCAGAATCATTAACATTTTTATACTAAAATATGATATTAAGAAAAACCATTATAGGGCTGTGGTTGTAGCTCAATGGCAAAGTACTTGCCTGGCATGTGTGAGGCCCTGGGTTCAATTCTCAGCACCACATACAAATATATAAAATAAAGGTCCATCAACAACTAAAAAAAGAAAACAAAAGGAAAGCCATCTCCCTGCTTTCTTCCTAAGGAAAGTGGCCAAGTGCAGAGAGAAAGATTAATGACTCTGAGGTAGAATACTTGTGAGACTTTCCTTAATTTAAAAATGTCCCTCTTACAGATTTTTGAGTCAAGTTATAAACATATCAGTGTTAGGCCTAAAGGATACCTGCAGAATGTATGAGGCATCCCAGCTGAGGGGAGACACACTGGCCTTCGCCATCTGTCTCTCTGTGAAGGGGTGTGCTCAGTGTGGGGGAAAAACAGTTTGATCACACACTTCATGAAATGGCTCAACCTCAGCATATGTTCAAGCAATAATACTGCAATATTTACAGGACACAGCCAAAAACAAACTGATAGAAAAGCTGTGCTCAGAGGAAAGGGTTCAGTTGGAGTTGAATGCTTTCTGGGGCTGGATTAGTCAGGCAAGGTTAATACTTAAGACAGAGCTAAAAGAGAAGGTGGCCTCAGTTTTCTCACGTATAAAAGGGGACAATGGTGTTACTGTAAAAGTTTGTCCTGCAGGTTAGATGACTCAGCTCAGATCTCTCCATCTCCTGCTGTGTTTACCACATCCTCAGAGCCCAGAATGGAGTTGTGAAAACTCTAATTTTCAGGTGGGGCTCACCCTCAGGTGGAGAGGCAATAGTGCCCCCAGGAGACATGGTTCCTCCACCCAGGCAGCCATCATCCCAGAGGACAGAAGCAAGAGGCTGGGCAGGGAGGCCTGGCACCACTCTGCAGATCTCCGAAAACCTCAAAAGTGGAAGCCATCCCAGTTCCATAGGAGGTTGGACTAGCAAAGGTTACAGCAGACCAGTGAGCTCTCCACCACCATAGTCCATGTGGGAAAGGATAATTTGCAGCGAGTTCCCCTCATCACTTTAGTCCATATGGGAAAGGACAATTTGCAGCGAGTTCCTCTCACCACTTTAGTCCACATGGGAAAGGACGCTTTGTATCGAGTTCCCCTCACCACCATAGTCCATGTGGGAAAAGGACACTTTGCAGTGAGTTCCCCATCACCATACTCCACATGGGGGAAGACCTTTTGTGCGGTACTGTGTTCAACCAAAGAGCAGCCCTCCTGCTTCACTACAGAATTGTCCTGCCACTGTTCACATGCCTGCTGCTGGAGGAACCACTTCTGTGAGGACCCACAGTGGTATTCGTCTCACAGCCCATAGAACTGTGGCCTGCCTTACCTAGACTGCACCTTGCTCTCTAACCACCTGGCAATTGCTGCTGCTTGATGGTTGTGATCCATCCACCTGGCTCTCATGGCTGGAGCCTTAATTAGATAATTCCATGCTGCAGTGTGGGGTCCCTTCCTAGGCCCCATCTACACTGCCATTAAGTGATGCTAACAATAAACATGTCTAAATAGAGTTGCTTCTCTCAGGTTCACTGAGAAGGAACATGTTTTCTTTTTGTTGGGATACAAAATGGTGTTAAATTGTTTTATTTATAAAGGGTTGTAGCCAGCTCTGAATAGAGTCCTTGGACTAGTTCTACCTTTGTGACAGAACAGAATTTAGGGATCTCTAGTCTAAATCAGGCAGCATGTCCTGCACAATGGCTCCATAGTTTTCACAAATTTCAGATAATTCTTTTAAGAAAATAAAAACAGCAATACCAAATGCTATTGCAGATTATAGTAATCTTTTGTCTAACTTGTCAAAAGTTGGAGACCCACAACGTGAGAATCCACATGCACACGCTCATTAAGAGATTCAGGCAAGCCTGTCAGCCAGGGTAGAAGATGGAGCCATGCATGAAGTGTCAGATTTTGTGCTGGAACATGGGACAGGCAATTTTAGAAACAACAGCTTATAAAGTAGTGAAAACCCGTGAAGGAATAAGCTCTTACAAGAAGCCCTGTAATTGGACAAGCTGCCATGGCGTGCAGGTATGTTGGGTTGTTTTCCATTGCAAGGGGGTGCTAGTATCTGAGGACAGCAGAGGTGGTCCCTGGAGAGGTCAGTGGGCATCCTTTCTCTTCACCTTGGTAATGATTCCTGATTACCTCTATGTGGTTGCTTGCCTGCATCTAGGTGTTATTTAACATAAAATAATTACTTAGCCCTCTGCAGAAGGCTGATTTAGATACTAAAATAATATACTGTTCTAAGTATGGCAGCTTAGTGAGCATTTGCAAACACTCCCTAAAATGTCATTATGTTGTAGTAGAATTTAAAATATTGAATCATGCAGTGACCTTTCCTTAGAAGGAAGAGGTTTAACCCTGAAGCAAAACTATTGAGAGTTGCCTTTATCAATTTAGAGCTTTTTGTACTCCAGCAAATGTAGAATTATTTTTCTCAGATTATGTGGCTCCCAAATTAATGACATCAGGGTAATTTAAAATTGCACAGTCTGCCTTCATATTATATTGGTTAAGCCTGGATTTCTGCTTTGGTGTCTTCCTTTCACACAGAGCCATTCAAGGCTCAGTACCCCTAATTCAATTCTATGGCAAGGCTTTGAGCTCAGTGAAGCTAGGTAGAGGACTAGAACAAATGGACAAGCAAATTAATATTTAAAATACAGTAAACACATCTAACTGTAGATGGTTCATCTTCCTGCAGTGGACTTTTAATAACTCTGCCAGGTGAGAAGATGTGCTTCATATTTATTCATGTTGTCGATCCCCCTCAATGTATCTACACATCCTGATGTGCTTGTCTGGTAAACTTTATGGCCTCGGTGCACACAGCCCCAAGAGCCTTGTTATTACCTTCATCAATAACATGGTGCTCCTGCTCCTGCTAATCCCTCATGCCTTCCTGTGCCCTGCCACAGCTAATAAGTGCTTTGCCATGATCACTGATTCATACACATGGGCACCTGTTCCCTTCATTCAACTTGCCCTGCTAAAGTAACACGACAAAGAGACAAATGTGATTTTGACTGGATCTTGTCAAGTAATAAGGAAACTGATCTGGAAAATTTCCCTTAGGGGCCAATTTATACAGACAACCAATTTTTACAACTGAGATTAATCTCTTCTTTCTTCCTTCCTTAGCCATAATACTTGGAAATAAATACAAATCATATTGAGTATTATGTTAACACATTATTACTTTAAAATGGTCTAATATTCATGCAAATGTCTACAATGAGTGATTTGTGAGAAACTGCCAATATTATATATTTCCAAAAGTTTAAAAATACACATTTATCCCTAGTACAAACTTTTATAGCCTAAGTTTGATTATGCAATATTAACCTTTTATATTAGGATAATAGATATTTTAATTCTGCAATTATTTTAATGCTTAGATTTCAAATGTAATTACGTCACTGGTGTCATTGCGTGCACCAACATTTGTAAAGTAGCCTGCCTGTCCCAGTACTTAGATCTGAAGGACTGAAGGACTCTGTTCTCCTAGGTACAGGCATTGAGTGAGCCCATTAGAAACCCTTCAGTCCAAATCTTAACACTGAAAGCATGCTATTTTTAAAAGAAATGCCATAGTGTAATATATTAGCATTTCTTCATAAAATCATTACATGGAACATGCACAAAGTGGGATGTCAGAATCGAACTTAATAACTTAGTGACTGTAGCAGTTTTAGGTTGGGACTGTATTTCAAAATTCACAAAATACCTCTAGCAATGCTACTTCAGTACCATAGTCCCATTCTCCTGTGTTTGGGGCTGTGTGTGCCCATTCAATACAGAGATACCTAGGTACCCCCTGCCACTGGCATTGTGAAAGTTTGCCCACATTCCAGTGTTGAACTAATATTTGTAACTGTTGCAATATAAAATAAATGAATCAAAATTCAGGATGTATAATCTAGATATGACAACATTCCTGGTAATAACTTTTAAAATTATGTACTAAATATTTATTATTTCTCCCAACAAATTACAGCCATCTTTGCAGAAGGCATAGAAAGTAATAATTTTCTAAACTAAGCATTTTTCTATTAGTTTCCTTTTTTAATGGAGTTTTTATTAGAATATGGCATTTCTGGCTTTAATGAGGATTCAGCATTTTTAAAATCAAATTTTATTTTTAACTATTTTACAAAACTCTCTTTACAGATCACATAGTGTTTGAAGCTTCAAGCATATCCAGATATCTATCATATATAATTTAGGCTGTTAGTTGTGTTTATTATACATGAACTCTGTCTCCAGACTTTGCATTAACTGTACCCCCTGGAGAAACTGGGTTAAATATCCTTTATGAGAACTACACTGCTCTGTGACTATATTTCAGGCTTTCTTTCTAACTATATCTAGTCTCTTTGAGGACAAGACATTAGTATGTTCATTATTATTATCTTTGCTACTTGGCATGAAGCTTGGAACATCATAGGTATTAAATAAGTATTTGTGGAAGAAATGGATAAAATTACCAGAAAAAAATGTTACTTAGTTTCATATTTCTTCCAAATTTAAAAGTCATTATAAATCCCAAATGTAAAAATATCCACTTGTTATCTTGATGAATGCTATACTTCTTTATATAAGTGAAAAGTTTCTATTATCTAGTTATATTTTGAATTTGGGACTAGCAAAATTGTTTCTTTAGTGAGAGATCTCTAGTTTCCCTTGAAGAAAAAAATTGTAGATCATCTATTCAGACAACATGTAATTAGCATCCCATGTTACTCATTAATATAAATTTCTGAAATAGCTGGACTTACTTTTTAAAGATTCAGAGTTTTATGTACACTAGTTGTAGAGCTTTGAACATGTGCTTCCTGCCCATGTAAGTAAACATACGATGTAAAGATTACATTAGTAAAATGTTTCTTCTGTTGTATTGCTATTTAGCACCTACCAGAAACTCTGGTTATTTTGGAACCCAATAAGTATATGTTCAATAAATTCCTGGGAGAAGCAATACTAGAGTGCAGATCCTGAATCAGAATGTGCCCTGTGAGTGAGTGGTTAAACACATTCACAAACAACTTAATAGATGGAAGTTACTGTCTACATGTCATATGCTTTCTGAAAATTAGTAAAAATGTCCTAATGGGGGTTAGTTTTACATAATGTGTCAATCTTTCAGTTAAAGTATGTCAAAGATTAATCCATATACATTCAGTAAATTTTTCAAATTTAATCTAGCAAAAAGAATTGAGAAAGATAGTATTTGTGTGGCCTCTAAGAAGATCTTGATTCTAGAAGACATAAGGTAAAACCTCTAAAGGTCAATAATCATGAGGCTTAGTTCAGAGAATTATATTTTAGGATTTTATAGAAGTTCCTCTTCTGCCAGACCCCAGCCCCAAACTGAGAGAACAACCTCTTTTGTTCTCTCCACAGTTCCTTCTTTTAATGCCTCTAGCAAAAACATTTTATACTAACACAAAAATATTTTCCTCCTTTAGCAGGGAGCTAAACCAAGGAATCATGTCATCCACTACTGCCACTAGATTGACTGAGCGTCAGATGTAGAGTGCAGTCTTTACCTGGCACCTGAGCTCCAGGTGGCCTTTGCACACTGGTCCTCCGTGCTGCTCCAATATCCTGAGATCATGTGGTCCATCATCTCTTGGTTGTGTTCAGGTAGCCACTGTCCTTAGGTTCTCCAGTCCCTGCTCCAAGACACACTTCTGTTCATGGCCCATCTCCCCAGGAATGCTTTGCAAACCAATGAAGAACTCAGGATCCAGGATGGTACCAACTTGCCCCTAGGTGCACACTCCCAGCTCTCAGAGTTCTCTGACAACAGGCACCTGTGGCCCCATGTCATATGCTGCCTCTGGGCAGTGGCTGCAGCACCTGCCCAAATGGAAGCACTCAGGGCTGGGAAGAGCCACTTCCTATGCCCCTGATTTCCCTGCATGCTCTGGCTCTTTCTGTTCACACGTTTACCCCACACTCTGCCCTCTGCCTTTTTTTCCATTTCTCTATTCTGTGTCCTTTATTTTGTATTCCCATTTTCTTGGGCTGCCAACTCCCAAGATGCAAACATAGCTGCAACAAGGTGCCAGGATGAGTGATGGGGTGCAACAAGGGAAGGGTAATACACACACACCACACAAGCCCACAATCATAGCCTTACTCATTCCCACAAACTTATGCATCACACAAATACAGACTCACAAAAACAGTTCATGCACACAGATACGCATACACACAATACCTAGGTATACAGTTGGACATCTCCAAACAGATGCACATTCATTCTCATATATGTACACTCCAGGCACATGTCCTCATGCACACACAACCATATTTGTTTACCCACACTCACAGTCCAGACATGCAAAGTCTCTCCTTAGTCTCCACAACTATAAACATTCCCAACCTCTACAGAGACCTGGAAGGTGGCTAGCTATGAATCCAGAGGCAGGCTAAACTCCAGTCTGGCCCAAGGGAGAATGAAAAGGCAGTGGGACAACAGAAACCTATTATCTTCCTGTCATAGGAAGCAAGGTGTGAGGAGAACCTACATGCCAAAGAAGCAGTCCACACACTCTGACCTGGAACCCTTAGTAAGGGGCCTCCTGGCTCCTAGAGTTGTCCCCCAGGAGTAAGAATGTTGGGGTATGGAAGGAAGTCTTTATGGTCACAACTGAACCTCTCCCCTTTGTTGAAGGCTGGGCTACCTTAGGCATCCCCTTTCCACATCAACAACCCCCCACTCTAGGCCTATCCACAGGATCTTGTCTTTCCTTTAAGATCTCCTCACTGATACCTGTACCTCCACAAAATGGGGTCTCATTCAGACACCTCAAGGTAATGTCCCCCTCTGAAGGATCCTCATGCTGTTTCCGCCCCTGCACACAGCTTAAAGACACCAGAGGTACCCTTACCTCCAGCACAAGACTCCCAAATTAACAGGCCACATTTCCTGCATTGCAGATGAAGATGCCCATCCTAGGTGAGCCCACCTCTAATATGGCAACTCCTGTTGCCAAAGAGTACCTCTACAGAAGCCGCTATCTTCCAACCCAAGGCGCCTGCACCCTCCCCGTGGGGCTCCCAGCACCTACCTCCTTTGGCTTGGGTCCCATAATTGGCGGCTCTGAGTTCTGGTGGCAGCAGGTCCTGCATTCCAGCTGCAACACCATTGGCTCCTACACTCCAGCAGCTCCAGTGCTCTATCGGCAGTGGTGGTGGCTCCTGAGTTCTGGACGCCATCACCTCTATAGTGTTAGATTCCACATTCCACGTTCTCATGGCAGTGTCACTGGCTCCTGTACTCCAGCGGCTCTGGTTCTCCCTGGCGGCGGCAGCGTTGGCTCCTGCACTCCAGAGGCTCCCGTGAACCGGATGCTTTCATTCTCTGGTGTGGCGGCAGCAGCAGCGGCTCCGGAGGCGGAAGCAGTAGCTCCTCCTCCCATGATTTGGGGGCGGCTTTGGCTCCTGCACTGCAGCGGTTCCTACACCTCTAGCTGGCTTCAAAACTCTAGATGCAGCAGCGGCTTTGTCTACTGCGCTTTGGGGGGCGCCATTAGTTCTTGTGCTCCGCAGCTTCCTGGCGGAGGTGAGGCGAGGCGGTGGCAACTCCTCCTCCTCCTCCCATATTCTGGAGATCGCGTGGACTGGTGGACTTGCTAAAGGACAAGCGCAAGTTCTCTGCCCTCACTCAGGGGGATGGTGGCATGAGCAATTCCTAAATTTGGACCAATAGGGTTGCTACTTTTTCCAGATCCTTATTAGCATAAATGTGAACAAATAGGGTTGACCCAAGAGTTATATAAACCCCTAGCTGAGCGCCCTCCCTTGGAGAATTATTGTGGGCTCCTGGGAGTAGTTTGCATTGTCTGAATTCAGAAGCCTGGAACCCTTCAATAGTGTCTGTGGTTGGCTGGAACACCAATGGGCAGAGTCTCCCATCAAGCCGCTTGGCTTGGCTCAGAGGCCTGCCACTTACTAGGAACCCACCTGCCAAGACAAGCAGAAAACTCAACTTTCACTACAGGGAGCTCTTAGCGAGGTATGGGTGCTTATCCATATAAATCAATATAAATGAGGATATAGTTTATTTTCGTATAATTTCACACGTTAATTTTTCAAAGTAAAAGAATTGGTCAGAGAAATGCAAATCAAAACTACCCTAAGATACCATCTCACACGTTAATTTTTCAAAGTAAAAGAATTGGTCAGAGAAATGCAAATCAAAACTACCCTAAGATACCATCTCACTCCAGTAAGTCTGGCAGCCATTAGGAAGTCAAACAACAATAAGTGCTGGAGAGGATGCGGGGAAAAGGGCACTCTTGTTCATTGCTGGTGGGACTGCAAATTGGTGCAGCCAATTTGGAAAGCAGTATGGAGATTTCTTGGAAAGCTGGGAATGGAACCATCATTCGACCCAGCTATTCCCCTTCTCGGTCTATTCCCTAAAGCCCTAACAAGAGCATGCTACAGGGACACTGCTACATCGATGTTCATAGCAGCTCAATTCACGATAGCAAGACTGTGGAACCAGCCTAGATGCCCTTCAATAGATGAATGGATAAAAAAATGTGGCATTTATATACAATGGAGTATTATTCTGCATTAAAAAATGACAAAATCATAGAATTTGGAGGGAAATGGATGGCATTAGAGCAGATTATGCTAAGTGAAGCTAGTCAATCTTTAAAAAACAAATACCAAATGACTCCTTTGATATAAGGGGAGTTAACAAGGACAGGGTAGGGACGAAGAGCTTGAGAAGAAGATTTACATTAAACAGGGATGAGAGGTGGGAGGGAAAGGGAGTGAGAAGGGAAAGTGCATGGAAATGGAAGGCGATCCTCAGGGTTATACAAAATGTCATATAAGAGGAATGGAGGGGTAAGACAAGATAATACAAATGGAAGAAATGATTTACAGTAAAAGGGGTAGAGAGAGAAAAGGGGAGGGGGGAGGGGAGGGAAGAGGAGTGGAGGGGGGATAGTAGAGAATAGGACAGACAGCAGAATACATCAGACACTAGAAAGGCAATATGTCAATCAATGGAAGGGTAACTGATGTGATACAGCAATTTGTATACGGGGTAAAAGGGGGAGTTCATAATCTACTTGAATCAAACCGTGTAATATGATGTATTAAGAACTATGTAATGTTATGAACGACCAATAAAAAAAAATAAAAAATAAAATTAAAAAAAAATTAAAAAAAAATAAAAATTAGACATATTTACCTAATTAAAACAATTTTTTTTTTTTTAGTTAGACAAAGGCAATATATGGGGACACATTTCTATAATCCCAGTTATCAGGAGGCTGAGGAAGGAGTATTGCAATTTCAAGTTCAAGGTCAGGGAATTTTAGGTAGACCCTACTTCAAAAAAATTTTTTATACCTTTATTTTGTTATTTATTTTTATGTGGTGCTGAGCCAGTGGCTCACATGTGCGAAGCAAGCGCTTTACGTAGCTGAGTCACAACCCCAGGCTGGATGTGTAACTCAGTGGTAGAAGGCCTGCTCAGCATGTGTGAGACCTTGGGTTCAATTCCCAGCCCTGAGAAAGTGAGAGGTGTGCAGGCACATGCACACACGCGTACACACAGGAAGAGAAATGCAAGAAATAAATGTATGGTATAATCATAGATGTGGAAGATTTTATGGTATTATAAATTTGTAACCTTTAATAAGAGTAAAACTAGAAGAAAATTATGGTCAGCATTAAAAATTTTATGGAATGACAAAACTTTTGAATCAATTCAGAAACATTGGCAGTCTTGTCAACATAAAATGCCAGTTACACTCTTGTTCATTGCTGGTGGGACTGCAAATTGGTGCAGCCAATTTGGAAAGCAGTATGGAGATTTCTTGGAAAGCTGGGAATGGAACCACCATTCGACCCAGCTATTCCCCTTCTCGGTCTATTCCCTAAAGCCCTAACAAGAGCATGCTACAGGGACACTGCTACATAGATGTTCATAGCAGCTCAATTCACGATAGCAAGACTGTGGAACCAGCCTAGATGCCCTTCAATAGATGAATGGAAAAAAAAATGTGGCATTTATATACTATGGAGTATTACTCTGCATTAAAAAATGACAAATTCATAGAATTTGGAGGGAAATGGATGGCATTAGAGCAGATTATGCTAAGTGAAGCTAGTCAATCTTTAAAAAACAAATACCAAATGACTCCTTTGATATAAGGGGAGTAAACAAGGACAGGGTAGGGATGAAGAGCTTGAGAAGAAGATTTACATTAAACAGGGATGAGAGGTGGGAGGGAAAGGGAGTGAGAAGGGAAATTGCATGGAAATGGAAGGCGATCCTCAGGGTTATACAAAATGACATATAAGAGGAAAGGAGGGGTAAGACAAGATAATACAAATGGAAGAAATGATTTACAGTAGAAGGGGTAGAGAGAGAAAAGGGGAGGGGAGGGGAGGGGAGGGGGGATAGTAGAGAATAGGACAGACAGCAGAATACATCAGACACTAGAAAAGCAATATGTCAATCAATGGAAGGGAAACTGATGTGATACAGCAATTTGTATATGGGGTAAAAGCGGGAGTTCATAATCCACGTGAATCAACCGTGTAATATGATGTATTAAGAACTATGTAATGTTATGAACAACCAATAAAAAAAAATAAAAATAAAAAATAAAAAAAATAAAATGCCAGTTATATGGCTCTCCACAGAGGGTCACACTACCCTCCTTGATATATCTCATTTTCTGTGGCTCTCCACCAATAGCCCAGCAACATTGAGAGTTCTAATATGAATATAACACAAGTTCTTATATATTTCATGAGTTTTGTGTTACATGCCAGTATAGAAACCAATTCCCAGCTCTATGTACATTGCACAATATATGAGTTGTGCCCACAGAGAATAACAGAGTCCATGTAGAAACTAGTACCAATGAACCTAATGTCACCAATAGGAACCATGTTTTGTGGCTTTTCACATAGGTTCAAGCAATCCTGTAAATCCTGACATTGTATAATTTCAGTTTCATGTGAATTCCATGTAAACCACAAATATTTTCCCTTAACCTATAGGAACACTCCATTCTCATAATATAATCATCCTGCTTCAAGGATTCGATCAATGCATCCTGACTGGGATGCCTACTCTATTCTTCAGCCTCCTCAATGCCACACATTTCTGGCAGCTCTTGATTGCAGGTATGCTGACTTTAATCCCTGACATCTATCTTTATTCATCCTCTTCAGAGGCCTTTATAGTTGCTTTTCCCTCTCAGTGGAATGTCTTTCCTGCCCCTCTTTTCCAAAACTTCTTCCTCATCTATGAAATGTTAATTTGATTGTGATTTTTCTGATGTTTTTTTGACTTTCTTGACATTATATTTTCTATTCTGTAATTGACACTGAGCATTCTTAAGAGTCTTATTATAAGTATAACTTGACCGTTATTTGTGTCATTAACAATTAATATCTGTTTCCTACATTAGAATAAAACTTCACTAAGGGACTCTTTGTCTAGGCTTTAACTGTGGGTGTCAGACATTAATATCAACTTTAATATGTGGCATCTTATCCAAAGCATCTGGCAGTGTCAGCCATGTACTATAAAGAATAACATTCTTTATAGTCATCTGGCCAATTAAATGAATTTTTATATGATTTAGGATAATAAAATATGAAGTGTGCTATAGTAATTTGGGGTTATTTAAATACTATATTTATGAAGAAACTTATAACATTTAATGTCATAATTAGAATACTATAAGATGTTTGAAGTACAGTGAGTCCTGAATACCTGTGGGATATGTAGGAGTAGATTCAATCAATTATGAGTTTGAAGACATCTGGAAATAAATGGAATCTTAACTATACATATACACACATTTATTCTTGACACTAGTTCCAAAACAATATTGAAAAATATATTTTGTTGAGATATTATATGTAAAAATGAAGATATGTACACAGGAAGATATGCAATAAATAATATAAACATATAACACTACTGTATATAATAGATTTGAAACCCAGCAGATTTTAGTGTGTGTGTGTTTGGGGTGGGGCTTAGAATCACTCTCCCATGAATACAGAGGGACAACTCTGCACTACAACACAAGGAAAGGTGGCTGTTTTTCCATCAGAAATACCATTGTTTGCATTAATTGATAATAGAATAAACAGAACTGTATATCATTTACTTATTAAGGATGCTTACGCTAAAAGAGGTCCTTTTTAACCATGATCCTCAAATATTAATTAAGGTCATGATTTGACCCAGCAAAAACTTAATTGAAAAAAATATATCATAAATGTATTTGTATATATAATCTGTTCAATACCCTGATTTTTATAATTTACATGTCTTTTGTACCTCTTTACATTTTTGCTTAAAAGCTTATTTTCTAAAATCCCTATTAGTAAACTTTATTTATATTAATATCCAAAATTTCAACAAAAATATTTTCTCTTTTTCAATTTTCTCTTTGAATCTAGTTCCAAAATTTTAGAAGTCCACTCTCCTGCCTCTCCTCCCCCTTCTACTCCTCTTCATTTTTTAGAAATTATTATGCTGTACTCTCTTGGTGAAGATAAGTACTTAATAAAAGATGAGGCTTTAAAAACGTGACTAAAGATTTTTTAAATCATTTCAAGAACACTGAATGGTGGTAATATCTCTGAATACATATTTAATGCATTTATACATATTTTAGTCTTTCACAAATATTCATGAGTTAGGATCACAACCAGAAATCAGATATTGAAGATTAGTACTGTCTTTGTAAGGAATTTGAGCAGAAACATGAATGAAGAAGAAGCTTGTCTTTGCTGGATAATAATTGGATGTAGCCATACTCTAGCTTTATTCCCATCTCTTGTTATTTAATATAAAATGATTGTTTTAAAACTTCTAGTTGATATGCTTGAATGATTAGATTTAGATGTAAATCTAATTAGATTGAATTCCTTATTAAAAATTAGGAAAACTGCCATGATTCTAGAGATTGAGTTAAAGGAAAGCACAATTGGAAATTAATTAAATACTTTTTCGAACTTTTATCATTCAGTAAGGGCATCCAAAGGGATAGCTTTCAAACACTATTACAGCTCTGGATCCAATAGTCAACACATCCCTATTATTATTTCTCAAAAACCTCGATTTACTCATAATAAATTCATTAGTATAAGACAGAGAAAACTATCAGGAACTCCAGGAGGCTTCACATCACATGCTTTTGATTCTGTGGTGAACTCAGATGGTGTCAGCACTCAGAGCACTGTAACCCTGGCTGCATCTTCAGGAAAACCTGATGCATTAGCCAGGCTGGAAGGAGAGTGTGAAGCTGCTTTGTCACTATTGAGGACAAGCACTCTAACCTCTAAGTCCTGCTTAACTACAGTGGTGAATGATATTCTTTCTTTTACCAGGACACTCACAAGAATTACACTTAAGTGTTAAGTGATTTTTATTATTGCAATTTTGTTTTGCTTTTTAAAAGCATCTTGAAATCCTGATAGAGTTGCCATAATTTTGATCCTACAAATTTGTTATTGTGTTGAATTATTTAACTTGAATCATAATTTCTAAACTCAAGCCTATAATAAAAACAAGGAGAGAAATGAATTAAAGTAGATGGGGTAGAGAGAGAAGATGTGGGGGAGGGGAGGGGGATAGTAGAGGATAGGAAAGGTAGCAGAATACAACAGTTACTAATATGGCATTATGTAAAAAGGTGGATGTGTAACCAATGTGATTCTGCAATCTGTATTTGGGGTAAAAATGGGAGTTCATAACCCACTTGAATCTAATGTATGAAATATGATATGTCAAGAGCTTTGTAATGTTTTGAACAACCAATAAAAAAATAAATAAAAGTAGAAAAAAAGGAGGAAAATTGTAGCAGAGTTCCCATTTTAAGAATAAATTTAATCAGTATAAAAAAATAATGAAGGAATGGCTGTAGTTTAAAAATAGATTTGCCTATGACCTTAATTAAAGTAGGTAAAAGAAATTAATTATTGAAAGAGACTACATTAAGTAAACTTTATCTGGACTTAATTTGTATACAATGAAAAACAGAATTTAGGACATCCGTTTTTTGTGCAATTTGCCTTCCAATCAAGTGCTTCCTAAGATTTTTTTTTTCAAAGATTAATGTATTCAACTAATTTCAAAAATCTTTTTCATTTGGCTATCTCTTATTTTAAAGTTGGAAGTTGTCTTTAATATTTCCATAATTCTTAAGAAATAAATGAATGGATAATTTTTTTCTTTTATTTCAAAAAAAAAGAAAGATAACCCATAACACAATATTTAATCAATGATTTAATTATCATACTGGAAATAAAAATTATACACAGTTTAAAATACTACAAAACATAAAATAAAAAATGACCAAATAACACTTTATATTACCAGGAAAAAAATTCACTTTCAAGGTCAACATTTAAAGTTGCCACATATTTTTTCCATTACAATATTTTTAAAAATTAAATTAATAAAAAATGCATGATATATTTAGTGTACTATATAGTATTTATGCTCTATATATTGTAAATACACATAAAAAAAGAAAAATAAGTGCAAAGAAAAATTTACTGATTTAGAAAATCTAAATGGAAAATCAAAATATTTTTCTTTAAATGGTCATATTGAAAGATACTGGTTTGACATTGACAAAATTAGAGTTTAAAATTGACATTTATCTTTAAGAAAAAGGAAATAATGTGAATTGGATTGCTCATTGCATTTTATTAAGCAGAAAGAATTTAATCTCTGTTTCACTTTACTATATATCAAGCACTTTGTAAGAGATTATAATTAGAAATTCATTGTATCAATTAATCTTCAAATAACCTTATATTACTATTACTGCATCAATTTACATCTGAGGAAATTGTCAAATTTGCAAAATAATTTTCAAGAGTCTCAAGATATACAAATAAAAATTGAAGCAATGTTGCAATTTTAAATTAAATTCAACTATTGATTGTCAGAAGTACATTTCACCCTAACCATTGCAAAGTGTGAGACATTTCTATAGAATTGTGACATCATTTTAACATTTCTTTCATGATGCATTACACACATGAGATATCTCATCATCCATCATTATGTTCATTTAATTTGAATTATATTTTGTTTTACCTACAAATGGCTCTCTGCACTCTCATGCCAGGGATAGACTGTTTGGGAGACACGGAGATGGGGTGACAGAAAATAGCACCTGGAGCTTCCCCCAACAAAGGTGGAAGAAAAGCTTCTTACATGAGACCTTCATGCCCAGGCCCTGAAAGTAAGGAGAAAAAGCTTCACTTAGAGGTAGCATTGGGAGGGTTTAGGCAGGAGGGGTGGAAAATACCATCTTATCAGAAAATAAGATAGTAGGCAGGATGTGGTCTTGAGCCAGGAAGTAGAGGGGTGATCTAATAAGGCAGGCCTGCCATGAGGAAAAAAAAGAGAATGGACAGGGAGAAGGTCAGACTTTGTACAATGAATCTGTCTTGAGGATAAGAAGAGTGGGAAGGCCAGGATTGTGGGGTTGAATGTCCAATACAAAGGATATGATATCACATAGACTGAATTTGGGGGTTCTGGATGCCCAGTGGAGTGCAGCTGTGTACAGGAGTGATGTGGAGCTGCTAGGAGGAAGTAGCCCAGGGAGTTGAAGATACTCTTCTTAGCTGTATAGGTCCCACATATGGCAGGGAGTTGGTCAGCCTTCACTGACCAATCTTCCAGATCTGACAACCAGTGCTGAGCACAGTGATTGTGAAAGCTGTCACCTAATCTGTCCAACTTATTGTGAATGGACTAGGTGGTAACTATAGACAGGTGGGACATGGCTGGAGAAAGTGGGTCAATGGGGGATGTGCCCAGGAAGAGTGCAGCTTCCCTGTGGCCCCTTCTCCCTCCCCCCCTCCTTCCTGGCCACCATGAATAGAACAGTGGCCCTCTGCCATGATGTTCTGCCCCACCGTGGGCCAGAGCAATGGAGTTGGCCAACTGTGGACTGAATCTCTGAAGGCATAAGCCCAACTTTTCTCCTCTAAGTTGATTTTGTTGGTTATTTGGGTCACAGCATCAAAAAACTGACTAACACAGATACAAAATTCTTTGAAAAGAGAGATATTTACTAAAGAGGATATTATGTGGAATAAAAATGATGGGGGGAAACACTTCTTTTACTAAAACTACTTTTAAAAAATCCTAATATGACTAACATAACTTAACAGGCATGTCTTACACCTAGACACCCTGTCTCCAGTTGCTAAAAAAGGGCACCTTCTGAAAAAATGTGTTATTAAGTGACTCTGTCATATAGTGATTGTTAGAGTGTACTTAACACAAACTAAGATGGCTGCGATGTCCCTAAGTCATACAGTCCAATGGGACCACAATCACATATGGCTGTTTTGGCTGAAATTTCATTATGAGGCAAATGACTGTATTCTCAAATAATATTAATTATTCCTACTGAAGGACTTAATATCTGTGGATGTTATTTGTATTCCAAAGTAACATGGTGATAAGATGACCAGTACTGAGAAATAATTCGGCTGGATTTCAATACAGATGAAAGGTAATTCTTTGAAACAAAACTTGGGAGAAGATAAAGATAAAACTTGGGAGAAGATAAAGATAACCGATGATATAATTAAAGCAAAACTCATCCTCTTTGCCAGAAAGTTAAAGTTACAAAACAAACTCACACAATATTATTCAGGGATACTTTTTTTCTTTGCATAAAACATTCTAATGGAGCGAGAGATCCAGAACACAAACAAAACTCCTTATACAGTACCAAGAAATAATGAGTCCCACAAGGAAACACACAGCAAAGGAAGAGACAGGGATGAAGGATGGATGAGGTGGAAGGGTTGTGTGTATGTGTGTTCGGGCCTTGAATAAAAGAATTTTATGCAGAAGAGAATATTTATCTGAGAAATGAACCGAGAAAGTTATATATGCTAAGTTACCTAGGGAAAGATTTCAAAGGGATTGAACAGATACTACAAAAGACGGACCTCACTTGACACCTTTAAAGAGCATCCAGAAGCACAGTGTAGCACAAAATGTTATGAAGCCAGAGAGAAGCAGTGAATACAGTCAATTTTGCTTCCTTTAATCTACAAAAGTTCTTTCTTGAAAACAACTACAATTGTACAGTACACAAAATCCATGGTCATTTGCAGCAAGAATTAAAGAAAATAAAACTCCTCAAATTTTGTAATTGGAAGCCATATGCAATAGTCCAGGGGAGGACTGGGAGGCAAGCCGTAGTAGTAATGGTGGAAGTGATGGAAGCTGACAGACCCCACATATTCTCAAAGGATTTGGGGTTGACAGGATACACTGATGGAGTAAATGTGGGGTGTGCAGGAATAGAGTTCACTGGTGACTCCAAGAATCTTGGCTCAAGCAGCTGGTAAATATTGCAATATTTACTGACAAATGGATGCCCAGGGGAGATAGGTTTGGCGGTGGGGAGGGTGTGGAAGACAATAATTTGTGTTTAAGCATGCTCATTTTCTTATATTTTTGACACCCAAACAGAAAAGGAGTTTGATGCTTACAGGGAAAGCTTGAGGCCAAGTGGAAGGATTGGATAAGGATTTGACCATAGCCAATCCCAGCCTGTAGAAAATTTCATAAGGAATTAAATACTGATCTATTTCTTTACAGGTTTGGTTCTTAAGTCTCACAGAAATAAGTGGAAAATTGACACTAGGGATGATGGCTTGTGGCTATAACAAAATACCTGAGAAAAATAAGGAAAGAAAGATTTATTTTAGCTCACAGCTTCTGAGGTTTCAGTCCATGATCACTTGGGTCCACTGATCCTGGGCCTCTGATGAGCAGAAAGAGATGGAGGAAGGGGATGCAGATGCATGTAATCCCCAAGAGCACATCCTCAAGGACTCACACCCTCCATCCAGATCCCACCTCCTACAATAATCACCACCTTCAATAGTTCATTCAGCTATGAACCCAACAATGGATTAATCCATTCATGGGGACAGAATCCTCCTGATCCAATCACTTTCCAAGAGCCAAAGCCTTTGGGGGACATTCCAGATCCAATGCATGACACCTTGACACCTGATTTGTTTCAGATTCAGATTGTTCTTCTTTCAGATTTTAGGAAGGTCCTATACTGCATACACCAAGCATCAGTGACTAGGCAGAAATCTTACACATGACTATTTCTGCAATAAAACACATGGATATTCCCATTAAGCAGGATAAATAAAGAACATAAATAGCCCCCAAAGTTGGAACATTCAGATTTTGTTGCTATATGAGTTTGGGTTTTATCATTTTAATCGCTCTGCTTCTAGAATTAGGCACTGCAGAGAAGCAAGTGTGGATCTTTAATAATAGAAAACATTAGTGTAGCTAATGAATAGACCCAGACCCCCAAAATTAAAAAGCCATTAAAAAAACAGGATAAGGAGAGCATCCAAGAAATATACGGGGTTGGAGAATAAATTTTTAATGTGTCCTTAACATAAAAGTAAAAGAAATAGGCTTTTTAGAAGAGATCTGGAGACACATTCTGTTTTCCTGCGAGAGGAAGGTTAATGCAATAAATCTAAGGCAAGCACTGCAGCCAGTCTGAATCTGTGCTGGAAAAAAATGAGTGTAGGTTTACAAAAACATGCAGTTTTCTTTAATCCATAGTGTAAATAATTTTATACATAAAACCAAATCTCTTTAAACAAACTTATTTTAACTCCATTCGTGAAATCTAGAATTGTTGCATAGATAAAGGGTGAAAGCTCATATAAGATATGCAATTTATTATTACAGCAGCAATGACAAGTAACAGCCAATATCAACTCATCCTTTTAAGAAAATGATAAACCTAAGACAATCAGTGAATTTTACTTCTGAAAAAGTAACTGAACAGAACACACCAGAGAGGCCACACTCATCAAGAATATAATCGTGATTCAGCTTATATTTTCCTAGAAGATATTATTAAAGTCTACCAATCTCTTCTTTACTAAAAGCAAGAATGGATGACTGAACAAAGAAAAGGTCCCTTGGATGCTGAGGTAGGTGGAGAAACTCAGCTATCTGCAGAGGCATTTCATAATTCAAACGTGAGACCCTCGCTCTTGGCTATTTTACAACTTTCATGAAACTCCTCAGTCTCTCCATCTCTGTATGGCCAGTCCTCTTGCATCTCGGAGCTCATGTTATTCTGCTTTCTAGGACACCTACCTTCATCACTCTGCAGCACTCCAAACACTCTCTTCAAGGCCTGTCTAAGCTCTACTCTGCAGTCCCTGGGGTCTGTGTCTCGTAGGTGAACACCCAATAATCATCTCTAGGCTGGTCTGTGGGTTCCATCTCTTTAGCATTAACTTTGGTTCACCCTACAATTCTGTGCAATCAGAGTAGACACTGAATTTATTAAATGGTGACAATTTGCAGGTCAGAGGGATGGAGGATGAAGGGTGAGCCATGACAAAGCCCTGCCCTCAAACACTTCTTGGATCAAAATGGCAGGAGGAAACAGATCCTCACAGTACCACGTGTCCTAGTTTTAGCGCAACCATGTCCTAAACAAGAGCAGGGCTGGGAGAGACTACAGTCAGTGTGGTTGCTCAAGAAAGGCGTCCTGGGAGAGGATGAATCCCACTCATTAATTCAGAAAACATCTGCTGATGTTCTGGTCTCTACATGGAAGAGTTAAACTCCATAGAATGCACTTATTTCCTAGAGCCATTATAACAAAGTACCTCACACAAAGTAACTAAGCTCCTAGAGGCCAAAAGACGGAGCTGACCACAGGGCAGCTACCTCTACAAGCACTTGGGAAAGACCTGTTCCACGCCTGCCCACCTTCTAGCTTCTGGTGACCCCAGTGTTCCTTGGCTTGTAGACATCTTACTTCCTCTTCATGGAGTGTTCTTTCCCTCCATATGTGTCCATCTTTGTGTTCAAATGTCTTCATTTAGGAGGAGTCATATTGGATTAAGACCAACACTATTGACCTCATTTTAATGTGGTTGTAAATATCCAATTTCCAAATAAAGTCACCTTTCAACATACTGTAGGTTAGGATTCCAGCATGTGTTTTAGAGAAGCACAAGTCAACCCAAACCAGAGATGCAGAGAGACACTATGTGTTCAGAGGATGCTCACGCTGTGATGTGCCTTCAGGAAAGGAAACCAGTCACTCCAGTGAAGCTCAGCTCAGCCCACAGGGGATGGGATGGTGGGGACTGGCATTTGGTGCTACTTACACTATTTTGGATTAATACAGACCTTATTCTTCACATTATTTCTCCCTAAGCATATAACCTTTTAGAGTAAGAAAAAAAAAGGAAACAGGGAAAGAAGGGAGGGAAGACAGACAGTGTTAGTTTTAGAATATCTCTTTTATAGGGAAATTGTCCCCAACCTTTTAAATAGCCTTCATCAATGCAGAGCAAGATTTCAAACACATCTGAGTTACTTCCAAACCTTAGGTACCAAATTATTTTTGCAATATATTTCAATTAGTTAAATACACAATAAGTTAAATATTCACAAAATTAAAACAAAAATTATTCTTCCAAAAAGGCTTTGAGACATAATCACCAATAGAAATGCCACCACCGTGAGGAAATTCAAAGTCTTCTGGAGGATCTCACTGAGATCTACAGCCTGGAATTTCTCAATGTATCTACATAATAAAGAAAACACGATTTTTCAAGTTCAAAGCCTGTGTTCTTGAACTTGTCCTACATAGAGAAACTGCTCATTTATTAAATTTTAAAACTTCAGTATCTTTCAGAAGCATGAGATTAAATCAGAGAAAATGAAAGAATAAATTCAATATACTAATGTGAAATCATGCAGAGGCAATGCTAAAATATATTATTCAACAAAACGAGGAAAATAACATAGAATTTGTATTATTCTTAATCTTCCACACTACTTAAGGATATAGTAACAAGAGGCTCTTTCAATATTTTCTTTGAAATGGGCAACTTGCTTTCACATAATTTTTTTTCAAAGTAATCCTTAAAATCATTTTTCTCAATAGAAGTATCTTTTGCAAATATCTTTCCCCATTCTCTAGGTTATCTCTTCATCGTTCACTGCTTTCTGTGTTGTATGGAAGCTTCTTAGTCATAATCTGATTTTTCTACTTGTAGTTTTGTTGGTTGTGATTTTGGAGTTTTCTCCAAAATATCCTTGCCCAAACTAATACCCTGATTTAGTTACTATTCAGTGCAGAGATGTATCTAACAGACTGTACTTCCTAAATATGTGTAATTGTTATGTGTCAATTGAAAACAAAATAAAAAGTGTACATGAAAACTGTTTCTCTTTATGGGTTTGCAGCAACGAGTAGTGATTCTTATTATTGGAAAACATACCCAGATGTTCTCTTCTCGTCGATATTGCTTCCAGTTCCTCCCACTGTCACTGAACTTCAGGAGGTAGCTGGTCACCCAGTCGGAGCTCCCGTATCCGCCCTGGGTGGCCACAGCCATGACCTCCATTCTCTCTCCAAGGTCAATCTGCAGCCATTGGTATTTATTTGACACAAGTGGGCTCCATCCACCAGCTCCTTTTTTGAGGCAGAAAAAAAGTAGGAGAATGGTAAGGAGGAGGAGGAAATAACTTAGAATACCTGTTCCTGGAGTAGCAAACAGTCAGCTTAGAAGTCTACATAAACTTGAGAAAATCATAGATTCGTGTTAGAAAAAAGAAACTGAATGAGGATGGACCCTACATTGTCTTCACATTTAGCTAGATGACTCCTGCCATTCAGAAGGTCCCACTGAGTGGAGGAAGTGTCTGATGTCATGTGGGCAGCCAGTTCATCATTCCCGTCATTCCTGGGGGACCAGTTCTGTCCTTTGTCAAACACAAGAGACTAAATTCCTACAGTAAGGCACAGTATTGAGCATTAAGTAAATGAAAATAGTCAAACACAGTCCTTGCACTCAGACTGCCTACAGTCGAAGCAGACACCAGTTCAAGGGGCTGGTGGCTGGTGGCTGGGCTCTGGGGTAAAGCACCTGTTTTGCATTCAAGAGGCCCCAAGTTAGATCTTGAGTGTTACAAAAAATAAAAGGGATTTGTACTTTTGAACAGATCTCATTTATACATGGAATTTAAAGAAGTGAATCTCAGAGGTAGAGAATAGAACAGGGTCACCAGGGACTGAGGGTATGTGGTGGAGAGACAATGGTAAAACCTGAAAATTAAAAATGAATGAACAGGTCCAGAGCAGGGAGTGGAGGAGGGAGTCCCCGGTTGGGCTGTGGGCTCTCTGGCTGTAGCACAGGGAGACAGGGAGAGCCCCACGGAGTGCCTGTGTCTTACACAATGAGAAGTCTGCCAAGTATCATGAGTCGAGCACAGAGTCTGCCAGGCACAGAGTCAAGATTCTGCTCTTTTTGTTTTGACAAAGGTCACACTTTTGGAACCAAGAATAGCAATGGCTGGTGAGGTCTTACTGATGTTTGTCATTTTTCTGGTCAAATAAATAAAATGGGAGATATTTCGGAACTACTATTTCTTTAATAATCAGCATTCTGGACAGTGCTATTTTCTAACTTGGGGAATGTGTCTTTTTATTAGGGATTATTTTTATAATTATACCCTAATTTTTAAAGTATTCAATACCATGTCCAGCATAATGTGAAGGTTCAAAAAAGCTTGTTATTGTTGCAACATAACTGGGAAAAGAAATGAATGAGGGGATGATATTACACCATTATATGATGGGATGTAGGAGTGCAGAGAAATGTATTTATAGGCACCTCTGGATTGATAAGCACAACTTAAATACTATGTGTTTATGAGCTCAAATTTTACAGATTCTTTAGAATTCAGATTCTAAGATTTCTTTTCTATTTTGTTTTTTTTGGTAATCAATCTTTGTTCAAAATATTTTCCCCTTGAATGTACCATAAGCACAAACCTTTTTGATCCAGACTCTGAAGATATATGTGTATACATGTGTATGTATATATATATATATATATATGCACACACATATAATTATGCATATGCTTACAGATACTGATAGATAGATGGTAGATGGATGGATGGATAGATAGATAGATATGGGGGGGGCATTGCTTTGCTTTTTATTGCTATGTACTTTAACTTGAAGATCCTGGGAGGTAGCCAGGCATGGTGGTACACACCTGTAATCCCAGCAGCTCTGGAGGCTGAGACAGGAGAATCAAAGCAAGCCTCAGCAAAAGTGAGGCCTTAACTCAGTGAGAACCTTTTCTAAATAAAATCTAGGTAAGCTGCTTATCTCCTAAGGCTACCTTTGGAATTAAATGACAAAATTCCTGTAAAGTGAACTCTGTGCCTGACCCAAAGCTCTCAATGGTTCACTAAATAAGAGATGTTGTGCAAGAATGAAAATGGGTAGGTAGTGCTCTCTGACCGCCTGAAATGTGAAGTATGCTGGGAGGATCAGGAGTGGGGAAGAAACCATGGGAGCAGTTTCCACTGAGGTGCACATAAGGTGTCCCCCAAACCCTTGCACTGTCTCTGGCAGGGACAAATGCAAATTGTGCTTCAGATCATCCAAGATTCAATCTTCCTTCATGTGAAAGAGCATGCCGTGTGAATGGAGGATGATCCCATGTGCAGAAGGACACCTACTGTGCCCATCTCCTACCTGTGAGTGTCAGAAAAGTAGGGGAGACTTCAGTGGCCCAATGTGCTGAGTTGGCCACCAGTAAGTCACTGTCTTCTAGACAACATCCCAGAGTATTTTATTCGGGGAGATTGGAGATGGGTACCGGGATGGAACTCAGGAGCACTCAACCACTACCGTTTTTTATTTTGAGACAATGCCTCCCTAAGTTGCTGAGTCTCCCTAAGTTGAACTTGTGATCCTCCTGCCTCGGCCTCCTGAGCGGCTGGGATAACAAACTCTTAATAGCATATTATTTTGAAGGTGCTGATGGGACATGGAGGTCCTATGTGGATGCACAAAGTATGTAGTGTAGGTTTGGAGTGGAGTCGGGTACTCCGGAAGTGAGGGCAGTGTGACACTCCATCCTCCTGGTCAGACAAGGCCCAGGATCCTACAGCGGATGCACAGTAAGAGTGAGGGTTTATCTGCTGCCACTTTCCTGTTGAGATCTACCAGATCCCTGAGGTTGGGGTTTGGATGTGGAACAACACCAGAAAGCTCCTATATTGAAACATCGTCCCGATGATGGATTAGATAGGAGGTGTCCCTCCAAAGCTCAGATGTCAGACAATGCCATAACTTTCAGAGGTGAAACGATTGGAAGGAGAGCCTTAACCTAATCAGTGCATTGATCCTCTGATGTGGATTAGCTGCGTGGTAACTGTAGGCAGGTAGAGAGTGGCTGGAGGAGGCAGGCAGTCAACCCAATGGATTAATAGTCATCCAATGAATTCATTGTTAGGTATTTTGTTCACTATGATGAGAAGCTAACATACCACTCTCTCCCAAGTCCACGTAAAGTTTAATAACTGTGAAATCCTTCCACGGTTCGCCTAACTAACAACAAAGAGTTTCAAAGGTACAACCTTACTGAAACTGCATTTCTTTTCCTGTTCTTTTATTTTTTTTTAAACATTTGTTTCACAGAAGAGTTGGAAAAAGGCGAAAGAGATGCTATTAACCAATCCCCCTCCCTGATATTATTGTACATTGGGAATTTTATACATTTCACTTGAGACCTCAGAGGAACTATTAAGTATTTTGGATTTTTTCCCCTTGTCATTAGCTAGCATTGATGATATAGGCCATGTTCTTTAATTGTATATCTTTGTTTAAAAAAAATCTGTATTTTCATTCCCTCTCACCCCAGGTCCAGAAAAGTAATCAACACAGAAACACATGTGGAGAAGGAGAAAGGGAAAATGAATCAGCCTGTTCCTGGTGTGCTGCCTTGGGATCATGAGTTATCATTAGAAGAAAGAGAAACCCTGGTCATCCCTGTCCTCTGTCACTCACAGTTTGCTAGACTGTTTTAATAAGGGCACTCCAGCTCACAGACAGCAATACATTCCAGTTACTCCATTGTACCTGTGCCAAGAGGCAGTATTCATATGCAAATCAGCCATCCTGTTCAGCCACTACGGATAAAGTAATGAACCCTGGAATTAGAAGAATTGCACCAGGTGTGGCAGCCTCAGGAAACCTGCAATCCCAGCTGGGCTTCAAGGATGTGTTGCTTTGCAGGTGACTTAATTACACACTGAATAGTCATGGTGGGAAATAGAAAATCACTGTCCCACCGCGCTGGTCTAGTTGCTTTCATTAAAGGCATTTTTGGTGGTTGGTAATGAAGGCCACACTGGAGTCATGGGGAAAAAAAGTTGGCTGACTCTACCAACGGGTGTGTGGCAATTGCCCTGTCATCTGTCTCTGGAACAAAGTTGTCCTTTGTTGTTTAATTAATTAGTTGTCCTTTGTTGTTTAATCAATTATTTTTGGCATTGTAGTTGTTTTTGTTTAAAACTGTAGAGCCTGGAGTGCGGCTCTGTGGTAGAGAACTGGCCTGGCATGCACATTCTTTCCCCTCACCACACACACAAATAATAAAACATTAAAAGGACAACACTAACCACTCTCATAGGATTGCAAGGAGAACCACGGGGTCATTGATGCTAAAGCACTTTGGAACTGAAAATTTTTATACAAATGTGATGTCATATTCAATTTATGTTTTCTTTAAATTAAAACTAATGCAAGTGTTTGTGCCAATGGTAGAGTCAAGATTACACACCAAACAATTCCACTTAACCTGGGAGCATCTTTGCATAGTCTATTTGATGGTCACTGAAGCTAAAGACACCTAGAAGGCACTGGGCATGTGCCCCCAGCTCATGCCCTAAGCTCATCACAGGCTCCACTTGTCCTCTTCACCCTCCTCCCTCCCCTGCATTCTGGCAGGACAATGCATCTGAGCTAATTGAGGTGTCACAAACACTCAATGGAACTATAGGCAGACAGCTCAGCCTGTAGTCAATCCTTAGAACCTGTGATGATCAGAACATCATCCCACCCATTCATTAGGTGTGTTCTGACAGGTGCATTTCAGTACCTGAATGAGATTAAGCAAAATCCAGGAACTAAAGATTTCCCTCCTGATTGCTATCATGTGAAGAACAGCAGAGGCTGCTTTTTAAAGGGCAGTTATTTTGTGAAGACTGACTTGGGGACCACATCAGGAATGCTGAGCTTTGCTGCCATTTTGTTCCTAAATGAGCACATGACTTGGCACTTGTTTCATCCAAGATTTTCTCCATTGTTGCACCTCAGAGCTCTGAGGAAATGTTTGAAGTTTTGCCACTTATTTTGCAATGGAAATGGAAAGAAGAGAAATGAAAAACAGTGAGGCATGCATTGTGTGCTGAGAATGCTACCAGGTATTTCCATCCACATTATGATTTTTTATTTCTAAAAGCATCCAGTGATTCAGCTTTATTGCATCCATTTCACTAATGAGAAAATAATAAAACAATTAATTTACATACATGTAAATAGATTACTTTAAAAATAAGCTCCTCTTTCATTTTTTTAATCTCATCCAGGAACATATTCACATGACTTATCAATCACTTAGTGCTTTTTGTTTATAAATAACCTGGATGAATTTGATCACTATTTTGTAAGTTTTCTGTCTGGATAGACAATCACATTTTACTACCTGAAAGTGTGAATGAACAAGTTGAGTAGAAATCCCTCAGCAGAAACCATAATTGCTTCTAATTAAAATAAAATAAAATAAAAATCCCCATGTCTACAGTACATATAAGAGGTGGCACTGTAAGAACGTAGTGACATTATTAATAAGGGAAGTTATGCAGAAGTACCTCATCATCACCATCATCATCTCCATCACCACCATCATTACCAGCACTATCACCATCATCATCACCACCACCATCACTGTCAACACCATCATCACCACCACCATCACCACCACTATCACCACCACCACCACCATCATCATCATCATCCTATGCATTCCTCAGCCTGTTATGAGTACCAGGACTAAAAGCTACCCATGAACACAAACTATAAATAAACAAAGTAAACATACAAAGCTAACTACCAGTAGGGGCTTCTAGCAATCCATCAAATAAATAATTAAATTGATCTTATCACAAAGAGATAATTTCCTATAAGAGAATTAATTTTTTCAAATGTGATTTTATCCAAATATGTTTGCTTTTTTCCTCATGTAATTGACTCTTAATACACTGCAGAATCATTACAGATTCCAGGTGTTACCTGTGGGTAAACAGGAAACAGAAGATGAGAGATGAGAGTGGGTCCATCACCACTCCTACATCCCAGTGTGATTTTTAAGTATTTCTAGGGAAGGAGTAGGGTGGATTTTAAGTGAACTTCCTTATCCCATTTCTGAGATTTATGGGCTTTGAACTCCAAAGTTTTTTTGTCAGTAAGTCTGCCTTTTTGTTGAGGTAACTTAAACATTTCCTTGAGGCCTGATTTTATTATATTTTTTAAATGAAGCTCTAACCAGGCATGTGCAGAATTTCAAGTATTAGAGTCTTTTTAACCAAGTAAAATATACACTTATCCTGCCAGAGAATCTATCTTTTCACTCTGGTCTTCTTTTAGCTACTTTTTCTTCAACCTTGGAAGACTGATGTAGGAAGAACATTCAACCTCCCAAAAATATGTTCATTAGGAAGAATTACACTTACCTATGGCTCAGATCTCAGGGTGTATGGAACAACTTGCAGAATTTATTATCTTACAAAATGCATTTATACCCTCTGATAACCTGAAAATTAACAAATGATAGATGAAGCAAATAAAAATTGAAGAGAAGATGATAGACTTAAAAATTAACCATACAATCATATTAAATATAAATGGTATAAACACTGTTAATTAAATGTAAATGGTGTAGATTAGATCCAACTATGTGCTGCCTACAAGAACTATACTTTAAAAATAAAAACTCAAATAGGTGAAATGTAAACAAATGGAAAAAAGATATCATCATGCTAACACTAATCAAAAAATATACATACATGGATTGATGTATTAGACAAAGTAGATTCCAGAGAAAAGTTATTGCAAAGGATAAAGAAGAACATTTCATAATAAAAAGATGCTCATTTGTCAAAAAGTTCTAATAATCCTATACATGTAACAACAGAGCTTCAAAATACATGCAGCAAACCTGATGAAACTGAAAGAAACAGACAAATCCACAATTATAGTAAGAGACTGTAGTATCCTTCTCTCAATGATTGGCAGAACAGGAAGGCAGAAAAGAGCATAGAGACGTCACTATCAACCAGTATGATTCTTTGATATTTATGAAATATTCCATCCAACAATAAAATAAATAGTATTTTCAAATTCACTTGGAAGTTTCAACGAACTAGACCATATTCAAATACGCTCAATAAATTTAAAATGATTTAGTTAATGCAAAGGATATTGTCTGTGATATGCAACATATTTAAATTAGAAATCAATAAAGATCTTTGGAAATTTGAGAAACATTAAGAAACTTAACTACCAGACTAAATGATCCACAAATCAAAGAAAAAACTAAAAGAGAAACCAGAAAATATTCTAAATGGAATGAAAGTAAAAATACAGCATATCAAAATCTAGGAAATGCAACTTCTAAGCATCTGTCCAAAGAAATAAAGAGCTACAAGGAGTCTCAGTCCCACCTGTTATAGTCAGGTTTGTAAATTGCTGACACCTTCCCAGAGCAGGCTGGTGGGACAGGGAGAAATCCTCAGGCACCTCAGAGGCTAGGGGTGTGCACCCTGTTGCAGGTATTTCCTCCACTGGGCACTGACGTCAATTCACAGGCACTCCACAGATAGCCCCACTGGGCACTCAGAAAATACCAGAAAGAGCCCCTGAGGGTTAAACCACTCAGCCTTCATCCTTCCCCATCTCTGCTGCATCTTGGTTTTGAGGTAGGTATGGTTCCTTTCATCTCCGTAACTGTGTATAATTCAATAAAACCGCCATTGTGCCTTTTTCATACACTCACTGTGTATAGGATAAGTTATGGAATCTCAAAATGTCACTTGAGCAGGCAAGGAAGGCACCTTTCTTTCCCATTTAATGCCATCTGGTATCATGCAAAGAAACTCAAGGGCAAAATGCTCAGAAAATAACAATTTCAGTGAAGAATAAATCTGTCTGTATGTGATTCATTGTTCAGTCAACTATAAGTCTCAGTCCATTCTCTTCCAAATATTTACATTTCCCTAAGTATTAGGCTGTGGAAGTAATTATAGTTTGTAAAGTCACTGGAACACTTTGTATGAGATGATACATGCACTTATTAATTATTGCATGGAATATGGTGACATCTCAGTATGTGCTCTAAATATCATCATAATGTAAGCACTGTTGACAAATAATTCAACAGGTAATGCACACTAGGGAAAAAGCAATTCCACCAACATTGTCCTATTGAACTCTTTGTGGGAAATAATGACCACCTCAAACGAATCCAACTGCCAAGCATGATCATGAAGGAAAATGGGCCAATCTCCATCACATGCTGCAGAAATTCAAGAGTGCCTCATATAATGCTGACTTAGTGACTAAGGTAGCTGGTTACAGAACCCATTGTGGTGTTTTACCATCTCCTGTTATTGGCCATGGTTCTTTTAGGTCAGCTCTGTGGCACAAATTAAACTCCCATTCAGCGTTATTTTAAAATCACTGGCTTTACAGGAAACAGCAAAGAAAGTAGAGAGACGTAACATGTACTCATCTTCTACTTTCCCCCAACAGTTACAACTTATATAATTATATTAGAATATCAAAACCAGGAAAATAATGTGTTTGTGGAGTTCTGTGACACTCCGTGACATGTCGAGAGTCCTGTCACCACCAGCACAATTAAGAGACCCATCTCCTTGCCACCATGCCCCTCCTCATTGTTACTCTTTATAGTTAAGCAGCAGCCACTCATTTTGACCCATCTGTGCAGATACTTCCTCTATGCCCCGGATTATCTCTTTTTTTTTCCCATTCCTCAGATCCTCAGTTTCCTAACTGGTCCTCCTTCTCTTCTCCATTTTTTTTTCATTCTTATGTTTGCTTGCTATATATCATACTGTTTTAGAAACATATGTAGCTGGAGCAATAGGGCAAGGATATGTACTATCTTTCCAGAAGCAAAAGGGGCAATACATTAGTAATCCAGTCACCTCTGGTAAAGAGGAAGCTTCCTGTTCGAGCTCACATCTGTGCTAAGTATTGCATGACAGCTGAGTTATCATGTATATCACTGGATTTTTTCAAATAAGGAAAAGTAAAGGGAGAAAATTTCATAAGAAAGAATGCATGGTGTGGAGACCCTAGAAAGGAGTGTGATGACGTTCCTCTGTGGGAATAGCTTACAAAGCTAAGGAAATGCAGTACCTTTCATATTATTGCTAAATATAATATAATATTGCTGTGGTCATTTAAGTCTTAGAGTGGACATGCAACCCAGAAATTCCACTCCATGGAAATATGCATCAACTCTATAATTTGAATGTTCATAGCAACATTACTCATACCAGAAAAAAGTAGAAGAGACTCATATGTACATCACTAGTGAATAGATAAACACAATGTGGCATAGCTGTAAGTTAATTACTATTTAACAAAGAGATGCCTCACAAAACCATGGAATCTTACACTCAGTTCTGTCTTGAAATATTGCATTGTGCAGAGCAATGGAAACTTCTCATAGGCGGAGGCCACATGCTATAAGAAACCAGGTCAGGGTCATTTCCTACAATGTAAAGATTTTTCTTTTGTTTAGTAACTTGATTTTTAGGTACAGTGCTAAGTTTTCAGTAGGAGTTATCACTTCTAAAGTAAGAAATACATATCTCAACATTGAATGACGCACACAAATATTCTGAACAATTCTGTGGAGAGTGGTTTATTTGAATCATGGCCTCTGACTCCCTCAGGGATAGCTTTGGGCTGACAAAGCTGCCTGTTTGAAGGTGCAGATCAAGATGCCCCAGTTGCTATGGTGATGAGGGGTGTGGGTGGGGTGCTACATGTGAAGCTGTGCTGCTTTATCTATTTTGGCCTTGAGTTCAACACCTTCTCCCAGGGATAGTGAATTCTGAGCAAAACAAGATGACCCTAATGTCTTGCTAGTCCTGGGTCTTTCAGATTGTCTGCTTTGCTGAAACTTCCCCACAATTAACCTTTCAATGTTATTAACTTGCTGAGCTAGCTCTGAGTCAGCCAGGCCTCACCAGGGCTTGGCTACCAACCTGGCCCCAGCCTTTCTCCATGTCTGTCTGTTTGTCTTTTCTTCACCCCCCATTGCTCCTACCCAGCCAGTATATCCTGAATGCACACGCCAGGCATGAAGCCTCAGCACCATTCACTTCCCTCTTTAATTGGAAGCATTAGGCAAATATTTTATCTGCCTCTCCATCACAGAACCTAGGCAGTGTTTTAAGGAAGCATGATTGTGGGCAGACATCTACACGGTGATGGATGAGAATGGAGGAGGAAAATACCTGGTGTGTCTCCATTTGCTTTGTGTTTGCAGGAAATCACTCAGTCTTCTGGATTTTCCCTTTTGATGAAACTAATTCCTATGCAATTCTAATTTCCAACCTGACCTACAGGCCTGCCATTCTCTGGCTGGACTCTTCACATCAGAGCTCATGGTTTTCAGTATGAAAGTGCTCCCTGAGTCCCTGATAAAGGATTGCCTCTGGCTGTGAAGGAGAGTTAAGGCAGCTCTTATTGGTGGGGAGAAAAAGGACAAAGCACACACATGCTTTTGCCTAGGCAGTTTCAAGTTGTTTCTGGCAAGACTATTCATTTCATCACAACTCCTGCCCACTATGTCACACTGACAGGAGGGTGTGCAGTCACAGAAATGGAAAGCAGGCTCCAGGAAAATGCTACTGATAAAAATCCAGTAAATGCTCACAATTAAAGGTAAAATGATCACAAAAATGATAATTTTGATAAGCAAATAGGATAACTGAATACCAGCATGTATTAATGTTTTATTTTTGAAGCTTTTAAAGATCTAAATAACCTGAAATTGCATAGTTTGCTTAAGAATATGGTTAAAAAGAATGAAAAAGAGAGCTAAACTTTTTCTTTCCTTTTTTAAATTTTTTTAAATTTTTAATTATTTGCCTTTTCTTGTTTGTAATGTACCATCATATTTTAAAAGTTTTGGTTTTGTAAAAAAATTTAGCAATTTCCCATTTTCACAACTACCAATATAAATTCAATGACCACAAAGTCAGGTTTTATGGTTAATCTCAAATTTTAAGAACTTGAGATGGAGCTGAGAGATCACACATGCACACACACATACACACACACCCAGACACACATACAGTTATTTGTGTACATTTATTTAACATCTATCAATTTTGCAAAATTAAGTAGACAAAATTAATCATACAATTGGGATTAGCTTTTCATCCCTTTGTGTTTCTTTGCATAAAGAGGTAAAGGCTGTGCGGTTTCTAGATTAGAATGGAATACATACATGCCCAGACTTCAAGTCATGAATTTCTAAAAGAAATGTGAATTTAAACTGTGACTAGTATAAATTAGGAGTATTAAAATCATATTTGTGACTGTCAATGCTTTGAAGAACCACTACTGTATACATTTGTTGGGTTATACTTACTGCCTCTTTACAATATTCATTGATGAGGTATCTGATAAAAAGACAGAGCAGACTGTGGGTAAGTTGGTCACACCAGGACCCTGTGGCTTGGGTTCCTCCTCTTTGGCCTAGGTGGCACTATTCTCTCCCAGTCCTCCCACTTTCTACAAAGCCTCAAAACTTCTGTCTTCTCGTCACAACTCTTTTCAAAAATGCATTTTACATTAATTTTACATTAATTTATCCAATGTTTTGAGTGCCTGAATTCCATTTCATATCTATTGATGTCTTAAACCATAAAAGCCCCTTATTTGGCTTAACGGAAATCACAGATCAATTAACTACCTTTGCAATCATTAGAGGGTATCTTCCTATAGCTTTTCCCTAATAGGAAAGAAGGAGTGATGAGATGGTACACATGAACTTCTTCATGGAAGAAATGTAAGAAGAACCATGTTCTTTAAGACTCCATAATGAACTTTCTAAATCAATCATCGTTTAATTACTTTTTTAACTTTAGTTCCATGATCTTCAAGACCTGACCTAAGCAGCTCCTACCCTAAAGGCCAATCAACAATTTTTAAAAGCAAAACCTGTAATATCCAAGGGATTGCTAGCACAATCATCATCATCATAGTCATTTTGCATCCTAAGATCTAAACCATAGGGAGATTGCTACATCCACTGACATTCATAAAGATCTATGAGACAATGGGAAGGGTCCTGAGTTAGCTAGTTCTACACAGAAAATATTCATATACATTCCACTGGTGGGAATAATCCAAAATGGTGATGATCTACAAAACATGAGGCATAAATTTAGAATTCAGTATTCAGTGAAGTATTAAATAAAATAGTGAAGAGCTCTTCAGATTGGTAAATACAGTGGCAACTTTAAAACTCTTTATCTGATTGGCACTCCTGATACAATTAATTAAAAGGCACAAAAATGAATTTTATTTCTAACTCAGAAGTTAAAACTGTCACAGCTACTTCATAATTAAACTGCTTACAATATTTTTCTGGTTTTTAATTTTAATTAATTTATTTATTATTTTGGTTGTTGTTGCTGCTTTCAACATAGAAATCCATTAATCTTATTCTTAGGGCTTTTTCTGATAGATTTGATTTAAGTTGCCAATGTCACATCACCATCAGTGTAGTGACCAATTTAAATGAAACCATAAGGAAACTTGGTCACTGCAAACTAGTTGTACATCATAAGAGCCCCATGGGCTGCCATAACCTGATGGAAAAAGCTTTTTAAGGGTTTTGACATTTCTTTGATTACAACTGACATTATTTGGCATTAATTTGTGTTTTATTCTGAAGTTTTCTACCACATCAGTATATATTATTTCATATTTGCTTTTTGCAAGGCTCTGGGCTAGAAGTTGTGACAGCCATAATAGGCTTAATGGCTTTTATTCCTACTATCATTACTAACAATTATTTTTTTCTTCAGAAGCACTTAATAAATACTAGGCTGTGTTGGATCCGATCATATGCTAATTTTATATTGTGGTAAAATATACCTAACATAAAATTTGCCATCTTACCCATTTTTAAGTTCATGGATCTAAGAGATCTGATAGTCTGAAGTACCTTCTTGTTCTGCCACCATCAACACTATCCATTTCCAGAACTCTTTCATCTTCCCAAACTAAGACTCTGTACCTGTTGAAGAGTAACCCCATTCCTAGCTCTTGGAAACCACCACTCCACTTCCTGTCCTGATGAATTTTATTACTCTCCATACCTCATGTAAATGGAGTCATACAGTATTTATCCTTGGGGACTGGCTTATTTCACTTAGCACAATACCTTCAAGGTTCATCCGTGTTGTAAGACTGTATCAGAATTCCCTTCTTTTTTTTGTAGCAGAATGGCATACCATTGCATATATATTGTTTCTTGTTTCTCTGTTCATCCATCAAATGGATGATTGGGTTGTTTTCGACCTCTTGGCTGCTCTGAATAAATCTGCTGGGAACACTTCTGTACCACATCCAAAGTGCTTTAGGTGTGTTCATTTGTTTAATCCTCACTCAGTTTAACTCTCTCATAAAAGGTGCTATTACTAATTCCATTTTATATTTGAGGAGACAAAAATGCAAGGAAATAAATCCATTGATCCTAAATTGCACAGCTTGTAAGTGGTAGCATCAGGGTTAAAATAAAAGCAAACAAAAACCAGAACCATTTGACTCCAAGCTTATTCCTAATCACTTAGGATAAGATGGCACTCTTCCCTCCGAAGATCTAGAAGAAGACCAAGAAAAACCATGTAAACACCCAGTCTGCATGCTAGCATGTGGTAAATGGTATGAAAATTTTTTTTAGGAAAAGTGCTGGACATATTTTATTTGCAGGGGTCAATAAATATGGCTGGCAGTCGAAGCTACATTATGACCTGCTTCCATGACCAAAGAACTAAGAATGGTTTTAAATTTTAAAGTGGTGCATGTGGGGTGGGCAGAGACTAAGAAGGAGGGGGAAGAAAGGAGAAATAAAGCAGTGATCCTAAAAGCCAAAATCACTTTCTCACTCTTTAGAAAAAAAGCTAGCTGACTCCTGTTTTAAAAGGATGGTGAGATTCTTTTTGGTGGGGTGATTAGGAAATAGAACGCACTCCACCCAGGTCCTAAAGTAGAATTTTAATGAGTTGAAATGAGAGTTGGTCCTGCTGTGGGATTCTGGTAAACGCTGAGGCCCCAATGACAGAGGATGCAATTCTGGCTGCTATGAACCCAGAAGGTGAGAAGGGAGAAGAGGTCCCTCAGAGGGAAGGTGGGCGGAGCCAGTGTGGAGGGTCCCTCCTACAAAGGTAAGGGAATGAATGCTCCACCTCTTAACCTTAAGAGTATTTGGCATACAGAGGGGGTCCATAAATTCAGGAATTTGGAAAGAATACTCACCACAATTTTAATCTTAGAAAATGAACCAAGGTTTCATAAAAATTGTGAGTGATGTCAAGGATTAACTCATGGTGCTGAGAAAGAAATCAATATTTGCAAATCCTAACCAAATTACCTACATGGAGCTCAAGGATGGATGGAAGTGAATTCATTGCATTACCCTTTGTATCTCTTATGCAGAAAAATCTAATTTAAAGCTACAGGTCCCTGGGGATGGCCTGGTGGTTTTCTCAGATGATTCTGAATAAATACAGACATCAGAGCTGTCCACATTCTGCAGACAAATTATCAATTGACACAAATGGCACATATCAAATCTCAAGTCTGGCTGCTTTCTCTCGAGATAAAGCATATTTTGTTTTGTGCATACTTTGTATCTGTGGCTCTGGTGAGTACAGTGAGAAGCTCCATTGGTGCAAACACTTTGCATCACATATAAGTCTTTTTAAGAAAATGTCAAGTCATCCTCCAGGACATGGCATTTTGGCCTAGAAGTGGAAGGTTCAAGCTGTTGAGATATTGAATATAGGCCTGTTATGCCCCTGGGACAAATCAGAATCAACACACAGGTTTCAAGTTTTTAGTCACAGACTCAGGAGGCAAAGTGTGACTTCATTTTTTTTTCCATAACCCCAAAAACTTCTCAAAATTGGAGCTCCAATTTGGGGCAAGACCAAAACTATTCATGACAAGGTCTGGGCCCAGTTCAGAAAACTGGGACCATCTCCACTTGCTACCTGGAGCTGAAGCAGTCCAAACCTGTCACTGTCTTAATGTGCCCTCATGAGGATGTTGAGCAGATTTCTTTTGGGGACAAACTGCCTCCTCTCCAATAGACACTCTGGAGAACACAGTGAAATACAAGAACCTCAGTGGAGATCCCCCATGAGAATGCTCCCTTCAGAAGCCAGCATCAGGGCAGAACTTCAGGGGAGAGCCCACCATCTCCCACCCACATTAAAGTCCAACTCTACTGAAATTTCCTAGGCTGCAGTGATCCCTCTCTCTGCACAAGACCACCAGCAACAACCTGAGTTAGGAGCAGAGACCCAGGTCCAAGGATATCAGTGAAAAAAATCCAGTGAGTTTGGAATCCAGAGTCATTTACATTGATCATGTACTGGCCATCCCACACGTAAAGAAGGTCTTTGTGGGAATCAGCAGTGTCTTGAAGAAAGTTTTTATGTTAATTTTAAGTCTCATATCCCTCCACCCCTCAACTCCCAGTGCATTATGATAACGATCAGCACAAATTTTACTTGGTGATTTTTTGCATGACATCATATGTATGTCTGTAAATACATATGTAAATAAAATAAAATATATGTAAATGAATCAATATAAATCTACGACATATAAATATGTATAAATTAATATATGTGCAAATAAGTACATATGTAAATAAAAATCATATATATATATGAACAATGGCTTTCCGGGCACTGTCTGATACATGTGTCAGCCCTCTTGTTTTCATAGCTCACCTGGCAGCTGCTTTCCTGTCCTGTTTCTAGCTGACTTGAACAATCTCTCACAAAAGGGTGAATGATTAAATAGAAAGGCTTTGCCACCAGCATCAGTAGTTTTCAGGGATGATCAGATCAAAAAAAAAAAAGTTAAAGAAATGTGCCAATAGTTCATCCTACTTATCTCTTCAAACAAAATATTAACTTTGTGATGGACTTCAGGAGTTTGTAGGCCACAAAAAGGGTGATATAGACATTTTGGGTGTTAGTTATGCCACTCTGAACAATGGTTGGGTAGTGCAAACACACTTTGTGGAGGTGGCAGGGAGTGCTGGGGATGGAACCCAGGGCCTCACACCGGCTAGGCACATGCTCTCCCTATCCTTCAAATTTTAGGAACCAAAATTCCTAAAATTTGCCGTTTATACTGGGAAAACATCATCCCATAGTTATTCTTGAACATTTTATATGACCCAAGTTTTGTTTGAAAATTAGTCAAAAACATGGACACGGTGTGCAAGCACACAGACACAGGAGGAGCCAGGGATGAGCACATCCCTGTTAAGAAAGTCCAGGTTCCAAACATTCACCCCATGATTCCCTGGTTGGTTGGCTGGGCAAAACTATCACATGCAGAATCAATTTTGTTTCAGGTTAACAAAGATTTTTTTTTTTTAATCTATTTGAGTAGTGGTTACTGAAAGTGTTTTCTAAGCTCAATTCTGAAATGTACATGTCTCTGATCATCTTTGTTTCCATGCCTCCAGGAAAGATGTAGAGTCACTAATTCATATCCTTGAAACAGGAACATGGTACAATTTAGTCACAGCTACCAAATCTAAAAAAAAAATTAAAAAAAAAAACATTAGCAATACTCTAAAACACAAAGAAGTATTCACAGAGACATCCTATATTCTCTTAATTACGTTAGCCAAATGGTAATTAACCTCACTTTTTCATTTGGTGAAACATATATTTATTTTTCTCCTATTAAAGTGTCTCAACCACCTGCCTAATTTCGGGGAAGCTTAGAGAGCCCCGTAGGCAGCAGTCTGAGGATTGCTTCTTGCAGGAGCTAGTTCCTGAGATCCACAGAGTGAGCGCGTGGGCAGAACTGAACAGCGCTTCAAAGCAGGTCAGCTGAGGACTTTGCTAGGGGATTTATTTAATTAGGGAAAGCTTCAAAGGTAGAAGATCAGTCTTGGGGCTATTAAGGCCACATAAGTGAGACATTAAGGGACAGATTTGGGGCAAAATCCATGGAAATGAAAAAGAAAGACTTTTAAGAGTGAAATATTTCAAAGAGAATACTCAGAATTCAGCAACTGGCTAGGAAGGAACAATAGAGCAGAGAAGGAGGATTCTGAGATTGTTTCCCCCTACAAATTGTCCAACTTTAATGGCCACTATTTTGAATTAGTAATAGAGCAGTCTTCATATGGAGTATGAGTGCTACTGTAACAAATTGATCCTTGGATTTTTATATTAAAAGCAACTTTTGACCATTACTTCTCCGTGTGTGTCACACATATCTTCAGAGAAGCAGAGTCTATTTTTCTTACTGACACTGGAATCTATCCTATGTAGGTTGATTACATCAGAAAGATACCATTTGCCCACAACTATTTATACTCTCTGCTTGGAAAATGAAGCACCCCTTTAAATGTTTTCTATACTTACTGACAAATCACCAACTGTGTTGATATATTTACTGGATACAGGTAAATTTCTGCATTATTTTAGCACAATTGGGCAAAGATTTCTTTTTTTCTGTTGAGTCAGTTATTTGTGCAAAGAGAGAAAGTGCTCAGCCATTCCTAGAAGATTCAGGCTGTGTTGCAAGAGAAACCAACATCTCTGCTTCTCCTGTCTCCTCTGCAGAGCTGCAGAGACATCTGATACCTGGGTAATACATCCACCGCTGCAATCAGGCTGCTAATGCACCCTTGGTTTTGTGTGTCGAGGAAGGACACACAAACAAGACATCCTGTATCAGAGTGAAAGTCCCCTGAAAAACTCCATGAACCCTCCTCAGTTCTAGTTGCACGATTAGATCTTCAAGATCATTACTGCTATTTGGTCATTTGGCCTTTGCTGATTTTCCCCTTCTTAAATATCAGCAATTACATTTTGTAGATGATTTAGGAATCTCTGAGCTCTGTAATTGCCAAAAAGCTGATTTTCATTCTCTATTCTTGTGACAATTCTCTGAGAAAGTATGGCTCTCACCTCTTCTTTTCTTCTGAGCAGCTAGTCCCAAATGACATCTGATAACTATGAAAGAAGGTTCTATTTCTTCCTAAGGTTGACTTTTGTATACCAGAATTATTTTCCTCATGAAACAGATATCAAGAACGAGGCTGGCCAAGTCTAAGCTATGGAACCAGCCTAGGTGCCCTTCAACAGATGAATGGATAAATAACAATGGAATATTACTCAGTCATAAGGAAGAATGAAATTATGGTATTTGCTATTAAATGGATGGAGAATTGGAGACTATCATGCTAAGTGAAATAAGCCAATCCCCCCCAAAAAAAAGCTAAGTGTTCTTTCTGATATGTGGATGCTAACACACAATAAGGGGGGCTGGTTAGGGAAGAAGAGAAGTACTTTTGATTAGACAAAGGGGAATGAAGGGAAGGGAGGGGGGATGGGAATAGGAAAGACAGTAGAATGAATGGTACATCTCTTTCCTATGTTCATATATGAATACATGACCAGTGTAACTCCACATCATGTACAACCACAAAAATGGGAAGTTATAACCCATGTATGTATGATATGTCAAAATACATTCTACTGTCATGTATAACTGAAAAGAACTAGGCTGGGCACAGTGGCCCACACCTGTGATCCCAGCACCTCGGGAGACTGAGACAGGAGGATCGTAAGTTCAAAGCCAGCCTCAGCAACTTAGTGAGGCCCTGTCTCAAAATAAAAAGTAAAAATTGGGCTGGGGATGTGGCTCACTAGTTAAGCATCCTTGGATTCAATCCTTGGTACCAAAAGGAAAAATAAAAAAGAACTAGGGCTGGGGGTTTTAGCCTAGGGCTCATGCTTACCATATGCAAGGCCCTGGGTTTGATCTCCAGCACCAAAAAAAAAAAAAAAAATATTAAAGAACTGAATTGTGGTAGCAAGTGTTTTCAAAGTGTGCTGAACCAAACTGGTACTCTCTGACTATGGGCTGGGACCATCCCTGTAAGATCTGTGCCCATGGGGCAGATGGGAGCAAAGGTGGGGACTGTCATTGAGCTGCAGCCAGGTCACAGCCTCCTTCCCGCCTGCACTGGGGCTCTCCTAGTGTCAGGAGCTCTGTACAGTTAGAATCGTGGGTGGCTGGGGTCATGGGGGAACAAGAACCAGAATTTAAAAAAAAAGAACCAGGCTTGGAAATGGAGAGGAATCTAAGACACACAGCAGCACAGCTGACCAGTCTGTCCAGGTGCAAAAACGTCAGTGCTGGAAGTGGAAACCAGGAGGACCGTGGACCAAGCTTCGGAAAATAAGACCTGATTAAGTTCAGCTTGGACAGGAATAGACAGCTACTCCGCCGTGGTTATCATGGGGAAGAATGAGCAGAGAACGTTTCTGGTGGACTGTTTGTATTTTATAAGTCTTATTCCAAATTTTATAGGATTGTTTTAGCAATCCTATAAATTTTAAAATTGATAAATTTAGGAATTTAGCAATTCTGTAATACTTATTAGAAATGGGTATTTCTCCCTGATCCCATAAATAAGAAGTTTCATGCCAAATTTGCCCCTGATGTTCTTATATTTCTGCTTATTTTGTTGTATGTTCACTTTGTGATTTTTAGAAGGGGCTGCTGTAAAAGTCTCAAACCAAGAATAATAACATTGTCCATCTTCCTTATACCATGAGAATCTATTGTTATCTTTAGGGAAAAGTATATATTTAATTTGTTGCTGCAGAATTATACCCATAATAAGAGAAGCCAAAGTCTCTCTGATGTTTTTCACACATTGCCACAGCTTACTATGTTTTCTGTTCTCTTTACATTGTACAGTCTTAGGGATGCAGACTCCCGGTGGCTCCCAAGTCTGGTGAAGCATGTGACCAGGGATGTAGTGAGACATGAATGACCCAGGGGTTACAGGGCTCATGCAGCCTTCCTCCCCTTGACCTTGGGTGTGGTGCTAGAGAATGTGACAGATGTGAGGCCTCATGACGACATCATAACATGCTGTTAATTCTTCCCTGACTCTGACAGGTCATCTCCACACCTCCTAGGCTTTGCATTTTCCAATTCTTCACCATCACCTCCAAATTCTGCTGAATACAGAGCATTCCTTTAGCCTTAGAAGGAAAATTCATAAAGGGGAGTATCTTAAAAGTAACCAAGTGACACCATGTATTAAAGCATCCAGCTCGGAGCAGTAGTGAGGGTTACAGCGGCCGAGTCTTGTGCTTCTTCTCTTTAGAGCAAAGATTATTTGCTATCCTTTGTATAAGATTCCCAATGGCCTGTGTTAAAAAGGCTTGGTCCCCAGCGTGGTGCTATTGGAAGGTGGTATGAACTTTAAAATGTGTGACCTGGTAGGATGTCCTCATGTCATGGGAGATATGCTCTTCAGGGGACTGTGAGACCCTGGTCCCCTTCCTCTTTCTCGATTTGCTCCCTGGTGAGGGATTTTCTGCTGCCACCACATGTTCCCATCATCATGAGCTGCATCATGACAGGTCCAAAGCAAATAGGGCCAATTGGATCATGAACTGGAACCTCCAAACTTGTAAGTCAAAATAAACCTTTTCTCTTTATAAACTGATGATCTCACATATTTTGTTATAGTAACAAAAAAACTGACTAACTTAGTATTTATGTTACTCTCATCATGACAGTGATGAGAGTAGCCAAGATTCCATTCAAAGAGCAACCACCAAATGCTCACTTATGTCAGAATCCAGGAATATAAACAGGAGGTTTATTATAGTTCTATTTGGAAATTTCAGGAACCTTTTTTCCCCCTAACTTTAAAACTTTAACAAGCAGGAGATACTGTCCATATGATTGCATCTTTAAAATTAAATGAAATTTAATTGGAGAGAACCACTGCTGAAGAATATAAGCAAAGTTAAAGAGGAAGACAACAGCAACAGCTGTTGGTGAGATGTCTTCTTTGATCTTGGAAAATTTTGAGGCAATTTGAAGTTTCCAAATAAGAATAAACAATCACAATAAAGTAGAAGGGATAAAGTGTACATTTTTCCCTCATGAAGAAATTGCAATTAGTTTATTCTAGTCCATTGTTTTGCATAAAAATAACTCTAGATAGGATTAAAAGAATATGCCAAAGAGAGTGTTATGTCCTAATCTTAGAAAGGCATATCATTATCATTATGAAAACCAGCATAAGAAGCAGGGGATTTGAAGTATAGAAAAATAACTTTGATCTTAGTCTGCTAATAAAATATATGCAGAAGAGTCAGAGAGCACCAGATGCACAAATAAATGTGTGTTTTCAGCCAACAAAAAAAATGATATGCAGAAAAGCTTTTTTTTAAATCTTAAAGTGAAAATAATAATAACTGCACTATGTTCATTAATGATTAAAATTGTCTAAAGTAAGATATTAGATTTTCATAAAACCATTTGACCAAACACATGAGAAGACAGACTGACACAAAAAGCAAAACTCATTCGCCTGTGAGTATGTTTGCTAACTAAACAGAACATTGATCAATGTATTATAAAGTGTATTAAAGCCAATTACAATGACTATACAATTAACTTGTTTCTCAAAATCAATTACTGATCATGGAGAAGACCAAGTCCTACAATTGCACACACTTATAAAGATTTCCTAATATAGATCATACACTCATTCACTCAGAAATAGCAAGAATTTACTATGTGCTAAGATGTTATTTGAATTCTCTTCTGTTAGACAATTTAGACCATATGCTAGTTTTCAGAAGTTTTAATTTAGCGTCCCCAAAACAGTCATAGCAAAAAAGGATAATAACCATATTATCTTAAGATAATTAAATATTTGATTCTAATGACTTCTCTGAATTTCCATGACACCATTATCAAAATCTGTTCTCTGATTTTTGCTCAAAATCTCTTTCTTATTTAGAAATAAAATTCTGCCCATCTTATTTCCTTTCCTAAGGTTTTGAAAGTTTATTTTAGTTTTACTTTTATGTGAAATATGCCACACAATTCTTAGTGGTGACTTGTTCAATCTAAAAGGTGAAGAGATGCAAATTGATCCTTGGCATCATAAAATTTACAGCAGATCAATTTTCTCTTCTGATGAGCCAGTCTCATGTTAGAAGTTCAGCCCTGTCAAATGTCCACATGAAATACTCCAGAAAATGTGGTTCAGACATTATCCTTACCAGTTTTGGATTCTGTCACAATATTGCTTGCGATTTATATCTTATGTTTAAAAGTTTCTGAAGTCTGACTACTTGCCCCAAACTGTCAATCAAACAGTTCTGGAACCTGAGTTCATCTTAGGAGTTTAAACCCTGTTGACAAGCTGCGTTTGGGTCTCTCAGGGAACTGGCTCCTGCCACTCTTACATGTACAAAGATTTAAACATTTGGCTTATAGTACAAGGGGACTCAAAGGGACTTACAGCATCCCTCAAGCTCATACCTGAAACTGCCTACTATAAGCAATTTTCTGTTTGGAAGTTGACATTTGGGGAGATGAGGCTTTTATTTCATGAGCTGAATTTGTTTAGCATGCCATTTGTGACCCACTCAAATCCTGCAATCACTTTCCCAGGCACTGCTGACACATTTGTTATTCAAATCTGTGCACACAGGTTCCAAAATAAATGCAAAACGCCACCTTGATCCCAACGTGTTGTTGTCTTGTGCATCATGCTTTTGACCATCATGCTAACATGTTCCAACTAACTCAATGTTATCTCCTATGAAGAGGGCAAGTTAGATTTGCATGTTCAGTGGGTGTCTGAGACACCTGTCCAGTGCAAGTGAGCATGTGGGTAGGTGGTTTGTGATACCCAAACCACACCATCAATTTTCCCACCAAATCTAGATCACTTACAAATCTGATGTCTTAAAAATTAATACTTAATTCAAGTGAGCCTGTCTTCCTGAACTCTCACATCTCTTGGTCTTACCATCTAGCACTAAGCCAGAGAGAAGGGAACCTTGAACTCTCTCCCAGGCCACTCATTCTTTATAGTCATGACATTATTTGATGGTAGTGCCCTTGACCTGTAGATGAATTTTCTGGGCCTGGATAATGACACAGGATGATTGATCTGGTCATGATTTTCATCACCCCCATTTTATCCTCCTGCCCCATACATGGCACAAATTTAATTTCTCATGCAGTCTTTGACTTTCAGGAGAGGGAAAACCAGACATGCATTGCTTGTCTCTATACCTGCTGATGGGTAAAATGCCAACAGGCAGGCTAAGTAATTCCTTGTTATCTACTGATGTGGCCCCTGCAGCTCCCCAGGACCTACCTCCATGTGTGACAGGACCCTAGCACAGGACCCTTTCCGACTCATCTTCAGAGGAGTTCCTAATGAGAAGTAGTACTAACTCTAATCTTAAAAGTGAGGCGGGTACCCCTGGGAAACCCAGAGGTCCATGATGATTGGAAAGGATTAGGAGGATGCCATGAGGGAGCTGGGACCTGTACCCAGGTGTGCTTCTCTTCCTTCCGTCCAGTACAGAGACAGGAGTCAATGGGATCTTATGCAGGGATTAGCCATGCACTGGACATCCATGTGACACTGGCCCAAGAGTTTTCAGGAGCTCATTGTGGTTGGGCATGAGGGTGGTGGAGCCAGAGAACATTTGCAGACATGGGTCACCTTATGCTATGAGGGTATCAGGGATTCAAGCTGCACAAGAGCTCTGTTGACCTTTATAGCAAGAGCTTCCTGGTTCAGAGCTGAGGCTGAGCTGCAGACACCTGTATAGGCCTTGAGTTAAGTCCCCGTCCTTCTTGCCACTTCATCTGTGGCATATAAGGTCGCCCTAGACCTGCTTGAGCTTCCTGAATTGTCCCCCCTTAGGATGGACCCCTCCTCAGCCCCCAATGACCCACAGCACATGCTCACAGCACATGGGGCTTCTTGTGGGGACAGGTAACTAGGACCCCTCCCCCATCACCTCTCTCCTGGGCTCACTCCAACAAAAGTCTAGCACCAAACTTTGAAATCTCCCCTGAAGCACAAGGAATCAGCTCTTGTTCCCCCCCCCATTTTTTGGCAATTAATTGATGTCAACTTTGATATAATTATCACAATTGCGTATATTTTTCCGAATTATTTAAAAGCACTCTCCAGTAATGGGAAACTACCAGGTAGCTAAATATATAAGGACTGATTTTTGAATATTTTTACAATATAGATTAAGCTGTAGAAAATATTTATCAAGAAAAGTCCATTAGTCCTCTACTTCTTAGGACCTGACCCATAGGCACCATGCCATCATCAGAAGCATGTGAGATGTGACCATTACACATTGAGGTCACAGAACAGTGGGTTAGGTGGGCATGGTGATACACACTGTAATCCCAGCAGTTCAGGAGGCTGAGAAAGGAGGATCACTAGTTCAAAGCCAGCCTCAGCAATGGTGAGGCACTAAGCAGCTCAGTGAGACCCTGTCTGTTAGGGTCTGTAAACAAGTCAGGATGGCGCCTGGCATTTTGCCAGAGGGAGTGGTTTGTGAAGTAACGCCAGCAAGCCATTAAGTGTGGAGATTCCTTATTGGTTGACTGCTGTATCTAGTTTATGTTAATTAAAATAAGCTGTGTGTAAGATATATATACCCCTCCGGTCCTACAACGAAGGGCTCCCACTCCTGCTGTATCAATGTACACAAGTTGCTCGTCACCCACTGGTTATTTTGCTGCAGCCAGACTGCGGCACCTGTCTCTAAATAAAATACAAATTGGGGCTAAGGATGTGGCTCAGTGGTTGAGTGCCCCTGAGTTCAATCCCTGGTACACACCCCGCCTCCAAGAGTGGGTTATTTTAGGACACTAAAACACTTCCCCAAAAAATACTCACTAAATTTTAAAATTAGCCCTTTTCGTGGTTTATTCAAGAATCAGAATCATTTTATTTCTGGTTTTTTTTTTGGGGGGTGCTGGGAACTGAACCCAAGGCTGTGAGCATACTAGGGACATTCCCTAACCCTGAGCCCTGAAGTCCTCTTTATCAATAATAGATCTTAGCTAACTTTCTTCTTGTCATTTGTAGCAGAGTCTCATCTTAACATTAAAAGGGATTCCAGGCCATGCAAAGATTCAGTAGTGGAAAATAAAAACAAGAGGCATCAGCAAGAAGTCACAATATTGCCTCTTTTAGCAATAGATGGAAACTTTGGAGCAGATGAAAGAGGTTTAAAAAAGAGCATTTGTCGCTTCTGGGAGCAACGATGTGCTGTTATTGTACTCCAAACTCTAATTCTTTCTACTTCTTCAAATTCTCCTTGTTTCAAATGCATAATTATAGATTACAAAAATGCATTTTCAGATTCCCCTAGTGCAGGGGGAAATATTTCATTAAGGCACCTTGTGCTGTCACTTCGAGGGTCTGTCGGTCCCAGGCACAAGTGATCATTGGCTCCTTCTCTGAGACCCCAAGTCAACCTGTAAGTGCTACCACCGGGCCTGCTGCAATAATAGCACAGATTTGGGGTTTTAAAATGTGCATCTTCAGTAGTGGGTCTCTAATTTAGAACAATTTATTATGTGATTTACAAAGAATTAAAAGGGAGGAGTTTGACGAGTCCAGCTCCAAGAAATGATATATGTTTAAGGGGATGGAAATATTAATTATCCTGATTTAACCATTAAAAATTGTTTATATGTATTGGATTATCACATTGTACCACAGAAATCTGTAAAGTCATTACATGTCAATTTAAAAAACTGTGTTCATTGTATTCATTAACACACTAAAATTCAAGTATATTAAAATTTCAACTATGAAAATGTAGAAAGCAAAAACATATTTGATTAATTACATTCTAATCTGACCATTATTGTACTGAATTTTTATAAGTGGAGAGTAACTTTGGATTATGTTTCATAGTTTATGAAATGTTTGATGTAAAATTGAGTGTTTCCCCATTTTAAAAAAAAAGGTGGGGGGCAGAGAATAACTTGGTTTGATAAGTATATTAATTCTGTGGCTCAGGGGTTCTTCATTTAGTGAAACAGAAGAACTAGTTTAGTTTATTACTTTCCAAGAAGCATAAATGAAGACACTTCCAAAAGAGCAATCTTTGGAATGTCAGACAGAACTAAACCGGGTGAGATGTAATTCACTGACTACTCAGTCACCTTCTACCTCTCTCATCCCTCACACCCAGGTTTTCGCAATGACCACAGCTGTGTTCACGGAATTTTCCCATCCTAGAGGTTCGGACTGGGCTGTCAGACTGAAGAGCATTTGTATCCTGACTGTTGAATGTGGCTCTGAGATCTCTGCACTCCTCTGGAGAAAGGCTGCAATATCTGCGACCTGGGGTCAATTGTATTTTGCTTTAACTCTTTATGATCAGAAGACTGGTTTATTTGCTCTTCATAAATCACTCTAAATCTAATAAAGAATCTCAAAACACCAGAGATAATCTACAGCCTTCCATATATCACTCACAATTTGGAATTTCTTATAGGAGGAGGAAAAGTCAAAACAAACAAAAACAACAAAAATAAAAACCCACAACAATCACAACAATGAATTTATAAACACCTCAGCTGGTAGTTAATTAAAATTATAAAATGGAACCATTTTTCTTTCATTCACATGAAAATAAATTTTATTAAGATTGATATTATGCCTTTGCACTATACGAGTTGCAAGAACATGAACTAAGAATAAAAATGATGATGGAGAATCCTCGCAGTCCTATCCTAACATAAAATGTGATTTGCCATTAAAAAGAGCTATGGCTTGAGATGACCTTTGTTTTCTTTTATCCTTTGTGCCCAGTATCAATCACTACTCCAGTGATGGCCACATTCACTTAGGCTCTGCAGGAACATCATCTGGAGTAAAAGAACCAGATCTTAGCAAATAAATGAAATAGCAGACTTCATTGTATTTCAGCCAACGTATTTGTTTATGTATTAGTTTAGGATTCATGCAGTCTATTTGCATATTTGCAACTGTGTTCACGTAAGTGCATTTCAGTAAAATGAAGTGAGTTCATTCATTCTGATAACCATATTGTCCATAAGAAAGGAAATAATACATTAAGTTGGTCCAAAGTGCAACTTACTAAATGTGCTGAGATATTGAAAACACCAAGGAAAGCAACAAGAAGTTAAAAAAAAAACAGTAAGAACAAACAACAAGAAAGAAGGCAATAAGGAAATGAGGACTCATGGTATTTATGGTGCACTTTTTGAGTCTTTTCATATATGCCTACAAATATTTTTTGTCAATACTGTGAATTCTATTTCCTGAGAATTTATTCAAAGAATATTTACCTTAGTTTTTGCTTTAAAAATGCCAGATGGTGCCTCATCACTATGTATAAGGTTTCTTAAGCTTCCTATTTTGATACAGTATATAAGTCAGCTTTCCATTACTATAACAGAGTACCTGAAATAATCAACTTAAAAAGAGAAAATGTTTGGCTCACAATTTCAGAGAATTCAGTCCATGGTCACCTGGCCCCTCTGCCTTTAGACTATGGTGAGGTAACAAAACATGGCGGGAGCACATAGTGGAGAAATCCTCACTTCATGTTGACCAGGAAGCTAAGAGAAACAAAATCAGCTAGGGGTCCCAATAACTCCTTTGAGGTCATACCTCCAATGACCTCACTTCCACCCACTATGTCCTATCACTTAAAGGTGCCACCACCTCCCAGTGGGGTCACAAAGGGACCAAGTCATGGGTCTTTGGAGGATACTTACCCTAACTGTACCACATGGCAAATTAGCACTCAGTTCCCTACACCTCTGTTTAAACCCATGTAACGGAAAACATGCTCCTCTCAAGAAATGTCTGTAGGTATCAATGGAAACTTACAATGGAACACAAATAAACCATTAAATGCTTTTTCTCCTCAGTGAATGCTAAAGAGAAAATCCAGAGGGCCATCATGAGAAGCAAACTGGGAGTTCTAGTTAAAACAATAAAAATCTTTTGAAAATGCTTCTTTAATCTGTCATTTTTTTTTCAATCTAAATAGGGCTAATTAAGCAATTTGGGCAATGTACACAAGAAAGGAGGAAAGAAACAACTCAGGATAGATAACACAGGACAGAGCAGATGCTAAAGCCTTCAGCACACACTTAAATACCGAAATGATTTCACCGGAAGATCAAACACTGTCAAAGCCAGGTATGTGTGACTTGTTCCAAAGTTTTGAAGATTGGACCCAGAGGTTCAGACACACCAGCTGCCCAGGGGCAGTTGATTCTTGCAAAATAAATCCTCAGAGTCCAATGAGAGCAAACATGCTTATTTGGAATTTTATTTCCTTCTATAAAGCATCAATCACTTGCAATTATTTTATTAAGTGAAAAACCCAATGAGATTCACCAAGGATCAGCAAGAAGGAAGAAGCAGACTCACCATCTCTCCAATTAAGCCTGGCGAACCCAGGGCCATGGCTGCTAGACAGCTCCGCGGAGCTGCTGAAGGAGGACAGAGGCAAGGCGGATCCCAGGGGAGCATCACAGTCGCCTGCCAAGGGGGGGGAAGCCACATTAGGTTTAATAAATATGCAGGTGAAATGGAGTGGAGAAACAGGAGCTCAAAAAACATTAGGATGCAGGATGATCATCACTCTTACGTTTTTAACTTCTTAATATTTCTGTTGGAGTATGATGCACACAGTGTCATTCCTGAGAGTTGATTTAATTTGTTTTCAAAGTCCCTTGACAAAGGCATACAGCCCTGTGTGCTCTCGACCATAATGAAGATATAGAACTGGTCCCTCAGCCCTGAAATTCCCTTACATTGCACATCTTCATGTTCAGCCAGGGGTCAGGGTGCACCACTAACCCAAGACAACTGGAAACTGCACTTGATGTTTGTGGCCTTTAGGGACACAGCCACATGGGCAGCATTAATTCCATGCCCAAACCTTGACTGTGGTTAGAAGTTCTCACAGTGCCCCTCCCTGCACAGAACCTGTGGGGGACAAGATAGGTGGACTGTATGCCAGGTGCTCAGGTCAGAGTTACCTGCAGGAAGCCAGGATCTGTGAAAAACAAATCTGCAGCAACGAACTGGAAACCTCACTGTGCCAACCTCTTCAGGGGGATCTCTGTCTACAGGGTGTGTGCTCCCGCCTTTGCCTGGCATCTTTGGCTTCTCAGGGAATGGCCCTGCCTTTTAAGTCCAAGGACCCCTGTCACTCACCCTGAGACAATCCTCTATTACTTATGTTCTGGCCTAAAATAATCACTAGGGATTAAGGGCTGTTTCATCCAGATTATTTACTACCTGAGTACAGGGACCCTTTGGTCCCTCCTGCTCCTGGTGTCCAATTCCTCCAAGCTTGAAGAGGCCCTGGAAATACTTCCACCTTGGATGGTTCTTATCTCATGTCTTACAGTTTGGAGAAGAGGTCTCTCCCAACAGCTCATATGTGAGACAATACAAGACGTTTGTAGGAGAAGTGATTGGGTTGTGAGGGTCTTAACCCAATCAGTGATTAATCCGCTAGTAGGGGTTAACTTAATGGTAACTGAAGGGGTAGGTGTGGCTGGAGGATATGGGAGTTGGGAGTGTGACTTTGGGGGTATATAATTGTATCTGATAAATGGAGACCTCTCTCTCTGTTTTCTGATCATCATGTGAGCTGGTTCCCTCTGCCACACTCTTCTGCCATGATGTCCTGCCTTATCCTGAGCCCTAAGGAATAGAGCCTGCTGTGGACTGAGATCTCTGGAACCATGACCCCCTAAATAAACCTTTCCTCCTCTGCAATTGTTCTGGTCATATCCTTTCATCACAGCAATGAAAATGCTGACTAATACAGAAATTGGTACCAAGAAGTGGGGTCACTGCTGTGACTAAACTGAACATTTGGTTCATGAGAATTTTGAGCTTTGGGGAATTGGTGGGAGGAATTTTGAGATGTTTAGCAGTGCAAACTGAAAATGCTTTGTTATTGTAAGTGGAACTTAATGGCTGATTCTGGTAGGAGCTCAGAAGACCAGAATGCCATAGGACTCTGGACAGTAAAGACAGGGCTCAAGAGGGTTTAGAAGAAAAGGAAGACACTACTGGTAATTGCACTAGAGATCATTTGTGCTATGTTCCAGCTGAGAAGCTGCCTGCATTTTGCTCAAGTCCTGAGTCTTTCTGTGAGGCTCATTTTAAAAGCAATGAACTTCTTAATCTGGTGGAAGAAATTTCTAAGCAGCATTGCTTTCAGGCAGTGGCACAGATATTGCTTTTAGCCAAATTTATTATGATATTCAGGAGCAGAAAGCAGAGTAGAAATATTTGAAAAACTTCAATTGAAATGCAGGAGTAAAACTGGGGCCAAGGAAGCCACAGTTGTTAATGACATTATTGCCACTAAATAAATGCTAAAGACTTATTGCCCAGAGACAATAAGGCATCTCAGGAACTGGCAAGACCACACCCATCTCAGGCTCAAGGGAATAAAAGTGGAAATTCTCTTGAGAATAGACCAGCGTGAAATCCTTGAATAAGGGGGCCTAGGAAGTTTTTTCAACAAGCTCAGCTACCCAGACAATCGGAGGCTGCTGCAGCCAAGGTCCCCAGAAGCACAGCTATTGATCAAGATGGCGGCAGAGCTTGGCGTCAACTACATGATACTGGTTCTTCAGGACTGTGGACATTGGAGTTAGGGGATCATGGAGGCTTCCACCAAGATTTCAAAGGAAGGCCTTGGAAGCCAGGCAAAGTGCAGCAGTGTTGGATTCCCTGCAGGCACTCCCTAAGAAGGCAAGCTGTGAAGATCTGAGGTAGCCAAAGCTGCAGTGGAGACTCCCGAGATTAAGAAATGCCAATAACGTGGGACATCATCCTAGGAAAGCTGCAGGAATTGCACAGAGACAAGCCAACAGAGAGGCCACTTGGGCTGCAACCAACAAGGCCACAGGGCCAAAGCTACACAAGCCCTTTGGAGAGGACATCATGCCATGTGCTCCAGATACCAAACACAGAACTACAGGACTTGCTTGAACAGCTGGATTTTGGTCTTGCTTTGGCCCCATCCCTTTTTTCTATGACCCTATTTTTGTGAATGGAAATGTTTATTCTGTACTTTTATATACTGGACACTTGTAAATTGCTTTTAATTTTATGTGAGCTCATGATGCAAGATTGCCTTGAGCTTCAGAGAAGACTTTGGACTTGAACTTTGAGCAATCTAGGAACTGCGGAGGCTATGGGTACTCTTGGGAATAGACTAAATATATTTTGTGTTGTCAGATGAGTGTGAGCTTTTGGAGGCCAGGAGCAGAATGTTATGGTGTGGATGTGAGGTGTCCTCCAAAAGCTCACGTGAGAGACAATGCAAGAAGGTTCAGAGGAGAAATGAGTGGGTTGTAAGAGTCTTAATCTAATCAGTGAATTAATCCCCAGAGAGGGATTAACTGAGTGGTAACTAAAGGTGGGTAGGGTGTGGCTGGAGGAGGTGGGGCTTGGGAGCATGGCTGTGGGTATATATTTTGTATCTAGAGAGTAGAGTCTCTCTCTCTGCTTCCTGATCACCATGTGAGCTGCTTCCCTCCACCACACTCTTCTGCCATGATGATCTGCCTCACTTCAAGCCCAACGAATGGAGCCTGCTATCTATGGACTGAGACCTGTGAAACCAAGAGCCCCTAAATAAACCTTTCCTCCTCTACAGTTGTTCTGGTTGGGACCTTTTAGTTACAGCCGTGAAAAAGCTGATTAAAGTACTCTGTGTGCCTTGGGTTACTTCTGTGCCCTTCAAATCTGTACTCATTTCCCTTTCAGATGTTGTGCATATTTTCTCTAAGAAAAATGTTTATTGATCTGTTAATTTTAAACATGTTTTCTATCATGCATTGGGATATGTTATGAAAAAGGAATGCTATACCTTGAATATATCATTAGAAGATTCTGAATTGTGTATTTATATGTACTTGTTTCTTTATGAGCAAGTTGTTAAGTTCACTAAAGGTGGGGGAAAGGCATACATAATTAATTATATTGCAATAACCTGGAAAAATGTCAACTACTGTCAATTAGCTAGATGTAAGAGGTAGCCTGGGGTCTCCCCTGGTGATTTGTTAGGCTGAGTACATGATATTGGGAACCACAGAAACAAAAAATTGGCTTTAGTGAAGATGATTTCATAAAAAAATATTGGAATTAACAGCAGCTTTTCTAAAAGAATGCATTTCCACTGTTAAATTAAATTTGAATTGTTTTGCTGAAGCTGTCTCCATATATATTTCATGTTTGCCCTAAAGGTTTCTCCATATGTTGTGAACTGTAACCTAATTTGATGCATAACTAGTCCTGAAAGTACACTCTTACAACAACGTTCCAAGTCTCATAGCAGCTGAACCAAAAGCTAATCAGAGGCTAAAAGCTGCCGATATTTGACCATATAAGGCAAACCCCAACTGCAGCCAAGCAGGTCACTTTTGTATGTCATTTCCTGTTCTCTGGTGATAGATAAAGCTTGTGTATGTGGTGAGGTGGTGTCTACTGAGCCATTTTATGTCTGGACTGCTGGTGGACTCAGGAAACATCTCTCTTTTCTCTTCTATTTTTCTTTTCCTTGAGGTGGGGTCTGGCTATATTGCCCAGGCTGGCCTTGAACTCGCAAGCCCTCTGCCTCAGTCTCCCAAGTAGTTGAATTATGGGCACACAGCACCATGCCTGGTTCGTCAAATATTTCTTTGCTCAAATAAGCTCTGCTAAAGTCACTTCGTCCCAAGTTTTCCTTTTGATACCATGAAGACAGTGAGACATCTTAAGATGTGAGAACAACAACAGATCAACAACTCATCCTGCAGCAACCATCCCACAACAGGGGGAACAATGTTTCACTGCTTAGGTACATGTGCAAAGTAGCTGCTACATAAATATCTTTCTATGTATCCCCTAGAGGTGACAACTGACATTTACATAAGGTGAGTCTGATTTTAGGGCTTGTGATCTTAACATAAAAAGAGCAGCACAATTTGGCTGAGACCATGATTAACACACTTAGAGGAGTTAAGGTTCACTGACAGTAGAGCCTGTCTCCATACTCCCCAGCACACATTTTCCCTGGATACCACTGGCAGTGAGGATTCTCAGAATTTAGCAAATATGCTACATAAATGGATAAGAAAAAATAGAGAAATACTAATCCAAGTTGCTAAATATTTACTATTTATAGTTTCCCCCCCAAAAAAAGCATTTTAAAACTGTGAAAAAGCAAAGAGAAAAAAGACAACCAAGCCATGTTCAGGTGACAGGTCCCATGCCCCCATGAATAGTCACAGCAGAATCCAAGAAGAAAGGGCAGCATTTAGGGAATATTGCCTCCTCGATGTACCTGCTTAATGTTGTTATCCTTCATCATTGATGGGGGAAAAAAATCCAGGGACAACTTCTAAAGTAGCATTAAAAATACTGAATAAAAATATTCTTACATCATAAAGGAAAAAAAAGACATGCTAACTAAAATCACATTGTTTTCCATTTCTTTCTATACTGCTGCATTAGGCTTTCCACATGCCCTTGGGACTCCTGGCTGGCAGACCTACCTCCCCCGGAAATCATGAGCTCTCTGAGAGCACAGTACAAGCCTTACCCAACTTTGTGGTTGCACACCTAGCACAGCATCTGAAAGATGGCACGTGCTCAGTAAACTGCTCTTGAGCATTTATTAACTGATTAAGTAAACAGTATGATCATCGTTAGGCAGTAGATTTAATTAAACTTAATCTTCCTTAATAATTAGATTGAATTTTATTGTTCAAGTTCAAAGTCAAGAGTCTTAGAGACATCACAGGTTCATATACTAAGGTGATCTCAAGAGAATGTTGATAATATCACCGTTATGTTTTCACTTGGTTTCTCCTTAATTAATTTCCCAACTCTGCTTTTCTGGTCTCAGATGATTTCCAACAATATTAAAGTCCAAGAAATAAATTTCTAAAGACAGCTGGAAACAGAATGACTGGAATTTCCAGTTTCCCCTTTGGAAAATCCAAGAGCCAATAGCACGTGTCTGCCAAGGCTTCCCCTGGCAGTGAGGACCATTTCTAGCACAGGCTTGAAGAAGTCAGCCCTTTAGAAAGGCAAGAAACTATTTTTTTTAAAAAGCACATGGCTGGCACCTCAGTTTCCTTGCTCTTCCTTCCTTATCACTCTGAATTCTGGGCATCCCCCAGTTGTTGGAGGCCTGGGCTTCCTCTGGCTTTTCTGGAAGTTTGGTCAAAAGTCACTGTGTTTCCATGTGTTCTACTCAGCATGGAAGGTTGTAGAGTTTTATTGTGTTGCTACAGAAAAATATTTCCTAATTACTCTCACCAGCCAAGGGTAGAGATTCACTTCCACTAGGTATATGTTATAATGCTGTTCTGCTATAAAATCATGTTGGAAAATTATATTAAATGTTTTCTACAAGGTTATTTTATACCTATTCAAAAAAGTTAGAATTCCCCCCAAAAAACAACAACTCAAAAACCTCTTGTTGCCTTGTTACTTAATGGGGTGACTCAGCTAGACTCGCCAAAACTTATAGATTTGAAGAAGGGAACGTTCATAAAATGGGCTTCTCCACCTGGTCCTGGGGATTAGTCCTTGCTGAAGGCCTCCTGATCCCACTCTGTTTGTCCCCCCCACCCCACCTGCCCCTGCCTGGCGTCACACTCACCCTGCCGTCCCTGGTTGACAGCAAGCTTGGTGATTTGAACCGCGCTGCTTGAGAAAGTGTGGGCCAGAAACCATTCTTCAGCAGTATGCTCATATAAGACATGGAAGATTCAAAATAGTGTATGGAATTCGCAAAAACCAACACTGCATTCATAGATTATTAACCTTTCTTTTTAAGTTTAATATTTTTGACAAATCATTGTATATGTTTATAGGGTACAAGGTGATGTTTTGATGCATGAATACAATGTGTAGTGACAGGTAAGATAATCTTATAATTCAGTTTTTAACATGTGGAGATAAAAATGCTTTAAAAATATATGAGTGGGCTGGGGATGTGGCTCAAGCGGTAACTCGCTCACCTGGCATGCGTGGGGCGCTGGGTTCGATCCTCAGCACCACATAAAAATAAAATAAAGATGTTGTGTCCACTGAAAAACTAAAACATAAATATTAAAAGATTCTCTCTCAATTGTATATATATATATATATATATATATATATATATATATATATATATATATATATATATACAATTGCCTTCACCTTCCTAAGCAGTCAGAGATGATAATACTTTTCAAAGCATCATTTCATTTGAATATATTAATTATATATTAATTGTTCTGCTTGTTCAATGAAATTGTATTGAGCACCTACCATACACAGTGGATCATTGAGGACAAAGAGAGGCCTGGTTCTAAGTTGAAAAATTTAGAATCTGATATGAGAAAGTGTGGAGAGTGGTGACTTGAGCGATAGCTTCTGATTCCCTCATAGGGCTACATTTGCCTAGGAACTTCCTGTGCAAGGTGGCCCAGTTGCTATGCCAATGCCAGCTGAGGAGGCTATATGCAAAGGTGCACTGCTGTATCAGTCAGAAACTTGAAGTCACCAACTCCCAGGGATCGATAATTCTGAGCATAACAAGATGACTTTAATGTCTTGCAAGTTTTGCTACATCCTTCAGGCTGCCTTCTTTGCTAAAACTTTCTCACAAATAACCTTCTGATGACAAAACCTATATAATAAACGTGCTGAGCTAGCTCTGGTGTCATGTCTGGCCCCCAAGGGGTTGGCTAAACCACCTGGCCCCAGCTCTTTCTCTATGTGTGTCTGTTTGTCTTTTCTTCATCCCCCAGTGCTTCTCTGGTTCTGAATTAATGGCTGTGCTGGTCACGGCAGGAAGGGGAAGTGAAAAGACCTCAAAGGCAAAACAGAAAAGAGCAAAAAATGTAGACAACACTGTCTAAGATGGAAGCATCTTAATTGCTTAGGAACAAACCCAGATTCTGAAAGGAAGTGGCCAGGGCACTGCCTCAAGGACAAAACTGCAGCTCTGAGCCTGGCAACTGGCACTGCAGGCTGAGCTGCCCCCTGCACACGGCTCCAGAGGAGGGACAGTGTGATGGGCTTCTGGACTCTTGTGCTAAGAAAGGAATAAAGATGACTGTGTGGATGATTCAAGGGAGGACTGAGCCTATATCTCAGAGGAAAGAGGACAAGCCACAAGGAGAAGGGGACAAGGATCTTTAAAATTAAAGAGGACCCCTTCTGGCATCTTGGTATGGAGATGTGAATGAGAAATGACACTGTTGCTTGAGGACTGTGATTTAGAGATTACACCACATGGTACTCAGGGTCTTTGTAAGAGGTGAATCTTGCATTCCATGGGTGATGGGGTCATGGTTCCTAAGGATATGTCCTCTCCTATCCCCAGAAGCTGCGACTGTCACCTGAAGGATGAGGCTCTCCAAATGTGGTTATGGACTTTGGGATGAGTAAATTATCTTGGATCAACTGGGTGGGTCCTATGTGCCATTAGAATTGTCCCTGCAGGAGACACACAAATGACCATGAGTGACCTCAAGTACAAAGGAAGAGGAAGATGGAGGGAGAGATGCGAGATGAATCCATGAGTCCAGGAGAGTGTGCTGCCACCAGAGGGTGGAAAAAAACAAAGATGGGGACCCTCAGAGCTCTGGAGGGCACATGTCCTCTGACGTCTTGACCTTGTACCTTGACAGTGGTGCTGAAATTTGAGGCCTGCTCTATCACATACCTTTCTCGGGACATGTCCATGTGTCCACCCTGGGTAGCGCCTCTCATTCTTCCCTGGTATCGCTGATTCTGGTTCTGAAAGTTCCTTAGCACTCGTGTAGTGAGAGCCCAAATAAAGCTCTTATTTAGAAGGTACTGAAAGTGTTTGCTTTGAATCTGCAGGACCTGTGTGTTGCTACCCACGGGGAATTCTAGGAACAGCACACTCCGATCAGGGAACAGAAGTGATAATGCTAAACTTAAAGTCTACTTTTCTCCTTGCAAAAACCTCTGTTTCAAGTGGTCTTGAGTCTATTCCATCGACTTCAGTCACTGCCTTCCCTAAACCTCACTCCATGGTGTTGAAATGGGGCTCACCCTGGCTGAGTCCAGGGTGGGCACCTGATGCAGAGCTGGCCAGGTGAATGGCATGTGCTACTGGGAGGGGGCTGGTTCAAGGACAGTCAGGAAGCCAAGCTGGGTGACTGAGGGCAGAACCTGGGACTCTGGATGAGCCGTTGGCAAGTATCCACCATTCATTCAGCAAATATGTGCTGCAGATCTGCGTGTGCCAGAGATCCCTGTGTGTTCCAGGGCTCCAGACAGGACCTCCCAGCCCCTGTCCTCAGGAAGGGGATAGACAAAGCCATATGATCTGTAGAACTGAAAGTCACTGACAGCAAGGAAAGTGATCATGTTTGTAAGCTAATTAATCATATGCTGGGATCTGCTTCATAATCGCTGCTCTGCAGTGAAGCAGGGAGCCCACTGGAAGCAGGAAGAGCTGACTCCATGACAGGATTTTGCCATTTCTAAATTTAGCTGGGCATGAATCAGTGGTAACTTTGATTCCTTTATGGTTAAGCATCCTAGACCTTTCACTACCTATTTTACTACATTGAAGGCTGTCCAATAGGAACACTGTCCCTTGGTTCCTACACTTTACTTTCAGTCCACAGCCAGGAAATCACTAAGGATCACACCTCTTTTCCTTTGTAGGTACAGACACTTTTCCATTATCTCCGCCATCATCCTTCCCCAGGCCCTCAGCTTCACTGGGTAACTAATCCTACACCCAATGCTGATTTACTGCCCAACATATACCTTATGGATGCCCACAGCAGAAACCTTTTAAAAATAAGTCACACATTAACAATCTCAGACGCCTCTAAGGGCCCCCACTTTGCACATGTTCTGAAATTCAGGTGTGATGTCTGGCACACAGTGCCCTCCACCTTCTGGTCCTCTTACCATGTAGGCTATAGCTGGGTCCCCTACAAATTTCTCAGATGAGCTCCCTCCTTTAATACTCTCCCCATTTCTTGCACCGGCCTGCCTGAGTTGGTGCACGCTGACTGCCCGTGCTGTCCCTCCTGCACTGGAGTGCCTTCTGTCTTCCTCTCAGCTCCTCCTCTACCTTGACCTTGGGGCTACACTCCAGCTCCTGCTCTGCCCTGAAGCCCCCCAACCTGTGTGCACACGGAAACGTTCAGGTGCATCTCATGCAGAACAGCTGTGTCCCGTGGAGTGGGAGCAGCCTCCTCCATGGAAGCCATGTGGCAGCCACGTGCAGCAGCAGGTGGGTGGACACACAAGGACCTCACTCCAGAGAGGGCCCTTGCTGTGGTGACCTGGTGAGGGAGTGACTGGCAGGACCAGCGGAGGAGTGTCCACTTCCTGGAGTGACAGACAATCCTGTGACCCACCCCGGGAAGAGATAATGCTTGGAAGAAGACCTCGGAAGCCTGTTTACATCTTGTAAGTCAATGGCAGGAAGCAGAATCAAGAGGAAGGGGTCCATCCTATCTCCCTCTCTGAAGGACATTGGACTTGTTGAAGAAAAATTGCTACAGGGATGCTGAATATCTGTTGGCACCAGCGTGTCCAAGTGACTTAGGGACCTGTGACTATAAAGTCATGAAAACTCATTGACTTTAACATTCTAACACCAAGGACTTTATCCCGTGAGAACTACAAAAGAAAATAAATGATAAACTAGACGAGAGTGCACACAGACAAGCACATTAACTTCATGATCTAGTTTATAGTCATTTAAAAAATAAATGCAAGCCCATTTAGATTGTGAATCTCACAAAATGGGAAATGCTATTCACAGCAGATAAATACAATGCCTAGATTTGAATTCCAGATATCAGCCACAAAAGAAAAGGGACTCTCGGGTCAAAGTCACCCTTCTGGCTTTCTCCACTTAACAGCACCCTGGGGGCTGCAGCTCCACTGACCCGTCCAGCCTCATCCTCCCCTGTGTGTCCACCAGTCGGAGCCAGTGATGCACCTGTTCACACCATAGATACTGAACGCTGATCACCTACTGGGTGCTGTGCCAGGGGCTGGAGGTGGCAAACCCCTCTCAGATGCAGTGCTGTCCAGTGGACGTGGTGCCCTTTTTAAGGGATCCACTGCAGCACAGCAAGACCAGAGCCCCCCAAAAATTAGGGGTTTGCAATAAAACACGTGGAGAGAGCAGAGTGTGGGCGACTGGAAAGGCATTGCACAGATAGTGAAGTCTGCTCCTCAGCCTCCTGGAGAGATTAGGGAAATACATGTTCAGGAAAAGTCAGCAGACCATGCAGGGAAGGTGTAGGGAAGAAGCTGCAGGCCTGGCTGAGGGAGTGCTGTATTGAGGGGCAGGATGAAGGGGCAGGGGAACTGGCAACTCAGAAAAGGATCAAGAGAGGCTGTGAAGATACTGGTCTGCTTTCCTAGGAGCTTGGATTTAAATTGAAAATAATCTAACAATGAGATGTAGCATGAAGGCAAAACTTGCTTTCTAAATACAGATGTGTTAAGATTGAATAAATACAGGGACTTATTCTGCAGACCAGTGCACTATGACCCTAACCTACACTGGCAGGCCACATGCTCCCTGCCCCATTCCTCCTGGCTCACCTCTTATTTGGCCATTGCTGAGCTGACCCAGGAAGGCCTGCAGATGCCCACCAGCCGCACACTCACAGTCCTCACCCCACAGCAAGGAGCTAGCACCTGCAGGAGAGCCTTACCAACCCACCCTGCTGTCTCAGGAAGAGGCAGTGAGCAGCTCAGCGATGTCCCCTCACACTGACCTTCTGTCTCCTACTCATCCCAGTCTCCCCATGAGATCCCACCCCCACCTTTCTTTTCCTTTTTCCTCTCTAGTTTGCACATATGAGAGAAAACATATGACCCTTGACCTTCTGCGTTTGGCTTGTTTCACTTAGCGTCATGCTCTCAGGAACTGGGCGTCTCCCTACAGGCAGTAAACACTACACCCTTTACTCTAGAGGCAAACACCATGAATGGGACCCAGGACTCTGCTCTACAAACAGCCTTAAAATGACAATGTCTCGCTTGCAGAATGTGAAGAAGTTCCAGAGACCCGTGGAGAACTGTCTCCCAGCACATATAATCTGTCTTCTAGGGAAACAAGTAAAAATGGAGCTAATTCCGTAGAAGACATTATTGCCCAGAAATAAATCTTTTATAGCCCAGGTTTTATTAATAAGTGTCTTATTTTATACATGAAGAATAGCAAATTATTACCCTATGGTGGTTCATAATATCAGATATTTTTATAGTTTTATTACAATTTTAGAGATTATTTGGGTTTCTGGAATTGCTGACAGACAATGAGAACAGCAGGGCGTGGATTAGTTGCTTTCTTAAAGCTAAGCAGCATCTTGCTCTATTGGGACACTTTCCCTAAGCTTTAGTGATGTTTGCAAATTTTTGGCTTTGTAACAAGCTGTGCTATAAAATTTCATAGGCCCTAGGGCTTTCTTAGTTAACTGTGAACTTTTCCCCTGATGCTGTACAAGAGTTCAAACTAGCACAAGAATCATCCCCACATGAAACAAGACAGTTTTGTAACATTACACAAATATTTATTTCTGTATATTCCTATAGAAAAATGTCAAGTTCCTGAGAGCATTACGTGAAGTGAAATAAGCCAAGCTCAGAAGGTCAAGGGTTGTATGGTTTCTCTCATATGTGGAAGCTAGAGAGGAAAAGGGAAAATAATTGTGTGTAATGTTACAAAATGTTTGCCATTTGATATTGTAACACTCTTCCTACTGATCTTCTTACAACAAAATTATAAATATCTTAATTATTAAAAAAATGTGAAGTCATAGCACAAGTCCTTAAAGTGGAGAAAAATCAAGCGTTTAGATACATTTTTATGGCGGTGATATATAACCTCAAAAGTACCTAAAATTGGAGACCCAAAGTGAACCATCCTTAAAAGTTGATCTGCTGTCATAGGGATTTTGCTTCAAATGCCTTTCTCCTTGTATCTGTGTCAATGGATTTGTCTTCAAAATAAAGTTAGGATCTTCTTCTAGTGACTTTTACATCCAAGTCCATTACTGGTACCGTATCTTCACTGCTATCCTCAAAAAGATTAGATACAGGGACTTGTCGGAGGGCAGACTAAGTATAGGAAGTTCAAGAGGACACTCCTCTTGTGGAGTTTGAGGGTATGGTGTAGGCAACTATCAGAAGAGTCATGATGCTGTATTTTCAACTCTCATTTTCTTATGAAGTAAGCCTGAAGTATTCTCTACAAGTACAAAACCACCTCGTCCCAATGGTGATTTTACTGGGTAAATACAACATGGGGACAATGTGTTTTTAATTCTCCTATGTGCTAGTCAGCTTCTGTCACTATTAAAAAAAAATACCTGAGATAATTAAATGTTTATAAAGACAGAAGGTTGCCTTTGGCTCACAGTTGGGGAGGTGTCAGTCCATGATAAATCGGCTCCTGACTTTAGGCCTGTGGAGAGGCAGCTCATCATGGCAGAGAACACAGCAGAGCAAATCCACCTACCTCCCAAGTCAGGAAGCAAAGGAATGGAGTATGGGGCCGGGATCCCACACTCTTTCAAGGGCACTCCCCCAGGGACCAAAAGGCCTCTTACTGGACCCCACCTCTTATAAAGCTTCCACCACCTCCTAGAAGCACCAGCCTGAGGACCAAGCCTTTAACACAGGTCTCTGGGACCCTCAGGTCCATACCACGCATCTCACAGCTTTTCTCTCACTTTCTGTGCACCCTGTCAACTTGCTGCCCCTGAATGCTATATCCAACTTAAATTTTACCACCTTGTTGGAAAGATAATACATTTTAAAATCCAAAACAAGTGTTATCTTCCTATACTGGAGGCACCTCTGATTCAATGGCTATCTAAAAGTGATAGGTAGTATTTTAGATCAAATTATTCCAGTATATCAAAGAATAATTCAAATTGCTTGCTCCGTTTCCAAAGAACTCTTTCCCTTTGGGTCTGGAATTCCATAAATATGGGGTTTCTGTTGAAAGGGTAGTGAAAAGATTCTAGCCACAAGCCAGAGAATTCAAGGTCAAAGTCATAGAAGATTTGAGCTATCAAGACTAAGACTTCCAAATGATTTCCAATATGTACATCCTCCCCCTTAACTTTACATTTGCCTAAGATGCAGTGGCATGAACTAAAAAAAAAAAAAAAAAAAAAAAAAAAAAAAAAAAAAAAAAAAAAAAAAAAAAAACTTTCCATGGTATTTAACTATAGAATAAGTTAAGTCAAGAAACTATGTCATATATTTCTGAAAATATATTTAATATTATATTAAATATATTTCAAATAAAGAATTTAGAAAGTTCACAATTAAAATACACAACTTAGGAAGGTGTATTCTGCAGTTGCAGATTGCTACCAAGTGACTCTGCTTGGCTCTCCCACCCCTCTCTAGTGGTTTTCTGTTTTGAAATGGCCCTCCTCTCACCCATGTTCAGCTTCTTGGGGCTTTCTGCTCCCTTGGCACTTGCCAGAATAAATCCTTTGTCTTTTCTTAAATAAGACCCAGAGTTTTATTTGGGATTTTGGAATAGCACCTTAACAGTCGTGGATACTGGGCCTAGCAGAGGATACACACTGGGAGGACCCATACTTGGATTTTCACACAGTCTAGAAAACTTAAGATAAAGCAACTCATTAACTAGTCCCTTGCATCAAAGTAGAAGAGATAATCATCCCAGCAGTGGGTAGAAATACAGACAATGTGAAAAATCAAGGGAACAAGTCCCCCCATGGAGCCCATAACACTTCAACAACTGATCCCATTGACACCACAGTGGAGGAGATTTCAAATAAAGAATTTAGAAAGTTCACAGTTAAAATACTCAGTAATTAAAATAAGATATGAGAAATGAATTAAGAAAGTACAGGAAGTGAAATAACACTTCAATAAAGAGATAGAGATTCTGAAAAAAGAATCAAACAGAAATCCTGAAAATGACTCAATAAATCAAATTAGAAATTCAGGTGAAAGCATCACCAATAGATAAGACAGATTTTCAGCTTCAAAGACAAAATATGCAATTATTTTATTTTATTTATTTATTTAGTTTGGTACTGGTGATTGAACCCAGGGACACTTTACCACTGAGCCTATCTATCTATGTTTATTTTGAGGCAAATTCTTGCTAAGTTACTTAGGGCCTCACTAAATTTCTGAGGCTGGCTTTAAACTTTCAATTCTCCTGTCCTAGCCTTCTGAGTTGCTGGGATTACAGGTATGTGTCATATGTGTCACTGTGCCTGGCCAATGTGTGTAATCTTGAAAATAGAGTGAACAAAAAGGAAAAGATGTTAAGAGACCATGCGGACGATATTCAAGAAATCTGCAATAACATTAAGAGATCAAATCTAAAAATCATTGGCATAGATAAGACCACCAAAATACAAACTAAAGAATATCAAACTTTTCAATGAAATAATATAAAAAAAAATTAAAACTAGATAGAAACACAAATATAAGATGCATATAGAACTCCAAAGAGACAAGGTCAGAAAAGATCCTCTCCAAGACTTATTATAATTAAAATGCCTAAGATAAGAACAAGGATAAAAATTTTAAAACTCACAAGAGAAAAACAGAAAATGACATTTAGACTTTCTTCCTATCTTTCAGCCCAGATTCTAAAAGTCAGTAGGGTTTGGAATATATTTCTGAAAGATATAGTTGCCTGCCAAGATTGTTACATCCAGCAATGCTATCTTTCATAATTTAAATGGAATAAAAAACTTTCCAAGATAAGCAGAAACTAAAAGAATTTGTGACTACTAAGTCAGAAATACAGAACATATTTATTAAAAATTATAAGCATAAGAAATAAAAACTGAGTATCAGAGTCAGTGAATGGTTGAAACTTAGCAGAAGCATAATCAAGTAAAACACAATAAAATCTGAATTCAAGATTAGAAATAAATCAAAACAATAAGAAACAAAAATTATCTTTTTATAACACTGAATGTAAATGGTTGCAACTCTCCAATTAAAAGACACAGCCAAAAAAGGAGGGGGCTGGGGATGTAGCTCAGCAGTAAAGTACCACTGGGTTTTTATCATTAGTGCCAGAAAAATAAAAATTAAAAAAATAACTCATTTTCTAGAGAATATCAATGCTGAAAAAAGAAGCATGATACATGTGTCAATTTTTGTTTTTCTAAAATATTTAGAATACTGTTCTTGATTAATTAGAAAAGCATAAAGTAATTAATTCTGTTCAGGATATATTTATTTGGCAGGAGTGAATCTCAATAGTATTCAAGATGATTTTAATACTTTATGCTAAAATTTAAAAAAAGACACAGAATAGCAAATTGGAAGAAAAAACGAGACCTCACCATATGTTGTTCAAAAGAGACTTGCTGTACAGGCAAATACATCTACAGGCTGAAGGTCATAGGATGGGAAAAGATATACCGTGGCTCTGGAAATCAAAAGTAAGCAGGAGTAGCTACTCTTTCATCTGAAAAGTTAAACTTCAAGCCAAAATTAATCAGAAGAGACAAAGAAGATCATTTTATAGTGGTTAAGGGAACTATCCCAAAACAAGATATGATGATAGTTATATATTTATGCACGTCAATATACCTGCTTACATAGAACAAACCTTACATGATATAAAGACTCAGACAGATCCCAATACAATAATACTGGGTGATTTCAACACACTTTTCTCACCACTGGATAGATCATCCAGATATAAGCTAAATAAAGACTCTTCAGAAATTAAAAATACTATTAAGTGGACCTAACAGATATCTATGGAATAGTTCATTCATCAACAACTGAATTCACTTTGATCTCAGCATCCCATGAAATATTCTCTAAAACAGATCATATAATAGGGCACAAAGCAAATCTTAGCAAATACAAAACAACAGATATTCCTTGCATCCTATCAGATCATATGGAATGAAATCAGAAATCAATGACAGGATAAAAACCAAAAACCATTCTAAAACCTGGAGAATAAATAATATACTTTTAAATGAGGAATGGATCACAGAAGAAATTAAGGAAGAAATTTTAAAATTCTTAGAAATATATGTAAATAGAAGTACAACATTTCAAAATCACTGGGATAGTATGAAGGTAGTTCTCACAGGAAAGTTTATAACAGTGAGTTCCTACATTAAAAAATAAATGACACCAAATATAAAGCTAATTTTACACTTTAAGCCCTAAAAAAAGAACAAACTAATACCAATATCAGTAGATGTCAGGAAAAATTAAAATCAGAACCAAAATTAATGAAATTGAAAAATTTAAAAATACAAAGGGAACAAAGAGTTGATGGTTTAAAAAGAAAAAATAAGATTGATAAATCCATAGCCAAACTTATCAAAAGAAAGAGAAAGAAGATCCAAATTAACAAAATTAGAGATAAGCAGAGTAGGGGGCATATCACCACAGACACTTTTGAAATACAGAGGACCAGTAGAAACAATTTTGAAAATTTATACTCCAATAAGCTAGAAAAATCTCAAAGATATTGACAGATTCCTAGACACATATAACCCAAAGTGAACCATGAGGCTATAAAAAACTTAGGCCAATATCAAATAATGAAATTGAAGTAGCTATTAAAAGTTTAACAACAACAACAACAACAAAAAAAAAAACCCTTCTAGGACCAGATGGATTCTCAGCTGAGTTCTACCAGAACTTCAAAGAAGAATTAATGACAATTATCTTCAAATTATTCCATGAAATAGAAAAGGAGGGCTCATGCCATATTTATTCTATGAAGCTAGTACCACTGTCATATCAAAATCAGACAAAGACACATCAAGGAAAAAAACTTTAGACCAATATCCCTGATTAACATAGATGCAAAAATTCTTAATAAAACCTTGGCAAACTACATTCATTCCACACATGATCAAGTGGGTTTCATTGCAGGGATGCAAGGTTGGTTCAACATATGCAAATCAATAAATGTAATTCACCACATAAATAGAGTTAAGGACAAGAAACACATGATTATCTCAATTGATGCAGAAAAAGCAATTAACAACCCTCAGCATCCATTCAGTTTAAACACTAGAGAAACTAGGGACAGAAGGAATTTATCTCTCAACATCAAAAATGCTGAATATAACAAGCCAAAAACCAGCATCATACTAAAAGGGGAACTGAAAGCATTTCATCTAGAAATAGGAACAGGATATCCACTTTCACCACTCCTATTCAACATAGTCCTTGAAACTGTAGCCAGAGCAATCAAGCAGGAAAAGGAAATTAGAGGGATACAAATAAGAAAACAAGAATTTCAATTATCTGTTTGCTGATAACAATTTTATATTTGTTATATTTGACCCAAGAAGCTCCACCAGAAGATTCTAGAAATGACACATAAATTTAGCAAAGTAGCAGGATACAAAATCAACATACATAAATCAATCGCTTTCCTATCCTTCAATAACCCATTTGCTAAGAAAAAAATGAGAAAAATAATTCCATTCATAATAGCCTCAAAAAAAATAAATAAAATACTTAGAAATCTAACCACGGAGGTAAAAAAAAGAAGCCTACAATGAAAATTATAGAACAATGAAGAAAGAAAATGAAGAAGACCTTGGGAGACAGAAAGATCTTCCAGGTTCTTGGGTAGGTAGAAGTAATATTGTCAAAATGGCCATATGATCAAAAGCAATACACAGATTCGATACAATTCCCATGAAAATATCAATGACATTCTTCATGGAACTAGAAAAAAACAGTCCTAAAATTCACTTGGGAGAATAAAAGATTATAAAAGAATAGCCAAAGTAATACTGAAAAATAAAAGTGATGCTGGTGGCATCACAATATCTGATCTCAAATATAACACAGAGCTACCAAAACAAAATCAGCATGGTATTATCATAAAAATAGATATGAAGACCAGCGGCATGGAATAGAAGACACAGAGACAGATCCACGTAGATACAGTCACCTGATCCTTAACATAAGTATCAAAAATATTTATTGGAGAAAACATAACCATTTAAACAAAATGGTGCTGGGAAAACTGAATATCCATATGTAGAAGAATGAGACTAGATCTCTCCATCTCTCACCCTACATGAAGGTCAATGCAAAGTGGCTTTAAAAGAATTAGGAATTAGACCAGAAACACTATAAGTGTTAGAAGAAAACGTAGGCCCAACGTTCCAACATATTGTTGCAGGCATTGATTACCTCAATAAGACCCCTAAAGCTCAAGGAACAAAACCAGGAACCAATAGGTAGGATGACATCAAATTAAAAAGCTTCTGTATAGTGAAGAAAACAAGACCATGAATGGAAGAAAAAATTCACAGCTACTCTTCTGACAGGAGATTAATATCCAGAATATGTAACAGAACTTAAAAAACTTAATACCACAAAACAAACCCAATTAATAAATGGGCAAATGAACTAAACATAGTTTTCAAAAGAAGAAATGTAATGACCAATGTATATAAATGGGAAAAAAAAGTTCAACATCATTAGTAATCAGGGAAATGCAAATCAAAACTACACTGAGATTTCATCTCACTCTAGTTAGAACAGCAGTCATCAAGACTACATCATTATCCAAAGTAGATGTAAGAAGACACAAATTGGGTGTCAAACTACTTTATATACAAACAAAGATATGAAAAATTGTGGTATATATGTGTAATAAGAATTATGATGCCAAAAAGTATATGTATAAAGACATGAATTGCCGTGAACATACTTTATACAAAGATACAAAAAATTGTGCTCTATATGTGTAATAAGAATTGTAATATATTCTGCTGTCATGTATTTAAAAAAAATAAAAATCAATTTTAAAAAAGTAAAAAAAAGAAGACTACAAATAATGATAAATGATGAGGAGGATGTAAAGGAAAAGGTACCCTCACACATTATTGGTAGGACTGCAAATTAAGCCAACCACTCTGGAAAGCAGTGTGGAGATTCCTCCAGAGACTAGGAATGGAACAACCACAGGACCCAGCTACCCCCACTTCTTGATATTTATCATGAAGAACTAAAATCAGCACGCATTAGAGATACATGATACATGCAATGTTCATAGAAGCACAATTCATGATAGCCAAGTTATGAAACCCACCTAGATACCACTCAACCGATGACTGGATAAAGAAAATGCAGTATGAATACACAATAGCATTCTACTCAGCCATAAAGAAGAATGAAAGCACGGCGTTTGCCAGCAAACACATGGATCTGGAGAATATTATGCTAAGTGACATAAGCCAGACTCAGGAAGTCAAGGGTAGAATGTTTTCTCCCATATTTGGAAGCTAAAGAGAAATAAAAAATATTTGAAAAAGGTGATCTCATGAAAATAGAAAGGGGAACAGTGGATTAGATGAAGGAGACTTAGAGAGGAGGGGGACAAGAAAGGGGGAAGACCAGAGAATGAAATTGACCAAATTATGCCATGTGCATGTGTAAATATATCACAATAAATTCTACTTTTATGCATAACTATAATGTGCCAATTTAAAAATAAATTAATAGGAGGAAGACCAACATGGTAGAGGAAGGGGATCAGGGAGAGGGAGGAGGGTATGGAAGGTGGGTAGTACTGGGGATTAAAATATAGCAAGTTATGTCATATGCATTTCTAAATATGTCAAAATGAACCCCACAATTATGTAAAACTATAATGCACTAATAAAAACAAAAAATAAAAGGGATGAATGCATAATGTATATGCCAGAAAATGTATACTTGGTTTTATACATAATAAATACCCCTTTCTACATGCTTAAAAAATTAGGAAGATATATATTGAGTTAAAAGGCATAATTCAATATTCTGGTTTAGTATATAATCCTTTTAATAGTTCAGTTGAAAATATTTTAAGGGGCATAAACATCTCTGTGATTCAGAAGCAAATAACACCTTGGTCTTTTTCATTCTCAAGTGATGAGATTAATACTGCACCTAAAACAAATAAGAAATTAAAACCACAGCCCAGCTGATATGTATTAGGTCATTTTTCTTAGTAATTCACTTCTTAGAAATAATTTTAATTGCTGCCTTATTGAATAGATATACTGTTTAAACTGCAATCCAGTAGTCACAATGTTACAACTATTTTTTAATGTCCATTGTTTTTAGACTTTAATTACTCTCCATTTTATTACAACAAAGATACTTGTTTGGCTGGGGCTGTAGCTCAGTGGCAAAGCATTTGCCTAGCATGAGTGAGGCAGTGGGTTCGATCCTCAGCACCACATAAAAATTAACAAATAAAATAAAAGCAACTATTACAAAACAAATTGTTTAAAAAATGCTCATGAACTCAAATACAAACAATATCATTTTTATCCCCACTTTGTGTAATTTTTCCATCTTTATCCTGAGAGTAGTAGATTCACTATGAAATCTGAATCGGACTAGACATACACTTCATTCACTAGAAAATTGTACTTGTGAGACTCAAATTGGGAGTCAGGGGGAAATGGATTTCATGAGTTCCTTTTGAAAGTTACCATACTTAGTACCATACTTAGCAGCTATATGAAATTCTTGACAAAGGATATTTAAGACAGTCCTATACTTTATATGTCAAGTGGAAAAGTCCTATCTTTATGCAGAGAGAGCACATTTGGCATGAGTACAACCATATTATGATCCAGCTTCTCCAATACCAGGCAACAGGGATAAAAACAGGCGAAGCAGCAATCAGCCTTTCAGTGAAAAGTCATATCACAAGGGAGGGGGGCGGTTCCAGAAGACACTATCCAGGCAGTCCAAGGGATTCATTCAGACAGCCCAGTCCTAGAGAGTACTTTGAAGAAGTCTGATGTAGGAGTCACAGCCACCAAATGTTCCTGGAAAGAATGGGGGAACGATCCCAGTGCCAAGTGCATTTGTCATTCAGAAATGTGGGCTAATTTGATCCATGGGTAAATGTACCATTAATTCTCACTAACTCTTTAATTTTTTTATCCTCTTGATATTCAGTCTACATGCTTTTAGGTAAAAGCATCAATTTAAGTTTACTTATTTGAGTCATTCTATTGTTCCATGATGACTTTAAATGCATCTTGGATGATTTTTTTAAATAAGTATTTAATTTTCAAACAATCTTGAATTTATGGAGAAGACAGAGCTATATGAATATATATCATCACCCCTGAATAACATGCATTTCCAAAACAAAGACAGTTCCCACTTAACCATAATTTGACTGTCATCTTGGATACAAGTCCAACTTTTAATCCTCCAATCTTGTTCAAGTTTCACCAGTTCCCAATAACGTCCTTTACAGAACAAGCATCCAGTGTGGTATCATGGGTAGCATTTAGTTGTTAAGCTTTCTTAGGCTCCTGTAATCAGAAAGCCTCCCTCCACACCCTTCTCAGCCTGTGACAATGTGCTGAAGGTCACATAGCACTGTCTCCCCGAAGGCCCACCCTTGCCACTCTGTGGTACCTTCTGCACCCTGCAGAAGGTGTCTGAACCCAGCACCAGGGTCCTCGGTCACTCCTTACCCAGTGTGAATGCCTCTCTGCTCAGCTTCATTGAATACGTTGGTGACAGAGTCGTTCAAAAAGAGGAGAGAAGAAGAGGAAAAATGAGTAATTTGGGTTTCTTCATGGTCAAATTCACTTTTCGGAAGTGATTATTATTTACATGGACTGCTTATGCTCCATAAAGTCTGTCTGTATGGAGTTTGGAGGAAAAGAAGAAAGACAATATGGACTTTATCTTTTACTGTGCCCCATTGGACACTAAATTGAACAGTCTGTTACTTATCTAGATTATTTTTCTTAACGGTATTACTGAAAGGTCCAAATTGAAGCATCTGCTGAAATAATTACCCACCTACAGTATGAGGTACTCTTCCTAACACATATCACTAAATCTGTTATCGTTTGGATGTGAGGTGTCCCCGAAAGCTCATGTGTGGGACAATACAAGAAGGTTTAGAGGAGACATGATTGGGTTACGAGAACCTTGAACTAATCAGTGAATTGATCCCCTGATGGGATTGACTGGGTCATGACTGAAGGCAGGCAGGGTGTGGCTTTAGGGTACATATTTTACATCTGGTGAGTGGAGTCTCTCTCTGCTTCCTGACCATCATGTGAACTACTATCCTCTACCACACTCTTCTGCCATAATGCTCTGCCTCACCTCAAGCCCTGAGGAATGGAGCCAGCTGTCTATGGACCAAGACCTCTGAAACCTTGAGCCACCAAATAAACTTTTCCTCCTCTAATTGTTCTTGCCAGGTCTTTTAGTCACAGCAGCAAAAAAAGCTGACTAAGACAGTATCACTTTATGAATGAATCACCTTCCTAAACCACAAACTCTGTGCTAGGTTTGCCCTTCTTCTCCCAACCAAGCTGGTGAACCTGAAAAAAACAACAACTACATAGGAAAAAAAGAAACAATTAAAAGTAAAAGTGTGTGTATCTAAGCAATGAATAAATGAGTCCACTGAAAAGCCACACAGGAGGCTGTTAACTCAGCGTTTTAACAGTTACAGGCACTTCCATAAAATCCATCCAACCATCTGATTACACACCCCTGAGATCAGTGCCCAGAGCTGCACTGTTCTCTGCATTCTTCCCACTGTTTTGGGTGCTAGGTGGGAGCCATCAGTGACCTTTGATCCATGCTTAGACAGGAGAGAAAATGACAAGACAAGAAAACAACTTTAATATGAATGCTGAGAAAAAATCAGACTCATTATTAGGCACCAATTTTGATTAACGTAAGGTCCAATAGAAGTCAGATCCTCCTGCACAGCCATCTCCACAGTGTCCTGGTGTTCAGAGGGAACTGGGAACAAAACTAGGGTGATTGTAACCTGCAGAGGTGTGTTCATGTCCTTGGTAGCAAGTGAGAGAACCAACAAGAGACGAAAGAACATGAAGACAAGGCAGAACTCTGGGGGTCTGTCCTCAAAATATCATAACCATGGCTGAGTTCAGGGGGGAAACAGGTGACTCATTCAGAGATTTTACAGTATCAGGAACTATCCTAAAATGCAAAGAATGCAATCCATTCTAGATATTTCATCTCCAGAAACATGGAGAGTATACAGGATAAATACAGGAAAAGAAAGAGAAGAAGGAAGAAGAAAGCAAGCCCATCATCATTGAAGTTAAGAAAATAATCCCCTTCAGGCAGAATCCTTCCAACATGGTAATTCCCCTTTCACTTGCCAGGTAAACTAATATTCAAGTGAAAAATCCAGAAAGCCTAAAAGGCCAGATCTTGGCTGGCTCTTCTGGGGACCTCACTTCATGCCCTGGTTGCCCTGGTGGTGCTGATTCCAGCTGTAATAACCTGAGAGAGTCCAGGGCCTGCAGGAGGAGCCTCACACGAGTCTTCACTGTTATCTTCTTGGTATTCAAGATGTTTTCATTTTTGTTAGTTACATAGTTTTATCTAGAACAATTATTCTTTGTAAAAGGCAATTTAAAAAGAATGAAAATGCTTTGAATATGAAAATCTTAAAACTCTCAACAAAAGGAGAATGAAAAAAACTCTAGTCCTGGGGTTTCCAGTGTCGGCCACGGACCGGCCAGACCAAGATGAGTGAGGAGCTCGTTTTGAACATTCGCACGTGGGTTCCTCAAAGCTCATCTCGGTGCCCCCTCCTCTTCCAAGAAGGATGCTCACGGTGAAAGGGAGCAGCCCGACTCCTGTTGACTCTGAATCAAAACATTGGATTCCAAGCAAAATACCATCAACAACTAATCCTGCAGGCTGAATGCCATCGGCCCGAGAACAAAACCACAGGCAAGCTGGTGCGAGGTTCTCCTCTGGACACCACTGCTGGACTTTCCTCCAGGGGAAACTTTTGAAGCCCGCTAGTGAGTGGCTGATGTTATTGCTGCAGTCTACCGGCCCAGGGCTGGGTTGCTTTACTCCCCGTTCTGTAAAGAGTTCATTTCTCATTTCTGGATTTGTTTAAGCAAAGCAGCGGTTTCCATTACAGGACCTAAAGAGTTTGATTTGACCTAAACATCCCTGCATCCCTTCTCTGTTGACAAAGACTTATCACGAAATCAAATTAAAGCTGAATCTGAAACACCGTACAACGTGTGACCAAAGGATCAGGAACTCCTTCCTAGAGGAGCAGGAGAGCGTGGCCATGCAGGGTGCTCAGGCCACCTATGCCAGTGTGTGCCCTGGTATGAGGCTTCAGAGCAGGAAAAAACTGAGCTGCGACAAACTTCATGTGGGTGGCTCAGGCGAACCGCTGAAAGCTACCTCTGGCTTTCCTGCAGCAATCCAAATTTCTGAGCATAGCCACTAGCACTGATCCGCTCGTTTCAAAGGAGGTTTTGGTAGGAGAAGCTGGAGACTCAGACAGGGGAGATTCCAGTGAAAGAAAAATCAAAGAAAATTACAGTGATTTTACTACAAGGAGGAAGATATTTTTAAAATGCTAATCTCATGGCTGGCTTAAATTAATCAAGAAAGGAAATATCCTTTAGGAAGAGATTTAATCCGAGCAAATACTTTTAACATATTTTAATGTATGATAAAATATAGGTGCATTGGGTTCTGCTGAAGTATTCGGAATATTAGCATCGTATTCAAATATAGCCCGCTCTTTAATAAAGGCTTCCAATGTCAAATTTAAAAATGTAAAATATTAGCATCCAGAGAAGTGCAATTTTCAAGATCAATTAAACGACTAAGTTTTGTCTGTAAGCAACAACTTTCTACTATGAGAAATGAAGTTCCCTAGCAAGGCACGGCCCTCGAGCTAGCAGCGGCAGATTATTAAATTTTTGTTCTAAAATTTAGCTTCACCTACAGGTGCTCCATCCCTGTAGCGCATGAGTTAATGAGCACCTTAACTCTGAAGCTGCCAACGTCTGCAAAACAGTACGCTGCTAACATCTAAATTGATGCAATATGATGTAATGTCTGCCAAATTATTTCCCTCTTAGACTTAATTCCTGAAGTGCTACAAGCCTAAAAAAATTAATAAATAAATAAATAAATGACAGCATTTGTAGGCTAATCCCTTATTGCCACTTTCCTCTCAGTTTTATAAAAAAAGTTCTCAATGTACATTCAAATATATAGATAAAAAGTCAAATATTCGTCATATATTTTAAACTCCCTCCACAAGATGAAAGTCTATTGTAAATAAAAATTCTATTTTTCAGGTTGCAATTGACCAGGTTTCCTTAAAAGTTCGTTATTTTCAGGAGCATGCCCTGCAAGTTCAAGTCCAAATATCACCAATAATGAAAATACAAAGTTTTCCAGGTAGCCTCTCCCAAGTAGCAAAGCATTCGCTGAACTTACGTGGATTCCCCGCTTCTGCCAAGCTCCAGGTCTGCGGAGACAGCAGCAGCAGCACCTGGAAGAAGGTGTGGGCTGCGGAAGCCATGCTCGCTGCGCTCAGTGCCCTCGGCTGCGAGGGCGAAGGCGGCTCAGGTCGCCTGCGCTCACGCCCTGCGCTGCCCGGGCTCCAGAGCTCCGCGGCTCTGGGTTTCCCACTCGCCCCGCGCAGCCGACTGGTGCGGGAGGAGCCGCCTGTCCCGCCGCAGCGCTTGCAGGACGACGGCCTTCGGGCGCCTCCACTGCTCTGCGCTGGGCTGTGCCTCCTAGCCATAGTGGCAGGCGCGCCCCGGAGGTGGCAGGCGCTCCCGGGAGGTGGCAGGGGCACCGCGCGCCTGGGAGGAGTCGGCAGCCCTGCCCACGCCCCCCGCGCCGCCCTCCAAGGCCACACACCTGAGGCTCCTCCCCACTGGGGCGCAGAGCCCCCGCCTCGACCGCACTCCTCTGGCTGCAGGTGCTCAGAGCCTATGCTATCACTGGGCGGTTCATCTAAAGAAGAGAGCAGGGAACACAGAGGAAATCGGTTCCTGTTCTGCTCAAAAGACGAAGCAGAATGAACTCTCTCCGCAGCGTGACTCCTGCACACTTGGGCTTCGCTGGGATTCAGACTAGAATGGAAGCTCAGTGCGGGATGGATACTGAATTCATTTAACATTTGCTATTTTGTTCATCATAGGTTTTCATTTGGGGGTTTTGTTGGGGGGGTGCATTTTATTATTTTAATGTTGCATTAAAACATTATTTATCTTGATTACTGTTACTTAAAATTTGCACCAGAGACCAATGCTTACGACCCTCACCCTAGCTCTGGCCTTTCTAGAAGTCTAACTGTAAATGTAGTTCCAGCCTTCTCTGCAAAGGAGCAGCCCCCTCATGGGTGGTGAGGAGGGGTTCCCTGCAGGAGCAACTCATCCTGAGCGTCACGTGTGCCAGGGCAGGGACAGGAGGGACCAGGATCCTCCCCTTCCGGGGCTTCCTAAACTCACAGCCCAGGCAGAAGGTGGGCACACTCCCTGGAAGTACCACCGCGAGGTTCCAGAAATAAGTTATTAAATGTTTAGAAGGTGTCTCAAAGGAATGAAAGCTGTGTGTACTTTTTGGTCTTCTTTTCATAAAATCATCTTTCAAATCACTCCTGAAAGCCTTTTTCTTCATTAAAATGAACTCAAATGTCATAAACATACAGAAGAATCTTAAGAAGTCATTCACAAATTATTAATTAGATTTGCTTAAATTACTTTTGCACAAGAACTATGAAAATTACACTTCTTTCATTACAGAAAAAAATATAAGTGTAAAATCTTTTTATCGGTCCACTAATGCATTATGCACAGTAGTGGGGTTATTTTGACGTCGTACGTGTATGGAGTATAATTTGCTTCATTACAATCCTCAGTACTTCTACTCTCACTGCCCTGCTCCTTCCCCCTGCTTCCTTTACTCTGCTGGTCTTCTCCCTATTTGTGTTTTTAATTCATGCTCCATAGATACACACAGAGGTGGAATCCACTGTGGCATATTCATGTATGTACACAGAATGATTCGTCAATTTCACTCTGCAGTTCCTCCCTGCTTCTGACTCTCCCCTCCCCCTGCTTCCCCCTTCCTCTCCTCCACTCATCCCCCTTCTATTATAAATGTGAAATCTTCATTGACAGATTAATTGCCTGGAGTGAGATAAAAACAGAAATTGGAAGTCATCTTGTAAATCGGACCCAGAATGAAACAACAAAATATCAACCTGCAATTTTTGCTTTTCTTCTTCACAAACACACATAACCCTGTGCGTGAAGTTGTGCGTCTTTTATTTCAATGTAATTTTGCCACGTGCTGTATTCTCATTCTGCAATTCATTCCAATTGGAGCTGGAATCCATCATATCCTTCAACTTTCAGTTCTAAAAATTAGAATGAGAATACTAAAAATGTCAGTTTTCTTGCCACTCTAACAGCACTTTCAGTCCTAAGTGGGCGCTGCAGGGCAGGAGAGCCCTAGCCTAACAGGCACATAGGCAAAGAGTTCCATCCCCAGCACAGGAAGGGGGAAAAGTCCGACTGTCTACTCTTACAAGGATGCCACATCTCTAAGAATACTTTTTTCTTATATTTTTCCTAAGCAACCTAATGTGATATTAATTCAGTTTTTAAAATTACACTACTGCATTTGTCAAGGTAGAAAGCAGACTCCACTCTGACGTTTTAAGTCAGTTTTCCCTTACTATTACAAAAATACCAGAGACAGTTAACTTCTAACGAGGAAAAGGTTGGTTTTGACTCATAGTTCTAGAGGGTCCAGTCCAAGATCAGGCAGTTTGGGTCTCTGGCAGCACTCACGGATGGATGGGGAGGAAGAGCAAAGGGTTCACATCATATAAGAGCCGAGAAGCAGAGAGAGTCTGGGAGACCAGGGTCCCCAGGTTCACGCCCCCCCCTTTAGGGTCATGCCCCCCCCCCAGGACCTCCCTTAATGCCCCACCCCGTAGAGGTCCTATGACCTCCCAATAGCACCACTCTCTGGTCCTCTAACCCATGGCCCGCTGGGGACCCTCGTCCAAACCCTAGAATTCCCCATCACGTGTGTGGCACCCTTAGGAGAGTGACAGCAGAGAGCCGCTGCCACCAAGGGGCAGAGGGAGGAGAGATGCGGCTCCTGCTCCGCTGCAGCCACAAGCGGGACTTCCGGGGAGGGAGCTTCAGTTGCAGGATTAAAAGGCCTTCTGAGCCCCACTTGGCAGCCCCTCCTCTTCTTGAGGGGGGGGTCTCTCGGTGGCCAACCCCAGTGGGCGTCAGCCAGCAGGGGACAGCCAGAGGTCAGGGAAAGACCGCACACCCCGGGGACAGGCATCCAAGGTTGTGGAGGAGCCTCCTCTTGTTCTGTGATGGAGGCTCAGCGGGTGGAGGGTGGAGGGTGGAGGATGAACCTGAGTTCTGTTTTGTTTTTAACTCAGGTGCTGAAGTCATTCTACATCCAGAAATTGAACCAGAAATTTGATATCAAATAGTCCCCTCTCCTCCTGCTTTGGTCCCAGGGAAGATCAGTCAGGCTGAATATCACGCCGCAAGTGGAGCTTTTCATTAACTGCAGCATCGGGGAGTCACCTGAGCCCACTTACCTTTCCTTATTCTTCATAGAACCAAAAGATCGATGTTCCCACGGAGCAGAGAAAGAGGTGGCCTCCCTTCTGCTTTTCTGACATCCATCAATATTTTAAGAAAACAATTTTCACCGTTCCTGACCAATTGGGGAAGTAAGTTGTGCTCAACTATAAAAAGAAATATTCTTTAATAAAACATCATATAGTTATTTTTTTTCCTGTGACATCAACAAACTGGTCTAAAAATTTATTCATTCCAAAGTGCAATAGGTTAAAATATACATATAAAATAAATGGTAAATAAGTTGAAATTTCCTTCCCAGTCTCTCATCCCAGACTAATTGGAAAGAAATGGGAGGAAAAGGAGAGAATAATAATTAATGGCTATGTGATAAAAATTTGCATAGCTATTTAATAGAGCCTTGTTCTATATAAATTCCCTGATTTCATATTTATATAAATAACAAATCACGTTAATACTGCTACAAAAAGACACCATAGGGGTCCAGATAGCAAAGAAAACATTCTCTCCAATGTTTTCTTTTGCATGAAAAGATAATTCTCATCCAAAATCTGGGTGAATCTTCTACATAGAATAAGTGGGGTTGCCGGTAAATGGATAGAAATGGAGAATATCGTGCTAAGTGAAATAAACCAAACTCAGAAAATCAAGGATCAAATATTTACTCTTATTTCCTTTAGTTAAGTCAAAAGAAGGAAAGGGAGAAGGAAGGATAGGATATCATAAAAATAAAGGGAAGATCAGTAGAATACACGAAGGACCTTGAGAGGCAGAGTGGAGGGGTGGGAAAGGGGAGGCAATGCAGAATGAATTCTTTAAAAATCATGTGTTGGGGGTTGTGGCTCAGCGGTAGAGCGCTGGCCTAGCACGTGTGAGATCCTGGGTTCCATCCTCAGCACCACATAAAAATAAAGGTATAAAAAATCATGTTATGTGTGTATATAAATACACCACAGGAAATTTCACCTTTATACATAAGTAAAAAGAACCAATCAAATATAAATAAATAGTGAAAGGATGTCTAGCACGTAGAGGAAAGAGAACAGGGGAGGGGAAGGAAAAGAGGAGGACTGTGAGCTGAAATCCAACTCTATGCATATATGAGTTTGTTGATGAACCCAACTACTCTACATAATTATAAATCTCTAACAGAAGAAGAAGAGGAAGGAGGAGGAGGAAGAGGAGGAGGAGCAGGAGGAGGCATAGTGGCAAAATTATAATGTGATCTTAGGAGATAGAAAAGCCACCCTGGATTTCAGTAAATCAACATTCCACCACTGAGCTGGGCTAATATTTATCATGAAACCTCCTGTGGATGTCAGATCTTTTCCTTAATATGGGAGAGAAACGTTAATATGGAGAGATCAACTGAATTGAGCTTGGGGATCAGGAGACAAGAGGAGGGGTGAGCTAGGGACCAGGGAGGGTGAAGAAAGAGGCCAGTCAGATGTCAGAGATGAATTTATTCATGTTCCAGTTTTGTTGAACTGGGAATCGGCAGCCTCAGGGCCTGCCCACAGCTGTCCTGGGCCTGGATGTCATGAACTTGTGTGAGGATTTGGGTGAGATTTCCAGGAGCAAACCTAGACTTCTGGTTGATCATTTCTCTGCTGTTTGTGTTTCCTATAATCATCACTTTGTTCTGCACCAGGCACTAGTTAGGGTGCATCAGAGGGTGACCTGCCTCAGGTGGCGGTCCCCAATCAGGGACAGTTTTGCCTTCCAGGCAGCTCTGCCATCGTGGAGATATTTTTGATTTCTGGCATCTGGTGGGTGGTGGCCAGGGCTGCTGATCGTCTGTGATGGACAGGATACTGCGTCTCAAAGTGCCCAGCAGTGCCCTGGATAGGCCCCTGGTGGGCAAGAGGAGGACTTGGTGTTTCCTGCTTTGCAGCTTTATAGGAGGAGCAGGGTGTTGCTACCCTGGTAGCTGACGACCTTGGAAAATCGAAGTCCCAGAACTCCAAGGAAAGATTAAGGTCTGGGCCACCTGCCCGAGAAGCCCTTTGTTAGAGGGTCCTGTATTGCGTCCACAGAGGCCCTGAGCTTGTTCCTCCTGGAGGAAGGGTCTCATCAACATCACGTTTTGACTTGGAGGCAGGCAGGACCAGAGTGGTGTGGGAAGGTGAGTTTTTTGTTCCAAACCTGCCTCCCTGATCTTTCTGCTCGGCTTGACCTTGCCCTAATCCTCCCCACAGGAGAGCACTGACCTTGACCTTGCCCTAATCCTCCCCACAGGAGAGCACTGACCTTGCCCTTGCCCTAATCCTCCCCACAGGAGAGCACTGACCTTGCCCTTGCCCTAATCCTCCCCACAGGAGAGCACTGACCTTGACCTTGCCCTAATCCTCCCCACAGGGAGAACATTGACCTTGACCTTGCCCTAATCCTCCCCACCGGAGAGCATTCAGTGTTCTTTTTACACATTATGAAGGTCAAATGAAGGGGGGGATAGTTGAACTCCTGGCAAGGGCTGCGTGTATTTAGGGTCGTCTTATGGGGGTGTGAATATGCTCACTAGACCCCTAAGGGAGGCCCTGCTGCTTCTGATGTTGGGGCAGTGGGGTGCCAGGATTTGCCTCAGTGACAGAGGGTCGTCAGTTACAAAGACCCACTCCCTTCCCGGGGTGGAAGTCAGGTCGCATTGGCTGACTGTGATGCGGACACCCCACATCCTGGCCCCGCTGCCTCACACACCCTGCAGCTCCGTGGGGTGGTGGTGGCTTTGTGAGCTGGTCCTGTGGGGTCCTCTTCTTCTGCTCTCCCTGTCCACTTAGATCTCCTCGAGGGGTCAGGGGTAGAGTATTGCAGATGCGCAGCCCTCTCCACGTCCAGGCCTCGGAGCTGTGTAAAGAAGCCACCAGGGCTGGAACCTCCGAGCCGCTGACCCGGAGCTGCTGGGAAGTGCTGAGCCGGCGTTTGGCGGGCTTCGCTCCAGGGCGATCATTCACATCGGGCTGTATATTTTCCTGGCCTGCTGCTTCTGACAAGATAAAGTGCTTTCCTGACATGCAGAATTTTCCAATAAAGATTTCATTGTCTTGTTCCCTTGTGAGAAGTGATGAGTGAACTTGATATTTCTCTCTTCAACCTCATCAATAAAAAAATTTTTCTGGTTGGGTTATTCCTGTCAATTCTTAATGAAGTGGCGTTTTATGAGGTGCCATTCTGTCTTAAACTTTAGAAAGAGCCAGGGATAGATGGCACGTTGAAGTGGGGGCATTAAATGTTGGAATGTGTATTAATGGCCATGTGCATAGATAACATGGGAGTAAATACACAGTTATTGGGGATTTAATGCACCTGGTCCAGAGGAGGATAGATCACACATTAAAGCATAATTACTGGCTGGAAGGAGGAATAGATCACCTGCACAGCCAGATTCATCAGCCTGACTCCTACACGTCAGCCGCCGAGCCAGGTGGGTGCCCATGACGTCTGCCATCTGCCACTCAGCCTGACACACAGACTGGCTTAGCTCCAGAGCTAAGCTGCTGACCTCTCCAACTGAAAGGCATTGTCACCTGGTGAAAAACATCTTTGTGATGGAGCACGCAGCTGAAGTGTGGCATGCGGTGCTCAGGGTGGCCTGGACCAGCAGGTGGCCTGGCCTTGAGGCCAGCGTGGGTGGGGAGGTGGCTCGGGTTGCTGTCAGTCAGCATTGATGGCCACACAGAGCCCAGCTCCCTGCAGACGGGTCTCTCGGGCCATCAGGGCCTGGGGGTGGCAGGCAGTGGCAGAGGGCCAGGGCAGCTTTTCGAACCTAATTTCAGCCTGGGGCCTCCTTTCATCCCCAGCTGGTTCTGCGTGGGTCCCAGGAGGGAAGAGCCTCCCAGGAAGTGCTTCCCAGGAAGCTCCGAGATTCTCCTCCTCCCAGGCCACCTGTCACCACTCCTCCAAGTGTAACCCCCAGGGGGATGCGTGCATGTGACAGATGGTGGTGTAGCATGTATGTGTGAGCTGTGTGTATGTGGTGTTTGTGTGCATATATGTGAATACGTGGGTGTGAGGTTAGTGTGTTTGGGTTGTATGTGTAGGATAATGGTATGTGTGGGTGTGTGGTATTTGTGTGCATATGTGTGAGTGTATGTGTGTGAGGTTAGTGTGTGTAGGTTGTGTAGGGTGATGTGATAGTACTTTTGTGTGTATGTATGTTAGTGTGTGCATGAGGTTAGAATGTAGTATATATGCATTATATGTGTGTATAGGGTGATGGTGGGAATGTGTGTGTGTGCATGTGTGAGTTTGTGTCAGCTTAGTGTGCATGGGTTATGTGTGTAGGGTGATATGATAGTATGTTTGTGTACAATATGTGTGGGTGCATGTGCAGGTTGGTGTGTGTGCTTTGTGTGTGGGGGGTTGATGGTGGTAGTAGTGGGTGTTTTTGTATTTATGCCTAAGTGTATGTGTGTGTGAGGTTAGTGTGTGGGGGTTGTGTGTGGGGGGTGAGGTGATAGTATGTGTGTATATGTGTGGGTGCATGTGCAGATTAGTATGTGTGCTTTGTGTGTGGGGGGCGATGGTGGTTGTGGTGTGTGTGTGTGTGTGTGTGTGTATGCATGTGTGTGAGGTCAGTGTGTGTGGGTGGTGGTGTGTGGACTCCAGGTCTGTATACAGAGGCTGTCAATGGAGTGCACTGAGGGCGTGGAGCTGGGGAACTGGAGGCCAGGGATGGGAGAGCGTCTTTGTTTTGCAGGAGAGGAGGGGGACTGCTAAAGAGGGGACCGCCTTGACCACGGTCCCACTCACTCCTGGAGAACCAAGCTCTCCTGCTCCTTGGGAGAGGCCACATTGCCCAGAATATCACCTGAGCCTTCAGCATGTATGCAGCAGGTGCTAAATGTGCTGCAAGAGTCCACGGGAGGACAGACAGCCTTTTGCACCTCTGGAGCCTGAAGCTGCATTTCCTCACAGCCTTTGCCAATAGCAGTGAGCGCACAGAGACCTGACCAAGGAAAGGAGGTCTACGAATGTAGACTCCAAAGTTAATTTTGCCAAAGTTTTTGTACAAAACATCCATTAGCTGGAGATGGAGAGAGGAGCCTGTGGCTTCTGGACCGTTCTGCGCCCACTCCTCCCACCAGGTACTCTGTCTTTGCTTCCAGTGAACTGGCTGGAGGAGAGAGGGCATCACGTGTGGCACTGGCACTCATGGCACACATTCTGTGCTGGGGCTCGAGGAGGCAGCATGAATTGCATCCAGTTCTACACATGTCACACTCTTGTCCCTCACAGATGGAGAGGGGATGAGGTGAGCTGATGGCAGTGTGGGGGACATCCCAAGAGGGAGGCTGGTAGAGGACAAAAAGGACCATGAGATGCGCTGGAGGAAACTCAAGACCGGGAGTGGGCAAGTGAGAGACAGTGAGACAGCCCCCAAAGGAGAGAGGGTTTTGTGGGAAGGTATGCACTGGGGGCACAGAGACACCCCCTGGTGATGTCATCGCCATCACTGTCATCACCATCACCAGCATCAGCAGCATAAACATCATCATCAATATCACCAGCAGCACAGCAGCATCATCATCTCCACCACCACCATTGTCAGCATTGTCATCACCAGTATCATCACCATCACCACCAGTATCATCACCACCATCACCACCATGATCATCACCACCATCACCACCATGATCATCACCATCACCATCATCATCATCATCACCACCATCACCATTACAACCACTATCATCATCAACAGCAGCATCACCATCATCATCATCATCATCATGAGCATCATCCTTACGTTCAACGCCAGCACCATCGTCATCTTCACTTGCACAGAACACTGAAGATTCAAAGTCGTCTCACAGTCAGAACACAGTCATTTGTGTGAACTTCAAGGCATGATTAACTTTCTGTTCATAATATCATACTGAGGCCCAGAGGATCAGAGCCCAGTCATGCCTGGCACAACAGAGTGTCTGCAGAGAGCACAGAGGAACTTGTGAGCCAGGATGGTGGAGAGGACGCGCCTGGCTCTCAGCTGCAGCCTCTCCTGAAGGCCACACTCCGCCTGCAGGTGTGGACAGGATCTGGAGCCACTGACTTGTTTGAGGGTGGGTAATCCCCACAACCTCTACTTCCAGGTTAGGAACAAGATGAGAAAACAGGAGAGGGGAGCGGCCCCCATGAGGATGACAGAGGCCTGTGCAGACTCATCTTCATAAAAGCAATAGTTTTTCAAAAAAAACTATTGGTTAGTTTTCTATATTTTTAAAAGAAACATAATTTAGATATAAAACATGAAGGGATATTTAAATGTTTTCTTTAGAGAACAAGCAATATCTGGAAAATGAAGGAAAACTTGATTTGAGATGGTGTTTATGCCAGTGATATTTGAAAGTATTGCACTTTATATTAAAGCAATGTCTTCGATTTTAAAATGAAGAGATGGAAAGTTCAGTGAGAATAAAGGATAAATCTGCAATGTTAAATTTCTGATTTTCCCTTTTGAGGCATACATTCACAAAATGTTATTACAAGCTTTTCAGGCAGCATTTGCAATTTTGAGTAATTTCTGCTGTAGTCTGGCTCTGACTGCTTAACCTTGAATCCTAAGCAGTAGAGAGTGATCCAGAAAATTCTTCCATCTGTTCTATGATTTTTTTTCAGCTCTGATTAAGTAATCCATATTTAGAGGTTTTCCCACTTAAAAACAAAAAAAAACAGATATATCTTCTTTGTTTGCATTGAAATCATGCAGACATTGAATGAAGAAGAAGACTTTTAAACCTAATTTCTTAATCAGCAACAGGCCAACTTGTCTGTGAAATTTTTCAGAGCAATGCTCAATTGCCTGTTTTTTTTTTTTTTACTGTTTATAATGAATTACATTGTAAACAGCACTCAACATTATTTTAAGTACATTTTTTCCTGAAACATATCTAGCTTTAGGTGATAAATCATTCATGATAAAGTAAAACATAATACAATAATACCTACTAATTTAACGTGTCATATTAAGAACATAAATCACAAAAAGCCTGGCACAATGTGCTAGAAATGTTTAACATGGAACATAGTGTCCTGAGCTGAAATTTTCAGGATACAACAGGAGTACAAATGTGAAAGCTAAATCCATTACTTGGCTGTTTGGATTTTATTTGGATTCTACCACATTTTCTGAGACCAATCAGGTACATGAACCTGAAGTCACACTTCATCCAAAAACAAAATGAAACTGACATGAAAAACTCCATTTTTCCTACTATTTTTCCTTTACTTCTTTTATATTCCTTAGTCTTTTTATTCAGTTGCTTTTTCTGTTCCTGACAAGTATTACAAGGTTAGGGTCTAAAATTTGTTCTTCATTTTCTATTTACACTCTCAACCATCTTTTCTATTGAAACCAGCTATGCCTACCTTTAGCAGTTACTGGTTCAGAGTAAAAGATCCCATCCTGAGCTGAACTCAAACTCATCTCCTTGTGGTTACCTCTTTGGTAGTGTTTTTACTTACTTATCCTAACAGCTCTTCCATCAATCCATTTTAGGTATTGACATCATTCACCAGGTCTAGCTTTGCACTAGATCAATTCTCTAGGGTGCTGCCTCCAATCCCTCTCCCTTCTGTTCAGTGTATACCTCAATGACATGCTAATCACGTTTTAAAGTGACTTATGATTAGTCTTTCTCTTAATCAAAAAGTTTTACTAACATTCCTTTGTGGTTAAATTAGTTGCAATATTTCTTCCTGAAATAACTTTTAAAAAAATAGTTTAGGGAAAAAGTGCTTTGACAATGTTGGAATGAGGAACATAAAAGACTTGAGCAATTAGATTATTTCTATTTCTCAGTTCTGTGTTGGCCTTTTTCTTCACAATTAAAAGGAACATTTCACTTCTCTGCACTTGGGAATGTGGCAAACATCAGTCCCAGGCTTAGTAATCCCAAACAACAAAGATTTTGTGCCTCATTCTGATTAGGAGGCACTCCCAATGTTTCTTTTCATCTTTTTTAGGGGCGTGTGAGGGGGTGCGAGGATTGAACCTAGGAGCGCTTAAACACTGCGCCACATTCCCAGACCTTTTTCATATTTTATTTAGAGACAGGATTTCGCTCAGTTGTTCAGGATATCACTAAATTGCTAAATTCAAAATCTGTGTGCCACCTGCCTCAGCCTCCCCAGCCGCTAGGATTGCACATATGTACCACTGTCAAGCCAGACACAGTTTTAATTGGTTCTTCTGTTAATTCTTTTGGAAAAACAACTGTTGCCAAATAAATGTGTCAAGTTTTTGACCTCATTTTGGTCAAGCTTTTTTACATAGGAAAGAAGGATGGGTGGGAAACTTAAGTGTGACTAGGTAGAAGAAACCTCCCTTAACAAGAGACAACAAATAATTATTTTTATTCTTAAGTCCCCCCTCTTCAGGAGATACTCCTCTTTTTTCAGTGTGACCCCTGGATACTTTTTAAATAAGTTTATGATTTATAGAATTTGGACTACACAGTCATTCAGGTTATTCTCACTCAAATACCACCTGTGTGACCTTGGGATAGTAATTTAAATATTCTAAGCTTTAGTTTCTAAATATCTAAACCAGAAGATGATAAGCAATCCTACTAGTTAAGGTAAATTCTAAATGAAATTGAGTATGTCAAGCACTACCACAAAATAAATGCTCAATTAATAATAGCTATTTATCAGTGTGTGGGGATACTGCTTTCCTCATTGCCTCCTCATGTGTCTATTTATAATTTCAAAATGTTGCTAATTCAAAAATTAGAAATGGGGCAGGGATGTGGCTCAGTGTAGTGCACATTCCTAGCATAGATGCTAGATAACCTTAGATGGATACCTAGTAGTGCATAAACATGAAAAAAATAAAAATGGTATGTCATGAATATGTATATGAATACTGTGAATAATGTCAGATCCATTGCTTTAATTAAATTTACTTATGAGAGTAAACCTTATTTCATATGTTTTTGTCATTTTAAATTTTGTTTTCATTGTAGTTTTTTCATGTTCTCTGTTGCCCTGTTTTCTATTGGAAGTTTGGTCTTTTAAATTCTTAGATGTAAAAATATCTGTATATAATATGGTAATTAGTCTTTTACCTGTGATAAATGTTGTAAATATTTCCCCCAGTTTGAGAGTTATCTTGTGACTTTGCTTTTGGATCAAAATGAATTTTTTTTACCTATAAGAAATCTTTTAATGTTGTCAAACTATTAATATTCTTTTATTATATCTGTATTTTGAGAAATGGAGTGTTATTTCCTATGCTCAGAGTAATATATGTGCCCATGCTGTACTTTAATATGATTTCTGTTTTTGCTTATTTGTTATTGTTTTTTACATTCTTTATCCATTTGGGTTTATTATTTTGTTTAATATGGAATAGTAATCTCAATTTATCTTCTTCCAAATGTCTTAAAAATTTTTTCCAGTCGCACTAATTAAAAAGTCCATATTTTTCCCAATGAATTGATAGCAGTTTTATTCCATAGTAATGCCACACTTGAGTCAAGACTATTTCTGTAAATTCTTTCATTCCATATTTTTTGGTCTATTTGTGGGCAGCATTATATTGTTTTAATTTTAGAGAGCTTATACCAAATTTAATGTTTGATGGGGTTATTGCTTATCACTGCTAGATAAAAAAGAAATTTCCTGGTTATTTTTGCATGTCTGTTTTTCCACATTAAGGATAATATTTACTCTCTACTTTGATTTACTAAGAAAATTTAATAGCATTCTTTTACAATGTGTTAATATTATAATATAACTTCAGGAGAACTGACTTTGTCATAATGATGATTTAGATTTTAAGGCTTGAAATCAAGTGGTTTAAATTTAATTCGATATGACGAAGTAATTTAAGTCATTATTTTCTTATTTAGAAGAGTTTTCTCTGAATAACTATTAGAATTAAATATAAATTGAAGTACAGATGGGAAGATAAGTTGTGTGCTATTCTCTTTCTTTACTTTCTTAACATCATAGAATTTTGGGCCTAGAATTATGCTGTTAACAAGAATCATTGCCAAAATTTATGCATAATAAAGATTCTCCTTAAAAAAATTTGAAGTTAGAGTTTATGCTACTTGAATCTTAGAAATTCATAACTTATAAGATGACATAAATTTTTTTCATTAAAAATGTTTTCTCTCGGGCTGGGGATATGGCTCAAGCAGTAGCGTGCTCTCCTGTCATACGTGCAGCCCGGGTTCGATCCTCAGCACCACAAACAAACAAAAGATGTTGTGTCCGCCGATAACTAAAAAATAAATATTAAAAAAAGTTTTCTCTCAATTTTATTATTCAGATTAGTAGGATTTCTTCTCAGTAAAATAATAACAACTTCAATAAAAATGATGGCTTTAACAAAAGTTGATAAGATAGAAATTCTGTCACTTATATTCAAAAATTACTAGCTTTCTATGTTCATATTCAGGTAAAGCTTTTTTGTTAATTAGCAGAATCCAAAAACTGAGAGTTGAGGAAGTTTTAATAGAATATGTTTTAAGAGGAAAAAATATAAAGGATGAGGATATAAACATCTACCTATAATATATTGATAGTATATATCTATAGTATATTTATAGTATAGATGTAATATGCATAATATGTAAATATATGCTTATGTATATGTGTATATATATATTTTTTACATATATATGTATACATATTTAAATCAAGGCACTGACAGCAATCACACTAAATTGAAAACATCTCATAAACTTATAAGAAATCTTATAATAACTGTTCCCTTTAACAAATGTATAATGGTTAATGGCTGGGGATGTAACTTAGTGGCAGAGTGCTTACTACCATGTATGAAGCCCTGGGTTCAAACCACAGTACCATTATCAAAAAAGTGAAATCTTGTGGGCTGGGCATGTTAACTTTGTGGTTTTGCAGTTGTTCAGCATGTGTGAGGCCCTGGATTCAATCCCCAATACTCACAAAATACATTAAATGTATAATGGTTAAAGCCAGAGACTATGGGGATCACTCCTTGATTTTTGTTGTTACATGGAGGCTCTTACTACCACTGGGTACAGTTAATACTTGGCATGTATAAAACTTTGCTAAAGAAACTTTGTGAGAGTTCTTGTGTCCTAATTATTTCTTGTCTTCTGTAATTCACAGAAATTATTTTTGGATTATAAAATGTTTCAAACATGGAAAGAGAGTTTTTTTTAGAAATTAATTATAATATAGTCATTCAAATATAAATATATATATATATATATATATATATATATATATATATATATATATATATATATATATATATTAGCAAATGACAGGCTAGGAGAGATTTATGATGGAGATTACAGTGTTAAGGTATAATCACAATTTTCATGCAGTGATATTTCAAGCAATTTTTTTAGAGATATCTTTAATTCTCAAAAAGAAAATTACTGAAAAATCTTGTTTCAACATTTGGAAATATCTGATGACATGAAGGTTTTCATAGTAACACAAATATTAACAAAAATGTTAAAATACTGACATGAAATACAAATCAACCTTTTCTCCCTAACTTCTCTAGAAGCACAGTTTTTGCTTTTTCATGGCATTTGATTCTGTGGGTTCTCTGCATGTATAAGGGTAGAAGAAAACTGAATGAAGAAAGCCATGGTCACTTGAGCTCCTACTAAATTATATAAGATATAACATTATTTTTTCTCTTCAGTAAATTAGTAATAGCTATCATAGTTTAAGCACAATAAAAAGGCTGAATTATGATATCTATGACCAACTTAAGGATATTCATTCTCAGACTATTTGTGTAAAAAATATGATTTTTGATAAATACACTATTATTTTCTAAAATTATGAATACAGAAAATACCATTCCATGATACACATACACACAAAATAATTAAAATTAATAGCAATTGATCTTCAGAATATTTGGGAAAAAAATTATTCAGTGTTGGCTCCTAAAATACTGATAAATTATAAACAGTAAATGTTTATTTGTCAAGTATGACCATTTGAAAAAAAAATCTTATAATTAACTTCTTAATTATAATCTCATAAACTTTCTTGTAGGCTATTTGAATAAATACCAGATTTCATGTGCTAAACTATTTAAAACACACATAAATAATCATCTAGTCTTTTATGAAACAACGTAATGATTATTGTGCTTTGACTTCATGTAGTTTATCCAAAGGCCATATGTCCTTACATTGAAATTTTATTTTTCTTATAATTATGTACAAAATGTAGGGCTGGGGATGTGGCTCAAGCGGTAGCTCGCTTGCCTGGTATGCGTGCAGCCCAGGTTTGATCCTCAGCACCACATACAAAACAAAGATGCTGTGTCTGCCAATAACTAAAAAATAAATATTAAAAATTTCTCTCTCTCTCTCTCTCTCTCTCTCTCTCTCTCTCTCTCTCTCTCTCCCCCTCCCTCCTTCTACCTCCCTCCATCCCTCTCCCTCTCCCTCTCCCTCACTCACTCTCTCCCAAAAAATGTATTCTGTGTAAATATGCAAATATAAAAATTATAAATATACTTAGGCAAACAGCAATAGAAGTTTTAACATAATTTTATACATAATCTCTGAACATTTGTTAGCTAGTCTAGACATCATGGTCTCAGGTCCCTTCCATATTCTTTAATGTTATTGAGGGCTCTGGAGAAATGTTGTTCATATAACTTTTGATACTACATTTGAAATTAAAACTGAAAATAATTTTATTCATTAATAATCTCAAAATAACAATAACCCAATACATGTTAATATAAGTAAAATACTTGTATAAAACAGGTATTATTATGAAAAGTTTTACCAATAAACTTGTATTTTTATGAAAACCTATTATACAAACATAAATTTCAAACTATTCATTGAGAAATGTTCCTTTTTTTAGTTTGCTAATTTTTAGATTTCTAATTCAACTACCTCTTAATATTTGCTTAATATATGAAACATCTGTTGCAATATTCTGTTCTGAATGAACTTCATAAGGAAAGTCTTGCCTCACATTGTTATATAGTTGGAAAAATATGTAGCTTTCAGATAATCATTGATATTCCTTGATATTATAGAGAAATTGACAAATGATAATTTATTAAAGATTGTTTTCAGTATTTTAAAATAAATCATGTCATTAAGCCTGTTGTAATCAGTTTCATTTAAATCCATTGTTTATCTCTCTAATTAGAATTTTTTGCACATGTATTATTTTGTTATTTCAGTCAATGGTAATTTTGAAAATATCAGTTTGGGGAGTTATGTAAAACTTCTAAAGGTTGAAAGATTTAATTATGTAATATCAAATAATCACATGGTAATACCACAAAAAGTCTCTTTTAAAAAGACTTTAAATTCTGGGAGACTATTAGTATCCTGGTGTAGATAAATGCTTTCAAAATTTGAGGTTTTGCTAGAAAATTTGAATTTTATCATTGTCAAAAAATGTTGTCAATTGTTTTCCTTGAAGGGAATGGCTTATTGGGTTCAGGATGCATCCCATTCACACAAGGGCTTTTCTTCTGAAGTATCAATTCATTTTGATACACAGTGGGAATGTTTTATGCATACTTCCCATTCATCATTAAAAAATTGATTGTAATCAGTAATTGAGTTTTTTTTTTTCCTAGGTATCAGGGATTGAACTCAGGGGCACTCAACTACTATGCCACAACCCCAGCCCTACTTTTTGTATTTTATTTAGAGACAGAGTCTCACCGAGTTGCTTAGTGCCTTGCTTTTACTGAGATTGTCTTTGAACTCATGGTCTTACTATCTCAGGCTCCAAAGCTTCTGGGCAGTGATTGAGATTTCATGAAATTAATGACTTTTACTGCATCATTCTTAGGAGATACCCCCCACTGCCAAAAACACAAAAAACTCATAAAGGTGAAAAATATCATGACAAGAGTTTGATGCCTCTGGTGTGATTCATAGGCCGGTAATGACACCAATGCTTCTGCATTTTCAATGCAAATGCCAACCCAACCAAAAGATAAGTATAGTCATTATGAAGATAGCTTTGACCTCTTACATTTCCCAAAAGTGTCTTAGGCTAGGAATTTCCATAGAAACTTCTTTGAGTAGTAAGTAAGATTATCATTAATAGTCTAATGAATTGTGGTTGATTTTGTAGAAGATTGCTAATTCAATGAAAAAAAATAATGGAAAGAAGAGAGAATACATACTTTGACTACTTTTATTATGGGCTGGATGCTCTCTTTTGCCCTTACTGATCCACTCTCATCTCTCTGTTCAGTGTCTCTAGAGGGTGATCTTCATGGATTCTGTCACTGAGCTCCTTGATCACTGGCTATCAGAGGATTTGGCAAGTAGAATAACAGGCAGGAGATCAGAGGGCAAAGGAAAAATGTGTCAAGAGCATTTATTCTTAATTTCTTTCCTGTCAGGCAACTGATTGACTACCACTTTATTTCTCTCTCAGGGGTCAAATGTCCTATCATAGCTATTAATCAGAGTTAAGAAAAATAATATCATTACTATTTTCTGATGTTTCAAATTATTTTTATTTACTTTCTCCATATATCATAAGATTTGTGGAATATTCATTTATGTATGAATAATGACAACTGTGTTAACAAAAGTTAATTAAATTGGTTGAGATCTCAAAATTATCATATGGTGGAATTGTGTCTTTTCTTCACTGATCACTGGATTTAGAGCCCACACTAAATCCCATATGATCTCATCTCAAAATCCTTAACTTAATTACATCTAAAAAAGTCCATACTTACAAATTTATATGGGCATCTTTTGGGTTCCACTATTTAACTTTTTGTAATGGCTCCAAAATCACAGAATGATCGACTTCATTCTTTTACTTCATCTAGTCCCTGTCTCCTTACCTGGGTCAGCCCCAGCCAAGCTGCCAGTCTCCTGCTTCTGGAACATATTATGGAAATTTGCACCTCTGGAGCTTTGCCTTGGTGCTTGCCTCTGCCTAGAATGCTCCACTGACAGCATGGACTTCACTCCTCCACTTTCTTCTAGTGTTTGCTCCAACCTCACTACCCCCAACCAACTTGTTTCAAATTGCAATCCTGCTGAAACTCCATCCTCTACTCCAGCATTGTCAATTCCTCATAATGGGATGTATGCTACCTTTTTATTTTCCATATCATTTTGCAACTTCTAAAATACAATAAATTAGAGTTTCTATTTACTGTATGCAATCTCCCACAAGAATGTAGACTATAAACAGAGATCCTGGTCTGGAGTGTTCACTGATGCATTCTGACAGAGCAATTTTGTTCAAAGCAAAGATTGTATAATACGCTAGCTCTTTCATAGTATCATTCTTGGTAATGAAAATATAAATGGCCTCTACTCTCGAAGTAAAATCTCTCTCGATCTGATTTTTAAAAAAAACACCAAAATTTGTCTATACTAATTCAGAAATAATTTATTAAAACTATGAAGGAATCTTGTAAACTTGCAAAAATTATTTTTGAATTAACATGTAGAATTTGGAGATTTAATATGAAATTACATCCAAATTGAGAAAATCAGTGAATGAAAGTGTGGATGCTTGCCATTTCCTGATCCACTTCCTCTGTGAGAACTACTAGAATTTTCTTAAAACACATGACCCATTCATGAATTTCCAAATGAATTAGTTATTGTGGAACAAATAATTTGTAACTGAATTTCAAATCTGAACACTTGGCTCTGTTTTAAACTATTTCCTATATTTCAAAGTAAACTTTCAGAGATTGGGTGAAACAAATTTTAAATAAAAACTCTAGTACTGTAATGGTTTTAACAAATTGTTAATGCAATTATTTTGCATATTGCAGTATTCCTTAAATTTTTATAGAGTATGATAGACATATTGCAGTGTTATTTCCTGTTATTTATAAAATAACACACCATCACAATTATGTGCAAAGATACAAATACTTCAAATTTGAGCTTCTTTATATGACTGAAGGGAAAATATGATTGTAAAAGTAACATTGTAGGGCTGGAGATATGGCTCAGCGGTAGCGCGCTCACCTGGCATGCGTGCGGCCCGGGTTCGATCCTCAGCACCACATACCAACAAAGATGTTGTGTCCGCCGAGAACTAAAAAAATAATAAATAATAAAAATTCTCTCTCTCTCTCCCCTCTCTCACTCTCTCTTTAAAAAAAAAAAGTAACATTGTAAATCAATCAAACCCATACACCCTCTCTAAAACTCAAATGAAAAATATGTAGTGGAATATTACATAATGAATAATGAAGGAAAATAGGCATATTTATATGGTTTTACTACATATCTATATGTTTTTATTATACCAACATATATTAACTTTACATAATGCATACCTTCACATATGTATTGCATAAACAAACTAGTTAATTATATACATAAATAAGCATGTGTGTGTTCATGTACACATATGTATGCATATAATTTCCTTTAAAATTGAATTACTATCACTTAGCCAGGTTCAACCTTCTTTGAATTTGTCTTTTAGTCTAGTCCTTGTGATATCTTCTTCCTAAAAGATAGAATAAAATATATAGAAAATATGGTATGACATGAAATGCACATGCATACACAGGCACACAGGTGAAATTTTCAAAATGCACATAGAAAAAAATAGATCAAAGTAACTACCTTTGTAATGGAGTTGGGAAGATGGAATTCTTTTGTTAGGACTTTCAATTTCTGATTAGCATACAGTTGCAGTATTTAACTTTTATGGAGTGCTACTGTTATTCACTTCTTTAAAAATTTTGCAAATATTATCTCTTAGTCTATAATGTTTGCATATTTTAAAGATATATCTTTCCTTACAAAGAGAAAAATTAACTTTAACATCTCAGATTATACAGTCTGTTCATGATCTGATTATTAGTGTCTTCTTGTCCTCAAATTTATACTCTCATCTCTCCTTATACACCAGAACATTTTTTGTGACCATTATAATGCACTTCAATGTTTCCATCTGTTTGTCTTTTTAAAAAATTCCCTACTGACTAGATTTTCTAGGAACAAATACATTGACATACTGTCTTAGATCTCTCACAATTTTCTTGTCCCCCCTAGCCTTGCATTAATCTTTTAATGAAACACTAAATCATACTACTCTCTACCTTATCACTAACTCTATAATTATTTTAATTATGCATTTAATACACTTTAATGATTCATGAGGTATTTGAATGTGTCAGTACCTTGTAGAAGAGAAGGAGGGAGGCAGAAAAGATAGAATAAAGGAAGAATGTAATAAGAGATGGAGGCTGGTAAAAAAGGAAGAAAGGAAGGTAGAAATAAAAGGAGGGACGGAAGACATGATGAAGGAAGAAAGGAAGAAGGAAATGAAGGGCAGAAGGAAGTGTAAGAGAAGCAAATGAAATATTAATTGTAGTTTTATGTTTATTGAAACCATTATTTTTAATTCACACCACATTGCAAAAATGTATAGGATGGGGCTGGGTATAGTGTGGCACATGCCTGAAACCCCAGGGGCTTGGCAGGCTGAAACAGGAGGATCTGAGTTCAAAGCCAGCCTCAGCAAAATAGAGGTGCTAAGCAACTCAGTGAAATCTTTCTCTAAATAAAATACAAAATAGGGCTGGGATGTGACCAGTGTTCGAATGCCTAGAGTTCAATCCCTGGGACCAATAAATAAATAAATAAATGTATAGTATGGGAAGCATAGTGACAAAAATTCCGGAGCACAGGCTACTTCTAGGAAAGAAAGTATGGACATTGATGTTTTAAAAATTATTTAGGGAAGGTTATTGTTAACTAGAAAAGATCTGGGACAACCAAAGCAGGCTCTCTGTATAGATTTCATTTAGGCTGCTGCTGAAATGTAAGCCAGCCCATAGAAATTTCCTCACAGTCTATTTTCTCAGCAAATCAAGTCTATTTTCTTGAACCAAATTTTTCAATCCAGGAAATGTTTATGGTATATAAGAATTAGCTCAGTAACCATCTGAGTTTTCTTCTGTTTCCAATGACAAATTGCACTTTCTTTTGTCCCGTTGAGTGACTGAAGCATCTGTGACACATTTAAAACTGAAAATTAGACTGGAAAATCTATGTTTACATTTAATAGTCTGATTGTAAAAAGAAAAAAAAAATCTCAAAAAAGAGGACACATGTCCTAGCCAAGTTTTACCTTTTGTTTCGAGAAGTGAATACATATATGTATTCCATATATGTATGTATGTGTGTATACACACACACATATACACACATACATATATATATACACACACATATATGTGCGTATATATGTGTGTGTATATATATATGGAATACATAAAAATTATTAGACATATATGGAATATATGTATAATCAGTAACAAATAAAATAATATTCCAGTATTTATGGATAAAACATAAGTTTCCTGTGACTTTTCCAATATTTTGTTTTATTTCCTCATGAGAGGCTTAAGATGAGTTTGTGTTTTCTCATTTTTATATTTTGAATTAACATTATTAAAAATCAGGTGGGTCTTAAAATTCTACAGCTATACATGTATCAATGAATTTTGAGTACCAAAATTTATTTTTCAAGTAATATATGTGGCCTATTTTTGACACGTTGTCAGTATCAGAATCATTTATTCTACTAAAACATGACTAATAAATTCTTTATTAAAAAAGTTTGGCTTGCATACTTCCTACCGACCTTTTAAAAAATGTTTTCATTTTAAAATTCAAAAAATGAATTTATTTCTGTCTAAACAAACATTTCCTTTTGTATTTTTAAGTTTAACACATTTTATTGACTGTGAATATATACCAAGCCCTGTTCTAGGATCCTGGGATACATGAATGAACAATGTAACAACAATCCTTATCCCCAGGTGTCTTACTGTTTTGTGTTGCTATATTAAAATGAAGGAGGCTAGATACTTCATAAAGAGAGAATTTGCCTTGATGATTCTGATTGCCAAGGAAAGTTGAAATGTAAATGAAATGAAAATATTATTGTAAATGGCAATTGGGTCATTATGAAGAAATAGTTAGTGCTCTAAGACTATTTTTGTTGCATCTGTATAATATAAAATATGGTTGTACCTTTCTTTTCAGTCATCTTTGGTAAAATTATAAAAATATAAACAGTAAGAAAATTGATAAAATGGGAGAGTCAAATTAGTGGATTTCCAGGGTGAAAAGGATGATAAAACACTAAAAATTAAGGATCAAAAGACATTTCATACCATCTAACGGGCAATAAGGAGAATACGATTAACACAGTCCTTATAGTGAATTTACTGGACAGGACTGTTAATAGCAAATGAAGAAAATATACTTCCAAAAAAATCACACTTGATGCTCAACTCATTGAATTGTGAAGCAGAAAATAAAATTATATTTTTGTAACAATGTTGGGGGTGAAAAAGCTCCATGATCTTCCTCACTGTGGAAACAAATGCTAATCATTAGGTTGGACTTTAAAGTCAGTAATTTAATATTTGATGTTTTTATTCCAATAAATTTAAGATAGTATCTATTAAGTGAGCTTAAAGTGGAAGCTTAATCAAAATGGAAATGAGGCACACATTATTCAAAAACAAATTTGTCTTAAATTTTTGTAAATGGGTAGGGATAATACAGAAATTGAGTAATTGGAAGGTTTTTTTCTTCCTCAAACACTGCATCTACCATTAAATTAAGAAATCATTAAAATATGTAATTCTGCAGCACTTAACCAAGATAGGAAATCAATGATTTAAAATGTATTTTTAGGCTGACTAATTGTACAAAAGAGCTAAGCCTCATAGCAAAAGTGCAATGAGACAAAAAACTTGTAACACAACAAAAATTGAAATATAAAATTGACAGATAGGTAAAGAGAAAATTGTATCATCAACTCTAAATGAGGAAAGATCTACTAGATATTATTTCTTCAATTCTTTAGCAGTTAAAGCAGTAACAATAAGAAAATGATTCATATAATTTACATTTTTTCATATGTTGAGACATTTTTCTCATCTAAGAACTCAAATATGGGTTTTGCCATTTTGGATCACTTGCTCAATCTTCTCTTTAATACTCTGTTTGACTTTTATAAATTTTAGGTCATCTTTTTATTTTGTGAGTCCAGCAATATATTAAATGTTTTTGTTATATGATCCTCAAACTTTAACACAGTCTTATAAGGACTGTTTCTGGGATCCTTAGGCTACCTTGTGGTTGAAACTTAATATGCTGATACATATTTAGTGTTAACATATAGGTGACATATTGCCATGGGATTGAACCAAAAGTTAACAATAAAAGTGCTAGTACTTAACATAAAGATAAAAAAGACTTCATTGCAAATGATGCCAGAGATAGGAACTTCTGACCCAATGACAATAGAAATGAAACTAAGCCAATGAGTATAATCATTATTGGGAGGAGGTATATCTCTAGGAGAGAAGAGGAGAGAGAGAGAGAGAGAGAGAGAGAGAGAGAGAGAGAGAGAGAGAGAGAGAGGAGAGAGAGAGAGATATGAAAATGAATCAATCTACTACAGAACAAAGGAAGACACTGCCTTTTATTGTGATATTGGGCTAGGGTCTGATTGAACAAAATCTCAGTTCTGGTTTTAACAGGTGGGTGCAGCATTTCCCTGATCACTTAAAAAGGAAATATCCATGTTTATCCCAGGATGTTTATCTCTCAGACCTGTGATCCCAAAGGGGTACTTTGGTTCACATGAGGTGATTACTCCTCCTTGGAGTGGTAGAGCTCATCAGGGGCATCTGCCTAGAAGACTACTGTTCCTTGAAGGTGTATCACAATGACTGAGGACTTCTACACACTAGTCCAGGGGGTCTGTCCTTGAAAATCTTGAAAATATCATAGTTAATTTTACTTTGGTGTCCTCAGCCTTGAAGGTAGAAACAATCAATTAGATAAATTTAGAGTTAAAAAGCTTGCAGTGCCAGTTTTTAGATGAACTTTCATTGATTAACATACTTGTGGATAGAATTGAGCAAGAACTTGACTCAAAGTTTAAAGATGCATGATGAAGACATAAATGCCAAACCTTCATAATTTTTACTTATCCATAGGGCATCAGCAGGCCCAAGTGCTTTTCAGCAAAAGCAATGTCCTTAAGTCGCTCTTGTAATAGGGAAGTCAGGCTCACTTTGTGTTTGTGGTACTCTCCATGGGTAATGGGTCAATATTAATCCACAAGTCAGTGGATTGTCTCTAGCCTTGGAACAGTTGCATCTTTTATTGTGATAATAAACAGATGGTTCTCCAGCCAGGTAGAATCATCTGCAGGCTTGGGAAAAACACAGAGTTCTGGGTCCTCCTTCCAAGATATCTCCTTCAGGAGCTGTCTAGAGGATTCTCATCATTTGAACTTCTCAAAAATTCCCAGATGATGCTGATATTAAAGGAAAGCTGCTGGTCAGGAGACCAAGAACCTCTGAATATCCAAAGGAGTAACTTTTAATTGGTCATATTTTGTTTCCTAGATATTCATGTCCTGGATGTTTCCCCAGAAGCTTCCCTACACCCAAATTCTGCATAATTGTAGCTTAATTTTTTTCATTTGTTGCTTTGATTTTTCTAGCCATGGCCTCATGTTTAATTTCTATGATTCAAACAGGGTTTGCTGTCCCTAAATGAAGCTACCAATGTCATTTTCGTCAGTTACTTGTGTGATTGCATAGTATCCAGTCACTGATGCAATCACACTGTGCCTATGTTCTTGCTGGCAGTATTTATAGAACTATTCTAATTGTAACTTTGATCAATCAAATCATCTTGGTCTTTCTGGACAGAGGATAGAAGAGAGAGAGAAAAAATACTCTCAAAATGGAGATACATTCATTATCCTAACGAAATTATGGTTATTTTAACCAAATTCATCATCAAGTTGACCTCCTAAGATTTTTAATGCAAATTTCCCTTGAACAATCTAAAAAAATTTCTAAGAAACTATCCTCTACCAGATAGAAAAACTGAAGACTAAAATGTAAAATATTATTCTCATCTAAACCATGTATATTATTCACCTGTAAGTATTTAAAAATATTTGTTTAAGATTCACTCTGTGTCAAAACCTCTTGCAGGTGATGTGGATGCTAAGTCTGCATCTGTGGAGTTCATATTCTTATGGGAGAAGACATGATAAACAGGAAAGAAGAGGAGCAAACCAAGTAACTTTGTAGTACTGGGGTCCTCTGAAGGAAGTATAGCAGGAAGACACAATACGGTGTCAGTGTGTGGAGCTAATTTAGGTAGAATGATCTGTGCAGATCTCTTGGAGGAAGTGGTATTTTGATTGAGACGTCATCAATGAGAAGCAGTCATCCATCTCTATCTAAGTGCTAAAGGCCAGATTAAGATTTGCAGGATGGTAGAAGAGAAGATTTCAGGAAGAGGAAATAGGCATCTGTAGATGTTCTGAACTGTAAATGCTTGGGAAGCTGTTGAACACAGAAGGGAGATTGATTTTATTCTGAACACACTGGAGAATCTTGGAGAGGTGACATGATCTGATTTAATGGTTTTTATTTGTTCTTTTTAATTAGATATGACAGTAGAATATATTTTGGCAGCCGATACATATAGAGAATATAACTTATTCTATTTACTATCACACTCTTGGGGTTACACATGATATGAGTTACTCTGGTCATGTATACAAATATAAAGTTTGGAAAGTTATGATGGATTAATTCTACTGTCTTCTGTATTTCTTTTCCCACTACTCTTGCCTTCCTTTCCCTTTGTCTTAACCCAAAGATTTCTATTATTCTCTTTCTCCCTTGTTTTGGATTAGCATCCAAAAGTTAGTAAATTTAGTCTTTGGTTTTATAGGGATTGGCTTACTCTACTTACAATGATATTCTCTCTCTCTCTCTCTCATATATATATATATATATATATATATATATATATATATATATATATATATATAATATTTTCTTTATCCATTCATCCACTAAAGTACACCTAGATTGTTTCCATACTTTGGCTATTATGAATTGAACTGCTATGAACATTGATGTGGCTCTGTCACTGTGGTATGCTGTTTTTAAGTTCTTTGGGTATAGATCAAGCAGTGGGATAACTGGATCAAATGGTTGTTCCAATCCAAGTTTTCTAAGGAATCTCCATACTGCTTTCCAGAATAGTTGTACCAGTTTGCAGTCCTACAAACAATGTATGAGAATACCTTTCTCCCCACATCCTCACCAACATTTATTGTTACTTGTATTCTTATTTATTTATTTATTTATAGTAACTTGTATTATTTATTTATTTCTATTTGACAGAGGAATGCATTACAATTCCTATTAAACATATAGAGCACAATTTTTATATCTCTGGTTGTACACAAAGTATATTCACACCAATTCATCTTTTCATACATGTACTTTGGATAATAACAATCATCACATTCCACCATCATTTATAATTCTGATGAGAGGGATGGTATTTCAGTGTAGTTTAAATTTGAATTTTTCTAATGGCTAGAGTTGTTGAACATTTTTTCATGTATTTTTGACCATTCATATTTCTTTTTCTGGGAAATGACATGATCTACTTTATATGGGTGAGAAGACAAACCTATTCTTGGGGGGGGGAATTTTGAACAGCTTTCTTAAAAAGGGGGTTATAGTGAGCACAGTAATTCTGATGCATCCTCAAGTAATTCTGATGCATCCTCTATAATAGAACACTTCCCCAGTGAATTACATGAATGAGAATTTCCTTCTGTGCTTTCCTTCTAGGAACATGCCACCTAACACAGGGAATGAATGGAGAAAATTGATTCTTCAGTATCTGGCTTGAGCATTTAGCTAACTTTATAGTTTCATTAGCTGAGATGGAAATTTGGAGAAATTTCCTAGGAGCAGCACATTGGGAGAAATCAAGCATCATCTATTCAATTTGGTTAGAATTGAAGTATTGTTTAGATTTCCAAGTAGGAATGTCAAGAAGGTAATTAGATACATATGTATCAGAATTCTTGCATAAGGCCAGACCTGAGAAGTAAATTTTAGAGCTTTCACCATATGGACAATAAGGCCTAAGAAGGGATCCAAGAGAGATGAGATGTGTGGCGAGTTTTCTATTTTGTATATGTACTCAGAACTGTACAAAGTAGGTTCACATTACTTCTTTTTCTAGATTTTGATAAATAGTCCTATTGTTTTCCAAAAAGCATATATAAAACAGAGCAAATAATAGCTAAATTAATTGCTAACATGACTATTTGTTTTATGTCTACGTAAATAGTTTAAAAAGATTATGCTAATTACCACCATGTCAAAATTTGTACAGAATATTGCACTAAGCAGTAAAAAATAAAATAATGTTTCCTGAGTAATTACAAACAGTATAGCAAATTAATACCTCTTCTACTTCATTATAGCTAAGTCCTACAGAGCCACACCCATCTCCACAAGGTTCTGAATGTTTAGCTGGTAGTCTCTCAAGTCAGTTTTGCTTAACTACTTCTCTTCCCAAAACTGTACTACATTTAATGGGAAATTCTAGAAGAAAACATATACATAGGTTCTACAAGTATGAACTCAAGAAAGATTATTGATTTGGTAGGTAGTCATCTCAGGGATAGAACTACAGATTTTCACAAGGTAAACAATTATTCATTGTTATCTTTTAATCATCATTACTAAGCAATCTAGAAAATATTAGTTTCAAAAACAGCATTCTTTTTGACTCAGAATGATCTTTATCTTCTACCTACCAATTATAAGTGAACTTTATTTTTTAGAACAGTCTTAGTTTACAGAAAAATTGACAAAATAGTGCAGAGTTCTTATATAGCCTGCACCCAATTGTTGTTAATAGTAGTATCTCATATTAGAGTGGTATATTTGTTATAGTGAATGAATATCAATAAATTATTGAGTTCAGACTTAAAAGGGAAAATATTATGCTAGTTACTCATTAAAGAATTCAATATTAATTTAACTTTAAAAATGTATGAAGAATTTTTTCTTACCATTTTTTTTACCTGCTAAATAGAGAAGGTTTCTTATGGAAGTAGACATTTTACATACATATATTTGGATGCTGGAAGTGTATAAAGTGTGAGATCATAGGAAGGCAGGTATTAGGCCTGCATTGAAGCAGAGAAAGACAAAGACCCTATTTGAAGGTGTCCTGGAAATAACAATTTTTGCATAAACATATATATAGATGAAAATATTTTAGTGATCATAAAGCAAGCATTGCATTGTTTAAAGAAGTTTTAAATCTTTATACAGTAGTTGAACTATTAAAACACATTTAAACACATACAGTGTATTTAAGACTGTGTTTAAGTGGTGTTCAAGATTATGAATGTTGTCTTAAACATCATTGCTTCTTTTCTAACATCATTTCTTATTTTCCTTTTTTGATTCCTTTCCTTTAATGAATTTAGGAAGGGAAAATCTGTGTCACATGAGGCATCATTGTGTCTGCAACTTTTTATCATTCAGTGACTATTAAAATGCCATCTACACTGCACACAAGCTGGCCTCCACTGTGTCAATTGCTTCTGATGTCAGATTTAACCCAGATGTCAGAAGCAAATTGCTAGAAAATTTCTTAAGTATTTTCTACTATTTAAGGATTGACACAGGTGAGGCTTAACAGGAAATATATAGGGAAGAGGGAAACCATGGGGTGGGGGTGCTGACTCATGTTTTAAAGGCTATTTTCCTCTGTTCTTTTTAAACAACATTAGCATGATTTAGTGTGGTACTCAGAAAGATGGGGTTTTAGCTCTGCCACCTCCCAAATGAATGGGCAATGGAATGTATCTTTCTTTGCCCATTTTCTTATTTGTAAAGTGACCACCCTACAGGATTATTGTGAGGATAAAAAAATATAACAGGTGTCATGCATTTAGAACATTGCTTAGAAGGAAGGATGTGTTCAGTATGCCCTCAACTCCTTATATACCTTTCCTAATCTCTGAGCTACAAGAAGTGCCTGCTAAGGAGAACAAATTACTCTTAAGATTTGATATGCTGTTACATGCTGTTGAATAATATAGTGCTTTTTTTAAAAGGGGAAATCTTGCTGTGTTTATTGTGTATCTAAGCTATGTACACCTTCTTTTACACTTTCATACTTATAATAATCTGAGTTTGCTTTCAATAACAGTAGATAGAAGTCAAGAAGTTTCAGTCTTCCTAATAAGATAAAAAGTAGAACTGAAAATTATTTTTTCCCAGTTTGACTATTTTATTCTGTTTCATGGCAATTCATGTCAAAACATAAAATTGCAGATTAGCTTTATTAAGAAACAGAGTGGTATACTAGGAAGAATTAAAATTAGAAAATATCTATTCTAGCCTTCAGCTGCTATTTATTCACCCATCTGTTTATTCAATAAATATTATCAAGTATGCTGATACATACTAGTCGCTATACTAGGGGATATAGCAGTAAGCAAAGTCAGCTGTCTCATCTACTTTTCTATTAACATAGAGAAAAATTTAAAATAAACAAATAATATAATATGGTATAGAGTGATGGATGCTTAGTATAATGCAAATTGGTAAGGGATCAAAAGTGATGGAAAATGTTTTACTTTGTTTTTAACAAGCAAGGTATTATTTGATCTTACATATATCATTCAGTATATCTTGTTGAAATTTTCTATGTCTCCAATATGTGTGTTTATGTGTGAGTGGTGTGTGCAGATGGGTATAAAATTGGGGAGTTGTAGTAGCCTTCCAGTGGTTAGCTATGATTTGCTCATGGTCCTATGTAATAATTCCATACAACTTAAGAGAAATCATCTCCTCCTTTATCTATTTAATCATGGTCACACTCTATATTTTCCATATTACATAATAATCTGCATTATAGCTCTTGCATTATGTCATGGTATGTTTCACACCAGTTTGTATGTATTTCCTCAATTGATTCTCCATTATATCTATTGGTTCTTCATTTATCTAACATATGTGGAGACTGTACCATATACTAGGTCCTGCACTGGAAGATTTGGGTCACTATTATAATTCTTGTACTACAGTAAATAAATAAGTAAATAAGAAGTGATTGAAATAAATAGGAACTAGTCCAAAGGAAAATAATAGACCTATAAAAAGTTAAAGTAAAATTTATTCTCCTACAAAGGTAAACCATATTGCTTATTTTATTCATGAGCAGTCCATTTAAACTCGAGAAGATTTGGGCTCCCTTTTGATATTATCACCCATGGATGTCAAAGAGAGGAGATCTGATTTTAGCCATCAGAAGTCTCTGGACAAGGGTCTGGATTTGTAGCTCAGTGGTAGAGCACTTGCCTCACAATTGTGAGGCCCTGCGTTCACATAAAAACAAATGAAGGCATTGAGTCCATACCCAACTAAAAAATAGTATTTTTAAAAACTATCTGGACAAGAAGTTTTGAGTGAATGGCTTTTTATTTATGCTATATAGTCAATACATTCCATGGAGTAATTACAGAAAACATTTGCTGATCGAAGAGAGAAAATAATTTGCCATTAAAGAAGGGCATTTTTTTTCCTAACACAATGAAAAGACAGAAGTACTCATCTGTGCTAGCATCTGACCTCCTTCTTGAAAAGATATCAGTGAAAAATGAATTCAGTGCGATGCATCCCAGGTTCCCTGGGGAAAGGCAGATACATATGGGACAAAGCATAATACTTAAAAGCAGCCCTAGGAAAAGTCTGCAAACAATTTCCAAGGATATTTTCCATATATTACAAGAGAAGATAGCATATATTAAGAAAACTAAGCTGGCTGGGTGCAGAGGCACAGCCTTGTAATCCTAGCAGCTTGGGAAGCTGAGATAGGAGAATTGCAAGTTCAAAGCCAGCATCAGCAATGTTGAGGCATGAAGAAACTCAATGGGACCCTATCTGTAAATAAAATACAAAATAAGGCCACGCATGTGGCTTAGTGGTTGAGTGCCCTGAGTTCAGTCCACAGTACCAAAAAACTAAAAGACTGAGCTGTCCAATCAGCTTATGTTTCCTCATTGAATCCCTCCCTGAGATTTGGAGAGACTCTGAAAGAAAGCTTTATATTGTCACAATTTGAATATGAAAGATAGTTTAAGTTTGCATAATTATCATTCTAGGAGATACCAGCAATTTTCCTCCACTAAATAGGAAAAGCCACCATAACACAATGAATCAGTGACCAAGACAGCAATCACCCCAATGAAATGATACTCTGTAGGCCATCTTCAAGCCCATAGTAGAAAGACCCTCCAAAACTAGAGTAAACAGCAGTAAGATACAACTTCTTGAAAACACAGGGCAAAACTTCATTACTCTGCTTAAGCCACATGTAAAATTCTGCTCCTCCATCATAGGGTAGCAATCAGAGCCACCAAAATGAAGTTGTACATAGAAGTGATAAAAGAAAAACAACATAAAGTATATTTAATGGAGTTAATTTGAGCAAATAACCATTCATGAAAACAAGCATAACTCAGAACCAGAAAGCCTCCCAGGCCTATGCAGTGGGCTTCCATGGTTTGAAAGCAGAGGTGAAGAAATCACTTGGTTGACTATAGCTGGACATTTGCCTGCCTTGGGCATAATCACATGCAAAGTTACCAGGTTTACTTTAGTTGGTGTTTTGTGATTAGTTAAGCCTAAATTTCATTTTACTGTTTAATTTGGGCTTCCATTTGATTATGTAGGAACTCAAGGGGCTGTAGTTGTTTGTGCCTGATTGCCTCTCAATTATTATTTTTAATAGCAAAATAAATGACAGATGACATGGGTAACAACGTTGATTTCAATTGTTCATTACACAAATTTATTGGATTGATTTCTCATCAAAAAAGAAATCCCTCATATCACACTTCACTCACAGGAAGCATGAATTGAAGAAAACTACACAAAATCTCAATGACCTAGTAGTATATAAGAAGAAAATTTTAATGAAGAGTCCATGAGCATTGGAAATTGAACTTTAACAGCCCTCCCGTCACACACACACACACACACACACACACACACACTCTCTCTCTCTCTCTCTCTCTCTCTCTCTCTCTCTCTCTGGGGGCTGTCTTTCTTAGTTGCTCATTGGAGATTAAAAGCATTTAGGAGATGTATCAAGTCTAACCTATTCTAGTAAATGGCTGATGACTGAGCCTCAGTTGCAAAGAGTACTGGAGGAAGGGAACCTCCAATCTGAGTTTTAAAACAATGAGATTGAAACTATATGTGAGAGACATTCACCTGAGGTCTGTGCAGAAAATAGATGACTTAGGCTGGGGATATAAGTGGTCCACTCTACAGTCAGAAGTTGTATGCATGTGTTATGGAGAACTGGCTTTATAGTCAAAATGCATCATTTTTATATGGGACAATTTCTACAGAAATGGGCTTTTCACTAGGTTCAGTGGTATTTGATTATAATCCCAGTAACGTATTATGGCTGAGGCAGGAGGATTGCATGTTTGAGGCTACCCTTGGAAACGCAACAACACCCTGTCAAAATAAAATTTTAAAAGATTGGGGTATAGCTCAGTGGTAAAAAACCATTGGAATAAATCCAGAGTCATTAAATAAATAAATAAATAAAAATAAATAAATAAAAGAAGTAGGCTTTCAATTAAGATCCTATTGTTATTTTTCTCTCTCTTCCATGTGAGATTCCTCCTTAGGACATACACATAGAAATGTTTTTTGTTTTCAGCTTAAACTTGGGGTTTGAAAATTTTGATACCTTCCCATTCCCTTCCTGTATTCATCTCTTTGTTCCAGACTTATCTTTGAGTATATATACCCAGAAGTTATGGGCAAAATGTTGAACAATCTCTAAGGCATAAGCACCAAACAATCACAATAAGTGTCAGCCTTTGAGCTGGAGCAGAATCTGGAAACACCCTGGTTAAAAGGCCTTGCCAAGTGGGTTCTTCCTCCCAAGGTGGTCCATGGAGAAAGGACTATGGTCCTTTGCTATTATAACTTCTGTTTTGACAAAACAGTATCATAATGTTGCATCAAATGAAGTTAGGAATCTCAAAACCAACAAACATGACTTTATTCTACTAGCCAAATGACAATTCCATGACAATATTTTTCTATTAGTTTACCTCTGAGACCACTCTCCCTTGTACCCCCAGCATATTTCCAATTGGGGCAAATTCTCCAAATAAGGCTTAAAATATAGGGTTAAAAAAGGAAAGGCTTGATTCATGTTATTATTAATTATGATTTACCTAATCAGACCATTGGATCTCCGTTTATTACCTCAAATATAGAAAAGTTCTCTGGTGTGTTAATATGAAGTAATCTGAAAGCATATGTAACCCATTTGAGTAATATAAGCATCAATTAGCCTTGTGACTTTGAGCAAATCACTTGCTATTTTTTCCATCTATAAAACTGGAGTAGTTACTCTGATTTCTAATATTCTCCCAGTTTGGGTATTTTGAATCTGATTTTATGAGCTCATAGTAGTTAAAGCTTCTCATTTTTCATAAGTTGTACATAGAAAAGTAGAGGATGATAGCATTTATTCTGTACTTGGTAGTATAAACAGCGAAAGGTTTACTATTTTGATATCCTAATGTTCTTCACTTTTAATTTTAATTAGTAGACCAATTTACATCAGCAAGTAATCAGTTCTGGAAAAAGGATCATCTATCTTGTTGGTTTAAGCATAATTTTCACCAAAGAATCAACATAAATTTTTATTTAGATTTATTTATAAACATTTCCTTTAATAGTTTTTTAGAGTTTTGTGTATTTATTTATAGTTGTCTTTAAATATTTTATTCATTGGAATTTATCCTGTTTTATTAGCTGTGGTCTAGCTCTGACTTTTTAATATTTTTCCAGATGACTCCCTGGTTGTTCTAACAATATTTACAGAATTGTTCATCTTTCCCCAATAGTTTGATATTACATAGACTTTTTTTTTTTCAAATACATTACATGGTTTTGGGACTTTTAATTATCTTCCATTCATTTGTCTATATATTTATGTTCAAATATCTTATGTGACAACTTATAGTGAAATCTTTGGTACACTCTACCACTTATTTTTGTTTCATTTTTCTTATTTTTAAAAAGGCAGCAGTAGTAGTATGTACCTTTGAGATGTTAGAAACAAGAAATTATATGATGCTTAAAGAATTCATCATAATATATGACCCATTCTAAATTTCTAAAAATGATATATATTATTAACAATATGTACTATTAGTAATAATATCAGTAATATCATTTTCTTCCTGCTGCCAAAATTTTATTTGTATTTTATGGTTGGTTTCAGTGCATACCTGTTTGTTTGTGTATGTGTTTTCTAGGATTTGTTGTTGTTATTGACAAAATGTGGGGCACGTGCTTCACCACTGAGCCACAACCCCAGTCCTATTTCAGTACTACAGTTCAAACCCAGGACCTTGAGCCATGTGCTCTACTATTGAGTCCAAGAGACAAGAGCAAATTTGAATTTGTGGATCCAATAAACAGTCCAAAGTCCAATTCAAACCTGCTCTTGTTGTTATATTAAATCCAGAGAAGACAGTTTCAGGATTAGTACCATCTAGCAGATCTCTGGACCTCTATTTTCAGATCTCATATTCAGACACCCTGTGTTGTCTTGATGAACACTTTGGCCCTTTACATCCATTCTGCAGCTTCCTCCTCCTCACTTCAATGGTGTGCTCAGGCCCTATGAGAAAGCTGTCAGCAACCACAACCCCCAAGTTTACCAATACCGTAAGAGGAGGAGATTCAAAACCCTGGAAGAAACACAAAAATAGTGTCCAAATTTACATTGTAAACAGTGTGGTGTCATTTGTTTATTTGAAGAGTTCTAGAGTGAGCAATGGTCAGATAAAATGTGCCCTGTGAGTCTTTGTGTTGGCCTAGAATTGGAAATTCCATGAGAGGTCACTTTCTTGGGATCATCCTTAATGATAAAGTTAAAAAAATGGGTAGAGAAAAAAGTTCTGATAAAGATGGAGTAACAGAAACACTCATTTCAGAATTATATTTTGAGAAATTTAATTTGCTGTGAAAAAGAACAAGGCACAAAGATATAAGTCCAAATTGCTGCCAAAAGGAATATGTTTATCCTGGAAAAAGTAACTGTCAATTACATTGAGGTTTTGGAATATTAAGAATTTGTAGGTGGAGGTTAAAAGAACACTATACAGAGAAATTATCTGAATACAATTGACATGAAGGAAATTGATAAAGCCTTCCCACCTTTAATCGCAATAAGGTTGAGTGGTTATCCCCTGGCAGTTTCTGGAAGGGTGATAGGACCCATGAACCAGTGAAACAGTTGATACCAAAGAACAAATAAAACTGTAATGTCTATGTTGACCACCTGTAATGCCAGTGACTTGGGAGGCTAATGTGGGAAGATAAAAATGGACTGGAGATGAGCTCAGCAGTATAGCTCCCTGAAGTTCAACCCACAGAACAAGAAAAAAAGTCAACTACAATAAACTGTGTCATCTCTAGCTATATAATACTGTGGTGGGGCAGGTTGGTAATGGTCTAGTGAGAGCAATACAGGACACACAGCTCTGTCTCCTGTGAGGAAAGCAGGAGTATAGCCTGCAGTCCTATTTTGCAACACTTTGGACAAACTTTTTATTGTTATCACAAATTCAAATTTTCTGGTGTCTCTTGGACTCATCAGGTCAAATGATTGACAGGCTCAAAAGATATCTTTATAATTTGTGTTTAAAATGTGCTGGAAAACTTCAGGAAAAACACCCCAAGCAAACCTTATTACCTTTTAAAGTATGAAGCTTAAGAGTCATAATTTCTCCTACTTTTCTTCTTATATGCTCTTTAATTCACATATGCCCAGAGATAAAAATTCATTTTTCATGTAATTATTATTTTCAGTATCTTCCAAACTTATATTCACAAAATGCCACATCATTGTTCCTTAAAATAGAAATCTAATCACCCTAACAATGTTTATTTTTTGAAATTTATTTTTATTAGTTCTAATCAGTTATACATGACAGCAGAAAACATTTTGATTCATTGTACATAAATGGAGCACAACTTTTCATTTCTCTCGTTGTACAGGATATAGAGTCACATCACATGTGCAGTCATACACCTACATAGTGTAATGATGTTCATCTCATTCCACCATCTTTTGTAGCCCGATGCACACTCCCTTTTCCCCCCTCCCCTTGGCCCAAAGTTCCTCCATTTTCATATGCCCCATTATGCATTATTTAAAAAAAAAAAAAACTTGGGAACTAACTTAACAAAAGAGGTGAAACACTTCTACAATGAAAACTACAGAACTAAAGGAATAATTAGAAGAAAAACTTAGAGATGTAAAGATATATAGGCAGAACTATCAAAATGGTCATACTGCCCAAAGGTCTATACAGATTCAATGTAATTCCAATAAAAATCCCAACATTGTTACTGATAGAAATAGAAAAAGCAACCATGAAATTCATCTGGAAAAATTAGATCCAGAATAGCTAACACAATCCTTAGCAAGAAAAATGAAGCAGGGGGCATCACAATACCAGACCATAAACTATACTACAAACCTGAAATAACAAAAACAGTATGGTATTGGCCACAAAATAGACATGTAGAACAATGGCACAGAATTGAAGACACAGAGACAAACCCACATAAATATAGTTATTTCATACTATACAAAGGTGCCCAAAATATACATTGGAGAAAAGATACCATCTTCAATAAATGGTGCCAGGAAAACTAAAAATCCATGTGTAGCAAAATGAAATTCATCCCCTATCTCTCACCATGCACAAAATTCAACTCAAAATGGACCAAACATAGGAATTAGACCACAGACCCTGCACCTAATAGAGTAAAAAGCAGGCCCAAATCTTCATCATGTCAAATTAGGCACTGACTTCCTTAACAAGACTCCTAAAGCACAAGAAATAAAATAAAAAATCAATAAATGGGATGTACTCAAACTAAAAAAAAAGCTTCTTATTATTAAAATAAATGATCAATGAGGTAAAGAGAACCTATTTTGGGGAGCAAATTTTTGCCACATGCACATCATTTAGAGCACTAATCTCCAGGATATACAAGGGATACAAAAAACACCAAAAAAAAAAAAAATCAAATCAATAAGTGGGCTAAGGAGCTTAACAGCTACTTTTCAGAAGAAGATACACAATAAATAAATACATTAAAAAATTTCTACATATCTAATAATTAGAGAAATGCAAATCAAAACTACTCTAAGATTTCATCTCACACCAGTCAGAATGGTAGTTATCAAGAACAGGAACAATAAGTATTGGCAAGGATGTAAGGGGAAAGGCACAATTTACATTGCTGGTGGGACAGCAAATTGGTGCAACCACTCTGAAAAGAAGTATAGAGGTTCCTTAGAAAACTTAGATTGGAACCACCATTTAACCGAGCTATCCTACTCCTTATCTATACCAAAAGGATTAAAAAGGCCTACTACAGTGATGCTGCCACTTCAATGTTTATAGCTGCACAGTTCATAAAAACTAAACTGTGGAATCAACCTAGATGCCATTCAATAGATTAATGGACAAAGAAACTGTGTATATATTAACAATGATTATTTATTGTCTTGACAGTACAAAATATCACATTATGGATATATGCAAATAAAAATGTCATGAAATTATTTCCAGGAAAATCAAAGGTTCAAATTTGATTCAGAAACAAAATCTATATTTTTTATTTTAAATTGATATATACATGGTAGAATTTGCTGCCAATAGGACACTCTATAAGGTACAGAAAACACTGAGTGCAATTTTAAAAGTAAAGGAGCTTACCAGAAAGAAACAGGCAACTTCCAAATGCCTAGTCTATTAGTTAACAGCTATTAATTTCAAGGAGAAGCTATAAACACAGGCATTCATTCACATCTTTATTCAGTGTTTTCTGGAGATCACATCAAGTGACAATACTCCTGGAAGCATTGGAGAAAACATTTTATCACACTGTAAAGCACTGGGCATTACTATTAATAACTAGATTTTTGGTAGTTTTTTTAAAACTTTATTTACTTTAAATATATTTTTAGCTATAGTTGGACACAATACCTTTATTTTATTTATTTATTTTTAGATGATGCTGAAGATCTAACAGCACCTCGCACATGGTAGGCAAGCATTCTAATGTTGAGCCAAAACCCCAGCCCCTTTGTTGTTTTTTTAATTAGAGAAAAATCATATAACTGCATATAATATTTTTTACCTCAGGTTTTATTGAACATAAATGAAGTGGAAGGGAAGGGGGATACTGTAATGAAGTCAGGAAGCCAAAGAACAAAAGGCTTCCATCTACAGAGACTCAAGGGGTACACTTCCCCTTCTTTTAATCCATGATTTGGAAATCTCAAATTCCCCACCAGAATTCCCACTATTTTTTCTTTTCAAAGAACCTTGAATCCCACAATTTAATCTCAATTCCTTCCCTCTTTGCTTTCTTCTTTCTGTCTCTCCTCCTCCCTCTTTCAACACCAAGTGAATATTATATGTTATCATATAAATTCCCATAGGTAGGGATTTTTGTCTTTCATTCATGGATGTGTTGTAAGTCCTTAGTATTGAACATGTACAGGTGCTCAATAAACAGTTACTAAACTGAACTGAATGTGCCATTCCTGAGAAGAGGGAGATACATAAGAGAGTTCCAGTTCTTAAGGCAGCCATTATCTATCTGAGGAAATAAACAGGGTTATCATATCAACAGATGTGACATATTAGAGGAGCTGTGCACAAAATGTTCTTGGAATATTGAAGGGCAGAAAAATAATTGTACTTCTGAATAGCTGAGAATTATTTCAGAGATAATGCTTTAATCTTGAGTTGGGAAAGTGGAATAGCAGGTACCAAAACATACAAGGCAAGGAAAAGCCTTCCTGGCAGAGGAGCCAGGATATACAAGGACATGGAGGATGAGACTGCAACACTGCCTGGGGACTTGTTTAGAGATGAGGGTACAGCAGTGTCTGGGCATCACAGCAAAAGTGCAACTATAGGAAACCCTCAAGAATTTCAAACAGGGCATAAATTTCTTCAGATTGTGATGCTCAAAGACAGTTTTTATATAGGAGGACGGGGAGGGTTGGAAAGTCTGGAAATCTATGACTTAATTAAGGATCAATAACATTTAGCTAGGCAAGAAATAAGAAGTGCCCATACTAGGACAATGGAGGTATCTTCAAGAAAAAGGTGAATATATGAAGTATTTAAGGACATAATTGATGAGGCTGCATGACTGATTAAAGGATTTGGTTAGAACTGAAGCAGGAGAATTAGGTGGCCTGTATGTTTCCCAATTTGGGTAACTGAAAATTGCTGAGATCACAGAAAAAAAAAATAGGTAGATCCTTCATAACGTAGAAAAAGAACAAAATACCTAATATAAGAATATACCCTCTTACAGTCTATAAATAGTGTTCTTGAAAGTCTCCAGCTGATGATTATTTAGAGTATTGATGGAGAAGTGGAATGGACAGCCAGGAAAACAGTGAGAGATGGAGATAGCATTGGGCTGGATAAACACAATGTGAAGTTATGGCTGGAGATTTAGAGGATGAAGTTAAGATGGAGATATGATATCAGAAGTGAGGGGACATGAATAATGAAGGGAACAGAGATCAATAAATGACTAATTACTGAAAGGACCAAGAAAACCATTATGGAAAGCACAGATATTGAAAAATTTAAGTGCCTATGAAAGCAATATTTGCATGTTATGATCTTTAGATAGAAAATGCTTTTGAGTAAATTTATTTACTTTCAATTTTGAAGTACCAAAGAAAACTCAATCATACCTTTAAATTACTAAATGATACCATAATTGATTTCCACAAATTCATTTGTCTTTCTTTTTTTGCACCACATTTTTATAAAATGAACAGCAAAAGTAGCTTTTCAACATCAATGAATAGATGTACTGGCATGCAACTTATAAATGAGAGATCCTGGGGCCACTGTAAGCCCAATTAACCTCACTTCACAACAGCCACTCTGCTTACAAACACATCCAAAGCATCCTCATTCACTTTTCACATGACAAGGAGTAGCAGGCTCACTAGCTTCTAATTTGGAAAGATTAGTCACAAGTGAAGACAGATGACTGAAGGAAAGGATCAACACAGTTCAATACAAATGCAAATATTAATGAGTTTTAGACCTATCACACCAGATCATCAAGAGCACAGAATGGCTGTCTAGGTGCCCCTTAGAAGTTATCAGCAAATCACAAGATGCTTCAGGTCATTATCAGGAGATAAGAAAACTGCTATAGTATGACTGAGCTGGTCATTACTACATCAGAGGGGATTTTGAATCTGAGTTTCTCAACTTTTTCTTTTCCCTTCCACTGCTTCCTTGACAGTAACCACCTGCACACTATGTTAGATTAACATGGTGCTCTTCCTAGCCACTCTGCTCTTAACATCCTTCCAGGATGGAGATGGCTGCATGTACAGCAATGTGATGAGGGAGGGCTCTGCACTCTACACCCTCATCGGCTTGCTGGGTTTTAGAATGAGCCACAGCTCCAGTTTCCAGCATTTCTCCCAGATGTACACTGAGTGGGACATTAGGGGGCTCAGGGGTTGAAGAAAGTCTTAGGAGTTCAAGCGAAGGTGGGTGGGGGACATACCTGGATCCAGAAAGAGGAAAGTGAAATTAGTTCAGGATGAGAGCCCAGACATGCCATTGATTAATTAACATTTGAAAATCTCTAAAACAGGCAAAAATATCCTTGTCAGCTTAACTTTTCCAAAGGGTACTAGATGTTCTCTCCTTCTTTGTATCAATGCTTAACAAGCTTTTAATGAATTAGGAGTGAGTTATAGCCCACACAGTGGAGTCTGGAGTTCTCTCACTGTCAGGTTCAGAACACAGGAAAAGTGGACCTTACACTATAGTCAGTTTTTCTCTTCACAATGTAGTGATTGACCTTGAAGAGTGGGTTTAAATTGCTCTGACCCAGGTCTATACATAGTAGTTTGAAGGGACAGAATTATTTCTTTGTTAGAAAAGCAGACATCATATCACAGAGCTGTGCTGAAGTTGACTAACTGTGTTATTTGGTGGGCCTGCTCAGAGATACAGGTATCTTAATTGGTATTTCATAGGCTTTAAAACTTTTTCTTCAGAATGAAAAATCAATCAAGTAGACTTGATCATCTGAGGAAGACTGGCAGAACAAAAAGTCTCTGAGGCAACCCTTATGAATTTATTTTAGGGGGAAATAAGTTATGTTGCATAGATTTATTATGCAAATTAATTTTACTCCTAAGGTACATTAGAGCATTTCACAGGCACAGCAGGCACCTGCAAATATTTCATGAAGAAGTAAATTCAATAAATGAATGAATTTCATTAGACTTCTCAAGATGTAAGGATTATGAAGGTGGTGATTTCTCATCCACAAGGGGAAATCTGGCTCCACAGTAGAATATAATTCATATCAGAGGCATAAATTTGTTTGAAATAAACTCTGTTTTGAGTTAAAAGTAATAAATACATGGTATGATTTTCAATATAATATCAGAAAGTTTAAATGTTTTTATATTATTCAATTAATATTAAAAGTAACTAAGACCGTCCTAGCTATTTTCTATTCTGGTCTGAAAACTCATGTCTTCCAAAAAACTTTCCTAACAATAACAATAACAACAATAAAAACTAGGAAACATTCTAATGCAAAAAGAAAAAGAGGATAAAAGAAAAAAAGAAGCTAAACTCAAATCTGGTTTTACACACACACACACACACACACACACACACATACACATATACACATATACAACACAGATATAGATACATACTCATAAGCATATTTATGTGTATATACACACAGGTAAAATATGTACACATACATATATGTATATGAAACAAACACACATTGGGGGAATTTGTGATTTCAGGCATGAAAACTACTTCTTTATATTAGGTCTACAAAATTCAGTGTTTAATCAATGTTTTCCCAAAATTCAGCCAAACATGGTATGCCTATCATCACCTTGGCCATGACTAACAAAGTAGTGGTCACATGAAAATTGACCTATTCACCTTGAACCTCTTTTGGACAGATGCATAAGTAGCTTATGAGAGCTTATAAAGCCATACGCATTTTGGGCATATATTTACTTAATCTGGAATCAAATGTAAAAATTTAAAAAAATGTGTAAAGTTAGCAATTATATCTGTTTTTATACAGTGCAACATATTTAAAGAAGCATCTGGGTGTTTATTTACTTAGATAACTTTATCCAGTTTGAGCACTTAAATAATTTAATTTTAATCCAATGCTCAGCAAGTTTAAGAAGTAAAGAGAGAGCATAACCCATGTGCAGAATTTTTAGAAAATTTAATGATGTAAATTGATACATGGGAGGAGAGAAAATTCAAACAGTGAAGATGGGCAGAAACTACTAACACAAGAGAGAAAATAAGTGTCAAGAGAAGAAAAATGCAACCATACTCACAAAATAAACATTCCAGATATAAAGAATCAATACGTCATCATCATTGTAAAAGACAAAAGCACATAAATGTTGTGCCTCACACAGGAGTTCTGCAGTGGCACAAGGTTGGCAAGAGAGAAGCACACCCAGCTGGGTATGGTGGCACATACCTATAATCTGGAGGCTGAGACAGGCTGACCACAATTTTTTTCTGCATTTCACTCCTCAGGCTCCTCCTCTACTTGTCTCATGAATGCTGGTATTTCACAAAGATCTTTCTTGACTCAGTTTCTTCAGCCATTCACTGGTTGAATCCCACCTGCCATTTAAGCCCACCACCCCACTTCTCACCCTTCTATATCCTGCCCTGTGCTGCAGGAATGTTAAGGTCTGTAAACAAGTCAAAATAACACCTGGTATTTTGCCATAGAAATGTTAGAGTTCGTAAACAAGTCTGGATGGTGCCTGGCAAAATGCCAGAGGGAGTGGTTTGAGAAGTAACAAAACCGAGCCATTCCTTATTGGTTGACTGATGTATCTAGTTTATGCTAATTAAGATAAGCTGTGTGAAATGTATAAATAGCTCTGTTGTCCTACAATAAACGGCTCCTACTCCTGATGTATCAACATGCACAAGTTATTCGTCACCCCCCGGTTATTTTGCTGCAGCAGGACTGCGGCACAGGAAGATGCCCTCAGAGATCACCAGGGGTTTCAGTACCCTCTGGATTCATGGTATGCTGGGCCAGTGGGAAGCCAGAAGTCACAGAGTAGAAGAGAAGGTAGTCATGGTAGGTATTCCCTAAGCTCCTTGCCCACCAAGTAAAGTGCTGGCAGGGTCTGAGTTCTTCCCTGAGGAACACATGTCTACAGGTGTGATGGACCTATAGCCATACTCCAGCTTCTCCCTCGCCAGGACCAGAAATGGTAATGACTCTGCTGATGCTAGTCCCAGTGTGTTTTCTCATCACAGTTGGTTTGTTTAAACCTTGTCCCACTGCAGAACTCCTGTGTGAGGCACAACGTTTTTATTTGCATTGGTCTTTTACAATGATGATGATGTATTGGTTTTTCATATCTGGTATGTTTATTTTGTGAATATGGTTGCATTTTTCGTCTCTTGACACTTATTTTCTCTCTTCTGTTAGTAGTTTCTGTCCATCTTCACAATCTTTACACATTGTCTTGCCTTCAAAATTTCTTTCAGTACTTGATTTATGGTTGGCATCTGCTTCCTGCTGGAATCCAGACTAATGCTCCATTTTATTCTCATTCATCTTTAACTCCTACCACATGATGATGATTTTAAGTCACTATCTCCAGATTTCTTTACAATGTTCAAACATGCATTTCCAACTGCCTTCTACATATCCTTAAATGAAACTTAAAAATAGCATGCCCCAAATTGGGTCTGCCTCCCTCATGCACCACTTCTTTCCCCACCTACACCTCCTTTCAACCCATTTTTCAGTCTGTATTTAAAGAACAGACAACCATCCACCCACCTGCACAATCTAGAAGATTTTCAATTACCCCCACCTCCACCATTCCTCTCTCCTTCAGCCAGTAAAAAAAATCTTCTTGGTTTTCCTTCTTCTATAGTTCTCAAATGTATTACTGCCTCTACACCAGCATGGTGTACTTCAGAGTGAGCCTATGTATGAAGTCTGTGTCATAGTGTCACACTAATTAGTTTGTAAGCAATTTGAGTAAAGAGAGAGTTGAGTGAAGGAACAAATGAATGAATGAGTACATGAATGAAAGCGAAACCACAGGTAAAGATGGACACACAAAAAGAAGTTTTACTAGGTGGATATATCAGACTCAAAAGGCTGAGTCTTGCACCACCTGGTCCCAACATTACCCACTCAAACTTAACTCCTAGCACTCCTAAATTACTTACAGTGGAGTTAACATTTCTTCTTCATGCTCCCGTGTCCATCTGTTTTTCTGCCTCCAACAATAACACCTATTGCCAAGTTTCCACCATTTCTCAGATGGATGTCTCCAATACCCCTCAGTTCTCCAAAAGAATCCACTGCTCTGTACAATGCATTTCCCATGCTGCAGACAGTGTGAGTGTTTCTAAATGTCAGTGAGAACATCTTGTGATTGCTGCCACCCTGTACCACCCACTCTTGGGTAGGGTTTCTCAACAGTCCAAGTTCTTGGTATTAGAAGGTTGAAAGTCCTAAATGTGGCCTCCAAATCCCACTATGGTCCCCACTGGCTTCCTCAGTCTGACAGCCCACCCTCCCCTCCAGCCCTAAGAGCTTTCAAACTTTCCAGAGGAGTCTCATGCACCACTTCTACTAGTGGGAATATTCTTCCCTAATTTCACACTTCCTACCTTCTGTGATAAGGTCAGACTGCTTTAGGGAATCAGCAATCTCTCCACTGTAGACATCATTTCAATTATCACTGTGTATTTACTCTCATGATGGGATGGTTAATGTTGGTCCCTAAGTCCCAGAGAGAGACATTTATCTCTTTTTAATTCATGGCTTCATACCTGCTTGTTGAATGAATGCATCACCTGATATGTTCATTTTGACTTCCACATCTTTAAAGACAGTTCCAGTTCCTAAGGAATCTTCAGCTCTGCCCAAAATGCAAACCTAGTGTTTCTTACCATGCCCAGCCCAGAAGTCATTTTAAGTTAACAAATAGACATTAATGAAAGTACGTTCTAGATCCTGTCTTAAGGACAAGGACTGCCTGGCTGCCTAAGACCTCAACAGCTCACTGAAGAATGCCTCTTTTGCCAGGAAGAGGAGCCACCATCTTCCTCCTATGGGAGAGGCACAAATGAAGAAATGGCCAAAATCCACAGCAGCACACTGGAGAGATCAATTAGTGTCTCTGGACATTCAAGAGCTTAACAATGGAAGAAACACTTGTATAACATTTTTAAGTTCTTTTTATTTAATATTTCCCAATTTATAAGCAAAAGTTTTGATAATAATCGCTACTTATTGGGCTTCTACATGGTACCAGTCACTATGATTAAGGTTTTCCATAAATTACTATTTAAATTTACCTCATAGCATTTCTTACTGTAAATTTCAGTGACATGATTTTATAACAAAATACCATTCAAGTATATAACATGTGGTCATTACTTAAATTGCTTCACTTAATATCACAAAATACTACTCAAAAGCCGAAAGCCAAGGTGGTGTGTTTTCTCCATTTGTGTTCTTCATCCACCTCCACATTTCTGTACCAGACCCAGGCTACGTGGTTAATACACACCTCTGGATCAATGGCATCCAGGTGATCTTTAAGGACACATGGTGGAGTTCCTATTCCAATTAAAATACTATAAATACGTTATCATCATCATGAAAATTTTAACTTAACTACGACTGATTTTTTTAAAAGTAAAATCATGAACACTGCACACCTGCTGTAAAAAAAATGCCTGCCCTAAAAAAAAAGGACAGAAAAAAACCCTACTTCTAAATAAAATACAAAAATAGGGCTGAGGATGTGGTTCAGTGGTTGAGTGCCCCTGAGTTCAAACCCCAGTACCCCCCAAAAAACTTCTTTAGCCCAGTAAAAAACCTGGCATGAATAGGATGATCTGGCAATGAAGACCTGAGACTAAAGCACTAGCACAAAACAGAGACATATAGGGATAGGGAACACAGATATGATGCATTCCACAACTGAAGTTCTACACTGTGAGCTGGAATGTCAGAATAAAAGATTAAGAACTCTTAATATTTTCTAACTCATGTTATAATGATCAAATCATGAACGATCAATAGGCATCTTTAGAAAGCAGGGAAAAAATCTATACATAGCAAGTCACATACATGATACATTAAAAAGTGTATAGCTTTTAAAAATTGATATCATTCATAGAGTGTTTTAAAGGAGAATATAATATTTAATTTTAAAAAGTGATAAACACTTATTAGCAAAAACATAGAAACATTTATAAAACTAAATACAAATTTATGCCAAGTAATTTTACTCTAACAAAAAGGTCAATAAGATCATTAAAAATGATGCAGTGTAGAGGAAAGAGATTTAAGGTATTTGAATTTTGTAAGAAATTGATCCCCTATCACACTTTGATGGATAATGTGGACATTGTTAACATTTTTATTGAATGCTAGGTATATGAACAAAACAGATCAGAGGATCCCTGAGTCTGAAATATTGAATCATATATAATCTTATCTATTTTTCTACAACTATGTTTCAAAATATTAGGAAGATAAACTATATATATATATATATTCCTGTTATTTTCTGATGCCAAACTTCAGATACTACTGCATTTATCATCACTAACTGAAAGCAAACTCCAAATTTTGGGACAAGTTGTATTTCCAAATGATCAAATCTATGAAAAGCATAATCCTTCCACTCTCTTTGGAAAATTTCAGTCTTTATGAAAGGCTGGGAAGGAGCTCTTAGTATGGACATAATTGTAGTCAATGGACTGTACTCAAAAGAATTCTCTTGAGAGCAGGGCAACTTAGAAAGTCAGATCCAATCAAATCAAAAGATTTATTGAGGCAGACATTGGACCATGGACAGCAGAAAGAAGTGTCTCTGTGTTCACAGAGGCAATAAAACACCTGAGATAAGCAATGCAGGACTTTAGACTGCAGTGTGGCTATGTATCTTGCCATTCACTTTCTTCCCTCCTCCTTCATCTCATGCCCTTTTCCATCATACCATCTGTACTTCTAAAATACCATCCCTCCTTCAGGACCTATTTTAGTTGCCACCCCATGCTTACTACACACTGGATTTTCTCTTTCTTCCAATAAACCACCATCCTATAAAATAAATGAGGCTTAATGTCAAATAAGCAGAAAGGAAATCAACCACCCAAATGACTGATGATCATGGGCAGTGTGTTCCTTCTCAAAATTGAAACATTGTCCCACTGCAACAACAATAGCACTAGAAATTTCCCCTGAAAAACACTGAGAGTGAAGAAACATGCATGGAAAAAGGTCAGTTCATTTGTTTTTCCAAGAAGCAAATTTTAAAGAATTTTACTTTCATGAATTAAAAACTTTCAAAGGTTGAAGGCATTAACAAGAGAATCCTAAGGAAAGCCCTCATATTTCTCCTGAAAATAAGAACAACTCATTTGCTCAAAATCACCAATTGCTTCTAAGACACATAGCATGGCCCAAGAAAGATGACATTTTTTTGCACAATATTATAGGTCATTTATACAGATGTTGTTCCTTAATCCAGACACTAAAAAGTGGCTGTCCACCAGAGAGGTCTGAAACTTGGGAATCTTGTATCACATTCAATGTATTTTTAATTAAAATATATTTTATATATCATATATCATGCACACAAACTCAACTACAAAGTGATATTCAAACATTAGTAAAAGTCATCCTAAAAATAAATTTTATGCCTCTCTTAAAAACACAGAGGCTCTAGCAACAGAGAGTTTGCATTCCTTCTTGCATTTTTAAAGACAGGCTCAAGGATAGTGTTTATCATAGACCTGGACCAGGATAGGAGTGAAGAAGAAGGGGTGGAGAGTGGTTGGCCAGTGGGTACAAAGCCACAGCCAGACAGAGTAAAAATGCCTTGTTTTCTATTAAACTGCAGGATGACCAGTATTTCTAAAACTGCAGGGTATAGTTCAAAACTGCTAGAAGAGAGGCTTTTGAGGAATTTCAACACAAAGAAATTAAACACGTTGGACTAGGGCTGTAACTCAGTAATAAAGCAAGTGCCTTGCATATGTGAGGCGCTGGGTTTGATCCTCAGCACCACATTAAAAATAAATAAATACATTTGTGTGTTCATCTAATATATATATATATATATATATATATATATATATATATATATATATATATATATAGCAATGAAACATATTTGAAATGAACATCTCACCAAACATCCTCAGTTGATCATGATGCAGTGTATAAATGCACTGTACCCCATAAATATGCATAATTGTCACCTGAAAATTAAAAAAAAATAAGTAAATAAATAAAGGAAGACTCTGATTTGGCAATGTGTAGCCTTCAAAAGGGCATACACTACCTATCTAACCAGAGTCCTCTCCAAGGGGGTAATGTGCCCTTAAGTGTCCCACTGCCCTGCTGCTCCAGGCAAATGACTTTTAGAACTTCTATTTCAACCCCTAAATGTAGATACATTTTTGGAAACCTTTAGAAAACATTTAGCTAATGTAGCACACATTATAGTCTAGAAAATGCCACTTCATTTCAAATCAAGAAGTAGTGGCTTTGAATCTATATAGTTTTTAATTCAGAAATGAATCTTTGGTGAGAAATTAAAATTATATCAAAAAGGAAAAACTGGGAGTGGGTTGTGGCTCAGCAACAGAGTGCTTGCTTCACACATGACAGACATTGTGTTCAATTCTCAGCACAACATAAAAATAAAGTAAAATATTGTGTCCATGTAAAACTAAAAAAAAATATTTTTAAAAAAGGAAAACCTGTTTGTTATATCTGGTTATCCTCTGACAAATAGTTATAACAAAATCTGTAGCCTATATTTTTTCTTCATCATGTTCATTTGTATAGTCTGAAATTTGCTCTTTTTTTCCAATTGTCTGCAGTTAAGAGGGAAACCTATGGAACTTAGAATTAATAAATTAATTCTGTGTTGATGTCTAAAAATTAAATTAGGAATATCTGAAATAGATATCTTTAAATACTGAATTATTTCTAATTTGAAATTCCATTCAAAAGATGTGCACATATTTAGAATAAATAAATAAAGTGATATTTTAGTATTCCCCCTCCCCAGGAAGAAAGAGGGTAAAGCATATTCATATATTTCTCTAATCTTTAAATTAAGTTTTTTTTAAAAATAAGTTTCAAGTGTGCTTAATACAAAACTTTTATTATTACAGTTGATCTTTCTCTAAATCTTAACCAATTCCAATCATTAATTTTCCCAACTTGCACTTTTTCCCCATGGTAATTTTCCATAACAAAGATTTTTGTAAGTCTCCTTTTCATTCTAGAATCCCTTTCATCTATCAATCCCATTTGAATTGTTATCCAACTTTATTGGGAAAAATCTTTCATCATCACTATTTACATTTATATTCAATCTCACAATAACCAGCATACAAAAAGCATCTAAATCAGACCTACAACATAATTACTTTTCAACTAGTAATGTAAGCTTATTTCAATATGGAAACCCCCTCAAAAATACAATGCCTTGGAGCTCCACAGTCATTAATTATAAAAAACTATATATATATTCATTGAATGGAGATGAACTATGCAAAGAAAACCTATAGACAGGCTATTTAATGTTAGAAGCGTGGGATGGGAACCACTTGTGTTGGAACACACACTGAAGGGGAAGACATGTTCCATATGCATGTGTATCTTGCAATATTGGCTTCCATATCAAGAGGGTGCATCCCATATAAAATCTATCCTATGGTATTGAAACAGAAAGAATTCATTTTTAAAAAAATTTTGTGGCCACAACAATTCTGTCTACATGTACATATTTGTTCTAGATTCCTCATTCTCTCTTTGGAAAAGTACTTACAGATGCATGATCTCTCTCTAAAGCAAATACATAGGCAATGTTTCAAACATACGAAATAGTCATATATGGTTCACAGAATATAATGATCTCACGATATATAATTATTTGGTCTACATAATTATGAACCACACTTTCTTTCTTTTCAAATAGTAACCCAGAATAAAAAGGCTTAAATGGGGCATAGGTTATTTGCCTTTTTGGAATTCAGAAGCCAAGGGAGAAATAAAGGTCTATGCAAAGCACACTGTGAAATACTCAGTCTGCTTAACAACACAGTTGCTCTGACACATACATTTTTCTCCCAAGGAGGCCCATCCATTCACACTGCAAACACGATCAGCAGCATGAGGTAGGCAACACATATCCTCATGAATTTCCAACAGGTTCATATATTTGCATACTTGTATGCAAATGAAGGTTTGCATGCTTGGCATCTGTTCATTTGGGTGCAATCAATGCCCAAAGTCCTGCTTTCTCTTCACTTCCAATCTGCGTGCAGCAAGTGGCACGCATGCACAAGCACACAGATCAAGATCACAAATTCAACATGCACCTAGCCAAGTAGACAAGAAGAATCTACTGCTCCAGTCAATTTTCCCCCTCCAAAGCTCCACCCTTTAAAAACAACCAGAAATCAGCCTTGCTGTAAGTGCCTGTAGAGGGTTCCAGAGAGGAGATCAAGTGCAATGCAGTAGCCACAGCTAATCAAGTATAAAGTGGCTGGGTGGGTCAAAAAGCGTAACAACACTAAACCTTTATCTGCATTACTCTAAGAGCCACATTTCCCTCTTCCATCCCTTAAGTGTAATTCAAACAAGCAGCTCCTCCAGGAGGTTGATCTGGGTGCTTTCCTAAAGAACATAGAAAATCAAACAAGGACCCCAACTGGCACTCTGCATACAACCATGGACATGCACACAAACACATGTACACAGCTTATGAGCTTCACCAAACCTGATGCTTTTTGCCTTGGATCCCACATGGGACAGAGAGAAAATCTAAGCAAAAGTTTGCTGGGTGAGGTAATCTCATCTATGGCCTGGCCACCTCTTGCCTTATTCATGTCCCATTACAGATACATCCCATTGTTTGTCACCTCTGAATTTCCCACCCTCAGTTGGGGAGTTTCAATCCCACAGAATAAGGCCTTCTTGAGGCTCAAGCCCTACCCCAAGCCTCAAATTAACAGAACAGCCATTTTTGTACCAACTGCAGTTCCTTCTTTTAATTCCTATAGAAAAATTATTTCTTACTAGCACAGAAAAAGTTTTCCTCCTTTAATAAGGAGAGAAGCCAAGAAATAGGTCACCTGCTACCACCACCTGCTTCTGAGAGCTGGGTGGTGAGAGCAGTCCTGACCTGGCAGTTTAGCTCCAGGTGGCCTTCCCATGCCAGTTCTCTAAGCTTCCCCAAAACGCCAGGGTTATCAGGTCTACCACATCTTGGTCTTCTGCCTCTTGGCATTAATCAGGAAGCCACTGTCCTTAGGCTCTTGAGTCCCTTGTGAGTTGTCATGCTTCCATGCCTGCCTTCTAAGAACCCTGCTGGAATCTTTGTGGAACAAGGAACTGTATGGGAACAGGTATGGCTCTGACTTGCCCCTTGGTGGGTGCCCCTGCCTCCAAGAGTGCTCAGCACATGTGCAGCTGTGGCTTCCTCCAGGCAGCAGCCCAGGCACCTGCACAAATAGCAGTGATCTGGGCTGGGAAGAGCCATTCCCCCATATGCCCCTGGTTCCCCTGCATGCTCTTGCCATTTCTGGTCAGGCCTCCTCCCACCCATTCCTTTTAGCCTTTCCCCTTCTCCTTTCTGTTTTCTTTATTTTGTATTCCCTTTTCCAAAAACAAACCAAAGACACTCCAAGTGGTAGGAGTGTCTCCCCCATGCTAAGAAATCTTCCTCTCCCTGTTAGCTGAAGGCTAACACCCAAACCCCATCCATCTGGTTCCTTATTTCTTGTTTGTCTCAAGGATGAAAAATCATCCCCCACCCAATTTGGTGCAACAGAAACCCACATCTCACCCCTGCCAGGTCTGCCTGAAGGCAGAAGATGACCCCCTTAGCAACTACTGCATGATCCATTCACTGTATTCCAACCAGATAACCCATTAGATTTTGGCTATAAAAACTCTCCTGGCAGACCCCTCCCCTCTCTTTCACTCTGCCCTCTCCTCTTATCCTCTCTCTCTCACACACACACACACACACACTTTGCTCTCTCTTTCACCCCCACTCTCTCTCTTTTCCAGCTCTTTCTTTATTCTCTTCCTACCCTGTGAATCTGACACTGCCACAATACAGACCTTTTGGTTTCTCTGAGTGTCCTGGTAACTTTCTTTTCACTCCCTGTGATGGTGGTCATAACTACCACAGACCTGCTCCTCTTCCCCTCCTTCTTCTAGTACTCTAGGAATTCACAAGTTGTCTGATTTGCAAGCCAAACCTGCCTAGCTTCTGTGCATGCCCAGTTGCCCTGCTAGCACCTGGATTGCCAGTCTCCATGGGCCTGCTAGTCTCTGTTTTCTGCCGAGAAGGGGAAGGTGAAAGCCATCTAGGAGATCAAGACCCTAGGAGCAGGGCTCCTGGAGCAGAGTCCCCAGGGACATGGAAAGCCGCCAGAGACATAGGATGCTCGCCCAGGGCCACAGCCTTAGGTGCAGAATGAAGCTTCAAGGCGCCTGGAGACGCCTGGCTCAGTGGCCCAGGGCGGATAGCGAGGGGACAGGGAGGGACTCACTGTTGCTTCCAGAAAGCCGGCTCTAATGCTGATCCCAGAGTTGCCCAGAAGAATGCTCTTCTGGATCACAGACACACTCTCTAGAGGGGGAGTGTGCAGTGGAGTTCATCCAATGGTGCTCCCATGTCACCAGGTGAAATGGTGCAAAAGAGGTAGCAGCCGCTTATCTGCCCTCGCAGCATCAGGAGGATTCGCTGTTGCCCAAGACTTCAGTGAATGCGGTCCGTGAGATACCTTCCTGCCCAGCGGGGACCTTTCTTCCACCAAAGGGCACTGCGCACCCGGGGACCCTGGAGCTGTGTGTCACCTAGCAGGGTGTCACAATGTGTGTGTGTCTGTGTGTGTGTGTGTGTGTGTGTGTGTGTGTATAAACTGAATCAGAGGAACTTTTATCTTTTGCCAGATGTTAACAAGAATGAAAAAGAGAATAATGAGATCTATACCGAATTTAAATATATATAGCAAATTTAAAATCGAAAAGCAATAAGCATGAAATTAAATAAATTAGGAAAGAATATTTAGTATGCAAAACTGAGATAAAAATAAATGTGATATTTATTAACCACTGAATAATTAAAGAGTCAAAAGAATAAAAGAAACAAAATTCAAAAAGCTGAATAAATATTAAAAGTTCAAATTATTAAGAAATAATATTCAAAGTTATAAACTAAAATCTTTAGAGCATTAGCGGAAATGAAAAATTTTGGATATAAGTAAAACAATTAGAAAAAAGAAACTCAGATTGAACAAAAGGAAAAGATAAGGAGAAGGGAAAATTCCAGGAAGAAATTAGGGGAATCATAATCAATAAAGAATTGCAGAGTAAAAGAGGGCACCTGTCCCTGAAAATGTTGTCATTTTCAATGTCAAATAAAACTCCAATTTAATTTGTGATGCAAATGTGGCCATTTCCCATACTTGTAAAGATAAACATTATCAAAAATGTTACAATAAATTCATGCCAATTTTTATCACTTTTGCATACTTATTTTCATTTTATTCCATTTTCCATTACTAGTATTATACTCTTATGTTGCAAGGCTGTACAGTGTGTGACTACTTTTATCCTTTCTTTTATAAGTTGAATATTAAAATTGCCATATTTAAAATTAACAATTCAAACGTTTTACTTATTTTACAAATTATAAATGTTGGGGCTGGGATTGTGGCTCGGTGGTAGAGCAGTTGCCTAGCACATGTAAGGCACTGGGTTCAATCCTCAACACCACATAAAAAATAAATAAATAAAATAAAGGTATTGTATCCATCTAAAACTAAAATATTTTTTTAAAAAATGATAAATATTTATTGGAACTAACTTAGATAATGCATTGGGTTATAAAGAAACTAAAAATATATATGTAATTCCACTAACTAGAGACAGAGATAAAATAGTACATTTAGATTAGAATCCTCTTTTTCTAAATTTTAAAGTTGACATACAATTCAACAAAGGAGACAGTGCTCAAGTGTACAATTCAAGAATTTTTGTGTATTCATAACGTGCAATCATACCACTATCAATTTTAGAATATTTTCAATCACAACAAAAAGAAACCCCATACCCACTGGTAATCACTCCCCATTGCCTGCCATCTTCAAAATGTGATTCAAGCAACCATCTACTTTCTGTCTGTGGAATTCTCTATTTTGGACATATTTAAAACTTGTTCTAAATAGTTATATATGACAGTAGAATAATTATAGGATAATACCGTCTCTCTCATTCCATGGTCCTACCCAACCCCAAACCCCTCCGCTCTTCTCTCTCCCCTCTGCCAAATCCAAAGTTACGTCATTCTTCCCTACCCACCTCTATAATGGATCTGTATCTGCTTATCAAAGGAAACATTTCACCTTTGTTTTTTTTTTTTTTTTTTTTTGGATTTGGCTTATTTTGCTTAGCATGATATCCTCTAGCTCCATCCACTTACCTGCAAATGTCATAATTTAATTTTTCTTTAATATCCTGGACATTGTAATAAATAGAATCAAAATATGTGATCTCTTGTGAAAAGCTTATTATACTTAGCACATTTTTGATGTTCATTCATGTTGTAGTATGAATTAATACTTGATTTCTTTTTATAGCTTAATAATATTCTATTGTATGCATATGCCATATTTTGTGTATCCATTCATCAGCTGATGGACATTGAAATTTTTTTTTCACTTTTAAAAAAATATGGATCATTATTTATTTGTATGTGGTGCTGAACATCAAGCCCAGTGCTTCAAATATGCTAGGCAAGTGCTCTATCACAAAGCTACAACCCCAACCCCACTTTTTGATAATTATATATAAAGTTGTAAATATTCTTGTACACATGTTTTCATGGGCATATCTTTTTTCAGTTCTTTTGACGTGTATGCAAGAGTAGTATTTTGGGGTCTTGAGAGCTGGATCAATAATTCACCATTTTACATTGCTACCAGCAAAGTATAAACATTCTAACTTCTTCACAATTTTTTGCAATAATTGTGTTTTTTTTTCTTTTTAGTATAGAAATTCTAAAGGAGGCTATGCTGTCTGGTGAAGTGGTATTTTCTGTAGTTTTAATTTGCATTTCTCTAATGGTTAGTGAGCATTTTTTCATGTGCTCATTGACCATTTGTATAACTTCTTTAGAGAAATGTCTTTTAAAGTTCTTCACCCACTTTTTTGTAGTTTATTTTTATTGAATTGAAATAGTACTTTTCTGAATAATAGACTCTTACCAGATATATGATTAGCAAATATTTTCTCCCTTTTCTTGGGTTATCTTTTCACTATATGAACAAAGTCATTTGATGCCAACCACCCCCTTCCCCAAAAGGTTTCACTTTTGATAAATTCCAAGTTTTCTAGTTTTTTTATCATTTATATTTTATGAAGATTTATTTCTTTCTTTTCTCTTGAGAGTTTTAAGGTTTTAGTTCTTATATTTATATTTTTAATCTTTTTTAGTTAAAATTTTGTATATGACATGATGTCAAGGGTCCAAATTCCCTCTTTTGCATGGGAATGTCTAGTTGTACAGCACCATTTGTTGAAAAGACTCTTCTCCTATTCAATGGCTTGAATACCCTTGTTGAAATTAATTGAACATAGAGGTGTATTTATTCTGGCCTTCAATTCAATTCATTGATCTATACATCTATCCTTATGCCTAAACAACCTTGTCATGCTTTATAATAAGTTTTGAAATTGAGAAGTATGACTTTCACCTTTAACCACTCCTTTGTAAACTTTCACTTCAAAAACTTTTAAGTACTCACATTCTCATGTCAACAAATGCTATAACACCAATTTAAATAAAAATGTAAAATCCCACATGGTGAGTTTTGTTACCATAAAATGCAATTAATCTTTGCCCCTGCATTATTTGGAAAATTTTTTGTTGATATTAATATTGCATTAATTTCCATACAGTAATTGCATCCAATTTTGTTAACATTATAAATACTGGGGCAATAATATTTTTTATATATTTTTTGAGCTCCATTTGAAAAATATCCTTAGACAGATTATTCTAACTCAAGATTTATCAATCATAGTATATCAATATTTTATGACAATTGATTCACATCATATATGTGTATGTATGTACATGTATTATTTCAAACACATATTGTAACAATTTTTTTTGCTGCTCCAAAACCATACTTCTTTTAGAATTAGTTATTATGTTTTTTTAAATAATGACATCTATTTTTTGAGAGTTTTACCTTTATTACATAGTTAACATTCTGTTTCAAGTATTTAAAAAAATTTGTTCTAATTAGCTATACATGAAAATAGAATACATTTACACTACTTCAGTGATTAAAAACAGTGCCTCATTTTTGTTTTAATTACCTTTGTAAGATTACTACAGATGTTCTAATCTATGGAATGCTACAATTGTATTTTATTTTATTAAATTGCTTTTTTATGAGAATTATCCAATTTTCTGTTAAGGTTTTTAATCCAGGTCTTCAGTCCAGATAGTAAAAACTTTTATTAAAGTGTAATATTGCAAATTAAAACTAAAATCAGATATCTACCCATATCTGAAGATGATTATTATCAAAAAGACAAGAAATAACTGTGGTGAGAATGTGGAGAAAATGGACACCTTGTACATTCTTGCTGGTAATGTAAATTAGTACAGCTAGTATGAAAAACATTATGGATATTTCTCAAATAATTATAGATTATATAGTTACTATATTATGATTCAGCAATTCCACTTCTGCATGTATGTTTAAAGGAAAAGTAATCAGTATGTCAGAAAGACACCTGCATTACTGTGTTTATTGCAGCACTACTCATAGTAGCCAAGACATAAAATCACATAACTGTCCATCAATGGACAGATAGGTAAACAAAACGGAGTACATGTGCCATGGTATACTATGCAGCCTTAAAAAACAAAGAAATCCTGTCATTTGTGATAACATGAATGAACTCAAAGGATATTGTGCAAGTGAAAGAAACTGATCATGAATAATTAAATACTGCATTATCTCACTTATAGGTTGGAAACTAAAGTAATTGAATCCATAGAAATAAAGAGTAGAATAGTGGTTACCTGAGGTATGAGTTGAAGGTGTTGGATCAGGGAGATGTTTTTCAAAAGAGATAAGATTTCAGTTAGACATGAAGAAGAAATATCAGAGATCTCTTGTACACATGGTGACCATAATAAATAATGATGTATTGTACACTAGAATATTGCTTAAAGAGTAGGTTTAAATGTTTTTGACACAAGAAAATAAGTATACAAAGCAATGGGCATATTAATTAACTTGATTTCATCATTCCACAATGAATGCTTATATCAGAACATGCTGTTCAATAAAAATAGATACAATTTTTATCTGTTAATTGAAAATTAAAATTATAATTTTTAATTTAAAAAAAATGAAATGTAATATAATATTAACTGTTTTATATAATTTTGCTGTAAACAATTTTCTGCCACTTCTGCCTCAATTCTTTCTAAGGTACTTGAATTGAATAGCAGTCAAAGCATCATGCTGGGTTTAGAATAATGTATTTTTGAAAAAAAAATGAAAATAGGAACAATGCTGATTGTAGATCCATCAAAACGGGCCTTTTATGCAGACTCATACATTTCTGGTGGGACTGAAAATTGGTGTAGCCAATGGAGAAAGTAACAGGTTATTCTTAGAGAACTGGGAATGGATTCACCATTTGACCCAGCTATCCCACTCCTCCGTCTATACTGAAAGGAGTTAAAATCAGCACACTATAGTAACTCAGCCACATCAATGTTTATAGCAGCCCAATACACAATAACCAGATTGAAGAACCAACCTAGATACCCTTCAGTATATGAATGGATAAAGAAAATGTGGTATACATACACAATGAAATATTACTTAGCATTAAAAGAGAATAAAATCATGGCATTTTCAGGTAAATGGATAGAGTTGGAGAAAATCCAAAAATAAATGTGGAATATTTTCTCTGATATGAGGATACAGATTCATAATGGGGATGGGGGGACATGGGAGGAATAGATGAACTTTAGATAGGGCAAACAAGAGAAGGAGGAAGGAAGGGGGCATGGTGATAGGAAAGATGGTGGAATGAGATGGACTTCAAATACCCTAAGTACAGGTATGAAAACGCAAATGTTATGACTCTACTTTGTGTACAACCAGAGACATGAAAAATTGTGTTCTATTTGTGTAATATAAATTGAATTGCATTGTTGTCAAAATTAGAATAAATATTTTTAAAAAGTGGCCTTTTATTCATTTTGGGAGATATCTTTATTATTTCATATATTTACTTTGAAAAATAACACTCATTTAGTGTAATATTTTAAAGGTACTAGAGGATAACAAGTGAAAATCCCTCCTATGCAATCAGTTTCCACTTTATAATACCAGTTTCCTCCATCCCAACATAGATCATCCATCATCTGTCCAATCAATATTTCTGTAATTCCTGCTCTGTATAGAGGCAAAATACAGTGGTTCAGAGAGCATTGAATCCCACTTCTGACACCTGATAGCCCCTGGCAGGGGGTCAATCCCCAGCAGTCTCATCTGTGAAGTAGGTATAGCGACAGTTGCCTCAGGAATGACAGAGAGGAAATATATAAGGTGGTTGGTAGAGACGCACGTCCCATGGCTACTGCTGTGAATAAGACCACCTGGGGCCATCCTCAAGAACTCTGCTCCAGAGTCCCTCAGGATTTGCATCTTGGTTCCCCCTTCTCATTTCCCCATTTTGAATTGGGCTACTTCTCTTGCTGCTGACCTAGAATCCTATGTCACCACTTCCCACCTAGGGGCCCATCCAGAGGTCAGGCCCCTCCAGCACCCATGAGAAAATGTCACTGCATCATACCATCTTTGAGAGTTTTCACCCAAATTCTCAAACTTTGCATTCACCAGAATTATCTTGTTAGGTGCAATAAAAACCAATTGGGTTTTTGCCTAATGTTCTGGACCAGTGGTGTTTAGCCAGGGGAGAGAAAAGGAATAATTGTTTACCTCTTTCATGAAGACAAAAATCAAAGAAAAAAAAAAAAGACAAAAATCAGTTTCCACAATCCCAGAAGCTACCATATAGTGAGGCAGGAAATAGAAGTTTAATACTTCAGACCCTTTTTTTTTCTAGTGACAGGAGCTAGAAGTCTATAAACCTAAGTATCCCAATAATAAAATGTTATTACTTGGTATTTCCTAAGAAGCTGTCAAGACCAATTCAAGGTCAAAGTATCATTTTGGAAGCCAGACTAGACAATAGATTGATCCCCTAGGGCAGGTACAAAGTTTTATACTTTGTGGGCTGGTTATTCATAGCTGGGAGGTCTGTAAAGCCCAGTGGAAAAGAGAACAGACCTGGCCCATGCCCAGGATCTACCACTTCCTAACTGTGAACCATGAGTGAGTGACTAAACCTTTCTGACCTTCAGTTACCTCACCTGTAAAATGGGGCCACAACATTCTGCATCCCAAGTATGGGAACCAGTGTGTGGTAATTTAACAAGTTAGCTGTAATTAATCACAGAACACAATTGTCAGTGGGGCAAGGCAAGGATTAAATTGGGCAACATTCTACTGTTTAAAGAAACTCCTCTAATATATGCAAGGACTAAAGCAGAGAGGAGCTTATTCCTCAGCAGAACCAGAAATGAGGGCAGTTGTCATATCAAGATTTTTCTTAAACCTTAGCTATCAGCATTTTTGGAGGAAAATCTGCTGGCACAGCTGCTATCTACATGGATTCCTTAATGATAGGGATGTCAGGATGTTGGGCTCTGCTAGGGTCCAATAAGCAGCTGGGCTTGTGAATGTGAATAATTCAGATTTTTCTTTGTGATCTTTCAAACTTCCGCAGTCTTGTTCCCCAGGTCATGACATATTATGAAAAAGGTGTGATTCCATTAATGGTTGGACCTCTCGTTGGCCATATGCTCTTAAAAGACAGAAAAAAACAAAATAAATAATAAAATAAGATTCTTTGGAGGTGACTACTTATTCCCATTCTGTGTATGGTTGTTTCAAACTATCTTTTAAAAAAAATGCTTGAATTAGTTATACAAAAACTTAAAATTTAATCAATAATGATTCAGATGTCCTCTGCCACCTAGGGTAATATGCAAATTGATGTTGCCCTCATTTTCATCATTGATATTTTTATAGCAGCTTGTGGGACTTGATAGCTTGTGAAATTAATACAGTCATTACCAAGGCAATTTGATGGGTAATGATCCATTATTGTCTTTATTTCAATGATACTAATTATCCTGGTGGCCCTGGCTGATAGCAAGTGTTATATCTGAAAAACAAGTGAACAGTCGCAACACAGGGTTAGTGCCAGTGGCATGTGCTGATTTTCATCTTTCTGTTGAGAGATGGCTTATAATACGATTGGCAAAATGATCTCTTTTACTGAAAATATGTTTCAGATAATGGAGAATTGATTGAGATCCTTGGTTCTACCTGTAATCAAACTGCAGTTGAACCTCAAGTTGCAGATATTTGTATCCTAATTAGTGAGGAAATGAAGCTTGAGGTCAACACTGAGAAATTGGTGTGAGGGAGACAACTGAGGTCCCAGGTTCAAGTCTAAACTCTGTTGCTCACTGATGTGTGAATTTGAGTCAATTACATGACAAATTCTTTCCAGGGTTGTTGGGAAGGCTAAAATGGGTCATGGGTGGAAAGTCTTGTGAATGTAGAAGCCATGCAGGTGTCAGTTACATTCAGTAACAACAGTGGACTTATCTGGAGTAACACAGAAGGCAAAGAATCATGGCATTTCCCCTCACTAGGGGAGGATCATGGGTGAATGCCCCTGAGCTTTAGTTTCTGCCTCTGTGACATTGCAGAATCACAGTAGCTATGGTACAGGGGATCATGCATGTGAAGTCCCCCAAATATTACTGAATGAATGTCAGGCATTAGCTGATAAATTCACCAATGAAGACAGAGCTTTCCAGAGCCTCCTGAGAAATGGACACTTGAAAGATTTCAAGACACATCTGACCAAGAAAACTACTTGACTGTTCTTAGAAATAAACAGCATAGGTTCATCTGAAAAGGAACTTGTCCCCTGCTGCCTCTGACCCAGACCCCATGTATACAGCATCTTTCCTTTGCCTGTGGGGAGCTGAGGAACCAGAAACACTGACTACCCATACTGTCTTGAGTAGATATGTCCCCAGAGTATCAAGTTCTCTCAGAAGAATCATTTAGCCCAAACCTCCAGCACTCTTGGCCTTCATATTTGGCTCACAGGCAGCCTGGGTTTCTGGGTTTCCTTGGTCCTGTTCCCTGCAGCCTATTAGAGGCAACTCTATGGGGAGCCAAGAATCCCTTTAACACAATGTTATGAAGGCCACCATCCATTATTTATGAGCCACAGCCTGGTGGTGAGTGTCGAGCTATTTTCCACTAGATATTCCAGTCACTGTCATATGGGGGAGCTAGCTCAGCCTCACCCTTCCCAGGGCTAGGAGAGTGGCCCTCACCTCCCCTTTCCTGGTGAGGCATGGGAATCTGTACTTACCACATTGCCTGGGTGAGCCTGGTGCACAGATATTAAGCACATCTGTCCTGGAAGTGGTTCCCAAACTAAGATATACGTAATCCGCCCAGGGTTAAGTTGCAGATTCAGATTAGTAGGATCAGAGATTATGTACATCTAACAAGCTTCCATGCCTTCCCAAGCTTCTGGTGCCTGGACAACACTGAGAATAGTGCCCAGGACTATAAGAAGGGAAAGAGGAGCTATTGGAAAAAAATTGTTTGATACTTCAGACCCTTAATAAAGGATACTACCAACAGATATTGGGGAAGGAAGTAGATGAGCTGGTGTCTGAGTTGCAAGCACCTCTCACCCCAGTCACCATGATGGAGTCCAGGAGTCACCTGCAGCCTTTCTCTCTCCCAGGTCTTCCTTCAAGGCAGATGTGGTCTCCAGGCTATAGAAGCATTGAAAGAAGCTGGATCTCAGAATATCATTCTCTCCCAGGCAACTTGCAAGAGCTTTTTATCTCACCAGGAATTCAAGAATCTGAAGGTACTGCTCAGTGTTGGCTTGCAGACGCTGATCCTCCAGATGTGGGATGAGCAGAAAGTGCCACCCATCTCCCTGGACATTGCTTAAGCTACTGGCTCAAGGACCACCTAAGCAATGTGATGATGATTTGCAAGTAATGTTCTGCAGGATATTTTGATTATTTCTCAGGCATATTTGAAGTGGCAGCCTTGATCTAGGTATACACAATGTCATCCATGCCTTACCAAGCCTATTCATGATCTCAACCTATCCCCTATCTGAGGAAATCATTCTCCAGGGTGAGCAGACAGGATATAGGTAGGTCCCAGCTTGAGGTCTTTGGGACGCAAGCTCCAGTTGATTCTACAGATTGAGTCATCCTGGGTCACAGCTTCAGTGATCTCTTTAATCTGGATTTCCTCTCTGCCACCTGCATAATGGAAAGAAAACAGCATGGCTGTATTTTCAGGACAAACAAGGCCTGTGTTCAAATCCCACCTCTTTCTCTTACTAACTGGGAAAGGAGAGACACATAGTAAGGGATTTAGTAAGGAAGGAAGCACATGGCAAATGCTCAAAAAAATCTACCTACTGTGACCTTGACATTGTTATTATGAATGCTACTACCAGAATTCAGTTTATATGAACTTGTGAATTCAACTATATGCACATGACAAAGGCAGGAAAAGGAGAAAACATAAATAACTGAGATATTGTGAACAACTCCATTGATCCACAACACTTTCAAATATATGTTGCCTTGGGATGATTTGGAAAAGAGATTTGGATTAGGGCCATTTTCTCCTTTCCCAGGGCCACTCCCTGCTTCCTTTCCTTTCTTTCTCTCAGCTGTGTAGGGAGGGACCTCCTCGTGTCCTCTCCATCCCTGGCAGATTCACTGCATAGCTGCCCAGTGCATTCAGAAGAACTTGGCCATATTCCTGGCAGTCAAGGACTGGCCATGGTGACAGCTCTTTGATTCCCTTCAGCCACTGCTGAGTGCCACCATCGGGAATGATCAGCTTCAAGCCAAAGAGGTCAGTCCACGTACAAGCAGAAGGGTGGATGTTTCTTCCCTGTACCCCATCTGGCACCTAGAACCTGGTGTCTTAATCCTGAGCACTTTTGACCTGGAAATGCTCCTCCAAGCAGCCCTCAATGCCTCCTTCTGGGTGCCTCCATTGACACAGGCCATCGTCCAACTTCACTATCTTCGTATGCACAAGCACATGCACACACACACACACACACACACACACACACACACACACACTTTGTTCTTTCTTTTGTAAAAAGTGAATACTATGCCAGTTGAGCATCAGCATTCTGAAAATCTCAACAGGTAAAATAAAAGCAAATATTCCCAAATCTGAAAATCTCTGAAATCCAGAGCACTCTGGCCCCTTTTGTTTTGGATAAGGATGCTAAACCTATATATTCTCCTTACCACCTTACATTTTGCACTTAAAAATATATTCTGAAACTGCAAGCAGTGGTGCATGCCTGTAATCCCAGTGGCTAGGAGGATGAAGCAGGAGGATCTCAAGTTCAAACCAGCCTCAGCAAAAGTGAGGCACAAAGCAACTCAATGAGATCCTATCTGTGAATAAAATACAAAATAAGGGTGGGGATGTGACTCAGTGGTTGGGTGCCCCTGAGTTCAATCCCTGGTACCAATATACCTAAATGTGTGTGTATATGTGTGTGTGTGTTTACATATATTAAATATTTATGTGTGTGTGTGTGTGTGTGTATGTATATATATATATATATATATATATATATATATATATATATTAGTTTTATATATATATATTAGTTTTAAATCAGTCTTGTTCATTTTCCTCTGTACAGTGACATGATCCTCTCTGTGTGGATGTAGTTTATTTCCCCTAGCCTTCAGTGAGCATGTGAGCTTCTCCCAATGGTGGCATCATAGGTTAGGGCAGGGGAACTGGCAGAAGAGTGCTCTACCTTGGAGAATGAAGCACTGAGCACATGTCCACAGCAGCCTGTCCCATCTCAGGGTGAACAATGGACCCCTTCTGGGGATTGACACACATCTCCTAGACTGGGATGCTTTGGCCAGACTGATATGAGAAGATATGTGGACTTTTTAAAATTTGTTTATTTTTATGTGGTGCTGAGGATTGAACCCAGGGCTTTGCATGTGCTAGGTGGGTGCTGTACCACTGAGCCAAAACCCCAGGCCAGATGTGGACTTTTCGAAATGGTGAAAAATAAGTCCTTTGGAACTGAGCATTTAGGCATCATTACGACATGCTGGCTGGTCACCACACCATTCCCCAACCATTCTGTTTTAGATATATTAATTAATTAATCAATTAATTAATCATTTATTTTGAAGTGCTGTGGTTTAAACCCAGGACTTTGCACATGCTAAATTTTATTTTTAATTGATAAATAATAACTCCACCTACTTATGGAGCATGAGGTAGTGTTTTCATGTAAATATTAAGAATGATGAAATGAGACTAATCCATCACCTCATATACTCAACTTTTGAGGGTATGGTGAAAACATTTAAAATCTTTTAGCAATTTTGAAACATATAAAAGCATTGTGGTTTATTTGCAAGAGATCACTAGGCCATATTTCTCTTTTCTGAGTGCCATTTTAATCCTCTGAACAAGAGTGGGATGTGAGTTTCTGGCCTGGAATGGTTTCTGGTACAGTGTCTGTTTTTGCAGGGGGAGCTAACAATGCTGAAACAGAAGCTAGAAAAATCAGAAAAGTTGAGGACTGAACTCCAGCAGAACACAAGCAGGTCAGAGAGCCAGGTGTCTATCTACATGCCATCTCACAAGTCCCTTTTCGGGGCTCCATAGGTGTGGAATCAGCTGAAGGGAAGAGTGACTACCTGCCTCATGCTCTGCTTCTTGCTTCACACACCCTGGGAAAGATATGTGAGGCATGTGCCACTGTTATGTCCATTTCACAGAGGAGAAAACTGAGGCTCTGGGAAATTGTGTAAAACTAATTTAAAAGTGAGATTCATGCCAACCTCATCTGCTCTAAAGGAAGAATTTCTTAAATGAGTCACAGAAGCACAAGGGAAAATGACAATCTGACTACCCTAAAGTTAAGAAATTCCATTGATCAAGACATAAAGACACAATATGTATTTGGAGTAAAAATGGGCAGCTCATAAAACTGTCAAAGAGAAACCACAAAATGTAAATAACTTCCTCATATCAATTTGAAAACAAACATTCCAGTAGGAAAAAAATGGTTCAAAAATATAAATAAGAATAACCTTGGAGTTGTGTAGGAGGCTCTTATTTCAAAAGTTCATGTGGTCACCAACTCATATGGCCGATAAAGTCATGAAAAGATGTTAATTTAACTAGCAAGCAGGAAAGGCAAATGATCACAAAACTAGGTACCAGGTCACATTTCAGACTGGCAAAACCAAAAAGTTCGATGTAGCCAAATGTTGCCCAAGATGCACAGCAGCATGAACTCTCTGCACTACCAAGGGGAGTCACACTCAGTCTCACTGCTCTTTTTTTTTTCTTTTTTTATTGGTTGTTCACAACGTTACAAAGCTCTTGACATATCATATTTCATACATTAGATTGAAGTGGGTTATGAACTCCCAATTTTACCCCAAATGCAGATTGCAGAATCACGTCGGATACACATCCACAATTTTACATAATGCCCTATTAGTAATTGTTGTATTCTGCTACCTTTCCTATCCCCTACTATTCCCCCTCCCCTTCCCTCACATCTTCTCTCTCTACCCCATCTACTGTAATTCATTTCTCTCCTTGTTTATTTTCCCATTCCCCTCACAACCTCTTATATGTAATTTTGTGTAGCAATGAGGGTCTCCCTTCATTTCCATGCAATTTCCCTTTTCTCTCTCTTTCCCTCCCATCTCATGTCTCTGTTTAATGTTAATCTTTTCTTCCTGCTCTTCCTCCCTGCTCTGTTCATAGTTGCTCTCATTATATCAAAGAAGACATTTGGTATTTGTTTTTTAGGGATTGGCTAGCTTCACTAAGCATAGTCTGCTCTAGTGCCATCCATTTCCCTGCAAATTCCATGACTTGGCATTGTCTATGGAAGATGAAGATGTTCATAGCTGATGGCCAGCAATCTCAATTCTATGGATATGTGCTAGAGAATACCACCCATGTGTCTACGAAAAGCCAGAGTGTTCATAGCAGAAGCATGTGCAGATCAAAGGGATGTAATGCCCAGGTGGGAGTTTGTTAATAGGAGGATGGGTGGGACACAGTTATTTACTTTAAAAATGAGTTCCCCAGAGGGAGAGTGTGTGAAGACACTCCAAGCTATGGCCCCCACATTAAATCCAGTTCATGTCCTGCTTTTTTTTGCAGATAAAATTTATTAGAGCCCATTTATTAACTTCTAGAATAAGGGCACCTTCCTGCTAGCCTGATTGGGCTGAGTGGCTGCAACTGGAAACCATATGGCCTGCAAAAAACTAAAGATTTACTAGTCCTCTCTTTCTTTTCTTTTCTTTTCTTTTCTTTTCTTTTCTTTTCTTTTCTCTTTCCTTTCTTTTCTCTTTCCTTTCTTTTCTCTTTCCTTTCTTTTCTCTTTCCTTTCCTTTCCTTTAATTTCCTTTCCTTTAATTTCCTTTCCTTTCCTTTCCTTTCCTTTCCTTTCCTTTCCTTTCCTTTCCTTTCCTTTCCTTTCCTTTCCTTCTTTTTGGTACCAGGGATTGAAATCATGGGTGCTTAATCACTGAGCCACACCCCCAACACTTTTTCATATTTATTTTGATACAGGGTCTCACTGAGTTGCTTAGCGCTTGGATAAAGTATTGAGGCTGGCATTGAACTCTCAATCCTTGTGCCTCAGCCTCCTAAGCTGCTAGGTTTATAGGCATGTGCCATGGCACCCAGCTCTACTAGTTGGAAATTTACAGAAAAATTTCCTGATCATTAGAGAGTCATCAACATTAATTGCCCTTGCAAATATGATATGAAAGGAAAGATTAAACTATAGAGGAATATTTAAAATATTATAGCCTGGATATTTAAATTTGTATATTACTGTTTTAATCCATTTTGTGCTGCTATACCAAAATGCCATAGACTAGGTAATTTGTAGACAATTGAAGTTTACTTGGTTCATGGTTCTGAAGGCTAGGTGGTCCAAGATCAAGTGGTCATATCTGACAATGGCCTCTTTCTGTCATCATCCCCTGCTGAAATGCAACACACAATGAGAGGGCTGGTAAGAAAGAGGAAGAGGGACCGTCTTCACTTTCATGAAAAACTGGTTGTAACCACATTAATCCATCTATGAGGCCTGCACTGTCATTCCCTCTGTAAGGTCATACTTCTCAGCACTGCTACACTAAGGATCAAGTCTCCAACACAATAACATGGGAGGAAACACATTCAAACCATAAAAATTACTATATATTTGTTATATGGCTATATAGCTGATGGTGTAAAAAGATTGATGGGAAAAATAAAACTAAATCCAGTGCAGTGGTTTCGTGGGTACCAAAAGGGCCATGTGATTGGAGGTCATGTGTTTGTGTGCGTGATTGCAATGCTTCTATTTCCCCTTTTTGTTTGAGTGTTATGTTCACGAACTGCAGATGTATGAAAGAACTACAAAGTTCTGGCCCCCAAGAAATGCTCTAAAACTCAAAGGCAGACTCCAATTACATGGTGTGCCCCTAGTAAGCTCTGGGTAGAACAAAGAAGAGCTGTTTGGGCTGGGGTTGTGGATCAGTGCTAGAGCACTCACCTTGCACATTCAAGGCCCTGTGTTTGATCCTCAGCACTACATAAAAATGAATAAAAACGAGCTGTTTGAAGCAAAGCTGAAGTTTCAACTAGAATTTTCTGTCCATAACTAGAGTGAGGTGAGGGAAACACTTGTCTGAGGGACACAGTTTAAAGGGTTACCAAAAATATAAGCAAGGTAATTGGTATTTTAGTGCAATATCTTTAAATTGCAAATGAATGCAAAAATCCATGATGAGCAAATTATTGACATTTTAAATAAATGTAGAATTTGTGGCTCAGGATTAGGATCAGGAGGATGTGGTGCCCTGTGTGACTTTATTTAATAAAGTTTTGAAGTTTTCATGATTGTGGAAGTTTTTGCACTCATTTAAAATAAATATTGCATTAAAAATATTCACATTTTCTGAGTGTCTTAGAACTTCAGAAAATTTTGTACAATGAAGAGTATACTTAGCTCATCCAAGGTCCATTTCTGTTTCTTCATAAAGCCAACAACATCTTTTAGAGTTCAGATGAATTACAAATGGAACCCACTTATCCATCCACTCAACAAATATACGTGAGTTTCTCCTATGTGTTAGATATTGGGTGAGACAACATGGATGAAGCTAGGAACAAGGTTAAATCTCTGTCCTAACAAACTCTAGAGGCAAACAGACAGAGACAGAACAAATGTCAACTAGCATTAGATTGTGAATTGCTATGAAGATAAAGCAAGGGAGCTGACCATAATGGGAGGGCAAATGAGCAGCTTCGTCTAGGAAGGCTTCCATTGAAGGGGATGTTCCATTATAGATCTGCATGATTTGATGTAGCCATTTATGTTCATATCTGAAAGATAGAATAGAAATAGTGAGTCAAAATCCTGAGGTATCCTGGGATAGTATTTGTTACCTCAGTGGAAACTATAGGCTTCTCTACCTGTGAGTCCCTGACTTATTATTATTGATATGATTGCTTGGTTTGGATGAGGGAAAATTGAACCTGGAACTGGATTTATGGTACAGCCAACAGAATTCTCTTGTGAACAGCAAACATTGGATCAAGATATGTGATGTCAAGTTCTGGAAGGAGCTATCTCTGGCACCTCTTTATCCTCCCTGGGGGATTGTAACCATGTTCCCTGTACAGAGTTCTTGACTTCCCTTGCAACCCCCCATAGCCACATCAACCATGTCCAGCCATGCAGTGGCTCCTGGAAAAAATGGCCACATCCATGCAGAGGGTTAAGAGAAGTTAGGCTGAGATGTTGCATCCTGAGCCTGTCACTCTCATGGAGAACACTGCCATGAGGAGGAGAGATGTCACACATATTCATCATAATCAGGGGTGTCTGTAGAGAGCTGACCTTGCTGGTGGTAGTGGCAATGTGTAGAGTGGGGACATGGGAAATCAGAGTAGGAAGGGTGGCTATGAATCTTGGTGACTTCCTTATAGAAATTTTCTCCTCCAAGCTGACATTTGATGTGGTAATCTATCACAAGCTATCAGGTCAGACATGGGGATTTGCAGTGCATTGGCTGCCGGGGAGATTGGGAGGGAGGAGAAAAACCTTCTTAGCATTCAGAGGAACAGATTTGGGGAAACTTGAAGAAGGAACAAAGGAAGTTCAGGGTCTAGGACCTGAATGGAACAATTGAGTGTTGGTGCCTCCAGAATGCTCTGCCCAGGTTCTTGGCACCTTCATTTGTGTCACAGGGTTGCAAAAAATATGTATGGGGATTTAAACAAATGAGATAAACTTTCAAAGCCAAAAATATCAAAGGATAATAAGTTCCAGGAGAGTCACCGATCCTGGCCTGCATTCACCAGATCTCTGGGAGAGGGAGATGGAGTCAGATGGTGGATGAAGCTCAGAGGACAGAAGGGTGGTTATGAGGAAGCACTAGAAGTCAGACAGCCTGGGCTGGACACCCTCTACTCTGATACTTACCATATCATCTCACCTTTTGTTGCCTCTGTTTCTATTCTGTACAAAGATGATGATCAAAGAACCCTTCTTGGAAGGTACAGGATGGTCTGAAAAGGAAACAGAATTTGTAAAGTGCTGAACATAAGCTCTTTGTTGTGTGCAGGGTCAACAAAATCAGATTTCTGTGCAGAAAAGTACAAGCCAAGAATAAAAGGTCACTGTTTATTGCTGTCTGCAAGGAAGATGGTGTGTAGGTTTGAGAGTTCTTTTTTAAATTAAAAAAAATAAATTTTTATTTGATTCCTAATAATTGTTCATATTGATGGGAACAGTGTGACTTGTAAATACATGTATGCAGTGTAATGATCAGATACAAGCCATTAACACATCCATCACCTCCAACATTTGTCATTGCTTTGTGTAAGGCATGTTCAAACTCCTCTCCATGAACTATTCTAAAGTATATAGTTAACTATTGTCAATCATAGTTACCTTATTGTCTGATACAATATTAGAAATTATTCCTCCTGTCCATCTGTACTCTGGTACATGTTAATCCTCTTCTCTCTGTCCCCATGTCCTCCACCCCCTCCCCAGGCTGCAGTATGGATTCAAGAATTCTTGAATATAAATATAAGGGTGTAGGACAGAAGCAAGTCAAGGTGTGGCACCCCTGTGGCTTACTTGTCTTTCTTCCCAACTCAACTGTGAGATCCCTGGTGCACCATAGAAGGTCACAGGATGTCTTTCATATTCATGAATGACCAGCAACAGTGACAGCTTCAGGAAAACATTTGTGTCAGCATTTAACTTCCATCAAATCCCAGTCACCACAGCCATTCCAGGCGGTAGAAGAGACCCACATGCAGGATGCCTTGAACTTTGTACAAAATGTACAGCAAATTCATTCCTCCCTGTCCCTCTTTCTCTCAGGGGTTCTTGGAGTCATTGTCCCTAAGCAGAAAAAGCATTTCTACTGCTTTGGCCAAACTCTGGATCGAGGGAGGTTTTCACAATGATGTCTAGTGAATTGATATTTGAGGAATGTGCAAAGACACTTTTGGATTGGTGAACCAGCCTCTCCCCTTCATTAATTTGTTTTCATTCTGCATTCACCTAACAATCCTGGGAATGATGCCCAACCCTCACCTCCATGGACAAAGCCCCTGACCCCACAGCATTTGGGGAGGAAGAGGGATTAGTGGGGACCTCAGCACATCAGGGACCACCTGTCTCTCTGAAAGATGTTCTGTCATTTCTTTACTCAACAAGACTAATAGTCCTGTAGGCTCCAGGCTTTGGGTTCTGTGAAACTCAAAATTAATGTATTAAATTTATCATGTGTTCCCCTTGCACAGGCCATGTAGCACAAATTAAATTTCACAGTAATTGGCTAAGGTGGAAAGAATCCACCAATCCCTGTGTTGGAGATCAATACTGACTTTAGGGACAAGGTGGTGGAGGTTAGTTAGGGGTGTGATCCTGGGTATTCCTGGGTTGCACTGGGCTGAATTGTGTGGCCATGGCTAAGCAGGCTTCCCCCAGACCAAGTACTTTTTCACATCCATTAGCCTAATCTAATAATTTGAAGCCCAGTGTGAGGCCAAAATTAGGAGAAGCCTCCTCAAGTTGGATGGTGATAATTTCTAAACTAGTTGTTCAGAAGATCACCCTGGAGCAGGGTGAAATGTGGGTTACTGGACTCTGCCTCAGAGACAGATTTTGAGGAATCTGAGGGTCCTGAAATTTGCATTTCACAAACACCTTAGGTAATGGCAACCTAAGTACCTCCCTAGTGCATTTTATTCATTTATTTCTGGGGTACTAGGGATTTAAGCCAGGAGTGCTTTACCACAGAGCCACATACTCAGCCTTTAATTTTTTTTTTTTTTTAGAAACAGAATCTTGCTGAGTTGTTCAGGGTCTTGGTTTTGAAAGTTGCTGAGACTGGGTTTTGATCCTTCTGCCTGAGGATCCCAAGCCTCCCAAGTCAGATTACAGGTGTACATCCCACACCTAGTTCCCTATTGCATTTTAAAGACAGTTAAAGAAAGGTCTAAGGGTGCTTCATTTAACAGGCAACAGGAAGCACCCTGGGAGAATCCCTCTATTATTAGCTAACTGGTGGCCCTTACTTGGATCTGAGAGATCTGGGTTCAAACCTCATCTACATGATATATGAGTTCGCAATTCTTTCCCCAAGCTTCCCCTCTTCTATGTTTCTATTGAAATCTTCATGTTGAGCTGAGCAGTAGCTGAGGTGCTGAATAAGATGGGAAATGATGAGATGAGGAGGGAATGGAGGACATAGGGTGAATAAAACAGCCCCCAATTTTGTTGCTCTTTTTCCTGACTCTTTTTGAAAATTAGCACATTTTGTTTGCTGACTACAAAAGTGGTTAAAAATTTTGACAATATGAAAACATTACAAATAAGTTGGAGTTCCCTGTGAGCCCATTCCTGTAGGAAAAATATGAAATCCCCACGGAGAGTCTGGGAGTATTTTGTTCTGTGCAAACACAAACAAATGCAGGATCACTTGGAACATTTTATTTGGCAGCCTTGGATAATTGACCTTGGGGATTTTTTTTTTCAGAAAGAACATGCAGATGTGCATCTTCCTTCTTTGTGGGTCTGCTGACTGACTTCGAGCCAGACTGACCGATGATGGTATCAACACCGACAAGCTCAGAAAAGCAGAGCTGTTCCGTGATTATGGGATCATATGGCTTCTGTCTGTAAAACAACCCAGTCAGCCTTGAGTACCATTCATGATACAGGGGCTGATGGGATGGAGGATCTGGGACATTTTACAACAATACCTAGGGCATAGCTTCAGCAAACCGGGGGAATTAAGACCTTATCTAACTCAATGCATTTTGCTCTTCAGGTGACCAAGGCCTGAGAGGGGAGACTGTCCAAGGTCACACAACATGTTTTTCATTGCATCTGGACTTCAACCCAGTACCCTGCCTCTCTTATTTATTTTTTCTTTCTCTGTCTTTTGCCTTTACTTTTTGTGAATATTTAAAGGGCATTATGTAATGTGTTAGTATATATATATTTGATGTACACAGCAAAATGATTTAAAATGTTACACAAATTAACTGACTCATCATCTCATATAGTTGTTTCTTTTCTTTTTGTGGTGAGAGTACTAACATCTGCTTTCTAGGTCAATGAGCTGCCCCAGGATATTGGCAGCTGCCTTCTGAGGGCTTCTCAATCTCCCCCTCATCTACAGGGCCACTGCTTATCTTCTTGGCAATAAACTGTCAATCAGTATGCACTTTGGTGGCATAAACTTGAAACTTTAAGCCTGCATTTAGAACAATAATACCACAGAAGCCCTGATCCATTGGGTATTTAAAATTGGTCAGTTCATTGGAAAACAATAACAAAAAATAAAAGCAAAATTCAAGTTAGTATTACTGGGAATTTGTTAAAAATGTATATTTTTAAACTTAAAACACATATAGCTTCTTACCCTGAGTTACCTGGGTACTGGGTAGGAGTGCATCCTTTTGCATATGAACTTCTGATTCAAGTTCTGCTCTTTTCTCTCTTAATCCATACCCTTAATATACTACCAATATAATTTCCAGCCTTGACTTTTTTTATTTTTGTATTTTGGGTACTATATCAGGGGCTGGGACTTAGAGAAAACAGGCACAGGCTTCACAATCACATTCAACAACAGTGATAAGCACTGTATAATGCAAAAACATATTATCTTCTACCTTTGTTATGGACCATTTTCTGTTGATATAATAAAATAGTTGAAGCAGGATTCTTTACTGAGGAAATAGGTTTATTTAACCCACAGATTCTCCCCATCATCCTTGGGGGATGATCTTCTGTCTTGGTGGTTAAGAAGAGCTTTCATTAAAGTAGCTATTTTTATTGAGAGTTATTATGTGACAGTCACTGTATAATGCAACAAATATGAAAGATGAAAGATGGTGGCTCTGTGAACAAGACACTCTTCTATTCCTAGGACTATTTTAAATATGAATTTTTAAAAAGGTGAAACCTCTGCAGTTACATCTTTTTAATTTCAAGCTTGATTCCATCTTAGTGTACCTGTGACTTCTGGTTAAACAAACAAACAAACAAAAAAACCTGTGGATAGCAAGTTGGTCCATGTCCCCTCACCCGCTCCTCTGCCCGACTGCTCTAAAGCTTGCGCCCCAGGGGTGTCAGTCCCGCGGTGGTTCTGCTCTCTGGGCCTGTGGAGACTGGGGACTGGGCCCAGGCTGCAGCCCCGCATGCGTGGGAGCACCGCCTCCCCTGCCGCAGGCAGGGCAAACCGCTGGGAGGTACAGGAGGCAGCGCAGAGGAGGTCCCCAGTGGTGGCCAGTGGCAGGGCTGGAAGAAGCCAGAGCCGACCTCTGCAAGCTGAGGCGCGGCAGCTCCCTCGGCCTGAGACCTCCGCCTCCCCAAGGCGCAGCGAAGAATGAGCAGGCGCCTGTCCCAGGCTCTGGGACAAGGGCCAGGGCCAGGCTTCCTCCCAAGCAGCGGAGGCGCGGGGGTCGGTCTCTGTGGTGGGGCAAGGCACCTTCAGCGGTGACCAGGCTCGGGTGCAGGTGCCTGGTCTACTGAACTGGCCGCTGGGAGAAGGATGAGGAGGAGGAGGAGGAGGAGGAGGACCCTTGTGGGGGCGGTTGCCAGGCCTCCCCTCCCCCGCACACGTCGGGGCGCTGAGTGGCCTCCAGAAGAGGAAGTTCTGCTCCCTAACCAACAGTGCAGCTGCAGATCCCAGGAGTCAGGTATTTGAGGCGTGATTGCCCTGTGGGTGGACAGTGGAGGGTGCAGCATAGGCACCAGGCGTCTGCCAGGTGGGTGGTGAGGTGCGGGTGCTTGTCGGCTCCAACCTCCTTGCTTCACCCACTGCAGCTGCCTCAGCCTTCCTGAGAGGTGGGAGACCTTCCACCCTTTTGGGAAACTTCTGAGGAGACACTTGCCCCCTTTCCCCCACCACCACGAATGTTAAGAGACAGTTGAATAGAGACATCGAGGAGATTAAGTGGACCTTCTACAACTTCTTGGACCTCGCCATCCTCCTGGTGGGGGAGGGAGACCACATTTGATCATCTCACTGGGGTGCGGAAATGGAAGAACCCACCTTGCAGTTTTTCTGCAGTGTGGTTTGTGGGATCTACTCCCAGGAATGAAGAGAAGACTTTTAACAACTTGATGAAGTATATAAAGCCTAATTGCAGGAAGATATCACAGGACATAAAACTAGCAATCATTTGGAAGGCCACCCAGGTTTCCAGATGTAATTGGGCGAGCATGAAAGAGATACTTTTTAAAAAACACAACACTCCTGTGAGAGAAAAAAATGAGTTTATCCTATTTGTCAAGATTTTGAAAACAGTTCAATGTCTAGTACATTTGTTATAAGATGAGAACTTTATAAAATGTTTTGTCCAAGAGCCTAAAGGATGACTACCCCCAGCCCTGCTGCCCCTGTTGGGATGCTGGATTCCACCTCTGAACCTGAGGCCACCCTCCTTCCCACATCACAAGCTACCTTGAGACTTTCTAAGAAGTTTATCCTTCTCCTTATTCTTAGTGCCTTCAACACCATATGTTCTGGGCAATTTCTTCCTTCCAGACTCTTCAAAATACAAACACTTTGATCTGGGTTTAGAAGATGTATTAATTCTTCATATAGATGCCTGCAAAGGGGCTAAAACTCCTGGAGTCTTCCTGATCCATGGACCTGATGAACATAGACACAGAGGAAAAGAAGACCACCATCTGAGAAATAAGATGCAACCAGATTATGAGAAGGCCCTGCAAGAAGCAAAAGAAAAATTAAAGAAGTCAAAAGAGGAAATACAGGGGTTGGGGATGTGACTCAAATGGTTGTGCTCTCGCCTGTCATGTAGGCACTGGGTTCAATCCTCAGCACCACATAAAAATAAATAAGTGAAATAAAGTTATTGTGTTCAACTACAACTAAAAAATAAATATTAAAAGAGAGAGCAAACCTCTGCCACTAGTCCCTATTCTAAATCTTGTAGGAATAAGTGGTGGAGGACTAGTAGACAGTGACATAAGAAAAAGGGCAAAAATTAAAGAGATGGTGAAACATGCCTGGGATAATTATAAGACATATGAATGGGGTCATAATGAACTCAGACCTACTGCAAGGAAAGGACACTATACTAACATATTTGGAAGTTCACAGTTGAGTGCTACCATAGTAGATGCTTTGGATACCCTTTATATCATGGGACTTCATGATGAATTTCTTGTTGGACAAAGATGGATCAAAGACAACCTTGATTTCAGTGTGAATTCAGAGGTGTCTGTTTGAAGTTAACACTTGATTCATTGGACACCTGCTTGCAGCATATTACCTTTCAGGAGAAGAGATATTCAAGATTAAAGCGGTAGAGTTGGCTGAGAAATTCCCAACTTCTTTTAACACACCTACTGGGATTCCCTGGGGAAGGGTGAATCTGAAAACTGGAGTAGGGAGAAACTGGGGGTGGGCATTTGCAGGTAGCAGCATTCTGGCTGAGTTTGGTACATTACATATGGGATTTGTCCACCTCAGCTACTTGACAGGGGACCTGATTTACTATAAAAAAGGTCATGCATATTCAGAAAGTACTTCAGCAAATGGATCATCCAAATGGCATTTATCCAAATTATTTGAACCCAAAAACAGGGCACTGGGGTAAGTATTATACATTAGTTGGTGGTACGGAGGACAGTATCTATGAATATAGATGGTTGATATCAGATAAAACGGATCATGAGGCAAGAAAGATGTATGATGATGCTATTGAGGCTATAGAGAAACACCTTATTAAGAAGTCCCAGGGTGGTCTTATCTTTATTGAATTATGCAAGAATGGACACTTGGAAAAGAAGATGGGACATTTGGCTTGCTTTGATGGGGGAATGTTTGCATTCAAGTTTGATGGTGCAGTGAGGCTGTGGCTGTCCAGCAGGCTGAAAAGTATTATATCCTCCAGCCAGAAGTAATTTAAACCTGTTGGTACCTAGGGATATTTACTCATGATTCAAGATAGAGTCAGTGGAGCTGGGAAGCAGCACTGGCTATTGAAAAGTACTGCCAGATCAGTGGTGGAGTTTTCTGGAGTCAAAAATATATATTCCTCTACTCCTACAAAAGATGATATATAGCAGAACTTCTTTCTTTATGAAACATTAAAATATTTGTATCTGCTCTTTTCCAGTGATGACCTTTTACCTTTAGATCTCTGGGTGGTTAACAGAGAAGCTCACTCTCTGCCTGTGTTATATTTAGTTAACATCACACTTTCAAGTAATCCTGCTGTTCCATGAAAGCAGCTACAGAAGGAATAGACTTACTTATGTTTTGTTTACATGAACCACTACAGAAACTAGTCTGGAGAAGTGGCTTTTGAAAATCCAGACCTCTAAGTCAACATGACAGGGTGAAACCTCCCTGTAAGGTTTTTCAACTTGTAGATATATCAGATTTGAAATTATTCCATTTTATACCTGACCAAAATATGTTCTGGTACCTGTAGGACAGAGAACAGATGTGCTTTGATTCTTAATGAGGTGGTCACACAAGAAGCACTGTCTGTTACTGCTGTATTGCTAGAGCAATCCAAGAACATAGAGCACCTTGCAGGAATTAGATATGACTTTTGGAACCAATTATATATTTTTTCCTCTCACAGTGGAGCAGCTTTTAAATTAGATACTACACATTGGTTATTACTATTTCTCCATTTAAATGATAGAATAAAATAAGATAAACAAAAACAAAAGAACAGTGTAACTACTTCAGTAGCAAGAAGACTCAAAAATGAAACAGAAGTACCTATCCCTGTCTGAATTTTGAAGTTCCCCATTGGATGAACAGACTAGCAATCATTTCAATCGCAATGAAATTTCTTGGTTACACTTTATTTTTCCTGGGGTATGATCTCACAAAGAATACTCTTCAAGTATTTTTCTCTATCTGATACCATTGAAATTGCTATTTATCAGGCTCTACTTAAGAGCCTGGGTTTAGGATTTTGTGCATGTAATTCAGTCTAGTGTTGATGGCATGACCAAAAGAGAGGGAAGTGCCAGTTTGTTTCTTTACCACATGTTCTTAGAGAAATCCTTGGTTTTGTTGGTAAGATGTTATTCTTCCAAACCCAACATAAGTACCAATTAAATTTTATCCACTTTAATCTCATAATAAATTTAGTAGAGTCAGGCAGCTTACAACTTTATGTGGCTTGATAAAATTCACTATTGGTACCTAGGGAGATTTACTCATGATTTACCATGCAACTCTGAGTTTGCCATGATAAGCTAAGTTACTTTTAAAATTTAGAAAGCAAACCCCAAACACAGTGAAACTTCCTTAAACATTCTATTAGGAATGGGAACAGGGGATCCTTTATTATTTCATCAGATGAGTGAGCTGTTCACACATATTTTTGTTTTTTAGTTTTCCAAGAATATTTATAGACTCCAGAGGGTTAATCAGAATAACTTCAAAATAATTTTGGTGAAAAGAATGTGATTAATTATATTACACTGAAATTGGTTATATCTAAAACTTTTCTTTTACTGTTAATAGATTTTGCATTGATTTAAACAAAACTATTTCTTTATATTTTGGCAAAAGAAACTTAAATTTTATCAAGAATTATATAGTATAAGTTACTATATAATGATTATAATTTTTTGTCCCTTGAATTTCTATGACAGTGAAAGGTACTTTTTTCCTCTTGATTTAATATATTTTCCACTGACATTAATAAAAGTTGAAAACAATATAACTAGTATGTACTCTGAATTTAAATATTTTATGAAACATGTTTGTACAGGAAGCTCACCTTGGAATTCTGAAAGCTTATTTCCTTATTTAGTCGCTTGATTTTTTAATCCTCTAATTAGCATGTAGTAGATTTAAGTTAAGAAAATATTTAATAAATTAATTAAACATTTTTAAAAATATTTTTTTTATTTTTTAGTTGTAGTTGAACTCAATATCTTTATTTATTTATTTTTTATGTGGTGCTGAGGATCACGCTCAGGGTCTCACACGTGCTAGGCTAGTGCAATACTGCTGAACCACAACCCCATCCCAAATAATTAAACTTGTTCTAAGGTTGATCATTTTATACCACAATCATCAGACAATCCTCATAGTTCAGTCAATGATCCATAAATGATAGCCACCCCAAAGTTGTTTAGTGTACATAGAAAATAAAGATGTAGAGCCAGTTGTATTAAATTTCTAAGAGGGTTAAATTTCAGTATCATTACTATTTGAAAATTTAAAATTCTTGCAAAGGGTAGATGACTGTAACTTTAGAAGAGAAAGGGAATATTTGATTCTCAGAAAAAAAATAGCTTTCCTCCTAAAAGCAGCACAAGCCCACTTATGAGTGACTGAAGAATAGTAAAAAATTTGACTTGGAAAAAACCAAGAGTATCTGTGCAGATAGCAGTAATGTCCCCTGACCATCCTTCTACCTCTCTTTCTAGAATAGTGGAGAGTAAAGGGGCTTTATTGACTCCCAAGGTACTCCTTACCAGAGGAGACAGAACTCCTAACACAAGTGCTCTATATTACTTGGATGACTGGAGCTTAAGAGAAGTCAAGGAAGTGTACAAGCAGAGCCAGTTCCAAGTTGAGAGGGACCATTGAAGAGTCTTCTTCACCACTCCCTACCGTCTTTGTGATGATAAGTCTAGAGATTATAACAGTGCTTTTCCTTCTCTGAATACTGAAGGCAATTAAAGTTAGATACAAATGACTGGTCAGTGTCATGTTTTGTTTTTGTTAAAGACTTTGTAAATAACTTTCACTGAGATCAATCTTCATCCAATAATTTGCTTAGTTTCCAATAGTGTTCTTTACTGTCTTCTGTCCTTAATTTTCCTTTGTATTTTGTAGATTTTATTACTCAGATTTGGAACTCATTGATTTATAAGACCTCCTGCAAGGAGCCCAGAAATGCTCCTTTCAGGTGCCTCCTCAAAGAGCTGAACCTTCACTTTGTGTCCGTGGCACATTGTACAAAACAGCTAGATGGATTGGTACATGAAAGAAGAAATGAAACAGAGATATCGGACACCTTCTACATTTATTTCTCTTAATATTAGAATCAAAAGTTTTGGTTCAAAAAAGACTTTTTGTTTTGTTTTATTGTTTTTTATCCAATCCATGTGAAGTTGTTAAAACAAAGGGAATGGGCTCTAACCAAAAAGAAGTCTCATTGCAGAAAAATAAGTCCCCAGTCACAGGGTTGTTACTTTCTTGGTGGTTGCACATGTAATGTCTAGCACCAACTCATTCCTGTCTTTGAGCACCTGTGTCACTATGTAAAACTTATAAACCTCTCACTTTCTCCATTCTCCTTTGCCAAAGTCTTTGTCAAAATTCCAAATTTTTTGATAAAAGCTTACGCTTCCCATTCTCATTATAAAAAAAAAAAACTGTGATGCCTCAGTTTCCCCTTCTTCAAATGGCAGAAGTTATGATGATAGAAATTGTGGCCCCAGTTGTTTGGTGCAGACACTGACAATGTTTGCTGCTGTATCAACATTGTTATGAGAAATCATGGGGTCACTTCCTTTCTTCATATCAACCAATGGGAAAGAAGCACTCCTGTCTCCTTTTTATAATAAAAAAGCTGTATGAGGTCCTGCCATGAGGTGAGGGGACTTCTCCCTTCTCCAGTGATAGATGCGTTCAGTAGTGCCAGGATTTTCTGGGCATGCCCTTTTTATTCATTCACCTGAGGACATCTCATGGTTGGATGGCATGGTGACATTATTGTCAGCTTGCCACTCTGCCTCCTAATTCTCACAGCCTAATGGAGTCAGGTGAGGAGGATAGCCACTGTGTCAGCATCTATAAAATGCCAACATAGTGTCTTTAGTGTCCCCAGAGAACTTATGCTCTTCAAATGTCAGGTACATTCAGAGGAACAGAATTCAGGAGGTCACAGAGAGGATGCAAGGTGTGATGGATTTCTTCTGCACTCATTTCCTGCACACATCCTGGACATTCCTGGGGCAGACATTTCCCAGGAAGATTAGCACAGAGAAGTTTAAGTGTCTCTAATTTGGGAGACCCACCAAGTCAAGTTCCCCAAGAGACTCTCAGCACCAGCTGCATCTGACCTAGATGCATGTCAAAATGACATTTCCCAGGTTGGTTTCCTCTGGAAAGACTTGACATGCTGAGCTCAAGAGCAAAGCAATCCCAGTACTAACTATACTAACTAGGCTCTCAGCTTTGAATACTCATTTCAGGAAGGCAACCCACAAAGTGTTTGTTTTACATTATGAAAGTAATACATAGTCATTATATAAACTTTCTAAATAGAGGAAAGTTGAAAGAAGCAATACAACACTTTATTAATACTGCCACAGTGGCCCCACACCCTCCTCTGTGGATCAAGCTGGAGTATTAACTATAAAAAAAAATAAACTCTTTCTTTATGCATGCCTAAATATTTAAAGAGAATCATTGAAGATATTCACCCAGAACTGAACTGGACAAGGTGGGGGTTACAGGAGGATTTTGGTTGGGAATTAATTTTGAGAAATTTGAAAAATAAATGGGAGATCAGATAAATTGAGGGAAAAATCGACATGATAATGAAAGACTGAATCATACACCCTGATTGACAGGGACACCAATGGGTAGGGGAGTCATAGGATAAAATGATTCTTGAAGGATGGAAAACAGTATCCTCACAGGCCCACTTTGCCACCCAGCCATGCCCTCTGAGCACCTTGTAGAGGGAGCCCATGGGAGCAGGGGTGTAGAAATGCTTTCTGCTGCCATGCTGCATGCTATCCTCATAATTTTTCCTGATAGATGACAGAACTTCTTTTCCACAATGATATTATGTAGCTTGGTGGGAAATTGAATAAGTTTTAATTTCTTAAAATCATATCATCCTCCTTTAACTTAGAGATATAGAAATCTTTAGTAGGTTTCCTTCTTCTAAAGACCATGATCCTACCATCCATTTGTCCATCCACATACCTGTTCATCTGACCTATTATTCATTTATCTCTCTATTATTAATAATTTACGTATTTATTTATCTATTTGTCAATCCATTTATCAATCTATCTATTCACATATCTATCCATCCATCCATGTATGTATGTTAAGGACTCACAGCTTCTCCACCCTTAAGGTTTATGGAATTTCTTTGGAAAAAGAAATATGAGTCCACTTAAAAAGGCAACTGAACAGTGTAAGGCAACGGGTCTTAGAATAATGCGTCATCAAGCACTTTAGACAGTTGGAGGTGGTCAGAACAGGCTTTCTAGAGTAAGTAATTTATAAACTTGCATACTAAACAGATTCCTAACTTGATGTCCAAGATTGAGGTTACAGGGCTCCATGAATACTATGATATTGCATCCAAAAAGACAAGAAAGAAAAAGAGAGGCTAGCCTGGACTCATCCTCACCTGGCCTTCTATCCTGGCCTCTCTGATTCTGTTAAATAGCAGATGAGTGACAGATGAGCTTCAACTGTGTTCAGATGGAGAAAAAGTTTCTCAGAAAGCATCTCCAGCAGTGAAGAGAGGCCAGATTTAGATCTGACATCCAGGAAAGAACTGGAGCTGAAATTAAGAGGGGAGTGGATAGGCTGGGAAACACAGGTATTAGGGAGTGGGTAGATGAGTGATTCATGTGTTGGGGAGGGAGGAGAAGAGGAGAAAGAAACCACCAGCCATTTAATGGTTTTCTACTTCTGCAGCTGTTACAAATTATGGAAACTGTGAGACATGAAAGCCATTTTTTTTCTAACTGTGGGTCTTTTGTTCAAGTACAGACTGCTTTGTGGTATTTAGAGAATACACATTAACTCAGAATTTTCTGAATTCCATTTCTACCTGATCCTTGTAAAAAACACATTACCTTAGGGGCCTTAGATTCTCTTCTTATAGAATACTTCTAAAATAATCATATTAACTACTCCCATTTCCTCTCTTCTGTTGTTACCTCCATGTCTCATCTAGACTAGAACAACAACTATAGCATTTCTCTTGACTAAAACACTCAGGGTCACTCCAGGTGAACTGGGCTGCTTGAAATAATCATACAAGAGACAGAGATACCTTTTCTTTGGGTACTGTGACAGCTCCTCTGACCTTATGGGTCCACAGAAAGAGAGAGAGCACATGCTTCTCCCTTTTACTGGGGAGAAGCCATTCAAATGAGGCAAGAGGTAAGGTGTCAGGGGGTTGAGACTAGCTTCATAATGTCTGCTGTCAGCAGGTTGACTGATATCTAGGAAGGCCACACTCAAAGGCAGACCAAGAGAAGGGGAAACACAAAGGGCACTTCCATGGAACATTGTATACCAAGCAGGACAATGAGGTAGTATTACAAAGGAATAGGTGAGTATAGGTCCTGAAGACATGCCTTCTACTTTCTTGGATAACATTCAAGTCACCATGAAATATAGTGGTCCATCAGAGCCTCTTGCTTCAAGATGGAAGGCATGGGTCCTTCAGAGTGGCTCACCACAATCAACCTACTAACTAGTTTCTTTCCTCCAGCCTCTCTCCTCCACCTACTTCCATGATGCAGCCCAGAGATCTTCAGGAATCTCTTTCAGATTGTTCCCGAATAACATGCTATGGGACTCTCTAGGTGGATTTTCTTTTTTTCTCTTATTTTGTAAATTTAATCAAAATTTACAGTAAGAGAGCTTATCTCCAGCAATTTCCTCTGCTCCCTCCAACATAATTCTACATGTTCTGCATTGTGGAATTTTAAAAAACTCTTCATTGATAGTGATGTCTGTGTGTATTTAGCTGTTTTTATTGCGAGTTTATCTTCAGTAGGAGATTTTTTGGGGGGACTTTTTATTGTTTTTGCTGGGAGTCCTTTGATAGTGGGGCATGGAAGAATTCTACTAGAAGAAACACTTTTGTCCTTTCTTCTGAAGAATTCCCTGAAATGACATTGTGTTTGCACTGGCCTCAGATTTTTGTGAGATATGAAAAAAAAAAAGTTGATCTCTAAGCCCACTAGGCCTAGAACTACAGTTTTGATTTCTTATGAAATGAGTTTCTTCCTCACCTGGAGCTAGAGTGGAAGCAAGCTTTCTTACCACCTGCCACTCCAGTGGGTAGGACTTTTCTTGTCCCTTCCCCATGAGGCAGAGCTCTTTGCAGATCCTGACTGTGAAAGAATCTCCATGCAGTGTTTCTCACCTTCCATGGGTCCACAGGCTTCCCTCCTGTTTCTGGAAATTAAAATAGAATTCCCTGTGCTTGGAGGATGTTCCTGTTTGCCATATAGTATATCAGATTATTGTTCTGACTTTGTGCCTTCTGTATTTCCAGTATCCTGAAATTTCCATTTCTTGAGAACAAAATAGGTATGACAGATGCAATGTAGTCTTACTTCTCTCTAATATAGTCTTAACCAAACTTTCTGAATGAGCATACAGACAGCATGACTCCTGTACCTGTCTCCCATTGTCCGTGGTTATCTCTGGTCTACATTCTAATAGTCTACACTCTTAACTAATGGCATGCTGGTCAATGCCTCAAGCAGCCTGGAATTGTAGCCTTGCCAATTTCCATAGTGTAAATACTTCTACCTTCACCATTTTCAAATGGCTATTGTGGTGTCACTGGACATGGAATTTGGAAGACACATGCAGAATTGTCTCTTGCCGGCATAACTGGACTCTGGTTTGGCTATTACTACCTGTTCTTAAAGTTGTCAACTTAAATGCCACTCTTTGAAAGTCTTCACTAATGCAGATTTTAGTCCCTGAATTATTTTCCTAAACCTAAGCCTTATTGTGGTGTATTGTAATTATCCATTTATTTCCCAGACTCTACCATTGGATGGAAAAGCCAAGGTAGTAGAGATTCTAATAGGAAACTGTCTTACTGTTATATCCACAATCACCCAGCAGAGTTTGGCAAGTGAGGTCAGATGGGATTCCAGATCTACAGAAGTGAAACTCCCTGTTCTCCCTAGTGGAATGATAGTTTTAATGGTCATTCCCAAGATGGACATATTACTATGATACTCAACAGATATCCTAAACTGTGGACACACAGAGAGCCGAGTGCTGAGAGACCCCAGCCATAAAATTTTTGCCTATAAGTACTACCCAGTGATGTAGTACTACCCCTTGAAGAGACTATCAAAATCCAGAGCTAGAAAAGTGGCCTCAAATTATATAAGAGAATAGATAACCTAAGTTCACCTACCTATCCACTGTACCTAACTATCAAGGACATAGATGCAGTCACTCATTTCTTTTCCTGTTTCACATTCTCAATAAATCAACTGTGACTTCAAAGAGTAGATTGAGGTCACATTCTCATGAGGCTTCACAAAGGTAACTCCAGTGTCCCTCAGGCACACTTTTTACTTCACCCATCCTTAAGTCAAAAGAAGCATGGTCCTTCATGGACCACAACTTCTTGGGATGGGTCTTCAGTTAATCCATTCCCGATTAGTGAGTGATTTTCCTTCTACTCATAGTACACACCTGGAACCATCCTCCCAATCAAGTCCAGGTTCTCATCTTTAAGTGACAGAAGGACATTTTCTTTGATTGCTTTCTAATCACACAAATCACTCCTTCCTCCCAGTTATACCCCTCCCCACACTCATTTGCATCCATTACACTTTCTATGATCTTGCAATTCTCAATCATCTTACTCCCCTTTTCGACATAATCTCTAATTCACTAATTTTAATACCTCCAGTCTAATTCCTCCACCAGGCCTTTGAGACTTCCAACTTTAATTTCATTAATCCTCAAAAACATCATTCCACTAACCTTCCCATGAATCCCCAATCACTCTATTCATAAATAAGTCTAGCCTCTGACTTTCACACAAATTACATTTTCCCCTTGCCAAGAACATGCTTATCTCTCCTGCCAATTGAAACATACCTTCAGAAGGCACATCAGGTCACATTTTTATAAAAAAAAATTCCCTTTCTTCGCATTTCATCCTATATAAGTATTCTGTCAGAACTCCATCTCATACCTACTACTCTCTGTATGTTTAGCTGAAGAACTTATGGGTCAAAGACTAAATACTCACATTTTAAATCTTTCTCAGTAACTAAATGTAAAATTTGAGTGTTTATAGGTTTATCATAGAGGAATACATATTTTAGTATACATAATTTAGTATTTAATGTATTTTAGTATTTAATGTAAGTTCAGATAGGTTTATCACATAAGATTTCATATTGTCCATCTTCTCAAAACCTCACGATCATTTCTATGTTAATTTCCATCAAAAGTATTTCTCTAGACAAAGAGCATTATTGTAACAATAAGAATAGCTGGCACTACTGAGACATACAGAAAGGAAAGAAAGAGTTGACTTGCAGAATAAGATTTAAATGACAACTTACATTTGGAATTTAGGTATAGGGTCTATCTCCAGAGTAGAGGACACATTTGTTTCCTGACCAGGATAATAAACATACTCTCTCTCTGAAGGGTAAAAATTAGGCTGCTTTGCTAGTAGCCCCTTAAGAGTAGAGAGTTTTCTAAACTCCAAGTTTCTCAGTTGTGACACAAGTCCACTGTGTACAAATATCTACAGAGTCACTCAGCACTGCCCAAATCATGGATGTCATAACAGGGGAACTGATGACAACTTGAAGCTCATACTATTATGCCCTGAGTCCTAAGTATTTTTTCTCTGATCCAGGAGATTCCTGTCTTTCACCAGCATCTATGTTAACTGTGGCAACCTCTCTAAACTGTGACACTTCGTAGTTCCTGTCAACTTCTGGATGTTCAGTAAAAGTTAGTCTTTTTAATTAGGAGATTCTAGTTTACAAAATAAATCAGAAGCCCCCACATCAATTCTATACATCTATCACACAATGACATTAACTTCAAAAATAATAACTCAAAAGTTCAAGGACTTCATGATCTAATGAAGCCAAGCCAATCTAACACAAGAGAAATCAGAGCAGTCGTTGCCTTTTAGAGAGGATGTGGGTAAGAAATGAAAGGAAATGCAGAGTTTCCTGGGATATGGGAAAAAATTTTTAATGTTCACTAGTGTCCTGGTTACAATGATGCTCAAAATTGTCAAAATACATCAAGCTGAAAAGTCCATAACTATCTATTTCAATATATGTAAATCATATCTTCATTAGAAAGCATTAAAATTCTAAACATCTAAACACTGAACATGCTGCATCTCCTTTTAGTTTCAGATCAAAATGATTCACAGAAACAAATTATGGATCACTTTCACATAATGCTGTGGAATACATTCTGGAGTAAGATCCCTTGGTCATATACCCAGATCCTTCAATTACTGGCTGGAGGGTCTCAGGAAATTTCCTTAACCTTTTCACATTTGGGCTTCATAAGCTTTAACAGAAATATAATAGAAATTCCTACCTATGGTTTTGAGGGCTAAATCAGGTAAGTCAGTAGAGTGCCTAGCACACAGAAAACATTCTCTAAAAATTAATTATGTTTATTACTTACTTAGAGCATAGGTATAATTATATAGGCTTCAAAACAATTAGAACACTTTTGTTAATGCAAAAGAGCAATATTCTTTTAAAAATCTAGAAAGTTAAATGTGTACTCATGGACCAGTTATCTATCTGGCACATGTACTCTGCCTCTTTATATGATGCCTCCACCATGTTACAATGTAGCAAGTAGCCCCTCCCCAGATACCAAGCAAATGCCAGCACCAGGTTCTTGGACTTACCAGCCTTCAGAACAAGGAACTAAATCAACCTTTAGTCATTAGAAATTACCTGGTCTCAGGTATTGTTATAGCAACAGAAAACAGACTATGATACCTTACATAAAATCTGTTACTGCATCTTTAATATATTTCTCATTTAATATCATTCCACAAAAATATTTCCTATATCGTTATACATGTATACGTGCATAAAAGCTTCACATGGAATCTCATAAATTGTATAATTTATATGCTCTTATGTATCAGATAAATAAAGAAATATTTTAAAGTATTAGCTCTATTTCATATCTGTTATTATATGTCTGAGATATAAGAAATTTTATTTCCTTAATTGCCATTAGTGGGATAATATTTTTAATGTAATGGAAAAAAATAATTAAGTTAATAAAAATATAAATTCCCAGAAAACAAATAATTTAAGAGCATGGAGAATATTCAAGCATACTGGGTTCATGATTTTAATCTGCCTCAAAGAAAGTTGAAGAAGAATAGTGACTACTGAGGGTTTAATTTCTTTGCTTAACAATTACAACACCTGTTGCACAATAGTAATATAACTTAAGAAAATGAGTTGCAGATTTTAAGTGACTGTTTCAAAAAATATTATAATTAAGGGGTATTGTTTTTATTTTAGTATTTAAGCCCTCTTTTTTCACCTTTCTTATGTATTAGAGTACAAAAACAGTACACCATTTGCTGCACACAGGAAGTGGAAAGAATAGAGACAAAAATCCCTCTCAAGCTATGCTAAGAGAGTATTACCAAAAAGGTTACACATACTTCAGTGAGCCACTCTGTGCAGAGGGATGTTGGGGCAGGGGGGGAGAGGGCATTTTAATTACAACTGCATTCATTGATACCTAAAAAAGCGATGCATAAACTCACATATGTAAATTCAATGAAGTTCACACTTCCTTTTCTTCTTGCCAGTTCTACATAGTTAATCTGAGAACTTAGCTTGTAATGCACTGCTTGACTCCTCAAACAGAAGAAATTATTTTGTACAAAACCACATGCTATTGAGAAAAGAATTGTAAAGAATCACTAAAAATAGTTGTGAGTTATCTTTATTGTAAATCATTTTCTCCATTCCTAAGAATTTTCAGATTTGAAGTCAAGACAAATGAATTGTTTATCCATGGCAATGCTCCTAAAACTGATGACTTGATTTTTAACCTAGAAATGTTTCAAAGTTTCTGACTTGCCATTAAGTTTCCTCAGTTCCTCAGTATAAAGTCAGGAGAGGATTTACTATGTTTCAAAGAGTGGTGGTTGCATTACTGGCAAATGGCTAGCTTAAGGCTTTGCAGAAAATAAATGATGATATAGTTCTCTGCCCAAAGCCATGGCTTCTGCCAAACTTTTCTGTCCTTGACACAAACTCCAGGTATCTGAACCTATGGTGGCCCAGCACCACCACCTTCTAAAGTGGCTTCAAAAGGAGGAAGAGAAACACATGGTGTAGTGTTTGGAAGAGCAGAGCACGCTTAAGTTTTCAGATGAGTGTTTTTAAAACTTGGAAAGAATGAAATGATGGGGGGGTGACTCAAGGATAAATGGAGGAATATACTAAGTTGACTGTTGGGAAAATGCCATATAATTAATATACTATTTCTCACTAAATGAATATAGAATTAATTATAATTTCCATAAAGAGAGTGATATTATAAGAGAGAGAGAGAGAGAGAGAGAGAGAGAGAGAGAGAGAGAAATGAAAATATGTCCTCTAGGTGCTGTTCCCTCAAGAACAAAATGAACCACAAGGAGGATCCCAGTGACCATCTTAAGAGCCAGGATTGCAAAACAGAAAAGAACTATGCATTCAACTTTTGCAGAAAAGAAAAGCAGAGGAGAAGCGCGGAGGAGGCTCAGCCACCACGGGACATTTGACTGGGCTCTGCCACCTAAGAGTCAGCCTGGCTGTGGGCCTGCTGCTCTGAGCCTGCGGCGGCGGCGAGAGCGAGAAGCCTAGAGCTTGCAGCACAGACGCAAGCAGCGGCCCCCGCGACAGCGGTGAAGACAAGCATGGCCTCCTCAGCAGCGGGTGCGCAGTGCATGGAGGCAAGCAGGAGGACTCTGGGCAGCAGCTGGCCAGGCCGCCACCATAAACCGGTGCCCCATTCACGGAGGCCCCGTCTGACTCTGAAATGAGTCGAAGTTTGTGACACACATTTCCGCCTTGGCCTTGGTGCTGTTGTGTGCCCCGGAGGTGGGGTGGCTCTGTGAGGAACAGGAAAAGATATAAGAAAAACAATAGATGGTTTAAAAAAAAGTGATGGAAAATTTTGAATCCAGAGTTAAATTCACAGAAGATTTGCAGAAAGTGAGTGATGCTGCAGGGGATATTGTTGAAATTAAATGTGACTTTGAGTTTAAAGCCAAACAACAAATTGCTCAAAAACCTCATTCCAAACAAAAACTTCAAATATTTTTGAAGCAAATTTTGCAAATGAAGTAAAATCTGAGGATTTGCTTGCTGATAAGAAACTGTGGGCTCAACTTGAAGAACTAGAGAGGCAAGAGGAATTGCTGGGTGAATTTGATAGTAAGCCGGATACTGTGACTGCAAATAGAGAAGACACAGCCTCTTCTGAAGTGGAGAAGGAAGATCAAAACAAAAATGTGAATGTGATACATGAAGAAACAAACTCCCTTACCCCCAGTAGTTATCATTAGGATGTTACACATTCAGAACAATCCAATGGACAAGAGTCAGTTGAACTTTTCAGTAAATGGTTCAAGTTTTTGTCAGAGTAATGAAGAAGATGATGAAGACAACAGTCATGATGGTGATAATGAAAATGACCATAATGCTTCAAGGATTGGAGATAATTCTGTACCAAAAAATATATTTTCCTTATATTGTTGAACCTAAGAGGGTTTGAATAAATACTGGAAAAAATACCACTTTAAATTCAGTGAAAAGAAAGAAGAAGTCAAACTTAAAGAACAACTCTGGAAGAGTGGTCATTATGCTCAAGAGCTGCCTACAATCAGGACTCCTGCTGACATTTACAGAGTCTTTCTTGATGTTGTGAATGGAGAATATGTTCCTTGTAAATCTATTATGAAGTCTCAAAGCAGAGAAAGTAGTGTTTATAGTGATATCAGTGAAAGTAGTGATGCTGCATTTGTTGATAGGAGGGAGTTTTGAGGAGTATTAGCTGTGAAGGAGTCAATTGCAGTGACACCAGTGAAAGCGTTTTAGAAGAAGAACCACAACAAGAAAATCATCAAGATAAACTGCTGAGAGGCATAGCCTAGTCAGAATGACGCATGGCATTTTTGCCAGAATGGAGGGGTTGAGAGGTGATGCCAGCAAGCCATTGAGATGAAGATGGTTTATGTTAAGCTGTGTATTCAATTGTATATTAGACCCCTGCTGTCAGCCTCAGGGTCTGGGGCTGCTTTGGAGTTCTCCCGGGATTCCTGGGGAGTTCTCATTGGTTGGGTAGTGCTGGAGGAGGGATTTCCAATTGGTGAGTAGTGTGTCCCTGGGGAAGGCCGCATGGGTGGTGTTTTGGAGAGTTTGGAAATAAAGTTTGTTCCTGCTTGAGTGGCTCATTTGTGCCAAGCCAGACTGCGGCAACAAACTTTTGCCATTATCAGGAGCACCTGAGGCTTTTTCTGGAACTGTAATAGAAAAAGAATTTTTATCCTCTTTAACACTACACCCAGTCATTGCTCATCCTGTACTACTAACCATTCTGGAACAAAAAGAATTTCTGTCAGAAGTATCAGAAGAAACTGCCAAAAGGGTTTCAAAGTTCAAAGCTGCCATATTTCAATAGAAAAACTAGGAAATGGGAGTTTACATCCTAAAACCTAGTTGTGAATTTTTAGAATGTATAAGCAAAATATGTTACATGTAATTTGAAATAAGGTGTTTTGAATTAGTTTGGTAGCAAGCTGTCTTATTCTTATCAGTGATATTACAAAAATCAAAGTAAATGTTGGAATACAGTAATATTCAGCTTGTATTGTTAATTCTCTTACTACTAAGTTGGCCTTACAATTTTGATTTTTTTTTCAAAGAACACAGTTTGTACCCATTGCTTTTGTGTTTTAAACTAAATACAAGCAGTTTTGCACCAGCTATGATATTGTGTGTACCATATGGACCATTTAAAAGAATATTTTAAGATATCAAATGCTTCAACAATTATATTACTTGCTTTTGCATTTTAAAGGCACTTTAAAAAAATCTACTTTCCTCATAGGTTTTGTAAGCTAGGTGGCATTTTAAAAGAAAGAAAGAAAAACAAACAAACAAATACATCAAAACCTCTTTCCTTTGAATGTCATACTGTAATCTTTCAGACAGAAAGCTACACGTACCCCTTGGGAAAGTTTCTTTGACTGGAAGAATGATATTTTGTAAAGCATTTCTTTTCAATTAAAAATTTTATGAAACTTTGTAAAATGTTGCAAACTTTATAATTTAGAACTGAATATGGAAATGTCTTTGATTCATATGTGTATATACCACACAACAGATTCTTGAATTCTTGCAATTCCATAGGAACTACTTCTCCCTCTTCTATATAATTTTCACTGAGATTACCTTTGGGAGAAAAGAAAAGTTTGTTTAGATGTTTTAAAAAAATGAATGAATTAATTTTTCAAATAAAATTTTTCTTAGGTTTTAATCTTTCCAACATTTTCATTCTTTAGGCCTTCTTTATGACTACTAAATAACCATATAACATAGTTACTTTGTTACATTGTAGTAAAATTTCTTAAAGAGAAATTTAGTCTAACATTGAAAATTATACTGCAAGTGTTAATAATTAGCTTGATGTATGCTAAAATGTAGCTTTTAAGAAGCATTCTGCATTAGTAATAAACAAGCCATCAATGCCAGTTCACCTTCTATTCATGGCTAAATATTTAAAGGTTATTTATAGCTTCTTTAATGAATTCTTGCTTAACCAAGGTGAAATCATGTCCTAGAAAAGTAGAAGCTATTTGTAACTAGAACAGCACAACTGTAAAAAGTTTTATGAATAAATATTTTAATGATAAAGGGGTTAGCTTGAATCCCAAGTAATTAAAGGATAAATTAGAAAAGAGAACTGATTTTGAAAGATCACCTAAAAATGTAGAAAATTTGTCCTATATTCAGTTCTGATCAGCTGTATGTTTTGTAGATAAAAACAGTTTTTGTTTCAGTTAATCCTGCTCCTAAACCAAATAGTGCAAACCACTCACAAAGGAGCTCTCCCTTTCCTTCCCAATTGCTTTTTAAGTGATCCCCACTCCCAAAGCCAAACCTGTTTGGTCTTATAGCATCCAGTCTGAATTTTTTGTCTTCATTTGCCACATATTTAGTGTATAGAAATGCAGAAGCTGTAGTCCATTTGTGGTTCACCCTATTCTACAGAACCCAGAATGAGAAAGCAAGCTGAGTAAAAAGCGATTACTCATTCTATTTTCCTATCTCCATATTTTTTTTTTACTTTAAAATTCCATGACAGCAATAGTATAAAGTAAGTAGCATTAAAAAAACAATGCATGTCTAAGTGACTAACAGTGGTATACCAGATGCCTTGAGTAACTTTGGTGCCTGAAACAGCTTAGTGAAAGACAAAAGCAGAGCTGAAGTGTACAAAAACAAACATGAAATAGAAAGTGCAGATTGGTACTACCAAGCCCCGCCTGTTCCATTGCAGTTACATGGCAGAAAAAAAGACTGAGCTCAGAAAAAGAAAAACTCAGAGCCACAAGTTTGTGGTATGTTTTTAAGTACTTAGCAGAACTAGTTATAGGACATCATTTTCATGCCTAACCTCCTTGCCACTGACTCATGCACAAAATCCTACCCCCATGTTGGACCTCAAATTACTGGCAATCTAATATGAAACTACCAGATTGGTGATGTTGTAAGGCACAGCTGAGTTAACCCATCACGTCATATAAAAGTGCATTAGTATTCATAAGCTGCAAATTAAATTGCTCTAAAAATAAGCTATCATTTTTTACACTTCCCAAAATGCCTGAGAAGGAAGGGGAGTGGGGTTTATTGCAGAGAGATGGAAGTGGGTTGGGTGGGGGGAGTGTAATAAAAAAGTGTGTAGGGGGAAATTAGTGTTTTCATAAAATCATGTACAAAAGAAACAGAAAGGCCTACAAAGAAACACTGCTCTTAGGGAATTATTTCCCACTCTCAGGTACTATGGAAGGACTAACTTCAAGGTCCTTAGACAAGTGACCAAATCTAAACAATAATGCTTTTACAAAGGAAGTACTTTCTGGGAAGACAGCTAAATCTTTTACAGAAGAACATGAGAAAGCTTCAGAAACTAGGATCCTTAAGGTGTGAAGCAGGAGCCCCTCCCCTCCCAACTGCAGCCCTGGGCCTGCCCCACTTTGAGAAGTCCTGTGAAACAGTTTTGCAGATGTGGATTGGTTTTGCTGGAACCAAGCATTAACAAGTGTCCCTAGAGTGCTGGAGGTTGGGGGACACCTCCTAGCTGAAATAGCAATGCACATGGAGAGGTGAACAGTGCTTTTCCTCTGGGAAATTCTCAGGGTGGCAATACTATTACAGAACTTCTAAAGGCTGAGAAGTTAGGCTAAAGAAGGGCATAAGGGTGGAGGTGGGAGGGTTGTTAGACAGGGGATAGAGCTGTAGCACAAGGACCAAAGTTCCAGGACAGAGACATAAATATGCTGCACCACAGAGCATGCCTGGCAGGCAAAGGCAGGTCTCAAAATCTCCACTAACACCACAGCACCTTAGCTTTGGGCAACCTCTTAAGCCTGAGCACATGAGCTTTGTCCCTCTTGGACCTTCTAAAAGTTCTGTTTCCCTCTTGCTGCAGAAGTGGTAGCCTTAAAGGGTACTCAGCCTCCACACCCACTGCCTCCCTCCCCGCCCACCCACACCTTGGTTTCCTCCTGGGCTCCCGAGTGGCAGCCTCCTCAGAGTGTGCCATCCCAGGTAAGATGCATTTGCAAAGTTCAGAGGCTGGGAGCGGGCAGCAACTTTCTGCCCAGCCAAGTGGGTCCAGGGTACCAGCGCGGCCCCTGGCTGAGCTTGGGGTGTCAGGGTAGTGGAAGAGTTCCATGATCTACTTCCAGAGCATCCAGGGCCTGTGCTGCCACTACAGGATGGCAGGTCCTGCCTCCTCCTCCCCACACAGTTCCAGACACAAACATAGGGCCTAGGTCTTTCCCCATCCTGAACCCAGTAGGGGACTCTCCACAATCCTGGCTGCAGAAAGGCGCTCTTCCGGGAAAGGCGCACCCAGTCTCCTTGCCCTAATGGCTCCCACCATGCAGCCTGCCTGCCTGGCCACCCTTGGTTGCTGCCCCACAACCTGTGCTCCTCCAGAGGCTTCAGACAGAGAGGCAGGGAAGTGAACACCTGGGAGCCTACTCCCCAAGTCACCTGCATTTGCATTTCTTACAAAATGTACTGCAAGTTTCCCTGTTGGAGCCCTTTAGAATCCCAGCGCATGATCACCAGGAGATTTAAAGTGGGACTCTACTCCGCTTATCCCCTGTGGGACCCAGACGCAGGATTTGACAATGATTTCTAAAGGAGATTTAAATGATATATTATAGAGGGCCTGGGCTTATCTTCTCTGCCTGGGGTTCCCTTCAGGCATAAGCCCTGCTCAAGTATTCCCAGTGGTAGGATGTGTCAGAAGCAGAGAGAGGGACTGAGTTATAATACATGGGCACCAAGAGCTACACAGGGGAGGAAGGATGGGACTGATGGGCCTGCAAGGGAGGGGGCCTCTCTTACATTGGTAAAGGTGATCCCGGTGGCGACTATTGTGCGAGCTAATCAGAAAATGTAGCGCAATGTCCCTGAACCTGCAGCATAAATACAGGAGAGCTTGCCGCTTTAGCTCCTGCCAACCTTGGACACAACCTTAAACCATAGCCCTTCAATATTTGACCAAGCATAGGCGACCAAATACATTTGAGAAAAAAGAAGTTTCCTCTGCCCTCCTTGTGATGGATTGTGTCACAGCTGATAATGGTCTTTGGTTCACAGATGTGGTTCCAGCTGCTACTTGTTTATACTTGCAGTACCTCTATATGCATCACTGTCCTGATTCCTTGTATGTATCCCTGCCTTCCTGCAGTGCAGAACTGCAGATATAGCTCAATTAGCAACAGACAGGTTATTATGAGAAAAAACATAACATAATGCATATTTTGTTTACAAGTTGGGTTCTTGTTTTTATTAAGACTCTTTCTACTAAGACACTGCAGCATATGCATTCCTCTGCTGAAAATTTTCCAAAGAATCCACATTGATTTGGGAGAAAAGCAGTCCAGCAGCTTATACACCCTGAGAAAACAGATCCTTGTGGTTTAATAATAATAATTTGAAATCATTTCTCCTGAAGAGGCACACTGGTTTATACCTTAGGAAAAATGATAATATTCCAGATCTTCTCCCAGTTTTGTTTTTCCCTCATGTGGTATATTTCTTTGAGACTTCTAAGTGATTGTTTTTTCTATGCCAGGGTGAATTATTTATCCCCAGTTAATCACCACTGGATTATTAACAAAATGTTGGGGTGGGGAGAATCCTTTTTCAGTATGAAGCCAAACAAAAAGGCAAAGAAATCCCAACTAAGAACAACACTAATCAGAGAGAGCAGTAATACACAAAAGGTCCCCAAAGGGAAAACCATAGCCTTTAACTTGAACATTATGAGTATGGGTGGATCTACAGAAAGCAAAGGATTCATCTTACTGAGAGAAGATTGCCATTGTGTAGCCTCTAGGAGAGGTGGGGTGGGGGAGTGAAGAAAAGGAAGAAAGGGAAAGGAAAAAGAAAAAAAGTAACCACCACACACACTAACACATCAATATCACCTCCAGTACTGAGTCTGACAGCTAAAGACAGAGTCTCCCTTCTCCCATGACGTGTGTGTGTGTGTGTGTGTGTGTGTATGTGTGTGTATACAATCAATCAACAGTGCTCAGTGGGATCGGATTGAACCTTCAGTTCTCAATCACTAGAGAGAAAAGATGCAAATATAGGTGCCCTCTCCCCCGGTCAGTCTCTTAGTAGGTAGAGAGCTCCATAAATACTCTTCCTTTTTCCACTCACTCTTCCAGTTTCCATCCACCATGAGCTTGAGGAAAATCTCCCCTGTGTATTCCTCCTCCAGCCTTGGAAGGCATGAGATGGAGGAGAAGGAGTTGAAGACAGGCTTTCCACTATGTAGCCACATGCTCTCAGACCCATCAACAGTTAGGCACTTCAACCAGTCCCAGGAGGGCACTGTCATTGCAGTCTCAGCCTGGGCTCTCCTGAAGGCTTCCCACCAGCCAGCCTTGGTCCCAGCCCCAGCCTCAGCCCATGCATGACCCTCTCCCTATTCTTCCAGCCTCCAGTGGGCCTGCTGCTTGTTATTGAAGCCAGTCTAACAGCTTTCTGTTAAAGGTGGATTCAGAAAAAGAAGGTCAACAATTATAATGAGTAAACCTTAGAAAATGCATGGTGTGGGGAAGACAGTTTTATAATTTTCCACACTGCCAAATTACCTCCACTTTTTCATTTTCAAAAAGAGTGTGTAATGAACTCCCATTTTTACCCCCAAAACAGATTGCAGAATCACATCAGTTACACATCCACATTTTTACATAATGCCATATTAGTAACTGTTGTATTCTGCTACCTTTCAAATCCTCTACTATCCCCAGTTGAATCTATTGTATGAAATATGATATGTCAAGAGCTTTGTAATGTTTTGAACAACCAATAAAAAAAAGAGTGTGTAAAACATCTCAAACATTAAGGAAAACCCAAGTTCCTTGTACTCTTGTTATGTGAATCCTACTTAAGGTGCTGTTTGAAAAATATGACAAATATGCATTTCTAGAAACAGCCAATCAAATGTACAGTCACTAAAATCTAGATACAAACTACTTTTTTGTAGGGAGGGTCATGTATATGCACATGAGAAAGTTTACGCCTTTTCTAAAGACAACCCAATATCTTGAAATGTATTTTGTAAAAAAACAAAACAAAAAAAAAACAAAAAAAAACCTGATTCAATCACGTCCTATTAAGCTGTTTATTTCTGCACCATTTGATTGAACATTAAGATCACCTTTGTTTGCTCCTCATCTGCACATATCACCCACACCACAGTCCTGTCCAACTAAATGGACACATTTGCTACTTTCATCACTATATTACCCAGCTTCCACTTACTCAGAAAACCAAAGTATTTGGAACAGAGCTGTTGGTTTATTTTATTTAGGGGGAAAAGAGCAATATACAATAACAAACTTCAGTGTTTCTACTACTTAAAATTAGTAAAAATCAGCAGAGGATTTTGGAGAAGTAAAATTGATCACTCTCACTCATCTAGGTGAATGAGTTAAAGTTGCACTAGCTTAATTCTATTTTAATAGAAAAATTGACAAAATAATTTAAACTCTAATTTTAAAACATACATTAAAAGCTCCAGGTTAATGTTTAAAAAATTAAATCTACTGTCTTAACTGCATGGTATAATCAAACTATCTTATAAACAAGAAAAGAATATTTAAATTTATGTAGATTATATAAACATAATCAACTTATGCAATGATGGAAGAGGCTGGCTTTTAAAATAAACTTTTCAATTACAAGTCGCCAGAAAATAAAAATGTAATAAACAATTTCCCAACTCTCTGAGTTTTCCAATAAATAAAAGATATTTCCAGACATTATAATTTGCACGAAATACCCTGAACTTTGGATGAAAACCAGTTAATTTTTGGTTAAAATAGAAGAATTTAAAACAAGTTTTATTAAAGTTAAAAGTGAGAAAGCTAAATAGTGATGGCCTCTAGATGTCAAAAAAATCATATTAAATTTATTGAATAAATTACTAATATTAATTGCAGTCTAAAAAGCTTTGGAATAAAAGGAGGGAATTTAATTAAAATTAAATTAATTTAATATCAAATGTTTTAATAGGAAGAAGCATACTTGAAATTAACATGAAGAGTAGATTTCTTTTTTGAAAGAAAATAAGTGATATAGCATTGCCAAATAATAGGAAATGATTTTATTTATGTAAATCATGGACAGATACCATGTATTGCTTCTGTAACACTCTGGTGTTCTTTAGGGGTTTCCAGAATTTCCAAATATATCGTCACTGGATAAATGCATAAAAAACTGTTGAATAAAAAAATACTCTTCAGCATCATTTTCATAAACAATACTCTCTATCAATTTTTTCCAAACTCACTAGACTCTATAAACTTGCTGAGTTCTCCAGAATATTTTAAAAGCACGGTAATATTTGGGGAGATGTTCCGTGATTATTTAATATTTTATATGCCAAGTCTATATAAAGAGTACTTCTCTAGCCATCTCTTGTTGAACTCCAAATCCCCCACTCTTCTCTATAGTATGAGAGTGAATTTGTTCCCTATAAAAATAAAAAATGACTTCCAGAAAGCCATGAATTCTTTCACTACTTATTGGTGGGAGACTATGATCCAAAAATATTATTTTAAAGGAGTTCCAGATGATTATTTAAGTTTCATTTGGCAAGAAAAGGTTTGCTTGCCCTTAGCTGTGCTACATTGAAATCAATACTAGATGACAAAATAAAAACTATTAAAAGACAAAGGCAAGTTTTAAAACACATGTTAATAAAAATAAGGAAAGCTTGTAAGAATTTACAGTATAATCTGTAGAGCATTGGTTAAAAACATTGACTGTTTTTATAAGGCTAAAGTAAAATAAACCCAATGCTAATAATCAAATTCATTTAAACTTTAGCTTCATTTAAAACTTTATCATGGATTTAGTATACAAACCTAAAAGTAAGTAAAATGCACAGAAGTTCATGATATGGTAATTTTTTTTATACAAGGGATTGCACTCAGGTGCACTTTACCACTGAGCCACACTCCCAGCCATTTTTATTTTGAGACAGGATCTCACTAAGTTGTAGAGATTGGCTTTGAACTTGAAATCCTCCCGCTTCAGCTTCACAAATATCTAGCATTACCAGGCATGCCATTGCCCCCATCATGTCACATACATTATATTTTAATATAGAATATGGAACATTCATAATATCAGTTCAACAAAAACCTATAAAACTATTTTACCATGTTTTTAAAATTTGTTTCCAATTTTTACCCTTCCATTTCACTGTTTCTCTTATTTTAATAAAAAAACCTTAGCCCACCACAGTTTTGAAAGGACATGTGTGTATCTAGATGGAGAACACAGTTTCCAGTCCCCATTATAATTAAGTCTGGTTATATGACTAGATTCTGACCAGTGATATGTGAGAAGAAGTGATATGTTCAACTTCCTTATCACATTCTTCAAAGTAAGTTGTTAGCCTTCCATTTCTTTCTTCTCTTCTTCCTGTAAACATCAAAATAATAGTGTGAGCAGCTTTGACAGCAAAGACAGGATCACACACCAAGAACAGTGAAGTGCAAGATAGAAGAAACCTGGAACCCTGGACAGAGCCACCCCCACCATCCTGAACTACCTACCTGCCTCTACACTGTTAGATGAAAAGTAATAAACTTTAATCTTGTATGATTCTATCTGGGTTCCTCTGCACTATTGTAACAAAATACTGTGAACAGGGTAACTCAAAAACTACAGAAATTTATGTCTCACAGTTTTAGAGGTCAAGTAGTCCAAGGTCCATGTGTCATAAGGCCTGGTGTCTGGTGAGGGCCTGTTTTCTCATAGCATTGCCATCTTTTTTTTTTTTTAAAGAGAGAGTGAGAGAGGGGGAGAGAGAATGAGAGAGAGAGAGAGAGAGAGAGAGAGAGAGAGAGAGAGAGAGAGAGAATTTTTAATATTTATTTTTTATTTTTTTTTTAGTTCTCGGCGGACACATCTTTTTGTTGGTATGTGGTGCTGAGGATCGAACCCGGGCCGCACGCATGCCAGGCGAGCATGCTACCGCTTGAGCCACATCCCCAGCCCTAGCATTGCCTTCTTGCTGAGCCTTAACATGATAAAAAAAAAAAAAAAACAAGGAGCTCCCTTGGGCCTCTGTATAAAGATACTAATCCCATCCATGAGGGTTCTACCCTTATGATTCAACCATCCTCCTAAAGGGGCTGCCTCTCACTACTATCAAATTGAGCATTCTGTTTCAATATAAGAATTTTGGAGGACACAAGGATTCAGACTAGAGCAGATCCTTGTGTTTTTGTGTGACTTTGTCACAGCAGTTTATCTCCTTTGCTCATTTATAGACCAGACTTTAATTAATAAAATCACACATACTGGAGTTATTTATGTTTAAATGAGAAAGAGCACAAGTCCATAACCTATTACCCATGGCTTTATCCTGTCTACCATTCTCCTTTCCATCGACTGGGACATCTATTTATATTTCTTGCTGCCTTTAGCAAGCACATGCGTATGCTCACTACCAGGCAAACATCTGATACCAGATCTTCCTTCCCCTGTCTCCTTCTCTGACCTGTTCCCTGCCCATCAGATGTAACCCATGACTGTGTAGACTTTATGACCTTGGGGATAAAGCTTTGATTACCAGAAGGAGACAACACAGAAAAGTGATTGAGAGAGTTGGTCCTGAAAGGACCCAACAAATAAAAAGACCAATATATACACAAAGACCTTAGACCTATTCATGCTGCAAACCTCTTTAAAAGAAGAAAGCTTTGTTTGCACAATTATTCCTTCTCTATTGTTGAAGGATTCAGGTTTTCCAACTAATTCCAGATATACATGCAGTGTTTTCTCTGCTGCAGCTCTAAGCTATTATAGGTACCTAAAACATTGCTGATAAGAATTTGCTCTGAGGTGGTGATGGTTTGCGTGATACCTAAACATTATTTAGCACCTATTTTGACCCCCTTAATAGTAAAAAATAATGTAAGAAAAATCCCATTCTTTGTCCATACTATGTTTAGAGAGTATGAGGCTAGAAAAGTGAACCTGCCAAGAGATACAGGCAAAAGCAGATGAAGTCCCTTGAGTCCTCCAAAATATGAGCTTCTATTGGCACCACACCCACAAGGCTTCATTTCTCACTGAAATGAATGTTATCTTATCCCATACTGCAGCAACTGACAGTAAAGCCCCCAATTCCCTGCCTGACCAGCAAGAATCCAGGGGAGCCTTCTAGGGCAGATGGGAGTTAACCATTCACAAGTAGGTCTGATCCTAAGCAATTTGAGGTGTTAAGCAGCATAACTCATTGTATCACTGTCTCTCCACCTTTATATCCTGTGTCTCTTATTAATAAATGTGTAACAACTTCTTTAAAGTGATTGAAATTTCAATGTGAAACAAACATCTTGGCACAGACTACCTCAAACTACACTCTTTTTCTCCAGTATTCCAAATTTTTGTTATAGTTTATCCTAGAGAAATGTGCCCCCAATTGGAAGTCATTATTGTCTGTGATTTGAAATGTTCTAAGATGAGACTGTTTTCTGTGCATAGAGTCTGGTTCCTTCATTTCTGTGACTATTGAAATAGGACAACTTTGGATCTATCATTTTATGTTATTGGAGAAATTTATCCACTGAATTCTTCAATTTAAGGAAAGATTCATATATTCCAGAATACAAAGTATTATTTTCTCTGGATACTGTTTTGTAAAATTTGTATATCTGTGTTGTAAGCACAACATTATTGAATGTGCACTTAAATAGAAGAGGAACATTCCTCTGTATGATGAACTTTCTCAGCTCAACACCACCAACACTCTGTTCTATACTCACCTGAAACAGCAAAAAAAAAAAAAAATCCCCACAATATTTATCTGTGTGGTTGAAGATTAGCTCTAAAATGCCCTCAAATAGGACTTGGATGGCAGAAGAGAAGAGGCTACCATTCTCTGAGGCTTCAGGTCATTCATGGGATTTACACTGTATTCCTTGATAGCCTTCATTTTGTTGTTGTAGCCTGAAATTCCTAAGAATCCTAGCTGCTCCCCAACCAACTTTGTGACAGCATCACTTTTTTAGGGCTTCATTCTGAGATAACAGATGATAGTTCCCATGACTTTGACTTCCAAACTTTTCTAGCAGGTATAAATACCTAATTCCAATGTTAAAACACTCACACCAGAAAACATAAAGTGGATTCATTTTTCCCAACTAATTCCAGATATACATGCAGTGTTTCCTCTGCTGCAATTAAGCAATTACAGGTGCCTGACACATTGCTGATAAAGAATTTGCTTTGAGTTGGTGATAGTTTCCTTGATACCTAAAAATCTGGAATGCTAATGAGAACATCCATCCAGTAGACACATTTTACCTCACATTTAACCATTCCTATAGCACTCCAGCCTGGGCTTCCAGAAAGCTACTTTTTGGAGAAAATTAAGATGAATCTGTGGCACAATGCATTTTTAATTGACTAAAAATGATTTAGTTTTACTTATTATATTTCCTCAAAAGAGAGGTTTGTAAAACTAAATTCAACTCTTATATAATTTCTTGACTTGTAAATTGAAATTTTATGTCCTAAAATGGCATTTATAAAGAAATTTATCAAAATTAATGTGAAAGTTTCAGTCTAAAAACTGTGTCATATATTCTAACAGGTTACAAAAAATGCAAAAAAAGCCAACTCAAAAAGAGTTTATACCAAAGAATAAATAGCACACGTTTTTGTATTATATGTTTCCAGAGTTCAAAAATTATGGTGATTTAATTTGCTCAATATAACACCTTAATATAAACATATGTGATTACTCATGTCCTGACTCTTTAATTTCCAGCTAAATTTAAACTTTAACCATTATGAGAAAAGAATTCCTGTTTCATGTCAATAGACATCCTCATGAACATATATAATACTTTAGATTTAAGTGTACATAATTAAATTGCTGTCTATGAAGATGGAAAAATATTTAAAATGTTGTAATTAAAACATTGATTTGGGTTAATACATTATTGGTATCCAGAAAATAATATGCTTTTACTTTATTTCTTGTCTGGATTAAATAAGTAAAAGAATGTACACATATGTATGTCTCAGCATAACAGCTACTGAGTATTAGCTTAGTTTTAACATTCTAAATAAATGTGAAAATAGAAATGCTTAAATAACTATTTGGGCATACCCATAATAATATTTTTATTATATTTAACAAATGTATTGTGTGTAAAAATCTGGAAGAAAAATTCACTAAAAAATATATTTTAACCTTAATATAACCATTTTCTTTAATCAATACATAATATTTGTAAAACTGTGAAACAAATTAGCATATTTGTGCTGTTTTTTACCATTTAAAATAAGCAATGATGTATATAGGTATTCTCAAGTGTTTGGATGTATCTTTTAAAACTCCATTAGTAAATTGAGTCTGACATTATTCAATTATGCCAGTATTTTAAAATACATCCAGGTTGTGGATGACAGGAAGTCATGGTGCGCAATGCAGAGCAAGATATTATGTTGGATTTAAAGTTACTTAACATACTTTTGTGACAGACTTTATATAATATTTATCAAATTAGCAGTAGCATGAACCAAAATATCAAGTAGAATTGGGGAGAAAAAAGTAAAATTGTAATTTAAAAATCCATAAGGTTTCCATTTTATTTTCTTCAATATGGGAAATAGGACCACTATTTGCAGCAAAATATTGCCTTTTGATTCCTGAACATGAAATTTCAAAGGCAGCAGCTGACCCAAGGGGCCCTATTGAGGACTGAAATGCCCACTTCCCATTTTCCAAGCCAGGGCTCTGGCTAGGCTAGACTATGAAGAGTATGTTTCTCTAATTTGTTCACTCCAGCAGGTGCCTTTTTCTCGTTTATCCTCCAAAGATGATGCATTTTCCTAATTGGACAGTCCAGAGTGTATGCTTTTCCTATTTTGCACAGAGCACTGGATGGTTGGCCATCCTGCCTCTCTACCCATTGGACTAGGAGCACTGGGAGACCCATCTTCAAGGAAGTGATACACACACAAACTGGATCAAAGCCGACAGACTCAGGTTAGAAGGCATGTAATTGAATACAGTATGAAGATGGAAACTGATGAATTGTGCCCATTTTCCACGGATTCAGCTGCTGCAGAGGTACCTTTATTTTCATAAAACTCTCTGTAAGAGGTCAGTTCCATTTAGAAGAGTTTAATCAATGAGAATTGATTTAAGAAATCACTTATTGTAACATGGGCAACATTCAAGAAAGTAACAAGTGGTAAGATTCCCCAGACACCAGCACAGTGGAAACATTACCACTATTCTGTTGAAGAGGACCAGAAAGAGCCAGAGCAGTAGGAAGAGGCTGACATCACATGAACTGAATGAATCATACCCAAAGTGAAGCGCCAGAGAGGACAAAGAGGAAAAAATGCCCTGATTTTTCTCCTTTTGCCCTCTGTTCCTCAGTTTCTTTGCCCAAACCCAAATGAATACAGGACAGGGGAGCTCAGGTAACACAACCTTGAGGATCAGACTATTGGGGCACAGAGGAGAGCAATTGCAAGGTGAGACATTACTACCACAAGATGCAAATGACAACACGAACAACCATGATGTTGGGGACAGGTAGATTTAGTGAGCCTTAATCTATGCTAAGGATTTCCCCTCAACCTTATGAAGTCAGTTCTCTTATAATCCATGTTATACAAATGGGGAAATTAAGGCAAAAATAAACTAAGTTACTTGTCTTCTATGGTACACAGCCAGTAATTACATTTTTTCTGGTACACAGCTAGTAAGTACTGCTCTGGGACACATGTTACATAGTATAACATAAAACTAGTGGGACCTTGTCTCAAAATGAAATTAAAAAGGCTGGAGATGTAGCTCAGTGGTACACTGCTTGCCTAGCATGCAGAAGTTTTAGGGTTTGATCCCTAATAGTATCCCCCTTCCCCAATAAAGTGGTTTTAAAAGAAATTACAAAGTTAGCCCCAAGAAGGCTTTGCTAATGAGCATTTTCAACTGAGAAATTCTAGTCTTTATTAGAGTTAAGCTCTGATTGTGACCTTATTTTTAACAGAGGGTCATGGTCTGTGCCATGTGTGAAATCCATGAAAGGTACCCCTAAGCCAACATGTGAGGCCCCTGAACTGAAATCTTGGCTTCACTTACTGAATATCCTCACCTTCATCCCCCTTTCCTCCAAGTACATACTGTCATGTTAGGTGGCAATAGTTAATATTCACTGGGCATTGGGCACATTTCGGGCACTGTGCAGAGTATAAGTTGTGCTACTTCTCAATAAATCTATGAAATGAAAGGCAATTTTATACTTTAAGAAACTGAGTTTTAAGGAGATTGAATGATGAAGCCACAAAAGTCCAGCTAGGAAGTTGTTCTGACACAAATGTTTTCACTCATGCTCTGAGTCTTTAAGCCACTAGTTCTCTGAGTATAGGAAACAGATGAAGATTATGAACCAGCCTAGAACTTTGGAAACATGGAAACACCCCTTGAAAAGCACAACAAAACTTACAAAATAAGAAAGAAAAATCTGAAGCACTTTATAAATGTTAAATAAATTTAATCTGTATTTACACAACATATACATTTAACTATTCACCACATGGTACTCGATAAATATGTACACTTTTTAATGTGTTAAACACATTTGATAAACAATTAAATTTAAAAATAAGCTTTTACACAAAGAATAGTACCAGTTCAGATTGCTTTAAATCATTTAACCTAATTCAACAGAATTAATGATTGAAAGATGATACTTTATTAAAATTTAAAAACTTTTCATAATCAAAATATACCCTTTGAAATTGAAAAGGCAAGTCACAGACTGGAAAGAAGTATTTGCAATACAAACAACAAAACTTGCACATCCAAAACATTAAGTCCTCTAATATATCCATTAAAAAGAAAGAAAACATAATTAAAAAAAAATGAGAGAACTTGAAAAGACACCTCACAAAATATATGCAAATGGGAAAAAAAGCATATGAAAAAGTGACAAATGTGATTACTTATCAGGAAAATCCAAATTAAAAATACAAAGTACCACTCAAACAAAAGAGAAAATGCTAGTGTTGGTAAGAATGTAGAGAAAATGTAACTGTTGCATGCTGTTTTGGGGAGCCTAAATTTTCAATCATCTTTGAAAAAGCTGGTCATATACTAAAGCTCAACATATGACTAACCCAAAACCAAATGTCTGCCCATGGAAAAAGGTCATTACATCCACCTAGACATTAACAACGATATTTATAATCTTGATATGGAAACTAACCTCCAGTCCATTGATGATAGAATGGGTATATTTTGAGCATCTTAGGTATGCAAATATACTTTTTTCAAGTGACATTTTATGAAATCAATTTAGATAAAATAACTTAGATGAAAATTTAGTATTATATTGAAGTATACTAAAAGTATAAAATTCATTCTGGACTTTGAAGACTATGAAAATAATTCAGAATAGTTTATATATAATGTTGAATAAGTGCAGTAATGATAACATTTTATGTAAATTGTTTCAAATAAAATATATTATTAAATCAATTCATTTTTCAGTCTTATCTTTTTAAATATTGCCACTGATACTTTAAAATTTCACATGTAGCTTATATTATAATTCTGTTGCACAGTGTTGATATATTTTGTGACAATATTAAATGACTGAAACTAACTGATTTTCAGAGATATCTTCACCCAGCCATTGAATAATATACTATTTCCTCCAAAATAAAAATATATTCTGGGTCAAAAATTCACTCTCAATGTATATCCACATACTCAATCATATAAAGATTTCTTTCACACTGACCACACTGGAATTAAGCTAGAAATCAACACTGGAAGATAAATGGGGAATCCCATATCTTTGACTGTTAACTGTTATACACATCAAAGACCAATGGGTCAAAGAGTGAAGCACAAAATAAATTATAACACAGTTTTAACCAAATAAAAAACATTACATCAAAACTTGTGAGACATAGCCAAAGTAGTCTTTAAAGGGAGATTTGTTCCATAACACATATACTGGGTAAATCAAAAGGTTGAAAATCAGTAATTTATTCTTTCTCAGGAAGTCAAAAGAACAGCATAGATCAAAGCCAAAGAAAGATTGATAGAGATAAGAGAATAATCAATGGAAATTAAAAATACATCAATAACAGATACAGTCAACAAAACCAAAGGTATTTTTTAAAAATAGAGATTAATATAATTTATAAACCACTGGTAAAAATGATTTCTTAAAAAGATAAAACTTGTGTGGCATACCATAAAAGAATATTTTATTTGATTTTATTTATTTTAAAAGATCATTTTAAGTCACATTATGTCAATTCATTTTTTAAAGTATTAAGGTGGTTTTTTTCTTACAAAATGTTAATTGTACAATGTTTTATATCATGCACATTTATCTGAAACTTCAAAAACTCGAAATTGTTCAATTGTGAATCAATTGATCTTTGCCATTGTTAAGGGCATCTTGTACATTCCCAGCAATCCTTTGGTGGCTTAATTTGAGATACTAATTTGTTTTGTGAAATATCTCCTTGGGTGTTTGCCTCATAATTTTTTTAACAAAATGTATAAAATGAAAAAAAAAAATTTTGCCACTTCATGAAACATAATTCTGTCTCTGTGTGTTTGCAAAAGTTTAAACTTCTTTATAGCTGATCAATGTTATAATCACGGATCCTGTTAAAACACATTTTTAAATGTTTTAGATATTTAATTTTGATTTTAAGTGATTAGATACTTCCCTTATAATGCAAGAAATGTATAATAGTTCAAATCTATTTTAGTCGTTCTTTGCAATAATCTTAACACAGTTTATCTTTACATACATTTTAACTTATGCACTGTACTATAATTAATATTTATTTAGATTGGTCTTTTGGACTGCTCTTTTTTCTTTTCTGCAGCATTCTCTAAGGTTTGGCTTTTTGTTTTGCTTTTATTTTGTTGGTCTAAAATGTTTACATTCATTTTTTAAGGATATTTTGGCAAGATATAAAATTCTAGGTTGAGTTTTTCTTTTTCATTACTTTAAATATATCACTACTATTGTCTTATCTTCCATAGTCTCTTAGTCAAGTCAGCAATATTCTTATTGCTGTTCCCCTAATGGTGATTTTTTTTTATTTACTGGGACGGATTTTATATTTTTTTCATATATATTTTTTAAAATTTTCTGCAGTTTAAATAGAATGTGACTAAAAGTGAGTTTGTATTTGATTATTTTGCTTCCGCTATCATGAACCCATGTTGATGTATCAACATATTTAGAAAATTCTCCACAAGTTCTTTTTAATAATTCTTCTGGTTCATCGATTTTTTTCTCCTTTTAATCTGAAACTCTGATTAGAATTTTTTTTTCAACCTCCCACATTCATTTTAATTTTTTTTTTTTTTTTTTTTTTTGTGTGTGTGTGTGTGTGTGTGTCTGCATGTTGCATCCTTTCTTCTTTCTGTGTGTCAGTATGGAAATTTTCTTCAGATTTGTCTTCCAAATCACAAATCCTCCCCCACCCGGCCAGTAGCTGGCGGGGCTGCGGGCAGCCTGCAAGGGTGCGCTGCCCCCAGCCCTGCTGAGGCGCTAGAGAATCTGTCCCCACGCGGGTTGCTAAGCACACTGCTTCAGCCGCCGCTGGCTCAGTCGCCATGTGCAAGCCGCTTGCCAGGCAGAGCAAACTGAAAGCGCAGGGAGCACAGGGCCTGGGGCCTCAGGCGCATCCCTCCCGCTGCCTCCGCCCCCCACCCCGTGCCTCCCTGGCGGGCGGCCCCACCCCAGTTCCCAACCCCCTGGCGCTCAACTTCTGGCTGTGCTCCTCGAGGCTGAGCAAGGCGCCCGTGGCTCTGAAGGGGCTAGAGCCTGCCCTGCTCTGTGGCTGACTGCAGGACCGCCGCGGGCTGCGCTCGCCAGCCGCCGGGCCGTGCAGCTCCGCGCCATTCCTGGGCGCAGACCCTCAGCAGGGCTTTGGAGGGCAGCGAGGGGCTCCCAGAATCGCAAGTGGCACAGACTCGCTGCTCCGTTCTCACTAGAGACCTCAGGGCCTGGGGCTTGACCCAGAGGTGCAGCGAGCCCCTCAGAGCTGTAGAAGATATTTGACTTTAAATATTTAATATTCAAGATTATGTTAAATGAAGAATAAGAAATTTGTGTCTTGAGTTTTAGAAGGCTAAAGCAGGTTGTGGATGCAGTAAGTGAAAAATTTCTGTGCTGGGGATTTAACCCAAGGCCTCATGTATGCTAGGCAAGTGCTCTGCCACTGAACTACATTCTCAGTTCAGGGGTTGGCAAACCATGGGCCACATTCAGCCCATTATATATTTTGATATGGCCTGCAAGTTAAGACTGGTTTTTACATTTTTCAATGAAAAACAAAATCAAAAGAACACTGAAGCTGCGGATGTGGCTCAGTGTCGGAGTGCCTGCCTGGTATGTACGAGGCACTGGGTTTGATTCTCAGTACCACATAAAAATAAATAAATAAATAAATAAATAAATAAATAAATAAATAAAATAAAAGTATTTTGTCCACCTTAAAAAAATAAAAATATAGAATGCTTTGTGTCATGTGAAAATTACAGGAAATTCAGGTTTCTGTGTGCATAAAGACAGTTTTATTGGAACCTAGCCATGCTCATTTGTTTATATATTGACTGTGGCGGTTTTGGGGTACAACAGCTGACTTGAGTAGTTACCATTGAGACCATATGGTCTGAAAAGCCTAAATATTTACTATTTGGCTCTTTACAGAAAAAGTTTGCTGGTTCTTGGTCTATTACACAGTCTGTGCTCATTAAGTACTTATTGAATATTATGAGCTGTAGCTACACCTTGTCCATGGAAGGCTTTTGCAGGGAATAATTGCATTTATTTATTGAGAGAAAATCGATCACCTTGCCTTAGTATGGGTTTTTCTGACAGCCCCGTTATGATACTGTTACTATGTCTAACTCTGAAGAATTCAGTTTCTTACAAATTGTGTTATTAGATTCTATTCCTTTTTCAAAGAAGTATCCCAAGTAAGAGGTTTGGAGCACAGCATGAAAGAACATTTTTCTTTACTCAAATTTCAGTCTATCATGTATTTTGCACAAAAAGATTGTTGTTATATTTTTAAATACTGGATTTTGTATAGTAATTTGTTACACAGATACCATGTGTAAGATATGAGTTGTTGAAGTACTTATGTTGATAAAATTGGGGGATTTTTATGGAGTATATTAACATATTCCCTCACTTGATATTTATTGACCACCTATTATGTACAAATTTTACTACTGTTGTATTTGTGTTTAGGGTGAAAATGTTATATTCTTCCTTAAATGAAAGCTAAAATTGTAATTCAGGGGAAAAAAAAGAACAACAAGACACAAATCCTTTCCCATGGTTTCAATACTGCTATTAACCCCATCAACTGAAAATTTAATTTCAATTATTTTATGTTTCATTTATAGAACAGTTTTACTCTTTTTTCTGAATTCCAGGCCTCTGATCAAAATTTTTATCTTCTGTTTTATTGAACATATTAATCATAGTTATTTTAAAGTTCCTATCTGAAAGCTCCAATAAGTGAGTCACACAAAGGTCTCTTTTTATAGTCTGTTATTTTTCTTGGTTCTCATTCAATTGTTTCTGTTATATAACAGGCTTTGCATTTTTTTTTTATCAATTTCCACGTTGTGTAGACAATTTTGGAGAAACTCTTAAGATATGTATGTGTGAAACTATTAAGACATGAATGGTGTGAAACTATTAAGATATGAATGGTGTAAAATACATTGTGTACAACGACTGTCTTGAAAAATTGTGTTCTATATGTGAAATATGAAATGAATTGCATTCTGTCATCACTGTGAACAAATCAGGATAAATTTTTAAAAAAATTTAATTGAGGAAACTAAGTGCTGCTATATTTCTGAAAAAACAAAAAGAAAAGGTTGTGGTTGTTTTTATTCTGACAGGCAGAGATACTATTAGATCATTTTATTCTTTGTCCTTCTGATGTCATAACTAAAAGTCTGAGTTTTTTAAGTCACCCCAAATTTGTGGATCTTGAACAGCCATCTGCTTCCCAGCACTAGACAGATGCAAAAATCTATGCTTACATATTTAGTCTTCTAGGCTATGCCTTCTACCAATCTTCTTGCATCTTAGATTTGAATATATCAGATGACATCCCTGACTAGCAACAAATTCGTATACAGATTCTTTGTTCTTTCCTATGTGGCTTTTGATTCTTTGCAGCTGCTCTCTGTTGAACTCCTATTTATATCTCCTCTGTGCAGAGAACCTATTTTGTTTGGATTGCATTTACTCCTAGCATGGTATAACTATCAAGTGTCCTCAGTGCAAAGTTGTAAAAATGTGGATCTTAATCTTACTCTTTAAAGAATGCATTCCTTCGAATTTTTGCCAGTTCTAATGGTTCTCCAGTGTTGCCTTTATCATTTCTTTGGCTTGGATTTTCTTCAGCTCTTATAATTTTTGTTAGCAGGTTAATCCAAGCAATATAAGCTGTTCTGTCAAATATTCAGCAAACTGTAGTTTCCTTCTCCATAAGAAAGAGATACCCAGTGATGCCATGATCACTTTTGTCTTAGCACTTTGTTCTTTCAGCTCCCTAGATTTCCAATGCAATATTTATTAATTTTTATTTTTATGTAATTTGTAGATTATTCAAAGAAATATCTGAACAATACCACTGTATTAAGAATCAAGAAAACATGGTACTATCTAGATATATTTTGGTAATTGTGAATATGTATTATAAATGAAAAGTAACTCAAATTTAGAAAATAAGTTTCTTGAATTTATGACAATTTTTATTCCTACTCTGTTTCCCTATGTACCTGCTGGCATTTCATAAGATTTAGGCTGTTATGATAGATGAGAGGAATTTCAATGAGGTATGTGTTTATGAAATGAAGAGAGGCTTAATTTACACAAAAACTTTTACAATGAGCTGGGTATGGTGGTGCACACCTGTAATCCAGGTTGCTCAGGAGGTTGAGGCAGGAGAATTGCAAGTTTGAGGCCAGCCTCAGCAATTTAGCAAGGCAATAAGCAACTTTGCAAAACCCTGTCTCAAAGTGAAAAATAAAAAGGGCTGGAGATGTATCTCAATGGTTAAGCAACCCTGAGTTCAATCCCTTGTAAAAACAAGTAAATAAAGGGCTGGGATTGTGGTTCAGTGGTAATGACCACCTAGCATGCACGAGGCACTGGGTTAAATCCTCAGCACCACAAAAATATAAAATAAAATATTGTGTTCACCTAAAACTAAGAAATAAATATTTAAAAAAAACAAATAAATAAAAATAAATATTTTACACTGAGAAAATAAATTATTACACATAGAAGTCATAAGAAATACATTTAGTATAATATCTAAAAATATTAAAATATGACTTTAGTAAGGTCTCTGAATTAAAGGTGGATAGGGGCATCCCACACAGTGAATATCCAAATAACTAATGAAAAAGTGCTCAAAATCATTATTAACACTTAAAGGACTTTGAGATATACACATCCCCAATGACCTGCAATTTTGATATTTTGCCTGGTACCTAGAATTGGCACATTGTCAAGCAGAACTCTCAATCAACCCTCAATAGGAATAAAAGTGAAAAATAAAATTTTATTTTAAATTGTTGAGTTCCTTGCCCTTCTTTGATATGATAGCATGGCCTAAATTCTCTCAAGAAAATAATAGATACAAAATAAGAAATAATCTGTATAAATATGCTCTTTTCTGATTAGGTAAACATCTTTGAGACCACTCACCCTTGCTGGAATCAAGGTATTACATTCTAGCCTACTGACCCTGGATGAGTTAGGTAAACAATTTGGGACTACAAGATTTCTAGAATAATTATAGCTAACTTCAAGACTTGTGAGGACTAAATGAGGTTAACATCTAAGAAACAGAGCAATGCCTAGGGACCATATACATGAAAGTCATTGTTTTCACTTTTAGTCTTATTGGACTTGACTTTCACCTTGGTTACCCCTTGTGTTTCATTTCAGAGCTGTCTAGTCAAAGACCACATCTCAGAATAGTTTTGTGAATCATTCTGTGATTAAGAGCTACAGAAATGAAAGTAAAATAAACAAACAAACAAACAACAATAACAGCAATGACAAACTTTGGGGAAGTAAACCTGAAGAAATTACTTTTAGATTTATTGATATTATGGTGTACTGAGCCTAACATTTAATTACCACTTGGCAATGTAGCCCCTTCTATAGTTAATCATAATTTAATATTTCTTATAGGGAAAGAGAATTACTTTCTAGTAAATAGTTTTATAATAGCCTCTGAGTTCAATCGGAGGTTGTAGAACCACAGATCCACACTGGGATATGAAGGGAACTCTTTAGAGTTTTAGACAGGAGTATAACCAGCATGAATAATACCCAAAGTCTGGGTTTCATATTCCTTTTGTGTGACTATGACCTGCCAATAAGATATCTGGAAGGAAAAGAAAGGTGGACACCCAACTGGGCACAATGAGGATGATTAAGATCATAAGTGACATGAGAATTAAAAATGAACTTATAACTTGGGGCTGGGGTCGTAGCTCAGTGGTAGAACACTTGCCTAGCCCACATGAGGGTCTGAGATCAATACTCAGCACAACATAAAGATAAATAAATAAAATGAATGCATTATGTCCATCTATAACTACAAAAATTTTTAAAACATATTTTAGCTGTAGATGGATATAATAACTTTATTTTGTTTTATTATTATTATTATTATTATTTTTGAATTCCAGTACTTAGTGAAACTCTAGGGCAGCAAATAATGTGTAAGGGTAACCAGTACTGCATAATATTTCTTGTTTTGATACATTCCCTTTGTAGTGATTTATTAAGGGAAACTGAGAAAGCCTGATTAAAATGCATAAACTGTGCTGAACAGTAAACAACTATGTCTAAGGATGAAAACATGGGACCCAAATGCTGCGCATAGAAATTGCCCTTAATGATATGGCCTATTGTTGAACAGATTAGGAAGCCAAAAGTTGCTTGTAATCAAATGTCATCCATTTCCCATCACTTATAAAAGCAACACTTCCTTGTGCAAATGTTTCAATTTGTTGTAGTTAAAAACTGCTTCCTGACTTAATCCTTGAAGAAATCAGTTCTTTTGACTGTCAAGTGAATGGAAAAATTTAGACAGGGAACACACTGGACTTCACAAAATGAAACAGAGATTGTATGTTGAAAGAGAAATAAAATCTAAAGAATTAACAGGAGCAAATTAAACCAGCTTGAGAGCTCCAGATAGGGATTTCTTTTGTAATTCATTTAAGCTGGGGGAGAAGTTTTGTGGGTTGGCTAGGTGCTGAAATCTCTTTTTATTAAAATATACATATATTTTAATTTTTATTTTTTAAAATTTATTTATTTATTTGCATAATGATTCTTTTTTTTTTTTAGAGAGAGAGAGAGAATGTTTTTAATATTTATTTTTCAGTTTTTGGTGGACACAACATCTTTATTTTATTTTATGTGGTGCTGAGCATCGAACCCAGTGCCCCACACATGCCAGGCAAGCACATTACTGCTTGAGCCATATCCTCAGCCCTGCATTACAATTCTTAAAACACCATTATATAATAATTTATCATTTGATTATATATTATATATAAGGCATGTTGACACCAAATTCACATCTTCATACATGTATTTTGTATAATGATGGGGATCTCCTTTCATCATCCATGCTATCCCCCTTCTCCCTCCTTTTCCCTCACACCCCTATTCCATATCTAAAGGTAATCTTTCTCCCTTGCTCTCCCTTCCAACCCATTTTGAGTCACCCCCCTTATATCAGAGAAGGCATTTGGCATTTAATTTTTGTGGATTGGCTAACTTCACTTAGCATAATCTTCTCTAATGCCATCCATTTCCCTGCAAATTCCATTAACTTATTCTTTTTTATTGCTGAGTAATATTCCATTGTGAATAAATGCCATATTTTTTTTATCCATTCATTCACTGAAAGACATCTAGGTTGCACCAGAGTTAATCAATTGTGAATTGTGCTGCTATAAACATTGATGTGGCTGTGTCCCTGTAATATGCTATTTTTAGGTTTTAGTCTGAGAAGAGGAATAGTTGGGTCAAATATTGGTTCCATTCCCAGTTTTACAAGTAATCTCCATACTGCTTTCCAAATTGGCTACACCAATTTGCAGTCCCACCAGCAATGTATTTGTGTACCTTTTTCCCTGCATCTCTCCAGCACTTCTTGTTTTCTTCATAATGGCTGCCACTCTTACTGGAGTGAAATGGTATCTTAGAGAATGGTGGCAGAGGGAAGTATCTCACATGATCAGGAAGCAGAGAGAGACTGTACTCATTAGGTGCAAAATATATTCCCTAAAGGCATGACCCCCAGTACCACTTCCTCTAGCCACACTTTACCTGCCTTCAGTTACCACTCTGGTGATCCCATCAAGGGATTAATTTACCAGTTGATTTAAGGCTCTCATAACCCAATCATTTCTCTCTGAATGTTCTTGCATTCTCTCACACATGAACTTTAGTGAGATAATGAGATACTTAATATCTAAATCATAAAATATGATAAGAACACTTAAATTCTACTCTCTCTGCAATTTTCAAATATACAGCACAGTAGAATATTCATCAAATTTTTTACACAGGGAACAGTTTGATTGGTTTCTCCAGTTATAAGGTCTTTTAAAGAAGTGAACCTGTGCTAATATGAACATCCAAATACAGTGTAAAATTTCCATTATCAATGCATTCAAACTTTTCTTCCAACCATCCCTTGCTTCTTTTTGTAACTAATCCCTGCTACCAAGATTGTTAGGCCTACCCACAGCTTTTTTATATTGTTGTAGGAATTTTAACCAGGAGACTAGGAATTCCTACAGTGCAGACAGTTAGATGCCTTTATTCTGTACATAAACCTTACTACTGTGAAGAGAATATAGACAAGAGATTGACAATAGCAACAAAAATAGAAAGTAGCAGAGAAAACTCTGACCCAAGATTTCAGTGACAGGAAGAAACGTAGATGGTCAATGACAATGTGAAGAAAGATAATGCAGAGTTCTCAGGAACCCCTGCAATCTTGATGACAGGAGGCATGGTGCATATGTGTGCACACATATGTGAACACACTGTGAGTAAATACTTGTCAGCAAGAGATGTTAAAATGAAAGGTGAAGAGTCAAAACGGGAACAAAGTTCCAGCTGACTCAGAAAGTTTAATTCTTTACAAAGGTGGATGTCTATATATGAGTAATAAAATTTAAGTTTTCAAGAGTTTTGAGATGCCCATATAATTATATTTCTAAAACACAACACTGTAAGTTGAGTTGGTTTACATAATTGGATGTGTTTTCTATATTTATTGTCTTATTCATTGACTTGCTTCTTTATTCCTTATTTATTTGTTTATTCAACTGAGAGTTAAGTACCTAAGAAGTGCTCCACACTGTGTGATTGATAGACAGCAGTCATGGGCCCTACCTCTGTAAAATGTAAAGAAACCAAAAATATGTTTTCCATAATTAATAGAATACAATCATAGTAAATCCTAAGATGGAAATAGACACAATGTTATGGGAGTATATGTTATAAATATGTGATTTATTTTATGGGGTTGAAGTAGGATTCCTTATGAAACTGGTATTTAATGGAGCATCTGAAAGATAAGTAAGAACTAGGTAAGAGAAAAGATGAGGATGGGAGAATATTACAGACAAATGAAAACTCAGACTCAAAAGACTCCAATTCTGGATTAGAATATGGCTTTGGCTGGTGGGGTCAGAAAATACAGAAAAGATAAGCAATGGTGGTTATAATTTTGGACTCTAGAGATTTGAAGTTATGATATCATGAAGAACTTTCAAAAATATTTATCTTAAGGTGAGTTAAAAGCTACTAAAGTAATTTAACCAAGGGAATTACATGAAATCTTGTATTTTAAAACAGCTTCCAACAAGAAGTTAGGAATTCATTGAAGAAAGAAGAATAATGTGAAATAGAGAAGATGATACAGAAGTTCAGGTGAGAGGTGATGGGTTTGGATAATATGATGTTATCAAAGTTAGAAATATGTGAACTGAGAACAGAGTTATTAGAAGTTATGTTGATAAATTTGATAACTTTTCGTATGTGAGGAGATGACATAAAGAAAAATTTTAAATATCACATCAATATTTGCTTTAGTAGATATTTGCTGCTTCATTCACATTATCCTTTATATCAGTAGTCAGCAAACTTTTTCTGTAGAAACTATCTATTAAATATTTTAGGCTTTAAGGGAAACAGAATTCCCCCTTCTCTACCTCCTCCATCAATTCAATAAAAATGTAAAAAATAATTTTATCTTATAGGCTCTAAAAACACAGATCATCAGCCAGAGTTGGTCTGTGTCCAAATTCAGCCCAGCCCTGCTTTCACTTTGAAGTATTTATGATTCAATTAGAGTTTTTTTTTGTAATACTCCATCTTATTCATATATATATGTATGTATATATATATTACTTTATAATATGTTTAATTTGAGTGGTTAATGTTGAAATTAATTAATATATCTTTATAAGAGATCATTGTATATCACAAAATTTCCCTTTTAATTTAGAAGCTGATCAAGATCATCCAAGCAAAATATTAAAAGTTCTAGGCTTGACATGGTGGTGCATGTCTTTAATCTCACCAGCTTGGGAGGCTAAAGCAGGAGGATTATGAGTTCAAAGCCAGCTTCAGCAAAAGTGAGGCTCTAAGCAACTCAGTAAGACCCTGTCTCTAAATAAAACAGGGCTGGGGATGTGGCTCAGTGGTGGAGTGCATCTGAGTTCAATCCCCAGTGAACATTTCCACCCCCCCAAAAAAAGTTCTAGGAAAGCATGTTTTTTCATGAAATTGCTGGAAAACAAAATTATATTTTAAACTACATATTCTTAGAAGTTTGAGTTCATTGTGTACATGATAATATATAATTTTGTTGGTTTATCTGCTTCTCCATCAGAAAATCTAATAAGCCCCTTGGAATGGATTCACAGATACTTCTGTATTTGTCAACAAGACCAGTGAGCAGCTTAGTCCACTTGCCTGCCCAACTCAGCCCAGGAGATGGCAGATGACAGAAAAAAAAGGAGCCCAGCCTAAGCAGAACTGGTGTAAAAATAAAACAAAAGACTTTTGCTTCTTTCTAAATTCCAAGATGAATATTCTTTGCTGTAAAAGGAGCTGTGAAAAGGCAGGAGTGATGTGCATGAATACAGTCACCAACATATTGAAATTCGGTCTTCAAAACTAACACATGGCCTCAGCCAAAAGCCCTGAAAGACATGTTTGAAGTACATGCTGTGAGGAGTGCTGGAAAATACCACATTTTCTGGGCACTGATGACTTTATATGTTGAAACCTGTATGTTGAAATTCACTTGCTTAAAAATAAATAAATAAATAAATAAATAAATAAATAAAGTATTGAAAACTGAATCTCCCAGAGAGGATCAGGGTGGAAAGTGCAGGACAGCAGAGAGGTACTCATATATTTAGATTAAAATACAGGAGGTACTTAAGGTGTGGGAATGAGAGTATTTCAGGACCTAAGAACCCTGAAGACTAAAATTGTGTTCTCTCTTTCCCAGGAAAGACTACTATGAAAATTTACTATTGGAGTTGGCTCCATAGCTCAAGAATTAGAGCATTGGTCTTGCAAAATTTACTCTTGGAAATTTTCAACAATTCTCTGCGTGTGTGTGCATGAGTGTGTGACATTTCCTCTCAACCCCCACTAGATACCTCAGGCTCTGAGCTTTTATCCTCGTTTGTGTATCTAGTTCTATCAAGTTGCACTATATTGCTGCAGTAAGAGTTATTTTTCTTTCTGCCCAAAGTATAAGATAGGCTACTGAAAGGCCCTTGGGAGACCAGTATAAATGTGATCTGAATTGCTAATGACGAAAACAATAACTGAAAGCTTTAAAAATCCTAGTTGAAATGATTCATGTGTTGCTTGACATGAACCTCTTAACCAGGCACTCATTGCAGACCTCAGTGCTCAGAATTCTATCAAGCTAATGCAGAATGTTCAGCATTTTATATGTCCTCTTGCAATTTAGATGTCAGAGGACTACTTGGCTCTTCCAGATGTTGAGCATTTCCCCACTCAGGATTTATCTGGAGGTTGTGTTCTCATAATCATTTTGACTGTTTTCACTGTTGCTCCACCTCCCTCCATCCAGGCTTTATTCTCTTAGCCCTTAGCAAATTATCAAAAAAAGCCCATTTACTCTAATGTGCCTAACACAGAATCCACACAAAGCCCTCTGCATTGAGCAGTAGAGGCTGCTAAAGATTAAAGGGCAACGACAACAACAACAACAATAACAACAAGGAAAGATGGTTTTATCTTGCAGAAATGCAATCAACTCAAACTGGAAATCAAACACTTCTGTTGGGAAGTGGCCTTGACTTTCCCAGCTTCCTCCTTTTTTCCCACCCCTTTCAATCCACGCTTCACATTGCTCTTTTCCCCGCCCCATTTTTGTTTCATAAATTTTTGGACTATTTTTTATTACCCAGAAATTCAAACACAAAAGATTCTTCACCCACTTCTAAACTCTGGATCTGCTTTTGTATATCCACACAGTATTAATAATTCTACATAATGGAAGGGATTTCTAATCTAGATATTACCCATCAGCAATATAAAGGAACTGACAGAGGCTCTGAAATTCTACTCTTGTCTTTCTATCACACACTTTTCCATCTCAACAATACGCAAGACTCAGAGAAAAATGTTTTTCCTCAGAAGTGAATCATTGTTCCTCATAACTATCTATAATAGCAATAATAATGATCGTTCTGATTTATAATAACATTTTTTATTTGTGTAAAAAAACTGAAGCAAACAAACAAACAAGCAGAATGAGGGGCTCTGGGTAATCTCTTCCAGTTCAGGTCATTTGCTAATATATTGCATAGGACTCTATACCAACTCTCATAGTCCTAATGACACGCTAGGTTTGTGTAGCCAAGTGGAGCTATTAGTAGTCCCTAGCTACATGTGGCTAATTAACTTAAATTATAAAAATTCAAATAGATTAAAAATTAAAATTTTAGTTGTTGTTGCACTATAAATATTTCAAGTGCTCAGTATACACACTGAGTGTGTCTGTTCAGTGATGATAGCAATGAATTATAGAATATTCCTGCCAATGCAAAAAATCTCTTCTGGATGGAGCTGTTCTGGATTAAAAAGTAAAAGTGATAATTGCCTTTCGTAAATTGTTCTACTTTTCAGTGAGGCATATCTCAACTGTGATTAATCTGGAAGCAAAGGTGAACCATGAAAAAGGAGGTTCAGGTTTTGGACCTTGAGGATAAAATATTCTCTGAAATACAGAGGGAGCAAAATCTCTTTGAATTTGGGGAAATTTTATTCCTTCATTTTTGTAGGACTTTTAAAGACATGCCTGCTGATGTGTTTGCTAGCTGATGTAAATGTGTTTGTTAAAACTGAGGGAGGCATATGTAAATTCCATCAGTGCAATCAGGGCATTCATACTGACAGGAATCAAGCACCAACTGCCTTTTAATAACTAGTCTCTTGGTACAGAGCGGGTGGTGCTGGTGGCAAAGCTGCTGCACCACTGCCCAGGGTCTTCACAGAGCCAACAAATCCCGGAGAATGAGCAGGCCCAGCCACTGAAGCCATGGAGAAAAGGTGGTGGACAGCTCGCAGGCGGATATGAAGCTGGTAGCGCACCCTTGTGCGAAGAGCAAGATGTGAAAGTATTTCAGCTTCAACACCAATGTCAAAGGATGCATCTTGTAGTGGAAGAAGATCTACTGTCACATTTGCTTGTCCCAGATCGCCTATTCTGAGAACACATCCAACCTGTCTTACCACCTGGAGAAGAATCACCCCGAGGAGTTCTGTGAGTTCATCAAGAGCTACACGGAGCAGATGCTGGAGGCTTTTGTCACAGCCTTGTCCAAACTCAATCCTGAGTCATCCTCATCGTCACAGCAGCAGCAGCTGCTGTCACCTGCACAGAAAGCACTGGCCTGAAACCTGGCCATGGCTTCTAGGGCACAAGGCAGCAGGAGCTGATGGGCACAGTTCTGTCGCTCATCTGTGAGAGGCTGTGCATCGTTTCCGTTGTGGACGAGCCCATATTCTGCATGCTGCTCAGGACCACAGAGCCCAGTTACGAGCTGCCCAGTAGGAAGTTCTTCTGCAGCAAGGCTCTGCCAGAGCGCTACAGTGCCATGCGGGAGGCTGTGCTCAGGAGCTGATGGACACCACATGGTGTGGCATCTCCACCGATCTATGGCGCAGCAACAACCAGAAACACGCCTATATGATGCTGGCCATGCACATCCTGGGTCTTGCATTCTCTAACTGCCTGTCAGTGGCCTCCAGGTGCCTAAAGACCTTCCAGGTGTCAAGGAGAATGCGGCAGAGACCATCACACACGTGCTCTAGGAGATGTTCATTGAGTGGGGCAACAGCACCAAGGTCTTCAGGACCACCAAGGACTGCGGGAAGGACATTGCCAAGGCTTGCTCATTGCTGGATATCCCCGTGCAGATGCAGTGTCTGGGTGGCGGATATTCAAAGTGGGCATCCAGTAGGCCTTCCAGCTGCCCAAGCTGGGCTTCCTGCTGGCGTGCTGTCTCAGGCTGGTGGCGAACTTCCAGCAGTCCTTGGTGGCCATGTACATGCTCCACAAGAAGCAGCATGGTTCAGAGCACAGCATGCTGGTCAGCAACCAGGTGGCCTGGTGGGGCAGCACCCTGGCCATCTGCAGCTGCTCAAGGAGCAGCAGTTAGCCATGGCAGGAATCCTGGTGGAGGACAGCAACAACCACCATCTCATGCTGGAGGCCACCAAGTGAGCCACCATTGGCAGTGTGGTGGACCTGCTGCAGACTTTCAAGCAGGTGGCCAAGATGCTCTCAGCATCCAAGCACCCAACCATCAGCATGGTGAAGCCGCTGCTTCTGAACATGAAGCTCAACATCAAAGAGATCAAATGCAAGGAGATGAGCATGGCCAAGGAGATAATTGCCAAAGAGCTCTCCAAGACCTCCCAGGAGACGACTGAGATAGACATGTTTGTTCCTCAAGGTGGCCACCTTCCTGGACCCGTACTACAAGAGATTCCCCCTCCTGTCCGCCTTTGAAAGGCAGCATTGGAAAAACCGAGTGGTGGAGGAAGCCCAAGGCCTCCTGGAGGTCAAGGACAGCAGCTTCCCACTGCTGCCACCAGCAGAGGACAAGCTCTACTCAGTGTCCAAGGGGCCTGTGGCCAAGAATCCCAGAAGTGTCATCAATAGCATGCTGGCCAAGACCTTCTGCCAGATAGGCGGCGCCGAAGAACAGGAGGAGTTGCACTAGCAGCTGCTGGAGGAGCTGAGCAACTTCAAGTCGCAGAAGATCCTCAGCCTCCAAGGGAACCCACTCAAGTGGTGGTCCGACACCCAGGTGCTCTTCCCAGTGCTACCCAAGGTGCTCCAAAGTACTGGTGCGTGGCTGCCACCTGCATCTTCCCTGAGCGCCTCTTCGGCTCCTCAGCCTGCATGGTCAGTACCAAGAGGAACGGGCAAGCCTCAGTGCATGTGGACCAGCAGGTCTTTCTGTACAAGAACTCCAGGATCACCGCCGAGACAGAGCCCCAGAGCCCAAAGAAGAAGAGTAGGGCCAGTGCTCAATCAGGAGCACATTTTTCCTCTCGGGTATGCACTCAGCGGCGGCTTCTTTGGGCTCAGGGACTGGGGCTTCGTATAGAGACGTGTTTGCTGATGCTTTGCTGTAAATAGTGGGTTTTGTCTGGAACCCCAAAGACCAGTTAAAGCTGAAAAGGAAGGATAGAAGGCTGGGGGTTCCCAGGGGTGCAGAGTCTTGGGCCTGCCCTGTCCTCTGCTATCTTCCACAAACCAAAGGCCATAGCTTCCTTAAAAGACTATCAATGACTGATACTTAATTTTCCCCAAGAACTGGACATGGTGGTCCATGCCTACAATTCCAGCAGTTTGGGAGGCTAAGGCAGGAGGATCACAAGTTGGAGGCCAGCCTCTGCAACTAGCGAGGCCCTAGGAAACTTAATAAAACCTATTTCTAAAACTGAAATATAAAAATGGCTGGGGATATGATTCAGTGGTTAAATATCCCTGGGTTCAATCCCCAGTACCAAAAATAAATAAATAAAAATAAAAACCAAGGTGGCATGGGGAGAGGCTGGGGGACACAGGCTTTCAGATGAAACTCCTTCCCCTTTCTTTCCCCCTCTTCCTTTCCAAGGACTGACTATAGGTGTCTCCAGAGAGGGTTCTGAAACAATCTGGAAAATTCCAATCAGGTCTGAGTGGAAGACAGATTCCTGCCAAGCAGCACATCACCTGTCCATCAAATCCCTGGGTTTTTTTTCCTATTTCAGGTGAAGCAAAGGTCTCCCCTTGGGTACCCTGGTAAAAATATTTAGCCACCATACTCTGCCTGAAAAGGGATGGGTTTTATCTCGGAGAGGGGGGTGGAAAGTATGGGAAAATGAGTTTCAGTTCCAGACACTTGGAAAAGTAAATGGAAAAGATTGAAAAAAGGGGGGAGGTGTTGCTCTCTGGCTTTCAGGTTGCACCTATCACATTGCAATGTGTCTCCTACAATTCTGCCAAATTTATCTTTGCTTTCTCTTTTCTTGTTGGTACACGAAATTCCTGAGGCTATCCTGACACATGCATATAATACAACAAAGTCCTTTTTTTGAACCACAGATTGAACCTAGAGGGGTTTGTGCACTGAGCCCCATCCCCAGCCCTATATTGCATTTTAGTTAGAGACAGGGTCTCCCTGAGTTGCTTCATGCCTTGCTGTTGCTGAGGCTGGCTTTGAACTCCTGAACCTCTTGCCTCAGCCTCTCAAGCTGCTGTCATTAGAAACATTCCCTAGCAAAAAAAAAATCCACTTTTAAAGTCCCTACAAATCTAGGTAGTTCATGCATATTGCAGTTCTGTGTTTTATTTGTGATGCATGAACAGAAGTGAACAATTTTTATTTTTCTTGGGGAGAATAAAATGCTCCTATTTTTTCCCCTCTTTTTTTTAAACCTACTTGAGCCCAACTTCCCAGTATGAAGATTGGAATTTGAAATTCCTGGATGGGAGAAGATGTTTGAATTCCTTTGAAGTCTTTTAAAGCTCAAGCTCATTGGGGCATTTAATTTGCAATATATAAGTATATAAATATATAGAGGGATATAGATAGATATATCAATAAACTGTTATATATATATATATATATATATATATATATATATATATATATTATTTATTTATTTTTGAGGGGGGATTGGTTTACTGGAAGTGTCCTTGGGGAAAATGGAATTCTGTTTTTAAATTGTAGGACTGTTTTTCAGGTTGGAAGAATGATGCTCCCTTCTTTAAGCGGCTGAACTTTGATCTCTGTGGTTCCCAGGCTTCACCGCTCCTTGTGCAGGTTAAGAGAAGCCAGACTGCACAGGATGCAGGGCAGGAAAAGGGCTGGGTTTAGGAATGAAGGGTAAGATCAACATTATTAGGCTCTCTAAATTAAAAACCACTCTGCATTCTAGAAGCACAGGGGATGTCAATACTTTACTATTCATTGAGGGCTAAAGTGAACCGATGCAAACCAACAAGGAGAGCTGTCATTTGCCTCAAACACAGGCTATAAAGACAGACAACAGGGTCCCATGATACCCCGGTTTCCACAATGCTACCTCAGGTACTGGTCGCCAGCTATTCTGACAAATGCTACATGATTAAGCTCTAAGCTCATTGCCCATAGAAACAATTATCCAACAGATACACCTTGACCTCTTCCACATGCAAAGCTTCACTGGGGTATGGTGTGAAGTACATGCTGGGGTAAAATTCCCACTGTCACAGAGTTGGTAGACCAGGGGCTACTTGGACTTGGAATATGATGCTTTCAGAAGACATTTCATTTAGAAGTCACTGGAACTTTAATATTGGCTAAGGTCCTTAGGATTCTGTGTGTTTAAAATTATAGACCTATTAAGGGTACTGTTAATTGGTACAGCCACTTTAGAAAATAGTACAGCAATTCTTTACAACTTTAACTACTAGCAATTCTACTTCTGGGTGTATAGCTGAAAGCCTTCAAAAAATGAATTGAAAGAGATGCATAGGTTCATGGCCCCAGTATGTTCACAATAGCCCAAAGATGAAAGCAACCCAAGCCCTTGGATGGATAGATGGATGGATGGATCAATAAACTGATCTGCACATGCACCACATGATCTGTGGACACATACATTGAAATACTACTTGGCCTTACAAAAAACCAAGTCCCACTCTACAACATCGACTATGGGAGACCATCCTTGCACATGACTGAGATTCCTCCCCAGCTGGGTGTGACTTGCTCAGTCACTTTTAATGTGGCAGAGCCTTCCCCACCCTTCTTGGGTTTGAAAGCTTGTCCATGTGGAGGTGTGTCTCACCACTGTCCCAAAGATTCAATCATCGCACCTGACCTTGCCACACTGCCCCCCTTGACCTTCATTGGATGGGATTTCCCCCGAAATCCTTTGTTCTCCAATAAAAGCCCTCTCCCTAGCAGGTTCTCTCTCTCTCTCTCTCTCTCTCTCTCTCTCTCTCTCTCTCTTGCATCTTCAGTAAAACCTGGCTGCCCCCCTTGGGGAGCTTGAGGCTGAGGGTTTGAGGAGCCATCCAGAAGCTGGTTTAAAAAGTAAAATGGTGTCTGTGTCTTTAATTTAAACTCCCTGAGGATTTTGCTGCATGACTAAACCTTTCATACCGTCTGTGCTGGCCACAGACTAAAATGGATGAATATTGAAGTCACTGAGTTAAGTAACATAAGACAATTGCAAAAGGCCAAAGGCTGCATTCAGGCAATTATACCAGGCACCTTGAGTAGTGAAGTTCATGAAGCCCAAGTAGGATGGTTGGTTGCTGGGAGCATGGAGGAAGGAAGAATGGGAGAGAGTGCTAGTGGGTGTGGAGCTTCAGTTTCTTAAGATGAAAGCATCCTGGAGATGGATATTGGTGACAGATGCACAATAGTGTAAGTATAATCAATGCCACTTAAACTGCACACTTAAAATGAGCAAATGATTGCTTTTATGTTATGTGGATTTTACCACAACAACAACAGTTAATTGATGAATTGTGCACTTCAAGTGGGTGAATTGCATGGTATGTGATGTATTCCCCAACAAAGCTGTACAGTCCAAAAACTGTACACACACACACACACACACACACACACATGCTCACACAAAAATCCCTGCACTTGAAACACTAAAGCTTTCACTAAAGCTGACCAAAAAAAGCTAAAAAAATCTAAAAAATATATATTTTTAATATATATATATATATATATATATATATATATTCATAGAGGAAAAATAAGTGTTATTAATCAGAAAATTAACCAAATAAACCATCTGTAATCAGTAACTCACTTTCAACTATCTGGTAAGATTTATTAAACTTTTTATTCATTGGAAAATAAAAGCTGAATAGAAGCATTACAGTGGCTATTCTTACTGTTAGAAACTCATACCTGAAAATTACCTTGGGATCACAGCCACTTTATTCTAGGTGACTCTGAATGATAGCCCTTGAGATGTTCAGCTTCCAATGAGGGTGATTCCTTAAAAAGAGAGAAAGAGAGACATGAATGCTTTTATGCTTAATTATTGTTTTTTGAAGAAAAATCTTTAGTAAAGGGGAGGGGAGACAAATTCCAGTATTAGGCATCCAGAAATGAGATAAAGAATCTCTAAACAATACATTTTAAAGGAATTATTGCTATAACTCTCTATCAACTGCTGAAATAATTTCATAAGTTTTAAGCCCCATTTATCTTACAGATTCTCCTTCATTTTTCCTTCTTTTCTTAATATTCACAGAATAATCTTTGGCATGACCTATTATCTTCATGTAGTAGTTGGAATCAATCATAACTGTTTTCAATTCAGAAAGGAGTAATTTTTTTATACTTCCTTTAAAAAAAAGAGAGGAGAAAACAAAATAACTCAAAACTATTCAGTGTTGCTTGAAATTTAATCACAGTACTTTTTTAAAAAGTCTTCTTTTTGACATTTCATATCCATCTCTTTAGTCTGTCAATAACAATTATTAATTTACAATTCAAATTCATGTTTACTTACCACACAGTTTTAATGGGACATTTGCTAAAAGCTCATTAAATATTTATGAAGATATTCAGAAAACTCTGCAGTCTCAAAAGTTAAGACAACATGCATCTTAAAAAGAATTTGAAAATGATTGTCAGTAAGTAAATAATATAGAAAACATACCAAAAATATATTGATTTCAGTATATAAACAACCAACTCTTGTTAATTAAACTGCATCTGCTTCTGAAAATGTGTAAGCTCTGCTATGTAACTCCTGCAACCTGCTTCTTGACTTAGAGAACCAGAGCTGAACCTACAAGAGCCAAGTCCTCCTAGCAGTGCTTCTTCTGCCTCAGTCATACGTTTAGAATCAGGGAAATAAAATCCAGGACTACAAAAGACAAAGCAATCAGGTTAGAGGACATCTTATTCTGGAGCACATAATTTAGTTATATGAGTAAAACATAAAGTAGGAGCAGGATGGAAGTGTATTCAGAAAGTAAAAGAACATCCTGCCCTTACCAAAAAGCATTCTTACACGTTTCATCAGATCCTAAAGCAGTGAATGACCTTAAGGGAAAATAAAACCATAGGGTTTTTTTCAAAAAAAAAAAAAAAAAACCTAAGGTGAAATTGATAGGATGGTCACCCACACATCAGTTCAAACTACAGGTACTAGATTTTATCTCAGTGCTAACAAAGAGTGGATCTGCTCATGTCTACAATCACTGATGTATCAGATCTGGGTTTATTAAAGCACAAGTTTGGAAAAACCATGAGGTTCAGGAAATCATACTGCAGAGCAAGAGAAAACTAAAAATATCCAGACCCTGGACACTTGGGCACAGCATTCTTTTGAAAGTCCACTCCTGCAGACCTCAGAAGAAAATGTATGAGTAATTAGAACATCTAAATACAGTTCAAGATAACATAGTTACTTAAAAAAGGAAAAAAGTAGTGCAAGAAAAGACAGACACAATGAAGCAATCACCAACAATACACAAAGATTCAATTTTCTCTGATCCCTCCCCAGCACCTCTTATTTTTCAACTTTTGGGCAGTGACCATTCTGACTACAGTGAGGTGATGGCCCATTGTGGTTTTAGTTTGCATTCTCTGATGATTAGTGACATTGAGCATCTTTTTTCATTCGACATGTACCTATTCGACATTTATAGGTCTTCTTTTGAGAAATGTCCATTTCAATCTTTTGCCCATTTTTTAAAAAATATCAAGTCATGTTTTCTTTCTATTGAGTTCTTTATATATTTTTGGGTAATACACTTGTCAGATGTATGGTTAGCAAATACTTTCCCCCAATCTGTGGCTTCTCTCTTCACTTTGTTAATCATTTTCTCTTCTGTGAAGTTGTTTTTTTTTTCCATTTGATAACATTCCATGTGTCTCTTTTTCTTTGGAATTATATCTGAAAGAATCATTGCCCTGATCAGTGTTATAGAACTTTTCCTCTTATATTGTCTCCCTGTGGTTTTATAGTTTCTGGTACATTTATCTTTAGTCCCTCTGGAGTTGATTGTTTTACCATAATATTTGTAATATGAAACTGTAATATATCCTTATTTGAAATTTCAAAAGGAGATATATTTTGCAGAATTTCCCAAATTTTTGGCTATGTGAGTCTATCTTGACTAGTGCATATTCATTATATAGCATAATGGGTTTCCTTGTGGCATATTCATATATATGTCATCTTTGAGTTGATCAATGAATGTAATTGTTGATGAGGACCCAATTCATCCTTTTGTGTGTAGATACATAATTTTCCTAACAGCATTTATTGAAGAGATAGTCCTTCTCCACTCTGAGTTCTTGGTACCTTTGTCAAAAAAAAAGCCTGTAAATATGTGGGATTTCTAGTCTGTTTCATTGTTTGTTTTATGCCAGTTTTATACTGTTGTGCTTTCTAGTACTTTGTAGCATATTTTGAGGCCAGGTAATGTGATGCCTCCAGCTCTGTCCTGCTTACTCAAGACTTATTTGGCTGGTCACAGTTAGTTGTAGTTTTAATTGAATTTAAAACATTTTTTTCATTGTGTAAAAATGCAAATGGAATTTTGATAAAGATTGTGTTGAACTTGTAGGTGTTTGGAGTAGTATACTTATTGTACATTAAGCCTTCCAATCCATGAATGAGGCATGTCTATTTGTGTCTTCTTCAATTTCTTTCATCAACATATTGTAGAATCAGTGTACAAGTCTCTTGCCTCCTTAGTTTATTCCTAGATAATTTATTCTTTTTGAAGCTATTGTAAATGGTATTATTTTCCTTTCAGATAAATTTGTTATTAGTACATAGAAATGTGACAGCTCTTTGTTTATTTGTGTTTTGATCCTACGACTTTTCTAAATTCATGTATTAGTTTTACCAGATTTTTGTGGTGTATGTGAGTTTTTTTTAATATATTTATTTTTTTAAATTATAGGTGGCATTGCATAAATCAATGCCACTATGGGTCTATGAACAATATGTAGGGCTAAAGATATATGTTTACAAATAAATAGAATTCATCACCAATAGACATTTAATGAGCATTCCTTAGGTGCCAGGCCCTATTTTTAAAATATTTAATAGTGACGGTGGCTGGCTTGCCACGAACCCCACAGGAAGATCCTTGCAAGGGGCCTTCCACTTAGTCCAGGGATGCTAGCCATCGTGGCAGCCGCCGTGGACCACAAAGGTCAGAGGAAAGGAGGGAGCCAGCCTGGCATATGGAGGAACAGCCAAGCAGACCCAAGACAACACGTCTTCCCTGACCTAACTGATCACTCACTGGGCATGCCTCACTTTCAGGGCAGCGGGGACAGCCACTGCACTACCAACCTTGGCTCAGCGTTTGGCTTCAAGGTACCAATGCTGCCTGGCTTCCCGGAAAACATGAGCTAGCTGAAAAGCCTGCTGACCCAGGTTCATGCCAAGGACTCAACATGGCCCTGCATAAGGCCTCAACGCAATCGCTGTCGCACAACCTGCTGCCCAATCTTCTGCCTGTCACCTACAAGTATATCTAGGAGACAGATGGCTTCAGCCTTGGAGTGTTCCTGCTGGAGAGCTGCACGTCCATCCCACTGCACAACCACCCTTGCGTGCACAATAAGCTCAAGGTCCTCTATGGCACGTGCACATCAGCTGTACTGACAAGTTTGAGGCGGAGAGCGGGCAGCAACCACTGTCTGTGCTTCGAGAGCAGTAGATCGCCCCCACTTCAGGCCCTAGAGTGAGAGGCAGTCGGCCAGGAGTGCTGGCACTTTATGGCTGAGTACACTGAAGTCAGCGGCCTCTGCATCCTCAAGCCTCACTGGGTCAAGCTGCAACGGATTTACGTGGTGGACGGACACACTGCTGCCTTCCTGGACATCCTTGTCCCACCCTACAACCCGGAGGGATGGCTGTGACTGCCACTATTACCATATCGAAGGAGGCCTCTGGCTTTGCCAATGACCTGCCCTGAGAGGTGTGGCTCCTGTAAATCCCTCAGGCTGAAGACTTCTGGTTCTAGGGGGAGCCCTATCCAGGTCTCCAGGTCTTCCCTTGAAGCAAATGGCGCCCTGGAACTTTGGGCAGAAGACATGCCATACCCTTATCAGCCTGGCTGGCTGTGGCCCTGCACAAAAGCTCCCTCTCTCTTCGCCCCCCCCCATCTTGGGTATTGGATTTACTGAAGTGAGCAGCAGCTGATTGCTCTGCAGGTTGTGAAGCAGGGGTGTCTGGACTATAGACACCGGGTATGGTTTTGGGGGCAGGGTAGGAGGGGGGCTAGGTTTCCTGTACTTTCATTGCCGCTGGGGCTTTGATTTGTGGGAGTGGGCAAGGGACTCTGAAAGCTCTTCAACCTAGAGCCATAATGAAAATATTCTTCCTTGGTAACCCATTCTGTACAGAAAATACTAAACGATTATCTTAATCCCAACCCTTTGGTAAATAGGATTTGTTTTTAGCTGCTGCCATTTTAACCTTTTGATCCTCATAGTTTTAACTTATTGACTGAGCATGATCTAGTGGTTTGAAGTGTTTGTAGTTCAATTCATTGTTACAGAGGAAATTCTAAGAGTTGAGCTACTTTGAAAGTGAGTTGTCTTGTCTAATTAATTCCCTGTAAAATGTCAATCATCTTTTCAGAATTTGGGTATCACTGTAAAAACAACTATACATGTCAAGGACAAGATTTATTATCTTTCTTCAGCTTGCCCAGTAGCCACATCTGGTTTACCCCAGCAGACATCTACTAAGTAATCACCTGTATATCTCAGTGACAGTTGGTCATTTAGGGCTCATCTTCCCCCAAGAATCTCCAGATCTGTGAGTTGAGCAGGTCTCTTGTTGCAGATTCACCTTAAATGCAAAGACCATGTTATCCTCAAGTGACTTTTTTTCTTGTCTCAATGTACTTTAAGAGTTGATAGTGTAATCCTGTGTTTTCTAACCAGAAGATTCAGAGAACCTAAATTGGTTATGCTTCCAAACAACTGAATGTAAAACACCTCTAGCCAACTGTTGAATTCCATGCCCCTGTTTATTTCCAGTATCTTTCTGTAAAAGAACGCAAATATTGTTTTGATGACTGTTTCATATTATCCCAGGAACTCTACTGTTCCAGTGGGCTATGGTTCTAGCTGGTTTGCTAGAAGTGTTACCTCAGCCTTTATCCTCAAATAATAGTGTGCTGTAAATTTGTTTCATCTGATGTGGATTTCTGTAGGAAGGAGTAGAATGAAGAGGTAGAAGGAATGGTTGGTCTAGCCTAAAGAAAAAAATAAATAGCTGTATTACTAGCTATTTAGGGCGCCAAAACTTAGGATAAAGTATTTCCTGCACCCAACTCCTGAAATAAACAGTTGTGCTATCTATAGCTTTATTTTTGTCCTTTTTGTAGGCAGAGAAACTTTACCTTATGTACAAATGTATTAACACCATTTACTTAAGCCACAGAGCACTATTTGCCTCCTTTTACTATTTATAGGATTCTTTTTTTCACATAACTTTTCATAAAACCAAACTGTAGAAATAAACACATTAAAATTTGCGCAGCTGTCATCTAAGCCCTCTTGATTGACTTGGTCATGTGGCAGTAGAGTTCTAATATTCATAATAAAGTGATTTACTACTATTGTTGAAAAGTGTTGCCTCTATAAGGGAACAATATGTGCCTTTCCCTCTTGATGCACACTAGGTTACAGAGACCCAGAGTAAATATGTATTTTTCCCAATTTTTAAAATAGTATGAAAAAGCAAATTCTTGGAGAGTGATTTTTTTCCCTTAAACGGAAAAGATGCCACACCACATGCCACTAAAAACCTTTTGTAAATCCTGACACAGGCATATATCATGCATTTCCTCGAGGGCTGCAAAAATTACCTTATTGTAGTTTTCCTGGTAGTGTGGGTTAAAAAGCCTTGAGGGCAATCTGAAGCAGCTCTTCAGGCCTTTCAGTTTGAAATAAATTTTAGGTATGCAAATGCTGATTTTCTTAGAAAACTTCACTAAATAAAATTTATTCATAGCACAATAATGTGCATAATTATCAGTCACATACTGTTGTAAATTACATTGTAGCAAAAAGTTGATTAATGTACAAGCATTGTTAATAGTATTGTAGTGTTGCGCATATTACAATGCAATCTGGAGTACATTAACCTATAGAAACACATCATGGAAATTGAACAGCAATAAAGAATTATGAAAGACTTAATTACAAAAAAGTATTAACATTCTCAATTATAAGCAATTTGTAAGAAAAAAAGCTTAAGATGCTTTTCAAAGGAATAAATTATTCCAGTCCAAAATGGCAATATAATCTATCTGTGGTTTAGTTTAATGAGAAAAAGGAAGATTTTGGTTCACTAATAACTTCTGAGTAAATTAATGGTGAAAAATGTAACATTTTAATGAGACATTACAGAGAGAATATGCTCATTACAAAGTGAATGTGGTGCAGAAAAACTCTTGCATCTCTATGCATAAACTGTTAGTCAAGACTAAGTGTGCTGCTACTGTATTTCCATATAATTCTGTAATATAGATTGATTTTGTAGGAACTATGGTATAAAAATAATCTTTCCCCTAGGAAAGACTAGTGAGCAAACAAAATTAATTCCTTTTTTTTCTTTTGAATAATAAATGCAATAATTGCTTATTACCGATGAGAGGCATCTAAATACTTTTGAAGATTTAAAATTCCCTAATCTTAGCAGTGACTGGTTATATGAATGCAGAATATTATGTACCTACATAGGATTTTGAGGGGATTTTTTACTGTGATTTGATGGATTGAATTTATACTTGCTGCTTTTAATTAATGAAAATAATAGTATGTTTTATCAACAGGAGTGAGCATTCCCTGTCTCTCACTATGTGATGCCTCGCATCATCTTTAAATATACAATCAAAAAGGCCATAAACAAATGTGAGCCTTTGAGTTGGACTTTTATAACCATGAGCCAAATTAAACCCTTTAAAAAAGAAAAAAAAGAAATACTGCTATTAAGGTGTATTGTTTTTAGGATAACAGAATATGAGTACATGTACTGTCCAAAAAAACATATCATTATATAATAAATTATATAAAGTATTAGATATTATAACAATAGGAATACATTAAATTTATAGAAATATATACACTAATACACCCAATCATCAAAGAAATAAATCACATTTTCCCTCAAGTGTACACAAAATATTTTTTTAGGACAGATTGTGTGTTAGGTTCCCCCCCAAATTTAAAAAAATTAAGAACATTGACACTGTATATAGTGTATGTTTTTTTACTACAGTTGAATGAAACTAGAAATTAATAAAGAAATGAAAAATGGGAAAATTTATAACTATGTAGAAATTAAACAACATACTCCTGAACAAAAAAAAAATGAAGCAAATAAGAAATCAGAATGTGTAGTAGAATGTATCTTGAGAGAAATGAAAAGCAAAACCCAACTCAGAAACTTAAGAGAAGTAACAAAACCAGGAAGTTTATAGCAAATTTTGTCAGAATAAGTAAATTCAATAAATCTACAAAAAGAAATGAGAGCTTACACAGCCAACCTAATGGTATTATTATGATCTTTTTTTGCAGTGCTGGTGATAGACCCAAGAGCCTCACATATTCTGGAAAACCACTCTATACTGAGCAACATACCAGGAAAATAGGAACAAAGTCATTAAAATACAAAATAAATACAATCAAGCACTAATAAATAAAAGGGTGAATTATAAAATAATAGAGAAAAAGTCAACAACCAGTGAGAATTTTTTTTTCTTAGAAAGGTAAGCCAAACTAATATAAATTACTTAGATTAAAATAAAAATCAGAAAAGAGAATACTCAAATAAATTAAATCAGAAATGAACAAGAAAACATTCTAATTGATTCCACAAGGGAAAAATCATGCAGCAGAGATTACTATTAGGTTAAGGAAAATATGCAACAATAAAGATGACCTAGAAGAAAATGATAAATTTCTAAAAACATACAACTTACTAATATTGAAGTATGAAGAAATAGAACATGCCTGTAATAGGTAGGGGATCTAAATAAGTTAGATCACTAAATAAGTTAGATCCCTAAATAAGTTAAAAACATAAATCCCAAGACCAGACCAATTAACAGGTAAATTCTCCTATTTTTTTTAATATGCCAATTCTTTAATTTAAACTCTTCTTGAAAAGTGGAAATAAGATATCACAATTAATTTTATGAGTACAGCATTATCCTGATACTAGTATTAGACAATTGTATTAAAACAAGATAAAATTACAGGTTAATATCCCTTATTAAAATAGATGTGAATCACTCAAAGAATAATAGCAGAAAGTTATCTAATAGTATATTGAAAGATCACACAAATGCTCAAATCAATTAACATGATATATCACATTTAAATAAATACATGATTAGGAAAGAATCTAAATAGATGTAGAGAAAAAATTTACAAAAATTAGCATATTTTCATGGCAAAAAAATCTCATAATAAACTTAGTAAGTAGGATTTCAATTCAATATAATCAAATCAGTATATGAAAAGCCCACAGCTAATATTATAATCAACAATAAAAAATATAAAGCTTTTCTTTTAATATTAGGAGCAAGACAATGAGGCCCACCTTTATCACTTTTCTTCCATATAATACTGGTAGTATTTTTCAGAGAAATAGTGGACGAAAAGGAATAAAAATATCTGCATTGTAAAGAATTGAAAATATCTCTGTTTTCACATGACTTAATCTTACATGTAGATTCCTCCTAATGAGTCTACAAATAATTTTGTCAAAATAAGTAAATCCAGTAAGTTTACAAGATATGAAATCAACAAACAAAATTCAGTTATATTTCATATGCTAACAATAAACTTTAAAAGCAAAAAATTAAATATAATTTACAATAGCATCAAAAACAGTAAGATAATTCAGAGTCAACTTAATTAAAAGGTGAAAATTGTACACTGAAAACTATGAAATATAGATAAAAGAAATTAAAGCAGGTACAAATAAAATAAACATCCTGTGATTTTGTTTTAAGAGTTGATATGGTTAAAATATCTCTAACACCCAAAGTAGTTTTTAAATTCAATAGTATCCTCCACACAATGCCAATGGCCTTTGCTGTGGACATAGCAAAGGCAATATTTATTTTTACATTAATCCATATAAAACCACAAAAGCCACAAGGAGCCAAATTAATTTTGACAGTGAATAATGTTGAAGGAGGCATCACAATTCTTGATTTCAAAATATACTACATAGTTTATTAAAATGTTATTTTACTTACATAATGACAGATATATGGAACATTGAAACAGATAACTTAGAAATAAAACACACATATATGCCAAACGAACTTCAGCAACGTTTTCAAAAAGACAAAGGGGAAAGGACAATGTTTGTAACAAATACTAATAAGGAAATTGAATATACACTAGAAAAAGAATAAAAGTAAATTTTTTTATCTTACATCATACCAAAAAAAGAACATCAATAGATATTAAAGACTTAAATGTAATACCTGTACTGAAGGACACCAAAAATTAACCACTGTAGAAATTAGGAGCTTTTTATCAGTAACTTTTCTTGGATATGATTTCTTGGTTATAAAACCAAACCACAGACAACAAAAACTAAAATGGAGACGTGGAACTAAAAAGCTTCTACACAGCAGAGGAAACAATCAAAACAATGAAAATGAAATTACAGAATTAAAGAAAATAACTTCAAAACACATACCCAATAAAGGATTAATATCTAAAATATATTTTAAAAATTCTACAGTAAGAATAACAACCACTCAATAAAAACATGTGCCAAGCTCTTTTATTTTCCAACCTATGCTTTTGGCCCCTTTGTCAAGAATCAAATGAATATATACATGTTGGTTTTTCTCTGTGTCTTGAATTCTAGTCCATTGATTTCTGTGTACACTTTAGCAATTACCATGCTTCTTATTGTTGTTGTTGTTTTATGTCTCTTCAGTGTAATTTGAAATGAGTATTTGAATTCCTCCAGCATATTTTTTTTTTTTGCTTAAGACTTTTAGACTATTCTTGAGGATAACTTCAATTTAGACTGCTTGAGCTTCACATGTTCTCATCCTTCCATAGGCTACCTTGTCCAGGGTTGCAATATTCTAAGGGTCAGGGTGAGAATTAAAGCATGGGAAGAATTGAAACGAACTTGAAACTAATACCACATTAAGTTTCTTGAATTTTGTGTTTTAAACCTCATCACAAGAGCAAATAGAATGATTATTTTCACCACAAGAAACATTATTTGACAGTCAAAAATATAACCGAACTCAAAGTTTGTTGAAAGAATATTATAAAAAAAGGACTTAATTGCTAAGTGGTGACATGGCTTCTTTCACTTAGCAAAATATCTTCGGAGTTCATTCCTATAATTGTAAATGGCAGGGGACCTCATCAGTCATGGGTAGGCAAATGATCACATTGCCACTACCAGATTATGGAAAATTACGCAACAAAACAGATGACCTAGAAGAAAATGTCAATTTTTTAAAAACATGCAACTTACCAATATTGAAGTATGAAGAAATATAATATGCCAGTAATAGGTAAGGGAACTAAATAAGAAATGACAACCAGTTAAAAAGACAAAGCCTGCAGCTTTGCCCCTGCCATTTTTGGCACTAGTTATTTAGTACCCAGCAATGCATTGGCCAGAACTGCATTCCTCCCACGAGTTGAAGCCAGGAGGACTGTGAGCACTCTCTAGGCTCCAAACAGCAAAAGGTGTGCATCAACCCCAACCGCTTCCTCCAGGGGACTGCAGGGCTGCCTCCTGTGCTCTGGCCGAGACAGGGAATGCTTCCAACAGTACCGCCACCTGGGCAAGTTCTGCTGCACCTCCCTGCAGTGGAAGCAGCTCCTGCAACACGAGCCATCCTTCCATCTCCAGGGTGCTCTCTTTTCTGCTCTGCCCCACTACCCATAACGTGGCCCAGCCCCAATATCGCTGAGCACAGCCCCACCCTCGAGTCACAGTTGCACGCAGCTCACACGCACAGACACAAGCACAGATGCACGCATGCACAGATGCACCACAAACTGCTTCTGCAGAGTGGGTTTTCCGCAGCCTAGAAGTGTCTGGCAGATGGTGGAGAAGCACATGTCTTCAATTCAGTGAGGTCCTTCCTGCTGAAGGATGCTTGGGCTTCTCTGCTCCTGGCCATGCAGCTTTGTCGCCATCTGAGAAAATGTCCCTGCCATCCTTTCCACATCCCAGTTCCTAGTGAGGATGTGGGGCCTCCCATAAGGGCAGCCTGGTGCTCACCACTGCACTCCTGTTGGCCATTGTGGATCTGGGAGGAGAGCCTCAAGTAGGGAGAGTGCCAGTGTGTTCAGCAGCTTGTGGGGTGCAACCCCTGCTGGAGTGGCATCCTGGGACCAGAGCTGGCTGGGGTAGTACATGGGGAGGAGGCGAACTGTGTCTCTCCCTGCAAGGTCGTTCATGGAGGGGTGACCTGCTTAGGCCTGTGGGGGATGGGACCCTGGCTGAAGAGTTCTTAGAGAACCAGGAGTAGAGTTGGGTAGGGACTCAGTGGGGAAGGAAGTGGTTGAAGTAGGAACCCCATGGGGTAGGAGCTTGGTAGGGTAGAGCAGGGGAGGGGACATACTGTGCCTGTCCTGGGAGGCAGTGACTGAAGGGGTGACCATGCTGAGGCTTGTGGGGCAAGGGACCTTGCTGGAGATTTTAGGGGACATGAGCTGGGTGGGGTAGTGCCTTGGGAGGAGGTGCACTGTGCCTGTTGCTGCTAAGCATTGCCTCCTAATGTCTCTGCGCAAAGCCCTGCCCTCACGCACAGGTGCATGCATGACTCACACAAGCCTGGGTGGGCATATCACAAACTGCTTCTGCGCCATGTGTGTGTTTCCAGGTATGCAGAAATCGCCAGCAGACCATGAAGAAGCATGTTCCTTCAAGTCCTGGAGATCCTTCCTGCTGGACCCTGGAAGAGAGCCTCAGGTAGGGAGGGCTTCAGTATCCTCAGTGGTATGTGATGTATGACCCTGGTTGGAGATGTGTTGGGGAACCGAAATTGATGGGGTAGGTGCTAGGTGAGGGAGTGTGTGAGGAGGGGGTACAATTTGCAGTTGCTGTGAAGTGGTGCCTGGAGAGGGTGCTCATGCTGAGGCCTGTGGGGGCACTGACCTGGCTGAATAGGCTTCAGGGGACTGGAGATTCAAGGTGGGGTAGGAGCTGGGTAGGGTAGTTTGTGGGGAGGGGCCGCACTGTGCTTGTACCTCTGAGGCTATGCTTGGAGAGAATGCTCTTGCTGAGGCCTGGGGGTGCAAAGCCCTCACTGGAGAGGTGTCAGGGCACCAGGTGCTGGAGGGGGTACTGCATGAGGAAGGCGCACACTGTGCCTTTCCCTGTGAGGTAATGCCTAGAGTGTATGCTTGTGCTTAGGCCTCTAGGGGTGAAGCCCTGGCTGGAGAGGCATTGGGGGACCAGAGCTAAGTCAGATAGGAGCTTGGTGAAATGCTTTGAGGTGTATGTTGTCCAGTGTGTCATACTCATGCCTCATGGAAACTTGATTATCAGTTGGTTTTGTCTTAAAATGGAAAATAAACTGTACCTGAAATAGTCAGTTTTTTAAGGCATTTTTCTGATGTCTTCTGATGACATTTTGCTCTGTTGAGACATGCATTTATAATAATATGTCTTTGTAATAACACATATTTCATGTCAATTTTTGTTCATACAAGCAGTTATAGTCAGAAAAAATGTTTTTTTTTTTCACTTCATCATTTGTAATGTTTTCCAGCTAAAGTGGAATTTTCTGAATATTTCTCTATGTGTCTGTTTGTATACATATACATGCATGACTATGTGTGTGCATATATATGTATATATTATGAATAATTAATATATATATATATATATATATATATATATATATATATATAGAGAGAGAGAGAGAGAGAGAGAGAGAGAGAGAGAGAGAAGTACAGAAAGACTATTTTTTTTTGAATTTTTAATATTTATTTTTTAGTTCTCGGCAGACACAACATCTTTGTTGGTATGTGGTGCTGAGGATCGAACCCGGGTCGCACGCATACCAGGCGAGCGCGCTACCGCTTGAGCCACATCCCCAGCCCCAGAAAGACTATTTTTATATTAGGTAAATTAATTTGTATTTGTATGGGTACTCTGGTGTGTTTTTGCTATAAAATTTGAACTTAAAAATGAAGTATCTGATATTAAATAGTTAATAAACAGAAAAATGAAATAAACCAAAAAATGAAAGTTGGGAATGTATGGTCTTCTGCTACACTAATTATTCTGTAACTGAACTTTGAATATCAGATATTTATCAGATAATATCAGTAACACAGTGAGACTGATGATGTGGCAAGACCATCACTATGAAATGTATTTAAGAAATTCAGATTATCAGCTGTGTTTTCCTTTTATTCTTTTAATCTTAGTTTTTTTCACTCTTTGCAAAGTATAAACTATCACAACCTCATTTTCTCATCTAGTATAGCTACCAAAATAATTTGTTTAGACAATTCATATTCTTCAATAGGTTACATGATCTTAAACGTTTGAGAAAAATATTTTCAACTGTTTTTATGTTATTTACATATCTGTGATTTTTTTCATTTTTAATTAGAACACATGTAATGGGAGGTAATATCTCTATATTTCAATGTTGAAAATTTTAAAGGTCTTAATCATAGTACTTGTTGTAATACAGAGCTATATACATACCAAATAATAATAGTAATTTGAAAAGATAGAACATAATGACAATTAAACAGGAGGATTGCAAGTTCAAGAGCAGCATCAGCAACTCTGTGAGACCCTTTATCAAAAATTGTTCCATCTATATCACTGAAATAAAATGTTGTGGATCTAACCAGTGGTATAGCTCCCCTGGGTTCAGTGTCCAGTGTTTGAGAAGAAATGAATAAAAATAAATGAAAAAAGAACGAATGAGTTGATAACAGTTTCATGAAATAAACATGTATTTTCTAAGGTAACCTATTAAAGGTTGTTTTTTTTTTTAATTTAGGTGGAACAAATAAAAGAATGAGGTTATTTTGTCCTAATGATAATATTATAAAACTCATAAAACTTATTTTGATAATTTTATATTACTGAAAAATTGGAATATTACTTTAATTATTTATATTTCTCTGTGTTAATAACTAGTTGCCAGCTAGTTATATCTAGTGTATAGTGGGCATGGTTCTGCCACCATTCTTTGACAATATCAATTATTTAATCATAATAATAACTAGTTTCCAGCTAATTATATATAGTGTATAGTGGGCTTGGTTCTGCACCATTCTTTGATAATATCAATTATTTAATCATAAATATGGCTTAAGAATCCTAATCTTAGGAGGCTTACTGAGGCTTGAGTGTGAGTGGAAAATATTGAATATGAAAATAATAACAAGGACTCTGGAAAATGTTTATTTTTTCTCTCTCTTTCTCTGATTAATGTGGGAATCTATCTATATGTCTATTCATTTATTTAGAAACAGATTTGATTGGATATTGAAAAGGCAACTTGATATTATTGGTTTTTATATGAAAAGAGAGGAAACAGTCCCCTTGTCCTCTATGAAGCACCAGAAGATGTGTTTTCTTTCTTTTTTTAAAAAAAATCTATATTTTTAAGATTTATTTATTTATTTATTTATTTATTTATTTATTTTCTCATTTTTTTATTATTAGTTGTTCAAAACATTACAAAGCTCATGGCATCTTTGATATAAGGAGAGCAACTAAGAACAGAATAGGGAGGAAGAGCATGAGAAGAAGATCACCATTAAACAGGGATGAGAAGGGGGAGGGAAAGAGAGAGAGAAGGGAGATTGCATGGTAAAGGAAGGAGACCCTCAGTGTTATACAAAATTACATATAAGAGGAAGTGTGGGGAAAGGGGAAAAAAACAAGAGAGAGAAATGAATTACAGTAGATGGGATATAGAGAGAAGATGGGAGGGGAGGGAAGGGGAGGGGGGATAGTAGAGGATAGGAAAGGCAGCAGAATGCAACAGACACTAGTATGGCAGTATGTAAAATAATGGATGTGTTACCGATGTGATGTGTTTTCTTTCACGTCATGTCATCAAGATCTGAACCATTTGCTATTTTGGAGCTGAGGAAATTTACTTATTTTCTTTCTGTTCCTGTTTCTCTATCTCAAAGGTAGCAATAAATATAGCAGCTTGTTTATGATATTTTCCAATAGTTTTAAATAAATGATGTGGAGACAGCTGTAGACATATGCAGACAGTGCCCCAGAAAAATAACAGTGACTCTTGCCACTGTCATTCATCTCATGGTCCTTTGTTGTCATATTACAACAGTGCTGGAGGATCATAGAGATTTAATCCCTTACAGTATCATTGATTCTCTGTGATCTAAATTGTGACAGATAATCTTTCTGAGTCTGGTTTGTCATAAATCAGTTGGTGATGAATGGTTCATTTCCTGCACAGATGTTTGACAAAGTTTATTCATTGTTCATACACTGTTGGGTGACATTCTTAGAATGCATTCAGCTGCAGTTATTTTAAATGTTATTACTAACAGCCTCCCGAATTGTCTCCATGACACCTATCTTGTGAAGCTTTTACTATTATTTTCAGCTACATCAGAAATTTCCTTCTAAAAATAAATTTACTCTTGTCACATTACTTCAGATGTACCTTTAAGATAAAAATAAAAACAAATAAGAAACTAACATAAATATAATGAATTTCTTTTGTTAGTCAATAGCTAAACATACTATAGAAGTTTCCTAATTTAGTTCTTCCAGTGATTCTGCAATAGAAGTGATTGTTTTCTCAATTTTAAGTGCTGAGGAGACTGTTAGAAGTAAAATGAATCATGTTCTAACAGCATGATCTTCTCTTTCTTATTGAGACTTAATGAAGAATCTATCAGTGATTTTCTGCTCCTTGAAACTTAGAACTTAACATGCTTTTATGCACTGAAAACAAATACTAAAAACAAACAAAATGTCATGTTTTACATCTTTGTTAAGGTAATAGTATAATTAAAAACCCTATGTATCAGCAGTCTGATATAAGAAAAAAATCTTTTAAATATTTGCATCAATATTTCTGGAAATAATTTGAAAAAGTGATCTAAGGTATTTGAAAAAAAGCTATAACACTTCACTGAAATAAATAGCACTGTTATTGTTTTTGAGGAAATCATAATATCAGGATATGGTGAATTAAAAATAATTTTTAAGGTTAAGCTATAATGGATAATACTTAAATAGATTAAATTTAATGAAAAAATTTGTATAGGATGCATAAGTATGATCAAGCATAACTAATCATAATAGAGATACCTGTAAAATAAGAGTAGTTCTACCGAATATTTAACTGTATCATGATAGTATAAAAAAACATTATAGTGTGGACGCAAGCTAGCAGATCTATTATATGAGAATAACACTGGATAACTAGAAAATTTCTAATTCTTTTGAAAATGAATTTGATAAATTAATTGTAGAACTTGAAATTTTTTAGTATTAAGTTCATTTCTAGAAATCTTGCCTGAAGCTACATTAAAAAAGTGTGATATTTTATAATGAGCACATATATTATAATTTAAGCAGTAGAACATATTGTGTGTTCAAGTTCCTACAGGCATGACATTAAGCACTTTAAAGCAGAAGAACAAGTTGTAGGTAAATTCTTCTCAGTGACATTATCACCTGTATCTTTAGTAGAACTGCATAAGCATCTCAATAAAGTTTAGAATCAATGCACAATTAATGAAGGCTGCCAGTAATTTTTATGTAATTTTTCATCTACCATCTTTAGAAATGTAATTAATATATAATTTGCCTACAATAAACATAATATTAGCATTTCAACTATTTTGCAGAAATATGATTCCTGTCTCATCACAGTGAAAACTTTAATAAATTTAGTATAGTCCTTAAAATATTTATTATAAATATTATGTTAATTCATTATAGAGATCAGTCTAGTTTATACTCTTTACTAAAAATGGCATTTTAAACAAAAATTGCATATTTATAGATACTTCCATTTTATTTTCAGATGTGCATCTATAAGAAAAGCAGATTTTTGTGAAAAGTATTTAAAATTACTTTTTGATTAGCTACAATGTATATTATGCAATTTTCTAAGAACACTGTGAAGTATGTACACATTAAAAAAATTTAAGCATATATGTAAATATTTTAGTATATACATATGCACATGTATGCAACATAATGCAGTGTTTTGATGTTCTAGCACAGAAGGATTGGAATAATAAAAATTGGAATATTTTTATTAATCTTTCAGTTTCCATTACACTAAATTCTAAACTGGCAAGCTGGAATGGATATATTTCTCTCAATACAACATAAACTAAAAGAAATAAAGAAAATTAAGATTTTTAAATTAATTTAACAACTACCTATTGTGTTAAAAGATAGTGAGGTCCTGAAATTAGAATACAAATTAAAATCTGTATATATTTTTAAATATTTGAGCTCTATTAATTTTTGTACATGAGTCCAAAATAACAACGAAAATACCTAAATCCACAACCTAAGAGACCAAATTTCCACAATAACTAATTACATAACTATTCTATCCCTATTCCATGGTAACTCCTGGAAATGACTAGAAGTTTTTCTAGTAGTAATAGTAATAGTAATAGTAGGTAAATGTTAATGTTTTTAATTACCCAAATTAGGTTTTCAATTTGTAATCTCTTTATGGTTTATTTATTATTTCTGCCCACATGAGGTTAAGAGATATGTGGGAGGGAAGCCCTGAATGGGACTATGTAAATTTCCCAGGAGTTACATAACAAAATACCACAAACTGTGTAGCTAACAACAGAAATTTATTTCTCAAAATTCTAGCAGTCAGAATGTGAAATCAAGGTGTAAGCAAGGCTGTGCTCCTTCTGAGACTCTGGATAAATTCCATCCTTTCCTCTTCCTAGCTTTGGTGATAACTCTTAATCCTCCTTATTTTTGTCAGCTTGCAGCTGCATCATTCCAATCTGCTTCTGTTCTCACAGGTCCCTCCCTTCCCATTATCTTATTATATATAGTCCTTCAAGCATATTAGTTAAGGGGCAACATTAATTCCCTCATTTTTACTGTGTGATATAAACCTATTGGATTTTACCATCTTGGCCATTTTTTTTTTAAACTCACAGATTAATTTTGTTCAAATTATAATTTAAAATAAACAACTTACAAGAATGACAGGTTTATTGTATGTTTTATTTCACAAGCCCAAGCACTGTTAAGTACCCCATTTTGTAATGCCATTTGAACATTCTTAAGTTAGATATATACACAGTTATTTTGTATAAAATATGCTGGCATTTTAAATCTATAATTTTCATGTAAGATTGAATTAATTTAAATGACGTTTAAGAAAAATCAAATAATAATTCCTTTAAAATAAGATCTCAGACATTTTAAGTGTGTACTAGAATAATATTAACAATCCACATTGTTTGGACAACCAAGGTACCCTTTAACAGATGAATCGATGAAGAAATTATGGTGTATATATACACAATGGAATATTACTCAGCCTTAAGAAGAATGAACATATGACATTTGCTTGTTTATTGATGGGACTGAAGTTATCATGCTAAGTGATATAAACAAGTCTCAAAAAAACCAAAGGCCAAATGTTCTCTCGGAGATGTGGATGCTAACCCATAACAAGGGTCTGGGAAGTATAGGAATTCACTGAATTGGACAAAAGGGACTAAAGGGGATGGGGGATGGGAATAGGAAAAAAAGTAGAATGAATTGCACATATTTTTTCTATGCTCATATGAACACATGACCAGTGTACCCACACAAGAATGGAATAAAAATTGGAATGGCTTGCACACCATGTATGCATAATATGTTAAAATACACCCTAAGGTCATGTGTATGTGAAAAACAAATTTAAAATAGGAAAAAAAATACTTTTATATAGGTTTTGTATTCAAAATGCCATTCCATGCTGTCAGTGATGAGAAATAAAGTAATGTTTTCTGTTAAATAAAAATAATCTGTATTTGCATAGTTTCCTTTCCCAGAATGTTTATATGGTCATTTGCTTTGTTGTTATTGCCTAGCATTCTTTTTTTCCATTTGAAAGACTCCCTATAGCAACTCCCATAAATTAGGTTTAGTGATAATTAACTCACTCACTTTTTTTTCCTAGAAAGTTGTTAATTTTTCTTAATTTTTAAAGGAAAGTATTGCTAGTGCTCTCTTCTTGATTGTTAAATTGTTTTTAACAATTGTGTGTGTGCATTGTTTTTCTTTGAAAAATTAAATATCATATCTGACCTAAATTTTTTCCATAATATCCACTGATGATTTTCTGGAAGCTCCATCATAGGAGATAAATCACTGTTCAGTTCTTGTGTTCAGAATTTTGTATTTTTATTTTAATTTATTTTAGTCACTGATAGGAACTTATTTATTTATTTGTTTGTTTGTTTATTTATATTCAGTACTATAAATCAAACAGCCTAAGAGCTTTCTGGTACTGTGATAGTAGGAGCAAATGTGACTCCATTTTGTTTTATGACTTCATCCTGTAAAACAACCATGCCAAGTAGAAGAGTCATGACTGGAGCAAGATGTTCTTTTTCTTTTGTTATAGAAACCTTTAAGAACACGGAACTACCTATTGGGGCATTGTTTCTGTAACTAGGGTAATGGGGCTCTCTTTCTGTAACTGGGGTGACTGGGCTAACTGTGATTGGTTAGGCTTCCCTCTGCTTGACTGCACTGTCCCGCTTCTGTAACCTGGCTTGCTTGCATTGGCTAGACCCCCTGAACATCCCTTTTTGGGTTTTCAGGCTTATAAGGAGTGCCCTTGCAATTGTTTGAGGCTGATCAGGAACAGCTTTATGTTCTGGTCAGCCGCCACTGGTGTGCTTCAGTAAAGGCTTGATTCGATTATATGTGAGTGGTCTGGAAGTCAGTTTATGAAACCCTTGGACGAAGCTTTAACTATAACAGTACATTCCCAAAACATCAGATCAAAGGTGAAGTTTTTGTTGATGCTTTTGTTGACATTTTATTCCTTTTATTTTTCCCCTTACCAGCTTTGCCATCTTATACCTATTCTTTCCATTTAATAGAAACTCCATTATTTATAGTTCCTCACTTATTTTTTTCTTCTTCATAGCTAAAACTGTCATATAATTTAGATATTGATCTTTATTTTTCTAGCATACTGACATATTATGAAGTGGTCTTTTTGTGAATTCATGAAATAAATCACTTCCTTTTACATTTAATGTTTTCACATTCATTGTACAATGTACATAACACACACATTTTATGGTTGAATTCTAGCTTCTCTCACATCAACAGGCAGGTGTGGGAGTGGGAGGGAGTTGAGAAACTTGAGAAGATTGCAAACCAGTGATAGGTGCCCACTGAACTAGGATTTAATAAGATTACTCCATGTTTTTTCTCTACTCATGAATTGTGATAACTATGGATAATATGCTACACATTGTGAGAATTAAATTATGTGTGTCAACTTGCATAAGTGTGGTACTTAGTGTTTTAGATGTTGAAGTGAAGGGATTTTATGATATGCTTAATATCTACAATCAGTTTATTTTAATAAAGGACATTAGTGTCATTAATGTGTGTGGGTCTCATCAAATCAGTTAAAAGCCTCAACAATAATAACAAGTTTTCCTGGGAAAATAATTCTATCCCAGTACTGTAACACAGAAATCCTGCATGAATTTCTAGTTTGGCAGACATAGGATTACATTCTGACTTGTGAGGTGTGACCAGTGGTTTGACTACATGTTTAGAAACTCAGAAATCTGGCAATAAAGAATTATTGGGAAGAGGTAAGTGGTTTTGTATCTCTGAATGGGTTAAAAAAAATGAGAATTTTTGTGAGAAAAAATAACTGTGTACTGTTGTATCATGTCACAAATATTTGGGATTTTTAAAAGTATTATTTTGCAGATGTATGTTCTTACCCCTACTCATTCTCTGAATCTTCTGAAGTATTAACATTTTTGGCCAGCAATCTCTTCTCTCTGATAAGAATAATGATGATGATGATGATGATGATGATGATGATGATGATGATAATACTGATATCCCTTTTTTAGTGGGTTTTGAGTTAGCTTTATTTTCTTCATGTAGCAATCTTACATTGAAAGCACAAAGTAAAACAAAAAAATGAAAAATTCAAAAAATACCTTAAAAGACATTTTTTCCTTAGTTAAGAAATTTTAAATTTTATTCATGTTTCATTAATTGTTTTAGATGGAAAAAAGAAAATAATTTGCATAAAGAATATAATAATAGTATCCAAAGATTGAAGATACACAAACAATATTGCTGAAAATGTGGACCAAGAAAGTTCCAAAATATTTTACAATAAACAGAGAGGAAAAATTCTAATATTGTAGAAAAAGTTCTAACCAGGGAGTAGTATAATCATTTTTAATGTCAACAAGAATTTTATTTGAAGATTAATTCCATACTAAAACAAGTAATTTTTGTTTATTAAACCCCATGAAGTTAGTAGTTGGTTTTCTAATTCCTAAAAAAATCAAAATTATTCAGGGAGTAAAATTGCAAAATAAATATTGATAATATGAACTATAATGTCTTTTTTCATTAAAATGTATAGGAGTGTGTTGATAAGCAAATTGTGTTCTTTTAAATTTCTTGATGATACGTGATTTTAAGTGTAAAAATACATATTTCCCACATAGGAAAACAAACTCTTTATAGTTGTGTAAAAAACACACTAAAATCAGAAATACATTTCAAAATTTAGGAATATAAACATTTTTCCAATCAGAAATTTCAAAAGCATGTTTACATTATATATTTTTATTTCAATATAATACATACCTAAATTGCATATATTACTTTGAGTTTTGTGTACTTCATATTTTGTTTAATAGATGCATTCCTGCTATCATATATATATTTTATGTCTTTTTAAAAATTATCTAGTATTTACAATATCTATATAAAATATTTAGCTTTAAATTTTATTATTTGTTTGCTACATGTGGTGGTGGGAATTGAACATGGACTTTTTGCTTGGTAAATGCTCTATCACCTAAGCCCACATGCCCCACCCTGAAGTTTATTCTGGAGAGATATGATTTTGTTATATGATTGAAGCTATGACCAACAATTAGCTGGGGGATGTTCGTACATACTGATGCTAGTGTTAACTATTTTTGCAAGTATAAAAAAATCATGCAGCTAAATAAAAGTTGATTAATTCAGAAGCCTATACTCATAAATTTAAATTTGTTTATACATATATCTTAACATGTTAAAAATATTTTCTACACAAACTTACTACAAAATTTCTCTAGGAGACATGTTATTGCTCAGCAAAAAAAAAAAAATTGGAGTAGAATTCAGTGTCAGGATTAGGGTAACACAGAAGTTAGAATCAGGGTAAGTGATAAGTACTTTCTTTTGAGTATGTGAAACTATACGTAGCAATTACCAGTTCCCAACTGGCAACTGATCTTGTGCAGCTCTTGGAAAATTCAGATTAAAACAAATTTTACCATTCAGTCACACATTATTTACAGATTTGGCAAAAAAAGTACTTGCTCCCCACATGTGCATATTCCTGAAAGTTTGGACATTGTCTTGGTTTACATTGAATTCCTAAAACTTCTTTAGTTGTGAAGCAAATAGAGAGTAAGTAACAGATTTGTTTGAGAAAATTTATTCACTTAGTTGAATAGTGAGACAACATTTCTAAAACAAAAATTCTTAGTTATTTTAAAAATTTTGATAGCATTCATTATCTTTCAGAGTTTTGTATATATTATTTCATGCCCTCCCAGTTTTTAAGGGTCTGGCTTGAAAAATCAACTGAAATCATTTTTGCTTACTTCTAAATATAACCAGTCAATTTTTAGCTCTTTTAAAATTCTGTCATTTTTCAGATTAGGCATTAATATCTATCTATCTATTTATCTATCTATCTATCTATCTATCTAGACATAGTATCTTTATTTATTTTTATGTGGTACTGAAGATTGAACCCTTGTCCTCCAATGTGTGAGGCAGGTACTCTACCACTGAGTTAGAGCCCCAGCACCAAGGTTAGGCATTTTTATAATAATGTGCCTTGGAATGGGTTTGTTGTAATTTTTTATTTTTTTTTTTTTTACATTTGGAGTCCTGTATGCCTCCTGTATTTTATTTTCTGTTTTATTTTTTTAGATTTGGGAACTTTTCTTGCTTCATGGAAAATGTTTTGCATTCCTTTAATTTATATCTCAGAGCCCCTATAAATCCTAGATTTGACCTTATATATATAACTCCACATTTCTTGAAAATTCTGTTCATATTCTCTTAACATCTTTTCTCCATGATCAAATTTCTTTGCCAAGATTATGTATATTGTTTTTGTTACCTCAATATCTATTTTTCAGATGATCTAGTCTGTTGGTAATGCTTTCCATTGAATTTATAATCTGGTTTATCATTTTCAATTTCAAGAATTTCCAATTGATTCTTCTTCAAAATATGTATCTCATTCTTGACATGACCTTTCACTTCTTATATTTTCTCTCTGAGTCCAATCCTTACATCATTTTTTACCACTTAGATTATCTTATCTACAAACTTTCTAAATTCATTCCTTGACATTTCCTTACTGCAGTGTCAGTGGAGTCTATTTTGAATCATTCTGTTTTGTTTGGGATGTTTTCTTCTCTTGTGTTTTTTTTTTTTTTTCATATTGTTTAGTGTCTACCCATCTATTCAAATGGACCTGAAGCCATGGGGTTTCTACTCTACCAGCTTTTAGTTTTCTTGTAGGTTTCCAGTACCTCAGAGATTAAGGGGAGTCAAATAACTGCAAAAAAACCTATGCATATAACATATAGTAATAAATTAAGTATTTAGTTTCTATTATGAAATCTACAATGTTGATTGACAAAATAAACATAAATTGTAGCGTCAGCAATTTCTATCAGTAAAGATAGTAGTTAATCATGAATTATGTCCATCATAAACTCAATTGATATTACCTATGACTTCCAGTATTTTAACTTCTTCTATAGCATTAGTGGTGGGGTTTGACATTTTACAAACTAAGCAGTGGTAAGAGAAGTTAAAAATAGAACTAATTAAGAAGAAAAGATCAGGCAGACATGGATTTGCAATTTTCAAATAGGGCTGATCCATAGACAACGTAGGGTGCATTGTTTACGAGGAGGGAAGAGAATAAATAGAGGTAAAGGAAAAATTAGAGGAAGAGTTAAAGAGAGAACAATGAGTCTGGCTTCTGTTTGTTTATTTTCTATTTATTTATAGATTTTTAAATTAGTGCATTATAGACATACACAACATTAAAATTCACCATGCTTTATTCATATTTGTACAGAAAGAATTTGTTTTTTTTCATTCTATTGTTCATCCCCCTGTTCATCCTTCCTGCCTTCCCTGTAACCCCTTCCTGTACTCCACAGATATTGCTGCTATTTTTTTTAATTTCCCTTTTTCCAATATATGGTCAAGCATTCACATATGAGGGGAAACATTCAACCCTTTGCTTTCTGAGTGTGGCTTGTTTCACTAAGAATTGTGTTCTCATTTTATCAATTTTCCACCTAGTGCCATCACTTAATTCTTCTTAATGAATAAGTAAAACTTTTATTGTGTATATATACCATGTATTCTTTATCCATTAGTCTGTAGATGGGCATGTGGGCTGGTTCTGTAAATAGGTTATTATGAGTTGTGTTGCTATAAGTACTGATGTCCCTGTGTTTCTATAGTATGCTGATTCCAGATACTGGATATATACCAAGGAATGGGACAACTGAGTCAGATGGTGGTTCTATTCCAAGTTTCGAAAGGGATATTCATACAGTTTTCCAGGATGGCTGTACTAATTTGCAGCCCTACCAACACTGCATTAGTGTATATTTCCCAATACATATTCTCTTTTAAAATTATTTTCAGGTGTACGTACAATAAAGTCTATTTTGACATATTATACATACATGCACAATAACTTCCCATTCTTGTGCTATATATACTGTGGAGTTACACAGGTGTGTATTCATATAAGAACATAGGAAACTTATACCTGTTTTATTCTACTGTTTTTCCTATTCCCATTTCCTCCTTTCCCTTCATCCTCCTATGTCTAATCCAATAAACTTTATTCTTCCTTTCCCCAAAAATGTTCTCTCTGATATGTGGATCCCCCCACAAACAATATTCTTTTTTTTCTTTGAGAGAGAGAGAGAGAGAGAGAGAGAGAGAGAGAGAGAGAGAGAGAATTTTTTAATATTTATTTTTTTAGTTATCAGCGGGCACAACATCTTTGTTTGTATGTGGTGCTGAGAATCGAACCTGGGCCGCATGCATGCCAGGCAAGCGTGCTACCACTTGAGCCACATCCCCAGCACCCCCCACAATATTCTTGATAATTGATATTTTGAGTGGAGTGAGCTAAAATCTTTATGTATTTCTTTTTTAATCTAATAGTTTTATTGCAGTATAGGGAAAGAGCAAGGGCACAATAATACAGACTCTCTCTTCCTTGTAGTTTTTATTTGAATTTACCTGATTCCTAGAGACGTTGAAATTCTTATTTAGATTTTGTGTACATTTAGTAATTGAGGGTTTCATTTTTTAGTCTTTTTTTTATTCTGAATATTAATTTCCTGAGCATCAGATGAAAAATATTTTCTCACATTGGTAGGCTCTCTGTTCACATTCTTGTTTCCTTTGTTATGCAGAAGTTTTGAAATTTGAATTTATCCCACTTATTGATGCTTAGTTTTATTTCTTGTGCTTTAGAAGTCTTGTTAAGTTGATAATTTTGTCAATATGTTGGAGTTTTGGGCCACATTTTCTTTAAGCAAGTGTAGAGTTTCTGGTTTAATTCCTAGGTCTTTGATCCACTTGGATTTGGCTTTTGTGCAGGGTGAGAGGGATCAAGTTTTATGTTTTTCTACATATGGATATTCAGTTTTCATAGCACCACTTGTTAAAGTCTCTCTTTTATCCAACGTATATTTTTGGCACTTTGTTGCATATCAGGTCACTGTATCTTTCTGAATTTGTCTGTGTTTTCTATTCCATTCATATTCAGGTCTGTTTTTGTGCCAATATAATGTTGTTTTTTAAATTAAATCTGTGTGATATAATTGAATATCTGGTACTGTGAAACTCGCAGCATCACTCTTATGGTTCAGGATACATTTGGCTCTTCTACACTTCTGTGTTAAAATGAATTTGAGAAATATATTTTTGTGTGTCATAAAAAATGTCTGTGTTGTGAAGGGTGTCATTAATATTTTGATTCCGATTGTACTGAGTCTGTTCACTGGTTAAGGTAGTATGATCATTCTGATAATACTGATTTTCTAATTCAAGAACTTTGGAAGTATTTCCACTTCTTAAGGTTGTCTTCAATTTGTTTTTCTTCACCATTTTATAATGTTCATTGTTGAGTTTTTACATCTCCTAGGTTAGATATTTTTCCAAGTATTTTTTAGGGTTTTTTGAATAAGACATTTTTCCCAATTGTTTTGAAGCAGGTTTGCTATTGTAATATAGGAATGCAATTGATTTATGTATTACGTTCTTGTATCAGCTCATTTAGTAGATTTGTTATCAGCACTATAAATTTTCTGATGGAACATTTTAAATTATCTAAGTAAAATGTTCATGTCATAAGTAAACAGAGGCAACATGACTTTTTCTTTCTCATGTGTATGCCATTAGATTTCTTCTCTTGCCTGTTTGCTCTGGATCGAGATTCAATGAGTGGTGAACGTTTACTTTTTTGTTTTGTTTTTTTTTTGTTTTTGTTTTTTTTTTGTTTTTAGAAAAAATCTTTCATTTTTAAAATTTCATTTGTTTTTGGCATTTGGCTTATCACATACAGCTTCTATAATTTTGAAGAAATCAACTTCCATCACTCCTCCCTCTGGTATTCTAAACCTTAATGGGTGCTGAGTGTTGTGAACAGGCCTTTCTGAATCTATTGATTATCTCATGGAATTTTTGTACTTAAATTTGTTTATATAGTAAATTGTGTGTGTGTGTGTGTGTGTGTACATATGTATACATACATATATATGTAATTAAAAAAATTGTTTTGGTATTGGGAATTGAACCAAGGCATAGTTTAAAAATTAGGTTCATATGCCATTATGTACTTTTCAATTTTTTCCACATTTTTGTTAATGCATTATAGAATGATGGGATTTATTGTTACACATTGACATATTAATCTAATATAAAAATAAGCAATATCATTCCCTAGTGTCTCCATTTCCTTTTTTCTTCCCTCCCCATGTCCTTTTACTCCTTATTTGTTTCTTCTTTTTAGATATATGTGACAGTAGAGTACATTTGGAGATATTATACATGGGTAGAATATACCTTATCCTAATTAGGATCCCATTCATGTTGTTGTACATGGGGTGGAATTTCACTGGTCATGTATTTATATATAAACATAACTTTATGTCCAGTTCATTCTCATGTCTTTCCTATTCTCATGCTGTTCCCTTACCTTTATTCTCCTTTGTATACTACAGTGAACTTCTGTTATTCCCTCCCCACTCCTTATTGTGTATTAGCATCCACATATAAAAGAAAATATTTGGCCTTTGGTTTTGGGGACTGACTTATTTCACTTAGCTTGATAGTCTCTAATTCCATCAATTTACTGGCAAATGCCTTAATTTTATTTTTCTTTAAGGATGAGTCATGTTCCATTTTGTATATATATAACCACATATTATTTTGTATATATGATTTTAAGAGAGACTAGGTTGAAGGGTCAGAAGATTGGAAAAGAAAAGCTATGGGCATGGTTCTGCAATTCTCATGTATCCTTATGGAGAATAAAATTGACACTTGTACCCCAGGCCATTTGTTCAAGACTAGAACAGTCCATCCCAAATAGGGTGCATCAAAGTCACTTGGAGAGCTCACTCAAACTCAGACTTCTGGTCCTCAACTCAGAGTGTCTGACTCAGGTGCCAGGCGTGGGCCTGAGCGTCTGTATTTCTTACAAGCCTCCAGGTTTTGCTAATTCTCATGGTCTAAAACTTTCAACTGATATTCCTAGTCTGGAAATTTCAGGGACAATGAAGGTGACATATGGTCCTCCTTGGGTCCAGTCTTCACCTTCTTTCCCTGCCCTACAGAAAAATCTGTAGCTCCTACTTAGATTACACCTGCATATGTCCATGTTAAAATGGGGAACTTAGGATCCTCCAGTGTCATGGGCCTTCCTCATTTGAAGATCTTTTACCTGAAGACTGCAAGCCCTACATCTGTACTTCAAGCACTGTTTACATATCAGTTTTTAGAATCTCATCTTTTGGATTGTTGATTTCCATGTGAATTTCAGATTATGATTTGCTCTTAGAATTCCAAACTGAGTTTTCATGATATTTTATCCAGGACTTTGTGGACACAGGATGTTGCTGACCACATTGGGATTCCTCTTTTCCCGTTTGACGAAAAGAAGCTACCAGTCTGGGAGTAACCCCTCTAGTGTCAAGGAGGAGCCAAACATATGTGTCCATTTGGGTTCCTAGGACTATTCTGAAAAATAATACTTGCTGGGTATATTAAAAATAAATTTATTGTACCAAAGTCTAGGAGTCCAAACTGGAATATAATAATGTACTTACTCTGAAATGTCTAGTGGAGAAATTTTCCCTATCTCATCTAGCTTTCAGTGGTTGTGGGAAATACTTGGCATACTTGACATGTAGATTCTTCTGTCCTTTTTCTATCACCATTATTACATGGTGTTCTCTCTGTACAGGTATTCTTGTCCAAATTTTACTCTCTTCTAAGATCATGAGTCATTAGATTTTAGCCTACTCTAATTGACTATAGCCTCTTTTTTTTTTACAGCCTACTAAGTTATTTATTTACATTATTTAAAGGAATTGGCTCTTTGATTACACGATAATCATTTTATAAGAAATAAAAAAGTTTCAGGGAAATCAAATAACTTTTCTAAGGTATATAGCTGGAAGTATCAGAACCACAAATTGAATTCAAGTTTGGCAAATTTTGTAGCTCATGTTTTTAAACACTTCTTATGGCTTTAGGTTGTGAAATAGCTTGTGGGGGGGCTATTTGGTTCTTAAGTTTTATATTGGAAGTATTTTCCTTATGTTATAAAAATTTCAAAGATAGAGAAAAGTTGAGTTTTACAGTGAATACCAATATAACCACCATCTATATACCATAATTAATATTTTACTATTTGCTTGCCACATTATCTGTCCACTTACCCATCCTTCTGCCTGGCATTCCATTTCAATTTTTTATGTATTTTAAAGTGAATTGTAGGTATCAGTACACTTTCTCCAATAGTCCAGCATATGTATAATTAACAGTTCAATATTTGGTTATATTTTTCGATTGAGTTAAATTTTACATAAAATTAAATATATAAATCTTAAGCATACTATTCCATAACTCTCCCCCCCCAAAAGCATGCATCTATGCAATCCAAAGTCCTATGAAGATACAGAACATTATCATCATTCTAGAAGATTTCATTATCTCTTTTTAATAAATCTGACCCCTAAAAACCAGAGGCAATTATTATCTTGGTTTGGCTTCCACAACATATTAATTTTGTTTATGATTTTTAATTCATGCAGTATATACTTTTATATACGGTTTCCTTCTCTCAACATGTTTCTTTTTTTTTTATTGTTGGTCATTCAAAACATTACATAGTTCTTAATACATCATATTTCACAGTTTGATTCAAGTGGGTTATGAACTCCCAATTTTACCCCGTATACAGATTGCTGTATCACATCAGTTACCCTTCCATTGATTGACAAATTGCCTTTCTAGTGTCTGGTGTTTTCTGCTGTCTGTCCTATTCTCTACTATCCCCCCTCCCCTCCCCTTTTCTCTCTCTACCCCTTCTAGTGTAAATCATTTCTTCGATTTGTATTATCTTGTCTTACCCCTCCTTTCCTCTTATATGTCATTTTGTATAACCCTGAGGATCCCCTTCCATTTCCATGCAGTTTCCCTTCTCACTCCCTTTCCCTCCCACCTCTCATCCCTGTTTAATGTAAATCTTCTTCTCAAACTTTCGTCCCTACCCTGTCCTTGTTTACTCCCCTTATATCAAAGGGGTCATTTGGTATTTATTTTTTAAAGATTGACTAGCTTCACTTAGCATAATCTGCTCTAATGCCATCCATTTCCCTCCAAATTCTATGATTTTGTCATTTCTTAATGCAGTGTAATACTCCATTGTGTATAAATGCCACATTTTTTTTATCCATTCATCTATTGAAGGGCATCTAGGCTGATTCCACAATCTTGCTATCGTGAATTGTGCTGCTATGAACATCGATGTAGCAGTGTCCCTGTAGCATGCTCTTATTAGGTCTTTGGGGAATAGACCGAGAAGGGGAATAGCTGGGTCAAATGGTGGTTCCATTCCCAGCTTTCCAAGAAATCTCCATACTGCTTTCCAAATTGGCTGCACCAATTTGCAGTCCCACCAGCAATGAACAAGAGTGCCCTTTTCCCCACATCCTCTCCAGCACTTATTGTTTGACTTTCTAATGGCTGCCAATCTTACTGGGGTGAGATGGAATCTTAGGGTAGTTTTGATTTGCATTTCTCTGACTGCTAGCGATGGTGAGCATTTTTTCATGTACTTATTGATTGATTGTATGTCCTCCTCTGAGAAGTGTCTGTTCAGGTCCTTGGCCCATTTATTGATTGGGTTATTTGTTATCTTATTGTCTAATTTTTTGAGTTCTTTGTATATTCTGGTTATTAGGGCTCTATCTGAAGTGTGTGGAGTAAAGATTTGTTCCCAGGATGTAGGCTCCCTGTTTATCTCTCTTATTGTTTCTTTTGCTGAGAAAAAACTTTTTAGTTTGAGTAAGTCCCATTTGTTGACTCTAGTTGTTAACTTTTGCGCTATGGGTGTCCTATTGAGGAATTTGGAGCCCGATCCCACAGTATGTAGATCATACCCTACTTTTTCTTCTATCAGATGCCGTGTCTCTGATTTAATATCAAGCTCCTTGATCCATTTTGAGTTAACTTTTGTGCATGGCGAGAGATAGGGATTCAGATTCATTTTGATGCAAATGGATTTCCAGTTTTCCCAGCACCATTTGTTGAAGATGCTATCCTTCCTCCATTGCATGCTTTTAGACCCTTTATCAAATATAAGATAGTTGTAGTTTTGTGGGTTGGTTACTGTGTCCTCTATTCTGTACCATTGGTCCACCCGCCTGTTTTGGTACCAGTACCATGCTGTTTTAGTTACAATTGCTCTGTAGTATAGTTTGAAGTCTGGTATCGCTATACCGCCTGATTCACACTTCCTGCTTAGCATTGTTTTTGCTATTCTGGGTCTTTTATTATTCCATGTGAATTTCATGATTCTTTTATCTATTTCTACAAGAAATGCTGCTGGGATTTTGATTGGCATTGCATTAAACTTATAGAGAACTTTGGGTAATATCGCCATCTTGATGATGTTGGTTCTGCCTATCCATGAGCAGGGTATATTTTTCCATCTTCTAAGGTCTTCTTCTATATCTTTCTTTAGGGTTCTGTAATTTTCATTGTATAAATCTTTCACCTCTTTTGTTAGGTTGATTCCCAAGTATTTTATTTTTTGGGGGGATATTGTGAATGGAGTAGTTGTCCTCATTTCTGTTTCAGAGGATTTGTCGCTGATATACAGGAATGCCTTTGATTTATGCGTGTTGATCTTATATCCTGCCACTTTGCTGAATTCATTTATTAGTTCTAATACCTTCTTTGTAGACCCTTTTGGGTCTGCTAGGTATAGAATCATATCATCTGCAAATAGTGATAATTTAAGTTCTTCTTTTCCTATTTTTATGCCTTTAATTTCTTTTGTCTGTCTAATTGCTCTGGCCAGTGTTTCAAGGACTATGTTGAACAGAAGTGGTGAGAGAGGGCATCCCTGTCTTGTACCAGATCTTTGAGGGAATGCCTTCAATTTTTCTCCATTCAGAATGATGCTGGCCTGTGGCTTATCATAGATTGCTTTTACAATGTTGAGGTATGATCCTGTTATCCCTAATTTTTCTAGCGTTTTGAACATAAAGGGATGCTGTACTTTGTCGAATGCTTTTTCTGCATCTATTGAGATGATCATATGGTTCTTATTTTTAAGTCTATTGATGTGGTGAATAACATTTATTGATTTCCGTATATTAAACCAGCCTTGCATCCCAGGGATGAATCCTACTTGATCATGATGTATAATTTTTTTGATATGTATTTGAACCCGATTCGCCGGAATTTTATTGAGGATTTTTGCGTCAAGGTTCATTAGAGATATTGGTCTGTAGTTTTCCTTCTTTGAAGTGTCTTTGTCTGGTTTCGGAATCAGGGTGATGTTGGCCTCGTAGAATGAATTTGGAAGTTCTCCCTCTTTTTCTATTTCCTAAAATAGCTTGAAAAGTATTGGTGTTAGTTCCTCTTTAAAGGTTTTGTAAAACTCTGCTGTATACCCATCCGGTCCTGGGCTTTTCTTAGTTGGTAGTCTTTTGATGGTTTCTTCTATTTCCTCTATTGTTATTGGTCTGTTTAGGTTGTCTATATCCTCCTGGCTCAATCTGGGCAGATCATAGGACTAAAGGAATTTATCTATGCCTTCACTATCTTCTATTTTATTGGAGTATAAGGATTCAAAGTAATTTCTGATTATCTTCTGTATTTCTGAAGTGTCTGTTGTGATATTGCCTTTTTCATCCCGTATGCTAGTAATTTGGGTTCTCTCTCTTCTTCTCTTCGTTAGCATGGCTAAGGGTCTGTCAATTTTATTTATTTTTTCAAAGAACCAGCTTTTAGTTTTGTCAATTTTTTCAATTGTTTCTTTTGTTTCAATTTCATTAATTTCAGCTCTGATTTTAATTATTTCTTGCCTTCTACTTCTTTTGCTGTTGTTTTGCTCTTCTTTTTCTAGGGTTTTGAGATGAAGTATGAGATCATTTATTTGTTGTTTTTTTCTTTTTTTGAGGAATGAACTCCAAGCAATGAATTTTCCTCTTAGAACTGCTTTCAATGTGTCCCATAGATTCCGATATGTTGTGTCTGTGTTTTCATTTAACTCTAGGAATTTTTTAATTTCCTCCTTGATGTCTTCTAAAACCCATTGATCACTCAGCAACCTATTGTTCATTCTCCAGGTGATGCTTGATTTTTTCCTTTCTTCTTTTATCATTGATTTTCAGTTTCATTCCATTATGATCAGATAAGATGCATGGTATTATCTCTACCCCTTTTTATTGTCTAAGAGTTGCCCTGTGACATAGTATATGGTCTATTTTTGAGAAGGTTCCATGTGCTGCTGAGAAAAAAGTGTAGCTACATGATGTTGGGTGGTATAGTCTATATATGTCAATTAAGTCTAGGTTGTTAATTGTGTTATTGAGTTCTATAGTTTCCTTATTTAACTTTTGTTTGGAAGATCTGTCCAGTGGTGAGAGAGGTGTGTTGAAGTCTCCCATGATTATTGTATGGTGGACTATTAGACTCTTGAACTTGAGAAGAGTTTGCTTGATGAACACAGCTGCACCATTATTTGGGGCATATATATTTATGATTGTTATGTCTTGTTGGTGTATGGTTCCCTTGAGCAGTATGAAGTGTCCTTCTATATCCCTTTTGATTAGCTTTGGCTTGAAATCTATTTTATTAGATATGAGTATGGACACTCCTGCTTGTTTCCGCTGTCCATATGAGTGATATGATTTTTCCCAACCTTTCACCTTCAGTCTATGTATATCTTTTCCTATCAATGCGTCTCCTGTAGACAGCATATTGTTGGGTCTTGTTTTTTGATCCATTCTACTAGCCTGTGTCTCTTAATTGGTGAGTTTAAGCCATTAACATTTAGGGTTATTATTGAGATATGGTTTGTTCTTCTATCCATATTTGTTTATTGATGTTACTAAACCTGATTTGTTATCCTCTTTGACTACTTTCCCCCCTTTACTGTCCTACCTCCCATTGTTGGTTTTCAATGTTATTTTCCATTTCCTCTTCCTGTAATGTTTTGCCAAGGATTTTTTGAAGAGATGGTTTTCTAGCTGCGAATTCTTTTAACTTTTGTTTATTGTGGAAGGTTTTAATTTCATCTTCTAACCTGAAGCTTAATTTCACCAGATACACGATTCTTGGTTGGAGCCCATTGTCTTTCAGTGTTTGAAATATGTTATTCCAGGATCTTCTAGCTTTCAGAGTCTGTGTTGAGAGATCAGCTGTTATCCTGATTGGTTTACCCCTAAATGTAATCTGATTTCTTTCTCTTGCAGCTTTTAAAATTCTCTCCCTATTCTGTATGTTGGACATCTTCATTATAATGTGTCTAGGTGTGGATCTCTTATGATTTTGCACATTCGGCGTCCTGTAGGCTTCTAGGATTTGGGATTCTGTCTCATTCTTCAATTCTGGGAAGTTTTCTCATATTATTTCACTGAATAGACTGTTTATTCCTTTGGAATGGAGCTCTGTGCCTTCCTGTATCCCAATGACTCTTAAATTTGGTCTTTTGATATTGTCCCATAATTCTTGGATGTTCTGCTCATGGTTTCTTAGCAGACTTGCTGAGCTGTCTATGTTCTTTTCCAGTTGAAATACTTTGTCTTCATTGTCTGATGTTCTCTCTTCTAAGTGATCTACTCTGCTGGTAGTATTCTCAATTGAGTTTTTAAGTTGGTTTATTGTTTCCTGCATTTCTAGAATTTCTATTTGTTTGTTTTTTATTACCTCTATCTCCCTGTGAAATTGATCTTTTACTTCCTGGATTTGTTTGTCAATGTGATCTTTCATTGTCTGATTGTGCTGTCTCATGTCTTCCTTGAGACTCCAGATCATCTGAAGCATATATATCCTGAACTCTTTATCTGATATTCCATCTGTTGCAGCTATTACCTCTTCTAAAGTTGAGTTGACCTGCATTGCTTGTGGTCCTTTCTTTCCTTGTCTTTTCATACTGCTCGCGTTTCTTTCTGCTTGGTGCAACTGTTGTGTTTTTGAAATTTACCCCCTATTTATTTATGTTGCTCTTGTATAGTTGAAAAGTCTCCCTTGCAGGTGCGGGCGGCGGCTGTGCCCCTACTCCAATTGGGGTGACGTGTCTACCACGCTGGCGGCTCTCTGGGCCTGTTCCGGGAGTGGAAGGCGGCTCTGCTCTGTCCCTATTCCAATTGGGGTGTCGTGACTACCATGCTGGCAGGTCGCTGGGCCTGTTCCGGGCGTGGGCGGTGGGCTTGGCTGGCGGGATTCCACCTAATGGCAGTCCCTAACCTCCCTGCTTGCTAATTAATGGCTTCTCTGAGGCGCCACGCCTTCTGTAGCTGTGGGGCAGGCCGCTCGAATCAGTTGGCCTGGATCTCCGGGGTCCTGCTGCTGGCTGTTTTGATGTTGCAAGCTGTTGGAGAGTGGTGGTGTATCCTTCAGCTTTCCCGGATGGTGGCCGCTGACTGCCTGGATGGAGTGTCCGCCGTGGGGGATGGGACGGGACTGTACTGCTTCCTTCCCCTTCTGAAATCCCATACTCGGCCCAAGGGTCCGTGTGGGCTTGGCTGGTGGGATTCCACCTAATGGCAGTCCCTAACCTCCCTGCTTGCTAATTAATGGCTTCCTTCAGCTTTACCGGATGGTGGCCGCTGACTGCCTCGGTGGAGTGTCCGCTGTGGGGGATGGGACTGTACCGCTTCCATCCCCTTCTGAGATCCCGTGCTCGGCCCAAGGGTCCATGTGGGCTTGGCTGGCGGGATTCCACCTAGTGGCAGTCCCTAACCTCCCTGCTTGCTAATTAATGGCTTCACTGAGGCGCCACGCCTTCTGTAGCTGCAGGGCAGGCCACGCGAATCAGTTGGCCTGGATCTCCCGGGTCCTGCTGCAGGCTGTTGGGATCACTATAGCCTCTTATAACATTTTCATATGCAAAAACCTCATTTGCAGGTGAGGTAATAAGTTGATGTGCTGGGAAGGACATGCCTATTCAACTCAGAGTATATACTGAGCACTTACTATGCCCTCTTCCCTGTATTTCCTGTGGCAGCACTGTAAGGTACACACAGGCATCACTGACACTGAATAAACTAGGATATGAAGCTCAGTAAAGTTGTGCTCCCACCAAAAGTACATGCAACACACAAGGTTGTAGTCACAGTGCAGCTGTAGTATGGGTCCACCTGTCCCATGAAAGAATAGTTCTGTACATCCTGCATCTCTGTAGACGTGAGACTGCTTCCCAGAAATGGTCCCAGAGTACTACAAAGGACTTCATATCTTTTAGTAGCTGCCTCTTTTAGTATCTTAGAGCAGGAATAGATACATAAAATAATAATGCTCAAATTTACTCATCAATTATCCCCAAAGTTATAATATTACACTTCTAAATTTATAGTACTAGAATTTCATTGAACATCCTATGCAGGTTTATAGTATGGAATTTTTAAATTATTTTTCTTCACTATTTTTAGTTATATAAATGACAGAGTGAATTCAGAAATATTATATATACATAGAGTATAGCATTTAACTTTTTCTAATTTGGATCCCATTCTTATGGTTGTACATAATGTGGGGTTTCACTGTGTGTGTATTTATAGATGAACATAGGAAAGTTATGTTTTATACCTTCTGTCTTTTATATTCCCATTTTCCCTACCCTCCTTTTATTCCCCTTTGTCTAATTCAATTAATTTGTATTCTTCCCTCTCCCTCCTGATTATTTGTAGGTACCCATATATCATAAAGATTATTTGGCCTTTGGTAGATTGGGTCTATTATGCTGATTTTATGTCCTTTGGGTTTAGACTAAGAAGTGGGATAACTTGGTCAAATGGTGGTTCCATTACAAGTTTTCTGAGGAATCTTTATAATGCTTTCCAGTATTAGTTGCACCAATTTGCAGTCCCGCCAGCAATGTATTAGTGAACCTTTTGCCCATATCTTTGCCAACATTTATTATCACTTGTATTCTTGATAATTTCCATTTCAACTGGAGTGAAATGGAATGTCAGTTTAGTTTTAATTTGCAATTCTCTAATTTGTAGTGATGTTGAACAATTATTTCATATATTTTTGGTAATCTGCATTTCTTCTCTGATGTTCCTCTTCAGTTCCTTTGCCCATTTGGTGATTGGAATACTTGTTTTTACCGTGTTAAGTTTTATTATTTCTTTATATATCCTGGAGATGAATGCTAAACCTGATGTGCAGGTGGCAACAATTTTTCTCCCATTGTAGGTACTCTTCACACTCTTGATTCTTTTCTTTGTTGTAAATATTTCTAAATGGGCAACTCATGTAACTCTTGAAGAAATTCAATGATAAATGATACATGGAAACCAAAATAAAACTTACATGTGTGTCATGGTCATTTAAAGAGTCATAATACTTTCAAGACATAAAGGCAGTGATAATCCTATTTAAAATCATAAATGTAGGTACACAAAATGTAGGCTTTATAACCAAATCCCCGTTTCAGTAATTCATAGGGTATAGATAGAAACCTAGTTCTGCTCTGTTTTCTGTGTTTTCCCTGAGCCAAGCTGCAGTAACAGGCCCAACAATCTAATTAATTCAGTTTGTTTGAATAGATATAAGACATTCTTATTAAAACCCATTGGCCCAGATAATATAATGATTTAACATTATGTCCTCTTTGCCAGTGTTAGATGTTGAAAATTTAAAATATTTTTTAGCATGTGTTATATGTTGACAATTTAAAATATTGTTTAGCATTCATCACAGATTTTCTAAATGCAGATGTTTGTGGTAGGTGAGGTAGAGGGAGAGGCTCTGCTTGTGATCATATAAAAAAAACAAATTAGTTCATTCAAAAGTTGACAGATGTTGCTGAAGGGTATTAGAACAATCAGTGAAAGAAGTTCAAAGAACTCAGTGAGAAGTAAGCCTGTATTCTCATTTCAATTTATATATATGTAAATGTATTAATACAAATGACTATTTGTTGTGCTTACTTTATTCTTCCTTGTATTTACATTTTTACTTCAGAAGAAAGAATTAAATAAGAAAATGGATAAAAAGACACAGGAACAGTATAAGAGAAGCAAAATTCTAAGACCACAAGCATATGAAAAGGTAAGTAAAAAGGATCTTTGTTCCTGTACCTTATATCTAGAAATGATTTTATTGTGCTTCAAAGTAACAAGTTTATAACTAGACAGGGCCCCTCTATGAATTTCTCTGCTGATTAACTTTCCAAATGATCACTAAATTTAATTGAGCTCAATCAGGGGGTAGGTCAATAAAAGTTTTAGGCACATGTCATGCATTCTAGATAAAAAGATAAGAGCTTAGGAGATGGTTAAAATACCATTATCTGAATTGTACAACATCCTTCATTCAGATCATGTGGTGAAAACAAAGCTTGTGTCCTGGAGGCACCTGACCTTTGTCCAACAGCTGGCAAATAGCACCCTCATAGAAGTATAAAGAATTTTGGGAGTTCATTTTGAAGTGTGAGGTTCCAGATTAGTTGGTATCATGATCTATTGCTTCTGGGAGAAGATAAAGATGGTCTGCTTCTACACCCTGGAGGTGGTGCATCAAGAACTATGTGGGCTCATGATTCTTTACACTCAGTAAATAGTGTGTGAGCATTTTGTAAGTAAATAACATGCCTTAGTGTACCTTTTTGACCACTATCACCCTGAAGAGTTGCTACAGGGTGTAATCACTCCATAATCAGTGTTTCATCACAAAGCACTATCTGTATAAAAAGGGTTACTCTGAAAATACAAGAGAATCATTTGTTGAAACAGGAGCCTGTAGCCATGATGTAAAAGGGAGTTTTTTTGTTTTGTTTTTTAAGATTTTGGAGTCATCATCAGTGATAGAGAAGACTGGCAGACTCCAGGTGTTACCAGACCCAGGTCCAGGCTCCTCATCAATGGAAAACCAGTAGTCAGAAAATGAGAATGAGTGGGAAAGAAATTAGGTTTACTGAAGTTCCAGCACAGTGTGGGTGTGGGCGATATCATTCTCATAGTTCCCTCTTGGGAATCGCAGGGACACAAAGGGTTTTTATAGGGAGAGAAAGATGGGATTGTGAGGCAGAGGGAGAGAATGTTTCTCTTAGCAGGATTTTGGTCATCCAGGGTGTGTCTTCTTTTTTTTTCGTTTCTAAATGGACCATCACAATGGAGATTGACTTTCTGGGTCTAATACCTGTACTTTCTTTGAATAGACAAATTTATTTCTGTATGTTAAAAGTCACAGAAATTTACTTGCCTTGTGTTGACATATAACTAAAGATTAAGATGAGGCATGACACATTCTGATTTTATCTGAGGACCAACAGATGTTCAGGGTTTTGTAAATCTAATGAAACATTATACAGCAGTTCACATCTTAATCAGTTAGCCACAGCTTTTCTCCAGAATTGAGAAACCTGAGTGGAAGAGAGGGTGTGACTGGGGGGGTGCACAGGGAGGAAAGTTGAAGTAACTTCCCAGGACAGCTCCCAATGGAGATGTCCTCCTCACTGTTTTGTTAATAAATCCAGAGGCACTTTACCATACAAATGTACTTACATATTTTTAATTTTAAAAACATTTTTTTGTGCCAGTCTTCTCAGTAAGTTGTTGAAACTGGCCTCAAAGTATAGATATCCTGTCTCAGCCTACTGAGTAGATGAGTTGAAAAGTGTACACCACAGCACCTGGATAAGGGTGGCCACTGTTACACAGAAGCAGTCCTTATTTTATTTGTAATGTATTGTTAATTAAAATAGTCAAACACTGACAAAAATATACGTACATGGAATACCATCCAACCCTTTTCTGTGTACCCATCACCCTGTTTCAAAACTTACCTCTAAAGTACTGAATATGAAAGGGCAATTCTTGAGCAGACCAGCATATGATGAAATGTACAATATAGATTAGAAGAACTTTTAATTTTTTTAAAAATCCACAAAGCTTTTGAAATTACATGAAAATGAATCTTTATAAATATGTACTTTATTATGGATAGAAGAGGAACAATGTTAATGACAAAAAGAGCTCATGGAAAAACATGAGGTGATCTTTTAGCAGATTCTGAGTGGGGAGTCCAAGCTAAATACAAATGATATTTAATCTTAATTCAGTAAGAATTAAAAACTTAATGCTTCATGTGAGCAGGGTTGCATTCCCAAGAGGCTAGATTGTTGTACCTGGAGACTTCTGTACTGTCCTGGAAGACATCACCTGCCAATTCCATCCCAACTCAGAAGCAGGTAGGGAAGGCTCTAGTGTGACCAGGGGGAGGAGAAGGCATTTCATTCCCTGTCAAAAGAAGTTTCAGGGGACCAGCACAATGTTTCTGAGGAAAGTTGGGGTAAGAAGAAAACCAGGGAGGGGAGAGAATTGGAGCCTGTTCAGGGGTTCCTTGCAGAGCAGATGATGTGGAGTCTGGGTGTTTGTTGGTGGGAGCAGATTTGCAGAGGTGATAGCATGCCAAGCTTAGGAACCAGGAGGGGTGGGTATCTTTTGGGCTTTAAGGGTGTGGGAAGCTTACTTGGACTGGAATGGAAGAGAGATTTCTTTCATTAATAAGTGACCGCAAGCAGTGTCATTTGAAGTCAAGGTTCAGAACATGAGTTGCCAGTGGTACTGTTTCCTCTGAAGAAGAACTTGTAGGTTTTCAGTGCAGGTCTGTATTTCACCTGATTTTTCTCAGGAGTGGTTATTTTCTTCTTCACTGGTCGTTCATCCCAGTTCAACTGAATGGTATCAAACCACTCTTTTTTATGCTAAAGATTTCCATGTCCATGCACAACTTAATGTTGCCAGAAACATTTTGTGTACTTCTTCCTTGATGTTTATTTTATTTGGTCTTTCCCAATAAGTAGAGAAGCTCTGTCTAGTGGTATTAGTCAACATGGTCCCCAGTGTCTATACAGACATCTAGAAAGACCACAGGAGATGCTTTTTGAAATGTGTGATGAGTTGACTTTGAGTCCAAATAGAATTCACAAGTGTACAATTAAGTATTCAAAATTATTTTGAGCCTCAGGGGGACCATGACATTCTCAAGTAGGAAGAAAAAAGGATTCTTCAGTATGATACTTCAAGGTATTTCTGAACAGAAAAGCATTATAGGTTGAGAAAAAAATTAGCTATATATTGAGATTTGTGTGTATCTTTCCTATGTGGAAGAATCTGGAATTGTTTTAGTTTACCTTTGATCTGTTACTACAGTAATAATGGAGGACATTGTCTTGCCTTTCCTTATCTGTCTTTCTTGCTTCCAGTTTCCTTCTGTATATAAACTTTAAAAAAGTCATTTATGGAGTGAAGTTCTTGTTTTTTCTGACATTCTGTTGTAAACAATGTTTATATTTTGAGCAGTAGAAACTTAGATGTACCATAGTTGTACATGTTTTTAATAGTTAAATATTAACATGGGTTATTTTAGGTCATTCTGTTCATGCTCAGTTTTAATAAATTTATTCCTGTTTTCTGAATGCTTAGTAAAACATTGTGGTTGGTATTAGAGGTGTATGGACATAGCAGCATTATTGTCTACAATCCTTGGCCTGGTAGTTTTCAGGACTTGCTTGCTGAGTAGGAGAATGTTTCCAAGCCTCAAGTCAGTAAGCTGTTTTCTTGTGAAGAGTATTTCCTGATAACGTTTCACTCTAATTTCCATTTTTGTGTATGACAGGTTGTGTTGATGGGATGGGACACCAAGTATAATGGGAAGAATGGTGCTCCAATGCTAAGGGAATGACCCCTAGAAACATCAGGTCTCACACTCAAACCAAGTGTGATCTTGCAGGTCCTCAAGAGAGATTCTGAGGCTGGCCATGAGTCAGTGGATGGGAGACCCTTGGAGGTCCTGCTGCAAGCTAGGAGGCACTGGTTGGCATTTGAGCAGCAAGGCAGTGTGGGCTCTGGTTCAACATAAACTTGGCAGACACCACCACCAATGCTTGAGGATGGAAGAAAGACCCCCAGATATGGATCATGCTTGACTCCAGGGGAATGATGAAAACTGGGGGTTAGTTGTGGCCTACATGATGGAGAAGTGTGCTCCTGAAAATTGCTACTGGGAGGACCACCTGCCTTCTACATGCAATACAGGGTTTTGGCTGCCTGGAAGCCCTGGGATGTGTGCCTATGTATTAGTGATCAACAGGAGAATGGGAGGCAGTGGAGCTTTCAGAAAGTGGAAGAGGTAGAATGCAGGGCCCTGTCAGGACAGGGTTCATGTTGGGGTTAGGCTGGTGTGGGTTGGGAGTGCAGGGAGGGGAAGCAGTGGGAGGCAGTGCAGGCTACTGGCTGAGGAGTAGCAGTTTAAGTCTGGGCATTGGCTGAGTGATCTTTGCAGAGGTTAGGGAATGCCAAGCTTGGGGACACATACCCAGTAGGGATGTGTGTCCTTAAAGATGTAGGCCCTGCACCTGGGAGTAAGGTAGGGTCACTGAAGGGTGGGGGAGGTGTTTCATGGTGACTGCTTGTGGGCATTGGTTAGAGAGGAACTTCTTTTCTTATTAAACATATCAAAATAGCAAATATGAAATCCAGGTTCTGAAAATCATTTGGCACTTTTTTTTTTTTTCTCAATGCGGAGTCTCCTTCAAACTTGTAACTTTTTCCCCAATGGATTCTTGCTGGTTGGTAGGGTGTCATTGTTTTGTATACAAATGAGTCCTATAATTCAAAACAAGCTTACCTTTCCCAAAGCACTTTTCGTATCTCTTCTGGTACTTTGAAGTTTATTTTACCTTTGCCAGTAAACAGTGTCTTTCCACTGACATTTGGCATCAATTTGTGCAAGCTGAATACTCAGTAACTTTGCTGTCTGTTCCATTCAATTTGTTTTAAGGCTCACCCATCTTAAGAACTACCTTGCCACTGAAAAGTTGAATATGCAGGTGTCCTGTGTAAATACCAGCATGTTGAACTTTGTACCCCCAATCCCTGGACATCCACAGCATGCCAAAATGGAGGATTATACCTTGTTGAGACCTATAGCTCCAGGAGCAAAGCCTCTTTCCTGTTTTTGCTTGAGGGGAAGAAGAAGCCATCAATGCTGGCCGCAGGCTTCTGAGCTTGCATCAGGGAGGCCCAGCAATTGAGAGGCGAGATACTTCATGAGCGGGAATAGTGTCTGGACCTTCTAACAGTCTGTGCAGCATAGGCCCCGCATCAGTGGAAAAACCTCCCTAAAATTTCACAGGTTGCTTCTCTGAGAGCTCAGCTGTATGTCTGAAGCAAGTGAGGTTGTGGATGCATTGATCAGCACCGTGAAGTGTACCTTCTCATAGTCACAGGAGAAGGAGAAAAAGGAAAGACCAATATCTAAGATAAGTGTTGTTAAGAAACGGATGCATAGTGCTAGTCTGACTTACTCACATATTGAGGTTTGGGTTTGAGAGAACAGGAAGTTGTTCTCACCAAGGAAGTAGAAGCTGTGAATGGATGGGGTCTTTGTATTTTTGGAAAAGTAGAATTGTTTGTTGATTGGTCTTTGGCTAACACCATGCACCCCATTTTCCAGAAACAGGTCTTATGATGATGACCTGGTAGGTAATCACTGTGTGTGTGAGTATCGCATATCGTGGCATCAACTGTGCTGATGGTGACATCGGCTTTCTGCTCATGAGCCATTATCAATTTGTGCCTGTTTTGGTAGCTCTGTTTGGAGATGTGGAAGTTCTTGCAGCACTGCTTGCTGGTCAAGACATGATGTTATTTGTCCTGGTGCATCAGTAGCTGATCAGAGCTGATTGTGTATTGGAGAACCAGCCTTTGACCATGGACTTGAGGTTATTTGAGGAAAAAAAAAAGCTGTGACATACTGCAGAATTAGACCAAAACCAAAGATAGCAAAATGGATATTGATATTGTACTTGGGATAGAAATGTAAAAACCCAACAATCTACCAACAGATGGGAAAACCATGACTGAAATGAAGAAAGTAAGGAGTTATGGGATTCTTCTGAAGTGTGCCAGCAGCCCTCCACTCACTCACTGCACTCTGTACTGCTTCTGGGGACTTATGAATGAACTCTCTCCATAGCCTTGGTTGATACATATGCAATGTACCTTTCCTCTGGCACTTAAATCATCTGATGTTTTTTAGGACATAGACTTTTGTTTTTAATTTTGGACATCATTGAGAGAGAATTCTCAGAAGCTTCAGGGCATTTTTATTTATTCCAAAGTACATTTCATCTTGTAGCTACTGCTTTACCCTCTTGCATCTTTGTAACCAGTCAGGTGGCTCATCACTGTGTGATCTTCTATTTTTACATGTGATCCCCTATTTGTTCTTCATTTTTCTCTCTAGCTTTTGCATAGGAGATAAAACATTCAACACTTTGCATTCTGTGTCTGGATTATTTCATTGATCATGTCATTTCTTATTCCATTCATAACTTTTCTGGATATAGCAGTCTTGGTTGTAAAGTGTTTCCTTTCGAAGCTTGGAATATTTCATTCCAACCCCCCCCACCTTGATTTTAGAGTCTGAGATGAGAAGTTTGAACTGAGGCTTATAAACATAAGTATAATTAAATTTATACAAACAAATATAAATTTATACAAATGTGACCTAATGTTTTTCTTGTGTATCTTTTACTATTTTTCCTTATTTTCATTGCTGGGTCCTTTGATTATAATGTCTTGCAGAGCTGCTTTTTATCTTAATCTGTTTTTTTTTTTTTGTTTTTTTTTTTTTTTTGCTTTGGGATTCTGTATGGATCGTGTGTGTAAATGTCTATCTTATTTTTAATGTTTAATTTTTTTTCTAGTGCTATTTGATCAAAAAATTTAATTTCATTAGTCTGAATTTCTATGTTCTTCTTCACCTTTTGCCAAGATTTTCTACTTGACCTTGAGCCCAAAACAATGGTTTTCCCAAACATGTACTGAAAGTTTTGAAAATGTGAGCAAAAATAGACTTTCCTTCTTAAAATTGTTTTCTCATATATTAGTCATATTAATAGATAATTATTAACAGGGAAGGAGATACTTTTAATTAAATTTTGAGCTTTTGTTTTCTTTCAGTTTATTCTTTTCTAGGCTTTAAGGCTATTTTGAAGTGTAACTTAATGTTTCTCAATTTTATATATTAAGATTTACATTTTCATTTATACCAGTTTGCTTCAATGTGAGTTTCTCTTCAAAGTAAAATTTTTAAAAATTGAATGAGATTATAAATTTGATCCATTAGATCCTCCAGGAAGTATTATTATTTAATATGCATAAGCTTATCTCAAATGATTTGGAGAGTTCTTCAGGCCAGGCTACTTGATTTGAAGAGAAGGAAAATTTAAATTAAAAGCTTCAAGTTATAAATGCATTTTGGAACCAACTTATATCCTCCTCAGCTATAATGGTGGTTATATGTTGTGACTTGTTAACCATTTGTGGGAAATTTCACTGAGCTGTTCCAATTATTATCTTCCAATTATCATTTTAATATTAAGTGACATTTTTCTCAAGACAAATCATAAGTATGTTTTTCACTGATATTTTGAGAGTCGTAGTCACTACACAGTTTTTAAATAAACAGATATTTTTACCTCTAAATCTATTTCCTGACAGGGTGAAGTAAGTAAGTGTTGCATGGATTTGTATGGAAAACTGAATAACTCTACCTAATGGGCAATATAAACATTTGATCATGTAGTTGAATCACAAATATCAAGGTACATTTCTGTGGTAGATGTAAAAAAATAAGATTTTGAATCACTCCTTCTTCATACTTATAAACCATTATTTTAAAAATGATTGTAGTAGAGTGACATGATTTTAATACAGCTCTTAAAATTATATGAGCATATGAATTAAAGTGGAGTGGAATTCCCTTGTCCTCCATTAACATATGGCACAGAGTGAGAATTCAGTAATGAACTTTCCTATGGTTGGCAGTATGATTGATATTGGTGTAGAAATGGATGATCTGTCCTTAAACCATAAATGTTCTTCATCAGGGAGTAAATGCTCATAAAATTAGATACCTATAACTATAAGCTACCATAACTCTATATTATGATATGTAAGTAAGTAGTTTTATTTTGACTTTATAAAACATAAGGGTAAGGTTACTTTTTTGGTTTTCTATTTTTGATTCTTATTCCTTTGTTATTCAGAAAATTCTTCTTTAGCACCTACTTTGCATTTAGAACTATTTTGGAAGCTGGAAAATATATAATAGCATTTTTATTTGGTATTTTATTTTTTACTTTCAAGATTGGAAAGGATGTCTATCCCTTTCTGTTTTCAAATATGAATGTATGTGTAGAGATTTCAAAATGGGGTTAAAATAAATAAATGACCCAACTCAAAAGCACTTAAGTTAGAAAACCACAAGCCATTATATAAAGGGCATGAATCATACTGTCTTTAATTAAGTGGATGTATGTTTAGAAGGCCAGAGGCTTATCCTGTTTATGAATAGGTTAAGTTCTTTTGTGAGTCTTGAGTGTTGTTATCTATCTATCTATGTATATATTTAGTAATATACATATATGCAGAAATACTTATAGATACATGTATATGTATGGAATATGGCTTCCAAGAGACAGAGGGACATAAAGTGATTATAGATATTTATACATTTTTTAGCTGAAACATAATCAGTGCCAGTGGCTTTTATTTTTCTTTACAGACTTTTTAATTTGTGCATTATAATTGTACATAACAAGATTTTTTGTTACATATTTATACATGCACACAATTTAACAATATAATTTGGCCAATATTGCTTCCCAGCACTTCTGCCCTCCCTGCGTACCTCCCACCCCTTGGTCTTTTTCTCTAGTTATCTCCCTTTGATTTTTCAGAGATCATCCCCCACACCATTCTTTTTCTTTTTCCTCTCTTGCTTGCACATATGAGAGAAAGCATATGATCCTTGACCTTCTGAGTTTGACTTATTTTGTTTAATATTATGGTCTCCACCCATTTTTCTGCAAATGACATAATTTCATTTTTATGATTTAATAAACTTTCATATTATCTCATCTCTCTTTGGATTCCTAGCGTTAGGCACACAGGGAAGCTAATTTTAATCCATCATATTGATAATAGTAATAGCAGCCCTCCTTTCTCATTCACCTCCAATTCTGGTGTTCCTTCCATGTGCCTGCCGTGATTCTTGTGGTTGATCTTTCATCTTTGTGGTGGAGTAGTATAACTTGCTGTAAGGATTAAGGATACTAAGCCAGAGAAGTAAACAGATGGCTATAGAGGGAACTCCCTTAGTTTGACTCCATGTCCATCACTTTTATCCTTGAGAAGCATGGGTGCCAATTTTAAGCCTGAAAAATGTCTGCATCACAGTATTTTTAATATAATTCTATATGGAGTATAATTTTGATAAATTATTTGACTTTCTATTTCTTCTGGTTGGGAATATGTTAGAATTTTTAAAAGTTTCCAATGAAATAGGTGAATTTCATCAGGTGATTTCTAATGCTGCTTTTATATTTGATACACCATTTAATCTTTTCCAGTTATTTGATATGTGCTTTTTTTCCTGAGCACCTAAAGCATTTTTTATTCATTCTATTTAGTTATACATGGCAGTGGAATGCACTTTGACACATCATACATAAATGGAGTATAACTTCGAATTCTTCTGGTTGTACATGATGTAGAATCACACTGGTCATGTAGTCATATATGCACATAGGGTGATTATATCAGATCCATCCTGCGATTCTTCCGACCTCCATTCCTCTTCCCCTCCCTTCACTCCCCTCTCCCTGGTCCATAGTATATCTGTTCTTCCCTACCCACTCCAAGCCTTATTATCAATTAGCATCTAAAAATCAGTGAAAACATTTGGCCTTCGGTTCTTTGGGATTAGCTAATTTTGTTTAGCATGGTATTCTCCAGCTCCATTCATTTACTTCCAAATGCCATAATTTAATTCTTCTTTAAGGCTGGGTAATATCTGGTTTTGTATGTATATCACGTTTTCTTTATTAATTCATCTGTTGAAATGCACTTAGGTAGGTTTCATTGTTTAGCTATAACATTGATGTGGCTGCACCACTGTAGTATGCTGATTTTAAATCCTTTGGGTATAAACTGAAAAGAGGGATAACTGGGTAAATTTCAAGTTTTCTGAGGAATCTTTATACTGTTTTCCATACTGATAATTTGGAAATTTGCCTCCCCACCAGCAAGGTATGATTGTACCTTTTTCCCCTACATCCTCACCAACATTTATTGTTGATTGTATCCTTGATAATTGCCATTCTGACTGGAGTGAGATGAAATCTCAATGAAGATTTGACTTGCATTTTTGTAGTTACTAGAGATGAATATTTTTTCATATATTTGTTGATTGTATTTTTTCTTCTTTGCAGTGTCTGTTCAGATCCTTAGTCCATTTATTGATTGGGTCATTGTTGTTGTTGTTGTTATTATTATTATTGTTGTTGTTGTAAATTTTTTTAGTTCTTCATATATTCTGGAGATTAATGTTGTATCTGAGGTGCATGTGGTAAAGATTTTCTCCCATTCAGTAGGCTTTCTCTTCATATTATTGTTTCTTATGCTGAGAAGAAGTTTAAAATCTGCTTCTTTGATTCTATCCCATTTATTTATTCTTGATTTTACATCTTGTGGTTTATGGGTCTTGCTAAGAAAGTAAGTTCCTAAGCTGACATGATGGAGATTTGGGCCTACACTTTCTTCAGTTAGTTGCAGGGTCTCTAGGGTTCTAGTGCCTAAGTCCTTGACCCACTTTGAGTTTTGTGTAGGATGAAAAGTAGGGGTTTAATTTTATTTTGCTACATGTGTATTTCTAGTTTTCCCAGCACCATATGTTGAAGATGGTATCTTTTCTCCAGTGTATATTTTGGCCCCATCTTCTAGTATTAGTTAACTGTATTTATGTGGGTTTTTTACTGTTTATTCTGTTCTTTACTATTGTTCTGTGAGTCTGTTTTGGTGCCAGTACCATGCTGTTTTAGTTACCATGGCTTGGTGGTGTAGTTTAAGGTCTGTGGAATGTGATGCCTCCTGCATCACTTTTCTTGCTAATGACTGCTTTGGCTATTCTGGTTCTCTAATATTTGCAAATGAATTTTATGGGTGATTTTTCTAGTTCTACAAAAAGTCATTGGTATTTTTATAGGAATTGCATTGAATCTGTATAGCACTTTTGGTCACATGGTTAATTTGACAATATTAATTCTGCCTTTCAAGACATGGGAGATTTTCTATCTTTTATGGTCTTCTGTAATTTCTTTCTCCAGTGTTCTGTAGTTTTAATTGTAGAAATATTTCAAATCATTTGTTCTATATAATCCCAAGTATTTTATTGTTTTCTTAGGCTATTGTGAATGGTATAGTTTTCATAATTTCTCTTTCAGTTCACCTGCCATTGATATATAGGTATGTAATTTATTTATGGCTGTTAATTACACAATCAATTTTGATGTATTATATCTCTATTCTCATTTATTTCTGAAATTTTTTTCTCCCCTGATTTTATATGTAATTCAATCCTAATCCATAGTTGTATATTTTAGCCTCCAGGCATTAAATGGTTTCTGTTTCTTATCTTATCATTAACCTGCTATTTCTTTCTTTTGGATCTCATTGGGTGCAAAAAAATTATCTCTATTTCTTGTATTTACCTTGTACCAAAAAAATATGATTTTTGGTTTCAGGGATTGAACTCAGTGGCACTTGACAACTGAACTACATCCCCAGCCCTATTTAGATACAGGTTCTCACTGAATTGCTTAGCACCTTGTCATTGCTGAGGCTGGCTTTGAACTTGCAATCCTTCTCTTTTAGCTTCCTGAACCACTGGGATTACAGGAGTGCTCCACCATGCCTGGCAGTATGAACTATTTTAAAGAATGTTCATTGTTTCATGATGAAGCAAATGAATTCATTATTGATGGATTAAATAGTCCACATATGTCTATGCAGTCTATCTGATTAATGTTATGTATTTAGTTCTGAAGAGGCTAGGCTGGCAGTGTTTCCTTTTTTGATGGGCATGGTACAGAAAGGTCTCCCAAAACCTCAGCAGTGTGAAGAGCGTGGAGTGTGGTTCTCACAAGGCCTTTCATCTGCTACCACAAACTCTGTCTTCCATCTATGGCTTCCTCCAATTGTCACCTCCTCAAACCCCCACCAACACCAAACCATTTTATAGTAATCTTATTTTGTTTAAAAGCATTGACAGAGTTGTTGGGTATATGGATTAGTTATAGAGTATTTAGCATGTATGAGAACCTGGGTATAGTGCTCATCTCTTTAAAAAAATGACTTACCAAAATTATTATTGCCAATGAAGAAGCTTATCAAGGGAGATTGAGCAGGAATACTGGCTGGTGTGGGCCATTTGTGGAGGTCCTGACCTGAAAGCCCTAGAGAAACAGAGAGGTCCTGAGTGTCTCCATGCACCTATTTACTCATTTCACAAATTTGAATGAATCCTGGAGGCCAAAGTGCGAGTCAGTTATGTAGGTTAGAAGAATGTCCTGATGGAATGGAAGACTGCACCATCCAGGCTGTGCCGGTGGGGGCAGAGCAGAAGGGAGACCAGTTCTCCTTTCACCAGGATGTTTGACTTTAATATCCTATGGAGTGCTCAATATCCAGGACCTGCAAACCTTGGAAGTTCAGTACCCAGGACTTCTAATTGGCAGCTAAATAAAACCAAAACTTCAACTGGTTTCCCAAGTAATTATAATTTCCTTATAGGGTGACTGATTTTTAAAAAATAAATTAATACACACAGCATCTTTTAATGTACACATTTTCAAAAGAATTGAAAAGTTTTCAGATACAATCTATTATCTGTTGTATCCTGAGGGCCTCACAAGAACTCTGAAGTTGGAAGATGGCTCCATGTTCTTTCTTCTTTTTTTTTTTAATTTTTAAAACTGCTTCACACTAGTATATTTAGGGATGTGTCTTCCACCCCTAAATAAAGATTTTACTTATTTCTCACATGCTTTACTCACTAGTTCATCAAATTCTTAAGGATAACTCATTGTCATCTTGATCATCCAACCATCTTCATAACAACAGTTGTTGACAAGCCCTGAATTTTCTGCAAATAGCTTTATTAACTTTAGTTACCTCCCCACAGAGGAAACTAGAGTTCACAGGCAGCTCTCATAATTTCTAAAACACAAAACACAACATGCTTTTTTCAATTTTGTCACCATTTTTAGGCAGACTAAACTAAAAAAAGCATCTGCCAAAAGCTTTTTGCACAAAATTCCATAATTGCTGATTTCACTGCCCTTTCCTGTAGTTATGCATTACTCTGTATCTGTTCAAGCAGGGATAGCAGGGCATTGGTTGAGAGCATCCAGTTAGTGTAGGCTCTCAGTCACTGGTGCCAAGGGAGCAGCACACAAGGGTGCCTATTCTGCACAGAGCTACCTGCAGCTGTCCTACAGTACCTTGCCCTACCCTGTTCTGAGGGGATTAATGGTATCAAAGGTAGGCGCTGCTGGTGGTTTGTGCATAGGAATATTCACTGACCCAAAATGTGAGCTCTTCCTATGGTTATTGATTTCACAAGAAACAAATAAAAAAATCATTACATTTTTGAGTTCTACATGCAGTCTTTTAGGGTCATGATGACACTAAGAAAATGTTTGCAATGAACAAAAATTTGACATTCTGTGTATCAAAATACATTATTAACTTTCACAAATTACTTGTTTGCCAGTTGCCAAAAGATAAGTGACTGGAACAAGATAAAAAGAATACTCAAATATCTGTACGAAGAGTGAAATGGAATTTTTAGGTAGTGGCATGCACAGTTTTAAATGTTGCATAGAAGTTACCATCCAATCATCTATTCGAGGAGCATTAAACATCTCAAACCTTAATCAACAGCCCAATAGCACTACTCTTCACCTTCAAATCATTGTAGCTGAAAAATTTATCTCATTTGTTAGACTTAAATTTCTTCTCTTACCAAGGACAATAAATATATTTTCTATGTTCATATATCAACATAACTTGAGCATCTGTAAAAGAGTACTTTATTTGATTTAATTAAATTCCAGGGTTGGAAATGAAGCTCAAATGTTAGAGTACCTCCTGCATAGCAAGATCAAGGGTAAGGGTTCAATCCTCAGCACAACAACAGCAACAACAACAACATTGTAATCATCAACAACATAATAGATTTTAAAAAGAGAAGTAGAAAAAAAGGAAGTCTTCTTTTCAATTTATTATTTCTTAAACACCTTTTCCAACATGAAGAAGCATTTGTTTTCTTCTAGTACATTTCTGTATTAACATCCTATAGTGCCTTTCATCTATTGTAGATATTACTACAATACACTTTTTATATATGCATATTTTATTTCACATATGCAATTATAGGTTAATAATTTTGTTTTGGTTGCATTCTGATGGAAATAGAAGAGAGCAAGTATAAAATATTATTGCTACTGCAAAATTATTGCTTTACTTTATATAAGTTTCACTTAAAAATACTGAAGTTCTCAACTATACTTATCTATTCTTTAATTCTATTCATTTGTACTCATAAACTGAATACTTTTTTTATGCTCAAAAACTGCACAGCTACTTATTTTGTATTTGACATACTCTAGTATCTCACAGAACTCTTACACAAAAACTTTATGTGACCAGTTAATTAAAACTGAAGTGATAGGACTCAGTTTCAAGTAAAACAGTTCTTCCTCCTTTTCCATCAAGCATTTATGGAGGTAAGAAATTGTCAACTCCCCTTGTGGAAAATTAAGACAGTATTAAATACTAATCATTGAAAACACCTGATTCACATATATCCTGTGTATATAAATACTGAATTAATTTAACCATACTAATTCATTTGGATTCTTTTTCCCTTGGGATTAAGTTACTTGGGGGAAAATAAGAAAGTATTTACTTTTAGTTTGGTCTTTTGCTCTTGTTATTCAGCCTACTTTACCTATAGTACTTTTAAGAACTGAATTTAATTTAAATGTCATCCATGTGATTAGAACTGCCATAAATATATTGTTTGTCTTACATTTCAGTTAAGGTAAGGCACCATGGATTATGATGGTTCTTTATTTTGTGTAAGAAGAAAAAAATTAAATGCTGCCAATTATAGTTGTAATGCAGCCTGAATTTTTAGTGGTATTCCAATGTCAGTGTTATTAAAATGATAGGGGAAAAAAGCATCCAAGACTCATTGAAATACATAGTTTTTAAAAGATATCTGCAAAAGTCACTATAATGCTACTAATTTAATAATTGAAATACTCTTAGTTGATAAAAGCAATAGTATTGATTCCAGTAGCTACCAATTATGGAGCTGTTCCTTGTTCTAGAAACTCTTCAAATGTTTTAAATAGATTCTCCATGAAGCATCAAATTAGGACCCTGGGAGATACTAATTTTAATCCTGTCTTTTTTAGGAAACTGAGGGAGAGTATGACTGTAGGATAACTAGTACATCACAGAGCCTAAAGTAGAACTCAAACCGAAGATGAACTAAATCTTAAGGCCATGTTCTTTCTAGGCAAGTGGGCCACTCTGCTCTGGGGATGTGGTTCTATGGTATATCCCTTCTTTACCCATAATGCTTCAGTCCTGTGTTCCATCCCCAGAACTATGAAAATAAAGAGACAAAAGTAAGTAAAATCAATGGAACCAGGCACAGTGGAACATACCCATGATTCCAGTGAGTAAGGATGCTGAGGCTAGAGCATTGGAAGCACAAGGTCAGGGTGGGCAACTTAGTGAAACCCTGCATCAGAATTTTTTAAAAACTAAATTAATAAGTGCTTATGATATGACTCAGTAGTTGAGTACCCCAGGGTACAATCCCAAACAATATCAGAAACAAGAAATATGAAAGAAAGTGTCAATGGCATAGGCCGATCATTCATTAGTTTATTAAGTAATGACAGCTAGTAAATATTGTACCTTCTTCAGAAGAAAATAGAGGAATTATGAACTATTAAATGTTTATAATTGCATTAATAGCTGGATATTTCAAAAGGTGCCTTATGAATTCCTAACAAAGCCTCCTTACTTGCATAGAACCCCTCTATATTATGCCTGTGCCTGTGGCATTCCAGCAGTGCTGGCTTTTATAGTGAAGATGAAATACAACGTTGACCTGTGAGACAGTGATGACAACATACCGTTGATGAAGGCAGATGTAGCCAATGGTTTTGCAGAAAATTAATTTGATGCAATGCTTAGAAGAAAAATTGATTAATGCCAGTTGGTTATAACTAATGAGTAAAACATGTGAAATGTTTTTCTTGGATTTTCCAAATTTATAATCTATTTTTTGGTTAAAACCAACAGGCCTTTTAATATGAGGAAGAGGAATGTGCAATTATTCTTCTAGAACATGGTGCCAATCCAAATGTTCACAACAAGTGTGAAACTCCTCTCCACTATGCTATCTTTTATAGGAACACATCAGTAACAACAAAACTGCTTTCATTCAACGCAGATATTGAAGTCAAAACACGGTATCAACATCAATCACCATTATTTCCAAAATATTTGAAATGTTTCTTTGAAATTAACAGTGATTTATGTTAACAAATACTGATTATAAGCAGTAATTTTTCAATTAGAATAGTAACAAATGTTGGAAGGTCTCCTCATATTCCTCCTCCTTCTTTTGTAGCTCATGTGTATATTTAGGAGTTATCCCTCCATGAATTGTGTCCACATCTAGAGTTCAAGAGACTCATGTAGAAATCTGAATTTTAAGCTTCTGTGAGTAACCTGATGTGGTCCTCCTTGAGTCATAGTACCGTGTCGTGTGGTGTGCAGGGTTTGCCTCCCACATGCTGGGCACACATGTTCTTTAGTTTGCTATTGACAACTGCAGCATTCCCTCAGATCACCTACTTCTCCTGTATAAATGAGGTTATAGCTCCTATTTTATAATATATTTTGATAAAGTTTTCATGGCAATTTTTACTGATATACAAGAATATGGCCTACATAATATATTATCAATCTCTTTCAAATGGGATTAATTTTTTGAATTGAGAATTTGATATTTAAGGAATTTTCTTTCTATATCCTATAAAAATCATGTTCTCATTGGAATTTTTGAAAGGCAGATTAGGTCACTCATTGCTAGTATTGAATAAATTATTGCTAGAAGTAGTAACTCATGAATTTTGTGAGCTGTACTATGTATTACTATTCAGCTTTGTTCCTTAAAAATGCAAATGATTTAGTATCTTTCATGATGCTAAAAATAATCTGTGTAGATCAGCATGAATCTTGTTGAATCACAAAATTTCTGAATTTTGGCTAAAATTATAAATAACATTAAGTAGCAATTAACGTGGAATGCAAGTAAAAAGAATTTTGGAAAGTAGATTATCATTATGTTACAGGATTGTCATTACAAGTGAGAATACATTTTCAATATTATTTTTTATTAGTGGTTATAGTTATACATAGTAGTTGGGTTCATCCCAACAAAATCATACATGCATGGAATTTCAGTTGAATTTATGATTTCCTCTCTTCCATTCTGTCCTACTTCTCCTCCTCCAGTCTCCTCCTCCTATTCTCCTGAACTTCCTTTCACTTGTCTGTTTATTTATATTTGATTGTTTCTTTTTACTTATACATAAAGCTGCAATTCCCTGTGGTATATTTATATATGCATATAACATTAATATTAAAGAATTGCTTCTTCATTCCTTTCCCTTTCCCATTCCCGCTCTGCCTCTCAATCTCCTTTTCCTACACTGAATGATATTCCCTAAATCTTTTGATATTCTGTTCTTCCCTTCTTTTTCTTTACTTAATTCTAGCTTCCACATATGAAACATTTGACCTTTGAGTTTCTTAGTTTCACTTATTTCACTTAGATGATGTCATAATTGATTTTTATGGCTGAGTAAAACTTTATTGTATGTATTGCACCACTATTTCTCAATCCTTTCATCTAATCACAGGCACCTGGGTTGATTTCATAATTTACCTATTGTGTATTGTGCTACTGTAAACACTCATGTGATTGAATTACTATACTAGGCAAATTTTATTGTACTTGTTTACTGATGGATAGCTGGTTCTTGTTGTGGTTCCCTGCTTAGATTTTGGGGAATCTCCAAACTGTTTTCCAGAGTTGTTGTACTAGTATGTAGTACCACCAGCAGTGTACAAGTGTGCCTTTCCCACACATTCTTACCAGTATGTATCACTGTTTGTGTTCTTGATCATTACCATTATGGCTGGAGTAAGATAAAGTTTTAGTGTAGTTTTTATTCACATTAACCTAATTGCTAGACATGTAGAAGAGTTTTTCATATATATTTTGGATATTTGTGTTTTTTTTAAGAAATTTCTGTTTAGTTCTTTTGCCCAGTTATTGAATGGGTGTTTTTTGTTTGTTTCGTTTTGTTGTTGTTTCTTTGTTTGGTGGGGTTTTTTAATATTTATATTTTTGTTGTAGCTGGGCACAATACCTTTATTTTATTTATTTTATGTGGTTCTATGGATCAACCCTAGGGCCTCACATGTGCTAGGTGAATGCTCTCCTGTTGAGCTACAACCCCAGCTTGGTGTTTTTTGTTTTTTTTTTTTGAGTTGGTTATTTCTGTTTGTTAACCCCTGTCAGTGGATTAACTGGCATTTTTTCTCCAATTGTGTAAGAATAATATATTTTCGTATTGAGCTTTCTGACATGTAAGATAAATATCTTTCATCTTATAATAAGAGAAGACACAGGGACCAATTATTAAAAAAAAATCAATGTAGTTTACTCAGAGTCTCTCAGTTTTAAGCAGGAATGCCTGATATTGGTATCTGGGATTCTGATTCCATAAATAGAAAAGAATTAAGAGGACTTGTATAACATGGAGGAAACTTTCATGTCATTGGAAATCTCTCAGTGGACATCAGATTGCAACTTGTGTGTGACTTTTAGGTCGTAATTCCAACAAAAGGCTTTTGGGTTATGTGGCAACTCTGAAAGATAATTTTGGGTTTATTGAAACAGCCAATCATGATAAGGAAATCTTTTTCCATTACAGTGAGTTCTCTGGTGATGTCGATAGCCTGGAGCTGGGGGACATGGTGGAATACAGCTTGTCAAAAGGCAAAGGCAACAAAGTCAGTGCTGAAAAAGTAAACAAAACTCACTCAGTGAATGGCATTTCTGAAGAAGCTGATCCCACTATCTATTCTGGTAAAGTCATTCGCCCCCTCAGAAGTGTTGATCCAACACAGATTGAGTCTCAAGGAATGATTGAGATCATGGATGAGGGGGATATGAAAGGTGAGGTGTATCCATTTGGCATAGTTGGAATGGCCAATAAAGGGGATTGCCTGCAGAAAGGGGAGAGTGTCAAGTTCCTGGGCCAAAATGCACAGACTATGGCCTATAACATCACGCTCCTGTGCAGGGCCACAGTAGAGTGTGTGAAAGATCAGTTTGGCTTCATTAACTACATAGTAGGAAATAGCAAGAAGCTCTTTTTCCATGTGAAAGAAGTTCAAGATGGCATTGAGCTATAAGCAGGAGATGAAGTGGAGTTCTCAGTGATTCTTAATCAGCGTACTGGCAAGTGCAGTGCCTGTAATGTTTGGGGAGTCTGTGAGGGCCCCAAGGCTGTTGCAGCTCCTCGACCTGACCGGTTGGTCAATCTCTTGAAGAACATCACCCTGGATGATGCTAGTACTCCTCGCCTAAAGGTTCTTCTTCAGCCAAGGGGACCAGATAACTCAATGGGATTTGGTGCAGAAAGAAAGATTTGTCAAGCTGGTGCCATTGACTAACCACATCCATAAAGCACATCATTAACCCACTATGATCAAGTTGGGGGGATTCTGGTGAAGGGTTCTGAATATCTCCCTCTTCATCCCTCCCAAAATCTGGAATACTTATTCTATTGAGCTATTACACCAGTTTTAACACCTTCCTTGTGTTATGTTTAAAAAAATAAATAAATTTAAGAAACCATTTTAAAACTATGCACAGTTGCAGCTTGGAAAACTTAAGGTGGCACCTTATAGTATCAATTATAGGAGCTTTATTTGGTGCATTTAACACAACTGGTAATTGCAAAATCCACTTCGCCTGTGTAAGTGAAAAATACAGACTGTTATCTTGTTGGCCCTATGAAATTCTGCACTTGATATTTAGTATATACTCTACCTTCATTACTTCTGGCAAGATGTTCTGCCTTAGCACTCAGTTTCAATCTTTTCCTTTTCTTTCCTGTTCATTATGCTTTAATTCTGAGGACCATATGAGGGTAGGATATATTACCTTTTAAAAACTACAAAAATTTGTATAGGCAAACCATTTTCTTAAGTTGATGGCCAAATGTTAAAATGTTATTTTTCATATCATTTATAATCTTGTCACAATCCACTTAACAAAGTTTGGTTAGATTTCAGTGAAAATTGTCTTCCAGAGTATTTTTTTTTCCTGAGATGGGGAGAAAATAACTTTACTACAATTAGTATATATGGTGCAGAATTTCATACAATTAAAGTGTGCCAGCAGTGTGGTAATTTGAACATATTTAAACAAACAAAAAAGGATGAATGCACAAACTTGCTGCTACTTAGATCACTGCAGCTTCTAGGACCCAGTTTCTTTTGCTGATTTAAAACAAAATGAGAAAAAATTAATAAATAAAAAAGTTGTGCCTGAAATGAATCTTGTTTTTTTTTTTTTTTTTTTAATAAGTAGCCTCCTGGTTCCTGTGTCCTGTAGAATACAGGCACTTGACCCTTGGTGTAGCTTCTGTTCAACTTTATATCATGGGAATGCATTGGTCTGATTTCTTGGCCCTCATCTTAAATTGGCCATATTCAGGGTCCCTGGTCAGTGGACTGAAGGCTTTGTCTAAGATGACAAGGGTCAGCTCAGGGGATATGGGGGAGGGCGCTTTTATCTTCCCCATTGTCATTTGAGGTTTTGATCTCTGGGTAGAGGCCATTTATCTTTGTAAACAGAAAACATTTTGCTTTCTGCCGTTTTCTGTTAATGGTGAAAGAATGGAAGTGAATAAAGTTTTACTGATTTTGAGACACTAAAAAAAAAAAACTCATTTTCTCCAACTTCTCCCATAGACTCAATTGGAATAATGCATAAAGAAGCTCATACTTTATTTACCCTTATCGTGCAGAGGGAGCATTTATTTTAATTTGCTAGAAGCATAGTAGATTCTTAATTATTTCAAAGCTGAGTCTATGTTATTTAATCAACAGCTTTAAAGATGAAAATTTACTTTATTTCATGTCTTCCTCTGGCCAATCCTCACTATCACCATAAATATGCTTCTCTCCCTAACCCTCCCTGTCACGCACACATCCGTACACTCACATGAAAACAAATAAATGTTCCTGTTCATCTGTTGAGTAGAAAGTCATTTATTTTTCTCTCATGTGAGGAAACCAGTTTCTATGACCAGTTTTCAACTATTTCTATGAAGTTCAGATATCTTCCTACTACAGTAGGGGAAACTGAGGCCTCAAAAGGGTAATTGAGTGATCCCCACTCAGTTAGCTCTAAGAGCCCTAGGACTCCTAGATTTAAGTATAGGACTTCCTTAGACTGTTCTTCCTCAGAGATACCAAAAGAGAAGAGAAAGTGACTAGAGGCTGAACCCTTTGCTTACCTATTTAATTAAATACAATAGAACAACTTATAGAACAGAACTTAAAATCCTTTTTATTTATAATTTTGTTTCATCATTCAGGGCTTTTAGCTGCCTTGCAGATTTTTGTGGGGGAAGGAGTTCAATGATCATCACTTAGAAGGGCTTCCTTTTTTTAATTCTGTGAGGAAAAAAATCAAGAAAAAAAAAACAGCAAGAACAAAGATATTTGGTAGTTACAGTTCATAGATTGAAGACAGCATCCTTTCCTGTCTCAAAATTGTCATATCACTTCAAGGTGCTCAGATGTAATCCACAGACAAATCAAATGCCATCTTTTTTCTTTCCCAACTATAATATGAAGATTTTGGGCATGTGATAGGGCTGAAAAATTGGTTTCTTTGTATATGCTAATTCAATCAATCAGTAACAGTTGCATAGAATATTATATTAAGAAGAATTCAAAAGGCACAGAAGTAAAGAATGCTGTCCCCAATTAGGGATATCTTCCCTGGGTGCAGGAAGGGGAATGGCCACACATCTGCTACAAATTTGAAAACCCTGAAATAGATTATGTATGAGGTTCTTTCCAGTGCTAGCCTTTTATGATTCCTACAAAACCAGAGCAAAAGTATCCAGCATTAAATTACTCCATTCAAGGCTAGATGTGTATGTTGTCATTAATCCCTCATAGTCTTATGTAAATATTTCAGAGGGTAAATGGAAGCTTCATGGTGCTGGTAGGGAGCTGGGCCTGCCCTGAATAGCCAGCCCAGAGGCTGGCAGCACAAGGCTTTTCTAACCCTCTGATGGTGGAGAGCCTGCCCTCTGAGATCTTTCCTCTCCACTTCCTCATTATTCTCATTAGTCTTCCTTACTCATACAGTGACACATTCTCTATTATAGCAGTGGTCTTTTACTTCTCAGATCATAAAACATCTAGAGTCTGAACAAAACCACATGCTCTCTTCCATGAGAAATCTACTCACAAACACATCTATATAATTTGGGCTCTCACCTGTTTTCATAAATACTTGTTGATCTCTTAATCTCCATCAGATGCTCATCTCCATCAGACGTAGGTGATTTGGAGATGTTACAATGCCTTGGGATTTTATCTGTGTTTTATTTGGGGCCGAAAGCAATTGTTTCTGTTGTGAACATTATTACCAAACACAGTAACAACAAATTTTTACTGGTATGTCAATATAGTGGTAAGGCCCAGTGCTAAGAACTTTGCCTGAGTTAATTCCCTTAATTCTGATAGCAAACTGTATGAGGAATTTTATAAGAGACAATAATACATTTTAAGCACTTTTTTTATAACAGTGCCCAAGATAGAGTGGATCCTCAATAAATGTTAGTTGTTATTACTGCTTTTATTATTGTCATTATTTTTTTGGCAGTGGCCCAGAAGTCCTAGGCACTTTCAACAAGGTTAAAACTGTGCAATGTCTTATGTACTTCATTGATGCTTATTTAGAGTGACATGTGATCAAATAAAAAAAGAATGTAGAGGATAGGGGTCCATTGGGGCCTCTAGCCATCTGTTCCAAATGCTATCTCTCTGGTTCAGATGCCCAAAACTGTCTTTCATCAGAAGATGATTGGATTCTGTGCTTATATAATAATTCATTGATAATTTGTGAGATGCATTATTTTGCACCACTAATTCTCACTCTCTCAATCTGACCATGTGTGGAAGGATTTGGTAGGTATTTATCTATCTAGAGCCTGTTGGTGAAAGACAACAGACTCTTTTGGCCTCTGCAAGATCAAAGCCTGGCCCATGGATTTCACCAGAATCCTCCAGAAGTCTGCAGGTATGTTATGCATGGCAATACAAAGAAGTTGCTCAACAGTTCACATATTTTCCATTGTTTAACACCTGTATATAATTCTGCTAGCAAAACAGGCTCAAAACTTTCTGACAAAGCCTTAAATCTTAGAGTATAAACTACTTTAATAATAATTTATGTAAAGAGCTTCAGGGCATTTTTCAGAGGATGATTATTAAAATCATCTTAATATGGAATATTATTTTGGTAGAAATAGGAACACTAAATGTATGGTTTACACAGGCTTAATATAAGAAGGAAAACATTCAGAGGCCTAAAGTTTTGATTAGAAATAGAATACAAAAATATGTAACAATAATTCACTAGTATATGGAATTGGATACTATAAAGCAATTTAGTAATTTTTAATTTGGACTGGTCTTTAATGAATACAATTTCTAAAGTTAGGGTCTCAGTAGATATGCCATTCATCAAATAGATTTTTATGTGCCACCATACAAGGTACCCAGGAAAGCTATATAGATGTGTAACCTAAACAAAGATTTAGGACAGCAAGGTGGAGAATGACAAGCCTCTATGGGAGCTCAGAAGGAGTCTAATTTAGAATTGTTTGGAAAATGCAAATCAGTGTTCTGTAAAATAAGGATTTGGCATAATCACACGTTCAAGAGATATATGAGTTTCAGTATTGCTGTCCATGTTGTCTTTCATCTTTTAATAACTTTTCTTCTGAATATAAAGCCTTAACTTCTGGGTGTTGATAGCATGGAAAAGATAATGAGCACAAAGAAAACAAACTCATTCATACTCTCAAACTCCTTCTGCCGCACACCCACTATCTGTTTTCTTTCTGCTCTATTCATGCATCTTTATGTGTATCTTTTTCTTTAGGAAAAAGAAATGATATGGTAAGAACACATTGCTTGTTGCCAATGTTTACTGTAGTCATTAAATATGCTTAACAGCAACAATCCTTTCAAAAAGCTTAGTTGTATCCACGAGGCTTCAAGAGTCAGAAGTTCTGGGTGCTAGATCTTTTCCACAATCTATCAGCTGTGCAACTTTGAACAAATATCTTAGATGTTCTGACATCCAGTGACTTGTTTGCAAAATGAAGAGAAAAATAGCTAGCATTTATTGAAGAAGCATGACTCAAAGCATTTTCTGTAAGTCATCTTACAAAATCTTCCCAGGATTTCATTTCAGGTAGACAGTATATTTTTATGTTTAAAGAATATAAGTACACACAATATTGGGTTTTGTTGTGATTTGTCCAAGATTTCACACTTGGCACAGGTAGTCTGATCCCTGTACCCCCACAGTAACATGTAAACGGTGCTTTCTCAAGTTTCTTAAGGCAGGAGATTGAACCCATCATTTGTTAACTCATTTTCTAATCTAGGATCTATGATAAATTACCTATGAAATGAAAATTTCCCTTATATGAATTTCTTTTTTTAAAGTATTTTTTAGTTGTAGTTGGACACAATATCTTTATTTTATTTATTGTTACATGATGCTGAGGATCGAACCCAGCACCTCGCACGTGCTAGGCGAGGGTTCTATCACTGAGCCACAACTCCAGCCCCTTATATGAATTTCTTAACTGAAAAATTTTCAAATCCAAGTTACCTCAGAGAAAATTTTTCTTTCTCAGCATGATTTTATTTTGGGAATTATAAATTCCTTATTCCTGCATGTGCCACTCTGTGGTTCTTTGCCTAGGAACAGCTGGCTTCATGTCAAATCTTACTTTTTCTGAGCACTTTCACATGGATTGTCATGTTAGACCATGAGAAAATTTTTACAGATACTGAATTGGCAAGGACCATTCATAGAATTCACCATCTGGGAGATAGTGGCCTAATATTTGTTTACAGCTAGTAAATTATTCTGTCAGTACTTCCTAGACTCCATATAAAGTTTTCTCATTCAGGCAGATTTTCCAAGCTCAAAAATATAATGCTAGGCAGTGCTATGTACTATTTTAGATTAGGTGGTTTTAAAAGACCTCTTTGAATAACTAGTAAGGATATTTGAAAAGAACCTTAAATCTTGAGTAGAAGCCCAAAATGTAAATGTCAGAGCAAAAGAGTGTTCCTGGTAAATGAGTAGTGAGTGCAGAGTTCTCCAAGCTGAGGAAAATTTATGTGGGAAAAAGAAAAGAAAGGAAAAAAGGCAATGAGACCATAGCAGAACAAGTCAGAAAAACAGTGAAAGACTTTGAGTAGAGGAGAACTGAGGGTTAGGTAATAGAATAATTGAATGGCCACAATAATAAATTTGGAAATTATCCCAGTTTCTAGGGGAAGGCAATGGGGAATCTAAATAGAGAAAGGGAAGATCTGATTTACAGAAAAAGACTACTATGAAAGGAGATCAGACTGCAGGGCAACAAAGTAGAAGCAGAAAGGCACTTTGGTAGTTACTAGGCCACATCAATTACAGAGAATGGAGGCTGCAAGGGGGTAGTGTTGAAGACAGCAGTAACTTGTCTTCATCCTGTACAAACATTTCCTTTTTGTCTCAGAAAAACACTTTCCCATCTGCTCTCACAACTGTCCTAATTCTCCAACTCTGGATTCCATCTCTTCCTCCTCATTTGCATTTTTTTTAATATTTATTTTTTAGTTCTCGGCGGACACAACATCTTTGTTTGTATGTGGTGCTGAGGATCGAACCCCGGCCGCATGCATGCCAGGCGAGCGCGCTACCGCTTGAGCCACATCCCCAGCCCCCTCATTTGCATTTAATGTTAGTATTTTCTCCTTCTGAATCCAAATCACCTTCCTCTCATCAGGAGGATCAGGATCAGGATAGGCAGGCATAGAATATACCTGCTCTGGGGCTGGGGATGTGGCTCAAGCGTTAGTGTGCTCGCCTGGCATGCGTGTGGCCCAGGTTCGATCCTCAGCACCACATAAAAACGGGGATGTTGTGCCTGCCGATAACTAAAAAATAAATATTAAAAAATTCTCTCTCTCTCTCTCTCTACCTCTCTTTCTCTTAAAAAAAAAGAATATACCTGCTCTTTCTGATAATACCAGGTGCTGAGGGCCATTACCAAGTAGGTACGATGCATCAAAATCTCCTTGCCAGCGTATCCCATGCTGCTTAGGACATTCGATGGGACATTGCATGTATGCTTTAGTAAGATGACCCTGCTCAAGGTGATCGAGGGTGGATCCAGGTTTGAGGAAGTATCCTGCAGGTTTGAGGAAGTATCCCAGTTCTTGGGTTTAGGGTGTTCCTGGTTTAAGGCGTTTCCCGGTTTAAGAATATGGGTTTTAGGGAAGTTGAGGTTGAAGATTATGGCTGCTGGGATTAGGGTGTTCCTGCTGCTTGTTGAGTTCTCGTGAGATTAGAACGGGATTTGGAAAAAGCCTCGTGGAGTAGGATTTGGGGACGGACATATTGGGAATTGCCCCTGAATGCGTGTGGAAGCTGGTGTGAGATCTGGAATAAATAATTGCTGTTTGAACCTACAAAGCTGTGGTGCCTCCTGATTCTGGTGCCCCCCAAGACATCAGCAACCAGGTAATGTGTGGACCCCAGCTGACCCTCTGAATCTAAGCTCCAGTTCTGACCCACTACTCGAAGCTCTGGCTTCCCTGCTTGAAGGGTTAACATACAGACAGAACCCAAAAGGGGCAGATGTGCACACAACCACAGGCATTTTTCACATGTTTGGCTATAACCAGAAAACAACTATAATTGCAGAAAAGTTTAGACATCTTCCCTTTATCAACTATCTCAAACATCATCACTGTATCTCTACTTATTTTGCGTTTTTTTTTTTTTTTCACAAGAGCTTATCTACCTGAGTTGTATTTAAATACAAAACTGTGCTCTTGAGGATTTCCAGTGACCTTAGAATGTTGCATTACCTTGGGTTCAGTCTGGGCATGAAACTTTCTATTTTGACTCTAGCTAGCATTTAGTTTGGTGTCCTATATATTTCACTATCTACCCTTTTGCTTTTGTATGAAGAACAGAAGATATTTTGTATGTCAACAGCTTACTATTTATGGAAAGGAACCTGACAGCTATGATTAATGAAGTAAAGTCTCCATGTTCCAGGGATGGCAGTAATGACTTGCATTTTCCAGTTGTGAAAAGTTTCCTCCTGTAGGCAGTTAAAGAAATGTGTTTCCTGAATGTCTTCTCTGGCTTTGATCTTTGCCCAACTCTCATCCCAAGACCAAGCAACAGAAATACTCCACTCAGTTTTCAAAATGTACCCTTTGCTGGCAGCTATACTGGGTCAACCATGGATTCTTTCCATCAAATTCTACTACAGATTAAATTATAAAGTGCATAAAACCTAGTGGGTTTGCTTTGCTCTGAATTTTACTTTTACTTACCTATCAAATGTCAGTCCTGCTCCAGTTTCCTCATCTCCTTGCCTCCAACAAGATCTTTCTCTCTTGTTCTCTCTTCTCTTTGCAGTATGGTTTCACTTTTAGAAGTGTGGGAAATACAGGCAGAACCCAATTCACACTGCTCTTCTACAATTTATTAGGTGGGATATGCAATCAAACTGTGTAACCTCTCAGTCTCAGTTCCACTCCCACAGCAGTAAATATGACACATAATGTGCAAGGTTCTTATGAGGATTGGATAAGCCCGCGTGGGGCAAGGGCTGACAATAATATGGAGCAGAAATATCACTATTTTCATACTATGTAGCAGTATGTAGCTCATCAAGAGAATTCTCTTTTAAGAAGAGATATTTTGTGTGTTCTTAAGTTGAAATGAGAAATATCATATTTTGAATTTAGATATTCCATGTATTTCCTATGAATCAGTCAGTCTTCACCTCCCCATTCTCAGCTGGTTCCTCAGAAGCCAAAGATGTGTTCATTCCCATTCACACAGAGTAGTTCCTACATACATGTTTACTCCCCAAACATGTTCTCCCTATTTGGAGCAAGACAGGGAATGCTACATCAGGCAATAACAGTAAGAAAATTTGCTCTTTCTCCATTTCCAAATGTTAACCATTGTTTCACAGGGTGAGACACATAGAAGAAACTAGGAATTTCTGCATATAGACTGCAACAATAGAAAACTCCCCAAACCTAGCAAAAACCTATGAGTTAAAGAGAATAAGGATATTAATATCTAATATTTATTGAGCAAAAGCCAATTATTAGATCCAAATACAAAAATGTCCAGTTTTATTTTCTCCCATAAAATGAAAGGCCAGACCTCAATTGTGGTAACCGTCTTTAAGTGATCTCATTATGGAGAGCATTAGGGTGACATGAAACTCTTTATGTAACTTCTGTTATGAGATTTGTTGCCCCTAGCTGCCTGGTAGAAATCTGTAGTTCACAGCAAGAGATTTCCAGAGATGATTGGGCTGATCCAAGTCCTATTTCAGGACTGATATAAATGGTGGTATTCACTAAGAGTACCTTGAGACATCTGCCTGTATTCATGCAGATTTCTTAAAAGAAAAGTCACCTTGGCAATTCTTGAATGTACCTCCTCCTCTACCTGGGCTGCAAAGGAAGAGGGCTTGGCTAATTTGAATGAGGACTTAGGATAAGGCATATTGTCTTTTTAACATGCCCAGAAAAGATTTGAATCTGTACCCTCTTTAACACAAAAACAGACAATCTGACCCAATGAATGGTAGTATGTGCATATAACTAGCTATAAATATAAGAAACTAATAAGTATATTTCATTTCTAAACTAATGGCATCTTAGTCACTTAAAAACTTCAAAAACAGAACAATTTTTAACTATTTGGCTCAAGTAAAAATTTATTCAGGCATAAAAATTGGCAAGGGTTATACTAATGTTAAATACTTATCCCATAATCACATTTTCCATAAACCCCCCAATTTCCAAGAGTTTAACAAAAAAAAAAAAAAAGAATTGTGGAGAAAAATCTGAACATACAGTCCATAAAAACAGCATAATATTAACAGGATGTCAGGGTTTACAGATTTTCCCATTTCCTCTGTAAAAATCTTACCATTACCAAAACATGGAACTACCACTTTTGCCTTTAAATAACTGTTTAAAAACCTACTTTTCCAAAGAATTATTCATTCATCAGACACTGAACATCTACTATGTACAGTTGCTCAACTATGTACAGGTGGACCTTGTTCCTTCTGATCCTTCCTATAACACACCTGCATGATCATGTGTCATGCAGAAGATAAAACAAGAACAATAAAATACTATTTAATATGTGTCAGGTATACTTTCTAAGCATGTTACATATATTAAACACAGGTAGGCCATAGCAATCCTTTTCAAGTGTTGCTTATAAGCTGCTCAACCTGTCTAGAATATCAACTCTTCCTTATTGCTCTTCCTGATCTGCTTCCCTGCCACAATTGCATCTCTCACTACTAGCCTCTCCTAATCTGGTCCATTCTGCCCTATGATGGAACCATAATTCCGGAAGGACCCAAACATCTTTCAACTAGGAGTTCAGGAGTACATAAAAAAAAAAGGATTTCTGTCAGTAATTCCAGGAGCTAAATAAAACAAACTTTGAATTAAACTGAGAAAGAAATAAGAAAAAAATTAGCAAGTGACTCAAGTTTCCAGGATTGAGCCAACCAACTTTAGAGGGAAACTGAAAATTTTAATATTATGTTAACCTCTGACAGGCTGAAATAGCAATAAGACCATATTTGTAATTACATACCTAGCTACAGTTTTGGCCCTGCTACCTAACCTGAGAACATCAGAGTTAGAAATTACCTCAACAAATGGAGAAGCTGAGGCCTAAAGTGATAGAAAAACTTATGCCAGTTCTTACAAATCCCTACTACAAAGAATAGGTCAAATGATATTGACCAAATTATGTTGTTTTATTGATTGCATGTACAAATACAGTATACATAACAAATCCCACCATTATATACTACTATAATATACCAATAACAAATATGGAGAAAAAAGGATTAGGCCAGGTGCAGTGGTACATACTTGTAATCTAAGCATCTTGGGGGGCTGAGCCAGGATTATTGCAAGTTTGAGTCCAGTCTGAGTCAAGTAGCCAGACCCTGTCTCAAAATAAAATGTTAAAAGGGGTTCTGCTGGGATGTAGCTCAGTGGTAGAGTGTACCTGGGTTTGATCGCTAATATCACAGGAGAGGGATGGGGGGCAGGGAAAATGTGTCACAGAATCAACAAACCCAGACAGAGGACCAGGTGGACCTTGTTCCTTCTGATCCTTCCTATAACACAACTGCCCTGTCATGTGATTACACAAGAACAATAATAGTATGGACATAATAAATCTTCCCATTCACAAACACATGGACATGAATTCCCTAATTTATGAAGCACTCCTTTTCTTCTCAGAGACTGCTTTCATGTGTTGGAAAGTTCAAATTATAATAAATTGTTTACATTTTTATTACAAATTTATAACTGACAAAAATATGAAAAGTTTTCATATTTATGGGGTATTGTGAAATGTTTTAATACATACATGTGTTATATAATATTTAAATACATTGAAATGTTTTGATACATATGTTATATAATATTTAAATAAATTTAATATAATTATCTCCTCCAACATTTGTCATTTCTTTATGGTGAAAAAAATCAACATCCTCTCTTATACCTTTTTGAAACTCATAGTACATTTTTGTTCTCTTCAGTTGCCCTACTCTGCATTTGCATACCAGAAGTATTTACTCCTGTATAACTCTAACTTGGTACCCATTGATCAATTTTTCCCCAAGCTCCTTCCCCATAATTCTCCCCAGAGTCCAGTAACCACCACTCCTCTATCAACTTGTATATGCAAGGCAAGCACTCTACCAACTGAGCTATACCCCCAGACCCCAAAACAACCAATCCAAGGTCCAAAAACATTTCTCCTGTTTTCTTTAGAAGTTTCATAGTTTCCATTCTTACATTTAAGTCTTTAATTCATTTTAAGTTGACTTTTGCACCTTTTGACCGATGGGGGTCTAGTTTCATCCTTCTGCATGTGGATATCCAATATTCACAGCACCATTTGTTAAAAAGTCCATCCTATCTCCAGGAGGTAAGATGTTTTCTGCACCATTTTCTAAAATGATTTGACTATTGATATGTAGGTTTATGTCTAGGCTTTCTGTCCTAAGTGCTCTAAGTGTCTGTTTTTATGCCAATAACGTGTTGCCGACATTACTAAGCTTTTTAGTACATTTTTAATTGAGTAATACACTGCCTCCTGCACTGTTCTTTTTGCTCAAGATGGCTTTCAAGTTTCAGGTTTTGCTGTGGTTCCACACAAATTTTAGGATTTTTTTCCAAGTTCTGTAAAGAATGTCATTGATGCTTTATTATAGGGATTGTACTCAATCTGTGGATTTTTTGGGGGTAGTATGGACATAATAAATCTTCCCATTCACAAACATGGGGTATCTTTCCATTTACTTGTGTCCTCTTCAATCTCTTTAATTTTGTTGAGGTTGTTGGTGTTTTTATAGTTTGAGATGAAATCACTCTTCACTAAATCTTTCATCATTCATGGACTCACAGCCCCTATCCCTCCCTTTTCCAGACTAAGTTAATCAAGTATCCAGTAGCTCCTTTGGCCAGGCTCAATATCCCTAGTTCCTCCAACTTTTCCTCATATAACATAAACAATAACCCAGATCTGTAAGCTTTTTGCCAGGAAGAAAGGATTTGTTGTAGTTAAAAGCACAGCCTTTGCCAATAGATAAACCCCTAGGTGGAATTTTAGTTCTGCACTCGCATCCATGCCCAAGGAATGTTTATTTGATCTGACCATATTTTGGGTTCCTTTTACATAAATTGATAAAGATGATACCGACTTCCTGAGGTTCTTGGGGTAAATAAATGTACTAATACAGGTAAAATGCTAAGTGCCATGTTTACCCCTTTGTAGGCATTCAACATATATATATATATTTGAATGGAGGAATGAATGAAACCCTAGTTGGGTACTTTGTCTAAACTCAGCACTGAGATATTTTGTAGAATAAGAAGCAAACCTGGAGAAGACCCTGCTGGGAAGATGGGCATAGGAGGAAGGCACGTAAAAGATGCAAATGAGATCTTAGGGCTATCATGGTTGATGAATTTTATACAAAGTTCACCTCAGCTCTTTCTGTTCCAAGGGTACCAACCACCCAGAAAGCAGTGTGCTTCATATATGGCATTCTGTTCAGTACAGGAGTGGAACAAAAAGTCTTGAATGCATGTCCTTTCCTACTACTCTGGACATTCTCATAAAGATCCAACCAAATGCAAATTTGAAAGCTCAAATACTGTTATTTTTTGAATGGGAGAAAAGGTACTTTATATTCTTTCTCCTTCCTCTACAAAAATAGCTGAACAAACTTTCCTAACTCATTCCCCAAACCTTCATGTTTGGGCTGAGCTCAGTCCTGCAAGGTTTTACCCTCAAGAGAAAGGCCTGAGAAAGTCATTAAAGGCAAGTGAGAACCCTGGAAAGACGCAGGGAAAATGGAAATTCAATTGGATTTTTCTCCCAGGTGATCCATCCTTCAATAACAGGAAGATGAAACCAAGTAAACTGCCTCAAGGATAACATCTCCTAAATCATTATGAAATTAAATATAGCTTGAAGTGGGTATTTGGATATAGTCTGCCTTGCCTAGAATTCAGGCTCCTCTCTTTATTATCTAGATTGTGGAAAAGTGACTGAAATTACTTAGGCCTCAGTTTTCTCCACTATAAAAAAACAGATAATGGTCCTTATAAGATTTTGAAGAGAACTAAAGCAAAGAATTCAGTTTGTTCTGTTTCTAGTATGTACCTTAGAACTATCTCATTAGGTGTAAAACAAGAAACCTTTGTCCTATTAACATATTGTAATCAAATCATTGATACTGAGTCTATACCCTTTCCCCACTCCTTAATCTTATTCCTATGTCCCTTCTGGTTCTTGGTGGGAAGAAAAAAATACTATACCAATATATTATCCACCACTTCTCAGAAAAAGCTTATCAAAGAGGAAGGAGCACATGCATTAGGGTTGGAGTATAATATAAAAGGAAAGGCACAGCAACCAGGATGTTGCTAAGCATTATGCAATTCCTACAGTGTTCTCCTATAATGAGAAATTATCTAGCCAAAAATATCAATAGTGCCAAAGCTGAGATTCACTGGTCAGAATACACAGGACATAAGGGAGTGGTGGAACAAGAGGGAGATGATAATAAAAGGATCTTGAATATCAAGCTAAGATTTCTTCTGAAAGATAATGCATTATAGGATTACAGGATTGCATTATAAGGTTTGAGATATGAAGAAAATAGAATTTGGGGACAATTTGTATTACAAAGCTTTGTCTAATATATTGGAACATAGAGAGTTCTAGGCATCCTCATGCAAGTGTACATCTTTTATATCATCTTGTGGATATAATGCCCCAACATCTGCTTGAGAAGTGAAAGAATCTATCAACAGGTTAATTTTATCTCATTGGCATGAAAAAAGAAAAATCGTGATTTCTGATCCTTCCATTGATTGGGGCTTCCTCTAAATTTTTGCAAGACAATTAAAGGGGATAGAGAGAGTCAATTTAGTCTAACTAATAGTTATGCATGATGCAGACAAAACATCTGGTTGACTGGCACTTTCATTTTCTACTTGGTTGTTTTGAAGTGGAGGGAATATAATCATTGTTGATGCTTACCAGTCATCATTGTAAACCCAGCTGATCACAGGGTAGGTTCAACTCATCCTAAAATAAAGAATCAGAGGTACCCATCTTCAACCTGAAAGACCATTGCTTACCAAAAAAAAAAAAAAAGAGAGCTCTAGAGTTCAATTGAAGATCACAAGTATAAGTCATTTCATTGTGATTGTTCATATTCAAACACACTTTTGAAGTTGCCTAACGTGTCTGGGAATTTGTGTAATCCATAAGAGCATTGGGCAAGGCTATGTTTTCTATACCAGGGCTATTGAGGTCTGGAGGAAGTCTCTCTTTTCTCCTCACACTCAAATTGCTATCTGCTTACAAAACCAGAAACAACCAAGAGAATGAATCCACCCAGAATGGTAGCATTGTGTATTTGTTTTAAATTCGTCTGCCAAAGAACACACCTTATTCTAATTTATCTCAAGGAATGACACAGGCCAGCAACAACCTCCGTACTTTTTTCTAACTTGCAAATACTGCACACCTTTCTAAACCCAGCTCATCTTCCTTCTCTTGAACTACTCTTCATGGTAATATCATACATAGAATCATTAGCAAAGACTCCTTGGATCACTGTGTCAAGCAGAATTTGGGAGTCTTATCAGGGCTCAGTGAGAAAGAATTCTATGATCAACTAGCACTGCCTTCCATGGTCATTAGATGATGATGAGGAGGAGACACTATGTGAACCAAGTATTTGCTTTCTTCATCCTTTCCTGACATTTATTGACAGTGTCATTAAGTTTTATCACCAGTGCTAGACACTGCTCTGGAAATAGGAAATAATAGATATTACCCTGGCTCTCCTTGAGCTTAAAGAGTAGGAAAGGGATCATTAAGAAAATAATCATATATATGAATAATAACCTCTAATGTATTCAGGACAGCCTCAATTGTTTGTTGCTTCATCCATGAAAAGCTGGTGTGTACTTATTTGAATCCAGATAGCCTGTGGCGTGCTTTGACCAATACGACATTCTATTTGACCAATAGAATGTCGTAGGGGTGACACTGTGTTAGCTATGAACCTGAGCTTTAAAAAGCCTGAAAGGCCACTTTTGCTCTGTCCATGCTTGTCAGCAAAGTGTGAAGATTGTTGAAATCTTGGACTAGACCGCTGAGTGAAGAGCCCACACACTGAGATCCAAGAAAGGCAGAGGTCTTGTTGGACCTGACAAAGCCATCCAGGCTCCCAAACTGCTGCTTTATGAATGACCTGTCTTCACAATGTGGAGCAGAAAACTCACCCAGGTGATTCACATCAAATCAAAGAACTGTCAGAAACATAAATTGTCATTTTCTAATCCACAGAATGTGAGGTTCATTTGGATGCAACAGACCTCCACCACATTTCCCTTTCTACTACATTAATACATTAAAATACATTCTATTTTTTGAAATTTTTTTAGTTGTTGATAGATCTTTATTTTATTCATTTATTTATATGTGGTGCTGAGAATCGAACACAGTGCCTCACACCTGTGAGGCAAGCGCTCTACCTCTGAGACCCACTACCCTGTTTTATTTTCTTTATGGCTTTTATCATTACCTAAAATCACTGTTTTTATTTATCTGTTGTTCATGTTTGTAAGTGGGAGAAAATCTTTGTGAGAGATGAGACCTTACTTATACTGTTTCCTGCTATAACCTTGGTGCCTAGAACAATGCCTGATACAAAGCAGATGTTAATACAATGCACATAAATATTTGCAGAGTAAGAGAATAGATGATTAGTTGCAATTATAATGGATGTGTCAAGGGAAAATAGATGTTACTGTAATAGTTTCTAATAAGAGGATTATTATAAACTCACTTGGTGAGGGAGGAGAGAGAAAGGAAGGCTTGTTTTAATGAAATATGCATCTGCTGTGTATAGGATGAATGTTAGGAAACTCTAGTTACTGTCCAGTTGACTACTTGTCTTTTAAGTAACAATATCATTTTAAACTTTCTGTGATGACAGAGTATGTTTCTGTTTTTGTTTCAAAATGGTTTTAGAACCATCTGCCAAGGATCCATCTACTAATTACTTACTTAACTAATTAAGTAGATAAGGAGACTCCTGGGTTATAAGAACATATTGCAAAACTTCTCAAGAAGAGAAGACACCAAAGTCTTCTGTCTGCCACTGCTAAGGACACATAGAAGGGGAAAACTCTTCCTTCTAAATCTGAAAAAAAGCACCTCTTCTTTTTAAACTAATTTATTTAATTAGGTATATATAACAGAAGAATTCAATTTGATTTATTGTACACAACTGCAGCACAACTTTACATTTCTATGCTTGTACACAATGTAGCGTCACACCATATGTGCAGTCATACATATACCAAAGGAATGATATCCATTTCATTGAACCATCTTTCCTGCCCCTGTGCACCCTCTCTACCCTCCCTCCCCTTTACCCAATCAAAGTTGCTCCATTTTCCCCATGCCTCCCTCCTTCCCACTGTGGATCAGCATTCACTTATCAGAGAGAACATTCAGCCTTTGGTTTTTTGAGATTGGTTTACTTCACTTAGCATGATATTCTCTAACTCCATCCATTTACCTGCAAATGCCATAATTTTATTCTCTTTTAATTCTGAGTAATAGTCCATTGTGTAAATACGCCACAGTTTCTTTATCCATTCACCTATTGAAGGATAAAGAAGGGTATCCAGGTTACTTCCACAGTTAGCTATTGTAAATTGAGTGGCTATAAATATTGTGGTTGTGTTACTATAGTATGCTGATTTTAAGACCTTTGGTTATAGATGAGGAGCAGGACAACTGGGTCAAATGGTGGTTCCATTCCAAGTTTTCTAAGGAATCTCCATACTGCTTTCCATATTGGTTGTACCAATTTGCAGTCCCACCAGCAATGTATGTGTGTGCCTTTTTTCCCACATCCTCACCAACATTTATTGGTGTATTCTTGATTATTGCCATTTCTGACTGGTGTGTCAAAATGGTCATACTACTCAAAGGGCTATACAGATTCAATGTGATCCCAATTAAAATCCCAACATCATTCCTTATAGAAATAGAAAAAGGTATCATGAAATTCATTTGAAAAAATAAGAAACCCCATGAATAGCCAAAGCAATCATTAGCAAGAAGAATGAAGCAGGAGGCATCATAATACAAGAACTTAAATTATACTACAAAGCTATAGTAACAAAAATGACATGGTATAGTAACACAATAGACATGTAGACCAATGATACAGAATAGAAGACACAGAGACAAACACACAATTATCTCATACTAAACAAAAGTGCCAAAAACATACATTGGAGAAAGGATAGCCTCTTCCACAAATGGTGCTGGGTGAACTGGAAATCTATATGCATCAAAATGAAAATAAACCCTATCTCTCACCATGTACAAAAATCAACTTAGAGTGGATCAAGGACCTAGGAATTAGTCCAGAGACTCTGCATCTAATAGAAGAAAAAGTAGGCCCAAATCTTAATCATGTTGAATTAGGCCCTGACTTCCTTAACAAGACTCCTAAAGCACAAGAAATAAAATCATGAATGAATAAATGGGATAGACTCAAACTAAAATGCTTCTTAGCAAAAGAAACAATCAATGAGGTGAACAGAGAGCCTATATTTGGGGAATACTGATCTCCAGGATATTTAAAAAACTCAAAAAACTTAATACCAAAAAACAACCCAATCAATAAATTGGCTAAAGCTCTGAACAGATACTTCTCAGAAGAAGATATACATTCAATCAACAAATATATGAAAAAGTGTTCAACATCTCTAGTAATTAGAGAAATACAAATCAAAAGTCTCTTTTAAATGTGAGGGGAAATTCTAAGTGTATTTTGTTATTTTTTAATCAGATTCTCCATTGGAAATTTCTTAACATATATAAATAGCTCAAAAGAGCTCATGAGGGGGAAACAGGGAAAGATCTTTGTCTCCTCTCCCTATGAAATGTTTTCTTGCTGGGAAAGAGGAAAGTAGAAGAGATCTGAGCAGAGCAACAAAAGAACCAGACACATTGTTCTGAGGCTGTGACTGAGTGACTGAGCTAGCAGCCAAGATCCTTTCTTTGAAACCAAACCACGAAGATAAGAAAATGAAAATCAGGAAGAGAACTGAATAAAATGAAAATAGGAAATAAGAGAAGTTATATCAGTGTCAATGATGGTTATACTAGTCAGCTTTGGTTGCTGTGACCAAAATACCTGACTAGCACAACAGAGAGAAAAGAACATTTATTTTTGCTTATGTGTTCACAGTTATAACCCATGGTCTGCTGGCTCCAAGGGAAACCCAATAGCAGAAGGGAATGTTGCAAGGAAGTTTCTCAGCTCAAGGCAGCCAGGAAGCAGAGAGAGAGGGAGGGAGCCTAAATCAGATATATCCCCCAAGGGTATTATTCCTTCAGTCACATACCACCTGCTTACTACTACCATCTAGCAGCCCATTCACATTATTAATCTTTTAAATGAATCCCCTGCTGAGGTTCAAGCCCTTGTGATCCAATCATTTCCTGAATATCCTCTATCTGAACTTGCTGTACTGTGGACCATGCTTTCAACAACGAGCTTTTTGGGGGACATTCCAGATCCAAATTGTGACAGCTGTATGTAGTATGCATGTATAATACATATGTGGGGGGATTTGGTAGTATTAAACAATTTTATGTCTTCCTGATACTTTTACATATTTTCACAAATATTTACAAACGTGTGTGTGTATGTATATCTGTTTTAGTCAGCTTTTTGCTGCTATGACTAAAAGATCCCATAAAAACAACTTTAGTGGAGGAAAAGTTTGTTTGGAGGCTCATGAGTTTTTTGAAATCCATTGATGATCAGCACTGTACTTAAGGAAGAATAGAAAGAACAGACCAATGAGAAAAGACCAACCAGGTAAGTAGGAGAGAGTTCTATCTCTGCACTTCTCACCTGTAACTCACATAATCTCTAAATGACAGCATCCCTACTTGTTAACAGGGTTCTGAAATCCTTGCTTCCATCACCGAGTGATCAAATGAGATGATATATATAGAAGTGCTCAGAGAACTGTAAGATACAACACAAGTATAAAGGACTGTTCTGGCAATTTGATGCATTAAGCCTCTGCCATACATTTCCATTCAACCATCCCTTCTCAGAGACTCTTGTTTCTAATAAAGACATTTATTAGAAAGTTACCTAATAAAGACATTTGAGACAAAACAGGCAGCGAAGTAGATTTTTGGCCAGTAAATATTAGCCAGTTCATTTATGTCTCTCACTTTACAATTTACTTTGATGAACTCAATAAAATATAGGCCCTGACCCTCAGCCTGGCTGCTCCAGAAACTAAACCTTAACAATTTTAAAAAGTAGATTTTATTCAGAATGATAACTCATAGTAATATGAGTCTATAATGCCGGGTATATGCTTTTAAATATATAAAAAAATCTATTTCTGTTGCACCTTATCTCCTTCATGAAAGCTATGTGAAAGTCACCTTATCAAAAGCCTGAGAAGAAAAGAATTGGATCCCTCATAGTTAACTCTGGTGATTTAAATGTTTAATGATATCATTGTTTCTGCATCCATGACAAGGATGCATCTGCTTAGGAAAAATGGTTGTTTACATACCTAATCAGAACCCTATCTTCTCTGGCTTGTATATCTCTGTTTCTTCTGGACACCACCCCTTCTGACTTTTTTTCTTTAGATAAGGTAATACCTTCAATCATGTTCCAGACATGTATCTGTTCTGAGAGACTTTTTTTTCTCTTTCTCTTTTCTTCTCTCTCTTTCACAACCTCAACATATGTGAAACCAAGAACTGTGCATGAACAACCGAATCACCAAAATAATATAATATAGAGGAATTGCATATGCCCCACCTTCCCCCCTTTCTTACTTTCTTTTTCCCTTTTTGTCTTTTCTTCCTTGTTATTTTTTTACTTTCCTTCATTCGTATTCCCTCTATCCCACTTTCAACCCCCTAACTTTTACTAACTATACATAGGGTAACTATCTAAATACACATAGGAGGTTGAGTCTATAATTCTTCAATAAATTACCAGTCTATTGATTAGAGTTCTCCAAAGTTGCTAAGTTAGTTTAACCTCATACCCTCACTCCTTTCCCTCTAAGTATAACATCCATCATCTGAAATTCAGTTTTCTATATGCCACCAGATATGGTATGCCTTTTATGAAACTAATGACTATATTTTAAAATAATAATTGAAACCAATATCTGTAGACTTAGATTCTAACTATAAATGTATTAATAATGAAAACCTGTGCTTAGATGATGTACTGTTGATATTGGGAACTGTTAACATTGTCTATTTCTGCAAAAGAGGGATTTTGGAGCTATACAAGAACAATATAAACATATAAGGGGAAAACCATTAACATACCAGTTTCACAAAGCTAGAAAGAAACATGAGCAGTATGAAAAGACAAGGAAAGAAAGGACCACAAACAATACAGGTCAATTCAACATTAGATGAGGTAATATCTGCAGCTGATGTAATGTCAGATAAAAAGTCAGGATATACATGCTTCAGATGATCTGGAGTCTCAAGGAAGACATTATACAGAAATTCAGACAAGAAAAGGCCACTTTGACAATGAATTACATAAACAAATCCAAGAAGCAAAAGATCAACTCTACAGGGAGATAGAGGATATAAAAAACAAACAAACAAACAAACAGAAATCCTGGAAATGCAAGAAACAATAAAACAAATTAAAAACTCAAATGAGAATATTACCAGCAGAGTAGAACACTTACAAGATAGAACATCAGACAACGAAGACAAAGTTTTTCAACTTGAAAAGAACATAGACAGCTCAGTGAGAATGCTAAGAAATAATGAGCAGAACATCCAAGAATTATGGGATAACATAAAGAGACCAAACTTAAGAGTTATTGGGATACAAGAGTTTATAGAGGTCCAAACCAAAGGAATGAGCAATCTATTCAATGAAATAATACTAGAAAACTTCACAGACTTAAAGAATGAAAAAGAAATCCAAATTTTAGAAGCTTACAAGACGCCAAATATACAAAATCATAAAAGATCCACACCAAGACACATAATAATGAAGATGCCCAACATACAGAATAAGGAGAGACTCTTAAAAGCCACAAGATACAGGAAACAGATTACATTTAGGGGTAAACTAATCAGGATAACGGCTGATCTTTCAACACAGACTGAAAGCTAGAAGATCCTGGAACAACATATTTCAAATGCTGAAAGGAAAAAGGGTTCCAACCAAAAATCATGTATTCAGCGAAATTAAGCTTCAGGATTGAAGATGAAATAAAAATCTTCCACAATAAATAAAAGTTAAAAGAATTTGCAGCTAGAAAACCAGCTCTTCAAAACATCCTTGGCAAAACATTATAGGAAGAAGAAATGAAAAATAACAATGAAAACCAACAGCAGGAGGTAGTACAGTAAATGAAAAACTAATCAAAGAGGAAAAACAAATCATGTTAAGTAACATAAACAACCAAATATGGCTGGAAGTACAAACAATATCTCAATAATAACCCTAAATGTTAATGGCTTAAATGCACCAATCAAAAGACACAGGGTAGTAAATTAGATTTTAAAAAAAAGATCCAACAATATGCTGCCTACAGGTGACTCACCTGATAGGAAAAGACATACACAGACTGAAGATGAAAGGCTGGGAAAAATCACACCACTCATATGGACCTTGGACGCAAGCAGGGGTGTCCATACTTGTATCAAATAGAATAGACTTCAAGCCAAAGTTAATCAAAAGGGATAAACAAGGACACTACATACTGCTCATTAATCATTAATATATATGCCCCAAACAATGGTGCAGCTACATTCATCAAAGAAACTCTTCTCAAGTTCAAGAGTCAAATAGACCACAACACAATAATCATGGGAGATTTTAACACACCTCTCTCACCCCTGGACAGATCTTCCAAACAAAAGTTGAATTTAGAAACCATAGAACTCAATAATACAATAAATAACTTAGACTTAATTGACATATACAGAATACACCACCCAACATCAAGTGGATACACTTTCTTCTCAGCAGCACATGGATCCTTCTCAAAAATAGGCCATATATTATGTCACAGGGCAAATCTTAGCAATTACAAAGGAGTAGAGATACTACCATGCACTTTATCTGATCATAATGGAATGAAATTGGAAATCAATAATAAAATAAGAAAGAAAAAAATCCTACATAACATGAGAATAAACAATATGCGACTGAATGAACAAAGGGTTACAGAAGACATCAAAGTGGAAATTAAAAAAATTCTTACAGGTAAATGAAAACTCAGACACAGCATATCGAAATTTCTGGGACACTATGAAAGCAGTAATAAGAGGAAAATTCACTTCATGGAGTTCATTCCTTAAAAGAAGGAAAAGCCAACTAAAAAATAACCTCACATTACACCTCGAAGCCCTAGAGAAAGAAGAACAAATCAGCAGCAAATACAGTAGAAGGAAAGAAATAATTAAAATCAGAGCTGAAATCAATTAAATCGAAACAAAACAAACAATTGAAAAAATTGACAAAACTAAAAGTTGGTTCTTTGAAAAAAATAAATAAGATTGATAGACCACTAGCCACACTAACAAAGAGAAGAAGAGAGAGAATCCAAATTACTAGCTTATGGGATGAAAAAGGCAACATCACAACAGACACTTCAGAAATACAGAAGATAATTAGAAATTATTTTGAAACCCTATACTCTAATAAAATAGAAGATAGTGAAGACGTTGATAAATTCCTTAAGGCATATGAGCTACCCAGATTGAGTCAGGATGATATAAACAACCTAAGCAGACCAATACCAAGTGAGGAAATAGAAGAAGCCATCAAAAGACTACCAACCAAGAAAAGCCCAGGACCAGACGGATTTACAGCAGAGTTTCACAAGAACTTTAAAGAAGAACTAATACCAATACTCTACAATCTATTTCAAGTGATAGGAAAAAAAGGGAGTACTTCCAAATTCATTCTATGAGTCCAACATCACCCTGATTCCAAAACCAGATAAAGATACTTCAAAGAAAGAAAACTTCAGACCAATATCCCTAATGAATTTAGATGCAAAAATACTCAATAAAATTCTGGCAAATCGGATACAAAAACATATGAAAAAGATCATGCACCATGACCAAGTGGGATTCATCCCTGGGATGCAAGGCTGGTTGAATATATGGAAATCAATAAATATAATTCACCACATCAACATATTTAAAGATAAGAAGCATATGATCATCTTGATAGATGCTGAAGAAGCATTCAACAAAATACAGCATCCCTTTATATTCAAAACTCAAGAAAAATTAGGGATAACAGGAAATTACATCAACACGGTAAAAGCTATATTTGCTAAGCCTCAGGCCAGCATCATTCTAAATGGAAAAAAAATTGAAGGCATTCCCTTTAAAATCTGGAACAAGAAAGGGATGCCCTCCCTCACCACTTCTATTCACACAGTTCTTGAAACACTAGACAAAGCAATTAGAAAGATGAAAGAAATTAAATGCATAAATATAAAAAATGAAGAATTTAAATTCGCACTATTTTCCGATGACATGATCCTATACCTAGCAGACCCAGAAAAATCTAACCAATAAAATTCTAGAACTAGTAAATGAATTCAGCAAAGTGGCAGGATATAAAATCAATACCAATAAATCAAAGGCATTCCTGTATATCAGTGACAAATTCTCTGAAATGGAAATGAGGACAACTACTCCATTCACAATCTCCTCAAAAATAAATAAATAAATAAATAAATAAATAAATAAATAAATAAATAAATCAACTGGGAATCAGCTTAACAAAAGAGGTGAAAGAGCTACACAATTAAAACTCCAGCACCCTGAACAAAGAAACAGAAGAAGACCTTAAAAAATGGAAGGATTTACCTTCCTCGTGGATTGGTAGAATTAATATTATTAAGATGGCCATATCACCAAAAACACTACAGATTCAGTGCAATTCCCAATAAAAATCAAAATGATATTCCTTGCAGAAATAGAAAAAGCAATCATGAAATTCATCTGAGAAAATAAGAGACCCAGAATAGCTAAAGTAATTCTAAGCAGGAAGAGTGAAATTGGTGGTATTGCGATTCCAGATTTTAAACTATACTATAGAGCAATAGTAATAAAAACAGCATGGTACTGGCATGAAAACAGGCTGGTAGACCAATGGTACAAAATAGAGGACACAGAGACAAATCCACAAAATTACAACTACCTTATATTAGACAAACGGGGTAAAAGCATGCAATGGAGAAAGGATAGCATCTTCAACAAATGGTGCTAGGAAAACTGGAAATCCATTTGTAACAAAATGAAATTGAATCCCTTTCTCTCACCATGCACAAAAGTCAACTCAAAATGGAACAAGGAGCTAGGAATCAGACCAGAGACTCTACGTCTAATAGAAGATAAAGTTGGCGCAAATCTTCATCACATGGGGGCAGGCCCCAAATTTCTTAATAAGACACCTATAGCACAAGAGTTAAAACCAAGAATCAATAGGATGAATTCAAACTAAGAGGTTTTTCTCAGCAAGAGAAATAATATGTGAGGTGAATAGGGAGCCTACATCCTGGGAACAAATATTTACCCCTCAAACAGCTCTAGAGTATACAAAGAACTCATACAGTTAAATAACAAAAAAGCAAATAACCCAATCAACAAATGGGCTAAGGACTTGAACAGAAGAGGATATACAATCAATCAACAAATACATGAAAAAATGCTCATCATCTCTAGCAATCAGAGAATTGCAAATTAAAACCACTCTAAGATACTATCTCACTCCAATAAGAAGTCAAACAACAATAAGTGCTGGCAAGGATGCGGGGGAAAAAGGTACACTCGCTGGTGGGTCTGCAAATTGGTGCAGCCAATTTGGAAAGCAGTATGGAGACTCCTTGGAAAGCTGGGAATGGAACCACCATTTGACCCAGCTATTCCCCTTCTCGAACTATACCCAAAAGACCTAAAAAGAGCATACTACAGGGACATAGCCACATCAACGTTTATAGCAGCACAATTCACAATAGCTAGAATGTGGAACCAACCTCGATGCCCTTCAATAGATGAATGGATTTTAAAATGTGGTATTTATTCACAATGGAAGATTACTCAGCACTAAAAATAACAAGATCATGGCATTTGCAGGCAAATGGATGGCTTTAGAGCAAATTATGCTAAGTGAAGTTAGCCAATCCCTAGAAAACAAATGCTGAATGTCTTCTTTGATATAAGGGGGGTGACTCAAAATGGGATAGGGTGGAAGAGCATGAGAAGAAGACTATCACTAAAGAGGGAAGAGAGGTGGGAGGGAAAAAGAGGTAGAAGGGGAGTTGCACGGAAGATGGAAGGAGAAGCTCATTGTTATACAGAATACATATATGATATTGTGATGAGGATAAAAAATAATTGTGTCACATTAGATTGGATAGAGAGAAAGGATGGAAGAGGAGGGGAGGAGTAGGAGGGATAGGAAGGGCAGCAGAATAGAATAGACAATATGATTGATGTATGTACATTCCATGTATGGATTATATGTCAAAATACATTCTGTTGTCATGTATGACTAAAAAAAAATAAAATAAATCGTATGGTTAAAGAAAACATATGAAAATCAATAAACATCATTCACATCATTTTTTAAAAAAAGAATCATATTATCATCTCAATAGATGTAGAAAAAGCATTTGGCAAAATGCTGCACCTCTTCATGTTCAAAACACTAGAAAATCTATGGTTAGTAGAAACATACCTCAACAATATAAAATCTATCTATGCTAAGCCCAAGGCCAACAACATTCTAAATGAAGAAAAATTGAAACCATTCCCTTTAAAAACTGGAACAAGACAGGGATACCCTCTTTCACCACTTTCACCACTTCTATTCAATACATCCCTTGAAACTCTAGCCAGAACAATCAGATAGGTGAGAGAAGTTTAAGTCATGTGAATAATAAAAGGAAAACTCAACACTATTACCATCTGCCAATGACATGGTTCTATACTTAGAAGATCCAACAAATTCCACCAAATAACTTTTTGAATTAATAAATGAATTCATCAAAGTAGCAGGGTATAAATCAACACCCATAAATCAAATGCAAATTCTGCACATCAGTTATGAATCCTCTGAAAGAGAAATTAGGAAAACTACCCCATTAACAATAGCCTAAAAAAAAAAAAAAAACGGGAATCATTCTAATGAAGGAGGTAAAATGCCTCTACAATGAAAACTACAGATCACAAAAGAAAGAAATTGAAGAAGACCTTAGAAGATGGAAAGATCTTCCATGCTCTTATCAAAATGGCCATACTACCAAAACTGTTATACAGATTTAATCCAATTGCTATTAAAATTCCAATGATATTCTTCAAAGAACTAGAAAAAGCAATCATTTGGAAAAATAAGAGACCCAGAATAGCCAAAGCAATCCTTAGCAAGAAGAGTGAAGCAGGAGGCATCACAATACCAGACCTTCAACTATACTACAGAACAACAGTAACAAAAATGGCATGGTATTTATACAAAAATAGACAAGAAGACAAATGTTACAGAATAGAAAATACAGAGACAAACCCACATAAATATGGTTATCTTAACTAGAGAACAGTGCCAAAAACAAATATTGCAGAAAAAAAATGGCCTAATCAACAAATGGTACTGGGAAAATGGAAATCCATGTGTAGCAAAATGAATTTAAGCCTCTCTCTCACCCTGCAAGAAAATAAACTCAAAGTGGATCAAATACTTATGCACTAAAACAGAGACCCTGCACCTAACAGAAGAAAAAGTAGGAACAAATCTCTACCATATAGGCTTAGGAACTGACTTTTTTTAACCAGACTCCTAAATCAACAGTCAATAAATAATCTGGGTGTGATGGTGCATGCCTGTAATCCCAGCAGTTTGGGAGGGTAAGGCAGGAGGATTTTGAGTTCAAAGCCAGTCTCAGCAAAAGCAAAGTGCTAAGCAACTCAGTGAGCTGGGGATGTGGCTCAGTGGTTGAGTACTCCTAGTTCAATCCCCAGTAACTCCTACCCCAGCCCCCCCCCAAAAAAAATCAATAAATGGAATGGACTCAAATTAAAAAGCTTCTTCTCATCAAATAAAACAATCAAGAACATAAAGAGGAGCTTACAGAATGGGAAAAAATCTTTACCACACACACTTTAGAGCACTAATCTTTATGATATATAAAGAACTCAAAAACTTAACAACAACAACAACAATAAAATAACCCAATCAATAAATGGGCAAGGACCTGAACAGGCACTTCACAGAAGAGGAAATATGAATGGGCAACAAATATATAAAGAAAATTTCAACATTTCTAGTACTTAGAGAAATGCAAGTCAAAACTACATCGAGATTTCATCTCATTCCAGTCAGAATGACAATTATCAAGAATACAAGAAACAATAGTGAAAAGCCAATCCCCCAAAATACAAAAGCCAAATGTTTTCTCTGATATGTGGATGCTAATCCAGAATGGGACGGGGTGAGGGGCAAGGGAAGAATGGAGGAACTCTGGATTAGGCAGAGGGGAGTGAGGGGAGAGGAGAGGATATAAGGGTGGGAAAAGATGGTGTAATGAGATGGACATATTATCCTATGTGCATGTATGGTTGCACAAATGGTGTGACACAGTATTATGTATAACCAGAGAAATGAAAAGTTATACTCCACTTGTATAAAATGAGTCAAAATGCATTCTGCTGTCATGTATAACTAATTGGATAAAAAAAGAATACAAGCAACAATAAGTGTTGGCAAGGATGTGGGGGAAAAGGTACACTCATACATTGCTAGTGGGATTGCAAATTGATGCAACCACTATGAAAAGCAGTATGGAGATTGCTCAAAAACTTGGAATGGAACCACCATTTGATCCAGTTATCCTACTCCTCAGTCTATACCCAAAGGACTTAAAACCAGCATACTACAGTAACTCAGACACATCAATGTTTACAGTAGCTCAGTTCACAATAGCTAAACTATGGAACCAACCTAGATGCGCTCCAACAGATGAATGGATAAAGAAAATGTGGTACATATACACAATGGAATATTACTCAGCCTCAAGAAGAATTATGAAATTTGCAGGTAAATGGATGGAGCTGGTGAATATCATGCTAAGTGAATAAGCCAAATCCCAAAAACCAAGGACCAAATGTTTTCTCTGATAAATGGCTGCTAACCATAAGGAAGGGGTGAGTGGAGGAACTCTGAGTTGTGCAGAGGGGAGAGAGGGGAGAGCAATGGGTGTGGGGATGGGAAGGACAGTGGAATTAAATTACATTATTACCCTGTATATATGCATGATTACACTACCAGTGTGACTCTGCACTGTGTTCAGCCAGAGGAAGGAGAAATTGTGTTCCATTTCTATACAATGTGTCAAAATGCATTTGAACATGTCCTCGAAAACTTATGTGCCACACTATGCTACTAGAAATTCTGGCAAGGATCTACAAGTGAAATGCACGGAAGCAACTGCCTATGTTTGTACGTGGTATGTCACCATGAAGTAGCTATAGTGGTCTGCACTGTTTGTTTGAGCTTCTAATTTAACCACAGACTCTAAATCAACAACATGGATTTGCAGAATCAGATGGAAAAACACATGCTAAAGAGTAATTGAAGAAAATACTGTGGATTGGTTTTTTTTTTTTTTATTCTCAAACTCAGGAAAAAAAATTGTTTGTTTTCAATGTTACTGGGTTTCTATAGCATCTTCCTTATCCAAAGTTTGATCAACTCTATTTGGCACTTTTGAAAGTCTGTTAAACAAAAATGAAAGCTTGCCGTTCTGTTTCTGGGAAACTCTCTCAAAAAACCTACTGAATAAGATGATATTTTTAAAAATAGGTAGGAGTGGACCTGGATTTTACAAATGACCAGTATTTATAAGGTTTAAATGTTTAATGAAACAGGACTATATGCTAACTTTATCAAGTAGTATTTCTATTTATTTTTGAGAATGAACCTATTCCTGGGGAGAAACCATGAATTACTGCTAACCACAGCAGAGCTGGATTTCATCATTGAAACCACAGCATTTGCTGAGGACTGCCCAGGGACAAGTATAACATACAGACAAAAACATCTCAGCAGCTTTTTTGGTCTTGAGCAAATATCCCATTCCCCAATTTTGCAGAGCACTAAAACCCACACAACCATTCATTACTTAATGACAGGAATACTATTTTGAGAAATTCACTGTGAGGCAATTTCACCATTATGCAAACATAATAGAGTGTACTACCCAAACTTTTATAGCTATAGTGTCATCAAGCAATATAATGATACATCATGCCACCATCATATTTGTGATCCATCAATAGGGTGACTGGTTACATTGTTTAAAGATATACCCTTGAAATGGTTATCCTTGATGAAAAACAGGCTTAATTTGCAGTCACAGATTGTGATCACAAAGGAGAACTTTGGGGACAAAAAGTAAGTGTCCAATGAAGGGTAATCTCCCCAAATTTCTTTGAGAGAGATGACTTAAAGAAAATTGAAATAAATAGTTTCAATACTAAGAAAAATGTAAGAATGAAAGTATATAACAATCCTTCCTGATCTTCAGACACATAAAAAATAAATAAATAAGAAAGCAAGCTTTGGCAAGGAGTGACCCCTCTTACCTCAAAGTAATTTTCTTAATTTCTTTGGGCAAAATATAACAGAATACCATGGACTACATAGTATATAAACAACAGAAATTTATTTCTCCCCAGTGTTAGAACCTGGGAAACCCAAGATCAAATCACTAGTAGGTCTGGTATCTGATGAGGGCCCATTTCCTGACCACATATTACTTTCTCACCATCTCCTCACATGGTAAAAGGTAGAAGGCAACCCCCTGGGCCCAAGATCTAAAACCATCACACTGGTGATTAAGTTTCTCCAAGAACTTTGAGGAACCCAAATGTCAGACCACAGGAGTAATGATGGAGTGTTTATCCAAGGGAAAGAGTAATGTAGTCCATGTAGAGAGAGGATGTCATCTAGGTAGAGCACTCGACTTAAATCCTAGAGATTAGAGATGATGAAGTAGAAATTATACCATAAATTAGTTGTCTATATTGGAAAAAAAATATAATTGGATTTCTGCCTCACCCACAGTATTCGACTCCAAACAAAGAATTGATTTCAAAAGCCAAGACTTTAGTGAAAGATAAAGGTGAATTTGTTCCTCATCTTAAGGTAGAGAAGGATTTCTTAAAATCCAAAATGTGTCAATATGAGTGGAGAAACATCATTGAGTTTATCTACATTAAAATTAAGACCACTTGCTAATCACGAGAAGATTTGTTAAAAGAAGTGAAAAATACATGTTATAAAGTGAAAAAAAGATATTTTTAACATGTATACCTAATAAAAGACCAATAACAGGTCTTTAAAACCATAAAAAATATTGAACCCACCTAGATGCCCTTCAACAGATGAATGGATAAAGAAAATTTGGTTCATGTACACAATGGAATATTACTGAGCCTTAAAGAAAAATTAAATTATGGCATTTGCCAGTAAATGGGTGGAACTGGAAACTATCATAATGAGTGAAATAAGGCAGTCTCAAATAGACCAAAGGTACAGGTGGGGGAGGTGGAGTTTCACTGATTGGACACAGGGGAAGGGGGATGGGAATGGGAAAGACAATAAAACAAATTGAACATAACTTCCCTATGTTCCTATGTTTCCTATGTTCCTATGAACATAACTCCTATGCTTCCTATGTTCCTATGAATTCATGACGAGTGTAACTCCACATCATGCACAACTACAAGAATGGGATTCTAATTAGAATGTTATAGTCCATGTATGTATAATTTGTCAAAATACACTCTACATCATGTATACCTTAAAAGAGCAAATAAAATAATGAAAAAAAATAAATAAAAGCCTCACAACCCAAAAGGCAGAGTCTTCCCTTTATTATCTAAGATCTGGCTGTGATAGGTATCTATGTTCTACCCTATTATTGAGTAGTCAAACAGGAGCACAAACAATAGTATACTTCTTATATTGAGTGTTGGGTCCTCAAGTGTTTATTACACTGTAGAAAATAAGTAAATAATTATGAAGAAATAGATAAAAATTACAAGGGAAATAATTTGTGAGCTAGTTATGGGAGTAGCTTATGAAAACACTATTAATTAATCTAATTAATCCAACCCTGCACTCTTAAGTTCAAACTAAAAGGGAAAATATTTTGTTTTAGAACTTTATTATAGGTGGTTCATATGCCTTACCTAAAATTGTAGTGATAAGTTGTGATGTGGTATGTCATTTATATTCATTTTTCATATTTTGTGTATTATGATGTTTTAAAATATTAATTTTTTTTCTGGCTGGATAGAAGCTGCCCTTCTGTCACTTGAAAATTCTTAGAGATAGAAAAGTACTCAGCTTGGCTCATGCCTTTACTATGCAAACTAATCCACAGCCATACCACCTCCATCAAGCCCCATACACCCCAGTAGAAGATAATATTCCTTTCCCAAGTTCTTTTTATGAAATGTACTGTACTCTTCTCACTGTGCAAATTGTGTAGTAAGTAAGGAGATTTCCTCTTTATGCCAACAGTGAAATCAGAGCTTTTGGTACTAATTGGGAAAATAATCATGAGCAAAAAATGGAGAATGTTATAAAAACATTGAAAGCTAAGAACAAATTTAAAATATTGTAAGTTAGGCACAGTGGTGCACACCAGTAATCCCTGCTACTCAGGAGGCTGACACAGGAGGATTGCAAATTTAAGGCCAACATGGACAATTTAGGGAGACCATGTCTCAAAATAAAAGGACCTAAGGCGATAGCTCAATGGTAGAGAGCCACGGGGTTCAATTCCAGTACTTAGGTGGGGGGAGTCTTATAAATGCATCTGGATAAAACAACTATGTGAGATTTAAGATCTAGTTAAATTTTCTCAAGTGAGTAAATGACATAAATACATTCTCTCTAGCTAAATTTGCTCAAGTGAGTAAATAACTTAAATATACTCTCTCCAAATGATAAAATTTCCCACAGAATTGCATGTGCTGGGCCATGTTCTTGAGAGATCTCAATGTAGAATATATATTTTCTTCCAATTTTATTCTAAATTTGTCAAATACAACATATTATTCAATCCTAAATCCGTTTTCCCAGGCATATTTTTAAGTCACTTGTTCTAGTAGTCAAAAAATACCTCACAAATACAAAACAGCCTGCAGAGTACTTCATTTGCTAAACAGTAAAGCAGCAAACCAAATTATCTGTTTCTCTTTTGAAGTCACCTGACTGCTGTCTTGCAGAAAAGCTTCATACAGCAGGTACAAGAAAACTGACAGCAAAGTTCCCTTGAGTCCCACTGGATCTCCTAGAATTTTCCCAGAGATTAATAAGAAGAAATCAGTTAATTATGTGGAGAATCTGTAGGATCCAGACCAATGTCACATGAATCTCAACAAGGAGATGCCCTGTCTTGCTAGCCATGGGACTAGGTACCACTAGTGTGCTTTCTCTGGGCAGAGAAGAGATCTCATTAAGAAGATAACCAGAAAAAAAAAGACATAGTGAGTAAGAAGAAAATGAGTAGCTCCTACAGTCCTCATTTTTGCTATGAGGAAGTGTCATACTTGATATTTATAACTTCCTTCCTCTATTACTCACTCTGTGGAGTCTCCTTCCACTCAGTTGTTCAAAAGGCCAGACTTATTTGTCGTGACTTGATCTAAACTTTCATAAGTCTGTGGCCTCTGAGTTCTAAGGTTGCTGAAGTCTTCTCTAACTCTTGCCCCTGGGTGTGGCAGTCCTAGGAGGCACTCCAGAGTATAGACTGTCCTTAGCAACCTTCATTCTCTCTGATATTCAGGAACAACCATGAGGAGCCAAATTGTTGCCCGACAGTCTCAACTTTAGCCCAGTGGTGCCATGAGTTCCCCGACAAATGATCTGCCTCCCTCAAGTCCACCGACCTCTATAACAACCCAAACTTTGAGTTTGGGTTAATTTAGATTTAAGCCTAGCGACATAATAAGATCAAACCCTCAATATTTATAGTTTATGTCAGGAAGGAATCTGTTCATATTTGTTAATTTTAGTTCAAGATAATTTAGCATCTTAGTTCAACAGGTCAGTTTTATTATTGTAAATAAAAATGATAATTGATTTAGATTTGTGATATCTAAATTGAAATCTTTCCACATCTATGCAAAGTATTAGAGTACATAAGAGAACTTATAATTCAACATCATTATAAAATTATAGTTATAAATTATATATACATATAAGATTCAGTGTGGCTTATTACATTTACAAGAATAAAATAAAAAAAAAAGAAGATAACCAGTACTCTTCACATTATGCTTGGAGATAAGTTTATCAACAGAAAAGCATGCAAGAACTATCTTTTGAAGGGTGATAGAAGTCAGATTGTGCCAGAAGTTACATGGCTGATAAAGAGAAGGCCTTAGGGAATAGCACCTTCTGTGTATTTACCACATTCAAGTACTGTCCATGCATACACATAAAATGTCAGCCTCCTAGAGTTGAAAACATTTACTGAGACTCCCTCACATCATCTTAATTAAAGCATATAATCTAGAGATCAATTTATTGAATTATGAGAATTCTAAATTACAAATGTAAAACATTCATATTGACCTGATCCATTTCTTCTCTCCATCTAGGAAAAAAAATCATGGAAATCAAATTGTGATTCAAAAACAGTTTGATCAAGGAAAAGTATTTGTAGGTCTCAAATATTATTGGATCCATGCTGTAGAAATTAATTCTTTGTCAGGTGTACTGCAAAATCCTTGGGCTGGTACAAGAGGGATGCTGTTTTCTTCCTCCAAACCCTGTTAATCAATGTTTTCTCACATTCCAACCAGTCCTTTCTTTAGACATCTTAATAACATTATCTCACAAGAGCTTGGTCTCCAGGGTGGGAGAAATTTTTCAGCCACTGAGTCACATGGTAATTTTCCAAATGTATTTTCTATAATTTTCATCCTTAGAGCATCTTATTTCTAAAGGTCTTTGTGTATATTCCATGTTTACTCTTAGAGTCTATGAGTTGACACGTTTAAAAATTGTCAATGATTGTATGACTAATAAGGATCCATACATAGGGACTGTTCAAAATATTCCAGTTTTCCTCCTTCAAAGAACACAATAGGATTGCAGTCCTATCCCCTTGAAGGGATGCATGACCACTGACTAACAAAAATGTTGTAATATTATTATGAGACACTTGCAGTAGAAGACTTTAAATTCCAGGCATCATGAGACATGCTTATTTTCTCTCTGACACATCATCTGGTGATGTTCAGGGAGTAGAGGCTTCATCAATCTTGATCCCGAAGTTCATAGAACATCCATGATGGGCATGTGGTATATGTGAAAAAAAAATACTCACTGCTGTCTTAAGGCACTGACATTTGTAGTTATTTACTAATGTACCATTTCCTAACCCATTCTGACTAATATCAAAGATAAAAATACCTAGACTGTCCCCTGGTAATTTCCAGTTCTACTTTCACTTAGAAGTATTTCATGCTCACCATCTAGAAAATTAAATAAGAAAATGTTCACAGCTCTTTCAACTAACAAATTATACTTCTATCATTTATACTTATACTTCTAATTTACTGAAGATTTTCCTGGGCTCTGTCTTTAAGTTGATGTCCATATTGACAAATCTGTGTTTTCACTCAGCAGCCCATCCAGATGAATTTCCAATATTTTTATCATCTGATCATAGGACTTTCCTTTTTACAAATCTTTTAGAGAAAGGACTGCATTTTTGATAGTATAAAGGAAGACTCACAGACAAGGTCTTTGCTATGTTTAAAAGAAGTTTTTTTCTTAGGCATTTGGGAAATAGTAGGTAAAACAAAAGCTACTTGTGGCACTACAAAGTAGAAAAAAAGAAAGAAAACAAAAAAAAATCTAACTGCTAAGAATATATTGAGGAGGGGGAGAAGGCTCACTTTTGGCATGGTAGCAACATTAAAATACATACTTGGAGACTCACAGCCAAGCTGAGTTAATTGAGGTTAATTGAGATTCCTACACCACCCACATGTATGAATACATAAAATTGTAAATAGTGATGGGCTAGAGCCAGGTCTTCTAAGCTGAAGAGTGCTATTTATATGCATCAATTTCCAAATTCAAATTCAGTAACGTGTCAATGGTAGAGAGAAATAAATCATAGTAGAAGCATTTTGGTCACAATAAATAGCAAACACTAGAACTCAATAGGTCTTTGCCTGAATATTTGTTTATTTTCCAAGAGCCTCTTTTTAAGTATTTACTAGTGTAGCACCATTTATAAAGTATAACTAGGAAGTAAAAATAAATTTTATCCTCCACACTTGAAAAATATACCTTCATAATAACCTAGAAGGTCATGTTTGAATTAAATCACAGATTCCTTATTATTCCACATCAGTATTTGGCAGGGAAGAGAGTCATTCCCTAGTCTCCAGCCCCCAGATTGCAGTGTGAAGCCCTAGCTTCCTCCTTTTCTCATTCCATCCCAGTGTTCAACTTGCCCTAGGAGGGAGTTCATGTGAACGTCAGAGCCATTCCAATGCACACAACTAATAGGACCTTTTATGCAAGCAATATTTATTCAGGATCTGTAAAATGAGGACATTTCTTTATGTACAAGACCTCATCATAAATATCTGAGGGACTCGAGATGAGAGTATAAAAGAAGACTCCCAGAAAAGGTGAGTTAATTGAGGTTAATTGAGATTCACATGTGTATACCCCATACATGCATACAAAGCTGCCTGTAGACCACTCCCTTAAGCTTAGAAGCATATATACCTGTATGGTAAGATAACATCAGTGGGCAGGAAGACGGGAAGGGAGCATTCACATACCCTAGAAGCAGACACAAGTCTGGAGGGGTCTGAAAAGTCAAGGTCTGGGATCCCAGACCATTACTAAAAATAATGGGATGGTGTGAGCTCCAGCTGGTCCATTAATCCCAAAGATAAATCATCCTTTGATGAGTGGTACAACTGGAAGTGGACAAGAAAAGAGCCCACTAAAACACAGAGCCCAGAATAGGGGTCCTTACTGCCTATTCAAAAAATGGTACCAAATACAGAACTTCCAAAGCCCCATGAGTTCTCATTCCACTGATACATGATATAAAATAAACAAATAATTTTGAAGATCAAATTATCTATATTTCCATCCCTCTTTATAATCCAAGTAAAATAACAATATTAACCACCATTTATTAGCAAATAGCAAGCTTACTATTTTCTCAGAGGTTACTAAGTTCTTGAAGACTGAATGGCTCAAAATTCAGAATTTGGTTGTTACTTTTAGTTAGCAATAATTTATATTATTTACAATAATATAATAGAGTTATGTTATATGCTAATATTTACTTATCATAAAATACTTATTATTGGATGGCCTCAGGGCAGCTTACCACTCATTGAAAGTGCTCCTTCCATCTATCCAGATGAATCTTTTGAAAATTCTGGTCTGATCATGTTCCTTGATCAGGGTCCTATCACCATGCATGACAGAAGCACTTCCATTATTTATCAGAGAATTAGAAACACAAGGGCAGAGTGTAAGCATATTGGCTCCAAAACCAATGCTACCCTGTACATGCGTTGGTATCTTCTAAACTTCTTGAGACACTATGGCCTTATTTCCTCCACCTGCAATCCACAATGTTAGCACTAATTGCTACTCAGGATGGTGCACTGAAAGCCATGTGTGAAAGAAAGCAGAAGACTGTAAAGGGCTACACCACAAACAGGGAAGAGCCCTCAGAAAATGCCTCATGTTATGTTCTTCAGTCTTAAGGAGGCTTATTTCAGGGCTGGGGTTGTGGCTGAGCGGTAGAGCGCAGACCTAGCATGTGTGAGGTCTGAGAGGTTTGAGCCTCAGGACCATATAAAAATAAATAAAATAAAAGTTTTTTTTTTTTTTTTTAAGGAGGCTTTTTTATTTATTTTAAGGTATATTTTTAAAATAATTATTGCATATATTTGCAGTACACAATGTATTGTTTTGCTATATGAATACATTGTGAAATGGTTAAATCAGACTAATTAATGTACACATTACCTCATATAGTTATCAATTTTTTTGTTGTGACAACATTTAAGATCTATTCTCTTAGAAATTTTCCATTATACATTATTATTAGTTTATAGTCATCTCTATAATAGGTCTCCTGAACTTATTTATCCTATGTAAATGAAGCTTTGTACCTTTGATCAACATTTCCCTAGCTCCTCACCCCAATCTCCAGCCTCTGGCATCCACTCTTCTACCATTTGCTTCTATGAGTTCAATGTTTGATTAAAAACATCAGATTTATCAAGATTAATATATATATGTGGTCTGGTTCAAAGAATTGAAAAATCTTCCACTACTCTTTATTACATCGATGAAAAAATGCCTTGATAATTAGAATTCCAGTCTAAACACGGTAATTCCCCTGGAGTTAAACTAGTGTCCCCCATTTTGTAATTTACGGAGAAAGTTTTCGCATAAAATTTGTTGCTTAAAATGAGACAATAGGCAAAATGGTGAAATTTCTCAATAGAATGCTAATAGCTCTCCAGAATTCATTATTTACGTGAGAATATATTCACATAGTATTATGTATCTCAGCCTCTTATCACATCTAGTTAAAAATAAATTGTAGACTACTTACTTCTACCTCCTTCGAGTGAGCAGTCCAAGCCTCCATAGTCTCACAGTGGAGGCGGCTTGGGATGTTCGGCTTTAAGAGGAACAAGGTCATTGGACTAAACCTCTATTGCAGGGGCGCGGGGCTGGGGGCCAGGGGTGGCGCCACCCCGCCAGGAGCACAGCTATCAGCAGCCAAGAAGGGGGCATAGGCCCAGCAAGAGGCAGGGGGAGGGGAAGCCGGCGCGCTCTCTGGCAGAAGCGCCAGCGCTAGCTCTCCAGCCGCGCAGGCGCAGGACGCTGCCCTCGACGCCGCTGCCTGAGGAGGAGGAGGGGGAGGAGGAGGAGGGGGAGGAGGAGGAGGAGGGGGAGGAGGAGGAGGAGGAGGAGGAGGAGGGGGAGGAGGGGGAGGGGGAGGAGGGGGAGGAGGGGGAGGAGGAGGAGGAGGACCGGCGGCGACCAGCGGGTCGGTGGCCGCCAGCAGGAGGAGGAGGAGGAGGAGGAGGAGGACAGGCGGCGACCAGCGGGTCGGTGGCCGCCAGCAGGAAGGCGCTGGAGACCCTGCGGCGGATCAAGCGAAGGAGTGCAGCGCAACCAGGAGACAGCCTTCCAAGGTAAGGCGGCGCCGGGCGGACCTAAGGGCCTTGCGGGGCCGCCAGACGGGTGCTTTTGGAAGTGCAGTCCTGTCCAGAGACGCGGAAGGGGGGGGATGGCAATAGAGTGTGGCCGCCCCAGCTCGGTAGCGCCTGTGTAGAGCGACCTCCCCGCCGCGGGTGGGCAGGCAACCTCTGCCCGGCCCAGACAAAGGGGCCACGAGGACGTGCGTGCTTTTCTCCCCAGGCATGTTTCGGAAGCTGGACATCAAAAACGAGGATGATGTCAAAAGTCTGTCTCGCGTGATTGTCCTTGTTTTCAGTGACAGAGTAACAAACTGGGGCAGGATTGTGACTCTCATTTCTTTTGGTGCCTTTGTGGCCAAACACTTGAAGAGCATAAACCAAGAATGCTGCATTGAACCCTTAGCAGAAAGTATCACAGACATGCTCCTAAGGACAAAACGGGACTAGCTTGTCAAACAAAGAGGCTGGGATGGGTTTGTGGAGTCCTTCCACGTAAAGGACCTATAAGGTGGCACCAGAAATGTGCTGCTAGCTTTTGCAAGTGTTGCTCAGTAGGAGCTGGTTTGGTGTATCTAATAAGATAGCTAAGTACAATAGTTGACTCCAGACACCAAAATTTCTGTGAGATCAAATGTATTTATGAAGTTGGACTTCAAGCTGCCCAGACTGTAACCTCCAAGAGCGTCACTCTAGCAACCTAGCCAGAAAGCAAGTGGCAAGAGGATTATGTCTAAGAAGAATAAATACATGGGAAAAGTAATCCCCCTTGAAGATTTCACTGTATGAAAGAAGCAAAGTTCACTTTCAGCACCAAGCAAACTGGGAGGCCACAGAGGGGGAATGTTAGATTTAGTCGAAAAACTTAATTTCCTTGTCTAGAACCAGAAGAGTGGTCAGTAGCCAGGCTAGTCATAATTTCCCATAGTGTGAAAAGAGAAGCACTAAGATGCCAATGATCTGTAAAGAATAACTTAAGCTACAAGTAATTGAGCTATGACTAGAAGCCTCATTACTATGCACCAGTGAAGGGAAGCTTTTCCTCTGTGATTAGCTTCCCCGGGTATATTTTCTTGAATAGAAGACCCAAGTGTTTAGGACTTTTATGCCTGTTCTACTTTGGCTTGATTTGAATGAGTCTCATTAGCATAGTAATGGCCATGAATAATTGAGTTAAGGCTCATTTAGTTACACATGTGGAATATTCTCATTTTTAGGACAGAAACAGCTTGTAAATGTATTTGTCTGTAAAAATGTGTGTATTTTTACAGAGAAAATATTTCTGTGAACACAAAGGGAGAAAAGTCTTGAATTTAAATTTTGAAAATTGTAACTTCTGTAGTTAGGAATCTATTTCTTCTTACAGCTTTTCTATTCTAAACTTTCTCCAGGTCAGTTCTAGAGTATATACAGAACCAGTTTGTAGTTGTATGCAACCTGGTTGTAGTGGGACAAATCTGATTTATAACTATGTAGGCTTTAATTTTCCAATCTGGTATTGGTAAGTATTCCTTAGATAGGTTTTTCTTTGAAAACCTGGGATTGAGAAGTTGTGGAATGAAAATTAATCCTTTCACTTGGTTATGTATGGGTTTTCAATAATTGAGTCTAAGTGGAGTTTTGAGAGGTGGTTTTTAGGGGTGGGGGAGTAGGCTAGTGACTTAAAAATAATAGGATCTGATTAGGCAACTAATCATTTGAGTTCCTTACGTTTGACCTGATTTAACTGGTAAAATTTAAACTGAGTGAATGAGCTCATCTTTAAAGCTTTTACTGAAAGATTTTCAGCTGTTCCAAGTGGGACTTATTAGCATTGTTTATAAAAAGATAACATTAGGTGGATGAAAGACATTTGATTCCTTGTTTGCTTAATAAGTTGTAAAATGATGGGCTGGGGACGTGGCTCAAGGGGTAGAGCACTTGCCTGGCATGCGTGTGGCCCGGGTTCCATCCTCAGCACCACATACAAACAAAGATGTTGTATCCACCCAAACATGAAAAACAGATATTAAAAATCAATCTCTCTCTCTCTCTCTCTCTCTCTCTCTCTCTCTCTCTCAAAAAAAAAGTTGTAAAATGATGGCTTGGAAAAGCAGGCTAGAGTCTAACTATGGTGCTATTATGAGGCTTGCTTGTTCAAACACAGGTTTAAGCCTCATACATCAATAAAAGAAATACTGATAAAAATAAAATAAATTGTAAAAAACAAAATTAAATCTCTAAACTTAATGGTATTGGGTAGCAGTTTTCATTAGTTAGCTTTCCCCTCCAAAGATTATGTTTATAATTAGTTAAAATTAACATTTGCAAAACTTCTGCACTCTCTTTTATTAATACTAGAAAATGTTGACTTTATGCATGAATAGGGAGCTGGTAAAACTAGTTTTGAGTTTTAATTACCTAGACACTTGGTAATTTCTCCCACTAACCAGAAGGTAGGCTTAGACTAATCACATCCAACATCCCTGAGCTTCTATTTGCCCTGAGTATCTGATGAGGGCACTGAACCTAGTAATATTACAGATTGTTTCTTTCTGGCTGAAAGAGTTCTGGTTCCAAATTACTTTTCTTTCTAAGATCAATGCATAAGGCAAAAATTTCCAGAGCTTCTTTTTTAAGTTCTCAAACAATGCTGGAGAGATGGGGTGACAAATTTAACTTTATAAAATTTTTAAAAAGAAAACAAACAAACAAAAAAACCCACAAAACCACACCCATCACTGAAGCAGAATAATCTCAAAAACAATTTAGTTGTGCCAAACAGAAGTTCGAGATAAAGTCTATAACTCTGAAGAGGAAAAATATGGTGGTTGATAAGGAAGGAAAAAACACACACTCATACCCCAAGTGATGCTATGAAATAAAAAAGAAACAATTATCCCATCAGATAGGACACTGCCCAAACCCCGGAGCTTTGTTCAAGACAGGCAAAACTACTCCTTCCCACCAAAACCAAACTGATATTTTATGAACAAAATTACTAAAAATGCAGCAAAATAATGAAGTGTGTAACCTTGTCATGATGCTTCAATGGGACTAATTCAGGTGTGTTCAGTTTAAAAATAGACATCAATTCATCCTCGTATATAAATTTTCTGAAAGAATTTGCTTTTAAATACTGATGACACTTGATTTTTTCCCTTTTGAATTTTTATTATGTTTGCTCCAATAAAGCTTTAAATAAACCAAGAAAGTTCAAGAAGGAAATTATTTCCCCCATTTTACCATGTTTTTCTTTGGATTACCATTCACATTTGTCATAAGGCTAAGAAAGAGATCATGAAGAATAGAAATGACCTGCCAAGTTCCTGAATAGATACATAAATAATTTAACTTTATCAGCACCCTAGTTTTTCTAGTTCTTCCACATACCCCATGTGCCTCAGGCAGCCTCACATTACGAAGGTCCTGATGTCTCCACCTCTTTTCTGATCAGATGGTTTGGAGCAAGAGTCTCAGGTTTCCCCAGTGACTGAAATGTGCTTTTCCCCTCTCCACTTCAAATGGCCTAGACAGAAAAAGAAAGACGTAAAGATCATAACAATTGGGAATGTGATTAATATTTGTGGTTGCCAATTGTTACAGCTGTGATCACTTCAACAGTAGATGTGACATGGGCACAGTGCCATCTTTAATACAGGAATGTTGTTCATCATGGTGGAAAATGCATCCTTTAAATGGTGCACCCATTAAGTATCAGTGTTTCATATTTCAAGTTGCATAAAAATTATTTCAAGCGAGAAAACTTTCAAATCTATTAATAAGCATGTTATTAAAACAAATGGAGTTTAGAATATATACACTTGGAACATGAGTGATAAAAATAAATGACATATTTAAATTGTCTTAATGTTAAGATACGTCTAGATGGATTTTACTATCATCTGTATGTTATTTCCTAGCCTATTTCTATTTCTGTTTCTTGGGTAATTGCATTCAATTTTTCTTTGGGTTGATGTGAAGAGTCAGTGAGTTTCTATATAAAGCACTTAGAACACTGAGTGGCATAAAGAAAGCATTTGGTAAATGCAAACTATTAATTCTACTACTATAACCACTGCTGCTTTTAATTCAATTACTACTATTATAACCCTACTGTCTAGGTAATTAAAACTCATATTATTTTTATTTTTTTTTCTAAGTTTTGTTGTTATAATTTACAAATAAATATTTATACATTTATTGTACCCAATGTGATATTTTGATTATGTATACATTGTGAAATAATTACCATAATCAAAATAATTAATGTCTATCACCTCACATAATGTGCCCGTGCATGCCTGTATATGTAGTGAGAACACCTGGAATCTACTCTCTTATTAAATTTCCAGCATCTAATATAGCATTAATTATATTAACTATACTATATTAGAGCTCCAAAATTTATTCATCCTGCATAACTGAAACTCTTTGCCCTTTGACCAACATCTTCTTTTTTCCCCAACACCCAGGCCCTGCCAACCACCATTCTACTCTCTGTTTCTATGAGTTAAAAATTTTAGATTCCACATACAAGTTAGATCATACAGTACTTGTCTCTCTCTGCCTAGTTTAGTTCACTTAGCATAAGTCCTTCATCCATGGTGTTACAAATGACAAAAGTTCCTTCTTTTATATGACTAGATAAAAGTCCATTACATGTATACATATACACATACACATGTGGATCCATTGGTTGATTCCATACCTTTACTACTGTGAATAATACTACTGTTAACATGATACTTCAGCTATCTCTTCAACACACTGGTTTCATCACTTTTGGATAGGTAGGCAATAGTGAGATTGATTGATCATATGGTAGTTCTATTTGTAATTTTTTGAGGAATCCCATTCCTGTTTTCCATAATAACTGAACCACTTTGCATTCCCTCTAACAGTGTGCAACACTTCCCCATTCTCTATAGCTTCAACAACACTTATTTTTTGTCTTTGTATCACAGCCATTCTAATAGTTGTGAGGTTGAATCTTATTTTGGTTTGGGTTTATATTTCTATAATATATATGTACATACATATATATCATAGAAATATATATATACTGGGGATTGAACATATGAGTACTTTGTCATGTTGCTTCATCCCCAGTCCTTTTTATTTTTTACTTTTTTATTATTTTTTAGGCGACATTTACTAAGTTGCTGAGGCTCTCACTAAGTTGCTGAGGATACCCTCAAACTTACAATCCTCCTATCTCAGCCTCTTGAGTCACTTGGGACTACAGGTGAGAATCATTGTGCCCAATCTCTGATAAAAACTTGATTAAGCATTTTTCACAGACCTCCTGGGCCATTCTGGGCCATTGGTAAATCCCCTTTGGAGAAATGTCTGTTCACATCCCTTTTCCAGTTTTTAATAGGGTAATTCACATTCTTCCTAGTAAATCATTTGAGTTCCTAATGTATTTCAGTTATAACTTATTATTAGATATATTGCTTGCAAATATTTTCTCCCATTCTGTTGATCATCTGTTTTCTCTGTTGATTGTTTTCTCAGCTGTACAGAAGATTTTTAGCTTAAGGTAATCTCATTTGCCTATTCTTGCTTTTATTTACTGTGCTTTTCTGTCCATATCAAAATATCATTGTCCAGACCCATATCATGTGGCTTTCTCCTTATATTTTATTCCAGTAGTTTTCATTTGGGTGTATTATTTTAATTCATTATTCCATTTTGAGATGATTTTTATTTAGGGTGTGAGAGAATGGTCCAAATTCATTCTATGAACAGAGATATACAGTATGGCATCACCATTTGTTGAAGACACTGTCTTTTCTTCATTGAGTGTTTTTGGAAACTTTGTCAAAGACCAATTAACATTAAATACATGGATTTATTTCTGATCTTAACTTTCCATTCCATTGGTTTATGTTTTTTTTTTTTTTTAATATACTAGTGCTATGTTATTTTGATTGCCATAGTACTGTAGTGTACTTTGAGTTACTTGGTGCCTCCAACTTAATTTTTCTTTGTTATGATTACTTTAGCTATTTGGGACTTTTATGGTTTTATAGAAATTTGGATTCTTTTTTCTGTTTCTTTGAAAAAATGTATTTGGCATTTTGATAGAAATTGCACTGAAGGCGCAAATCCCTTTTAGTAATATTCATTCTTCAAATTCATGAATCTTTCAAATTTCAATTAGTTATGAATCTAAGGTATTTTCAATTTTCAATTACTTCTTCAATTTATTGAATTATTGTCTTAGAGTTTTCAGTTTGTATATCTGTCATTTCTTTAGTTATACTGCATTCTATGTGTTTTCATTGATGATATGGTAAATTGTGTATGCTCTTACTACCTTTTTAGAACATTCATTATTATTGTACAGAAATAATGTGGTATTTGAATGTTGATAGTATCCTGAAACCTTGCTACATTTGCTTGTTACTTCTAAAAGTTTTCCTGTAGACTTTATGGTGCCCTGTTATAATATCATGTCATCAATGAACAGAGACAATTTTATTCTTTCCTTTCAAATTTTATGATTTTTTTTTTCTTCTTAGGAATTAGGCAATAAGAGCCTAAATTTCTCTGCCTATAATTCCAATATCATGTTGAATAGAAATGGCCAGAGTGGGCACTCTTGTCTTGTTCCTGTTATTAGAGATTTTTTTTTTTATTTTTTTATCATTTGTTGTGATGCTAGTTGTGGGCATATCATACATAGCCTTCATTATGTTAAGGGACATTCCTTCTGTACCTCTTTTCTTGAGAGGGTTGTTATGAAAGGATGTTGAATTTTGTCAAAGACTTTTTTTTCTGCATCTATTGGATGGTTATGATGTTTTTCCTTAATTCAGTCAATGCAGTTTATCACATTTATTCATTTGCTTATATTGAATAATCCTTATATACCAGGAAAAATCACACTTAATCTTGGTATTTGATCTTTTTAAGCACTAGATTAATTGTTCTAGCATTTTATTGAGGATTTTTACATCTATGTTCATCTACATTGGCCTGTAATTTTCTAATCTTTTAAAGCCCTTGCCTAGTTTTGGTTTAAGGGTAATACTGGTATATAAAATGAGTTCAGAAGTGTTCCATCTTCTTTTATTTTTTATGGAAAAATTTGAGAAGAATTGTGTCAATTATTCTTTAATTTTTTTTTTAATTACCAATGAAGCTATTAGATACTGGGTTTTTCGTGGTTGAAGGATTTTGATTATTGATTCAATTTCACACCCATTAGTAATATGTTCAGATTTTTTATTCTTTAATATTCAACCTTCCATATGTCTCACACATAACATATATATGTAAATGTTAACCTTCTTGATAAATTGACTTATTGCCTGTTGCAGTTTTTTACCTTGAGTCTATTTCTTCTGGTGCAAGTAACCGCTATTATTTTCTTTTGGTTGGTCTTTTCACATTCCTTTATTTCCAGCCAATATATGTTCTTAAAGCTACTGTAACTACAAAATGTTTTGTATAAGCATCATGATAACCATTGTATACCCACAAAAAAGCCTCTACTGATTTAGTAATGATAAATGGAAATTAAAGCATATCACTACAAAAACAAATATGAAGTAGTAAAAGATGTCAGCAAGACAAGAAGAATCAAACAAGGAACCATACAACAGAAAGAAAATTAATAATGACCTATCAATAATTATCCAATGAAAACACATAAGTTAACCAAATGGGGAAAAAGACCAGACTCAAATGTATTTTGCCTACAAGTAACTCACTATAGCTTTAAAAAACACATCCCCAGCCCTGAATTTTTTTGTGACGTATATACAGTGAATTGAACCCAAGAGATACATCCCCAGTCCTTTGTGTTTAATTATTTATTTTAATTTTAGGACAGAGTCTTACTAAGTTGCTGAGAGTCTTGCCAAATTGTTGAAGCTGGCCTCAAACTTTCTATCCTCCTACCTCAGCCTCCCAAGTCACTGGGGTTTCTAGCTCCAACTCTGCATATTTCATGTTTTTGATATCACGAGTTATACTTTTATATTGTGTGTTCATTAAAAATTAATTAAAATATACTATTTTAAATACCTTTATCTTTCATATTATAGTTAAAAGTGATTCATGCACAATCATAATTGTTTTAGACTATTTCAAATTAGACTCTATCTTAAATATTTCTTATGAATTTTCATGTTGTTCATATCCTTTTGCTTGAATTTTAAGAACTTCCTTTATAATTTTTAGTGCTAATAAACCCCTACAGCTTTTGCTTGTTTTGGAAAGATTTTTTTAATCTCTCTTTCATTTCTGAAAGACAACTTTTCAGATAAAATAATCTTGTTTGGCAGTTTCCATCAGTACTTTTAGTCTATCACCCCAGTCTGCAAGGCTTCTACTGAAAAGTCTGATGTCTATATAGAAGTTTCCTTGTATGTAAGAAGTTGTTTTCCCCTTGCTCTTTTCAAAATTCTTCTTGACTTTGATTTTGTGACAATTTTATTATAATGTATATTGGTCCAGATTTCTTTAATACTTTAGTTAAGATGCTTTGGGCTATATATATCTAGATATTTATTTCCCTCTCCATTATTTTCTGTCATTATTTCTTTAATTGAGCTTTATATCTTATTCTTTCTCTCTGCTCCTTTTGAATTCTCTTAATGTTTGTGTTGTTTCACTTGATGGTATTACATCATCCACGTAAGGTTTTTTTCATCCCTTTTCATTCTTTTTTTTCCACCTTTTTCTGATTGTGTATTTCAAATGACCTGAAACTCTCTGTGAAGACTTTAGTTCAGTCATTGCTCTTCATCTTCAGATTTGTTTGCTTCTTTTTTTATGCTTCCCATGCCTCCATCAGATAACTAATTTTGTACACATTTTCCTGATACAATTTAGTTATCTCTGTGTATTCTCTCAAAGCTCCCTAATTTGAACTAACTGGATTAATTTGAATTCTTTTTCAGGAAGTTCATAAATTTCAATTTCTTTAGAGTCAATACCTGGTGCTTTTTTTTGTTCTTCTGTGTCATATTGTCTTTATTATTCAGAATCCTTGTGCCCTTGTTTTGTGTCCGTGTATTTGAAAAGGTCAGTACCTCTTCCAGTTTTTGAAGACTGGATTTAGCAAGAGAAGTACTTTGCTAACAGCTACATTCAGAGAGTTTAGGTCGGACAACTAAACCAGTGGACAGGTCGCCTTGCTGCTGAAGTGTTCTGGCTGGCTGTCCTTGTTTTACTAGCCAGGTGGGCCTGGAAAATGGTTTCATAAGAGTGGGATAAGTTTGAGTGTCTGATTGCTGATTTAGTACCTGGACGGATCCATGAGGTGGCCCTAGTTCCACGTGGGTAAGTCTTTAAACAAATATTTTTGTTTGACAACCAAGTCAATTTCTCTTTCATACGATGCCATAAGCAGTTAACACTATTCTCCCAAACCATCAAGTTTAGAAAAAAAATAAAAATAAAAACCTGTTAAATTTTTTGTTTTGTTTTTACTTTTCCTTCAAACAGAATACTATTTTTTTTGTCTTTATAATGAAAATATTACATTCTTTCCATCCCATAAATATTGCATTCTACAAATTATTAATGGTATCCTTTAAAATTTGGAACCTCATATTTTGAACAAAATTTGTAAACTGGAAGGTAACTATGAGAGAGCATTCTGGAAAGTGTAGAATCTAAATGTCACATCTCTTGAAAAACAGAAAAACTGGACTTATTTATCTTAGATAAGAAAGAAGATGAAGAGGGCAGATTAAAACAGTTTCAATAGCAGAAGCACTATTATTATGGAATGAATGCATCTTATATTGTTTACAAACACTGTGTTAGAACCAATAAGTGAGATGTATTTTTGAAGTATTTTCTTACAAAGAAGATCATCATAAAGAAAATAAACTTTCAAGACATATGTGTTTGTTTTATGTGCATTGTTACATTTAGGTATCTTTAGCCTTTGGTTTTTATCAACTAATTTTAGTAAATAAATAATCCAACAACTTAAAATAGATTAGGTTAAAGACCAAAAGGATATGAGACACACAAACTTGGATACATGCATATAACTGTTTTAGTTCTTTCTATTGTGTCTGTGGGCTTACCATCATCTATGTTAATAATTATTTGCTGTGAAACCTGAATTTTCCCTGTCTGCTTGCCACTGACTGGAAAACCTTGAAATAAAAAAGAAAACTTGGTATACATGCAGGTGTAGCAAAGATATCCACTGCTGGGTGTCCATATGAACAATTGTCTTCTGTGTTGTATTTCTTGTTATCTTTAATTGATTGTAGTTATTGCTCTTTTGATGCAGAGCTGGCAAAATTTGATTTAAATGAGTTAGGAATTTGTTTTTCTCATGATAAAAGAGATCTAGATGTGACCATCTATTCCTAGTAATATGATTTTACAGAAACATGGGGAACCCTGACTTCTTTGTAGATTTGTATATTTTTTGATGCCTCTTGATGGCAAAATGACATCCCTGTTCCCAGTACCACCTCCACATTCATATCCAGAAAGAAAGGAATGGAAGTAAGTAGGGGAAAACAGCATGTGGAAGCCAAGTCTACCTTCTTTTAAAATGTTTTCCTGCCCAGAAACTTCCAAACATATTTCATCAATTTGGCCAAAATTACATCATACATCATACATATACATCTTAGCTATAGAAAAAACTGGAAATATAGCTATTTACCCTCTTATACTTCTATGAAGAAATGAAAGTTGATCACAGATCCTTTAAGAATTACTCAAGTAGTCATCTTCTACACTAGGGTGTCCTGGAGCTTCTCAGCTATCAACACCATTTTCCTCCAGTCTTATTTTTTGTTTACTTTCATAACCATCTCAACTTCCCTTATCATTAGAACTTCATGGTTAACTTTGTACCCTCTAATGCAGTGTCACAAAGGAGATATTTATTGTGTATTTTAATGGTAAGTTTAATTTCATATATGAGGAGGAAAAAGAGAAACCATGCATCCAGGCATGGTTATATCCTTCTGTGGTGAAAACATGAATTGAATAACTTGATGACGGACGGGCAAACTACAATATATGGGCCAGATATGGTCTACAGGCTGCTTTTGTGCACTCCGTGAGCTCACAATATTTATTACATTCTTAGAGGGTTTAAAAAAATAAGAACATGCAACAGAAATGTACCCTGTATGTACCCTGTATGTACCCTGCAAATTAAAAAAAAAGATACTATATTTCCTTTTACAGATAGTATTTAGCAACTCCTTACATAGATTTTAAAAAAATAGAAATCTTGTATTTCTATTTTTCTATTTTTTTTCCTTAGCTATGAAATGTTATTTAAGGATTTGATTATATTATCCCAGAATTTCTATTGAAATCATTACTGTTCTTTGAAACTGTATATGTGAGAAAATATTCCAAACTGCCCCCTCCTCTTATCAGGAGGGGCAGTTTGGAATATTAAACAAATTGCCTACCCATTTCACAGAGAAATTAATGTTAGGACTTGCCTAAAACCACTTACTTAAACTCATGAGCTAAATTTTCAGAGTTTAACTAAATTATACTTTTAATGATTTTAAGTAGTAGTTCTGTCATGTCATTATACAAATTAAAAAAAAAAAACAGGAATTCCCAAGTAGAAATATACCCAAGACCCAATGAATTGTATTATAGCTGTAGTGAGTTAAATGAAGAAACAATCTTCCTTGTCTTGATGTTCTTCCATTAAGTGACTAAAACATTAAAGCTAATGATTTGGAAGGAACATGTGTAACAGTCAACTAAAGTTGCTTTATTTTAATATTGTGTATTTTTAAAGTTATTTTTAATGTTATATAAAATCTTTGCCAGAAGTTCATGAAAAACAAGGATCAATTTTGTCTTATTAGTGTTGAACCACCTAATTGCTATAAATGGAAGGAATTTTACAAACCTTCATCCTGTGTATGTGTGTGTGTGTGTGTGTGTGTCTGTGAGAGAAACACATGTATCTCAAGGCAATGGAGTTTCATTTCTATTGTTCACATCACCTTCTATTAATGATTAACTGATAATTACCTGGGAGATTGAGACGTTTTACTTTCATGTAAATTATATTTTTTCTATATAAACTCTAATCCTTATTTATGCGTTCTGGAAAATAAAAATGAAGAAAGTGAAATTTAGGGCACTGTCATGTTTTTGGATATTAAGTATAAAGTCATTAATGGAATCAGGATCAACACTGGGGTTTTAAGTCTATAAAACTACAGTGGCTCACTTGCACTAGATTTTCTTTCCCATAGATATGCATATCTCCAAATTTGGTGGATCTCTTAATTTTAAAAAAGTCATATATTCTAAATTAAGATGAAGGTACATAAAAATAACCCATAAATGTTCAGAATAAACTAACCAAAATATCAAAGCACACTATTGATTTATACCAAAGCCGAAAGTTTCAGAGAATAAAACAAATTCCTTGCATAACTTAAAGTTGTTGAAAATATTTCATTGAGCCAATGTACTACATCAGAAAAAGAGTAAATAATAAACCAGGTGGGGTAGACATGCATGTAATCCCAGCAGCTCAGGAGACCAAGGAGAGAATCACAAGTTGAAAGCCAGCCTCAGCAATTTAGCAAATATTGTGTCTCAAAATAGAAAAATAAAATGGGTAGGGTATGTGGCTCAGTGGTTGAGTGCCTCTGGGTTCCAATTCATGGTACCAAATACACACACACACACACACACACACACACACACACACACACATATATATATATATATATATATATATATATATATATATATATAGAGAGAGAGAGAGAGAGAGAGAGAGAGAGAGAGAGAGGGGGGGGGGAGAGGGAGAGAGAAACCAGAGGTAACATTATGTTCTAACTTATAATATGCCTTAAAATAAATTACATCAATATTCCCTTGATTAAAATAAGTTTCCTAGTTAAGTATTATGAAAATATCTTAAGGCCTTATACAATTGAGCATCAGTTAAAATAGCAAAGGCACGATTGTTATACTATCAATTTGTGGAACATTTTTTCACTTAAAAACAAATTTCACAGCCTTTATCAAACATAAAAGTATGTATGTCATTGGTTCTGAATTTATTATCTAAAATTTCTGTGAGAAAAACAAGGAATTCTTTTTATCTGAATCCTGGCCAGGATTGGTTCTGAATTTATTATTAAAATTTCTGTAAGAAAAACAAGGAATTCTTTTTTATCTTATTTACTTTTAGCCACTGTGTTTCTGTTTATAGCATCTGAAATGCTCTCATCAGAACAAAGTCCCCAGAATTGATAAGTCAAATCTCAGGCAGCTAGGTGACTAACAGAGGCCAGAGTCCACTTGAACTGTGCACAATCACAGAGGTCAAGTTTAGATCCACTCCTTCTGACTATTCCTTTTAACTCTGATTTAACAGCATCTCACTAACAGGATTTACCTTCAAACACCAGAAACATGCATTGTGCCATCCAAAAGGCAGAAGCACTAGATGGGAATCACTTGATGCAAATCCTCTGGAATGATGGGACAGAGTCTCTCTACCCAGCTGTATGGCTGCGAGACAACTGCCAGTGCTCCCATTGCTACCTGGATTCTGCAAAAGCACGGAAACTTCTCCTGGAAACCCTTGATGTGAACATTGTTATTAAAGACCTGGAGTTTGACAAAAAAGGTAATAACTCTAAAAAATCATTTCCTTCTCTTCCAAATAAATAAAGGGGCTAGTCTAAATTATGTCAAATAACTTGTTTTTATGTTATTATGTATATTCCAACTATAGAATCATGTTAATGTAGTGCTCAATGCAAATTAATCATACTCAGTAAATGAAAGTATAAGCTATTATTATTACTTCTACCATTTTTAATAAAATCTGCATTATTGCTCATTATTCTTTCCATGAATGGCATTGAAGACACAACTATGTCAGTGGTTCTGAGCCTCAGTTTATTTATTTGTAAACTAGGGATTCTAATAAAATTTGTTCATAGTAATGCTGTCAGAACTCAATGAGATAAAATGGCTTAAAAAGAATATTTTAACATACTGCTCAACATACAGTGGACACTCAAAAAAATAGTACTGATGATTTTTTTAAATTTATCATTGTATTTTTTATTAGTTAGTAGTTGTATAAAGTTTTGCCCTGAAAGAATAGTTCTCAAAACCAAATGAGGCGTGAACAAATTTACCAGAATTCTTATCAGAAGGGAAGGTTTAAGCAGAAAGGGCATCCTTTTCTCATTCTTTTATCTTTGTCTCAACCTGAGGACCAGGTGTTCTCACTTTTATTAGTAATATTATTTCTGTCTCATTATCATTACTCTTTGTAATACCCTTGCCGGGAATCATAATTACTGTCTAACTTCAGTCTTCACAGAATATTTGGGGATCACAAGTTTAGAGACTGTAGAAAAAGGACTTTGGGTCAAGCCAAATTCTACTTCTTGCACAACTATTTTTGTGGACTCATCCTCAGATGTATTACCTTGACTTGCAAGTGATAACTAGATTCCCTGAATACCTTAAATAGCATTGAGAAATGATGCAACCAGAGAGGACACAATTATTTGGAAGTATAATGTACACTTAGGTGATATTTTCTTTCTATTACAAGGTGAATATCACATGGCCAAATGAGCATTGCAGTGAATTTGAAGCTGATTGGCTGAAGAAAAGATGTTTTTCCTGGAAGGCCAGAGCAAAACTTCAAGAAGAATTGTTTTTGCCAGGTAATCCTGCTACAGTCTTCAAAGCCACTTAAAACCATTACTATCAGTAAGGGTCTTTTTAAAAGAATTATTTTAATCGTACATAATTGGAGAGGGTACTCTTTGATAATTTGATACATGTATAAATTTCAAATCAGGGTAGTTAGTAATTTTATGGTACATACTTATGAGATGCACTATGATATTTTGATACATAAACGTCCAGATATGATCTGTATTTCTATCTCTTGATCATTACTTTGTAAGGATTTTATGGTAAGGAATTTGCTCATCAACAAATTCAAACCCTATGATTTTTAAAAAATAATATTGCCACTTATATAAAATGTTTAAAATGTTACCACTAAAGATCATTTGGGTCAAAATGAAAAGAAGTACAGAGGAGTTCTAAGACATTGAAAATAGGTGGAACAAAAGAATTGCAGCAGACTGTGTCTTTATTGTCTAAAGTTAAATCTGGCTTCTCACTGGTACTTTATAAGTGTTCCCTGAAAAGGAGCAGGATGAACCAGAGGCAGACTTCTCCTTAATAACTTTTTTTTTTATGGCTGAAGACTTCCAGCTTATTTATTTATTTTTGAATTTTTAACATTTATTTTTTAGTTTTTGGCGGACACAACATCTTTGTTTTTATGTGGTGCTGAGGATCGAACCCAGGCTGCACGCATGCCAGGCAAGCGTGCTACCGCTTGAGCCACATCCCCAGCCCTCTCCTTAATAACTTTGTCTTAGTGCCAGAACAACACAAAAAAGCCAAGCAAGAATTCCTAACCTGGTGTCCACAGATGGAATTATGTGATCAATGCACCCACAGAATGGTGAACACAGCATTAAGTATGAGTGTGAGTTGAGCGTGACTGAAAGTATATGTGTTCATTTGCACACCAGCACATTTGTCTGGAGAGAGTGTATATGTGTCTCAAGGAGAATCTGTTGCCAGAAAAAATATTCAGAAAAGCAGCAGAGGATGGATTCTGTAGAAAAAAGAGGACTTATTTTTGAGCTAATAGACAAAATAAAATGAAATACCTAAAACAAAGAGAAAGATAATTTTAAAGTATAATTGTAGGAGATACAGAATAATAGAGCTAATGCAGAGGCATTCCTGAGGGTGGGAGGAGTGCATGACGTACTCTGCATCTTGAAGATTTGTTACACATGGGTTAAAGGCTAACTATCGTGAACAGGGTGATTTTTGTGTATTTGACAGAACCTTGACTAATACGAACACACTAATGTGACATGTTCCCTTAAACTTTTTCTGCTACTATTAACTAGACATATTGAAAGGCTACCCCTTTCAGCAACCTTGTAGAATTGTGTAACACCTCTGTGGGAACTCTTGAGTCAAAACCTAAAAAGAGATTTCACCTTACTCTTTCAAATTCTCAAGAATGTGGTAATTATCCATGGTTTTGAATGCTAGACTTAGAATACATTACTGTGCCTGTCACTAATTAATCACTGCACCAGATAGCTTTACCTTTTCCTGTAGTTGTCAGTACTAGGATATGATATAGTCACCTTTGTCTTTAAGCATAGACTAATCTTGTCAAGAATTAATTTTCTCTGCTTCCTTAGTCTGACCATTCTGTAGATGACAAGGTTTTGTTCTAGTGTTTTGTGTCTAAACCACCAGGAATCCATTTTTCCCTCTCTTCAATCCTGCTAGCTGGTTGAATACACATGAGTATCCAGGGAAAAATGTTTTTTTTTTTCTGCTTTCTTCCAATGAGCACATTACTAGATTCTTCAAGGAGTATCCAGTTACACAACTTTATAGAAATTGTCTGGGTCAAATTGTAGTATCTCAAGTGCATTATCTTTTAATTATTTTAGATTTCTTCTGGTACTCAAAGTATTTTTTTCTTAACTGCCCTAATTTTGTAATCCAGTTGGATTTTACTTTCATTTCCTTCAAGTTCTTCTTCAGATTATTTAAGGAAATAAAAGCCAACATTTTATTATAACAGCTTAAGCTTTTAAGCACTGTAAAACGATATGGTCACCCCCTATTAACATTTCTTGATTGCAGTTTTACAGCTTACATTTCTCATTACTATCAGGCAGTAGCAAAGTAGAAATGATACTACACTCAGTTAAGTAGTGGAAAAAACTGATCACAATGACAGGCTGCAATAACAAATAATATAAGGAGAACTGGCTGTAATGTAGACACTGGAAAATACTTTAATGATTTAAAACAAGATCAGATTTTCAAAATATGTTCCCAAGATGTGCAGTTGGTGAGTAAAAGAAGACACTAATGGTTCATTTTGGGGATATTGGTTCTATGGCTTTTTGCCTACAGAATTTGAGACTCTATTTCATTGCCATTGCATATTTTCAAACATCAGTACTCCAGGGCACCTAAAATTGAGTTACATTTGTGGAAGGATTTTGTTTTGAATCTCAATAGCAATGTCTCCTCCTCTGCTTTTCCTAAGAGTGAGGGCCACAGGATTTTTAAAATCTGGAGTCAAGATGCAGGGCACTGGCCTTGATCTTTTCCTGGAATGAGCTGTTGAATACAAAATTAAAAAGGCAAATGATAATCAGCTGTGGGATGGATTGTGGGACAGTCATGGAACAGACTAACATGGAACAGTCACAGCTAAAAGGAAGATGTGGATAATAATCATTTTTCCTGAATTTCTATTTAGTGGTGTGCCAATTTTGTGCTGGGGAATCTGCAAGAAAATACCAAAATAGAAAAAGCATTTGTGTCCATCCTTTAAGACTTATCATGTCTAGTACAGAACAAAGTCATGAAAACAAGTAAGCAGAGTACATTAAGTATATTGAAGCATGAAGTGAAGGTAAATGGTGACCCAGAAGAAGGAATTTGAGGAGATGAGGTAATGATGCTTGAGCCAGCTTCTGAAGAATTCATCAATTTTTTAGGCAAAGACAGAAAGTAAGGAAATTCTCTACAGAGGGAAAAAAGAAAACATGTAGAAGATCTTTGAAGTGTTAAATAGAGGGATGATTTGGGGAAACTGTTATAACTGTTGGTGAAGTTAAAGCTGCTAGGCAACCCAGGACAGGGAATGGTCCAAACTAGGAAGGGGCTCAAGTGCCCTGCTTGGCCCTCCACCCACAGAAAAGAAAGATTCTTCCTAACATAGAGTCCAGATATCCCATTACATGAGCATCCCACAGATTCTCATCCTATGAGGTCAAAGAAATGAGCTGAAGATCTTTACAGGTTTAAGATCACCTTAATTTTTTTGGCTGAATTTTACATTTTTGGAGTTGAGTCAGTTGATTTTAATAAAATGAATATTATTTCTCAAATGCCTACAAGTCTGTGAACAGCTAAAATGCTTTGCTTTGCTTTTGTTGCAGTCTCCCCTACTGCAGTGTGTGTCTTTGTCCCTGGGTTTGCATTTTTCTTATGAAGAGAGTGAAAAGATCAAATTTGCATTGTAGTCCCAGCTGTGTGCTGCATGGACTGTATGTGGAGAGACAGGGAACAGGGACCCATAGCATGGCCTAGGAATGGTACCATCAGAGACAATGATGACTTAAAGAGAAGAAAGGTTGGGAAGAATTTGTATTCAAAGAAACATACATTAACATATAGGGTGGGAAGTTGGTGGCCCCATTCTCTCATCTCTATCAAGTAAAAACTTGACTGATAAAGCCTAACCTATGAATATTTCCAAATACATGGATGAAAATTGAGGACTTTAATAGAATACTAAAAACAATATTGTATTATGCAATTGTTTTAACTTCTATGCAAAATTTCAATGTAATTATACACTCGTTTTTGTGACTGGTAAGCAAGATTGACAGAACTAAAATGGAAAAAAAATACTATATGAGGTACATAAAATGACTGATCTGCAAATACTTATTCTTTTATTAATACTCAGTGTCAAAATAAATGAATGTGTGCTTTTCTCTTTGATTTTAATCATCTCTTTGAATTGGTACTAAAATATATCAGACTCTGATTTTAATATTTGTTATGGAAAATTGAATTTTAAAAGTTATAATTTAGAGAAAATATCTTTTTTTTCAATTTGAGATTATAAGGCTCAGATTTCTCAGGACTCCAGGACTAAGCCCTTTATACAGTCAAAAGAGAACATTTTCCTCTCAATTCTGTATGCCTCTCTTATAGCAGAGCCAGCCTTGGCCATCTACTTAATCCAATGAAAACCCCTCAGTCTATAGCTGTAATCCCTTCCTTTGTTTCAAAAGAACAAGCCACAGAAGTAAAAACTCTCAAGTTACTGTCAGGGCCCTCTAAAATCTATTTGCCTTGCCCACAGCAAGGAAAAACACAGAGCTTTCCTTTCTCAAAGAGAACTCTGTTTACTTGAAGATGAAGATTGTTATTACAGTGTAAAGAACAGGGCTTGTTTGGTTAAGAAGCCGTTTTTACAGAACCTTGTCAAAAAGCAAAAATCATGTGTATATGTATTTAGTTGGAAACTAACACACACAATAAAAATGTCTAAGCCCATTTGTTATTTTATCCCATCTCTGAGCCTTGACCCATCCATTGTTGGGAGTCTTCGATGGAGTGAGGGGAGTGAGGGTATTTGTTTCACGGATTACTGTCCTTGGGGATTATAAACAGAGATGGAAGATTTTGTTTTTCATTTCTCAGGCAGCTTTAACATGTTCCAGGGTCTCCAAGTTACCAGGTCACAACGGCTTCTGAACAACCTTGTCAAACAGCTGCAATTGAGCCACAAGGCCATCTCCCAAATATGCTTATCTCCCCCCAAAAAGAGACCTAATAAAAAAACTTTTCTGAGGTCTCCTTGGCTCATGAGCTGAGTCTCCATTCTGTTGAACCTGTTATATGTACAAAAGGCCTCTTGACTTTTAGATCTTTGGAGTTTTGATAGAATATACCTACCTAGTTATCTGTGAGATTACTCTGTTCCTTGTTGATGTCTTTTAATGTGTCCTACTTTTTTTCTAAATTAAATATTATTTTGTATTCCTACTTAATTTCCTCATTGTACTTGGTAAACTTAGATAAAATATCTAAAGGATCCAATGTCCTTCTAAGAGACTGGATTGCCCTTGTTCTGTCAGCCCAACAGGGAAGACAGAGCCTGGAGTGATCTACATTATTATAATAATAATCTAGAGGTTGTGCCCACAATTTCTAGATTAGTGATCTCTTTCTTACAAGCTTAGCTTACTTTTTTCTATACCCCTGGAATGAGTTTTATAACATTGCCATTTGGACTGAAAATTTAGAATTACGAATTTAGGAATTTATTCCTAAGGGTGACAATTTCAAAAAGTAAAGTTGTATGTTAACTTCACGTTTCCCAAACCTACAGATAAGGTATAAATTTAGCCTGACATTTTTGCTAGAGCCTACATATCAGGAAATTCACTAATCAAATAAATAAATAATAACTAGTTAAAAATTATTTCTTCTTACTTCTGGTTTTACTTTGCTTCTTCAAGATGACAGACTATGAACTATACAACCCTAGTATTGAAGTTGTAGGTATCTTTATCAGATTTAAATTTCTTCTTTTAAATTTCAAGCCCAGACTTTCAAATATGTCCATGGAATAGCTATGTGCTATCTTTTTTGGAAAAAAGAGACAGATTTTTTTTCCCATTTCATTCTGTGGATTTGCCTAATTTTAGTTGAGCAAATTAGAAAAAGTTCTACTCTGATCAGTGAGTTCTCTAACTTTACTGATTTTTTTATCTTGAAATTCTATGTTTGTATCAATGCATAACTTTGCTCTTAATCAAAAGGGCACTAGAGCACTGAGATTAAAGTACTGTGAGCCCTAGGCCTTGATGGATCTGTGACTTTAAGCAACTCATTCAACCTTTCTAAGCTCCAAAATCTATCTGCTTGATAGTATGCAGCCACCTTCTTGATTAATGCAATGCTAAGTGAAAGGCAATGCTGCAGGGTAAGTAGTTACTCACTTAGTTTTCACAGGACTCCCCTGACATGGATATAAATGAACACAGAGCGTAGCCCTGAGAGTTTTCTTAATGCTCTAGACAGTATATTATTCTTTTTTTGAATGCAGAGTCCTATCATAGAAATTCTTTCCTCCAGGTGGCTTTCAAGTTTCCATGAACACTGTTGGCACTGAGAAGAATGATATTTAACAGGTTATAGAGGCAAATATTGCACAAGCTGTATCTTATGACAACTTAGTTGGAACCTTTATTTATCATTTCATGCCTGGATTCCTGAGTTAACTAGGCTGTCCACAGTAGGCTTGTACAACTCTGCAGAGTAATGTCCCTGATACACAAGATCATCTCCCCTCCCCCTCTTTACTTTGGTGTCTCCTTGCTTGAAGAATAAAATCAGGCTATCATTTGGGCTATTAAGTCATTCTACAATCTGGCACCCCCTCCACAAGTGTGTGGACTTTAATTCCAGTTCTACCTGCTTCCTGGATTACTTGTTCTACTTTTTCTCTCTGGGAAAACTTCACCTATTCATCTTACAAGGTATACTCACATCCCAATGAAGCCTTTTACCAATTATATACTGGTAGCACTGAAATACAAAGTCATAATATAACAATGGAAACCTACGGTGTTTTTTTTTAAATTTTGTTAGAAATTAAAAAGGAAGTGAAAATCTCTGCCCTAGTTTCAGTGACTCTGAGTTTCTCTAGAAAGCTAGGAGATGCTCCATCTCTCCCTGTCTCTCCTGCTTGCACATTCTTCTCCCTTTCCTTTGTATGAGGGTTTTCTCTTAATCCTAGGCATTTGGTTTAAATAATTGCTCTTCAACTTAGCTTTTCTTGACTGAGACGTGTAAATAAGTTCCCCACCTCAACCCCAACAATTGTTTTCTATTTTCATTGACCCCACTGGTTACACTCATAACACTTGCCAAATTTTTTTATTCTTTATGTTTTTCTCTCTGCTTCTTTGTTTATACAACCTTTTCCCCTTACAAAGGCAGCTATCACATCAACTGTGTGTGTGTGCGCGCGTTTGCGTGCACGTGCATTTGATCTCTTGCCCCAACAGGGCATTTGATAAATATGTATTCAGTATAATTTCCACATCATGGGGTAATCACTGGGACTGAGGTATGTACCAGTGCTGGGAGGCTAGAGGATACAGGCATCTAACCCACCTTTAGCAGATTCAGGAGATTTCCAGTAGCAGGGCATCACAGAGGTTGTTGGTGCCCCTCAGCACTCATCCTACACAAGCCAGCACCTTCCAACTGCAAAATTGCCACTTGCCTTCCCTGTATGGGGGAGCATGCTCTGCTTGCACATAGGGAAGACCAGAAAGACCCAGGAGTGAAGAGTGGGTGTTTGGGCCTCTGCATCTCCTTGCACCATAGCTGGAACACCACTAGAGTATAATTCTAGAGTCACTGTATAAGGTCCCACATTGCCAAAAGCCATAACCCACTCACTGAAACTCTTTCCACAGGCTTTCTACTCTCTTGCATCCCCATCTCTTTTTAGTGCTTACAGGACTAACTCTTTAATAAATTATTCATATTTGAATCCTCCTCTCAGGAATACCTCTTAAGAGACAACAAGTAGCCAGAATTTTTGAAAGACACATAGAATTCCCTGAACACGAGGTGAAAGAATATACAAAAGAAAGCAATCTCTCAAATAGTGCTGGAAAAGAGAATCAAAGCCCTATTTCCCTCCTTTCAGGTACCTTTTCTCTAACAGCAGTCAGACTTTGGTTTTGGTAGGGCCCTTTCTCTTGATGCTCTTGATGCCATTTCAGAGCCAGAAGCTTAATTCAGTGCAGGTAGACAGAAGGTCCTAAACTCCTGAAATAACACATTGCAAACCAACATGCTGTGCTCATAAATTTTTAGCTAAATATCTTCTTTGTGTCTTTTCCTTTTTTAAACATAACTCAGGCCCCTGGAATGTGGTGCTTAACCTTCAGAAGGAAACCTGTACAAATGATTCCTTGAAAGCCAGTGTGTGGCCTGTTCATAAATTTTATGATGTGTGAAGCACATGTTCAAGGAAGCATTTATTAGTAAGAGCATTAGTTAAATTAGGAAGAGTGGTTCATACCTTAAATGTGCCATCATTTTCCATTCAGTTTATGTATTCATACCCAAGCGTGAAACTTAAATTTGTTTTTAATGTATTCTCTTGGCAAATGATTTACTCTGGTCCGATATATTTTCTTTTGGCTCCTCTGATAGTTAGGTTTTGCAGTTGGTAGGAAATAGGAAAATGTTCTTAAATTACTCTTTCAAGGTTAAAGTTTTAATATTGTGTGCAGATATCACAGAATAATTTACCCATTAGAGTTAATGAAATAGAGTACTACTACTTCTCTCTGAAAATTGGCGTTTTATATTCAAGAGAGCATGATGAATTTGGAAACTGGCTAGTCACAGGACTGTCTCTAAAAGTCACCTTTAGTATAACACAATGTTTGAGTGGTTCATATTTAGTAATAGGTTCTTTGATGGGCTGTATCCCTCCGTTTTGGATGTTTGCAAAGCTCCTGCAAGGGCATTCCAAAATGAGAGCTATGGTTAAAAACATTAGAAGTTCTACAGAACTTAAAAACTATTGCAACTGTATTCTTGACATTAACATTCTGAAAGCTGTATGTTATTTATAATGTGGTCTGTGCTGTATATTTTATTGACAGGCTTGTTTCTTTCCAGAGTCTCTGATATGTGAATATACTTAATTTTACATATCTAAAGAGTAACATTTATTACAAGAATCCAAATCTTTCCATATTGCTAAAATTAAAAATAGTGGAGTTTTTTGTGTATGCATTATTTTATAATGGAAAAAATAACTCATATATAAACAAAAATTCTTGCAAAGGTGTTATAAAAAGTATATTCTCAAGAAAAGAAGAAAACATGCTATAAATATAATAGTATGTCCCTTAAACAGAGTTTTCTAAAATATACAAATAAGTCATAACACAAACTCAAAAGTTTTAAAAACAATTAGATCTTGTGAAAAAACTTTTAAATCTCTGTTTATTGTAGTTTACTATCACACAGTCACTGAAACTCTCTGAAAGGTGATACTGGCCTTAAATAAAACCAAAAAGGAATGGATCAGTGAAATACATTGGCATGAATTAAAGAAGCTAACGTTAGCTGATTTTTAAATGTGCAAAGCTTTGGCTCATTTCACAAAAGGTAAATAGTGATGTTGTTGCAGGGTTGTGCAATGAGCCCTATTCCTAATGTTTTCTCTGCATTTAAAATTCTGACAGGGAGCCAAGGTTTAATGTTAAATACCCATGATCAAACAAGTTCAGACAAAGTGTTCCTCATTTAACTTTCCCTGCTTTCTGTATTACCTAGTAGACTTCCTTTATAAAGGTAGGACAAGCTATGGACATTTAGACATAGGATTCAAAAATGCCTATGATGACAGCACTTCAAGGTATCAAGTGTTTATGTACAATTTTTGAAATTACATACCTGGGGACCTGTCACCTGGATTTGACCAGCTCTGCAAGTCATTAGCCTTGGACACCTAGTTCATTTGTTATAGCAAGGAAATTCTGAAAGCATCCACCCCATGTATTTGTTGTGGAGCTAAAAAAAATGTTTTTAAAACTTGTAGCACTGGGATTACTCTTAGAAAGTATTCAGCAAATATTAAGTATTTTTATTGTTATTATGGGTCTACTCTGTGCGAGGCACTATGTTAAATGCTCTGCATAATCTCATTTCATGGTCACAAAAAGACCTACAAGACAAATATAATTGTCCCTGATTTACAAATTAAAAAACTGAAACTCAGAGAAGAGCCCCGAAAACTTGCTAGTAAGAAGAACAATGAATAAAACCCATATTAGGACATCCAAGTTCTGCCCATGCCTATATGTCACCAGTCATATGTGTCAATTTAAATTTAATTAAAATTTAATAAGGTAAAAAATTAGTTTTTCAATTTCATTAGCAGGATATCAAGTCTCAGCAGCCATTGGTTGCTAATAGTTATGGCACTGGATAGTGCAGATAATAGAATATTCCCATGAATTCAGAAAGTTCTAATGAACATCACTATAATCTATACCAGTCTGTCTAGGCTGACTTACAATAGCAAAAAAATGTGTTTTCTAAAAATTATAATAAATTTTCCTTAATAAGTTAGAAAACCTTGGTGATAAAGACGATGAATTTGTTATAGATACACATACAGACGGTAGCTAATTCCATCCAACAGGCTGCATAAGAATGGAAAACATGTATTTGCACAAATTAGCACCATGCCAGAATACTAGAAAAATCCTCAGTGATAGTATAGGCAAATTTTTACCCAATGATAAAAAATAATGGTGATGGGAAATCTAAAGCCAGTATGAAAATGCCAAATGATTCTCTAACATTCACCCAGCTCTAGTACTATGTGGATCCCTAATTTTCTTCTGAGAATCACTAATGTAAAAATGTTCTCACATTTTCTTTTATATTTCTGAATATAGTCTGTATAGAAATTAACTTTAGAAGGAAGATGGTGACTGGTTATCTACTCCCATAACTACTCCCATATTTGCCCCAGGAAATTTTTCTCCTAGCTGGAAACCAAATGACCTTCCTAGACAGGCAATCAATATGTAATACACATGACATTTATCATCTTCTTTTTGCAGACCTTTTTGATTGACATCAGATATTACAATGTAGGGCTTAAAATGCAATGAGGAAATGGGAGTGTTAAAGCAAACAACCACATAATTTAATATTCAAAACAAAGCCAAGTAGATTCCTCCTTTGAACAGAGTCTCTTTCATATAAAGCCAACTCTGTTTGACTTTAGAAGAAGAAATGCTTGAGGCATGAAGGAACACACCTGAGTAACTTCATGCATGTAAAAGAATAGTTGGCATTATAGAGAGAGTTTTAGATAAAGATCAAAAGACCTGATACCTCTTAAACATTCATCAACTATGGTATCTATCCTATTGTGTTTTTTATTTATATATTTTTATATATTTTGGAACGTTATAATGGTGATATCTGTTCTTACATTCTCATATATACACACAGCATAACCATATAATCTGGTCAATTTAAATCCTCAGTGGCTCTCTTTTCTTTCCCTCTTCCTTTCCCCTGAACTCCTTCCACTACCTCTACTGGTCATACTGTGTTTTAATTGTTAGCTTCCATGTCTGATTCTACCATAGACTGTGAGCTCCTTAAAACCTACTGCCTACCCATAGTTGATTGTGACATGGTAAAATGTTGGGTTTATTGAAAAGACAAGTGAACAAATAATTATTGGGTAGCTAATATGCTCAAGAGATGCCATCCTACTCTGAAAAAAAAAACAATTAAGGTAATTATTCTGAAACCTCCATACCTCATGACTTCTATTGGCTCATCCAACCTTCTCTGTTTTAATGCAACATGGACCATGCTTTCCTTTGCCAAGGTGACTTGGTTACTATTTTGGTTAGTCCCACAGAGAGTAAAGAGTTAAAGTGAAAAATTAGGAAACAGTAACTAGGTAACTCTTTGACTTGCTACAATGATACAGTAAGTCACTTGAGCCTTTAGAATCTCTTCAATACTAAAGAGAATTAATGCATCTGAATTAATGTATCTGCCAGGTAAGCTTAGTTTGGAATTTAGATCTTGAAAATTCTAGTTTATTATGCAAGCTTTCATGATTAACAACCCAGAAACATTGGCAATATATGCATTAATCACTTAATTTGGACTTCCTGAATAAACTCACCTACTCATTCCTGCAAATGTCCTCATACAGCTAGCTGGTTGAAGAAGGAGGAGGAGGAGGAGGAGGAGGAGGAGGAGGAGGAGGAGGAGGAAGAGGAGGAGGAGGAGGAGGAGGAGGAAGGAGGAGGAGGAGGAGGAGGGGGAGGAGGAGGAGGAGGAGGGGGAGGAGGAGGAGGAGGAGGAAGAGGAGGAGGAGGAGGAGGAGGAGGGGGAGGAGGAGGAGGAGGAGGGGGAGGAGGAGGAGGAGGAGGAAGAGGAGGAGGAGGAGGAGGAGGAGGAGGAGGAGGCGGAGGAAGAAGAAGAAGAAGAAGAAGAAGAAGAAGAAGAAGAAGAAGAAGAAGAAGCAGCTCAATAGCTGGCCATATCTTTGCACTACTGAAGCTACTGATTCCTGAAATAACTCCTAATTCTGAAGAGCCAGCCATGATGACACCAAAGAGAAAATGATTTACAATTCACAAGTACAAGTGGCACTGACCCATTTTCCATTCTGAAACTGAGGGCTCTGGAATTGGTTTCCATAATGTGGTATATTCCTTAGTTAGAAAAGGGAGTGCTGCCCAGGATAATATTGAGATAATATGTTCTAATTCTATCACTTGTTAGGAAGGTTTGCATTTCTAAGGCAATTTCCTTCCCAAGAAAGGAAGAAATGATATGGATTAGCTAGCATTTGGTCCTTCCTGAATTAGTTGTTAGTATCTGAGGTGTTTCCCTTGGAAAAATTATATTTCCTCAGTGCTCCATTTCCTTTGGCAAAGCATAGTTTGCAAATCAAATACTTTTTACATTTGTTTTTCATTATGTTTTCACAGATCAACATTTTGATAAGTAATTAATTATCAGGAAGGAGAGGGTTAAGGAAAGGCATTTGACTTTTATATCCTGCATATCACCTCCAAAGCCATCTATGCCTCCCAGGAACACACCTTCATCTTTCCTTCACTATGACCAACTCTCACTGACTCCAAAGAACAACATGATCCCAGAGACAGTCTGATAGCTTTTAATCAGGTGAAATGGAGAAAGAAAGGACTATACCCACCCTCCTAACAGAATAAGCATATGATATTCTAGTCCACCATTCTGATTTTATCATCCATTTGGAGTTAAGAAATAGAACTTAGCTGTTAACACTCACAGTGTCTCAGGGTCACTTCTAAGCAGTATCCTGGAAGGGAATTTCTAAGAACATAGTTAAACAACATTCCCTCAATAAATGTAGTATGCTGAATACTGATTATGTGCCAGACACAGTTGTAGCAAGAGGCATGGCTCCCAGGAAGCAAGGCCTGGTGACAGGCATTTCTGGTAAAACTAGCATTTAGTAATCTCCATGATCAATTAAAGATCAACTCTAGTGATCTAGTCCCTTCTCTAAGGTTCCTGCCTTATATTAAACCAATGTAATCTCATATGATTTCATTTCTTTAATTCACAGAACATCAATACTGGAATTCAGAGCTCCAGCTACCTACTCTAAGTTTTGAAGATGTTTTAAAAAATAATGAACATGCATACAAATGGCTCTCCAGCCTTAAGAAAGTAGGCATTGTGCGACTCATCAGAGCATCTAACAAGCAAGGAGAAGTAATAAAACTTGGGAAAAGGATTGGTTTCCTCTATCTCACATTTTATGGGTGAGTTACCAGATATTTTGTATTGTGCCATCACAAAGACAGTTTGATATATTTTCCAAAGCGGGTACTCATTTGGTTGAAAATACAGTAATGTCCATGTTGTCTTAGGAAGCCACATGGAAAGAAGAGTCTAAAAGAAGAATTTCTCTGAGAATGACTAGAATTTTTAAAGAGCCCAAAAGATCAAAGACCTCAGGTAACAAAGACATTAGGCTAGTTACAGGTGGTATATTACTCAATCTTCTGTAACAAAATACCAGAGAGTGGGTGATGTAAACAACAGGAATTAATTTTTCTCATAGCAACTGGAAGTCCAAGATGAAGGTAGTGACTGACTAGATTAGTTTATGGTAGGGCTTCTTTTACTGGTTTTCACCTGATTCTCTTGTTTTTCTCCATGTGGCCTTTCCTCTGTACACAGCATACTCCTACTGTTCCTTCCTCTTCTTATGTAGACAACAAGTCTTATTGGATTAGATAATACCCATAAAATAGTATTTAACCTTAATTACCTTGTTCAAGGCCCTATCTCCAAATACATTGGATGTTTGGGTTCTGAAGATGAATCTGAAGGACACAATTCAATTCAAAACAGGTAGAATGAAAGATTATGTTTCTCTAAGACTTTTAAAAAGCACTCAACTTCATAAATGTTAAAGTTGATTAAAGTTCTACCTCTCAAGATTTGGCACAAAATAACATTGGATCCTAAGGAATTGAAATCAGCCACCAGATGTAAAAAGATAAAATTAACATCCAGAAAATTGAGCCTATGTGCTTTAATATAACAGGAAATATAATTAATTTTAACTATGGAATAAGAAGCTATTTTCATAAGAATTTCCTACAAAGTAACATTAATTATGACATATCTGAAAGGCAGGGGAGTGGGTTTAACTGAATTTCTAAAGTTAGGGTGAGCACCTCATGCAAGATGGATACAATTATTTTTGGACTCAGAGCATTGGAAGTAGGAGAGACCGTCAAAATCCAAAGGTTGAAAACTGGTAGCACAGAATCTGTACTCAGATATGTTTGGTTTGGCGCACATGATGTTGAAAGAAAATGGAATTAGTTGCCAACACTTAAAAACTGGAAGTCTTTAAATTTATATGGATCTGCCTTTTTCTTGAGAAATCAAATCTAGCAACAACTGAGCCCACAAGCCAGCATATGAACAGTCTACCGGACACAATTAGAGGCTGTGCCTGGAAGAGTTTGCCAAACACCACCCCATCCAAGGCCTTAAGAGCCTTGCTAACATTTGAATTTGCCACCCCAACCTAGAGTAAGACATTGTTTTAGATTTTTTTTTAAAAAGGCAGCAGAGGGGCTTGGGATGTGGCTCAAGCGGTTGCGCACTCACCTGGCATGTGTGTTGTCTGGGTTCCATCCTCAGGCATCAGAAAAATTTAATCAACTTCCTTTAATAAATTATGCAAGTTTATTAATGGCAGAACATTCTATCTACCATGTTGAGACATGAACAACCTAGTCTCCATCTCCTTCCTAAGAATTTGTTTATTCCATTAGTATATTTACATCATATAATTTTTTTTTGCATCCCCTCCATCTGCAAGAATTTGGGCTGCCATAAAAATTACATCACTAACAACAAAGGAAATGGGAGAAATATACTTGAAATCATTAAGAACTTCAAGTGTATTATTTCTCTGATTCTTACAAGATCTCTGAAATAGATATTACCCACCAATTCACTGACAAGGAATCTGAAACCCAAAGAATTCATTTGTAACCCAAGTAATAATAAAGGAATGAAAAAGTGTAAATTTGGGCTTTCCTCTTCATGTTTCCAATGTTAATATATAAAGAATGTACATGGAAAAGGTGTATTCGGTCACTATAATTAAACCAAACACTTCAAAATAAATTCATATCATTTAGTTTTTATTTGCTAATAACACTTTTGGATATATTCCAACACATTGCACAATTTTATAACAATGAGCAAATTCAGGGGCTCTTTTCTGCAGTTCCCTAACTCCACCCATCCATCCACCCATCTCACTAGAGCTCAGAATCTTAGTCCTGATTTGTGATTTGTCTTTTGTTTTGTTTTGTTTCTACAGGTCCTATAAAAGGACTGAATAACTTGGCCACTATCTAATATTGTGAAACTTATTGGAATAAATATTAAAGGTCTGTTGTCAAAACAAATCAGACCTCCTACTACTATTTCATTCCCTATATCCAGGGCTTTCCCATATAACCAACAACGTTGATCTGCCCCATCTCACCTTCCACAGATGATCAGATTTCTTCCCAGAGTCTTTCAAACAATACACAAGCAGACAAATGCCTTTTTTGCCACATGACTCCTAATTCCACCAAGGATTACCAAAATTTCTCTCTCTTCTCTTCTCTTCTCTTCTCTTCTCTTCTCTTCTCTCTCTCTCTCTCTCTCTCTCTCTCTCTCTCTCTCTCTCTTCTCTCTCTCTCTCTCCCTCTCCCCCGCCATTTTTCTCTTTCACATTTTTAATTCTCTACCTCAAGAACTTAGAAAAGAGTTTTGTTGTTACTGCTGTTGCTTCTTTGCTTATTTTTTGCTGTTAAGAGAATGAAATATGTGAATATTTTCTCCAGAGTCATCCCTTTTTTCTTGTCCTCTTCACAGTAATGTGGCAAAGTGATATTGAGATTTGGGTAATATGCGATTTAAAAGAATATCAAGGAATATCCCTTAGCATGCTAATGTCCCTTAATATTCTGAATTAGATAAAAGAGGGGGTCTCAATCAGGACTGAGTATTGGAATAACCAGTTTTTAAAAGTCACACATCTGGGTCCTATCTCCAAAAAATTTTTTTAACAGGGCTGATATTTGATCTAAGTAAATTTGATTTGATTTAAAAACCAAGCAGATGAGCCACAAGCAATGGCATGTGCCTTTAATCTCAGATACTCAGGAGGCTGAGAAACAAGAATCACATGTTCAAGACCAGCCTGAGCAATTTAGTGAGATCCTCTCTCAAAACAAAAAGTATAAAAGGGGGCTAGAAATGTAACTCAGAGGTTCAATATCCGGTGATGAAAACAAAAACAAGAACAACTCATCAAGTAATTCTCATGTGCAGCCAAAGTTGAAAACCTCCAAATGAAAGGAAGGGTTACTTCAAGGGTTACTTAAAGGCAGATCTCAATTGCAATAGAAGTTGGGTGTTTTACGTTCTTTGAACTCTTAACTCCATGCACTAAATAGCATGGGTTAAGTTCTTCTTTCTATGTTGCTTATGTCTGGGCATGGCTTTTCTTTATAACAGAATTGACACCTGCTTTAAACAAGATCACTATCTTTTAGATATTTGTTTCTCTATTGTAAATTGTTTTACTCTTGTTTGAAAAGCAACTGGCTGATGAGTGAGCAAATTGGACAAATAAATGAAGGCAATAAATAATGTAGAAGAGGGACTATCAAATATAGAAGAGGATCAGAGAAAGGAAAGTGAGAGCAAGTTCAATGAAAACTTTGCTTTTCATGCAAATTTGTCAAGGAACTTTCTGAGGGTTCTTGCTTAGATGCCAAAAACAATAGTAGCTTGATGTAGGTATCAATTTCACATGCCTCCTAGGGAAATGAATACTCATCTTCTACTTTTCCATTCAAATAGCTACTAGTTTGGGCTGGGGTTGTTACTCAGTGGTAGAGTGCTCCCCTAGCACGTGTGAGTGAGGCCCAAGGTTCTACCCTCAGCATCACATAAAAATAAATAAATAAAATAAATATATTGTGTCCAACTAAAAAATAAATATAAAAAAAAACAGCTACTAGTTTGGAGAATTTTAAATGCATGGGTCCAAAATGAGAATAGCTATTTTTAGTTCTTGGCTGTCAACTCAATTGTTAAATGTTTGATTGGAAGAAAAAACAAATGTGATTTTAGAATTTCACATAGTATTCATGTAAATGAGGCAAGAAATAAGTGTTTTGTGAATAAATGCATTTCTAGATATTTTTAAAGAACTATAAAAAAGCAGATTAATACAATAAGTATTAGAGCATTTCATAATCATAAACTTATGTTCAACTAGATCAAAATGGAAATAGATTAAGGAAAAAAAGCACACATCATTTTCCACATCTGCATTTTATCAGATGCTTGCCATTATTTTGTCATCACATCATCTAGGCAATATTTTTTTTTCATGCAACCATGTGAAATTCTTAGTAACCCTAATGCCTTGATGTTGAAAGCTATCCCAGAATAGAAGTAAAGAGCTAGTAAAGAAAATTCCACTCTCAATTTTGTTAAATATTGATCATGAGAGTAGTATGTATAAAAAAATCTACCTTTTTTAGAATAATTTAAACCTTTGGTTTGCAGTAATGTAGTTTTTACAGAGTGGAGTAAAAATTCTCATCCCATTTCTTCCCCTTCCCACTTAAAAAAAAGATAACAAAAACTTTCTGAAGCCCTTTTGGGAAAGGTGATATTGGTGAAAAAAAAATCTGAATTTTGTAACATGATTTAACCCAATAAGTAGTCACCATAAGCTATCTTCTATCTGTATACTGATATCTTCAATAACTACATCAAGTATGCATCCTACAAATTAAACACTCCCCCCACACACCAAAAAAAAAAAAAAAACTACGATTGCTCCCAAACAGAATTTTTAAAAAATACATTATGTTTGGGATTTTGTTCTAAAATAGGGCTGAGTCTGGAAATGGTGGTCTAATCCAGATCATGTCCTTAGTATTAACTCAATGCAGGGGGAGTTATCTGTCATGAAGTTTTAGTGAAAAGAGAATGCATATGTGCTGAGATACTGAAGACTTCCATTGGGGCAAAACAATAAAAATTCTTTTCTTAACATTGTTAACCTAAGTCCTCAGTTCAAAATTAACCTTATCAGCAACTCAAAATGACTTCTTCATCAAAAAGTTGAGTGGATGAAAATCACCTTTCAACCTTAGCTAGAAAAACTGTTTTCTTCCTAGAATTGAGCTCAGAAGTTCAGATTTGCTTTTTTTTTCTCTAAGAATGTATGATTGGCTGGTGCAAGCAATTTGCATTGTTAATACATGGTTAATATGTGTAGCACAGGGCTTGAGTGCTAAGAATAATGGGGGGAAAATGAAAATGTTCCTTCTGAAATGTTAACTTTAAGAATCATATGAAGAAGGCAAGAGACAGTAACTAAAGGGAGTAAAAGAAAGTAAACATACAGATCCTGGTAATTGTCAAATTTTATCTTGTGGAGCATTACACAGAAACTGGACAATGGCTTATTACTTATAAGGCCACAAGCTGTCATAGAAAAATATAAATAAATACTTTGGAATTCTTCTTTCCAAAAGTTTGGGAAAGAATTCAGGACTGAACAGCCCAAAGCATCTGCATTGCATTACTACCCAGAGAGCTGTCTGCAGAACCAACAGGGAAACAAGTTTAATCATGGATTTACTGAAAGCTATTTGTAGGTGAGAAGTAGACTTAAGCTCTTTATGTAATTTCCCAGATCACTCAGATTCTCCTCCACTGAGGACTCTCCTATTTCTAAGGGAGTGTGTTAATACCTATCTCACCCTTTGAGGCCCTCAGAGGACAGAATACAACAGTCACTAATATGCCATTATGTAAAAATGTGAGTGTGTAACTGATGTGATTCTGCAATTTGTATTTGGGGTAAAAATGGGCGTTCATAACCCACTTGAGTCAAATGTATGAAAGATGATATATCATGAGCTTTGTAATGTTTTGAACAACCAATAAAAAAAAATAAAGACAGAAAAAAATATTTCTAATGGGCTGTTTGTCAAGTAGCACAGCCAGATCAGTTACAAATTAACAATATTGAAATTGTCCCTGGGGAGGACAAGGGTATAGGCTTTCCAGCATCTACTGGATTTTTGCTAGCATTTCTAAAAGATGTTTGAAAACCAGCCCAGCAGCATTTTACACATTAGGCTGTATTAGAGATCAAGGATGTCTAAGTGAAAAAGATTCTTAGTACTTGGCACATGGCCCTTAGAAATTGCTCCCACCATTAGCACTGCCTCCAAATCAACTGAAATAGCTTCTTGCGTGTTATACATGCTACCAGAAAACATTTGTGAAGCATGGGGATAGAATGGGAAAGGGAAACCCAAGTTTACCCGTTTTGTTAAATTTTCTAGCCAAGAAATTGCTTGAGAAAACTACGCAGCCCTCTGGAATAAAAATGGCCTGCGGGTTATGGGAAAAAACAAACAAACTTAGAAGCAATTCAGACTTGGGAAGAAAACAAAGAAGACTTGTCTGAGTTCTGAATTTGATTGCAGTCTGACCCAGTTTTGTGAAAAGTTTCTACTGGGACATCTGAATGATTTGGTTTAAATATAGTACTGTAATATACTGTAATATACTGTTTGAGTACTGTTTATTGTACCATAGTGTTTTAGTAGAGAGGGAATCTTTAAAATGTGTGTTCTAGTAAGTATTAGGGTTTCTTAAGCAGAGTAACAAGCCATGTTCTTATAGCCATCATGAAACCCAGTTTATGTTATCAGCCAAGAGCCAGTCTCTGGGGTCCCCCTCATGGCGTTAAGTTTCACAGTAATTAATGCAGCTGCCAACAAAACCACTTAAGTATGAGGTCATATCATGAATGGGAGGAAAAATAATTTCTGTCTCATACTACTCTGGAAATCACTTATGGAGGTTTTTGAGACAACTGTTATGGTATAGATGTAAGGTATCTGCCAGAAGCTCATGTGTGAGACAAGGCAAGAGATTTAGAGGTGAAATTTAGGGTTATGAGAGCCTAATTAGTGCATAAATCCAATGATAGGAATTAACAGGGTGTTAACTGTAGGCAGGTAGGAAGTGGCTGGAGGAGATGGGTCATTTAGGGCATGCCTTTGGGGTATATATTTTTTCCATGGTGAGGGGAGTCTCTCTGCTTCCTGGTGTGATGTCCCGAGATGCATTCCTGTGCCACACACTTCCACATGATGTGCTGCTCCATCTCAGACTCCAAGCAATGGAATTGGCCATCTAAGGACTGAGGCTTTTGAAACTGTGAGCCACAAAATAAACTTTTCCTCCTGTAATTGTTGTTGGCAGGTCTTTTGGTCACAGCAGTGGAAAAAGCTGACTAAAACAGTAACCAATTGAGGCAGTTCTCTAGAAGTCTGCTCTGGCTCCCATTATCTCCTTGATTTATATTCTGTGCAGCCAGGACAGGTCACTGTCTTTGGAATGGGAGAACTAATTTTCCATTAAGCACCTTTTCTCTACTAAGTATCAAGCTCAGCTCTTTACTTATAGTCATTATCTTGAATCTTCAATTCTTTTAAGAATCATTATTCCCTTGCTGAGAAGCAGATTTTTAATTTGAATCCATTCCATTTATTGATTCTTGATTTTACTTCCTTGCACTTTAGGAGTCTTGTTAAGGAAGTCAGATCCTAGGCTGACATGGTGAACGTTTGGGCCTATTTTTTTTTTCTTCTATTATGCGCCTAAGTGTTTGATCCACTTTAAGTTGATTTTTGTGCAGGGTGAGAGATAGAGGTTTAATTTCACTTTGCTACATATGGATTTCCAGTTTTGCTAGCATCATTTGTTGAATAGGCTCTTTTCTCCAAAGAATGTTTTTGGCACCCTTGTCTAGTATGAGATAACCATATTTCTGTGGATTTGTCTCTTTGTCCTCTTTGCCCTCTATTTGTACCTCTATTGGTCTACAAGTCAGTTTTGATGCCAATACCATGCAGTTTTGATTACTATAGCTCTGTACTATAGTTTAAAATCTGGTATTGTGGTGCCTCCTGCTTCACTTCTCTTGCTAAGAATTTATGGTCTCTTATTTTTCCAAATAAATTTCATGAATATTTTGCTATTTCTATGAAGAATGTCATTGGGATTTTAATAGGAATTGCATTAAATCTGTATAATGCTTTTGGTAGTATGGCCATTTTGACAATATTAATTCTGCCTATCCAGGAGCATGGAAGACCTTTCCATCTTCTGAGGTTTTCTTCAATTTCTTTCTTTAGTGTTCTGTGGTTTTCATTGCAGAGGTCTTTCACCTCTTTTGTTAGATTGATTACCAGGGTGTTTTGTTTTGTTTTTTGAGGCTATTGTGAATGAATTAGTTTTCCTAATTTCTCTTTCAGTGGTTTCATCACTGATGTATAGAATGCATTTGATTTATATCCTGCTACTTTGTGAGGAGAGAGCCTTCAGATTGGGAAAAAAATATTTACCATATTGACTTTCAATAAAGCATTAATCTCTTGGATATATAAAGAACTCAAAAAACTTAACACCAAAAAAACCCCAAATAACCCAATCAATAAATGGGCTAAGGAACTGAACAGGCACTTCATAGAAGAAGAAATATAATTGATCAACAAATATATGAAAAAAAGTGTTTAACATCTCTAGCAATTAGAGAAAAGCAAATCATCTCACTCCTATCAGAATGGCAATCATCAAGAATACAGACAACAATAAATGTTGTCAAGGATGTGGTGAAAATGGTACACTTATACATTGCTGGTAGAACTGCAAATTGGTGAAACCATTTTGGAAAACAGTATGGAGGAGATTCCTCAGAAAACTGGGAATGAAATCACCATTTGTCCCAGCTATCCCACTCCTTGGTTTATACCCCAAAGACTTAAAATCAGCATACTATAGTAATGTAGCCACATCAATGTTTATAGCATCTCAATTCACAATAGCTAGACTATGGAACTAACCTAGATTACAGATGAATGGATAAAGAAAATGTGGTATATGTACTCAATGGAATATTACTCAGCTTTAAAGAAGAGTGAATTATGGCATTTGCCAGTAAATGGTTGGAGTTTGAAAATATCATGCTAAGCAAAATAAGCCAATCCCACAAAACCAAAGGCAAAATGTTTTCTCTAATATGAAGATGCTAATTCACAATAAGGTGGGGGGAACTAGGGAAGAATAGAGTCACCTTAGATTAGGTAGAGGGAAGTGATGCAAGGGAAGGAGAGGGGATGTGGAGATAGGAAAGATAGTAGAATGAAACAGACATTATTACTGTATGTATATATGTGACTGCATGTCCAATATGATTCTGCAACATGTACACTCAGAAAAAAGGGAAATTATATCCCATTTTATGTATGATATATCAAAATGCATAAATGCATTCTACTGTCATATATCACTAATTACAACAAATTTTAAAAAATTAAATTAAAAAAGAAAGAATCATTATTTTCTTTTTATCATGAGGCAGAAGAATCAGGCAAACCTGATTATAATCCTAGGGTTACATGACTCAACAGGCTGAAGTCTTTCCCTCAGACCATGCTACCATGGTGGTTTCTCATTGAACATTTTCTTAATAAAAATTCCATAATATTTTTTGACTTGTCAAATGTGACTTGGATTCATGTTTATGGCTCAAATGAAAAGAAAAATTAAATGGGATTATATTGAAGAATTGCAAACTAAGTCACAATGACAAAACCAGAATATCCATTTCCCTCCACTCATTTAAGTTCAAATGATAGCCAACTATTTATGCAAAGAAAAAAATGACAATGGATGCAAATAAATAATCACAAGACAAAACATTCATTTTCATCATTTTACATTTAAATCTAAGCTAGAATCCAACTCTTGTTCTAATCAATTAAATTAAGCATAATTCGACACGCCCAACACACACACACCTACCTATTAAATATGCCTAATGTGGAATTCTCATAAATTATTCATTTTTTTGAAATGCTCTGAATTCTTATTTTTCATAATAAAAGCCTTTGGGACTTCCCTTGGAACAAATTACAAGCATTTCTGTATGCTTTTAGAGATGGTTGACATCTTTCTCTTATTGCCTGTCTTTATTAAATACATTCTTTAAAAACAGCTTTTATGGAATTTTATTTTTTTCTACCTTTATTTAGATATGATTGACAAAAGTGTGTATATTTAGGATTAAGTTACAATGATGTTTTTACAACTATATATACCATAAAATGGTTATCATAAAAAGCTAATGTACATATCTATCACTTCACATAGCTACCTTATGTGTGTGTCAACATTACTCCCTTAGCAAATTTCAAGTATACACTATTATTAACTATGTTTCAAGAATATTAACTATAGTCACCATGTTTTACATAAGGTCTTTAATATTCATAAGAGGTCTGTGCTTTTTAACTAGTATCTCTCCTTTTCTTCCACCTCTAACTCATGGTAAACACCATTCTATTCTTTATTACTATGCCTTCTATTGGCAAAATGTAATATAGTACAGGGAAAATTGCCCAACACTAATGCATAGCTTAACTATTATAAGGCAAACACTCTTTTTTATTTACTTATATATGCCAGTGGAATGCATTACTATTGTGGGCCACAGCCCAGTCGGGATGAGGCATGGCATTTTGCCAGAAGGGAGTGGTTGAGAGGTGACACCAGTGAGCCATTGAGATGATGATGGTTAAGTTAAGCTGTGTATTCAATTGTATATAGACTCCTGCTTTCCGCCAGGCAGCCCACTACTTTGGAGTTCTCCGTGGATTCCTGGGGAGTTTGCGTTGATTGGTGAAGTTCTGGTGGAGGGAGTTCCCGTTGGTGTATGGTGTCCCTGGGAGCCTCCACGTGGGTGGCATTTGGGGGAGTTCGGAAATAAAGTTTGTTCCTGCTTGAGTGGCTTGTGATTTGTGCCCAGCCAGACTGAGGCACATTACAATTCTAATTACACATATAAAGCACAGTTTTTCATATCTCTGGTTGTATACATAGTATATGCACACCAATTTGTGTCTTCATACCTGTTCTTTGGATAATAATGATCATCACATTCCACCATCATTAATTAACCCATGCCCTCTCCCTTTCCCTATAACCCCTCTGCCTTATCTAGAGTTCATCTATTCCTCCCATGCTCTCCCTCCCTACCCCACTATGAATCAGTCTCCTTATGTAAAAGAAAACATTTGGCATTTGTTTTTTTGGGGAATGGCTAACTTCAATTAGCATCATCTTCTCTAACTCCATCCATCTACCTACAAAGGGCAAACACTCTTAAACACCATCCAGATCAAGAAGGGGAACATTGCCAGCCATCCCAAAACCCATCCATCTGTCCCTACCAAAACCAAACTTCATTTCTCTTCAAATGTAATGACTTTCCTGAATTTTGTGGTATTTGACACCTTCCTAATTTAGAGTATTATCACCCACATGTGCATCTCTCAGGACTACAGTTTAGTTTCCCTACTTTGTAATTTTTGTATCTTTTTCAATCCTTATAACTAGTTTAAGTAAATATGTTTACTGCTCAGCAGAAATCCTGAGTAAATTAATCTGTATTTATTTTGATTGTCTAAAGCCCATTCTCTTGCAAATTTCTCAGGAAGTTCTCATGGGAACAGCATTCCCTGACTCCTTACATGTTGACAGCAGTTTAAGGTCTGTCTTTATACTTGAATTCGGACTTGGCTAAATATAGAACTCTTGACTTACAGGGTCTTATGTCAATATGGTTTATTGGTAATCTAATTTTATTTTCCTTTTGAGTAAACTGACATTTTTACCTGGATGATGAATAGACGTTTTTTTTTTTTCTTTAAATTGTGTTTATCTTACAGACTATGTCTTTTTGATTGTTCTTAGGCAATTTATTTGTGCAGTTTCAATTTTTTTTTAATTTCAAGAATCTTTTCTTGAATTGTAGTTCTCAGCATTTGTCCTCTTTTTAGTGATTATTCTGTTCTTTTCAGAACCCCTACTATGAATATATTAAGTCATCTCCTTTTCCTGTCCTCTTGTTATTCTTTCTTAGATCCATTTTATCTCTTTTTTTGTTTTTGATATTTAAAATTTTCTCTTTTTTATCACATGGTTAAAAAGGCATTTGTACTAAAAAATCATAGGCTGGAGACCTGACTTTGGAGGTCGCAGTATCCCAGATTTTGCCATCTACCACCTTGAGAGGCCAATCAGACAGACAAAAGTGGTGGTGAAGAAAGAGAGAAATGTATTTAGTGTGGCCACAATGGGAAGAAACAGGAGAAGTAGCATTTTAAGCCCTGTCTTTGGAGTCCTGACAAAAGCTTCAGGATTGCATTGGGGAAGGAGAAAAGTAGGGGGCAAGAAATATGCAGAGTCCAGGAGTCGTGGTCACACTGTAGTCTGATTGATCATTATCTGAGGTCTGACTCTATGAGAACTTGTTGGCACCCAGGAAATTATCATTGCTTGAGGATGTTTCCTGTAATGAAATGAGTGCTCCCACTCTGTGTTCGTCAGCTTTTCATCCCTGTGACCAAAACACCCGTTCAAAATAACTTAGAGGAGAAACAATTCATTTTAGCTCACATTGTCAGAGGTTCAATTCATGGTGGACTAACTCCTTAGCTCTGGGCCCAAGATGAGCCAGAACATCATGAAGGAAGGGTGGGATGGAAGAAAGCTGTTTCACTGGCCAGGAAGTAGAGTCAGGCTGCTGAGAAGCAGCTGCTGGGAAAAACAAGCCTACCAGGGCACATCTGCTGGGACCCAACTTCTCCAGCCATGCCCTACTTGCCTACAGTTACCACACAGTCAACCCTTTTATACTAGGATGGACTGATTGGGTTACAGCTCTCACAAACCAATCATTTTTACCTCCAAACATTCTTGCATTAACCCAGGAATGTTTATAGGACAGCTCACATCCAAACCATAACAAGTTTAGGAGGGGGAGAGAGCAGCCTTGTTTCCCATCATAGGGTGTAAGCCCAGAGGGCTTGCTATTCCCAAAATTTGAGATAAACTGGGAAGTATCTAGAAGAAGAACAAGTTAGAAAGGCAAAAATGGAGTTACTTGGGACAACATCTGGGTCCTCCTTCAGCCTTACCTATAATGCTTATTTGATCATACATTCCTACTTGTTTAGTCTTTGTTTAATGATTATTTGTCTTCTTTCCTGACTTTATCACCCTAATTTTAAGTCTTTGACTCTGATGTATGTTATTCTTAATATACTGTAACATTTCATTAAGGACTTTTGAATTCATTAGAAGTCGTGATAAGTAGAAAACAGAAATTGAAAAACTAAAATATTTACCATCTTCTGAGGTGTGTGGCCTTGTGATATATACGTCAGTAAATATGCTATTTTGTTACTTGTTTGTTTTATTCTTAAAATATTTTTATTTTAAGGCTTTATTACATTTGGTTCTTAATTTTACATGAAATTAGTTTTCTTTTGTTTTTTTTTTTTACTATTAAAGGGAGATATGATTCAGAAACTTTTTTAAAACCTATGATTTTAAGCTCTTTTTCAAAACTACAGCTGATAACTTTCTGAGACCTGATTTCCTCTCCTTCGTGTTTATCTGGCCCTTCTTTTTGTTTCATCTTTATTGACAATGCATTGCTCAATTTGGAGGGGTTCCCCCTCCTCAGAAAAAAAGACTTGCTATGAAAAAGAGGTTTGTCTGGTTCGTTTCTAGAATTCACAAGGCCCAGATTACACTGATCCCTAACCCTGGACCTCCCATACTCAGCTTTACTGGAATGTAGAAATCCTCCTCACCCCACCTCAATGCATTTACTTACCATCCTCAAATTGTTCTACTGAACTTACTAATGAATATCTGTGAGTGAGATGAGAATGTTTTAGATATATCATGTACCCCAGTGCTTCCTTCTGTTTCTTCTTACATCATTGCTGATCTCACTTAGGTCTTGTGACTTTGGAAGGTTTATCTCTATCCACTTTAATTTTGGGTTTATGGGAGTATCTTGTCACCTAATTTTGGTTTAGATATTGTTCATGAGTTTTACATTTTTCATTCTAAATATTCTGCAGGAGGAATTCAGTGAGATGTAAAAAAAAAAAAAAGTATATCACTCTCATAACTCCAGAATCCTTCTTCTTTTCATCAAATCTTTATTTCATGGAGATTTCAACATTCATTTAATGGGTTGAATCAAGCAACATTAAACATCAGAAACGTTATTTTTGTGTTTGTACCTTTTATTTGAGGATACTAACTCTCAACTTAAAATTGTATAAAGCTGTTATTTTTCTGATATGAATCAATCTAAAATATTATCTCTAATATAAGTAGAACTGGAACCTTTTAAAACAGGACTCTAGAAATTTTGCCATGTACTGATATAAAAACAACAACAACAACAAAAATCTAAAATACTTCCTTAGAATGAAGACAATAACAATTATTGATATAAGAAATTATCTGTGACTTCCATATACTCAAAATATATCATTTACTAAGATTATAGTTTATAAACAATCAGTAAAATAATGTAAAATAATGCAATTTACAATTATAGCATGCATGACTTCAATCAACACTTTTTTTGGCAGTGGGTTAAATACTACCAGATAAAGAAAATGTTTGAACCCAATTCCCCTAAAGTAATGAGTTGTTTTGTAAGATTTTATAGCACAACAAAGGAAACAGAAATTTGAATAGAAGCCAAGAATAGTCATAGAACAAACTCTGACCATACTTTATTGGACTTCTCTCATTTGCTTTCATAGGCAGTGGGCCTTCCTACTTTCTATTTCTCCTGCGGAGGTAAATCTACTCCATCTTCAGAACACCATTTATTCTTTATTTCTTCACTCATATAACACTTGGTTCTTTAGCTTGGGAATATAAATTACATCAACTTGTCTTCCAAGTAGATTTCCAATTAATTTCTGGATATTGCGATCATTGTGTCTCTTCTATTTATTTCTGGATCCCCAGTTTCTAGCTCATTGTAGGTGTATAATAATTGATAATGGAAAAAAATAGATACCTGGAGCTCTGGTGAATGACTGACTATATCTGGAAGTTCAGATGCGAATGTTAAAAATATAATCTGCAATATAATATTTCTTTCCACATGTAGCTTTAAAATTATTTTTTAAACTTTAGCCAGAGAATCATTATCCATTTTGAAATTTTAAAATAGCATATGGGCATTCTATTTTGGATCCAATGGAATAGCAATGTTCAAAATAAGGAATCTTGCAAAATTTGATAAGAGTTTGCAGTAGGTTCATTGGAGGTTGTGTTTGCTGGTAATAATACATCCAGGTTTGCACAGATAGAGCATCTTGTCACATAAAATTTGTTACAAAAAAAGTTTACAAATTAATTCAACATGATTTTCCAAGTGCAAACTATAACCAAAAGACTGTAAAAAGATATAAAGAACAAATCCAGTAAAAACAATATTAAAATATTCCAGAAGCACTAAAGAATTCAAATTTGTCCCAAAACATTATTGATATTATGAATATCTATGACCAGACATCTGTGTTTGGGTAAATCTAGTAGATTAGCATTCAAGACAACCCAACAACATATTCTCTCAAAGTCAATAAAGTACAAGAGGTTTTAATAGAATTCTTGAAGAAATAAATGTCACTAAAATACCATAAGCAAATGTTTTAATAAAATGTTTGGAATGACAAGAACCACTTAGGCATCTTTACTTAAAGCAGGAATACTTGCAAATAAAACATGCAATTACCACATTAGCACAATAGCAACCAAGTCTATACCACTGGATTATAATGTCATATTGAGTTTTTTCTTCAGTTTTAAAACTGCTCTAATAATGGCAATTCTCAGTCATCTTCTTGGGATCTTGCTTTACCTAGAACAACATCCCTATGATTAATAAAAAAGAGTGTAGGTGGACTGAAGCAAAACCATCATCACTTTTGTAAAGAAAGTCTGAATAGTCATTTTCTGCTGATATTGTCAACAGCATTGTCAACTTAGTCAAAAGATATTATACATTTTATAATTTGATGATGTTATGTTTTTGATCTCTTTAAATCCTTTGCTTACATGTTGGTAATTCTAAAAATGCCAATGTTGACAACAGTCTGGAGCTGTGTTTTATGTGGCCTATAGAATTACATGAACCTCATAGAGAACATGTATTTTTTGGCTACAGTCACTGCAATATAATGGATTCCCTGACTCCTACTTAAAATGGGTTGCAACTGGCTTTATATACACCTCTTTCCCTCCACTTAGCCTCATTATAGTTTATGGCCACATATGGATGGCCATTTGATCTTCGGTGAAACATATACTAAGTTATCCTTTCTAATTTTAAATGAGAAAAGCAGAACAAAACAGCCAGTTTCATTCTCAGACCTGGATAACAGGGAAGAAGTCCTACTTTTGCTCATTAAGAAAAATTGTTCCATATGTGGGAGGACATTTTAGGTTGTGTCCCTGGAAGAAAAAGGAGGAAGGTGTCAACTTGACTGTTTTATCTTTTCCCACCCTCCTGTGGTCATCCTTAACCTACCCTTACCCTTTACCCTAGGAGAATGAAGGCTCAGAAAAGTCACCCTGTGCCCCTTCTTATGCTCATTCTGTCAATATTTATTGGTACCCTGTTTTAGCATAGGGACTGGATTAGGTAACAGGAGAAGAGCAAAACTTGGTTTTGCACTTAGTGAATTTAAAACCCAGAAAACAAAGCAGAATTATGTTATTATACATCAAAATATAATCAGAGTGATAACTCTTTTACAATTGAAACTATTGTCACAAAACACCAAACAACTTCAATTCCAATAAATGAGTCAAATAAACATACATGAAGAATCCCAAGAAGTGAGAGGTAAATGTTAAGTAAACAGGAAATGAAAAAAGGCAGAAAGTTCTAAAGAGCATCTCTTATGTTTCAAACATAGACCTTGTCTATTTGCTGTAGCAGCCCTTTGAAGTTTGTAACTATTTTACTATACAAATATATAAACTGAAGTTCAGAAATTATAAATTGTCTAAGACAATTTGAAGCTAGTCCAGGTTAAATTTAAAAACTGAGTTTCTAGAATCTAGACTATGAAGCAGTTGGCACTTAAGCTGTGCTTTGACTAGTGGGTCTAGGTAGATAGGAAATTAAGAAAAGAAAAGGCAGCAAAGCTTAAGGCAAGCAGTGAAATGAGATCAACAGGATCAGAACAGAAAACTCAACTATGGCAGTAGTTGGCAAGCCTAGAACTTGCACTGGATGTTTGAATTCTGGAGAATCAATACGAACTCTGACAGGAAAAGGCAGAGTGAACATGCAGGGCTAAGGAGATTTGCCAGGTTGTAGGATATAGGTGGAATACTAGGCAAAGGGACCTGCCCCTGGGTGACATGCACCAAAACCAAGAGGAACATGTGTCCATCTGTGAATGAAATTTTGTTTTTTGTTTTTGTTTTTGTTTTTGTTTAGTTCTGGGGATTGAACTCAGGGGTTCTCAACCACTGAGCCACATCCCCAACTCTGTTTTGTATTTATTTAGAGATGAGGTCTCCCTGAGTTGTTCAGTGCCATGCTTTTTACTGAGGCTGGCTTTGAACTTGAGATTCTCCTATCTCAGCTTCTGGAGCTGCTAGGATTATAGGCATGCACCACTGCGCTTGGCCTGAATAAATAATTTTTTTTCATATATATATATATATATATATATATATATATATATGACAGTGGAATGTATTACAATTCTTATTATACATATAAAGCACAATTTCTCATATCTCTGGTGAATAAATAATTTTTTAAAGCACCAAAAAGTCATTTAAATTACGTGAATCAAATTTCCTATGATAGGATGTTCTTGATTTCTGTCTTCTGTAACTCTGCAAAAAGTATAAGAATAGAAATGGATTTCCCCAACCTGATGGTGTGTTTTTACAGAGTCAGTCTCAGTAAATGGACCACTCTCTATCTGGTTCCTCAAATTGAAAACCTAAGCATCATTCTGGACTCCATTTCCCTCTCATCCTACCTCCAATTTGTAAAAGAACCTGATTAATTCTAACTTCAAAATTCAAACCTGGCCATTCTTTCCTATGATGGCTTCTACTCTAGTTTTGGTCACCATTATCTCTTTTTTGGCAGCTTTTTCCCAGTACCATCTACTTACCCCTCAACAACAAAGCAGCTCTGTAAAACAGCTACTCAGTATAATTTTCACAGTGGAGAAACTCGGAGTCTTCCATCACAAATTCTTAGCCTAGTCTACCAGCCCTTCAGGATCTGGCTTCCCCCGTGCTTCTGATGAATTTCCCCCTCCTGATTCCCTGGCAGCTCTGCTGCAGCCACACTCTCCTTGTTCTCCCATAGACATGCCAGGCACTTTCTAAACTCAGCTCCTTTTCACTTAGGGTCCCTCCACCTAACATACAGCTCCCAGGATTTCACATTTCTCCGTCTCTTAATATATTTGGGTTTCTGCATTAAAAAAATGTCAATTATTCACCTTGTACTTACCAAAGCATCATCTCTGCAACCCCCTATAACCACATCTTCTCTTTACCTTCGCTTAATTTCTTTTTTAAAATTTTTATTTATTATTATTTTTTAGTCATACATGACAGTAGAATGCATTTTGATATATAATACATACATGGAATATACATACATTAATCATATTGTTTATTCTACTCTGCTGTCCTTCCTATCCTCCCTACTCCTCCTCTCCTCTCCCATCATTTCTCTCTATCCAATCTAGTGTGACACACTTTTTTTTTCTTTTTCTCATTACAACATCATATATGTATTCTGTATAACAATGAGGTTCTCCTTCCATCTTCTGTGCAACACCCCTTCTCCCTCTTTTTCCCTCCCACCTCTCTTCCCTATTTAGTGGTAATCTTCTTCTCATGCTCTTCCTCCCTATCCTATTTTGAGTCACCCCCCTTATATCAGAGAAGACACCCGGCATTTGTTTTTTAGGGATTGGCTAACTTCACTTAGCATAATCTGCTCTAATGCCATCCATTTTGGCTTACTTTCTTTATAGTGCTTATCTCTAAAATTTTGTAATTATATATTTGTCTTTTTTCTTCCTTAAGGTGCCCCTCTCTCTCTCTCTCTCTCTCTCTCTCTCTCTCTCTCTCTCTCTCTTGTAGTACTGTGGATTAAACCCAGGAGTGTTCTCATACTGGGTTACATCCCAATCCTTCTGAGACAGGGTCTTTCCAAGTTACCCAGGCTTACCTTGAACTTGTGATCCTCAAGTCACTGAGATTACAGGTGTGCAGGATTGTACCTGCCTTGTGCTATCGCTAATGCAGAATCCATGCCATGAATAGCATAGCTGTTAAATATGTTTATTCAAAAATGATTTGATGACTACAAACATAAGTTAATAAGTAGACATTATACAGAAATAAAATGGCATATGTATGTAGCAACTCTTTTAAAGCTATCTTTTAAAACATAGCTTCCTCCCAAGTACCCATTGTCTCAATCTTCAAAGAGAAACACCTTGCAAAGTCTGAACAATGATTTACTTCTCTTACCACAAAATTGCAAGTAACCCTTGGTTATTTTTATAATTTCCTAGTTTTTATACTTTTAAGACTATGCATTTTTTTTCTTAATTTGTGACTATTCTGTGTCATTTAGTACATTCACAATTTTATGAAACATTACCTCAATTTAGTTTTAATACATATTATCAATAATGTTACATTTTAAAGAACTTATTGTCCAATTTGGCATGGTAGGAAGCAAACTGATTACATTGCAAATATTAAATAAAGAGACGGCATTGAGTTTTTATCTAATCATATTTATATAAGACATTATATAGGGTCACCAAACAGCAGGTTAAAGAAAAGCAGATATTTTTAAAAGTAATCCACCTGATAAATAAAAATAAATTATCAGTTTGTTACTTCATAATTTGGAACCTGCATTAATTAGTGAATATAGCCATTGAGCATAAATGTGTACAAACATCACAAAAAGGAATACAGACATTACAACTTTTAGAAAACACACACACATACACACAAACACACACACACACACACACACACACACACACACATGCCACCTACAATTTTACCAAAGAGAGAGAATAGAGTCTGCCAAAGCCTCTGCTTCCAACTGCCAATTCTTCAGGAACACAGAAGACAGGAAAAACGGTCAAATATCACCGTGGGTGTGCAGCCAGCAAAGTCCAGACAGGGGCACTCTATAGGTCAAATTCCCTTTGATCTTCAAACAATAAATTGGAAGAACAGCTTGCAAGGAAAAGTTGTAGATTAAGGGATTTAAAATGTATAACAGTTGTTTTCTGAGCATGCTTAAGCTGTGTTGAGAGATGCACATTTTGGAGATAAAAAAGTGCAAAGAAATTGCAACAATAGAAGTCACAGCTGTGGTTACCTTGGAGAAGAGAGAAGGAATTGTAACTGGGTCAGGGTGTCTGTAAGAGCTTGGTGCTGGGACAGCTGAATATCCACATGCAAGAGAACAAAGCTGGACTCTGCTTCACATCATCTACAAAAATTAACTCAAAATGAATCCATAACAGAAATATAAGACTTAAAATCATAAAAATCTTAGAGGAAAATCTCCATGACACCAAATAGGCAATGAATTCACAGATACAACATCAAAAACAAAAGCAACAACAAGAATAGAAAAATTGAGTTTCATCACATTTTAAAGCTTTGGGGCATCAAAGGACATTAGTAAAAAAAAAATAAAAATCGCCCACAGAAGAGGTGAAAATATTCACAAATCACATGTATGATAGGATTCAATATCCAGCCTATATAAAGAACTCTTACAACTAAATAAAAAGTTCAATTAAAAAATGAGCAAAGGGCTGGGCATGTTTGCACATACTTATAATCCCAGGTGAGACAAGAGGATCACAAGTTTGAGGCCAGCCTGGGCAACTCGGTGACACCTTGTTTTAAAATAGGAAATGAAAAGGGCTAGGGATGTAGCTCAGTGTCAAAGTGCCCCAAGACTCAATCCCCAGTACCAAAATAAATGCAAAGACTTGAATAAACAGCTCTACAAAAGGCCTAGAAGTACATGAAAAGATATTCACCATGTTTACTCATCAGGAAAAAGCAAATGAAAACCACAATGAGATGCAATTACACACCCATTAGAAAGATTATAATAAGTTTTTATCCTCTGATTCTGGGGATTGAAACTAAGAGTGCTTTACTACTGAGCTACATCCCAGTTCTATTTGTTTATTCATTCATTCATTCACTCATTCATTCATTTTTTTAAATAGAGAGAGAGGAGGGAGAAAGAGAAAGAATTTTTTTTAATATTTATTATTTAGTTTTTGGCAGACACAACATATTTGTTTGTATATGGTGCTGAGGATCGATCCCAGGCCGCACACATGCCAGGCGAGCACTTGAGCCACATCCCCAGCCCTCATTCATTCATTTTTAACTTGAGACGGTGTTTCACTAAGTGACTAAGTATCTCACTAAGTGGCTGAGGCTGATGTCAAACTCTCCATCCTCCTGCCTTAGCCTCACAAGTTACTGGGATTTCAGGTGGGTACCACCATGCCTGACAATAATTTTTTTTAAATAAAGAGAATAAACAGTATAGGTGAAGATGTAGATAAAATGAGACTCTCACACATCGCTATTTGGAATATAAAAATGATACGAATGCTATGAAGAACAATTTGGCAGTTCCTCAAACTGTTAAGCACTGAATTATGATATGACCTCAGAATTCTATTCTTATATACATATCCAAAAAATTGAAAACTCAAATAAGTATTTGCATATACATGATCTGTGCTCCATTAGCACTATTTAAAATAACTAGAAAGGAGAAGCAGCCCAAATATCCATCAGTAAGTGTATGGATAAACAAATTGTAATTATCTGTACAATAATGTATTAAGTCATAAACAGAAATTATATGCTAATACATTCTACAATTTGAGAAATCTGGAAAATATGCTAAGTGAAAGAAGTCAGACATATCACATACTATATTATTCCATATATATTAAGTATTAAAAATAAGTATAAACTGAAAAAGCAGATTAATGGCTGCCAAGGACTTTGGCAAGTGCAAGACAAAATTGATACAAACAATGTGGCTTACACAACTGGGAAGCTAAGCTTTCACACAGATTATCCAACCCTCCACCATCCACCTGGGGTAAGGTGAGCTTCAACATTATCCACAAAGAAGGCCAAGGACCAAATCCTCCTATATTTTGAGTGTATAAGATTACATATTTCACCAGCTAATTTGTCATATGTATTTTTTCTTCAAACACAATCCAAACACAACATTTATGTGCCTGAGTTCTGAATATCAGAATTGCTGAGGGATAAGACATTTTCATGAATCGTTTAAAAAAATATTTATTTGTTCTTCCTGGAAATAATTATTGGCACTTTTTGCTTTGCCATGACAGATTTTTTTTAAGACAGTAGTATAACCTGGTGTCTTTTTGCATATATATCCCCAGTAAGAGAGTTAAAAAAAGAAAATGAAATCAGGGAACACAAGATGGTGTTCTTCCACAGTGTGACATGGCTGTCATTTTTATCAGTTATTGCTACATGAAAACCCACACCCTAACTTAATGGCTAAAAAGAGCACCCACATACTTAGCCAACTTTTGCTATTCAGGCTGTGTTCTGCTGAGAAGTTCTTATTTGCAGATTAACTCAGCTGATGAGTTGGCTAAGGGCTGGTGACTTCATCTAGGATGGCTTGTCTGCTCCACTTGGTCTACTATCCTCCACAAGCTAGCCCAGGCTTCTGCCCATGGCAACTGACACAATGTTCAGAGAAAGAGCCAAAGTATGCAAGGCTTCCTGAGGCCTGGGCTATTATTTGTGCAGTGTTTCTTCTGCTGTGTGTTGTTGGTCTAAGAAAACCACAAATCTTGCCCAGATTTAAGAAATGAGGAAGTAGTCAACTCAAGGAAGGAGCTGTGAACATGCATAATAATGGGATTCAAAGATAAGGAACAGAATAATCATGATATTTTTGGAAACCATCTCTTATCTCACTAATAAAATTCCCTCTCAAAGAAGGAGGTGCTCAATGTAGATCCACAAAGGCCCCAGAGGAATTTCTGAGCAGACAATCTTCCTTTACATCTTCACAAAATTATCATTTTAATAGACCAAATACATTTTTACAAAATCACCATTTACTAAGTTAAAAAGCAAATGGTCAGGACAATATGTTTTTATAAAAAAATATATATGTTCTTTGCCTACTTTTAAAGCGAACTGGACTAAATGAAATAACCATACAGAAATCTGTATCTTCAAAGATAAATGAAAATCTGGACAATTCTCAAGTTAATAAAGGAGAAATGGGCCAAAACCAAAATTAATCCCTTTTTTTCATCATCTTGACTGAACATATTTTCTCTGTGCCCTGGTTGCTACCCATTGTTCTTGCCAATATTAGCTAAGCGAGTATAGAATTTAACCACATGTTTTAAATTATTTTGTATATTGGAAAAAATAAATCCACATGATTTCATTGAACTAAATGATGACAGAAAAATGACTCCTATAGTCACCTTTTTGAGTGGGAGTTGATGGAGGAGACACAACAATGTGATTTATTCAAAATATGGTTCTGAGTTATTTTTCTGAAACCCTGTTATTAAAAGCCAAACTAATCAGCTCAACTCACCTTTCAGAGATTAGTTAGAGAGGTTGGATAGAATAAAACTTGAAGAATGAGACGAGAAAACTAAAGATTCTATTTCAAATTTTTAAATTACCTTCTGTATTTTATGACTTCACATTTTGTTTCTGGGTTAAAATAGAAAGCCTAAGAAAAATTGATTAAATGATGTCATAAATTTTCCTGAAGTACAATGGAATTTTTGACATTTTCATAGAAACTTATGCTTTACAAAGCATTTTGACTTATCTTTCTTTATATGATCACTCTTAATATTCCTTTAAGGTTAACATGATTGTGACTTTTATGTAAAATGGGGAAATGAAGTACAAGGGTAAAAACTTTTATAGGGTGATTCATGGGGAATTTGAACTTGAACCTAGATTTCCATCTAGTTTATCATCACATCATAAAGCTCCTGAGTTGGAATTTCTAATTATCATAATTGTATAATGTGATATAATGTAATGTGATAGATTATTTGTATATATTGTTACACTTTACAAACTCTTCAAAGACAAGGACTGAATCATACCTTTCTCTATCTCAAAACTTCATACATCATTTTGCACATAATATAGACATAACAGATACTCTATATATAAGCAAAGTGCAACAAAGGTCTAACATTACATAAATGACTTGATAGATTTTTACTATAATTTTACTATAATTACAATACTAGGAATTAAACCCAAGGATGCTCTATCACAGTGCTGTTTTTCCAACTATTATTTTATTTTTTGAATAGAGCCTGAGTTGCCCAGGCTCTGCTCAAACTTGTGATTCTGAAAAAATAAAAAATATGGATACCTGCTTATACTATTGTTCAAACTTCCATTTTGAATGCTTATTTTTTTTTCTTTTTTATTTGAGCTTTTCCATAACAATTAGAAAAGAAATTAGAAAAGATGATTAAATGATTTATAGTAAAATGTTTATCAAATAAAAGTTTATTAAAATGTCATTTTAATTACAGATGAAATGACTTGGATAATTAGTCTCCTCTTGATCATGCAGTTTGATGGATTTGGATCCAATGGGGTGGGGATAAGAAGACACATCTTTAATGAAACACAGATATTACTTTGCTCACTATTTTTCTCTGGGCCAAAAGTCACATGCTGCCATAAAGAAACACTTTAAAAGAAAATATTTTCTAATTCTGAATGACTCACATGAAATAAAATTTGGTTTTCTACAAATTTGAAATGGTGAGGGTATCAGGTTCCATCATCATTTTCTTGTCATAAGATTGTATTAAAAATTTAACTACATGAAAGAAGATGTTAGTTGGCCTTGCGTTGTGTAAAAACATCAGCTAACCTTTTAAAAAACTGATATTGGAAATATTCTGTGAGTTCATTTGATGAAATTGAAAAGAATCTCAAGAACCCTCTAATTCTCTCCAAAATAAAATTATGCTATCATTTTGCCATTGAGAGTTTGAATGGACTTTTCCATTTCCTTTTCTTTTTCATCATACTGCATTGTCCCTCATGGCCCTTGTGAGATGATTTTCTTAAGCAACTTAATCAGCTTATGCATGTATTTTTTTTTAAAAAAGAGAGAGTGAAAGAGAGAGAGAGAGGGAATTTTAATATATATATAGTTTTTGGCGGACACAACATCTTTGTTTGTATATGTTGCTGAGGATCGAACACAGGCTGCACACATGCCAGGCAAGCACACTACCAATTGAGCCACATTCCCAGCCCCATGCATGTATTTTTCAAGCATAAAAAATGGCATAAAGTTGGCTGTGGTGGCACACTCCTGTAATCCCAGTGGCTCAGGAGGCTGAGGCAGGAGGATCACTAGTTCAAAGCCAGCCTCAGGAACTTAGCAAGGCCCTAAGTAACCCAGCAAGACCTAGTCTCTAAATTATACACACACACACACACACACACACACACACACACACACACACAAAGGGCTGAGGATGTGGCTCAGTAGTATAGTTCCCTGGGGTTCATCCCCCAAGTACCAAAAAAAAAAATGCCATCAATTTAAAGATTGAACCATTATTAATTTTGACCAGTTATCTTCCAACATCAATAAATAAGGATGGATATTTTAAATTGGAATATCACAGATATATCTATATACCACACAATACTGAATAACTAAGAGTATATTATAAAGGGATTTTTCTCTTTGTAAACAAAAGACTTGCTGTATACATGTTTTTAGGCAAATAGGCCAAAGTTTGAATACCAGCTTTTCCACATTTTAGCCAAATTCTTATTAGCTAGCCAGTTTTGACACCTCTATATCTCAGTCTCTCCATCTGAAAAATGAAGATAAAACTATCAAATTCTAGGATTCTTATGTGTAGTAATATATATGATTCAATTTCAATTTTAGAATAAATTATATATAAAATTATAAAAACTGGGGAAACTTGTATATTAGGTTTGGAAGAGAAGCAGTATTTATGTTCTAGATCAGCATTATCCAATAGTAGTCACTAGTCACAAGTGACTATTCACACTTTAAGTAAAATTAGACTAAATAAAATTCAAAATTCAATTCCTCAGTCACACTACATTTCAAGCACACAATATCCAGGTGAAGTTAGAGATTGCTGTATTAGACAGTGAATAAGAATATTCCATTGTTGCAAATCTTCTGATGGGCATCATTATTTCAGGCCAGCTAGGGAACAAACCAAATTAAATGCTAAATCATTTTTTAACTAATACTGGTATATCTCTCCATGAAGTCTGGGTATTTGATCATATTTGTCTCTTCCATTCTATAAGCACTCCATCAGACAATGTTTTTAATTTATTTCACTCAGTGAGAATGAGGATTTGCAATTCAATGCTATTAGTTTCTTTCAATAGAAAACCAGTGTCTAAATTTAAATACCCAAAATCACCCATCCATGCTGACTTACCAAAAGGCAGAACAAAACCAATGAAAAGATCCACTCAAAAGTATCTTTAAATTTTTACTATGATTTAGTTTTCAAAATGAAATAATATTGAACATTTTCCCAAAAATCTTAATAAAATTTATTAGTACTTAATAGCATGGCTTTCTCATTCTCAGTGTTTTGGATGAATCTGTGCAAATTTTTTCCCAGTTGTCTAAAATACCCTACTCTATACACTGCCTTTTAGCTCAAAAACTCCCCTTTCTTCTTCAAAATTCAATTCAATTGGCCAACAGGATGGTAGAAAGGAAGGTTCTACACTCATATCCCCTAAAGCAACAATGATTTTCACAGCCACCAACAGAAAATGTATTTTTAGAAAGAATTTTGAGAATCTGGCAGGAAGTGAAAAAATCCTAGTGACACAAGACTAAAAATGCCTGTTTTGAGAAGGCAGATCTTTACTCAGGTAGCAGACCCAGAATCAGTCCTACCTCCTGTGGTATTAGATATAGCTCTGTTTGGCCTTCATCTTCCCACCAGGATCATGTGGGACCAAAGGTGAGTCATTCCCCTTCTTCCCATGCCCTAGGTAATAGGGCTGCCAAATTTGATTCCAGCTGAGGACCCTAAAATGAGTTGTGATCTATCACTCTCTGCTCCCAGCCATATGGGAACATTCCTGCCTGCATAGAGACCCACGAGGAGACACATTTGTCCATGACCTTGGAAGCCAATTTGCCTAGATCCTGAAAGAGCCCTGCAAACTTCCAGCCCCTCTCAGCTGCAGGCTAGGGATCCACCATAAGACATGCCCATTTCATGCCCCTGGATTCTGCTTGCTGTCTCAGTCAGATTGCAGATCCTAAAGCAACACTAGAAAACAGATCCCCGGATCCCAGCAAGAAGCACCATGTACCATGTACCTGGAAGTAGACTTATAGACTACAGTCTCAACTATAAGCACAGAAGTATCCTTCTGACTCTCTTCTGGTGTTGCCTCCCCAAAACCCACCTAATAACCTGGTGAGAGACTTCCCTAGTACCTGATAGGAGACATAACTTTCTGTGAACCCAGCAGAGCAAATGTGCTGTCCAGAGAAGATTCAGAGACACAGTGAAAAAAAATATAAAATATCTTTACTATTACATCCATGAGTTGAGCTTATTAAACATCACATATGTTATTAAGTATGCCTATGTGCATACATGCATACACATAGACATACACACTCATGCACACTCAGAGTTGGCCCCCATACTGATGAGCTGCACAACTACATATTCAACAGATTAAACTATTACACTATTACCCACTATTTACACAGCATTACATTGTGTTAGGCATTATAAGTGTATGCATTTGTGTATGTTCTATCCAAATACCACACCATTACATGTAGAGGATTTAAGGGTCCTGAATCCAAATCACCAGCAGATACCAAGGAACAACTGTATATATTCAAAATACTGGAAAGATACAATTATATTGTTGCCACAAATTTCCTCCAGAAAATAATTACATTTTATGTATGCACAAATATGCCACAATGAAACCCACAATTCTGGAAAAACAATATGCAACAATAAAAAGTACATATCAAGAATTTTTCTAAAAAGTAGGCATGTGAGAATTATTATGTGATGCATCTCTTTCAATAAAGATCTTATGCAATTATTCCTAAATAGCATCAACTTAATTCTATAACATCCAAAAAAGATGTGCATAGGCATTGTTGTATACCTGAAAAGAATAATAATTCTGAGGCTACCAAAACCAAATCTTAGGCAGAAAAAAAATCTGTCCTAATTTATGCCTTCATCTTATCTCTGCTAAACCACTAGAGTCCATACAACTGATAGATCTCTATCAAGTTCTATACTCTTTCTTGCTGGCAGTGTGGTCTTGGGCAACTTAGCTTTTCCAAGCCTAAACGTTATTTATAAGATAGGGTTAAGGCACTTCTATTTATCTCTAAGGATTGTTGTGAAGATTAAATATTATTTAAGAATCAGTATTGCTGGGTGTGGTGGCACATGCCTATAATCCCAATGGCTCTGGAGGCTGAGGCAGGAGGATCATGAGTTCAAAGCCAGCCTCAGCAAAAAGTTAGGCACTAAGTAACTCAGTGAGACCCTGTCTCTAAATAAAATACAAAATATGGCTGGGAATGTGGCTCAATAGGGGAGTACAGCTGAGTTCAATCCCAGGTAACCCTGTCCAAAAAAAAAAAAAAAAAGAAAAAGAAAGAAAAAATATTGTTTGAAAAGTTAACTCAATGTTAATATGATTAATATAAGCATCTAATATAAATATCTAATCTTAATATTTACTGAATTAGTATAAATACTTAATTTTTACAATCAATACATTACGATTAATGATTGATATATGGTACCTGTTACTGTAAGAAATTCCTAATTTACCTCCTTACTACTAATCTAACGACTGGCTAGTCTCACTGTGACAAAGTAATTTTTTTCCAAAATAAGAGTTTAGTCTTTCCTCTGGTCCTCTAAGGGTCAGCTTACTTATCATCTCTCCCACAAAGTCATACTACTTCTTTTCATAATGTGACAGATAATCCTTTTCTGTCTGTAAAATCCTCTGTTGCCCTTTGTATAATATTTATCTGTTATAGGTAATTGCCCTTACTTGATAGTGGTATATAAAATGAGAGACACTAGCACATACAAAATGCTTCCAATGTGAAAGGTAGTGTTCAGTATTTCTAATTACTTTTTCCAGTTACTCCTTAACAGGTTAAGAAATAGATGCTAAATGTCTTGATCAAGGACATTGGGTGAGTAAGGTAGGAAGTCACTACATAAGCCCAATCTTCATACTTCAAAGACCATATTTCAATTCCTATGTCTTGAACTTCTTTATATTCCCAGAACCTGCTACAGGATTTTAAATATTTGAGGAAATAAATTAAAAAAATAAAAACACACACTTGACTACTTGATGTAGTCAAGTGTATGTATCATTATGTCAAAATAAACATCACTATTATATATATAACTGTAATGCACTGAAAACAACTTTAAAACAGAAATTACTGCCAACATAATTGGGAAGAGGAGAAACACAGCTCCCCTCTTTTTCAGATAAAAGAATGATCCGTTAATAAACAATGACAAATAACAGAGAAATACAGAAAGGAAAAAAAAATCTACCTGTGCTCTCTGGAGACTAAACAAAACAGTGAATTTTTAAAGGTTATCAAAACTTGGGTGAAGAAACTAAAAGGAGTTTTCAATGTCTACTCCCATGGCCTGAGGACAAACTGCAGTCATGATGTAATAAAATGTATTAGGGTGGCTAATACTCTGAGAAAAGCCTTCCATCTTGGTCAGCTGAGGAGCAGAGCAATGGAGTCTGGGAAATCCAGTCACCAGAAAGTGAGGGGCTAACCTCAGATGGTAGAAATCTAAAGAAGAAGGGTTCCAGATAATGGGTAAGAACTCTAAAATACATGTGCTGGATCCACTCAACGGTTCCCATAAAACTAAAAAACCTAGTCTGAGATCTAAATTTTCACCACAGTTGAGATAGGCTTTCTAGTCTGAGTGTAGCCAAGTTAAGTGCCTGCTAATGAATATTCTTTAGAGAATTAAAACAGAATATAAAGTCCCAACATATAAACACACAATGTGCAGGACATAATCCAAAATTACTCAAAGAATGAGGAACCAAGAACATGTGAGCCATTCTTATAGGAAAAGACAAACATCAGATGTCAATCACCAAATGACCCCAACCTTGGGGTGATCAGAAAATGACTTTAAAGAAGCTGTTATAATGCTCTATAAGATGAGATAAAAAATGCTTTAATGAATCAGAAGAAAGGACAGACATCTCAGCAAAGAAACAAAATGGAGAATGAATGTAAACACGTGAAATGTAATTCATAGAAAAAGCTTAAAATCATAAATGGAAATATCAAAAGCAGTATTCAGTAAACTTAAAAATTAATCAATACATAATTTTTTTCCAATCTAAATAAGAGTGAAAAATAATGCAGAAAGCCTCAAGAACTACTGAGTAAAATCTTGAAATCTCTAGAATATTTTTTAGTCCAGAAAAAAGAGACTTTAGAAGAAAAAACTATTTAAAGAAAGAACAGCTGAAAACATCCAAATATGGTAAAAGAAAAAAACAGTGATTTCCACAGATTCAAGAACCTCAGGAAACACTAAACAATGTAAGTATGAAGAAAAACACATCTAGCATGACATAGTCAAACTGCTGAAACCAAACATAAAGAGAAAAAAACTAAGGTCAACCAGAAAATAAGCATATAGTGGAAAAAAGAACAAGGAACACAGCATAATTTGGCTGAAAGAAAGCTGTCATCCTCGAATTCTATGTCCTTTAAGAATGAAGGTGAAAAGGCTACTGTGGTGTAAAATAAACTAAGGGAATTCACAAACATATTGACACTAAAAGATAAGCTTGCTAAAAGGGCATTTTTTTTTTCAGACTGAATGGATTTAATTGCAGAGATAAACACAGACCTTTAAGAAAGAATGAAAAGTGCCACCAAAGAATAAACATTTGGTAAATTTTTAAAATGAATTTTAATGTTTTTAAAATACCCAAAAATACTTCATGCAAAAGCTGCAGTTACCAATGAGCAGAAAAGAGAGATCCTACTCCCTCTCTGTTTCAGGTATTTTTCCAAACTTCAGCAACATTCACTAGTTTCTCCTCTACAGTTCAAGTTCTCATCTAGTTCCAGTTACAATATAAGTTACTCTACAGGTCTATTCAGGTCTTTCTACTGCTATTTACACCTAGTATCTCAGCATCTCTTGTTGGTTCCCACAATCTTATTAGCATTTCCTACATCACTTCTTTATTAAAATACTTTCAGTTGAATTAGCTGGGTGTTATTTGCCATAATTTAAGTATTAGTCATTAAATATTTATAGTACATATCACACACACACACACACACACACACACACACACACACACTATACTTTGTCACTGTCATTAGGTATCTTATGCTCCAATTGGGCAGTGGAAGCCTCTTCAAGTCAGTTCCTGTATCTTTTTAGCACATTATAATGAGTTTTTTAGTTTTGCTGTCTCTGACAAATAATGTATTTTTGATTCACTGTTTTTTTTCTTTGAACTAATATTGAATTTGGCCATTTCTCCCAGGGGCTTGGATTTAACATAAGTAAAGAATCCTGGGGAAGGAACAGATTTTGTTAGGAGAGACTACATGAGCTCAGGTAAAAACCAATTCCAGAATCTCAAGATCAAAAAGTAACAATGACTTATATTTGACAATGGCTACATATCTGACATCAGAATTCTTGTTAAATAGGGCTTACTTAAAATTCTATTAATAATTAAGCATGTATCTGGGTCTTTTTTAATATAAGGTTTCGAGTGACAAAGGAAGTATGGTAGTTACTTTTACCCACACTCTTTGAGGTTTTGTAATAAACTCACCCACTGCTTGGCAGAGGCTTCTTATGTTTCTTAAAATTAGAACAGTTGAGACTTAGTGACCCCAGACTACCCCTTGCAGCACTTTAATATATTGTCTTACAAATTTTTATACTATTTTTTACCTAAGAGGTTTCTTATTTTTAGGTTTTTTACTTCATATTATATCCTTTCTATTTACTTTTAATCCTTATAGAATACAATGTATGAGATAAACATAATTATTAAATTATGAGAAAAATAAAGGTCTTTAATTGCCAAAGAGATTCTTATCCTGTGAGGTAAATTTATGACTTATATGAAAACTATTTTGCTAATTTCTTTTAATGGATTGTTTAAATTTAAAATTCCCAAGTAACAAGGATATAAATATCATTAGTGGTGAGAAGAGAATGTGAAAAATGACTTTTCAATATACCAGAAGAAGAATAGATGTTTTTTGTCAAAAAATAACTTATCATAAATTTATCAACTTAAAATAACATCTATTTATTGGCTCACAATTCTGAAGGTCAGAAGTCCAAGATAACATGGCAACATTTTCTGCTCATGGTATCTTTCCAGTGAAATGAAGCTGTCAGTCAGGTTGAGTTCTTGTATGAAGGTTTAGGAGAAATTCCAAATCTGAACCTATCTTGTAAGCAGAATTGAATTCCTTGAAGTTGGAGAATGTACATTTTTCATTTCCCTGCTTACTGCACATTAGGGATGACTCAACTGTTGGAGGCTGCCCTCATGCATCCTGTCATGTATCCTCATGTGGTACATTCAACCTTCAAGCCAGCAATGGTACTTCAAATCAATTCTTGTGCTTTGAATTTATAAGTTCCTTCACTTTTGATCTGCACATGCATATTTGTAAAAAATGTATGATTCAGTCAGGTCCATCCCGACAATCTCTAACTTCAGGTCACTTTGGAGCTTTAATTATATTTTCCAACCCCTTTTTGCATTGGAAGGTAATGATTTTAGCTCATGCTGCTATAGCAAAGTGTCTTAGATTGGGTGGCTTAAAAACAGCAGAAATGTATTTTTCATTGTTATGGAGCTTGTGAATTTCAAGTCAAGGTACAAGAAGATTGGATGTCTAGGGAGATACTACTTTCCTCATTCATGACAACGCTTGTAACCTAATCAGCCTCCCCAAATGATACCAATGCTATCAAATAAAGGGTTAAGACTTCAACCTATGAATTTTGGGGCAACTAAAATGCACATGCCATAGTAATCACGAAAGTGACATTTCATCACATTCAGAAGTTCCTTTCACAGAAGAGGGAGATTATACAGGGGTGACTATCATTTGGGATGATCTTGGAATTCTTCCTCCTATACAAGTGTTCTTAAAACTATGAAATAATCATTTTATTTTAAATAAAAACAGTATATACAATGTTTATGAAATTATTATTTAGATTTGGGTAAATAACTTTCATGTAATAAAATATTGCCTTAAGAATAAAAATTCTTAAAAATGGTCCCAAATTTTAAGAAAAAATTGAGGTACTAAAAAAGGATACTATAAAACAAGACTGTTCTAAAACCAGAAGGGTATCCATGGAGATTGGCATATTGATGAGAAAAGCCATTCAAATCAAAGTTGGAAGTCCATGCATTGATTGCCAAAATTAACAAAATAAGATTGGAGTCCATTAGCTTATTAATTAATCAAAGTCCATTGTGTTTCAAAAGATTAAAATTGAGCTGTTGTAATGCGAATTTCGAGAGTCCTTTCCCATGACAAGATTAGAAGACAAAGCTAAGGAAAATGTCTGGAATTCTGATTGGATCAAGAGGGGGTCTCTGAAAATAGTTTCAGGGTAAATTGAATGCTACCACCTGCATTTCTTTTACTATGACCTGATGGTGCTTGACAATGACAGGGTTAGCCTAGGACAGTACAAAAGGAAATTAAAAATATCAGTGTCACAGATTTGTGGCTTCAAGAGGCCAATCTAAGCCTTCAAGAATCATCAGTGTGAGACTGAGGTGCTGTTCTGGAAAATCTTAGGTCAAAATTGCATAGTGTAACATTATAAATACTCTTTGATTATTTATTTCCTTATTGCCTATGTACTCATTTCTTTCCCTCAAAAGTGGAAATAGCACACCTTTCGTTTTGGATGCCTTCCTGAGTGGCTGGAAATTTTAGCTCTGTGCTCAGTAACCACAAGAAGCAAATATCCTCATTAACCACTCAATCTGATTATTAACCTCTATAAACAAACACTGGTTGCAAAGTTGATTTCCCCCTAAGAAAGGGAAAAAGAAATCAATAATGACTTAGATTCTATTTGTAAACTAAAATGTTCAAGCTTCTGAATAAAACATGTCACAAACAATATAACTGTGTTTGTTAAAAACAAAACAAAACAAAAAACTTATTGGGAAGGCTTTCAAAAAGATCCAAGAATTGCTTTTGATGGACTTTGACATTCTTGAGATGACAATAAATTTCAGCCAGAACCTGAAGCAAAAATAAATAAATAAATAAACAACAGAAAGAAAGAAAATGTTGCCTGGAAACCTATTGAGTATAATCATAAAATGATAGATGCATCTACAAGATTTTACATATAATAGAAACCAAGGACATTTAATGCTTATATTTCTATGGACTATGTGTCAGTACTCAGCTCAAGCTTCTACTCTTCAGGTAGCAATTTGAGTAAATGAAATATCCTCAGTATGTATTCCTCAATTTGTCTGGAAAATAAATACAGTACTGCTTACTCTATGTTATTACCATCATGATAAACAGAGAATACAGATAAAACATTTAGAAAATACTCACCATCTAAGTCTGGATATTTCTTATTATTGTTGTTCTTGTTCTTGCTGTTATCTAGTCTATCTTTGAAATCTCATGATATTTAACATCCATCCCAGGATGTAGAGATCTAGAAGCAATGTAAGACTAATATTCAAGTGCTGACTTCTAGGGCACCCAAAGTGAGCTGCACGTGAAGAATAAATAATAGTCCCAAGAAACCCTGACTGCAGGAAAAAAGAAGATATGAGAACAGTATCGCCTGAGGTAGACACAACTGGATGGCAATGACAAGCTCAGCTAGAAGAGTTGATAATTTTACAAATGTCAAATGCAGGAAGATGAGAGCCTTGGAAACCTGTAGACTCTACAGCAGCTGGGAGTTTCTATACTTGTTAGGATTGTTCTCTACTGATACCAATAAGCATTTGTAGAAAAGACTGAGATATATCCTGAGATAGTTTAATTTTGGTGTAAACATGAAGTCAGGGATGACATGAGACTGTTCTCTTAATCTATCTTCTTTTGTTATTAAAAAAAAACATGTGGAACAGGAGGAAGAGTAATTATCATTTATCTGTGGTGGTTAAAATTTATCAGAAACAGTCATCAGAAATACATCTGGTATACATATGTATTGGAATTATTTGAGGAGAAATTTTAAATAAATATGATTAATACATTGAAGGCTCTAATGAAGGAATGGAGCACATGCAAGATCAGACTGATCATTTTAGTAAAATTATGGAATTTAAAAGGGTTCAAATTGTAAAAAGAAAAGCTGAAACCAGTTCAATTTAGCAAAGGTTACTTGAGCAAGGAAAATATTCTAAGAAGTTACACATCTTAACACAGGTTATATTTATAGGAAGAGAAAAGAAAGTAACATACAGAGACAACATTTATAAAAACAATTAGCACTTTCCTTCTGTGGACATACTCTGGTAAGTTGATATCTGTGTTTGGTTGTAACTCAACTGCTGTGACTGCCCTGGCTATAAAGGTCACCTTTAAGATATATTGGAATTTGTTCTAATCCAAGGTGCAATTTTCCATGTATGCAGGTTGTTTGGGGCCAAAATTAGTAGTCAAATACAAATACTGGTTTAGGCTGAATTGCTTCAGGACAACAAGAAAGAGGAAAGCACATAACAGAAATTAAAAAAAAAAAAATGTCCAACAGCTCAGTAGAGGACTCAATGTCACTGAGAAAAGAATCATTGAGCTTAAAGACAGGTCAAATTGAAATGCAGACAAAAATAAAAGAAAAAAAAATAGTACCATTTAATAGAGGTAGAACTACTTCAAACATTCTAATATATGCATAATTGAAATCCTCCATAGAGAAGAGAAGGATAATAACACAGAGGAAATAGTTGAACAAATAATGATAATTTTAAAGTTAATGGCAGACAATAAGAAGCTCAGAGGATATCACATAATTATGATAAAACTTAAAAAAATTAATTATCTCTAGGCATACTTAAACTTCTGGGAAAAAAGTATTGAGAGCAACAAGTGAGAGAGAAAAACATATACAGAGGAACAAAGATAAAAGTATGCATGGTTGGCATGTTATCAGCAATTATGTAAAGCAGAAGGCAGTAGAATAACACCTTTAACTACTGGAAGAAAACAAAAGAAAACAAACCTGTTACCCAATAATTTTATACCAACAAAAACATCTTTAAAAATGAAAGACATTCTCAACATAAAAAAACTCAGTGAATTAAAGTTTTATACTTAGTTTCTCAACTAGAAAGAAGAGTAAATATAAAACTATTCAGAAAGAAACCAAAAAGCCTTGAAATGGAATAAATTTTGATTTTAAGACAATTTAAAATTCTAAAACATAATTGCCGAATGCAAAAAGTAATATTAATACACTATGTATCTTAACATATGTAAAAGTGAAGCCATAAGGCAGGGTGGAGGAAGGGAATTTGTGAATGCTGATGTGAAATTCTTTCAGAACACTTGAAGCAAGATACTACTATTTGAAGATAGACTCTAATTTAAGACATATATTGTAATCCTTAAAGAATAGATTTGTTATTTGAAAAAAGGTAAATGAATGTATGTATGTAAACATTGCTCTAAAGAATGAATGGATAAGAATATTTGGCAGCTTTAAGTCTATCTATCAAATATTGGAAGCATAGCTGATGTCCTAAAAGAACTGATACACACACTGTGATACATCCACATAATGGAATATATGACATACTACTCAGCAACAAAAGGTTCAATTATTGTAATTGCTTTTGTTTCAAGCATTGAAATCCATTCCTTTCAAAAAGGCCCTAAATTTTACATATCTACAAAAAGAACAAATTATTTATACTGCCTTTTCTTTACTATATTTCATTCATCAAAAAATATAAATATTTTGGTCTTGACATTTTTTTTATTTTTCTGAACTTATTTTGATATGTGATTTTACAATGAGTATGATATTGCTTGTAAATGTTATATTTGAAGGGTATAAAGTCCTTGGATAAAACTCAAAGATGTTGTGGCTTGAAGAGGGAGGGATATTAGCCAAACATCAAACCTCCCTCAGTCAATCCTTTCCCAGTAACAATGGGCCCCGAGGGAAAAAGCTAATTTTCATCCCTTCCTGGGTTCATTCACCCCCTCCCAACCAAAAAGGGTTCTAAAGTTGGACTTTTACCCTTTCTCATTGTTGATGAGTCCTAGAAGGAGAAAAGCAAATAGTGAAGCTCTGGGTAACAACAGGTTACTTAAAGGTTACTTAAAACTACTTAAAGGTAGTTTTCACTTGACACACTTGCTGCTGAAGACACTGAGAAAGGAAGATGAAAGGCTGGGGATATACCTCAGCTGGTAGAGTACTTGCCTTTCATGCATAGGCTCTGGGTTCAATCCCCAGCACCATGGAGCTTGGGGGTGGGAGGAATGTGAGCTGAAAATACTGAGTTCTGAGCTTTTCCCAGTGACAGTGAGTGAAGGGCTTTTTACAACTTCTTTCCTGACTCTCCAAACCAACATGTCCTGCTTCAGTTTCAAATAATTAAGCCACACTCATTGTAAAGAAGAAAATTCTGACTCTTTCTATAACCAGTGCCCATTTTTTTGTGTGTGAAGAAAATAAGCCCTTTCTATACCTGATCCTTTTGGAGTCTGATTCCATCCTGATTATTGGTGTTTTGCTTACAATAATTATACCATGTTTTTCTTAAAATAATTATACATATAAATATATTTATTATGTTATACTACTTACATGTAGCAAATAACTAGAGCTTAATTTAGGGGGAAAGAGATTTTCTTTTATATTATTTATTTTATCTTTCATTGGTCCAATTCTTATTAATATGACTAACATAAGAAGACAATAGATACTATGGAATCATGATTTCACTAGTAGAAAAAATCTTCAATATTCCAAAAGAATTTTAAGACTTATGATTGCTTTAAGAATATGAATTTCTAAAAAACTTTAAGAGCATTTAAACTTACCAAACATAATTGCTTTATTTATAAACAGGGAGACTTGAGCCCATGCAGATGGTGTCAGAGAATTACTATAGCCCAGGCCTTTTGATTCCTAAATCAAAAAAGCATTTTCCCCAGTTCCTCTTGCTTTCTTTCATAAAGTAAATTACCTGTACCTAGTGCACATGTGGACAAAAAGGTCTTAATTCCACAATCCCTAATTTCCTAGAGACATGACAGTGAATTCCTTATGATGATGCATTTTCTTTAATATTGCTATTAAGACCAATTTTTGCATCAAGTACATATATTTTCTGAAAGAAATAACAAAGTAACTCTTAGAAAGAATACATAGTTTTCATCCTTTCACAGTCAAGTATCCATATTTCATAAAAAGCTAATCTCATGTTAACTATTATGTACTAACCCATGACTTTAAGAATAGCTAGAAATCACATCTTCCTTCTGCTTAAAGGCAGTTTAAAGGTAGTTTTCACTTGACACACTTGCTGCTGAAGACACTTCCAAGACTTCACATATGTTAATTAGAGCAATCAAGGCTCATAAAGCCTAGAATTTTGCAACTTTCCAGAGAGACTCTGGGAATACAATACCTTTCATTTCAGTGGACCTGTTAAATTCAATTATGCATCCCTCTTTCTTTTTTGGCAGTATCTGCAAAGTTAGAAAAATGCAAACAGAAAACTGAAAGATTTAAACTTTACTATTAACAAGAGAAACAAACTCTTACCATTATGAGCACTTCTATTGGCAAAAGTTTGAGGTTTTTATTTGTGAAAAGATAGTAATTTCTAGATTCAAAAGACAGCCATTACCAGGATACAACATAGATATTATGGATGCAGCTGCACACATTTTAAAAAATCAAATTTTAAATCTACCTTTAATTTTCTGCATGGTAATATGCAAACTTTTATTATAATTACTTCATTTTTAATTGGAAAAAAAGAACACCTATAAGCTCCTTGCTTAGCACCTGAATGAATAGCCTGCATTTTAAGGAAAAAGTTTCCCTTTCCTGCCCTAGGGCATTTCTGAGAAAGGCTCACCACTCCCTCCTACCAGACCAATCCCTAACCATCCACATTAGGACCCTCCTGGATCTGATTTCAGAGCCTCCCTCATAAAAGTCCCAGAACCAAGTCTATTTTGCTTCTCTCCACCATAGAGAGATGCCTTTATTTGTTAGTTCTGACAAATAAATTCTTGTGTGTCTCTGTCTGGTCTCCATCTGTCATTTCTCTCTTACCTGTCTCTCGTTCCTCACTTTCTCTTCCACACCCTTCAAGTAGTAAGACTGAGAGAGAAGTAGGACCATATAAAAAATTGAATTTTGACTTAAAAACTGCAGTCAATAGCCCATAAAACCAACTCTGAAAGCCAACCTACTATGTTATTTTTGTTGGAAGTCAAACTGCTATCCTGAGTAATAATCCAGAATTAAAATATAAATTTTGCAATTATTGGGCCCAGGTGGCCAAAACTTGATTAATAACTAACAGTTTCTCAATATTTTGTCCTAACTTATCATTTAAAACTGATGAGTGTGTATGAATGTGTGCATGTTTGTAACTGGTCCACTTTATGCTTTGAATATAGATTTATGTTTGATGAGCTACACTTTTGTTATTGATCATTATAGGATCTCTTTAGACTTTTTTAAAAATTTACTCTTTTATTTTTTTATTTGAGAACACTAAATAGATTTATAAAAGATATTTTCCAAAAATGTGCTTCTTAACAGTAAAAATGGCATTCATAAAGCAGAAAGTTGGGAGCAGGCAAAGATAATGGAAACTACACAAATTCAAATGTTCTAGGTTCCTATTCTAGGTGCCAACAAGCTTGATAAAATTACCCATGTTTTAAGCTTTGTCTTGACTATTTTGTATAATAACTACTATTGTCCTAGCTGATATTTATCTTTCAGTTTATTTCTCTATACAAATGTAATAGAATTGAGCTTATTAATATCAGGAAAATTTAACCACATTCTATTTTGTAAAGCATAGTATTTAACAAAGAAGTTAATAGTCTCAGACTATGCAGGATTTTAGCCACATGCAATGACATTTTTGATAAAAGGCAACCTTCTTGACCTATATAAATCTCAATGGTCTCATCTATAAACAAGGATGAAAAAATATATATTTTATAAAATAAATAACAGTATTAAACAATCCTTACAATATACTCAGACTGGAATATGGCATACAGCATGCTGTTCTATAAATTCTATCTATTAAAACAATTTGTTAGATGAATGACTTTCTTTATAATTGGATGCCAAAATATGTCTATCAAATATTTCTCTTTTATGTTTTTTTTTTTTTTTTTGGAACATGATCTCTTTTTTCAAAGCTGGGGAGAGGGAAAAGTTCTGGAAATTTAACCCAGAGATGCTGTACCAATGAGGTATATATCCAAGTACTTTTATTCTTTTTTTTTTTTTTTGAGACAGGACCTCACTAAATTGCTTAGGGCCTCACTAAGTAGCTGAGACTACTCTTGAAATTGTGATCCTCTTAAGGCCTTCAGAGTAGCTGGGATTACAGTTATGAGTCATCCCACCCAGTTAGTACATGGTTTCTTTAAACATATATGCCATGATTCCTCCCTGAAACAAAACACTAGAATAAAGGGAGTCCAATTTCACTATGGCAGCAGTAAGAGTCCCTGTGCTAGGTAAAGGTGAAGTCACTTATCCCCATCTTCCTGAAGAGTTTCCACAGAACTCACTGAGTTCCTTAAATGTACAAACTTTCTGGGGCTTTTCACTTAAAGTATTTGTCTTATCCATTGGCCTTTTTCCTCTTGCTTGTTGTTATTTTGTTTGCCTGATTTCTTCAATAAGCTATATAAAAAGAGGAAATTTTGTCTTGTTTTCTGCCAAGAAGAATCTAGAATGTGTTAATAGGTTCTCAAAAAATACATTGAAAGACCATTCACCGGGAAATCTAGAATCTCTTAAATTCCACTTCTAAAATTAAAATATTAAATAGGAATAGAAAGTTAAGGCTAGAAAAGAGTAAATATGTCAGGAATATATTTTTTTTCTTCATTTTATCTATAAAGTATTTATTGAAGCCAGTTCCAGTGAGAATATGATTCTTAGGTACAGAAACATGAAATGATACATGATATCACTTTCATTTAATATTATAAAACATCTATCTTGTAATAATAATCTGAAACAGCAATTGAAGTGACACAAAATATTATAAAATGGACTGATAGTTAAAAGATATTCAGATAAGTCTTTGATGTTCAGGAATTTAAATATCATGTCTTCTGCAACTAAAATGTTTTCCAAATAAAAACCTTACAGGGATAAGTGAACTGGAAAGGTTAGCACAATGGGATTCTCAAGATGCCTATTACAATTAATTATGATGACTACTGGCATTTTATTACTTTAATTATTTTTTCCTTTTCATATGCCATTAAACTCTTGCCATGAAACTCTAAATTCCATAAAAAGAGAGACCGTATTTTACCTATTCGACATCTCTTACAGTGTTTTGTAAGAAATGCTAACTAAATCAAATTTGTGTATAATGGATCTCAGAGTACATTTTGTATACTACCACCACTTAAAAATTCACTTTATCTTTCTTCAAAATCTTAATTATGTTGCTGAGACTCATAGATAGTTGCATAGTAAGTTTCATATAATATTATATTGAGACATCTGATCTAACTTAGACTCATTTGGATTTCTTTTCTGGAGAATCTGAGAGACAGTAAATTTGTTTTAAACTGCTAAGGATAAGTAGATTTCTATTTAGAAATATATATCTAATATAGGTATACATCCAAATTATTTACCTGTTCATTTAATAATATACTAATTATACAAGTTTCCATGATAAAATACAAAATATAGGCAAAGGGTAACAATATAACATGTTGAAAGTATGAACCTGTTTATATCTCAAATGCTAATAGGCAAATAAGATATATGAACAGAGATGTAGTAACAAGGAAAAGATTGATATATCCTAAAAGACTTGCATTCAGGTACAGGAGAATGTTATGAGTTGAATAGTGTTCTCTCAACACCAAATAGATAATGTTGAATTCCTAATTCCCAATACTTCAGAATGTGACTTTATTTGGAAATAAAGTCATTGCAGATGTAATTAAGTAAGATGAGGTCATACTACAATAGCGTGAGCCCCTAATCAAATGTAATCAATGTCCTTATAGATAAGATGGTCATGTGATGACACTCACAAATAGTCAAAGCCATATTACAGCAAAGGTGTTGATGGACTTCCATAGCTTCAATCCAAGGAATGCTGGTGATGATGGAAAACCACCAACACCTAGGAAGAGAGGAAGAATTCCCTAAGGGTTTCAGAGAGTGAATGATCCTACCCACACCATGGTTTTGGACTCCCATTTCTAAAACTGTGAGATAATAAACTTACGTTTTTTGAATGACTCAGTGCGAAGTTATTGTTTGTAGCAGTTACAGGAACCTGAGATACAGGGCACTGGAGCCAGATTGCCTGGGTTCTAATCCTGAGTTCACTTATTAATGTCTGGAATGCTTGCCAAGTTTTTGAACCTCACCTACCCTATAGTACTTTGTTGCAATAACACTTGGAAAGTTAACAGTGGGGAATTTTTGTTTAAGTTTCCAGTATAAGAGTGATATTCCCACCATCTGTGAATCCAGTGTCCATTGATACAACACACTGCAAATCATAAATAATAATTTTAAAAATTGTGTCTGTACTGAACATAGACCAACTTTTATTCTTGTCATTATTTCTTAAGCAATAGCTTATGACAACTATTTATACAGTATTTACATTGTATTAGGTATTACAATTAGTCTCAAAATATTATGAAAGAGGATCTGTACAGGTTTATGCAAATACAATGTTATTTTACATAAGGGACTTGATCACTCACAGGTTTGGGGATCTGCAAGAGATGCATACCCACAGCAAGGGTGGTATTAAGCATTGATATGCATCTTTCTCCTTCATCTCCTTGGGCACATCTAGTCCAAGCATTTAGACTGTAGAGTCAGATTTGCCAGCCAAGCTTCAAAAGTTACAGTTTGTGTAATTTGGGGGTATATAATGTCTCTTTCTTTTTTTGCTTTTGTTTTCATATCTGTAAAATGGACAAAATAAGATTTTACAATTCAAATTTTATCACAGGATTCAATAAGATCATATAAAGTGTTAACAGTAACAGTGCTTTGTGTGCTGTGATCACTCTATATATGTTAAATAGAATATTCACTTTGAAATCAAACACTAACATCAAACTTAGGTTTGGCTCTAGTTGAGAAGGAGAGAAGCCCCTCTTCTTCTGGTGTTTAAGGACAGTGGCCTAGATCACCACAGAGTTCATTTTTGTGGTGCATACCTTGCAGAGGAGTCTTGTGTGAATTAGATTTTTACCAGATGTTGGTTGCTCCTCTAGAATCCCCTTTCCTAGCAGCAGTGAAGTCTTCCAAATGCCTACTCAGGAATAAGGCAGGTGCACCCTGCTTTCTGATCCTGACCAGGACTTAACTCTCTGCTGCTGTGTGTATCCCAGCATGTCTCACTGGATAAGCAAGTCTTGCCTCTTAAGATTGGAAAAGGGACAAAAGCATACTGACACTCTTCAGGATGGTAAATGTGACATTCCATCAGCTGTGCAACTAGGCCAAATGAAAGAGGACCAAAAGGAGAGGGCAGACTAAAATACCTTACTTCCCAGGCAAAAGAAGTTGTGGCTTCAAAAGAAGGAGAGGAACTGAGAAGCTTTAGGAAAACAACAGTGACTGTCAGAAGCACCTTGCCTGAAGCATTTTGAAAGTGAGATGATTTTTGATCAAAGACAGCAAGGATGAAGTGAACCTGGAAGAGAGAAACACAAACTGCACTAGTCTCCACAAAGAGTGGCTGTTTCTGAAAACTGAAGCCTTTGTGTGAATGCCACATGCGAAGGATTAGAGTAGGAAGAAAGGTTTTACAGTCCAAGCTGAACTCTCCAATTACTGTCACAACAGGGAATATGTCCTGAGGAAAATATGATTGAAACTCTTTGACCATGATCTGGATGAAATAATTTAGGCTATACCCATTCAATGTATTATGGTATTTTTTATAAGATCAAATTTTAATAAAGTATAATTTGACATCGAAATGTCCCCTACACACACAAGAAAAGGGAAAGAGAATATATCAATAGCTTAACAGACAGTTTAAAACAGGAATATAGAATAAAGTGTACACACCTAGCTGGGTGATTGAATGAATGACAATTGATAAATCTGCAATGTAATGTCATTCTTTCTAATAGCATAATAAAATTCTATTAAATTAAACATTCAAAATTTTTTCTTTAATTCAGTTAAACTGCTAAAATTTTGCTTCAGTTATTGTTCTGAATTTTCTTGAAAGTGATTTTGTTGATGGTTTGGTAGTTACTATCTTCAGAGATTTCTATTTTTTGCCATTCTACCACTATCAGTCCATTTATTTTTTTTTCACATGTATAAATTTGTTAAGGTTACAGAATTTTAGCTGTCTCTAAACTAAAAGCAGGATATAGAGCTTATTTATCTTTTTTGAAAAGTATTTTTATTATCATATAACATACATGACAAAATGAGTATCCTTGAATAAATTTTCATAAAATGAAAGACCCAATGACTAGGATTCAGATTAAAAACCAACATTATCCCTCCCCATGAGCCTTCTCAGTTCTCCTTCTATACACTCTTCCAGGTTAGATAAACATCTAACACCACAGATAACGTTTTGACTTTTTGACTTTTCATACTTTATGAGTGTAATCATACTGCATCCTTTTGTGAATATCCTCCTCAGTTCAACATAATGTTTGTGAAGTTAATCTGGTATTGAGTGAAGTAATATAGAAGAACCCTGACCTACAATGGTTCAGCCTATTATATTTCTACTTTAAAATAGTGCAAAATATACAACAACTGTTTGGTTTTTCCTTTCTTATACATTATTTAACAAATTATATGAGATATTTAGCACTTTGTTGTGAAATAATTTTAGTGAGAGATGATTTTGCCCAACTGTAGGTTAATGTAAGCATTCTGAGCATGTGGAAGATAGGTTATTATAAGCCATGATTTGGGCATATAAAATGAATTTGCCACTTATGATATTTTCAATTCATGGAGGTTTTGGGGGGCTATAAACTGCCGCAGTCTGGCTGGGCACAAATAAGAGAGAATATTTTTTTAATATTTATTTTTTAGTTTTTGGCGGACACAACATCTTTGTTTGTATGTGGTGCTGAGGATCAAACCCGGGCCGCACGCATGCCAGACAAGCGTGCTACCGCTTGAGCCACATCCCCAGCCCCTGAGTTTAAAGTTTTTGATTGAGTTCTTTGGATAACAATATCTTAACAACCTGTTGGGAGAATTCTTTATTGACAACATTAAGACCTTAACTAAAAAGTAAGAGTGGGCATAAAGATTGAGAATAAACCTGAACATCCCTTTTAATTGTTTTAATATTAATTGATCTAAAACAACAGTGACTGCTCTTACATAAAGATGGTGTCAATGACTTTCATATTAATATGTTCAACTTATTAACAAATTAAATTCTTATTCCATTTCCTAGAATATTTTTGCATGTCTATATAGTACTGAACCTAGGGCCTTGTGCCTGATAGGTTTGGTTGGAGAATAGGTCTCACTAAAGTGCCCAGCCTGGCCTTGAACTTGATCCTCTTGCCTCAGCTTCCCTAGTAGCTGAGCTTTTGATTCACATTTAAATTAGATACCTTGCTATAGATGTAATTGTATATCTAGTATTATGTCTAGTATTTATCAACCTCTGCATAATAATATCTTCAAATTGTAGTTGCCTCAAGCCCCATCCACTTTTATCCAATTTTTAGTCATTTTTAATAATTTCCCGACCCAGATTTTTACCTATGGTCCCTAGGTATTGTTAATTCCTCTTTTTGTGGCTCAAGTTTTTGCCTGCTGCTTACTTTCTTGGCTCTTGCTTCTCCTTTCTCTCTCTGAACCTTCCTCACATTCTTCTTCAGAGCTACTAATCAAATAGGAGATCTACCAACTTCACCATTCTTAGTAGAGCCAAAGCCAACTGTGATGAAGGCCCGTGGTGTGTGAAATGAGGTAGGGCAATCCCTGGGGACAGGAGTTTATCTTTTCTATGAACTATTTCCACAAAGAAGAACGGGTTTCAAATATCATTTTTCCTACTCTTTCATGTTACACATTTATGTTTTCTAAAAGTCTTTATGCTTCCAAGCATGGTTCATGGATCATTCATGTCAGTATCACCTGGAAATTTGTTAGAAGTATAATTTATGGGCCTAGTTCAGATGGTCAAAGCCAGAATCTCAATTTCAACCTTGAAATTTAAGAAAGTTCACTCACAAAAGCCAGACCGCAGAGCTGGAGTGAGCTCCAGAAAACACTTGTATTTCACCCAGGCTCTAGGCACAGTGACAAATTACATGTGTAGTTCTTCCTGTTCCCTTTCAAGGGTTCTAATCATCCTTCTAAAATCTGGTCTCAGTCATGGCTCTTCACTTTATCTAAGAGCTTTTTAAGTTTCTTTTGGGGGAGGGAAGAAGAGCAAGAAGAATCTAATTCTTCCTATTTTATTTACCACTAAGTTAAGAGCCTTGCAATCCCTAAGATTGATGGATTTCCACAGGTATTGTGGAGAAAGGGCACTCATCCAAATATATAGGCAGCACCCATGCTTTATGTAATGAAGGCAAAGATGTACTTTCAGCTGAGAAAAGGATAATGTGATTCATTACCCTGCTACATCTGGGATCCAGACCCAGAATCATGTCAATGAGTCCTATGACAAATATAAAATACCTAATAATAGGTTGGGTCTTATATCATACTAAGTGTGTTTTTTTCCAAGAAAAATATCTATGAATTCTAATTTTTGGTTTTAGAGTTTGGTTTTGATCACAACCTTCTAATTTCCATGTTCTGAAGTCTAGAAGAAAAATCCTTGGACAGATCTGTCACATTAGTCAGGAAGGGAGACATTCTTGGGTGTATTCAATTACAGTACTGGTTTTTGACCTAGAAAAAAATCACAACATATTTCTCTTTTCTCAGCTGGAGAAATAGCTTAGGCAGTGCCATTGGTGGCATGTGACCTCATGTTGCCAAGCCAGGGCCTGAGATCAACTGTAGAGCTGATCAGAACTTGACTCATCAGCTCTGTCTCCCTGAAATTCTCTTAAGATCCCCAGAAATTCCCTGTAGAGAGAGAGAGTGAAAGAGATGATGTACACACATGTACTTTCCCAGCTTGAGGTGATATAATCCTAGAGGTTGGATAATGGTCACGTGCAGAGAGAATCAGAAGCCCATCAGTGGGTTGACAACAATACAACACATGAAGAAAGAGAAATATGAGGAACATCATCCTCAGTTCCTAATGACTTTACAGTACTTACCCTAGTTCCACAGACCTGCTCTCTGAATGAATAATGGGTTTTCTCATCTCCTCCAATTCTCTACCATAAACCGTCTACTTTTTGTTTTACTGGGTACTGTATTTTCCTTTTGTATTTTAAAAATTTCCCCATCTTAACATTCAAATTGTATCCAGAAGTGATCCCCCATGGCATATATATCAGACATAAAGTCTTCATGATTGCAAAATAATACTAATGATAATGAAGTATACACAGAAAATTTCTATGAAAGGAGAATTCACATTTGGGGCAGGACCTAGTGCTGATTTGGTTGCAGTGTGAATACTACAGATTCATTGGAGGGAGGAAGAATTTTTAGGGTACAGATACAAAGTCAAAGAGCAGACATTCAAATTCATTAGGACCAAGATGGAACTAGGGGATTGATATTTTAAAACTGATTTTAAAAATTATTGTTTCACATCATATTTAGCAGATATGTAAGGAATAAGCCCAGGTGAAGTGTATGACAAATGTGTTCAGGAGTGATTTTACCAAGAATCTTCTCTATTCATGTGTGCCTACATCTAGGCTTTCAATGGAAGTGCTCTATCACAATAAAAAGTGAAAGAGGAAGTTCAAATATTACTACATACGATTTTCATAAATGTGCTCATGCAATTTTTACACCACTAATTATTTGAATTGGAAAAAAAAATAACTGTAAGGCTAAAAATATATTTGCACATTTTGCTGAGAATTTTCTCTAAATGAACCCCTAAGTCTTATTCTTGCAAGATAACTATTTCCCTAGAATTCATATCCTGCAACTTAGGGAGTTCATTTATCTTTTCATTTGAGAATCTTTGGTAAAGCAAGATATGCCCAGCTGAAATTCTTTGCATTTAAACTCTGAATGTAAGCAGAAAAGAGATCCAAATTAAGGCAGATCACAAAAGTTTATGAATAAAAGAGGAAATGATTAATTTTACATTTTAAGGATATTTGGTTCATTTTTATAGTATTTAATAACTATTCTATTTATCTTGGCTTCATTCATATTTAAATGAATTAAAGCAGATAGCATAGGCCTTCAGTTGTTTAGGAAGATTTTACAATAGTCCTTTTTGTGCTTTATTTCTAGGTAATATATTACATTATAATAAGAGTAAGCATTATTTGGATGTAGATTTTTTTATTGATGATCCTGATACTCTTTAGAATTAGAATTGAAGGATGTTATATCATATAATTGTCTTTAAATCCCGATAAGAGGAATAATTGCATTTTTGATGTTTCAGTATTTCAATAGGGTTTGAATGAGCCCTTGCGCTTTTATTTTTTTTTAAATAAAAAAGATTTATTATTTCCATGGCATCTTTGTATGAAATTATTAGTTAATAATTTGGAAACCTATTATGCAATTGGTGTCTTTGAATACATTAGTTTTTATGTAGCATTTTTTCAAAGTAATTTTTATTTATCTCTCCTCATAGAGAAGGAAATGGACAGTTCAAGCTTTTGGCCCCATTTTGGAGAGTTTATTAATATTAAACCACAATAGGTCCAATTTAAACTTTTGCTCCCTTTTTTTACCACCACCTTGGGAGGTCTTTTGTATGGTATTATATATTGTGACAGAAAAACACACATCGGTATCTGTAGGCTTCTAAGTACCAGGGATTCTTACAGTTGTCTTCCAGTATTTCCAGATGGAATCCCTTTGGAGTAATTGACCTCTTTTTAGACCTCAGCTTTTGTTTCCTCAAAAGATCAGCATTTTTTGACCTTGTATAAACCTCTGCAATTTCTTTACCTCTAAAATTTGGAGATTAGGCATAATGATCTACAAGTTTTCTTTCCACACAAATTCAATAAACTTGAATTTGACCATGCTTGTGAAGCTGCCCACTGAGATCATAAAGGTCTGTAGGACTGCCTATTGACAGCTAACAAATAAAAAGGCCCTTATTAAACCAGGTCACTGAAAATGTCTGAGAGTGAGTGAACTTACTGAAATTTACTGAATGAATTCTCAGGAGCCAAAAAGACAGGTGATCTGCTCCAAGTCACCATGCAGTATAAATAGGGAAGCAAATGATTATATATATATATATATATATATATATATATATAATAGGGAGTTCTAGAAGCTATTTCTGTGTTTCATTTGTTTCTACACCCACCCACCCCCGCTTTTTTGGGTCTCAAGAATGTTCCCCATCACAGACATGTTCATAATTAAGGAAAAGAGTTGCTTTTCCATTTTTATTTATTCTTTCAACTTTTATTTATTATAAATTCAACTTTTATTTATTATCTCAATTGGTCACATTTAACATGCCTGTTTTACAGATGAACTATCACTAATTGGCAAGAAAAAAATCCAGTCAGCAGAATTTTCTAATATTCTATAAAGGGGTGTGGCTTTGCTCAAGTCTTTTTTTTTTTTAACCTCTTCCTGGAAAGTTGACCTAAAGGCTTAGCACACACTTTCCCATTAAATTACTACTCCCCTCCCCCAGGTCTTTATATTGAGAGAAGCATCTTTAATTATCTTAAGCCCATTTCAACAATTGTTTTCCCTCTCATTGCTCTGTTTCTTCTTTCAGCAAGTTTGGTAATAAAGCCCTAACTAGCAACATTTTGACTTACTACAATTGTGTAAACATAGAATCGGTTATATTTCATATTATTGGATATGAAATAATTAGTAACATTTTAATTTCAATCCTCTAACAGTGCACACAGTTTTCTTTGATGACTTGTTTTCAGCCATGTATACTAAACAGGGTAAGAATATGAGCTTAAAAAATAAAGTTGGCTTTAAATGTAGCAATTTAAATAGATTCTATTTTTTATCCTCCTTCTCCTCTCAGGATTCTATGAATATTTATCAGTGTCACTGAGAGATGATTAATGCAGGCTTAAACTTGTCATATGGGCAGCTGTACAGGTAAGCACCAGAAGGAGCAAACTTAGTAAAAGCCTGTGCAAATTTTTAAAAGTACAAATTTTGCATTGGAATGGGTCAATGCCCCTTCCTCACCCCCATATTGGGGATGGAACTCAAGGATTCCCACATTCTAGGCAAGCACTGTACCACTGAGATACTTGGCCAGCCCTTTTCCTTTGCACATTCTATGAAAGCACTTGTTTTAACCAGCTTTTTCACTGCTATGACTAAAAAACCTAACCAGAACAATTTTAGGGGAGGAAAAGTTTATTTAGGGTTCCTAATTTCAGAGATCTTGATCCATAGACAGCAGGCTCCATTCCTCAGATTTTAACATCATGGTGGAAGAATGTGGCTGAGGAAAACAACTCACATGATGACTAGAAGAGAGAGACTCCACTCACCAGACACAAAATATATACCCCAAAGCCACACCCCCAATGACCCACCCCGCCTCCAGCCACACCTTACCCAATTTCTGTCACCACCCAGTTAATCCCATCAAGAGATGAATTTGATTATTGAATTAATGCTCTCATAACCCAATCATTTCTCCTCTAAACTTTGTTGCATTGTATCACACATGAAGTCTTGGGGGACATAGTACATCAAACCATAATACACTCAACTACTAAGCCCATCCCAGAACTTTTCCTTTTTTATTTTAAGAAGAGGTTATACTAAGTTGCTGAGGGTTTTGCTGAATTGCTGAAGCTGGCTTTGAACTTGGGATTCTCCTCCTTCAGCCTCCCAAGTCACTGGGAATACTGAACCTAGCTGCATCTAAATGTTTTTGAGAACAACTTTTAAGATGCCTTAGATGACTTAACCCTGTTATCTTGAGTCAATTTGAAAATGCAAAGAATAAATAATGGGTGATTTTTTTGTGGAGCTGTAAGTTTACATAGCTAATTCTAAGATGATTGTAAGAATCTAAGATACTCCTTTCCAAAGCTGATAACTTGCTCCTAAATTTTTTCTAAGCATCTAAGGAATGTATCACAGAAATTCAGAGAAAAAATAATACATTTTTCTTGAAATTAATTTTAATTGTTTTTTTTTCAAAAATTATACTGGTAGTGTTTTTCCTTTTAATACCCCAAGCTAACTTAAAAAAATACCGACAAAAAATTTATGACAAGCAAATACAAGAGAAAAAAAATACTAAAAATATTGGCAGTTCTTAAAGTTCAATGTTGTAAACCAGTAATCCTTAGAAAAACATGAAACATTAGTTAACTACATCTTCAAGAGACATCTTGTTGAGACATCCTCTCTGACAGGGCTATGACAAAGTAACTTACATAAAGTAACTACACAGTCTTCCAAGCTGAGATGTCACAGAATCAAACATATACATTTTCTTTGCTATGAAAGATTCTTCACCCCATTGGATACTCTCTCCTTATTATAAAGTAGCACCATGAAATGGTTAGAAATAATGAATTTGAATCTAAGCCATTGGGACTCTGCCATGTTTTAGATAACTAACTTTCTTTCTTTCTCGGCTCATTATAATTTAACTACCTTCCATTTCTCTTCTCTTCTCCCTCCCCTAGATCCACTTGCTCTACCTTCTATTATTGTTTTGATTAGCCCATCATAATTATATATGAATGTTGGACTCATTATGGTATATTTGCATGGGCATAGCATAACTTGGTAGATTTCATTCCTCAGTACTTCCCCATGCCCTCCCCTACTCACTCTTGATCTCTTGATCTGCTTCTTCTGTTTTATTGTATTTCCCTGAGATCTCTTCTTATTTTTTTATTCTCTACTTTCACATATGAGAGAAAAATATCTAACCCTTGACTTTGAGTCTTGCTTCTTTCATTTTTCGTGATGTTCTCTACTTCAATCAATTTACCAGCAAATTATATACTTTCATTTTTCTTTATGGCTAAGTAAAACTCTATTGTGTTTATATACCACATTTTAATTAATCCATTCATCTGTTGAGGAGCAGCACCTGGGCTGGTACTTTGGCTTGGATATTGTAAATTGTGCTGCTATAAACATTGATATGTATGTTTCACTATACTAGACTGATTTTAGTTCTTTTGGATAAATGCCATTGAGCAGCTTTTCTCTGCCATCTTTTTCTGCTAGTCCGAAGCTATGGAGTTGGCTAACCATGAACTGAACCTCATTCATTCTCTAAATTATTGTTGTTGGGTATATTGCTCACAGCAATAAGAAGTTGACTGATCTAATTTCTTCTTCCCAAATAATCTAGACCACTGAAAAAAATGAAACAGTTATTTCTTAGTATTCCTAAAGAATTTATTCTAGGACTTCCAGAGGATATATTAAATCCAAGAGGGTTCAATTCCTCTATTTGCACTTAACCTAGAGAAATCTTCCTGTATGCTTTAAGTCATCTTTAGATGCTTTTAAGTGTTTAATACAATTTAAATGCTGTGTGAATAGTCGTTATAATGTACTCTTTAAAATTTTGTGTTATATTTTATTTATTGATTGATTGATTTTTAGACTATTTCTTATCCATGATTTGTTTAATCAATGGACAAGGACTCTATGAATACAGAGGTCTGACTATATACAAAAAAAATGATAACAATTTTCATCCTATGGATAACATCAACATTATAAGGAAATTTCTTGTCAAGCAATTCTTGAATGATCAGAATAAAGCCCCATAGTCAGTTAAGTTTATAGGTTGCTAAAATGATAATTTGAAGGGTAAGGGATGTGTGAAATCATGTCTCTGTTAGTAGTATATGTTATTTATAATCTTTAAGTAAGATGCTCTATAATTGGGGTTTTTAAATAAAACATTCACAATGATCTCTGGAAGTGGAATCATCTTTGATGATTTCTTGCCCGCAAGGACTTAATGAGATTCTTAGTTGGCAATTTGGTATATTAAAGTTTAAGAACAGCTCTTGTAGAAGGTGAATCTTCTATTTCCCTAAACCTTTAATGGAATTTATATCTTTATATGGGATTTCTTGTAGATTTTTCAAGAAAAAATAGATAACACTGAGGGGGAGCATGTATTCCTGCTTTAAAATTGTCAAGTTCAGCATGAGAAGCAAATATGGTTGTTCCCAGAGGCTTGACCCTTTGAATACAACGAAACATTGCTAATTAGGTTTTAATATCTCCATTTAGTAGATTGCACTTCAGAAAACTTTCTGATGTATTCATCAATTTTATTTTTGTAGCTCTTTTGAACATGCTTGTCTAGATATCTTCCTTTCCCCTTTCCCCTGAAAATATATGGAGAATAGGAGGGGAAAGATTTCATTATCATCATCTTTTATGAAATGCTCAGATCAGCCAAGGCCTTCCTAAGTACCTTTTAGGTGTAATGAAACAACTTGAGAAAACTGTGTACAATTTTCTTATTCTTCTTGTTCTTCTTATTTTGGTTTAAGATTTCCTCCATATACCTGATTTTACAATCACGTGCTACCATCAATGTAAGTTCCCAAGATCCCATCTTCTGAGATATGTAAACACACCCTGTTATGACTCCCAGAACTCCAAACTAGGAGTATTATTACAAAGAGTCATGACACTGTTTCTAGTATATTTTGATTAAAGGTGCATGAACACACATTATGGCATTTATGTTCACAGGTGTCCTTTTTACTTCATTAGAATCACGACTATTCTGACAATACAAAGGGGACCACTGAGCTGGTTGTATTTATGCTGACAATTTCTACTACAAAATTGTAAGTTATGAAATATAATTGTAGTATAACTGTGGGGTAAAATGGAATCTGCTGGTGTTAATGACATTTATTTCATTCTGGCTTAAATTTAGAATGGAATATGATGAATGAATATGCTGTGATATATATTCTATTGGCAATAATCATGCAAAGTTTCATAAAGCTCTGTACATTATACTTCCTTGCTTCACATGGTCTTTAAAGTAATTCTGTGAACTGAGTACTTCTTATGTGTATTTTATTCTTGGAAATTAGAGCCCATGGACTGGCCAAAGATGACTGAGGTGAAAAATGGAAACCAGAAAACATAAGCTACCAGTCTCAAAACTGTTTATTTCAATGAAATAGTTTTAAATTTGAGAATTTTTTTAAAAGACAAATAATGAAAAATGGTCATCTATAATTACTTTCAATTTTTGTAGTTTTAAAAAAGGATTGTTTAAGAATAATAACAAAATCTGTGCATGTTTAGTACATTCACAATTTTTATTTTTTCAAATAGCTTCAATCCAAGGTTGCTTATCCTTATTGTTTCTTAAGTGAATATTTTCATCAGCAAAATAAAGTCCAAACTTACTCCAGGAATAAAAGCAATATTTCTCATGGACTACAGTTGACACAATATATTAGTTAAGAATACTTTAGGTATTATGTAAACACTAAGTATGAATTATTTTTCTTTTTTTGTCATAAAATATGTTATTGGAAAAAAAAAGTCACCGTCTTAGCAAGATGGGGGGTAGGAGCCCCAGCGACATCGGGGTCCCGGCCTCAGGCTGAGCCGCTGAGTTATCCCTGCGCTGTCTCGGGCTCTGATGCCCTGCGCCAGGCCGCTGGGTCCCCGACGCGAGGAAGCGAGTGTGTGCCTGGCGGCGTCCAGGACCAGAGACGGGGAGAGGGTGTCGGCAAGGAGCAGGGCGTGAATGCATGTGGAGCGCACGGGCGCCTCGGAGCTCCAAGGAAGATGAGTTGCTTCCTCGACGATGGACGTCCCAAGTAAGGACCAGAGCGCGCCCGGGCCTGGGTTTGGCTTCAGGGTCTCTGTCCTTCCTTGTTTGACCCCTGATTGTCCGCATTTAAAGTAATAATAAAATGCTTAGAAAGCAAACGGTGGGGATGGTCCGCAGGTTTCCGCGGACTCAGGCGGCCACTGCTTCTCTGGCTCACTGGCTCCACACTCTGTCGAGCTCAATCCTCGCGGCTCCTGTCGCTGGGCTCGCCTGGCACCTCTGCCGGCTTCTCCGCCTCCTTGGCGCGCTCCTGCTCAGAGTTGCTCGCTTGTGGGGATGGAGTTCTTCTTTGGCCGCCCCTTGGGCTTGGTAGGGGACTCCAGGCCGCCGCCCTGCACTACTATTTTCTTCCACTTCATCCTCCGATTCTGATACCACGTCTTCACCTGCAACTGGCTCAGGCCCAAGGACTCGGCGAGATCTATTCTGTCCGGCGTGGAGAGATATTTCTGCTTCTCAAAGCGTTTCTCCAGGCCCATCAGCTGCACCTCGGTGAACACAGTGCGGCTCCGGCGCCCCTTCTTGGCTTTCGTGCTCGGCTCACCAGGGCCTGCGGCCTCCAGCTTCCCGCGGAGCTGCAGCTCCAGCGGCTGGTGCGCCGCACCCGCGGCGCCAGGCAACCCAGGCCCGGCGGCCAGCAGCGCTGAGCCCAACCCGGAACAGCCGAGCGGCGCCAGCGGGAACTTGAACACCGCCTGTTCTGCCTTCAGCACTGCCAGGTGGCTGTGGAAGGGCCGCGCCGCCAGCAGCGCCTGCACGCCGAACTTGAGCAGCTCCCCCGCGGCGGCGGCGGCGGCGGCGGCTGAGGCGCGGGCGGTTCTGTGAGGATTTCCTCGATCATGAAGCTTTGGTAGCGGTGTGGCCAGTGATCTGCACAGCCCTCGGGCGGGCCGCAGCACACGGCGCCCGGCTCCCGGGCAACTGCATCGCTGCAAAAAAAAAAAAAAAAAAAAAAAAAACAAGGACACTTTTGTAATGGAATAATAATTAAGATTTTGTTTGTAAGGAAGAAGGGGAAAATGGGTACTAGGCACATAGTTATCAATGTCTTCCTTAAAAACTCAGTAAACATTATCATTGTTTCCCTTATTTCACTATATTCCAGTGAGAATTTCATTTTTTACCAATGCTGGCCCTCAAATATGAGCTTTGGAAGCAAAGTAGTTTCTGTCATTTAACCACAAACATTTTGTTGATTTCTTAGGTATGTTGTGTCTTCTAAATATAATATTTAGAACTAACAACACTTTCTGGGAATGTATAGAAACCATATTGTTGTAGTATTTTGTTTGTTTTCTTTTTGGTGGATAATATGTATATTTAGAATGTGGATGTGGATTGACACTTTTTCTTCAAAATAGAGGTATGGAATTTGCCCCCCTCATTGCTTTCTGAGAAAAGTTCTAGAACGTAATAAAGAATTATGAGTAAAAGACTGGAAAAAATACCTATTAATAGGTCTTCCATGAGAACTTTATCTTGATTTTTTAGCAAGAGAACAAAAGAAAGTTTTACATGTTATGAATCTCACATAACAGAGGGAGACTATCAGCTCAAATATTGATTGAATTTATAGAATTGTGCAGTTCATGAGAAGATGTACTTTTTGCCTTTTTCCATACAACAGTATATATATCATCTAAGTTATCAACACTCATATTGTATTTTTCATCACTCTATTCTACAAAATAATATAAATATATGTTTAATATACCAGCACTTTGATAATAAAAGTTTTAACAGAGAACAAAGTATGATTGTTCCAAGCTTGAATCTGTATGCACATAATTCAGGATACCAGATTCAGCTCTACATTATGAAACTGTGCAAATGCTAGTGAGTTATGTAATATCTCTGAATTCCATTTCTTTTTATATAAAGTGGAAAAAAATATAGGCCATTCCTGAGTCTTGAGATAATTAAGGATGTCTCAAAGCATTTAGTAATATACTTCATGAATTAGCTATTTCTATCAGTAATCTTATTTATTTTTCATATTCTAAAAATACCAATAAGTTTTAGATATCATTATATAGAAGTAAGTGGGAGAAATAAGAGAAAAAGTAGGAAAGGAAAAACAAAGAAAATGTTATTTTAAATGTCTGCTATTTTGTCTTGACTAAAGTTAATCTAGGAGAAAAAAATGGAGCAATATTTTTCCAAAGATGGATCACATTTTTATCTCTTCTCATTCTGGAAGTCCAAGTGGAAACATAAGTGCTTAAAAGAACCACTATGTTTGGGGTTAAAACAAGAACAGCAGTGTTCCAGTAATAAGATGTAAGAAAATGTTTTCTAGGAGATTTCATCTTAAAGAACTCTCTCCATATTTTGGCAAGTCAACCACATCTTCACAATAAATATATGAAAATTACAGTAGTGATAAAAACAACAAATTTAATATTTATAACACAACTCTGTCTTCTCTAATATGCATGCCTATATACCTAGATTTGTATGCGGAGAAATTGGATAAGAAGTTTAAAGCTCATCTGATTTCTCTCCTCATTCTCACAATGGGAAAATGCAGAGCCAGGCTGTCGAGGGAAACACAGAAGCCAATACCTTGTTTGAGGAAATAGCAAGGGCAGTGAATTCTGTTTTACTAGTGCACGTGTGAAAAATATGTGGAAAACATCACAATATAAATTTATTTATGTTCTTCAGAGTGGTTGTGGCATGCAAAACTAGTCTCACAAGATAATTTGCACCTTGTAGTGTGTGTGTGTGTGTGTGTGTGTGTGTGTGTGTTTTCTTGGGGATGAAAAAAGATGAGACCTGCATTTTGATTGTTAGAGAATGCAATGATGGAGCTTACTGAAGGATAACCAAATATTTCTGTCATACTTTCTATAGGGAATCATTATGTTCCTTGTTTGGTAGTCTGGCATAACTCCAAGCTAAAATTTATTCAGTGGACTACAAATTCTTCTTCTTTTTGGTCTTGAATTAAAATTATTTCTTCCACTGATTTAATAAGAATTTGTTTCTCCAGTTTTAGGAACCCAGCATTAGGATTCCATTCATGCCGTATGGTATGTTACTAGCAACTTCTTAAGTAGAATTAAGTGGTTGGAACACCCTAGAACTAGATAATGGGGAGACCTTGAACTTTCAGATTAGTGTGGGAAAATTTGATGTTTACCCATTAAGAACAGATTCACAGACTTTAATGATTAAAAATCAGGAAGATACATAAGATGAACAGGGCATCCAGGAAAATACTATAGTGTGGATAAACATGTACATAAATATGTACATCTTATGTGTATCTCTCTCTCTCTCTCTCTCTCTCTCTCTCTCTGTGTGTGTGTGTGTGTGTGTGTCTCTCTCTCTCTCACACACACACAGCACATAAAAGTGTAAATCAATAATCCGTCAATCTCTTGAAATATAATACTCCCCCAATTCTTATAACATCAGACAGTAAAATCTTGCACTTGTTCAGCCTTTATTTTCAGTGTCAAAATATTCTCTAAGAACAGATTCTTTATATCTCAACAGTGGTGATTTTTTGTTGTTGTTTTGACATTGCATGATTTGCCCATTATCATGCACTTTCTGGTTTGTGTATGTGTAGATGATTCCATGATTAAGACCTGAATCAGTCAATGTGGCACTGACTAAGGACCGATTCCTCCCGTCTTTGTCATTAGCCGGTCTCCTGTACTTGACTAGACAGTCCCAGACTTCATTTTCCAGCCTCCTTTACTACCACGAATCACCATGTGACTATGTTCTGACCTTGTGATTTTGGCAACCCTGATTCAGGCAGAGGCTGTAATGTGCCAGAAGGGGTCTGGTGTCTCTTTTTGCCACCATCATGGCCTGCATTATTCACTGTATCTAGGAGCACAAAAGGTGCAAGAGACCTCATCTTCCATAGGGAACAAAGCCTACTGAGCTGCTGACCCCCACTGAGGCACAAACCTATGCTCATGAATTCGGATTTGTGATTTTTGAGCTGGCAGGTTTCTCGACTGTATTTCTTAGTATTAATATGGCAACAGCTGGTTGTCTTCTAATTATGTTTCTGTAGATCCTTTTATTTTGGTTTCCCTACACATAACTGAAACTATTCTTAAAGGAAATACTGCACATGCATGTATCACCTTTTAAAGAAAGTTATTTTACTTTTTCTTAACTAAGTGGCACAGCCTCTAAATTGCCATAATAATCCTCAGCTGTCTTGGCAGGCAGGACGAGTGTTGTGAAAGGGTCATTTCCTTCTTTATTTATGAGGACACACAATTAGCTGCCACCAGCAGCCTCTCATCTGCTATTTCAAATAATCATAATGTAAACCCTTGAACATTTTTAACTTGTTAAAGAAATCCTGTTTAATTTTGTTATTATCATTGTTTTCTTGAGGAAAATAGCAAGTATTATATACACTTTGCAGTTTATAAAATAATTTAAACAAAAGCATTCAATGAAAATGGTATTTAGAGATATATAGACCTGATTTAAAATGACTTTTGTTGGCCAAATAACCTTAAAATTATTATTAAGACATTCAGAAACTCTATAGCTTTTTCAGAAAAGTAGAATTTTTAGTAATTTCTTTGCAGATTTTTTGTGGGTAAAATGGTTATCTGGTAGGCTTTAATATTAAACCAGTGTTATGTTCAAAGGAAGAGAGTTCAGCAACCATTAAGTAAATTTCCACATAATCAGGTTCTGCCTTGCATTTCCCAAACAACATAAATGATATGCAAAGACCACAGCAAAGATTGTTTCTGTTTTTTTGAGGAATCTTCTCATTCCTTCAAGGTCATTTTTCAAAATGCTTTGTAAACTTTCTCCAACATCCTTATTCCTTTTCCCCAATGTCTTTCCACTCAACCTCTTCTTTATCCCATTTCTGTGTCACAAAGCACGAAAGATATGATTAAACATGATGGAGTTTCTTGGGAGAAATATGAAGGAAAGAAACTGAAAAAAAATCATGAAGAAATAGAAGAGAAGAAAGTTGAGAATGTTTTAATAAATGTCATCCCTTCAATATATCTCCAATTAGTTATATGGTTTACGCTTATGATACTAGCTGTGACATACTGAAAGCTCAGCAGATGTGAATGTTCTAAAATTTTACTTGATTAGCATAAAAGTTAAGATGACAAGGAAATAATCATTTGATAATAAATATTTAGTAATGTTGGGTACCAAAGGGATGAAAAATAATTATGAAAAAGAAGGAAAAGATAAAATATATTTTGTATATATAGAGAGATACGTATATGTGTGTGCATACATGTATACATGTGTGTTTTTTCATCTCAGTATTTAGTTTAACCCATACCTCTGACTAATGAAAGACTTTAGAACTTGTTTCTACTATTTTAAAGAAATATAGCTAGCTAGCTAGCTAGATAGATAGAGAAAGAGACAGAGATACAGAAATCCTTAGTATCAAACTCAATATATAGCCAGAAGAGAGTACACAACCCATGAAAACAGCACCTAGATCAAGACATAGAATATTTCCAATGCTCTTCAATGGGGCCTAATGATCCTCCCAGTCAATATTCCTCCCCAGGTGTAACCACTATTCTCACCCAGTTGCATAGAAAACATTTTTATACTTTAAATTATATTGTGTATGAAATTATACAGGTTCTGCTTTTTTGACTTCTTTTTCTCATCAACACAGTATGAGTTTCATCCATTTAGTCATGTGTATCAAAAGGTTATTTTTACAATTTTATTTTTCTGGTTGTTACAATAATAAACTAGTTTTGTATTTAGTTTTTTATTTATTCAATAACATTAAAATCTTTCTTAACTTGAGGCAGTTATAAATATGCAAGTATGAGTTCTTGTCACGACTAACTAATATATATATATATATATATATATATATATATATATATATATATATATTCTGGGTTATATATAAGCACTAAGACTGCTGGGCCTTGTATATGTATTAATAATTTTATTTAATAATGTCAAAGTGATTGTATCAAATTGTACTGCCACAAACAATATAAATTTCTGATTTTTCAATATCTTTGCCTAAAATTGTTATTTCCAGATTTTGTCATTCTTCTAAGTGTATACCATATGATTATTTTTAAATGAATTCCTCTCATTTATTAAATAAATGTTTTAATTTACACTTTTTTGTGAGTAATGATCCTGAGCACACCTCAACTATTTCAGATACTTTGGCATTTCAGTGTGCAGAGCCTCTTCAAAACTTGGTTGAATTCATAGTGCTTTTTGCTTATTCTTCAAATGTCTTTTTATAATCTAGGTACAAGTCCTTTTTAGGCTTTACCTATGACAGCTTTATTTTTCATTTTGTGGCTTGAGCATTTCACTTTTCTAATGACATCTTTTGATAAAAAAATGTTAATAATGTTATTAAATCCAGTTTATTAATATCTTCTTATATAGACGATACCTATTTTCTTTAGACATAGATTTTTAAATTTAATAAACAGTAGAAAAAATACTCTGTCATATATGTATATTATTAATGAATTTACATATATCATAAATAAATATGTCATTGTTTTATATATATAACAGTTTTATATACATAAAGACACATAAATTTATATAAGTGCAAATATATGGCATACACTTATTTGAAGATACATACCATTTTCATTTGGCTTAATTTTTTTGTGGATTTACACATTGCCAGATGAAATATTTCTATATATGGTACAAATTGTGTAGGGAGAAGAGAGAAAACTAGAATTATCATTATTAATTATGTTATTATTACTATGTACTTTTTATGTAAAGAATATTTGTTAAATTAAGGAGAAACTCTTTAGACTCAACCTAAATCACGTCAAATATAAGACTGGTAGAATTTAATGTTTTTCATTTTATTTTACTTCTATTTTATTGTTAGCATAGACGCATCCCTAAAAATGGTGATTATAATTAATCATGAAACAAATAACACAACTAGAAATAATGGCTTAATAAGAAAATAAAGGAAAAGAAAAATATATTGATAAAATGTCACTGAAAATCAGCATCAAATTAAAGTACTTGCAATGTTATACTCCTTTTATCTTTTGTTTCAATAGAGTGAAATAAGATTAAATCACACATTAGACTCTGAAGGAAAACTAAGCAGCTTAATTTAAGCACTTGATTTCTTGTTAGTTCCATTCACTTTGGTAATACCATTAAGCTATGGCTTTTAAAATAGATGTCAATATGGGAACTATTCAAAAAATTGATTTTTTAATATTTGAATAAACAAAGTATATTTTATTAGTAGTTAAAGTAAGATTTAGATTTTTATTAGTCAATAGGGTTAGGAAGACATTGTACTGAGCTATATATTCATTTTAGGATTTTATTTTAAATTTAGCAAATAAATGAGAAGAAAAGGAAAAATGAATTGGAAATGGTACCCTAAAATTACAAGGTGATATATTTCCATATTATATAATTGAATAACCACTATTTTATTCTGTGTGTATGTGTGTGTGTGTGTGTGTGTGTGTGTGTGTGTGTGTGTGTGTGTGTGTTTTGGATGTCCATGAGTGTGGATTTATAAACAACAAGTATTATTAGAAGTTCAACAAGTATTATTAGAAGTTTTTAGTAATGAAGGAGAAAAATTTAAATACCGGTGTACAGATAGTGGTCTTTTCAAAAAGTCTTGCAACTTCTTGATATCTATTGATATATTCCAAGCTTTAAGACATTATTTCTGATTATTAAAATGACAGAAAGATATTTTAAATGTTTGATTCTAAATAATGAATGATTACTTAATATGGGCTTTTTTTAAGAGAGAGAGAGAGAGAGAGAGAGAGAGTTTTTTAATACTTATTTTTCAATTTTCGGTGGACACCACATCTTTATTTTATTTTTATGTGGTGCTGAAGATAGAACCCAGTGCCCTGCACATGCCAGGCTAGCGCATTACCACTTGAGCCACACCCCCAGCCCAATTTGGCTTTTAAAATTACATTCATTGTCCTTGAGCCTTATAGTACCATTGTTAAACAAATGTAGACTCAGAGAATATGTATTAAGCTTTTGATATATAAGTTTTATCATCATGTTTTGTGAGAATAGAGAACATACATATATGGATGCCATGAGAAATGATTATTTTACAAAACTGTAGTATCTTACAGAGGAAGCATTTGACAGATGGACTTGTATTGACTGAATGCTGTTACCCTGCAAAATAAATGTTGAAGTACTAAATTTCTCCAATCTGGTCATGGGGCTACTAAGGAGGTAACTCCAATTAACTAAATTGATAATGCTTTAGGAATGTTGTCTTTATAAGAAAAGAAAGACACACCAGAACTCACCCCCTGTGTACTTAGACATGCAGATAAAACCACAAGAGGCCACAGAAAGATAGTGGTCCTCTATAAGCCAGAGTATGGTCTCACCAGAAATAAATAGTATTCTCACATTGATCTCAGACCTGTAGCCTCCAAAATAATGTGAAAATAATTATCTATTATTTATGATATATGGCTCATGGTAGCTAGAGTAGCATAACACAGGACCTTCCCAAATTCATGCTAGATTAATCATGAATCATCTATAGTGGGATCTGACATTGTTCATGGACAGACTTTATCTTTAGTTGTTTGTGCCATTGTTTGTGCAATCTATGACAGTGAAAATCTTCTCCTTTTTTGTTCCTACTTATCACATTCCTATTTATATTGAAACCTCCTTTAGAGAAGAAAAATAGTAAATACTATATACTTTCTGAGGATGAAATGAGGAGTACTAGGGGGAAATAGGAGGCATCTTAATGTACCTATAGGTCACGAATCAAGGAAGGAAATACAACAACACATTTGCTCACCACCACAGCCCAGAAAGGGCTGTCATGATGCTGGTGTAGGCACTCTAAAGGACTGGATCCAGTTATTTTCTGTTTCCCAAGCCAATAACGTAACTTTCCTAGGCTCAAATTGAAGATACAGCATTTCACTGCCTCCATTGAGTTGAACAGGAAGATGTCTGATGCTCTCTAGAGAGAAACATACTCTCATAAAAATGTGACATTTCTTTCTGACTTTAGATACTGATGTAAAACAGGTACTTTTTCTTACAGGGCAAGTTTGTTCATTAAAATTCAAGAAGTCTGCATAACAAGATCTTCACAACTTGTCTAAATAGTAAATCATGCTTTTCTATACATGGAGAGACTTGGAAGAAGTTTGGGGAAGGCACCTCTCTGCCTCAATTCTCCGAGTTTATCTAAAGGCTTTGGAGATTTTTAAGAAAGCCCATTTCTTCTACCCATATCTTCTTTTTCTGCTCAAACTTTGCCACAGCACCTTTGTGAACAAAATGTTCCATGCGGCAAAGTTAACTTTTTTTTTTTTATGAAAAGTTAAACTTCACCATGCTGCAGGCAAATGATTTCAAATAACCAACAGCTAACACCTGAGACAAGGAGTGGTGGTGTAATGGGGGACCAAGCCTACTGGACAGAGTAAGGTGAAGTAGAAGAATGAAACAAGTTTCAAGGTATGAGCCCTTAGTGCTCACTAAACCCCATCCTGAGAGGACAAGAAGGACAGCTTGTCACCACCCACCTGGAAATGAAGCAATGCTCTGGCCTGCCTAAAAGGAATTTCTTAATAGGATCTGCTATTTCTTTAAAACTGTCTATTTATAAGAGGTCCCTTTCAGTAGCTATAAGGTAGCTGGCCTGCGTGCTGGGGCGGGTCTGTCTCCTTTGGAGGTCCGCGTGGGCTCAGCCTCTTCAGCAGTCCGCTGCAGCAGCGCAGGGACTCAGCACTCCGAAGTTTCGCCTTTCCCTCTGCTCCATGGAAGAGCAGAGGCAGCCCCGCTCCTCAGGCGGCTCAGGCCAGAGGGCCGGCCCAGCACAGCTGCCCGGCCTCGCTCTGCCAATGTAACCGTTGAAGTGACACACTTCAAAGGTAACCATCTTTTCTGACGATTTGAGTTCAAGCAATTTTAAACTTTTGATGTCCATGGTGAGCTGATACTTGAAGATAATATTATACAATGCACCAAGAAAAACCCTTGATGAATTTTATTTTTATTTATGTTTTAAGACTTTTTTTTTAGTTGTAGATAGATACAATACTTTTATTTTACATATTTATCTTTATGTGGTGCTGAGGATTGAAGTACCTCATACACACTAGGCAAGCACTCTACCACTGAGCCACAACCCCAGCCTCCCCCCCACACACACACCCATGAGTTTTAAAATACCTCTCTTTCCAAAACAAATGGCTCAGAGGTAGTCCTAGACACTTAGAATTTACCTTACCCTTTATCTAAAAGTCATACCAAATATATTTAACATAATTGTTCTTGATATAATTAGATAACCTGTTGAGAAATGACTGTTGAGTTTAAACAAAAACACAGGTGCCAAACTGCCATCTGAAATTAGAAGCTGAATATGTAGAGTAAATATACACATATATACACAAACACACGTACAAAAAAAAACATTTCAAACTAAGATAGATTCAGAGAATAAAGAAAGACTATTGGGTCTAATCTCCACTGAACAAACACCTATAGACATAGACTCTAATAATTGAATATTCCAGATAAGAACTATTTCCCTCCTCAATTGCCATTGGATTGTCTCCATGCTGTGAGTCTCTGCACTTGTATCCAGGACTCTGGAATAGTGACGCTCTCACATGAGGCCCCTGAAGCCAGCAGTCATCCTCTCAAGTCTTAAGTAGGGTGCTTTCTCTCACTTGTCTTCTCCTTCTGTGTCTCAACATCTCTTATTTTTCATAGGAAACAGCATTTATTTTTTTTAAAGCTAATTTAAAACTGATTATTTTGAAGGACAAAAAAAATTCAGTAACAATGTAAAATTGTTGACAAATTTAAAACATCCTTTTAAGCTACACACTTGGCTGAATTTGGGCTTCTCTTTATTCTAAGCTTGGGCAAGGGTTGAGGGTGACTGGCAGCTACACATACCACCTGTGCATAGCTTATGAACCTTTTGGGATGAAAGGGCTAGTAGTGAGGCTTATGGCAGGACTGGCTTGAAGCCATCCCTTTTTCAAAACATCACCAAAAAAGCCTCTTACTCTCTTGACCTGGTTGAATATCCTGAGTTAGATATACTTTTCAGTTCTTCTAAAGACCCATATTTACCCCAGATTTCAAAACAATTGGTTAAATATAAGAAGTATTTTCCTATTCTTGCCTAATCCTTTCTAAATCTGATTTTCGTTTCTTGATCTTTCCTTTTCAATTTTAACACAAGAGGAAAATGCAACCCTAAGGAACAGCTTCTGAATTGCAGAACCACACTTGGGCTCCATAATCTGAGTGTGTCAACTACTGGGGAGGAATAAAACTAGGTAAAAAATTCAATGAGTGTTAAAGAAACTAGATATTGTTGAGAAAGAGTAAAGGCAGGAAACATCAGAGTAAAACCCAAAACAATTTACTACATGGTCTTGCTAAGAATTTGTTAAAATGAAAATGCCAACACAAAGTTCAGTCATGGAATCAATGACATTTTCATTCCTCTGGAATTCCAAAGAAAACTTTAAACACTTTGGAAAAAACAGTTATTTTAGGGATCTATGTGCAAAATCCATGCATACCACAATGTGCATACTGAAAACCAGCATTTGGGGTAGAGCATCCTGGAAAGGTCTTCCTTATCTGCATATTTGGAAAATCTAGAAAAGAAGTAGATAACAAGAGATTTAAGAGAGGAAATCTTTTGGTAAGATGTGGAGGGAAGACTTCACATTCTCTCTTTTTCTATACTGGACATAATACAGTCTCAAAATGACACTCCCAAATACTTCTTGGGTAATTCCCAAGCAATTAGTTATTTTTTTATTTTTTGTCTAATTACTGCTTACTATGATTTTTCAAAATAAGAGAAGTGACAGAATGGAAAATTTAACATCCCTAAGGTTTTTGAAAATGTCTTTTAAGAACTAAAAAGATTCAAGGGTGGGCAGCTGGCGATGTGGCTCAATGGTAAGGTACTTGCCTGGTATACACAAGGCCCTGTGTTCACTCCCCAGCACCACAGTAAGTAAGTAAATAAATAAATAATCATGAGGTAATTCTTGTAAAAACACATCAAACTACCAATTATTTGTAATTTTCAGATTACTTTGGAAAGGAATAAAACCAAACCAAAAAACACAGCATAGAACAGGTCAGTGGTGCTAGACAGTGGTGCCCAAAATGCTATATTACCAGGTCTGGTAATATTTACTAATATTTCTCTCACACACGCTCATCTTATATTGAGTTTAAAATATATGAATCTAGGTTATAGAAGTTTAAATTTTTTAATATGAAAGGTTAAATGGAAGATCTTCAAGTGATAGGGTAAAAATTATAGAAATTCTTCCAGTGTATTCCTTTTATTATAAAATAACATAAAGCTGTGAAGTTTTCAATGTTTTTTTAATTTCAGTTTTTCAAGAAGGATTTACCACATACCTACTCAGAAGCTACTCTGCTAGGAACTGAATAACTTTGATTAATGCAGAAATGTCTACATGTTAACTATGTGGAGAAGTGGTTCCACCTCCCTTGATTCTATTAGAGTAGGTCTCACATGAGACCCTGGATTCCCAATATTTAAAAGTTCCTGATTCTGCTGGGCATGGTGGTGCACACACCTATATTATCAGTGGCTAGGGAGGCTGAGACAGGAGGCTCATGGGTTCAAAGCCAGCCTCAGCAACATTGAGGTGCTAAGCAACTCAGTGAGGTGCTGTCTCTAAATAAAATGCAAAATAGGGCTGGGGATGTGGCTCAATGTTTAAGTGCCTTTGGGTTCAATCCTCAACTACCAAACAAAATTTCCTGATTTTGATATAGGCCCACACTCATGTTTATGACTCTCTGCTAGATGACTATGCAAGTGTAGGTCCTCAGAGAAGCAGACACCAATAAAAGATTACTCATGTGAGAGATTTATTAGGGGAAACCTTCATGAGGGGAAATGGAGAAGGAACTGAGGAAGACTGGCAGAGCCAACAGACTAGGATGGAGGACTGGTAAGAGTTGCTTCTCCACATTTAACAAGATTTTAATTTTGTAAAATGCACTTCAATTTTAATTTTGAATTCAAAAGAAAAGATCAGGTGTATTTCTAATTAGACTGGATCTTTAGCTAGCAAGAACTGCCAGAAAATTCTAAAATAGAAACCATAGAACTTTGGCGCCACCTTGTGGTAAAAAGTAAACTGAGAACGATTATCCGCAGGCGGTGTAATAAATCTGTTTTTCATTTACACAAAGTAGTAGGGAAAATTCTGATTTCTTTTTCCTTAGATTCAAAATTAAAATATTAATATTATAAATATTCACACCTTGGGGCTTTAAAACTATTTTTCCAGTTTTTGCAACCAAATTGATTTAAAAATGTGAATTTTGCTTTCAGCTATTCTACTCACAAAATTTTGTGCTCATGTTTTTACTTGACTGCTGTAATACCATACTTGATAGGTTTCACTTCTACCTCAGTGGTCACTCTAACTGCTTCCATTCTTGGAAGACAGAATGAGGATCCTCAGTAAAATAGCATGACTGCATTCTTTCAAGTTGTTTGTTGTCTCAATAAATATTGTCTGCTATGTGCCAGGCATGGCTTTCAGTTCTGGTGAGGATGAATGAATGAAAGAATGAATAAGGGTCCAGCCTGCCCTTCAAGTTTATAGTCTTGAGGTGGGGGAGCTGCAAAAATATGTATACAAGCAAATAAATGCATACAAACAGAAATTGAAGGAGATTTCAGGGAGAGGGATCAGAAAGTATAAAAGTCTTGTCATCTTGGAGACTAAAGAACAGTAGAGCAGGAAGCAGAAGCTGGGTTTTGTAGGGTTCAGAGGATCATACTTAGATTTTGAGGAATTTAGGATTTTATTCTCACTGGAGTCGGGAGCTGATGGAAGTGTTAGAAAGGGAGCATCATTAGAACATGGCAGGTGCTTTAAAAAATAATGTTAGTACTTAATGATTTCAAGCATTATAGGAGTGCAATTGGTGCTGTTAAGAGTTCTGATAAAAACTGAGCTAGCTGCTCAGACCTATTGAGCCCTTCCCTGAAACACCCCAGTCACAGCCCAGCATGGAATCACAGGTTGTGAATCTTGAGATTTGCTACTGAGTCTTATTTTACTTATTGCTCTTTAGCCCTCCCATCCTGCTGGATTTATGATGCTCATCAGCTAAATTTACATTACTCGTTTTCTCATTCGTCTGTCTCTCCCACTATAACATAAGCCCCTTCTCAGCTGTCTTCTTTACTGCTGAATCCTAAGCACACTGTCCAGTACATGATAGTTGTTGAGTAGATGCACACTAAATAAATAAACACAATAATGATTTTTATAGTTTCTACCCACTGAGACTCAAATATAAAGCTCATTTTATTGAAATGTATTGTTATGGTTTGGCTTTGGAATGTTCCCCCAAAGGCTCACGTATTGAAGGCTTGATTCCTAGTGCATCAATATTCAGAGATGGGACTTTTGGAAAATTTTCATGAGGGCTCTGACCTCATCAGTGTATTAATCCCTTGATGGGTTCATAGCTGAAGGGCTATTAGGAGGTAGTGGAAACTGTACAAGGTGGAATCCATTTGAATGGAGTGAGTCCTTGGGGTGTGCCTTTGGGAATATCCTGTCCCTGGCTCTTTTCTCTAGCTTTCTTTGCTGCCCAGTGGCCATGTGGTGAACAGCTTTCCTCTGTCACATCCTTTCACAATGTTGTTCTGTACAAAGAAATTAAGCGAACCATGGACTGAAACCTCTATTATGCACTGAAATCTCTATCATGAGCCAAATAAATCTTTCATCCTTTTCCTCAGGTATTTTGTTACAGCAATGAAAAGCAGATGTGAATGAAACCATTGCTGGTAAATTTCTTCTTACAACTTTCTTTTTTGTTGTCTCTTCAGTTAGTTTCTTCTGACATCCTTAAATAATTATTAAACATTTTTAAAACCAGATATTAGTGAGTGCATAATTTTCAGCTATTGGGCTGGGGATGTACGTTTGGGGTACAGCACTTGCCTAGCATATGTGAGGCCATGAGTTTGACTGCCAGCACCACAAAATTGTGTGTGTGTGTGTGTGTGTGTGTGTGTATATAAGATTTGGAGTTTTTTTTATTATAAAAGACTAAAATAACCTTCATTGTTGTCCTCCATAAATTGTACATGACATTTTAATGGAATGAGGTGATAAGATTGACAAAGGTATTATCTTTTGTATTTAGGTTCTTGCTAGGACATTTATTTTAATATCAGAATCAGTTGACAAATCTGTATCATATGCATGAATGTTTTGGTTTCCAATGTAAGTTCTTGATATATCCATAAGCTTATAGAAAGTAGGCCAATTCAACAAGCTATAATGAATCTTCATACTATGTTTCAGGCACTATATATCCAAGTGATGGACATATAGCTATGATCCTTCTTGCTGTTGCAGAACTTAAATTCTAATGGAGAAAGTGAAATTAAAAATGTTAAAAATATCTTAACCATATTAACAAAATGATGAGGAACCCAAATTTAGAGGAAGTGAACAGAAGGTTTAATGGAAGTGGTGACTTCTGCTGACAACTGAGTGAGCGGTGAGAGTTGAAGAACCAGAGGGAAAGTTTTCCAGTAAGGGGAACTGGTGTGGAGGATAACAAATGGGGCAATAAAATGAGAATGTAGAGGAAGTAGGAAATGGATTATGCAGAACCTTTAAGTCATGGCAAGGTATTTTGATTTTATCCTAAGTACAAGGAAGTTTTAAGGAGCGAGCAATGTAATTAGTTCTGGTTGAATTAATGCTTTGCATAAAGTATATGGATCATAAGAAGCCTGCACAAAACTTTACTGGGTTTAATACTTCTGGCCAAAAACAGTCTCATCACAGTCCAACTGGGGCCACAGCTGCTGCAGAAATTCCTCTCCTCAGTGTTTAAGAAGACATTGCCAGAGCCTAGAGTTGAGATGAGAGCTATTAATAGCTGACATAAAGTGAGGAAAAAGCTACATTGTGTGAGGCTGAGCCTAGGTTAGACAAGCTCAGGAGTCCCAGACAAGTCCCAGGAGGAACAAGCTAACAGCTACACAGGTGTGTAGCATCCTCCTTACTCTCAAAGATCAGGAATCTCATCCTTCCTTAGTCAAGACTAATTCCATGGGAACCTTTTAATTGAACATGGAAGGAACCACATTTTATTCCAGTACCCATTTTTGATAGTGGTGCCACCAAAAGGTGGATTATCACATATTCATTTTTTAGAGATGCATTAATAAAGTACTACAAAGTAGGTATCTAAAAGAAAGCTATTGTCTCACAGTTCCAGAGGCTATAATTCCAAGATCTAGAAATCAGCAATGGTTCTGAGAGATGCGATGGGCATCTGCTCCACATCACTCCCCTTTTTCCTGGTGATTTGTTGGCAAGCTTTAGCATCCCTTGACATGTAGAGAAGCATCTTTAAGGATTCTTCATGGTCTCTCTATGTTATCTCTGTGTCCAAATTCTCTTTATTTAGTAAGGACATCAGCCATATTGGATTAGGGTTCGCTCTAAATAATTCTCCTCCCCACCTTAAACAAATGTAGCAATCTTTCCTTTTGCTCTTGATTTTTTAAAAAATTATTGGCTCTTTTTAGTTATACATGACAATAGAATCTATTTTGATATAATTATAGAAGCATGGAATATAACTCATTCTATTTAGGACCCCATTCTTGTGAAGGTACATGATGGTGGGATTCACTGATATTTTCATATATATATATATATATATATATATATATATATATATATATGATATCAGATTCATCTATTTTTCCTTCCTATCCCTGCCTTCCTTCCCTTCATTCCTAATTTGCTGAACTTCTATACCCTTTTTCCCCTTATTGTAGTTTAGCTTCTACATATCAGAGAAAACATTTGCCTTTTGGGAACTGGCTTATTTAACTTAGCATGATAATCTCCAGATCTGTCCATTTACTGTCAAATGATTCAAGTAACAATGAATGTTGGCAAGAATGTCAGGAAAGAGATACATTAATATATTGTTGGTGGGACTGCAAATTGCTGCAACTGCTTTGAAAAAGCAGTATGAAGACTCATCAAAAAACAAAAACAAAAACCTAGGAATAGAACCACCATTTGACCCAGTCATCCCATTCCTTAGTATATATACAAAGGATTTAAAATCGGCATACCACACTGACAATCACATCAATTTTTATAGCAACTCAATTCAAAATAGCTAAGCTATGGAACCAATCTAGGTGCCTTTCAACAGACGAATGGATGTAATATATGTACACAATGGAGTACTAATCAGCCATAAAGAATTACTTCAATGAACTCATTTTAACTTGATTACCTTTGAAATACCCTATCCCCAAATAAGGTCATAATATGAGGTACTGGGGATTAGGATTCTAATCTCTCTTTTTATGCTTTGGAGACCATTCATTTTTAACACCTGAAAACAGTTACAGGTTAGGTAGCATCTAAATTCAGGGCTCAAGACTGTCAAAGAAGAGATACCAGAAATAGATGAATGAATAAAGAAAATGTGGTGTGTTTACACAATAGAATATTACTAAGCAATGAAGAATAATGAAACTATGGCATCTGCCAGTAAGTGACTAGAAATGGAGACTATCATGCTAAATGAAATAAGCCAGTCCCCAAAAACCTAAGGCAGAATGTTCTGATATGCACATGATAACACACAATGTGGGGGGGAGAGAACAGAAGTTCATTGAATTAGATAAAGGGGAATGAAGGGAAGGGAAGTGGGGTAAGGATGGGAAAGGCAGGATAATGAATCAGATGTAACTTTCCTATATTCATATATGAATACATGACCAGTGTAACTTCACATAATGTACAACCACAAGAATGGGAAGTTACAGATGTTTTATGTCAAAATACACTCATCATGTACAACTACAAAAGAATTTAAAAAATTCTTTAAAAAATTTAAAATTTTTTTTTAAAAATTTAAAAAAAATAAAATTTTTCACTTGGGTATAGAATTTTTTCTCTCTGATGAATTACTTAAAACAAAACAAACAAACAAAAACCCAACACATATTTAGAACTTATGTGCTTCCAATGCCATTTTTTAAAAAATCTAATTGGTTAGAACAGCTTTAGAGACTGTAACAAATTCAATTCAAAATTTTCTACTTCCTTTCCTTACAAAAATTTTTGAAGGACAATATCTTCCTTAATGGGTGTCCAAAATACACTTCTGTACTGGATAAAAATTAGGTCTTACACATACTTTGTTACTGATGTGGCACAGCTGTTTTTTATTGTTCTTATTTGTTTATTGAGATGCATGTGTCCTGCTACCTTGTTCAGGAGAGTCTCAAAACTGGGATCAAGCAACCCTTCTGCCTCAGCCTCCAAGTAGCTGGGACTAGAGGCATATACCATTACTCTAGGTTTGTCCCTTTCTTAAAATATAAAAATCCAAGGAAGAAAACTGAAAAATTGGTTCTGTATGAGTTTTACCTCTTGCTTTGTATATAAAGCTTAAAAATTTCATCAAGTGAAGATCATTTGCCACTGAAGAAATAAATGTATAAAAACCTGGGTCACTTCATTATATTAAAATCACAGCAATCAACAATACTGAACATGACAAAACAATTTAAAGATTTAGGGAATTGTCTGATTTACTGAAATTTTGAAGAAAGTAAAGCCTAACAAATGTTTTTTTTTTTTTCTTTTATTTAACTATGGTTGCCTGGTACATTATCATGTATTTTTGTGTCTTTTTGTTTTTTGCAGTGCTGGGGATGGAACATACACCTAGCCTTACGCAATGCTAGGCAAATAATATGCCACTGAACTACACCTCCAGCATTAACCCTGTCCATCCATGCTTTTTAGAAGTTCAGGGGGCTGGGGGTGTAGCTCAGTGGTAGGGCACCTGCTTAGCATACATGAGGCCCTAAATCCAATCCCACCCACTGCCAAATTATATATATATCATGATGATGAATTAAGCCTTATAATACATGACACCAGCAGTTAACTATTTCCATCTAGATCATCTTCTTACAAACTGCTTTTCTATTTAACAAATCCCTTACCTGCACCTATCTTCCAATGATTTTCAGTCCGAGTGTGGTCCAAATCTTCCACTTCCCAAAAACTGCACTAACATTAGAATTCCATGAGCTTCTTTGGACAGAAATGTGTAATTTCTTTATGGTATTCTTCCTAAAAATTTTAAGCATAACTTAAAGATCCCATTTTCTGGACTTCAAAATACGAACTTGCTAATTTTAATTACTGGACTATGATTATTTCCTTTTTGCTGATAAGGTCCTAAAGCTATTTTACATGGGGGAGAAGATAAAAGCAAACACATGCATCTCTCTAAGGGCTTTACAGATAATGGCAATAATGGCATAACACTTATAGGCACACTTATTATAGATGACAGATGAGGGAACTAAGGACTGAAGAACTTAGTAACTTATCTAACATTCACAGTAATGTCAGAACTGGGATTAAAATCATCGAAGCTGGTGCCCACAATATGTGCTGTCAATCGCACACCACACTGCTTCTCTTGAAAAAGCAGAAATTTTCCTTTAGTTACATTTTATGAAAGACAAAGCAAAATATAGAAACTTGAAGTTTCATTTAGACAATCACCATGAATTGTATTTTTACCTTATGCAAAATTATTTGATAACAGAGTTCAGAAACACAACTATTTCTAATTGTATCATTTTTTTTTTCAATTCCAAAGAACAAGGTCATAACACATACAAATTTATTTTAAATAAGCTTTAGAATCAGAATTAAATTGATAAATGAAGTCATCTGCTGAAAAAGTATTATTTTACATCCATTTTGGAGAAATATTATCTTGAACTAAAAAAGTAGAAGCATATCATTTGCCAGTATTTTAAAAACCATGTCCAGATATAAATTAGTTCTAAAGTTCTTGTAAAGCAATGAGAAAGCAAGTGACTTGTTTTTCTCCATTATTTAACTATTACTATAATAACCTTTAAAGAAACAACAGTAATGAATTTTGGACAATAAAAACTGTAAAACCAGACAGCTGGCAGAGGAAACAACAAACTGTAAGTTAAAAAATTCACAAACATACATTTATTCAGGAAATACAATTACTAGAGTCCTTAATATTTCAATGATCGTTCCACATTATAAAATATTCACAACATGTATTCTTTTAAGTCTATACCAAGTCATGCTGACATTCTTTCCAGATAAGCCATGCTATTTCTTCTACTACATACATGCTATAATATCCATTTTAATTATAAACAAAGCATTTGAGCCAAACTATTTAAATACTTGTCAAGAAAAAATAAAACATAAACTAAAAATTTAGAAGAGGAGGAAAATGACAACAAAACAAAATAACTCCCTACATATCTGAATCATCAAACTTTTAAAGAACTAGGCCACTATAATCTAGCATTACTGTAAAAGATAGAGTGACCATATTAAGACAGTATGTAATCATGAATTACAACATTTCTCATCTGTAATTTTAAGCTGCTTTTTCAAAGAATAAACACTATCTTTGTAAGTTTTAAAGCAAAAGGGGCATAAAGATTAAACATTAAAAGTTTATATTTAAACTACTAGTTTTTTTAATAAAAAAGGTAGACTATTATTACTTTCCAAATAAGAAATGCCAAGAATGTTTTATGCCTAAATAAATAATATAATCAATCAGCATGTAGCTACGAATTGAAGTATTCTATTCTGATACTTGCAAACAGAATTAGCGGTTCTCAACCCTGGATGTCCCTTAGAACCATCTGGTATGTTTTTTTTTTAAATAAACAAGTGACCCTGAATTAGTTGTATGGGAGGGGACCCAAGTATTAATAATTTTTGAGCTCTGCAGGGCTTTCTAACATGCAACTAAGGTTCAGAAACACTGAGTCAACTCATTTTGAAGTAATAAGAAAATTTTAAAAATGGAGGGGGGGGTTAACATTTGTGATTTACAAATCAAGCACTGATTATATACTTACTTTATGTTTAGCTTTATTCACAAACCATCCATTTACAAGATGAAAATTCCTTCATTTCCTCATCATACTAGACCACTTTGTGTATCTTTGCTATTGACTGAACCGTTCTATGATAAGATTTAAAATTCTGAGACACACTATAAAAATTGCATTAATGAAAACAAGCTACTGCTACTCATGCTCAAAAGTACCAACAGTACCAAGCAAAACTACTGTATTTGGCTCGTTATGCTATCTTTATTTTAAGAATTATAAATAGTTGCCAACCCACACAAAGAACAGATTGTGAATTACTTCGAAAGAAAAAAAAAACCCAGATTACTTAATTTACTGAGATTCAACACCAAAAAAAGATTTAACTTGGCTGAAAGTTCAGATACAGCTGAGACATTGCACCAGGAAGCTATAATTTATAAGGAAATGTTGATATATCCTAAAAGCTACTATAGCTGTAGCTATATTAAAATAAGATTTCTTCAGGGTTTATTTACCCTATAATGCAAGAATATAAGCATAACAATAACAATAATATTTTTATATACACCAATACTTTAATATATTAAGCTCTACAACAAATATCTCTAATAATTTTACAATTAAATTAAGTCCATAATTCTTCTATTTAAAAACACACCCATTAATTTTGAAAATATACAATTTAACAACATGATCCTATCAATAACAAGCATGTTTTTTAGTGGACTACAGACACATTCAACCATGCAATCCAGTGTTAAATACCTAAATAATACCTAAATGATAAATAACAATGCTGATTGACTTATATTCTGAGAAATCACTGAAAAGTGGAATAATCTTTTAAGACCACAGTGCTCACAAACATGCAGAAAAATGTATAGAAATTTCTATTCTTCCTGAAGGAATATTACAATGCCCACTTTTTAAAACACAGGATTGATAATTATGCCAAACTCTTATTTTTTTTAAAATCCATCTTCGTTTAGCATGTCTTTCACAATTTTTTTTAAAAAAGTACAAATGTTCCTGTGTTAAAATAGGCATTTATAAAATGGCAAGGAGGATTTCAAGGGAAGTTTGTATTTTTTTGTTGTTGTTTTTTACAATTATTGGCATTTTGGCCATTAGTAGGTCACAAGTAAAACTTCTCTAGCTAAAAAGCAAAATTAAATATAAAGTTTTAAATGTATTAGGTCTGTTGCGTGTGTTTTGCAGATCTCATTTTTTCAAAGCATGACTCCATTTCTTCTAAGTCTTTGGGTTTATACCGTACTACCAATTTAACCTTTCCTTGGGCTGCTTTCAGCAGTTCTACAGCTTTTTAGTAATGTTCTCCTTCAATGCTCCGGAAAAAGTGCACACACACAATTGATACTTAGGTTTTGAGAGTAACAACAACTACAAATATTTAAAATTAAGTAAAGAGAGTCTTTATTGCCTCAATTCACACAAGATTTGACACATTCAGGGTGGTATAGCTATAGAGATACTGAATCCTTTCAATGCTAAATCTTGTTTTATCAGTATGAAATCCAGTGATACATCAATTGTGCTTACAGTCTCGAAATCATTTTTTAAGTTCCAAGTAATTAGCATATCAATATACATGTCTTATTACTGCACTATGTCAGAATTTATCAAGAAACTGCCATTCTATAAAAGTAAATATGATGGTACATTTCTAATTTAGTATACTGTTTTAACTACTGAAGAGTTTAATTATCTAATAAAAATCCCACTAAGCACTGGTAATTTACATTGAAGGGATGCAAACCACTTTTAGAGTGCCTTAAAAAGATCACTGGGCTGGGGACAGAGCTCAGTGATAAAGCACTTGACCAGTATGAGCAAAGCTCCCGATTCAATCCCCAGAGCTGCATTTAAAAAAAAGAAACAAACAAAAAACAACCACTGTCCTAAATAGTACTGCCTAGCATTCACTTAAAGCATTCCTAAACTACAAAGTTTATTAATCCCTTGCACTAGCATCTTCTGTTTCTACAATCCACAGGCACCCCCAAGTGGTCACAGAACATTACTGCAAATATAAATAAAATTCATCCTCACCACTCCATTAACAGAAAGAAGTTGATCTCCTCATTTAAGGCCCCCATGCCTATCAGCTATTCCACCTGGAATTTTTCTAGATATATAGATTGGACAGTTTTGTTCTTTGCTTCCCATAATATTGAACCCAAGACTCTCTTCTCTTTGGGTAGCTCAACAACTCGAGGATGAGAATGTCCTTCACTGGTAGCAAATGCAGTGACAGTAACCTGAAAGAAAATTTTACATATTTAAAATATATGAACTTTGTTTACTTCATCTCCTTTTAAAAAAATACCTTTTTTGTTTTATTTTTTGGCAGTGCTGGGAATTAAACCCAGGGACTCATACATGTTAATAAACATGTACTTTAACACTGAGGTATATCCCTGACCTATCTCACTACTTTTGAGGCATGTATACACACACACACACACACACACACACACACACACACTTAATCAGAGCTTTACAGTTATAAATAGTAGCTGGATTCATCTTGACAAACTCACGCTGCATGAAATTCAATTTCAGTTCATAATCCCCCCTTTCCCCTCTTTTCCCCAATCTCCTTGACTTTCTTTGGCTAATCCATTCATTTATATTTGACTGATTCTTTTTATTTATACATAAAGATGAAATTTCCTGTGGTATATTTATGAATGCATGTAACATGATTTTTAAAGAATTCATTCTGCATTGTAAGGCATATTTTTGATGTGTGGGTATTCACAAATTCACTGGTCATTCTGAGAGGCTAAGCAGAGGTTTTTAAGAAATGTAAGCAGAGGCTGAGACATGAGGATTGCGAGTTCAAAGCCAGCCTCAGCAACAGCAAGGCTCTAAATAAAATACAAAAAAGGGCTGGGGATGTGGCTCAGTGGTTGAATGCCCCCGAGTTTAATCTCTGGTACCCCTAACCCCTCAAAAGAAATAATAACTTAAAGAATACACACTCCAGGACTATGTATAAAACAGAATTTTTTGGCACACTCTCATCCACTGTCTAGAACTTTTGTGTAGTTCCATGTGCAGAGCTTGACAAGCAGGCTTGCTGGGCACATAACATTTAAACAGGAATATTCTACCCTAATGCACTAACAGTCCGGAGCTTCAACTCCAGATAGCCTGGCATTTGTGTAAAATACACCATACCTATAACAACCCACACAGAGTTGTTCTTATATATAGTCATTTTGGCTGCTATATTCTTTGTATACTCTTTGTACCATACACAAAATAAATAATACATCAAGAATTGTCTCTATATTAAGAAAAGCAGGCACATGTATAGCCAACATGAATATTTTTTGTTGCTCTAGCAAACTATATAATTACAAGTAAAAAAAAAAAACACAGAAGATTTAATAGAGCTATATGCTCTTTAAATTCTAACACAAAATTAAGATTTTCCTGTTTCATTATGTTTTTAAAGTTAATCAAGGAATCTGGTACCATTTTTTCATGCTGGATCAGGGTACATGAACAAAGGTGCAAGGGGTAAGAAGAAAATCAAGACTTATTTGAAGACCCAAAAAAGCACTCATTTCCTACCTAACAGAACTAAGGTTCAAAAACTAAATAAGCTGTGAAGGTTATACAACTCAGGTATAAAAAATAAATTTCTATTTTCTACTCTGATAAACCATATCCACAAGTTTAAGTATTTGTATTAAATAGAGAATCCAGTCTGTCCTTTTGGAAACCAGGAACTCAATAAAAAATAATCTGCAATGATTAAAAGTCTAGTATGTCATCTACTACTCAAATTAACATATCTATCCAAGTAATACACAATGAAATAATGTATTATGAGGGAAAATCTGATAGGGAAAAGCACACAAACTCCATCTTCAGCCCTGAAGAGGTAGCCTACTATTGACATTATACCATATTTGCAGAGCTAGGGTAAAGAATAAATCAAATAACCCTATTCTTCCATTTACTATTTGTGTGGTGGTTTGAGACAAATAATCTAATCTTGATACTTCCTCATCAATGAGAAATTCATCTTCAACTATAAAATTGATGCTATTTTACATGTAAATATGTTGTATATAACACAATTATGTATTTCATATGTATATAATTAATGTATGTGAGAGCATTTTCAATGCCTTATCCAAACTACATACAGTAATAAAAATGTTCTACTTCTTAGTACTTGGGAAGCTTGGTATAATTTGAAAGATATTATGTTAGCTTCTAAAATAAGCTTACTATGAATCTAATAATTATATATTTTCAACCTCTAATTTATGAAGAATTCTCACTTTTGGCAAATAAACAAATTTACCTTTGCAGTTGTATTAGCTCTCACTTCAGGACTGCTACTGATATGTACAGTTTCATAGACATGTTCATATACCTGCAAAACATAAAAGATGTTATATTTTAAATCTTGGAATATATCATGTTGGTTTCCTCTGTGAAGTTAAATGTATTAACTTTTAATCATATTTACTCACCTCTCTTACAGCATTGCAGAACTCACTTTGAAGGACTCTTTGTAAAGCCTGAAGTTTCTGTGGTGGTACCTGTCCACTCCTTTGTAGTTTTTCCAACATTTCAATTGCTCTACAAATATCTAGAGTTAAACAAACACATACTGATAGATAACTTTCTCTAAGGATTCTTGAAATGCCTATGTAACACTGTAGGAATTAGGATTAATTCCCCAAAGGACTAACAGTATGCAGAAATTAGAGGGGGTAAAACAAAGCATCTGGGTTTTTGTATGAGAAAGAGGAGATCATTCATGTACACATTGAGAACAGGAATGTAAAATCTGAGCACATTAAATTTTACAGATTTTAAAATTTCGCATGTTACAGAAGCATAGTTTAAAAAATAATTGAGAGACAGACAAACTGAATATAAACTACTAAATGTCACAGGAAAGGACTGGGGCTCAGATGTGACAGATATGTTAACTGCACTACTTCAAAAAAAGTCAGTAGTAATATTGGGAACTATTTAAGCAATAAAAATTTACTTAATTATCATATTAGTAACCAAAGCACTGAATAGCAGACCATGTGCTAGTGAAATCACTGGTCATTTCCTAAAGATAAACATGATATATGCATAGATATGAACTATTTAATAACAGATCTAGTTAGTGGCTAGGACACATTTAAATTAAAAATAAACTGAATAAAATTAACTGATTTGTTTTCAAGTTAGGATTGTTAACACAATGTTTTAATTCAGACAATTTCAATCAAATACGTAGTTTTAAAAATAAAACATAAAACATAAAAACCAGCTATGTAATTCTGTTCTTCATACTAGTTGTGAGACCTTGAACAAATTACTTAAACTCCTTGTGTCTCGGTGCCTTTCACTGTAAAATGCAAATAATACACCTGCTTCATAAAAGGCATTTGATGACCAAACCAAATAATATTTTTAAAGAGGCTTAGCAAACATAAATATAATGTTACACTGGCATCAGTCTTAAAAAATATTAAGGGGTTGCATACATTTATACAAATCTATTAAGCATGTTAGTCAATTGTCATTGAGAAGTGTGGGGATGTGTTTTATTAAGAAACTCTACAAGATTCAAAGTCATGTTCAACAATTAATGACAATATCTGTTTGATTTTTTCTTCCCTGTTTTTGTACCTTTGTGAATTAAGTTTTGATGATTTAGAAGGCACTATCTCCCCCCCCTGCCTCCCACTGCTATTACCAGGGATTGAACACAGAGCCTTAAACATTTGAGGCAAGCACTCCACCAGTAAACTACATCCCCAACCCTTTTTGTTGTATTTTGAGAAAGGGTCTCACTAAGTTGCCAAAGCCGGCTTTGGATTTAGGATCCTCCTGCCTCAGTCTCTGCAGTAGCTGAGATTACAGACATACACTACTGTGCCCAAGTGGCAGTCAGGATCTTGATTACATGCACTGATATTGTACTGTAGGATTATTGGGAGTTATTTGTTAACAGAGTTCTGAGATAATTTAACTTTCCTATGCTGCTGAATAGAACCACTTATGATTCATCCCTACCAAGGTGATGAAGATTCTACTGAAGAACTTAAAAAAAATTCAACAACAAAAAGCAAAGACAACTACCAAAACTAAATGCTAGGGGATGAAGTCCCACATTTCTACTGCATTTAAAAATACAAGACTGCCACGTGTTAGAATTCTACAACTAACTACCTTTAAAAGAAAAACACCTACTTCTGTTAGCACCAACAGATTTGTTCCTTTCTGCAAAGCACATCGACATTGTGCTCAGGAGGAAGATGTCACCTTTGTCTTAAGCCTATCTTAGAAAGTCTATTCAGAGAAGCTACTCTTCTGTTATAAAATTATGCTTCAATAAATGGACTGGTGGGCTGTAGAGAAACAATCTTATTTATAAAAAAAGACTTCCAAATGAGGAACACCATAAGGAGCAAACTAACAATCATATGTGCACATTTGTTTGTGGGAAGGGATAAGGAAAGAGGCTTTTCTAAATACAATTCTAAAAATGTATCTTCTTCTTAAAGAAGAATATTGAGACTGTAATTTCAAATGATAATATGTGCAAAATAACTTTAACCTACATTTTATGCTGTTTACCAACAGTGCTAAAATTTTTTGTGGTACTTCTTGACTGATAATTTTTAAGTCAGGCAAGTTATACAAACCTGTAGTCCTGACTACTTGGGAGGCTGAGGCAGGAGGATCTCAATTTCAAGGTCAGCCTGAGCTGAGACCTTATCTCAATAAAAAATAAGGAGGGCTTGTATATAGCTCAGTGGTAAAGTATCTCTGGGTTCAATCCCCAGAATGGTAACAAAACAGAACAAAAGCAAATAAAAAAAAAGAAAGAAAGAAAGAAAAGAAACCTTCAAATGCTTGTGTGTCAAAAGAGTGTTTGAATTGTCTGAAATAAAGGATTTGGGGAAGACAATGGAGCGTTCAAAATCTTAATATCTGTATTTTGACTCTCTGGTCTGTAAATACACAGCAAACTAGGTTTTATCTTTGTTAACAGTTTCCTTCAAGAAGCAATTAACTAATCACAGTTTGCAATTGTAGGGTCTGTAATATATATATATATATATATATATATATATATATATATATATATATATATATATATATATATATATATATATTCGCACCTGCCAAGTGTTTTACAATCTACCACTACTTCACATAAGTGGATCTATTTCTTAAGTCGAATCCCCTGATTCCTGGATTTCTTGCTTTTCATTTTTTGGTTTATATTCTTGTTTGGGTAGAGTAAATCTTCTAGTAGCTCTCTGAAATAGGGTACATGGAAAATAATTTTTGAGACTTTAAATAGCTGAAGATATATTTTATCCTCATACTTGATTGATAGTTTGGCTGGATATAGATTATTCTTTGGAAGTAATTTCTACTCAGAAGTCTGAAGAAATTTCTGGGTAATGTTTTAGCTCCCAGTGTTAATGTAGACAAGTCTGATGGCATTTTGATTCTTGTTTTTTTTTAAAGGTTCTGATTCCTCTTCATTTATTTTGTAGTATCCTTAATGATCTGGCACACTTTTGCACAAGCCATCTGTATGTGCTCTACTCCAGGGACTAGAAAGACACACATTCCCTTTGATAAAAATAATTCACAATAGTATCTGCCAGTTTTTAGAACTCTGTGCCAAAAACATGAATGTGTATTTTAATTTGCATTCAGTCTGAAGAGCAACAAGGTAGAAAATATGACCCAAGCTTACAGTGAGAATCTGAAAGGGAAATTAATTTTCCTGAGGTCACCTAGCTAGCAAGTAGTAGAACCCAGATCTTCCCTCTCCAGAGCCCTTACTCCTGACCACTATGCTACATTTATGTCAGTCCTATTTTCACAACCTATGTCCTTTTTGCATAGCCAGAAAATGCCATGTTTTGCTCTCATAAAACCACAGTTACAGTTTTTGGTGGATGACATCATTTACCTTTGATCTGATTGAGTACTCAAAATCCTCTATAGCAATTAGCTTAACTCAAAATGGTTTTTCTCTGCTAATGAAATCTTTTTTAAAATTCTGATTTGTCATATGTGACAGTGGAATGTATTACAATTCATATTACACATGTAGAGCATAATTTTTCATATCTCTGGTTGTATACAAAATGCATTCACACCATACATGTATTTTGTAAAATGATTTCCATTTCATTCCACCATCATTTCTAACCCCATGCCTCCTCCCTTCCCCTCTTAGAGTTGTCTGTTCCTCCTATGCTCCCCTTTTCTACTCCACTGTGAATCAACCTGATGCTGGTTGTTTTAATGAATCATAATGATAGCCAATATTTATCAGGTAGTTAGTGTGTGCCAAATACCGTTAAATCACTTTATGAGCTAGATTTTCTTTTAGAGTCCTGTTTGTTGAGATATAATTTATATATGGTACAATTTGCCCTATTTAGTTTTATACTTACATGATTTTTGACAACATAAATATAAAAAATGGCAATATATATATATATATATATATATATATATATATATATATATAGTATTATATATAGTACTACAATCAAGATATAGAATATGTTACCTTGTTTTTTTTAACTTCTTTTTTTAAACAACTAGAGAAATTAATTTTAATATATTTTCATTTAACCCATGGATTACCAACAAAATTTGCAAAGAAAATAATTGTTGTTAAGCTATTTCATGTTCCTTTTGTTTGTCCTAGTAATTCTTTGGAATCCAATATCTATTTAACATGTAGCGCACCTCAATTCAGACTAGACACATTTCAAGTACTCAGTAGCTTCATGTAACCAATGGCTGCCATATTAGCTCCTTTTTCCATCTTTCACCTTTTGGTGAGATATATGCTGTAGGCTGCATGATAAATCTCCTTATTATGTGGTTTCTTGTTGAGTTACATCAGAAAGGAACACCAAAAAGATGAATTTAGAATATAAGAGTAGAGCAAGATGCTTTATTCCTCCCCACAAGATTTATTAGACTGTGAATTGGTTTCTTCATGCTTTTGGTGGGAATAACTTCAATTAGGTTGCCTTCTCCTACAAGGTTTTCTTAATGGCTCTCTCTTCTTTCACCTCTTACCTCTCCAAGTCTATGGAAGGACAGGTACTTCACAAAATTTGTTGGCTTCCCTCAAACTTGTCCTTACCTTTACAAATACTTTATTAAATAATTTTTACCCTAATTGATATTTTTCATCCTTGAATCTTGAATAATGTTTTTTTTAATTATAAGAAAGTAAAATATACCTCATCCCATATCACAGGCAATGTATATACACACCAGATTAATTATATATTAAAATATAATGTATAAAATGCTAAAAATTTTAAAGAAAATATTTGTATAACATTGTGAAGAGAAATGGAAAACAAAAAATATAAAAAACCTAAATAATTAGATGATATTGTAGTTAAAATTTTTATGTGTAAAAATTTATCAAAAAGGGTTGAAAGTTCTGGGGATATGACTTAGTTGGTAGAGTGCTTGCCTAGCATGCACAAGTCCTTGGGTTCAATCCCCTGCACAAAGGAAAAAAAAGTGTTAAAAGAGACATGAATTATATGTATTACTGGCCATTTTTGTTTATTTTTGGTATTTAGCTTAACATGATTTCTCCTTTGGTTGGCTTTTCCTTTGTTGTAGTTCTTCCCTTTGCAGATTTTAATCGTTGTTTTTCATTTTGTTCTTGTGGAATATTTTGCCAAGAATGTTCTATAGTGCAGGCTTTCTTGCTGTAAATTCTTTTAGCTTTTGTTTATTATGGAAGGTTTTTATTTTATTGTCAAATTTGAAGCTTAATTTTGCTGGATATAAGATTCTTGGTTGGTATCCATTATCTTTTAGAGCTTGGTTTATGTTGTTCTAGGATCTCCTGGCTTTGACTTTTTGGGTTGAAAAACCTTCTGAGATCTGAATTGGTATTCCCTTATATGTAATCTGATTTTCCTCTCTTGTGGCCTTTAAAATTATATCCTTATTTTGTATGCTAGGCATTTTAATTATAATGTGTCTTGGTATATATTTATTATAATTTTGTACATTTGGTGTCCTATAGGCCTCTTATATTTGACTTTCTAGTTCATTCTTCATGCTTGGGAAATTTTCTGATACTGTTTCATTGAAGAGATTGTGTATTCCTTTGGTTTGAGTCTCTGAACCTTCCTCTATACCAATAAATCTTAAATTTGGTCTTTTGATGGTATCCCATAATTCTTAGATATTCCATTTATAGTTTCTTACCATCTTCAAGTGAGGTCAACTTTATTTTCAAGATTGTATATTTTGTCTTCATTGTCTGAGGTCCTGTCTTCCAAGTGATCTAGTCTGTTGGTGATACTATCTATTGAGTTTTTAATTGGCTTATTGTTTCTTTCATTTCAAGGATTTCTAGTTTTTTTTTTCAGTATCTCTATCTCTTTCTTGAAGTTATCTCTTGCAACCTGTATTTGTTCTGTTCTCTCTTTGTCAGAGTGATCAATTTTTACCTATATATGCTCACTTAGGTTGTTCTTTAATTTCCAAATCATTTTAGTTAATTTCATGATGTCTATGTGTCTTCCTCTCTCACAGTGTGGATCCAAAGTATTGCAGCTTCTGCCCTATTGTCTTATAGTGTCGCTATAAGTTACCAATACCTCACTTTAAAGGAAGAGATCAATATTACAGCATTTAATGTATCCAATATGCAGCCATATATCAGTTAGTTTCTATTTTTACATTTACACATTTGTCACTATAATCAGAAATGATGAATTCAGTTATCTTCTACCATATAGTAAATAGGTTTGCATAGAGGTTTACAGTTTCTAGTGGTAAAAGGGGGGACTTAGAGGTTGGCTGAGATGTTTATGAGGTAGGATGTGAGAATATGGAGGTATTAGATTATATGATTAGTGAGGATAATAATAAGAAGTTGGATGTTAGTAGGAGAAATAAGAGATAGGCAACCCCATGCAAAATTCCCTGTTAACTCAGTAGCAGGATAACTGTTAGCACCCCAATAGAGAAATTTGTGGTGCAGCCAGGCCACAGGGACCTTGGTGACACCAGGTCCTTATTGTTGTCCCTTGATAGTAGTGGCGATATCCAAGTTTTGTGGTGGTGGCAGCCTCAAGCCTATAAGTACCCTGATGTTGGGCTGTGGAACCACACTTTGGTGAATAGGAAACCCCAGCACAGGGTGGCTCTCAGTGCATATGTGGGGTAGGCCTTTCCCCTGGATCTCTAGGGTGTGGTGTTGGCATTTTGATTCTTGATCTGTAGTATGTAATATGAATTTTCCCATGCCTTTAATTTTTCCCTACCCTACTCTTTTCCATAATAGAAATTTTATGATTTTGTGCCTGTTTTAGAATGTTCAGACTGCTATAATAAAATACCATAAGCGGAATGGCTTATAAAACAATAGGAATTTATTTCTTATAGTTCTGGAGGCTGGGAAGTCGAAGAGCAAGATGTCAGCAGACTCAGTTTCTGGAAAAGACTTTCTGGTTCTTAGACAGTATTTTGCACTTGTGTCCTTATGCGGCTGTCGTGGACTAATTTCTATGCTTCAGCTCTTTACACTATTACAACCTACTACATAAAACACATTTTGGAACTAAGATTATGGACAAGAGTTCTTCAGTTCACCATCTGGATTTCTGAGGATTCGTAAAACTCCTGAAATAGAAGCAGTTTTGTGTGTTGGAGACTATATACGGGTCCTTTTTAAGGAAACTGAGATAGCAGCAATTTAAGGGCTAAGAATCAGAAAACATATCATCTTTAAGAAATGGCCCAGGACTCTCTGCAGAAAGGGCTGCATTTAAGGATGCAGGCGCCTGCTCAGCCTCTAAGGTGGAAGACAGGAGATTGTTTTGGTTTGCTGAAGGTACTTGGAAGGGTCCAAGGAACCTTGGGACCGGTTTATCGGTCGGGCAGCCTCAGTAACTCCGTTCCTCTCAGGCTCAACACCTCGGCCTCTAAGTCATGGGCATCTTCGTCCACATCTTCCTCATCCTCTCTGTCACCATGTTCATCGTCAAACGAGAAGCTCTGGTGGCCGAGGGGAGACAACAGTGACATGGTGGAATTGCTGCAGCCCTGAGGCAGCGGCGACCAACAGATAGACGTCGCCACCGCCCCCAGCCTCTGTCCCCGGAGACCCGTCATGAGGACGGAGAAGGAGGCCACGGAGGCCTCAGACTCAGAACTGCAGTCCGCAGAGAACAGGATGCCAGGAGGGGAAGAAGCAACACTCCACCGCCACACAGCCCACATCTGGCCCACATCTGGCCCGCCAAGTTCAAACCCGCCAAGCTGCAGCTGGGACATGATCTCCCAGCAGGCCCCGCGCGCGCTGGGCCCAGCCAATCCGGGCCGGCCCGGGTGCCGCGTTGCCGTGGCGACGCAAGGAGGACGCGAGGGCTGTGTCTGGGCCTGTGGAACTTGGCTTTCTCTCTGTCTGCCCTTCTTCCTGTGTCTGGAAGGTGCCTGTTGCTTGTGAACTTATTCAATTCTGTGTCTCTTCCAGCTGACACCTTCCGGGGGCCTGGGCTTTTTTTGAGGTGTTGTTGCAGACCATTTGGTATTTGAAATAACGTTATTACTAAATAAAGCAACTCCTCTTAAAGGGAAAGAGGCAGAATTAAGGACTAACATCCACCCCTCCACCACACCCCCCCCACCCCAACACACACATAAGGTCAGGATTATATGCACCAGTCTTGATTTCCTTGAACAGGTCATGCTTTTTTTGAGGCTGATTTAATTTAACTTTACAAGTGTATCCACGAAAGCAGGTTTAGGTGGCCTGGGGAAGTAGCTCAGTGGTAAAGTGCTTGCCTAGCATGCATGGGGTCCTGGGTTCCATCCCTGCTACCAAAAAATAATGCAGGTTTAGGACAATCTTTTAGTGTTTTGATACATCTTGTTTGCCTGGCGTCTTAAGGCATCTAGTCTGTCTACACCTGCGAATTGTTTTTACTTTTTTAAGCCTCTATTATGTGCTAAGCCTCTAACCTTTGCTAAGCACTGGGATAAAAACTGCTGTTACTCTAAATTCCTCATCTTTTTGTGGTGACAAATGTAATTAAAATATGCTGTTATGTGTATTTTATGGGGAAAGAATATTTTGTGGGAACTCGGAGATTGGAGATGGGGATAAAGGTAGCAAGAAAGATGACAGACATTATAAAGCTGGATGCTTTATTTATACTGGTGTAAATTTAGCTCTGTCTAGTTCATAATTTGTATAACTGGTAGAAGTATCATGTGAAAACAGACAATGACTAAAAATAGCACATAAAGTTGTTACTGATCAAAGAGTAATACACCATCCTTGATGAAGTTTAGATCTACAAAATTTGACACAGGACATTGATATATGATAAAAATATTAACAATCAAAGACAATTCTGGAAGCAGAAGCTATAATAAAATATGATATGCCAGCTAGAGGCACAGAGCATGGGAGACCCTGAGTTTGATTCCCCTACCACAAAAAAATAAATATGTATGCTTAAAACTTCTTAAATGGAATATTTTTAAATTTTAGTAACAACAGTGAAATGAAGAAAATCAGAGCAATCCAAGTGAGTAATAAATTGATCAAAGAATAAAATTTATTTAGTAGAGTTTTTCATTCTCTACCCCAATAATTCAATATTGGCATGTCTGGCTAAAACCTTTCATTAGAACATTTTGAGAATCAGTAATATCAAAAGACCCTAAACTGTTTTAGGACTTCATAAGGAAGAAAGCTTTAGGAGAAATTTCCCAACAGACATAACCTAATGCAAGCATAGTGGAAAACTCACAGGTTTTATCTATGAAAGAAAAAGAATTTTAGTCAATGGTTTTTCTCTTAATAAATTTCCATAAATAAGCTGTTGACCTTTCTGATCCTAATTTATTCCTCTATAATATTAAGGAAATAATCTACATCACAGTCATATTATCTAATTAATCCTCAAAATTTCTAGTTCAGGATCTGACAGATTTAAGAGTAAATTGTATCACTTGAATGCCAAAGCTTTTGCACTGTAACTTTTTGGTATGGGAATCTAAGATGTCATATACTTCCCTTCCTCCTTTAGATGTTTTATTTTTTAAAAAATGCTTTATAAAAGAAAGCCCTTTCCTTCATGCTTCAGGGTCATCATTATGACAATTACATTATATGTTAACAATACTGGAGACCCAAAGACTATGGGGCAATTCCATGCTGTGTGTACACATATTTGAATGTAGTCAAGTCTTGGGGTCTCTTATACTGCCTTTACATTATTGGGGCCAAGAAGTCATAAAGAAGGGTATAAAAAGCATTAAAAGATTTTTTCCCATATGTTTTACTTACTAATGTCTTTTCTTACTACTCATTTATTTTCACTTTCATGGTATATTTGAGATTTTTTTTACTGGTTCTGTAACCTGTAAGTGAAGAATGACTTTTCCTTACAAATTCCTGTATGACATTGTAACAAAAATCATGCCAATTTTAGTTAGTTTTAAAAATAATTATTCCTAGAAATTTACAGATGAAACAATATGTCTTGGATTGCTTCAAATAATCTAAGAGGCAGAAGGATTGAGGGGCTAGTGAATAAGGTAAAGATGAAACAGGGTTTATTGTGTGTTGTGGTTTTGGTGGTGGGCATGGGAAGGGGAGAGGGAGAGGGGTACCTAAACCATTCTTTTTATTGTGAAAATTTCAAACACATATAAATTTTAAAACAGGAAGAGGCATACACATTTACTAACACCTACAAAATATAGCCAAAATTAAGAGGAACTAAGTTTTGATTGGGATCTAATTTGCTGTGGTTCAGGCATTCACTTAAATTTTATTAAACCCTTTGTTTTCTCATTTGTCCAAAGAGAGCTTGGAGATTATAATACTACATTTCTAGGCAACTGACTACAATTAATATCATGTAGATATTTTTAATCATTTGCTTTTAAATAAAGATTAAATTGGTGATATTCACTTATATTTCAAAATATGTTTTCCACAATATAGTTCAGATTTAAGACAGGATAAAAGTTTTAAGTTTAAGTGTTCTTAAATATTGACAGATAACTATCAAACAATATTTTCTAATGGTTACTTCCAACATTTTTTCTAATAATGTCTTTTCTATTTAAAACTTTTTAAATTTGTCTCCATAATAGATAGTAAATGCTTTAACATACTTAGTTACAAATTAAGGCAAAATATATTGCTTTCTAGAAACTTTAATAATTTGAAACATAGAGTACAATATTGTATTTCATACAATATATAGCACAGTTTACCACAGATTTTGTATATCTGCTATTCTATTTTTTAAATGAATGAAGTTTTCAATAACTTGAATTTTGAGAAAACAAGTTTAATTAAGATTATTACCAAGTTATGATTTAATATTTATCAGATGTGTAAATATACAAACCGTGATAGCAAATTTTAAAACTTATAAATAGTTGGCCTTACAAAATTACAACACACAGTAAATAAATCCCTCCCACATTTTATACAAACTACATGATTTTGATATACAAAGATTCTGTTTTTACACTGACAATGTACAACCGAGATTATTTACAATGAAAAAAGTATATAAACCACAATTTAACATTCTGCTACTGGCAGTCACTATAGGAGGTAGCTTTAATTAAACGAACTGAACAGAAGCCATGTTTCCCTACTTGTGTTGTAAAAATAATTTACATAAGATAAAAATTCTTTATATGCACAGTATGTACAGTTTAATTATTAAACTGTAATCTAGCTTAATTTTTTTTAGTATATCCAGTATAATAATATGGCAGTAGGTTTGCTATTTAGTACATTGTTCAAAAAACTTATTGGGCAATCATAACTTTAAGACTCTACAAAAAAACATGGCAGAAGACCCTAGATGAGAATCAGGTAAAATTTTTAATTTTCAAAGACATAGGATTAAACCTTATCCTTTCTCCCCCACCCCCTTAATGATATGTCTGTCTAGTTTAACCAGAACTCAGCATATGAACTATTGAATAGGTTTTTTTGTAAGTCATGGTATGGGAAATTTTTATAGAAGCATACAAGTAATAACATAAGTTTAGGAGAATCCAGTTCACTAAGAAATAAATTATGTGCTTTGTGTCATATTTATTTTCAGCTTCCTCCAATTAAAAAATGACCCCAGTTTACTTTTGTGTAATCCTTACTGTAAATAGATGACATACCAACAAAACTGGAAAATATCAGTAGAACCAATGATATAAAGAAGCATTTATTAATGGGAACATTACATGGAGCCATCAAATCCCTTAGGTACTATTAAAATCTCATTAGTATGTAGTGTAGCCAAAACTACTTCAAGTCACACATCAATTAGCCATTTATTTTGTACTAGTAATATAATTGCAAAACACTGAAAATCATGGTGAGCATAATAAAGCAATGTAAAATGACCCCAAACAAATGTACTGATATTTTTATTCTATCAGCTGTTAATATGATTTTTAAAACATCTTCAGGTTTATATAGATTTATAAAGCAATTTAACAAAATCTATGATTCTCATGTAAAAGTGGAAATAGAAAACAATGATACCTATGTGTACTCTCACAGTTCTAGTTGGGAGACAATCAAGACAAGCCCTTTTTTGGCCCTGTAGTAAGTTGTCCTGAGAATAATGATCAAATATTAGGTAAAATTAGCAAGACTCTTTTGTCAGTCACATTTGAACTACCTTTTTAAAAATATTAACAGCTGTCCTTTATCTTGTGCTTAATTCAGAAATAGGTATAAATTTGCTCCTTATGAATCTGAAAAAACCTAAAAGTTATATTGCTATACCACACCTCAAATCCTTTTCAAGTTCTGTTTCAAATAGACCACACATTCCTTGGAAATTGCATTTTTCACCAATTAATAATTTAGGCACCTGTTCTTTGAAAAATATCAGGTTTGAAAAATAAACTTCCACCTTCCCCTTCTATGTGACACCAGGCAGTGATTACAGAAGTGCTTCCCAGATGAAAGAATAGAATATGGTTCACTCTATAAACACTGTGAATTTGGTTGATGGGGGAAATAGTTACAAACACAGTAATTCGGTCTTTAACTCTTGGTAGATTGTAAGCGTCACACACCAAAGGGAATCCTTGACTCTGATAGAAGCAGGCTCTACCATGCCTGCACTTGGTCAGAACTGTCTGAGACAAAGGAGTCTTCTTCATCTGCCTAATCAGAGTGGGCTGACTGTGCCACAATCAGACCAATATCCCTCTGGTCTTTGGCAAGAAGCCACTGCCAATGCAGGACAGCCGTGTGATTTTATTAAGTGTTTGCATGATACTGGCTTTGTCAAAAGAAATGATTCGCAGCAGTCACATACAGTCAGGTTACCCTACAAGTGTGAGTACATGCCACAGTTATAGTAGAAATCCTGTTCCACACAACCACCTTGGCTACTGATGGAAACTGAAACTGATCCACTTTTTTTGGTAATGTGTCACTTCAGTAACTTCCAGTCTTCTTTAAATTTTTGATTGAAGAAAACATACAGGACCAGATTTAGGCAAGCAGGCAATGGGAAAAATATCAGAGTAACAGACTTCATTATTTCAGGACTGATAGAGATTGCAGTGATCAATGGTGCAAATGAGAAAAATGCAAGAGGGCAAAAAAAAAAGATGCAGTTGGTGAAAATTAGCCAAGTAACATGCTTAATCATGCTAGATTGTGAGTTTTCTGAGAGGTCTTCTTTTTCCAAGTTGCAGTAAAGTTTAGTGTAGATGATGGCCATTAATAAAAATGCTAGTGAGTTTAACAGCACTAAAGTCACGGTAAATCCTAATGATGGCTTCTCTCCTGTGGGAAATGGCAAGCACAAAGGTGATGCAGAATATTCCCCTCTATGGAAAAGGAGGAAACAGCCTGCTACTGCAGCACCCAGAAAAGCAAAAAGGGCTACAATCCAGAACTGCTTGAGATGATTGCTTTCCCATTTTTCATGATATTTTTTGCAGATAAGCTTCTTTCAACAGCTGCTAAACATTAATAAAATATTGCACTTTCTGAGGAAAAACCTGCAAGGAACTCAGCTGCTTTGCAGCCATTGCCAGTGTCCCACCAAATGCCAAATTCAGCAAATCTGCCCCAGGATACGGCATCAAGAAAAGTTAAGATGCCAGTATAGATTCTCATGAATAAGTTAGACACAGAAATCAAGCCTATGAACAACTTGGAGGAAGGCAGTGACGTACAAGATGTGAATGTTGTTAAAATGACTAGCAGGTTGAAAAACAATGCAACTAAGAAAATGAACCACATGGTGAGACATGTCATCCAGCTTCCCACAGGGCTTAATAGCACCTAACATGAAAAAGAAACAGAAACATGAAAGACATTTTAGAAAATACCATATTTCATTTAATATGCTTGATAGAATGACTATTGATGGTTGATTCTAGAATAAATGAGTTACCTAATTGAATTGAACCAAACTGAAAAAAAAATATTGCTTTTAAGATATTTCAGTCACAGACTAGGCTACTTTAAAAATTAAGCAGCTTAATATCTGGGTGTAGCTAGCACACACCTATAATCCCAGGGACTCAAGAGGTTGAAGCAGGAGGGGATGGCAATTTCAAGGCCAGCCTCATCAACTAAGTAAGATCCTGTCTCAAACTAAAAACATAAAAAGGCCTCAAGGGAGGGTACTCAGTAGTAAAGCTCCCCAGGGTTCACTCTCTAGTACTGAAACAAAACATAACCAGGATTAGTTTCTTTTATTATTTGGTAAGGGCATATAGAGATATTTCCAAGAAAATTTCTACTTTTTCTTTTTCTTTATTCTTTTTTTAAATATTTTTTTTTAGTTGTAGATGGACACAATATCTTTATTTTTTATGTGGTACTGAGGATTGAACCCAGTGCCTCACGCATGCCAGGCAAACACTCAACCACTGAGCTATAACCCCAGCCCTCTACTTTTTCTTATACCAAATATACAAAGCACAGAATTTAGCATATAAAAGGTACTTAAAATATTGAGGGTCTGTAATCAGATGGTTTATAACTTGCTATTCTTACCTTAAAAAAGCCACTTAAGCCTAATAAGTTGCATTTTCTGATATGTAGATAATAATGCCTACTTAATTCAGTTGATGGCTTAAGTAAATTTGCATACATAAGTACTTATGCAGGCTGCTGGGCACATAGTGGAACTTTAGTAAATATTAGCTTTTTTTTTTTCTTCCTTCCTTTTCCCTATGTATTTTTTTTTAAAAAAATATTTGTACTAGTTGTTTATGGACATTTATTTGTTTGTTTGTTTGTTTATATGTGGTGCTGAGAATCTAACCCAGTGCCTCAAACATGGCAAAAGCTTTACCATTTACCACTGAGCCATAACCCCAGCTCTCTATATATTTTATAACTGATATGTATGTATATACACAGATTTGTAACATTTTAAACCCAATTTCTTATGGCATTTCACAGCAACCTGCTGAAGTTGGTTATGGTTGATAATCAATGTTAACTATTCATACAAAGCTTGGCACAAAACAAAACCCCTCTATAATAGTAAAACCCCTATATATATATAGGATTGCAAGAATGCACTTAGTAGCTGAATTGCTGGTTCTAATAACTGACTTTGACATGCTAGTAATCTCACAAATGAAAAATATTTCATTTATAATTAAGGAGTGAAAATGTTTGACTATAAAGAACAAGAAAACTATGATTGCCTAAAGGATGTTTTAACTTTCTGAACTGTCATGAAATTTGACATATACAGTGGAACTCCAGTTCTGCACCATTTATCTGATTTTCAATGAACACAATTTTTTTTAATCAAATTTATTTTCACTCTGAACCCTCAGGAAGTGCTAAAATGGAAGTTCTTTCTCACATTTTATTTTCAAGGAGGGTAGTACAGGGACAAAACCCAGGGGTGTTCTACCACTAAAGTATATATCCAGCCTTCTTTATTTTTTATTTGGAGACAGGATCTCTTTAAATTGGTGAGGGTCTCATTAAGTTGCTGACACTGACCCTGCATTTGCAGTACTACTGCCTCAGCCTCCAGAATGGATCCGATTATAGGTGTGTCCAGTACTGCAAAAGAATGCTGTTTCCTGCCAGGCAACGTGGCACACACCTATAATCCCAGAGGCTCTGGAGGCTGAGGCAGGAGGATCATGGGTTTAAAGCGAGCCTCAGCAACTTAGCAAGGCCTTAAGCAACTCAGTGGGACCCTGCCTCTATAAATAATATATAAAAAGGGCTGAGACTGTGGCTCAATGGTTAAGCACCCGTGGGTTCAATCCCCAGTACCACCGTCTCCTCCAAAAAGTATGATGTTTACTTCTCACTGATCATCAGTTCTGTGTACAATCTCCAACACCTGAATCCTTCATGGGGAAGAGAGTCAACTGCACTCCTAACTGTCAAAAATTAATATCTGCACAATAAAATAAATTACATAAATGATTCTTGCTAGTTGCACTTACTCATCTGTTAAAATTAAGTTTGTTCTCATTCTCCACACAAGGAAATGGGTTAAATATTCAAAGCATACATACATAGGCCCTTAAGAAGCTCACAATTCAGCATCAGTTATTAGTAAATTCACAGCACTGATGATTCTAAGTTATAAAATTAATGGCCAACCCAGGCATGGTGGCACACACCTGCAATCCCAGTGGCTCAGGAAGCTGAGACCAGAGGATCGTGAATTCAAAGCCAGCCTCAGCAACACTGAGGAGATAAGCAACTCAGTGATACCCTGTCTCTAAATAAAATATAAAATAGGGCTGGGGATGTGGCTCAGTGGCCGAGTGCCCCTGAGTTGAATCCCTGTTACCCCGTCACCCTCCCTTCCCCCAAAATTAATGGCCAGTTCATCCTGTGACATCATACTAATAGGAATCTCTTTGGTAGCACCTGATTTAACAAAAAATATTTAAAACCTTGCCTTTATAGTAAAAGTATAAATCCAAGTTCTCTGGTAGGCAGGCAGAATATGACATTACAATCAAGTAAATATTGGCATCATTTAATAACTTTCCTAAAACTACAATTTCAATGAAGTAAATCAGAAAGAGTAGACAAGATTGCATTTAAAAAACAATTATAGGTTCATGCTTATAATCCCAGGGGCACAAGAGGCTAAGGCAGGATGATCACAAGTTCAAAACTAGCTTCAGCAACTTAGTGAGGCCCAAAGCAACTTAATAAGACCCTGCCTCAAAATGAAAAAGTAAAACAGGTTGGTGATGTGGCTCAGTGGTTAAGCAATCCTGGATTCAATCAATACCAAAAAATAAAATGAAATAAAATAATAATAATAATAATTATAATAATAATAAAGAAGAACAAGAAGAAGAAGAAGAAGAAGAAGAAGAAGAAGAAGAAGAAGAAGAAGAAGAAGAAGAAGAAGAAGAAGAAGAAGAAGACGACGACGACGACTGGGGACAAAACTCATTAATAAAGCAGAAGCTTTGCATTCTGGAGGCCCTGGGTTCAATCCCTGGCACTACAATAAATAAAGAATAATATAAAAGAGCAAGAGCTGTTAATATGCAGATTCTGATTCAGTGGTATGAGCCTGAAATTCTGCAAGAAATGCTGGTACACTGACCACACTATGAATCAGAAGGCCTTACAGGATCATCTAGTCCCACCCTTATAAAATAGAAATAACATCCATCGCCAGGAAGATTAGATATATTTGCCCAATGTTTACTTAAAGTAAAATATTACAGCCAAATGGGTTGAGCATTACCTGTTGGGGGTGTACAATGGATAATTATTTGACTACGCTCTTCATTTTCAGCAGTGCTGGTGACATTTGCTGCATCAGTGGTACCCAAATATACAACAAAGTACGTTGAATTAAAAGTGGGCAGTTCAAAAGAACCAAATGTTCCCACAATTTTCTCTCCCCTGCATGATGTTAAAGTTCAGTGTATACAAATGTGGCTTGATAATACATTAAAAATGCCAGTAACAGAGGAAAGGCCATTTTTCTTACAGACTTCATATTGACCCTTCCCAAACTGATTACAACACATACATTTTGATTAATGTCTTAGGGAGTGTTCTGTTTCTAAAGGTTCATGTACTTGCCTTTCTCCTTTGTCACACTATGGTCTTGAAGCCTGTTATCTTCTATGTTTAAATTTGCATAAGATTCATAGCCCCAAAATGCACAGCACTGATAAGCATATGGTACTGATAAAGACCTGGAGAAAAAATTGTAAAATACACCCTGAGTAGCAACTTCATAGACATAATTTTGTTTTGTAAAAAGCATTTTAATCTTTGAAAACCCCAACCTGTGAGTCAGAAAAGTCTAAGTATCATATACTTTAGTCTTGACCATTTATCCTCTAGGAACCTTATCTATGTTAAACACTCTGGTAAAGCTCATAAAAATGATCATAAAGATACACCACAAAGTTTCTCCCTTTCTATGAGGTGTCTCTTAAGAAAGGTGGATGCAAATCAAGTATATATAAAGTTTCATAATAATACTGTAATTTAAAGTAAAACTGTTGCCAGGTGCAATGGCACAGGCCTATAATCCAAACTGTCATATATAAAACAGTTTTTTTGGTCAATGTTTTCTCCAGCCCTACCAATGGTTCTATGGGGTACCTGACATCCTCTTGTGCAATACCCTTTCTACTTAAAGCAGCTAGTATTTCTACCCCAAAACACTGGCCTCTCATAAGCCAAAGCCCATTAGAGCCCAGGATATTTTGGGGAAACTTGCTAGAGACAGTGGTACAAGAAACTTTATCTGCTTTAAGAGAGAGCCCCGGGAAGATGAGGTGGCACATGCCTGAATTCCCAGCTACTTGGAAGACAAGGCTAGGATGATGGCAAGTTTAAAGTTAGCCTATACAACTTAGTGAGACCATATCTCAATATAAATGCTTTTCAAAAGGGCTGGAGATGTAGCTTAGTGGTAGAGTGCACATGCAAGACCCTTGTTCAATCCCCATACTGCAAAATGAATATATATATATATATATATATATATATATATATATATATATATATATATAGAGAGAGAGAGAGAGAGAGAGAGAGAGAGAGAGAGAGAATCTGCAGGAAGCCTGTACATCCCCTTTCCTTAGCTAATTCATGTGGTTAAACCAACTCCAGTTGGCTTCTCTGATTCTTCAGCCCAAACATTCACACTGGATCAGGCAGGAAGGCAGCAATTTATGGGGGATAAACATGCGTCCTCCCTGCCATCTGGAGCCACCCCAATTCCTGTGAAACCTCCTAAAGTAGCCCTCTCCCCATCAGTCCTACTCAGGTAAATGCTGTCTGGTTCTAAGCACTCAATTTAACAAAGAACCTCCTTCCTTGGCTTCTCACATCCTTTGATTATCTCTTTGATGGGTATAAATTGTCTTTTACTTGCCCAGCTCACACATCTGGTAAATGGCAGAGCTTAAGGTTTGGACATTCAGGCTTTTAACCACCAAGTTTAATGCCATATACCATCTAGCCTCATTAAATTAAAAAAAGCAAAACAAAAACAACAACAAAAAAAAATAGGGCCCTGAGCCAAACCAAAAAAAAAAAAAATTCAAATACCACTCCATATTTTACACTTGGCCTTGAACACACCTTGTAAGTATTGCTGAGAAATAAAGTTGATGGTGCCAATTTTGTAGTCTGGTAGTGATTTGCACTGCTCACCAATGATTTCTGGCTTTTCATCTTCTGGGAACGTGCAGGATTGCACTTCCAGATCACATGACTAGTCCTGACCAAAGAGTGTGCATGGAAGGAGTTTGTGCCATTTCTGGGTGGAGCATTTAATGCTAGTGAGAGACAAGCCTGAAATATGTCTCTCTGATAGGACAAACAATAATGCCCTTTAAGGTGTTTTCTCCATTGAGCAGAGCCCTCAACCAAACTATCATGGTTGCAAAATGTGAGCAAAACACAGATCTTTTTGATTTTAAGCCATTGATATTTGGGGGTTAATAACTATCATAGCCTGCTCTAGTCTATCCTGACTGATTTAGCTAGCCTCCTATATCCATAGTTCAACCAGTTGAGGATCAAAAACTTTCTTTAAAAAAATGCTTTGATGGCTGGGGCTATAGCTCAGTGGCAGAGTGCTTGCCTAGCATGTGTGAGGCACAGGATTGGATCCTTTCATTGCATAAAAATAAAAAAATAAAATAAAGGCATGCTCTTCATTGACAACTACAAAAATGAAAGTAAAAATATTTTTTAAAAACTGAATTTATGGGATAGGGTGGTGGCTCAGTGGTAGAGCACTTGCCTAGCATATGTGAGGCACTGGGTATGATCCTCAGTCCCACATTTAAAAAAACAGATAAAACAAACAAATAAAATAAAGGTATTGTGTCCATATGTAACTAAAAATATTTTAAAAACTGCATTTTTACTGAACATGTATAGACATTTCTTCTTGTCATTATTTCCTAAACAATACATTATAACAACTATTTTCATAGAATTTACATTGTACTATGTTTATAAGTAATTTAGAGGTGATTCAAAATGTACCAAAATATTTATAGGTTATACAAATATTACGCCACTTTGTATAAAGTGTTGAACATCCATGGATTTGGGAGTCCAGGAGAGGTTCTGAAACCAGACTCTCAAGGATACTGAGGGACAACTGTACATACAGTATAATTGTTTACTCATTGATTCAAACATTTTTCTGCCCAGCTGGTCAAGAGTAAAAGCTTAAGCCAAAGTCCTGAAGGTCCTAGTTTAATACATCTGGGATGGGGAACAGACCTGTGCAGCTTTCTGGTACTCCCAAGTGATTCTAATGGTCTAGCAAGGCTGAGATTCCTGCATGGCTACATCTTGTGATGGTAGATTAAAATATGGTGTCTACACTTGAGGGCTACCTAGACTGAGAGGACAAGCCCAGAGCCAGAAAAAATCACACTACTAAGAGGGTAAATTACCGGAAATATGCAAAAGTAAGTAAGAATATAGAAGCAATTGATGAATAATAAAGCTTTACATGTAATAGAAAGTAGATATGCTTCTTGGAAAATCCATTCATCACATGTAGTAGAAATTAGATATTCTTCTTGACAAATCCATTCATCAACTCTGTGAATCCAGAGCAGGTACCCAAGCTGTCAGTTTAACATGTAGATTATTATCCGTCACTATGCTTCCAGTTATGTAAAACAAAGCTTAGAAAACCTCTAAAGATGTGGTGCAGGGTCAAAATAGTTAGTACATGGCTCAATTGGACTCCAGATCCAGGCTTTTATCTATCTAGGGCCCAAGGCCTTGGCTGATTCATTTAAGGCCCCTGCTTCTCTTCCAGTTTTCTCTCTGCCATGCTACTTACTGCACACTACAGTGCTTTGGCTCCTGCTGCCATGTCTGTCTGGCATGCCCTACTTCAATTCTCACCACCTTGTTTCTGAACCTCAGCCAGGTCATTGAATACGGGGTTGGGTGGCCCAATCCCTGGTGCTATGACTGCCCCCATCGATAGCACATTCCTTTACTGGCTCACTGAGCACCTCTATCATTAGATTGCAGTTGGGTCTCAGTTTTTTTTCTCTGAGTCATGTAAGTAGCATTGGGGACACTGCTAAAGCACCAGCGATGGCCACATGAATGCTTACCTTGGCTAAATCAAATCGCTGCAACCCACAAGACTGATCCTTCCAACAAGAACACACAGTAAGATATTTATGAAAGGCCTTTGTTTTCTTGTAGTTTTGCAACCACTGTACAATTCTCCACCTTTGTGAATCTCAGTTGTCAGATGTAAAATGGACTAATGGGAGTACCTGCCTCACAGTTGTAAGAATTTATTAAGATGAAAACTTAAGTGTCTTGCCTGTTCATAAGGGAGACATGAACTAAATTCCAACCACATTGGTTGTTATGAGCATCTTCTTATTAAACCACTGGTATTATCCCTACTCAGCATGCCCCTAAAGACATCGTCATTAATATTATCACTCATACATACACCAAGTCTAAGTGGCTGTGCTAAACATTCCTTCCTAGAATGTATAGTATTCTCAGAATCCTCAAAAATGAGTTCTTCACATTCTTGTGATGGTTCAGTGTCCCAATCATGAATTATCTCCCTGGTACCTCCAGGAAGCTGCCCAGTGCATTCTCAGGAAGTGTGTGGCTGCTAAACAGTTCCATTCAGGCTCTTTGGATATGGCTAAGAAAACATAGGTTCTCCTTAGGCTCCCACTTTCACTGACCTTCTCCCCACTATGGGTATTTCCAATTCATTTATGGTCAGCCCAGGCCACTGTGGAAGTGACCCCTACCTCTCCCTGCAGGAGGGTCAGGGTGGCAGTCAAACAGTCCTGTGGACTTCTGGAATCATTGATAACTCTAAAAGGAATAATACTTGCACCAAGCTTATTTTCATTCTTACTAGAAGGAACTCAAAGAATGGGGATTTCAGTTGGGAATAATAATACTCCATCGGCCCTCAGAGTGATCTAATCTTGTTTCCCTTCCTTCCTCATTTTTCAGATATCTGAAGCACAGTAGGCCAAATTGGGGTTTTGGTGAGGCATTCCAGTTGAGGTTGCCTGTTGAACAAGTCTGGGCTATTATAAAAGGACAGGAAAAGAGTTAATTTTCCCACACCCCAAATGTCATCAGAACAGGCAACCTATGAGGGAAACCAAAGCTCAAGCCACAAAATAAAGAAAAATGTAAATTTGGCTTTCTGATTAAAAATATTCTGAAGACCCAATTTGATTGAGTGGTGTTTGCTGAGATCCGATCCTCAGCACCACATACCAACAAAGATGTTGTGTCCGCCGAGAACTAAAAATAAATATTAAAAATTCTCTCTCTCTCTCTCTCTCTCTCTCTCTCTCTCTCTCTCTCTCAAAAAAAAAAAAAAAAAAAAAAAAAAAAAAAAAAAAGAAGAGACCAGAAATCAATGAAGAGATAAAGAGGTGGCCCAAGAGGCAGGTTGCCTCCAGGCAGGCCAGTGGCCAAAGTGAGAGGACCTCAGAGTGGAAATTTTCCCCAGAGGGCTGGAGCAAGAAATAACTTTTTTTTCAGAACTATGTTCACAAACAACTGCTTAAATAAATTTTCAATCCCATATCATCTGTCTCATTTGGCTGGAACAACAAGCTTACATTCCACAGCCTGGGCTTACTCTTCTGCACTCCACTGCCAATAAAGCATAAAGAGTGTGATTAGTTCTTTTTGCATGAAGAAGGACCATTAAATCAGTTGGCTTCTCTTTTATGTAGCTTCTTACAACAATATCTACCAACCTATCTTGTGTTCTTGTGTCATGCACAATCGAGGAACATTTTTTCACAATTTAGGAATACGTAAGCACCAGCCTTTTAATTAAAAAAAAAGAAAAGGAAAAACAAATTCCACAGTTACAAGTAAGGAAAGAGGACATTTGGTGGGTGCAGTAGTGCAGGCCTGTGATTCCAATTACTCAGGAAGCTGAGGCAGCAGGATGGAAAGTCTGTGACCAGTTTCAGCAACTTACTGAGACCCTGTTGCAAAATGAAATAAAAAGGGTTGGGGTTGTAGCCCAGTGGTAGAGTACCCCTGAGTTCAATCCCCAGTACAAAAAAAGAAAAAGGAAAAGAAAAAAGATGGCGTTAGGATGAACACTGTGGTGATGAATTGAAATTAGTAGTAAAAATATGAACTAAAGATTTTTGAAGAAAGGAAAAAGAAAACAAAGAAAAAGAGATGTATGTGTATGGATGCATTTATAGGTTTAACATAGTTCCAAATTCTGAACACTAAGAGGACTTAGAACTTTTTTTTCCATAGCAATGAGCAGGACAGATCTCCACCCAGATCTGGCTTCTAAATACCATTCTCCAATAATAGAGACCAGGGCTCTTTAAGAAATGCTTGATCCCAGAACTGGAGCAGGGAAAATGTAAAATAATCCTGGAAATCCTTGTGGTGGCAGAAAATAGAGAGATGCTTAATAAGGAATAGGGGATTGATTTTTTTAAATGGTACATTATAATTACATATACCAGGAGGATTTATTGTGACATATTTGGAATGCATGCAGCATAACTTGGTCAATTTGACAGGGACTTATTGAAAGGATTCAGGAAACAATCTGAAAGAGTTCCCAACAGCCAAGTTAGAACAGTTTGAGCAAATACATAATGGTAGTATTTGATTATAAATTATAGAATTAAACATATAACAATAGCCCATATGAATAGTAAAAAATAGGAAATGAAAGAATAGAGAAAGAGCAAGTTGTTTCCTTAAAGAAAATTACAGTTCATAAATAAAGAAATGATGAGAAAAATAAAAACAAAATAACTTTTAGGAGACCATAATAATAATTGTTATTGGTAAGATCTGTGAATAAATGCCAAAATTTAAGTGAGCAAAAGCAAAGTTATTTTTTTCCCTCTAGTACTGGGAATTTAACCCAGGGCCTCACCCATGACAGGCCAGTTTTCTAGCACTGAGCCACATCCTCTAAGTGAGTAAAAATTGAGGGAGAAATAATATATTCTCAAGGTATCTCCCAAAATATATTTATTAATTACAAAGAAAGAAATAGTAAGCTCATAGTAAGAAATCCAAAAAGCATCACATTAATCAAATAATTGAAATTAATATCACTCCTAACCAGTCATGCTGATGTGTCCCTCTTCCCACCAAATAATTCCATAAGGACCTTTCACCTCTGTGACATCTCCCTATAAAACCCATAACTCTGTCCAGTCATAAGTAAACACCAAACCCCAAAGGAGAGACTTTGTGCAAAACATATGACCAGCAACTTTCTAAAGGGTCATGGTCATAAAAGACTAGGAGAGACCGAGGCATTGCCACAAATTTGAAGAGAGTAAGGAGTCATCATGAATAAATGCAACCCAAGCTCCCAGACAGAAACAGGACCTTAAAGGAAAATTGGTGAAATGCTGTTAAGAACTTCACCTTCTTATTTCTACACCTTTTTCCTTGCTGTTACAAATGTGTACAATTATCTGTGAATATATATATACACACACACACACACACACACACACACACACACACACACTTATTCATGCCTAAAAGAAAGTTATCTAACAAATGCATTTTTTTTCTCTAAGGGATATCACAGGAACGTAGGAATCAATCAGCATTTCCTTATGCATGGGGCCATTTTAAATAGCAAAATCATAAAAGGAAGCCCAAAAGGGTTAAATGATTCGACACTAAGTAGAGTAAGAAAAGTACACATGTTTACACTATGATAGCTGAACTGAGAAGAAAGAGAGTGGATTTATTTCAGCTATCATACTGTAAACATGGAAATATGAGCTTCAGATGACAAATTTGTTGCTGCCCTATGCATATCTGTAAATTATTGCAAAAATGAAAAATTGTTGGTTCTGGATTTACAAATAAATTGTAGTGACTAATAAAGTACACAAATGTGCAACCTACTAATAACAAGAATCGAACATAGTGCCTCACATGTGCCAGAAAAGTGCACCTCTGCTGGCCACGCCAAAGCTCCTTTTTCCCTCTTTCGAGATGTTGGGGATTGAACCTCCCAAGTTAGGCAAGTGCTCTAGCACTGACTACATAATATAATGCAATATAAAGCCCTTTTTCCATTTTATTACCTCTAAATGTATCAAACTTGAAATAAAATAACTTTCTATCCTAGCTATGATAATAGTATGGTTGGTGGGATGAATATATTTAAAAATACTAATTTTTTTCACCTTATTTTTTTTCTAGGAAACAATTTTTCCATCCCAAATTACTAATGAGCATGAGACACTGATAACGGTGAAGAAACATTTTGCTACTTCTAGCTCATGCATAAGATACCTAAGGGGCCTGTTCCCAGAGAGTTCTTATGGAGAAAGCCATTTGGATGGTAAAATTTAATTAAAATAGTTGCTTTCGTTGTTATAGCCATTTTCTCAATTTAGCAGGAGTAAATTCATTTCTCACAATGTACTAATTGCAACTCATGAGTCTACAAGACTAAGTTGCTAATCCATTTTCCATTTTAATTTCACTATTTTAGTGGTTTTTCTTAAAAGAAACATTAATTTCTGACAAGTCACAAATGAAAAAAATAAATCTGTATGGACAAGTGTAGTAGTATTTCTAAGCTATACCTGTAAAATAATAGCCAGAACAAAATCTGAATGCTAAAGATTCACTTTAGTCTTCACTTTATTTGAATTTGTTCTTTGAGAAAGTTCAAAGGAATCAGGTGAAAAACTCTCTTCCCTATTAACATATATAACTATGCTGGGGGAAAAGGGCAAATCTATTTGTTGATTATTAAGGATATTTAGACAAATTACTATTCTTACTAGTTCTGTCTTTTTCTCAATTTCCAATTTCACTCCTTTTGTTTCTTGTGCCCTTAAACATATCACCTTATTGCCTTGTATCATAAGCTATTTCTGGCTCCTTTCTTTCCTTCATTTTAAAAAAAATGTACCTGGGATTCTTCAGTTTTTCAAAATATTAGTGTCTTTTTTTTAAAAGCTGGAATTTGAATCTTTTTTGGTTTGTTATTAAAATGGGAACTGTCATTTGGAAAATTAATAGAGCCACAAGTTTCCTTGTTAAGAGGTTATTTTTTAAATCTAAATTTAACTCTCTCACATTCATATTTTATGGCATAACTTAGCCTCATCCCAATTGAATTTTTAAGTAGTATTCAATTCTCTATGGAAGCATCAGTGAAATGCAGATGTACTGTAAAAATATCAGCATGATATTGTGATCATGATAACTTGTATTATATGATTTTTTTAAAAAAATATGGTATATAAATTTGTAGTAGTGAATGTTTATATATAGCATCTCATTACTGTTTCTTCTCGTATTTATAATATGGAATTGTGAAGGACATATTTTAGGTAATTAAGCACTTACTATATGTCAGTCACTATCCTAGACATGGGGGTAAAACCATTCCTTTGACAGTTATAGTAGAAATTTTGTCTCCTTCTCACCATTTGTACTTAAAGTAACCCACATTATTAAAATGCTCAATTCTCCTATGTCATTTTCTTTCTAATAATTTTTAAATGTTATGCCAACCTGGAATGATTTTCATATCCTTCAATTGAAGAAGAGATGATGTCTATTTTAGGGTAGGAAAACAATATGAAAAGGTAATTGACTCATACAAAATTATAACAAATCAGTGATTGACTTTTGACTGATCTTAATCAAGACACTTTTAATATGATATTTATTTTCTTCCCTAAACACTTGCTTTATTACCAAACATTATTTCCATCTGAAACCCAAGTATTTAGGGAAGAAAAGAATCTTGAGAATAATCCATGCAAATATTTTTCATTTTTTATTAAGTGAGATGGAGAGAAATGAGATTGAGGTGTATGTTTTAAATTAGTAAATAGAGTTAATCTCAATACTATGATTACTTAAAATTGAAAAGAAGTAAAGAAGTAACAAATTAATTTTGCAATCTAGTTTTTCTGTGTTGAAAACATGAAAGACTGCTAAACTGTCATCAAATTGGGACTAATATAATTATCAAAATAGGATTTATTTTTAAAATGATATTTGGAGATTCAAAATGTTTTATAGGCCATAAAATTAAATAAGTTATTTAACTAAAATAATGGAAAAATCCTAGCATGGACATTCTCAGTACTGTACTCAGAAGATGAAAATAGACTGTTTCCATTTTTATAGATCTCAGTTTAAAAATTTTTTGAGAAGACAAAAATGTCCTGGGTCACTGCACATTATCAAATGGTAACTGAAATTTCAAAAATTGAACAAATTTTTATAATAGCTGAAATTGCCCATTAGATTTGATTTAGTATTATCATTTCCTTAAAACCATTTCTTTCTTTAAAATTTTTTTTCTAGAAATTTGTTGTATTCTTCAATAATACTTTAAGATTATTTTAAAATACTGATTTGTTTTCAAAAGAAAATAAACTTGTATTAAGAAAAACATCAAGATTTGTTTGTTATCATTTGTACCTCAGTGTAATAAACATTATGAGAGAAAAAAAAGTTGTTCCACTGCCTTAGAATTGCTTAAAGTTCTAAAAGCATTTAAAAGATGTTGGGAGATTTAAAAATAATTAAATAGGAAAGGTATAATGGTTATCAATTCAAAATATTTAAAAGCAGGGAAAGGGTAAACTACTTCTGTACTTGGCAATATTTTTGACTCTTTTTTTTTCATGTGGTCCAAATTGCCACAGTAGAAGATGAACACTACTTATATGTAGGGCTAATGATCAATGGTTACATACTGGCCCAGCTCTACCTGCTGAGAAAATGTTGGTTGTACTTCTGTATTTTATGATAAATCTCTGCTTTTCCTAGGCCCCATGTGAACCTTCACCAACTTCCTTCCTGTTGCCCCACCATTTTTTTTCTGTCTAGACTTTTCTCAAATCCAGCAACTAAGGATTAACATCTGTAGTCCAAAAGTTGTGTCTACAAGTCCAGCTCTAGACTAAGTCAGCATCCCTTCTGATTGGTCAATTCTTGTGTCATATTGGACTTCAAATATTGATTTTTTTTCATATCAGTTTTATATTTTTATTTAAAAATATGGATATATATATATATATATATAAACTTGTATTAAGAAAAACATATATATATATATATATATATATATATATATATCGATTTTTTGACTATCACCCCTATAACAAGTATAAGTAATTATAAGACTCAGAAAATTATGCATGGTGGGACTGGGGTTGTGGCTTGGTGGTAGAGTGCTTGCCTAACATGTGAGGCACTGGGCTCAATCCTCAGCACCACATAAAAATAAATAAATAAAAATATTGTGTCAATCTACAATTAAAAATTTTAAAAAAAAGAAAAGAAAAAAGAAAATGATGAGTGCCAAGTTGGGTGTGATGGTACATGCCTGTAATCCCAGCTACTTGGGAGACTGAGATAGGAAGATCACAAGTTGGAAGGCCAGCCTGAACAACTTATTAAGATCCTGTCCCAAAATTAAAAAAGGGCTTGTAATGTAGCTCAGTTGCAGAGCATCCCTAAGTTCAGTCCAATATTGAAAAGAAAAAAAAGTGATAGATGTCAAAGGAGAGCTACTAATCAGCTGCAGTATGAGGAATTGAAAAGGAAATGTTGTACTCCATAAGGACATAAGGGGAAATTTTGAAAGACTTTTGAACTTTTGAGACCCTGAGTTTTTGGACAGGTTTAAAAAAGGAGGTCATCACTGGCATACTAAAGAGCATTCTCCTTCATCTATTCATTTAGCAACATCTTCTGGGTGTTCATCATTAAAGGGCCATACAATATATTTAAGAACTAGAATTTCAGAATCAAACAGTCTTAAGTGAATCCCAGTTTTGTCACTTAATACCTGTGTGACTTTGGTCTAGTAACCTGCCTCTTAGTACTACATATATAATGGGAATAATAATAGAACCTACTTTTTAGGGTTATCTAAGAACTAAGAATTCAGTGAGTTAATAATTGAAAACAATAGTTCTCAAACTTTAGTTCATATCTGAATCATCTGGAGGGCTTGTTAAAACACAGATTGCCAAGCCCCATCCCCAAATTTCTGATGTGAGAATTTGTATTTTAGACAAATTTGAGGTGATGCTCTCACTGCTGCTCTAGGAACATACTTTGAGGAACACTGATCTGAAATATTTAGAACAATGCCTGGCACATAATATACTCTATGTAGATGTTGACCATTTATGCCTTCACTCTTTATCCTTGACTGTTTAATCTGTACCAGACATTGTGCCTAGACACTGGATACAAATGAGATGATATACAAATGAGATGAAGATGTGATTCCTCCTCTCCAGGGGGGGTCACAGTGTACTAGTGAGTTACTCCTTAAGTAAAATAAATCTAACATTCTATGTACTAAAATAACACGTAATGTACAAAAATATCTTAACTAGTTTGATTCATTTGTTATACTAAATGGTTATGTGTATAACTGATGCAAATTGTTTCAGAAATTGACTTAAGCTCTTAGATAAATAGTATTCACATTATTTTTCAGTTGTTAATATTTTATAACTTCTCTCAGGTGATTTTTGTGCTTGTAGGAAAAAAGATTTTTAAAGTAGTTTAAGTAAAGTCAAGTTGGATTACCTAGAGATTCCTAGAATATGTGCTAGTAGATGATTATTTACAATTATGAGATATTGGGTGCTTTTTACATTGTTTTCCTTGTGCTGTATGTATACTGTGCTTGAATTATTCAAGTAATTATGTAAATTTTTTATATAATTATTATAAAAATATTATATATTTATCTCTTTACTCCCATTCTCAGTTCCCAACCATTGCAAATCCCTGTCCCCATTACATTCTTTCAGAAACCTGAATCTGATTATGTAATTCTTTTACCTAAACAATATCCAGGGCTTTTAAAATAAAGCTCAGAGTCCTTCACATGACCTGCAAGACCTGTATTATACCTATCTGCCTTCCCAAAACATTGCTCTAATTTCCATGTTCAAGCAACACAAAGATTCTAATACATGCCAATCAATTATATGCAGTAACCAAAATAACCACAGGGTGTCACTAAAGTTGTAGTTATTTGCACTCCTAAAATTTTCCGATTCTAGGCTTAACAAAAAAAAAAAAAAAAAAAAAGCTTGATTATTTCTATCTATGTCTATATATTCTATTCTATAAATCAGAGAGAATCTCTTAATAGTCGTGTGTATATAGAGAGAGGCAAGAGTTTTATAGACATCAGCCTTAGATTTTTATTCTAGGAGATAAGTTTCAAAAGAGATCCTTTTTCTTTAAAGATACTTGGGGTGTCTTTAATTTTTAGAAACAAGGAATTATTTCATATTTCTTGATGCATTTATGCATTTATTGCCTCCAAAATTCAAGTGTAACTTCTTGAGAGTAGGATTGTTACCATTTTTTTTTTTTTGTATCCCTTTTCTTTCCAGCAGTCGTGGGTATGTAATAGGTACTATTTGAATGAATGAATAATTAGTACTCCTTTATCTGAATTTTGAATAATTTTTTTCTACCTAAATATTTGTAATATGACTGAAATGCTATCTTTTCCATATTTTTATTTGTGCATTATAGTTGAACATAAATGTATGTTATACATACATATAACACAACAATATTAACTTGGCCAATATCATTCCTCAATATTTCCCCTTTCCATCTCCTTTTACCTCCCCTTGGTTCCTTTCCTCTACTTTCTCTAAAATAATATTTTAATTAGCTTTTGTTGAAAATAACAATGATATAGATGTAATTATATTCTAACAAAGTTTTTTTTTTCTTGAAGCTACATATGGCAGTACTTAGAGTAAGTACACACTTAAAGACTAAACCTCTGTCTCTACTTACTTGACTTTTGTATTCTCCCTCTTCCTTTTTTTATCCATATTATTACATTTTGGAATTTTAAAAAAATAGTTCATCAGAAGTTTTATTAAAACATTTATTATATATTTTGTAGATTATAGACATGAGGAAACATATGGGATATACTATCTTCTTCATCTGTTGGCTATCAGGATTTTTATAGTTTTAAAGTTACTTTACAGGCTCAAAGTTTTTTGTTTTTGAAATTTTATAGACTCTTTTGAAGTTTTATATACTCCTGATTATCACATGGCATATGTAGTTTTAAAAAATGAGAATATGCCATTAAGATTCTTAGATATATAATTTGTTTAAACATTTAAAACATGCCAATTATTTAAAATTTATTGTAGCTCACTAACAGTAGGTATAAATACCTTATATTACTTTTATGGAATTTCCTTAATAGTCAGTGTTCATAAAGTATTGTAATGGATCCATATTCACAAAACAAGAGCTTATCGTATCTCCAGCTTGAAATATGTATCAATACAGTACTCAATAGAGTACAAATTGTCCTCTTTATGTAAAAAAATGTATTCTGTGAGGAGTAATCTAGTAAATTTCAGAAATTATATGCTGTTTATTTTTCCTTTAAAATCTTTACACAAATCCAAAGAAACCTGAGGTAAGAAGACAAATGTATAGGTGGATAGTATATGTGTATTGTATTTAAGTATGTTTACCTGAGTTGAGACTATAGACTATGTTGCTCCACTACTATTTGAACAGTAAGAGTGAGCTCTTTCAACATATTTTCTTATAAATGTGACCAATACTTTAGTATGAGATTTTCAAATATTACCTAGGGGTATTTTTTTAAAAAAGGCATTGAGTAGAACTGGGCCTCTTCTATAACATAGTAACACTAAAAGACTCTCTTGATATATAAATATATAAAAAACACATTTTATTTATTTTAACTGATTCTTAAAATTGCTTACGGTCTTTTAGTAAAATAAACCAGGCATGGCATAATTCTAAACTTTTTTTGCCAACAAAATTCTCCCATTTTGACCTTTACAGAGTTTCAGAATTTTTACCTCTTTACTTCTCTATCTGTTTCTTTCTTTTCCTTAGTGATTGCTACTTACCCTCATGGCCAACTTAAATTCAAATCTTTCATAAAAGCCTCTTTGGCTAGATTGTCTAAACTAACTTCTTCTGTAAATTTATTTTCCAGAAGAACCCCACAATTTAACACTCTCAATTGACTCATGCAGATTATTTTCCCAAGCAGACAGTGAATTCTTGAGAACAAGGTTATTGTCTTGTTTTCTATCTTCCATAGTGAATATTATAGTCCTAGACACATAATAGTTACTTTTGCCCCTTTGGCTTCTGTGGCTGTAGTAGTGAGTTGGAAGGAGAAGCCCTCTGTTCTCTCCTTTTTTTCTGTTCTCTTTATCTACTTCCTAGCTTTCTTTACTTTTTCCTTGCTTTCAGTTTTTCTTATCTTAGCCAATGTATTTTGTCTAACTGCTCATATTCAAGACAAAATTGTTTTTAACTCTTAAAATTCTCTCTGGAAAATTATGAATAATTATGTAAGCATAGGGGAAGCAAACTTTGAATACAAATGGATCACCATTTCTCAATGTCCAAACTAGTTTTATCTTTCCTTCTTTTTTTTTTTTTTTGAAGTTGTAGATGAACAGAATGCCTTTATTTTATTTATTTTTTTGTGGTGCTAAGTATGAAACCCAGTGTCTCACACATGCTAAGAAAGTTCTCTGCCACTGAGCTACAGCCCTGTCTGCCTTTGTCTCTTGTTGTCCTTTTTTCTTAGGTTTAAACAGAAGTTTTCTAAACTACAACTTTCTGATAAATTGTTAATTGGTTATTTTCTTGGTACAGCATTTATCATATTTTCTTATGAATGTAAAACTCCTAGTGATAAATCAGTAATTTGGTGAGTAGTGAAATGCTGACTAACTTACCCTTAAATACAGAAAAATCTTACAGAATGGAAAAAAAAAACTGTTAAATACGTTTCAATGCTAGCACATACAACAATGAGGATATAAAACAAAAACTTATTATATGGTAAGTTCTAAGCTATCACTTATGACCCAAGAAAATATCTTGAATATTTGTAAATTATTCCCTATAGTGATGATCCCTAACTACTAGATGTTCAAGGCACCCTTCTGATTACTAAAAGATTTGATGGTTCCTTGAGGATATTAAAAAAAAAAAAAAAACTCAAAAGAATAACAGAGTCAGCAATAATTATAGTATAACTACTACTATAGCATAACAATATTCATAGTGCCTAAAAGCATTCCTCCACAAGATTACATTGTTTTACTTGCTATTTAGCATTATGTCACTGATACTACTGTCTAGTTCCGTGATCATATTCTTTTATGTACTCACAAAACAACATTCTCACTTAAACAGTCTTTGGCATTTATCTTATATTGTGCCAAACATTTGAGTCATATCCCTAGAAATATATCCTTCCCTAGACAAAATATCAGAAACAATAACAATGTTAATATTTAACTAAAGCAGCAAAAATATACTTTACACATCAATTTAAATTTGCAGGACTCTTATGACAAGTATGTTATGATACAACAGTGAAAGACTTTGACTTAAGACAAATTGTGCTTCCCTAGTTCAAAGGCCAACAAAGTTTGGGGTACTGCACAAAGTTCTGGCATTTCTGCACATTAAGTTTTGTTCTGCTTGCTCCGTCTTTTGAAAGAGAAATTGACAAAGGCAGCTGAAATAGTAAAGAATGATAGCTTTTCATAGACACATACTTCAAAAAGTATGATGGGTATTAATAAGATATGTAAGCTGTATGTAAATATGTTAAATAAAGGTTTAATTTATGACATGAAGAATTAGTATATATGAATATTGTAAGAATACAGATATTATGATATTATCATCTATTCCTCTGTGCTTATTAGAGGTAGTCAATGTCCAATTATAATAGTCTCCTTCAGGAACTGAACTATAGGTGGTCCCTGTTTCTAACCACATTATGCTTTCAGAAATTTTGTTTTTTATAAAATGTTTATAAGATGAAACCCTAACTGAGCATGAACTTTGGGCTGAATATTTATTCACTCAGCAAACATAAATTGGGGCTGGACATGGTGGAACATGCCTGTGATCCCAGCAGCTTGGGTGGTTAAGGCAGAAGGATCACAAATTAAAAGCCAGCATCAGGAACTTAGCAAGACCCTGTCTCAAAATAAAAAAAAAAATGTAAAAAAGGCTGGGGATGTGACTTAATGATTAAGTGCCAAATGTGTGTGTGTGTGTTTGTGTGTGTGTGTGTGTGTGTGTGTGTGTGTGTGAGAGAGAGAGAGAGAGAGAGAGAGAGAGAGAGGATATATACATATTATATATGAATTAGGCTCATTTTATGTGCTTAGCATTATTCAAGCTACAAAAACATGAAAGTAAATGGAATAAATAAGGTCCCTGCCCTCTTGAAGCTTTACATTCTTATGTGGGGGATAAATAATGAATAAGTAAGCAAAATTTAGCAAAAACTTTCAATATTCATAATACTGTGTATGAAAAAAAGATTTTAAATGTAGTTTACTAAAGAATGCTGAGGTAGAGATGGAAAAGGAAGAATTGAATCGCTTTTTTAGATTGGCAGTTCATAGAAAGCCTTTCTGCCGGACCACTATTTTAGCTGAGAATGAATGACCAGAAGGAGTCAGCCTTTGCAGGTCTATGAGAGGTAATGGCATATAACAGGTAGAATAATATGCTAATTAACATTACAGGTACTAGAGTCAAATCTCAGCTCTACCACTTAACCAGCTTCTTCAGTAATGAGAATAATAATATGTACTTCAGAGTAGGGAGGGCTACTGAAATCTACTTCATGGCTACAGCATTTTGGTCAGTGGCCAAATATTATCATTAACCGGAGATAGCATGTCCCAGAGTATAACTATACAAAGGCCCTAAGATGGGAAGGAATCTTGGATGTTTATAAAAAAAAAAAAAAAGGTGCCATGATCCTATCACTTAGTGAATGGGAGGGAAAGTGCAGGAGAAATAGGTAGGGGACAGATGAGTAATGTCTTATTGACCAAAATAATTCATAAATTAAATGTTGTCAGGGCAAGGGGATGCCATTAGTTAGAGGGGTTTACACAACGGTATTGCATGATCTTTTGGGCTATAGAATAAAGAATGAATATTAGATGGTCTTGCAATTCACTTTGAAGATAGTCCTGAAAAGTCTTACCAATGGATTGGAAAGTGGAGGGAGAAGAGGCTTTATGTGTTGCTGTTGCTTTGGTCTATATGAATGTGATCAGCATGATTGATAGAAACAATTGATGATCAATTTAAATATCACCTTTGTCAGGCAAGACAGCCTGAAAAGTGGGAGAACATTTTGTGAGTTATAATACCTTCTTTGATAAATTAGTTTCAAGTTAAAAGAATTAGCATCTTCTATAAAACAATTATAAATGTAAAACCTATTGGTTCAGTGATCAAATAATAAAATGCAAGTAAAATTATCAGCTACTGAAAGATTTCTTTCATTTAAAAAATAAAAGCTCACAACCTTAAATAGCTATAGTTGACTCAGAAACATGGGCAGGCAGGATGTAGGCATTGTTTGACAGGGCAATTACATCCAGCATTGGTTAAGAGAAGATACTGTGTGTATCTAGCCTGTCCAGAGTGAACCTGTTGCTGTTAGGCAGCTGTAGATGCTTCTAATCTCACCCATCTCTCCTAATGTTGCCATAAGCAGCCTTCTGAACTTTCATTTCTCTAGTAGGTTGTCTAGTTAGAAAAAATACTTGTATTAAAATTAACTCCATGATAAATCTCTCACTTTAGAGTTTAACCAACATGAGAAAGTTTTCCCAGTACACGGTCACCTGTGATTAAGGTGTATATTAAGGAGTAAGATCTGCAGAACCAGAAGACTAAACTTCAGAGTAGAGAAAAGTAATAGAAGCACTGAGACTTTTTCTGATCAATCTAACGTTTTCATCCCCACATTATCAAGGATTAAATATTCAACCAGATGAATGAGGGGCACTTCTGTGTGTTCTGAAATCTGTCCCTTGGTATTTCTAGCTTTCTTAACAGAAGAGTAGATAGCAGTAATATCCAGTTTTTAGTGTAGAATTGAAAAAAATATATTATTTGATAGATCCCTTATTTTTGTTCATGTAGTCTTCCCTGAATTTCTGCAGTAGCCTCTTAGCATGTCAGTTTCCATACCATCCTTAAGATTGGCAGGGTGAGCTTTAAAAATACAAATCACTCCCCAACTTAAAACCCTTCTGGTTTATATGAAATAAAATCCAACCGCCGCTTACCATGACCAACAAAACATCACAACCCTCTCTACAACTTCATCTCCTACATTCCCCCCCTTGCTCTCTCACCTTTAGCCTCCTCTCACATCTTGGAAGAGGGGAACATCCCTTCTAGAGGCTTTGTATTGCTGTTTGCACTTCCTGGATCATCACACCCAAGGACTGCATATGGCTCACCTCAATCTTGAGGTTCAACTCAAATATCACCTCTTTGGGGTTGCTTTCCTTGGCCCTTTCAAGCCAAATCAGTACTTTTCTCCCTTCATCTTCTTTCTATCACAGCATCTGCTTCATATTGTTCACGGCAATTGTACTATGTGAAATTATTTATTGATTATCTCCTGAGCAGACTGTAAATTCAAGAACAACAGGGACCGAAATATTGTTCATCACTGTGACTCCAATGCTTGATACAAAACAGACATTCACTAAAATAGGTATTATGTGAAGAATAGTTTCTCAACTGATTCCCCTGTCAGAAACTAATGGGTGAGATACTTGACTGTGCCTTAGTTTTTCCAACTTCAATTATAATGGAAGCATTTATCATCTAACTCACTTTTGGAGAAAAAGTATCTTCATATCTGGAAATATTACTCCTAAATAATATAATACTGTGGAATAAACAGGTATATAGGAAGCATGGTAGGTATACAATGAAAATGTGCCTTATTATCAGGTAAAATTCTGGATTTCTTTTTTAAATTAATTTCTTTATAACCTTTGGTTTTTCTAGAAAGTGACTGAGATATACCAGTTCAAATTCAAATATACAAAAGAAGGAGCCACTATGGATTTTGACAGGTAGAATCTAATTATTTAATGAACCTGATAAAATATATAGAAGTGAGATAAACATAAATTTTTATAAGCCAGAAAAAAAGTTTTATACTTTTTTATCATTTTTCCATAACTCCCATAAAACTTCACTATTATAAAAATGAACTGTAATAATTAAATTTCTGAAATCCATGGATTTAATTGATGAGAGTAGAGGACATGATAAGCATCACCATTATATTAACAAGGCTGTCTGCAAAATGTTGATTGAAGAACTCCATAAGGCCCTGTCTAGCTACTAACCCAATGTTTCTCAACTGCTATATTGAGATATTGATCTTTTACAAATGCTATTTAGTCAGTTGGGGCCAGGGTTAGATAAAAAACCCTGGACTGTTTGCCTACCTGCATAACTTTTGTCATCTGCCTACCCCACCATGATGGACAAATAGCATTTTCTATGTGCTTCTCTGTATGTAAAAGACTGGAAAACACCTTATTGTCCTATCAAATCTAAAATTCCAAGTTTTAAACACATTTAGTGCATTAAATAGCACACTAGTGGATTAAATAGTAGTTCAGAAGGGCCCAATGCAGATGAAGATGTTTGTTGAGGAGAAATATTTATTCTTCTTTCAGTAGTTTTTTGGCTTCAGATTATCCAGGAGGTAGATAGAGCTAAAGATTTACTGATACAATCGAAATGGAAGATGAAAATGATAGTGAAAAGCCCCGGGTAGTAGAGTGCTCCAAGTAAGGGAGATGGATATCTCTGACAGGAATGAATTTAAGAGAAATGTGGCAGAATTCTCCCTTTTCTCTATTATTAGCTCTCTGGGGCTTGATGATTTCTCTCTAATACTCACTTCCTTAATTATTCTATCATTTATAAAACTTTTAGGCAATATTCAAATGTGAGAACAAAGTTCCAAAAATGAGAGTTAAAATTTTAATTATCACTAGCTAACGTTTGTATAGCACTTTACAGATTATATTCACATTTACACATATTTTCTCACATAAAGCTGTTGTTTTTACTCTCTAAAACTCAAATATAAGTATCCCTGGCAACCAGATTAATCTCTTTGGTTATAAAGACACATATGCCAAGAGGTAAGCAGTAAAATAAAAAATGGCCAAATCTTGCAGATATTAGGGAGGCAAGAAAATAATACATATTAGAATTTCCTAGAAGCCAAAAAAGTAGTATTTGTTTACATCAGAGTTTTGAATGATTTTACTGATGAATCCTGGAGGATCCCCTGGGCCACCTGGCTGTAGCCTTTCACTCAGGTTATCGTGTTTAAATTGGTTAAATTCTGGCAGACAAAGCTAAGTTGTTTGAAATTGATAGAAAAGCTTAATAAAGGTTTGCTTTATAAATTTACACTGCCTCTAAAGATCAGTTAGGGGAAAACTCAATAGTTCAATTACTTAGGATTATTTTTCAACACTGTGCAATTATACTAATAATCATAGCTCTTCCCCCAAAACTACTCAAATATGAGACTAATTGGAGAAGAAAATTTCAGAGAGAAAAATGTTTAGAATTGGAAGATAATTTAGTCCAACTTGTTCATTCATATTCACTGAATGAAAGATATTGATGAAAGATACAGTCACTTGCTGCTTAGTGAGCGACAAACAGTTCTCCTAAGTCTGTGCAGAGTCTGTGGGGATTATAGGAGAAGACTTCTTTGAAAAGATGACACATTGCATTAGGGTTTAGAAGAGAAATAGAAAAGCACAATACAGGTGGAATGAACAGCAAATGCACATGGTTGAGAGGAAATTGGACAGTAGTTGCTGGTGAGAGTAGAGAAGAGTATAAATGGACATTAAAAAGTATAAATGGACATTAAAGAGTATAAATGAACATTAAAGTTTATTAATTTAATGGAGGCATTTTAAGCATGAATGGGATATGAACATATTTTTCTATTAGGGTTATTATTTTGTCTGTGGTATGCAAAATGGTTTGCAATGTGTAAATGAAGGAAAGAGGAAGAATAGTTAAGATTCCCAGTGGGGTAATCCCTGCAAGTGTGAGGATGGGATGCCTTTGAGAGATAACCAGATGGTAGAAACAGAGCTAGTAGCTGATTTTATGGTTAGGAAGTTGTAGAAATGTCTGTAAGCTTATCTTACAAATGACATTACCAAAAAAGTGTATCTAAATGATTTGACTGAAGACATTCAGCTAGTTAACAGCAGAGATTATATTAGATGCCAGGATATCTAATTCCAAATCCAGTGTTCTCATTATTATGACATATGGTTATTTGTAATAAGCACATTTTTAAAAAATAAAGTCATATTTCAAATGCTTTAGGTGAATATATTATTTATAAGTCCTTTGTATATTCATTGAAATTTTATAATTGTTCCTTTAATTTATACTCTAAAAATTGTCTCCAAAATGTCTAGATGTTTATACCTGTCAATCTGCAAGTGAGATTGGTCTCCACAGGGTTTCACAGCATGAAAATAAAAGTCACTATGGAGGCAGCCAGAGTATCTGATTTGGAGAACAATCTGTTTCAGGAGAATAATACTACTGAAGTTGCCCATCAGGGTCTAGACTGTGATGATGAAGAAGGGGAGTACAAATGTTGTGAACAACCAATAAAAAAAAATTATAAAATTTTAAAAAAAGAAAGAAATATTCAACCACACTATTTAAGTAAAATATTTTCAAATAAAGTAAATATATGTATATTCATATGTATTTGTATATGTGTATACACAAAAGCATAAACTCTGGAACAATCCTTTTCAATGATGGGGAGAGTGCTGGTTTGTGGAAAAGTCAGGAGCTTTACCTATATAATTTGAAGTCTCCTTTTCTTAGAGTAAATAAATATTAATTTTTAAATTAAAATTATTTAATTACAATAAATTTACAAAAAAAAATCAAGTAAGGCCAAGTTTTAGTGAGTCTCCAATTCTTCAGTTAAATACAACTGACATTTTTCACTTTGCAAACAGGTCATGTCACAGTAACAACATTCCAGTGGAGCATGCCAGGTATAAAAACTGAAACAAAACAAGTTTTGACATCAAAGATTTTTTATTCTAAAAAAGTACAGTCCTAGCCAGGACAGATGAGGTTAACCACAGCTGTAATCCCAGCAGCTATGGAGGCTGAGGCAGGAGAATCACATGTTCAAAGCCAGCCACAGCAACTTAGCAAGGTCCTAAGCAATTCAATGAGACAGACCCTATCTCTAAATAAAAAACAACAAAAAAAAAATGCTGGGGATATGGCTCAGTGGTTAATCACGCCTGGGTTTAATCACTAGTACCAAAAAAAAAAAAAAGTCCGGGCCTTAAGAAATAAATATGTTTTTAGATGAAATTGCCTATTGCCCATGATTAGGAGAAAAATATTTCCCAATATATTTCTAATTTTAATAAGTGATATATTTTTAGGACTTACAAATATTTTAGGTGTCTATTCATATCAAATACAAGTACAAATCAGCTCTTTATTTTCTGGAATAATCAAGTGGGAAGGAGCCAAGAAAGAAAGTTTGTGGATTAAACCAAATCAGAGTGAAAACAGAATGTCAGCACTCATTTATGTGGAGAGACAAGCTTTGGGGCTAGATCACTGGGGAAAACCAGGGAGCTGTTGGGTTTGCAGCCAAAGGAGCTGAACAGGCAGGGCTCTGAGCCCCTTATCTTGCATTTTGCATAGAGACTTTAGAGTTGGGTACTGCTAGGACTCCACTGTACCCTAGGTAAATCTATACTGTTGGCTTACTGTTTACTGGCTGCTAACTGTAGGCTGACATTGTATTAAAAGTGTTCTGAGACAAACACATTTTAAAAATATTCTCAGGAGAAATTTTAAGATTAGGATAGTAACTTATTTGACTGAGATAATCTGAGTCATACTTACAGAAGATGACTACGAGGTAATTTCTGAAGGTTCTTTCCAGGTCTTTAACTCAGTGATATGTTTACTGCATGGGAAACAAACCCAGTCTTACTTGAATCAATATAAATAATACAACCAAACTAACAACAAGGTTGTTTTGTTTTGTTTTCATTTTTAGTATCTTCACAATATCAGTCATGAAAATAGGCTTTAGAATTTTGGTACAGTTTTCTTCTCTGATTCTACTCAAGGAAGATATAGCTAACATAGAAAGGCTAAGAAAAAACAAATAAAGGTTAATAAAAGAATGAACAGATTTCAAATGGATTTTTATACGTAAAAAATTAAAAAAAATTTTGTTTGCCAAATAAGATTTAAGTAAGACAGCCTGGAGAAGTATATTTTAAGTAATAGATTAAATGAGGCAGGTGATGACACTTTTCCAAGTATATATTTAACAGAAGCTATATGTACAAAGATCTGGCTTTCATGGTAAACTTATATTTGATATTAGTTTCTCTCTCAACCAGCCAGTCATATGAGAAAATGCAAATATACTGAAGTGCTACTGACATTTTTTCTACTAAAGATTCCTATTGTTTTACTTCATGGAAAATACCAAATTTATACACATGTGTACATCTGTAGAACTTTAACATTATTGCTTTTAAAAATTACTGTACTTTGAAACATATAATTCATCAAACAGAGTATACAAAAGTTATCTGTACCATTTAAAGAATAATGAAAACATCCATATACCCACACAGGCCAAGAAGTAGAAATTTACCACTAGAAATCACCAGGTATCCCTTTATTAATGCACTTCATGTATCTCTAAAGATAAATACATCCTGAGTTATTTTATAATCCTTCCTTTGGTCTTTTTAGTTTTATCATCTACCAATATTTGGCTCCTTTTAAAATTTCTATATAAAAACAATAATAATCCAAGTATTTTTCTATGCTTTTAGTCCTTATCTTGACCATCAAAACTGAGATTCATCCATTATGTGTGGTTGTTCTTTCATTTATACTGTTGTAATATATTTTACTCATTTGTTTTGTTTCATTTTTGAGATGGGGTCTTATTCTGTTGCCCAGGCTGGCCTCAAAATCCTGGGCTTAGGTGATAATCTTGCCTCAGCTTCCTAAGTGTTGGGACTACACGAGTGTGCCACCATGCCCAGTTAATATCCTACTCTTGTTGAAGTTATTTCTTTTAAATTGTTAGAAACATTCATGTCCACATCTCCTGATACACATGTGAAAGAATATCTCTAGGGAATATATCAGAGAGTTATAGTCTTGCACGTTTTCAACTTCATTAGGTAACAAAAAACTATTTTCCAAAATGATTGTACCAATTTATATTCCACCAAGTTCTCCAGTGCCACCTAGTTATGGGAATTTAAAAAAAAATTCCTGGTATTTATCTAGCCGTATATCAAGGATGAAGTAGGAGGCACTGTGGGATTCAATTCATTCAGGAACCATTAAATGGTAAGGAATCTCCTTTCATTGAAAGCTCTGGAGAACTCTCACAGGCAAGTCTTCCCAAAAAGTGGCACAAAGGTCATATGAAGCCAGGCCCATTGAGGTCTGCCATGTGAGGTCCATGTGTGTTTTGAATATCAACCATGGCTGCCACTCTTTAAGAATAAAAATCATGTGATATCCTGGCTGATATTTGCAGTGCTGTGTGGAAAGCCACCCTGGGCCTATGTCTCTGTTTCCAAGGTGACTCTCATGCGTGGCCTCCTAAAATTCCGACACAATTCATGGCAATACTTCTCTGAGGTCAGTTCAGAATTCAGTCTCTAACTGGAATCACACCAGAGTTCAAGCTGAGGTTTACACAGTAATGTCTTCTAACCACCACACAAATAACCACAATTCAAACCAAAACACTCCCACACGGTCCTCATCTTTTTCCATATAGACACTAATCATAATCTCTGGCTGGAAGTTTCCATGAGGGCCCAGCCCAAGACAGTGACCAAAATAAGCTCCCATGCCCCTCATTTGCCTAAAGTCAGGGTGGCCTGGACAACCTTCCTGAGAACCAGGAGAGATCAAACAGGCCTGCTGTTAATACTGCTCCACTTCTCAAATTTGAGGCCTACTGATGGTCGGGTATAGATTCTTTATGTGAACTGAAGTCATGAGAAAACCGAAGCACCTATGGGCTAGCCTCTGCAGGGCTTTGAAGAACTCATTGGACCCAAAGGATTCCTATTCTCACTTCATGGATGTCAGAACCTTACAGAGGAAGGCAAGAGAGTTCATCCATAATGACTGCTCTCTTGGACATTTTTGTTTTGGATGCACACATGGGAGCTTTATTTAGTTTCATGGGGTGCTGATAATCTAAGCCACAGCCTCACACAGGGCCAAGAGGCTGATTCAGACACATCCCTTTACAAAGCAGTTAACCAAAGAGCCACAGGTGATGCATCTTCATTTTCATTTGGAAACTGTTTTATTCAGGCTTCTCAAAGCGGTGGCCTGAGGCAAAGATCTTCCTGAAATTCAGGGCAACAGTACAATAGGTAAGAAAAAGGCCAAAAGCAGGGTTTCTCCACTGATACATTAATGGTTACACTGATTTCTGTGTTTTTTGAGAGGCTTGGCATTCCCTTCAGCTATCCAGTACATAGCCATGTCACAGAGCTTGAAGGTGGTACATATCTTGGAGAGTGGCCAGAATTCAGGAAGAATACAGGAACTTAGGAAGATAGTAGGTGTTGCCCATTGATAAGGCAAGCCACAGTCCATTCAAAAATTAGGTAGGAAGAATGCTGGAAAGCATTCCACTAGACAGGACAAATCCTTTGATGCATTCTGTTTTCTAATGTCTACAACCACAGACACAGTGGGATACATAGACATAGAAACACTCGCCTTGATCAAATGACTCACTAGAATCTATTCACTCCAAACTGAACAAACCACCTTTCCTACATATTCTCAGAATATGAGACAAAACCACAAATTCAAACACATACCTACAAAGGCACCGCCTTTCCCCAATTAGGTTGCAACTACCTGGAGTGTCCTCTGACTGGTGGGCCATACTATGTTCCCCAGCAGTGGCCTGTCCTGTCGCAGATCTGGTCGCCTTGACAAAGTCTGTGAAGTTGTCAGGAGCCAGTGATGAGCCACTACCTTCTTTCTCAGGAAAGTCCCCTCTTCAGAGATTTCCTAGCATTTGGCCATTGTCACATCAGTAGGTACCAAGAAAGACTGACTCTGTCCATGGTTATTCCAAACAAGTGAGCACAATGAGACTTGGACTGGGACTGGCTCTGGATGCATCACTACCTGGATCACAAGTTCAGAAAGTTCCATCACCAAGGAATTGAGGTAAGGTCACTTCCTTCAAGGAACTGAATGAGGTCACTGCCTTGGCAACCACTTTGTCCTAACAGTTGCCTCCAAGGGTCCCATGAGATGGAGGCTGGCCCATCTTCCTGTGACACTTTCACAATGGTATATAAACCATAGGAACCCAGGAACAGCTATTCACACAGGCCTGGTTTGATCCATCTTCCCTGCATTGAGAAGAGAGAGGCTGATTCAGACACATCCTTTCATACTGACCAGGTTGATTGCCATGGAAGACGACTTTTGTTCTCTCAGGTCCTCTATAGCTGCCTACATCTTCTCCAGGGATTATTTCTGCATCTACCTTTGAGATTCTCAGCAGATGTAATATCTCCTACATTCCTGTATTGTAAGATCAACTCTGTACCTGCTCTTCTGTAAAGTTAGATTGAGGGAATAGTGTATAATTAGGGTTAATAACAGGTTTGAATTGGGTTAGGAATCATTCTGCTGGATGAATACTGCTATTGGTAACCTGTGATGTTCATAAGAATATATAGATGAAATATAAGTATGAAAACAGAAATCTAGGTAAGATTTGAATCACAGAAGGGCATTGGGCCCTTCATTGGGATACATAGATTTGAATTATGTTCTGCACATACGTGTCAGATAAATCAATATACAATGGCATAGGATATTTTACCTCAGATTATTGAATGTAGAAGAGAATATCCAGTCAAAAAGTATAGTGGGTAGGATTAGTAAGAGGGTCTGTAGGATTAGGAAAAAGAGTGATTATAGGATTTGGATCAAAACTACTTTTGCAACAGGGTGTCAGAGAGTGAATGTAAATGTCAGCACATGTGAAGAGTCAGTCACAATGATGAACTGGGGAATATATGTAGGAAAGCAGATATCAATACAGACATTAGGAAATAAGGCAAAGTATAAAATGAGTGATAGGATTAGACATTTACAACAGGGGGAGGTTGAATATATAATCTTATGAAGAAACAAATATGTAGTCACCAATAGGATTGAAATTTGAAAGCATTAGGCAACATGGACATGGATGTTTTTGGTAATCCATGCTCACCTTCAATTTAGGCTTTGGTACAATCCTAAGTGTGACCTTTGCATTTTTGTGAAGAATATTACTGTGATGAAATGAATATGTAGATCAGGTGACATGAGTATATCTTCCACCATTTCTGTGAGCAATATTTTGAAGACCTATAAATTAGTATTGGGGATACAAGTAGGTGTGCCCTGCGTCTATGACTATAGAGATGATGCACGAATAGACCATACTGTGAATAAATAATATAACTCATTTCAAATTTAAATAATTTATTAAATTGATATCTGAAAATATACATGAAATCTGTTATTGATATACATACATTCATTCCAACCACTTATACATTTAATGGTAATATTAGTGTTACTGTTTATCATGAAGAGTGTGTGAGTTTTGCTTCAAAAATGATTATGGAAATCAAAAATAATGTGTTTGGAAAGACATCTCATGAAAAGACCAGTCAAGAAACATGGAGGAATACATGCGTTCTGAAGCAGGAAGTGATAGAAAGTGAATCAAATGCCTATAAATTTGTGAACTTGAAGATGAAAGCATATATCCTATGATGTACATAAACTGAAGAAATAGTAATGTACCAATGTTGAATAAAAATTAATGTCAAATTACACATCATGTTCCATAGGAATCTACTTGCATTGATGTTACTGTAGAAATATTAGGATTTTTATGGACCATTCACTGAAGTTAGTTTTCAGTACTAGGAATCATATATGTATTTTAGGATAATGAATATTTCTGAGAATAATCTTGTGAAAAGTTGATTATAAATCCACATACATTAACATGAGTGAATTTAGGGAGTGTATAATAAGACATATATAGTTTATATATTAAAAAATCTGGAAAGTATACACACACACACACACACACATTAAAAAGTAGCAATATATATGCCAATTGAAATTCATCCATGGAATATATGTCATCCCCAGATAAAAAAAATATTCATTTTACTGAACATGGTTTTATGTATAATGTTGTTGAACTAGGAAGCTCACCCATAGGTTGAATTTTCAGTTCCATCAGCATTTAACGGGAGTGATCTCTTTAACAATTTGTTAAAGAGGAGGAGATAAGGAAGTTAAGGAAGGCTATTCTGCCTCTCTTGCCTCTGGGGACTGGCTTCCCTGGGACGATGGGGGACAGTGGTCCCCTTGCCGTGCCCAGGCCACTCTTGGCCTGAAGGATGATCCACTCATCCTGCACCCTGGGGCAGCCACCCCAGAGCACAACAGAACCCACAGGCAGCAGCAACCAGAATTAGGGTTTTGGAGCACGGCCCATCTGAACAGGTAGTACCTGGGTCCTTTTGGTTTTGCAGCCACCTGACTTCCCCTTTGAGGCCTAAGCGAGTGGAAGAGAGGCTTGATCAACCTCTGTTGGGTCCCTAGTACCCTCCAAAGTGGTTGGAGCTGAAAGAGACCCAGGGAGACACCTGAGTAGTCTCTGTTCTGGGTCAGCGAGCAGACGGGAACCCGTGACTCCCTTTTTGTTTGGTTTAGAATTGTTGGAATTTGGGTGGTATAGAAATTCTGTCCTGGCAATGTCTGTGTGAAAGTGTGTGAATGAGATGGACAAAGGGAAGGGTTCTGACTCAACCCGAGGGCCGAAGCGAGTGCAGAGTCCTGATCCTCTGTTCCTTGGCACCTCATACAGTCTATGGTGGAATTTCACCAACCAACGTCTAAGTGAAAGCTCGGGTGTTGACACTGACCCTCAAGGCTAAGAGGGCCCTAAGTCCCCGGGAAGGGAATGGCCGGAGATGGACGAAGCGAGTCTTGTGGTTTGTTCTAAGTGTGCGACACTGATGCAGGGTGGAACATAGGAGGCACCTAAGGAAACTGAGCCTTCTGAAATGTGTGTTAGAAACCTTTAGGAAGGTTTTCCTGGTAACTGTGGGGTGAGATTCACTCCACAAAGGTTGCATACTCTGTGAATTAGAGTGGCTCACCCAAGATGAGGGCTGGCCACCAGAAGGATCTTTAGATGGTAGAGTCATTGCTGAGGTCCTTTTGTTGTTGGGACCCTGAACCACTTCTCTTATACTGAATGCTGGCAAGAGATAGTACAGAAACAACCCCCTTGGTTGAGAGCCTGTCTAGATGGACAGTCAAAGCTGATGTTAGCCAGAAGCATAGTGGTCTCTAAGACCCAGTGGAAAGCAGCTAAACAGAAAACCTGACTAAATAAGGCAGGAAAGGGAACAGTTTTCCTGTGAGCCAGAAGAGGACCCAAGACCAACTTTGTCGAGACCACTGGGACAACAGATTGTCCCCTAGCCCCCTTGTACTCAGAGGCAAAAAATGATGACCCCCCAATCCCCCAATACTAGCTATTCTTTCCTCTGTGATGTCCTCAGAGCCAAAGTCTTCCTAGGACCAAAGACTCTTTCACCTCCCAAGATTAAGGAGGGAGATTTGTCCCAATATCAGAGCCATAACTCAGATGAGAACTCTCCAGATGCTCCTGCAAGGGACCAAAGGACTTGCCCATATTGACCAGAGGGAAATGCCTAAGGGGAAACAAGCCAGTTTTGTGTGCCAGCCTTTCTCCACCATTGAGCTCATAAGCTGGGAAAATCATACTTCCTCCTACATGGAGAAACCTTGGACCATGACTGATCTGATGCAGCCCATTATTCAGACCTAGGATGGGGCCCCAACAAAGAAGGTCTAAAATAAAGAGTTGTCAAGAAGTCCTCATAGAAAGTCTAAAAGAAAAGAAAAAGAGAGAGAGAGAGAATAAAACACACTGTCTGTTCCCAAGAGTTAGAAGGAATTGGAGCCAGCCCTGAGCCCTAGCCTAAGTCAAGCATCTGTAGACAAACAGCCGAGATAAGCCTCCCACTGCTCTAACATCTCCCTCTCACACTCTCAATAACCCTGAATATTTCTCTCCGCCCCACATCTTCCTAAGGCCCCTCTTCCCTATCAAACTGGCAGCGATGATCAAAAGAAATGTGCCCAACTGACTCAGAGCTAAATGTCCAGGCCACTGCTGCTGCCACCCCTCTCTCTGCCCAGAGGTGCCCAGGGGAGGAAGGGCACATATAAGTGTAGTAGCCACAGTGCAAGTTCATCAGTGAAGAAATGCATAGGCTCAAGCAACAGGTGACCAATGCAGCCTTTGTGGGACAGGCTCAAAGAGCCATTTGCCAAAATTTCAATCCTAGAGGGCTTTACTGAGAAGTGTGCCAGTGAGCTGATGAAGGTGGCCACCACAGTTTTCATCAATCGAGATCCAGAGACTCAAAGATAGGGAGACCAAAAAGATGAAGTGGAGAATGGATCTTCTTATAGCACCCCTCACCACAAACCCAGAGGTCACTCAAAGGGGGTTTTCACTAGAACAAAGCCAATGGTCCAAATGTTTATAAGAAAAAAATAAAGTGTGGCCAGATAAAATGGAAAGCCTCCAGTGGCCATGGCCGGCAAGCACCCACTGCCATGCTCAAATGCTAAGCCTTGAACAGAGAAGGAATTAATTTTTTGGCCCCAGCCCCTCCTTTCAGTTTCTTCCCACGTGCTTGTAAGTCAATCATTGACGAATATGGTAGGGGTCCAATAGACACACAAAACTGCATCAGATGCATGGAACCCAGCACCTCAGGAGGGCTCAGCTGCTGCAAGCCTCCAAATGAACCAGGAATATGTTCATGTTAACAGCCAGTAGTGGGACATAGGATGCTCACTCCAAAAGGACATGCCACCCTGGCTCCAAGCCACATGCTGTGAGCCATCAGCAGAAAGGGCCACAGAGCCCCATGCACCCAGGCATATTGAACAAAAACACAAGCGGGCATCTACTATAGACAATTAGAGCAGGCTCTCACCTGATAAAAGGAAAAAAGCCACACAGACAAGGAGAAACACCTAGGTGGACACAATGTGGCTGCCACACTGGGACCTGCACGGAACCGCACTGCTGCCCTCCAACCTTGGCAGACGGCCCATGGCAAGATTGACATAGGTGCCTTTTATACAAATGATGTCCCAGGTCATCAGTCTCTGCTAAGATTTACGTCAGATTTAAGAGTTGAAAAATTCCAGCAGCCAAGGTCTTGTACTGGGAGATAACAACAACAACAAAAAAATTTCCTGCAACTTAAAGCTCCGGATGCTCTATGTACACCTCCCTTCCCTAAGTGACAGTTCCTCCCAAGGACTTGAGTACACCATCCTTGGGAGAGCAGTGAACTCTGACTTGAAAGCCCATATCTATCAAGAAAAAGGTCAAATACTTTGGTTACCATCTGACTCGACAACAGAACAGACAATAGCAACTGGGCCTCAAAAGAAACAGGAGATCTGCTCAATTCCAGTCCCTACAACCTGCCATCAGACTAGAGAATTCTTGGAGGCTACTGGGTTCAGACATGTATGGATCCCCAACTTTCAGTTATGACAAAAACCCCACTATGAAGCCACAAAGGAGGGAAAACGAGATCCTCTCATGTGGGGGCCAACTAAGCAAAAGGCCTTTGAGGACATTAAACAAGTACTCAACAGTGCACCTGAATTACGGCTCCCTGACCTCACAAAGCCTTTTTTTCTGTATGTCCATGATTGGTCTGGAATACCTATAGGAGTTTTGACTCAGATGCTGGGGACATGGCACCATCCAGTGGCCTATTTGTCCAAACAGCTGGACTCTGTAGCCCAGGGGTGGCCACCTTTTTTATGGGCCCTTGCAGCCACAGCTCTTCTGGTTTTAGAAGCTAATAAACTGTCCATGGTCAGAGCTCCTCATTCAATTTTGACATCATTAAAATATAAAGCACACTATTGGTTGACTAATGAAAAAATGATCAAATATCAGGGCATATTATATGAAAACCCACGTATCCGCATTGAGGTCGTCAGAACTCTAAACCCAGCAAATTTGCTGCCCATTGGACGTGAAAAACCTGATCACAAGTGTGTTGAGGTCATGGGTGAAGTGTTCTCCAGCAGACCAGACCTAACAGACTAGCCTCTCAAGGACCTTGATGCAGAGTACTACACAGATGGAAGCAGTTTTATAAAAGATGAAGTATGTTTTGCTGGATATGCAATGGTCATTATGGACTCTACTGTTGAGGCAGAACCTCTGCCTCAAGGAACTTCAGCACAAAAAGTAAAATTTATTGCTTTGACTCAAGCACCTCAGTTGACAGCAGAAATCTGTGTGGATATTTACAGACTCAAAATATTCATTCTCTACCCTTCATGTTCATAGGGCCTATGTAGGCTAAATAACTCAGGAGAAAAAAAGGGGGGGCATGATGTATGGACAAGAAATTCTTAAACATGGATGCACTGTGAGCTCCCAAGAAGGTTGTGATTATATATTGCCAAGGTCATCAAAAAGGAAACACTGTGGTTTCTCAGGGAAACCGGAGAGCTGAAAGAGAGGCCAGGTTAGCTGTCTGGAAGAAATGGGAAGAAAATCCTGTCCCAGGTTTAAATGCTGCCCTTCTTCCTGGCTGACAAGCTAACAGAAAGGGAGCCAAAATACTCCCAACATGAAAGTAAGTGATTTAAGACTGAAAAAGGAAATTTTCTCCAGGTGGATGGTGGAGGTTTTCTGATAGCCAGAATAGCCATCCCAGAGATTTTAGCCCAAGCCTTTATCAAGACAGTTTCACAGGAAAACATGTCGGACATACAGCACTTGAAACCGTTCTGAGCAGACTTTTCTATGTCCCCTGGCTCACAAGCAACACCTGGATGATCTGCAAACAATGTGAGGTTTGTGCTCACAACAATCCTTGTCAGGGGCCAAAGCTCCCACCAGGAATACAAACTATAGGAGGAGCACATTTGAAGACTTAAAAGTAAATTTCACTGAATTGCCATGCTCACAGGGCTATAAGTACCTTTTGATTTTTATGTGTTCATTCTGTGATGGGTGGAAACCTTTCCCACCCACACTGAAAAGGCTAAAGAGATACTAGGATGCTTCTCTGGGAAATTATTTCCAGATTTGGTGTCCCAATAATTATTGGATCAGAAAATTGGCCAGCTTTTGGGCAGAAGTGATACAATTACTGATCAAGAGTTTAAATATCAGATGAAAGTTACATACTGCCTATAGGCTGCAGAGTTTTGGTAAAGTTCAAAGGATAAACAGGACTTTAAGGCTCAATTGGATAAGCTCGTCAGGAGACTCACATTGTGATGAACTTCTTCCTTTTACACTGCTGAGGATTAAATCCACTCCAACTAGGAGAACTGGATTCTTTTCTTTTGAGATAATATATGGGAGACCCCCCTCTTATTAGGGGACTACAGGGAGACTTAAGAGAGATAGGAAAATTAACCCTGAGATGACAGCTTCAGGTCTTCGGGAAAACTTTAGAGGTTCTCAACCAATGGGTTAGAGAAAGATTGCCAGTTAGTTTGATCCAGGTGTACATTCCTTTAAGCCTGGAGATTGACTCTACACATGGCCGAAGCTTGAGGAGACTACGACCCTGTTTCAGCCACACAGAAGGGACTGGCTGATCAATGAAAGATAAACTTCCCACCAGAACTAATGAACTCTTTTCAACCTCTGAGATAATTCCTATACTGTAATTCATTGCCACTCCTTGCTTCTGGATATATATACACAGTAATCTGTTTGGTTTTTGCAACTGCTTTGATAACAGTAACTCTTACTGACTGGACTCTGGGTAAAAAAAATTAACTTATAGTTTCTTTTTATCTTGCTTATATAAGTTTTTTAGGATTTGTTTGGTGTTATTAGTTTGGCTTTGTTAATTTATGCTGTTTAACCTATGCTAACCAAAACACTCACCTATTATTTAGTTTGGTTTCCTTTGATAACCAAAAGGGATTCTGCCCTACTCCTATTGGAACCATGGAAATCATGTGAACCATGTGCCAAGACAATCCACTATAACTAAAAGGTGGTAAAACATATATTTAGGACCTGTCCCACTAGAGAAATGCTATAGTTGGGTGACTGTTTAAAGAAAAAAAGAGGTCCATTGGAAAGAAACTTGATTTAGGAGGTCACCAATCTTGGGGTGAAAGTAACTGGCCACCCCAGAGGATTATTGCCACTTATGCTCCAGATATCTGGGCACAAAATGGCAGTTGGAGTTATAGAACTCCTATTTACTTGTTAAACTGAATTATTCACTTACAAGATGTACTAGAAATTATTATTAATCAGACTGCCACAGCCTTTGACCTCCTAGCCACACAACAGACCAGATGTGAGTGGCTAATGAAAGAATATATGTGGAGAGTTCAAGAGCTCAGATTGTTGCATCCAAATGGATGACAATAGACAAACAGTTAAGAATATAGCCAAAAACACAAATGAACTAGCACATGTGCTCATTGATACCAAGAAAGGCATTAAACTTTGGGTCCCAAACATGCTTTTAGGAGATGGTATTCAACTCTTGGTTAAACCTTAACTGGTGTAATGGGTACTCTGCTGTTAACTTGTTCATTGCTCCCATGTTTGGCTCCACTATGCATTAAAACTATTGGGTCCACTATAGAAGCTGCTGTTAAAAGGATGGAAACAACTAAGGTTTTGACATTTTATAAGACTTTAAGCCAACATAATAGTAATGATGATCTTAAATTTAAAGGATTAAATTATAGGGAGCATCATTAAAGGGGGGAATTGAAGTGGCACCCCCTTTTTCCACAGAAAAGCCCTCTTAACCATGGCTAATTATAGGACTGTCAGCAAAAGAGTACATTGTAGATAAACTTCCTATTTTCATGTCACCCTGTTTACTTGGCCACTGGCCAAGAAGATACCAGCATTCCAGGTGCTGGACTTCCCCTTACTAGTTTTTCACAAACATATCCAGTATAGTACTTTGAAGAAATGTGCATACAAGGCCTATGGCCTTGATCTGGGCTTCACAGAGATGTCTATTTTTAAGATAAGTTACAAATGTGCACATGGTAAAAGCTGGCAGGGGGAGGAAAGAAAGGGGAGAAGCAGCTCTCCCCTTCTCAGGTGTTGTCCTTGAAGAGTTAACTTTCACAGAACAGTGAAAGAAAAATCTGCTTTTATGTGAACTTATGCGGACTGTGAATTTCTGAGCCCCTCCCCTTACATGCTGGGTATAAAACTCTGAAACTCCCTGAACTCGGGGTTCAGGGGATTGATTGATTACAGAAAAGGCTGTACCCTCTGAACCTGGCTGCAGCCAAATAAAACTGTATCCTGCTATCTTTGGTGCCTGGCCTCGTTTGTCCCAATAATTCCATACAGCTTGCCCCCTTGATTGTAGCAACGTGATTCTGAATATTGCCCTGAAACCTCTCCACATAACAAGATGTCAGTCACAAGTCATTTAGAAGCCAATGGCAGATACACATGGCCCCACAACAGATGTTTTATCACACACCTGCACTCCACAAGAATCTATGTGTGATACCAGATAGGATTCTGTATATGCATATAAAAAGCCATGTTCTGAATAGACTACAGAAAAAGGGAGACAGGAATTTACATATTTGTTAACTTTAAAAATGCATGGAGAAATATTAGAATGAAAAGTTAACTAGATTTATAACACATAGCCTTGATAAAGCAAAAGACAAGTCAAAGTAGACACCATGCCTCCAATGAACTACTTGTACTTCTTTTCTGTTAGGTTTATTTTTCTCCATCATGTTAGGATTAGTAGTTTCATCAGGTGCTGAGAATCTAAGCCACAGCCTCACACAGGGCCAAGAGGCTGATTCAGACACATCCCTTTACAAAGCAATTAACCAAAGAGCCACAGGTGATGCCCCTTCATTTCCATTTGGAAACTCTTTTCTTCAGGCTTTACAAAGTTTTGGCCTGAGGCAAAGACTTTGCTGACATTCAGGGAAACAGAACAATAGGTAAGAAAAAGGCCCAGGGACAGACTTTTCCACAAGATTAATACTATGGCACTGAAACCTCTTGATCATTCCTCTTGGGTCTTTATGTAGCCAAGTAGAGTTTCTCCACTGAGACTTTACTGGTCACATTGACTTTACTGGTCACATTGATCTTCTCCAGGGATCATTCCTGCATCTACCTGTGAGGTTCTCATCAGGTGAAGAATCCCCTACATTACTGTATTGTAAGATCAACTCTGTACCTGCTCTTCTGTAAAGTTAGATTGAGGGACAGTGTATGGTTAGGTTAATAACATGTTGGATTTGGGTTAGGAATCATTCTGCTGGATGAATACTGGTATTGGAAACCTGTGATATCTATAAGAATATATAGGTGAAATATAAGTATGAAAAGAGAAATCTAGGTAAGATTTGAAGCACAGAAGGGTGTTGGGCCTTTGATTGGGATACATAGGTTTGAATTATATTCTGCACAGCTGTATCAGATAAATCAATATACAATGGCATAGGATCTTGTACCTCGGATTATTGAATGTAGAAGAGAACATCCAGTCAAAAAGTGATAGTCGGAAGATAGTTGGTAGGTTTAGGAAGAAGAGTGTGTATAAAATTTGGACCAAAAGTTCTGTTGCAATAGAGTTTCGGTTATGGAGTGAATGTAAATGTCAGCACATGTGAAGAGTCAGTCACAATGATGAACTGGGGAAAATATGTAGGAAAGCAGATACCAATATAGATATTAGGAAATCAAGCAAAGTGTAAAGTGAGTGATAGGATTAGACATTTTCAACAGGGGGGAGGTTGAAAATATAATCTTAGGAAGAAACAAATATGTAGTCACCAATAGGAATGAAACTTCAAAGCATTAGGCTACATGGACATGGATGTTTTCAGAAATCCATGCAACCTTTAATTGAGGCTTTGGTAAAATCCTAAGTTTGACCTTTGCATTTTGTGTCCAGAATATTACTGTGATGAAATGAATATGTAGATCAGGTGAGATGACTATTTTTCCACCATTTATGGGAGCAATATTTTGAAGACCTATAAATTAGTATTGGGGTTACAAATAGGTGTATACTGTGTCTATGTATATAGCGATGATGCATAAATAGACCATACTATCAATAAATAATATAACTGGTTCAAACTTTAAATAATGGAATGAATTGATATCTGAAAATATACATGAAATCTCATATTGATATACATATATTCATTCCAATCAGTTATACATCTCTTAGTAATATTAGAGTTACTGGTTATCATGAAGACTGTGTGGGTTTTGCTTCAAAAAATATTATGCAAATTGAAAATAATGTGTTTAAAAAGAAGTCTCATGAAAAGGCCAGTCAAGAAACATGGAGAAATACATGAGTTTCGAAGCAGGAAGTAATAGAATGTGAATGAAATGCCTAAAAATTTGTGAACTTGTGGATGAAAGCATATATCCTATGATGTGCATAAACTGAAGAAATAGTAATGAACCAATGTTGAATAAAAATTAACATCAAAATACACATCATGACCCATAGGAATCTACTTGCATTGATGTTAAACTGAGGTCAGTTACTGTATAAATATTAGAATTTGTATGCACCATTCACTAAGTTAGTTTTCAGTACTAGGAAATAAATATGTATTTCAGGAAAATGAATATTTCTGAGAATAATCTTGTGAAAAGTTGATTATAAATCCACATGCATACATGAAATGAATGAATTTAGGGGTGTATAAAAGGACACATATTTTTCATATTTTGAAAAATCTGCTATATATATATATATATATATATATATATATATATATATATATATATATATTAAATAGCATCAGTATATATGCCAATTGAAATTCATCATGGAATATATATATATATCATCCACAGGCCCAAAAATATTCATTTTACTGAACATGGTTTTATGTATAGTGTTGGTCACCTAGGAAGCTCACCCATAGGTTGAATTTTCAGTTTCATCAGCATTTAGGGGGAGTGATCTTTTCTCACAATTTGTATCTGCTAAAGTCAGCGACTTCACAAGAATACCTGTGATACCTGTTTGGATTCTATATTGCATATAATAAATGTGCTGAATAGGTTACAGAGAAAGGGAGACAGGAATTTACATATTTGTTAACTTTAAAAACTCATCGTGAAGTACTACAATGTAAAGTTGACTAGATTTATAACACATAGCCTTGATAAAGCAAAAGGCAAGTCCAAGTATACACCATGCCTCCTATGAACTGCATGTACTTCTTTTCTGTTAGGTTTATTTTTTTCCATCATGTTAGGATTAGTAGTCAGAATCTAGTAGGGTATGGGTTAGTGTCAGGGACTCAGTATTTTGAATGGAAAATAGGAAAAGGAATCCAATCTGTATGCAAAAATGTGCTACACAAAAATCTTCCAACTCTCTTCCAGAACACTGACTTGACATTAACATTGCCCCAAGTAAGACACAATTACAGGAGAAGAGGAAGAAAATCTGTAAATACATATCTGGAATGGAAAATGCTCAGGAGTTCACAACCTAGGAGGTGGTAGAGGAGATTCCAAAAGTGAGGGACAGGGTAAACTCTCCACAAACATGAACATCTGCTGGCCTAATGACTTCTTGAGAAAATGCCTTTGAGGTTGAGCACATGAAATATACGTTGTTGTCAGAAGCTTTAGTTACCTTTGTACTGAGACCATCAAAGCTGGGTCTGCATCTATGTTACCTGCAGCACATGGTTTCTTATTTTCCAATGAATACGAGGCAGTAGTGCTGAATCCTCTCTTTGTAGGTAAACAGTGGCCACTGGGGGCTTAGCGTCTCCCCTTGTGGACTGTGAAGCCATTTGGTCATCCTCCACTTTTCATGGTGCTTCTAAAGCTGGAATGGGAGTTTGGTATTAGTTTCATGAAATACAAGGAGTTCAACTGGGTCACAGTGCTAGAGGGAGTTCTGTCATGTGTGGTGGGTCAGGGTCTGGTGGAGAATACACTGACCAGGCTGCTATTCATACATCTTCCCCCTTGACTGTAGCAATCTGATTCTGAACATTGTACTGAAACCTCTCCACGTAACAAGATGCCTTTACATATAAGAGTCTGCAGGCTGCACCATTTCAGTCAAAATTCATTTGGAAGCCAATGGCAGATCTACATGTCCCCACCACAGATGTTTTATCACACCAATGCACTGCACTTCTCCACTTCTGAGCAGGCTCCAACTTACAGCCATCTCTGTTCTACACCATTTTCATTAAATTTAGTCAATTCAAGGTACTGTCTGGTATAGTCATGATCAGAAACAGGACATCCAGGGGTGCTCCAGTGCCGCCTGGTAATGGGAATTTCAAAAATTTCATGGTATTTATCTAGTCATATTTCAAGGTTCAAGTAGGAGGCACTGTGGGTTTCAATTCATTCTGGAATCATTAAATGGTGAAGAATATCCATTCAATGAAAGCTCTGGAGAAATCTCGCAGGCAAGGCTTCCCAAAGAATGGCCCAAAGGTCACATGAAGCCAGGCCCATTGAGGTCTACCATGTGAAGTCCATGTGTGTTTTGACTCTCAACTATGGCTGCAAAATCTTTAAGAATGAAATCATGTGATATCCTGGCTGAGATTCCCAGTGCTGTGTGGAAAGCCACCCTGAACCTAGATCTCAGTGTCCAAGGGTGACACTCATTAGTAGCCTCCTAAAATCCCAACCTAATTCATGGCAATACTTCTCTGAGATCAGTTCCAGAACTCAATCTCTAAGTAGAATCATACCAGAGTTCAAGCTGAGGGGGACCCAGTCATCTTTTCCAACCACCACAAAAATGACCAAAATTAAAAAAAAAAAAAAAAACACTCCCACATGGCCCTAATCTTCTTCCATATAGACACTCATCATAACCTCTGGCTGGAAGTTTCCATGAGGGGTGCAGCCCAAGACAGTATCCAAAATAAGCTCCCATGCCCCTCATTTGCCTAAAGTCAGGGTGGCTTGGACACCCTTCCTGAGAACCAGGAGAAATCAAATAGGCCTGCTGTTAATACTGCTCCACTTCTCAAATTTGAGGCCTACTGACTCTGGGGTATAGATTCTTTATGTGAATTTGAGTCATGAGAAAACCCAAGCACCTATGGGCTAGACTCTGCAGAGATTTGAAGAACTCATTTGACCCAAAGGATCCCTATTCTCACTTCACGGAGGTCAGGAAACTTACAGAGGAAGGTGAGAGACTTCATCCACAATGACTGCTCTTTTGACCAATTTTGTTTTGGATGCATACATGGGATCTTTATTTAGTTTCATCAGGTGCTGAGAATCTAAGCCTCAGCCTCACACAGGGCCAGAAGGCTGATTCAGATACATTCCTTTACAAAGCAATTAACCAAAGAGCCACAAGTGATGCCCCTTTATTTCCATTTGGAAACTCTTTTCTTCTGGCTTCACAAAGGGGTGGCCTGAGGCAAAGACCTTCCTACATTCAGGGTAAGAGAACAAGAGGTAAGTAAAAGGCCCAAAGTAGGATTTCTCCACTGAGACTTTCCTGGTCACGCTGAAATCTGAGTTTTCTGAGATGCTTGGTATTCCCTTCAGCTATCCATTACATTACCATGTCAAAGAGTTGGAGGTGGTACATATCTTGGACACAAAACCATGAGCCTATTCTGGAGAGTGGCCAGAATTCAGGAAGAATACAGGAACTTAGGAAGATACTAGGTATTGCCCATTGATAAAGCAATCCTCAGTCCATTCATAAATTGGGCAGGAAGAATCCTGGAACCTTTCCAATAGACAGGACACATCCCTTGATGCATCATGTTTTCTAATGTCTACATCAACAGACACAGTGAGATACATAGACATAGAAAAACATGCCATGTGCAAACGACTTACTAGAAACAGTCCAATCCAAACCAAACAAACCAACTTTCCTACATATTCTCAGAATATGAGACAAAACCATAAATTCAAACACACACCTACAAAGGCACCTCCTTCCCCCAAGTAGGTGTGTGACTATCTGGAGTGCCCTTTGACTGATGGGCCATACTATGTTCCGAGCAGAGGCCTGTGCTGTCTCAGATCTGGTCTCCTTGGCCAAATCTGTGAAGTCGTCAGGAGCCAGTGATGAGCCAATACCTTCATTCTCAGGAAGGGACACTGTTCAGAAATTTCCTGGCATTTGTCCATCCTCTCATCAGTAGGTATCGAGAAAGACTGACACTGTCCTTGTTAAATCCAAAGAAGTGAGCCCAATGGGATTAGGACTGGGACTGTCTCTGGGCGCCTCGCTACCTGGATCCCAAGTTAAGAGATTTCCATCACCAAGGAAGTGATGTGAGGTCACTGCCTTCAAGGAACTGAATGAGGTCACTGCCTTGGCAACCACTTTCTCCTAACAATTGTTTCCAAGTGTCCCATGAGATAAAGGCTGCCCCATCTTCCTGTGACACATTCACAAGTTAGAATGGTATATAAACCATAGGCTCCAGGGAACAGCTAACAACACAGGCCTGGTTTGGACCATCTTCCCTACATTGAAAATAGAGAGGCTGATTTAGACACATCCCTTCATCCTGACTGGGTTTTTTGCCATGGAAGATGACTTTTGCTCTTCATTTTTCTGAACATGGTTTTATGTATAATGTTATTCAACTAGGAAGTTCACCAATAGGTTTAATTTTCACTTCAATAAGCATTTAGGGGAGGTGATCTCACAATTTGTATCTGCCAAATTCAGTGACCTCACAAGAATGTACGTGGGATACCAGGTAGGATTCTATATATGCATATAAAAATACATGTTTTGAATAGGCTACAGAAAAATGGAGACAGGAATTTACATATTTGTTAACTTTCAAATCTCATGCAGAATTATTACAATGAAAAGTTGACTAGATTTATAACACATAACCTTGATAAAGCAAAATGCAAGTCCAAGTATACACCAGGCCTCCTATGAACTGCCTGTACTTCTTTTCTGTTAGGTTTATTTTTCTCCATCATATTAAGATTAGTATTCAGAGTCTAGTACGGTATGGGTTGGTGTCAGGGATTAAGTATTTCAAATGTAAAAGAGGAAAATGAACCCAATGTGTATGCAAAAATGTGCTACACAAAAATCTTCCAAGTATTATCCAGAACACTTCCTTGACCTTAACATCACCCCAAGTAAGACAAAGTTATAGGAAAAGAGGAAGAAACTCTGTGAAGATATATCTGGAATGGAAAATTCTCAGGAGTTCACAACCTTGGAGGTGGTAGAGGAGATTTTAAAAGTAAGGGAAAGGGTAAACACTCCATAAACATGCAGCTCTACAGGCTTATTGACTTCTTGAGAAACTGCCTCTGAGGTTGGGCACTTGAAATATATGTTGTTGTCAGGAGCTTTAGCTTCCTTTGTAGTGAGACCCTCAAAGCTGGGTCTGCATCTATGTGACCTGAAGTACATGGTTTCTTATTTTCCAATTAACATGAAGCTGCAGTGCTGAATTTATTTCACGAAATACAAGGAGTACAAAAGAAACACAGGGCTTCAGGAAGTTCTCTCACATGTGCTGGGTCAGAGTCTACAAAAGAATACACCAACCGGGCTGCTTTTCCATACAGCTTTCCCCCTTGACCATAGCAACCTGATTCTGAACATTGACCTGAAACCTCTCCACATAACAAGATGTCGTTACATATAAAAATCTGCTGGCTGCACCATGTCAGTCACAAGTCATTTGGAAGCCAATGGCAGATCCCCATGGCCCCACCACACATGTTTTATCACACACCTCCACTCCAATGCTCCAGGCCCACTTCTTAGCAGGCTCCAACTTACTGGAATCTCTGTTCTACACCGTTTTGATGAAATCCAGTCAATCAAGGCACTGTCTGATACATTCATGATCAGTAACAGGACATCCAAAGGTTCTCCAGTGCCACCTGCTCATGGGAATATCAAAAATTTCATGGTATTTATCTAGACATATTTCAAGGATGAAGGAGGAGGCACTGTGGGTTTCAATTCATACAGGAACCATTAAATGGTGAGGAATCTCCTTTTAATGAAAGCTTTGGAGAACTCTCGCAGGCAAGGCTTCCCAAACAGTGGCCAAAAGGTCACATGAAGCCAGTCCCATTGAGGTCTACAATGTGAGGTACATGTGTGTTTTGACTCTCAACTATGCCTGCCAAGTCTTAAGAGTAAAATTATGTGATATCCTGTCTGAGATTCCCAGTGCTCTGTGGAAAGCCACACTGGGCCTAGATCTCAGTTTCCAAGGGTGACTCATGAATGGCCTCCTAAAACTCCAACACAATCATAGCAATACTTCTCTGAGGTAAGTTCCAGAACTCAGTCTCTAAGGGGGATCACACCAGAGTTCAAGATGTGGTTGACCCAGTCATGTCTTCCAACTGCCACACAAAAGACAACAATTAAAACCAAAGACTCCCACATGGCCCTCATCTTCTTCCACATACACATTCATCATAACCTCTGGCTAGAATTTTCCATGAGGGGTGTAGCCCAAGACAATGTCCAAAATATGCTCTCATGCCCTTCATTTGCCTAAAGTCAGGGTGGATTGCACAACCTTCCTGAGAACCAGCAGAGATCAAATAGGCCTGTCCTTAATACTGCTCAGCTACTCAAATTTGAGGCCTACTGACTGTCGGGTTTGATTCTTTATGTGAATTGCAGTCATGAGAAAACCCAAAAACCCATGGGCTAGCCTCTGCAGGGCTTTGAAGAACTAATTTGACACAAAGGATCCCTATTTTCACTTCATGGAGGTCAGGAACCTTACAGAGGAATGCGAGAGACTTCATCCACAATGACCGCTCTTTTGGCCATTTTTGTTTTGGATGCACACATGGGATCTTTATTTAGTTTCATCAGGTGCTGATAATCTAAGCCACAGCCTCACACAGGGCCAAGAGGCTGATTCAGACACATCCCTTTACAAAGGAGTTAACCAAAGAGCCACACGTGATGCCCCTTCATTTCCATTTGGAAACTGTTTTCTTCAGGCTTCACAAAGGGGTGGCCTGAGGCAAAGACCTTCCTGACATTCAGGGCAACAGAACAATAGGTAAGAAAAAGGCCCTAAGCAAAGTTTCTCCGCTGAGACTTTCCTGGTCACACTGATATCTGAGTTTTCTGAGATGCTCGGAAATCCCTTCAGCTATCCAGTACATGGCCATGTCACAGAGCTTGGAGGTGATACACATCTTGGACACAAAACCATGAGCCTGTTCTGGACAGTGTCCAGAATTCAGGAAGAATACAGGAACTTAGGAAGATAGTAGGTGTTGCCCATTGATAAGGTAAGCTGCAGTCCATTCATAAATTTCTTCAGTTTTTTTTTCCACATCAGAAATAAGGGATTGCTTATCACTGGCTTATTTACTTGACCTTTCCAATTGACCAAATTATACAATATATACAAATATATTACGGTAAAACCCATATCATATATAATTGTAATGCACCAATAAAAATAAATAAATGAAAAAAATAAAAATAATTTCTTGTGGTATGTGATCCCAATTTTTATTGATTCATTTGATTAAATGAACTGGGTGAAACCCAAAATCAAGACCATAAAGAATTAAAATTTTTTGTAGTTGGCAGTTCCTAGGAATATAATGTTATTCTTGCATCCTGAATATTTATTATGTTTTCCTTACCCATGATTGGGAAATCACAAATGAATTTTGAAAGTGTCTTTATAACACATAAATATATAATTAAGCATGAGAAAGATGAATAAGAAATTCAGTTAATAGTCATACCTGGGTAAAAAGTAGGAATCATATGAATTCTGGATAGCTGAATACAGAGGTTTTTGTTATTTGTTTCTTGTTTTTGTACCAAGGATTAAACCCAAGGGTGCTTAACCACTGAGGCATATCCCCAGCCAGTTTTATTTTTTATTTTGAAACAGGGTTTCATTAAGTTGCTCAGGGCCTTGCTAAATTGCTTACGCTAGCTTGGGACTTGTGATCCTTCTGCCTCAGCCTCCCTAGCAGCTGGGATTACAGGCATGTGCCACCACACCCAGCAATCACAAATATATTAATGATATCCAAGCCAAGGTTAATACTTAAAGCTGAGTGATTCAGTACTCATGTGTTCACAATCCTATTAATTCTTTTTCATGTATGTGAAATATATAGAGACAGGTTAATGAGACAAGTTAATATTACCATAAACAATGAAGATTCCTACAATGACATTACCTAGGCAGTGCATCATGGCTGGAAAGTGGCTCTTACCCAAGAAAAATCTAGTGCCCATCTTCTTACTCTCCAACAGATCTCTAATTTCTGTGCCCTCCTGTGAGTAATCTTGTCCTTCACAGTAGGCTGGGTCTATCTCCAGCTGCAGGGAATGCATCTGATCATTTCTTTTGCAATAAATATTTGAGGCAGGGATATAAAGAAATTTTGGCCAATGAGAGGGAAGGGCCATGTGAGGGGATTCTAGAAAAGTTTTTAGTTTTAGAATGAAGATACATAACAAAAATTGTTGCTTTCCTCTTTTGCTACCTGCATGCGATTCCTGGAAGGGCCTGCAATCATGTTAATACCATCTTGATTCCACGGGCCCAGTCTTCTGTGTTAAGTGTATACATGGAGAAGAAATAACAGAAATGTGGGACAGAGACAGGTTAATGAACCATTTAATTAACAAATGACTGTTGTCTTTTCTGTGAGATAAAAATATGCTTATTTTAAGGTTATTTTTAAGTTGTGGCTACTAAACTTTCCTAAATGATTCATCGTTTTCTTATTCTTCTGTTGGATTATTTTAGAATGCATTCTTAGGACTAGAGTTTTTATTCATATTTGCTCTCAAAATGCATTTTAAAATTGCTTTTCAGTATTACTGTAAAATTCAATAGCCCTTTAAAGCAAAGACAGAATAACAAGGAAGATTATAATGTCTTTTATGAGTAATCAGCCATGTTATAATTTATTAAGAACTAGTGATTATATACCCATGAAAAAACAATTCACAAATGAGCCTGAACTCGCAATATTGCTTAAAAAAACAAACTGAACATGGACTGAATATTAGGCAATATGAAGAAATTGTTTATGTAGTTGGCTGTGATTGTGATATTGAAGCAATACTATTTTTAAAAAAATCCTTGTTTATCAGAGAATTTACAAAATAGATGAAAAGTATGGCAGTAACAATTGTTAAATTGAGGTGATGGGTGTGGGGATTCATTATGCTATTCTATCTGTTTAAATCATTATAAAAGTGAAGAACAAAGAAGGAGAGAATGAGAAGAGGTGAAGGAGGGGGAGGGGAAGGGAAGGAGGGGGAGAGGATGAGGAGGAGGGGGAGAGGATGAGGAGGAGGGGGAGGGAATTAGGAGGAAGGGGAGGGGGAGGAGAGGAGGAAGGAGAGAGGAGGGTACACATCAGACAACCTGGGTTTGAATACTGACTATCACTTTCTAAACAAGATGAGCAAGTTACTTAAACTCTGTGTGCCTCAGTTTCTTTAATCTGCAAATTAGGCTAATAATGGTGGCTAATTCATGATTGTGATAGTGAGTTAATATCAGTAAAGTGTCAGAACAGTGCTCCCTAAATATTAGAGCTTCTTATTCCAAGCGTGAATTCCAATTTGTAACAGCAGGCAGGGGGGCGGGGAGGGGGACATCCAGGGACTGCTGCCCTCTGGTCCCTTCACAGGTGGCAGTGGGGGAGGTGATTATGCAAAAACCTTGCATCTGCATTTGGTGGGAAAGTAGAGAGATGCTGGGGGAAGGAAGCACCAAGGGAAGGAGAGTATTAATTGATAGCTAGTTGGATTGGAGAGGAAGTGCGGCTTTCTGGGTTTTTGCTTCAGGGCCAGAAAGAGGTGACTTTTAACTGCCAACAGTGGTGAGGCCACACGAGGCAAAGTGGTAGGGGAATGAAGGAAAGCCCAATGGTTTAGCGAGTGCTGGGAGACCTGGGGCTGTGAGTGCTGCTGCTCAGTTCGCTCCCCCAGCCAAGGGGCCCTAGGCTCTGGAAGAGGAATCATCAGGGGCAGCGCATACCCATTAATTACTACCCACAAATAATTCCCTGGCAATGGCTGGACGTCATAAACATGCGTGGGAGTGGCTGGTCACTCATCTAATGGTTCTCATCCTGGAAGATAAGTAGTGTGCAAATTTCAAAGAGCTCATGGGACCGAAGTTATATCTTCCTACCTCAATGCAAACCTCTGAAACCAAAGGAAGCATTAATGCCCCACCCTGGAAAAGAGGTTTCTCCTTATAGTTTCTCTCCAGCAGCCTCAGGACACTTAGCCAAAGCGAGGATGAGCAGTGTTTGCTGAATTGCTTGAGAGTAGTCCGGGTTCCTCTCCCTCCAAGTCAGCTCCTGGCAGGGTGGAAATGCCTCTGAGTTCACCCCTGCAGAGTTCTGGATGGAATATTGGGTTTGCTAGGTTCAGGAGAAAACCTGTTAACACATCCTAAATAGCCTTGATGGGCCTGGGGAGAATTTTCAGGGCCCAGAAGCTATTCTTCCTCTGCTGATTTTGCATCTTTCCACCCTCCACTCAAAGGGACCATTTTGCCAATGGCGGATTTGAGAGCTCTTTGGGTGAGGACCAGCTATAATTATTCCTAAGAGCTTGGAAATGAGAAGAGCCAGAGCAGCTTAGTGCAATGGAAAGATGTTGGAATTTGCAGTTGGAAGAACTGGTTTCCAATTCCAGAATTGCCACCTGCTTGTTTATTTGTTTTATCTTGGACCAATCAGTTAACCTGTCTGGTCCTTATTTGTAAAGTGAGAATAATAATCATATCTTGACTTCCCAGGGTTTTTGTGAGATCATGTGACATAAGGGGAGAACAGAACAACTTTTCCAAAATCCAATTTTATGCAGAACTTCAATATCTAAAACAGATTAAAATGATGCTTATATGGATAAATACATTTTATAAGTTAAAATTTCCAATATTAACATCTTAATAACTATAATAATAAGGAGGTTGCTTTCATAAATACAAAGTTTGAAATTGAGATGCTGATTGATAGTTGAAACCCCATGTATACTGTTTATTAATTTTATTTTGGTTACCCAGAACAAAACTTCTGATTCCACAAATAAATAGTTGTAAATCATAGCCATATTATAAACCTTGTAATTAGAGGATCCTTTTGAATTATCTATCTTAATTTCAGAAGTTTCATATAATAGTGGTGATTTTCCTCTGAAACAAAATCAATAACAATATTCAACAACAGCTGACATTCTTTATTTTGATACAAAATAAATCTTGTTCCACTCACATTAAGTTAACCATCTAGAAGACAATATTAGCCCAATGCCTCATTTGTTAACTTGTTATACACTGGCAATTATGTCATGAAAAAAATGGGCTTCAAATACATATGCTTCAAGCCTCCCAGGGTCAGGGTGAAAATTTATAAACACTCCATGTACAGCACATAATGCTAAACGGCCAAGAATTGCTAACTACCTTTGAATGTAATCTGCCCTAGAATACAAATCCTTCCAAACATGCTCATAGATTCTGGGAGTTGGAGGCGGGGAAAGTGTAAGGAAGAATTTAAGTAGCAGGTACTCAATCACTATACTGTGGATGTTGAATGTCCCCCAAAGGTCTATATTTAGAAGCTTGGAGGGCTGGAAATATAGCGCAGTTGGCAGAGTGCTTGCCTCCGATGCACAAGGCCCTGGACTCAATCCCCAGCACCACACACACAAAAAGAGTTTGGTCCCCAGGATAGTGCTGTTCAGGGATAGGGCCTATGGAAAGTCCTTAGGCCATTGAGGTTGTGCCTTTGAAAGGGACTGTGGGACCTCACATGTCCCTTCTCTCTCTCTCAGCTCCTATCAGACATGTGATCCTTTTACTCCAGCATTCATTCACCACCATTGCCATTCTTGCCATGAGATGGATGAAGTCCAAGAGCACCCCTGATCAAGACTCTGCTAGGCTCTTTGGACCTTGAATCTCCCAAACTGTGGGCAAAATAAATCTTTTCTCTTTATAAAATTAATTGCCTCAGGCATTTCTCTTGGTAACACAAAGCTGACAGATACAATAGTCCATAGTAGCCACTATTAGTTCACTTTCAAGAACAGAGTAACTGCTCAATGGATCCACAGAGGTGTGAGAAATCATAAATGCTTGCTTTAAGCCACTGAGTTTGGGAGTGATTTGTTGTGCAGTAAGTGTGATATAAAATGTAATTTCCATTATCTTTCATCTTTGCCTCCCTTGCATCCCTTTTCCTTTTATGCTTAAAGTATCACATTTTCCTCCATCATTTTCAGTCCATGTGACTCGGTTTCAGAGGTGGGTGTGAATCAGACCTGGACAATCTATGGGAGACATCATTGATAGGCAAGCAACTCCCCTTCCCAACCCTTTCTCCTTAATACACTTAAAGTGGCTTCATGATCCACTGTTGGCCAGTAGGTTATAAACAGGAGTCTGTCAAGTATCTCTGGAAAGTACCAAAGAAAAGGAAAATTCATGGCAGTGCTTCCTCCTTCTTCTTACTACACTTGAACATGACAATGATTTTTGGAGCTGCTTCAACAGTTATTTATTAAGTATGAGGCAAAAACCAAAAGCATTTTCAACATGTTGATTTGTTCCCAAGCCATTAAATCATCAGCAGCAGCTGTCTACCTACAGCCTTTCTATTACGTAAGTAAAACAAATCTCTATTTTAAAAATACCTTTTATCTTTGTGTTGGTGATCAAGTTGTATTTCAACTGAAAACATTCCTAACAGTATCTATCTTTAATAATTATTAAAAGTATAAAGAAGAAAATAGAAATCACTACAGATTACACATGATTTTTATATACTTCTTTGTAACTTTCAGTATTTTAAAAATGCCTTTCAGTAAGCATGTTTTACTTGGAAACCAGGGGGAAATGAAGATTGAAAAATTTAATAGTAACAAACTAAACTTTCAAAACCCAAAAGATAGAAGTTGCTGTAGTTTGAGTTAAATGTCCTCCAGAGACCCACGTGTTACTGTTAAAGGACTGGTGGTCAGCAAGATAATATGGGAAGCAGTGGAGCCTTTAGGAGGTGGGGACTGAGGGGAGGTTTTTAGGTCACTGGGAAAATGCCCTCAAAAGGGATAGTGGGAACCTGGCCCCTTCCTCTTTCTTTCTCTTTTTCTTCCCATCCATAAGGTGTATAGGTTTGTTCTGCCATGCACTTCTACCATGATGTACTTCCTCACCACAGCCACAAAACAATAGAGAGCCACTACAGAATGAAACCTTCAAAATAAACATTCTTTCATTATAACTTAATTATCTCAGGTATTTTACTACAGTAATAGAAAGGTGACTAACATAGAAGCAGACTAATTCAGCATTAGGAGCCAGACTCAGGCATGACTTCCAAGCATGACTTCCAGGCATGATTTTTGTTGTTGGATTGAACCCAGGGGGCACTTAACCACTGAGCAACATTCCCAGCTCATTTTATTTATTTATTTTTAGTTTGAGTCAGGTTCTCCCTAAGTTACTTAGGGCCTCGATAATTTGCTGTGGCTGGCTTTGAACCTGTGATGCTCCTGCCTCAGCCTCCTAAATTCCTGTGATTACAGGAGTGCCCCCCCCATGCCCGACCAGGCATGACATTTTTAAAAAAATTGTCAATGGGCTTTTATTTTATTTATTTACATGTGGTGCTGAGAATTGAACCAAGTGCCTCACACATGCTAGGCAAGTGCTCTATTACTGAACCATGACCCCCCAGCCATTACTTTTGTGTGTATATGTGTGTGTGTGTGTGTGTGTGTGTGTGTGTATGTGTGTGTTGCTGGGGATTGAGCCCAGGGCCTTGTGAACTTGAGGCAAGCACTCTAACAACTGAGCTATCTCCCCAGCCCCCAGACATAACTTTTTGGTGTTCAATTTTCTTGTCTCATGCCCCTGGTTTTAATCCCTGGTTTTTTAAAAAAAAATACTTATCTCTAAAGTGGAGGTCCTATTACCTAATTCTCTACTTACGATTGACAGTGTTAGAATTAAATAAGCCTAGTATTTGTGAATGTTCCTGGTGCTATTTTTTCTTTCTAATAAAGTAGGACTTCAGATAGAAGTGGCTGTGGTTAGTTAATAGATATAAGTAAGAAAGGTTAGGGTTGAGGACTGCAGGGCCCCCCATTTGCAGTGCCTAGTCCTTCCCATTTTGTGGGGCCTCTGTCCTCTCTGTGCGAGGACAGTGCAGCCCAGTCCACTCCCTGTGCCTCTTTCTATAGGGATATCCCCAGCTGGGCTCCGCCTCTCTTCCTACTTACTCCTCTATGGGCCCAGATCCTTCTGTAACTGTTCACCACTAGTCTTCCTCACCTTCATGAAGCATGTGGATCCTTGAGGTTATTTTACAGAATTTGGGGAGTAACTCCCTTTCCCCGTGGCCTCAGCAGCATTTTTCTGGCCTTCTACAGCTCTGGATCTGTGTTTTATTCTCTCCTCCTTCTCTCTAGAGACTAATTAGCACTCACAGACAGACATGGTCTTCAGGGTCAAGTCCACCATGTTAAAAGATGTGAATGGTAAGTGAGGTTTCCAATCTGAAGTTTCTACTTTGAAGTCTTTTAACAGGTCACCAGGGATTGATAGAGGCATAACAATGGGAGCCCAAGAACTATTTTTACTGTAAGGGGTGGGTACTGCTGCCAGACAACCCCTGAGGAACCCCCTCTGATAGATCTGCCCTCACTACTCTGGAGACCTCTACAATAAGACTGAACATTTTAAGCTGTTTGGTTTTTGTTTTTTGAGACCGGTGTCACTAACTGATCTTGAATGCCTGGGCTCAAGCCATCCTCCTGCCTTGGCCTCTTGAATAGTTGGGCCACAGTACACACCACCACATGCTTGAAATGCAGACTTTTTAGCTCACAGAGAAAACACAGGCCCACGGACCTCCATCTGCACACAGCCGCTTGCCACACACGCATCCTCCCAAGTCAGACCTTCCTTCCCTCACACATGTACATGAGGAATCTCCTACTCATAGATAGGCCTCTGTTCAGTTCACGAAACAGAAAAATATGACAATAGTTATTTAATGTGTGCCTATTACCTGTGAAGAGACAACGCAGGGGGAAAGTATGACTCTGGAAAATATGAATTGTAGGGTAGGCTTTTAGGATCCTCTCTGACCCTTAGTCTCTTTATCACTGCTCTCTTCTCTCTTCACATTGTTTCCTCTGCCTGGGGAGCAGCTCTATCAATGTGAGACAACTGCCCTTCCACCCTCTAGCCTCCACCCCTGCACCACTTTGACTTCTCAGGGAGAGGAGGTGAGCTGGGATCTGAAGTATCAGGCAGAGACAAGCTATTACTCAGACAAAGACTTGGTAGGAGCCCAGCCCAGAAGGCCCTGGAAACTGGGGTACAGAGAAAGAGTCACTTGCTGAATGGATATCCTGGGTGCCTTGATCTTTGGAGACATAAATTCCTAGTCTGGTTTTTACAAGGCTCAAGTTTGCAGCTATCCCTAAGATCCGGCCAGCTAAGTGCTGAGCACCAGGGTCTGGGTCCAGATGCTTAATAGATATGTATTATCAGAAGAATGGAATCATATCAAAGAAAATTGTGTGCCGACACTCACTCTGGATCACTAGTTTTGCCAGTCTTTTCCATCTCTTCTCCTGGGTCAGGACTCTCTCTTCTCCTCCATTTCCACTGGCCTGTCAACTAAGATGCAGGTGTCATTTTTAAGGTACCCAAGAACAAAGCACTTCCCCTACCCTCTACCCATCCTCCCTTCCATTTGTTATAGAGGGTAAAGGAGACTAAGTATATGGAATTGCTTTGACAATGGCCAAATATTTTGCAAATGTTGAACACATACCTAGACTTGTATAAAGCCTTTTCTATGAGGAGTTTCAGGAAATCAATGAGCTCTCTTTGCCTTCCCTGCCAGAGGTAGATTGGGGACCTCCCATGAGAAGGCCTACCTCACCTGGGCCTCTGATCTGCCCAGCACCTACTCCAGGCTCTATAATGTCAACCATTCAAAATAAGGTACTCCCCAGTCTCCTGGCCTGGATAAGCACATCACTGCAAACCCAGGTTTTATTGCAACACAGAAAACTTCTGCTTCCTTTGTGAAGGATTAACTGCTATGACAATTGACAATGCTAAAAAAACCTAGAAAAAGAAACTAAATATATAAAATAACTATTTTAAGACCCTGGGTAACAGTGCAGGTCAACTGCAAAAAGAGTTTGACTGCATCTTTTGATGTTTGACTGCTAACAACCTTTAATCCCCATTCATTCTCTCTCCTTTTTTGATCCATCTAAGCAAACCCAAAAGGACACATGCTTCCTTCCTTGGGACCAGCAGGGGCAAATCAAAACATGGCTCAGTCTGGGGACGTAGCTCAATGGAAAAGAGCTTTCTTAGTATGTGGGAGGCCCTGGGTTTGATCTCCACTGGAAAAACCAAACATGGTTTATGTGAAGGAATCTTTACCCTGGTTCCAACCACATTAAATACCAAGATCATTCACTCCTCCTCTTGCTCAAGTTATCCCAAGAGCTTTAGCATTAGCCTGCTGTGCTCATCCTCAGAAAGTCTTATTGTGTGAGCAATAAATGTTTTCATACCCTCTAGGTCCATGTGTGGTGTCATTCACTTTGACATCCAAATCCACTTGGGATGGGGACTGAATCTGCCCCAGTGGGGTAACCACAGAGCAATAGATAGCCCAGAAAGAAAAGAAACAAATGGAGTAAGACCTGTGATTGCATCCACTGACTTTCTGGACAGTGTTTCAGGGTACAGTGGAGAAGAAACCCAAAGAAAGCTCAGCAATCTCACAAAATTGAGGACTCCGAGATCAGTAGGACCACCCCTTCCTAGGAGCTAGAGAACCAACAATATGCAAAGGTGACACCAGGCTGTGTGTCATTCAACTTCTTTCCAGACAGCCGTGCACAGGCCTAATTTTAAAAGTATGGCTAAATAAGTCCTGGAATAAAGGCTTCTCAAGGACCCCAATAAAATACTCTTCTAAGGATGAAACTAACCCGCAAGTAACTTAACTATCTACCAGTAACAAACCAACAGTTTTTAAAGGAGTACAACAAAATGAAGCAAGCCAGCAAAGTCCAAAACAAGGCAGAAAATTCACTATGACAGCAACCAATCAAGATTGGTTGATTGGTTGATTTTGCTCAAAGATGAAAATCAAATCGGTCCATAAAAATAGATCCCCATAAATTGGCATGGTGGTACATGCTTGTCATCCCAGTGACTCCAGGGCCCAAAGCAGGAGAATCACAAGTTTGAGGCCCACCTTGACACTTCAACAAGGCCCTACCCCTAAATATAAAGGGATGGGGATGTAACAGTGATGCAGTGCCCTTCGGATTGATCTCCAAAACTGCAGGAAAAATATAGACCCTCAAATGACAAAAATAATGTATATAGCAGTCACAAATATTATAATAGCTAGCATAAATATGTTTCCTTTGCTTAATTAGGTCAAGAAGAACATAAAGATGAGAGAAGAGAAAGAAAAGTATAAAAAATTCAAATGGAACTTTTAGGGATGAAAACTATAATAGCTGAGTTGACAAGTACATTGGATAGGAAGAGCAACAGGTTAGACAATACAGAAAAAAAAATCAGAAGCAAAGAGACAAAAAAGACTGAAAAAAATGATAGTAATGCACCTCATTGACCTGAGGAACAATAACAAGTGGTCTAGTTTTATGTATGACTGGACATGTGTAATATATGCAAGGTGTACCAATAAAATCCCAGAAGTATAGGAAGGAAGAGGGAGAAAATAGTTGATAATTTTCCAAATTTGACAAAAACTATAACCCTAATGATCCAAGAAGCTCAAAAAAATCCCAAGCAAATCTTAAAAATCCTATACATCCAGATATGGTGGTGCATGCTTGAAATCCCAGTGGCTCAGGAAGCTGAGGCAAGAGAATAACAAGTTCAAAGCCAGCCTCAGCAATTGAGTGAGGCCCTAAGCCACTCAGCAAGACCTTTTTTCAAAATAAAAAGATAAAAAGGGCTGGAGATGTAGCTCCATGGTTAAGTGACTCCTGGGTTCAATCCCTGGTGAAAAAAAAAAAATTCCATACTAAGACAAATAATAACCAAACACTGAAAACTAGTAACAAAGAAAAAATATAAAAAGCAACCAGAGATAAAAATACACTACAGAGGGATTAAAATAACAAGATAAGTATGACAGCAATACATCATAAAAACCATGTAAGTCAGAACACAATATTACAACACCTTTAAAGTACAGAAAGAAATTAGACAAAGAAAACCTGTCAAGAATTTTTTACCTACATTTTCAATTCTGAATATATGTTTCAGAAATGCAGGCAAAATAAAAGGCTTTTTCAGACAAATGAAATTTAAGAGAACTCATTTTGAGCAGAATTACAAAAAACATTTTTTAAAAAAACTTGTTAAACAGAAAAGAAATCGTGTTAATGGAAATCTGCACGTATACCAAGGAATAAAGGGCTCCAGAAACAGCAGATACAGAGGGGAACACAAATACCTAGAGGAGAGAAACCCGACTGAACTCTTGTAAGGATCTCACAGATACTTAAAGGGGTATGCGATTATAAAAAGTAAACTACAATAAGTTAAAGAAATATATGTTGTGTCTGTGAGGATACACAATGGTAGAGTGCTTTGTCTAGCATGCATGAGGCCCTGCATTCAACCTCTGCACTGCAAGAAAAAACAAACACAAAAAAATATATATGGAGGAGCTGAGGATGTGGCTCAAGTGGTAGCGCGCTCGCCTGGCATGCGTGCAGCCCGGGTTCGATCATCAGCACCACATACAAACAAAGATGTAGTGTCTGCTGAAAACTAAAAAATAAATATTAAAAATTTCTCTCTCTCTCTCTCTCTCTCAAAAAATTATAAAATATATATGGAAAACCTGGATTCGATTCTCAGCACCATATAAAAACTAAAATAAAGGTATTCTGTCCAGCTACAACTAAAACATAAATGTTTTAGGGAGCTGGGAATGTGGCTCAAGTGGTAGCATGCTCACCTGGCATGCGTGCGGCCCGGGTTCGATCCTCAGCACCACATACAAACAAAGATGTCGTGTCTGCTGAAAAATAAGAAGTGTGTATAAATATTAAAATTCTCTCTCTCTCTCTCTCTCTCTCTCTCTCTCTCTCTCTCTCTCTCTCTTAAAAAAGTAAATAAATATTTTCATAAAAGAATAATATGTTAGACTTAAATTTAACCATATCAATAATTACCTTAAATGAAAATGCTGTAAATATTCTAATTAAAAGGAAGAAACTGTCAGATCAAATTGAGGCGGGGGGGAGGCAAGATCCAGCTATATGTTCTTTACAAGAAATATGCTTCAAATCTGAAGACTCAATTACAAAGAAACTGATATAGCTATATTATTATCACACAAAGTAGACTAAAACAGAAAATATAACCTCATAGGATAAAAAAGGGAAAAATAGGCAAACCTACAAATATAATTGGAGATATCAACAATCCTTTCTCAGTAGTTGTTGAAATGGACCCCCCCCCGCTTACATACAAAAGCAGTTAAGACATAAAAGACTTGAGCAATCCTACAAACCAACTTATTTAACTGAATTTTTACACAATAGAAAATTTTTCATATTTTTCAAGTGAATACTAAACATTTACCAAACAGACCATATTGGAAACATTTACCACAGACTTATTGGAAAATAAGTCCCTACATATATGAAGTAATTAAAACCATGTAGAGTATTCTTTGTCTACAATGTAATTAAACTCAATAACAGAAATCTAAGTGGAAAATCCCTAAGTATTTGGAAATGAAGCAACATGCTTCTTGATGACATATGAGCCAAGGAATCCATTAAGAGAGAAATTAGAAAATATTTTAATTGGATAATAATAAATTATAACATATCAAAATCTATAGGAAGCAGCTAAGCTATAAAGGAAAGTAAGAGCATTATATATATTTACAGTAAAAAAAGAATAAAAATCTCAAATTGGTATTCTAAAATTTTACCTTAAGAAACTAGAAAACAAAAGACAAAATACATCCAATATAAGGTTTAAAAAAAAGCAAAAATAAAGGTGAACAAAATAAACTAGTTAGAAAAGACAGAAATTAGGGAAATCAATTACTGAAAAGCTAATTCTCTGAGAAGACAATATTAGAAAAACTTGTAGCTAGAATGAATGTGAAAAAAAGATAAAAGATTCATTTATGAACATCAGGAATGGAAGAGGGAGCATCACTACAGTTTGTACAGATATTCAAGAAATAATAAGGGCATATTCTAAATAAGTTGATGCCAACAAATTCAATGCCTCAATGAAATGGAAAAATAATAATTTTGAAAGACTGATGACTAATCAAGAAGAAATAGCTAGAATATTCATTATAATTATTGAAGAATTTTAATTTGTGGTTAGTAATCAAACCACAAAGAAAACTCTAAGCCAGATGTCTTCATTAGTGAGTAATAACCATTACAATTGGAGCAACAAAATAATATAAACTCTACCTAAAAAGTAGAAGAGTGAATACTTTTCAGTTCATTCTATGAGGCCAGCATTACCCTGTTTTCAAAATAAAGACAAAGATATTATAAGTAAAGAAAACTTCAGAACAATATCATTCATGAACACAGATTTTTAGAAATCCTTAGCAAAATATTAGCAAATTTTAGCAAATCAAATTCAACAATATATTAAGGAACTACATTATGCTCAAATGGGATCTATTCTAGGAATGCTGCACGATTAGTTTAACATTCAAGAATAAACATTATTAATTTACCATATTACTTACCAGAAAAAAAGAAAATCATATGATCATCTCAAGAGATGTAGAAAATCCCATGATAAAAATCAACACCTATTCATGATAAAATTTCTCAGCAAACTCAGAATAGAAAGGAACTTCTTCAATCTGATAAAGAATACTTAAGAAAACCTACAATTAATGTCATATTGAACAGTAAAGGCTGAATGTTTCCTCCAATATCAGGAATAAGAGCAATATGTCTGTAGTTACAACTTCTAGTAATTATTGTATCAGAGGGTCCAATCCATGAAGTGAGGCAGGACAAATAAATAAAAATCTTCCATAATAGAAAGTAAGAAGTAAAATTATCTTTATTCACAAACAACATGCTCATTTATGTGGAAATCCAAATGAATCTTTTTTAAAGCTACTAGAAGTAAAAAGCGTGTTTAAAAAGGTCACAGGATAAAAAGTCAATATAGAAATATCAATTGTTAATCATTACTACTGCCACAAATTAACTAAAAGCAGAAATTTAAAACACTGTATCAGCCATTTTATTATTAAAAAACATAAAATATGTAGAGATAAATTTGCCAAAATATATTTGAAAGACCTAAACCTGAATATTCAAAATTACAAAATATTGCTTAAAAAATTTTAAGAAAACCTAAGTAAATGCAGAGACATTCCATGTTCATAGACCAGAAGTTTCAATTCCTTCTCTACATTAAAATTTAATTTAATGCAAGCCACGTTAAGATCTCAAAAAGTTGTTTTTTTTTTTTTAGGAAATTAATGAGCTAATTCTAAAACTGGTATAAAAGACAAAAAGCCTAGAATAGTCAAAACAATGTTAAAAGAAAACAAGATTAGAGGGTGTGAGTACTCACCATAAAGTCACCTAAATAAATACAGTGTGATATTGATGTAAGGATAGACATAAATCCAAGGACCAGAAAATTATAAGATTCCGGAAGTATTGTTTGTGTATGTTAAGAATTCAGAGGCAGTTTAGATGTGTGGTTCTGGTTCAGGCTCACCTGAGGTTGCAGTCAAGATGTTGGTTGAGACTAAGCATTTGAATTCTTAAGTCCAGTTCGAGGAGCTACTCCCAAAATGGCTCACCTACCTGTCTGGCAGGTAGATGTGGGCTACAGGAGGCTTCGTTTCCCTGCTAAAAAAAAAAAAAAAAAAAAAAAAAAAAAGAAGAAAAAAAAGAAAAAAACTCTCCATAGAGTAGTTTGAGTATCCAACTGATTTCCCCCAGAGAAAGTGATCTAAGAGGGCAAGGTAGAAGCTAATGTTTTTATGATTTAGCATTGTAAATCTTACTCCTCCATTTCTGCAAAATTATACCCTCTTGATTGCAATACAACTAAGGTTGTGGGAGATTACACAGGGGCCTGAATATAGGTGTTCATTAGATGCCATCTTAATATCTAGCTGCCAAGGTGCTAAGGTTATTCAAAAAATGAAATGATGCTGTAGCAATGGGGCATCCACGTAGAAAAAAAAAATGGTCCTCAACCTGTACCTCACATCATATATTAAATTTACCTAGAAATAAATCATAGACTTAAATATATGAGGTAAAACTATAAAAATTATAAGAAAAAGAAGAAAAATCTGCACAACTTCATTTAAGGCAAAAGATTTCTTAGCTAAGGGCTGTGGCTCTAGCTCAGTGGTAGGGCACTTACCTAGCACGTGTGAGGCACTGGGTTCAATTCCCAGCACCACATAAAAATAAATACATAAATAGATAAATAAACAAATAAATAAAGCCATTAAAAAAAGATTTCTCTGCTAAAATCCAAACATCACAAACCATAAGGGTAAATTATCATCAATGGGCTTCACCAGAATTAAAACTTTACTCTTTGTAATGCAGAGTTGAGCTACTGAGGCTGCAGCAGAAGACTTGCAAATCTGAGGCTAAACTTGGCAAGTTAGTGAGACATACTCTCAGACTAAAAAATAGTGGTGATGAACCCCAATTCTAGCTACTGGGGAGACTAAGGCAGAAGGATCGAGATTACAAAGGCAGCCTCAGCAACTTAGTGAGACCCTAAGCAACTCAGTGAGACCCTGTCTCTAAATAAAATATAAACAGAGCTGGGGATGTGGCTCAGGAGTTAAGCCCCTCTAGGTTCATTCCCTGGTACCAAAAAAAATAAAAAATAAAAAGAAGCTAGAAATGTGGTTCCATGGTAGAGAGCCCTCTGTATCCAGTACCAAGAAAAAAGAAAGAAAAAAAAAGACAAGTCACAAACTTAAGAAAATACATAAAAACATAGACTTACTTATATCCTAAAGATACAAAGAACTTTTCCATTCAATAATATAAAGCAAATGACCTTACAAAAGCAAATGAATATTTGAACAGACATTGCACTAAAAGAGATATGTGAATTGTTAAAATAAGCAGATAAAAAGAAACCCCACATAGAGACTTGAAATTAAAAAAAAATAGTAAGATACCACAAGACACCTATTAGAATAACTAAAATACAAATGTTGGTGAATGTGTGAAAATGATCAAAACTTCATATACTACAAGTGGGAGGGTAAAATTCTCCAACCACTTCAGAAAAATAGTTGTACAGTTTCTTATAAAATTGAATGCATTTTCTGATATGACCTAGCAATCCCATCCCTAGATTACCATTCAAAAAAATGAAATTTTATTCCCCACAGACTCACTTGAATATTCATAACATCTTAATTTAAATAGCCAAGACTGTGGGAAAGCCCAAATATCTATAGACAAGGAAAAGTATAAACTTGCTATACAACCAGACAATGCAATATTAGCAATAAAAAGGAGTAAATTAATGACTTGCAGCAAAAGGGATGATTCTCAACAACATTATGCTAAGTGAACGAAATTAGGCACAGTTAAATAGAAATATGTATCTATAGTGTTCAGAAAGCAGTCCATTGATTGCCTGGAACCCAGATGCATGGATGGGTTGGAGTGGGGGCTGAGAGTAGTTTGGGATACCACACAGATAACTTTGTGTGTGTGTGTGTGTGTGTGTGTGTGTGTGTGTGTTACTGAGCATACATGACAACTTTTAAGGAGATGTACGTGGAATCATGTCAGTGGTATGTAAATGTGTCAAAACTCATCTAAATATTCATTTAAAATGGGTGCATTTTATTGCATGCAATCTGTACTTCGATGAAGTTCAGTTTAAAAAAAAGAAAAGAAAAGAATAGAAAAAGGAGGCAGCTTTGCACTGAGCTTCAATCTGGACAGGCAATATTCTGGCACCTTTGTATCTTCATTTTCACCTACAGAGCCCCAGGTTTTCTGCTCGGAGACTGTCGGGGTGCCACAGAGCCCAACATCAAGAGGAACTCTAGTTAATACCTTCAGCCGGGTTGGACTCCGGACAGTGGAGCAGGCGAAGGTGGCGCGGGCTGAGTCCAGCGAACAGGCCGGGAAGGGCTGGAGGTAGGATGCGCAGCTCCCTCGTCGCCCCCGCGAGGTTGGGCGCCGGGAGCACCACCCGATCCCACCGCTAGGGGCCGCTGATTGTTCGAAGGCTGGAGGTCCAGAACACCGAACCAATATGCGTGCCCCTGACTATGCGCGGAGGCTGGATGGCCCTGGAGGTGGTGGATCCGCCCTTGGGTCCGCAATGTCTCCGCCTCGCACCCGCTCCTGCACCAAGCGCCACCGCGTGCCACTTCTGGAGGACTGGGGCGGTGGACCACCCAGCAATGGGAGCGGGCAGGACCTGTCCGGCCAGAGCAGCCTACCGGGTGGGAAAGGAGAAGCCTCGGCCTCCTCTCAGAAGGTGGTCACCCGCCCAGATGCGCCCGGATCTGCCCTCCTGCAAAGCCAGCTCGCTCAGGACGTGCCGGGTGGCTCTGGGTCGTCCACTAGCCTCCTGTGCCCCATTGTAGCCCAGAGGTGCATCAGTGGACATCCTCTGGGAGACGCCGCGGATCCCAGATCTGCGGGCTCCGCAGCTCCCCGAGGGTCACTGACAGAGCCTAGCCCGATGCGGTCCAGTCCCGACGGTCCTTGGTTGGTGCTGCTTCATTGATCCTAGGCATCTGCCTACCTCTAAGTAAAATAGAATTCCTGGGAGTCACTGTCCAACCAGAAGGGGATGGGGGCGACAGGGAAGCAGAATCTGTCTTGGAAGAGCTGTCGCCCTGCTTAACCCAGAGACAACCCTCCCTCCCCACCATCTTGTACATATCCTTCACCCACTCCCCACCTCCACCTTTCCAGCCCCCCACCTTCCCCTTGGACGTCTAATTGACTAATGTCTATGATTGCAACCAATTATTTCTATGTAAACTTAATTAAAAGATTTTTTCTGGAAGATTATTGTTTTGCAATCAGCTTACCAGCAGCTTAATCTTTAACAATCAGCAACTAAAAGCAAACGATGTTTGCATGTCCCCTGGCTTGTGTTGGACAACACAGAAAAGGGGCACGAGCTGGTGGAGAACAGCAAGGAAAAACCCCCTCAGGTGGGAAAAAGGGAACTATCCTCGACCTTCCAGCTTTGAAGACTTTCCCAGATATCACTCTCGAGGAGAAAACAAAAAACAAAAACACTTTCTAGTCCTATCACCTGAATGCCTTGGGCTCAGTCCTACACAAGAGCTTAGGGACTGTGCAGGGTGAGACTTGGATACTGAGCTTCTCACACTGCTCCTGTCATTGATAGGTCTTGCAAGTCTGAATGGGCCTCGTTTTCCACATCTGTCACTCCTTTCTTGTGGAAAAATGCATCAGAAGAAATGTTCTATCATGTGCCTCTCCAGCTCTATCCAGGCTCTGGCTGGCATGTAGCAATCTTGTTCTGGGCATCCTTGTGCCTTAAGAGAAGTTAAAGAGAAACTTGATGCTGTGTCAGAATGAGAGGGAAAAGACAAAGCTCAAAATTCCTAGAAGCCAAAGGGCAAAAATTATTTGTGTTCAAGGAATCCCCTTCCCGCCCCAGCAGTCCATCCTTCCCGGGCAGAGTGGCCTCTTTTCTTTCTTGGGAATTCCTGGACATCTAGTCCTCCAGAATGGCCATACCATCAAAACTTTTGCATTTCAGTCTTTCCTCACAGTTGGTTCAGATTCAAATGGTAGCCCTTAAAACAGAGTACCACTATGTTTGCTTGTTATGAATACAGCTGTAAAAATAAATAAATAAAAATAACTCACATGAAGGGATTATAGGCTCTGCGGAAGGCAGTATATTGGAATATTGAGCCTTCAGTATGTAAGCAGTCAGTCATCTGCCTAGTAGATGGAATTAGGGCTGCCACTCATCAATTGGGAAGAGAAAACACACACACACACACACACACACACACACACACACAACAAGCATTGACTAGAGAATAGAAAGAGCCTGGAGATGGAAAACATCTTCATCTTCCTCTCCCCTATCTCTGCACCCCCAGGCCAACTCTTGTTTTAATAACTTATCATTTCTTATTATTGTCAAAATTTCTGATCTTTCCTGTGCAGTTTCACCCCTCATCTGGACTTAGCAGCTCTGTCTTCGATGTGCTAATCTACTTTGGCTTTTGCTCCTGAGTTCTTGTGGGGCTCTCCATTGTCTTTAGTGTAGAATTCAAACTACACAGTATCCAGCTTCTTCCAAGCTCACTCTGGCCAACTGTCAGCTTCTGCAGTGGCATTTATTACTCAGCCTATCCCTAGGCCTTCTCATCTTCCCTAAGCATTTCTTGTGGAGTGTTTGGACTGTGGGGAATTGGGTCCCCAAGTATATGACCAGGACACAGCCCACATGTTATAAAATGCTACAAACTCTAGAGCTGGGCAATCCTGGGTAAATCCTAGTTCTTCTGCTTGTGGGCTCTATGATCTTGGGCAAATTAGTTAGACTCTGGGTCTTAGATTCCTTGTCTATAAAATGAGAATATTAATAGCTATCTTATGGAATTGTTCTGAGGATTAAATGAGACAACTCACATTGCCTGATCCTCCCCCACCAATTCTCACTTTCCATATGCATTTTCCTGGTCTCTCTCCCTGTTAGTATGAAAGCTATCGAAGGCCCAAAGGCTTTTTTTTTCCTCTCTGCATCTGTAAACTGGTGTTAATAGCACTTACCTCATAGGTCTTGAGCAGATTAAATGTTTCAAGGTACATGTAATCAGTTCACTGAAAATTTTTTTCCAGTTCACTGAAGTATAATGACTTGGGTGGGGAGGCTCAAGCAGGAAATAGTTTCATTATTTACCACACCTTTGTCTTTAATCCCAACATATGCCCTCATTTTTGTGGTTCTGGATGAATCTCAGGCAGCTTCTGTATATATTTCTCGTTGCTTTCAGATAATAAATTGCCCTGATCAATTTCATGAGTTTCAGGGAAGAAAATAAATTTTAGTATTTATGTTAACATATTGTATTAATATAATGAATTATGTTATAATTGTATGATTATGGTCATAATAATATTCATATTAATGTAAAGAAAACATTTCTAACTATTGCAGTTCTCTTTTTTATAGCTAGTTGTGTGGTCATAGTTGGTGTTTTTAACTTCATTCTCCATTATTCAATCTATATTCGCTTTGCTTCCAGCACACTAAATTTCATCACTGAAAGATATCTGTATTATTGGGCTGGGATTGTGGCTCAGCAGTAGAGCGCTCGCCTAGAATGGGCGGGACCCGGGTTCAATTCTCAGCACCACATAAAAATAAAGGCATTGTGTTGGGTCCATCTACAAAAAAAGATATTCTCTCTCTCTCTCTCTCTTAAAAAAAGAAAGATATATATATTACATGTTTTATTTACATGCCATTAACTAGGCAGTTATATTTTTTTCTAAACCTGAAAAGAACAAAGTTGTGGGGCTAGAATGCAAAAATTTCCCTGATGGATCACTCAGAATGACAATGAGAGGAATCATTCTCATTTCAACCTCTTGATTTTCAGACCATGAATCCTGATTATGGGGGAAAAAAGCACTACATATTGATCATTGCTTCAAGACATACACAGTTTCCTGAAGTACATTGCTTCAGCTCTGTCCAATGTGAGTATTCAACTGGCATTGAAACTGTGTCACCAAGTGACCATTCCACCATTCTATTAGGTGATTTACTTCAGAGTGACCAGGTACATTATAAGACCTCTGAATTCTATGATCATGAGTACTTTGCCATATTTTATTTGCTGTTAAAGGATCCTTGATCAGAAGCTATGTTTAGTGAAATATTATATTAATATGATATTCTGTAAGTTGGTGATCTAGTTAGCAGTATGTAGACAAGGAAGGAAAAATCCATATTCAGATTAAGTGTCCCCTAGTGAGGAGAAGCTTGCCCCTTCATGATAAAAGTGTTCCAATGTAATAAGCCTGCTACCATGTGACTGGATGTTCACCCTGGGGAATGGCACCACATTGAAGGTTCAGTGTTGGTCTAAGCTGTTGGCAAGTTGGCCTCTCAGCAGTGTTTGTAGACAGATAAGACTTAATGAATAGAAGCCCATATTACTAAGCCATGCACAATTTCTGTCCCTGAACTTATACAATGGAACTATGAGACACTGGACAAAGATAGAGATGGCTGATAAAGACAGTTGGGGAAAGAAATTTGCTATCTTAGTGCCCTGATTATGAAGATCATCCTCCATTAAGATTTCACTTCAGTGGACATTCATGAAGACACAAATATTTTCACTTTGTCTCAGCTCATCATGGTTCATTCACATACCTCTTCCCCAGATTTCCTTATTACTGATTTTCCAAATATGTATTTTCCTCTAATACTATAAGTATCAAGTCAAACTTTCAGCCACAGCACACACACCCACACAAAAACATTTTTTTAAGTATATATTTTTATCGCTGGCTATCTGGCCTTCCAGGAAAAATGAGCAACTATGTGTATTGCTCAAAACTTCTGAACAAAGGGAGGATTTTCCAGCTCTCTTTCTGGGTCCCCTCTGAGTGGGACAGTAGTACTGCAAATATTTTCCTTTAGGTCAACTGGGTCAGAGAGAATTTCTCATAGGGTCACATGACAGGGAAGCGGCAGTTTAGCAGGTTAGGAGCCAAGGGATTCTGGGGCACATGTTCATGCAATTTGTTCACCTTTAAGGCCTGCTCAAGTTCTAACACATATACATACCACTTCCATTTGATAGTAGAATATTGCTGTAAATAATATCCAGCTCATGATAGGCATCTCAGGTCACATGGTAACTTGGTAATCCAGAGTCAAACATTGACTTTCTAGTAGCCCCTCCCCAATGAAGCCAAAAAGGGAAAGTATTATCTGAAGAGAATGACATAGTTCGATCCAAAATCCTAAAGGTTTGTTCTGTGATTCATCTTTAGCATCTGCTGAAGTTTCCATACACTTATTCATAGTCCTATACAATACCAGACACTTGAAGAACCATTGAACCTGACAGCTTGGTTCAAGGAGCAGATAAGTTTGCACATTCTGGGTCCTATTCAAAACTGTCAGATATTTGAGTTATTTGATATATTAAAGCTGCATGACCAAAGGAATTGAATGTTACTTTCCAAATCTAAGGAGGCTCACCAAACACTGCACCCCTTTCTTAGTGTAGAGAAGCGAGAGGTAGCAATTTGTCTTTCACCTTAGATGTGATACTTTAATGTAACTCAAATCTCTGGGCCTCAATAAATTTTACCCAAATTTCTGTGGTACTTATTTCCAACCATCTGGATCCATATGTCTTACCAAAGCCTCTGAAGTACTTGCTACTTGATACCTACCTGGTCCACTCAGCATCATCTCATTCCTGTAGTAGATAAAGCCCTGAGGAAGGAAGATGAAGGCATATTGCTGGCTTTACCAGTTGGCAGTAAGCTGAGTCTGATGACCTTTCCTAACAGGCATAAAGAATAAGCATTTTGCCAGGTCAACACCTGTAAACCAGATGCCGTAAGAGGTCTTAGATCCACAGGCTGGAAATCCAAGAGCACAGCCAGAAGCTGCTCAGTTTCTGTGAGGGCCTCAGTGTGGCAGGGCATATGGGTGTGTGTAGAAGAGGCAAAACCCACTCCCATGAGAAAGGCATTAACAACCAAATCTCCTTTTAGAGGTCCCACCTCCCATCAATTCAAATTACAACATGAGCTTTGAAGGGAATAAACCATAATCAAGCAATAGCAATGATTTTTGGAGACACTGGGGGAATAAGGTTTGAATAGAGAAATTGGAGGATCAGAGAAAGGCTTTCAAACTTTTTGAGCTCAGGCAGGCCAGCTACTAGAGCAGGATCCTAGAGAAGTCAATGGAAGTCTGTTGTCTTTGCCTCTGAAATATGGACTGGGATTTCTGTGGGTCAAAAGGGCTGGAAGTTGCTACCATTTCTGGTAGTGGCATGGGACAGAATAAGTACAACCTGGAACATTCTGGAAGTAATTGCTGCTTCTGCTGAATTTCTCTGCCTTCCACATAATTTAAAAATATATCTTTTTAGCCAACCCTAACCATGACAAGAAGATGATTCTGGAAAATATAGTTCTAGCTTACCCAAATTGACCCTATACAAAACCACCATACACCATTTATTAGCTGCTTAATATTGAGCAAATTATTTAATATCTATGAATCTTTCTCTTTCTATCACAGTTTGGCATTGTCTTGAATGACATTGTCCTGGGTTTCTGGATGATGTTCTATTGCAGAGGATCTCTTACTTATAGGTATAAGTAAGAGATTCTCTGCAACTGATATGGGAAATACTCCTCCTATTGGCCACTTAATACCATTTGGCCATGTGGCTTCTGTAATTCTTTCCCTAGTTAGGGTCACCTCTCTTTTCCAGGCCCTCTAGGGCAGTCTACATCTGGCCCATGGAAAATGCAAACATTTGCTCTACTAAGCTCTCAGGGGTGTGCTCACCCTGAAGGCAGTCATCTGGACTCACTCTCAGAGCAGCAATCCTGCCACAGCCACTTGCCTTTAGATTATCTTTATGCCTGAATCCCTTTACCCCCACACATATATCAATGATTCCAGTCAAAACTCTTTTCCCTCTGGAATACCCACCTTAAGTGTTATAGTAAGAAAGAATCAATACCCTTGGCTGGAGGGGGAAGAAAGTGACATCTCTCTGCAGACAGCTCTTCAAGTGTACCTTTTAGCCTCAATTCTTAGCCTTCTGTCATTCCGTGAGGAGGCGGGTAATGAGCTGTTGACCACCCACTTTACAAGTCTGAACAAATAGTCTTGCATCTTGATTTAGAATGTAGGGTTGCTCGAGAATAATTTGTACCCTATTTTCTTTTTCCAATATTTAATCCCTCTCTCAAAATTTTAGGATGGGAGGAGTTCCATTTGTCAACAAAAATAACAACTCTGCTCTAAGGAATAAGAAAAAGATTTATTCAGAGCCAAACATGAGTAACCATGGGCTGGTAACAGATTCAAGTTCTCTGGAAATGACATAGTTCTCCTGTGAAAGAAGTTGAATGGGCTTTTATAGTCACAGAAGAAAGTAGATGGGGACTACACACAGATGGAGAAATCTCTTCTAGAAGATTCAGGTGTTGTCTTTCATAAACTGAGGAAATCTTTTACAAGATTCAGTTGTTATCACATTTTTACCAAGCTTAGTATTCATTCCAAGAGTTTTATTTCATAGTCACAAGAATGCTAGGTCAGATACATAGGTCAATAATAAAAAGCTATTAAAGACATTAAAAATAGCCCAAGATAACTTGGCTCTTGATCTGCAACATTCTCTCCACTCAAGGTATGTTAGATGTCAAACATCAAACAGTCTTCAGGCTCTTTGGAGATCTTTAGTTCACATGTTTAATATATGGTTACCTCGCATGGTACTTGATACATGGTAGACATTCATTAATAGCAGTGATGATGGTACATTGCCAATCACCCAGCATGTAGGTCAATCCAACTTTTGAAAATGCATAATCGTTTTTCAAAAGTTGAACTCCCCTTCCAGAGTTAGTACCCTCATTAATGGTTTAAAAGGCAGTCGACTAGGCTTTCTTTTACCTATTCTACAAGGCTATTCCAAATACATGAATAGCCATCTGGGTCCAGTAGCTGCTGTGCGCATGTCCACCGCAGAACTACACTTGTGACAAACCACAAACTTAAGGATATTGGGATCCAGTTTAGCTACTTGCCTTGGGGGAAGAGAGAAATGAGTCCTCTCTACCCTGTAATGGAGTCCCATCTTAGCCCCAGCAGGTGGAGGAGGAATGTACAATTATGTGCTGGACTGTGTGCAGCCAGTGTGCCCTGGTCTAGCCATCTGTCTTGATTAATCATCTCTGTGCTAAAATAGTTTGATGATACAAGTATCATCCTTGATTGTAGATATGGAAATATGAAAATCAACAGATACCCCAAACACCAGCAGCATACAGGCATGTACAATTATATCATTACCCCAAGGTACATATGCAGTTTATTCTTTTTTTAAAGTATTTTTCTAGATGGAGATGGACACAATATCTTTATTTATTTATTTTTATGTGGTGCTGAGGATCGAACCCAGTGCCTCACACTTATGAGGCAGGCTCTCTACCACTGAGCTACAGTCCCAGCCCCTGCAGTTATATTCTTTAAGTTTAAAAGTAGAAACAACATGAACTTGGAAAGCATGAACTGAACTGATATATGGAGAGACAAAACCTTAGGGAAGGCTCTATCTGCTCCAAGTCTTCTCTATGGCATCTCTCTTAGTCTTTCTTTCTTTCTTTTTTAAAATTCATTTATTTGTATATGGTGCTGAGAATCAACCCAGTGCCTCACACATGCTAGGCAAGCACTCTACCACTGGGCCACAGCCTCAGCCCCTCTCTCTTAGTCTTGATGTCTTCAATTCTTTTCAGGTTTCACAAGTGACAATGGAAGGGAATAAAGGGGACACAGGTACACTCAGTGTCAAACAAACAGGTCCCCCAAAGCAGGAATACAATGCAGTCTCATTTTCCAAATTGTGAAATGTGCATATTGAGAAAGCTTAAAAAAAAAAAACACTTTAGCAGGGATTGGCAAAATTGTTCTATAAAGGCTCAGATAATTATTTAGGTTTTGTGGGGAGGGGGGACATATGGTCTCTCTTAAAAAATTCAACTCTGGGTCTAGGGATGTGGCTCAAGTGGTAGTGCGTTCGCCTGGCAAGCGTGCGGCCCAGGTTCGATCCTCAGCACCACGTACAAAGATGTTGTGTCCATCGAAAAAAACTTTAAAATATTTTTAAAAATTCTCTCTCTCTCTCTCTCAATCTCTCTCTCTCCCTCCCTCCCTCCCTCCCTCCCTCCCTCTCCTCTCTCTTTAAAAAAAATCAACTCTGCTGTTATAGCACAAAAGCAGCCAATAATAAGTAGGTAATAATAAGCAAATAAACATGGTTCTGTTGCAATAAAACTTTATTAACAAGGAAAGGTAACCAAGGAGTTTCATTTACAGACTCCTATAGCAGACTGTAAGAACCTAAAAGCCATCAGGGCTGGCTTCACAGCTTTCAGGGGTTGACAGGGGCTCCATTCTGTTTCCTCCAGAAAAGGCAAAAATCAATTCTTTTTGTAATGGCATTAGTTTTGTTTTATTGTGTCCTGTGCTCTGGTGTTTTGATGTTGTGGTGAAGTGATACAGTACTGGGATTGAACCCAGGGGCACTTGACCACTGTTATATCCACACCCCTTTTTACTTTTTATTTTGAGACAGAGTCTTGCTAAGTTGCCTTGGCTGACCTCAAATTTGTGATCCTCCCGATTCAGCTTCCCCAGTCACTGGGATTACACGTGTGCCCACTGCACCTGGCTGCTTCTTCCCTCTTTCTGTGTGTATATCTCTAAATGTTTCCATTTTACTTCTGTCCTCTTGCACTCAAGCCATGAAAGTGTCCAGACTCTTTCACGTTAATAATTCTCCTCCTCCTTCTTTCTCTTCTTCTTCACCCCTACCTCCTCCTCCTCTTTTTCTTCCTTTGTTCTGGATATTGAACCCAGGGGTGCTTAACCACTGAGAGACATCCTCAGCCTATTTTATATTTTATTCAAAGACAGGGTCTCAGGAAGTTGCTTAGGGTCTTGCTAAATGTTGAGGCTGGCTTTGAACTTAGATCTTCCTGCCTCAGCCTCCTGAGCTGCTGGGATTACAGGTGTGCACCACAGCACCTAGCTTCACATTCATTCTTGCTAACTACTTTCCAGGTCCCTCATCAGTTCTGGGGTAAAAAGTGATGAGCAGTAATGAAAATATCACTTGTCTGGGTGGGTCACTGGGCAGAACAAGCCAGCAGTCTGCTGCGTATCTTTGGGAAAATTATCTAAGCTCTCCAAGCCACCCTTTCCTTATCTAATAAATGAGCGAGTTAACTAACTGGCCTGAAATCCCTTCCAGCTGTGAGCTTGTGATTTTAGGAAGCTACAGCATCAACTCTGTGCAATTGTCTAGGGCCATTAATTAAGATGTCACTCACAGACCTTAAGGAAACTGCTAGGAGACAACAGAAATCCACTACATGATCTGTAACTAGCAACATTCCTAAGGCCTTCACAGCTGAGGGGCAGAGGGTGCCTGTGAACTCAGAGGATGTGAGGCTCAGCACACTAAGTGGAGATGAGGAAGACAATCTATGGAAACCAATTTACATTCTAGGCTCTCATTATACAGCTACAAAATGCACACAAATATTGACTTAGTTGGAAACAAGATCCCAGGGAGCTACTATTGGAAAGTGGGACAATTCTCCATCAGATCCTCTCATGTGGGGCTTTTCTGGCCATGCAAAGGATACCCTTCAAAGCCCGTCAGATAAATATATGAATAGGTTTGGAGGAAATGTGTCTTTGAGGAGCTAATAAAATAAACTACCAGATCCCAGCATGTGTCAAAGGAAAGCAGTCTCCTCTGAGCAGGGATGAGGGAGGCCAGGGAAGGTAGGAGAATGAGGTTGGCTGGTGCAGAGGCTGGCATTGGTTGGATTATGATGAGCAGGGGCCTGGAGCTCTGTCCCTACCTCCTAGACACAGTCTTGAGGGTGAGGAGGGAATGGAGGAGCCCACATCCTGGCCTCCAGAAGAGCAGGCTTTCATTGCCTGACTCTGCTAAAGTTGTCTCACTTGTAGTCTAAATAATTAACTTACCCATCCCTAAAGGAGCATTCAGAGAAAAACAAAACCCACCCCTGCCCTCAAGTTCAGGTTTCCATGGCACCCAGGGCAGGCCAGGAGGCTAGGAAGCCATCCCAAGCTGCAAACGTGGCCTGACTTCAGAGGTTCACTGGGGTTAGTGACCTTCTGAAAAAGGCCAAGAGTTGCTTTTTGTATTTGAGCTAAAGTTTTTTGCAGTTTTGAAAGTTTTTTTAAAAAAACCAAATGACACAAACAACAAAAACAAAGAATGTGAAACAGGCTGTCCTCAATCTGATGGAGAAGGTGTCCCACTTTGTGGTCTGCAAAGCCTAAAATATTTACTCTCCAACTCTTTCCAGGAATAGTATGTCAACCTTTACTCCCTCCTCCAGGTCCTTTCCCAGCCTTGAAGGAGGCAAGAATGGCTCTGATCAGCTCACTGACAACCCCACCTGAGAGCCCACTCTATGCAGAGATTATAGTTGTCAGAGCACTGTCCAGCAAGAATCTGACACCATTGTTTACCCCATTAACAAAAAATAAAGGAAAAAGAAAAAATACACTAGGGTGGGGTGAGGGAGACATCAGTCTTGATTCTACTGTATAAAGAGGTAGGCAGAGAGGGAGGAACTGAAACTAGTCCCAAATCATCTTATTTGCCTACTTGAGGATCAGAAAGGGGCATCATCCCAGTTTGTTTCTGATGACACCCTACCCCTAAAGCCCTGGTGATCCCCACCATCACAGAGGCTGCATCCAAGCTATCATATGGTGCCAGCTGATCCTCAGCCCTAGACAAAGGCTCCAGCCTACCACCTCAACAGGTGAATTTGAAGTGACAGGACTTTGTCCAGCCCTACACTCCTCCCAGACTTTCTCCTAGAACCAGAACCTCTGAGAGCGTCACAGGCTAAAAACCACAAAAGAGACGGGTCAGAGCAGGCAATGGGGATGCCAACCGAGCACCCCCACTGCAAGTGGGATGAGTGACCTCTGTGTTATCATGGAGCTTATTTGGAGTTTGGGGGGCTTAGGACAGAGTGGAGACAAAGTGACTCTACATCCTGGTGTGTGAAGATTCTGGGTTATTGCAGATAGGAGAACGGTAAACTTGGTCAAAGTGTCTAGCATGTTCCAAGAAAAAATGTTGCTACTGTCCAGCCGATGCTTTACAGGGTCAGGTGTAATAAGGAAGGTCCAGGTTGGAATCTCAATGTCCATACTAGTGAAAAGCTGCAGTCTTAGAGATTTGAGAGACCAGGCTGTGAGCTCATGGGATAATCATCTCAACCTCTCCACTCTGGGGCTCAGTTTCTTCTCTCTCTCTCTCTCTCTCTCTCTCTCTCTCTCTCTCTCTCTCTCTCTCTCTCTTGGTAATGCTGGGGATCACACCCAGACCTCTCACATATGCTAGGCAAGTACTCTACCATTGAGTTACACCCACAGCTCTTTTTATTTTTAGACAAGGACTTGCTAAATTTTCCAGGCTGTCCTCAAACTTGTGATCCTCCTGCCTCAGTCCCAGAGTTGCTGGGATTATAGGTGTGCAGCCACCACATCCAGCTTTTTTATCTGTTACAATTAGCAAATGAACAGAAACCTGAGGTGCTTGGATGAGGCTGATTCTAAGGACCTGTGCATTCCATACCCAACAAACAGCTCAAACATGCCGTGACTCCACAGATGCTTCATTGTTGCTTTCCTTCCCCAAGTCAATCCAATCCTATCCAAATGAGAGATTACTGGCCTGGCATTGGGATGAAAGTTTTCCTTCAACTTGTTAACAGTTTACCAGGGAATCAGGATGGATGGAAAGGTGCTGAGTGTGAATTCTCATCTTTGTGCCTTATGACCAGGGAGTAGCCAAAGAGCTTCGAAAATTTCATCCCCAAACTCCTACCATGCCCAAAGAAGGTGGTTCAGAAGTCATGGTGCCATAGACTCTCAATGACCTAAATTATCTGTCTTCAATTCCCCAGCCCAACTGGATATTCCTTAAAGGCAGGAATTGTGTCTTGAACTTCTTTGTCTCTAGCAGAGCACAGTCTTTAAGATATGCGGTTGGAGATCCATCCATATTTGCTTAGCGACTTGATTAAAATCAAGAGAGGTAATGCTGAATTTGACATGGAGCATGAGTCCAGGTGAGTGAATCTCTAAATTTGCTGGGTGATGACTGGATGCCATTCTTTAGTCCAAGGCTCAGTCAAGCTTCTCCTGTCCAGGCTGTGATCCCTAAGAGCTATCATGTGACCTAAACAGCAAACAATAGAGGAAGGTAAGAGAAGACAAGGTGGATCAATTCCATTGTGCCAGAGACTCTCCAGGATATGCAGGTCACATTGCTTCTGGTCCCTTGCTCCTGAAGCAGTCCAGGCTGGGAAAGTGGCCAAGGTGGACCATGCAAACATAAATCAGGCACACTTTACCCACCATTTGCTTCCAGGTCACTGTACAAATTGCAAGCACAGTGTAGGCTTTATGGGCTAAAAACCTAAACATATAATGTGGTGACAAATGTCACAAGCTCTGTGGTGGGTCTCACTCTCATCTAAGCATAGGTATATTCAGAATGGCTGTCTCCTTTCTCTGCCTACAGATAAGATGCTCTATAACTAGTCAAACTCCCTGCTCCATTTGTTCTGTGCTTTGTTCTACCTGCTAGGGAGAAGGCCTTTCCTTCCCTCCTTTCTTGTTTGTGTGTGTTGGGCGGGAACTACTAGGGATTGAACCCAGAAGCCCTCTACCACTGAGCCGCACCCCCAGCCCTTTATATTTTATTGGGAGATGGGGTCTTGCTAAGTTGCTGAGGCTGGGTTCAAGTTGCCTCAGCCTCGGAAGTCACTGGGATTACAGGTGTGCACCACTACACCTGGCTGGGGGAAGGTTATTTAAGAGATTTTGAGGGCTTTGGTTTTAGCTCACTGATGGGCCACGTGCCCAGCAGCATCAAGTCCTGGGTTCGATCTCCAGCATCACACACAGAAAAATCCAGTGGCAGGGGAGAAAGAAGCAGATGAAATCTTCCTGTTCCTCCCCAGTGAAACCGCACTCATCACCCTTTGGCAGACCCTGGGTCCGAGCAGAAGAAAGCTGAAGTCCGGCACCAGGTCCTGCCCCCACCTCTCTGCTTTCTCAGGGTGAGGGCAAGGGCCCCAGGGTTTACAGTGCATGGGGAGGATCATCCACTTATATAGGCTTCAGCCATCCCAGAAGGAAAACCCCAGAATTAGGCCAGGAGGCTAGACTTAAGCCCCCACCCGAGGGCCTCTCTCCGTGCAGAACACCTTCTGGCCTGGAAGGGACAGAGAACAGTGGGTCTGCCCAGGCATCCTCCAGGTGGGGATAGCAGGAGGGAGCAGTTGCCTGGGTGATGAACAAAGGAGGAGTCAGAACCCTGAAATCTATGGATTTTATTTTGCCTCCGAGATCTGCTCGCTGTGCGGAACAGGGTGGGGTGTTATCCGGTTTTCCAGGTGTGCTGGAAAACCTCCTTCCCAGTCCCTGCTGCCTCCCCTTAACCTGTGGCAGTTGGAGGCTGCGAGGAAGCAGAGGCCAGGGGGGTCCACAGCCACGTCAGGCACAGTGCCAGCAGCCAGTGGCCTGAGTTCCAGTTCTGCATGGCCCTTTCACTCATCCTGTGGAGAGAAGGGCACACCTCGCATAGCTCCATACAGAAGGGGCTCTCCTAGTGCCCAGCCCCAGTTGCTTCTCTGTGCTATGCCCTCTGGGAGGCAAGGGTGGGTAAGATGCTCACCTTGTCCCCAGGCAGCTCAAAGCCTGGCACAAAGTCACTGTGGGAAGCGATGGATGCCACAGAGAACAGGGGAGCAGGAAGGGAGGACCTGAGGAGAAAGTGACATTTAAAAGGGGTCTTAGAGCTGAGCACAGTGACACACTTGCAATCCCAGCTGCTTGTGAGTCTGAGGCAAGAGCATCCAGAGTTCAGAGCCAGTTTCAGCAAAAAGTGAGGTGCTAAGCAACTCAGTGAGACCCTGTCCCTAAATAAAATACAAAATAGGGCTGAGGATGTGGTTGAGTGTCCCTGAGTTCAATCCCTGGTATCCCCCAAAAATTAAAAAAAAAAATGGACTGTGGTGTGGGAGGAACAATCATGCTAACTCCCATTTTTTTCAGTTCTTAACCCAGGCATGCTCTTGAATCCTTCAAGACTGTTCCAAAAAGTAGGATAGTTATTACCTATTTTATAGATGAGCAAAGGGAAACGCAAAAAGTCTGGAAACAACCCAAACAGCCACCAGTGAGGACTGGCTAAATGCATTGAAGAGAATCTGGGCAGTCTCTTCCAAACAACTGTGGAAAAACAATGGAAAATGCTTTATATAATGATGCATGCAGTGATCTCCAATGATGATCCACTGTTAAGAGGGAGCAGCAACATGTGGGACGATGTGTATAAAATGTGTAAAAGAGAGGGATTATTTATGCTGCTTGAATAGGCATAAACTAGCTCTGGAGCCACATGTGGTGGTCTGTACCTGTAAATCTCAGCAACTCTGGAGGCTGAGGCAGGATTGCAAGTTGGAGGTCAGCCAGGGCAACTTAGTGAGAGCTTGCCTCAAAATACAATAAAAAGAGCATGCACTTCGGAGGCCAGATAATTCTGGCTGAAGATTCCTTAAATGTTGTGTCCTGCAGTATCCTGTTAGTAGGTTCTATACCAGGCTCCGATGTCATTGGTGTAGGATCCATATTTTAATACTCTTCCTAACATTTCATTTAATAGCAAGATGTCTTTGACTTGATTTTATTCTTTGTAATTCTAGAAACGAGATTGTAGTTTAGCCATTACTGATATTTTTAAAAAAGGGAAATGATTTCTTGCACAGCGCTTCAAAAGAGAAACAAACTTTGGTTCTCAATGCTGAACTTTCTTTTTCAGGTACATGTTTTCTAGCTCAGACAACTGAGAAAAACTATAGACCATTATTGAGGCATTGGTTACACATTGTTTTTCTATATTGCAGGCAGATTGGGCTGTGATGGGTGGTGTGCAGGCAGATACAGGATCTGACAGCCTGGGAGGTTCTGTACTAAAATGTTACTTTGTATCAGTTTTAGTACAACAAAATAAAGGACAATTTCAGAAAAAAATAATTAAATATAAAAAGGGCCAAGGAAGTAGCTGGCAATAGAGTAGCCCTGAGTTCAATAACTAATACTGTGTGCGCGTGCGCACACACACACTCAAAACACCAAACCAAACCAAACCTCACCAAACAAAAATGTCAAAAAATTAGCTATGGAAAAAACAGGAATAACATTGTTTGTCATTAAGAAGGAAAAATGGTTGGCTGAGAAAGAATATGACTTACTTTTCTACCAATTTCTTTTTTACTCCCTATTTATTTTTTCCTTTTTTGTACCAGGGATTGGACCAAGGAATACTTAACCATTGAGCCACATCCCCTGCCCCACCCTTTATATTTATTTATTATTTGTTTGATTTGAGAAAGGGTCTTGCTAAATTGCTTAAGGCCTCCTTAAGTTGCTGAGGATGACCTCGAACTTGCATCTTCCTGCCTCAGGGAGTTGCTGGGATAACAGGTGTACACCACCATACCCGGCTCTTTTTCATTTTTTGAGTTTCAAACCTGGGGAATGTAATGGCCATTTAATTTAAACAATATTTAAATTTAAAAATAAAAAGAAGGCTAATGGAAGTCAGATAATTTGCCAAGGTAAGGCAGCATGGGGGAGGCAGGGGGCAGAACCCAGCAATCTTCCCTATGCCCACCTACCACCTTGCTTCTGAGCCAAACTCTCTTCCCCTTTCCTTATCTTCCTCCATCCTTAGTGGTTCAAACTCCCAAATATGTCCCAGAGAGTCGCTAGAAATGGAGGGAATTCCATCTGGGAAGTAGAGGTACACAAAGGCTGGGAGCTGCCCAGCCACAGATGGGGGCAAAATCAGTCTCAGGAGGCATCAGAGTCTCAAGCTCAGGGATTGACCCGGGTCACTACCTCTGTTGCTCACCTAGCCCCTTGGGTCATGGCTGACCTCCCTCAAGTGCCAGCACAATTCTGAGAGTATCAGGGATCAACCAAATGCCAGGAACCTGCTGCCATATTAGAATAAAATGCCCGATGTCTGCCCACCCCTCACACTTCAAATCTTCAACTGTTTCTTCACTTACCTTTTGTTAGGATCTTTTAGATTCAGTCTGCTCATCTGCTGGTCTCAGACTCAATCCACCTGGACAAGTAGGAAAGATTTCAGTGAGTTGTGAGGTCCAGAGGGAGCCCGGGCCCTGGTCTGGTTGGGTAAAGGAAAGCTTGGGAGAAGGCAAGGGGGTGGGCTGGCCGGAGTCCAGTTATGAAGCTGTTCTAGGCAGGGGCAGAGTCTCTTCTTCTGGATTGGGAATGGCCCTTACAGAGTCAGAATGAGCCTGGGACCAGTGGCCAGGGAGCTTCAATGTCACAGGAGTGAAGCAGTGGTGGGAGGGGTCTAAGAATCAGCACTGTCATCTCTCTGATCTTGGGACAGAGCTGAGGATAAGGGGAGAGTTCTAATCAGAATCTGCCAGATTGATTCCTGCTGGGATAGACCTCTGGGGAGGATTCCCGAGCCCTGAATCCTCTTTGCCTCTACCACCAATGTCCCATGGCACTTGCTTCCTGGACTTACATACAGCTGGCTCAGTTCTGCCACTGTCACCCTCTTTCACCCCACAGAGCCAGAATGGGGGTTCAGCAGGTCTCTGAACTGCAGGCCACAGCTCCCCAACACATTCTCCTAAGTACTCCTCCTTTTTCAGCCTCCTAAGGAGGCAGAAGTGAAACGCAGGATGGTGAGGCCCTGGAAAGAAGAGAACCCTGCCTCCTAGCTCCCAGCAACAAGGGTCCTACAAAGGGGAATGAAGGTGTTCAGAGGAAGTGATGGCAATATCCTGGAGATAGTTAAGCTCCCACCTATCTGGATGTATCTCTTTCCAGAATAGGTCTCTCCTCTCTCCGCCCCTATCAGGAAACCTCATTTCAACTATTAGAAATGCAGCTTCTCCCAGGTGAGGGGTGCTGTGGATTGAACCCAGGGCCTCAGGAATGCTAGACAAGGGCTCTACTACTGAGCTACATGCTCAGCCTGTCTCAGGTGATCTTGTTTCTGAGCTTACAGACCCTTCAATCCCACTCAACTGGTCTCTCTTATGAACCCCAAGACTCAAAAGACCTGGGGGAGGGGAGAGGATTGGGGCTAGAGGAAGCTGCAGAAAGCTTCTGGGAATGTTTCTTCAACTTGTATGCTCTACCTCAGTTTCCCAGCCTGTTTTCCCCCTGCTCCAACCCATGCTATAGTGAGACTGAGTGAGCAGCGTGGGCACCAACAAGGAGTTGAAGACGTGAACCACAAGAACCTCCAACCTTCCTCAACCTACCCTCACCCAACTCCAGTGTCCATTCAGACCTCAAAATTCTGAGCACTCTCACAGGGACCTACCTGCCCTACAGCGGTGACCACTGTTCAACCTGCTGGCCTGAGGTCCGCGCTGCCTCTGAACCTCGACCAAGACTCAGAAAGCAGACTACTGTTGGGTGCCGCCAGGTTGAATGCCCTCCAGTCCAGGGCTCTGTCTGCGTCCCTCACCAAGTTGCTGCGCCCCCAGGATGGCAGGGCTCTGGCCAAACTCGCATCACAGACGCGGCAGTGATGAGAGCCCTGGGCCCAGCTCTGATCAGTCGGACCCTCTCTGATCCTCCCGTCTGAAGGCTGGGGAGTGTGCTGTGGCCGCTTCAGCCTTGGTGCCGGTGCTGCCCCACTCATCCACCCTGGGCCAGCACCACTGCTTCCTTTAGGACAGCGCAGGGCGATGGGCGGGCTGGCGGTTGCAGCCGGCCCGCAGAGGCCCCTGGCGACTCAAGACAGGAGGAGGGAGGGAAGAACTACTGGCCCCTATGGTCAGATAGGTAACCCCGAGGAAGTTCTCCCAAACCTGAAGGCCTCCTGACGCCTAGTTCTGCGGCTCAGGGGAAGGAGGTGATGCTCGGAGGTGAAGGGCGGTGGCGGGGTGGAGGTGGCGGTGGGGCGCTGGAAGTGAGGAGTCATTGCCCGGACCTGCAAGGTGTCTTGAGCTTTGAAGATTCCAGAACTGCATTGTCCTGTGGGGTAGTCGCTAGCCGCATTTTATTTAAATTTAAATCTAAACTCATTAAAATTTTACTTAGCACTCAAACGCTATTTAAAGAGTCCAGTAGCCACAAGAAACTAGGGACAAGTGCATTGGGCAGAGCAGATATAGAACATTCCCACAGTTTCACAAAGTTGTTCCCTGTCCTCCTCCTACTAGGGCTTGATCAAGGGGCCCTCTACTGGAGTTACATCCCTGGTCCTTTTTATTTTGAAAGGAGGTCTTTTTTTGAAGGGGATATATATGTATGTGTATATTTATAAGTGTATATATGTATATATTTTTTATGTGTGTGTGTATATATATATATATATATATATATATATATATATACATATATATATGATTTGTTTTTAGATATACATGACAGTAGGGTGTATAGATGAGGGCTGGCCTCAAACTTGTGATCGTCCTGCCTCAGTCTCTGGAATCAACAGGATTACAAACAATCACCATTAGACCCAGCTACAAAGTTCTTTTCAGAAGTCCTCTCCTAGATTGATATCTGGAAGGCAATATTTCTACCCCAGAAATGGTACCCTTAGTGACAGGCAGGAGGACTATAATAGGCTGGTGAATGGTCCCTATTATGATGATGGGTGTGAGTCTCAACTTGGGAACCAAATTCTGGGACCCAGTGTCTGCATCAGAAAAAAAAAAACGTTATATAATTTCCACTGTAGATTTATTTATTTAGGTACTGGAGATTGGACCTAGGGGTGCTTTACCACTGAGATACATCCCCAGTCCTTTTTATTTTTTTTTACTTTGAGACAGGGTCTCACTAAGTTGCTTAGGGCCTTGTTAAATTGCTGGGGCTGGCCTCCAACTTACCATTTTCCTTCCAAGCCACTGGGATTACAGGCATGCATCACTATGCCTGGCAATAGTAAAATTCTTTGTAAGGTTATGTTTTGTATGTGAAAAGTACTAGGAAAATAAAGGCAAAGAGATTCTGTGAGTTTTTCTCTTCATAGGAAGGACATACCTCTTACTGTAACAGGGCTCTGGGGTTGGGGTAATGTGGAGGGAAAAGGCAAGGAGGAAGAAATGGTAAGCAAACTATCCCTGAAACACCAAATAATAAAAATAATAGGCCCTGAACCCCTGCATGTGGACTGTGAAAAAGGGGCCTGCCTTGAGACTCTCCAGTCCCCCTTTATGGCTAGACATTATCAGTCTGAACTAAGGAAAACATCCCACAGATTTGCTTCTTGCCAGCCTGCTAAGTTTCTCCTCTCACCTTCTGCCACCTTGGGATGGGTAAGGGCGATGACTGCATTACCAGGTCTGGGACAGTCTGAGGATGGAGGAGGTGCGATAGTGTCAGGAATGGGTGGGTGGCTCAGGGAGATGAAAGTCTTAGGGTCTGAGTAGGCTGGAGTGCTGTGCAACAGCCCACAGACGTTGCCAACTTCCCTGGGGATCATCTGGTACAGAAGCAAGGGGTCTCCAGGCCCTAGCTCTGTGGCCTATTTTTGCAGCCACTCCATAGATGCTGGGAAGAGCAGGGAATAAGGAGCTGTGTGACAGTGAGAAGTGATAAGTAAACTGTCCCAGAAACATTGAATAATAAAAATAGCTAGGAGTCATATTTTTCTTCAGTCTTTGACCTGGCAGTGATGTTATGTCATTTATCAGAGAGCTGATTCCCATTTTTCCTCAAACAGGAGGGGAACACCCATAACAAGCAGCAGCGTGTTCTTTGTCCCTGTCTTTGCTGCTCTGTGGGGTTTGATGTTTTCTCCCTCTTGTGACTTCATTTGATCTGGCTTTCTGCCCAAATCTTGGGCATAATTACAGCAAATAGATACACCTGAGTGACTATTGTAAGCCAGGAAAGCCACCCCTTCTGGGAGCACAGTTTAGCCTGGGGGACAGAGTATGCTATTTTCAGGAAACACTCAGTGGACAGAGCACAGAGGTAGGGTCCCTATAATGAACTTGATTCCAGTGTCCTGTGATGGCTAGCCCAACTTGCATTAGGGCACAGAGACCTTGACCTCATTTGAACTGTATTTTGGGTGGGTGTACCTGGGACCTAAAATGATCTATTCCCTGATACCCTGTTTAGGAATAGAGCCCTTCCCAGGTCAGGTCAGTACCACCTTCCCCCAGGAGGCAGAAAGCAGAAAGAATAAGCATCCCACCTGGTACTTGGTCTAGTTTCAGTCCTGGAGCAAGTGGGCTTTTAATCTGCCCAGGCAGGAGTTTAACCTGGCCTCTGTCTCCCCCTGGCGGCAGAGAACTTGCAGAGCATTCCAGGACTCCCCAGCCTCTGCGCAAAGAGGAGAAAGGCAGAGGAGGAACCTCATCCCTCTAATTGATGTCATCTTCTTCCTAACTCTCCCTCCCTGATTCAGAGAAATCAACTTGATTCTCAAGTCAGAACCGGGTTTTGGTATCAGGAGACTGACGTGGTTATGAATCTCTCAATGGCCTATGATCTCTTCTGGCATGCCATATTAAATGACAGGTACATCCAGTCCCGTCTCATTTGTAAAATGGGAGTGATAAATTGGTGTATAGAATGTGCTTTGTAAAAGGCCTACTGTCCAGTAGGTCTTCTATAAATGGTATTTATTTATTATATTACTTTGTTATCCTTATTAACTGATGAGAAGTCTAAATCTGAGTGTAAGGGGAAGGTTCTGAGAAAGTAAGTGGGGTAGGAGTGGCAACCGCTCTCCCACATGTGGAAGTGGCCTTCAGAGATAACAGTACCATCAAGAGCCCAGGAATTTACCCCGGCTCTCTGATCCAAGGTGATCAGCTGTGACCTGCATGGTTACCATTGCCTCCACTCTGCACCACCTCGCTGCTCTTGCTCTCACTCCAGTAGCTCCAGAGGTGTTGTCACACCAGCTGTTTCACACCCAGCGGCCCTGAAGCGGCTGTTTGGATCTGAGGTCATCAGCTTCGTTGCCCTGAAGGCAGCCTGACCACCCTGAACCAGGAGCGGGGAGACCACCTCCCCCACCCTCGTCACAATAGGGAAGGTCTATTTGATGTCTCTCCTACAGCAGGACTGAAGTAAAATTTCCTTCTCTCAGACCTTTCCCACAACAAACCCATCTCCCTCTGAGAAATTGCAGCTGGACGAATACAGAATGAGGTGGAGAAGAGATCGGGAGCCAGTGGGGCGGTTCCGGGGTGGCCTAGAGCTAGGGGAAGTTCTGCCCCGCACAGTCCCAACCAGGCAGGGAGCCAATGGCCTCAAAGGACCAACAGGGGTAAGCACCGCCCACGCTGAGCCCTAGGGTCAGGGCCTGAGAGAGGCGGGGCCACAGTCGAGGGCGGGGCCAAGAACCAGCAGGCTAATACTGGTGCGCTCTGCCGTGGCTCACCTGGTGAGCTCCGGGGGTGCTTCACCTCCGCGCACCAAATCCCCAGACCTGCCCAGCATGACCTCCGCGCCACTGGCCGCCGCTACAGAAACGCCCAAGAGCCCTCCAGCGAGGCCAGGGAGCGAGAGCTGGGCTTCAGCGAAGACCTTAGAGGCTCCAGCGAGCTTCTCCAGACCGACCTTTCTGCAGCTGAGTCCCGGGGGGCTGTGACACGCCGACGACCACGCGGGCTGGGCTGTGCAAAGCCCTCCGGACAGGGGCCGCCGCCTGCCCTGGAGCACTGGCTACACTGAGTGAACGCCCTCCCAGGGCACCCAAACCTGGATGGGACTACCACTTCTCCCCAACTCTGCATCCCCGCTCCAGGGATGCGCCCCCCGTGCGGCGCTCGGAGCCATGAACCCCCGTTTCCCGGGACCTTTGCTATCCTCTGGGCTTCGGGCACCACCCGCTCCGGGCCCTCTCTTCAATCGGGTGCAGCCTGAATCACCTTCCTCAGGACCTTGTAACTCGTAGATAACCCTCACTCTCTCCCCTCAAAACCCCGTTTTTTCCCAGAGCTGAGGGGGTGGGGGGGCTCTGCCAAGGATGAGTTGGCCAGGTCCTAATCGCAGCTCTGCAGGTTAAAGGCTAAGGGACTGCGGGGTGAGGGCGGTTGTTCAAAAAGGAGCGGAGTTCCTTCTAACCAGGGGATAGGGGTTGGAAAGACTATCAGCAGCTTTCAGCCCTAGAGCCCCAGTTCCCTGTCCCTCTTACCGTTCCCCTCCCCCTCCACACCCAGAAATAGCCCAACACCAGAAGGCCGCCGGCCTCCCAGGGTGGGGGAAGGCGCAGCCTACTGCAGTGGGAGGGTACCCTTTGGACTGCGTTCTCTGGGTAGACCTATTGGTTCAGCAGATAAAGGAAATAGACCCCTTGATCAGGACAGAGGGCGTGCTCCTAGGCTACATGGATTTTTTAATGCATCTACCAGAAAACCTAACCCTGAGGGAGATGGGAACACTGAGATCGCTGAAAAAGGTGGCTGGTGGTCTCATGTCCCCCCCACCACCACCTCTTTTAACTTCCTACAAGGGAGAAGTTTGTGGTTAAGTGGCTCCTTCCCAGTCCAGGTGGGCCTATACTCTTACTCTACTTTCAATTCCTCTTTCAGGATCTGGGCTGAAGCACTTCCTCACTGCCAAATAGGCAGAAACTTTTGCTGGGTAGTTTTAGGGTGAGGGTGGGTGTGCCCATGAGTTGTGGAACGCTGGGGACAAAGTACTGTGAGAACTGATTGAGGTTGGAGGTGGAATGTAGGGTCTTGGTGAGCAGAGAAGTAGAGCTTCTTACCCTCATCTTGCCTCCTCCAGCAGAACCCCTGAGGGAGCCTCTTTTGCCAAGTAAGGGGGGATCTGAGGCAGGCAGGTGCTACTGTCTACCTTTCTGTGAAGTAGGGCCTGCCACCAAGACAGTATTCCTCCTCAGCTCTCCCTGATCCTTTTCTCTCTGGCCTGGATACCAGGTGGCTGTGACCTTTCTCAGCTTGGCCAGCCCACAGGGGAGGATGTGTATATGTCTAAGGTGGGGGTTATTCCAGGACCTGGTCTGGTGTCCAACCTGATGTGGTCACTCTGGCCTGGCAGTTTCATCAACACTGGCAAGAGGTGGCACAATGAGGACCAGGTTTGCTGTGAAGTGTATGTGGAAGGATGGAGGGGTGTTACAGGGGCCCCTAGGGAGCCTAGCCAAAGCCCAGTAAGACCTCACCCCTTCTCTTAGCCTCCAGAGACAGACACTCATCCTGAGGGATAACAGGCATCTGGTTTTATTTCTGAAACTGGGAAAAAACTGCCTCCTAACCCACTAGCTTTCTGTGTTTGCCACAGAACCCTTATGTGGCATTGATTCCTGCCATGTCAGATGAATGTTTACTTTTCTACTTCAAATGTAGATGTTCGTGTATTATGGATAATTTAATTAATTACTGATACTGATTTTTGCATCTTTTGTCCTCAGAATTTGGCTTTTTTGAGGGTCTCCTTTCTTTTGACACATAGTGTGCACTGGGTGAATAAGTGAATAAATCTAATTTGCCTGTAATGTCAACCTCTCTAATATTTATTGGATGCCTACAGTCTTGTTCTTTTCCCTATACTATACTATACACACACACACACACACACAATCACACATACACACACACACACACACACACACACACACACACACAAACAGATTTACTCACCTTCAACTTTTCCCCCACCAGGGACTCTGGTTCTATTATTGGGGCCTGTTTGATGGACATGCCGGTGGTGGAGCTGCAGAAATGGCCTCACGGCTCCTGCATCGCCACATCCGGGAGCAACTAAAGGACCTAGTAGAAACACTTCAAGATCACTCACCACCTCCCCTCTGCCTCCCAGGCACCTCAGGGACCCCAGGTTGCTCTGATTCTACTCACTTGACTGGTCCTCAGTCCTGCTGGTCTTCACAGAAGGAAGTGACCCATAAAAGCCTGGTAGTAGGGGCCATTGAGAATGCCTTCCAGCTCATGGTGAGTGGGTGGCCGGGGACAAAGGCTGGCTAGGCAGACACTCTGGCCAACTCTGTGTGAGAGTCAGGTGGCCTCAGAGACTGACCCTTAGAACCCACAACACTATTGAGAGCCAGAGCAGAGTTTGGTTCTGAGGGGAGGCAGAAGGGATAGTTACCCCCATGTGTTTCACTATTTTTCCAGTTGTGGTTTGGCTGTGCCAGATGATTTCTGCAGATGGGAGTGGGGAGGGTGACTCGGTGTCTGCAAACTCTTTTACTCTCCTCCCTCTTGACCCTTCCTCACTTGGCAGGATGAGCAGATGGCTCAGGAGCAGGAGTGCCTTGGCCACCAAGTGGAGGGGGGCTGCTGTGCACTGGTTGTGGTGTACCTGCTAGGCAAGGCGTATGTTGTCAATGCGGGTGACAGCCCGTATGGAGGAGAAGGGCTTTAAACATGGCTACAAGGGGCCATGCTCTCTAGGATGGGGGGATAGAAGAGTGAGGTGGTGGGGTTCAAAGTCAAATATTGGACTTGGCATGGTGGCACATGCCTGTAATCCCAGAAACTCAGGAGGCTGAGGCAGGAGGATCATAAGCTCAAGATCAATCTCAGAACTTTAGTGAGACTCTATAATAAATTGGGTCTCAAAATAAAATCAAAACAGCTGGGGATATAGCTCAGTGGTAAAGCTGCCCTGGGTTCAATCCCCAGTACTGTAAAAAAATAAAATATTTAAAGAAATCCTAAAGATTGAAGGAGCTTGGAGGACCATAGATATAAAGAAAGGCCTGATATATCCACAAGGAGAGGAAAGATGGAGTCCTGGGTAAGGAATCCTAAGCAGAAGGCCTGGTCCCTCTGTAATTATCCATGAAAGGGGCTGAGGAGAGCCAGGCCTTTTCTGTCTCTGGGCAGGGCCATCATTGTCTGGAATGGTGAAATCATTCCAATGTTCCGGGAGTTTACCCCGGAGACTGAGCGCCAGCATCTTCAGCTGCTTGTAAGTAGAAACCAAACTTCCTACCCACATCGTTTACTGGTTCTTGTGCCTCTCTGCACTCTTGTCCCTGAGAACATCCCCCCAACCCTACCCTCTTTCTGTCTCTCTCTCTCTCTCTCTCTCTCTCTCTCTCTCTCTCTCTCTCTCTCACACACACACACACACACACACACACACACACATCACCACCACCACTACCACCAAACACAGAATGCTCCCTACTGGGAGCTTCTTGGGAAGGTGACTGTGTGGGCTCTTGAGTGCAGGGCTGAGCCCAGGGGAAAATGCTTCAAGAAGGAGCCTGAGTTGGTTTGCAGCACCCACTGTGGCCCCAGCTGAGGAAGGAAGTAAAATCAGAGGTGGTGGGAGGGAACAGAAAAGGCCCCTGGGCTCTGGAAATGGACTGCCTGGATACTGAATCCTGGTTTGTTGTTCTCTGCTAATTATGTGACCTTTGACAATTCCTTAACCTCTCTGTGCAGTAATAGTTCCTGTCCCATGGGTTGTTTTGAAGAGTAACTGAGTTAATTTGTGTATCAGAATAGTGTGTAGCATGTGGACCTTTACTTAAAGGTCTGCTATAATAAATATCATCTAGCCAGATACAGTGTGGCACACCTGTGATTCCTGCAACTCAGGAGCCCGAGGCAGGAAGAGCATAAGTTCAATGACAGCCGCAAAAAATTAGCAAGACCCTGTCTCAGAATAAAAATTAAAAAGGGCTGGGGATGTAGCTCAGTGGTAAAGCACCCCTCAGTTTAATCCCCATTACTGAAAAAGAAGAAAAAAATTAACATTATCTATATATTTACTAGGGTACGCTGTGAGTGTAACACCCCCTGGCCCTTTGCTCTGTCTGGCCATTCTCAACCCCAGGGCTTCCTGAAACCAGAGCTGCTGGGTGGTGAATTCACCCACCTTGAGTTCCCCTGCAGAGCTCAGCCCAAGGAGCTGGGGCAGAGGGTGCTCTATTGGGACCAGAACATGACTGGCTGGTAACACTTCCCTCAGAGCTGGGTCGTTCCCATGGCAACCCAACCAGTCCCTCACCAGTAGCAAGGTGGAAGCTGAAGGCTGGGCCAGGCTGGGAGTTGGGGGATGGGGCCCTTCTAAGGGGTTTGTGTGTGGGTGTCCAGCTCCTAGAAGAGAGGAGGCTTTGATGCCTAGGTGATGCTTCTACTCCCCCCCTCCCCAGAGCCTACAAAAAGATCCAGTTGGAGGACCTCAGGTTTCCTCTGGTCTGTGGGGAGGGCAAAAAGGTAAAATCCATGGTAGAGGTGGGAGAGGGCAGGAGGACCCACCACAATTTGTCTAGGGAGGTGGAGGTTCTACCTGAGGGTAGGTGTGGGAGGGCTGTGTGGTTTCAGAGAGCCTGGCAGAGGACTAAATAGCTGTCCCCCTCCATGTTTCCCTCAGGCCCGAGTGATGGCCACTATTGGGTTAACCCAGGGTGCTGCGCCCCTCCCCTGACTCAGGCAATGGCAAGGCCCTACTGAGGTGGATGGCGCAAGGCGTCCATCCTCTGGAGGAGCGCAGTATGTTTCTGGGAATGGGCTGATTTGTTTTTGTATTCCTTTAATAAGTATAGTTGTGATTTCTCATATGACCATTAAGTATGAAGGAAAAATCATGACTTTCCCAATTAATGCAACTACTTCTAAAGCATAGATCTGTTTGCTCTAAATGCAATGATTCAGCTGTGGAGTGTAAATTGTTAATGTCTAATGAAAAACTCCCTGTATTCCTGTCAAGGAAGTTTTTGAGAAATTAAATTAAAATCTAGAGAAGATAGATTAGTGCTTAGTACTGGGCAACTTGTTCTTGTTCCTGTGCACAATGGTTTGTGCTCTTACTTTTGTTTGATTAAAAGTAATAACAAATCAACCACTTGCCGTAACCATGGCACCGGTTCCAGTCAGTAAGTCAAGGAAGAATAGTCAAGGTATAGGCCAATAGTTTGGGACATTTGTAACTATTATTAAAAGTTAACTAAGCAGAAACAGCTCAAAACAAAACTCGAACTGAAAGTACAAATGCTTGCTTATGCATAAGCCAAAATACATTCTTCTATTCTAATTGTAACTACGTAATATTTTGTTTCTTTGAATAATGATTACTGTTTTGTAACCACAAAGTACTGTAAGCCTGCCAAAATGAAAAGTATATATGATCAACTTCACAAGTAAAGATTGGGATCAACACCTTCACTTTGGTGTCTGTGTTGTTTCTCCACCCCCTCTTTCGCCGACTCCTCACCATCCGTTCGTCTCCTGAGACCCCCTGTTGGAGCTGGTCTCCGACACCAGGGATTGGGAGACCACAACCTTAATGTCTGCAGATCCACCCTGCCCATCTAGCCTTTCCTCTCCTGCTTCCCTGAGGTGAGCTGTATGGGGGCCTCCTTAACTATACCTTCCCTCCTCTGTGGGTCTCAAGCTGGTTTTCATCCAGGGTCCTTTTATCCCCAAGCTCCCTGTCCAGCAAACCCCACACCTCAATCCTCCCTACACTCTTTCCCCACCAGGTTCGAGTATATGACCTGACACAGTATGAGCACTTGCCAGACGATATGCTAGTCCTGGGAACAGATGGCCTAAGGGATGTCACCAATGATTGTGAGGTAGCTGCCACTGTGGACAGGGTGCTGTCGGCATAAGAACCCAATGACCCCAGCAGGTAGGAGTTGCATGACATGATGGTAAGGGGATGACACTGGCAAAGGAAAGGGCAAAGGGAAGCAATGCTTGGGGACCCCACATGGGCCTCTGTGTCTATATTCCCATATACATGAATCTGCACATGTGCTCCTGGCTGGTATATAGCTCTTGCCCAAGCTCTGGTCCTGGGGGCACGGGGCACCCCCCAGGACCATGGCTGACATCTCCCTAACAACAAGCTGGGTTCCGGGAATGACATCTCAGTCTTTGTCATCCCCCTAGGAGGGCTGGGCAGTTACTCCTGAGGGGATCAGCCCATCCCTCCCACCACCAAATAGCCTCTCCATGCTTCCCCCTCTCTCAGCCCAAATTCTGCAGTTGTCTCCCTTTAGTGGCAGTTTAACCCCAAAAGGGATATCCACTAGACCCAGAATTACAGCTTTTGGTAAATAAACCCGATGGATAAAGGTGTATGTCTTTATTTGCTTTGATTAGAAACTAAAAGTTAAGGAAAAGTTCTGTGCCGTAGTGGAAAGGACATCAGGACAGCCCCCCAAAAATGAATTTTTTCCAGGTTCTTCTTTCTGCCCTCTCCTCTCCTCAATCCACTCACTTGCCCTGAGTTTTCTCAGACACTTCTGTAGCTTCATCCATCTGCCAATGTTTCTTCCAAGTTGGGGTCTCTTCCCAAATCTTTCCTGAGCTTTAGATTCATACATACCAGTCATCTGCCAAACATTTCCATGAAAGCCCACTGGCACTTCACCTCAACACACCTCAATCCACTATTTTCCACACAGCATGTTACATCTCCTACTTCATCTTCTCAAACGGCATCAGGTTGGCTGCTCAAATTAGAAATCTTCGAGTTGGTAACCATTTAATTTCCTCTTCATCATACTAATCAATCACTAAGTACCATCATGTGCTATATGATGACAATGAGCTGCATTTATGATGGTATAAACTATATAGCCTTGGTGTGTAGTAGGCTATGCCTTCTCAGTTTGTGTAAGTACACACTATGATGTTTACACAACAATAAAATTGCCTAATGATGCATTTCTTATATCCCCATCATTAAATTATGCATGACTGTATTGTTGAATATATACATTTATGTATCCGTGTGTGTGTCTATGTGTGTGTGTGTGTGTGTGTGTGTGTGTGTGTGTGTGTACCTTTTCCCACATATCTTCACTCCCACTGTCACCTCCTTGGTTTTTCATTATATTAGTTTCCTAACTCTAGCAGCTCCTTGCTGAACCTGAGCAAAATTCACAGTCAACTCCTGGGCATGGCATATAAGGACCTTCATGGTCTGTTTCCTGTTTCCTTCTCCAGCCTCATCTTCCATCACCATCACTGTCTTCTGGGGAGTTCCCATGACTCTGTAGGCCTGCAGTAGCTTCAATTTGTTATTTAAAATATACACATCAACCTAATTTGAATACTTCATTTGTTCTTCAGGGCTGGGCATCCCACAGCTAATGCATTCTCTCCACCCCCCAACAGCAAATGCCTCCTGTATGGCCGGCTGCAAGAGTTGTCCATAGGGAGTGGCAATTAAGAGCAAGGTCTCTAGAGTCCATTGGTTTGAATTCTAGGACCAGACCCAACATCAACTCTGTAATCTCTCTGAGCCCCCATTTGTTTTCTCAGTAAAATGGAGATAACACTACTAGGCCATCAGGTTATTGTGAGGACTGAAATAGTTAATGTATATAGAGTCAGGTTCCATAAGCGTTAGATATCTTGAGATTGTTTGTATTCCTCATTTAGACTATAAATTATTTGAAGGCATAAATCAATCTTCAGCACATAGCTCTCACTTCATACTGAGTGAACTATTGAGTGGATTTAGAGGCCTGGGGACCAAACTGCTCTTGAACTCAGTTTGCTCATTTACCAAATGTGTTGGCTGTACTTCAGATCTTTAAAGTCTGTAAGACTTCTAACATGCATCCATTCAGCAAATATTTCTTGAAAACCTATCATGGGACACACACTGTGCTAGACGAGGGGAGGGGAAGACTGGAGGAGCACGGTAGTCATCAGAAGACAGCACCAGCATTGTAGTCACACAGGACTGACTGTATGAATTCTTGCTATCATAAATCTCAAACATTTGCTAAGCTGCGTCTTCAAATCTCAGTTTCCTTACAGGTAAAAGAAGATGGGTATACTTCCCCCGAAAGGATTGTGACAAGTATTTAAAAGGTTGAGTTATGTAGTTCCTAGAATATACAAGTCAATAGAATGTTGATAGATTTCCTCCTTCTTTGTCCACCTCCTCAGTCATTTTTACAAGGAAGATCTACATGTAGGTAAATATGGTATGTAACACATCAGAAGGGGCTAGTGTCACTAACTGCACAGTAATACAACAGGAGTGGGAACTGTATTCCTGGTTGGGGATCCAGAAGCACTTACAAGAGTAACCTTGGAGAAGTAGGTAGGAATTGGACTCAGGGGAATTCCAGGCAATGGATGGAAGGGAATACAAGGCAGAACGGTGGTCTGGGTCTGCAGGTCCCAGAAGGTCCTGGAGGGCCTTCAGACTAGGGATGAAGTCAGGCTATGCTTGCTCCGCAAGGATTCTAGTGGCAGAGAGTGGTCTTCTGCACACCCACGTCCCACTCCATCGCCCACACGGGCACCCGGGTTTCCCAGTCCTGCCTCCCGCGAGCGTCCAGGTGGGGCAGGAGCAGGTGCTGTTTGGCCATGGGAGGGCAGCAGCGGCCCTTCCTGATGCCACCCCGAGCGCCTCTCAACTTTCTCAACTTTCTCAATGCTCATCTGCCCCTAGGGGCTGGAAGGTGGGGCAGAGGCCGAGTCCTCCGGGGTCCCACCAGCTCCAGTCACCGCCCACTCCTCTGCAGTCCTGGCAGCTCGCAGCGACTCTCCTTCCAGCCTCTCACCCAGCCCGGGGCAGGCGCCCCCAATCCTCGAGCCAAGGACTGAAGGAGGCGGGGCCCGGCCCCTAGGGTCAGTCTCAGCCTCCTGCAATGGCCACGCAACTCGAGGCAACGGAGCAGAAGGTACAGGGGTCCGGGCAGGGGGAGAAGGGCGTCCCAGTTCCCGGGAGAACACTTTCCTCCTCTCCACTCGCTGGGAGCTCGGGCGGGTCCAGCGAGGGGTTTTGGCCCGTTCCCTCCCCTTGGACGCTGCGTCCCGGCTGCGCTGGGGTCCAGCCTGCTTGGCTCCTCCTCAGACTGCAGCGAGGGGCCCCAGGAGCAGCCTGGCAGCGGCTCTCTCCTGCTGAGGCCCTGATCGGAGCCCTTTCCCTTCCCTCCCGGTTTCCCCTAGCCTCCCCCGCGGAACAAGGGAGCGGCCTTGATCTCCCTTCGCGAGGGAACCCAACCCAGACGCCCTGGCTAGCCCCAGGCAGGACGGCCCAGCGCGGACCTGGCCTTGGGTGCTGGGGATGGGCTGAGAGTTCTTCCAGGCTTGAACGGTGGAATGGCGGGAATAAGGGCGCGGTGTGACCCTTGGGGGCTGCCACTGTTCTGAGGAGGTTGAACACTGCCCTCTACAGTCCTTGGAAACTGCTTGGGGCATGGGGTAGGGGAGACCGGGAAGGATACAGCCCGTGTGTGTTCGTGTGTTCGTTCATGCGAGTGTATGAAGGAATCTACCCTCCACACTCCCTAGCTAGGCTAAAGATTTATTTTAGGGGTGTCGGCTGGGGAGCCAGGGGCACAGAGTTCTCTCAGTTCTGGCTTTAAAGTTGAGGAAGAGGTGTCAACTGAAGAGTGAGTCTTTCCCAAACTTCAGGGGAAGTGAGCCAGGTAGGAGGCCCACTGGATCTTCGGGAAAATCAAGAGAATGAGCTAGGTATCCCACATATCTAGTCTCAGGGGAGGCGCCAGAAGTTCCAAGCTCCATTCCAGCTCCACTTCAGTCTCTGCGTGGGGTTTGGTTGCCCGTTTTAGGATCAGTGGGGCAGTTCCTCTGGGGTTTCCTCTCACAGGGAACTATTGTTCATGCTATCTTGGCTTTCTTTGGGCCTTGTGTCCTGGCTTGGCCTGGGCTGCTTGCTCTTCTGGCCCAATCAGAGCCTGGAGGGAAAGTCTTCTGAGCTAGGGGTTCCAGGTCACTTAATTCATGCCCTTGTTCTGAAGTTCTGGCCTCTGCCTCCCACCATCTGGTGCCAGTTGCCTTGTTGGGGGAGGACAGTGGCGTACTCTTGCCTAAGTGACTGGTAGATCAGCAGTGATTGTTCTCTATCCTCACTGCCTGGGTTGGAGTTACCCCAGCCAGTGTTTACACAGTTGCATGAGTTGAACTAATGGGAGTAGGTGGGGGAGTTGGAAGAAATCCTAGTGTCAGTCACCTGGGTAGACTTCAATGAACCCCTGTTTGGAAGGGATGTGTCGGCAGGGCACATCTTCCCTGTCATTTGGGGTATCAGCAAGAGCCCCTTTGTGATCCGGAGAGTGGTTTGGATAAATTCTCAGTGACTTATGTCCTCTTCCTCCACATCCCAGTTTTCTGAAGGTGTAAGTGGAGGAGAGGGAGGGGCCACCTAGCATCCCACTGTTGAAGAGAAACAGCCTGGGGCTGGAGTATTCTGCTTCCTAAAAAGCAGACCCAGGCTATATAATGTGAGGTGGTGGAATGCAGGGACTAGAAGAGCTCAGCCCAGCATGACAGGATGTGGGACTGAGGAAAACCTAGGTTTGAGGCAGAGATCAGGTTACCTACCATACCTTGTGCTCCCTGCCTAGTTGGTGGAGGGACTGGTCCTCATTTGTCATTTCTTTTGGGGCTCCTCCCAGCCCAGGCTCTAGCTCCCTCCCTCTTCCCAACAGCCTAGATTTCATTTCAGCTCCAGAGCACACCCTCTCTTTCTCCCTGACTGCAGGGCTGGGAATCTAGCTGGGTGGAGTTTGGCTCCCCTCCCTGGGGAAGGAGGAAGTGAGGGGAGCTGTGAAGGTGTGACGAACTGCAGGTGTGATGAACTGCTCCTTCATGTGTGTTGGTGATGAGGGACACATGATAACCCTGGGAAGCTGACTCCTTGCCCTGAGTCACAGGGAGGGGTGGGCAGGGCATAAAAGTGAGCAGGACAGAGGGAGGAAGGGGCTGTTCCAGAGTGGGTGGAGGTGATTCCATAGTGGATTATTCTGTCCCTCTGCTGTGGTGGATGTGTGATTCCCTACAGTGTAGTCATTGTCCCCTACTGGGGGCTGAGTAACCTAGTGTTGCCGCCAGGCCCAGCAGGAAGAGGGGAGGAAGGCAGGCTGCCCTAATGTGACCTGTGGGTACTGCCTGGACTGAGCCTCCTTTGTGTGACCCGGGGTTTGGGGACAGGATGGGGTGGGTCAGAGAAGCTGCTGGCTGCTGCCTCTGTCCTCTGTCTGGGGTTTCCTCCTCCTGCTCTCCTTTCCACCTCTGAGGTGACATGTAGAAAGGCAGAGACTCTGGAGGCATAGAGCCCTGCTTTGAGTGCTGTCCTTGACACTCTGATTATCTAACCCTCAGAGAGTTTCCTTGTTGTCAAAATGGGAAGTGCACCATTCACCTAACAAGCCACTGGAACCTGAGGTAAATAATTTTTGTCAAAATACCCAACAAAGAGTGGGTACCTTGGGGCTTTATAAATATTCCTTCTCTTACCTATCAGCCTCCCAGTAAGTGGTTCTGCTAGTATCTGGTTTTGTAGAGGGACTCCTTATTTTTGACTAGGCAAGCGTGACTCAAGCCAAGGCACAATCTGTTCTAGATTATACCTTAGCAATTATTAAACCTTAAATGTATCAAATCTTGTTACAAATGAAATCTGTCTCATGACTCCAATATGCAAAGCAGATAAAGGCTGGCTTTTCTGGAGGCATCCCTGAACACCTTGCTGAATGTTTCCCTTCAGTTGAGTGTATAACTTTGAAAGTCGTTTTCTGGTTCCCAAGTGGGTTCTTCCACCTCCCACTGCTATATTTTAACCCATTGGAGAAGACCTGTCCCTGCCCCAGAAATTAAAAATCTTAAACTCTGTTTCTTACAGGATTGGTGCTTGGCAAGAATGTGCTGAAGCAAGCCCCCTTTTCTGTTTTCTCTTCCTTTGCCCAGGTTTGTGGAGAGGTTTTGGCAGTCACAGAGCAGTTTTTGTACTACTAGTTTTTTTTTTTTCCCCAAATCCCTACTGCCTCTTGTTTGCCAGCCCCAGCCATGGCTGCAATCAGAAAGAAGCTGGTGATTGTGGGGGATGGTGCCTGTGGAAAGACCTGCCTCCTCATTGTCTTCAGCAAGGATCAGTTTTCAGAGGTCTGCTTCCCTACTGTGTTTGAGAACTATATTACAGACATTGAGGAGGACAGCAAGCAGGTAAGGCCAAGAGCCCTTTCCTATCCTGCCTTGGAACCCTGTTCCTGGTCATGTAGTATGTCCTTCCTTACCACTCTCTCACATCTTTTATTTTCCTGTGGGAACAAGTAAAATTTGAGAAATGAAACTGCACTTTTAGAAAACCTGGATATATTCACGTGTGATGTTACATGCCAGCTACTCAGGAGACTGAAGCAGGAAGATTGATCACAAGTTTGAGGTCAGTGTGGGCAACTTATCCAGACCCTATCTAAAATAAAAAGGGCTGGAGTGTGGCTTATTGGTAGAGTACTTGCCTAGCATGTGTGAGGCTCTGAGTTAATCCCCAGTACCCCAAAGAAAACCTGGATATATCCTCTGGTTCTACCACATACTCGCTTTGTAATCAGGGCCAAGTCCCTTTGCTTCTGGGTTTAAACTCCCCACCACCACAAAATGGTGATGATGGCATGACTTACCCTAAAGGAGTGTGAGAATTAAAGTGGTATTCACGATAGCTATTCATTTGAGATCACAAAAATCAAACACATTTTAGTGATTTTTGTGGGAGAGGGGTTACTAGGGGTTGAAGCCAGCAGCACTTTGCCACTGAACTACATCCCCAGCCCTTTTTACTTTTTTAAACAAATTGAGACAGCATCTTGTTAAGTTCCCCAGGATGGCCTTGAACTTGGCGATTCTTCTGCCTCAGCCTCGCACATAGCTGGTTTATAGGTATGCACCAGTACACCCAGTTTACATCTTAGAACTTTAAAGAAAAACTCAATTGAGTTTGTTATGACTGTGATTAATATGGTGCCTTGCACACAGCAGGACAAGTGGTTTGAGAGGATCTCTGGGTAGTAGGTTGGGGCCCTTGGGGTCAGCTATGCATTGCCCGTTTGTCAGGTGGAACTGGCTTTGTGCGACACAGCAGGGCAAGAAGACTATGAATGTCTGCAGCGCCTCTCCTATATGGACACAGATGTCATCCTCATGTGCTTCTCCATTGACAGCCCTGACAGCCTGGGTGAGGACTTTGGAGAGAGGGGGTGGAGATGCTTTGGAGTCAGCCATCCTCAGAGGCTGTGGGGATGGAGTCACAAGGGCCACACATTCTCTGCTGGCTCCTTTGTTGTGGCATCTCCAGTGTTTGGAAGAGCTTTGGGGAGGATATGCTACAAGGGATGGGGTTTTGAGGTATGAAGGAGACCATCAGCCTCAGACTGCTATGGGAAGGAAGACCAGTGCTCACATGCTTAAACCAAGGTACCTGTTGGGACATGTCTGTGCAGAAAACATTCCTGAGAAGTGGACCCTGGAGGTGAAGCACTTCTGCCCCAACATGCCCATCATCCTTGTGGGGAATAAGAAGGACTCGGGCAAGATGAGCATACCAGGAGAGAGCTGGCCAAGATAAAGCAGGTGGGTGGGGCTGCCTGATGGGGAACCCTGGGGAGGAAGGTGCCCTCTGAGGGGTTGCAGGCTGGGGCAGAAATGAGCTCTCTCTTCAGCCGACTGTCCTGTGTTAAGCAGTCATAGTGATATCTACCTCCTCCTCTCCCATGTGTGTGCCCTGCTAAGAATCTGAAGGAACCTCAGTATCAAATCAGATGATCATAGAATGAAGTGACTTGTCCAAGGTCACTTGGCATTTTCATTTATTCCAGTTTATTATTCTGTCTTTGGAATTGGGGCTACTAAGATGAATAAGGAAGTCCTTGTCCACGGGGAGACAGCTTATGTTTCACTTAGGGTATGCAGACTGCACCATCAGTGTACCTGGGGAGGAAGGGCATCATCAATGGCTGAAAAAAGGCTTAGAGGGCAAGGGAGCTGGCTTATTCAGGGTCTCACTAAGCGGTCCACTGACCAGAGGAAGAGTTTATTATAGGAAGCTGCCAGGGTATGGAATAGAGACTATCTTGAGAGGATAATTATATAAGGCAAGGTTTTAAACTGGAAACAGCAGGCACAGGATGGGTTGGAGGGATGATGGAGAAGGTAGGTCATTAAGGAGGTAGCCGACACACATTTAGGCAAAACATATGTGGACCATAGGGTCTGCGATTTGGTGGGAGAGGAGGGGCTAGTCTGGGGACAACTTTGAATGTAAATATGAGGTTTAGATCCCTGCCTTGGGCAGCCGGGGCCTGGATGCTTTGTGGGCTCAAGGCTGGAGGAGGTATTTGTTATAGTTACTATACTTATAGGTCATGTGGTGAGAGGTGCACCTAGCCACCAGCTTCCTCTGCCTTATCTTCTGTCTTCTCAGAAACCCGTCCGATCTGAGGAAGGCTGGGATATGGCAAATCATATCAGTGCCTTGAGTGCTCCACCAAAACCTATGAGGGAGTGCCAGAGGTTTTCGAGATGGCCACTCGAGCTGGCCTCCAGGTCCACAAGAATAAGCGCCGGAGGGGCTGTCCCATTCTCTGAGATCCCCACGGATCCTGATGCCACCTTTCTTCACAGGGTCTTAGGGATCACCCACCTGCCCTTGAGCTCCACCCTTAGGACTCCATGCTGAAGGCTCCTTTTTACAGTTCCCTCATGCCCAGGACTGCATCGTTTCCCTAGCCCCCAGAGTGGTGGCAGGCCTGCCCTCCCTCCCTGTCCTCTGGGAGCTGGGCCTGTGGCCTGCCTTTCTTGAGCAGTCCCTGTCCCTGCTGCCTTGGTCCAGGGGTAGGGCTCTTGCTCCCTTTGGCCCTCCCCAGAGGATGGTCACACACTAGCACTTTATATACTTCTGGCTCAAAGGAGCATTTCTAGGGTAGGTGGATTGGGGTTTCTCTTTGGGGCAGGGGCCTTGTCTCTGACTGCACTTGGTGGGGGGCATGAATAAAGGCCACAGGTTCCAACATGTGTGTGGCAGCTTCCTGTTTCCTTTGTCTGGTTCCTATCTTGGCTACAAGCCCAGAGTCCCATCTCTCTCTTCATTTCCAAGTTGCTTGCCAGACTGGCTCCCTGTTGGCAAAGGCAGGAAGTGGAAGTGTGGAGTCTTAGAGCAGAGATGAGGTCATGCCTGGCTTAGCCTGGGAGGCGGGTGATGGGCATGGTCTCTAGCCTGGACTAAACTTAGAAACCGGTGGGTGGCTTCCCTGCCCACTGAGTTTCCTCCCCTGGACATGGAGGCTGTGAAGAGATGTGGCCCTGGACAGGGTGTGACAGTCTCACCCTCTTGCAGGTCAGCTTGGGGATACAGGAAGCTGGGGCCAAGATGAGGAGACACGATCAAGAAACTTTTGCATAGAACAAGATTTTTTGTTTTCAGAGTTTTTCCTCCTTCCCCTTCCCCCATAACAATGCTAACAAGCAGCTTGATGTGTCATTCTCCCCAGGAGTGGAAGGGTGGAATGGCTTGGTTGTAAACACCCTCCCCCAGCCTTCCTGTCCCTTAGAGGGGCAGCCCAGCTGGGTTCTGGTTCAGGGTTGGGTGCAGCGGGCTAAGGCTTCGCTTGGTGTGAGAAGGCAGGCAGCTGTATCTTCAGAGCTCATTCCTCCACTCGAGCTCCACTTGCAGGGACAGGCCCCCTTCACTCTCCCACTCCTGGGGGAGGTAGTCATGACCATGGGGCCCTAGAAAGAAAGGAGGTATGCTTTGTCTTCTTTACCTTCTCTTCCACCACTGTCCCCTGCCTGGCCCACCCTGGCCCAACCATACCTAAGGTAGAGGGGCTGAGCTTGCTCAGATCTTGAAGTAAGTTCTGTCCGTTCTGTAGGTCCAGTTTGGCAGGAAAAGGACACCCTGTACACCCTATGTTTTCTTTACAGAACTCCAGGAATCTGTGGGGTACAGAGGTGTTGGCACACAGAGCTGTGCAGGCCTGGATGAGGAGTACCAGCATAGGCTGGAGGCCAGGCCTGGGTCCTGCCACATCTGAGCTTTGGTTGCTCAAGCTCTAAATGTCAGCTCACTTACAAATATGATGGAGGTTTTATGAAGATTAACTGATCCTGAGGATTGAGCCATAAGCAGGTAGTAATGAAGATACAGCTGCCTAAGCTGGGGCTTGTGGCCACCATGAAGGATTACAGGGCAGGAATGCTCACGCTTTCCAGTCAGGGTCATGGCCCAAGAGAATGGGGTTGCCCACTATGATGAGCAAAGCTTTGGCCCAGGTCACAGCCACGTTTAACCTCTGGAAGGAAGAAGTGGTGGGGTCATGGGAAGGAAGGGCCAGAGGAAGGAAGAATTACTGCCACACCCACCAGCCCTCCAACCTTGGGGTTCTTAAGGAAACCCAGGTTAAAGTGCAGACCCAGCTGCAAAAATCTCTGCTTCACACAGTAGAGATAAAGACCACGCTACGTTCTTGGCCTTGGAATTCTTCCACAGAGCCCACCTAGAAGAGATAGAGGCAGGGCTTGAGAATAGGTGGGTTCAAGGGGAACTTAAGGAACGTCTGCCCCATGGCGCTTGAGCTGCAAGGAGGGTACACTGGGCAATTGTCGATCAGTGGGTGAGTGCTGCTACAGGGGACAGGAGGCATTCTCTGGAAGCACAAGCCTCAAGAGTGAAGCTAACTCTGGGATCGAGCCTGTAAAGCCATCAGAACAAAGCAAACAGTGTTGCAAAGAATACAGTAACTACAAACAGTGTTTCTGAAACTTTCCTGGAGATAATCAGCAAGTACTTGTTAAGACTATAGAACCTTGGGCCCTAACCCAGACCTCCTGATCAGAATTTTCCAAGGCAGATGTCTCCAAATCTCAAAAGAGTAGGTTTCAGGCTTGCACCTGAGGAGCTGCAAAAAATACTAGTGCCCTGGCTCTGCCCAGAGATATCAGTGTTAATTGGCCCTGGCAGTATTAAAAGCACTCCAGGTGATTTTTCTCTGTACTAAGAGTTTCAAATCACCATCTCAGAGCAAGTGTTAAGCTACTGAGGGTGGAGATGAGGTGATAATATCACATGACAGGCGGGGGTAGGCTGTGGCATTTGGACTTCATTCTTAGGGCAAAGACCTCAAAACTGCCCAATCACAGTGACATGGGAAGTTGTTAAACATGCAGGCTTCCTGATCCCATGCCAGAACTATAAGCTGGAGCTTTGAGGAGCAAGAGGATGGGGAAAAACCCAGTTCTGTCCAAGGCAGTGGAGGTGGGACAGAGACATGGGCCAGACTGAAGCAGGGGCACAGGAGCTGAGGTCTCTGATTTGGGAAAAAGAAGGGTACAAAGAAGGTGAGAGTGAATGTGAAGTAGTGTGTCAACTTCAAGTCCTTTATGTCATCCAGTCTCCAAAGCTCCCTGTCAAGTTTGGTGATGCAATAATGGATTTTTTCCACCTGGAATGAAGGGAAAGGCATCTTTCTCTTATGCAGACACCTCAATTCAAGAGGAACCAGGCAGAAAGGAGGCCAGAGAGCTGGGGAGGAAAGAGGGAGGAGGCGGCTGACCTCTGCACTCTTCTGAGATATAGGGCCAGCAGAGGCCAGGGCTGTTCGAGAGGTATCACCTGGGGGAGGACCCATCCTTGCTGGGAACTGAGGGCCTTACCTGCTTCCAGTATGGTGAGATGACTCCAATGCTTCGTTGGCTCAGGCGGGATTTCCCCTTCTTAGAGGAAGGGGCCAGGAGCAGCTTCAGGTAGGAGGTCACCATGGCAGCCTCTTCAGGGTTGAAGAAGGATGGGCTATTGCACTCACGCTCATCTTTGCCCATCACACCATGAAAGATGATGGGAAATCCCTGGACACAGGGTTAGAAGAAACCCTCAGCTGGACTTCCCTGCTTCCCTTCCCTCCCACTCCAAAACCCTTGCAAGCAATAAGGAAGCTTAGGCCAAGGTGACAACTGGAGGGACCCCTGGTGTCCAGTCGAGCCTTTTCCTACCTTCAGTAAACAATCAAGATATGGGGGTGGGGGCCTGAGTCCTGCTCTGTCCAGCCTCACCTGTTGAGGCAGACCCTCTTAGCAGCAGAAGCACTCTCTATCCACCACATCTGCACAGGCCTGCAGCTCTCCATCGTAGTAGAGTTGGTTGGGAATGTCCAGGATGGTGGAATGGGACCTGAGAGGCAGGAGGGAGGGAGAGCTAGACCAAGGCCTGGATTACTTTTGTCCCCTGAAGGGACAGGCTTTAGGCCCACACACGAGCGTCTTGCTTTCTGCTTCCTGCATAGCAGGACACATTCACCTGCAAGTTCTCCTGCCAGGCATTTCACACCACATAAAGCAGAACTTGTGGGTCCATAGGGATCCAGTGACCAGCGAAATTATTATTATTTTTTCAAATTACTTTTAAAAACTAAGATTTACCAGGTATGGTGGTGCATGCCTGTAATCCCAGTGGCTTTGGAGGCAGAGGCAGGAGGATGACCAGTTCAAAGCCAGTAAGACCCTGTCTCTAAAAAATACAAAATAGGCCTGGAGATGTGGCTTAGTGGTCATGTGCCCAGTTCAATCCCTGGCACACCCCATCCCTCAAAAAAAAAAAAAAGAAAGAAAAAAAAAAACTAAGAAATTAGGGACTCAGCTTTCAATTTTGCCAAGGAAGGTCAGTATGAAAACAATGTATCACTTCCCATTACCCTTATTTGAGATAATATGTTAAATCCAAAAATAAAAGTAGTAAAAACACAATAACATTTCCTTTCTGCAACTGTCCTATTGGTACTCATCCAAGCATTTCTTTTAAAGAGAGAGTGAGAGAGGAGAGAGAGAGAGAGAGAGAGAGAGAGAGAGAGAGAGAGAGAGAGAGAATTTTTTTTTAATATTTATTTTCTAGTTCTCGGCGGACACAACATCTTTGTTGGTATGTGGTGCTGAGGATCGAACCCGGGCCGCACGCATGCCAGGCAAGCGCGCTATCGCTTGAGCCACATCCCCAGCCCTCATCCAAGCATTTTTAATGTCTAAACTTATTCAAAAAAAGAAGTATATAAACAGGGTGTGGCTCTGTGTGCTTGTAGGTCCAGCTAGCTATTCAGGAGGCTGAGAAAGGAGGACTGGCTGAGGCCAGCCTGGGCAACAAAGAGACTCTTAAAAAAAACAAAACAAAACAGGGCTGGCTATGTAACTCAGTGGTAGAATTTTTGCCTAGCATGTGTGAGAGCCTGGGTTCAATCCCCACCACTGCAAAACAAACAACCCTGCCTAGCCCGCTAATTTGATAATATTTTTATGAAAAAGCATTCATTTTCTCATTTCTCCTTGGATTGCCTGGAAATGCCATCTGAGACAGACATCAGACACATCCTGGTGTCTGACCACCCCATATCTAGATAATCTCACTAGTCCAGAATGAAACCACTAGCTAAAGGAGACCTCCGACCTTCCAGTCTACAGTCATTTCTGCATCACAGAGGCGCAGAGCACCAGGAATGCAGACCAGAGCCTCCTGCGCAGTGGGTGCGGAGGCATGGGCTAGGAGTGGAGGGAGATGAGGGTGTGGGCATACCTGTAGTTTCATAGTAGCTTGGTTATGAACTGAGGTGATGAACTTGGTCATAGCCATCAGGGCCCTTCTTGTACAGGGCATTGTAGGTGAGCAGCCGTTCCAGCAGCGAGTACCCCAGCCCATACTTCTGTGTCAGTGGGGACTGCAGCACAGGTCCCAGCTGTCGAGGGTCTCCAGCCAGCACCAGTTGCCCTCCTGGATTGCCTGTTTCCTTAACTTCCATCAGTCCTAGAAGGCAAGGGTGGAATGAGGAGAAAGGTACGTGATGGGATCTCCCCATGCAGGGTGGCACACCTGCACTCCACCCTGAGCCACTCCCCTGCTATGGCCACCAGACTCTCAGGTTCCATGCAGTGGCCAGCATCATCAATGAAGATGTGTGTGAAGAGATGGATGGGAAACTGGGCTGATACCAACCTGGGAGGTGTCAGGCCAGGCAGGGTCATCCCCAGGCACCCAACTACCAAACCTGAATGCTCATCCAATCTGGTCCCTCACTCACCCACTGAGAACCCTTCCCCATCTTCCCAGCCCACTACACTTTTATTTACACACACACTCCCCACCTGCTGGCCATGATGAGTGGTAATTAAGACTCAGTATTCCTGCAGTTCCTTCTTGGCAGGAACTCATACTCCCCATTTTTCGCATCCCTGTTACAGTAGGGCTATGGATTGTGAAGCAACATGAGGCATCAGCTTGGTTCTACCCATGTCCCCCCTCACTTTGGCACTGGGCCACTTTATAGACAAGAAAACTGAGGCCCAGGGAGGGTTCTCACCCACCCAAAGGTGAGTAACCAAGTCTCCCTAATTTTCTGGTTTACCCTTAGAGTCTCCCAGACATCTGCCATCCCTTGACCCTCTGCACTTCCCTTACCTTAATGTCCTCAGGTACCATGCGGATCTCCCTGCTGGGGGCCAGGAGGCAGCAGATGGAGCTGGTAAGGTGGACCCAGAGCCACTGACAGAGAAGGTCAGCACCCGAGTTGGACGGAGCTCAGGCTAGGATGTGAGCTTTGGGCAAGTGCTTCACCACCTGAGATGCGGACAGGTAGAGTGTGGGAAGCAGTTTCCCAAACTCTGGTGACTCACACTGGGGCAGTGCAGCATCTGCCTCCCACAGCCAAGGGAGGCAGTGATATAAAAGACAAGTTCTATCATGGAGCCCTGCTAGTCCAATTAGCACTTTGACGTGGGACAACAACTGCAATAAAACACACAAGTCTATGAATACTGAAATGAAAAAAGTCACTGCAAGAGCCACACAGTGCCCAACCTACTCAACAGTGCTCAACAGCCACACTGACTCTAGCTCCCCACTTTAAAAAAAAAAATGTAGCTGTAGATGGACAGAATGCCTTTATTTTATCCGTTTATTTTTATGTGATGCTAAGGATTGAACCCAGTGCCTCACCCATGCTAGGCAAGTGCTCTGCCACTGAGCTACAGCCCCAGCCCTCCCCACCTCCTTTTGATGGCTGCTGAGAAACAAGAACTTTCAGGGAGATGAAGGAAATCAGAATTTGGGGAAAAAAGCTCCATCTGGGGGAGTCAAGGATATAGGTCCTAGGTTTATCCTCAAGCCTCACCTGCTTAATGGCCTCCACTAATGTGACAGTCTTGCCAGTGCCTGGAGGCCCAAAGATGATGTAGGAGGCTGAACGTGTGGTGTCCATAACAATGTGCTTTAAGGCCTGCAGCTGCTCTGGGTTTGACTACAGACTCCGGTCATACAGCCTGGCAGGGAGGATAGGAATCCGAACTTCAACTTATCCAGAATCCCAGAGGCCTCTAGGACTCCATCCTCAAGCCCCACACTCCAACCAGCACTGGAGTCCCCTGCCCTCCGTCTCACTTGAGCTTCACATCTGAGGGCAGCAGCGGGACCCCACGGGAGGCCACACAAAAAAGCATGGACCACAGCAGCCTGCGCCCTGTCAGTTCCAGGGCCCAATGCTGGACCCACAAGGGCTGGCAGTTGAAGGTGAAGTTCACCTTGAAAGTCAGCCCATCCACAAATTGGCTCAGGAGGGTTTGGATAGGGAGAAAGGTAGAGGAGCTCCAGTTAGATGGGCCAGACAGTAAAAAGCCAGGACCTCCCTCCACCTCAATCTGCTCCACTCCCTCTTTCCAAGACTTCCATAAAAGCTCCCTAGGAGAGGTAGCTGCTGGAGTAGCTCAGAGTTCCCTGGAAGAAAAGCCCCTGCCCTGTGGTTGGGATCCACTCATCTTAGGAGAAAGCCTCTCGTCTCCCCTGGCCTGAGGGAGAAGACTGAAGAAGGGTTCCCACAACACCCACCTCATGGAAAAGCTCAGTTTGACACGGTCCAGTTCCACCTTGTGCATGAAGCCCTTGTAGGTGATGGAGTCCTCCTGGTGTGTCTCAGAGGACAGAAGGGAAAACAGGTGGTCCCCCTCAGCACTGAGGGGTGGCTCTCGGTCACACCAGGAACCTACAGGGTGTGAACTTAACCAACTTCTGTCCCAAGCATGGTCACTGAAGGACCCAACCCCCAGGCTCTCCAGACCTCTGAGGGACGAAAACTGAGGCTCTGGCCTTCTAACCCAAGACTCAGAGAGCTGCGTTTTCCCTGTCCCCCTTCCTCTCCCACCAGACAGGAGTTGTGGGGAGAGGAAGGAGACAACCTTCCCCAGCTGCTCACAGGTGCAGAACTCCAGGGTGCTAGTTTAAGGCCTGGCAGTCGCTTCCCACTCTACTCAGCTGCCCTCTCACCAGCTCCGTTCTACTCTGCCTTTAAAATCTTGTTAAAACTCATCTCCTGTAGTCATCTTGCCCTGATCATCCTTGTTCTCTCTTCCCACCTGCATTTGTGTGGAGAAATTCATTCTCATGGGTAATTATGGTCTAAGGTACACACATTCAAAATCTGTGTGCTAGACAGGGGCCTAAGAATTATCCAGTCCAGCTCTATGCTTTTTAGATAAGGAACCTATGGCTCAGAGAAAGCAAGGATCTTGCCCAAGATCACACAGCTAGTAGTAGCAAAGTCTAGATTAAAACCCCAATGTCCTGCTCTGACACCATTTTCGGCAAGGGATGCCCACCCTACCCCTTGCTGGCCCCTCTGTGACAGGAACCATTTTATCCTTCTAGTTTGCCCTGTATTTAGGAATGGCCTATAGAGGTTGGCTGACTTGAGTCTGCCCTCCATGCACCTGATCTGAGCCCCAACCTCCAGAGTGAGCAGCCTGGGGTTCTGGTCCATGGAGTCCCAGGTCATGGGCACCGATTCCAGGTCATAGTGCCGGATGTCGTGCTCCATCTGCAGCTCCTCCAGGTGCAGCAGCAGTCAGAGTTTCACCTCATAGTTCCTCCATGTCAGGGCTGTCTCCAGCTGGGCCCTGGCAGTGATGGTTGGGGGATGAAGTGGGAAGGGCAGGAAAGGGACAGGTCAAGCACCCCCATGACCAGGAGCATCTACCCTCTCCCATTTGCAACTAGGAACACACCAGGAATCAGAGAAGACCAGAAGGACAGAGAAATGGATTGGGTCAGAGGCCTTGAAGAAGGGAGCCCCAAGTCTTGCTTCCTCCGATGTCCTTGACCCAACCTCAGACCTGACTTGAGTATCCGCGGTAGATCTTATGGCGGAAACATTCTCCCCCAGATCTTCCTTCCATGACTCACACCCTAACCTCATTCAAAAGTCATTCTCTGTTCAAATGTCACCTCCTCAAAGAGGTCAGGACTGACTGCTCTCTGTAAAACATCACCAATTCATCCTCTTGTCCTGCTTTGGTTTTACTTTAGCATTACTTGAGTTCTTCAAAGCACTCACCAGAATATGGAATGTACAAGATAAAATAAAAGAAATGATCAGTGCTCACTGTTCCCCACCATAATGGGTAAGGCCCATTTGGAACAGCACCTGGCAAGTGGGCATGCTCAGCAAGGGTGAAATAATAGAGCCTGGGAGGCTGGACAGACATCCAAAGCAACAGGCAGAGGCCAGCAGGGAGAGAGAAGATGGGAGTGGGGTACCGAGGGGAGGTACTTACTTGATCTCAGCAATCTCCTTTGAGGCAGTGAAGATACTTGTTCCCTGAAGAAGGATGGGGAGCAGCTGCCTGAGGCGTGGGGGTAGGTAGTAGGTCTCCAGTTCCATACTTAGCTTCAAGTCATAGCCTTTAGCACTGCAGAAGTGGGGGGAAAGCTGTCATAAACATTGAACTTGTGACCTTCAAGACTCTGGGAATGCCCCTCCGTGGAGGATGCACAAGGACCCCTGTGATGCCATTGCCAAAGGGTGGTCGGCAGCCTCTGCCCAACGACATGAAGCTCACTAGCTCATGTGGCTGCTCGGTCCATGGCTGGACCAATTTTGGAAAGCCCAATACTTGGAATATTTAAAAATATTATTTATAATACATTTTCATTATTAAAAAAGAATCTGGCAAAATATTATAACATTTTTACCATCCTGAGACAGACAATGTTAATTTTGGGGGGTATTCAGGCTTCCAGGTTAATTTATATATATATAGTTTTTGTTTTGGGGTACCAGAAATTGAACCCAGGGGCACTTTACCACTCAGCCACATCCCCAGCCAGCCCTTTTTAATTTTGGTTTTGAGACAGGGTCTCAGTAAGTTGTGTAGGGCCTCACAAAGTTGCTGAGACTGGCTTCAAACTTGTAATTCTTCTGCCTCAGCCTCCTAAGTCACTGGGATTATAGGCATGTGCCACTGCACCTGGCACCTATATATTGTTAAATAAAAGTGAACAATTATCTAACTGTGAAAGTCCTACAGTATTTTGTAACTAGCTAACTATGTCGAAAAGATGTTTACACATGAGTCCATTTGCATGACATGTCCAGCATAGGGAAATTTATGGAGACAGAGATAAAGTGAGTGGCTGCTAAGCACTGAGCAGGTGGGTGAGTGATAAAAGGGTGGTAGCTGAAGGGTATTGGTTCACTCTTCTTTGGCATAATAAAATGTTCTAAAACTGACTGTAATAATGGTTGCACATATCTGTGAACATACTAAAAAAAATCACTGACCTGTATGATATGTGAATTATTTCAGTAAAGTTGTTTTAAAAAAGAGAGAGATCTGGGTGCGGTGGTGCATGCCAATAATCCCAGCACCTCAGGAGGCTGAGACAGAAGGATCAAAAGTTAAAGGCCAGTCTCAACAAGGTAGCAAGATCCTGTCTCAAAATAAAAAGGACTGGGACTCTAACTCAGTGGTAAAGTGTTACTGATTTCAATTCCCAGTACTACCAATTTTTTTAATTTAAAAACAGAAGAGAGGGGGCTGGGTAGAACATGGGCTTAGCATGCATGGTTTTGATCCCCAATGCTATGAGAGAGAGAGAGAGAGAGAGAGGTGTGTCTGTCTATAATGGGCTGCCTGATAATTCATTACACAGTGAAAACACTTCTTAAAATATGTTTTCATACTGTCCTTGTTCCTGCTACTCTCCTGCAATTTGCTTCCTAGGCAGAAAAATTTTTCTGAGCCCAGAGGAGGGAATAAAGGGGCCCCTGGTTCCCAGGTCTGGGCTTTTCCCAAGGGCCCACACTGTTGTGATAAGGACATGCCAAGACCCATCAGGTCTGGACGGAGGGCTTACAAGTCAGGTCTTTCTCCTTCCTCTATCTGGTTGGTCAACACAGGGTTTCCAGTGATCCAGGTGCGCTTGAGGGGAGTCGTGGGCTTCAATTGTGCAGCCAGAGGGCTGTGGGCGATGGCAGCAAAGAAACGGGAAATGTAGAAAGTGCCAGCTCCTTCTGAACCCAACTCCCTAGGTCCCAGCAGCTCCCAGAGCACTGTGGCTGGGAAGTAGCTCACAAAGCTGGTCTTACATTGCACATGCAACTCATAGCATTCACCTGCAGGAAGAAGGCTGAGTGAATGGGATGGGGGAGGGAAGGAAGAGACCCTCCCACCAACATGCTGACCCCGACACTCCGCAGCCGGACCCATCCTGAGAGGAGACCACTGGACAGCCACAGCGTGTGCTCCAAAGCTGCAGCCCTGCAAGGACAAGCCCTGCCTACCAGAGTTCTTTCCTTTGGAAAGCTACTCACCAGGGCCCAGCAGGCAGGGCAGCTTCTGGTCACCATAGTAGAAGGCAAACTGGGGTGTCCAGCAGAGAGGAAAGAGGTGACTGAGGGTAGCAGGTTTGTTTCCTCTGTTCAGGAGCCTCAGGGTCAGCACCTCCTTGTGGTTCAAATCCAGGCAGATAAGGAGCTGCTCATCTTGTGCTTCTTGTGGCCCCTGGACTTCCATGTCCACCCCATGCTTCCCGTGAAGATACTCAGCCCTGGGGAGAGTGGGAGTCAAGGGTGGGGGCCAGGGTAGGAGGGGCCTGGGCTGGGGGATGCCCTGGGGAGAGTGCCAGCCATGTTCCCACCCACAGCCAAGCCCCCCACCTGCTTCCCCCATTCCTTAAGGAAGAGGCCTCCCCACAACTTGAGCAAACTACTCTTTTCTTGGTTAGACAGCCCCTTCCCCCATGCCCTGAGCACCCCTCACAAGCAAGTGTGTGTGCACCAACAAACACACACACACACGGACACACACACACACACACACACACACCTGTCATAAAAGTTCTTGGCTTGCAGTGACTTGTGGTGCTTGCTGATATCTCCTCTTTTCTGGGACCCGCCAGTCAGTCCAGTGGTCTAGTTTGAAGAACCTGACCCGAGTCTTGGTGACGTATGCCAGATTTGCCTTGAGAAGCACTGAGACTGAACCCAGAGATTCCAGTGTGTGACCGCAGTGCAGCGTCTGAGGCTCCCAGGGCAGCCTAGGGGAGGGGACACATCTCCCAAAGATGAATGGGCACTACCCAGGCAAAAGAGGGAGAGCACAGTGAGTCAAGGTGAGGGGGTTTTACCTTGCTACCTGGGCCGTTACTGCACCTCTGGGAGCCTCGCTTCCCTCCGTTATGAAATGGGAATGGCAGGGCTTGCCTCTTTTAAAGGCTGCTGTGATCCTCACCCAAGATAGTAGCATTGCGGCAAGCCACTTAGCCCAGCACCTGGCACATAGAAGACCTCAGTAATAGTGAGTGATGATTAGTATCACATAAAGAAGTTTCAAATATATCACACCTTGTGTTGTTCTCAAGTAGTTTTCCATAGGAGGCCACACAATCTAACCTAGTGTGAGGAAATGTCCAGAAACCAAGTCATTCTCCAGCTGGGCTAACCTTGTACCTTCTTCCAGGCCAACAGTATAGGAAAGCCAGGAATAAAGAATAACAGGCTTTAGCAACAGGAAATGCAATGTCAGTGAGAATCAAAGCTACAAGGATGGGGAAGATGAAGCAGGGGAAATGTTATGTTGTAGAAATTGATTATGCAAAGTAGAGGAAAAAACTAGGAGCGCAGCCAAAGATTTCACCCTTTTTTCCCCTCCCCCAACTACCCGATGAAGCCCCAGAGGAGTACAGATGGTGAACAAAAAATTGCCATTGCTTACCATCTCAAAAACCTATTTTTCCACATGCTGATATATGTCCTATATGTCAGAGAGAAAGATGAATATGGATTTTTTAGTTGTTTCAGCAAAATCTTGTATCTATTATCTCTAGTCTCAGATCCGAGATCTATGTACTAGTGCAAATAAGAATGGTTTCCATCAATGAACTACATACAAAGCAGGAGTGACAACTAAGGCCTTGTGAAATTTATCACACAAATCAACAGGTAAACCAAGTTTAGATTCCAGATGAAATAAATGGGCAATAAATAAAATCACATGTGTTACAAAAAAAAGTACAAGGTCTGGTTGATTGTGTCAAATTTCATTCACTTAAGAAAACAATGAGATGTTGAGTGATGGTTCAGTTGAAGAGCAATTGCCCAGCATGTGTGAAGCACTGTGTTTGTTTCTCAACATCATATATAAATAAATAAAAATAAAGTTCTATCAACAACTAAAAAAACAAAATATTTTTTAAAAAGAAAACGAGGGCAGCAGGATGGAGGCTTCAAGTGCTACAGTCTGGCTGGGCACAAAATCATGAGCCACTCACACCTTGTAGATTCAAACAGCAACTCTTTATTCTCGAAACTCTCACTGGCACTCTACAGACACATTCTGGGGAAATCCACATTCTGGCCAAATTCCACCTCCACTCTCTGAATCCCTTGAGAACTCAACAGGAACTCAGGCAGCAGGATACGCCCTATTCCCAGCAGGAATAACCTTAAACCTGGAACCGCCCTAAACCCCAATCCGCCCTAAACCCGGATCTGCCCTGGTCCTTGAGCAAGGTCACCTTACATGCAATGTCACTGCAAATGACCAAGGCAAGCCCATTTCCACAATGGAGAGTCCTTCTAAGCAACATGGGGTATGCTGACAAGGAAATTGCCATGCGTCATACCTACTTGGCTAATGGCTCTCAGCATTCAAGGAGATTGACCAGCTGCTGCTAGAGTTCAGCCCATAGAGAAGTGCATTGACACTTATCACTGTATATATGGTTAAAGTAATTTGTGAATAAATATGTATATATTTTTTATTTATGGAAATTATATCACAGTTACATTAAAAATTATTTAACTTTTCTGTTCTCTGCTCTTATAAAAAACAGCTTAAGATTTAAACTCATTAGTAATTCCCTGAGTCAGCAATGTTCCCATATTCCTCCCCTCAAAAAAAGTGACTCAATAAGTATAATTTTAAAGTTTCTACTATTCACATTAAAAATGAAAACAAGGGCTGGAGATGTGGCTCAGCGGTAGCGCGCTCGCCTGGCATGCGTGCGGCCCGGGTTCGATCCTCAGCACCACATACCAACAAAGATGTTGTGTCCGCCGAGAACTAAAAAATAAATATTAAAAATTCTCTCTCTCCTCTCTCCTCTCTCCTCTCTCACTCTCTCTAAAAAAAAATGAAAACAAAAGTCATTCACAGTGGAGTGCCCCTGATTTCATTCCCTTGTTTCCTTCCCTCAAATGGGCCTGGAGGTATTGCTAAGCTTGTACAGTGTTTGCCTTGTAAGCATAAGGCCCAGGATTCAATCTCCAGGATCATGAGGTAGGGGGGAAGGGGAGGGAGGACAAAGGAGTTTAATGAAACATTTGGAATGTGTCTATGGGTCATTTAAATAAAATGGTCTTACATATGAAAAAAAATTGTGGATCCATTACAGTTAGTCTCTAGTGTCTGACAAAATAAATCCTCCTATGGAGCAGTTCATTTCTGAGTTTCCTCTGGGAAATCAAGTGGGAAATATACCAGCAGCTGAAATTTTGGAAATTCTGTTTTCTCCATTCATGGTATCTTCAATCATGGCCCCAACCCATGTGTATAGCTTTGTTCTGGCAACCTGGCATTTCCCCAGACTGTATGCTAATGATTGCTGTGATTTTCAGGAGAGAATCCCAAATCCAGGTGTGATTTTTGTTTCTTTGCATAAGGCTTTGCTGGTATATAGGTGATTGAGTTGTTTTTTCTTCCTGAAATTTCTGAGAAGCAGAACATCAAATTCAGAATGCTGGAACTGATCTTTAGCTTTATATTCGTATCTCAGAATATATCCTATATTTTCATTTTCTTGTTCACATTCCTAATGCTAACTTTATTACTCCACAGTATAATAAACAGTTTCTCCTATTATATTTCAGACAGACACAGTATTGTGTAACTATTTTCTCCAACACTAGATGGCACTGTTTATGGGATTTTTCTCTGTTGTACTTTATATGAGAGGGAAAAAAAAGAGAAGATCACTTGGCTCATTTGTAAAACAATGCTCATTTCTGCCCCCTCTTTGTCTTCCATAGATACAGATACCTTATTGGAAAGTCTTTGAGTGGGGATTCCCCATTGTAGACTTGACAGAATGATGTGTCCTCGTGTCACTTTTATACTTTCTCTTGGCTCAGAGGTTTCTGAGCTATCCACAGCTCTCATGTCTATATACTTTGGAGTGTCTAGCTAATTTGAGTCTCAGTGTCCTCTGTTGCCAAGAGAAAATGGTCTGAAATATGGTGTAAGGGTTAACAGGGGAGTAGTTAGATGCCCTGCAGTTACAAGTAATCTCCTGGTACAACCTTCATTTGAAGAAACTTTATTTCTTCTTCTTTTTTTTTTTTTTTTTTTTTTACTACTGACAATTCTGGTACATAAAATTTGGCATGCAGTTGTTTCTTTATCTTCCTGATTCTAATACCTTGAAATTACACCCAGAATCAATTTAACCATGTTATATTTAGTTGTGTTTTAAATGGTTCAGAGTTTACACTATTTTCAAAAATGGCATTTTTAAACTTACATTCTCACCCACAGTGTACAAGGGCTTTCTTTTTCCCATATTCGTAGTTTCTTGAGTCTTGGTTATTATTAAATTATTGACAAAAGCTGTTCTCTCTCTTTTGGGGGGAAGGCTATTGAGAAATAAACTCAGGGACACTCAAACACTGAGCCACATCCCAACATCTATTTTGTATTTTCTTTAGAGACATGGTCTCACTTAGTTGCTTAGTTCCTCACTGTTGCTGAGGCTGGCTTAGAACTCTCAATTCTCCTGCCTCAGCCTTCTAAACTGCTGGAATTATAGGTATGCACCACCATGCCTGGTGATAAAAGTTATTTTAACAATGGTGCTTTGTATACAATTGTCCACTGTTTGACTTGTGTATCAAATCCCTGATGAAAGATTGTAGAGTTCAGTCTGTCATGTAGCCAAAGAAAGTGTGTGTTACAAACCTTTTGGGGGATTAATGGGCAAGTATTATTTATAACACCTTCTCTGCACGATTGCTTGGGATTTTAGCAGCCCATTGAGAAACTTGTACAGCAATGAGAAATGACTGGATTGTGATCTAGGGGAGATTTGCACGTGTTCAGTAAGCTTACTCCCAGCGCTTGAGGATTTAAAATGGCTTTATATTTGGGGTCCTTCAGCCTAAGCCTCTCACTATTCTTTTGCCACGTAGGTTGGGAATCTTTGTTTTATGTGAGACAATTAGTTTCTTTCATTGAACAGAAGCTATTAAGAGAGAATACATTCAGTGATGAAAATTTTTCCTTCTGGAAATAATTGTCAGTCTTGTGATTTTTACAGGGGAAAACCCAAGATTGGAGCTCTTCGTTTGCTGAACACTCATTAAGGTAGAAGCCAAGTTCTTTTAGATTTAACTTCTCTCTCCTGATCCCAGGAGTTAAAGTCCATGGAGGTCCTTGCCTGAACATAGACAACTATCACTTTTTCTCTGATCTTAGCACTTATGAACGTGTAGATCCTTTCACAGCACAATGTAAATTAAAATAGAAAGCACAGAAAACTGTTTAGTTAGGGTGTCATATAAATGGTCCCAATCTTGCTTTTCTCAGGGTGACACTGGCTGTTGATGTTTTTGTTTCAATTATGTAGCATACTGTCTAAGGCTGGACTAAGGCCTAAGTCTACCCTAGCTTTTTTATATCATTAAGTGGCAGATATGTTCCCAGTTGTGCACAGATATAAATCTCTCAACAAATAAACACACACACAAAAAAAAAAATGAAAGTGGATTAAGAACAAAGATTTGCTTTATGAAATCTATCCCCACCAAAACCGAATAGCCAAGAAGTAAAGAAAGCACTGAGACCAGTGGTGGTGGTGGCAGCTGCTAAAGCAGATTTGTTGGGCTGGTGGATTTATTACAGGAGTACTCCTGGTTGGATGGAAAGGCTCAAGCTTATGCTTTTCCCTCTTTCCGCTTTCCTCTCTCTACCTCCTCCCACCCATCTCCCATAAGTACTGATGGACAAAAGGTGACTAAGGAGAGGTGGGGAAAATATCTTTGGCTGGTGATATCAGAAAGCTATTTGAATTCTCAGCGAGGAGGGAGGCGAGAGACGTTGAGAGACGGTAAAGCTCAGTATTGGCTGTGCTCGCTGGCGAGCTGCGCTCCATCTCCCCGGGGTACATGCTAGAGAGTTGCCCTTCCCCAAGCTCGCGCCCGCAAGATGTCCCCCTGCGTGCTAGTGAGCGCCCGCACCCGCTGCCAGCACTCATTCTGTGCGCCGAAAAGCTGGCCTGAGGCTCCTTGTGCACCGCGCGTTTGGGGAACCTTCTAGGAGCTCTGTCTCCAGAGGGCGGGTGTGTGTGAGAGCATGTGAGGAGAGCAGCTGGGTGGGAGAAGAGGGAGGGCCCTAAGGGCGGGCGGGAGAGAGAGAGGGGCGGGCAAAGAGAGAGGGGCGAGGGGGAGAGAGAGGGAGCATGCTGGAGGAGTGTGCCATGGAGATCCAGCCAGGGCCATGCCTGCAGGTCACCACTACTCAAACCCAGGCAAGTGCCAAAAGGGGTAGTTTCTGCGTCTGGGAATGTTTTGTGTGCTTGGTTCCTACGCTCGGGCTGGCAGCGACCAACTGTAAGAGAAACTGTGAGGCGGGGGTCCGGTGGGGTGAGGAGCGTATGGTGAATGGGAAGGCGACTCTGAAGGGTGGGAAGTAAACGCTGGACTTGACCATCCTTCTCTGTCTTTCAGCACGTCATTTCAGCATCAGGATTCAGAATTGATCCAGGCCGCGCAGAAGGGGCTATATCTCAGCTTCCATTGCTGTGGGTCTTGGCCTGGAAATAGTAGTTTTTCTCAGCAAGGACACACTTAACATCTAATTTGTTCAGGTTCGGTACAGGTTATGTAGGGACTGCAGTGCAGAGACCTAGGTTGGTAATCTTGCATTGATTTCTGCATGGGAATGGGATCATGGTTGTGACATCTAAACTTTTGTTTTGTTTTGTGGTCTTAATGTATCTTTTTCTTTTTCAAGTTTTCCCTAGTAACAAGCTTGGGGAACAAGTGGGAAGAAACCTGGGAAAACCAAGAGAAGGACCTGATTCTCCATGTAAGAGGGAAGGAAAAGATAAATTTCCACTGCCCCGCCCCATATTTTATTATTTATTTATTTAGCCTCCTAAACTGTAGGCTCTTGAAGTATTTGCTGAACTAGCTTCAAATATGGGCTGCAAAAATATCATTGGACTCCTTACTATGTCTCTGCTTGTAGACTCAATTGGTGGTTTGCAAAACAAGTGCTCAAATAGTTCAGTGATGTGTGGGAGGAGGCCATAAAGGGTAATTCATTTCAAGTGTGGAGTCTTCTTAAGGGTGAGTTGCTTGAGCCACAGGTAAAGTTGAATAAAGCAATTTACTATCATTTTGTCTCCTTGCTCTTCTGCATTTTTATTCTTTTATTCCTCTCTCCTGGGGCGATTGTGTAGCCAAGAAAAAGATATTTTATTAAAATGTTAGAGTGAAAACAGCTGAGTGAAAACAACATAGTGGTTTGAAATATTAAAATTGGCCCTTTGCTTCTTAATACATGTTAATAGAATGACCCTCTTCAAGGCTTTCTTTTCTAGGATAAGTGTTTAAAGAAAAACCCTGCAAAGGAAACGTTAATCATTTCCTGGCTGGCTTTAAGAGTATTTGCAGGAACAAATCACCAGTGAGAGAAACTTGGGTGGCATTTTTGTTTTGTGTCTTTTTTGGTTCATTAAAACAATTTTAATTCATTGAAACAAATGTGCAAAGAATATATGGTTTATATGTTCAGGGCAAACTCTATAAAACAAACACATTTTTCTTAAAAAATAAAGAACATTCAGCAATACAAAGAAGGTACACATTTTATTTATTTCAACTTCCAGAGATTGAAATCATGGTATCTACAAAACATTTTGGTCAGTTCTGTTATTTTATCCAGAGAAAAATACAGATTAATGATAGATATGTAATAAAAATTAAGAAAAAATGCTTTGCACAGTTTGTACTTTAAAAAAATGAAAGAAAAGTAAGGTTTAAATATGCTTCTAGTTTACATTTAGTGGTTTCTCACATTATCCTTTAACATAGTGATTTTGATGTTTCTAAGAAATTCTTAAATGTCAAAACTCAGTGATGTAAGAATAACATCCAAAGAGAATTTTAAAAGGCTTAATTCTAAATGGAAAAGAACACTCATTCTCAGGATCATTTCTATTCAAGTAGAGTGCAGGGCTGGATCAGAAAAGAAAGCTACCCTTAATAAAGTGTTTCAGCCTTCACACTGTTTCCTGTAACCTTCATAAATCACAGGTTCCTGAGCTGGCCTGATGATGAGCCTGCTGAGGTATATTTATAGAAGATGATTTGTAGATGATAAATATGCCAAGAAAGACATCATCTCCAGTAACCCCAGGCTCCACTGAGTTCCTCAGGGGTTCATAATTAAGACTCATAAAAGAACCCTGGGTGTGGAGAATCTGTTCTCTGAACCCTGACAATAGTACAGTCCAAAGGCAAACCAAGGAGTAATCACTTTGTTTCATGTTTGCACAATGTTCCACATAAAAGCTTTGCCTACATATTGACTCAACAACCAAAGAGAATAGCAGTTTGCATACCCTAGACTCTGTGTCTTTTCCTTCCTATTGACATAGGTCCCTTTTTATGCTTTAAAGTATTTTAAAATCACCATTTCAAATTATAAGCTGCTTAACCTCTTAAGTCCCAGTGCATGTCCATGACATCTGTATGTGTACAAACACATTTTCACACACATATATAATGCACATATATGCTTCTATTGGAATACATACATATATAAATATACATGCATGTTTTCCAGTTGGAACACGTTTTTGAGGATGTTTCACGACATTGCTTTGTGTATCTCTGCTAAAAAAGTGAATTTTACCCCCAAATTGCCAAATTAATGGTGTGAACTAATTTTGTTTCCTTTTGATTTTCAACAGAACCATTGAGAAATCAGTTTAACACATCAAAATATGGACTGATATTGCATTTTAAATTAGCCCATATAATTAAGTTTAAAGTCAATTAAATTAATCTCTCCTATTATATATCCATTTGACTAAGATTTCTTTAGAAAACATGACATTTCTAAGTGTATTTTTATATATTTTCCTCTTATTTTTTGTTAATTCTTCTATATTTGAGAATAACCTTATTCTCCAAGATTCCTACTTAAAATTCAGTGTCACCTGCAAAATTCTTCTACTCAAAAATATGTTTCTCAAACTGGTTTACTCAGTTTTAGAAAGTTTTTTCTTCCTTTGTTCCTCCCTTATCTTTGATGCATTAAAATTTTCTAAATTGTTAGTTTCAATAAGGCTTTAGAAAGGGGAAATAAATTTGTAGATTATTCCTTGTTCAAAATCTTCTGATATATCCATCTTTATTGTCTCCAATATGCACAGAAATGGCTTCTGGAAATAATTTCTATAATTAAAAGGAGAATTACCAGTCAACACATTGTTTCCTACCTTGTCCGCCAAGAGTCTTAAGGTGCATAGTTTAATAAAAGTATTGTGAAGAGTTAGGAGAAAAGAAAGTTTTTAAGTTTGTTGAAAGAGGTTTTCCCAAGATTTTGGACATGGAACAATCCCTACCCCATTTTTGCATGACATCTGTTAAATTTCTGCAAAATTTGTGTTCTTTGGAAAATACCTTGGGGACTATTGACCTAACCCCAATTCTGAATTTTACTTATGGAGAAACAGACACCTGAGAGGGGCTGAAGTTCTTAGATATTGTTAGAGGGGAAGTTGAAACTAGAACCCCATCTCCTATTTGACTATTTGGCCTAAATGGTCATCTGTACCCTAAGATGGGTCCTAGGATGCCAGGCATCATGGGTAGTGCTATGAACCTCTTACTCCATTATGTGTTCTTCTTGGGTTGATTTGCTAAAACAGAGTTTTTTGTATGTTCTTTTAAAAATGGTATCTATATCCTATTCTTATATAATAAATCTTAGGATATCTGCCCAACACAGCATGGCTATGACACTGGTACTTAGTATTTATGCTAAATGAGGATGGAAGTGAAAGCTCCTCGAAGGGCTTTAAAAGGAGGTTGATCACAGGAAGGAAGAAGGAAAGGGTCAAGAAATGAAATCAAGTGAGAAGGAAAAAACATGAAAAGAATAAAGGGTTGGGGAAAAAATAGCCTCTCGATGGAATTGAGACTGAGAGAAGAAAGGATGGTTGCAGATGATTAAAAAAAATCATAAAACTGAGTGGGAAGCTGTGATCTTAACATGCAAACATGACCCATGAGGCTAATTCAGACGCCCTTGTCTAAATGATGGGGAAGACTACCAACTGCTGAGAACCTTTATGGACTCGTATCAAGATGTATTCATTGCATGGGTGTATTAAGTTGATGAGGCAATTTCTTAGGCACCACAATAATAATGAGTGAGACAAATCTTGTCCTCATCAAGGTTACATTCTTGTTAGGGAGAAGAGTTCAGACAGGGACTCATATAAAATAAAACTAGGTAAAATTTGATCAGGGCCTGTGGTACTGGGAGAAATCAGGGAACAGGAAAACAGATCATGAAAATTATGAGGCAGAATAAAGACTAAGTGGGTGCAGCATGAGGCGTGGATAGGATTGCACCAGGTAGAGATGGAGTAGGGCAGACCCATTTCAAGGTGATATGATGAAGAAAATGGGGAAGCATATGTAGCTGTGTTTGATGCAAGTGGGTTGGAGTCAAGGTGGGTATGTACTGGAAAGAGCATAGAGACATGGCCAGAAAGCCTTCAACCTCACTGCGGTTCCTGAAAGTTTAGCTGAGGTTCTGACACTCCAGAAATTGATGAGAAACTAGTGAAGAGTGTTTTATTTTGTGCAGAGAAATAGTAGCACTAGAGGTGATATGTAGGCATGGTGAGGTTTAAAGACAGGAGAAAGAGCCAGCTGGTAGGGGAGGAGGCAGTTAGTTTTGGAGAGACCAACACACCACTCAAACATTGTCCATCAGACAGCTTGTGAGGAAAAGTCACAGAGACCAGCCACAGGAGACTGTTTCAATACAAAAACCGCCTGCATGGTGGAGAACCACAGCCTTGAAATTCTGTATGGGTGCATTTGAATTCCAGCAACCTGCCTAATTTGCCAAGGGACTTCAAAGCTTGTTTTAGTCTCTTTATCTGTGAAATGGGAACTATTTCTATATCAAACGGTTGTGGATATTCACAAAGAGAAACTTCTTAGCACGGGAACTTCACACAGCCAAGGAGTGAGCATGGGACACTGAGAGAAGGAACTGGAGAGTTGGCAGTTCAGAACGAAATTTGGGCGCTCAGGAAGCCCAAAACCCTGGCTTCAGCTGAGTCTGTTGAACGCCTTCTGGAGAGAATGGGTGAGCTGGGGCAAGGCAGCCTTGCCCTAGCTCCCATCCCAGGTTCTGCCCAGGTTTCATCCAGACAAGTGTCCCAACAATTCCGAGCTCCTGGAATCCCAGTGCCTCCACTGTGAGGAGCCAAATGCGCAGGTGCCCCGCTGTGCCCCTCCCCCCAATTCCCTTCAGCACTCTAGCTCCACAGCTATGATTGACCAGAGGACCTCTGTGTCTTGGCCAATAAACTCCACTGTGTGCACAGCCTTTACTGGGTAGAAGAATACAAAAACTGTGAGAGGGGCCCTGGTGGCCCAAGGTGGCAGCCGAGGCTGAGGAGCCAGGTCTAGGCCGGACGACCAGGTACCTGGGGAGTGGTGGCAACACTGAGGGGTCAGTACAGTGGGCACGGCTTGTAGGGCCAGGAAGACCTTGCCCTCTCCCGGAGCTCCGGACCCTCCTCAGAGGCCACAGCACCTGGGGAGGAGGCGGGGTCCTGGCCTGGGCGGTGGACAGGGATTCTCGGCCCCTCCAAACCCACCCGCGTGGGCTAGTGGCGGTGGGACTTAGGGGTCAGTAATGTTGGGCACCGCTTGCAGGTTCGGGAAGACCATGTCCTCTGACCCCGTCCTGGCGCCTCCTCGGAGGACACCACGCTGTGGGGAGGGGAAAGGGGCATGGAGGATGTGGCGGGGTCCTGGCGCAGGGTCCTGGCAGGCAGGGCGCGCCACCTGATCCAAACCCGCCAGCGGGCTGGCCTGTCCCATGGCCCTGTGCTGCAGGGGGTTGGCGCTTCCCCTCTCCCAAGACCTCTCCCCAACGACGGGGCGCTTGTGGGCGTGGGCGCTTTGTCAGGGATGCAGATTATATCTGAATCAAGACTTATATTTGCAGAAGAGTTTTAATTTTGGAGAAGGATCAAAGTGTGTTTCCGTGAGGCTGAAATTCTGGGAGGATGGTCTACACGGTCCCCACCTTTTTCCTTCCCCCAGAGAAGCCCAGGCACCTCCCAGGAGTCTCGGGGCTGGGGGCCTTGGGAGTCCAGAACATGCGGCTGCATTGCAGCACGTTCATGGGGAGTCAGACACGTGCCCACCGCCCAGCCCCGCTCTGATTGTCCTGTGTCCCTCCACTGGAAAAGGGTCTGGGTAAATTAAATATAATCTCAAAGAAACAGGACGGAAGGGGTCCTTGTTTTGCTGCATATATCAGTTTGCTGTAGGATGCAGGATATTTTTTAAGCGCTTAGAGCCGCTCTGCAGTCGTCGGTGTCTCCCATCTCCCTCTTGCCCTTGTGCCAACCGGCTGCATAAGCAGCATCCATAGGATCCACAGGTGATTAACAATGCAGTGCGTCAGGACGGTCAGGATGAAACGTTGCCACCTGTTTTTAACTTTAAATTGTTACTGTTGTTTTCCAGAAATTTTAGTGTTTTTATTAAAGGGATACTCTTTGGGAAGCCGCCTTATACATTTTAAAAAAGGGCCCACAGCAGATATGTTCTAAATTTAACTATTGTTATGTATGCCTTTAATGACGTTTCATTATGGTTAATTTAATTCCTAAGTATCTCAGTAGGTGTGAAGATATACTTTGTTTTCATGTAGTAGTAAAGGTCAAGGGAAAATAGGAATTCAAAAATAAGTGCTATTGGATAATTTCTATAGTGCTACTTGGATAATTTCTAAACTTTTGCGTTACACTCCTAGAGTGTTTCCGGGTGATTTTATGTTGCTGATAAGGACGATTGGAGCCAGGGAATGCAAAAATGTCATTTTACATTTTAAAAAACATGTAATTTTCTATTTAAAAAATGACTTCCAAAAATGGCAGAGTAATTTATCGGATAAATATCAGGAAGAACATTGGAGACAAAAAAATATTCAATTTCAGCCTTAATATTTTCCAACTTAATGTTTTTCCACCTCTTGTTTCCTCATTGAAAATTAACTTTTATAGATTAGTATGAAAGAACTAGGGTTTAGGGGTTTTCCCTATACATTTTCTTAATTTGAAGTTGAGAATATTTTAAGATTGTTAAATAAAAAAAATCTACTTTGAAGAGTGGGAATGTGGGATTTTTTATCCTTTCTTTTTTCTTTTTTTATTTAAAAATGTTTTAATCTTGATCCTTTCAACTACTTTGCTGCTACCAAATGTGTGGCTGAATTCTTGATTTCTTCATAAGGTTATCATTGTCTAAAGAATTACTTAATAAGAACAAATTTAGTAAGTTATAGATAATAAGCAAAACCTGATAATTTTATTTATCTAACTCAATGTCTTCTGTATAATATTTTAAAATAATTTTGTTGTTCAATAAGCAGTACTTAAAATTTTGATTTAACAATAGAAGTCTATGCTTTAATAAGCTTCCCTCTATTAACTCTAAAGAGAATTTTCATGAAGAATATTATAAAATCTTTTACTTCATTTATTAGGTCTGAATTTTAACCTTGGTTATTCCATTGAGCAGCTGTCTCTCCTTGGACTGATTACCTACCTTCTCTCAATCTATTTAATTGTGTGAAATGCAGAATAAACTACCTCAAAATTGTCCTGTGAGGTGCATGAAATGAAGAATGTAAAATGATTTTGAAATATAAAGGCTTTATGAGCTTTATATTTCTATATTTCTCTTTATGAGCTTTATATTTCTATTTCTAAGGTTCTGTAGGAAAAAATCTCATAGATTATATTTGCATCAAGAGTGAAACACTTTAAAATATAACTTTAGTTTAAAAAAACTCAACATATACCATATAACAAATATAACACATTATCCCTTTCCTATAATATACTGAAATTAAACAGTGTGTGGCATTCTTAGACATGGAAAGGGCTAAATGTTTTGGTTTACAGATTATTTTTGTTCATATGTGTTTGAATCAGTGTACATGCATTTAAAAATTATTTTTAGTTGTTGCCAGACACAATACCTTTATTTATTTTTCTGTGTTGCTGATTATGGAACCTAATGCCTCACCTGTGCTAGGTAAGCTCTCTGAGCTATGACCACAGCCCTCTTATTCATATTTTAAGATTCAGTTTTCCCCTAAATCCAGAGTTGCTTGGAATTATAATGAAAAGTGATTATATAGAATCACATATGCCAGTTTATTCCGAATAGACTTAGATAATGATATTTCTGTTTTCTTAATTTCTGAATCTATAATATGATAGCATCTTACACTAAGGTTTACCATATGTTTATAACTTTAGCATACTCAGTATTTGTGTTGGCTTCACAATTTCATAGACTCTTATTTTGAGAAAAGAGCTATGGACTTAAGGAGTATTGAGGAATTAAAAAGTCAGCTCATCTTTGTGTTCCTAGAAGCATCATATATCATTTTATCCTAGAATGACATCTAACAGTAAGTCATTGTATATGAAAAAAAATTCTGAAGTTAGTTTTTCACTAATTGTTGCATTTTATTTTGAAAGATAAGCACACTGCAACTGTAATCACTGCAAATTACTGGAAGAACTTATATCCAGAATTTATGACTTAAACAGTATACAACACTTATGTACTTTAAACTATTTTTTAAAAAAATATATCCAGAAATTTTGAAATCTTACTTCAGATTTGACATCTGGCAATATATTTTAAAATATATTCCCAAGAAACAAAATTGTAAAGTCTTTCTTTAAAATAATGAGTAGTTCTTGTAAGTAATTGGTAGAGAGCTTCCCCATATTTATGTATGTGTGTGTATGAAAACATCAGATTTTGGAGCTTGGTATTCTTAAAAGATTTGGGATATGTGTATGTCTTTAACTTGAAATATATACATACAGAAAATGTATGTTTTAATTCCAAGTTTAAAGGGTGCACTGCCACACACTGAAATCTTGTGGTATTTCATATAGTTAAACTTGTCGAGAAAATTTGAATCAAATGTTAATTAATTTATTCGTGGTTTCTTGGAATATAAATTGAACTCATAAAAATAGAACTGAACTTGTCATAGTGGTGTATGCCTGTAATCCCAGTGGCTCAGGAAGCTGAGGCAGGAGGATCACAAGCTCAAAACCAGCCTCAGGCAAAGAAAGGCATTAAGCAACTCAGTGAGGCCCTGTCTCTAAAAAAAAAAAAATACAAAACATGGATGAGGATGTGGTTCAGTGGTTGAGTGCCCCTGAATTCAATCATCAGTGAGCCCCCAAAATAGAATTATGTAATCTTTACCATGTTCTTAAATATGTTGGATTTACATTATTTTATCAGTTTAGAAAATGTTAAAATTTTGTGTTTTAAAAAATAGGTACTAAAGGAAGTCTTCTATTTGGTAATTTGTTTAATCAGTGCAAGTGAAATGAAAAAACAGTATAAAAATGAATTTAGAAAATGAGAAGATACTGAGTGTAAATCCCATAGGTGAGTAGAGATTTATGACAAGTGCAGGCCATTTGATAGTAAAAGTGTCTTTAAATACTATCGTTTTTTGCCATCAGGAAACAAGTGATGCTATTTTTATTTTTAATTTTGTTTTTATTTCTTACATACATGACAATAGTTGAATGCATTACTATTACAATTATCCATTCACAACACCATTTTTCATAACTCTTCCCTAATCATTATACAAAATACATGTATGAACACATGAATTTGGTGTCAGCATACCTTATATACAATCAGAGATACGATGCTATTTTTTAAATCAAGTTTTTTATTCTTATTTTCCTAGAAATTTATTCTGCCCTCATTTTTTTTCTTCTGCCTGTCCTTACACATTGCATATATTCTTACTTGCCATTATTTATAATGAAGTTCATAGTACAGAATGGAGAAGAATAGTGAACCTACTTACTAATATTTCACATTGACTTGTTAGTGATCTCTTCAACATAGGCTATAATTGGCATCTTTGATATATTTCCTAACTATTTCTTATAAATTACATATGGTATTTTCCCATGGTACTTCAAGCACATAAACAACATAAAAACAAACATGGTTTTGTGGAATAGATGACCCTGTTCTAAAGAAAATGTGTTCATTTTGTAACTTTCAGAACATTCTTCCAAAAAGAGTTAAATTAGGGTTGTGCAATATGTTAATAGTGATATTGGTGTATTATAGATAATTGCTTGTTAATAATTTTATTAAAATGAAAACCTTGTGTTTTCTGTACTTGTAGATTATTTAACAGTTAAATACTAATTTCATTTCATTTCTCCAGTGACTTTTATTCACTATTGTATACGACTTTAGTTTTCTTTATCTAAACCTTTTGATTTAAAGTAGGCTAGAAAATTATATTTGAAAATTTGCTCCAGGGCTGGGGATGTGGATAAAGCGGTAGCGCAATCACCTGGCATGCCTGCGGCCCGGGTTGGATCCTCAGCACCACATACAAACAACGATGTTGTGTCTGCCAAAAACTGAAAAATAAATATTAAAATTCTCTCTTCTCTCTCTCTCTCTCTCTCTCTCTCTCTCTCTCTCTCTCTCTCTCAAGAAAAGAAATAAAAAAGAAAATTTGCTCCAAAAATTAGTGATTATTATGTGCTGCTATATACAATGACTAAGTGAGTACTGGGAAAGGTGGTAGAGAATGAAGGCTGAGGCAGGAGGTTCACAACTTTAAGACCATCCTCAGGAATTTAGTGAGGCCCTGTCTCAAAATTAAAATTTACAATTGCTGGTGATATGGCTCAGTGGATAAGTATTCCTGGGTTCAACCCAAAGTACCAAAACAAAAGTTTTTCATGTATAGGTAACTGTTTCTTTTCTGCACTGTCCCTTACAATATCCACTAGGCATTTGTGGCTATTCTGAATTTAGATGCAGGTGAAATCTCAAATTTCATATTGATTGCATGTTCAAATAATATTATTGTTACATTGGGTAAAATATTTTAAAATTAATTTTATCCATTTTAATTATTTTAATGTGGCTACTAGAAAATTTTAAATGATGTGGCCTAGATGTCACTTCTATGAGAAAGCATACCTTTAAGCTGTATAAGTTTGTATTCTTACTACAAGAAGACATCATTAAAACTCATCCTCCCAGTACTTCCTTGAAATAAGGGATTTATTTTTTTTAAAGAGAGGGGAGAGAGTGAGAGAGGGGAGAGAGAGAGAGAGAGAGAGAGAGAGAGAGAGAGAGAGAGAATTTTTTTAATATTTATTTTTTAGTTCTCGGTGGACACAACATCTTTGTTGGTATGTGGTGCTGAGGATCGAACCCGGGCTGCACGCATGCCAGGCAAGCGCGCTACCGCTTGAGCCACATCCCCAGCCCCGAAATAAGGGATTTAGTCTTTAATATTTGGATAGCCAAGAGGCAAACTTTGCAGTAAATTCTTCCTAGAGCATATAGTTCAAGTCAGAGACAATAGTATTTTAATCCAACTTCTATCTTTACCAGTTTTTTTTTTTTACTATGAGGAAGTAGGTTATTTATGTAACCTTCAGTTTCCTTATGTATAAAATGGGAGTATACAGTTTTATAAATTTATTTTTAGAATTATCGATATATTGTATGTCAAGCATAAAACCTTTTAAGGTATGTAAAATACTCCTAATATTGTTACTCTAAGGTTGCCACTCATTGGAACTCCAGAATTGGAAATGTGATTTCTGATACTTTGATCATATAAGTGGAAGTGGTTAATACTGAAATGTCAGAGAATTCAGAGAAGGAATTAATTCACAGTAGAATACAATTCTGAAGATACCACCTTCTCTGTTTTCAATTTTTTTTTCCTTTTTAATTTTATTCAGTCAGATTAACAATTACTTGACTTGCCCCAAATTTAGGTAAGTCTGTATAGCAAGATATCAAAAAAAGAATTGATTTAGGCATGGATGAAAAATTATAAGATTATTAGAGAAAACAATGCTGCAGACACAGGAACACATATTGAAGAGGGTGCTAAAATATTTGGAGAAAAGAAATTCAAGTATGGAAATACATATGTATAAATTAGATACTTTAATATTTCAATAGAGTTTTAACACCTTTTATTATACTTGTAAGCCCTTTATCTTGTGGACCCTCTATAGTTTAATGGTAACAGAATGAAAGCAATATATTTCAATTATATTTTAATGATTTTCTTAATCACCCATTCTTATTTGAAAACTCAATCTAATATGTCTATCTCTGGTTTTTCCTCCTTTCCCTTATCTTCTGTTCATCTTTCTCTACCTTTATTCCTTTGTTTATCCTGTCTCTTTAGCTTTCAACACTGCTGAATTCTAGTTTTATATTTTCTGTAGTTTTATGAAATTTAAAATGTGGGTTTGATTCCTGGTCACAATTCTTTCTAGATAGGGCAAAATTTCAGTAAAATAATTTCTTTCTGTAAAGTGAGTTTAAACTTCCATAACTTCTTTATAGAGATTTGTGTGGCTTATAGACCATATATAGAAGTGAATGGCATGCAACCTGGTATACAGTGTGTACTAGGTAGTATAGAACCTGATATCTAGTAGGTTAACAATAGTAACTGTAATGACAAAAGAAGTAATTATAGAAGTGCTACTAAATATGGTAAGCTACTCTTGCTAGTTTTGTTATAATGATGTCTCATACATGTCCTTGTAACACCAGCTTCCCATGTCAAAAACTTGTAAAGCATTATTTTACTATTCCAATATGCTAAATCTGTTCCATGTGAAATGATATTTTTAACAGTGAACCATTATTATTAACTCCAGTTACTACACTTAACCTTTTCCAATTAGCTTGTCACTGAATTACTGCAACATTTTCTTAGCTGTCACCCACATTACATTTTATGTTTTTATCTCATACATTTTATATTCCTCCCTGCAACTTATTCCCTGAACACCTACCTATCATACCAAATAGAAGGTTTAACGATTTGGATATGTTTTTAGTCAGCAGTGATACTGTAAGGTAAGCAGGGATAAGATCATGGATTACTTTAATTTACATGGTAAAACCTTTGCATTTTAAGATAATGGGAAAAGCTTTCAAAGGGTTTTCTGTGTTGGCATATTTTGGACAATGAGTCTCTTTTCTGTTTGGAGGATATTTAAAAGATTAAAGACAGTAATACTACTTGTGAGAATAATGGGAAAATTTGATTTCAATTAATGTTTTTATTTTTTAATTTTTTGTTTATTTGGACACAGTACATTTATTTTATTTTCATGTGGTTCTGAGAATCAAACCCAGTGCTCCACATGTGCTAGGCGGGCACTCTACCACTGAGCTATATCCCCAGCCCTGTTTTGTATTTTATTTATAGACATAGTTTCACGGAATTGCTTAGAACCTTTCCCTTGCTGATGCTGGCTTTGAACTCATGATCCTCCTTTCTCAGCATCCCAAGACACTGGAATTACAGGCATATGCCACCATGCCTGGCATGCTTTTTTTTATTACAATGATGTTTGTTATTAACTTTTATACTTTATGTCATGAATTTTAAGTGTTAATCTTTTTAGAGCTTCATATAAAATTTTTTGTTTCTACAACTTAAAATATATTAAAGCCCATGCACATAGATCTGATGCATGGTAGTTTTAAGTAGGCATATTTAAAAACATTTAAGACCTGGAAATAGTGGTGCACATCTGTAATCCCAGCTACTATGGGAGGCCAAGGTAAGAGGATTGTAATTTCAGGACCAGCCTGGGCAACTGAATGGGACCCACTCTCAAAATGAAATAAAATAAAATGGATGGTGGATGTAGCTCAATGGCAGAGTGCTTGCCTCACATACATGTGGTTCTGGGTTCAGTCCCTACTACTGAATAAGAAAAAAAAAAACTTTTTGTGCTCTGACTTGAGATAACCATTGATGAATAAAACCAGCATAGTGATAAAATAGCTTTTCTAATTTAAAAAGTTTTCAGAGCAAAGATTAAATGTCTCTATGTGATCTCCATGAACGTTTGAGTTGCCAGAATGAAGGATGATTTGCCAGGTGTTGGTACACAGTAATCACAGTCATAGCCATTTGGAAAAGCAAGGCTGCTTCAAAAAGAAATAACAAACTGATTTCCAAGATGTGTTAGATGAATGGTATATGACTCTTAGTGTAGCTGTGACTATAGAGTTGTTACAAAAAGTCTTCATGGAGGGAGTCGGATTGAGGTATATCCTAAAAGACTTGGATAACTGAAAGAGCAAGGATGATATTAATATGGGAACCATAAAGAACTCCAAATTTGTTGTTCTCTTTTATGTTATATTGTCATTAGGCTGGAAAGTTTCTTGAGTCTGGAAAGTACAATAGCATGTGTCAAAGTTGGGGAGATTATTAGAGTTTTTAGATGATGGACTTGAAGTAAGCCTTATCTTGAAGGCAGTGGACCATCAACAGTTGAGCTCATTAATCACATCTGATCATCTGTTGGCCAAATGTGTTTCACTCTCTTTTGAGTTACTTATATTTCCTAACCCTAACAGGGTAACTGTACTTCAACATGTTTGGCAAGTCATTTAAACACTCTGAAACTTAGTTTAGTTATTTGTATGAATGGTAAAATAATTACCTGCCAGTCTTGAGGGTAAACTCGACACAGTATAGAGTACAATGCTTGATAAATAATAGACTTTCTGGAAACATAATTTATCTCCTTTTTTCCAAGATTCTTCATTTTAATATTTCTAATTGCTTAATTATTTTTGCTCCCAAATGTATAATGATTTTATGATGTTGATATTAACATAGATGTTGTGGTCTAAATGTGAGATAACATATTTTAAGGAAAGCTTGTTCATTAAAATCAGTGTTTTAGTTTATCTTTCTTTATAATGGGAAATGTAATCTGATTCAGTTGTCAATTATTAGATTGAGACGTTTCCAGTTTGTAACTGCTATATTAACAGTTAGAAATGGTAATTTCATGAGAGTCACCCTAATTAAACTTGGGACATCACCTGGTAGACCAGTGGATACTTAAATACTTAGTTTTCATAATTTCCTTTTTTCTCTTAAAGGTCTTGATAAATTCAGTGCCTTTCTACAGCGAGAGCAGCCACCCCAGCCTCTGTCCTCTACCAGCTGCTCTGAGACTCTGGACTGGTGACTTCACCTCTCTGGGCCAGGGTGAGGGTGAAGTGCACAGCTCTTAGGGCGGTGCTGGCCCCAGGAAGCACTTCGTACAGGTCGATGATGACTGCCGTTCCCAGGGGCTCCGAGGTTAGCAATGATAGAGGGGAGTGACCAGGGGCAAGTGGCAGTGGTCCCAGGGCTGGGGGCTGTCAGTGCCAAGCCAGGAGGAAGGAGGGAGAGAGGGCTCTCTGAGCAGCACCACAGGCTGGACCCTGGAGTGACCAGCCCCCTCTGAATTTCAGTTAAAATTTCATAAAGCATAAAAATTCCCCCCTTGTTCACGTCTCAGTGATGGTCCAGAGGCACAGAGGGAGGTGCACCATCCCCACCACCCATCCCCAAGACCTTTCACCTTCCCAAACTGAAACTCTGTCCCTGTTCATCATGAACTGCTGGACCTCCTCCTCCTCCTCCTCCTCCTCCTCCTCCTCCTCCTCCTCCTCCTCCCGTGCCAGGGTTTGAACCCAGGGGTGCTTTACCGCTGACACATCCCCCGCCTCCCCTTTTCTGTTCTTTTATTTTGAGACAGCCTCTTGCTAAGTTGCTGAGGCTGGCTTTGATCCTCCTGCCTCAGGCTCCTGCACTGCTGGGATTAGAGGTGTGTGCCGCCATGCTGTCTGCAAGACTAGGACTATTGCAGGGACCTCGTGAGTGGAGTCCTATAGAACTTGTCTGTGCGTCCACTTTGGGCTACTGTGATTAGGCTTCTGTGAACACGGGAGACCCTGCTTCACTTCTTTTAGGTGAACCTCCAAAGCGCAATTGCTGGTCCACAGTCTCCCCACTTTCCACAGATGCAGACCTCGTGGCTGTCCGGGAGGGCTCTGAGGCCTGCCTGGGAGCCCTGCCTCACCAGTGAGGAGCAGCCACCTCTGACCCAAGCCTGCTGGTTGCTGGACCCAGGCCTTCCCCTGCCCCAGCTTCTCTGTGCCCATTCATTCTAGGTCTTCCAGAAAGTTCTCTGTAATAGGTGAGCCTTGACAGAGACACCAGGGGAGTGTCATCGCCATTCTGCACTGTTCTGATTCATACTTCTGTCACCAAATACGTGGACTTTCCCCCCTACACCAGCCAGTTCTCCACCTCTTGGGACCCCAGCCGGGTGTCCCACAGTCCCCTTAATTCTGACACCAACTCCCTGGAGTCATTGCAGACCTCCCATCGAGGGCTCTGTTCTGTGACAAGAGGAACCCTCACTTTAGACCCAGTTGCAAATCCAAGGTTGTCACTGGGCTGAAAGTCGAGGGGTCCCACAGCCCCCTCCTCAGGTTCCACAGGTTGCTGGATGGGCCACAGGACGCAGGGAAGAGCTGTGCCAGCTGCCACCGCCGGGTTACAAAGAACCCACTGAGGAACCTCCGAGGCACAGAGGCGCCCAGCTCCCTCGCCCTCTTCTGCACCTGGTGTGTCCATAGCCTGTGGCTCTGAGCCTGTCCTGTAGGGTTCCCTGGGCTCCACGACAAGAGCAAGACCTGGAGAATCCAGGGCCTCGATGAGCAGCCCCGTCTCCAGCCCCTACCCCTCGCTGGAGCCACAGAATTGGTCACTTCCGGCTGGAACATTTAACACCTTCCAGGTCTACTCCTGAGCAGCCTCCTGCTGATCCGAGGGGCATGTGACCATGTTGTGGGAAGGAGCCAGAAAGCAAGGCTGCAGTTAAAGCAGCTGTCTCTGGGCTTTTTGTGACAGTGCCACGCCTGCCCACTGGGGTCCTGCCCAAGCACCGTAGATCAGCTTCTGCTTCATCTGAAGGCCACCAGTGCCCTTCCCAGGCTCTTCTTCTGCCAAGTCCACCCCAAGGAGATTTTGCTCTTTGCACGACAGCCTGGCCAGAGGAGGAAGCTGTTGAAATGTGATCCGCAGGTTGTGGGCCGCAGCCAGGAGGCGTGGGCAGGGGCGCAGGGGCTGAGACTGAAGGCCGCTGCAGAAGGAGTGATGCGGCTGTGTGTTGGGGAGTGCTAAAGGAACTTCCACACCCGAAGGCCAGGTAGCCTAATGGTCGAGGGCACAGTCTTCCCCTGCCTCTGCCCCAAGCCTGGATGTGGCTCCTAACACCTCGATTCCCAGCTTCGGGTCCCTGCACATTGGCCTGTCTAGATTCCAATGAGCATGTCTGAGATGTGGCCGTGACAGTGCACAAAGGATCTGGGAAGTCCGAGAGGATTCTGCACAATGCCTGGCACAGTGTCACACACAGGAGCCACTCAGCTCACCCCGGTCATTCCCCCAACAAGGTGCGGCAACCCTGCAGCCACGGCCCTGGGTTCCATTTCCTCCATGCCACCTGCTCAGCCCTCTGCCGGAGACCCCTCCTCTACTCCCACCTGCCGCCCTTGCAGACCCTCTCCACAGGCCCCCTGCGGGCTCTGGAGGCTTCGGCCTCCAGGCGGCCCGCGGTCAGGATCTTGGCTTCTCTTGATTGCTTTAAAGTGTTTTGCTGCTGGGAAGCCTCAAGCGGCTCCTCAGAGGGACATAAATAAAGGCAATAACTTGGCCATCGGGAGGCCCACGTGGCGCTTCCATCCGGGACCTGGCATTCTGCGAGGCAGCCCTTGAGACTCAAGCTCCCCACTGTGGTCAGGCGCCTCTTCCCTCTGGGAATGTGCCCAGCCTGGTGCCAGGGAAGGAGTGGGCGGGCCAGCCCTGGGAGGGACACAGAAACAGTGGGAGGCAAGGGAGACGTGACGTGGACAAGAACTTGCTTCATACCCTCCCTCCTCCCCCACTGCTGCACATCAGCCCCAGGATGGAATGTCCAAGTTAGGTTCCGCAGCTGAGGGAGAGCACCGACCTTAGCTCCAGTCCTGGGTCTGCCCGCTGCCTGGGCCTTGGACAGCTGCCCTGACCTCTGAGCCTCAGTATGCCATGTGCCAAGCAGAGACGGCGCTGTCCCTGATCTGAGGAGCTAGATTCAGCCTACAATCCCTGACACAGGGTCTTGGGCACGCAGCCCTCAGCTTCATCCTGTCTGGATTGTTCTGCACAGAGGTGCAGCCCTGTGCCCCGGAGGCCCTCCTTCCTGCACCCTAACACAGAGGGACCCCTGGCCGCCTTAGGACAGAGATGGGAGGGAACCCTTGACCTGCCTGCAAAGCTCCGGAGCATTTAATTTCCTGACAGGAGGGAGACCTAGAGCTCCGCAGAGGCAGGGATGCGGAGGTGGGCCGCCGGGCAGCCGGGCAGCTGCAGTGGGGTGTGCCTGGGACCTGGCATCAAGCTGAGGTTCATTAGACCCTGAGTGCCCAGGCCACTTCTTCTACACTGTTCACCCAGTCCTGGGCCTCTGTCTTCCCTTCTTTAAAAGGCCTTCAGGTGGGGGTGGGGCTGGGGCTGGGGCTCAGTGGTGGAGCCCTTGCCTGCATGTGTGAGGCCCTGGGTTCGATTCTTGGCATTGCATATAAATAAATCAAATAGGGGCTGGAGTTGTGGCTCAGGGGTAGAGCGCTCGTCTAGCACGTGTGAGGCCCTGGGTTCGATCCTCAACACCACATAAAAATATAATAAAGGTATTTGTCCAACTACCACTAAAAAATAAAAAAAAATATTAAAAAGAATAAATAAATCAAATAAAGGTCCATTGACAACTATATAAAATAAAGGTAAAAAATACATTAGAAAAAAGGCCTACAGGGGCTGGGGATGTGGCTCAAGCGGTAGCGCGCTCGACTGGCATGCGTGCGGACCAGGTTCGATCCTCAGCACCACATACCAACAAAGATGTTGTGTCCGCCGAGAACTAAAAAAAATAAATATTAAAAATTCTCTCTCTAAAAAAAAAAAAGAAAGAAAAAAGGCCTACAGGTACACTTTCATTACTATTTAATAACAAATTTTTTTAAAAAAAAACAGACAATGCAAGTTGGGCCTGGTGGTGTATACCAGTAATTACCAGTGACTCATGAGTCTGAGGCAAGTGGATTGAGAGTTTAGTGCCAGCATCTTAATGAGACCCTGGCTCAAAAAAATAGAATTTAAAAAAGGGGTGGGGTGCAGCTAGATGGTGAAGCGCCCCTGGGTTCAGTCCCCAGTAATATAAAACAAAACAGAACACACGCCCATGTAAAACAGTTGAAACCGCACAGACATTCACCAAGGTCCCTCAGTTGTGACCCTGTGGCTCCAAGGCACTCCAGGACACAGGTGGAATTTGGGGGCTTCGGGACAGAAGGCAGTGCAGGCAACAGTGAGGAGCAGCGAGGGAGGTGCAGGGAGCCATCCTGACCTCGTCCCTCATGTCCCAGACTCAGGCCGGGCTGGGGCTTGTTTCCCCTGTGCATGGGTTTGCTCAAGCAGTTGTGTGCTGTCCAGGCACAGAGCAGGGAGGAGCAGGACTTGGGGGGCAGCCCTGCAGTGCCCAGAACAGGTCAAGTGCCTCTCCCTCCCTAGGTAGTGCTGAGACAAAGGGGGCTCTCTGACCCTCCTTCCTCCTGCTTCTCCATGGAGTCAAGGACCCGGGAGGCTATCAGAGGATCTGAGTCGCAAGAGCCTGGGACACAGGCCAGAGCCAGTCTGTCCGGGCCACCTTCCCCGAGGCCGTGAGGATGCTCGGCTCCCTTCCAGCAGCACATCTAATGGGGTTTTACACAGGCCTCTGGCGCTGGACTCCATGTCCCAACCCCCTCCCCTCCCCATGTCCGCCCCAAGGTCTTGCCCCCCAGAGCCTGCACCCCCTTTCCTCCCACCCCCATCAGCTGTCCCATTCCACTGGCCAGGACAGGCAGGCATGGAGGAGTTGGGGCACCTTGCGTGCCTGTGCTTCTCCACGACCATCTGAGGCACAGCTCCCCACTTGTCCCGTCTCAGGAAAAAGAAGGGACACCTGAGACAAGGTGTCCCATTGCCTCCATGAGCATTGACCCGAAGGGAGCCTCCTCCCTGATGCTTGCCCCTGGTGTGGGTGAGAAGGAGGGTCTCCAGGATGGCCTGCATGGTGGCACCAACACTGGAAACTGTAGAGACCGGGGACTTACCCTGGATAACGTGTGTCACATAAGGAGTGGCACCCGATGAAAATATCTGTCTGCCTGTCCATTTCCTGACCACTGCCACCTCCCAGTGTGCAGGACAGAGGAACAGGACACGCAGGCACAGTATCTATGATCTCTCTCTCTCTCTCTCTCTCTCTCTCTCTCTCTCTCTCTCTCAGATTGAATAAAGGGGCACTTAACCACTGGGCCACATCCCCAGCTCTTTTTACATTTTATTTAGAGACAGGGTCTGGCTGAATAGCTTAGGGCCTTCCTAAATTGCTGAGGCTGGCCTGGAACCCGCGATCCTCTTGCCTCCGCTTCCTAAGCTGCTGGGGTCACAGATGTGGGGCACAAAGCAGGCGCTTGTGTTTCTGCTATGTATCAGACCTCCACTGTGAGCAGAGGGAGGGCAGGTGTCTGGGGGCTGCAGTGGGCAGGGGAGAGAGCTGGGTGGGAGGCAGAGCCAGTGGGAGTTTACAGCGTGGGCCCACTACAGACATGCCTGGCTCTTCCATGAACTCTAAAACCTCTGGGAAGCAGGGGCTGTTGGGGTCTCCATTTGCAGTCAAGAGCACTGAGCCTGAGAATAGCTAAGGAACTGGCCCTGGGTCCCAGAGCTCTTCCAAAGGGCCCAGGACCCATACTTGGTCTGCCTGCGCCCCCCCGGGCCTGCCCTCCAGGTGACCAGTTGTGCAGGGGGAGCAGAAGGTGTCCCAAGCTTGTCCCTCAGTGGTCATCACCCTTGTGCATTTGCTCGCCACCTGCTGCCCTGCTCTTGGCTCAGTGGGCAGTGAATGCTCTTGTTGGGGTTCTGACAGGTTGGGCACCTTGCGTGCCCGTGCTTCTCCAGGACCATCTGAGGCACAGCTCCTCACTAGTCCCATCTCAGGAAAAAGAAGGGACACCTGAGACAAGGTGAGCCACTGGCGGAGTTGGGGCACCTTGCCCGACACACGTTATCCAGGGTAAGTCCCACCATGCAGGCAAGGGGTCACACCCTGGAGACCCTCCTTGTCACTCACACCAGGGGCAAGCGTTGTTTTTCAAGACCATGTCAGCAGAGGCCTGCCAGGGAAACAGACCCCTGTCCTGTCCAGGGATGGCTCAGGGCTCGCAGGTTGAAAGGGGCCGTGTTTGCATGATTCCCACGCGGCCTGCACCCATCTCTCCGGAAGAGGGAGGCTGGAAAGCATTGGCAGGGGTGCCGACCACTTGGTTTTTAAAACGAGGCCAAAGCTTTTTACTCACTCCCATAGGCAGAGTGACCCGCTGTGGAGGTTTGGCTGAAACGAGGTAGTGACATCAGTGCTGCTCCCCACCCCTCCTGCCTGGAATCCCCCTGCCACCCCGCAGGCCCTTGGTCTCTGATTTCAGGTTCGCCCCTGCTCTGTTCCACGTCTCCTGCAAGCAGACAAGCGTGAAGCCTGCCCTGGGAGGCGGCATGAATAATAGAACTGAAATCATCCCTGGTTAAAAATAGATATTCTTCTTAATAAATATTTTACATACTGTCTTTAGGACACACAGTTTCCCTGACTGAAGAGTTAAAGCAAACCCTGTTATTGAACCCAGTGGAAGCAGGAAAGGCTTAGCCCAGCTCTGCCAAGAGTGTTCCTGTGGCCGCAGCTTGGCTCAAGTCCGCCCACGCCGCAGCCACCACTGATACAGGCGGCAGCCACCCTGGAACCGCAGAACCTGCAGCCGGGAGCGGCTTGGAAATTCTCGGGCGTTTTCGTCACCTGTGAATTTTATGCAGGCAGATGGATTATAAAATGCCCTTGGTTAGTGAGGCTTGGAGTCCAGACAAGTCCAAAGCAGGCGCTTGGGTTTCTGCTATGTATCAGGCCTCGGCTGTGAGCAGAGCAGGTGTCTGGGGGCTGCGGTGGGCGGGGAGAACGCTGGGTGGGAGGCAGAGGCAGTGGGAGTCCACAGCACTGGCCCATTTCAGAAAACTTTGCAAACACAGAACAATCTTGAAGGTCTGCACTAATTAGGACATGGCATGATCTAGAAATGTCAAACGGATTTGAATTGTCTGCAGATGTATCTTGATGCTCTGACCCCACCTCCTCCGCCAGGGGCCTCCCCTGGAGGGCAGGGGCAGGCAGGAAGTGCTGGGGGCTTCCCAGCAAGCAGACCCCTTGCAGGTGACTTCCTTCTGCAGCTGGAGAGGCTGGAAACTGGGTATTGGGGGTACAGGGTGCTGGGCCAGGACCGAGGGCCACACGAGGCTCCAGGGCCCACGTCTCAGGTGGGCGCCTCTGTCTGGAGCCACAACCCCACTGTTGAGTCAGCTTTTCAGTGCTGTGACTAAAAGGACCCGATCAGAACAACTGTAGAGGAGGAAAGTTTATTTCAGGGCTCTGCTTTTGGAGATCACAGTTTGCAGAAGGCAGGCTCCATTCCTTCGGGCTCTAGATGAGGCAGGACATCAGGGTGGAAGAGTGTGGCAGAGGGAAGCAGCTCACACGATGATCAGGAAGCAGAGTCAGACTCCACTCACCAGATACAAAATATGTGCCCCAGAGGGACGCCCCGAGGAGCACTTCCTCCAGCCACACCCCAGCTGCCTCCAGCCACCACCCAGTTAATCCCATCAGGATTGATTAGCTGATTGGGTTAAGGCTATAACGCAATCATTCCTCCTCCAAACCTTCCTGCGTTGTCTCACAGGTGAGCTTTTGGGGACACCACATCTAAGCGGTAACACCTACATCCCAGCTGTCCTGCTGTGGGCCCGTGTGGCTTCCTTGGACTGAGCACAGAGGCCCCTCTGTGAGGACCTGCTCGGAGGAGAGGCCACCGTCTCCCTCTGTGCCCGGCAAACCTTGAGGATATTCAGGTTTAGAAGCCAGCACCTTGGGCGGCATGCAGGGCTGCAGGTTTGTCTCCTCTCCCTGGCCTGGCGCTGGCCTGGCAGAGGGCTGGTGGGCATGTGGACCCTTGGGTGGACCCTCGGGGGGACGCTTCAATGGGACAGGCGTGTGTGTTAGACTGCGGTGGTGGAGTCGGTCACGGAATGCAGTGGGGGCTGTCACCACTGTGGTTTCAATGATGCTCAGGTAGGTGGTGACCTGTTTGATCCTCACCTCTCCTGCCGGAGGTACCCCAGCTCCTGAATTCCTGACTCTGGAAAGACTGGGTTTAGGAGCCGGGAAGGAGAGGGACTCTCCCAGACCCATGGAAGATGGACAGTGGAGGCCACAGAGGAGGGGCCAGGCCTTGCCCACATGCGCAGAGGCTTCGAGGAGGATGGTTGCCGGGAACCGTGTGGAAGGCTAGGAGGTCTCCCGCGGCCCCTCCAACAAGCCCACGCTCCTGCGCTGGTCCCCAAGCTCAGTCTGCCCCTGGGTCCACTAGGCACCTGCTCTGGCGCACAGGCTCGGGCTTGGCGGGGAAAACAAGTCCAGGGTAAAACACAAACGTGAAAAGGGCTGGGGTCGTGGCTCAGCGGTAGAGCACTCCCCTAGCACGTGTGAGGCCTGGCTCCATCCTCAGCACCACATAAAATACATATATAAAATAGAGATATTGTGTCCATCTGCAACTAAAAATATTTTTTAAAAAATGTGGGGAAAATGAAACAAAAATGAAGGCATAAAATTACATCAACAAAGGGATATTTAAAAAATCCACGCCACCTAGCTGTACTTGTTTTAGTTTTTTTTTTTTTTTTTTTTTTTTTTTTTTTGACCAGGTAAGGGGAAATTATGAGATGTTTTCATTTCTCTGTGATTGCACAAACTCTTAAAATATTAAACTATTGCTTAATAATTGATTAAAACTAATCTCAGTGGGAGCCAATCACCCATTTGGCAGGATCTCGTTAAACTTGTAGGGGCTTTTAGCTCCCCTTGGCTCCTAACCTTTCCCTTGTCTGATTCATTCAGGGATCAGCAGATGTCCTGCCTCTGTGTGATTGGGAGGTTGTGCCGTGGCCGGCTGCACGGAACTGGATTCAGAGAGAGGAAGCGTCCAGGGACGTCGCGTCTGAAGGGTGGTGGGGAAACTGGAGGATGGCTGGTCAACTCTAAGACTCGGACGGGAATCAGAGCAGCCTGCAGCCCTCAGACCCGCTCAGCTCGTCTGGCCTGAGTCTGTCCACACGGTGACGTGTCCCCTGCCCCTCCACTTTTTCCAGGATCACTGAAGACATTAAGCCACGTGGATCAGAACACAGGCTCGGCATCAGAGGTTCAGAACTTGCCGGCTGGATACTTCTTGTACGGCTTGAGCAAAGGTTGTCCCCCTCTCTGCCTCAGTTTCCTCATTTCTACAGCGCGGATGGCACGTGTAGAAAGGCACAGGCAGGTCCGCTGCATTCCCGCACTGTTGCTGGGCAGGGCTTGACATGCATTCATTCTGCTTACTAAGGGCTCAAGGGGGTCTCTGGATTCAAAAACGACTTGGGGGCTGGGATGTAGCCCAGCCTTCATGGGGCCCTGGGTTCTATCTGAAGCACCGCTACCAAACCAGACAAAAAACCTGCTTAGGATTTTAGGGGCCTGAGAAGAGGGGGCAGTTATATGAACAACTGAGGCTTCCAGCACTAAGCACCGCCTCCAAGAACACTTGTACACCTCTGTCCTCAGCAGGACTCTTCCCAATAGCTAAAAGGTGGAAGCAACCCAAATGTCCACTGACAGATGAGTGGATAAACACAATGCCATCTTCCCAGGACTGAGGTACAGCTCAGGGGCAGAGCACTTGCCTAGCATGCAAGAAGCCTTGGGTTCTACGTCAGTACAGGGGTGGGGGGAAAGTGGTTAATCCATACAATGGAGTATTACTCAGCCTTAAAAAGGAAGAATGGTGCCTGTGATCCCAGTAACATGGGAGGCTGAGGCAGGAGGATAACAAGTTCAAGGCCAGCCTGGGCAACTCAGCAAGACTCTGTCTCAAAATAAAATAAAAAAGGCTGGGGACATAGCTTAATGATAGAGTGTGCCTGAGTTCAATCCCCAGCTCCAAAAATAAAAATAAATAAGCAAAGGGCTGGAGATGCAGCTCGGTGGCAGAGCACCTGGATTCAATCCCCAGTCCCACAGAAGGAAAAAAAAAAGAAATGTTCTGTTGACTCCCTGCAGTGGTCGATGAGGACTTTGCTCATTCAGTTTATTACTCTGTTTTTAGTTCTTCCATGGATGACCTTCTAACTGGGACCTCTGTCCTGGGTCTGGCCTCCGGGATCACCTTCTTGCTCATACCCAGGCTTTTGTCCAGTCCTGGTGAGTCTTGTGGGGCAGGGCGTGTGGGGCAGGGCTGGGCACCAGAGGCTGTGTGCTCCAGGGCAGTGGGCAGAGCCCTGGAGACCAGAATCGCAGTGGCTTTGGGGGTCCCCCATCACCCAGACCTAGATGCCTCCATTTCCAGGCAAGGAGGCGGGTCCACACCCACAAGGAAGTTAATGGCCAGCACCCAAATGTCCCAAGTCAAGAACCCAGGCCCGTCTGCAGGGCCTCAGCCGCCGCCCCAGTTCCCTCCACCCTCCGGCTGTTGCTCTGAGAGGCCTGCAGCCCTCTGTGTCTGAGACCCCGTCTGCATTTACCACACTCACGCCCCAGGGCTGCTACAAGCAGCTTTGCCACAGTCCAACAGCTCAAGCTCGCTCGCTCCCCCCCATCTCTCTCTGTCTCTCTGTGTCTGTCTGTCTGTCTGTCTGTCTCTCTCTCCCCCCACCTCTCAGAGCAAAGGTGGGAGGCCGAGGCAGGCGGGCAGGCACACAGACCTGCTTGGGAAGGGATGCAACGGCCACTCCGAGTCCAGAAGGGTTGGGGCTTTTCTCACGTGCTGCCGTTCAGTGTCAAAGCGCAGAATTTTCATGTAGGGTGGCCTTCTGTCCATCCTGTCCCTTCATTTTAGACAGAAAGCAAGAGATCTGGGAAGGACAATCCCAGCCACTCTGTGGCTCTCTGGGGTACCCTGGTGGCTTGTCAGGCAGAGTGGCTGCATTAGTCCGGGTTCTCCAGAGAAATCAAAAACAGTGCGCTGGCAACACACAGATGGGTCTTCTTAAAAAGAACCTGCGCACCTGGTCACGGAGCTGGCAAGTCTGGATCTGCAGGGCAGATCTACAGAAGTGGATGTTTCAGTCTTGAGATCGAATGCCAACTGAATTCCTTCCTCTTCTGGGAAACTCAGTCTTTGTTCTTCAGGGCTTCATCTGATTGGATGAGGCCCACCCACACAGAAAGGGATCATTTTACACAATCTACTGACTTAAGTTAAATTCATCTAAATAACACCTTCATGTAAATTTCTAGATTGCTCTTTGACCAAATAACTAGGTACCATATCATGGCCAAGTTGACACACAAAATAAACCCTAACAGTAGTGCCGTCTGCTCCTTCTGGGACATTTGGTACCCCGGCCCCTCCCTCTTCAGTACCAGCAGTGTCCCCATCATGTAACAATCAAAAACAAGCTGCCACCCCACTTCTGCATGACTTCTGGGGGTGCAGAGCTCTCCTGGGTGAAAGGCATTCATGAAGGGGCCAGAAAGCCTGGCATCCACCTAGGACCCTAGGCTCTGCCTGGCTTCTCTGCTCAGCCGAGTGTTGAACGTCTCAAGCTAAGGGGACGGCTTCCCCCCGTCCTCGAGAGAACAGTGGGTACTGGACTGGGGATGAGGCTCAGTGGCAGAGCAATTGCCTAGCATGCGGGAGGCCCTGGGTTCAATACAGAGAGAGGAGGGAGAGGGGCGTGGGGAGTCCTGAGCCCACAGTGGGGCCTCACTGGACATCTGGGTCTAACTTGCCTGATGTCCAGTCCGTGGGTCCCCAGCTCTGGCTGCCTTTGATGAACAGCCTCAATAATGGGTTTGGAAACTGGCCCAGAAATCAGAGATTTCTGTAATAATTAGAAATCATTTGGGGTCCAGCTCCTGGGAGCTGTGGGAGGCTAAAATAGAACTGTCTCATGGCGTTCCCAAAGTGCGAAACCGGGATATTAGGATTCTTAAGGCTACTGAGTCCCTGCTGATCCCCGGTGCCTGTCCTTTCTAAAGGGTGATGTATGCGACTCAGCCTCAGGGCTGGTGAAGTGGGGACCTGTTTTTTAACCCTTGATATTTACCCACTTTGGTCAGTTCACCAATCCCCAGTCTCAGGTTCGCTGAAGTAAATGCTATGCCCTTTTCATAGAGCTGTCACTGTGTCCCTACCTCCTGTCCTCCAGTGAGCCCTGCAGTGGGGCCTGCTGGCACGTGGGGCAGGGCGGTGCTTGCTGTGACAGTCACCCCCTTCCTTCCGGTCCTGAGCCCCATCCCGGGGCGGGGGTCAGCTCTGTGCTGGGTGGACATGCAGCACTCTGCCTCCAGCTGCAGGCCGCTGTGGTCGGGCTGGACGATGCCCAGCGTGGGAAGGGGGGAAGGGGACAGAGGCCTGTGAGCATGGGTTCCTGCTCCTCCTCCAGCTGGCCCCACCCTTACCACCTCCTGGCCCCCATCCAAAGGGAGAGGAGGCCCAGAAAGGAAAAGGGGGAAGGGCCCCTGGGGCTTGCTTCCCGCATCACCAAGTGACAGGCCTGAATCCCAGTGATCACCCAGTAATCTGCTGTCCAGGGCACTTCCATCAGTGGTCACCAGGTCGGATGCTTCCTATGGATGGTGTCACCTAGGACGGTGAGGTAGGAGGCCGCAGCCCACCTGCCCTCCCCCTCTCCCTGTTCCCCTCTCTCCCTGTTCCCTTCTCTCCGTCAACTAGACCCGGAGTGTGTCTTAAAAACGTGGCTTCGGTGGGTAAAGCACCACGTCAGATGTCAATCTCTCAGTTCAGACGTGTTGAAAGGCTCGGTTCAGACCAGAGTTCCACTCGGTCACTTCCGCACTGTCCTCTCTCTGTAGAGTTGTGTGGACAACAGCCCCTCAATGCTCTGACTTGGTTGTTCGATTGAATCAGGGAAGCAGGTCTTCAAGCGGATCTGTGACCCACTCATCCAGGACAAGGGTCCAGAGCTCAGGGGCAGCCCCTGACCCTGTGGCTCCGAGGAGACCTGTAGAAGAAGGCCTGCGACCATCACCTCCTGGCTACGGGGACGGCTTCTCTAACAGAGCCTCTGCTGTTCTGTTCCCACCTCTGAAGAACCCAGAAAGTGCCCTTCCTTCTAGAGGATCCGTCAAGAGATTTCGTGAATCAATGAGCTTGCCTGAAAACAGAGTGTGAGTTTGAAGGAAGACAAGGGCTCCTTTTGCTGGTATGATTCTAGGTAGGTAGTCAAAGAACTTTTATTTATATCATCTAATTTTATTCTCACAACAGTCTTATGGGATTAGTAGAAAAAGAACTACCCCTACTCCATTTAACAAAATAAGTTACAAAACTAGTGAGTGGTGGGACCCTGACATGGATTTCTGCTTCTTGGCCATGGATTCATCTACTCATTATTTTATGCATCTGTTCATCCATCCATCCACCAATCCATCCATTGACCCATCCATCTACTCATCACCCCTCTGCCCCATTCAACCATCCACATTTCTATTCATCCACCCATCCACACATTCACCCCTGTACTGACTCACTCATTCACTCATTCATCTATCCACCCATTCATTCACCTACCCAACCATTCATTCACCTACCCACCCATTCATTCACCTACCCAACCATTCATCCACCTACCCAACCATCCATTCCCTACCTGTCCATCCATCCTTCATCCCTCCATCCCCACCCACCCATTCTACATGCATCTGCCAGACCCATGACTAAGCACTGGAGGACAGAGGGGACCTTGATTTTCAAAGAAATCCCAGCCCAGGGGGTTGTGTGGCCCCTGTATGACCCGGGGGCAGCTTATTTTCTCCTCAGAAATTCACCCTCAGCCTCTTCTCCCAATAGTAGCTGGGGGACGGGCAAAGGCCAGGGCACCTGTAACAAACACCTGTGGCTGGTTGGGGGCGTTGGTGTGACTGCAGGTAACGAGGCTCTGGGAAAGCTCCCACCCCAGGAGCCCCAGGAGCCCGGGGCCCGATGCTAAGTGCTGAGCCCTGTTGGATGTATCCCCAGTTCTGGGAAAGCCCGTGGGAGAATTTCTGTCTCCCTCAACACTGAGGATGAGGCTGGGCAGTGCCCACAGGCTGAGGGCCAGCATGGTGTGACAGCTGTTTGCCTTGCAGATCGCACCCCCACGCCTTGGGAGCTAAGGCTGTGGGGAACCAGATCATAAAAATCCACTCACAAGAGACTGAATGGTGAACCTGAGCCATGTGCTTCTGTCCAGTAGTGGGGGAGGTCCAAAGATCCACAGCTGCACATGCATGACCTAGTGTAAGCCTCTCACAGAAGGCGCTGGAGGGACTGTGGCTGAGGCTCACTGTCCAGGCAGAACTGGACTTGAGCTCAGGTCCAGGACTCCTTCCCAGCTTTCCTCCCTCTCCATGTGGCCCAGTGCCCCCCCCCCATAGCCTTGGCACTCAGGGCCCAAACTTAGCTGGAAGACCCTGGAATCCATGAGACTGCCTGTCCCCTGGGGACCAAATTAGAGGCAGAACTGGGACCAGGCAGCGTGCCAGCAGCACACACTTGTGATTCCTGGGTACCCAGAAGCAAACAGAGCAGGTGGCCGACTTCTGCACTTCAGCAGCCAGGGAAAGGCAGGCTGGGCTCGGCAGGAGAGTGGGGCAGGAGCGGGGAGCAGGTGCTCTCGTGGCGAAGGCTCGGGACCCTCCTGCTGGAAGGGCAGAGTGGTGGAGAGTGGCGAGGCCCCACTGCACGTGGGCTCTGTGTTGCGAGTCGGAGGCTGGGCGTGGGGTGGGTGCAGAACGTGAGGACTCATGGAGAGAGCCATCGAGGAGTCTGCCCGAGACGTCGGTGGGGTTCCGGGAGAGAACTGTCTTGCCGGCTTAGAAACTGCTGCCCACAGTCACTGTGCATGGCTCTGGAGCAGACTGTCCCCAAATTTAGTGACTCAAGACATTTTTACTTGTCATGTCACCGTTTTGGTCAATCAGAATCTTAGTGTGACATGGGTCCCTCTGGCCCTGAGCCCTTCACGAGGCCACGTGATCCCAGGGCTCCAAGGGCCAGGCCCTTCCTCCAAGTGCATGTGTGTGGCTGCTGACAGGACCCTGCTCCCCAGGCTGCTGGACAGAGGGCTCCCTGAGTCTGGGTCCCAGGTAGGTGCACAGAGCACCTCACAGGACAGGTGAGTCCCATCCAGGCCATCTGGTGGCAGGAGAGCCACCTTCCTGCAGGAGCCCCTCAGCCTCCTGGTCCTCCTCCACTGTCTCTGCTCACTGGCTTTCCCTCCTTCTTCTCCCTGACACATCCTCCCTGCTCAAGTGCCCACCTTCCAGCTGACCAAGGCTCCTGTCACTGAGTGCGTGCAATAGCAGGTCTGCCGCTAGCAGGGTGGGTGGCTTTTTCTAGGCAACAGGAGGCCTGGGCCCACTCTCTGTCCCCAGTGTTTCTCCAGCCTGCCCCAAGGCCTGGTGTCACGCTGCCTTATCTCCCTTGACTAAAGCCATGAGGACGCTGGAGAGTCCCACGGTGGGGGACACAGGCACATCACATGCCTTTGGCCACACAAGACTTAGCTACCTGGTGAGCCAACGGCCTGGTGAGAGACTCGGGGAGCTGGAAAACAGGACAGGGTGCTTTTTAAAAACAAAGCAAAATATATGTTACATAAAATTAACATTTTAGTCCCTTTTGTGGGTATAGTTCTGTGGCTTGAAGCACATTTACATTGCTGTGCAGAACCATCCCCACAACCTGCCTCCAGAACTCTTCCATCTTCCCAAACCAAAGATCCATTCCCATTGAATATGACTCCCATTCTCCCTCCCCCAGGCCCTGGCAACCCCCATTCTACTTTCTGTCTCATGAATTTGATGAGTCTAGGGACCTCCTTAAGAGGTCCCTAAAACACACTGTTTTTTTAGTGCTAAGGATGAACCCAGGGCCAATGCTCTGCCCCCGAGCTGCACCTCAGCCCTGCCTTTCTTTCTAAGGCTGGATGATATCCCCTCGTGTGGATGGGCCAAGTCTGTGTGTCCAGTCACCCCTGGGAGGACATCTGGGTGGTTGTGCAGAGTGCTGTTGTGAACGTGGGTGGGCACACGTGGGTCCAGGACTGGCCACTTTGGGAGGGCGCCGAGAAGGGGAAAGGTGTGGAGGGCAGGAAGACCTGTCCTCTGGAGGGGTGCAGGGCTGGAGGGGCAGTAGGGGTGAGTGGAGAGCAGCAGGGCAGTTGCTCTCCCTGCAATGAGGCTTGATTGTCTCTCACTGTTTATGGGGTCACTTGGGTGCCATAACCCCTCCTGTCCCTGACCTGACTGTTCCTTGGTGCCAGGACCAAGTCTTCCCCTCGTCTGGAGCCTCCTTGGTCCCAAGTTCAGGCAGATCTGGGGAGACTCAGGGCTACATAGCACAGCTGAGGCCAACCAAACCCAGACCTACTTACTCTTATTCTAGGTTGTGGAGGGCTCAAGTCCACCTACACCCTGGTGAGAAGGAGGCAAAGGCTGGCCCAACAGGAAAGGTCACGGTCCACAAACAAAGAACGTTGAGAGAGGACGGGGCCTGTACTGCCCGGTGCAGCACTCCCCTGTGCGCTGGCCAGCTGGTTCTATGTGAGGGCATGTGGAGCGCCCAGAGGCCACCTGGCTGAGTGCAGCTCGGCCACATTTTGGAGGGGCAGATATTGGCACAATAACAATGGGTCACCAGTGGCTCTGATTCAAGTCCTGGCTCGTGGGCAGGCGATAGCAGCGGCTCGAGGGGGAGCCCAGCCCAGCCAGCACGTTCCTAAGCTCCGGATTCATTCCCTGTAGATGTCTGTGGGCCGCAGCAGGTCTCAAGGCTGGACAGGAGTGGACAGGCCTGCACTGAGGGGTCAGGGATGATGTCCAAGCTCTGTGGCAAAAGCCACAAGTCACAAGACAGAGAGCAGGGCCACCAAGAGGGGGCAAAGAACTGGGTCAAATCTGCTGCTTTTCTGGAATGTTCCAAAAGAAGCTGGATGGCCACTGCTCCTCCTACCCCAGGAAGGGGGACATTTTCCTACTGTGAGTTTCTCTGATTCCAATTCTGAAGTTCTGTGACTCCCAATCAATGGCCAGCCAACAGAATCTAGTTCGTCCCAGTAACCCGAGGGGCCCTCTTGTTCACTCCTGAGTCCCCTACAAATTCACCTCCCACCGCCAAGGTTTACTAGGAAATAAACAAGTCTGGGGGCTGGGGCTGCAGCTCAGTGGTGGAGCGCTCGTCTGTGTGAGGCCCTGGGTTCCATCCTCAGCACCACATAAAAATAAATAAAGAAAATAAAGGTATTGTGTCCAACCACAACTAAAACAATATTTAAAAAAAAAAAGTCTGAGGGCTACGGGAGTCGGCAGAGCCCCAGGAGCTGCATGGGATGTGCGTGGATGGCAGCGCCTGGGAGGAGGCTGGCTCTGAAACCCTGCCCGGGTTGCGGCGGTGGCCGTTGGTCTGGCGGGTCTGGCTGTGTGTTGTGGATTGTGCCGAGAGTTCCTTGCTCTTGGCTTTTCTGTGAAAGGCCTGGATTACTGGAGAAAATCCAGCTCACGTGTGTGCAGTGGCAAAGCAGGCCTGTTTATCTTTGGTTTTTACATGCCTCACGGATCTCCTGAGGTTTGACTCTAAGTAGGATTTATGTCTCCCCAGATGTGAGGAACAAACTGAGAAGCCTCATCAGGCTTGCAGGAGACGGTGCAGCCTGCGTGGGTCTTGCTGTAAGCTTAATGGGGATTTCAGAGAGGTGTGTGTGTGTGTGTGTGTGTGTGTGTGTGTGTGTGTGTTTTAATTAAAGGGAAAAAACCCACCTTAGTGTTTGGCCATGTGAAAATCTTCCACAATGTTAAGTGTTGCTGACAGCAGACGCGTGTGGCTGTCACGGACTGTGCTGGCCCTGGCTGAGCCCTGAGCTGGAGATCTGTTCTCTGTGCCAGAGGAGGCACACCAGGGGAGACTCAGGATTTCACAGATGTGTGTGCAGAGCAGTGTTCTTAACCAGGGCTAGAGTTGGTCCCCCAGGGGCATTTGGCAAAGTCTGGGGACATTTCTGGTTGTCATAATTGGGAGGTGGCAGGTGAAACTGGCATCCCATCCAGTGGGCAGAGCCCAGGGGCACTGCTGGGCATGCTACAGGACCCAGGACGGCTCAGAGCAAAGCATCATTTGCTCAGAATATCACTCTGCCTTGGAAAGGAAGGACATTCTGAGGACAGAATGGTTTGAATGTGTCCCTCCGAAGTTCAGATGTGGGAACTTGAAGGCTACTGTGACGGTATCGAGAGGTGGGGCCTGAGGTGACGTAAGTCCGAGAGCTCCTCTCCTGGAGGGGGTTGTCTTTATGAAAGGGAGCCATCTTGGAAGAGAGAGCAGCCCTCACCAGACTCGGAACCTGCAGTACCTTCACCCTGGACTTCCCAGCCTCCAGGGCTGTGATGAATGGATTTCTGTTTTTTAAAAGATTACCCAGACTGTGGTGTTTTGTTACAGCAACACAAAATAGGCAATGCTATGGCATGGAGGGATTTGAAAACAAGGTGGAATACGCCAGACCCAAAAGATGGATATTCCATCCTTCCACTGAGTGTGAGATCTCTAGAACAGTTGAACTCACAGAGACAGAAAGGGGAGTGTGTGTGTGGCCAGGGGCTGGGGAGAGGGAGTTGTTTAGTGGGGACAGGTTTTCAGCTTGGGAAGATGAAGGAGTTGTGGAGGTGGATGGTGGAGATGGCTTCACAACCATGTGAATATGCTTAATGCTAATGAACTCTACACTGAAAATGGTAATTTTTTTTAATATTTATTTTTTAGTTGTAGTTTGACACGGTACCTTCATTTATTTTATTTTTATGTGGTGCTGAGGATGGAACTCAGGGCCTTGCACATACTAGGTGAGCACTCCATTGCTGAGCCACAACCCCAGCCCCAAGATGGTAAATTTTGTGTTATACATGTTTAACCACGATTTTAAAACATGCTAAAATGTAAGAAAAAAAAAAGAGGGCTAGGGTTATAGCTCAGTGGTAGAGAGCTTGCCTGGCACGAGTGAGGCATTGGGTTCAATCCTCAGCACCACATAAAAATGAGTAAATAAAGATATTTTAAAAAGAATAAGAATGATTTGCTCAAAACATTAGTAGTGTTGAGGCTGAGAACTCAGGTACAAGTTGTATGTGACAAGGTGTTGTCTTAGTTCATTTATGCTGCTATAACAAAATACCTGAGACTGGGTAGCTTATAAAGAACAGAAACCCATTTCTTAGAGTTCTGAGACTGGGACACCCAGTCCCAAGATCAAGGTACAGCAAGTTGGTGTCTGGTGAGAGCCTGGTGGCACTTCCAAGATGGCAGCTTGTTTTAGAGGGGGTCCTTGTGTGGGAGAGGAACAGAACATCCTCTCTCCAGCCCTTTTGTAAGGCCCCCCGTGTTAGGAAAACCAAACTCTGCCCGCTGTTTCCATGCTGCAGTCAACACAGAAGAGCTCTGTGACCCTGCAGCAGCGGACACCTGCTGTCCTCTGATCCAGGCCAGTTCTGACACCATCTGCGTGGAACAGCGTCAGAGCCCATAGGCCCCAAGACTGCCCGCCTGCAGAAGCAGGTCACAAGTCCCAGGTTGTGCTTCTAACCCACTGGCTCTAAATGGAGAGTGCCAACATCTCCTCTTCAGGTCCCTCAATTTGCTGGAGTGGCTCACAGAACTCAGGAAACACTTCTTTTTACCCATTGATTTCAAAGCACATTACAGAGGATAGAGAGGCCTAGGGCAAGGCATGGGGGTGCAGGTCAGAACCTCCTGTGTTCAGCTCTCCTGAAGCTCCCGAGGCTGTCCTTGGGGTTCACGGAGTCTTTGCGGGACATCTGGTGCCAATCGATGGGGGAGGGCTTCAGCATCCTTCCCTCCTGGGCACTGGGCCATGAGAAGAATATTGCGAGCTAACTGGCAGATGAGGTGAGTTGGAAATGTTTTTACGGACAGCAAAAGGCGAAGGCAGACTGTTTCCACTCCAGCTTCCATGACCTGCCACGGGCAGGGAGTGATGAGCCAGGATCCATGGAAGAAATCCACAGAACAGACCACGACATCAGAGGCTGATGCTGCTCACGAGGCTCTCGTGACCTCGTCCCCATTTTTTTTTCCGTGTTGGGATGGAATCCAGGACCTCACACAGGCTGGGCAAATGCTCTGCCACCAAACTGCATCCCCAGTCCTTACTCACCTCCGAAAGGCCCACTTCTTAACGTTATCACATTGATGATTGGATTTGCACAGAGATTTTTGCCGGGACACTGTCATTCAAACTGTAACACCAGTCTGGCTGGTATGAGTAGCTACGACGACCGTGCTTGGCCAAATATCACAACATACAGCAGTTCCCCAAAGTCTCCCCTCCTGCCCCACTTGTACCCACAGGACCTGCAATCCCCACTCCAATGACAGGTGCCTGAGTCAGGGTTCTCCTGAGGCACAGGCTGATGGAAGATGTATGTCGATATGTGCTCAGTATGCAGTCGTGGAGGCGGAGAAGCCCACAGGCTGCCTGCAGGCTGCAGATCCTGGATGCCAGAGGCCTTGGAACCAGGCAAGCTGATGGTGTAAACTGAGGCTGAAGGCCAAAGAATCCAGAGGTCATGGTGCAAGTCCTGGAGTGCAAAGGTCAGAGATGTCTGAGGGCCCAAGAGGTGTCCCAGCTTCAGGACAGACAAAGGGATCCTTCCCACTGCATTTTCATTCCATCCAGGCCGCAGCTGATGGGACAGGTGAGCCACAGTTAGGGCAGATGGTCCCACCCACACTCAAGTCTCCCCTGTGGACGCCCTCCCAGAGGCACCCACAAGTAACGCCGACCAGTTCTCTAGGAATTACTTCATGGACTCAAGTTGACATGCACAATTAACCATCATGACTTGGGTTGACCCATGTCCCCAAGGAGCTGTGCATGAGCTCGACCTGCAGGAGGTCACCAGGGAAGGCTCTCATCTTCCTGCTGGCCAGCTGTGGCTTGATATTCTACCCCAGGACCTCCCAAAAGACAGCCTCCCCCATCAGGACATTCAGAGGAGAGCCAGGGACCATGCCCCTGTGCTTCTCAGGACATGCCCAAGCTGTCACTTGACACTGTGCCATACTGTGCCACCTGGTCCCAAAGCAGCCCAGAAACGCCCCCTGCCCCGCCCATCTCCTGCAGCAGATGTCCACTCCACCTGACCGCCTGTGCTCCACTGCACACGGCAGAGCCACCTTCTGCTCACACCAACATTAATCCCCACCTCTTATCACCAGACTGTCCCCTCCTAGATGAGTCACCACCCTAGCCCTGTACGTGGCTATAGAGCACAGAGACACAGGGGTGGTCCAACTCCAGCGGGTGGTAGGGATGCCCACCCATGGGCCCTGGGTTTTCAGTGCCTGAGCCGGGAGCTTGAAATTGCTCTTGGGTCCCCTTGGCCTCCACCTCCAGCCAACCCCCCGTGGATTCCACCTCAACTGTTCTCAAAATAGCCCACGCCCCACCTGTTCTCCCCTCCCACCTCAGCCCAGGGCTAGGCCGGCATCAGTTTATCTGGATCACCTTGGAGACCCCTAACCGGTTGTTGCTGTGGGAGGTGGGACTGCTTTGTCTTGGGGATGTGGGAGTGATGGTGGCGGAGGGCCGGCCTCGGCTCCATGTTAGAGCCTAGCCCCAGTGACCCCCGCCTCCTGGCTGTTCTCTGCTCATGGCACTGGCCAGAGAAGCCCCTTGGAGAACGCAGTGGACCCTGCGTGATTCCCTGCAACTCCCCTTCCCTACAGGCTGCCCCCTCTCTAGCCCACCTGCCTGCCCCTCTCCAAGCGGTCACCAGCATCCTGAGCCTTCTCTTTCCTTCCTCAGGGCTTCCTGAAAACTGCCCTCTTCCCCAGTGCTGAGTGGATAGACATCATTTCCTCAGACCCCCCCCCCCATTTGGGGTGAGGAGTCCCTTCCTGGGGTCCCTGGCCTTGTCACACTGAGCTGTTGTTGGAGGCCTATTGTCCCTCTCCCTTCTAGACGGGGACCATATCCAGTTGATGGGATGTGAGTCTCCCAAACACCTGGGCTCAGCCTGTTCTAGAAGTTTCCATTTCCGTGTTCCAGCCATCGGTTCCCCTTTGGTCACTCATCCAACAATCGTGACCCTGCGGCGAAGGCAAGAGAAGCGCAGATCACGGCCACCGGCCCACCCTCCCTCACTGGTTCCCTCTCACAACAAACGGAAGTGGGAGATGGGCCGGGCAGCAGTGAGGGTGGTGCAGGGAGACGAACAGGAGAGGGGGACAGGGCAGTGGGTCGTTGGGGCACCCGGAGAAGGCTTCTCTGCATGGCAGCGCGAGCGGCGACCCGGAGGACTGGCAGAAAAGCTCGTGGGTATCTGGGAGCAAGTGCCCAGGCCTGGAGGCGGGAGGAGCTTGCCTGGGTGTCCCCAAAGGGGTGAGGAGGCCAGTGTGGCCGGAGCTCGGTGGGCAGTGGAAGGTCAAGAGTTATGGGTCAGATGCTGTTGGCCTGGGGGTGACAGTGATGAGCCCTGAGGATCCCTAATCTGATTTTAGCTTTCAAAAAAGTATCAGGGCTGAGGCTGTGACCCAGTGGTAAGGCGCTTGCCTAGCACATGTGGGGCACTGGGTTTGGCCCTCAGCACCACGTAAAATAAATGAATAAAGTCAAGGTATTTTGTTCATCTAAAAAGATGTATCTTTAAAAAACACTGAGGACTGAGGACACGGCTGACTCCCCTCTCCCGCAGGCCAGGACAGGGTGGCGCCAAGGTCAGGATGAGGGTGGTGTCTTTCTTTATTTATAGCCTTCCACCTGGGTCTGGTTACACTGAGGTCTCAGCTAGGGCCCGGGTTACGAGCCAGGGGTTCAGTGGGTGGTTGTGGCTGTGCTGAAAGGCTGGAGGAGGAGGGAGCCTGGGTGTGCCCTCTGAGTGGCAGACTGAGACCCAGACATGGGGCATGGTGAGGCTGTTAGCCTTGGATGTTTTTAGCTCCATGATGCAGCTTTTGGTTCTAGAAGTTTCTGAGCCCACCTAGAGCCCAGCTCATCTCTGTCAGAAAGGCCTTCAGGCTGGGGATACAGTTCCGTGGTAGAGGCCCGGGTCCAATCCATAATCCTGCTGGCATCATAGGTAGGCTCCTGGGGTGCCCTGGGGGTGAGAGGTGGGGGGGATGCTTCACGTGGCCCTCAGGCCGGGAGGGGAGGCTCTCTCCTGGGGACCGCTGTGGCTTTGGCAAGTTGGAAACAGTCACCTAGACCATGTTCATGGTGTTTGGAGGGGGCCTTTGGAAGGTAATCAGGACAGACCAGGACCTGCAGTCCTGTGGTGGCAGGGCGGCTTTGTAAGGAGAGGAAGAGGGACCGAGCTGGCTCACTTGTTCCATCTTGCCCAGGGACCCTGTGTCTGGCAGGGACCTTGCTGATGTGGCTCCCAGACCTTGAACTTTCCAGCGATCAGAGCCCTGAGCTGAATAAACCTTTATTCTTTATGAGCTACTCAGGCTGAGGAATTCAGTGACAGCCGCAGAAAACCCCGTAAGGCAGGGGTGCTGTAAAGGGGCTGCGTGCTGCCGGGCAGGGGGGGGCCGTGTCTTCCTGCTGCTCCTCCCCACCTCTTTGGGGAGCATGAGATAGAAGAGGCATAAAAATTCAAACTGTACTCAAAATAAATGAAAGGGAAAAATATATTTAAGAAGGAGATAACCATAGCAATCACTTTCACTCAAAGGTAATAAAAATAAGTATCACCAACATAAACTCAGAGACGGAGGCTGCGGTCCTCGCCAGCTCTCCCTGCCACGAGAGAACACATTCCGGGGAAGGCAGGACTTTCAAAGTCACTCTTGACATATCCCTCTGATTAAAAACTAGAGGAGGGAAAATATGGGAGGAAGATGGAAGGTTATGGGGAGAAATAACGACCACGACTATGACAAAAATTGAGAATACAAATTATACTCACAGATTTCTCCCCGGCTGACAGACGTCAGCCTGGGATGGATGCCTCTGGTAAGGTGGCTGGTATGAATAATTCACGGGGGCGGGCTATGGCCTCGGCACGGAGTGTTCTGACGGGGTGGCACCGATGGGATGGCTCCTGAAGCTACCCAGCTGCGTTCAGCCCCTGCAGCCATCTACTGGACCTGCCGTGGTGACGAGCGACCCAGACAGGAACCAGCAGCGGCAGCTGGGCTGTCTGCAGAAGCCACCAGGCCTTCTTGCTGGGACATTAATTTCAGATGGATAAATGGAAATTTTTGTCCTCTTTACTTTTTTTTTTTCTTTCCTCGTTGCTTTCTGATATTTGCCTTCTGCAAGAGGAGAACCAGGAGCTAACGACTGCCAGACAAATGTCCCTAAGTCCTGCTTTTCGGTGTCATGTGATGGCTGCTTATTGCCCAGTGAACACCCGTGGCCGGCCGGGCTCTGTCCCCAGCCCTTTGTCCAGGACACATCTTTCTTTAGCTATGGTGGATGATGTGGCTCTGAGCACTGCTTGTGATTTCTGAACCTCTCCCGTGGGGGACCCTGCAAAACAGAAACAAGACGTCATTGTTCGCTTACCAAATTTGCAAAAATCCCCATAATAGAACTAAGGAAGGAAAGCAAACCCTAGGCGCTGGGCTCTGAGAGGTGGGATGGTGGCAGACTCTCACACTGGTGTGTGTGCAAACTGGATGATTTCTTGTGGAAGTGTCTCAGGAACTTCAAGGTGTTCATGTATTTGGAGCTGAGGGCATTGCTCAGGGGTAGACTGCTTGCCTAGCATGCATGAGGCCCTGGGTGCCATTCCCAGAAAAAAGTTTCTACCTCTTGGTTGTTGTGGGTGGAACTGTGTCTCCTTACAATACACATCCAAGCTCGAACACCAGGCTGTGATGTCGGCTTCATGTGCAAACAGGGTCTTTGCAGACACAAGTAAGGTACAAGCCAAGATGATGGAGGGCACCCCTGGACCCAACATGACCACTGTCTATAAGAAGAGGAGAGGCGCTGGGCCCGATAGTGCACTCCTGCGATCCTAGGTGCTCAGGAGGCGGAGGCAAGAGGATCTCAAATTCAAAGCCAGCCTCAGCAATTTAGTGAGGCCCTAAGCAACTCAGTGAGACCCTGTCTCAAAACAAAAATAAAAAGGGCTAGGGATGTGGCTCAGTGGTCAAGTGCCCCTGTGTTCAATCACCCCTGGTACTAAAAAAAAAAAATAAGAGAGAGACACAGAGGGGGAGATGCTCAGGAGAAGCCATGTGACGACGAGGCAGAGGTGGCAGTGATTAGGATGCCTATAACAGCAAGGACCGCCAGAACCAAGGAGTCTAGATTGTCACCTGGAGCTGGAAGTGGCATGGTCCCGCTGACAGGCGGACCTCTGAATTCCCCCTCTACAACTATGAACTTAGAAGTTTGTTATTTTAAGACATTCACTTTGTGGAAATCTGTGGTGTGTGTGTGTGTGTGTGTGTGTGTGTGTGTGTGTGTGTGTGTGGTGCTGGGGATTGAATCCAGGGCTTTGTGCATGTGAGGCAAGCACTGTAACAACTGAGCAATATCCCCAGCCCCAAATTTGTGGGAATTTTATATAGCAGCTAATGAATATGCCCTGTTTGACCATTTAATTTCTAGAAAGAAATCTTGCAAATCTTGCAAATCTTATTTGAATTTCTCCATAGTTAGGCCATATTTCCCAGTATCCCTTGCAGCTAGCTGTGGCCATGTGACTGAGTTCTGGTCAATAGAATTCAGTCAGAAGTGGCATTAGCCACAGACCTGACCAACAGAAGCTCTGTGCTCCCTTCCAGGGGAGCTCCCTCTGGCTGGGTGCAGACTTCCAAGGGAAGAGAGATCCCCAGATGCCTTATTGAACTATGGTGTGGTGAGAAACGACGCTGTGGGTCAGTGTTCCAGCACTCAGCACACCTTGAAAAAACAGGGACATAATCAGAGACAGATCTGCTCTGATATTCATGGGCAAGGATGTTCTCCTAGCCCTTGTCATTCACTCTGATTATGGAAATCATCCAGTTTGCACTCTTCTTTTAGTATTCAGGTTAGCATGACCCTTTAAATCTCTGGGCATGTATGATTGAGCAAATGGTGTGACTCTACATGGTGTACAACCAGAGAAATGAAGAGTTTATGCTCCATTTGTGTACAACGGAATGAAATGCATTCTGCTGTCCTGTATAACTAATTACAACAACAACAACAACAAAAATCTCTGTGCAGCTCTTCTTTCTGGGGTGGCTTTAGGAATTTCTAAGGAAACCTGCAGTCTCCCCAGGTCTGCCCCACGGCTTGCTCCATCCAAAGGGTCACTTCTAGCTGTGGTGGCCCGAAAACGTCATCAGTGTGCCTTGTGCAGTCTGAGCTGTCCAGGCCATGCTGCTGATGCTTGTTCCCTGACCCTGAATCTGCCTCCAACAGTGACTCCTTGGGGTCCCCCTCGCCTGAGATGCTTAGCGATGCTGCGTGCTCATGCTGGGCCCTGTGTGCTGTGCAGAAGTGGTGAACAAGACACACGTGGTCCCTGACTTCCAAGAGCTTCCATCTAGCAGGTGGAAAGGGACATTGACACAAACACGTGTTTAATCAGACCAATGATGCGTGCAATGAGAAAAAAGTGGAGGGTCCCAGGAGAACGGGTAACAGCAGCATAACGAGTGGGTCGTCCAAACCAGGAGATTTTTGAGGATGTAATAAGGTACTTTTGATAGTCACATTAGAGCAGTGGGTGGACACCAGACTGTCTCAAGAAACCAGGACACAGAATCACCGAGAGAGAACCCAACTTCACCTCTGATGGGCCCTCTCTGACCAGCCCCTCTCAGTTGTTGGCACAGCCCTACCAACAGCTCCACATACACTGCACAGCCTGGAAAAGGCGACACAGCACCGCATCTCTCCATGGCTTGAGTGACTCTTGTCCTTGCGGAAGCAGTCCTCCTGCCTCCTCCAGGGCCAGGTGGGCTGGAAACCAGCTCCCTGCACTGAGTAGCACAAGGACTTGGGTCCCACATAGAGAATCGCCTGGGAATTCCAGGGTGATATGCTGCAGCATACTTGTGAGTATGGGTGCAACCTGGGCATCTGGAATGTTAAAAGCTCCCCAGGTGATTCTGATATACAGAATCGAGAATCTCTGCCATGAGCCAACCTGTTTTGAATCATGGCTCCACCACATATTAGCTGTATAATCTTGGGCATGTTACTTAATCTGCCAGTGCCCCAGTTTCCTCATCTGTAAAATGGGTACAATAAGATGTGTTGTGGAGATATATATATATATAATTTCAAAAAGGTGGTATGGAGGAATTGAACTGCTGCAGTCTGGCTGGGCACAAATCACAAGCCACTGAAGCAGGAACAAACTTTATTTCCGAACTCCCGCGAACACCACGCACGTGCCCTTCTCCCGGGACACACCACTCCAACTGGCAATCCCTCCTCCGGAAATCTCTCCTCTGGCACTTCCCCAACCAATGGGATCTCCCCAGGAATCCCTGCTAGAACTCCAAAGTAGCAGGCCAGGGCGGACAGCAGGCGTCTAATATACAATTGAATACACAGCTTAACATAACCATCATCATCTCAATGGCTTGCTGGCGTCACCTCTCAACCACTCCATTCTGGCAAAAATGCCATGCGTCATCCGACTGGCTGTGGCCCTCAACATTGAACCAATGGCCTCACTTATGCTAAGCTAGTGCCCCACCAACAAGCTACATCTCCAGCCTGTGCTGTGAGGATCAAGTTAAAAATTTTACTGTCAAGTTCCTTTCCCAGAGTCTAGGACAAGGAAACGCCAGAGTGAGAATCTGAACCTAGACTGTGTCTCCCAGTATGAGCAGGGGCTGGTGGGATCCCCAGCTGCCAACAGGCAGCCCCTGCCCCATGCTGGACCCTGTTCTGCCCACTGTGAGGGCTTGGGCCTAGCTAGTCCCAGACTGGTCTGACTGGAACCTTCGCCTTGCCCCCACAAGTCGAAGGGTCTCGAGAAAGCTATTTAATCTTCTATGCTTCAGCTTCCTTAATGATAAAGTGGATCTAAAATGGGAGTTTTGTTGTTTCTTGCTGCATGGGGATAGAACCCAGGGCTTGCACAGGCTAGGTAAGCACTCGGCCACCAAGCTGCAGCCAGCCTCTTAAAATGGGAGCTTTTACATGGGATTATAGGAAGGATTAAGTGAGTTAATTCTCACTAAAAGGACTTGGCTTCCCATCCACACTCACCAAGTATTAGGTTTTTAATGTCTCACAGGCTCGTTTCTCTAATCTTTGCATGAATGGCAGAGGCGACGTCTGGGTGAGCCTTGCCTCCTGGGATCTCGTGTTCAGCACAGTTCTTGAGAGTCACTGACCTGTAAACACTACGTAAAATAACAAACGAGGGGTTAAGAGGAGATGGCCATATCATTTGTATTTTCATAACGGCATACTCTTATTGTAGGTAACACTATTACAATAAAACATCATAAAAATTCAGTTTGCATTTCTTTATTAGATAACAAATTCTCTCAATATAGTCTCCATCATAAAATCCTTCTTTCCCCGCTTTTTTCTCTTGTCTGAACCCTACCTGCAGTGAGCACAGACCCCTGTCTTTGTGATTCTACCTCAAGTGTCCTGGGGGAGGAAGGTTACCGCTGCTCATGGAGTCTACACCTGGGAAGGGCGACGACCTCCATTCTTCCTCCACAGAGTTCCTAAGGGTTGGGGACAGAGGTGTCTGATCCACAAAGTCTTGGGGATGGGACCCTTATAACTTGTCAGGGTACCTGGGCTGGAAGTTAGATTCAGTGAGGACTGGTCTTTGGGCACCTTCTCTTAGAGTTTCTTGCTCTTGTGTCTTGCTCCAATTTCTGAGCTCCCACAGAGGCACTTCACCACCTTCCACAAAAGAGCTCTCAGCGTGGGTGGGAAGGACGAAGCTGGGCCGAGCTGGCCTCTGCTCCCTTGCCTGGTGCACTTCCTTCTTGGCTTGGTCCTATTGTGGCTCTTTGAGGCTGGGACTATGCAACAGCCCTCAATTCATCCAACAAGAGGCACCATGCTGGTGAGGGTGACCACTTTCAAAAAATGGGAATAATGTTATTTCTGCTTGTCCAAACCTACGTGCTCATTGTAAAAATAAAATAGACAGGTACAATGTAGAGTGTGAAAATCACATACATAAACATCACCATATTTTTACCTGTAGGAAAAAGAGAAAGGGAGACAGACTTGCCGGCTCCGGCAGCCTGGGTTTCTGACTGGAGGTGACGCTGGGGCCCATCACCTCCACCCCCCATCTTCTCACTTTGTTGTCAACAAAACATCTGACCTGCCAAGGGGTGGTTTAAATTTTGCTAAAAACAGAGTAATGACACTCAGACAAAAGCAAAGTAGCTTCTGTCTATTTTGGTCTCTTTAACACTAAGCACAGATTTCTCTGGAAGGGGCTGGAGCTGGCTGGTCTCCCTGCACAGAGAGCCATAGCTCAGCGAGCACTGGGCTTCTGACTTTCCTGACCTCCAGTCTTGCTCCTGATTCTTGATGACAAAACACATTCAGTGCCCTTGATTGATCTAGCAGAGAACCTGCAGTATTGGAGGACTGATCTCTCCCAGCCTGCCGGGGCCTCGTCCTGAGAAGAGACCTCCCTGTCCTGGCTGAGCCTGGAGGCTGTGCACATCCAGAACCCCTCGGCCTCTGGGAAAGGCTGTTTACCTGGGCCATTGAGGCCTACTCTTTTCCTGCTGCCACTTGCCCAGATCCTATTGTATGTGACCAACACTCTCCGGTTCTTTTATTTGTTCTTTTATTTGTCTCTTGTCTTTTGTTGCTTCTGGTTGCCAAGCTGCTGGGTTTTGGGGCTGGAAGGGGTCATGGACCTACCTTCATATTGTAAGATGAGGTCCCTGCCCGTATCAGGCAGGTGGAGGGTTATTTTGCTAATCTGGATCAGAGCTGGGCCTGGAAGCCCCTTCTCCCTCCCAAGCCCAGGACCTGTACCTGTTGTCCACTGGTGGGATGGTTTCAGGAGCACTTGGCTTGCGAACATGCTTAGGAGCATGCATGTTTTGGGAAGTGAGTGTAAGAGACTCAAGGAGCAGGTTATCATTAATACCCTCCCCCATTTTCATGGCTTGAATCAGTTCGGGCTTTTTGCTTTTTCTGAGATTCATAACACTTGTTTTCAGGATTAAATTATCTCATTTAGAGGCCTAATGGAAGTGGATGTCCTTGCTTGTGAAGAATTGGAGACATGGAAATTGGACCGCAGGCCCAAGCAGCCAGCTGACAGCATGCACCATGGGGCAGGGATCACCCAGGCGAGAAATGTCAGCACTTAAATCTACAGCCTGTCACTGGTTGTAGAGGCTGGGGTGCTCCTCCAAGGACTTTTCTGGAGTCTAAATAGAAGCATACAAGACACACCGGAAGGGGGTTTCTTGAAAATCATGATGCCATAGGCTAAGCCCCCATTTGTTGAAATGGGGTCCTGTTTGCTGCCGAGGCAACTCCTGGATTCAAGTGATCCTCCACCTCAACCTCCTGAGTGGCGGGGATGACGGGAATGAGCCCAAACACCCAGCTGTCAAGCCCCTTCCTCAACCTTCAGGCTGGGGACTGAGCTCTCACCAGCCCCTTCCTGGGTTTTACCTAAATCACAGTTTGTACCAGAAATACCCTTAGAAATTAACCTTCTTCATGTTCCTCATGCTTTGGGTGGTTTACACTATCATGAGTATTACCTGAATAGAAAATCCAGACCCTGAATTCCTGTCTTCCTGCTCCCCCCTGTGAACGTCTAGTGCGTTCGGGTCCCTGGGTAAGGGTCGCAAAATCACCGGGACACAGGGGATGCAGAGCCAAGGCAGCAATTGCAACTGCATGCTGAGCTTTATTTGCATGTTTCTTTTATAATCTTTTCTAACAAAGCAAGCAATTCTTCAGTAACACTTCGTCCACATAGCCCAAATATCATGCCTCAGCGGGTACACAGAGCTAAATTCAAGTTGTTCCTGTTCTTTTGATAAGTACCCTCCCAAAGTTCTTTGTAGACATTATCTAATCCCCGAATGTACTGTTCCCAGGTCCAGTATGCAGGAAGCTTCTTCCTCTAGGCCAAACCATGCAGAAGCTTGTGTCTTGTGATAAGGGGAAAAGGACCTTTCCTTCTCCTAGCGAGGCATGCCTTCAGCTGACCTAAATCACAGCCACAGCTTCTTGCAAAGTGTCAGGCTGAGGGAGCTAAACTCTGCACACTTAAACCCCAACACCCCCCCATTCAGGGGTTCTGGGGTGAGTCTGGGCATGTTTATTTTTAAACAGTTTTCTGGGTGATCCTGACCATCTGCCATGTTTGGACTCTCACAGGTTCACTTACTACCTTCACCTAAACACCTAATGCAGTAGGTGGCTCTCCCAAAGTCACAGCATTTACAGGCAAGGAAACAGAGGAAATGGCTTTCCAGAGACAGGAAGGAAAAGCACCCTGACTCCGCGCCATTCTGAGGATGGAAACCAGGGTCTTGCATCTGAGATGAATCCCCAGTATATATATATATATATATACTGGGGATTCATCTCAGATATATATATATATAACAATTTTATATGTATATAAAACAATCTTCAGTTTCTTTTTTTTTTTTGGTTGTTGTTGTCAATGGATCTTTTATTTATTTATATGTGATATGTGGTGCTGAGGCTTGAACCCAGGGCCTCACACATGCCAGGCAAGTGCTCTACAACTGAGCCATGACTCCAGCCCTAAATCCCCAGCTTTTTTAAAAAAACTTTTGAAACAGGGTCTTGCTAAGTTGCTGAGGCTGGCCTTAAAAGTGTGATCCTCTTGCCTCAGCCTCCCGAGTCTCTAGGATTAGAGGCATGCACACCACACCTGGCAGGAATAGAGGAATTGCTTTGCTGTAGCTGTGGCTTCTTGCAAAAGTGGCTGGGGCAGAGCTACCTGCAGCCAAGGTTGAAGGGAGGGCCCTTGCCTGCACTGGTACCTGCTGCAGGGTTACAAGGTAGGGAGGGGCAGGATGAGAAGGCACTGACAGGAGTTATTTTCATGCTTTTGGTGAGAATAGGGTCTTTCTTTTTTTTTAATATCTTATTTTTTTTAGTTATTGGCGGACACAACATCTTTGTTTGTATGTGGTGCTGAGGATCAAACCCGGGCCGCACGCATGCCAAGCGAGCGCGCTACCGCTGAGCCACATCTCCAGCCCAGAATAGGGTCTTTCTGGGACCCTGCAGCCCAGAAGCCTCTGCTCTGACTGTGCTGCTATTCCCTCTGCCAACAGAAAGCAGGGGAGGGAGGGTGAAGCCCCCTCTGGTGTTTTGATGCATTGCCCTGAGTTCAAGTGGTAGAATCTGGCTCTGTGGGATGTATAACTAAATGAATATTTGAAATGGTAATTAATGCAGGAACTTTCATTAACCACTTGTTATAGGCTGGAACTGCAGCATTCACTCTCATGTGGAAAGGGGCACAGTAGGATTTTGACAGGGCCTGTCACATTCTGTGAACAAGAATGTGTCCAAACCAGGGAGACCACCCTGAGAAATGGTACCTGATAGAGACCTGCCTAAGGCTTTAGATGAGCCAGACTCATGGGGGTGCTTGCACGGTAGTCATAGAGCCCATCAGCGTAACACTGGCCTGGCACTCACTATACAGTAAGCACCTTCACCAGTTAATTTTACCCTTCATTATGGGTAAAATTCTGGAGTTTGAGAAACATTTCTGAGCTAGTTAAGGGTCATAGAGTTGGAAAACAATATAGCCAAACCTTCAATCCACCTGGCACCAAAGCCTGCAGAGAGGAGGCTCTATCCAGTGGCTCTATGTGCCTTTCCCTAGGCATCCTGGTTATTCAAGGCAGGACTGCTTGTTGCATGTGGCTTTATATTCCCGGCTGTACTAGCACAGTTCTAGCAAAGCTGACTGAATTGAAACAGAAAAATGAAGTCCCAAGGGACTTGTCTCCATGCACACAAATCTACAGCTTCCATCGTTCACATGCAAAGCTGTATCAAAATAAGAATAAACTGCTCAGAAAATAAAATGGATTAAACAAAAAAAAATTGCATCCTATACAATTTTTTCACTTGGTTTTCTATGGAAAAATTAAAAAAAAATATGATCGATACTGTGGGAAACCGTGTGCCAAAAATAAATTTTTATCATATTATCAATGGTTCTTTCAGAAGCTTTCGTTGCCTTTTCAAAACCTGGAAGAAGCAAGGTGGTCGATTCATTTAATTTAGAAGCGTGTACCTTCATCTGAATAATAAAAACCTTTTTAAAAGAAATAATTCAACGGACATAGTTTCACTCGTACGACTGACTTTCGCAGCCCGTATCTGCAGTGAACCAAGGAAAGTGGCACCGCTGTAACCAGGGTAACCGGAGGGGAACTCCGGATACTCGCCCGCGTTCTGGGAAGCGCGGCAAGAACGCTCCCAGAGGCTTGGCCCGCCGGCCACCGTAGACTGCGGTGCACGCCGGGCCTTGGCAACATGGCGTCCTCCTTGATGTGCTGATGAGAGGAGTTTCACTGTAGCTCCAAGCCAGAGGGCAAAACTCCTCTAGCGCAGCAAGCCCAGGTTGCCCGTTCTCTCCGCAGGTCGGTGTCGCCCGCTTCTAGGGACTCGTCCTCCGGCAGGAGAAAGCCACGGGGCCGAAGGCCAGCGCCAGTCAGGCCGCGGGGACCCGGGGCTGAGGAGCCGGCCGCAGGCGAGCACGATGGGCTGGTCCTGGCTCCTGCCGCAGCAGCTCCGGCAAGTGCGGGACCCGCAGGGCTGAGACTGCTCGCGCGAGACCCGAGGCGCGCCGAACCTGTTCCCCTCGGCCGGAGGCCTCGGTCCGGTTGGCGCAGTCGGCGAGCCCGCACCAAGGGCGGGCGGCCTGCCCGTCCCTGTCCTTGGGTCTGCCGAGGCGTTGGAGGCCGAGAGCGGGGTCGTCGCGAGGCCTGGAGGCCCTCGGCCCTTGACAGCTGGGCTCGCAGCCCCTCCGGGAGCTGAGAGCCTCGGACAGCCGGCGCCGCCTGGGACCCCGGTGTGTCTGTGTCTGTGCGGAGCTCCTTGGGCTGCCCCACTTGCCACCGGCTCTTCCCTCCCCACTTCGACTTCCCGCGCAGAGTTAAGAGAAAGGGTCCCGGACTTTTTGCTGAATAAGGATCTCCGCAAACTCTCCATCCATTTCTTTTCCGACCCCTCCTGTTTCTGTATCTTATTTCAGTGATCCTGGTACACACTAGTTTTTAAGGCTGGAGGTTCTCCAGCGCTTGCTGCCAAGGACTCCCCCACCCCCTCCCCCCCTGATGGAGTCCGAGATGCTGCAGTCGCCCCTTCTGGGACTCGGGGAGGAAGACGAGGCCGATCTTACAGATTGGAACCTGCCTCTGGCTTTTATGAAAAAGAGGCACTGCGAGAAAATCGAAGGCTCCAAATCCTTAGCTCAGAGTTGGACGATGAAGGATCGGGTAAGTGGATTCTCACGGCACCCCTTTCACTTGGTAGTTTTTCCAGGGAAGAAAGTTCAGACTTAGAATGAGTGTCGCTGAGAAAGTGTCAGTATTATTCCCCCAGCCCCCCCAACTCGTGTTGCAAACCAACCAAAGAGCAAAAACTATTTGATTCCAGTTTTTGGTTGAAAATGGGAAAGGCTATTTTGATTAGCTGTTATTCACTGGATGAAAACGAAATTTTAATTCAGACAATAAAAATTAAGCAAATTAAAAAATACAGCTTTGCAAGTATTACATGTTCTTGGATATACTTATTGCTGTTAATACTTAGAAGAAAGATAACTTGGAAAAAAAATTTTCTCACCCATGTAGTGTTAAGTGGGGTGAAGTGCAAAAGTTTGTTACAGTTACGCCAGGAAACTGGGAGACTACTGGAAAAGGTTTAACTGGTAACAAATTAATGCAAACTTGTTTTAAAGTTGCAGTGAGCTTCATCCTAGTCTTCTAAACTTTACTCCCTATATGTGCTTTCTTGTTGCTATAACTTGGACACATTTTCTCCAGTGGAAATTAGGGAGTCTGGGGTGTGGTGGGTTAGCGTTTGGGTCTAGGTCTTAGGAGTTCTCATGGTGTTGGATTGTGGACAGTGATTACAAGTAGGTGGTAGGTAGGAAAGAAACAGTCAATTTTGTTGAATCTGCCTTTCACCAACCCTTACCTATTCCCTTGTCTCCAAAGCAAAAGAGTGCTAATATATCTCACCTATGTACACTTATAATATGTCTTTTTATGGTTTGTTTTCTTTTAAGTTGCTTTTATTTGTGTGAACATTTCAGTGGTATAAAAGGAAAAGCTAGTCTGACAGTGTGTGACTTGCTCTAGGCTTATGTATATTTTTATAGAGGATTTTTTTTTTTTAGTATATGATGTTGAAAATTTTCAGGGGCACTTGACCACTGAGCCACAACCCCACCCTTATTTTATATTTTATTTAGAGACAGGGTTTCACCGAGTTGCTTAGCACCTTGCTTTTGCTGAGGCTGGTTTTGAACTCGCAATCCTCCTGCCTTCGCCTCCCGAGATGCTGGGATTACAGGTGTGCGCCACTGAGCCTGGCTCAGTCACTCACTGTTAACCAGTGCTTCATTTGTTGTTTTGGCTTACTTTTGAAAGGTTAGGAAAATTTGTTTCATCCAAAAGCAGTTTAAAGAGTAAAGTTGTCATTGTGAAAGGCTGTATAAGTCTATCTTATGGACATCTTTAGTACTAATTATATAGTTAAAAACATTTGTGGTTGCTATGCATAGATGGAAAGAAATTTATTTTAAAGCAACTCTTTAATTTTTTCCTGTTCTACTCAAAGAGCCTTCTTATGTCATTCTTTTGAAATGTTGTTCCTTTTGCTACATTAAACCTATGCTCAAAACTTTTTTCAAAACTGATTAATGGATATATTTTCGATCTTTTAGTTTAAACATTAATTTATAAATGGTCAACATCCCCTCAGAAGCTCTTATTAAGAAAAATAAGGATTCTGTGAATCTTAGTAACTACCAAGATTGCTATTTAGAAAAGAGCAGGTGAGAAGGTTTGCTGTTTGTGACCTTTGCAATGAAGCAGAAAATCAACAGCTAACATTTTTAGCTACGTGAGAGTTTGGTGTCTTAAAGAGTTCTTGTAGTCTCTTTCCTCAGGTAGACCATGAGAACTTTTCAGCATGCCCTGCTAGGACAAAGATTGCAAATCCAAATGATACTAAGAGTTTGAAGGAAGGTAGCATGAATGAATGAAACAAGCCAGATTTAAGAAGAATAATAGCACAGATTCAAAGGTAAATGGCTGCAGATGTCTGATGTGGTATATGATCATTTTTTGGAAGGTGGGAACATTGCAGCTCTGGAGCTTATGTGTCATAGCTAAAGGGGCAGCTGGGCCTTGGTTAGCCTTTTTTTTTTTTTAAATAATGTGAAGTTTTCCAGTTTTGAAATCTTAGCTACTAATTCAGATATTATAAAACAAAAGCAGTTGTACACTACAGGCAGAACAAACCCTATTTGTGGGGCAGTTTTTGTCCAGTGGGTTACCCATGTATGACTTCTGCTCTATCATTGCAATGATTAGCAGCTGGTCTAACTCTGGCCGTTGTGAGCAGCCCGCCTCTTGGCCAACCTGTGCTGGGGCTCCTTCAACTTGATGGAGCAGGGCCTTTGTAAAGCAGCACCTGTGGATCTGCTTGTGCTGTATGAGGAGCTGCAGGTACCACTTCCTGGTGACTGTTCACTGCCCTGTGTGCAAGCTCAGTTTCTGCTTCCTGAGACTGATGTGGATTCTATATAGTTTTTATATATGTGTTAGTGCTTAGATACTGTGTCCTGGTTAGTGTCCTTGTTACAGATTCCTAAATTTATAGCTTCACCAAAGTTGACTAATGACCCCAAGAGACTTTCCTGCCCCTCAGCATCTGCCATCCTTCCAGCTATGGCACATGTTCATTCTCAACTAGGATTGCTTGTCTTTGTTTTTAGTCAGTCTGGTTTTCAGATACTTCTATTACCACATTTTAATTGCTAAGTTACTATTAGTTTGATATTGTCATTGTCAAATTAGTTTGTTGTTTGGTTAATTCTGTGTATAGTGAATGATGCATACATGTATTAACAGTGTTTTGGCTTGTAATTTATAAATAACTAGACGTACATAAATTACAGTTCAAAATGAATCATTTATAAACTCGTGGCTAAACAGGTATATAAATATATGTATCTCCCCCATGTGTGTTTTGCTACAGTAATTTATAGTTATTACAGTTTGTTTACCTACTGGAAAGTGGGCATGGGGATAATTGGTTTCAGATGGATCTTGTGCCTGGAAGATGTGGGATGGAATCAGGGAGGCCTGAAAACTGTTGCTCTGAAATAAACCATTGACACACTCTGCATGTGTGTGGGACTGTTGATAAACATGCCCTTTACATGCATGTTGGGCCGTTCACAAATGTGTGTGCATGTGGGCAGGATCACAGGCCCACGTGTTCTGTCTGCATGTGTCTAGGCTCAGGGGCGCTGCTTTGTGGCCATCCTGTGAGCATAAACCTTGCTTGGAGGAGGCAGAGAGGACACATTCAAGAAATAGCAGATGGGCAGTCCCGAGGTAGACCCTCTTCTGAGTGGTATTGCATCTCCCTGCCTCTCTCCTTCGCCCTGCACCCTCCCCTCAGCTGCTCTGGGAGGCTCTGTTGTATGCCCCTGGGACTGCTCTTTATGTGGTCATTGTTTGTTGCTGAATCAAGGTCCCTTCTCTGTCTTTTTAATTTTTTTTAATTTTTTAAAAATATTTATTTTTTAGTTGTAGTTGGACACAATATCTTTATTTCATTTATTTATATGTGGTGCTGAGGATTGAACCCAGGGCCTCACACATGCTAGGTGAGCGCTCTACCACTGAGCCACAATCCCAGCCCCCTTCTCTGTCTTAACCTATGTGACCTCTCAGCAGCCTTCCACGCAGTTGACCACTCTGTCCCTCGTACAGTTCTTTACTCACTTGGCCTCAGTGTCTCCCTGAAACTCTGGATTCTTCCTCAGTTTCCTTTATTGTTTGACACCTAATTGGCTAGTTCTGATGAGTGGCAGCCTCATCAGGCCCGTGATTTCAATGCCATCTGCATGCCCATGATGCTCTGACTCCATCACCATCTCGGATCCCCTTCATAACATGCCACACTGCTATTCATTCAGTTATTCAAGCTGTAAATCTAGAGTTTATCATTGATGCTTTCTCCTCATCACCCTCCATTTTCATTTGTAGATCCTATCACCTTTACCCCCAAAACATATTCCTTCATTTTGTGTCCTTGCTGTGTTCCCAGCCTAAGCTCCACCATCTCTTGTCTGGATGACTGCAGGTACATTCTGATTCTTGCACTGCACATAGTGGTCTTCTAAAGGTTTAAATCAGATTCTTCCTGGTGTTTTCCTGGCTTCCTAAGAGTTTGAGGCAGAGAGCACACACTTCTCCTGGCTCACAAAGTCTTCCGGTCTGGCGGCAGACTTTGTGTCTGGCGCCTACTTGCCTTTTCTGTTTCCTGGATAGTGACACCTGAGATGCTCTTCCCTCTGGATCTTTGCACACCTGACTCCTCCTCCCTGGTTGCCCCATCTGAAGCAGCTACCCAGACACTTATGGCCATTTGTGATCACTAAATTTCCCTGACATCCTCCATGCTCCTTACTCTGTTAGTCTACAGTACAGTGCTTGGTGCATAGTAGGGATGCAGCAAAAATATACTGAATGGTCCAGACATGGTGGCCACCCTGTAATCCCAGTGACTCAGGAGATAGAGGCAAGGGTTGCAAGTTTGAGACCAGCCTGGCAACTTAATAAGTTCCTGACTCAAAATAAAAAAATAAAAAGGGATGTGGCTCAGTGATAGAGCCCTTGCCCTGATGTGCGAGGCCCTGGGTTCAATTTCCAGTACTACCAAAAAATAAAAAAGTACTGATGGAAAAGTGAACAGTGTACAAACGACTTCCACACAGATTACACCTCTTAAGGCTCAACATTATTATAGTTAGTTACTTAGGGATCCTGATCTCTGTTACTGATGAGGAAACTAAGGCTTTGATTTAAATGGCTTGCCTAAAGTCACTAGGTTATATGGCTGGCACTGAGAAGAAGCAGAACTTGAGAAACAAAGCCTAGTTGGAAAAAAGCAAAATACAAAATGGTCAAAATCTCTCTTTTTTTTTAGTTGTAGATGGACACAATACCTTATTTATTTATTTTTATGTGGTACTGAGGATCTAACCCAGTGCCTCACATATGCGAGGCAAGTGCTCTGCCACTGAGCCACAATCTAACCCCCCAAATGGTTGTAATCTTCAACTAAAAGGCTGAGAGCTTATGGGCTCTCAAACAGGATATATTAGGAGAATAATTTAGGTGGTGATGGTTACCTGGAAGTAAATGGGAGACCAGTGTTAAGCAGACTGGGAATGATGCTGGAGTCCAAGCTTAGCCCAGTGTACTTGCAGAGTGTTCCCTGTGCTCCCAGGGCTCCTGTGTCAGGACTGTCTCATGGTAACAGAAGACATTATTGGTCTTTACACCCTGCCCATTCTGGCACTGATGGTGCAAAAGTGACAGTGAATCAGACTGTGGTGTCTTAGCACGACTCCAGGCAGCAGTGCAAACTGTAGCTGTGGTTCCTGTCTTCTTTGCCATGCACTCACAGTGAAGAAAATTCTAGTTTCATGTGAGAATATCATTAATAAAGCAGTGAAAATAATTAGTTTTACTGAATCTCGACTCTGGAGCCCACAACCTTTCAATTCTTGGTATAATGACCTTTCTGCTACATGTGAGCCCAGTGGCTGTCTGGAGGAGGAGCCGAGGCTGCAGGCCAGCTCCTGCTTCCCTGGATACCAGGTGCCCCAAAGGAGTGCTGACAGGCCTGCTCTGGACATCAATGTTGGCAGTTGACAGGCACATGTTCAGATATGAGCAAGTGAACTGTCACTTTAAGAAAAACAACTGGCAATATTTGTTGCCAATGAGAAAATTTGAGCTTTCAAATGACAATTAGAGTTTTGGAAAACTTGTATCTCTTCCTGTGAGCTCCCCAACTCCCTGATACTTAAAGACTCTTATGATGACAACATGGTGATATTAATACATGTAACTTTTAAAATATCTTTATTTTCTTTGTTTTTATTTTATTTTTTATGTGGTGCTGAGGATCGAACCCAGTGCCTCACATGTGAGAGGCAAGCACTCTGCCACTGAGCCACAACCCCAGCCCATGCATGTGATTTTTTGACTGGTGTATAATGAATTATGTCTACATTTGAAAACATCTGCATGATTCAGCAAACCAGTATTTCAAAATGACCAATCCATGAAAATGCAAAATCATTCATAGGCAAGTAATCCATTCAAAGTTAGACCAGTGGATTTTACTATTCACTGATAGGCTTTCACATTGATAGATGTTGCAACAAAAGTCTAAGAAACTCTCACTCAGTGTTGATAAAAATCAAAGGAGAATGCTCTTAGTTGTTTGGACACTCTGATACTCTTGCCCTTTCTAACCATGTGTCTTTCTTTGTGAGGTCAGATTTTCTTCCTATACTTCAACCAAAATAGCATATCATAACAAAATGAATGTGGAAACAAATGTTAGAATTCAGTTGTATTTTCTTTCTTTCTTTTAAAAATTTTTTTTTTAGTTATTGACGGACCTTTATTTAATTTATTTATTTATATGTGGTACTGAGAATTGAACCCAGTGCCTCATACATGCAAGGCAAGTGCTCTACCACTGAGCTACAACCCCAGCCACCCCAGCTGTATTTTCTGAAGTTACATAGTAAAAAGATTTGGAAGAATGTAGCAGTGCCACTTATCTCACTAGCACCAAAAAACCCCCCAAAACAAAAAAAACATTGGTGATTGAACCTATAGCCTTGTGTGTGCTAGTCAAGTGTTCTACTGCTGAGCCATGTCCCCAGCCCACACTAGCACTTTCTGAAGATATTTTTTGCATAGAAATATTGTTTGATACATAATGAGTTTATAGAGTTACTTTTAAGTGAATTAATTATTTTTTTTTTGTTTTAACCTCTAACATGGAAAATGATGATAAATATTAACTCATGAAAAAAAGGTCTTCAGGGGTCTCCAGAAATCTTTTTTTTTTATGTTGATGGATCTTTATTTTATTCAATTATTTGTATGTGGTGCTGAGAATAGATCCTAGTGCCTTGCACATGCTAGGCAAGCACTCTACCACTGAGCCACAACCTCAGCCCCTCCAGGAATCTTTTTTTTTTTTTTTGAGAGAGAGAGAGAGAGAGAGAGAGAGAGAGAGAGAGAGAGAGAGGAGAATTTTAATATTTTATTTCTTAGTTTTCGGCAGACACAACACCTTTGTTTGTATGTTGTGCTGAGGATCGAACCCAGGCCGCATGCATGCCAGACGGGCGTGCTACCGCTTAAGCCACATCCCCAGACCCCCTCCAGGAATCTTTAAGAGTGTAAAGGGGCCGCTGGCAAAAGTTTGAGAGTTGTAAGCATGGTTAAAAGAGTGGGCATCAGATGTAAACCAAGTGGTAGGGTTTGAGGAGATGAGGTGGTTGGCCAAAATGTCAGACAGTGACTGAAACTGACATTAGATTGGAGCCCAGAAGACCTAATAATTTGCACTCTTTCCATTCTCTCTTTGCCTGTGTAACTGTTGGGGGCTTCAGACTTGGAGCTGGGAGTGCTTTTCCGAAGAGTCAGTGTCTTGGAGAGGCATTGCCTGCCATGTAGCCTTACAGTGCAGGCAGGGCCTCCAGACTTCCACTGTGTCCAAATGGGGTATCACTGCTTGCTACCCAGTAGGATCTTTGAGTGGAGGAGAATCGACCCAATCTGGTGAGGAGGTAGACAGAAGTCTTTACTTCACTTGCAGCATGCTGTGCCCAGGAGGACAGAGACAAGCCAGCAGCTAATTATAGTACACTGATGCATGTGTTGGTTATGATGTCTGCAGGGAGAATGACGCTATTACCAGGAGCACCTTGGTTTTATGTTAAGTAGGAAATCATCTGAGTTGTACTTTTGTGAAACATAAGCTTTCATACTGACCAGTAGTAAACTCAGTAACCAATGACTTAATGTGCTTGTGGTTGGGGAGCTGCTTCTAGGTGTAAGCTGGGGAATGCCAAATATGATTTTTGTCCTCAGGGGCTATGGGTAGAGTGGAGGCTTTGGGGAGAGGTGATCCCAAGAGGAGAGGGAGCTGTGGTGTTCAAGGTGAGAGGTCACTGAACCCGAAAAGAGGCAATCACAGTAAGGCCGGAGGACAGGACATGGAGAAGGTAGAATCACTGGAGTCTGGTCAGAATGTGGGGCTTAAAGAGTGCACAGAGCTTGGGAGCGGGACATTGACCATCTGGTGGTCTTGTCACTCTCTTTATTGTACTTGAAATGTGAACTTTTCTTAGTGTGTCTCGGGTGAGTCTCAGGAGTGAAAGAAAACCATCCACCTAGATTATAAAAAAACCCTGCTTTACGAAAATGTGCCATTTTCCATTTTGAGCAATGTGCTGTAGAAGAGTCCTGAAATGGATATGAATGCTTCCTCCTCATTATCGCCATGTAGGATGCTAAAGCTACAGTCTTAACAAGGTGGTGTGTGGATTACGTGTGGGTGGTGACTCCAGGTTGCTGACTCTCCACCTTTACTCCAAACACACCAGAAGGGTACAGGGGTCTCTCTGTTTCAGCGGAGTGAAGTTTGAACCTTTTTCTTTTAATTAAATACATAGAAAAATGCCATTCTTGGTAAATTATTGGATTATGCATTGATGTCATAACAAGTTGTTAAACCTTGAACTTGTCAGGCACTGGAAGGTGTGACTCTGCAGAGAATTTTTGTACCTTTAGAGGCAGAACAGGAAACAGCTGGTGAGAAGACAGTCATTGATAACAGGTTTTAATTTTACCCAGCCATCATACTTTGTTCAGATGATTTTTGTTCTTGACTAGTACCATTTTGTATTTTTAAATTTTGGTGTAATTTTAAATTTTTTTTTAACATTTATTTTTTAGTTATAGGTGTATACAATATATTTTATTTTTATGTGGTGCTGAGGATCGAACCCTGTGCCTCACGCATGCTAGGCACTTTACCTCTGAGCTACAACCTCAGCAAATTTTGGTGTAATTTTAAGTTTATAGAAAATTTATTGGGCCGGACGCCGTGGTACAGCCTGTAGTCCCAGGAAGCTGAGTCAGCAGGATAGTGAGTTCAAAGCCAGCCTCAGCTACTAAGTGAGGCACTAAGCAAGTCAGTGAGACCTTGTCTCTAAATAAAATACAAAATAGGGCTGTGGGTGTGGCTCAGTGGTTGAGTACCCTGAGTTCAATTTCCAGTACCCCCCCCAAAAAAACAAGTTTGTTGAATAGCATAATGAACTTCCTTATACTCTTTTTTTTTTAAAGAGAGAGGGAGAGAGGGAGAGAGAGAGAGAGGAGAGAGATTTTTTTTTTGTAATATTTATTTTTCGGTTATCGGCGGACACAACATCTTTGTTTGTATGTGGTGCTGAGGATCGAACCCGGGCCGCACACATGCCAGGCGAGCACGCTACCACTTGAGCCACATCCTCAGCCCTCCTTATACTTTTAAGGCAGATTCACCAGTTGATTACCTCTTATCTTGCTTGATTTATGAGTCTCCATTTTCATATGTGAAAACATATTTTTTCCCTGAATCATTGAAGAGTTCGTTGGAGACATTGTCTCTTTTTACTCCTAAATATGGATGTCTCCTAGGAACATGTCATTCTCTTATGTAACCCCAGTGCAGTTATAAAAACCAAGACATTTGTCATTTTTTTAAATTAATATATTTTTTTTAAGTTGAGATGGACACAATATCTTTATTTATTTTTAGGTGGTGCTAAGGATAGAACCCAGTGCCTCACACTTTCAAGGCAAGCACTCTCCACCACTGAGCTCCAGTTCCAGCCCTGTCATTGATATTTTTTAAAAAATAAAAAAAATTTTATTTGTTATATATGACAGCAGAATGCATTACAATTCATATTACACATATAAAGCACAATTTTTCATGTCTCTGGTTGTATATAAAGTATATTCACAGCATTTGTGTCTTTATACATGTTCTTAGGGTAATTATATCCATCTCCTTTCACCATCTTTTTTTACCCCATGCCCCCTACCATCTCTCCCTCCCCTTTGCCCTATCTAGAGTTCATCTGATCCTCCCAATCCCCGCTCCCCACCACAGTATGAATCAGCATCCTTAAATCAGAGAAAACATTTGGCATTTGTTTTTTTTGGGATTGGCTAACTTAACTTAGCATTATATTCTCTAACTCCATCCATGTTCCTGCAAATGCCATGATTTTATTCTCTTTTAATGCTGAATAATATTTCATTGTTTGTATATAACACATTTTCTTTATCGATTCATCTACTGAAGGGCATCTAGGTTGGTTCCACAATTTAGCTATTGTGAATTGTGCTTCTATAAACATTGATGTGGCTATGTCCCTATAGTATGCTGTTTTTAAGTCCTTTGGGTATAGACTGAGGAGAGGGATAGCTGGGTCAAATGGTGGTTCCATTCCCAGTTTTCCAAGGATTCTCCATATTGCTTTCCATATTGGCTGCACCAATTTTCAGTCCCACCAGCAATGTATGAGTGTGCCTTTTCCCCCACATCCTCGCCAGCACTTATTGTTGTTTGTACTCTTAATAGCTGCCCTTCTGACTGAAGTGAAATGAAATCTTAGAGTAGTTTTGATTTGCATTTCTCTAATTGTTAGAGATGAACATTTTTTCATATATTTGTTGGTTGATTGTATATCACCTTCTGAGAAGTATCTGTTCAGTTCCTTGACCCATTTATTGATTGGGTTATTTGTTTTTTTGAGTTCTATATATACACTAGAGATTAGTGCTCTGATGTGCATGTGGTAAAAATTTGCTCCCAAAATGTAAGCTCTGTATTTACCTCACTGATTGTTTCTTTTGCTGAGAAGAAGCTTTTCAGTTTGAATCCATCCCATTTATTAATTCTTGATTTTAATTCTTGTACTATAGGAGTCTTATTAAGGAAGTTGGGGCCTAATCCAATATGATGGAGATTTAGGCCTATTTTTTCTTGTATTAGATGCAGGGTCTCTGGTTTAATTCCTAGGTCCTTGATTCACTTTGAGTTGAGTTTTGTGCATGGTGAGAGATAGGGGTTTAATTTCATTTTGTTGCATATGGATTTCCAGTTTTCCCAGCACCATTTGTTGAAGAGGCTATCTTTTCTCCAGTGTATGTTTTTGGTGCCTTTGTCTAATCAATATGCATTAATGTCATAACAAGTTGTTAAACCTTGAACTTGTCAGGCACTGGAAGGTGTGACTCTGCAGAGAATTTTTGTACCTTTAGAGGCAGAACAGGAAACAGCTGGTGAGGAGACAGTCATTGATAACAGGTTTTAATTTTACCCAGCCATCATACTGTGTCCTCTATTCTGTACCATCGGTCTACCAGTCTATTTTGGTGCCAATACCATGATGTTTTTGTTACTATTGCTCTGTGGTATGGTTTAAATATAGCGATGTTACCTGCTTCACTCTTCTTGCTAAGGATTGCTTTAGCTATTCTGGGTCTCTTATTTTTCCAGTTGAATTTCATGACTGCTTTTTCTATTTCTATGAGGAATGTCAATGGGATTTTGACTGGAATTGCATTAAATCTGTATAGTGCTTTTGGTAGAATGGTCATTTTGACAATATTAATTCTGCCTATCTAGAACAAGGTAGTTCTTTCCATCTTCTAAGGTTTTATTTAATTTCTTTCTTTAGTGTTCTGTAATTTTCGCTGTGGAGGCCTTTCACCTCCTTTGTTAAGTTGATTCCCAGGTATTTTATTTTTTATTTTTTTGAGGCCATTGTAAGTGGGGTAGTTTTCCTTGTTTCCCTTTCCTGTCATTGATATTTAATACTATTAGTAACTTGCAGTTCACGTTAAAATGTTGCTGTTTGACCAATAATGTCCTTTTATTACCAATTCTGTCCTCTTCCAGGCTTAGTCTTAGTATATAGAATCTTTTAAATTGAAATGTAACCTGTTTGAATCTACAGTTTCTTAAAAATTTTCTGACTTTGATTTTCCCTACTGTGGCAAGGGGTGCCATTTAGCTTTTTCTTGTGCAGTTCAGTGTCACTGGGTGCATTCAGGATGCTGTGTGTGGTGGGCCAGCTTTCTGTCCTGTAGTGAACACCTGAGATAATCCAGTCCACAGTCAGCTGGCTCCATGCTTTTACGACTGAGGCAAGGCAGCACACCATGGCTGCAGCCGTCAGAGGAGCAAAGCTGCTTCACCAGAACTGCTGGGCAGTGAAAAGAAGGAGCTGGGGCCCAGTGTCCCTGTTGAGGGCACCCCCCAGTTCAGTGTCACTGGGTGCATTTATGATGCTGGGTGTGGTGGGCCAGCTTTCTGTCCTGTAGTGAACACCTGAGATAATCCAGTCCATCCTTTGGATGTAGAGCATTGTATAGTTACTGTCTCTGGAACTTTCCACCTATAATAAATTCCAGCCCCTTATTCTGTCCTCTCCCATCCTCAGACCCACCGAGGTGCCCTGCTTTTCTTTTCCTCTCCCTTTCCAGATGTGATTTCGCTGTGCTGCCCAGGCTGGTCTCCGACTTTCGTGCTTTAGCAAACCTCCTGCCATTGCCTCTCAAGTAGCTCCCAAGTCTAGGTGTGTGCCAGGCACCTGACTTCACTGCTATACTTTCTGTCTTATGAATTTGTAGACTTTGATGCTTCTAAAGGGTTCATTTTGTAGAATGTCCCCAATTCCTCATCTTCAGATTGAGGTTCGCATTTTGGGTAGCAGTGTGTAGTAGTTTTCAGAGCATTGTACCAGAAAACATGTTGCTTGGTCTCAATAGTCTCACCTTTGGTCTTTTGATTCATTACTGTCATTACTGACTTTTCTTGCTTAGTGGGGACCTCCTTTGCCCTTATGTCATGCCAGTGTTGAACACGTACTTACTTCTGCGCAGCTGGAAGTTCCAGGCTCACCTTGTGTATTTTCTGCTCAGTCCTGGAATCTGCCTTTTCCCCAAGGAGGCCAGTTCCTGTTAGTGGAGAGTGGAATCTGGCAGCCGTGATCTGGGCGTTGGGTTTGTGCCTTGTTCCTGGCAGGGCGCATTGTTGGCAGAACCTCAGCAGAAGAGGTCTCATGGAGAGGTCTGCGTTTGTGGATGCTCACTCCATGCTGGGAACCTTGAGCACAGAGATAGCTTTAGTGCAGCCTTTCCCACAAGGCACGCTCTGCTCTTCCCCTTTTGTGCTTGCCTTGTCCTTCCTTGCCAGTGAGAAGCCACTCTAAGGTCCTCATCTACTCACTTGCTCAAGCTGGCGTGCACAGAAGTCTCTGAATCATAACCCATGCCTCTTGGGAAATGAAACCACTAAGGAGTTGATATTTATTTGTATTGATGTTTGAGGTAAATGTATGTACAGTGAAGTGCACACACCTGTACTATTAGAGGGTGAGGATTGGGGTTTGTCAGTGTTTTGTGGGAAGATCACTTTTTTTAAGATATACATATTTTTAGTTGAGGATGAACCTTTATTTAATAATATTTATTTACTTATATACAGCATTGAGAATTAAACCCAGTCCCTCACACATCGTAGGCAAGTGCTCTCCTACCACTGAGCCACCACCCCAGTCCTAAGATCACTGCTTTTGTGAACATCATAGGACCATTACATATAAAGTCTGGGACAGAACCTGGGGCGGTGTGGGACATAAAAGGATATAAGATATGGTTATGGCCTTGAGGAATTTTTATTAGAGAAAAATCATATCCTTATAAAAAGTCAAGTGGAAGCATAATGCAGCAATTATCCATAGGCCGTTTATTGACAAGGTGATGATTAAGGAGTTCTGCTTATTGGACTTCATTGGTATCTGTTGTGCACAGGGCACCTGCCTGAGCCCCCTGCTGGTGTAGTGGGTAGTGCATGGTGGGGGAGATGAAAATCTCTGTACTTAGGAGGAGTAACACAGGAAAAGGTCAGTTAATTTTCAAACAATTGACTTGTGGAATTTAGTTTAACTACTATTTATTGAGAACCTGCTGTGTGCCAAGCACCATGGTAGATACATTGGTGAATACTTACTGATTTGTGCATGTGTGCTAGGATTTGTGTGGATGAGGCACATGCTATACCACTGAGCTGTACCCCCAACCAACAGCTCCTGCTCTTTAGGCAGTACCAGTTTCCTGGGGAAGATGTGGACACACATCAGGAGGCAGGGTGTTAGTGGCCCTGGCAGTTGAGTGTGAGGGTGGACAGAGGAGCTCTGAGGCAGTACGTGGAAGAGAGTAGAATGAACAGAGGCAGGGGGTGAGAGCCAGAGCCAGGCCTCACCTTCTCTCCCAAGGCCTCCTAGGAGATGCTGCTTCTGGCGCTTCTCTTCTCCCACAGCTCCTGTTACTGTGTGGCTTGACCTGGCTTTGTTTCTTATCATCAGCACTGCTACCACCCCAGCACTCAGTTATGTATTCCATATAACAAATGGATGTTGTTAGAGAACCAGGACTTTCCACTCCCCAAGATCAGGGTCATACTGTGTGGGCAATTTTGAATGTAGTTGGATCATGGGGGATTGATTCCAGGACCACCCCCTGCTGTGTGGGTACCAAACTCTAAGGAAGCTCAGTCTACATAGAATGGTGTAGTATTTGCAAATCACCCACACATATACTCCCGTGTACTTCGAATCACCTCTGTGTTACTTATGATGCTTAATACAATGTAAGGGCTATGTAAATAATTATTCAGCTGCATTGTTTAGGGTACAATGATTGGAGAAATGTCTGTACATGTTCAGTAGAGATGTTTCTTTTGAATATATTCTTTTTTTCTTTTTTTTTGTGGTGCTGGGGATTGAACCCAGGCCCTTGAGCGTGGAAGGCAAGCACTCTACCAACTAAGCTATATCCCCAGCCCTCTTTTGAATATTTTGATCCTGGAAGGTTGAGTCTATGGATGCAGAATTTTAGGATATGAAAAGTTGACTGTATATATTTTTAGTAGTTTCTTCTTTGTTTTTTGGGTACTGTGGATTGAATCAAGGGGTGTTTAACCACTGAGCCCATCCAGCCCTTTTTTATTTTTTATTTTGAGACAGGTTCTTGCTAAGTTGCTAGTCTGGCTTTGAACTTGTGATCCTCCTGCCTCAGCTTCCTGAATTGCCAGGATTATAGATGTGTACCTCTGTGCCTGGCTTCCTTTTTCTTCTTTTGTGGTGCTAAGGATTAAATCCAGTGCCTTGGGTATATTAGGCAAATACTGCACACTAGGCAAATATTCTACCACTGAACTACATCCCTAGACCTTTTTCTTTTCTTTTTTTTGTGTGGGGTATGGGAGATTGAACTCAGGGGCACTCGACCACCGAGCCACATCCCCAGCCCTATTTTGTATTTTATTTAGTGACAGGGTCTCAGTGAGTTGCTTAGTGACTCTCTTTTGCTAAGGCTGGCTTTGATCCTCCTGCCTCAGCCTCCCCAGCTGCTAGGATTACAGGCGTGCGCCACCTCGCCTGGCTTCCGTTTTCTTTTGAGACAGAGTTTTATTGCTAAGTAGTTGAGTCTGGCCTGGACCTTGCCATCCTCTTGCCTCAGCCTCTGGAGTAGCTGGGATTACATGCATGGCCACTGCACCTGACCTCACCCCCAGCTCTTCTGACTATACCTTTTTGATATCCTTGCCCTCGTAAGAGCTGAGACATTACAATAAGATGTACGCTAGGAAGAGAACTGGATTGTCCCCCACACTAGCTAGCTCTTACCATCTTTCCTGCTTCTGGAGGGTCCTAGTAAGCTTGGTGTAGTTTGAGGTAGTACATCCTTGGTCAGGCATCGTTTAGGCTTTCCATACAACAGTCCCTTTAGCTGCTATAGCAGTCCTATCAGCTACTTTTACACTGAGGACACTGAGGCAAGGAGGTTAAATTATTTGCTAAGGGTCACCTACCTGGTGGAGGGTGGAGCACAGGTTTGGAGCCAGGCAGTCTCCTGGGTCCTGCATTCTTGCCTGTGGAAGAATGCAGGTGCCAGTAAATGCTAGGCCATTGCCGGCACTCCAACTGTTTTGTCGTGCAGCTGGGTATTGACCTCTTCTTGTTTTACTTATTGACTTCTTTGTAAGTGCCTCTGCTGTACCATTTCCTCTGAGGGAATGTGAAGGTATAGACCCAGTTCATAACCCTGAAAGGAATTATAAACTACGCTGCAGATCAGCCTAGTGAATCTGCCACAGGGTTCTGATCCTGAGACGCTTTCGGAGTTGTGTAGGGTTGTTACATCACTCAGCCCTGCAGGGCACAGCAGCAGCTGAACCAGGTTTCAGAAGAGGAATCCCTGCTCACAGGGCTTCCCTGAAGGAGGGAGAACCTGGCTGCACCCCGAGGGAGGAGGGGTTGGCTGGTTGGAGTGTAGAGGGGGCGCCGGGGTGTATGGGATCCTGGGTAAGACGGGAAGCGTTTGTGGGAGACGATGATCATATTCACTTCAATGAGATTTACTAAAACATGTAAACATTTTAAGGAAGGGGCTTATCTTCTGATTTTTCTTGAGATCCTGATATTTGTTAGACTTGGTTTTATGCTTTTTTTAAAGAGAGTCTACCTTAAGGGACCCTAAGTACCTGGGTTTGGCAAGAACACCTCCCGCATGGCAAGTGCTTTATGAATTGCTACAGAGGGAGCACACTGGGAACCAGCCGCCAGGCCGAGGCACAGCCTGCAGCCTCCTGGCTTTTCTGTGCCTTCCCCAGTCACCATCCATCCTGGGAAGCCACCCTCTTGGCCTAGATTGCCAGTCCGGTCCTTTCCCCTGAACCTCGTGACTCACTTGCTGCACTGTGTAAGATGCTCACTCTCAGCTCAGTGTGCCGTCCACCGTCTACAGCTCCGGCTGGCTTCTCCTGTGCGTCTAGCATGTATGCTGTTAGGACTGTACTGCAGTGACCCTTCTTCTATGCATCCTTTGGGAACCTGCACACTGATTTCTCCTAGGTAAAAGTGTAGGAGCAGAAGGCTGGGTGCTGGGACATGCACTCAGCCTCAGTGGACTCCACTGATCTGTTTCAAGGTAGTTGCACTCATCTGCATTTTTCCCATCGTGGCGTGGAGTTGGGTTCTGCAAGGCCAGCGCTGGAAGCAGCCGGGTAGAAAAAGCATGAAGGCTCTCTCCCAGGTGTGTAGCACTTCTGGGAAGTGTCTGCCACATAGTAGACACTTTGTAACCATTTGTTGCATGACTTAACCACGTGCTTTTGGTGATTTTGTTACATATGTTTTTATGGAGTATGTAGTTTAGTAGAAGCTGATTGCTGGGAAATAACTAGTTGTTTAGGAGGCAAGGGGAGGGCAGCTTTGGCACAGCCCCCTCCCAACAGTGGTGAGTATCTGTGGAGGCAACAGTAAACAAATGCTTCCTTGTGAAGGAGCCAGCAGAGGGGAAAGATTAAAGACACAGGAAGGCAGGAGAAGCTGCGCTGAGGGTGGAGGTGGGCAAGGGGCTCAGTTCTCAGAGCCATCTCACTCTGCGCTCTGTGTCCCTTTCATATCTGCAAACATTTCTCGGCATGGATCCATCTATCTAGTCCAGCACTAGCAGGGTTTTGTTAGAGTCGAGTAACCCGAGGTTATTTAGAGAGGTCAGCCAACCTTAGGAATTCTTTTACTATTAAGTAACAGAGCCAGGAGTCCCAGCCTAGTGCCCTACAACTTGGACTCCTAGTGCCCACACTGCTCCCTGTTAATTCTCAGGGTGCAGCTTTTGTGGTTTCTAACGGCTCTCCTGATGTAGAGGTGGATTGTCTTGAACTTTTTCCGAGGATTGCAGAGTTTTTTAATCTAAGAGATGTACTTTGGCGTGTGGCTGACCTTGGTCCAGGCTGTCTCTGTGGCCCTCTAGCTGTCTGCTCTAGCCTTAGTGTTCACATGTGCAAACTGGGTCTTAGACTGCCTGCCTTATGGTGCAGTGTTGGGATTTAGTGGGGGTAATACTTGTGAAGGACCTGGGATTGCAGGGAAACAAGGGACCAGTAAATGGCCTTCCTTATAGTTCTGAGGGCACTGGCTTGAGCCTCTTTGTATTTTTGTCCACATGCTCAATGTGGCAAAGCTAATAATCCACCCCATTCTATTTGTGTATGGTGGCTTAGATATTGTAAGTGATTGAATATTTGGAAGATAAAAGAGTAGAAACTGTAGCCTCTTGAGGCAGCTAGCCATACCTAGGATTTCTTTCAGTTGGTGGGGGGCAAAAGTTTCAACAAACACCATCCTAGTGGGTGTCCCAAGCTGGATGGCTTAGATTTCTCTCTCCATCTTTTCCCTTTTTTGGCCTAGGGCAGGAGCTCTCCTAAGATCCTTGTTCTATTTGCTCATGTTGAATGAAGGGAAAGTATTGCAGATTCATCAAAAACTATAGGCTTTATGGGCTGGGGCTGTAGCTCAGTGGCGGATGCTTGCCTGGCATGTGTGAGGTACTGGGTTCAATCCTTAGCACCACATAAAAATAAAGGTATTGTCCATCAACAACTACAAAAAAAATTAAAAAAAAACTAGACTTTATGACATATTTCTTTAGGTTAGTGTTTGTGAATGCTCTACGGAAAATGAATCTGTTCTTATAAGCCATCACTCCAGATACTAGGTATCCAGTAATAGCTTTCACACTTTCTTTAGTGGTCAGATTAATTTCATTCAGAATGAGTATTCTTGTTCAAACAGTTCTGGGAATTTTCAGGATCTAACTGGGGTGGAATTTTCAGGATCTGATAGTTATTATTGTAGCCCTATTTCTAATGAAGGTGCTACCAACGTGAGCATTTTCATTGCTCTACTTCATGGTCTGTGAGGTGAACTGCTTGAGTTTAACAGGGAATTTTTTGGACATGTCCTAAAAACCCTTATTTGCTGCTGTATTTGCCTCTCTGGTTCTTCTACTCTGCATTTGTCACTTCCCCATTTGAACATTGACATTCCCTTGACCCAGCACTGTTCCAGGTAAAGTGCGCTTCAGGTAGGAAATTCTTCCATTCTCACCTGGAGGCAGATGTGGGGCTGACCTTTGGAATTTGGAAGTGGGTCTGAAACCACACTTCCTGCCGCCTGGATTTGGGTCTTTTGTTTCCTCATCTTGTTTGCAGGGCTTCTTCTTTATTCTTTCCAGGGATTCCCTTCTCTGAAAGCAAAGCCTAGGAACTTGTTGCTAAGATCTAGAACTTGAATTTCACCTTTGAGTTTTGGTTTGATTCACATTCTTCTGTGTTTGTGTTTGGGGTACCTTCTTACCTTTGCCTGGGTTCTGTGATGAAAGGGATCAAGCGATGACCACAGAGTGGCCTGGGGCTTCACGTGCTGTGTCTGCTGCAGGTGCCCTCAAGGAGCTCAGGTGCCAAAAGTGTGTCCGAAGGTTACAGTAGTCTTGGAGCTGGCTTTGTTCCCTTGTCCTCAATCCCTGACACTCTCTGGTCCTGCTGAGTAGGGCTGAGCCCTGGCCCTTGCTTATTTATTGCCTTAACATTGTGTTGATGATCAGATGTCCTGGTGCTGTGTCAGTGCTTTATATTGCTGTTCTTAATTTTGGGCAGGAACTCCTAATTTGTAATCTATTTTATTACCATATTAGAGGTTTTTTTTTTGTAGTTTTCACTTAACTATATGTATTTGAGAAGGAGTGGTCCGATTGTCCCTTATGCAAAAGAATTTTCTTCCAGAGGCATTTTATGCTAAGGAGATTCTATATATTATTTTTTCTTTCATTTGGTGACTTCCATAGAAATGCATTCTGAAAGTAGTGTGAATATTTTAAAAAATGAATGACTCTGCCTTTATCTTTACACAATTGTAAGCCTATTTTAAAATCTAGTTATAATAAATCCAAGCAAATATGAAAAACTGGCTTTTATCCTAATTTTCCATAGAATGTTTATTGCAGCACTCATCCACTTGCTTACTTAGTATTTATTGAATGCAAATAAACTGCAAATAACTCTGCCATCAGTAGAGAGGGGATCATGTAAATGTGGTACATCAGTCAATAGATTTCAGTGCTGCTGGTAAAGACAGCGGAGTTACACTCTATATGTGCTGGTATGGGAAGTTTCCAAGATATTTTATTAAATAAAAACAAATGAGACATAGAACAGACTATATGATATGTTCCTATTTATTTTTATTATTTTAAAATTATTATTATCTTAAGAAAATGGAAAAAGAAGTTTTATTGCTTTGCTAGCAAAGGAGAAGCACAGGGGACTCCTGTTCCAGAGTCTGTGAGTCTGCCCATCAGAGGGTTTTTAAAGAGGTGTTTGAAAGACCACATTCCAGGTGTCCTCTGACAGGGTTGTAATTCACTTGTTAATTTGGAAGATTTCTTAGTGATCCTGTTTTTTTTTTTTGTTTGTTTGTTTGTTTTTTTTTAGGCGCATATACTTATAAAATAATTGTTCATCTATGTAAAAATGTATGCAAAGATACAGACGGACAGGAGTGGGAGGTAGGATAGATAGACTTATACTTAAAAAAGTTTGCATTTTCCTATACTGTAATCCCCCCCCTCCCCTAGGCTGGAGTTCTTGTGCATGCTAGGCAAGCACTGAGCTACATTAGCTTCTGTGCTATAATACTTAAAACCTGCAAGATGATTTTAATGTTAGTTAAAAAAATTGCCCTATTATAAGTCCTCTGTTGTGTATTAGATGTGTTTCTCTTGTTTTAATATTTTGGTGGTTTATAGCAAATCAGATTTATAGCATTACATCCTTAACTTAAATGTTATCAGAGTTTGTCTGCTAAGATGTCACACCCCGTTCCATGTGACATGAGAACTCTGAGATGACAGACTTCTGCATCCTTCTTCTTCTTCTTCTTTTTTTTTAGAGATAGAGAATTTTTGAATATTTTTTGGTTCTCGGCTGACACAACATCTTTGTTTGTATGTGGTGCTGAGGATCGAACCCGGGCCACATGCATGCCAGGCGAGCGCGCTACCGCTTGAGCCACATCCCCAGCCCATCCTTCTTTTTTTAAAAAATATTTTTATTAGTTATAGATGGAGACAGTACCTTTATTTGTTTATTTTTTATGTGGTGCTTAGACTCACACCCAGTGCCTCACACATGGCTAGGCAAGCGCTCTACCACTGAGCCCCAGCCCTCTGTGTCTCTCTTTTTGGTATGGATATCTGATTTACTTGTATGTTATAAACCCCATGCTACAGTGTTATCTTTGTATAAAATAGTTATCTTTGAAAGAAATTACAAAATCAGAAAATGTATCACACTTCCCATGTTTCCATTTCCAGTCTGTACTCCTTTGTGAGTTTGGCGTCTTCTTCAGCCTGGAGGATGCCAACATTCTCATAGTCTTGGTCTACTGGCAGCATGTTCTCTCAGCTCTTGCCTTTCTGGGGATGTCTTCATGTCACCTTCATTTTTGAAGGGTATTTTCCCTGGATGTGGAATTTGTGGTTGGCAGCTCTCCTTCTAGCATGGCTCTTTTGTCCCTGGTTTGTACCCTCCTGGGGAGGGTTCTCACTGGGGAGTTTTTTGTTTTTTTGGTACTGGGGATTGAATCCAGGGGAGCTTAACCACTTAACCACTTAACCAACATTTCCAGCCTCCGACTTTATTCATATATATATTATTCTGAGACAGGGTCTCACTGAGTTGCTTAGGGCTTTGCTAAGTTGCTGAAGCTAGCCTCAAATTTTTGATCTTCTTGCCTCAGCCTCCGAGTTGCTGGGATGATGTGTGTGTACCACCATACCTGGCCTCTCATTGTTGTTTTTTTTTTTCCCTCCAGAATGTAAAGAGTCTTTTTTTTCCTCAGTTACTTTTAGGAGTTTTCTCTTTATTATTGGAATTTGGTTGTTGGATTATGATGTGCCTATTCTGATTCTTAGATCTGTAGGAGTACAGTTTTTTACCAAGAGTTTGTAAAATGTACTGCCATTGTTTCTTCCATTTTTTCTATTCCTCTTCCTGCTCCTCTTCAGTTTCTGGTTATGCTTATTTTAGATGCTTGATGTTGTTCTGCTGAGGACCCCTTTCTTTGCTCAGTTTGGATTGTTTCTGTTGTGCTGTCTTCAAGCTTGCCTCTGTTCTCCTATGGCATCTGGTAGTTGTTCTTGTCAGGTCTTTTGGTCACAGTGATGCAAAGCTGACTAACAGCTATGGGCCACATTTTCCTGCTTTTGCTTACATCTAGTGATTTTGGTTGCATGATGGACCATAGTGATAGTCTAAAGAATGTTACGTTTTGAGGATCCACATTTTATTGTCTTTTTAAAATGGTAGCATTGAGTTTTATTCTGGCAGGAAGTTCATTTACTTGTGAATCAGTTTCATTCTTTCAAGGATCGTTTTCTTTCTTTTTAAAAACAGATCTAGGTTAGGGATTGGCACATTGTGGCCTGCAGACCAAATGTGGCCCCTGCTTAAGTCTTTGGGAACCTGGCCACATCATTCATGTGTTGTTTGCTGCTTTCATTCTGCAGTGGCCAAGGTGGATAGACTGTGTAGCCTCTGAAGTCTGGAATCTTGATTCTGGCACTTGCATAAAAAGTCTGAAGACCTCTGCCTGGAGGAGCCTTCACTCTGGGTCTAGGTTAGCCCTGTGCCCAGTGGCTTTGCTGTGTCTGCTGGTGTCCTCCCAGCTCTCTTCTTTCCGTATGTTGGAACCTGGTTTTCCTGGCCTTTTCTAGCCTCCTCTTCCCCAGTAGTTGTTCTTTGCTTGGTTTCCTGGAGTCTCACCAGGAGCGCACATAGCCTGTCATTCAGCCAGGAACTCCAAGTGACTCTGTGTGGGAATCTGGAGTCCAGTCCCTTCTCGGTGAGCATTCTTTTCTTGGGTACTTTGCCCCACCAATTCCAGGGTCTTGATAAGTTGCTGAGGCTGACCTTGAACGTGGAATTCCCCCTCAGCCTCCCAAGGCACTGGGATTACACATGTGTGCCACAGTGTAGTTGATTTCTTGATAGTTGATTTTTTGTAATTAATAAATTGTTCATTATTGGGTTCATTTTTTGTTGGACCTAATTTTCTCACAGTGGAGTATTCTTCTAACTTAAATATGCCATTAAAGTTTAAGATGACTTGGTGTATCCAAAAAATAGTGCAGATGAATGTCTGGAGGAGCGCCCCTGCCCCATCCAGGTGAGAAGCCTGCTAGTGCTCTGAGAGCCCCTCCCTGCTGGAAGGGAGAGAGGTATTTGCATCTCATTTGAGCTTTGGAAAGCTAGGAAGGTCAGAGGAGAAACTGAAATAGTTGTTAAACATGCAGCAGGATTTAAGCTCTGAGAATCAAATCCTCTCCTGGTTGGTGTTACAGATCTAAACTGGGCACTTTGTCACGCAGTCTCAGGGCTCTGGATTTGACTTGCTACCTTGAAGGCTTAGTTAATTATACAAAATCCTCTTTGGTGCTAACAGCCATTGGAGCCCTGCAAGGAATAGTCCAACAGCTCTTTTCATTTACCTGGTTTATTTAAGAAGATCCATCCTATTCCTACTTGATTTTCTTTCCTTTTTAAGATAATGAAACATCTATTTACAGTTCAATCAATATTTTAAAAAATCATTTGTGAACTTCTGGTCAGGAAAGGGAACATTTCAGCACCCTGAAAGCCCTTGATGTGCCCTTTTATCTTCACTACTTTCTCACTCTAAGCGGCAAATCTTGCTCTTATTTTTTTTTTTTTTTGGATATCTTTTTAGTTGTAGTTGAACACAACACCTTTATTTTATTTTTATGTGGTGTTGAGAATCGAACCCAGTGCCTCGCACCCCTGAGCCACAACCCCAGCCCCTGCTCTTACTTTTTTAATGGTTCTTAATGGTTTCCTATCCATGCATGCATTTCTAGAAACTGCACTTCAGTTTTACCTACATTGAGATTTATCTAAGTGATAGGCTGCATTTATTTATTTTTTTTGTGTTGCTCATTTCCTCAGTGGATTCTCCCAGGTGTTGAGTATGTGGTGTGTGTGCTTAACTCACCTTTGCCCTCTGTGAGGCTGCGATACATGAGCACAACCCAGCTGGCTTACCCTTCCTGCTACCAAATCACAATGGAGTGAATTTTCTTGCTTGTCCTTGTGCCTGCAAGCACGTGTAGGGCACAAGGAAATTGCATGGTTTCTTTAAAAAAAATGCCTATTTGGGTATTTTGTCTATTTTCTGTTGAGTTATCTTTTTATTATCGATTCTAGGAGCTTTTATATATTTTGTACTATGAATACATTTCCACTGTGAAGCTTGTTTGTTCATGATCTTTGTAGGGTCTTTTGACACTCTCAGATTTAATGTCAGATTTTGCAGTCTTTCCCTTTAGAGTTAGTGCTTCTTTATATTTTGTTTATAAGTTTTTCTTTCCTGAGTGTGAAGGTAATTTCTGTGTTCTCTGCAGCAGCTCTGTGTCTTGCCTTCCCTCTTGGGGGCAATTCAGGGCTCCAGTCTCTCTTTTCCCGGGTGGATCCAGAGTTCTTAGTTACTTAACACTGCTGAGGAGCATGTCCTTTCCCTTCTTGCACTGCTCTGTCATGTACAAAGCTGCAGTGTACTTGAGGTCTGCCTGAGGCTGTGTGCTTGTTCTGCTGGTCTCTCTTAATTGCTGGGGCTTTATAGAAAATCGTGTGAAGGCAGATCTCACACTAGTTTTCTTTGAGAATGTCTTAGCCATCTTGTTCTTTTGTGCTTCATATAAGTTTAAGTAGCAGCTTGCAAAGCTCAACTATACATTATCTGTTGGATGTTTGATTGAGACTGCATTGAGCCTGAACATCAATTTGGGGAGAATTGACATCTTTACAACATTGAGGCTTCCAGCCATGAGCATGGCATATCTCTTATATTTAGATATGTAGGTCCCCTGAATGAAATCATACTTTTCCCTATAGAGAGCTTGCCTGTCTTCTGTGGAAATTCTTTTAGGCATTCAATATTATCTTGATGCTTAAAAAAAAAAGGAACAAAAAGCATTTTTAGCTGTTTGTTTTTGTTGGCAGGTGAGAATACGATTTATTTTTGCATCTTGTTTTAGATGCAGCATTCATAGTGTCCCCATCTCATGGAGACCCCCAGCAGCAGTGCATGCAGCTTCTCTCCCTCTCCCCGCTGCACCGACCTGCAGTACCCCCAGGGATGCCAGGCAGTGTATAAGTGTGTGCAGTGCGCACTGAAGAATTCTGCCTTCCTGTCTTCCATTCTAGAACCACAGAGCCGGGTGGATCAAGGGCTCCTGGCACCAGCTTCTCCAGCTGTCTTAGGGGCATTTCCAGGAAGTCAGGGCCATGAGAAGTCAGCCCTAGGTCATCTTCTCCTTGGCTGGGGAGGGTTCCACTTCATGATAGCTCTTGAGCTCAATGGGTTGGTGCTCAGGATTGGAATGATCAGGTCTGTGAATGCTCAGGAGAACTGCCAATGAAACCATTGAATCCTAAAGTGGTCTGTGCAAAAAAAAATTTAAAGTTCAGATTTAGGTTTTTATTAGCTTTCTGCATTTGTTTTTCTTTTTAAGTTAGTTTTGGTAAGTTACATTTTTAGAGGACTTTGTCTATTTCATCTAGGTTTTAAGTTTATGGGAATAAAGTTGTTCATGATATTCTGTCTCCATGATTATAATAATGTTCCTTTTTCAGTTGTGACATTCTGTATTTGCACATCCGCCCTTTTAATCTCCATTATTGCCAGAGGATTGTCTATTTTATTAACCTTTCAAGTAATTAGCATTCTTGACTCTCTGTGTTTGTTATATTTTATTACTTTACTTTTTAATATATTATTTCTTTCCTCTACCCTCCATGGCTTCATTTTATCCCCCTCAATTTTTTTTCTTTTTTAAAAAAATATTTATTTTTTAGTTTTCGGTGGACACAACATCTTTATTTTATTTTTTATGTGGTGCTGAGGATCAACCCAGCGCCCCGTACATGCCAGGCAAGCTCGTTACCACTTGAGCCACATCCCCAGCCCTCCTCCTCAATTTTTTGAGGGGGACATCTATGATACTTATCAGTCTTGAGCCATCTGCCTGTCCTAAGATATATGTATTTAGTTCTGGGAATTAAATGCTATGCTGCATTCAACAAGTTTTGAAGTATTTGTGTTAATATTCACTTTGAATTATTTTGTTTTTCATTTGACTTCATTAATTTGCTGCTTAAAAGTGTTTTGGAATTTTGAAACATAGTTTTCCAGGATGTACTTTTGGCTTTGTTGCATCTGATGAGAGTGTCTCTGATTTCAGCAGGGTAGCCTGTGTGCATGCCTGGCTAGGGGGAGCCATTGACATTATTGTCACATGCGGATGTCGCCCCCTAGTGTTGTGGGTCATACAACTTGCACAATTCTTATGCGTTTACATTTTGAAATTTGTTGAGATTTACTCTGTGGACCTGCATATGGCCAATTTTTGTAGTGTCCACTATGTACTGGAAATAATGGGTATCCACAGTTGGTGCCACCTTCTTTATGTGTCCATTAAGTCAGATACTGTGGATCTGTCTTTACTGATTTTGACTACTTCTGTCAATAACTGGGGGAGCTGTGTTAAAACTTCACCCTAGGGATGGGGAGGTAGTTCAGTGGTAGAGTGTTTGTCTAGAATGCACAAGGCCCTGGGTTCCATCCCAGGACCTTCAAAAAGAAAAAAGAAACAACAACAACAGCCCCACCCTGTGATAGTACGCATTGCTGCTAACTTTGCCCTGTGATCTTGCATGTCTGCTCTGGGCAGTGCAGTGATGGTCTGCATTTGCTGCTCTGTGCAGTCCTGGGCCCTGGTGTTGTGCTTCGCATTTGAGGCTCTGTTCCTCATTTGAAGTTATGCTCTTGCATTGCGTCAGCTCAGAATGCCTAGGTATTCTTGGAGTCTGAGCCTGCTGTTGGAGGGGCCCTCTCCCGAATGGTGCTTTTGCTCTGTGTCTCTTTGGTATCAGGAATGTGCTTACACCAGTTTTCTCCTGGTGGCTGTTTAAACCTGTTTACACTGTTTACTTTTCCCTCTCTTTAGGTTGGCTCCTGTGTTTCTTATGTCTCTTGTAAACAGCTTACAGTTGGATTAAAAATATGCAGACTGGTGTTTTTTCTATTTTAATTGGACCACTTAGTCTATTTACTCTTATTTGGACCAAAACCTGCCATCTTATTTTGTGTTTTTTGTCCTGCCTGTACTTTTTGTTTGTTTGGAGTATTGGGAATTGAACCAGGGGTGCTCTACCAGTTACAACCCTAGTCCTTTTTATTTTGAGGCAGGGTCTTGATAAGTTGCCCAGGATGACCTGGAACTCCCGTCTACCTGCCTCAGTCTCCCAAGTAGCTGAGATTACAGGTGTTTGTCACCACACCCGGCTTTCCTTTTTTTTATGGATTGAAAATATTTATCTAGTTTCTTCCCCTTTACTATGATTTTTGGAAATCATGCACTGTTTCTCTTTCTCATAACAGTTCCCTAGAAATTGTGGTAGGAATGCTAAAAAAAAAATCAAGTAGATCAAGACCTTTGGTCCTTTTCCTGGACAATTCAAAATTTTGGAAATCACTAACTGCTTTGATTCTCATATGATAGTATTGTTGGTATTTCTATTTTTAGCACCACAAGGCTGGGTCTCTCTTACTTTATCTAGTCAGTGTCTTTTCAGGTCAACATAAAATTTATGCCTCTCTTTGCTCTTCACCTTTTTTGGACCTCAGGAAATCACTTATTTTGATATTTTAGAATTTCCTCTCCTGAGGGCCTGCTGATGCCCAGTTCTCTTTGTTAGTCTGAAAATGTCTTCCTTCAGTTCTCATTCTCCTGGGTGTGGGCTGTTGTCTGGTATTTCCTTGCAGCCCTGGAAGCTGCCAGCCACCTGCCCAGTGCTTCAGCTGTCTTGGTGTGCCTGCTGTCCACATTGGCTCCTCTCCTCAGCTTTGATTTTTGCTCATTTTCTCTTTAAATTTGTTGGGTTTCTTGAGTCTGAATTAGAGCCTTTCATCAGGTAAAATTCACAGCTGTTGTCACTTTGGATGTTGCCTATTTCATTCTACACTGTTTTTGAAACTAATTAGATGTATGTTCTCTCTCTTTTATGTTTTTCTTCATATTTTTGGCCTTTTTGGCTTTCTGTGCTTCATTGTGGACATTTTCTTCTGTTTTTCATTATTGAGTTCACAGATTCTCTCTTGATCAGGTTTAAGCTGCTGTTAGAAGGCTCTGGGTCCCCCCATCCCATTCTATATTCTGTTTAGTTCTCTCAATCTACTGAGTTTAATAATATATATATATATATATATATATATATATATATATATATATATATATATATATATATATAGTTGTATTCTAATAGGTTACTTAAAAGAATTTTTCAAATGGAGTTACTTTTTGCATTGCATTTTTTTTTTACTCTAGGCTTTCCACTTATTCTGACATATTCACGTCCCTATGTGAAAAAAAGGTTACTGTAGTGTGCCTGCTTCCCAGCTGCAGCAAATTTTCAATTTGCCATTTTTACTTCACTTGAATAAATAGATATAGCATTGTATTATTTGGTAATTCCAATTTTGAATTTTTGGATCTTCTGTTTGTTGCTTAGTTATTCATTACCCCCTGCAGTGTGTTTGTTTATATGCTGTTATTTCTTACTATTCACTGTTTTCATCCTTGGAAAATTATTTGTTGGAATTAGGTGAATAATCATAAGGGATGAAGGTATCTCTGACCAGAGCGGATTCTTGTTGGCTTTTGTCAGGTGTTTGGTTCCAGTCTTTTGTTGGCTTTTGTCAGTTGTTTGGTTCCAGTCTGGGATCACTTTAAACAAGTTCGTGGCTCAGAGTTGCTTGGGCTATCTGGACATGGGAACCCAACTTGCAAAAGTGCATGAAGCTGACAGGAAATCACCTAGTGTGATTCCCGGTGATGTGTCGGGATGACTCTTGGGGTGTGTGTGGAGTGAAGAATGGTTTCAGAAAAAGCTTGACAGCTTCTTTTTGGATGATGAAAATGTTCTAATATTAGATCGTGTGGTTAGATTTAGCAAAACTCTAAATATTCTAAAATCAGTGTACAGTTGTATACTTATTACAGGTGACTTTTATGATATATAAAGTATAACTCTGTGGGGCGCCATAGTGCATGACTGCACTCTTCCCGTCCTGATGCCTCAGATTCTGACCAACCACTGCATTTGCTCTGGTTAGGGCAGAGTCTAGCTCCGATAGTAAGATGGTCTTCTTGTGGGATGTGTCCCCAGGGTTGAGTTACAGTCACCTGTCCATGGTAACCCTGCTCCTTCTGACCTTTTTTGGATGGTAAAAGCCCACTTCCGAATGTGCTCGCTCTCGTCAGCCTCTCGGGACTTTCTCTTGCTCTCCCTCTTGGGGGGGCCTGAGGCCGAGAATAGAGAAGCCGCCCTGAAGCTTGTGTAAAGGTAAAGTGTGTCTCTTTTATTTGGTGTCCCTGCAAATTCACAGAGGGACCTTAAGTTCAGCTGCCCGCACAGGTTGGGGGCGGCATAACTCAATAAACTGTTAAAAATGCATGAGGCTGCTTGTGATTCTGTGTCCTCAGGGCCATGATTTTGTGTCTTTTCTCTAATGCTCTTGTCACTGCCAGGTTCCCTGGGGTGTGGGTATGGAGGTGGCGCTTGGTCTGTGAGGATGGCCTTGTGCCTGGATTCTGGGACTCTCATCCTGGTTCCTGCTTTCGGCTGCTTTCTCCTTGAATCTTCCCCTCATCAGAAGATTCTCTAGGTCTGCGGAGGCCCACTCTTCTCCTTGGATTTTGACCTTCTAGTTTCATAGTCTCTGGACAGCTCCTCTGTGTTTTTATTGAGATTATAAATCAAAGAAAGGAAAACATTTGGTATTTGGTCTAGTTTACTCCTCCTCTGCACTGTCCCCACCTCCCCATGTGGAAAGGCAGGCCCCAGCAGCTGGCCCTCATCCCTGGATCTTGAGGTCTTTTCCTTTGCTCCCTCATTTCCTACAGTCTCTCGTGACTCATCACACACTTTCTGTGGAGTGGGGCTACTTTCTCTATTATATGTTAATGTCATCTCTAATCATACAGGTGACATTAAACAAGCGGTCTGGTGAATGGGGTGAGGCTGGGACTGGGTAGAAACAGCCTGTCTGATCCTATACTTCAAGGAAGTCTGCATCTTGGTTTTACCAGAATAGTTTTAGAAATGGAGCTAATTTTAGCTAGGTGTGGTGGCCCACGCCTATAATCCTAACCTCTTGGGAGGCTGAGGCAAGAGGATTGAGAGTTTGAAGCCAGCCTCAGCAATAGAGAGGCACTAAAAAAAAAAGTAAAAAGAAACTGGTTTGATTTTTATGTGTAAGGTGTAAGTGGTGTTTGAAATAAAATAGTTGCATTGGTATGTTAGAATTTTTAATAAGGAAAATATTTTTTTGCAGTAATTATTACTATAGAAACATAGTTTTTATTCTTTTTGTTTCCTAGTGTTTCTGCTTAAGTATATTAAGCATTGGTTTTTGTGAATCACCCTTAGCTGTTTGCCTTTCTTAGTAAGGACAGAAAAGGAAAGGATGTGGCTTAGGAAAGACACCAGATGTACACAAAGAGAGGAGGGGTGAGATCTCAGTATAGGCACCAGCAATAAAATGCATGAAACAGCACTTTTGCTACATTAAAAATAAAAAAAGCCACATTTACTGAGCTAACAGCAAATGAAAATGAGGTTAGTAATATATTTCTAAGTTCAAAATTTATAGTGTATTTACTTGCATAGAAAGAGCCACACGTTTTTCAAATGGAGTTACTTTTTGCATTGCATTTTTTTTTACTCTAGGCTTTCCACTTATTCTGACATATTCACGTCCCTATGTGAAAAAAGGTTACTGTAGTGTGCCTGCTTCCCAGCCGCAGCAAACTGTGACACCTGTGTGGTTTATTTCAGATCCAGCCTCTTCCTACTTCCTGTCCTAACCTCCTGTTTTAAGCCCCATAGCATTTTGTACTGCTTTGTACCCTGGAACACAAGTTACCTTTGTTTTATAGTTTTCCACTTGCAAGAAAGCAATATCATAGATTTGAAAAACCAAAGCATATAGTATTAAAATAGTGATAATGAAATAATGCTAGGAACCACTTAAATGAGCTTTGGCATTGCTTTTCCTGCCATTTCCCCAGTGCATTACCTTGCTCTCAGGGAGCCACAAACTCTATGTCGCACTCTTTTTTGTTTGCTTATGCAATTCTTCCATGTTACTCAATGTTATTTTTGCCAATTTTTAAACATCTTCTTGTTATTCTACACTTCCACACTTGCTTCTTGTTGGATATTCAGGTTTCTTCCTGTATAGCCCCTGTCCCTCCTGTGCTTGGACTGTCTCATTATCTTAGAGTCCGGGGAGTCAGCTGATAGGGTGAGAGGATGACGGAACCCCTGTGGGAGGTGGGAGTGAAGCTGGAGGACCAGCCTGGAGCCTCTACCTGCCTGGAGCACTTGTTGCCTTTCTCTCTTTCTTCACTTCCCACAGCTGTTCCCCCTGGTATACTTTAAAATGTTTTTGCAGTGCTGGGATGGAACCTCAGTGGACTCCCACGGCCCTCCAACTTCCTACCTCCAGAGTGGACGGTGGTAGGGGGTCACTTCCATCATCTGAGTTCTGGGTGCAGACTGCTGGCTAAAAGTGGCCTGAGTCTGTTCCCTTGCCTGGGGGCTTGTCCTGCTGCTGTGCTTTCTTAGAAATTCCTTGAGCCTCCTTTTATACATGCTCAGCCACTGCTTCCCATTCTCTGCTTTGTGGTTGGTTTCTGCTGGTGCAGAACCTGAGATTTTGTCTTAGGTTTCATTTGGCCTTTGCCAGATCTTTCTGGATTCCTGATTACTTCCTGGAGCTTATTTGCAATCTTCTCTGCTTAAGTCATTCAAGAATCAGGTAAGTGTACTTGCTGTGCCCTCCATTTTCAGGTAATTAATAAAGGTGCAACAGGGTGGTCAGGGTGCAGTGACTGGAGACTAGCATTCATCTGTAGAATACGTTCTCCTGTGTCCTGCTTCAGCAACATGCCTGTCTCCATCACTATTTTCTCAGAAGGGCTTTGAATCTACAGCCTTCCTGGAGGGAGAGGGTGAATAGCTAAGAAGCAGAAAGGGTTTCCTTCGTTATTTGAGGATTTACATATAATGAAGACATGGTAGGCTCAGACACCTTCATGTCAGTGAAAACACATTTAGGTGTTTCAGTTGATTGAAGGCAAAATGTGGCCCAGCACTGTGAAATGCTGCCAGAATAGATGGATCAGATCCTGGTTATCAACTTCTGGCTGTGCTAACAGGTTCCAGCATCCAGAAAAGGAGGAGAGAGCTTTCCAGCTTATGAACTGTTTTTTTTAAAACATCATTATTTTTAAAAAGAGTGTATATGAAATTAGAATTCTTCAGGGTGCATGGCTCAGGAAGTGAGGGGTTCAAAACCCTGTCTTCCAAGGAGATTCGGCCAAGCAGTTGGATTGGTTCAACTTAGAACACAGAGTATTCTTGGGCAAGTGAGACGGGTGAATGGCTTCCTAGATGTCAACAGTCACGAGGAGTTGGCTCTGCTCTTACACATACTTAACAAGAGAAAATTGAAGGTTTTAGAGGTGAAGTAATTTGAACTCGGAACTGGCTGTCTGCAAGGTGGCAGGGTGGGCTGGGGAATGAGGGGAGACATTCTCTGGTGGGAGTTTCTGATCAGCACAATCTGACTGGTGTCCCAGCATTGTCAAGCAACAGGGCAGACATTATTGCTCTAAGTGCTCTGAACAGCTTTAGATCATGTGTGTATTTTTTTCTCTTTTTTTTGACAGCATGGGAGATTGAACTCAGGGGCACTCTATCACTGAGCTACATTTCCAGACTTTTAAATTTTTTTTGGTCTTAAGACAGAATCTTGCCAAGTCACCTAGCTGGCCTCAAACTTGCAGATCCTCCTTTCTTCAACCTCCTGAGTTTGGGTTACAGATGTGCACCAACATGCTCAATTGTGTCTTTTCCCTTTGAGTTGAAGCATAAGGAAATATCCCAGTCAGGATCTGGTAAAGGAGATAGGAAACCTTCTGGGTACTTCAGTAGAGGGCATTAGTTAGGGAATTGATTTCATGGGAGTTGGAGGCTAGAAAGACAGACAAGAAAGCTTAAGATGGCAGAATGTAGCTAGAGGAGGCAGCTCGCACCTCTAGGACCAGGAGACAAAGTGAAGCAATAGAGAAGACCTGGGGAACTAGAGCTGGGACTGCAGAGGTTGGGAAACAGCCAGGTGGTGCTGTGTATGTGCCTGGGTGTGAGGTGGGTCCTGGGGGCACCAAGGAGCTGGGAGTGCAGGGGGCACGGTTCTTTTGTCGGCAGTCTTCCTCTGGTGTTCCTGATGGCAGAATCCAATAGAAGATTCTCTGGAATAGAGGTAGGAGTTGCACTCTCCTTGTGTCTGCATCTCCAGCAGAGGTTAGGAGGGCATCTGGAGAGTGGGCTCCTTGATCCCCATTGCAGGCTGCTCCTTGGGACAAGTAGCATCAGTTTGTCCGTTCTGTGTATTCTTTTTTTTTTTTTTATTCTTTTGGTTGTAGTTGGACACAATGCCTTTATTTTATTTATTTTTATGTGGTGCTGAGGATCGAACACAGCACCTCGCACATGCTAGGCGAATGCTGTACGGCTCAGCTACAACACCCCCCCACCTGTTCTGTGTATTCTTGAACCTTTCATGCAGCAGTGGTGGTTCTACTTGCTGTGCCTCTGTAACCATCTGATACACAGAGCCTCCACCGAGGGAGGGTGAATAGCTGAGACACACAGTGAGTTTCTGCTGGCTTGTCCACCTAATGAGCCTCTTTGCTTGCCCACAAGGGCCTCATGGACTCTGTGGACTCCTTTATGGCCAGAGGTTTTTGTAATGAAGCATGTCTTGGTTCATGCCTAGGGAAGCACATACATGGTCATCATGGACCACATGTGGATCTCACATTTCTCCCTCCAAGAGGCAGGGGTCAGAGCCCCACTTAATTCTCTTCAGTGATGACTACACATCTGGGCCTGCTGGCAGTGCACTAGAATTTTTTTAAAAATCAAGAATGAATTTCATTCAGAATTCAGAAACATTCAAGAATGTTTCAGAGATGTCCATGATCCATGTGGTTGAGAAATGTGCAACCTTCTTAGGAACCATACTCTTCACAAAAATCTGGATGTGGAGTAGTGAAGTTCCATTTGTAGAATCAAGAAGGTTCCAGTTCAGTTTCTTCTTAGCTTCTTTGATGAGCGTTTGTTCTCTTCGTAATAGATTATGACTGTGAGATTATTCTTGATGTAGTGCTGTGCAGGAAGAGAAGCCACAGCATCGAATCTGTGATGCTTTGCTTCTGTATTCAGAAGGAGAACCAGAATATTAGAATAGTTGCTTATTGCTCTTCAAAACAGCCAGGGCTGCCCTCCATATGCAAGCCTGCTTCTCTGTGGTCGGGCTGCTTCCCGACTGTAGTTTCTCTGGAATTACATATTTACTGTTGGGATATACCTGTAATTTATATAACAATTTTTCTACTGTTAGATATTTAGTCTGCTTCTGATGTTTCAGTATTATAAATAATGATATATATATATATATTAAACCTTTGGTCCAGATTTCTGGCTATTTTCTTACTGTAGTTTTTAGAAGTGATGTAAAAAACTGGAGATGAAGCTTGTAAGGGGTGTTGCTGTGATTTTCAAAATTGCTTTTCAGGAAGGCTGGGCTACTTTCCATGCCCACTAATGGGATCAGAGAGTTTCCTTCTTTGTACCATGGGCAGTGTCATTTAAAAAAGTCTTTGCAGTTATGTAGATTTGATCATTTAATTGTTTTAATTATTAGTGTTACCATAAGTGCACTGAACTCTTTTGCATATGTTTATGAGTCACTATGATTGCTTCTTTTATTATTCTTTCATCTCTTTTGCTTATTTCCAAACACAGAAGTTGAAGGTGAGCTGCACCATATTAATACTCTGGGATTCTGCAGCCGCCTGGTTCTGAGAATTATTTTGTAACTCTTAGGACCTAGAGGGAGGCCCCTTGGGAAGTGCGGACTGGGGCTCAGGTCCCAACCCTTTCTGATCAGTGTGTGTCAGTGCCTTGGGTAAAGATTTGGTGTGCTTACCAAGTTTTCTAAGCCCAGGTAGTACCGTGGATGAGAAAATCACCATGATCATGCTGTTGAAGGACAGACTGCTGGAGGTGCTCAGATACTAAAGGGAGGTGTAGGAAGTCTTACCTGTAGTGTTCTCCCCGCTTCCTCCCCTTCTGCACTCTCCCTCTCTTCCTTCTTTACCACCATTCCCTCTTTCCTTCCTCCCCTTATTTCCTGCCAATTGCCTAAGTGCTGATGGACATTCAGAGTCCCTGTGACCACCCTGGGGAGTACAGAGCTGAGTGTGCAGCCCCTGATGGGTCTCCACCTGGGCTCAGACTCCTCTGTGCTCTGTGCAGTTGAGGCTGCAGGTGAAATATCTTATTTTGTTCTGGATCTTCTTTTTTGAGCGGTATTCGCAGAACTGACCTGATAGGGGGTGGTCCTGAGAGGTCTCTAAGTGACCCTGTGCCCCTCTGTGAGTTGCAGAGAGTGGGGGATATTGAGTAAGGGAGATAGGCTCTGGAAGAATGGATGACCCTCACCCAGGCTGAAAAGGGTGACCATTGGTCACTTGGGGACTGACTTGTACTTGCTGATAGTCATTGCACATAAACTCCTCCACAGGACAGACCTCACAGTTACTGGAGACCTGTCAGGAGGAATTGGAGGCCACTCCTAGGTGATTGAGGATTACTGTGTTGCTAGGAGGGTGCTTGCTGTCATGGAAGGAAGGATACCAGGTAGACCTGATTCAGGGAATAAGGGAATAGTTCAGCTCATTCCTAGACTTGTGGCCTTAGTGATTTTTTTTGGGTGCTGGGGATTGAACCCAGGGTGCTCTACCACTGAGCCACATTTCTAGCCCTTTTTCTTTTTTTATTTTGAAACATGGCCTTGTTAAGTTGCTGAGTCTGGACTCAAACATGTGATCCTTGTGCCTCAGCCTTGTGAGTCACTGAGATTGCAGGTGTGTGCCATGGTACCTGGCTCCTGTCTTAGTGGTTCTGAAATCACTTAGAACATTAATTTCCTGCAAAACAGGTATTGATGTGTGCTTCCCACAATTGATGTGTGTATCTAAAGATGTGATGTTGCTGGAGCCACCTGTTTCCCTTTCCTTAAAGGTTGCCTGTGTAGACCTGGTCTTGCAGCTGACTCTGGGACTCTCTTCATGCCTTTGGGTGAAGGTGACAGAAGGCTGATGGGTTGGTTTTTAAAGCATATCAGAATTTTTAGCCTCAGATAAACATTCAGTACTTGTAGAGCAACTGCCCACCAAGTTGCAAATTAGCAGATGGTGCCTGTCATCCATGTTCAGGGCATCTTTCTGCCCTGCATGCCATGCTGTAAGCCCAGAGGCTCGGGGTAGCATCTGAGGCCATTGCTCATGCTGTTTCTGCTCCTCTGTCCCTCGTTCTTACTACATAAGATGGGAATGATGGTATTGGTCTCCTGATCCTGGTGGTGAGATGGAGGGGTAACTAGGCACTCTGAAACAGTTACATGTTCTCTCATGATTGGCTCACCATGTGGCACAGGTGACTTGGACCTTCCAGCCTGTCATTGGCCGTGGGCAAACAGGGGATTTCGATTTTTCTTTTTTGGACTCTGTTGAGCAGAGAGTAAGACCCTTGCTTAGGAATCTGTGTTACTGAAAGGAAAGACTGGGGGGTGGGGTCTCCCTAATTCACTCTATCTCCTCTTCCAGTCCAGGGCCTGCTCTGCAGCTAGGGTTGATGGGAGAATGAGCCAGGCAGTGTCAGGCTAGGCCAGGCCCAAGGGGATCCTATCTTTAGTTTTTTGTTGTTGTTGCTGCTGCTGCTGTTCTGAATGCTTGGTTCCTTGAGTTCTTTCTCTGTCGGGAAGGGAACCAATTAGCATCCTGAATTGCACTTTGATGAAGTTTACTTTTGTTCATTGAGATTCTACTGAGAACTACAGAAAAACTATTCATCTGGGGGTTTCAGAGGAGGGTTGTGTCATGCAAAGTTTTTCTTTGAACTTATAAGGTTAGAACTCAGGGGAGCTAAAAAAAAATTAAACTTTATAGTGTGGCTCATAAATAACTTACTGCCTTTCAAGATGAGCGAATTCATTTGGGGGAAAGCCCTGTGGAGGTTTTCCTGCCCACATAGAAGAAAGAGGCCACTAGGATGAAGACTTCTGCAGTCCGGTCTGTGGGTGGATCGGATCCTGTGGGAGCCTGCCGTCCGGGGAGTGCGACTCTGCTCTGATGACAGAGGAGGTCTTTTTCCAGGTGTGCTCTTTCTTCCTGACCCTTTCTATTTCACCACCATTTGCCCTTTACCGACGGTGGTGCACTGTGTAACCAGTCATATCCCTTCTCTGTCATTTGGAAAATGGATGCCATCAGTGTGTTACTGCTTTGATCTATTATTTATTTAGAAAAATTTTGTATCATGAGAAAATGGGAATTGTGTTTTGAACTTTGAATTCAATCAAGGCTTTGGTAGCTGGTGAGTCATGAAACTTTATTAAAACAAATGATCTCAGACATGTTAGATGTTTACTGACACTGTGTTACCAGAGTTGAGACATTTAAAGTGAGCCACACATTATTTATATGAACTCATAAAATACAGAGAGAGCATGAGCTGGTTGGGGCTGGATTCTGCATCCTTCTCCAATTCTGCCTCACTTCAAAAGACTGAGTATGTGCTTTTATGTGAACAGGTGTAGAAAGCTGGAGAAGGGTGTCAGCTGGAAATGGAATTAAGCCTGAGTTATGGAAGAATGTTCTTAGTTTTACAGCCTCCTATTACTGTTCTGTTGCTCCAGTTTATTTTTTCCCTTAGCATTCTGAAGCACATGGGGCTGCTCTGTCCGCCAGGGGCAGTTGGGGCACTGTGTGCATAGTCTGCAGCAGGGTGGTCCTGAGTGTGCACACTGCCCTGGGCACTCAGGTGGGCATGCCTTAAAACATTGCATAGTTTAGGGGCAATTGTCTTTGTGAAGGTGAATTGTACTTGCAATCATTTGCATATGGCTCAGAAGTAAGACACTTATTTTATAATGTATAATATAATTTTTGGTTTAGGTTTTAAAGAATTGGAATGCTTGTGAAACAAATAAATTCCATAGTGATGAAAAGTTCAAAATTTGCAGTATTTCTGAAAAATATTCATCCTGAATCTACTTTCCTTTATAGTCCAGGTATATGTGCAGTTTGCTCAAAATTCCTCACATAGGGCCTTCAGCATTGCTTTGAGGCTGCTGAGCTGGTCCGTGGTGGTGGCGGCTGTGAGCTACGTTTCCAGCATAGATCATAATGCTTTTTGCAGTTTGTCAGAAGGCGCTCTGTGCTCAGGCAGATGGAGGGGCTGAGGCAGGATGTTGAGAATCTGTGAGGACATCAATCCTCCGTTTCTGGCACAGATTTAATTGTTTGGTTCGCCTGGGAAGCCATACGTTAACTTCTGCTTCAACTCTGCCCGATCTCGCCACAGATGCTAGCTTTACACAGGTCTATTTTTCTCTGAAATTGAACCTGAGAGACAAAAATCCACACTGGAGTTGTCATAGATTTTGCTAGATTGAGACTCATTGAGCTGATTGGATGCTTTCTATCTGCCCAGGTGATCCCTTATGTAGCAGTCAAATCGTCATCCCGGGGAACATGTCAGGAGAGCTGCCTTCTAAGATGGGAGTTTCTGTTTTTCATTTCCCCTAATATATGACCAAAATCCAGCACTTAACTCCCTGCCTCTCTTAGGTACTGGGGATTGAACCCAGAGGTGCTCTGTCATTGACTCCTTTTTTATTTTGAGACAGGGCCTTACTAAGTTGCTGAGGCTGGCTTTGAACTTGAAACCCTCCTGCCTCAGCCTCTGGAGTTGCTGGGATTAAAGGTGTGCACCACAGTGCCAGGCCTAAATTTTCTTCCTGAGAAAGTAATGATGAATTCACTTTGCTCTGGTCTAATGGAATCTGTGTTGGGTCAGCTCTCTCCTTTGGCCTCAGGGCCTGTGGTTTCCATCCCCAGAGGGGAGCCAGAGAGCAGCCTTCAGGTGACTCTTTACTTGTCCCACCTGGTCCCTTCTACTGCAAGGTCATTCCTGAGTAGGAGTATTCAGATGCTTCCAGCTCCTTGGGGTCTGGCCCAGGAGCTGAAGATTCTGCTGGGTTGGGTTTATGTCTCTGTGGTCTTCCTCACTTGCTCTGTGTGCCCTGGTTGTCCTTGTTCTGCAGACCAGATTTCAACAATCTCAAGGGTGAGAATGTCCTCGGAAATCATCTGTGGAATGAAAACATGAGCCTATTGTGGACCACTTCTTCTGTTTTTGTAACCTTTGTCAGTATTTCTAAATGTGCCATAAGGACACAAAGATACATAACACAAATACATGTTGAAATGAGTCCCTGGAAGGCAGTGTTGGCGGCTGCAGGCAGGCCCTAGGCCACAGCTTCCCTCCCAATGCTGTACTTACCAGCCTTGCCCCCTGGCTTTCCTTTCTCAGTCTTACCTGAATATCTGTAAACTGCACGTGTTCCCGTGTGCCTCCCGCACCTGCAGAAGATCTGTCTGGTGCAGCTGGGGTCTTTTACAGTCACTGTTGTGCACCACCTGCCAGTATATGCATTTGTTGAATATTTGGGTTGCCCTTGCATATTGTAAATAATGCTGCTTTAGGCATTTTTATATAGGATTTCTGCTTCACAAGTGGAATTTTGGGGTGGTTGCTTAAGGATAGAATTGCAGGGTGACAGGGCTCAGTTTTAGAAGATAACTGCCAGTGACTTTTCAGAAGGTTGTGAGCTCCCACCAGCAGCACACAGGCCTGCCGTTGTGCTCTCTGCCAGCACACTGGTCTTTATTTCAGTCGTTTCATGGGTATGGTATTTTGGTTTTAATTTTCCTTAAATTTAAATTTTTTTCTTTTTCGAAATTGTTATTTACTAATGGGGTGAATGTGATAATGTTTTGGTATATATACACATTGTGCAATGATTAAATCTAGCAAATTAGCATATCCATCACAGGGTGAGAACATTTAAAATGTACTTTTTGGGGAACTGGGGTTACACTCAGTGAGTAGAAGAGCACTTGTCTTGCATGTGTGAAGCCCTGGGTTCCATCCCCAGCACTACTAAACAAAACCAAAAACAACAAAAAGAACCCACAACTGTTTTTTTTTTTTTTAATATTTTAGTTGGACATAATATCTTTACTTATTTTATTTTATTTTGTGGTGCTGGGGATTGAACCCAGGGTCTTGTGTATGAAAGGCAAGCACTCTACCAACTGAGATATATCCCCAGCCCTATTTGTTTATTTTTATGTGGTGCTGAGGATTGAACCCAGCGCCTTGCACGTGCTAGGTGAGTGCTCTACTGCTGAGCCACAACCCCAGTCCCCCTCCCCCAACTATGTTTTTAGCAAACATCTTTTTAGGCTTTCTTTTGGTAAATAGGAACAGGTGAGATTTGCTACTGCAGTGCATGTGTGTGCATATCTTCCCTGAGGCTTGTGCTTGTGTTGAAATCTTCTCACCTTAAGGTCAAGATTTGTCCCAGAATGTGTCCTAAAGCTTTACAGTTTGGTGCGATTTGCTTAGGTCTGGTAACTAGGGTGCAATAACTCCTGGTATGGCCTGGAAGTTCTGTGTCATGCCTGCTCTCTTGGCATAATTATTCGTATCATCCTTTTTCATTCAACAGTGCCCCACGTGGATGGCAAGTTGCACCGACTACTACTTACTGGTATTGGGCTTTGCATATGGAGTGAAGGAGGAGTCCAGTTTCACTTTGTTCCATATAACTATTCATTTGTCCGATACCTTTTATTTCCATGGACTGAGGTTATTCCTCTACAGTGGTCTCTGGCATTGGCTTGGGCGTGCCACTGGCCCTGCCTCTGGCACTCTGTGCTGCCCTGGGTGTGTCTTTCTGTGTCAGCACCACACTCTTAATGTCTGTGGCTTCATATGATCTGAAAAGCAAGCTGTGGCATCTGGTGTTCAGGAGGACCTCTCTGCTTCTTCCCTTTGCCTTGCATACACATCTTGGGATCAGCAGCTCTGATTTCCCTGCTGAAGCTCTGACGGAGTCCGCATAGATGATTCAGCCAGAGACTTGATCTCAATAATAAGTTTTCTAATTTTCTGTGTGGAGGTCTTTCACATCTTTTATTAGAATTATTCCTAGTTATTTAAAGTTTTAAATGCTATTTTGATGATGTCTTAGAAATGTTTTCTCATTTGCTCTGGTGCACACAGGAACATAGTTGGTTTTTATGAACTGATTTGCATGCAGCAGCCTTGCCGAATGTTATAATTTGGATATTTATCCTCATATTTGTTTGGATCTAAAAACACAGCCATTGTCTTTTGCAAATGGTGCCAGTTTCTCTCTTCCATCTTTACATTTTCTCTTTTTAAAACTATGTCACACCATCTAGGATTAGTGTTGAATAGAAGGGGATATCCTTGACTTTCTTCTTACCTCATAGGGAAAGGTTTTAGCCTTTTACTATTAAATGACAATTTTTGCAGAGTTTTTATAGATAGGCTTGATCAGAATAAGGGAGTTCCCTTTCCTTGCTGTGAGAGTTGTTTTGATAAGGAGTGTGTGGTTGGTTAAGAGCCTTTCCTGCCTGGGTGGGTTGGTCAGCAGCCTTCCCTGCTTGGATTTGTTGCAGTGGAGGAGCATGCTCTCAGGTGCAGAGCTGCTCTGCAGGTTGAGCCTGGCTGTATCCACTTTGGGACACAGGTCTTGAGCTCTTTCTGTATAACGAAGTTATTTAAGATTTTTGCCCATTGTTATTGATGAGAATGACTCACTGATTTTGTTTAGTTTTGTCTTTTTGGTACAGTTTTTATACCAACATTATTCTAGTCCAGAATTGTGATTTTGGGAGTGATTTCTTATTTTTCCTATTCTCTGCCTTTTAGCAGGATTTGTAGAACTTGTTGTCCAGATCTTGATTTTTTTTTTTTTTTTTTTTGGTTACTGGGATTGAACTGAAGGGTGCTTTATCATAGCTACATCCCCAGCCCTTTATATTTTGAGACAGGTTCTTGAGATCATGGCTGGCCTCAAACTTGGGATCCTCTTGCCTTAGCCTCCCAAGTAGCTGGGATTATACAAGGTACACAAGCAGACGCATAGCCTGTTCTGTTGTGAACACCTCACAGGTGAGATGCTGGGGGTGGTCCTGAGTTGAGGTTGAGGGAAGAGTGGATCTGGGGTTCTGTTGTGGTAGAGGTGATGAACATTAGTATAAGTTGAGTACAGTTGTTGGACAGCCTGTCCACTGACTGTTGTCTTTTGTTGTTTAGCAGTTCACAGTAAACCGGAGCTTTATAATTTTTCACTTACTTCCATGATCATTCAGTGTCTTACAGAACAGGAGGTTTAGTTAGGCAAACAGGTCCTAGGAACATTAACTTTGAGTATTCCTGAGATGCTTATCAGAAACATAGAAAGCCCGGTTCAAGGGGTTTCAGGTCATACAAACTCAGTGTAGTCCAGTGCTCAAGGTCTGCTGGCCATCCTCAGGGGTTCTTTAGGACGCTTTCAGGGTTTGTGAGGGGGGTTTGCATTTCCCCTGTCGGTGTTTCTGCTGGGTGCAAAAGCATGATGGGCAAAGATGTTGGTGTCTCAGTGGCTCCAATGGCACCATCCATGCATTCTTGCTAGCCTGTTACCAGCACCCCAGGCCAGAGGTACTGCTGGGGTCCCCACCGACTGGATTCAGTTGCCTGACTGCATCAGAAATGAGAGAAAGGGCTGGGGATGTGGCTCAAGCGGTGGCACGCTCGCCTGGCATGTGTGTGGCCCAGGTTCGATCCTCAGCACCACATACCAACAAAGATGTTGTGTCCACCGAAAAATAAAAAATAAATATTGAAAAAAATTCTCTCTCTCTCTCAAAAAAAAAAAAAAAAAAAGAAAAAAGAAAACAGCACAAACATAAGAATTTAATCACAGTTTGGACCAAACTGGGGTGACAGCTAATCTGCCTCTGTGCATCCTGCAGGAACATTGCAATTCATAGGTACAAAAGCCAGGAGTTATGTGGATTTAGCAAGCTGTGGTCCAGTTTTTCAGCCTTGCTGTCAACTCTCAGTCTTTGGAGTCAGTTCCTCTGTTCCCATTCTCAGCGTGGGAAAGTTTAGTTGCAGAAAAACAATGGATCAGGAAATTTGGGAGGTGGGGGCTCTGTTACAGCCTTGCACTTGCGATAACAAGTTTTATTTTGTTAAATCTTGCGCTTTTGTTACATGTGTTTTTAATATGTTCAAGCACTTCTGCCACACGTGGAGGAATCTGGGTGTCTGAAGGGCTTCCCTTGGGTGCTTGGTACTGCAGTGGGCTTGCGTTTTCTTCCCCACGGAGCACTGCTTTTCCTGAAAGAATGACTGACATAATGTTTTCAAAAAATGGGTGAAGTGAGGGCTGTGGCTGTGGCTCAGTGGTGGAGTGCTTTCCTAGCATGTGTGAGGCACTGGGTTCGATTCTCAGAGCCACAAGAAAATAAATAAGTAAATAAAATAAGATATTGTGCCCCATCTATAACTTAAAAAACAAAAAACAAACAAAAAGAAATCCACCCAAAACCTAAAAAACCATGTCTTCTGGTTTGAGTATAAGGTGTCCTCCTGAAAAGCTCATGTGGCCATGCAGGAATGTTTAATGATGAGATTATGAAAGATGTGACCTTATTAGTGGATTAATCCATTTGATGGATTCATAATTTGATTGAATTACTGGGTGGCAACTAGGTTAAGCTGGAGGAAGCAGGTCACTGGGTGGGCCCTTAGGGATTATGTTTTGTCCCAGGTCCCTTGCCTGCTTCCTCTCTGTATCCTGGCTGCCATGAGCAGAGCTGATCTCCTCCAGCAGCACTTCTGCCATGATGTTCTGCCTCATCGTAGGCCCAGAGCAGTGGAGCTTGCTGACTGTGGACTGAACCTTTGAAACTGAACCAAAATAAACTTGTCCTTCTTAGAGTTGTTCTTGTCAGATATTTTAGTCACAGTGATGAAAAGCGACCAACACACCATGCCATGTGTGGGTCAAAGAATCACTTAAAGTATTAGGTAGAATAATAGATTTTAATGTAACAGTGTGAAAAAGTTATTGAAATGGTTTCAGATTCTGTACTGTAGATGACCTTTAAGAAGCTACCCCTAGGGGCTGGGGATGTGGCTCAAGTGGTTGCACGCTTGCCTGGTATGCATGAGGCACTGGGTTCGATTCTCAGCACCACATAAAAATGAAATAAAGATATTGTGTCCACCTAAAACTGAAAAATATATATTAAAAAAAAAGAAGCTACCCCTACTTGAGGTTTGGCGCAGTAGCAGAGTATTGGGGTTAGGGATTTAGCTCACTGGTGGAGTGCTTGTCTATATGTGCAAGGGACCCTGAGTTTGGTCCTCAGTCCTGAAAAGAAAAGTATTGACAGTTATTTGAAAAGACTGCATTTAGTATGTAAGGCTGGATTTTCTTTGTCTTCAGCTGAAGCAACACATTGTGCAGATTGCATTTTTTCTTATTTTTTGGTTCTGGGGATTGAACCCATGGGTGCTCTGCACTAAGTTACGTCCTTAGCCGCCTTATTCTTTATTTTCAGACAGGGTCTTGTGAAGTTCCCAGACTGGCCTTGAATTTATGCACTTTCTGCCTCAGCTAGAATTACAGGTGTGCATCACTGTGTCCAGCTCACTAAAATGTTTTGTTTGGGAAAATAATCTTTTTTTTTCTCCCCCTGTGGTGCTGGGGATCAAACCCAGGGCCTAGTGCATGCAAGGCAAGCACTCTACCAACTGAGCTATATTCCCAGCCTGAAAATAGTCATTTTTAAAAAAATATTAAAATGCCAAGTTGGGTGTGGTGGGCACACCTACAATCCCAGTGATACTGGAGGCCAAGGCAGGTGGATGGCAAGTTTGAGGCCAGCCTGGGCAATCTAGCAAGATCCTATCTCAAAATTTTATAAAATTAAAAATAAAAATATCATTTATGTTAACATGTAACTTTTTTTGGGGGGGGGTACTGGGGATTGATCCAAGGGGTGCTTAACTACAAAGCACATCCTCAGCCCTTTTTATTTTTTATTTTGAGATAGGGTATTGCTAAGTTGCTTAGGGTCTCACTAAGTTGTTGAGGATGTCCTTGAACTTATGATCTCCTATCTTAGCTTTCCCAGATACTGGGATTATAGGCATGCCTGGCTGTGATTAATTTTTTATTGTTAATTTAAAATAAATCAATAAAAATGAAAAAACCCTCATTTTAATTTTCAAAATGATAAAAGCTGATAATTATAGCTGGCAAAAGCTTTTACAGATCTTCCATAATTGTTAGGAGTATAAAAGTGTCTGGAAAATGAAAGTTTGAGAATGGCTGGTTTGTAGAAAAGAAAATACTTAGTGATCTTGTAGTTCTTGGGATGCGGGAGGTGAGGCCGGGCATTTCAGGTTGATACTAGCCCCTCCTGCCAGCAGAGGCGGATGTCTCTGTCAGTGCTCCGCAGCAGGCTGTGAGGGAATGTGAACACGACCACCCCCTTGGCCTCCGGGTCTCTCTGAGCAGTGAGTGCAGCGCAGTATATTTCTTCTCTTCATCAACCTCGCACGCCCCTCTGTGGGAGGAGAGCTTGTTGGAGGACTGTGGGGCCTGCAGAAGAGCAAAGCCCTAAGCACCACACAGGGAAGCAGCCGGTGCTGAAAAGTGAGTGTTTTAATTAAAAATATCCATCACCCAGTGGCTCTTCTTTTTCCTTTATTTCTCAAGTGTGGCAAACGCTAATAAACAGTGGTTGCACTCTGGTTCTGTCGTAATTGTTGGTTGGCGAGTAGGGCTTTTTCCTCTTAGTGCTTTCAGATAAAACCCTGCAACGTCTGTCCTCATGACAACTCTCCCTTTTTATTTTTATTTTTTTGTTACCTAATAGCAGTTTTTAAAATCATCATTATCATTATTATTTGTTCTTTCTATATACATGGCAGTAGAGTATATTTGACATATCATGCAGACATGGAGTATGACTTCCCATTCTTGTGGTTGAACACGATGTGGCGTGTGAACATAGGAAATTTATGTCCGATTCATTCTACTTTCTTTCCTATTCCCGTCCCTCCCTTTTAAATTTTGGCTTATGTGTATTTCAGAAGTTAGAGATAAAAGGTTATAAGAACCTTCAGGAAATGCCTGCACTGTTGTGTGTGACTGAGAGCCAGAGATGGGGAGAGTTGGGGTGGGGAGAAAACAGCGCCTGCATCATGGGCACCCTTCCCCACTCAACCGTGCTTTGCTCCTGGGCTGATTGTTGGGTGGATTGACCACTGAATTGATCTGGAGGGAGAGGAATCCCAGAGTTGCCTGGAGACAGGGTTCCATTGTGTAATCTCGGGAAATCTCCATCAAGAGCATGTCAACTTTCTCTGCCAACACTGTTTTACTGAAATAGGCAAAAGTATTCCAGGTAATGAATGATCCCTTGTTCTTCCTTGTGTATATGCCCTTTTTGCCTTTGAAGTGGTGGTAGTGAAAAAGTTATTCAGATCAGGGGAAGGGTGTTGGAATTTATGAACATTTTTGTGTTTATTGAGTGGGTTGATTTTGGGGGGGTGCCTACTGCAATGTAGTAGAGGGGATGTATATTGGTTTTTTGATCTTGTGGAAATTGACCTTTATATCAGTCCCCAAGTTTTATTTTAAAACATCTTGTTTTATTAGGTAGAAGAAAAGTCAAAGCACAAGAAATAGAAGTCCAATCTTTTAGTATAACCCCAGGGCTCCCCACTGAGAGCACAGACTGCTGCTTCTGAGGTGGTGGGTGGTGCGTTGGGCAGCAGCAGCTGGGCAGGGGTATTCCGAAGTGTGAGTACACCCTTTGTTGCTAATAGGTGTTGGGTTTGGTTTGGTTTTACCCTTCTCACCAGTGTTGCCAAGCTCTTTTGATTTGTCATACATGAGTTCTGGCCATTGTAGGGCAAAGAAGGATCCCCTCTATTCCCCTTGGTTTTTATGTGGGCTCTTTGGCTGAATATAGGAACCAGATTAATACAAGAGGTGATTAACAAGAGAAAAGCATAGAAATTTTATTTATTTTATATGTACCTGGGGATCTTCACAGGATTGAAGTTGGAAGAAATGACCAAAGCATGATGCTTATATACTTTTACACCCAGAACAGTAAATGTGTGAAGGATTGACTGGTAGGCAGATGGCTACCTAGACTGGGGTGGTAAACTCTGGGAATGTCACTGTATGAGGGAGGTAGAAGCTTGTGGAAATGAGCATTGCTTCAGAGTTTAATTTAGATTTGCTACAGCCCAGTGGCTAGTCTCTGGTGATCTCTTTTCCAGTGTTGGTATGGGAGGGACATTGCTTCTGAAAGGGTCTTCATGGCTTGCTGCATGGAGGGAAAGGCATACCCAGGGTCCTTCCTGCAGTTACATGTCCTGATGAGCTGGTTTAGCTTAACATAATCAATACTGCATGGGTCTGCTTTGCCTTCATGCCTTCACCATCAGACAGCTGCCCTGTGTTCAGGGTACAGGGTTTTGGGGAGATCTTGCTGTGGACTTTGTAAAATGTGATGGAATTTATCCCTACCTTTTGGACCCATGCAAGTTGAGTCTTGTTAGCTTTTCCATTGCTATAGTTTTCATCTTACCAGGTGGAACTAGGGTGGTTAGTTTCCTGCAAGTACTACTTAGGTGGAAATGTTGGGCAGACATGCACACTGGAGTGTGCTGGGAGCAGGTCATCTGGGGCAGGTATGGTGTTCGCATTTTTTCTCATTAGTATTTCCATTTTATTTTAAGGAAACCAGTTTATTCCTGCTGTGTTCTCATGCTCAAAATTTCCTATTGAAATTGGAATCAATAAGTAGGGGATTGACCTATCAGCATCTTTGAATGTTAAAAACTTAAGAAAAGTCTGCTTGTTTTCTTAGTTAAATCTATTATAGTATTCTGTTCTTGAGTTTTCCTTCTCTGCTCTTCAGAGGTGCCTCAGAAGTTGGCAGGTGCCCTGAGACTTCATTTCCCCTGGTTCTTCAGGCAGGCATCATAGAGCTCCAACTTCTTGTTGTTTCAGATGTCTTAGTAGCTATTTATCCAGGATTGTGGGCGTGGGTGAGCACGTTATGTATGCATGAGGTCATGGCTGATGCTAGGGCCATTTGAGCAATTCTCTGTTGTGATGAGAAGGATGTCCATCTGACATTTTAAAATTTCTAAAGTTGTGTAACTGTTTCCTTTTATTATTTTATCCTTTAGGATGGTGTTATGGTGTCTGTATTTGGGATCTCTGGCTGAGTGAGGAAGCATTTTGGAGGAAAGCCCCATGCTATTTTAATCCTAATGGTGCTGATTCTGTTATGTAATTTACATGAACTCAGAGGTTGGCCTGAGAGTTATGGAGTACAACAGAGATCTGGCCCATGTCACAGGTTTACCAAAGCAAAGGGAAGTTTACTTTTTTTTTTTTTAACTTGAAAATGTTGTGGTTGTTTCTTGGGTTGTCCATCCAGCGACTATGCCAGGCTTATGCTTTGCACCTGCTCCTTTCCCCACTTGTATGGGTTTCCCTGATGTGCAGTGAAAAGTAGGAACCACTGTGGAGGTTGGATTTGTGGTCTGCCTCCCTCATCACGCTGTTTTTGTGATGAAAATACTTCATTCAACAAGAATAATTTCACTTTTATTTACACAATATGACCTATGAACTTTCTTGAGTAAAATTGAAAATAATTTAAAATCTAATTTTTCTTAGAATCTATAAGGGATGGCAAAAGAGCTAGAGCTCAGGACGAGGAGCATTCGGCATAGATAGTTGTTAGCCTGAGAGCATCAGCTCTAGTGGAAGGCTCAGCTTGTAATCAAGTACTAACAGGCACTGAGTGTTGGGACTGGTGGAAAGGTATGTTTTTGACCCAGTGCTGTCTGTCAGGCAGCCTGTAATTGGTGGTGGCTGGTGCATCCCCTGGGTTAAAAAGGGAGAAAGTTGGTTACCATCTGGCTGTGCAGATGTGGAGCTGTGTTGAATCCCTCAGGCTCCCCCTGCTTTGATGATTCAGCAGAGGCTCTGCTAGACTCACCATGGGTACTCATGGCTGAGGTGTACTGCAGTGAAAGAACACGGAAGCAAACAAGTCAAGGGAACAGGGGTGTGGGCTGAGGTCTGTAGGATGCCAGGCACAAAGTTCCAAGTGCCCTCTCCTAGGGAGTTCCACCAGACAGGCTTAATTCCTCTGGAACAAGTTAGGGCAGCATATATGACGTGTTGCCAACCAAGTGGTTCTTTAGAGAATTAGTCCCCAGTGTTTCTGTTGGGTGTTGGTCTTGGGGGCACTCTCTATCTGGCAGATACCAAAACACTAGGCTCCCAGAAGGCATGATCATATTATTTGTACAGATGGTTGAGGCCCAGTGAGCCACTCTTATCACCAGGTGGTCAGAGCTCCCAGAAGTCCAGGCTGCCAGCACCCAGCCCCCAGCCGAGGGTCCACTCTGCATGCAGTCTTTTCCTGGGGACAGTTTAGGTGTGCTGTGTTAGGTCCTCTCTGGGCAGGCACCCAGTTACCTTTTTCTTTTGGATTGACATCTCTTTCTAAAATACAGAGAATGGGAAAACTAAAGGGTAAAAGACAAAAGAGCAAATACTGACACATATATCAGTGCTTGAAGTTTCCAACTGACCTGTGACACGTGATGTAGGTGTAGTCACCAAGGGTGAGTGGAAGGTAAGTGGGGAGATGAAGAGACTTACTTCTTTAGAATTGTATGGTAAATATGGGTAGAAACTGAACTTTCCTGAGCTTTGCTGTATCCATACTAAATGCTGGTAGAGTTGCTTTTGTGAGAACATCCTTGAAGTACCTATAAAATGTATTTGTATTGCAAAAGTGGTTAAAGTAGTTTTCTTAGTCTTCATAAATTTGGATAATATTATTAAGCAAAATAATAGGCTAGTCTTTAGATGGAAGAGACAAAGAAGGAGAAATTTGTTTCTGGAGCAGAGTAGCTAATGACACTGTTCCCTGTTATTCTGGAAGGTAAACTCCTGTGGTGTTGGCTGCATTCCTCATGGCCATCTGTGTAGCGCATGGTCCATTGCAAACAGGAACATCTGCACGACTAGGTGAATGCAGGTGGTGGGTGATGTCATCGAGAGCTCCTTAGGTGTCAATTATCCTTAGGTCCAGCTGGGCTTCAGTCAGCTTCTGAAGGCAGATGGGCCCATTCCTAGGGTGGGGCAAAGAGAAACATGAATTTAGTGGACTTTTAAAAAAATGAACTTGAGTACAACATTGTAAGTAATAGTTAATCCATGTGTTGTGGTCCGTATTTCATCCAGGCTCTCAGATACCTGGAGCTAAGGATTTAAGGGTAGGTTTTCAGTTAGGCAAGACTGAGTACTCTTCTGTTCTAAATGAACTGTTTAAGATGATTGCAGATTTTACAGTATGCAAAATGATGGAGACCCCATATACCTTTACCCCGTTTCCTCTAGTGCTGATATCTTGAAAAACTCTGCTGTAGCATCACAGCTCAGATTTTGGCATCCATGCAGAATGTTCTACCAACACAGATCCCTCCTTGCCCTCTGATAGATGCCGCTCCCAGCCCCCCAAATCACTAGAAGTCCTCTGTTGCTATAGCTTTGTCATATCAAGAGTGTCTTATAAATGGAATCATATCATACATATGGGACTGGCTCTGTTCCCACTCAGCATGATTCTCTGGATAGCCGTCTAAATTGTGAGTGGAAGTTACTTGTCCCATTTTGTTGCTGGGTGCCCAGAAGTAGATCTGCACAGACATGTTCAGTTGACTCTCAAGGAATGTGTGAAAACAGTGCCGTTCAATGAAGTTTTCAGCAAGCAGTGCTATGTCCCAAGAAAGGGCTTCGCTCAACACTTCACCCCTGCACACCAGCTACACAAAGTGAACACCCCAACTGCAAGACTCCTGACCTTAGAACCTCTAGAAGGAACAAGAGAACCTTCCTGACTTTGCATTAAGATACAGGAGGCATAAGCCACACGATCTAGTGGCACATTGAACTGCATCAAAATCAAACACTAGCTTTGAAACATACCATTGAGAAAAGGAAAGACAGGCAATGACTGAAAACTGCCAAGCATACGTCTGACACAGACTTGCATGTGGTATGCATAAGAACTCTCAGAATCCCACAACTGGGAAAATGCAGCCCAGTTAAAGAATGGTGGCGAAAGACTTGCATGGTCCTTGCCCAGGTGAGACACACAAGTGGCAGATGATCACACGGAGGACCACCGCAGAACCGACCTGCACTCAAGGCAAGATTGGACTAGCCAGGGATGGGAAGCCACTGGCGTGCCCCTTCTTGGCTAACACGTGGGTGTGTAGGCACTTGGGGGACATTTGGCTGCTTCTCATAAAGTTAGGAGCACACCCCAGCAACCCACAGAGGAACCTAAGAAGTTCATGCAGAAACCTATACATCCCACCACCAGCCTCTGCCCCCTGGCCTTCCTGGGAGACGCAGTGGGCGGCAGCTCACTGCCTGGCTATGATGGCCCAGGGCTGCATGCCCCCTTCCTTTGCAAGTTAGGCTTCTCTGGAAGGGTGCCCATCAGGTAGCGGTGGCCGTGGATCTCACACTGGAGATTTTCTTGGTTTTTATTTTGGCCTGAAACATCATCATCCTACTCTTACTGTAGAGCAGTAGTTCTCCAAGCTAGTCACCCTAGGCTGGTGCCATTTCTTTTTTTTTTTTTAATATTTATTTTATAGGTATAGTTGGACACATGCCTTTATTTTATTTATTATTGTTATGTGCTGCTGGGGATCAACCCAGGGCCTCACACGTGCTAGGCAAACACTCCACTGCTGAGCCACAACCCCAGTCCCCTGGCTGTCATTTCATTTGGCACTTTAAATTTGACTCCATGGGGGCTAGCGTTAGAGCTCAGTGGTAGAATGCTTACCTAGCACGTCTGAGGCACTGGGTTTGATCCCCAGCACCACAAAAATACATAAATAAGTAAAATGAAAGTATTGTGTCCATCTACAACTAAAAAAAAAAAAAGAAAAGAAAAATTTGACTCCGTGATGCCTTCTTGCTAACGAGAAGCCAAGGTCAAGCTGTGTGGGTAGGAAGGTGTCAGTAGCGGAGGGAGGAGACAGGCATCTAGGCTCACCCGCCCTGGGCTGCTCCGCCCTGTCTTGTCCTGGTCCCGGACCTGAGCATCTGAGCTCCCGAGGCTGCTGCTTGTCAGTGACATCTCTTTTGAAGTGTTTATGGGTTCCCTGTGACTGACCTGACCATGAGGAAATGTCCCTTAGCAGCTGCTCCTCCAAGAAGAGCCATCTCAGCCTGGTAGAAGGAAGCCCATGTCCAAAGCCAGTCCTTCCCTGTAGGCGTCGGCACCGTGGGAAGGGCCCAGCAAGGCCCAGCCGAGGGGCTGCACAATTCAGACATGAGCATCTCTTATCACCAAAGGCAAGAAGGCTGGAGGGCTCCTTAAGAGTGGACCCCTGTGGGGAGTCACAGAGCAGGGCACTCACTGCAAGGTGGCCTTGAGAGCCAGGCACACAGGTGGAGGAGGCCAACCTTCAGTACTGAGGCCAAAGAGTGGGTCCTGGGGAGGGAGGCTCACCACACACAGCTGACCCCCTGCCTGTCTGCTGGAGGATGCTGAGGGCACCTGCAAGGCAGAGGGCCTTCTGTGTCTGTGTGAGAGCCCCTTGGGCCACCCTCCCTTCCAACTTCAGGCTGGTGTGTGCGCAGAGCACCGAGGCAGGTGGGGACAAGGTGCAGGCCTAAAGGTTTTGGAGAGAATGGGTCTGAACAAGATGAGCAACTGAAGTACTCAAGGGGAAGAACAGAGAAGGTGAGGCCCGACCCATCTCCCAGCTTCCACCAAGTCCTCCTTCCCACCCCGGGGACAAGCTGGAGGCCACAGAGCTCCCCTGCAGGGATCCCAAGCCGGCTCCAGAGAAGCTCTGTGGCTTCCAGATGCCCAGAGACCACAGGTCCCATTGCCCTGCTGCCAGCTTCCCCAGTTGCCCGACAGGAAGTGAGCACGGAGTCCCACACTGCGAGAGCATGGGGACAGGTGTCCAGAGCGCCTGGCTGCCCTGTGCAGGGCCCACTGTTGGGCATGGTGGAGCATGATGTCCAGGACAGGGATCTGACCCCCATGTGGGGTGCAGGTGAGGCCAGCACAGGGCAGAGGATCATGTCCCCCTCTCTCCTTCTCAGATGATGGCGCCATCAGGGTGTGGAAGAACTTTGCTGACTTGGAGAAGACCCCAGAGATGGTGACTGCATGGCAGGGGCTATCAGACATGCTGCCCACCACACGAGGTGGGTCTGGGCTCTTTGGGGAGGAAGTCCAGAGCTGCAGGGGTCACTGTTCCAAGGCCTCTGGACCAGCTCCCTACCAGCCACCCATTCACATCAGAGTCCCCAGTTCATTAGTAGGTGGCCTCTCCTGATAGCCATGAGGCTTACAGGCCCAGGGTTCTGAGTGCCTTTGAGTCTTGGGTATGGCCCTGGGCTCTGGTCACACCTGTCCTGGTGTGAAGCTGAATGTGGCTTGGAAACACACTGTGGTTAACTGGCCCTGAGCAGCAAATGTCACATGTTCTTGAGGACCAGTGTGGTGGGCTGCCCAGGCTGGTGAGATCGGCAGCCACCAAAGCAGCTCTGGGCGTGGCTTTGCACCATCCAGCAGTTTGGGAGGACCACCAGGTCAGCCTTTCCAGGCCTGAGTTTCCAGAGCCCTCTGTGCATCTTGGAATGGCCACCTGTGAGCACAGCCCTCTGACCCTGGTGACACCAGGTGAGGTTACTGTGGCCCACCACTGGCTGCTCCTCCTCCTGCCTGTGATTTCCACAGCCCCATCTGAGTCCTCTTCCCAGCCCCTGTCTGTGTGGGGCCTCTCCTGGTTCTCTCAGTTCTGTCCCTGCCCTTCTCTCCTGCAGAGAACATCAAAATGAGCCCCTTCTCTCTGGACCTTGCTATTGAGACAAATTATAAGCAAGTAGAACCTCACTCCTCCCATAGCCAGTGTGTTTCTGGGTCGTCAGCTGCAGAATCTAGGTTCACAGGGAGACCTGCCTTCCAGAGCTCTCTGTCCTTGCCCATCTTTAATGTGGAGTCACAGCTGCCTGTCCTCGGGCCACAGGGCCTACAGGGTGTTGGAGGGATGTGCCAGGGAACCTTCTGGACTCACATCTTAGTGTTTTGTAAGAATTCTTACATTAAAAGTTCAAGATAAAGGGAAGATGAGTGAGAAAACTCAAGATGGTTGAGAAAACTCAACCTTGACCTCTGTAAAAGTTTTATATGGAGACTCAGTGTCCGATCTCCCCAGAGAAAACTAAACTAGACCATAGGGCTGGGGCAGGTGTCAGGGAAAGAGCAACACAACTACCGTCTCTGAAACCCTAAAGAAAGACCAGAGGCCCTCCTCTGTGTGGGGCCGGGGGTGTCCTCGCTACATTGTCCCAGTGGTTGGTTACACCCTCCCACGTACGTGAGAAGCTGTGCCACAGGACAGCAGTGGTCTCTGAGAAGACACAGGCAGAACCAGACCATCCTCCACACCCTGTCAGTCAGGGAGGGCCCCGGTCCGTTCCCAGGGTGGAGCGTGAGGCTGCCAGGGCGAGACTGTCCCACCACCTTGTCCCCGAGAGCAGTGTGATGGTCCAGCCTCGGCCTGTGAACGTTGACCTGAGCCTTTGGTCAGTGGTTACTATTCATTAACTGGAACAACCAAGGAGGTATACAGAGCAGCAGCCCCAAGGCTGGGGCAGGTGGCCATGCAGAGGCACAAGCCAGAGGCAGAGCTCCCCAAGTCGCAGAGGTCAGTTCTGGGCTGGCCACAAAGCTGGGCGCCTAGCCACTGGCTGGCAGGCACCAAATCTACAGCTGTGCTCCAGGGCAGCGCAGGGCGAGGCTTGGCTCTCCACTACCAGGCCTGGGATGCGGGTGGCTGGTCTGACTTCCACGCTCTCTGCTCTGTCCTGCCTTGTCTCCCTGTTTTAAGGAAAGAATTAGCTCTTTGGTCAGGCTGTGTATCAGGACACACATCCAAGGCCTGTGTCCAGGATTCGTCAAGCAGGGATCGGACCTCTGCCTTCTGGGGAGTGCAGTGGTCTCCCAGTCCAGTACTCAGGGTGAGCAGGGCACAAGCACACTTTGAACTGGCGCATGGTGCCCCCATGGCTCCTGCTCAGCGAGCTACACACACCTGCGCACAGCAGCCTCCCCTCCAGAATCCCTTCCTCTGCTCCACCAAGACCTCCACGCTGCAGGCTTGGCTGCCCAGGACCTAGGGCTTGCTTCCCTCTGTAGGGCAGATGGACAGACATCAGCACTGTCCTAGAGGACTTCCACATCTCTACTCAGCTGGGTCTCTCAAGTTGCAAACTGGCTGTCCAGGTGTACCTAGACGTGGGGCTCTGGCCTTGCACAAGGTGCCATCAAGCCCACCTGCCCCCACCCCATGCTATGTGGTTGGTACCTTGTCACATGACTTCCACGTGGGGACAGGTATGCCCTCCCTCCAGGGACATCCAGGTCCCAGCAATGTTGTGGCTCTCCTACCTGTGTTCTCCTTTTCCACAGAGGCTATTTGAAGAAAAGAGGACAGTGGCCAGAGGGTGGGGCCCAGGCTGCACGAGGCTATGGTGCCTTGGTTGGAAGCAGGCGGTAGGAGCAGCTGGAAGGCCCAGGGCACAGGAGGATGAGGTGGTGGCACCACAGGACAGCCGGGACCCAGGCTGAGCTGTGTCCTGGGAGAAGTCTCTGGTCCAAAGAGGGTGACTCATGTGCTCTGGGTTCCTTGCTTCTCTCAGCATTCACCAGGTGCCAGTCCCCACAGACCCTCATCCTGGACCTTAGCCTGCCTGGTGCCCAGGCAGCCGACCACACCGGCCAGATTGCATGGACACTTCCTCTTCAGTTTCCCTTCCTTTTGTTATAAGGCAACCACAGCTGGAGAAAGTATGTGGTGCAGAGCACGTGGCCCCACAGCTCCCCTCCGGGGCTGCTTACTGCGCGAGAGGACACACTTAGATGTGGCCTGAGATGTGGTTTCCACCAGGGAATAGCTAATATGACTGTCGGTGGAGTGCCTCACAGACGTCTGAATGGCAGCTGCCTCTCTGGACCGGGTCGGAAGACCCTCAGAGGGAAGAGCAAGTGGGGGAGGTCAGACTCCCGTGCAGCGCTGTGCTGCTCCGTGTGGAGGAGGCAGGTTTTGCAGCCCAGGAGCACGCGCACATGTGGCCGCAGTGCAACTCCTGGGGCAGGCGCGCAGCTGGGCAGTCGGGTGCCACACACACGAGGCCCTGGGCCCCCCCAGCCCCACCCCCCAAAAAACAAACTGCTGGGGACTTTCAGATCTGGGTGGCGGGTTATAAGGGTTTATTTCCACCGTGTTCCTTCGTGTATGCTCAAAACCTTTATAATTACACAGTTAAAGCCGTGTGGGGCTGGGGACGTCGGTCAGCAGTGGGGCACTCACCTGGCATGTGGAAGGCCCTGGATTCCATGCCCGGCACCACACACACAAAATATTTTTGTATTAAGTAGAAACTATGATGCGAGTGTATAACTCCCTGTCCAGTTCCAGACAGAAAAGGACACCCTCATTTCTTTCCTTCCTATTTTTAACCGGGGCTCCTCTGCGTTGCCCAGGCCAGTCTTGAACTTGGTGCTCCCACCTCAGCCTCCCAAGTGGCTGGGCCCCAGTACTCTTCCCTCTCGCAGATGCCTCAGTGTGGAGGGTTCCAGGGCAGGCTGCCACCACCGCAGCAGCCTGAGCTCGTTGCCCTGGGAGCCCCAGCCTGGGTTCAGGAGGAGGTGGGGACCTGCCCAATGGTGGGAGGGGTGGCAGGGCTCCTTGGAGCCGCTGACTGAGTGGCTGCCTGGAGTAGCCCCAGGGACTGACCCTGTGTCCCGCTTGCCTCCCCAGGAGCTGGGATGGTGGTGGACTGGGAGCAAGAAACTGGCCTCCTCATGAGCTCAGGGGATGTGCGGATTGTCCGGATCTGGGACACCGACCGTGAAACGAAGGTGCAGGTAACCATGGTGGGCCCCACAAGCACCTCTGGTCCCTGTGCAGCCCCTTCCCCCAGGCTCTTCGCTCCCCCTGCACAGAACAGACCCCTTGCTCAAATAACCCAGACCCAGATCTCCAGAGCAAGCTCGGTCTGTGCCCGTCTCAGCCTTCCAGGGAAGCAGATGGGCAAGATGGCGCCTGCTGCTGGCGAGAACAGACTCCCAGCCTCGGAGCTGATCACCACCTTGGCTGCACATTAATCATGCACCTGACCCTGCGCTGCAGCATAATTAAGTCTAAGCTAATCCTGATCATTTTTAAATATTGTCTTATCTGGCAGATTAGGGAGTATCAGAAATCAGCGGGGTGAAATATTTTAAATTAGAAGATTAACTATTCGTGTGCTTTTCAAAGCTTTTTTTTTGAGAGTGAACCCGGGGCTTCTCAAGTGCTGAGCATGCGCTCTGCCACCAAGCCACAGCCCCACCGCTTAAAGCATCTTTTCTTTTTAGTTTTAATAAAGAAAGGGATCTGCACTGGTTTTGCCTAAGACACCTGTGAGAGGGCCATACAGGCCGCCTGCTAAAATCCAGCTGTGCCCACCGCTTTAGGAGCAGAGGCAAGACCACAGCTACCTCAGGGATGCACCTGAGGGCTCTAGCCCAGGACACCCTTCTCTAGAGTCCCTGGAGAGGCACAGGGCAGAGACCTCCCCACCCTCTCCTGTCCTCCCTACCGATGGAGAGACATTGGCCCCTTGGTGGCAAGAAGGCTGCTTGCTCCACATTGCTACAGAACTGAGCCAGGAAGGAGGAGTGACAGGAGCTGGACATGAGGCTGGACCTCACCACTGTTAGGCACTGTGGTGACGCCCGGGAGAGCTGCAGCCTGAGGTCACCTCCTCTCACAATTACTGTGCTCGGAGATCCCATGATGGCACCAAACAACTTTCGTTGTGCTCCTGCTGGGGAGCTTGACAGGTGCCCACTCCTCAAGGGCAAAGCATGGAGACCCTAATGCTCAGATCCGTCTCCCTGTGGAGTGTAAGGGCCTCCAGAGCCAGAGTGTCCCTGGCCACCCACCTCCTCCCCCACTCTCAGCTGCCTTCGCCCAGAGCTGTGGTCCTGGTGCCTTCCTATGTATTTTGTTGCCTCAAGGTGCAGGGAGAAGTGGGGGGGCTCTTGCAAAGGCCTGCCCCTCACACAGAGTCCACATGTGCAGATTTCCCGCAGCGTCCCCACTGGGGTTGGAAAGCACGCGTCCCTCCCTGCCCCCACAGGCCCATCTGCTGCCTGCAGCTCCCCCTGCTGGCGTTCACCAGTCCTCCTGCTATGTGCAGCCACCAGGGGAAGCAGGGTCCACGCTTCCGCTCTTCCCTCGACTGATCAGGAGTCCTCAGGGTTAGCTAATAGGAGTTCTCCTTGCCAAAGTGTACTTTGTCTCTCTTCAGGAAAGAGGGAGATGGTGTTGGGAAGTTTAATTGGCCAATAGCCAGGTGGCCCTGGGTGCCTCCAGGATGCTGCCGGAGCTCGGCCTGCCCTGGCCAGTGCGCAGGTGCAGGGCAGGTGTTCAGGCAGATCTGGCTGCACCGAGTCCCATGTGCCCCTGCCCTTCCCTCCCATCTGAGCTCCTCAGCCTGCGATGGCCTCTGGCAGGTGGAGGCAAAGGCCGCAGTCCCCAGGGAGGGAGGTGAGGCCCATGTGGGCTTGGGGTAGCGGTGCCCCATCTCAGCCCTCTCTGTCTGGGCCAGGACATCCCCACGGGCGCCGACAGCTGCGTGACAAGTCTGTCCTGCGACTCCCACCGCTCGCTCATTGTGGCTGGCCTTGGTGACTGTTCCATCCGTGTCTACGACAGGAGGATGGCGCTCAGCGAATGGTAACTCACCCCCACCCCCGTTTTTGCGGCCCCTGCCCCTCCACACAGCAGCAGTCACCTCACTGCCCACCGAGGAATCCCAGCTGCTCAGTGGGACATGATGCTTTCCCCAGGAGCCCACAGCAGGTTTCCAGCCAGGCATGTTCCACGCAGGCCAGTCCCCGTGGCCGTGGAAGTGGGTGGACGGCCTTGGGCATGCTGGAGGTTGTTCCTGGAGAGAACGGCACTGGGGGGGGTCCTGGAAAGGCCCCACCATCTCAGCCTCCATCTCACATGGGTTGTGGGCCGGGCGTCCCCGTGGTCCTGTTGGTGTCTCTTGTACACCCACTGCTTTCTGGGAAGTAGGCTTGGTGCCAACAGGACAGTCCAGGAGTCACAGCAGTGGCCACCAGAGATGAAATATCCTCATGGCCAGGACAGTGGGACAGGATTGAGATGGGTGTTGACTCAGGCACCCAGGAGACACCAGCTCCTTGGGGACAGGGGGAAGCCAGGGCACCACAGGCTCTCATGTTCCCTGGTGGGAGGTCCCTGCCAGAACGGGCAACCTGTCCCCAGAGGCACCACTGTTGGCAGCTGGTAGACTGCTCCCAGGGGTGCAGGTCAACAGCAGGAGTCCACTGGAGCCAGCTGAATCTTGCACTTCAGAGTGGATCTCATGGGACATCCATTGTCTCCAGACCTTTAGTTAAGCCATCTTTGTCCCCTCAAAAACACCCATCTGGGCAGGCAGGCATTGAACTTGGGAGTTGGCTCCACAGAGGGCCAGAGGATCCTGTCTTCACCTCCCCCAATTCCCCGGGCATTGGCTGTGTCAGGCAGCTTCTGTGCCGACCTCGCCCTCAGAATACACCTAAGCTGGGTTCGTGGTGGTCCCTCCTCGCCCCAAGCCCAGCACCCTCTGCCCCTCAGCTGGGAGTGGGGACACAGGCTCTGGCCCTCCAGGTGTTGGCCCTACCAGTTCTGCCCTACCCAGTCCCCCAGCACCCTCCCTCCTCTCTCCCTTCCCTGCAGCCCCTCCCGCCAGGCCCCTCGGCCCTCCCCAGGTATTTGAGAATGTTGCTATTTACATCTTGCATGGGGTCAGTCTCCCCCCAAGATGGGCAGTGGCTCCCAGGTGTAAGGATGGCTCAGAGAGCTCTCTAGACTGTGGCAGGAGGCAGCAGGAGAGCAGAGGCGTGCTACCACTTCCCTAGTAGCAGTGGGCAGCCCACAGGCCCTAGCCGCTGGTCCCCAAGCTCCTGCAGGCAGGGACACAGGGGTCTTGGAAAGCTGGGCTGAGTGGAGAACCCCAAGCAGGCCTGACCCTGCTGCTTCTGAGGCCTAGGGGTGGATTCTGAGAGTGAGTTGACATGCTTCCCTGTCGCGACCCCTTGCCCGCAAGGAAGACGCAACTCGGGAATCTTCTCTCAGCAGTTTATTCAGGTCCTTGATACTTTTTCTTCTTTCAGCTGTTTATTCAGGCCTTTGTATTGACATGTCTTTTAGCTTCTACTGCTACTCCTACTACTACTTCTACTGCTACTCCTACTGCCACTACTACTACTGCTACTACTACTGCCACTACTACTACTCCCGTGTGCCCCAGCCTTAATAAAGCAGATAAAGCCCCAATGCACAACTGCCACGTGGACTTTTCTCATAGGGTGCCAAGTCACAGCGTGCCAACTCATTCTGATAAGGAGTTGTTTGTCATAGACTACAGGGGAAACCAGCGCCATCTTGTAATGGCGGCCACAGTTCACAGAAACGGCTCACCACACTTCCCCAATGGCACAAAGTCTCATGACGATCCAATGAATCAACAGACACTTGGGAAATATTAATAAACATTTTTATGAACTATTACAACAAAGAACTTCAGCAAGAAGGAAAATGAAGTTTATGATCTTTGAGTAAACATTTTTAGCGTAACAGTCTCTGCGACCAGATATTGAAAGAGAAAAAAATCAAGCTTATAAAACACCATTTCTCTGTTATCAACTGGAATACACTAAAAATAGGATAATGGAAATACATGTTCTTAAAGCATTTCCACAGGAAATGTCCATAATTATGACATTCTAAATCATTTAGCAATTGTATATGCTACATTAACTAAAACAAAGGTATTCCTTATTGCACATTTTAAAATTGGAAGGATACTCTAGCTTAAGTGGGGGATATTTAGGGGGAAAATATTTTGGCTCAAAATGTATACTGCACCAAGGCAGCTTCATTCTAAAAACATAAACCATTTAAAATGAACTTTTATATTTTGAAGCCAATAATCCTTTAACTTGATGAATAGTTTATAGTCCATTTTCTGACTAAGTGTCAGAGGTTAACTTTATGGGCCCTGTTTTAAGGCCTGTGAACAGCCCTCACTAATCTGAGAATTAGGTGTATAAGCCTGAAGGCATTAAGTCTTTTGCAGCAGGTGGTGGCCCATAGTCTTGGGGACCATGAGTTGGAAGTGGTAATGGGGCACCAGGAATGAAGTACTCTCTTGGGCCAAATGAGCCTAAAGGTCTAAATGGTGCTGGTGCGGGTCCTGGAAAAAAATCACGAGGGTCAAAAGGCAAATCCCATTTTCCAGGTGGAACACATGGTGCATATTCTCTGAAGCCTATTGGTGGACGCATACCAGGACCTGGAAAATAAAAAGGAAGTCTGGTGAACATCCTGACTTGCCAGATGAGGCAAACTGAGATGGAACAAGTTTAGTTATAGCCTTTGACCAACCAGCCATGAAGCAACATATTAAGGATTTAAACATGGCTCTACCTAGCTCCAGGCTTGTCTTTTTTCTTTCCCTACTATATAATTGCAGAATTATTTCTATCTCACAAGAGCTCCATTTATATTTGGAAGTACTATATTACCATGACAAGATAAGAAATTTTGATAAAAGGAAATTCCACTATTTATTACTGTATCCATTAAAAATTCATGAAGTATTTCAGCATGGACTTTACACATGCCATCAGAATCAAGGTGCATGCCCTCCTGGAAAAGGCCTTCCACAGCCACCTAATTAAATCAGCAATATTTATTAGGTCACTGTTAAATCCTCCTCTTTAACACTTCCCTCTGACTTTTCTCAAGATAAGGAGGGTTTGACTTTTCTATATTCTATAACCTACTGCTTATGCTTCCATTATGGGCGATTACAAACTTTATGTTATAGGATTTTCATATCTGTGACAAAATTTTAAGTTATGGCATGTGTCTCATCCACCTTTCCATCTATTGCAGTGCATATCAACAGAGTTTCAACAAACATCTGCAGAAGTAATATTTCTGGCTTTTCTGTATATAGCCCCTTATCCTTGTCTATGAGAGATAGCTATTGCCTATCTCAGTATAAGATTATGTACTGTCCCATATGTTCCAGAAAACTGGAGGAAAAGTTAAAATGTACTCAGCTTTATCCTTTCATTGTAAAGACCTGAGATAGCAACCAACTGTTTTAGCAAGCAATAGAAATGAAAGATGAATGTGATTTATAAGTCAATCACTACTGTTCAGATCATCATACCAAATGGTGGAGGAATTGGCCGAGGCCCAAAAGGCCCACCGAGCTGAAGTGGTGGTCCATACCGAATGGGAGGTGGTGGAGGCCGTCCCATCGGGGGTCCCATGAAGGGTACCCCTGAGAAAGGAGGGGGCCCTTTCATAGCCATATGAACCTGCAATTTAAGATTTGAAAGCAGTTAAAAGTTTTAAAATTCCTATGTATTAAGACAAAGTATCAACACCGATAAAAGCTAAAACCCAAAACAGGCACCTGTCCAGAGAACACCATCAGTGCAACAAAACTACCCACCCCTCCTGTGTATTCCCACCGACAGCTTACAGAAGTTGGAAGGATGCCACAAGAGGGAGCAGTTTGTTACTGATTATATCTGCACAGGAAAGGGAAAGGCAAGAGGACTGGCAGAGGTTATTAACAGAGGTGATTTCTGACAAGTATGTCATGCTGTATTCACTACAATCTATTTCAAAGGGAGTCCCCCCTCCCCATCACTTCCCTTTCATCACAATAGCTCATTACTTCCATATTAAGAATGAACAGAATAAAATGAAAAATCCATTCTCTACCCAGAGTATCTTCAGTCAGTCTTTCATATATTATTCAACCTCTGAGATCTTTAAGTAGACTGTCTTATTTTAAATAAGAGGGAACAAAAGCAAATGGAATATCATAATTTGTTGAAGGCCACACTGCATATTAAAGGAACTCAATCCCAGGTTTGCCTCCAAGCCATGCTTTTCCCACCTCTACTCCTCTCTAACAATGGGTCTTTGCTCTCTTTTAAATCTATACATCTCTAGAGAAATCTAAGGTGCCCTTAGATTTCTCTAGAGATGTATATTCCTGGAATATATATACACTGGAACTTGAGAAGTATTTTCCATCACAGTGCTATATACTGTACACCACTTGAGATATTGATTTATCATTTCCTATGAGTAGTGGGTTTGAAACTAAACAATTAAAAATTTATTTTATTATAGAGCTGCAGAAGACCTACCGGATATAATAGCAACACAGTTACAAGAGAATACACTTATGTGAACAAATGAGACCATTTCTTGGGACTGGCTCAAGAGGTCATTTCAGATGATCATTGTTTCACTGAAACAGTATTTCACTTTCAGAAAATCTGATACCAATCTAATTCAAATCACTCAAAATAGGGTTTGCACAAATGAAGGAATTCTTAAATAACATTCTTCCAAACAAAAATAAAAATGATGAATTATATAATTTATAATGAATTTACTTTGCCTTTACTTTTACTTTATATGGTGTTTTGTGTTGAACATTCAACACAAAACACCATATAAAGTTAGAGTGATAACTTTTCACATTCTATAGTTCATTATAGTTGTACACACTTAAGCAACATTCCCAAGTTAATGAGAAAAGTAAGCTCAATATTGCATGCAGTTTAAAGCAAACAAGATCAGTGTCATGCTCTGAATATCCTTCCCAGAAATGCACAGAATAAAACCCAATTCAGTTCTCAACCTCTAAGTACTTACTCCAACTGGATGCTCAGTCAAAGAAGTAATTGTGGAGACTGAGGGGGTCTCAGGTTCTTGGGGAACAGTTTGCTTTTTAAGAAACAAAAGGGATAGTACAAATAGAACACAAAGAAGGATAAAGCAAAGAGCAAGTACTGTAGGAAAGCTACATGTTCCTGCATGACCACATGATTCACAGTAACTACAGAACTTACCTCACCCTCATTCGTCACCTTAGCTGGAGAAGAACTTCTGGAACTGCTATTCATGTGAGCTGGACCACATCCTGGGTCTGTTAGAGATCAAAGAATGGATTCAGACTTAATTCTAACATGAAAAGAATAAAAATCATCCATCCACAATTACAGATTCTTTGAAGTTACTTGGTCCCTTTACCAGAGGCAACGGGTTTCCCAGATGCCTCAGAAGACCAGTACGAGGTAAAGGTCCATCCATTGACGCCTTGGGAAAGAAAGACCAGAGCCCTTGTATGTATTTTTCAGAAGAAATAAATCACTGGTGGACAGGTCAGGTCAGGATTCAACAATAACTAGAAAGCAACATGAAAAATGGGTTTCCCAGGGGTTGGGGTCATAGCTCAGTTGTAGAGTGTTTGCCTAGCATGTGTGAGGCACTGGGTTTGATTCTCAGCACACATTTAAAAAATAAATAAAGATATCATGTCCATCTACAATTAAAAATATTTTTTTTTAAAAAATGGGTTGCCCAATATGTAAATCACAATTTATGAAGAGACTTAAGTAAAATAAAGAACTGCCTTGGGTTGATAGAACAGCAGATTAATAAGTACTGGTCCTAAACTTTAAGCTATAGACTTGAAGTATGTGTAGGCTGGCTTTTCTTTAGTCTGTATAACCTGACTTCCAATCTTACCAAGACTACAGTCCTATTTAGAATTGGAAATAAGACTCAGTATTTCATGTTGGAAATATGTATGCTACATAAAGTTTAAGGCTACTTTTATAATATTTGGGAAAGGAACACCATAGAGATTTAATTTAAAGATAAAGGTTTACACTTCACAGTGTAAAATTTAAAAGAAAAAAACAATACAGGGACCTCCAGGAAAAAAAAAAATGTTTTCTATTCTAGAACAGATTTTACAGAAAACATTCACTAAGATAAAGTAAGAAATTATCTTCTATATATTGTACAGGCCCAAATTCTATGTTTTCATTAGAATATTCAAAAGGGAAAAAAAAAACAAAACCTTGAAGTAGTTTACTATAAAGCAACATGTGAATGCTCACCAAATCCGTTTCTAGGCATAGCTTTTTGATTAAGAGTAGCAGAAGGAGGTCTCTCAGCTGGCTCTGCTGTCAGTGGAGGGGAACATTCTCCACCACTCACGGGGGATGGACCAAAAGAGCCATTATGGCTCAGTGGACCTAAAGACAACAATGCCATGTTACTACTTTAAGGCAGCCTTCTCGCTGACACCAACCCTCACCTCCCGCTTTAGCAAATCATTCAGATTATTTCATAACCATTACACACAGAAGTAAAAAGTAATTTACATACATTCTGCACCAAGAAATAAAATAGCTCCTTTTACAAAGTGCCCCCTACCTCTCCGAGGAGGATTTTGTAAATTTGGTCTTCCCGGCATAGGTTTTACAATCACGGGTTCATCTTGCCACACTGCCATCTTTTGGGTCATTTCCCATAGACTTGAATATTGAGAAAGAATGGGCTGAATTATGAAACTGCAATCTATTCCTTCATAGATAATATCTAGCATAACCTTAAAACACTATAAAACATATAGTAAGATATCAAAATCACATACTTCTGTCTCAAATTAGCAGCTTCCCTTTTCTCTTCAGCTACAGCTCTTTCTGCAGAACGAGCTTTGAGCTATTAAAGAGAAAATATTCAAATTCAGTTGCGGTAGGCTATGCACAAAATAAAGAAAAGGGGGAAAAAATCTTACCCAATTATCATGAGCTTTCTTCTCATGCATAGCAATCTGAAAAAGACAACATATTAAAAAATATGTTTTTAGGGACTCATTATAATAGCCTATAATTGTCTGTATTAGATATCAAAGAATTCTGCAACTACAGGACTGTATTAATTACTACCTGGTTTTTAAATGAGCGCTCCGCTTTCTGTAATTCTTCTTCCATCTCTTCAATTCTCCGCCTAAGAATTACAACAATTGAATAACATTTGAAACATTCTGACCATTTTCCCTTTATTCCATCAGCTATACTTTTAAAGACTTTATCATACATAAGAAAAACATTTCTATAGTTATATGAATCCAGTGTGATCAAAACTAATACTACAGGCAAGGTGCAATGCCACATGCCAGTAATCCCAATGATTGGGAAGCTGAGGCAGGAGGATCATAAGTTCGAGGTCAGTCTCAGCAATTAAGTGGGAACCTATGCAACTGAGACCCTGTCTCAAAGTTAAAAAAAAGGTCTAAGGATGTAGCTTAGTAGTAAAGCATCAAAAATAAATAAATAAATAAATAAATAGATAAAATAAGAACCTAATATTAATAACTTCTTTATCATTTAATTGCTAGAGATTCTGAATGATAACTTACAATTTCCTTAACTGTTCATCAGTGTGTTCAAGTAATTCTGTTAGAAATATCTTCCTCCTTAAAACTTTTTTTCTTTTTTTCAAATTATATCCATAGAAGATTTCCAAGGTCTATCAAATGCCACACTTTTGTGGGTCTTGATAAATCACACAGCAAACTGATTTCTTAAAGAATTACTACAACATACAAACCCCCCAGAACTGTTTGCATTGACCAAGTTCCCTATGGTCTTGCCCATTAGGTATAAGTAAATTTTTGTTAACATTTTTCATTTGTTAAGTTGAAATTTATTTTTTTCTCCTGTGTGAATTGAATTTATTCATATCCTCTCGTTATTTATACTTACATGCTATTTTCTTCTATCTACATAATGTAAAAAAAGATTAAAAAGAAAGCTAACACTAGTTCATTAGACATTGACACCCTCCTTTAGAAACTGAACTCACTTGTAATTTTTAACTTCCTGTACAGAGGAAACCACCTTTTCATCTGCAGCTGACAGCCGCTGCTCTTTTTCTAGTCTCTCATATTCTTCTTGGCTTAGTTTCCTAAAATAAAGCCAGTTATCAAATCAAAAGTTTCTCTTTGTGAATATCACTTCCCACAATTCTATAAAATGCTTAGGCACATAAAATAGAAATTCAAACCTGCAATTTCGTAAATCAAACTCTGGCAAATCACTTACATTTTCTAACTTCTCCTCTTAATTCTCTACTTACCAGTAAATAAAATAAATGTGAAAACAACATGTGCCCCAAGGGCAAGTCTCCTGTGTGTAAGATAATAAAAACTCACTTTACTTCAATTTGGAAGATCAGGACTGATCAACCTAACATAAAATCTTCTAGAATATGTCTTTTAGCTATGCAATTAACCACAGAACATTTTTAACACTTTAGATATCTATTTCAAAAGAATTGTAATTAAGCAAAAAGACCAATCTGAGTTTTGATAATGTCTGTCAACCAGAAAAAGAAGCCAAACTGACCCACAATCAGAGTATTATCTACTGACAAGTTTTAACTCTGATCATGAAACTCAAGATGTTCATCTACTGAGACAAAGGTAGACACATTTAATGATTTAAAAAATACTATTTTCTGCTATCCTTGTACTACCCTCTTTAGCCATAGTTCCAATTCAAAAGATAATTAACTTGAAACTTAATTTTCCATAAATCAGAAGAACTATAGTAAAAAAGGATTATTGATACCAAATAGAAAAAGGGGATTATATATTCTTATATAGCTTCTCATTTAATTCTTCAGCAAGTATTTTATGAGTGGCTATAATATACTAGTTACCTTGTAAGATGCTAAAGAATAAAAGAGTTCACTGTTTCAGGTATAAATGATGCCTAAAGGAATATAATAATTTTCCCCACTGGCTTAAGAAGGAATATGGAGAAAACTAAATCTTGAAGGACAGAGAGAATTTTGTTTCCAATTATCAAAGAGTTAGTCTGAGGAGCACTAAGAACAATCAAAACATCTTTATAAGAATATAAAATTGTGTTTGAAGGGATCCAAGCTAAAAAGGCAGTGGAGATATATGGATGTGGCCAAGATCCATTAGAAAAAGGAATCTCAGAATTACAAGTAAGGCTGGCACTTTAAGGTACTTCTCTCCTAGGTTTACCCACATATTGAAGATAACACAAAGATATAATGAGTCTGAACTAAGCCTTCATCCAATTCTTGGGCTTAGAGGAAAAAACAAGTGTTTGGGGCTACAAATAAAGGGACCCTTAATAAAAGCCCTAGCCTTTGAGTTTAGATTAGAAAATACTGCACACTTAAGTGATGAACAGGCAAAAAATCCAAAAGGAATAATACTGAAACATTGAAAAGACAAGTCATTTTTGAATTATCTTAATTGCTGACTAAGTTTAAAGTGACAATCTTACTCAAGTAACCTCAACACTTTTCTATAAGAAGATAACTTCATCTTAGTCCTCAAATTTCATCTATAATTATCACAACAATGTTAGCCAATCAAAACTGACCAGGCACTCCATAAGACAAAATTCTGTGAGAAAAAATACCACAGAAAAGGAAACCACCTAATGGGGTTATCTGCACATGTTTTAAAATCACTGTGCTTTATACAGTCAAAAAAGTAAAGTCAAGATTATGAATTTCAGGGCTGGGAATATAGCTTAGTAGGTAGAGTGCTGCCTTGCATGCACAAGGCTCTGAGTTCAAACCCCACCACCACAAAAGAGGAAAAAAAAAGATTATGAATTTTGTCAAAGGATTAGAAACTATAAAACCAAGAAAAGGTTGGGTGTGGTGACCTACCTACAGTAGAAGATACTCAAGAGGCAGAGGCAGAATGATGAGATTAAAGATAGCTTGGAAAGCAGTAAGACACTAGTCCCTTATGAGAAAGAGCAAGGAGTCTGTGGAGGTAGCTCAATAGTAGAGCACATGGCTCAATGTCCTGGGTTTGAGCTGTAGTACTGAAATAGGACTGGGGTTGTGGCTCAGTGGTGAAGCATGTGCCCCACATGTGTGGGGCACTGGGATCAGTCCTCAACACCACATAAAATACATAAAATATTGTGTTGGGCTGGGGATGTGGCTCAAGCGGTAGCGCGCTCGCCTGGCATGCGTGCGGACCCGGGTTCAATCCTCAGTACCACATACAAACAAAGATGTTGTGTCCGCCAAAAACTAAAAAATAAATATTAAAATTCTCTCTTTCTCTCTTAAAAAAATCCTATAAAAATAAAATAAAATATTATGTCCCTCTACAACTAAAATAATATTTTAAACCCTGAACTTTTTAAAATCCTAAACTCAATGAATGATTTTAGCAGCAGATTTGGGAAGTAAAATAAATCCTAGCGCTTTTAAGATAGGTCAGAAGAAAATATCCAGAAGAAGTAAATCCAGAATGTAGGAGGCAGGGGAAATCAAATTCTAATATGCATTATTATAATCAGAAGAGAGAATGAGGTAAAATCAACATTTAGAAAAAGACTCGAAAATTCAAGAAATGTTTAATGGTCCCAAGCAACATAACTGCAAGAGGAAAAGTGGGTGGGGTGGGGAAAACTACACCTAGGCACTTCCCAATACAACTGTTAAAAAAACATTGAAATGACTACAGGAACTAGGGGAGGGATAAGACCAAACAACAATGATAATGGATTCCTTAAAGAAAAAATTTAAAACAGATGGTAATTAATTGGATATTTTTAAATTGCTAAAACTAAGTAACAGTCAAAATTCAGTAGCCAAAAGAAAGATCCTTTAAAAATGGAAACTGGTTTTAACTCTAATCATGAAGTTCATGTCAACCTAATACAGATTATAAAGGTAGCAATATTTAGTGGATAAAATACTATTCTCTATTTATCCTTGTACTACTTTGATACACTAATCAAATCTATCATTAAAGGACAATGTTCAAATAGAATGAAAATAATTTCAAATAAGAAACCAACAGTGTAGAATGCAGAACTACAGAAACTTTAAATATGTGTATAAATTGAATGAATGTCTTGTGGAGTTCACAGTATATGAAGTACTAACATACAATGCCACAACAGTTATCAGATTCAGGAGCTACTTAAAGCCCATAAAAAAAATAATAAACCTATTAATCTATGTCAGGTTTTTATTAAATCCAGAATATATACCATGGCCTTTAAATTATGAGAAGATGAATAAAATTATAATTATAATTATATAATTATAATTCCATTATAATTTAGGATTACATCAAGCTTATACAGGGGATGAGGAAAATAATTAAAAATATTTAAACTATTAAAAAGATACAAGGAAGAAAAAAAAGAACAGGTCATCAAATAGAAAGCAAATTCTTCATAAACCACAGGCACATATTGACATGGACAGACTTATATTTTAGAAAGTCCACTCAAGTGGCTATAGAGAAAATTAATAAGAATATATTATATAAAAGAATATATATATATATATAATACATTATATATATATTATATATATTATATAAAAGAATATATATGTAAATGCTAAAGAGTAAAATCAGGTGCAAATAAATAAAATCTGACACAAAAAACCTATTTTTAGAGAATTCAAGTATTTTTGTGGATTAAAAACTTCAAATGAACTTTCAAAAAATAACTAGCTCCACACTGAGAAGATTAATATATAAATATATACTACAAACAAGTACTTCTGTAATCATAACTCCTAAGGTCCTTGCCACAGTTCAATTTTTAGTGTGAACATCTGAGATATTCAAGTCCAAAACTTGTACCATCAATAAGTAAATATTATTCCTTTTTGAAGTTTTTATTCTACTAAAACATGTCATTCCAAATCACTCAGTATTTTTAAAGGTCCAGAGTTAGAGATACAAGTTCAAAACATTAGAATTACATAACTGATCACAATGAAAGGTAATTAAAATAAATAGTGGGATCATAGAAAGGGTCTAGATCTTTGAGAGGTATTTCCACATCAGTGACTGTTAATACCAGTTTACCACTTCCTGCCTTCATATGAATTTGACAATTGATTACGATGTCCTCACAGCCTTAGTTTATGGTTCCAACTACCTCAGGACTCTTAAGACTGACGATGGAAAGAAAAATGCAACTTATAGGAAACAAAACACAAAGGAAAAAAGACAAATCTCTACTTATTACAACTAGAAGAAATTGTAAATAATCTTAAGAAAAGATAAAATTATCTGTTAGTTCACACAGTGATAACAATAACAAACAATGAAAATCTTACTTTTGTAATGCCACCTCATTTTGCTGGTAGAGTTCATTTAAAATCTCCACTTTCTGCCTAAGAGTTTTGCATTCCTCTTCCAGTCCAACTTTAGAAGACCGTAGTGAATTGCAGTCACTTTCTAATTTCTTTATTTGGTCTGTAAAGGATAAAACAGCTTATCTCTATATGTGTACAAGGACTTAAGAACTTGTTTGAGGGAGTAGTGCCAAGAAAAGTAAGAAGCATGAAAGCAAGAAGCCATTCTTTATCTTTCTAATAAAATTTTAAGTCTTTCCAACATGGTAATTTCTTCTCAAGAAGAACCCACCTTCTAGATTACATTTTGTGGACTTCGAGGCTCTTAGCTCAAGTTGTAAAAGTTTTAGATCCTCTTCAACTACTGATATTGTAGTTTGTGTCTAAAGATTGCAGAAAAGAGAGGTATTCTTAAAAGTGAGGCACAGGAAGAATTCACAGGCACTATGGGACTCTTACAAAGAACTATACCCGAGAGACATCCATCATCTGCTTAATTTGATCTTTGATCTTCTCGTTCCGATCACCTAAAAAACAAAAGACTTTAGCTTTTTCTTTCCTTACTTTTAACTCTATATTCTCCTAACTTCCCCAAACTAAAGAATGATCGTGTTCAAACACCGGAAGAAAAAAAAATCAATTAAATAATTAAACTGATTAGACTAATGACTTTTAAGAGAATTGCAAGCTTAGATTTAAAAAAAAAGAGAGGTGAATTTCAGGTTGGGGTTGTGGCTCAGTGGTAGAGTGCTCACCTAGCATGTGTGAGGCACTGAGTTTGATCTTCAGCATAAAAATAAATAGAAGTACTATGTCTGTCTTAAAAACAAAAAAAAGGTGAATTTCTAGTTTGCACAACTAAAATGTTATCTCTGATATTCTTGTAAGATAAAAGCTTTTCTTCTCTCTCAGATCTATCTTCACCTGGGCAAGTAAGTAAGTGTCTTGTTTAGAAAGATTCAATCCTACATTTTCTCCCTGAATCTACTACCAGGTGTGGTTTGAAATACTTGCTATGTAAGCAATATCCAACTTGGGAGAAAACATTTGGAAATATTTTCCTCATCAGTAAACACTGTTACACTCCCTCTCTAGCTTTCTGATAGTCTCTAGCCTCTGTTCTCACAGCCTTAGTTTATGGTTCCAACTGCCTCCGGACTCTTAAGACTGACTGTGGACCTTAAAACCACAGAGCCATAGAGATGATGAGTATCAAAATCAAGTATCATCTGCATAAGTTAAATAAATTTCTCTTACTGTACAATGTTCAATACTTAGAGGTATAGGATGTGACTATTGTAGCTGCAGTGTACTTACTAGTTTTCAATGGGATAGAAAAAGTCAGTGTTCTTCACATGCCTATTGGTACATTATACCCCAGCAACCCACCTCTGCCAATGCAACAGACATATCTATAGATCCAGTGATGTGTCTACAACCCTGAAGCTTAAGAAGAAATTCAGCCAGCTGAAAAGTGGCATCTGTATACTTAATTAAAGACAGGAAAGCAAAAAAGGATTCAACTTCCCAGAGACTGATCTCACCTGCTACCTCTCCATTGGTTAATTCATCTGACTCATCTGTACTTTGATCCTCAGATTCAGATTCACATTGTAACCGATTCAACTGTGTGATGTAATTAGTCAAAGCCTAGAAAAGAAGCAAAAGGTTGGAAGACTCTCGATTTTAATTCAGAAGATTTCAGGAGAATTCATGAGATGAAACATGTATTTGGAGTATAAACTTACTTTATTAGTATCATCTTTGTAACTAAGAGCTACTTGTAAATCTTTCTGGGACTTCTCAAATGATTTGATTTGTTCACTGAGCTCAGCATGTGATGTACTCCAGTCTTTGACTTCCTGCTGCAACTGAAAAGTCAAAACACATGAATTCATATGGGTTAGGTAGGGGTTTCTGCACTGGATACATTAGGACTACAAGACTTAGACAAAGAAATAGAGAGCCATACTCCTCGGTGGACTCCGTCAATCGAGGGGTTTGAGACCTTGGTTAAGGAAGAGGGCAGAGTGGCCCCAACTCTCACAGCTGCAGTAAGAACATCAGAGCTATCAGGAAGTTGACCCTGTTTTATTGCATTCCCCAGAAAATTGCTGTCAATTCAAATAATTTACCTCCAGCAGGAATGGCTGGGCACATATGACTGTCTCCTAAATTTAGATTCCTTATCATGTAATCTTCCCTTGGCTGGTGAATCAGTAACTACTCAAAACAGGATCATAAAATACTTAATTTTCTGGTTTAAAAAGTTTCTTTGAGGCTATGCAAGTTAATAACTGATTGATATTTGATAAGAAAAGCAATAATCCAAAAATCCAAAACAGATGGAGAACATATATATGCACTCAATTTGGGGAGCATTGTTTAAACTTTGCATATCTAGAAAAGGTCCTACATGAATATTCCTTACCTCAGAAACAGATCCAAGAAAGATACAAGATAATGATATTCACTTCTCTAGTTTACATTATGTATGACATCAAATTTTCTTTACCTGCTCTTTCTCCTTCTTAAGCATGGTATTTTCTTTCTGAAGCTTCCTGCATTCCAACTTCACCTTCGCTTCATGAAGCTTAGTTTCAGTAAGGATAATTTGAAGCTAATGCAAAACACTACAGTTAGTGAATTAATTCCAAAGAAAAAACAAAGTTATACTTTCCCAAACCAGACATCATATAGTTCTCATTTTTTGCACATTTTAGCACACCTCAAATTTTTGGTCCGCAACAAATTAAGATGTAGTATTAATATCCGATAGCAAGAGTTGGCAGCTTTACCTCTGAAAGTTCAGAATTATTCACTGAAATGACATCTTTAAGCTTCTCTATAGATTTCTTATTTTCCATTATCTGCCAGGGGAAAACAGAACACAAAATATGCATTAGGATTTCAGTAGAAATACTGATATATATATATATGTGTGTGTGTGTGTACACACATATATATACTAAAAAAGATAAACACAACAAAATTTTTGTCAAGCCATCCCATTACATTTCAGGTAAATGCAGGGGGATTCAGATTTGGACTAAGCAAAAAATCAAGAACTGAAAGAGATGAGGGAAAATGAAGTCATAAATATTTCATGGCATCCACAACCTTACTGTTTGTGAGATAACCAGAAAAAAAGGTCAAAGTATAGAAAATCATAATGCAATAAGTAAATAAAATGTTTTAAAGCATAGAAAATTAACTATAATTAATTACTGTTTCAAGTAAACCAGTTCAAACTAGTAATTTTTTTTCTAGTGATAGAGAAAAAAATTTCCCAAGATCATTTTTAAAATTTTCTTATCTGAAGTAAAAAATGATAAAATTTAAGGAAGAATAGACTAATCTCACATACAGAAGAATTCCAAAAAATTTATAAAGATACTCGCTCCTTAAGGAAGTGGACATAACTCTGCAATCTTTGTTTGCAATGCCTGGGATTGAATCCTGGGCCTCATGCATGCTAGGCAAGTGCTCTACCATGAGCTGCATCCTGGGCTTGTAACTCTTCATACTTTAACTGTGGGCTGTGCATGGTAACTTCCAAAGAATACAACATGACAAGGATTGGAAAGAATTTTTACAGTGGAGAAATCTGATAAATACTACCTCAGCTGGGTGATCAAGCTTACTTGGGGGTAGGATATTTCAGAACACACTCTCTACTATCTTTTGCAACTTTTATGTAATTACAGAAACTTATAGAAATTGAAAATGAAATATGTAAGTAAACTTTTTTTAAGTACAGAAAATTGATTAATTCATTACTCTTTCAAGTAAAAAGTAAACAAATACTGTTCAACTGGACAATAGTTTTTTACTTGTTCTGCATGTTTCCAAGGGCAGAGCAAAGCAATATGAAAATTATCCAAGGTTGAGAATAAAAATATTTCCTAGGTCCATAAAAATAATTTGTTGTATCAGTACTTAAAAGTTCCACAAAATGGGCAGAAGTGGGTTCGACTTCCTTGACTCCTAATCTTACTTTAGTTAACAGCTGGACTAAGTTCAACTTAACCAATTTAACAAAATATTTCAAAAGCCAAATTGCAGTAACACTTAGCAGCGAAACTCTTACCAAGTCCTGATTCTTAGCATTCTGTTCTCTCTCAGATGCTAACGTAACAAGAAGACTTTTAGCTTTCTCATCCAGAAGTTCTTTATCTTTTTCAAGAAGCTTCACTTTATCCTGGAAAAAAAGGTGTCAATATTACTCACTCATTACATTTACTTTTGAGTTTAGAATGTAATTCCCCCCAAAGAAGGGATTTTTACCTTATATTTAGTTGCTTCATCAGAAAGAATCATATTTTTTTTCATGGTCTCTTGGACCTGTTTCTTTGATTCCTTCATCTATGTAAATAAAGCATTCAGAATTAAGATACACAAATTATAGTGCTACTATACAAGTTACTTCCAGACAAGTGACCCTTTCCAGAAGAAAGCAGTACTTAATACATATGACTGTTTAGAATTTGGATGATTTGTAGGAAATAATGAAACAAAAATTTTAAAATACGATTTTAAAATTAAAACAGGTAGAAATGATTCATGCTAGAACCAAGGGAGAAAGAAACAAAAAAAATATTATACCTTCTGTTCATAATTTGACAATTTCTGCATTAGTTCTTCATTTTCTTTCATGAAATTGTTCATCTTTTTGGAAATTTGCTGTTCAATGACTAAAAGGGGGAAATACACAAGATTATTACAATCACTAAATGAAATTCAATTACTCAATCTACTAAAAGCAAAGACATGTTATATGGTACTATGAGGAAATACTTCTTAGCATAACTATTATGCTTTTAAAAAGCAATCTATGCTTATTAGCAATAAGAGTATAAAAATTATTAAAATTTAAGAAAAATATAAGAACAATGATATTTTGCTGGGTGCAGTGGTACACACCTGTAATCCCAGTGGCTCAGGAGGCTGAGCTAGAAGGATCCCAAGTTCAAAGCCAGCCTCAGCAAGAGCGAGACACTAAGCAACTAAGTGAGACTTGGTCTCTAAATATAGGGGGTTGGGGATGTGGCTCAGTAGAGTGCCCCAGAGTTCAATCACAGGTACCCCTCCCATCCAAAATGATATTTCAATTTAAGCTTATTTCACAGATGGGGAATACAGTAAAGTGTTGTAGCTTGATATTCCTCCCTTCTCAAAACACTTTCTTTTCAGAAAATGGAATCATTCCATTCTTTGCAAAGAAAAACAGAAATGAAAACATACTGATTCACATTACCATTCTTTAAATTATCTACTCAATTACTTAATGCATGATTAAATAATTAGCATAGAAATACTCTTCAAATGTAATACATCTGCATTACATCAATATTCAAAGTTAATCTGCCCCAAATTAAAACTTATCATCATCTCCCTATCCACAATTTGTTCCTCCTCTTTATCTCCTATCTCAGAGTTGGAACCATCATCATCTACTCTATTATCCATGCTAGCAACCTAGGAATAGTAAAATTTTCAGGAGGTAAAAAAGATAATAGACATTAAAAGTCACTGTATCTATTTCTAACATACATAAAACACACAACAAACACCAATACAAAGGGTTATTACAAGTTTAAGAAACCTAAAAATTTACCTTGATATTCTCTATCTTTTACCTAGAAGAGAGAAAAAAGATTAAATTTGATGTCAAACATATGCTCAATAGAAACAGCATTCCTAAAACAACAGTCAGAATCATAACCAAGTGAGAATTTAATAACATTCTGGTTCAGGATAATAATTTATAGGATTAAAAATAAGTAAAGTTAACAAGTTAACAAGCCTTTTAAATTTAATTGGTAGTGAGATTTCATAAATAGCCTCTGACATAAAAACACTAAGATATGTACCTTATTTCACAGTAAAGATGTGTGTGTGTATATGTGTGTGTGTGTGTGTGCGTGTGTGTGTGTGTGTCTTCAAAATCATTTACTTGACAATTCTAAATAACCAGGATAAAGTCTAGAAACAATGACTATTCAAAAGGAATCTGAGGAAACAATATTAAAGGCATAATCTTTGTACTAAGATATGCCACTTTCACTCACCAGAAAACATCTTAGAACTCCAATTTAAATTTGGCTATTGGCTGAATTTAGAAACTAAGAGGCTACATCATCTTATTTCTGCAAACCACTAAATATATAGCAAGAAATCTGAAAGGGAAGACTGCTAGAAGAAAATGCACAAGCAATAAGAGAAATGACAATTAACATATTCTGGAAAGGACAAAAACAATCATTTCCAAAAGACAGCAATAAACTGCCTGATAATAAAACCTAAGCAGAATTTTTTTAAAAACATCACTAAATTTCTTTGTAACTTAGCATATTACTTGTCCTTTCAAACTTATGTTATTAATGGTGATGGGATACTCAGATGTGTCCATGGATCATCCATGGGATCTTCGTAATAGGAAATTGCATTCAGAAAACTCTAACACAGAAATAAATGAACATTTCTTTAATGTCATAGCCTTGCTAACCTTTTATTCAAAATGACAACAGAGGAAAATGGGAAGTAGCATAAAAGCAGTCATCTAAGGTAGGGACTAAAGTTCCAAAGTCAAATGCTGAAACTGAGGAGCAACAAGTTAGGAACCAGATCCCACATAACCTAGTGAAAAGAGAAACAGGTACCGCAGTTCTTGAAATGAAAGAAACAAGAGAGAGAAATATAAAATGGTTTCATGTTTTTCCCTTCTCTTTATCCTTCTATTTCCTTTTTCCTTTTAGCTGAGACAAAGTTCAATGAGATTAGAAAATTCCTCACAGGAATCCAGGCAAACGATTCTTCTATTTAAGAAGGGAATACTTTTTAAGAGATTTTACTCTCAATTGTACAAGGAGAGGAAACTTATCTTAACAACGATATGTCTGAAATAATTAAGAAATCAGAAAAAGAACACTCAGATTTGAAAAGATTTGTATCCAATGCTTTTGGCCTCTTTAAATGTTAGGATTTTCATATGCAAAGTCCATTTACCTAAAATAATTTTCTTCCAATTATGTTAAATAACTATGAAACAGAATAACCTACAGTACAAACATAAGTATGTATAAGCCTATACACACACACACACACACTAATACATATATGTACACACATACACAGACATAGACTAATTCTGCTCAGGAAAAAAAAACTTAATGAACAAAACATTTAATGGATTTTTGGACAACACATAATCTATACTTCCAAATAAAAAGGTATTTTCTGAACATATGATCAAATCATAAAATCTGGGAAAATTTATATAAAAGACTGGAAAAATTATCTCATCTCCTTTTTCTCATTTTACTGTATTTCTTTGCAGCATTTCCCCCTGTTTATATGTGTTTATATTAACATACAGTTCATCAACATTTAAATCTTAGTTTCTGCTTTTTTCCCCACTTCACATTTAATTGTGAGCATTTTCTGTACCTCAAAGCTTTGAAATAAATAAATCTGCCTACTATTCCATTAATCAAACATACAATAACCCCTAAATAAATTATGTTGTGCTAAGTCTTCAATCTAATACACTGTTCCATTGAAAAACATTACCAAAATCTTCAAAGCATAGTTATTTCTTTAAGATAGACTACTAGACATATATGCTACATAAAAGGATATTTATCTAACCTATCCCATCTTTTATCCCACTTTTAAGACTTCTGATACATATGAAACTACTGGTTAGGATGGCTGTAAGAATTACCAGTTCTACCAACTGCACCCACACTAAATTATTTTATAAGGTTAGTTTGACTTAAACCACTAATTTGTGTTTTAGCAACTGAAAAAGACAAAAAAAAGGGGGGGGGCAGTGACTATATAAAATAATCCTTGTGCTTATGTGCTAAGGTATAAGTAGGTCAATTTACTCACAACAACAACAGTTCTCCAAAAGAAAATGAGAAAGGATACAATCCCAAAGAAAACAGTGAAAACTACAGGCTTCCATGGTAGTCCATAAAAATCAGGCCCAGGTTGAGTATCATCAGGCAATGTAGTAAACAGCTGAAACAGACAAATTAGAAAAAATGGGAAACCTTAAATTTATAACAAAACAGTCACAAAGAATCATGGCAATTCTAAACCAACCTCCTCATCAGAAAACCACCTCCTCAATATTTTCCAATAGCTTCTTCAAGAGAGAGGATACTGGCAGTCTCATATTTTTTGTTTTCTTGCAGTGTTTTCAAGTATAATGAATCTAAATACTTTTAAAAAAATATTTATTTATGTATCTTTAGTTTTAGGGTGGACACATTGTTTTGTTTTTATATGGTGCTGAGGATCGAACCCAGTGCCTCATGTATGCTAGGCAAGCGCTCTACCACTGAACCACAACCCCAGCCCGAATCTAAATACTTTAAATTGAGCATACATTTCCAGTTTGTAACAGGCCCTATATCATCACATTGTCTAACACCTGGCTAGAATCCCTCTGGATCATTCTTTTCTCTGATAACCTGGTTTTTAGAATTTAAAAAAATCATTTAAGACAAAAACTTAACTATATGAAAGAACTAATTAATTTTATGGCAACAAATAAAAACAATGATGATATATGTATAAGATTTTAAATCTTACTTCCATTCCACTCTTATATAAACACCTTCTGACTGCCTACATGAGAATTAGGGGGTGTGTGGGGGTAAAACCCTTCAAAGTGCCAGACACCTCACCAGATATTTTACCTTGTCAAATCATTTAATTCTTATGATTGGAGTAAGCATTATCTACATTTTTCAGATGAGGAGAACTTTTTTCAAAAGTTTAGTTATTTGCCCAAACTTCTAAATGATAACCTTGGGATTTGAAATCAGATCTACCTGGCTTCAAAATCTATACATTTTACAAGGAAAACAACAACATCATATTTATTACACAAGCCTTGAAATAACACAACCTACAGGAAACAACTTCAGTTGAGGAGGATTACTGTCACAATGGCCCTCCAACCTCTAAAAGCTTTCTCATTCCTATAATTCCTATAATTAAATTCTCCAACTCCAAAAGCTTTCTCATTCCTATAATTAAATTCTAAAAGTCCAATATCAACAAATACCAATGGGGGGGGAGGTAAGTCCTAAAATGCTTAGATAAGCTTCTAGACAGATTAAATGTCTTGTTTGGATCATGATTTTCTTTAGAAAGATCAGCCTTAAGTGACTCTTTCTAAGAAACAGATCTAACCTAATTCCTTTCATTCTTAAAACTTTCTAAGGATCCCCACTATTAATGGTCTAATGCTACTTTGGCTCATGACTTCCTTTAAGATTTGCTGGCCTCTCCAACAGGCCCATCCCCCTCCAACTTCACACTTTACAACACCAACTATTCACATTCTCCTGCCCTCCGAGAATATCCTTTTCTTCATGTTTCCATTTCTCTGAACACATTTCTTCTGACTGCCAGCTTCCCCCACCGTCCTCCACCCCAGCCTGTCTAATCAACAACAAACCACATGTCAGACTCCTGTTTGCCCTTTGCCTGTGCTTCAAACACATCTCAACTACTTTCTGACCTTATTGTTCACCCTTCCAACCATAATAAATGCATTTATGGACAATAATGTTCTACCATCAAATAAATACCTCTCTTTCTGCCATTATCTTACTGTGTTTCAAGTGAATGCTGTTATCTCCCTGCCAGAATGAAAGGTTCTGAGGGGAAGAACCAAGTTTTTACAGGTGTGCAAATGTCCAGCCTTGGTAGACAGCAAATCTTCCTCATGTGCTAAACCAAGTAGCCATTAAAGCCACACCCCTATGGCTTTTGTTCCAGGAGCTATCTACTCAAAGGGTCAGGAGTCATTTTCATAAAGACATTTTAAGTTCTTCACTTCATGACCAGAAGCCACTTAAAAACTAATAAATAATCAACATTCTAATTGAAGAAACTATGTCAAACTTACCATCTTAGACAAATAAAGCAAGAATGAATGTAACAAGAAAAGTATGCTGTCCAAAAGGGTGGCATCTTCTGGCTCTTCCACATTTATCTCTAGTTGGTTTTCTGTATCAGCAGCATCAACAGGAGTACCTTCTGTTATAAGTAGCTCTAAAATTGAAAGGGAAAATGGCTATTTTATTTTATGCTATAGAATAAGAATTGTCTCTCTTCAGTTTCAATATTCATTGAGTATTTCACTAAATATATGAGTCACAGTGCCTGGAATATGTGGCTCTCCTAAAGACAATTAACACAGAGAAGAAAACTTCAAAATCCTAATTAGAGCTGTCAGACCCTTCAATTATAAAATGAACAATCTCCAGTCTACTCTCCACTACTTCCATGACCATACAACTGCTACCAGAACAATATTTACTCAAGGAAAATTTTTAAACCAGAGATATATAGACAGGGTCACATTCAAAAAACATGGATTTAGTGCTGGTGAAACTTGTGTTTAAAATTTTAGGAAAGCTGAAAGAGAGGGAATCTTGGTTTGCAGATTTGCAGGTGGAATGAGCCAAGGCTTAACACAGTATCTGGCACCTGGCAGAGATACTCAACAATTATTTATTGAATGGACAGATGACAGCTATTTAAAAAGAACACAGTAATACCAAGAGAGACTAAAGGGAATTGGGTACAGACCTGCATTGAGGCTCTGTGAATGAGGTAGAATTCCAGTTAGACCTGAGAGCTTGTAGGGGTGGAATTTCAGTATGAGTTACATGAGCCTGGGGTATGTTTGATAAAACAGCAGGAGTCCAACATGCAGTTATTAAGAAGTTTGACCAGTTGCCTCTAAGGTCTTTCTCAACCCTGAGATTCTATTCACTACTATATTTTTAAGCTTTTGCCTAATTTTTATTTAGTTTTTGATGGACCTTTATTTTATTTATTTGTATGCAGTGCTGAGAATCAAACCCAGTGCCTCATATGTTAGACAAGCGCTCTACCACTGAGCTACAACCCCAGACCCTCCATTCACTATTGGTCTATGAATTTGACTGCTGGTGAAGTCTGCCCCATTGGCTCAGCATCTCAGCACCTGAGACACATTAAATGACATTTGGGAAGATTTTACCTATTAAAGGTCATTGACATCATTTTGTGGTGGAACCTAAAAGGCCAGGGAAATAATTCATTCTTAATTTTGTAAGCCAAGTTATCCCTAATCTTGAAAGTTTTGGAGCATGAAAATAACAAATCTTAATGGTGTGTGATTCATTTTCAGAACCTTATGGAGTTAAAGACAGTTCAGAAGTCAGTAGTGTTCATATATGGATGCAATGTCTTCTGGAAAATGGGAGAACTGATATGTTATTCCTTCTCACATTAACTGAATCCCCCCCCTACTATGAGTTCTCCTACACTCTGTGTGTGCAAATGGTGGGGGGGTTCAGATCAGTGCTGCCAAGCCCTGCACTGGTGCAGGATAATGCTTATAGCTATGCTTACAGACCAGAACCTTTAAAAACACAAAATACAGTAATTACGGCTTCATAGCACCATACTGGATGGATAAAATAAAACAATTAGTCATCATCTAATTTACTGATAAAATGAGAGTAAGCAACACAAAAGTAGAATTCTGTTGATGCCATTATTGGGGATTTTTTTTGAAAAATTGTTTCTCATCTCCCACTGGATACTGTGCACTATGATGAAGTATTCATAAGTGTAAATCTAAAATGGATTGCAGTTCTGTACTGTTTCCTGTAAGTATATAGTATAAAGATCTGGACCATTGACTGCATTTGAAAAAGTTTAATTACCATGTCCAGGAAGCAAGTCAAAACAGGACTTGAGCTATATTATATTCCATTTAGAAGAAAAGAGAAAAAACACAGAATTTATGAGACTATGAACAGTGATTATTCAAGCTAACATGTACCAGGCCAGACTTTCCTGGAAGGCCTGCTAAACACAGATTGTGGGTCCCACCCCCAGAGTTTCTGGTGCTGTTGGTCTGGTTGAAAACTACAGTTTTAGAGCATAAGGCCTTTGAAGAATAATATTTTAGTTGTAAATGGTTTACACAAGCTAGTCATAGCTAAACATTTGCTTTTAGGTGAGTTACAGTCTCTGGCCTATTTTTGATTTCTGTTCATCTTTATTCTTGCTTTTCTCTCACTTAAGAGATTTTTTTTTTGAACTCACATGTACCTATATCACGCTCTGCTCTATTTCGTACCTTTGGCAACAAATGTCCTTGAAAGCCTTCATTATGATAATGCCTCTGCTTTGTAGATAAAAATTGGCAAGCTTTACCTGGGTCTACTTTCTCAGTATTTGGGATCTTAGACACTTCTGAAACACCCATGTCCTCAGTCACAGGTTGACTCAAGTGGCTGGGCTCTTCAGGATGGTTCATATTAAAATGATGACTCAGGAGGGGAGGCTCTTCATGAAGATTTCTATTAAGACGATTTGTGTTCTCTTTAGGAAAATCATCTTCATGGGGTGTCTGCATCTCTACAAGGGAGAAGAATGCATTGAGCCAGATGGATGACACTATCTACCCCCACTTAAGCCCAATGATCAGCACTCCCCCTCAGCACACAGCTCCAGATACCTCAACACTGCCCTCCATGTCCTGGCATGCGCCCACGAGAACAACTGGGCAAGGATACGGGAGGGTTAATTGTTTTCATCCCATTTAAAGGATGACTGAACTATACAGTCAAATTTATAAAGAAGCCTTTAATCCAAAGTATTTCATAAACAAATACATTTATGATAGAGGCTTCAATAACTTACCTTCCCTTGGCAAACCAACATACACCCACATGAATAAATGTGGAGAAGAGAATTCTGGTCCAGAACAAAAGTGTGAAATGTCTATTCTGCTCAGAAATAACAGGAACTCTTTCATCTACAAGTGTGCTGGTCTCAACGAACCAGTATAGAGAAGGGAATTCCATAAGTCTAGCTTGCTTAATGTGCCATTCAAATATGTTCAAAGTGACCTAGGAGCCAAATGGTGAACCTATCTCCTTCCTGAGCTCAGGACATAGACCAATAGGATCCAGAGCAAAGATTATCTCTTTACAGCTTCATATTCTACCCTGAACATTCACTTGCACTTTGCATTCTTATCCAAAATATATCTGCTTTGATTAAAGGTACAACTGTTTTCTTCCCCCAATTATCAGGTAAAATTAGCACTCTTGGGAAGTAAATTTTCCAATGGCTTTATGTCCTTCTGGAATTCTTATCATATACTCTCAGTTGAAATATTTCATTTTGAAAAACAATGGATAGAGATGATCAAATATGAAACCAGGAAACAAAGCTTTTATCAGGATATTGGCTCATTGTCAGTTTGACAAATATTTAATTGAAAGGCTTCTATGTGTCAAGCACTACATTACAAGGCTTGTCATCCTGGTTCCATCCTTGATTAATATGAATGTAAGGACCTTAGAACCCAGTGGAGTAAAACCAGAATAAGTGACCTCTCCCCCAAGAGACTGGAAATAGCATGGTATCCACGAAAGATAAATGCTGGGGAGGGGAATTCAGGCAAGCTATCCATTAAAAGTTATTCTAGGGCTAGGGTTGAGTGGTAGAGCACTTGCCTAGTACAGGTAAGGCACTGGGTTCGATCCTCAGCACCACATAAAAAGAGATTAAATACTAAAAAAAAAAGGTTATGCTAGTCACTCCACACGCACATGATCTAGTACAGGTATTTTATGATTAAGAAATTATGTTTAATAAAGCCCTTTTATAATTTTAACATAAAATGTGTACTGTTAACAGGTCTACTTTTGTGCATTAGTTTCTCATTTAATCTTTCTGAGAAATGTTGCTGGTTTTGTTTTTTTCACTTTCTGGCACTTTCAATTTATCTGGTAGTATTTCTTCAAAAAGCTCAAATGAGGTTTGTTCACCCTGAGCATTATCTGTTTGACTATCTGCATGAGGATGGTTCTTCGGAGCCAAAAATTGTTCCTCCAGATCCAAAGTGTTTTCTGAGAATGCACTTTCAATTTGTTGTGAGTTCGCTTCTACTGGTTTAGGTTCAGGATCAACATCCTGGGAGACTTCAGGAAATTGTTCCACTTTTTCTATAGCTTTCTCAGAATCTTCATTTGCAGAATCATACAATTCCAAAAATCCCAGAAGTTCTTTTACGTTATAATTATCAAAATCATCTATTCCAACATCAAAACACACAAAATCTGTCTCCTGTAAGGAAAAGAAAACCATTAGTGTGTCAATAACAAAGTGTCACAAAAGCAAACTCATCCACGCTCCCAAATTCAGGATTGGTTCTAAAGAATCTTTGGGGTCAACCAGATTACCTTTCTCCAACCCCCATTGGCTAACTCCATCTATGGCTGAGTAAATCTGTCTTTTTCTAGACTACAGTGTTAGAAAGTCTAGTCTTTCTTTCTTTCTTTCTTTTTTTTAACATGGGTCATATTCTTTAAAAAGCATAATGAGTAAAAATGGTGACAACTTGGTCTCCAACTGCCTGACTCTTGGGTCTCTCTCAATTTGCTCTGAACGTAAGTAGGGAAAGGCAAGGGATCAGTTATAGGATCCTCCAGCTCTTAATATCTACACCTATGTTTCAGAAATTTAACTCTTAATCATTTGCTCAGGAGAAGCTGGAAGATCCTGCAGCATTGAGAAAGATGAATCAGTTTTAAAGTATCTTACTGAGATACAAGTACATTTGATGGAATGAAGAATGATATTAAGGAGGCTCCTCACATTATTATTACCACAAGAACAAACTGAAAACAAGATTCAACAAGGTATACACCTTTCTCTTCATCAGGGTTTCACAGTCACTAAGATCTCTCTCAGGACTATCTATATATTTATCTAGTCTTCCTTCTTGCCACTAGTAAGCAAATTGATATAAAAGGAGCCATAGTATGAATGGATTTTTTTTTTTTAAATTTCCATCTCCTAATTAAATCTTCATAATATTCTGCAGGGGTTCCGGGGGTGGGGGAGGCAGTTCAATGTAGTAGGGATGAGTGATTTCCTCTCCTCATCACATGCATTTCTAAGCCATGAGGGATGCATGTAATGGGAAATATAATGAGAAGGCAGAGTTCAAAACAAATGAGTTCTCTGTAATCAGTGAACTGCTGTCACAGCTTAAATCCCAAGAACTCTCTTTACCAACAATGAAGTCCAACAAGCAACAGAAGTGATTTTATGACCCCTGAGATTATGAAGAAATTTTAGGAACAGCAACAACAAACAGGATGACTTTATCCATTCAGCCCATCTAATCTAAGAACTGTCCTAGCCTAGCAGCTTGCATATTCTACAAAGAGCTGTCCAAAGATGTTTCAGTGTTGGTGGGCATCAATTACTATACAATTTAAAACTCTAGAAAATAATCAGCTGAAGTGAGAATTCTAGAACAGGAAATCCATTCAGTCACAAAATCAATTTAAGTCAGAGCACCATACAGGAATGTTGTATAAAGGAAGCAGTTGGGGCCTTAAAAGATCTGAGACTGAACATCACCTGAAACGCTCAGGTCCCCTTTTCCACATCTATAACATGACTATGAACCCATATATGACTAAGAATAAGAAAGTACATATGTATGTACTTTGTAAGTACATACATATGTACTTTGTAAGTACATATTTCTAGCCTAGTATAAAAGTTAGAGTTTATTAATTTAACCTAAATATACTTAAAATGTCTAATAACTGTCCAATGAGTTTTGCCTGTAAAATGAAATTATTTACCCCTTAAATTTAATAGCCAAGGGCAAATATATTAAATCATTTATTTTTCACATATAAAACAGAAGAGAAAAGCCCTATAAATCCCAAGATTTATGAGTAAACAGCCTTCTACAAGAATATCTGTTTCAATATATTAGACAACTCTCAGATTATAATATAATCACCCTTGAATGCCTTTCAAACTTTTTTTTTTACAGGTAGTCTGATTTCAAATGAAAATCTGATACACAAATGTTAGATTGCCCCCCAAACACATTATAAAACTTTCAGAAGCAGTTAACTGAATATAACTGATGGATTTATAAGCCAGTTTACAATTGAGAACAAAAAAGAAATCCATAACTTACATCTGTTGGAATTTGTAGCTCTTCTTTAGTATATTCACGAACTACCTTGATGAAATCTTTTGGAAAGAATCCAAAAATACGGCCAACCTATAGTGCAAAAGAGACAAATATCAAATAAATTCTGTACAAGGAATATAAATAAGAGATTTATCAGAAGTGGCAGGAAATATACACATAAGAGATAGGTATATGGCATAACCAAGAAAGAAAGTTGCTATAAAAATTACACTGAGATTATTATTCCAAATAAAAATGAAGTACGGAACAGTTAAAACATTTCCAACCACTGAAGTTTTCTTATTTACATTTAGCTTAATTCTCAACACAGAGCATATAAAGTTAAGACTTCTGAAGTAAATAAAAGATCTGCATAGGAGATTATTGTATATTATAAATGTAAATCAAAGCTGGTTATAAATGAAATTCCAAATACCCTCTAGCAAGAATTTACCTGTACATTTTGTAGCATTGCTCATAAACCAATATTTATGTCTTTCTTAACCAATACACAACAGTCATAAAAATTAATAAGTAAAAACAATACAAAATCTCTAAAATGTATTACCACTATAGCAAATGTATTGATAGTATATGCTTTCCTAGCTTTTTCCAAATCTACTTTTACAAGTACTTGGGGAGAAAATAAAATTACAATATAATGCATATGAAACCACATATCAAGCTTCAGTTTCACCCAAAATAAATCCTCTGCAGAAAAGAACCCCATTTATTTTCAGCACCAACAGCTAAATTATATGAAGTTACATAAAGTGTACAAAAGGTATATAAAGTTCCCCTTGAGAAAGACACTCTTATTACTAACTACTGACTAAAAGGAACAGAAAATTCTTGCCAATAATTAAAGGAAACTGATAGGCAAATCAAATGCCCAAAAAAGAAAATTAAAAAAGACATCTTATCACTACCTCTAAAATATCCCCATTCATGAATGTTCTTGTTACATCTAGAAACCATCTGAGAGCCAGAATTAGTGGTAGAATACTGCCATGAAGATTAGATAAGACGGAGCAATTAAAAGCTTCATCACTGCAGATAAAGTCTGAGACTCTAGAAAACCAACAACATTGCAGAATGAAAACTAAAAACTCGAAAGGAGAATCATTTTGAAAACTAAAGAGTTTTTAATTTCTTAAGTATAACACTCATGACATGAGAGGAGAGTCTGAGGGGAAATACACTTTTCCCTTGTGATGAAAATTCTATTAAGGTTAAATTTGGAAAAGGGAAAGAAACCAGAGATGTATGGAGAAAGGAAACACATTTATCTCTTCTTAATCTGTGTCAGTTGAGACCATAGATTATATAAAGCTCCATAATTACACACTGGGTGGTATCCCATTTCTTGTGATATGAAAAAAAAATGATGCAGAATCATGGAGGCTCATGATTGGAAATAATTTTTGTATCTAATTTTGCTTCCATACATCATCCCTGCCAAGGTGCTGTTGATTTGATTTGTGGGTGGGGAGCAAAGAACTGCCACAAGAGAACAAATTCTGCATAAGCTACTATCAGAACAAATGCACTTAAGTGCCACTGCCCTGAAAGGAAATATTCAAAAGGAAGATGGATTAGACAGGGGTCCTTTCCTAACTGAGTTTTTCACTTTATAGGGAGCTAAGATAAAACACAACCTGACTGAAGGCAAAGAAGACAAATGAATGCCACAGGAGCAATGCAAACAAAGTGCCACCCAAACACTCATCAGTCGGCAAAGATCCTTTCTGGTCAGGTGCTGAAAGCAGGGCTCCTCAGGAAGACAGGATGAGTGCTGCCACCCAGAATGACAAGAGTCCTAGGGATGAATATAGTTAACAGGCTACAATGTGACAGGAGAAAATGTAAATCAAGCCCATTTATCCAAAAGCTCAAAGAAGGGGAGAAAGGCGACTACTATATGAAAAATGCCACTTAGGTACATGGAAAAACAGTTCCAAGTTTAAAGGTTACCAATCCTATTTGGTATACTTGAAAGAAACAACAGATGGTTCTTTATATGGAGTACTGCAACTGGGACTCTGTCTAAATATAAAGTTTGTACCTAGAGGCACCATGTTTCAAGATCATTCCCTAAGAATCAGAAATGGCAGCAAAATGAAACTAGTTTTCCCATAGGGATTACTCTTATTATCTGCTGTGTGGTGTTTTATTTAGGGTGAGAACTTTCAAGGATGCAACCCGGAATGTCTCTAAACTGGAACATTCCTACAGTCATCAAAGACCCTTGCTACTATTTTAAGTAAACAATCCATATATCACATTTTTTAAACGAAAAGGACAATACTCATAAGCCTCTCAATGAGGTCACTCCTAGTGAATCTCCCCATTTAAAATATCAAAGCATGATATAAACAATGTCATGTCTTTCATCAGAAGATCCATACAACTGGCTGGAAGTAGAACCCCTGGGGGAACCTTCAGGCATAGAATATAGGAAAAGCAGGAAATGGATGACCCAGAAGTTGCAAAAAAGAAAAAAAAAGGGGAAAAAAAAGCACATAATGAACATAATATTCTGCTTTTTTAGAGTAAAAACAGCACAAATGATTAGGTAAAATACACAAAAAATCAACTTTAAATATGCATGCCTGAGTTACTATCTCAGACTTAATTTACAGGATTAACTCTAATGTCCATGAATCCTTCCCTTTCGAAGCAGCAAAGCTAAGAATTGTCAGGTTTTCACCATGACAACCTTTATGATGTGTAGAGCCTTCTGGAACTTGATGTGAGGGGTAGCAACCACAACCAGTTCAGTTCTGTTTCAGAAAGTCTCCTGACATTCTATGCTGTGCCAGGCCTAAGGCGTGTTAGGAGCACAGGGCCTGGCAAAGAGGTCAGGTTAACTCTACAAAGACCCCAAGAAATCAGTCATTTAAATCTACACTGCTAAAAAACCCATCAAAAGTAAGAATATAACACCTGTCAAACTTTTACTCACACTTCCGGCCCAAAGTTCTGGTGATACCTCTGCAAGTTTATAGTAGACATATACAGGGTCACCTTTTTTAAAATTCACAAAACGACAATCTGGTCCTATGAAATCTTCAAGAGCTTCACCTCGATACATTAACACTGTATATAAACATTGAAAAAAGAAAAACATTAGGATTTGATTTTTCACAGTCCATATTGACTAATCAGGAAATATGAATCCCAATATGAACAAAAATCAAGTTTTTCCAGTACTCTCTGGAATCATTTTTAATTCACCTGCTCAAAGTATCTAAAATCCTTAGAGATTTTATTGCTATAAAATACAATATTCCCTGCAATTAGACAAGGGAAAAGGAAGCTTCTCTATTTTTCTCTGTGCTGAGAAATAAAAAGCAAAGTGGCTACCACCAACCATGGCTGGTTTCAGTGAAACTCCTGGTTCTTGCAGGCCTCAATTTTTTTCTGTTTCATAATCATAAAAAGCTTCATTTTGCAAATATGTAAATCCAAATGTAGACACGGACAGGCTTAAGTATGGCTTCATGCAGAGGTAATAGGGAAGAGGTTAGAATATCCAGGAACCCCCAAGGGGTTAATTAACTTGAACTAACTGCTAAAAGACATTACCTTTAAGTGGCTGCAAGTGCTACCATGCAGCCGTAAACACTGTCAGTTTCATTTGCAGCAGAGTTGCTGTCTCTGTGTTCAGGATCTGGGTAAATTACCAGGAAATGTATTTTCTCTGAGCAAATATTGTTGACTATATCCAACATTAAGATTGTTTCAAAACATCCTCATTCGTATTTTGTTTAATAAACAAAATCAAAAGTGGGTATCCTATCTGACAAGGAACAAGTTTAACCACGAGAAAAGGTCAGGCAATACCTTCATGCTTAAAATGCAGGACTAGAATCACAATTGATCTAGAAACTGGTAGAAGCAACATTTTTCTTTTGGTTGACCAAATACACAGTTTCTGATTTAAGACGAAATGGACAATAGATGTATGTAAAAAGCACAAAGAAATGGAAATAACACTTTTTCTAAAAGCCAATTAGCAATAAAATACACAAGAATGTGTGTTTTATAAAAATGTATGTCTGAGGAACAAACACAGATTTGGAGAGGGTCACTTGTTTTTTTGAAGCTAAAATAGGACTATTTTCAGAACTATCAGCATCCTAATTCATATATAATTAAGAGGCCTAGTTGAAGGTGAGAGACACTTTAAGGTGGGGAATTCTCATCACAAGTGGAAATGGCAATGTTGAACTATTACTAACAAGTCATATATTGGGAGAGGTTAGCTTTATCCACCCTGATGTGATCCTTGAAGCTTCTGAACATCAAGTGTGTTTTGTTCATCATGGAAAGAAGCTGATGACTTCAGTGAGAATGGAGCCTGGTTGGAGATGAAAGAAGAAATCTTGATACCTTGCAGGTGTTTCACTGTTATCTTGTTTCTAATCCATGACACAGCCATACATGATTCCAACATGAAGAAAACTTACCACTCCGAACTGTGATAAAGTGAAAATAACACATGACTCCATGTGGAAGGAAAACCAGAGAGTCTGTCACTAACCAAGTCCCATAAAGATGCCTGTGGTATGCATGCATTTGATTTATACACGTTTTATTTAATGCATTCATATTGATCTATTCAGTACACCAGAAAGCAACAGAATGGCAAATTACCATATATCTTCCACCTGAGTCCATTTCATATATGTGTACCCATAGATAGAAACATTTATCGCAATATTTTATAAGACAATTTGGAAGGCAAAAAAAAAAAAGTTTGTTTTCTGACCAGTCATTTGAAGATTAATAGATCTTAAATGTTTATTACTCATCATTATTCTAGAGGAATTAAGGTGATAGTTTTGTCTATTCTGCCATGGCTTTCATAGATTCATTATGCAGCTGAGAAAAAAACAGAGTGTATTTGCATATTTTGTTAAGAGACACAATAGAAATGGAAAGCAATTCTGTGGCATAAATTATTTTTCTCCTCAATATAAACATTAATCATTGACTCAAAAATTATAATAAGCCTATTGGTCACTTTTGTTTTTCCATATTAAGACTCTTACAAATATTTTTGTACAGTAAACAAATTAACTGAGTATTATTCCATTTGACCATGCATCTAGAGACTTCCAACTTCTTCAACAAACTAATTTATGTTTTGACTTGAAGTTTATCAGTTTAATGACTTCATTCCCTTTATTAAAAATGACATATTTATTTATATTTAAAGTTCATGATGTGAGCTTAATCGATATTTTTGAGATGTAGAGGAGAATCTTATTTCAATTTCTAGAACATTTTCTTCTTCCAACATGCTCAGACTTTTTAGGTCAGAATTTTTTTCCTAGCTTTGAAGATGTAGCATGAAAGTCCTCAATGTGCATTATGAACAGAATTTGGAGACTTTATTTGTAAGGAGCCTGCTTTTGTGACTGAGTTGTTTGAGATGGTAAAGATGTAGACTGAACGTGAGTAGTATGGGGGGGCTTGATTTAGCATAATAATGCCTTTGAACCAAGAATTAAGGGAACATAGTATTGAAAATGTGGACTAAGAGGTGAGTCTTTTTAAACCTTAATTAATTAATTAATTTTAATTAGGTATATATGACAGCAGAATGCATTTTGATTCACTGCACGCAATTGCAGCACAATTTTTCATTTATCTGGTTGTACATGATGTATTGTCGAACTGTATGTGCAGTCATACATGTACCTAGGGTAATGATGTCAATCTCATTCCACCATCTTTCCTGCCCCCATTCCCCCTCACCTCCCAACCCTCCCCTTTGGAGGTGAGTCTTTTCATATGAAAGTTCTCAATCTTGTTTTTGCTGTCACACATGGATATGTATTAACCCACACCACAACCCTCTGCAGGCTTGCCTACAAATGCAACCTCTTTCACTAGGCATTTACGAGATTATGTAAAGCTATAAAAGGAGATTATGTAAATTTATAAAAGGTTATAAATTACAGCTAATAGTTCAGCTATGTCCGTGTCTTGTGATTTATTTATTCTGTTTTAAATTTTTGGTAGGAAGCTGGAAGAGACTGTGTGAAATTCAATGGGATTTTTGCTTTTTGGTTTGTTTTGGTGTGACCAGGGATTTAATCTAGGGACTCACACATGTTAGTCAATTGTCCTAGTACACAGTGACATCCCTATCTTTCAACAAAACAGTTCTTATAGATTTAAAATTTTCCCATATTATCATTGACAAAAGAAAATGAAACAGATGCCATATATATTTTCTTAAAAACACTGAACAGTATAAAACTTATTCTTCATTTTTTCCACTTGAAATCACATAGCTCTTATTCATAACTCTGGCTTTTATACATTTGTATAGCAAGAAAGAGGAAATTTCATGTTACTGTTAGAATGTCAGTACTTTGAAAATGTAGATTTTTTAAACAATAATATGAATAAATTTATACCAAATATTCATTGATCAATGATTGACCTGATTGTATAATTCCAGGTATTGAATCATTAAAGAAAACTGCTCAAAGCATCATTCTCATTCTTGCAAAATGTAGAGGTGGGTGTTCTTACTGCTTATTTCTTTTTCATCTATCATTTTCTTTTCCATTTACATACTATTTATATCAACAGCTATATAAAATGAAAGTAAGAGCAGAATGAAAACTCATAACAGTTTAATAATTGATATTTGGAGCAATATATACAATAGGGTATGGCATGAATAACATTTGTTTCTATCTTTGCAATTATATCCTGTTATCATACACTAAAGTACATATAAATTGTAAGAATAATATTATTTGCCAAAAACTTTTCTCTTTTAATTTTACTATGTCAAAAGACGTGTGTGTGTATGTGTGATTAGCCAGTTATACATAGAATCCTTAGGAACTATTTCTTTAGTAAGAACTTTAAAATTTACTCTTTCCAATTTCTAATGGATAACTTTTATTGTTTTGCTGGAGATCAAGGGCATCTGAGTAGTGCTACGAGATCAAAGCCATTATCTTACAGCACAAATTCTGAAAAAACCTCCTCCTTCAAACCAACTAAACCAAACATTTACATCTCCCAAATCCTTAAAATTCCTTGAGAAAATATATAATCTATCAGACCATAAGAAGAAGAGGAAATGAAGGTGAATAAAGAGGAGGAAATAATGCTGATTTTTTTTCCTCTACATGATTTAGACTGGGGGATAGTGCAATTTTATTGAAGACCTAAAGATGGGAGATGTTCTTAGAAAAACTATCTCAATTTCAGAAGAAAGAGGGATGAAAATTAGCAAAGAGAATGAAAGAGAAAGTTAATACCTGGGTATCTGGTGAAAAAGTTTCTGCCAATAAGATATATAAGAATGAAAATGGATAGGGGAAACTAAATTACATGCAGAAGGATTAAAGTAAAAATGTTCTCTATTCTCATGAGATAAAATCAAGGATAAGATTCAGTTGGCTGGAGAGACATAAAAGAAATAAAATCCTAACTTGTGATACAAATGGAAACTAGTACAAATTCAAACATAGAAAAATCTCATAAAAACTAAGTAAAAGAATAAGGAATTAATTACTAGAACATACATAGAGAAATTAAAAGTGGTATTAATTTTATGATAGGTAAAATTATATTAAGTCTTAATTTTTGATAGAAGTAATACAATACTAAAAGTAATGCCACTTGATATACATTATTACAATGTTTTTAAACTATGTTTTCAAATCTTCTTCATGTATTTCTAAAATTCCTATCATGTAGTTCAACCAACCACATTAAAGCTTTTATGAAAAATCATATTTTCCCATTTTCTTATATTTGAAGACTTAGATGTTAAAGTATCATTAAAACAACAATGAAAATAGTAATTATTATCACAATCTTTGTTATCCAAAGAAATTATATATAAATGTACTTATGCAAGCAGACTATTTGATATTTTCTATACTTGTATGAATATTTACACCTTCCCTTTCAACACAAATCTGTCCCTTCCTCCCCAAAACCTACATCATCATCTTCATCAGTATATTGTAATGTATTCTTTAATTTTCATGTAAAAGTAACCATGGATATAAATATAATTTCACATACAAATATATATTTTTAATTTCTAAAATTACAATAACATTTTTTGGAAACATCATATTTTTATACATGTCATTATTTCTTACTCAAAAATGCTAAAAGGTTAGGTCATCTGATATAGTTCTAATTAATATGCAAGCTGCCCTTTATATAACTTTAGGTTCCACATCCATGGATTCAACCAATAGCAGATAGAAAATATTAGAAAAAGATGTTGGGTCTGAACTGAACATGTACACATATTTTTCATGTTGTTATTCTCCAAATCAGGGCAATTAACAACTTTTAGCATAGAATTTTCATAATAGATATAATATATAATCTAGAAATGACAAAATATATGGAGGAATGGTTCTAAGTTATCTCTCCATACTAGGCCATTTTAGATAAGAGACCCGATATCTGCTGCTATTGGTATCCTTGGGAGGTTTGGTTTGCATAGTGAGAATATCAGGAATCATCATTAGGCAACTTTCAAAAAAATTTTTTTTCAATTATTATGCAGGCAGAAGATATGAAATTGTAGCATGATTTCAGAAAGTATTTGATATTTTCTATACTTGTCTGAATATTTATGCCTTCCCTTTCAATTATCTGATATATTTGCTGATCAACTTGGATATTTTTGTCTAATGATTTGTTTGAGATGGTATAAAGTTGTAGCTTTAAAATTTAATTTATATGACTTTACAATCTTATTTAAAATATTCCAGGACACTTCAATATTGTTAGGCAGTGCTGAGTTAATGATATATTGCCTTAAGAAGAATTTCCTGTTTTCTTTTTGGTGTGCTTTGCTGTTTTTGCAGTATGCCTCTAATTTTATGAGAAAGCTGCATGGGAAAAAAAATGTGGCAGTGTGAGGCTGTGCACCAAAATATCTTTCCAATAAGCTATCTGTCTCATTAATAATTAAATTATTTTTCAAGAAGCAAACATTTAAGAGGAGCGGCAAGCAAAGATTTGTTTGAATAAATAAATAAATATCAATGCTTTTAGTCATAGAGCCAGCAACACCCTTCTGTTACTGCTCAGAGTTCACTGCATTTCCAACTTATTTCCTGGCTAATCAAAATCAGAAAATTAACCCAATTGTGAGGTTGCAAATAAATGAGGCATAAGTTGAACGATGAGACTTGGGTCAGTGACTTGGAAGGAAAAATGGAAGAAAAATGTCAGAAAGAAGCCATTGGGAAAAGATAAGAGAGTCAAAGGATGTCTCTGGAAGCCCTAACATGCAAATGATAGAAATTCCAGGAGGAGGACCAAGAACAGATGGAGGCCATTTAATAATTAAATAAATAATGGAAGAAATTTCCATTACTGGAGTCTTAAGATTTGTAAGAGGAAAGGCTAATGGGAGACATCATACTCCTGGGCCTATTTTTGTAAAAGTCTTGAAATCCAAGGCCATCTAGAAAAATACATAAAATACAATTAAAAAATCTAGAAAGGAAAAACTGCCACCAATCTTGTGTACTACTTTGGGATATTCCAAAAGACTGAACAATTCCATAGTCTACTATGAGTGAAGAACTGAAATCACTTAAGACATCACAGACCTGATGCTGTACTTTTGTGGGAGTGGTGATCCTGCACCTGGGGAACTCGATTGAAAAGCACACAAGTGGGTGGCCGTGGAATGAGCAGTGTCAGCATACATTATGAATTGTTAGGGCCCAAAGGGTGTGTTCTTTGTTTTGTAATGCTAATGAATTGGAACTCAAAACAAACTAAAATGCTGAAAAACAAACAAATAAATAGAGAACCCAGCTTCTGGATCTAGTTTACAAGTAGGAAGTAAAACAAAACAAAACACAAAACAGCTGATGGTAAAAAAAAGTTAAGAAAATCTTCCATACCTCGGGACAAGAAGAACAAAACCAGTCAACGGGGACCAGCAAGGCACTCTGCAGTAACAAAAACCTATAGTTAGGAATACAATTGCTTCATCTGAGGGCTAAAAGATTATGTAAAATACACAGCAAGGATACAAGCAATTCATCATCATACCTGAAGAACAAGTGGCAAATAATTTTCCAAAAGGGATGAAGAATGTCAAACTAGAGATTTACAGCAAAACTTACAAACAACAGGAGGAAAAATTCAAGTAGTATATCTGAAAAAAAATTGCAGAAACAGCAAAACATATCAAAAGAAACTCATAAATACAATAGTTAGAACCATTAACAGAACAGCCATCTGTTTGAGTTTATATCTCAATTGAAACAATGGATATTAAGGAATAATGAAACAGTACCTTTAAAGAACAAAAAGAAAATGACTATTGTTTAAGAATTTGATAGAAAAAAAATATTCCTCACTAATGTAGGTGAATGTGATCATGAAAAGGAGGTGACCAAGCAGGACATCAGTACATGCAGGAAACCAGCCAGAGCAAGCTCACCAGGAAAGAGTGCAGAGAATGGCCTACTGGGTGCTATCACACAGAGGGGACACAGGTCTCCTTGAGAGGAGACCTCAGATCCCAGCAGCACCATCTCAGTTCTCGGCTGGTGTTATGCATGGCATGATGAGGAAGGCAGTGGCCGTCCTGGGCAAGCTTCAACAGGAACACGGTAGGATACAACCTAGACTCTTTCTAGTAGCTAGGTTTTCACATCTGGGGCTAAGCACAGTCCCTCCCTGGGTCCTCAGAGACTTAGTTTTCCGTGGTTGCAACTCTATGACATCATAAAAATGCATGATTCACATCAACTTTCATGGTTGTTGAAGCACCACTGGCTTCACAAGGAGGTTAGACCAACACTTGAATTTGCCTACAGTTGATGCCCTCACAGTGGACCTGACACATTGAAACTGGCTACAGTTTCAATGGAATTTGCTAAAATTAGATCCTTTTGTGGAATAAATTTCCCCATTATCCATAAGGCCAGTGGTGAAGAAATTGGCACTGAAATCTCAGTGAAATGAATATATTTTAAGCCAAATAATACTTGAGAGAATTTATCACCAGAAAATCTGCAATGCAAGAAAAATTAAAAGTGTTATGTGAAACAAAGGCAAATGAATTTAGATAGAAGTTAAAGGATGCAAAAAACGAGTTTTTTTAATATTAATTTAGAAGCAGATTCAATTTAAATTTTAAAAATGTTTTAGAAAATACTATAAAATAAAATTAAAAACTATAGTACCTATAGACTTAGTAAAATAATAATAATAGTTAACAATAATAATGTCTTGTGAGATTTTAAATATGTAATATTAAAATATTCAACTACAATAGCAAGTGAATCAGTGGCAAGATGCTCTTGTAATACAGCTTCCAAGCCCAAATCTATAAAAGTAAGTCATAAAATTGCTCAAGACTTTTAAATTAATCAAGGTTGCAGGTTGTAATTGTCATCTTTATCGTTGAAGAAAAGTAGAACAAGGTATAAGTAATGAGAAAACAATGTAGATGTGAAAAGTAAATAAATAATGAAAATCATCACAAGAAAGATTAAGAGATGTAAAACAGCTGGGTGTTAAGACCAGTATGTGATGAGCACTAAGTTGTACCAGCAATTCAATTAAAAGATAAACATGTCAGATTGGCTTAGGGGAAAATCCCAACTGTATACTTACTGTAAAATCTCAACTCTATACTTACACACAAAAATGTGAAAATGAAGAATTCAAAATATTGAAAGCAAAAGGAGAGAAAACATCAATCAAAGGGGAGTTGGGCTGGGCATAGTGTGGTGCATGCCTATAATCCCAGCAGCTCCAGAGGCTGAGGCAGGAGGATCATGAGTTCAAAGTTGGCCTCAGCAATTTTGTGAGACCCTAACCAATGAGACCCTTCCTCAAAATAAAAATAAAAAGGGCTGTGAATGTGGCTCAGTGGTTAAATCCTGGATTTACCATCTGTTGCCAAAAACAAACAAACAAAAAAAAAAAAAAACAAAACAACAAAACAACAAAAAACAACAACAAAAAAAAAACAGAAGTTGGGATAGTTTCACTATCAACAACTTTTGACTATTATTTTTAAAAAATAAATAAATAAATTAGAAAGAATGTTTTAATAATAAAATGTTCAATTCATCTAAGAGATACAATTCTCTGTGGGTGCACCTGATGGTAGGACCTCACATAATATAAGGACCTAAATACAAAAGAACATTCTTGCTTATAATGAGTCTCTCACTAAATGGGTAAAACAAAAACAGCAATAATCATTACATTGCAAAATGTTTGACCAACACAATTAACAAAGTAAATAAACTGAACCTTAAACAGATAAATAAACTGAGCATTGAGCCTTAACAAGTTGAGAATACACAATTACTTCTCTATGTTCAGACAGAATATTTATAAAAATTGATCTTACATTAGAACCTAAAGGAAGTCAGCACATTTTCTGGTGGTGAAATCGGAGTATTTATCTGCCTGTCATGGAATTAGTTTAATTAGTTTAAGAATCAATTTAAAGCAAAAAAATAAAATAAAATAAAATAAAATAAAATAAAATAAAATAAAATGTGTGGCAATTAAGCAACCAATGCAATAATACAAAGGCACATTTGAAATTTTAAAAATGCATTTCAGTTGATTCACAATAAAAATGCAGTAAATGGAAACGTGCTACAGCTACAATTATGCTTGGAGGAATACTTTTATATTATGTTATTATATTACATTTATTATTATATTATATCTATTATAATGTCCTAAAATTTTCTAGGAGCTAGAAGTAAAATGGTAGTTGGTAGAGAAATCAGAAGGGTAAAATATGGGCAGAAATTATTGATATAAACAAAGATACAATAAAAAGAAGGAAGCCTAAAGTTAGCACTTTGAGTAGAGCAATATAACTAATGAATTCCTGAAAATACTAAATAAAGAACAGAAGGAAGAGGCAAAGAGGCATACATTACAAAATATCAGATGAAAATGTGACTAACACATACACCCTACAGAGAGAACTTGAACAATAAATTTTGCCAGATATTTATGGAGTAAATGACCTTGAACATACAGGAAATCTGCCACGTGTACAAAAAGAATTGACACTGCAGATTGCTTTGCAATACCAGCAAAATCTTGATAACAAATTTTGACACTAACATTAGGAGGATAAAAATCACAGGTCAATGTCATCATGAAAATAGACACCATAATCTTTACCAAAGATTAGCAATGTGAACTGTGTAACTTTACATCACAATAAAGGTGAGCTCACTGCATGCATCCAGGGCTGTTCAATGTGGAAAAAGCATTCAAGTCCTTTCATTGATTCAGCAAAATTATACTATGAACATATTAACAGGTAAAAATTAACAAAATGGAAATATTTTACAATAATAATTAGCAGACTGGCACTAGAAAAATAATTCTCAATTTGTTAATATCTATTCATAGAAATGTAGAGTAAATATTTTGCTTGATTACAAAAATATCAAAAGCACAAAGGTATGATGATTCTAGATGGCATTGTTTTGGCAGTACCTGAAGCATCATTGTCAGGAAGAAGTTTTGAAAAGTGGAGATAAAAAAAATTAAATTCCTATTACTGGAAGGCAACATAAAAATACATCTAAAATATGAAAAATCAGTATTGTTTAAATTACTACACATGATGAATTGTACTAGTGCATAATGAAAAAAGGGTTAGGCTAGTTTTGTTTTTAAAAATTCAAGTCAGTTTTTGAATTCTTGTCAAAAGAATATGAAAAAAGGCAGATATTGGGGAATAATAATCTGCAACATGTATAAGAATTCTACACAGACAAAACAGACATTAAAATAAATTAAGAGACAAATGAATTTGATTTTTTTTTTGCACCAGCACTTGAACTCAGGGGTCCTGGATCACTGAGCCACATCCCCAGCACTACTTTATATTTTATTTAGAGACAGGGTCTCACTCAGTTGCTTAGCGCCCTGCGTTTGCTGAGGCTGGTTTAGAACTCTCAATCCTCCTGCCTCAGCCTCCCAAGCCTCTGGGATTACAACAAGCTCGGGCAACCATGCCCAGCCTGAGAATTTGAATACCTCAGTCACGGAATAGTAGTCTTTCAGCCAAGCATGAAATAAACATGGAAATAAACATGAAAATCTACAGAAACAAAATAATTAAAATAAAGAACATGGTAGGTTAAATTTTCCTGCAAGGTTATTGCGAATTATTGTTAAATAGTAATAATTAATAATGTTGTTTTTCTGCAAATTCCAACCTATATATTAATAGCAAATATGGGGGAAAAAAAACAAGTAATGTTGTGAGAAGATTCTCCCAGAAATACTTGGCCATTTCTGTGCATCTGAACATCAGCATTAGGGCCTGTGCCTGATGCCTGTTTTTGGGACTCTTGTTGAGGATCACCTTTGGGCTATTAGAACTGTTGGGCTTCACAGCAGAAACCTCAGGTAGTGTCCAGGCCTGAGGTTTCCACAAGATGGCTGCCGGCCCTGGCTCAGCTTTCTTTTCACGGTTTGGCTTTAAGCTGTTTGTACTGCTTTAAGGAGCCTCCTGTTAACTCTGCGCTTTCAATTTTATCTGATTTTCTGGCAGTTTGAAGTGAGTGGGCTGAAGAGGAGGTCTGCTCCCCCATCTCTCTCTCTCTGTTGCCAGTCCCCCTTCTTATCCCCAGCTTGGGGCTCAGGGGAGGCACTCGGGTCTGTTGTCTACTTCTGTAACCTGTCTGTCAGTCTCTCCAGGTCTCAGAGTGTGTAAATCAAGTCTAAGAGCATTTATTGTGTCACCCACCTCTCAAGTCTGCTTTTCCTTGGCCACCTCCTTTCTGTGGAGAGGGAATGGGCCTGGCTCCTTCCACCATCTTTAGGAATCCTGGAATTCTGATTGTGGGGAGGGACTAAGAGAAATGAGAGGGAGGGAAAGATACTATTCCAGACTTATCATACCATTGAAGTGGTGGATATAAGTGAAAATAAACTACAATTGTGAGAAAAATAGTAAATCGGTGGAGGAAATAGTTGGTCATTTGTTATGAAATATTTGTAGAACAGGGCTTGGGTTGTAATTCAATGATAGAGCACTTGCCTAGCCATGTGTGAGGCCCTGAGATCGATTCTGAGCAGCACATATAAAAATAAATAAAATAAAAGTCCATTGAAAACTTAATATATATATATATATATATATATATATATATATATATATATATATATATATATATAGAATAATTGTGGAGAAATACACGTGAATAAGATAATAGGATGGAATAAAAACATTAGTGGAAAGAAAGAGCATAAAACTTCAGAACTCATGAAGATTACTTGCTATTATATATTTTTATTAAGCCAAGGTGTATAATAAATGCAGAAATAATGGAAAAAGTAGACCTAAATTTCACTACACTGACCAAGATGGTGTTGGCATTCACTTTGGCTTGACTAACATTCAGACAGAATTTTTTTCTGACATTGACCCTGATCTCCTTTTTCTTAGAGCATTCTTTTTAGAAAACTTGAAATTGTAATTCTTTCTCTGTGACTTTCGGCTATAAATCTTCTACAACCCAGATGTCTTTCTCATAGTGCTGGGAGCCATCCCTTTCAAATGTAGTCATCAGAACGATAAGGACTCATCTCCCAGACTTGGGAGGGAGAAGCCCAACTCCCCCAAGCACCCACTGGCAAACACCCAGGGTCTAATCACTGACAAACCACACTGACATCTCCCCACACTTTGCCATTGCTCACTAGGCAGTGAGAAATTCTCCTGCCTTTGAAGGAGTTCCATCTCTTAGGAGTCTTAACCCCTCCTCCCCATCTTGTACAGGGTCCTCCTCATATTTAATGTGTCTAGTGCAATTTTCCTCTTAACAGAGCTCAAACACAGGAAAATTAAGATTTGGTTAAAATGAAATCCTGCTATATGCCATCTATAAAAGCCATAAATCAGTATGACAGAGAAAGATTTAAAGAGAGAAAGAGGTAAAAAGCTATAAAAAAGTTTTTCACAGAAACACAAGGCAATACAACAGAAGATTTTTTTTTTTTAAAGTCAGTTATGGATAGACCATGAAAATACAAACTGAGAGGCAAAGAAGTTACAAATGTTGGATAATAAGCCTATATTTAGAAAATTATAAGGTGTTATTAAAGGAAATTATTTAAAATATATGAACCCATGGGCAAAGCTGTGATTTTCTGAGACGGGTGGAATTAACAAAAATTCCAGTCCTTGAAATTCTGCCACAGCATGTGGACTGTGACTTTACCTGTTTTCTTTTTTTTTTTTTAAATTTAATTCAGGTGCCAGTATGATACATGGCAAACAAATCAGTAAGTATGGAACACAACCTCTGTACCCATGGTATACTGACTTTACAAGGGGAAAGGAAAAAACAAAAACAAAAACAAAAAACTCCTGTACCATCAGTGGGACTCTCAAATACTTAAAATTTACAAAATTGGTCCACTCTTGGAGATTGGAGGGAGGTTTCTTTGGAGAGTGCTCTGGCAGATCACTGCTTAGCCTGCCAATGGGAAGGCCCTGTTGAGTCACTAGTTTGAATTTGAAACCTGCTTCCTGCAGACCAAATACACAGATCAAGGGAATGTCTGTTTGCTGAAAACAGCAAAGCATATTAAATGGAGAGGAAACAAGAGGTGACCCAGCATTCACACTCTGAATTCACTGCAAACCTTGTAATGCTTTATGAACTACAAGTAGAGTGAAGAGAAGGTCCTCTATCCTTGAGCAACTTAAAGTGGGTGTGAGAATGCAAACAGTTCAACAAGCATTTGCAACTGTGCTACATGACATGAGTACTGTGGTTTAATATCACGTAAAGTAAAAAGGCCCCAGAAGAAATGATACAGAAGCTCATTCTAGAAGAATGTGTAGATATTAGTCAAATTAATAGAATCAAGAAGAGTTCAAGCAGAGGAAAGAGATATGGGAGAGGGGAAGCAAAGACAGAGCAGTGAGATCCAAGGCTGAGAGCAGCCAAACTCGTGTGTGTGTGTGTGTGTGTGTGTGTGTGTGTGTGTGTTTGTGTCTCCTCTGAAATTTTTTTTTAAATAACCTTTTATATTAATATTTAGGCAATTTGGGCTGGGGCTGTAGCTCAGTGGTAGAGCTCTTGCCTCATACGTATGAGGCACTAGTTTCAATCCTCAGCACCACATAAAAATAAATAAATGAGTAAAGATTTTGTGTCCATCTACAATTAAAAAAATAAAAATATATATATTTAGGCAATTTGACTAAAGTACTTCAGTGTGTATAAAATATGTATAATAATCCTTTTCAGAGGATTTAAACAGAGATGGGTCCACGCCACTGGTTTTTCCTTGTTTTGTTTGGATTTTGTTTGTTTTCCTCAGCACAATATTTTTATGGCTATTTTACAACAGTTTGCCTACATGGAAGAGAGGTGAACTAATTAAATATGAAGACTATGCATGTTTGTCATGAAAGGAAAGAAAAAGAAAGAAAGAGAGAGAGAAAGAAAGAAAGAAAGAAAGAAAGAAAGAAAGAAAGAGGGATGGGGAGACAGAGCAGAAGAATGTGGCAAAAAGGTTTAGTGCTGACAGAGCTTCCCCCCAGAGGCCCTTGGGCAGTTCTTCCAATGTACAGCCCAGCATCTGTCACCAGGAGCAACACAGAGCGCATCAACAAAGACTCCCTCCCCAAGCAAGCCTCGGCAATTATGGGCCTTCCTCTGGGGAGACCAACATCTCCCCTCACACTGGAGAGTTCACCAGTGGTGAATTACCGAGAGCACCGAGCCTCTGCTGCACAACAACACACACAAAGCAGTGAACTGAGGGCCAGAGGTCAGGGTGGGTTGGGTGCAGGAAAGGGGAGAAGGACAAAGAGAGAGACAGACAGAGACAGAGAGACAGAGAAAGGGGGAGAAAGGGGTGGGGACACTTAACTTTGCTACATAGGGGTGAGAGGGCTCCTACTCTGTTTTCTCTGCTCTGACTTGGATTTATAAACTATCTTAGAATCCTTCTAATAAATTTTAGATTTTTTTTTACTCCTATGCAAGAAGGTAAAATGTGAAAATGACCTACGAATTTCCACCTAAAATTTTAAAGAATTTCTATGCAGTTAATCATTTATATTTAAATAAGTTACGTTATACATTTATGTATTCACCATATTAAGTGATTGCATTAGCTTTAGATACGCTTAGCTTAATAGAAGCAACCCTTTAAATAGTTCTAATCCCATAAAAACATAGGAAAATATCCAAATATAATGCAGGAACTATTTACACTTAACCCTATTTGCCCAAGGTGGAGTGAGTTACTTTGGCAAAATTACCTTGACTAGCAACTAACTTGATAGTAAAACCTAATGAGTATGTGTGTGTTAAACCCAAGTGTATCGTATTTCTGTTCTTCATCAGCAATACGTCCATCTTATAAGGAAGATTTAACATATTGATTATAATACTCTGGAATACTTCATTTAATATTCATGTTTACATAAACTGTCAGTAAATTTACTCATTAGAATTTCAGCATTTGCTCAGACTACACTTTATTAACCACCATTATTCTAAATAGTAATGGTTGAGTTGATAAGACGGAAGTCAGTGGGAGGGCATACTCACTTGTTCAGGAACAGTGGCTGTTAGTCATGAGCATAATTTAAAAGGCTCAAGGGCAAAGAATATGCTGAATTTCAGTATCTAGTTGAATCGAGTAGATTAATTTTCAATGTATTGAATTATTCAAGAAAAGAATAGATTATGCTTCAGAAAATTATGAGTGACATGTGAGATCAAAATGTAATTACATAAATATTTCATCATAGTAAATAAAAGGTAAAGTTCGATGATAATAAGCAAAATATATTTTTTAAATTTGATTAGTCAGAACTGATGACTAATGAGTTGGAACTGAGAGCAATTACCCTCTGTCCTGTTTGTGATGAATGTGCCAATGACCAAAGTTTATCCTCACACTACACTGCAAGAAAATACCACAGAAAATTCCATTGTGCTTCCAATGTGTTAAAATGACAGGCACTTACCTTAGTAAAAAATTGTTGGTCTTTGAATGTAAGACTCTATCCTCAATACACTTTCACAATATAAGAAGATATATAAAATGCAATGTTATTTACTGGAATTAGAGACAAATAGACTCTTCTTTGGTCATGTGGTCAGGAAGAATTTAACACTTAATTTTATTTGAAAATTTCAACCATGAATTCAAATCTTGTATTTCTTTCCATATGCTGACAGTAACAAGTGCCTGGCCAAACTCCACTGAGAAACCACAAGATTGCCAGGCATGAGGGGGCAGGCCCGTCATCCCATCTACTACTACTGTCTAAATCGAAAAAGATTTGGGAGGCTCAGGCAGGAGGTTCACTAGTTCAAAACCAGCTCAGTAACTTAGCAAGGCCCTAAGCAAATTAGCAAAACCCTGTCTCCAAATAAATCATTAAAAATAGGACTGGGGATGTGGCTCAGTGTTTAAACACCTCCAGGTTCAATCCATGGTACAAAAACAAGAAGGGGTGGGGGAGAAAGAAAATAAGAGAAGAAAAAAAAAGAAACTGCAAGGAAGTTCTAAAACACCCCCGTTGTCAGGCAATTTATTATCAAACAATTGATCTTTTATTTAATTAAAATATATACCATTCCAAATTCAAACTTTTAATTTTGTTATATTCTATGAACCTATATAGGAAGATGCATTCTTTATGCCCACTAGTTATCTCTCGGAATTCTGCTGTCTCATATTATCCATCCTCAATTAAAGTTAACTAAATTTAAGTTAAATTTTCTTTATATTTATTAAATTTTATTATATAATATTAATTATAATTATTATATATTTTATTATATATTAAATTTTCTTTTATATCATTATTATTAATATTTTGCAGTATTGGGTATTGAATTTGAAATTTTATACATATTAGAATTTTAAATTTTTTTTATCTTTATAATTTTTGGATGATTGAACTTCTTTTGGTAGTACTGCTTATTTTTTATTTCCTTCATTTACTTTGTTTTCCATGTTGGTTGGAGGAAAATGCAGAGAACTTTGCAGTGTTTCTGTAACCTATCCTGAATTAGAGGCCACTTTTGATTCCAAAGTTTCAGAAAACCTATCCAAATTTAATTCTTCCCTTAAAATTTTACTTCTCCCATACCAGCTTGGCAAAATTATATAATGACCCCAAGCATGATGTATATAAATAAGATCAAGGATAGGAATGGTACCGTGCTGTTGATTCAGATGTGTCCTTCCATAGCATCCTTTCACATTAAGGCTTCTGTTGTCTGTCTCTATTCCTTGTGCTATTGGTTCATAGTTTTCAGCCATTCCTGCATCCCACTGAATTTAGAAATGATTATCTAGGTAGACCATTCTCTCTAATACACCGTAAAAATACCTGGAATTCCTTAAACTTGAAAACATTTCCCTTAATCGAATTGAGCTGATGATTTATACTCAAATCAACATCCCCACTCATAAAACACACCAAACTTACTTATCTAAAATAACTTGCATTCATCTAAAACTCTATATACAATTTCTGTCCATTAGGTTTTTGTCTATTCTCTACATATTCATTTATATTTTAATCTTTAATTTTGTCTAAAATTTTGAGATTTCTATTTCTCTTCTATTCTCTAAGCAGCTTCTATATTGTCTTTTTTTTTCCTAGAAAGCACACTTTCGTGATACTTAATTTCCACTCACAGAATTTTTTCTCTTTTTTACTCTTATTCTAAAATACCAATCCAACAAAACCACAGCACTCACTATAATTTTAAGGAATGCTAGAGTCTAAGCTTTGTTTTTATATTCAGAGAATTAAGAACTACTAGAGAATAGCACATGTCGTGTCCAACAGTGCAATGCAATTTTGGAGACTCCATTCTTATCCAGATAGTGTACTGTTGACTCTCATTTAATTTTTCACTTTTTTATTTTTGTAATTCCACTGAGTTGAGACATCAGGGCATCCAAACTGCTTGATATTAAAGAAAAAAAAATTCTAAGGAGAGATGGATCATCAATAATGATTCACATGAGGATAAACATGGGAAGAAGAGAGGCTACCACATAAATCACCAAGAATAACTCACCCTTTATTTTATGTATTTATTTATTTTTAGCAGATTGAAAAAAAAATCTGAGTGAATGTGACCCTGAGAGTATAGACGCTCAAGGAGATACAGACAAAGCTAGAGTTTACATCTATTCATATGCTCTTCTCCGTCTTCCCCACAGACTTTCTTTTTTTTATTGGTTGTTCAAAACATTACAAAGCTCTTGACATATCATATTTCATACATTAGATTCAAGTGATGTTATGAACTCCCATTATTACCCCAAATACAGATTGCAGAATCACATCAGTTAAACATCCACATTTTTACATAATGCCATATTAGTGACTGTTGTATTATGCTACCTTTCCTATCCTCAACTATCCCCCCTCCCCTCCCCTCCCATCTTCTCTCTCTACCCCATCTACTGTCATTCATTTCTCTCCTTGTTTATTTTCCCTTTCCCCTCACAACCTCTTATATGTAATTTTGTATAACAATGAGGGTCTCCTTCCATTTCCATGCAATATCCCTTTTCTTTCCCTTTCCCTACCACCTCATGTCTCTGTTTAATGTTAATCTTTTCCTCCTGCTCTTCCTCCCTGCTCTGTTCTTAGTTGCTCTCATTATATCAAAGAAGACATTTGGCATTTATTTTTTAGGGATTGGCTAGCTTCACTTAGCATAATCTGCTCTAGTGCCATCCATTTCCCTGCAAATTCCATGATTTTGTCATTTTTTAGTGCTGCGTAATACTCCATGGTGTATAAATGCCACATTTTTTAATCCATTCATCTATTGAAGGGTATCTAGGTTGGTTTCACAGTCTAGCTATTGTGAATTGTGCTGCTATGAACATCAATGTGGCAGTATCCCTGTAGTATGCTCTTTTAAGGTCTTCAGGGAATAGTCCGAGAAAGGCAATAGCTGGGTCAAATGGTGGTTCCATTCTCAGCTTTCCCAGGAATCTCCATACTGCTTTCCAAATTGGCCGCAACAATTTGCAGTCCCACCAGTGATGTACAAGAGTACCCTTTTCCCCACATCCTCGCCAGCACTTGTTGTTGTTTGACTTCATAATGGCTGCCAATCTTACTGGAGTGAGATGGTATCTTAGGGTGGTTTTGATTTGCATTTCTCTGACTGCTAGAGATGGTGAGCATTTTTTCATGTACTTGTTGATTGATTGTATGTCCTTCTCTGAGAAGTGTCTGTTCAGGTCCTTGGCCCATTTGTTGATTGGGTTATTTGTTGTCTTTTTGTCTAATTTTTTGAGTTCCTTGTATACTCTGGATATTAGGGCTCTATCTGAAGTGTGAGGAGTAAAGATTTGTTCCCAGGATGTAGGCTCCCTATTTACCTCTCTTATTGTTTCTCTTGCTGAGAAAAAACTTTTTAGTTTAAGTAAGTCCCATTTGTTGATTCTTGTTATTAACTCTTGTGCTATGGGCGTCCTATTAAGGAATTTGGAGCCCGACCCCACAGTATGTAGATTGGAGCCAACTTTTTCTTCTATCAGACGCCGTGTCTCTGATTTGATATCAAGCTCCTTGATCCATTTTGAGTTAACTTTTGTGCATGGCGAGAGGAGGGGATTTAGTTTCATTTTGTTGCATATGGATTTCCAGTTTTCCCAACACCATTCGTTGAAGATGCTATCCTTCCTCCATTGCATGCTTTTAGCCCCTTTATCAAATATAAGAAAGTTGTAGCTTTGTGAGAGCTCACAACAACAGACTGGAGAGGGAGAGGAGAAAGTTACCTCAGGGACGAACCCCAGTGGTGAAGAAAAGAGTGGGCAACTAGCACTGAAAACACAAGACGTCCCACTTGCATTCTTCCTGGCTATGGATTGAAAGTTAATTTTCAGGAAAAAAAAGAAATAAACCACATTACCCCACAAAGAAGAGAATAAGGAGGGAAATCTCTATCCAGGGGTCAGTAGAAATGTGCCATATTAAGAAAATGCCAGTAGAGATGATTCTCCACTGGTGAAGGGTCAGGATTACTTAAAAAGTCCTTCCTCCAAGCTGAGGACCTCCCTCAGCCTAAGACCAAGTCATGACAATGACAGCCATAAATACTAGACAACACTGCGAAACAACAACCGTGATTGCCAAGTACTGCTGAGAGGGTACGGGCAGGGGTGAGGGCAGCCTCTCTGGGCTGTGGGCACAAAGGAAGGGCTCATAGCAGATTCTGGAGGAGACAACTAGAAAAATCATGTGGTGAGCAAACCTCACACTAGGGACAACGTCTGTCATGCTAGAAGCCTTTGAGGACAATAATCCATTGGAAGAATTATCATACCAACAATATTTGTAGGCAATTCAACTCATGACTCAAATTACCCCCTTCACAGACCTAGCAGAGAGAAAAGACATCCATTTCCTGACAGAAATAGACGTACTTTCTGAATTTCAGTCCAAACTTCTGAGACAGACACAAAAGCAAGGAGGAAAACAGAAAAAGGAAAATCTACTGTCCATAGACAAAATAATCAATGGGCCCTGACTCAGTGGTGACCCAGATTCTAGAACCATCAGCCAAGAAATTTGAAATAGCTACAGTGAAAATGCTAATGGTACTCTGGAAAAGGTAGACGGCTTGTAGGATGAAAATGGGGGATTTCACCAGAAAGATGGAAAGAGATTAGTGGAAATGCTTGATTAAAAAAATAATAGTACCAATGAAGCTTACTTTTGATAGGCACATCAGTGAACTCTTTCACCTAATGCTTTTAGTTCAGAATCACTTTTACTCGTGTTCAAGTTTAAAACTATAAGTACAGTGTTTTTCATGAAATACGCATTTAATAAATGTCACTGAATGACTATATTTATCATTTTAATAATATTTATTGCAAGATTTTGAGTAATCCTTATAAAACAAAGTTACTTAAGAAGAATAATGCATACCATAAAGTCACCTTTTGGAAAGTACACTTTAACTGGGTTTGGTCAATTTAGAGAATTTTAGAACATTTACATCATGTCACAAATGCTTCACACCTATTTGCCATCAATACCCGAATCTATTTATCTGCTGTCTCTGTCTACCTATCACCTATTAACATCTGCTTGCAGAAAATCTTGACTCATGCTTTAGTTTTCTTTCTTTTGTTGTGCATATAAAATGTAAGAATTATTCATCATGTTGATCTATTGCCCTTCATTGTTACCTGATTACAGGGTTTCTGGCCTTGCTGCGTGTGTACATGTGTACATTCCTTGAGTGTATCACAAATAGAACAGGATTGAAAGAGTTGATCAGGATACCATGTGCGTACACCTCACTGTGTTGTGGAATCACTTAAAAGAGATTCAGGCCAAGTTATTCAAGTAGCTGATATTGGGAGAGCAAGGGGTAGAGGAAAAGGTGAGTCTTGGGAAAGGGAAGCTGAATCCATTTGTAACCTGCTTTATGTAAATCACAGGTCTTCCAGACACATGAACATGAGCATAACAAGCACAAACCAGTGGATAGCGGGGCTCAGCACTTACAGAGCTGTCATGTTCTGGGGTTATTCCAGTGGAGGACATACACTCCCAAAAGGTGGATATTCCAACTCATTTTAGATGTGACAGCAAGAGACAGGGGAAGGATGAACAAAGCCCATCGGTGACCACGTGGACTCCGTAAGCCAGAAGCAGATGTTCTCTGTCAGACTGTACAAACTCCTGAGAAAACTGTTGGCAAAGACATTCTGAGGCACACACCTTCTGACTACCACCATGAGCTCATCCTAGCACAGAACTCCTTGGCTGTCAGAAAGTCAAATCCCAAGGGGCCTTACGGCTACTAATTGCCTAAACTGGCAATAAAACTCAACATAATGCATCCCCCAGTCTGAGCTCAAAGGACTAAGATCATCACATCATTGACAAACAGCAAAGTAACCTCAACAAAGTCAACCACAATATTTCTGAGAAAGTGTGGGCTGAAATGTACAGGCAGCAACTCAAAATAAACCAAAGAAAACATGAAGCCTAAAAGTACAAAAGGGATAAAAATAGCATTAAAAATAAAGAAGCATATTGCTCAAAATTTATTTATTTCTAAAAAATAAGTTGTGCATAGTATAGGAGCAGCAAATAAAATTTGTTTTTTTTTATGTCATAACTGTTACAAAATTGAGAACAACAGAAAAAAGCTGAAAGTAAAATGAGGTTATCTACTAACAAATAATTCAGGAAAATTTAAAGCATGTCTACAAATAAAAACTTTTAGTAGAATTAAAAAGTTGCTAACACCAAGTAACCAGGGACAATACACTTCATCTGCCATAGCATCATTTCCATCCCACAGTCACTAGCAGAAGCTTAACACAAATAGAAACAATACTAAGGAGCAGTGAACTTCAAAGGTTAGGCAGCTATCAAAAGTATCAGATAGTTGGGGGAAAGTATCTAAAAATGAGGTGGCCATAACAAACTGAGAGAAATAACAGGAAAGGAGACCTTTCTTAATTACCTTCAATGCTTCTCACAAGAATCATCTCATTCCTATAGGAATCAAATATAAAGTGTCCTTAAAAAGCATAAGGGAAACACAAATTAAAGCATAAACTAGAAGCAAATTCTGTTGATTATCACCTATCAAAATACGTTGATAATACTGTGGGCACTGATATACTGTGGGACTGTAAACGGCTAGTGACTCAAGAGACTGTGACTATTGCTCAAAATTAAAACGAATGATTCTGGACCCAACTTGCTCACTTCTCCAAGTGGAGCCTATGGGAATGTTTGCATTGTGGTCAAAAATGTGAATTTAATATGCTAATTGACAGCATCCAAAAACGAAACAAACTTGATGTCTAACAGTACTCAAGCAAACTACGCAACATCTATCAACACACACATACATATGACACTTTAACTATAAATGCTGTATTGATGTGGAAGTTTCATGAAATGTATACTTAAGCATGAAAGTCATCAATGTAATTGTTTACAAATAAATTACAAAAGTGTTTGTTTACATACATATTAATAGAAATCCAGATAAAATCCGATGTGTATAGAAAGTTCAAGCTCACTGATGTGGGAAGTGCACTGTTGAGCCAGCTGTGAGTATAGGCTATCAGACTTGGGGTTGGATATAGGGATGCACATATCTTTGCAGAGACTCAACTTTCATAACTTATTTTTGTAAATTATAGAGTGACATATTATGTACCATCTTCTGGTAAAGTATTTTTTTTATTATTAAGAGTTCAAAGTGCTTCAAGAATATAATCAGAACTCTTAGTCCAAAAGTTTATATTTTAAGTTCCTGATACATTACACTGATACATTACAGTAGATATAGCAAAACCTGAAATATTAAGTAATAATAATTGACATTTATTACATGCTTACTATCTATTTTAATTCTCACAATATTCTAATACATAGCTACTTCTGTTTACCAACAGGGAAACATAAGACCATAGATATTAATAAAGATAATTGTGGCATATAGTAAAATATATGAAATAAATTATCTAATAATTTCAAGGTAATGCATTAGTATTTATAAAGAGATATTGTCAGAGTTAATAATATATTTAGGATTAATTTTTTTTCCTGCCACTCATATGGAATCTCCACAGGCAGCAAATATATTCATTTAACCAAAGAAAAAAAAAGAGAAGAGTCAAGGAGCTGAGAGAGAAGAAAATCCTTATTTCCCCGATATTAACAATAATACTGTGCTTACTTTGACTTGCTTCTTGCCTTCTCACTCAAACTTACCCCTTTTAAGTGTTATGTGTTAATTATAAAATTTAAAACTTTGGGGCAATATATCCTCTAACTGCTTGACAATGATTAAATTTTTATGGCATCAAGTTCATTAAGCAAATCCTATTGGACTGTGGGTTTATTGTCAATTTTAACTTGTTCAAGTGTTTCAGTTACAATTCCATTTTGAACTGTAATAAGGTGGCTGATAAATGACAATGGTTAACAGCTGCTATTAAAACTACCCAGGGCAGAGCTCCATAAATGTGGAACAATTAGAGTAACAAATGATAGTGGCAACATGCTATTATCTTTACGTTACTCAATTGATTTGGTACAGCATTTTAATTATTCTTTCTAAAAAAAAATCTTCCACTTTGTTTCCACTGGTTTAGATCTCTGCTTCTCATTCAATTTTACCCTTATTCAATTTTACTTCTCATTCAATTTTACCCTTATTTTATGTGTAAAGAAGAATAGTGAAAGTTAAGATTCTGCAAAGTGAACATCAGGCAATGTGGACAAGTAGTGGTGAGTTACTGACAAGACTCTGTGAACCAAGACATAGAGACCAAGATTCAGGGCAAAATTCCATTTTGTCAGCTAAAACAGTATAACCAACAATGAATTTGCTTATTTTATCCCTTCCAACGTTCAAATGTGTGAATTAGGAAAAAGGTCACATAAGAGCTAATCACTTTTTTCCCATTGTAAAAACTACCAATTTTAATGGATACTCTTTGCACTTCATGGAAAATACAGATGCTACAGTGTTTTCAAGACCTCAAAACTGCATTATGTCACATTTTTCTTCACCCAGAAAATTAGATTACACATTCAGGACAGTAGGTTACTCTGAATATCTGTATTTAATTTAAGAATTTTGTCTTTAGTCAATGGCATTACACTCATTGTTTTCATCAAGTTCTCGTTAATGATTTACTTATTGATGTTTGTAGCATTTTAAACACCATCCACCATTCTCCACATGGATATATTCTCTGAGCATCAATTCAGCTGGATCACCAAGTGGTTTGACCAAGTCCAGAATTGTCTTCAGAGAAATTGCCCACACGTTAATATCTGTTTGTCAAAAAATTTAAAAGCAGTCACTTTTCGAAAGCCTCATTTTGGAAGTGACCCCCAAAAAAAAGAGAAAAGAAAAGAAAAGAAAGGAAACAGGCTTAGAGTAGGGAACGGGAGGGAACACTGGGCTTCACATAACAACAATTTGGTGGAGAAAAGCCCCACCATCTCTCTTGATGATTTTTCCAGAGCACTTACTTTTGTTGTTGTTGTTGTTGTTTGTATTTATTTATTGTTTTTAGTTACACTTGACAGTAGAATGTATTTTGGCACATCATGCATACCTACAGTATAACTTCCCATTCTTGTGGTTGTACTTAAGGCAGAGTTACACTGGTCATCTATGAACATAGAAAAGTGATGTCCGATTCCTTCTACGGATTGATTCTACTGTCTCTCCCATTTTCATCCCTTGTTCCTTCCCCAATTCGCCCCTGTCCAATCTGGTGAACCTCCATTCCTCCCCCTTTCACCACCTATTGTGAGTCAACATGTGCATATCAGAACAAACATTTGGCTTTTGTTTTTTGGGGATTGTCTTATTTCACTTAGCATGATAGTCTCCGGTTCCATTCATTTACCTGCAAATGACATACTTTCAAGTATTCTTTACGACTGAGTAATATCTATGTTCCACATTTTCTGTTTTGGTCTGGGGGGTGAATCCAGGGGTGCTTAACCACTGAGCCACATACCCAGCCTTTTTTGTATTTTATTTAGAGACAGGGTCTCACTGAGTTACTTAGGGCCTGGTTAAATTGCTGAGGCTGGCTTTGAACTTGCAATCGTCCTGACTCAGCCTCTTCAGGCGCTGGAATTACAGGTGTGAGCCAATGAGCCTGGCCTGTACCATATTTTATTGATCCACTCATTTGTTGAAGAGCATCTAGGTTGATTCCTTAGCTTAGATATTGTTAATTGAGCTGCTATGAACATTGATGTGGCTGCATCACTTCACTATGCAGATTTAAAGTCCTTTGGGCATATGATAAAATGTAGGATAACTGGGTCCAATGGTGGTTCCATGCCTATTTTTCTGAGGAATCTTCATACTGCATTAAAGAATGGTTGCACCAATTTGCAATCTTACCAGTAATATATGAGCGTGCATTTCCTCCCACATCCTCACTAATATTTACTGTTACTTGTATTCTTAATAATTGCCATTCTGACTGGAGTGAGATGAAATCTCAGTTGTCATTTTAATTGGCATGTCTCTAACTGCTAGTGATATTGAACATTTTTCCATACACTTGTTGACCAATCATATTTCTTCTTCTGTGAACTGTCTGTCCAATTTTTTTTGCCTGCTTATTGATTGGGTTATTTGATTTTTTTAATGTTAAGTTTTATGAGTTCTTTGTATATTCTGGAGATTAATGCTGTATCTGAGGTTAGTGTGGCAAAGATTTTTTTTTTCCAATTTTCTAGTCTCTCTGTTCATGTTATTGTTTTGTTTGCCGTGAAGAAGTTTTACAGTTTGATACCATCCAGTTTATTGATTCTTGATTTTACTTATTGCATTTTAGGAATCTTATTGAGGAATTCAGTTCCTAAACTGGCATGAGTTAGGCCTACTTTTTCTTCTAGTAGACACAAGGTCTACTACTTTTCTTCTAGTAGGCACAATGGTCCAATGCCCAGGTCACTTTGAGTTGAGTTTTCTGCAGCCTGAGAGATAGAGGTATAATTTCAATTTTGTTCCACATGGATTTCCAGTTTTCCCAGCACTTTTTGTTGAAGAGGCCATCTTTTCTCCAGTGCATGTTTTGGGTGCCTTTGTCTAGTATGAGATAACTGTATTTATGTGGGTTTGTCTCTGTGTCTTCTATTCTGTACCATTGATCTTCATATCTGATTTGGTACCAATGCCATGCCATTTTTGTTACTATGGCTTTGCAGTGTAACTTAAGTTCTGCTATTGTGATGCCTCCTGCTTCACTTTTCTTGCTGAGGATTTCTTTGGCTATTCTGAGCCTCTTATTTTTCCAAATGAATTTCATGACTGCTTTTTTTATCTCTTTGAGGAATATCACCAGAACCTTAATAGGAATTGCCTTAAATCTACAGATTTAAGAAGAACACTTAAGTTATAAAACAAGATTTTAAAACTTTAAAACCCTATTGGGTTTGTAATTAACTTTCCTTAAAAAATGTATGTGTGGGTGTATATGTGTGTGTGTTTTGTGTGTATGTGTGTGTAATCACAAATAGTGAGAGAGCAATATTGAATTATTTTAAGAAGACTTGATATAAATATCTCTCTCTCCTAAGAATAACTGAAGCAAATCAAAAATCAAGTTTAAGGTTCTTAACAAACATTTTTAATACCTTTTAATATCATGGAGAATATTCTGACAGTCGCTGATTTTACAATGATGTTCTTTTGTGAGAAGAGGTTATAAACTATTTTTACTTGTGATCCATATCGTGGCTTTTAACTCCTGACTCAGTTACTTTTTCACTTCAGAGCTTTATATAACTAAGATTGTTCATACATTTGCCATCTTGAGATAAAATACAAACATATAAGTACGCTTTATTTATGTATGTTTTGCTTGATTCATTCAATTTTAAAACCGTGCTGAAACATTTCACTATTTGTAGCTGCTAATAGGGAATAAGGCTTCAGATAGTTCATTAGTATTATTTTAACTGAATTATCAAAGACTGGTGCCAATTAGTAGGAAGTTGGTAAAAGAAATAAGGCTGATATATTTCCACCCCATGAAGAGAGGAGAGGGTAAGTGGATAACAGGCAGCTGTGACTTAGGGACACAGAGTGCACAGACTCAGGGCTCCTTCCTTCTCCCCCACAGCAGCACAGGCAGAACCATGTTTGTTTGGATACTATGAGAGAAAAGCCCAGAAGAGGTGCTTAAATTGTGACAATTATGATTATATGTTCACATACTGAGATAACTTAATATTCAATTTACTTTGCTGAGATCAACAGCAGTGTATCTCTTAATCCTGAAAAAATTTATATTTCTCTTAATATTTTGAAACGATAAACTTGCTCTTTATGGTTAAATACATGTCCATGGGTTGAGAGCTGTATACAATTCCTAATAGCTCTGAAAGTTTTTAAATGCAATGTATTTATAAAGCTCATATTTATATGGATTTCAATTTTCTTTATTAATGCCATTAAAATGATGAACTGGTGAATCCACAGGAAAACTACAAAGCCTCATTTTAGCCATCAGTTTCAATCACCTGCATTATCTCAATTTTGCATGGAACCATAAAAATATATTTAATAATAAAACTGAGCAGTAAAGCATCCCCCCTTCCCTTCCTAATCTATTAGTAAATAGTAGAAGGAACCACATGACAGAGATCAACCAACAGGACAAAAGACTACATGAACGATGAAGACAGTAAATGTTGATTAATAAAAATGTTCTGCAGATTGTGTTGAACATAGAAACAATTTAAACTGTGAGTAGAAGAAGTGGAATCTTTCAAGAGAGACAAGATAAATCAGCAACATTCTTTAAGTATAAATGCCTCCAAATATTGTTCACTTATTTCAAGTATCTTTAATCCTCAATCTATATACTTCTGACAGAGTATGCAAAAAATAAGTACCTATGTATTATAGCTGTCATCACTTCTGGTTTTTATTATTAGTATTTTTAAATCAGGGATTGAACCCAGGGACACTTAACCACTGGAGCCACATCCCCAGCACTTATTTTGTATTTTGAGACAAGGTCTTGCTCAGTTGCTTAGGGCCTCACTAAATTACTGAGACTGGTTTTGACCTTGTGGTCCTCCTGCCTCAACCTTTGGAGCCACTGGGATTACAGGCCTGTGCCACCAAGCCAGGCTGCCATCACTTTTTAATGAAAGTGCGTGACTCAAAATTTTGAATCATTGACTTAATCATGATGTTGTACAAAATCCTTTAAAAGTTGTTAAGTTTGGACATTATTCTAAAGCGTACTTAGGAGTCATGAAACAAAGTGTTGCATTGTATCATGTTCAGACATTTTCTTTGACAAAAATGTCATTTTTACTTGCCTAGCTTCAGCTTTCTTTTTGTTCCATGAAACACTGCAGCACAATGGAAAGAACATGAACTTTACAAAAAGCCTGGGTTTTAAATTCCTGTTCCGCTTGGTGAATTACAGCCTGCTCTTTTAAAAATCTCTAAACCTTGGTTCCATCATTTGAAAAAAATGAATATTACATACATTAATGGTTTGCCTTGAGGAACATATTAGACATTATTATAATTGGAATGGACTTGGCACATGTAAGCATTTCACAAAACATAAGTTTCCCTCATTCCTTCCAACAATGGAATCTACCTTTAAACAGAAAAGCGCTCTATCACTAAGTGAATTAAATGAACAAACAGAGAAAATTAAGAAAATATTTGGTGAAATATTCTAAGCAATGTCAATGTTCTTGAAATAAATTTATGGAGAAATACCCCCAATTCCCATTATCAAATTTAAAGGGAGATCCTCATGCTCTTGTATGTGTTTAGGTAGTTCAGGGACTGTGTGGTTTCAAGAAACATCCTGCTAATATGATAGAAAGTCATATTATAGGCATCTGTGCCTTGGTTCACAGGATACAAGTAACAGTCTAATTTTCCCTCTGTTTGGTAGAAGGATTAAAGACCCACTTAAACCCCCTGACAAATACCTTAAAGCCCTATGAGAGGGAGCAGAGCTCCCAGTGTATTGGAATGCTTGTTTAGGATGTTATATATTCACTCCAAGGTGTTATTTTAATATCTTACATTACTAGTTCAATCTTGGGTATATGTATCCTCTAATATGCTAATGTTCTCTCTCAGTATAGAGATAAATATGATGCCAACTTATCAAACTTAGAAAGTCACTATGTTTAAATTTGACAGTATTATTCTGTTGAACTTGAAAGAAAAAGAAAAAGGAAAAAAGAAACTATTTTCCTTCCAGAGGTATCGAGGAAGTTAAGCTTGGAACATGCTGGGGGAACAAAGAGAGAGAAGAAATGAAGAAGAGTCAGTGCCATGAAAAATGAGAAGGATCCCTCCACACTCTGCACTGTAATTTCTTCTGGGATTTCTCTTTCCTTGGAAATGCCCGTTTAGTCAAGGGTTCACTCATTTTTCTTAGCAGACATTAAGTAATTTTCTGCATTTCATGAACACAAATCTCAAAGTGTAAGCATTTCTTCACATCCACAGCAACATGTGCTTGCTGACTCAGTTCCCGCTTAACCATCAGATCTCTGCACAAAAGTGAGACAAGCAAGGTAATAAATTAGATTGTTCACAGCACAGTTTTGCTGCAATTGATTGCACTTGATTACTGCCAGACCATCAAATTAAGGAGTATCAAAAAAATCTGTTACTTTCAGAAATCATTATTTGGTAACAAATTTTGTATTTTTTCTTTCATGCTGCAAAATTTGATTTTCAAAATCCCAAGATAGCTTAGAGATAAGATTGTATTCAAATAGGGAAAAAATAAATTCTATGGTGTTTGACTGCATATATTCTTTTTCTGATGTGTGATGTCATGTACATCAGATTCAGCTTGTCTGTTACAACTGTACTCAACTCTATCTCATTGTTAAAGATGGAAATAGTACTTGACTGAATTGTTTGATCACCAATAATTAGAAACAAGCAAAAATGCAAATAACCATAATATAGAAATAGCAAAAATCATAAGTCAGATAAGATGGCAGTGGTAGAAATAGCATTGTTTTGAATCTTGCACAAAAGTTCTTTCCACAAGAGTAGATGGAGCAACAGGACCATCACAATAACACAATACTTAACCAAAAAAAAAAAAAAGGTGTACTCAAAAGTCATTACGAGGTATCCCCACACTCAGAACTGTGAGGTGTCTATGTTTAGAGCCCAGAGTGGGAATGCCAAACTGCTAACAGCTGCAAGATCACATAATTTTGGCAACTCTTCTGGAGTGATTGGACAGCAGAAAAGGGACTCACAGCCTAGAGAACTAAGAAAACAAATACTCAAGCAAGTAGCCCAAATGGAAGTGATCCTAACTCAGCCTGAAAGCACAGCTGGGCATTCCAGGAGCAGCAGGTCCAGGCTGAGGGGATCTCAGCAACATGTTCGCTGGGGGAGTAAAGAAAAGCATGGAAAGTTTGGTTCTCATGCAAATCTTCTGAGTCTCAGAAATTTCACTTTACTCAGAATTCAAAGTGCCTTCTTAGGCAAAGCCTGAAATGGAAGAATTATAAGATCTGCAAGGAAAAGCAACTAAACTGAAAGAGACAGTGGCATTCATTAAGAGCAAAGGAAAATGAATATCCATATAAAAATCAAGAGAAAAATGGGGGTGTACCTCAGATAGTACAAGTGTATTACTTTAATTCTAGAAAATAGTTGGTTGCTTTTATTTGGGTCCATATTTCAGCATAACATTCTCGTGTTACTAACCAGATGACACTCTTTCTTGAGCAAGCTTTGCCTGGATATCCCACAGAGCATAAAAGTTGACAGCTTTATTTTTTTAAATTAAACTTTTTAATTTGAGAATCATAAATCCATGCGTACTTGTAAGAACTAATACAAAAAGAGGTCTGGTAGCCTTGATCATTTTTCCCACTGATGACATGTTACAAAACTATAGGACAATGTCACAGGGCACTGACACTGGTGTTGTCAAGATGAAGACCAGTTCCATTTCCACAAGGAACCCCTTCTAAGTGACATCTACTTCCGTGTTCCTCCAGCTTGCACCTCCAAGTAACCACTAGTCTGTTTTCCACTCGATAGCATTGTCATTTCAAGACTATTGTATAAATGAAATTGTGTAGATTGTAACCTTTAAGTGTATTTTTTTTAATTCAGCATGGCTAACTAAAAATACTTTAGTTAGCTTGTGCATCAACAGTTGATCATTTCATGCTGCTAATTAGTGCACTGTGTCATGGACATTCTGCATTTCCTTGGCCGTTTGCCCATTGAAGGACGTCTCAGATGCTTCTGGTTTTAGCTGTTATAAACATTCCTGTGCAAGATGCTGTCCACAACAGAAGTCTTGATGTTTCTGGAATGAATTCTCAAGAGAGCAGTTGCTCAATTGTAATAGAGTTGTATGTTTCGATTTTTATGAAACTGCCAAACTTTTTGAGTAGCTACATCATTTTATATTCCACCAGCCAGGTATGAGTGATCTAGTTTCTCTTTTCTCTCGTCCACATATGATTTTGTCAACCTATTTTAAAAAATTTAGACATTCTAACTTCTATATATCAATATCTTATCATGGTTTTATTTTGCATTTTCCTAATGGCTAATGACTAGCAGGAGAAAATCTATTTTCAATTGTTTTTATACCATCTTTCTTTGGTGAAATATCCTTTGATGTCCTTTGACTCAGAAACATGTTGATCTCTTTTATAAATATTATGTAATTTTCAGTATGCATATTCTGTGTGTTTTTGCTAAATGACTGCAAATATTTTTTTTGTAATTATTTTAAATTTTGTTTGAGTTTATTATTAGTCTCCATGTGCTCATTGACAGTATGTTGAAATACAATAGATTTTTGAAGGTGATGTTTTGTAAAACTTTTCAAATCAACTTAAATTCAAGAAGCTGTCCTTTTGTTTGTTTTGCTGTTGTTATTGTTATTTTCTTCATTCCTTTCCAATTAGCATGTCTTTAATTTCCTTTCTTTGTCTAATTGTGACAGCTAGAAATTTCTAGCAATAAATTTGGTAATAATGGAAACAGCAGAAAACCTACATGATGTTTCTAATTGCATGATGTTTCTAATTGCAAGAAGAAAACCTTCAGTAGTCACCATCAAGTACAATGTTATTCACTTGATGAAGTTGAGGAAATTTCCCTCTTTTTCTACTTTTCTGAGAGATTTTTCTTTATTAAAAATGGTTACTAAATTTTTTCCAGTGATTTGTACACATCAATGAATATCATCATGGGCTATTTCTTCTGAAGCCTGCTAAAATGGTAGAACACATTGATTGATTCTGAATATTGAACCAGCTTTGCATCACTGCATTAAAATTGGTAGAACCTTTTTTTTTTAACTTCCTAATTATATTTTCTATTCTACTGAAAAATTTTGTATGCCTTGGTTAGGGATATTGGTCTACAGATTGTGTTTTTGTTTGTTTGTGTTTTAAGCCATCTTTGTTTTTCATGGAAGGCCAATACCAACTTTATAAAAAGGGAAAGGTAGTCTTTTTTCTGTAATAAAACATCTAAGGTTAATGTTAAATCACTTTGTGAAGAATCAAAAAGAGAATATCAAAGTATAGTGTCTAGAGTATATATTTAACCTCCCCTCTTTGTAGTATAAACATCTTATTTAAATTATAACAAATGTTTTCAGTAAAATCTTATACAATGTTGTTTTGTTAAAAGATGATAATAAGGAGATTAATGTTACTGTTGGAAATTAAAGGATAGTTAAATGAAATTCCAGAAAAACAGATAAATTTATTTATCTGAAAGCAAGCAAATTTTTTTTAGGAAAATGAGAGGAAAGTGTGAATTGGAAAAATCCATTGATAAGATGTTTGGATTCAATCAATATTTTCAGAGAAAGCTGATACGAGTGTAGAAACAATCTTAGACAAAACATTTATTTCATAAATAAAAATTAAATGAGTGAATAAATACCCAATGCAATGCTGAAAATGAAATTGAAGGTGACATATTTTAAAAAATTAAGGAAAAATATATAGGTATAAAAATAGGCAAGAGAAGTCTCCAAGGAAAAAATAATGGAGCTCTGAAGTAAAGGAAAATCTAGAAACCAAGTTTGAGGTTAAAAAATTTTTTTGAACCTGTATGTTGAAAAGTCATACTATATTCCTAAAAACTTAGTGAATATTGGGCAACAAGATGTAAATCAAATAATAGGACTACTTGATTTGAAAGGGGCTTGGTTGGGAATTCATTAGGCATCAAGTCAAATTAAAGAGTTGATTTAGAAGAGGAAGACAACTATATCACCATCAATGTTTGAGAGCAACGCTTTATGCCAACAAACAGGAGATGCATATTTTAAATATTTAAGGAACGTGTTAGCCAAAGATTACATATCCAAACAAACTTGCAAAGGCCAGATAAAATGTATTATAAATATTCACACACACAGGAAAGAAGTTTCCCCTAACCTATTCCTGGGGGGATTCACCAGAAAATGAGTCTCAGACTTTCAAAAACTTCTAGAGTCACCTGCACAAGGGGCATTGGAAATCAGTGACATGTATTTACTTCTAAAATTGCAGGATATTATATTCACGTGGAGGGGATGAAGTGGGTGAAAGTCAGTGTTCTGACATTGTAAGTGCATTAGGAATGTCAAGATAATGGAAGGAGATGAAGAATATGTAGAAATTAAAGTGCTGTTTGCTCTAGTGGCCTGCAGTAGGAGAACAAGGCAAGTACTTCAAGTGAGAAGCTGGATGGTGGAGAGGAGAATGTACCCAAAATACATTATTGATTAATATTAATGGTGTTCATAAAAGAGAGGCTTACAGATTTTCTCCAAAGAGATACATAGAAAGAGAAATATATAGCACTGAGTGAAAGAGAGAAAATATTTTTATTAAAAACAAAACAAAGCATTAACAATATAAGAAACTGTCAGATGGTTGAAAATTCTGCCTCATGGGGAATTTGGAGTCTCACAAGGGAAGAGAAGAGAATGACTGATGTAGACTGGATAGTTGATCTGATAATGACTGAGAACACTTCAAAACTCATGGGCCATTTGGAACTGTGTATCCTTGATCTAAAGGAAGGCACACTTTAGATCAGTGCTTCTTCAGATTTTCATTTTCTAAATCTGATTCTTGGTTCAAAATATGAAAAATTGAAAAAATAAATAAAGGAAATTTGAAAAGAAATTGCCTTAGTTAAGACAATTTGAAAATTTAATCGTCTTAGTTAAAAAATTCCACTGAATTTTTTCATGAGTTGGGAGGAACCTCTTGTGAGGTATTTAATTCCCTAACATCTCTGGCCTCCTAATGGGCAGAGGAAAGCACTCTAGTGACTAAAGAATACCCTCAATCATACAGAGTTAGATATTGGGCTTCCTGTGTAATATTGATGGGCAATCTGTGTGGGTCACCAGTAGCATCCAATATATCAACCAGCCACAATGCATTGATTTTATACCTTGATTATATAAAAATCAGAAAAATTTCAACACTGATTAGATATTGATATCATTAAGAAATCAGTATTAGTTTTGTATGACTTATAGTATTATGTAATGCAAAATCAAGTAACTCAAGATATGGTAAAATATTTGAAAATGAAATATTGTATACACAGCTTTATCTCAAAATATATCAGGAAGATAGGAGGAAGTTGGTAGAAGTATTGATGAAATTAGGTGGCATGAGTTGATAATTACTTAAACCGGTAACAGGTACATAAAATTTTATAACTGTCTCTTATGATAGAATTTATTACTCTTGATAAAAAGTAAACTAGAGAGATATAGGTGGTTAATACTTAGTAGTTTAAAGTAGCAAAACATTTCTAGTTACAATTCAGAAAATTTCATAGCAAAATCTTTCCTTGATGATCAGATTTAATTAGTTTCCATTTGAATGTCATTTATAATAAAGCAATAAATTTGAAGAAAATCTAGTTTGAAATGTTAATAGTAAACAATCAATACTAATTCAAATTACAATAACAGTTAATTGCTTAATAACAATTTTAGTTAAAATGTTTACAAGAGGATATTTGAAAAAAATATTATGAAATCATTCGTAGGAACTACATAAATTTTTGTGCACAGTATGTGTTTTCCCAGAAAATTCTGACCCTTTTTAGACAACCAGTAACCGAATAGTTGTCTCCTTACAGATTTTTTTTTACCTATAAGCTTACTTTTAAGTTTGTTTTTTTTTAATAAACCAAGCAATGTTAATGCAGTAGACCCTGGTGCAAACTATAGCAATATGGTCATTTAACTGGAACAATGATAAAGGCTCAGTGTTTAGTTGTCTAATAATTTAATAGAGCACAATTTAGTCATTTGGAAACTATCCCAAGCTATTTTTATATTTATTTCCAGAAATACACAGCTACACTGAATCATCTATTAGATCAGGGTAATTTATATGGTTCTGTGATTGCTAATTACAAAGAAGAATGTGTTTTCAAAAATAGAGGCCCATCCAACATGAGTAAATTTCTAACATCAACACAAACAAAAAAGACTCACATTATGTTTTCAAAATGTTGAAAACTCATTTAAATGATAAAACTTACATAATTGCTTTGTTTTTTAGTATGCTGGAGAACAGATTTGACTGCCTTTTTCCTCTGCCTGATTAAAATACTGATTTTTATCTCTGGTAGCATCTAGATAGTGTCACAGTACTGAATGTTACCCCCTAAAAAGGGTTGTATCAAATACAAAAACCAATTTAAATATCAGTACTTTTGCCATTGAGAAAATATGAAACACCAGTTTGAAAGTCTAAATAGGGCACATATTAATCCTCTTGATATCTCTCAATATGACTTGTATTGTCAGCAGTCATGGAAAGATGTTCAGGATGAGCAGGTAGTCAGAGATGATTGGCAGCATTCTAGACAATCCAGGTATTTCCTTGGGAAGTAAGCGTTCTCAAAGCAAATTAACAAATGACATTGTATTTCACTGGTCACTGAAAATAGTTCTTAACATAAGTTGGTGACCTTCAGGCCTAGAAATGAAGCCATGGATCCTCATTCCTTGCTGGTTGTGTTCCAATACTCTTGTGCAAATGACTGTGATTTCATTGGTGTCCAGAATCATACACTTGTAGGAGGTAGAATTGCAGAGCACGGAAGAGTTGGGTTTAGGTGTTTCCCTCACAGAACTATACACACCTTTGAGTCTTCTCAGCAGTATTTATATGATTTCCAGCTCCTACTTCAGTTCACTGACCCAGAATATCTGGAGGACTCTTGAACCACATAAAAACACATGAACAAAACTTCTCTGAAAGATTTATTTACACAAAGTCTCCTTCTAGAAACTTTAAGGTGGAGTAGTCTTCTTGTACAGCACCTGAGTGCTCCCCCCAGTGCAGGTAGGAGGGCTTCCTGTACCAACTCATGCAAACCTGACGGAGGGGCATCTTAGACTTAAAAGTTGTCATTTGCAACAGTCTAATGATAGGATGATGATGTTAAGGCAGCAAAACCACAGCATTCCAGGACCCTATCTTGTTCCTTCCTTCCCATTAGCATAAACAGCTGACTTTTGGAAATATTCTGGAGTATTTATCAGTACCATTGCCCAGCTAAAATAGATTAGCATTTTGTCAAACTGTCAAATGAGCTACAGTAACCGTTCTTTGATGTTTCATGTTTTATTCATTATTTTGCTACCTCACAGTATTTGTAATTCCATTAGCATTTCTAAACTGAAAAATATAAAGTGATGGCCGGAAACCCATTAATTCATTTGAAAATCTTGAAAGATTTAGGGAGATTTCAAAATCATTTAAGACTATAAGTGTAAAATAATTGCTCCTATCTGAAAAAAAATGCAATATTGTTGTAAATTCATTTCTGCTTTCTAAGTTTGCAATTTATTCATTTCCTTCTGATCAAAAGATTAAATAAAGAAGTTTTTGTTGATTGCACTTAAAATTTTACACTGCTAAAAGGTGAAGGTTGTTTTTCTAAGGTAAGTAACCTAATTTCTTAGAACAAAAAATATCTATAAAATTATTAAAGGAAGGAGAATGGCAGCATTTTAACTGCAGAGAAAATGCTCAGGAGTATTTGAATGCCATAGTTCAAACCTGGGTAAGTGGTCTGAATTATATGTTAAAGTTGTATTCAAAACCCTGCCTGTCATCTGGTTCAAAGTTAATCAAATTCAACTGGCTTGAATTCACAAACTGCTCATCTTTTCCAAAGTGGACAATCAGCCTTCAGGGCCAGATGAGATCAAAGGATAAATAAGAGTAAATCAAATTCTGCCTCTTTGGTGGAGACCCTGGGAAGCATGCACCTAAGATTCAAGGAAGCTCTACCTACAAACCACCTCATTCCCAGCAGGGGCCTTGCAGCAGACATTGCTGGGAATGCAGAGAGGATTGAAAACACTTCCTTTCTCCTTCAGAATCACTATTTTTTTTCTCTTACTCTTACTGCTTATCTGTGCGTTGTTATTCACTGAGTAGCCTAAATAGCCTGTGTCTAACTTGTGTTATCTTTCTGAGGTTCATCATCATGTACTTTTGACTTCACTAAATTTGAGTCTTTGAAACTCTGTACTGTTTTCCATTAAGGTAAGAATTATCTGACCTTCATGGGCAATGAAGTATCAAATTTGGGGCTACTGAACAGTTTCTCCCCCACCCCTTGGAGCAAGTTAATGCTTTAATATTTAGATTTTAAAAATATTTTTTCAGCTAATTGAAAATAATTTGGTATTCTGATCATCTACTCGTTTTAGACACTGGTAAGGAATTTAGAAGCCATAAATTTGCTTTCTTTAAAAAGTCCATATTCCTATAAAAGTTGACAGACAATAAATAAATAACAGATTGTGAGGGAAGACAGGATGGTCAGGGATAGCCTCCCCCAAAAGGCCGCCTCTGAACAGAGCTCTGTGGCAGATGCTCTCTGTGGCTTGGTCTCTGCACCCAAGCTCTACTTTCAGGACACATGGTTGTCCACTCCAGGCTCCAGTTTCTAGTCTCCCTGGTAACTCCATGGGACTGTCTGCAGTGAAATGAAGTAGATAGGATGCATGAAGGTTTCACCATCCTTAAAAAAAAAAGGCCTCTTTGGCCTGCATTTTCTTAAATCACATGTATCTTATAAGTCCATCAACAATCATTTGGATAAAAATCAATACCTAAACTTAGAACTGAGAGAAGGTTTATGGACATATGTCTTATTGGATCTATTTTACTTTGGATTTCCTTCTTATACAACCTTAGCCTCAGGTCAAATAACATAGAGCAGTCAGAAGTAAGGTTGGAAGACAGCGATACCTGGGAGCAGCAGGAATGATAAGAACAAGTTCTCATAGGCAGCAATATCCTGGGAACATCTGGGGAATTACAAGTAGAACTGCATAAAGATAAGTGTGAGAATAAGAATGAGAGATAAGGTGAGCAAAGAAACAGGGTCCAGCTGTACATTCGACATCATCAAAACTGGTTAGCTCTTTTAAGGAATTCAACTCCCAACATTTTAAGATGCTGTTAAAGGGATTAAGCAAAGATGCATAAAACATTTGTATTGCAAAAATTGCTCTTGCCGCTCTGTTGAGACCAGAATGTACAGAGGCAAGGCAGATGCAGAGAGACCAGTCAGAACAAATTATAATTAAATGAATTTATTTGTTCATTATATCAGTTCTAGCAATGACTATAGTCAAAATACAAAGATGGTAGGAAAGTTTTTTTTTTTGTTTTTTTTTTTTTTAGATATTGGATATATTTTTAAGCAGAGCCAGTCAGACTTTCCAATACTTTGGAGATGGATTGTGAGAAAAACAAGTAACTTTATTATAATTCCCAGTATCTTAGATTGAGTTCCTGAAAGAATGAAGTTCATATCACCGGCAAGGTGGACAAAGATTGGGGGTAGAAAAAAAGTCTAATATACTAAGTTTGGGACATGTCATGTTTTATGTGTTAGATACCAAGTTAGATAGACATCCAACAACTGTATAGAAACTCATGTCAAACAATGTGGAGTGCAAGGGAGCTTCAAACTGGACACACAGGCTCATATGTCAGTGTTTTGTGGTACTCATGGCCTCAAGACTAGAGGGTCCAACCAGGAAGCTGGTGAAGACTGCAAAGTGAAGAATTTAAGGGTTAACTTTAGATACTGCAGTACTTTGAGGTGTTCAGAGATTAGAGGAACTACAAGACAAGACTAAGGCCGGCTACATTAAAAACTATAAATGCAAGATACCATGGGATCCAATAAAATAATATGATTCAAATGGAAGAGAATTATGATTTGTGTGACATGAAAACTTCAAGATACAGACCAACCAAGAAAGATAAACTCAGCATGTAGGAAAGTGGAGGTGGTGATTGTCATGAGCAAGCTGTGCCTATAACAGACCAAACAGATTTGTGTCTTTCCATAGTGTCACAATTTACTGAAGAACAATGAATTCACAGGATACAACACTTTTATCAATGGCAGTTCACTGGACACTTGTGGGCCCCCTGATAGTCATAAAACAAGCAAATGCAAGTTCTTTTATTCCAATTTTAATTTCTTATATCTATAATACTCAAGTCACACATCACACTGTACACAATTAGATGTACAGGTTGCTGAAATGTTAAGAAAGAGTTAAGGCTGCCACAGGGGTTCAAAGGGCTGAACTGAGAGCAAAGGTAAAGAACATACAGACTATAAAGACTCACTGTAGGTGGTCATAAAAGTCAAGCGCCAACAGAAGACCTGTGCAGGGAGTAGAGCTGTCAAAGTGGAATGGCTTATTCTAGGCCAAGGTCTGGACAGATGACCATTTCAGAGTGTGAGCTTGCAGTGTCATCTTGAGATGTCAGCTTGGAGTGGGACCTGTGTGGTCATCATGGCAGGAGGAACCACAGTCTGCTGAAGTCCTAGGACAGATTCAGACATTTGTCACTGTGGTGACTTTCCTAGGCAAGTCTCTTGACCAGCAACCAGGTGATGTGTCAGGGTGCACCTGCGTCCAGTCTCAGGGTGCCCCTCCTTTTGTGGGCTTCAAGGTAGGGCTGACTTCCTTCATTCAGTGGTCATGGGCCTGGTCTTTCTGATATGAGTTTGAGACGCCCGTGCCTTGTGTGCTTCTGATTAATTGGTAGGTTCCCAGGTGGTCCTTTTCATTAGTAAGATGGTATATCAGTGTGTGCCTATGGTTGTGGTGGGCAGGTGGTAGTTGTTTTCTTGTACCAACAATGTATAGAATCATTCCAACTCAGCACTTAAAACGGAGTTTATTATGGCCAAGGACTGCTTTATAAAATGGAGTAGCGGAGGTTGAGGCACAGCCTGGAAATGGATGTTCTGGACTTCATGGAGTAACTCTGAGCAGGGCACAGCCAGTGCTCCACAGAGCTCTGGAGTACAGTGCAAGTTCAGTGACTGGCTGTGACTTCTAGCAGCGGGAAAGGCGGAGATGGGAAATGTGGCCAGGAGGGCTGTGCAGGTCTGTACAGATCGGGGTACTACCCTCAGTGGCTTAGAAAGCCACAGAAGCCCCTGAGACTGGGGCTGAGGTTAACCATTTTAAAATTCTGTGAAAGAAATTGAAGTTATTAAAGTAGAAATGAAAAGGGGGTAACAAGAACACAAAATCTCACCCTATTCTAAGAGACTAAACTTGAAACATTATCCAAATGGGCCGAAATGTTCACTTTTTAAAGCTGTGAATTGCCTTTAAGAGGAATAGTTATAAGAGAGTCTTTATTAAAAGCAGCTTCTTTATTAGAAAAGGCTCTCCTGACACCGATTGTGGAACTATAAATTATTTTGGATTCCCAGAGGTTTTATACTCCACTAACATTTATGATTTGTGAGAGGTAAAAGTTGGAAAAAGACTGTGAAAGGGAGAGGACACCTGGCGGAACTTCAAATCTCCCCAGCAGATCAATTTCAGGAAAGTGGAGGATTTTAAGACCTAATGAGCAAGTGTTCCTTGGCCAGGCCTCCTGTTCCCTGGATCTGTGTCACTCACAGGAAGAACAAGGGCCTGGGAAGTACAGGAGGTCACAGCTGCCAAGCAGTATTCATGGAGGTAGGAGTCGGGAATTTTAAGCCGTTTAATTAAACTCCGCTTCAAAAATAGTGAACCTTCAGGGAGCCTTAAATCCTGCTTGCATCTTCTTTATTTTTGCAATTTGATTTTTTCCCACATTTTTTCCTTCCTAGATGACTGTGCTCTTCCTCTCCCTGATCTTGAGTTAAATGTTCATTTTACTCCTTGCCACTTTCAATGGCATGAGAAAGTGCTAAATGCAGCTATCATTAGGCATACACACAAATGCACTGGCCACAACCCCGGGGGTTATTTCTCAGGTAGTCTAGCAACAATCTGCTCAGCAGGGAGCACTGCCGAGTCTTTGATATGCAAATTACCCAAGAAAGTGGTGATCAAAAATATGACGTACCTGGACACACAAGTATCTAGAGAATGGCTGCCTGGAAATTGAGGGAGACTGGGTTCTCAACAATCCCTGAAGGGAGAGGCACTTCACCAGTGAGCTCGGCCAGCCACAGGACTCCTAAGTAATGAGAACACTTTGTTATTACCACTTCTCCTGTCATAACCAAAATATGAGATGTGTCTTTGTTTCAGCCTGTCTTCACATGTTGCTACATATAGGTCTTTGAAGCGAGGGCACTAATTAATGATCACATTGGAGACTCTTACAAAGGCTTAGAGAAATGTCTTTCTTTTTGATCAGCCAGCTTCTGCATGCCTATCCTGTTGGTGGAGAAACCCCATTCTAAGCAGCTCCTTCTATGGAGGACAAAGAGAATTTGGAAAAGACAACCTCTTGCTTCCCCAGAGGGGCTTACCATCACTAGAGTGCCAGAACATGATGGCACTGCCTGGCATGTTGAAATTGATCCTGTTAAGGATAGAGAGAGCTCACCACTTGCTGTGGCTGGGGTAATTTAGCTGCTGCAATAGAGGCTCCTTCCATAGGCAGCAGGGACAGTGATTGCCAGAAGGGCACCCAACTCCACAAGCTGTCAGAGTACACAGGTGGCCCCTGGGACTGTGCCTTTGGGTCACAGGAGTGTCACGCATCTTAGATCTCCTAGCCTACCATATGAACTAAGCAAGATCCTGATAAACCACCTCCTAGTTATGTCTTCCTTGTATAAGGATAAACAGAAAGCTAGTTAACACTAACTGCCTAGGTTAGTGAGACTGGGCTTGCATTGTCTTCCACCGTAGCCTACATCAGCATGCTACAAGATGAAGAACCTCACAGGAAGCCTTCTGAATGCAGTCTCTCCTCACCTGGGCAAGTGAATCATTTTATTTACTCATTTCAACAGTTTTGTAAAAACCACATTTTCTATATTTTATTGTCTATCAAAGCCACCCTCGTTCAGACTGGCTGTTTGTATTAACTAGCTTTCTGTTTATCTTTCTACATGGAAGACATATCCTGGAGACATGCCCTCCAGTCATGTCTTTCATGTTCTCTGTACAAGACTGAAGTCCCTTGATGTCCAGGAAGGGCTCCCACTGAGGCCAGGGTTGTGTTGACTGGCTCCCTTCCAAAAGGCTACAGAGCTATTTTTTTGTCTCTGATTTGATTCATCATTCTTGCCTATTCTACACACATATTGATATTTTCTGAATGTTTTGCTGTACCTAGTAGTAACTGTGACATCATGATTTTCAATTGATCACAATAGGGGATATGAGTCATGACAAAAGTGATGAAATATAATAATACACCAAGCCCATGGCTGAAGTCTTGTCCAACAGAATCAGAGCTGGCTACCCCCTGTGTAGCCACTAGAAGGGCTTTCTAAACATGCAGCACAATGGTTGAAAATAGAAACCACATCACATTATGCAATTTTAGAATACTAGGAACAAAGAAAGGATTTTGCAAGCTTTCCTAGAGAAGTAGAGAAAAGGAATTAATCAAAAGTTTAAAGAATTATAGTGAGTTCAGTCTTTCCAATACCAACACTGGAGGACAGAAATTCAAGGACAAACTGTCTCCTGTCTCTCTTGTTGTGCAGCAAGCCAAGATGGAAATGCTAATGGTCGAACTTTACTCAAAGGATGTGGGAGACATCTCTTAGAAAGGAGGAAAGAGTGTTTCATTCCTGTGAACAAATTAAGAGATTCTTTCACATATGAGAAACGAGGGTGGTCCAGAATTAGCAATAAGTAAACAAAAAAATCTAGATATGCAAATATACAAGAAACATAACAATATATGACAAAAGTTGGTCTAGTTAAAGCATGACTGTGCAGGAAAGTAAAGAAATCAACCATTACCACGGGGCTCAACCAAGTCAAAGTAACATAATGATGTAAAAAATGAACACAGAGTATGATATAAGAGTGAGGGGTTAAATTTATCAGTGTGCCCCAGCAGCTTCCAATAGTTCAGGGATGGGTCCACTTGGATTTGTTGGAGAAAGGGCTGTACCTGTGGTGAAGTGCTTTCACCTTCAGCCCTGAATGTTCTGTGTTCAGACAAATTAGAGGCCCTGGAAGGGTAAGCAGTGGAAAGTGCTAATCCACATATTTTAAATTAGTTAATAGGCATTTTATAAACCCCCCCCCCAAATAAGTATTTCCCTAAAAGCATGCTATTTTGAAAATATGCCTAGAAAAGCAATACCAAATAAAGAGGGAGAGACAAGGAAAATGTTTTAATATAAAATATGTATTTATTTTACCTTTCAAAACACATAAATATGTAACTCTGGTAAAACAAGAAGTTCCAAAGATTTCATGTGTTTCAAATGTTCATTTGATCACTTTGTAGTATTACTGTATGCCAGATTAGACCAAAAATTATAAAAATAAAAATGAATGAGATTGGCAGTCTTCCTTTTAAAATAAACACTAAAGATGATAAAAAGAAAACTAAGTTTGTTGTAGTTTGATTCTGGATCCACAATAGCCCAAGAGACCCAGGTGTTAAAGGCTTGGCCCCAACTGGTGGTGTTTGGGGGAGGTGGTGAAACCTCTAGGAGATGGACTTCATGGAAGGTTTTAGGTCACTGGGTGTGCCCTGAAATGGGACCGTGGGACCCTTGTGTCTCGCCTGTCTCTTTTACATCCCAGTCATGAGTTCTGCTCCACCAATGTACTCCCACCACTATGTGACCCACCTCACAACAGAAGCCTAAAAGCAGCAGATCCACCCAATTTTAGACAGAAAGCTCAAACTGTCAGCCAAAATAAACCTTTTCTATTTCAAAGTTGATTATCTCAGGCTTTTGTTACATTGAGGAAAGTGAACACATCCATAACCACTGTCACCAGTGTTTGCTCTGGTGACTATTCTCTTTCTCCCTGTTCTACACACACACACACACACACACACACAATGATAGGTCTACAAAATGAAGCCAGGAATTAAATTGACATTAAATTTCACATTCTAGGTTCACCTAATGTAGAACTTGCCTATATGGCACTGGTATTTCTAACTGTTATTTTAAAAGAGACACCTGAGTAGTTGCACATTTGAGATTGCCCACGAGATTTAGAAAGAAAGAAAAGCAAAGCAGAAGGGACCTGTGTTTTGCTACCTAGTAAAGTCCACTGAAGATGGATGGCATGACTTCAGAGAAAAAAAAAATCGTCTGTGTAGCCTAGGTCTGTGGGACCTCATGCAGCCACATGGAGTTTCTTCCATTCCTATGGCCTAACAGCTACTGAATCATTGATGTACACTAAAGTGGCAGGGACGTTTCGGAGAGAGCCTGGCCCTAGAAACGCGCCTGCCCCCAGGGCTAAGCAAGAATCTGCAGGGTTTGTGTGATGCAGTGATGAAGCAGCCTTGACAAGGCTTGAGATAAACAGGAACACTGATGACCTCCACACCTGAGGTCCAAGACCTCGGGCCTCCACCAGTGGCAGTGCAGAAGCAGGCTCAGGGCTTACTTGAAAACGTGAAGAATTGTGAACTTTCAATAGATGAATGGATAAATAAATGTGGTACATATACAGAGTGAAATATTACTCAGCATTAAACAAGAATAAAATCATGGCATTTGCAGGTAAATGGATGAAGTTGGAGAATATCAAGCTAAGCGAAGTAAGTCAATCCCCAAAACCAAAGGCTGAATGTTTTCTCTGATAAGTGGATACTGATTCATACTGAGAGTGAAGGGGGAAGAATAGAGGAACTTTGGATTGGCCAAAGGGAAGGGAGAGAAGGGGAGGAGACATGGGGTAGGAAAGAATGTGGAATGTGATGGCCACCATTACCCTAAGTCATAAACCTATGAATGCACGAATGGTGTGACTGTACTTGTGTACAACCAGAGAAGTGAAAAATTGTGCTCCATTTGTGTACTATGAATCAAAGAGCATTCTTCTGTCATGTATAACTAATTAGAATAAATAAATAAATTAAATAAAAAAAGAATTGGGAACTAAGACTGCATTCACTCTAACTTGGAAAAAGGGGATTTTGTGTATAAGCAAAGTAAGTTTACAAAAAATTATGTATTTATATAATGCTACCTATCTCTCTAGCTATATATTTATCTAATGTATTCAGGACATGTGTGTATGTATGTTTAAATGAAAATATGTATGTATGCATGTAAATGGGTATGCATATATATGTATAAATACTATTATTTTCCTTTTTAATTTTTTAAATTAATAAATGTTGAATGATCTTAGATAAAATTATTTTAATTTCTTTTTAATATTTATTATTTTTGACTTACATATCATAATTATATATATTTATTGTCAAAATGTGAAGTTTTGGATATAAGTTTACAACGTGAAGTGATAAAATTAAGATAATTAGCTTATCCAGCACTTCACTTACCTACTGTTTTGGATGGTGAAACACATAAAATGACTTTTTTAGTTATTTTGAAATATGCAATATATCATTATTGATGATAGTCACCCTGCTATACAATAGATCTCAAAACTTATCCCCTCTGTCTGAAACGTTGTACCCTTTGATGAATTTATTTTAACTCCTAAAGATCTATTAATACAAATTAAATGACTGTATTGCACGATGAGAAAACACAAATGAGTCATAGAAACATGGTCCTACTTAGATAAAATATGTATCCAATTGCTAATATAGTACTAAAAATGTCTAGGTAGAGAAATCCTAAAATAAAATGAAAAACTTTTTGAAAAGCTATTTTAAAGTGACTTAAAAGGCATACTCTTTTAGAATAGTTGGAAATAATTTTAAAATAGTACAAAGTCCACCAAAACATACTTCTAAAATCTTAACATGAGAAGGAAGAATCATAAGATGAATCTAATAAACTGTATTTTATATGCTTTCTTAGGGGTATAAGGAGGTTTGCAGCAAAAGCATTAAAATGCACAAATTCTGCTGTAATGTAGTCATTCCCATTTTCCAAACAATCCCAGGCTTATGGATCTTCACTAGGATTCTCACTAAAATGCCACTGCTCACGTATGTGTGTGTCCAAAATCTCAATTGGTGAGAATTGGAATCCATAATAACTCACCCATCAGAACCCCGGTTCTTGTAAATTCTTAAATCCATGTTTAAATCATGAACTAATCAATAAAACAATACTATCAAGCTAGAGGACTGTGTTAGGGTTCTCCAAAGTGCAGTACCAGACTCCAAGCCAAAGCTTTTCAGTGAATTGATTTATGGGCTCCTGCCAAGCTTGGGAAGGAAGAGAAGAATGCAGCCTCAATTAGAGGAGAAGGGGAAAAACAGAAAAGTCAAGTGCTCAGGAGTGTGCAGTGCATGGCCACCTGGTTCTCAGCTCTTTCTGCACACGATAATTCCAAAATTTCATGTGTGTGAGTACACTCAGGAGAGAAGTTTTCTATTTTCAAAAGCCTATTAAGTTTCTATCATTCTTTCTGTATTTTCCTAATTATTCATTCTCCATTTTCCTGGATGTCGATTTTGCATTTTATCTTCTCTATTTAAGTACTTAGCACCTCCTCACCCAATCTCACCCTGTGGCCTGCTTCTTGCTTTTCTAAGAAAATAAGAACAAGGAGAAGAGAAGCCCATGACTCCTAACATCACAGAGCACCACCTCAAAGGCTCTCCATGCAAACCCCGCTTTCATTCTTCTTAGTTTCTGTGTACAAGGAAACTGCACCCTAGATACATACCTTTGGTTACCACATTTAAAAGCACATAATCACATACTTGTAGAAATTTTCTGAACTTACACATCATCAAATTTTCCATGTCAAACATGTTGGAATATCCATGTTGTAAACTTTTTTTTGTTTTGTTTTGTTTACAAATCTCTCATGATCCCTACCACTTCCTTCAGAAACTTCACTCATCCAGGCCCATTTCCTACAAAAGTTCTGTAAAAATGGATCACAAAAATCAGCTCCAATTCCTCTCCTCCAACTTTATCTTTAATTCACTTTAATCAGTTTGTGCCCTTACCATTCTGCTGAAACCCATCATTAAAAGACTGTTAATAACTGCATCCTGCCATGTCAAATGGTACATCATCTGTCCTTATCTTTTCTGACTGGTAAACAGCATATGGAATGATGAATCTCTCAGTTATCACAAATATACATTCCAAAATATCACATTCTACTACTTTTTTTTGGGGGGAGGGTGGGTACTAGGGATTGAACTTAGGGGCACTTGGCCCCTGAGCTACATCCTCAGCCATATTTTACATTTTATTTAGACACAAGCTCTCACTAAGTTGCTGAGTGCCTCGCTTTTACTGAGGCTGGCTTTGAAGTCAGGATTCTTCTGTCTTAGGCTCCCCAGCCACTGAGATTACTGGCATGCACCATGGTGCCTAGCTATCTACTAATTTTTATCTTGTATCTTTTTTTTTGTTTCTTCTAAATCTTTTTTGCTTATTCCTGTCCAGTTAGCATTTAAATACCCTGGATTTACTTCTTATATTTCCATGTAGCACCTAATCTCGTAGCTTTAACTTATATGCCAATGACTCCTCAATTTATATATATATTAGTTTTGGGCCTCTCCAGGCTCAAGTATTTAATAGTGTGCAAAATTTCTCTTTATGAATCATATAAATATCTCACCATTAAAAAAAAACTGGACTAATCTCCCCCAACCTTTGTCTCCCCAGTTATTATCTTACCCATGCCAAAAGCCTAGTCTAAATCCAGAGATGACTCTTCCTCCTGCCTCAGTCATTGTGCAATAGTAGAAGTGCAACTTTAACTCCCTCCCTGGTGGCAGCCTTGACCTGACTATAACATCTCTCACCATTTATTTTGTAGCTAATATCCCTGCGCCTTCCTTACTTCCCTGCAGTGTGTTCTTAATACAGAAGCTAGAGTGCTTTTTAGAAAAACATGTCAGACTCTATCAGTCCTCTGCTCAAAAACCCTCCTGTGGCTATTCACCTCATTAAAAGTAAAAGTCAAGTCTTCGGATGGCTTACAAAGCCCTGCATTTCTGTAGTGTCATAAACTCTGAGTCATCTGCTACTGTCCACACCCTTGTTCCCTCCTCTTTGGGGCCCGGATCTCATCTTCCAGAGAATGTGCGTGCTGCTAGCTCCCTCACTGTCTTCAGATGTTCCCTAACAATTAGCCATTTCAGTGAATCTTGATTTATCATTTCATTGACAATGGAAAGCGCAGCCTGTGTTCATTGTACATTCCTTCCAGCTTGATCTCAGTGGAAATGATTGGCACCTGAAATACATCATAATTATTTATCTACTTTATTGGCATCTTCCATAGAGCGTGAGCTCCAGGAAGCCAGAGATGTTGTTTCCTTATTGCTGTGTACCAGCCCTCCACAGACACTGATTAGATGGATGAATGAAAAGTAGTTGTAACACTTACAGCTGATACCACTTAGGAAGGGAGTGGGATATGGCAAATCTCACATTTTATATGTAGACTATAAAATTTTTGAACAACTTATAATGATAATAGCAAACCTTCACATGACAGTGACATGGGTCTTTTGATAAGTAACAGCCGCTAATCTCAGCCCAGTGCTCAAAAATGTCATATGAACCCAGCCACATCTCTGTTGTTTTCCTAGAGCAGTTACTAATCTATATTAATCATGATCCCTGTGTCCCCTCACTCCCAGCAGTGATTGTAGCAAAAAGAAAGCAGCCACAAAAAGCGAAACACTCTTAATTTCTCAAACTCCAATCTCTAAAAATGCTTATATGTGAGTCCATCTTCAGTGCCGTCCTTTTGCAGCACCTCTTGTTTTATCTGACAGGGTCAGAAAGAAGGCCCTTTGCCCCCTCTGATAATGAGACTGCCTGGGATCTGAAGCACTCTGCTCCGAAAGGCTTGAGATGCTGTGGACAACTGGGAGGCAGAACACGAGCAAGAGATGGAGCTCTTTCTTTCCAATGGATGTTATACTTGAGTAAAATGCCAATCATTCCCACAACTTTGACCAAAGATGGTCTTTTTTTTGTAATATTTATATTGATTTATGTATATTTATTATAGACTTTGGATTATTATCCAGTAGTACTTATTATTTGTTCAAATTGGCCATTAAAAACTCAAAGTCTTCTCTTGTTCTCCACTGATGTAATCACCGTCTTTGTAATTTTATTTTATTGTTTTATTTTTGAACACTTCTTACTATTTTGCACCACACCATGCTTCAGGCTTGCCCGGCCTTTTGAATGCCCCATCCTAGAGTCAGCAATTTATTCAGGGTCCTGATCCCATCTAGAGCTGGACACATGCATGTGTGAAAGAGCCCAACTGGTATCCATTAGCCAAGCCAAGAGTAAGAGTCACCCTGCGGTGGGCTCACTAGCTTGTGATAAACAATAAGCAGCTCACATTTTAAGTCGCCAAGTTTGTGGATGGCTCCCAACTCCATTCTCTCCCTTATAAGTGGCTTCATATCTACATGGCACTGTACTATTCCCTCCCTGTTGATTCAGAGACAGGTGGAATATATCTGTGCTATACTCATGGGAAGTTTGGAGTGCTTATTCAAAGGATCATGCAAACAAACTTAATCTTTACCTACATAAGAAGTATCCTGGGGGATGGGGTTGTGGCTCAGTTGTGCAAGGCGCTGGGTTCCCTCCTCAGCACCACACACAAAAAATGATAATAATAATAATAAGTAAATAAATAAATAAATAAAAATGAAATAAAGATATTGTTTCCAACTGCAACTAAAACGTATATATATATGTATATATATATATATATATATATATACACACACACACACACACACACACACACACATATATATATATTAACCTCTGAATTGTGAGAAATTTGAAGTACCTCAAGTTAACTGAAAAATTTGGTTCTTCTTTGAATTTTGGTTTGGAAAATCCTTCTGTGTGCTAGTATTATTCCTGTAGCCCTATAATCATCACCTTTAAATAAACTGCATAGGAAAGAATTGATTAAAAAACACATTAATGAAATAATGAGGTATAATACTACTACATAATACATATACACACATATTTACATGCATGCATTAGTGTCTATGGAAGTACAAAGAAATTATAATTAGTTCCAAATGAGAAACTAAGTCATGGAAAACATCTTACAGTTAGTGGTGCTTGAGTCAGGTTTTTAAAAATGGGTACAAGGTAACCCAGTGACTGATGAGAGAAAGGAATCCAGACAAGAGGAACCGCTCCTATATGCAGGGTTGAGCCTGATCTCTCTCCCCTACTCCAAACCCCAATTTTAATGCCCTTCTTTAAATAAAGCTTTTTAAATGTCTTGAAAACAACACTTACATTAGCTCAAAGACTACTGAAAAATAAATATGGAACCAAAGCATGGGAGTAAGTCAGCTTGTTTCACAAAAGGAGACCTGACAGCATGAAAGTCATCAGAAATGTTACTTTTTGCCTTCTTTTTTGCCTCAGATGCCAAATGATCTCTTCTGTCTTCATTTCATGCCCCATTCTTTTCCCCTCTTGTGATTTCATCTGCTTACCTGCCAGTCTGCATAGGGCTTTCCCATCTTGTCACTATGTAACCATTCAGTTCCAAGCAAGAGATTGACTATGAACAATAACTAGATCTGCACAGTCATGGAAAAGTGATGAATGCAGGCAGATATAATTACACACACACACACACACACACACAACACCACACACACACAGACATATATACATATACATAAAAATATATATGCATATATGTTCAGATGTGTGTAGATGCATACATGTAGATATATGTGTGTACACACGTATACACATGCAGTAGATCTGCATTATTCACAGATTCTGTATTTGCAAATTCATTTACTTGAGAAAATGCATTTACAGTTCCCAAATAAACATTCACTGATCTTTCATGGTTATTTACAGACATTTCCAGAACAGCAAAAATTCTGTGTCACCCAACATGAACATTCCCAGCTGAGGTAAAACAAAGCTGCTTTCTACCCTCTTATTTCAGCTGTCATTCTGTTAACAGGTGTCTATTTTGTGCCAAGATTTTTGCATTTTTGTATTTCTTCTTGGTAATTTATCAGTTTAAAAAGTACCCCAAGCATAGTGCAGAACTGATACCTAGTGTTCCCAAGTGCAAAAAGCCTTTGATGTGCCTTACAGAGGAAATAAATGTGGTAGAGAAGCCTCATTTATGCATGAATGAAGGTGCTCTTGCCCTGAGTTCAATATTAATGAACCAGAAGAATATACTGACATATACATTGATATCCTGGACTATTAGCTTACCTTTACAGGTAAATTTCCATGCCCATTTTTGGTTTCTTTCTAGTATGTACCTTCAAAGTTTTAGTGTTTTGGATTGTTATTTTTAAGAACAAAGCAACTGGCACAATTGGATGATGGAACTTCAAATTGTATAAAATATGCTATTTTGATCATGGTGTTGGGATTCAGAGCAAAATGAAATTAGTAAAATTATGGCCTCCAATCTTTGTGAAATTGGTCTAAATGTAGATTTTTGAGAATACCAGAAAACATGGCAGTGCACATCACAGTAGATGACAAGGATACCTGGTTGACAATCTATGGAAGATATTTTCTTTATATATTCCAGAAATTTTTCCTCCCATACTGATTATCTTAATCCAAAATGAAATTGTTTTCCTGTTAAGTGCTTATTAGTACTATTACCAATAGTAATTATTAATATATTTAATAAAGAATTATAAAATTTAATCTTTATAATCAATATCATTTTAATGTTCCTTTTTTGTGTTTGTATTTTTGATAAACAACCTAAACACTAAGTACTTTGTTAATTGTGAATTTATTCAATGACATTTGTAAATCCTATATATCATATCCCTTACCAAAAACATCAGAAGACCCACAAATGCCATTATTTCCTAGTATATTTCAATGGAAAAAACCTTCATTATTATTTTGATATTTCATGTTGACGGTTCTTAAATATAAAACAACTAAAAACTATGAAATAATTTTTCATATTTTTAGGGAGTTTTTAATATGATGCCCCATGGTGAGGAGGACTCCTGCTGACAAGGAATCTTAGTGCAAACTTTTCAGCCTTCTGTTTATTGGGATTTTCCTTTCCCATTTATTCCCACTTGTAAGCACCCCCACCTGCCGCACCAAACTTTTGTTACCCAGTTCACAAATGAATGTAGTCTGGAGAGGTGAGAATTCTCTTCTCAGATATGGAATTTTCTATATAATACTGAAATGTCCATGAATCTCTTTGATTTCCACCATCTAAATCTATTTTTTTGCAAATATTTTAAAATACCACAATTAATTAATAAAGCATGAAACATGCCAAGACATTATATATTTTTAATGAGATTTCTCATCTGTTTATGTGAAATTTGACAGCCCAAAATGAATAAAATAAGTTCTTGAGGATGCTCTTTGATATCTATTAGCATATCCTAGTATTATTTTCCAATTTTCCAAAGTAGATGTATGAATTGATAAACCCTAAAAGGAGGAGGTTATCTTTAATAATATGGTCAAATACAGTATATAGTTCATGCTCTTGGTCCAGACAGAAAGAGTACCCAACTTTCAAAATTATTTAAAGCACATGCATCACATTCCTCAGCCTCTCAGTGGTTTTCTAAGGAGCACAAAGTCCAAACTGCTCAGTGTGACCTACAAGATTCTCCACAGAGTGGCTCCAATCTGCCTCATCAGCCCAATTACCAGGAGCCTTTTGTAAACTACCCACGCCCTCACATTAACCATTGGGAATGGCCAAGAAATTTATACCAAAACGGGAACACCTTTGAAAGTAAGTGAACAATATTCAGAGTGGAGGTGAAAGAACAGGCCCAGATTTGACTATCTGGGAAATCTGACATTCATCACCCTAATCAAACAGGACTCCTCTGAACCCTGTACACTGGACATGCTGCTTGTTGCTACCCTCTGAATATGGAGCAGGCAATGCTGCTATCATTCACCAGAAGACTGACAGTGATCAACATTTGAAAAAGAGATTCAAGAGTAAAACAAATAAATAAGTTATAAAAAATAAAATCTAGGAATCAGTAGAAGGACAACATATCAAGCAATATAGAACACTCAATTCACAGTCTGACACATGTGCACTGGTCTATAGCTAGCAGAAAAATATTATTAGAAATGTGTCTCCTCGTATTGACTGCTGAATATTAAAACTTTTAAAAGATATTAATACCTGTGTTGTCAAAAATATCGACAAGACAATATGGTCTTTCAAACTGATGTGAAAGAAAGCCAAACCTTATTCTCACAAGAGCACACTGTATATTCTACATCTTAGTTGTACAATCCCATGCATACTTCTATACCTATTTATCTGTCTTGTCATCTTTACAAACATAGCATTTCTAGATTTCTTAACTATTCATAGAATTTCCATGTTTATTTTGGGGAACAGTGAATTCAAAGCCTACTTATCTTTTCTAAACTATTTTTTTTCTCATTCAATTGAAAATTGAGTGTAGTTATGGGTCAATATTTTATTTTCCTCACTTAAATTTCCTCTAGGTTTTCTATTTGTGTGTTCCATACTATGGATCATCCATGGTTTTACAGATGGACTATTTGTAAGAAAGGACAGTTTTCTCCCTCTCTTGATATTTCTTCTTCGTGGGAGGATATTTCTTAAGTTCATCTAAATTCTTTTCTCAAATTCCTCCCACAGATGTGGCATTTGCTTCCTCGTTGTTTAATAAAAGTCAGTGCTGTTCATCCTCGAGGAGGTGCATCTAATTCACGCAGATTGCTCAGCCTCCCAGGAGGATTTTGAACCTATTCCTCCATTTCACTCCCCCAAAACCAGGATGTCACAGGGTGCGTCATAACTGCTCTGTAAATGTTCCTTCGTGTGGTCTGTCTTAATTTGATTTTCTGGTGGCCAGGAGAGGGCACTGTCCTTCTGACCAATCCACTCAGAAAGGGTGTTCAGCACATTCCCTGGTAGGCCTGACAGATGTTGGGCTTGTTTCCTGCCACCTTGAATAATTCACGTCTTTGGGACGTGATTATTAAATACAATTATTAAATATTTTGAATATCTACTTCACCTCAAGATACATTCTCTCATTCTCTGTGAATGATTTTAATTTTCTATAGACTGACTTTTTGTTTGTTATTTAGCAATTAGTTCATAATTCAGTCAGGGAAGAGAAGAGCCATTAATTGACTTTATTGAAAACCCCAGGAATGCCATGTTATACTAATCCAGGGATTACTGCTCACGCTGTCTTTTATGATAAATGTACTCCCTGGAGCACAAGTATGCAAAGTCCCAACAAATAAATCAAATAAAAAATTACCTGTCTTTTTGTACAAATGAGTATTTTGAATTGCTCCTTAAAGATCTCTTCAATATTTTCATAAATTCGTAATTAATTTTGGACATTTATGTCAGTTTCTTTTGTCTATGTTTTTGTCTTAACAGAAATCAAGTAAATAGAAATACTGAAAAGTGCTATTACACACACACACACACACACACACACTCTCTATTTCTTTAAGCCTCAATTATTCATTTTTAGGTAGTAGGTATATAAGACACTGAATGTGATAAGTTAGGTCTATTCTCTTCCCTGAGTTTTGTGGGAACTTGAGTTTCTGGCATTTGAAAAGGAATGATTAAGCATGGATTTGCTCTACCCCAAAACACCATCCCTCTGATTGACAAAGGCATGTGAACTTCACAGGTGGCCTTTCCTTAATCCCCCTCCTCCCAGTTGTATTTAACTGGGTTTGTCTCCAAAGCTGCCTTTGACACCTGGTTTAGTTCAGTATGATCTTTATAATAATATCAGGAAGAATGAAGCTAGAAAACATACAGTATGACTTTTCCCCAGGTTCAACACATTATCAAGAAAACTAAGACTCAATAATTACACCAATAATTAAAACAATAATTAAACTTCAACAGGACGTTATCTACTTCTGAGTTGCTAATTGTGCACGTTAACTTTGTAGATTCATCTGAGCAGAATAAAAATGGCAGGTCTGTGTACCCAGATACCCAAAAGAAGCTTTAAAAGGGAATGGATAAACACAGCAACTTGATAACCAATGTGTAAAATATAGAATATAATTATATATACATTTATATATATATATATATATATATATATATATATATATATACACATGCACATACATGTGTGTATATATTCACTTCTGTCTATCTAAACACCAATCATTTCTTACCAGACTATTCCTCACATTCTTAATTCGCCAAGTCTAAGTAATGAAGTATTAAAAAAAAAAAGAATGAAAACCTGCTGTAAGTTACAACAGAGGGGAAAGAAAGGGAAAAAGAGAAATCATCATAATTTCTTTTTGTTGTCATGTGAAAGATCATAATCATACTCTAACTAGGAGACTATGAAAGAGAAATCGTGTGGGGGGATTACTATCCCTAATCCAAGTATATTTCAGTCAAGAAGGAATATTGAAGAGACAGCACATCATCAAAGTGATGTATAGTCTAAACAAAACAAAACAACAAAAATCAAAATCTCATTAACTTGGTGGTTTTCTAGTTCATGACCAGAGATAAACTCACTCTCTGAGAAATGTGTCTCTCCAGCTTCTTCCTCCTGGGCCCCATGCCCTGCTTTCTTTATCTGTATTCCCTCTCTGTGGTAGAGCCTATCCACTTACTTCATCTGGATCATGCAAATTACAAGTGCTTAGGCTGCTCTTATTTTTGTAATTTTGTCATAAGTTTAAAATTATTCACAAATGAATTTAAAAAAAAATATGTAAAAAGATTAGGAAGAAAAACAATTTATACAAATCATATAGAACCACACCACACTTGTTGGCTTGAATTATTTATCATTCAAATTTTTATAGTGCTTAGGTTTACTTTTGAGAACTAAAAAAGTTTTGCATATCAAACTGATTGTGCTATATTGGTAATATTTTATGCAGGGAGAAATTAATTCAGTTGTTACATTGATCCATTTTCCTGTCTTAGAAGAATTTTTGTTCTGGAATTTTCATCTTCCTAGGACATATTGACAGCTATTAGTGCTGATGTTTTGAGAAAAACAGTAGGTTAGCTTCTTAAAGTCTTTACACGTTTATAGGACACTCTCTATGAAAAAAAAAACAAAACAAAACAAAAAAAATATTATTTTAATTATCTTTGGTTGTTACTGTTAATTGAATGATGTCAAATGAAAATTATCCCTTTGGTTATTTTATTTTCTTTCATGCCATTTTTAATAAAAGAAAAGTCAAGTAGATTTTTTTTTTTGGCATGTGTTATGGTTTGGATGTAAGGAGTCCCCCAAAGCTCATGTGTGAGACAATGCAAGAAGGTTCAGAAGAAGTAAAATGACCAGATTATGAGAGCTTTAATCTAGTCAGTGGGCTAACCCACTGATATGGATTAACTGGGTGATAGCTATTGGCAGGAAGGGTGTGGCTGTAAGAGGAAAGTCACTGGGTCTGGGACAAGCTTTGGGTTTTACATATTGTCTCTGGGGAGAAGATTTCTCTCTCTGCTTGCCATGTCCTGAGCTGCTTCCCTCCCATGCCCTTCAACCATGATGCTCTGTCTCCCCCCAGACTCAGAGCTTGCAGCTGGCCAAACATAGACTGAACCTTGAAATTGTGAGCCAAAATAAGATTTTCCTCTTCTACATTGTTCTCGTCAGATTTTTATTTGTAATGATGAAAAAGATGACTAAAACAGTATGTAAGATCATCCACTGATAAAGATTTTAACAAATGCCATTTCAGATCAAATCGTATCCTTTCTGGTTTGGAATTAATAATAGATTTTGGCTTATATCCAGTTTTTTTCTGAAAATTTTCAATTTAAAACATGCAAAATAATCTTAGTTCTGATTATTATAAAAGCCTAAGCCTAATCTCATGTTAATTCAAACGTTAGAAACATCAGTAACATTTTCAAAACTAACAATGAACAGTGACATAAAAAATTACTAGAGAGTGTATTTGATGGAAGTTGTGAAAAATCTGTGTACTCACTCAATCTATAAAAATTTGATGAAAGAAATCAAAGATGACACAAATAAAGGGAAAGACATTCCACATTCATGGACTGGAAGAATAATATTGTTAAAATTTTGGTGTAATTATTTTTTTTCAGTAGAAGTATAAAATTGAAGCACTTTATAGGGAGAAAATTGAAAGGATTGTTAATAGCTTTATAAACATCTCCAAAATGTTAGAAGAACTCTGAATATGTTTTTTATAGTTGAGCTTGGAAAGAGAAATACAGAAGAGATGTTACAATTCAAAAGGGAATTGTTCATTTGTTTCCAAAGGCAAATACTTCTTGGAAATAAGTTAATCGGTCTTCAGATGAGCTTTCTATGCAGTGCCAGAAAAATGTAGATAAGTTAGCATGTAGAATCATTTGTCTGTTGAGACAAATGGCAGTATCATTCATTTATTTTGGATTTTTAAAAATAGGCAACTGACAAAATCATGGAATTTGCAGGGATATGGATGGCACTAGAGCAGATTATGCTAAGTGAAGCTAGCCAATCCCTAAAAAATAAATGCCAAATATCATCTTTGATATAAGGAGAGCAACTAAGAACAGAATAGGGAGGAAGAGCATGAGAAGAAGATTAACATTAAACAGGGACGAGAGGGGGAAGGGAAAGAGAGAGAGAAGGGAAATTGCATGGTAAAGGAAGGAGACCATCATTGTTATACAAAATTACATTTAAGAGGAAGTGAGGGGAAAGGGGAAAAAACCAAGAGAGAGAAATTAATTACAGTAAATGGGGTAGAGAGAGAAGATGGGAGTAGAGGAGAGGGGAGGGGAGTGGAGGGGGGATAGTAGAGGATAGGAAGGGCAGTAGAATACAACAGACACTAGTATGGAACTATGTAAAAAAGTGGTTGTGGAACCCATGTGAATCTGCAATATGTATACGGGGTAAAAATGGGAGTTCATAATCTGCTTGAATCAAATGTATGAAATATGACATGTCAAGAGCTTTGTAATGTTTTGAACAACTAATAATAAAAAAGAATCAAAAAAATAGGCTACTAAAAATTTTGAGTGGCTATATTATAATTTAGTTCTGGCAGCAATTTCTTATATGTTTATCTGCTTGTTTACTTAAATGGAATTGATCAATAGCTGTAATCATCTTTTTTCACATAAATTAAAATCATAGTAACATATATTCTAAGAAGCTGATAAAAGGCTATTGATAGTTTCATTCATATATAAGTAAAATGAATGATTATTATTCTTCCATTTTGCATCGGTTTTTAATTCATTCATGCTTTTCAGTTTATAAGATGGTGAGTCCAAATGGGAATGAGTTTACAATATTATTTTAGTTAATCTCACATGAAGGATATTTAATAGATTTATGTTGGTTAATAGTATTGGAATTAAATTAAAATGAGTATAAGTAGTTACTATTTATACAGATTTTCCCAAATTATATTACAACTTCTAGTTTAAATCTTGGTTTCATTGCAATTGATTGTGTTGTGACCTTATTATTAATATTCTATAATGAGTTCTTAGTATAGAGCAGATTTTTAAATATGTCTCATCCTTATAAGGAAGATTTTTCTATTTTAAAATGTTTCTATCTCTTAAATTGTTTGTACCACCTAAACTATTTTCAGTCCTACCTGCGTCTCAAAGCCATAACACCTGCAGTTCTTCAATGCTCAACCTTCCCATCTCCTATTGTATTCATCCTTGAAAGTTTCAGCTTTACTACATTTTATTTTTATTTTTATTTTTATTTTTGTGTGTGTGTGTGATGTGGAAACATTCCTTTCTTCAACAAACCAGGCCACTTGTCCCAGTTGTAAGCTCTCACTATAAAAAAAAATCTCATAATTGCTTATTTGTCTGATGCTTCATAATTCTGTGTATACAGAGGGTTTATTATATGATAGAGTTTAGTATAATATCCGGTACACAGCCATGACTCAGTAAGAATTTTTTGTATTCATGATACAACCCCAACTTACTCTGGAAAAACTAAAGAGAGCATGAGAAGCCTCAAAGACTCAAGTAGAGGGACTAGGATTTCAAGCAAGTTTGTCTTAGTTCAGAAGCCTGCCTATACCTATTCCACAGTAACTATGCCCTTGACATTGGTGTATGATTAGTCTGTGAACACAGAGGTATTCTTGGGTCTGATATCTGGAAAGAAGTGATCCAAAGAATATTATATTTTGCATTTATGTTATAATATCCAGAGACAGCACATACTGTTTATTGTTAATAATGTAAAGGAAGGAGATGGCACAAGTTACAAGGAATGTTTTAAATATATTTTATGCTTTTAAGTTAGATGTAATAATAAGCAACATATAATGAAGAATAAATGAGACAAATAATGCTAAATACATACTGAATTATTCTTGTTATATAGCAAAAATTATTTCCAGTGAGTTTTGTAGACTCCAAGATGTTGTTTTCAACTACTTCTTATTATTATTTTAACTAGTACTTATTATTATTATTGTTGTTGTTATTATAACTGCTACTGTTATTGTTCTTATATTCACGGTAAATTAAACCCATTCCCTAGTAACACATAAAATCACAAGTATTGTTGCAAACCTCTTTGACAATGGCTCTGAGGGCCTTTTTTTTAAAAAAAAATTTGTAGTTGTAGATGGACAGAATGCCTTTGTTTTATTTGTTTATTTATTTATTTTTTTATGTGGTGCTAAGGATCGAACACAGTGCCTCCTGCATGCTAGGTGAGCACTCTGCCATTGAGCAACAGCACCATCCTGGTTCTGAGGGTCCTACTAAGGTTAGGGAAGGGTGCAATGTATTCTGATGTCATTAAAATAGCGTGCATTAGCTCAGGCTTATCTTCTGCATGTCAGAATCTACCATATGCTCCCTTTTTACAGGGTTACACACACACACACACACACACACACACACACAAATATTGTCACTTAACAATTCATAGAAGTGCACTTCTCAAAAACTTATTTCCAAATTTGGATTTAATTATGTGATGAAATTCCAAGGACTTTAGCGTAGAATCTTCCAGAAGTTCAGTCAGATTCAACATCATTTTCTATTCCATTCCATTCACATACATAACACCTAACCCTCAAAAAGTCTTCCATTGTGTAAATAATTGCAAAGGAAGAGGGAAAGAACAGAGAAAGAATGCAGATCTTTGAAGTGAGAAGAGCAGGGTAGTTTAAAAAATTGTCCCCAAGTGAGCTCCTAATTCTCTTGTAAGTGGTGTGTGGATGATAGGAGAGGTTAGTCTAGCACTATCCCATGCTGTAATGAGAATCTGTGTTTTTTGGTCATGAATTATATTTTAATGATGGTTGAAATAATTGCATAATCTCAATAGTACCCAGTTTCTTTCTTGTCTTCATGAAATTGTATAGATTTTATAACAATTCTCAATTCTTGAGTAAAATCATAAATTGATAAATTTCAAAATATTAAAATCTTCTGTCTCTCTTTTTTTCCCCTTTTGTGTATCTGACTTCAAATTCTAAAATGTAATGGGTGAAAAGTGAAAGAAATAGTCTCAGTTCATTACAGATTCACAACTTTTTTTGCTTCAAGGAAAACAATCAGAGAAAGATACGATGCAATATCTTCTATACATATAGGCTTAAAGTGATTTCTTTCTTTTTACCATGGAAACTTGTCTAGTAATAAAGGCATTGAATTCCCAGTGAGTGAATATCTTCATTCCCCCCCCCATGGTAGTCTTTTAGACTTAAATATTTAATTGTGAGTTCTTCATTTTTAAGATTTTATTCCTTAATTTTCCCAAAAATTCAGCTCAATTTTATGATATTAATGTAAATATTTTGTTAGCCATATTTTCTGTTATATATATATATATATATATATATATATATATATACACACATACATATATTTAAATAACTTATATACATTTGCATCCTTGTATTTATATATATATATATATATATATATATATATATATATACACACATACATATATTTAAATAACTTATATACATTTGCATCCTTGTATCTATATATATATATATATATATCTTTATATATGTATGTATATACATATATATAAATGTCACACACTGACACATTATACTCTTATGCTTCATAAATTCTATCATAAAAGAATAAAATTCTGCCCTATTGCATTTGAGATCTTTCTAGATAAACTAGATTGTACATCTCACCACTTATACAAAAGGAGAATCAGTCATTGAAAAATAGTGCATTTGAGTTGGAAATGTTTCTATAGCTCACATCTGTAATCTTCTTGAGAGAAAACTGATATGAACCAATAAAGGGTCTTGTTATAGTTCTGTGTAGATCCACCTATTCTCCCATAGACTATCTCTAGTATTAATTTAGAAAAAATATATAATTAATTAAACCTCAGCTGAAATGATAATTTCTCTTTCTAACCAGTTAGATAATTTTGGTTTTGCTTGTCTATTTGCCTTCCCAAATATAAAACTGTGTGATAGATATGTTAATTACTTGATTTAATTCTTTCATAAAACATCATGCTGTACATTGTCACTATATACAATTTTTATGTAACAATTAGGCCTTAATAAAGCTGAATAAAATGTGTCCTTTATAATCTTTTGTGAGAACATTCAATCAGAATACTTGCTGCATTCTAAAAACCGTTTTATATGTTATCATGCATCCAGTAGAGGATTCAGAGTAAAATAGCATTCAAAAATATAATTCTCTAGTCTTTCCCACCAAAACATCCAACCAGCAATTACTTCTGATCTTAAATATTCTGATCTTTGTTCATCTACTGGTCTCTGCCTCCTAAGTGCCTTGGTATGTGAGATGAATGCAAATTGCAGTAGGGCTAACAATCAGTCACTATTCTCCTTTGCAGGCTGGAGATGATTTGATATACACTGCTATTAGGCTATCTCTTGAGCAGCATGTCTGAATGAAGCAGGCTGTCAATCTTTCCAGCAGAGCTGACTGGAGGGTATGGATGTGCTGATCTCAGAGAAGCAAAAGACTTTGTTTTGATCACCGAAAGGAAGAGATCTGCAACTGCCTTTATTGTAATCTTACCCTTGCACCTGGCAAATCCAGATATTACAGAGAATTATTGTTCAATAGAGTAAGAAAATGTAATGTGATTTTGTCTCCTCATATTTCTCCTGAGAAACCGGGTAAAGTAGAAGTCTCTAATTCAGAAGCATTTGTTAATTTGCCAAATGCAACTTTAAAAACAGTACTATTTTCTTGAAGAACTTTGTTAAATATAGAAGGCTCCCTTTGATTTCCAACAGCTGGGCTTACTTGAGGGCACCATATTCATGAAATCAGGAGTTGGTTTGGCAGCTTTTATTTTTTAATCCAAATCTGTATGCCAGTAAAAGCAGTATATTGGCAATGGCATTAGACTGAGCATTTAGAGAATTGAAGTTTGGTGGTAACTGTGTCATTACAGTTAACTGCTAGGTGACCTTGCACAAGTCATTTTTGCTCAGTGTGCTTCCATTTTCTCATATGTGACTGTGAATGGGCAGGGAAACTCATTTTGCATGCGTTTTTAACTATAACTAAGCAGAATTACTTGGGGGTGGTTTTAACAGTACAGATTCAGGAGCAAACCTATGGGGATGCTAATTCAGTAACTCTGAAGGGAGCGAAGAGAATTTACATGTTCAATGTGCTTCCCAACCACTCTTATGAGGTGAATCTATAGACTGGCATTCAGGGCTACTAGGGCAATGGTGCTTGACATCCCTTTGGGCCCAGAGATGAAATGCTCCCCTGTGGTAGATCACAACTATACCTTATAAAGACTCAGTACTGAGGTGGGCAGAGAGGGTGAATGCCTATAAATCCACTGACTTGTAAGGCTGAGGCAAATTACAAGTTTGGACTGGTCTAGGCAATTTAGTGAGACCCTTTCTCAAAGTAAATTTAAAAAAGTAAAAGGGCTGGTGCTGTAGTTCAGTGGTAAGTGCCACTGGATTCAATCCCCACTACTGCAAAAAGGCAACAACAACACGGTTTTCAAAGTTGTGGATGACTAGCAGCTCGTACCAGACATTCTGCTTTGGCTGATCTGAGGTAGAGTCTGAGCACGGGCCCCCTTAAAGTTCTTCATGCACAGCCAAAATGTCAACTAACTGCTTCAACAGGCTTTTTTGGTTTGGGGCTCCAATTAATTGAAGGCTGAACGCTTAACATGTGTACCACCTTGCACATACTTTCTAACTAAGCAGGAAGAAACTGAGGGTTTTGGATTTACTAACTTGCCAAGAATCAGTCAATGTGAGGGAGAGACTTGTAGCAGTGACTATGTGACTCCTGTGTTGCTCCCAGTACACCACACAATCTTTCACTGGTCTGCAGAATAGCTACAATGTACTGACATCAGAATTGGGTAAATTTATCAATGTGGCAAGATTCCCAGTTTTACTAATCCTTAGATAAAGTTTTCTTATGGGAACTCAATCTGTCAACATTCCCTTGGAAGACTCAATATCAGGAAACATTTGGGGTTAAAATCAATTGATATAATCATGTAAATAAATCTTAGCACCTATTTCTAGAGTCCCCTTCCCATGATCCACAACCAAATTCGGTATTTTTACAATTTACTGAATTTGGAATTAATCTTGAAGTCCCAAACCAATTAAGAAATTGCCAGAAATTTTTGGAATAAATCCCACTGACTCTGTTTTAGGAAGCACCAGAGTCAGACGTTTTAATCAACTCCAACAGTCGGTCAATATGTCACTTGTAGAAAAGCCAAGAATTTGGTTCTCAAAAAAAGTGCCCAGTTTCCTTTTCTGGAATGAACACTGCTGGTCTCAGGAGTGATATTGTGGCCAGGTGGTGAAGTTGTAATATCTCTGAACTGTTTCTTCTGTGTACTTATCCATGTATTCAGTTTACTTGTTCAATTTTCTGATCACTCTCAGATACTGGGTTTAATACTCTAATACAGAAAGAAGAACTATTACTGGTGATGAGACGTGAGGTCCCCAGTGGAACCCACCTCTTAGCAAACACTATTCCCCAGTCTTTGATAGAATTGCAGGATATACTTTCTACTTCATGTTGAATTTTATGTTCATTTGTTAGAATTTGTAAATACTTACTTCTATCTCCATTCCCCCCGCCCCCCGCTCTTAGTTGTTTTGTTCCACTGTTTTAGGTTCCCAATCTCAAGCTTTACTGCTCATTCTTCTCTCACAACCAGGTTTTCTTGATCTACCCACAGCTTTTTTAGTGTCTCACCTCAGCCTATTTTCAGGTGCTCTCTCAGTCTATATCAGTGATAAAATGACTTACTGAAAATCTCTGTTGAACATTATTTATAGAAACTTAGAAGGTGATGTATGTCTGAGTGGCCCAGGACAGATGGGTATTACTTCAGTAAATTGGTCCACTAATGAGGATTCCTACAGAAATTCCCCCAGGTCATCTCTAAAATGCCCGTACCAGTCCTGGTACTCCTGAGGTTGACCGTATTCTTATATGTACTTGTGATTCTCGATTCCCACATTCCCATTTTTTGGAAGTTTTCCTCTCATGCCTACCTCAGTGTGTTCTCCTTACAGCCCATTATCTGTCTCGAATTCTGACTGACTGTCCTGTGGCTTCATAGAAGTGATTTCCTGTCCACAGAATTAATGCAGATCACTGACTCTCAATCTACTGAAATTCTACTCAAGGAATTTGAGTTTTATCTGCAGCACAAATTCTAGCAAATGATTCAATTTGTTGATTAAATAAACAAACTACAAGTGGGGGAAAATAATTTTGAGTTTACTTTCACTTTTTTACTTTTTCACTTTTATCTGTTTAAGTGTGTTATACTTTAAAATACAGATAATGCTGTTTGTTTCTTGGAGGATAATTAGCCTTTTTCATTTTTTTTCTAATCAAGTGGAACATAGAAATGGGAAAGTTCTAGTAAGGATATATTTTCATTCAGAGTAGCTGCATCCTACAGATAAACTATTTTAAAATGTCTATTGTCAAATCTAAGAAAGAAACAGAAATATATAACAGGGCATTTTACTTGATTATAAGCAATCTACACATTATACCACATGGACTAATAAAGTCTAGATAAGACTTATCTCCAGCTGACTATTTTTGAGAATTTATGATGTAACCTTGAAACTTATTTCTGCAGAATAATGCCAGGCCTGAATGGAGAACCAAATATATCTTGAGTCTGCTGCTTGTGACTGTGATTCAAGGCCTATTGATCTAGTTAGTATTTTGACTTTGCTATTCTATTTGGTAAAACAGTCATTCTTTGGCTTTCTATAAAATTGCAATATGCCTAATAAGTATGAAAAGAAGCCAAAAATACTATTTGTTCTATTCATCTTCCCACTCTAGGAAGAAAACTTTAACAACCATTGTCAGTTGATGAACACATTATTCACTTAGCATATCAGAAAGATTCCTCTACATGCGATTTAAGAAAACACAAAGAAGAATTAAAGATAGAATCATACTGCTCCATAATGTTAAAATATACATAAACCGTATATTTTATCAATCAAATTATAAAATTATATTCTAACTAAAAATTGCCAAACTGTTTGCAATGCTGACTAGTTATAAAGAACATTATATTATAATATTTTATTTTAATTTCTGTTTATGTTTCATTTTTTCAGTAATGGGTTTGGAACACTCTACCATTGAACCACACACCCAGCTCTTAGAATATTTGTTTTCTAAGGGTCCTAATAAGGAAGTGTGAAACTCTGCTGAGAGGAGCCAAGAACATTTGCTTATCTTTATTTGTTCAGCGTGGAATCACTTTCACTTGGCTCATGAATGCTGGTAAATTTTGTGAATCAAGTTGATCACTGACATTTAGAAAATTAGCACTTCTTTCAAAGACTTAAAGTTTCTTCTTTAAAGACAGTACATATTCAATCTCCAGCATTACAGAAAGAAAGGGAGCAGGGTGTGTGGGGGAAGAATGATGAACAAGGTATTCTTAATTTCTAATACCCTTATTTTTATTAATACTGGAAATTTATTTACAGGTCATATTTTCTAGTAATGATCTTTGCATTACTATGTTGAGTTCATGCTTCTTGAAAGATGTTACACATTTCCCCTTCTATTAAGTGAGAATACCAGAGAGTTCATGTAAAAGAGTCAAAATAATTATCAATATTAATGCAAAATAGTACATATATTATAAATGGTATTATTATACATGTTTTGTATTACAATTGCACCTGCATGACATATATATTAATAAATATACTTAGGTGTCTATTCAATATGTACTAAATTTGAGAATATCCAGTAAAATTTACACATTATTCTTAATTGTGATGATAAGTAAATACATAAAAATGTATTTAAATTAGTTTAAATTAATTTTTTGACTAAAAAAATGCTTAGTTTTTATTGTTTCCTAAAATATATTTATGCATCTTCATTCTATTGAAAATTAAATTGTGATCAAAAGAGAAAAATAATATTACACCTGTAAATACATGTTGTGTGTCTATATACTTTACATCACCTTTAAAAAAAAGGTGTGCATATATCTGTATGTGTTGGTGCGTGTAAATGAGAGAGAGAAAGAGATGAAGTTGCATAACATGGATAGACAGTCCTACACTGAAAGTCAGTAGCCATAATTATTATCCCAGCTCTGCCTCTGACTGGTGACTTCACTGTTGGAAAATAATCACTTTCTGAACTTCATTTTGCTTGTCTGTTATATCATCTTGAATATTGCAGTTTTAATGTTGGTGCTTCAATGTTTAAATTAATCTGTGCAATCTAAGGACATAAGAGTATGAGTGGGAATATTTAAATATTTATCAAGGACCAAAACTGCTGCAATTTTTCTCAACAAAATTAACTCTATAGGAAACAATATAAAATATAATTTATTAGTTTTGTTTTACTCTCCCAGTGTCTGTGCACAAGATCTGCTAGATTAATACCTGTTAAATTTGTTTTGTGGTTTCTAGTTTCACAAATATATTGACTCAAACAAAATTTCTGCAGAGATATCAGGTCTGGGCAGGAAGTTTAAGACTGGAGTAGTGGCCTGAAAGTACAGTAGCCATTCTCCCATGAATGACAATCACAGAGTGAAGACAGGTCAAGGAGTGCAGAGCCTAAGACAGCCGGCAAGAGCTGAACACCCAAGAGAAGTGGGTGTCCTGGATCCAGGAAGCCTGCCCATGGCCACAGGTAGATACTGCATAACAGGATTCAGAGAGATTGCACACATCAAACAGGAGCCTATCCGGGCAAGGTGGTGCATGGCTGTGAGGCAGAAGGATTGCAAGTTCAAATTCAGCCTCAGCTACTTAGAGAGACACTAATCAACTTAGTGAGCACTGTGTCAAAATTTCAAAAAAGAAAAAAAAAAGGGGAAGATGATATGGCTCAGTGATTAAGCAATGCTGGGTTCAATCACTGGTAGAGAGAAAGAAATAAAAAGAAAAGAAACCAGGAGCCAAGCCTGGGGTTCTAGTAGGAATATCCCAGAGAATTCTGTCTTCCTTCATCGTTTCTGGAGGAGCAACCTCTGATCCAAATTCATAAAATGCTTAATGCTTTCTGCCTCTTTTTTTGTAAATAAGTTTGTCTGACACAATATCTCCCTCTTAAATTTCCAGGAACATCTGTAACAACTATTATCACATTAAAGGAAGAAACAGTGTCAAAAGGTTTACATGACTCACCCCAAATCCACAGTAAGTGTGAGGTTGTTATTTTTTATTTTCTCAAAGATACAGTCATGCCAAAGATAAATTGCAAATCAAAGTAGTAAAAATAATAACAATGATAGCAGTAATGACTAACATAAATTGAGTGCTAGTGTAATATAATGTTAAAAAGGACAATGATAATAATGGTGACACACATTTATTGAGTGCTTTACCAAATATCAGGCAATGGGTTTAGGGATTACCACACAAACAAAGGCAGACAGCACACACACCAGATAACTGGAACAATGTTTTTTGATAAAGATACTCATGGAATCTAAATTGTGCAGGAGAGTGGGATGGTTGCCTAAGCACCGGTTTGGAGCTGCTGTCTATGGGGATAGATTTGCAAGCCAGATTGTAGTCTGAGAGCTGAGCTGTGGTGGGTTGGTCTCACTCAGGCTCATACTTATCACATTTTAAAAAATTCATTTGCTCATGATATCATCTCAATAATCAAATGAGATAGAATGCAATTGGCATTATTATTATAATGAACTTTACATATCCAAAAGTAAATGCTTAAGAAGTTTGAAATATTTTTATGTGGATTTTATAAACATTTAAGAACATATTTGAATCTTGAATCCAGTTCTCTTCCACTGTAGCCCATGTTCTAAGCACCTCTGGTCAATTATAATTTTAGTAGAGACTATGTATTTATGTTGACAAATATTTAGGGATTGAAAGAATTTGAAATGTTTTGTAGTCAGCTCATTTGCCTAGAGATTTTGTTTACAAAAATGGAATTTAACTTTTCTCTCTTCCTCAATTTCTCTTATAATATAGGTAGATGATAATAGATAGAATTACAAATATATGAATACATAGATATAATATATTTTATACACATATATATCTATTATATATAAAACATATATTGAAATATAGATATATATGTATATAGATCTAACTCATATATTTGTTTTAATATAATATTATATATATATATATATATATGTGTGTGTGTGTGTGTGTGTGTGTGTGTGTGTGTTTGAAAGAGATGCATGAACATAATTCTGGTGATGCACTACCCCCACTTTGAATTAACCAGTTCAAGAGGAAGAATAGTTACAGACCTGAGATTATAAAAGGGTTTTATTACAAAGTTCTCATTTGCTCCACAACTCAGCTTTCTCTAGGATCTGAGCTAGTTCCCAGTACATATAAATTTTATCTTCATTTCTATGACAAACATTTTCTCTCAGGTGAATTTTGCATCAGAGAGTCATTCTTACCCCTCTGCTCTTGGTGAACGGTTTTGAGAAGGTGTTAGTGGGAGGGAGAGCTCAGACAGGGAGAGGAACAAAGGACCTACCATCTACCTGAAAATCCTACAGCAGGACAAACTCTTTTGTCCAGGGCCAAGAAATGATTCCACACATGAATCTTCTTCTTTGTTGGCGACTTCATGATGTAGGTGATGTCCCCTTATTGTTGCATCCCCTGTTAGCTGTGACATGAAGCTGTGATTTTTAAATGCTCAGGGTAAAGGATTCAATGTAAGTGAATTAGGTGTGCATTACTTTGTTTTGATTTCAAAGCAATTTTCTTATTTTTTTCAACTCCTGGATGCAGTGTTCAGAAATGTCAGCTCAGTTGACATCAAAAAATTTTAAAAAAATTATTTAATATTTTAAAATTTAGATATAGAGAAACTGGTACTAGATTTCCTAGCCAGGCTAAGCCTGTTGCCATGACCCGGACAGGCAGAGACACTCTATTATGTATTTTCTTTTTGCTTCCTGGGTTTTATGGAGACTTTCTCAGGAGCATAGTTAGTAAAGATTAGCTCAACAAACCAAGGAAAGATGGTGGAGAGTCCCAGTTCTCTCCATTCCTCTGCTTTCGAGACAGAAAACAGTCATTTACTTCTTCCCACTGTGTTTCTGATACAAGAGTAGCTATGGTGCTGTTCTCGTCTCCCAGTTGCCCATGTGAGAAAGCTGCTCTCTTCCATATTTTCTCCCTGGTTGCTTGACACTTCCAGGAACATATCACTATGCATTCCAGTGTCATAAAGGCTCCTCCCATCTCAATGTGCTCTTTCCAGGGCACCTACTCTCCTAGGCTGAGTACACACAATGCGCTCCGTTAACTCACTCAACCTGTTAAACATACATGTGATGTGAGTAACTCCTTCTATGTTAGAGATGTGAAAACCTCACGACAACTACACAGATCAGTCCGAAGCCAGGTAGCTGCAGGGCCAGAGCTGGGCTTTTCTATACTTTGCATACGCCATGGCAAATATTAATCAAGCTCCTCAGAGTTGATTTCTTAGATACCTGTGTCTAAACTTGAAAGTATTCAAGTTCAAGTTGAAAGTATTCACTATCGCTGCCAACAGTGGATTATGGACATACATTTTTCCCATGTATTTGGATTTATGTTAAATGACTTGCATTCTCTTTTCACATTGATAAGATTTTCTTAAAAATTACTCCAAATATTACATTTGCTTCTGTTAATGCTAAATCTCTGCAAAATGTATTGTTGGACTGAAATCAGTTTTTTGACAATCTCCATCCCATTTTGGCTGTCACTGTGACTTATCTGGGTAATTCCAAACCACAGCCCTTATCTATGGGTTCAGGTTCTCCTTGCCTCTTATCAGTCTTGAAAGAGGAATGAGATTACTTTGCATAAATCTCTCCTCTGCTATACCTGATTGAAATTGACACTCCATCTCTGAACCCAGTCAGAACCCCGTCTGAACTTCAGTCAATGTGTCCTTTTCTGTCAGCCCTAAGATTCTATATCATCCAGAATACTTTTTCATTACTCCAGAATTTTTTATATTGTTCAAAGGTATTAACCAATGTTTCCTACCAAGAAAAAGAATCTCTATCTGCAAGGCACTGTTGGTTTATTATACAAAATGTTTGATAGCACAGTGTTGATGCTTTCAATTGTCAGTGTCGATGACTACAATGTATGGCTCAGTGCTTTGATATTTCAAATTTACAAACTTCCTCCCTAAATGTCTTATATTTATTTACTAGTTACAGTTTTCAAAGAACATTCATGTGCATTTTTTTCTTTGTTCATCACAATACTCCGTGAGCGAGACAGAACAGATAGTATAAAAATCTTTGTTCACAGATGTGAAAATTCTGACACAGGAAAGTTATAAGTGACAAGATCACACAGTTAGCAAACAAAAGCCAAAAGTAGAGTAGATCACAAGATTGTGTGTGTGTTTTATGTCTCTCTCTCTCTCTCTCTCTCTCTCTCTCTCTCTCTCTCTCTATATATATATATATATATATATATATATATATATATATATATATAGTGTGTGTGTGTGTGTGTGTGTGAGAGAGAGAGAGTGTTGCTGTTGCTGGAATCTAACCCAGGTCCTTGATCACACTAAGCAAGAGCCAGTTCTAATAGTGAGCTATATCCAAGCCTGCAATAATTTTCATTACTTTAAAAAATGGTAAAGGATTTTGCTAATTATCACACTCCCCATATATATCAGGCCTACTGCCATCAAAAGAGTGAGTTTATAGTCATCAAAAAGGCAGTGTGAATGGGGGGTGAGGCATTGAGCAATAAAATGGAATTGTGAGATCTAAGTAAACATGAGGGGATATTTACAGTTTTGACGGTAAATACATGACACTATGTCTTGGAATGCCTTTTTAAAAATCAAGTTTATTTCTTCTGTATTCATTCTAAGGTAAGCAAAGAAGCAGGAAAAGGAGGCAGATGAAGTTAAGAGGATCAAGGAAAGTGTCTCTGACGAGGTAGATTGGGAAAACAACCTCAGGAAAGGGCGTTGGGCGCCAGGTGGTGTTCTGCGGGGGAGGCGTCAAGGTCGCGACTTCTCCTTGAATGTTTCTTACCTGTTGGAAACAGTGCCACAGGACCACACATTCCCAAATCTGTTGAAAACAGAGTGAGGAGGGGTAGAGATGACTTTTAGAAGGTGGTCACCAGAGCTGGGATTCTTGTACCTAGAGTGGTTATCTTCTAGCTGTGTTACAATACTTATTGAACATTCTGTATATACAAACTGAGTGGCATGTACCACTGTTAAAGCATTAATTTGTGCCAAGTAGAAGGCGTATTTTTACCAGTTAATTGTCAGCAACCCACTTAAAGGAAGTATTATCTTACAGAGGTCACAACTGGGGTTCTGAGCAGTTAGGTCATGATCACTTGGTCATGGTCACATGACCAGGCACCAGATTTCTTGGATTGTTGAACAGTTTTCTACTGGGAAAATGCTGACATTTGAACCCAGTTTACTAGATGGAACTTGGGAGTAAGCTCTAGAATAAAAGATTGGGTAATTCTTAAGTTCCCAAATTACACAAAGAATAAATCAAACTTCACTATGTGAAGGAATTTTTGAGTCATATTATCTGATTCTCCATTGGTGTGGGGAACTGAGCCTTTTGAGGACTTGGTCATAACCATTTCCAAGAAGTGGATTTTATTGGTGGGAAATTTATGCATATGTTACTACTGCTCATCATGTTTGTAAGAATTTTATTTCTTTTGGGCTGGGGATGTGGCTCAAGCGGTAGCGTGCTCACCTGGCATGTGCGTGGTGCTGGGTTTGATCCTTAGCACCACATAAAAACAAAATAAAGATGTTGTGTCCACCGAAAACTAAAAAAATAAATATTAAAAAATTCTCTCTCTCTCTCTCTCTCTCTCTCTCTCTCTCTTTCTCTCTCTCTTTCTGTCTCACTCTCTCTCTCTCTAAAAAAAAAAAAGAATTTCTTCACTTTTATATTAGTAACTTGTGATCTTTGGTAAAATGCCAACAAACACATGAGCAAGAAATTAAAATGACTAAAAATTATCATTTCATCAGCTAAAGATAACTTCTTTAAGAACTAACAAAGTAATCTACATTTTCTACAGGACACTTTTTGTGCAATTAGATACATTAAATAAATAATTGTTTTATAAAAATGATCTCATTTTATGTACTCCACATTATCTATATCGAGGTTATGTTTTCAATCAATTATACATCTTTATTGTTGTTACTGATAATATCAATTATGTTGTATTCATCTTATAGCACTTAAGTAATCAATTTTATATTTCCAAACATATAAATTTTCCCAATTTTTGTTTTATAGTGAATATCTCTATCCACTTTTATATACAAAAATCTTCACTTATTTGTATTATTTTTTAATTGTATTTTTTTCTTACATGTCATTGTAATTTATTCTTTCTTCCTGAGTATTTTCCATAGTTTACAAAGAACTAAGTTTCTCCCATCCTAATTTTAGCAATGAGGTTAAATTTTTTACCTGGTACCCTGTGTATGTTTTATTAGCATGTCTTTCCTGTGTAAATATAAATCGATATATATTTAAACATATTTCTAAAAAATGTTTAAAGTAAAACTTCAAATGACCAGTAAGTATAATTAGAAACAATATGGAGATTATGGTCTGAAAACATTGTGAATATTCATAAATGTTGCTCCTTTTATATCTTTCTCTGGTTCCTAGTAGCCTATCTTCCTTTACACTATTTTCTCCAATCTTGTTATGTTGACCCTGGAATTTCCCCCCCTCCCACATCACCTTCTCTATCTACACATTTTATCACCCTCAGAAAGTCTTAGTGTCTGCCCATGTGATTCACTTCAAAGGCTGAGGCTATGTCTTGTGTCTTCATACACAGTCATGGCCTGGGAAATAAGGCGACACAAGATTCCTCTTAATGGCTAAAGAACTAAAATGGATGACGAGATCACATGTTTAAAATGTTCATTTGCCTTTCATAAAACAAGTGACATACATTTATAATGATAATATGCCATAGAATAGGAAAATGTGACATATTTTATGGAGCAAAGAAATCATATGCAGAACTTGGGGTGTAGACTGCCTTGAACTCACTGAAATATATCCTATAACCAACTAGAGCAACCTTATAGTTGTAGAAATACCTCTCTTTAGAGTTGAAAAGTATTGGAGATTTAAAATCATGCTTTTCATTAAATAGTTTAAGTCCTTACTAGTAAAAATTAAAAATGAAACAATACAAAAAGACATACTGTAAGAGTCCTGAAAAAATCATTCATATCTCCTGTATTTTCTCTCTGCCCTTATGGTAACTTCCTAAGAAATATTTCCTTCATGCAATCTGTAAAAAAGCTAATGATAAGCATGTAGGGATCATTGTCAGAGAACTCTTCAACTGAAATTCCTATTTGAGTATCTCATAAAAGGATAATAGAATGTACTAAAATTTTAGAGTTAAAATCTATAGAAATGTAGAATGCTTGTGTTACAGTTGGAAAGTAAGACAAATCAGACAAATGTAATAATACAAACTTCTCTGAAATTTTCCTGCCTTGCAACCATATCTGTTTTCAACTCAGCTAAAAACTTGGGGGTAATTACCTACAGAGATCATTCAAGGAAAGCAAATAATACATCTCGGATGTTAAGCACTAAATCAAGGACTTTGTAGACAATGTCATTCTGTGCTTACCTATAATTTATTTTAAGCTTATGTATATTTTAGATATATATTTAATAAATATGGTTATCTGATTATCATGTTTATAGCAAATTAGTGGTGGTAAGGGAGATGACTAAATGAATACACACCAACAAAAATAACAAATAAAATTACAAAGCAAAAAATATTTTTTGATAAGCACTGGAATTTTAAGTAACCTATAATTAATCTAAGTATAATACTAGTAGAGCACATCTGTAAAAGTAATGCTACAAAAACTTGCATTCGTAGTGATTACAGTAAGCAACTAAGAAAATCTTTAAATTATCACTTTTATTTCAAAAGTCATAGAAAAGTATTATCCATTTTAGAATGATGCCTTTCCACGTGGTTACAAAAAGTTTAAAGTCAAAAGCAGTAAATCTCTAGATAGCCAAAAGGCTTAGCTTACAGAATAAATTATTTCCCAAAGGTTTTGAAAAGCAAAGCTTTCATTCAGTGGAAAAGAATCTGGATAACAATAAAATAGTAATGTGGCACAAGGTAAAACATGATTAAACCTTTGAATGAAGTATATAAGCAATTGCTGGAGGAGCTCACAAAACCATCATTGTGATGAGCAATTGACACTTGTGAGTTTTCAGCTAGACACTGAGGGAGAGAAAGATTCAGATATGCAAAAATGGAACCTTGATGGAAGGTTAGAAGTGCAGATGCCTTCTCAAAACTTTTAACAACTGCATTGTGTATTCAAGGGGCAGGTAACAATGGAGAGTAGCTGCTACTAGGAATGGTGAAAAATAATAATACCAGGGAACAATTTTTTAAATATAAGTGGTATCCTCTGTAGTTTTACATAGGAAATGAGAACTTACTAAATGCTTTGCTTAATATAGAGAAATACTTTAATATAATGAGTTTTAGAAGAGATAAATGTGGAACCTCTATTCAGGATGGAGGAAGATTAACTTGGATTAAATGTAGAAGGGAAATAGTTGCAAAATACTATTAAGAAAGATATCAACAGCAAATAAGCAAAAGTTGACAGTTCTGTGGGAGTGGAAGACAAGGAATGCCTTTCAGCCCACAGGGGATTCAGGGTTGGCCCCAGATGTTTTGCAGAATCAGAGTCTTGGAGAAGGAAGGCCAGTAATTTGCCCAAGGTCACATCCCTAATTAATGCTGAGACTAGAACTAAAGTCCTGATTCTGAGCCCAGAGATATCTTCTGTTTTGATAAGTATTTAAATTAGGTTCCTTTCTTTATTTGTTTTTTTTTCTATAAAAGCATTAGCCTTCAGAAACTAGGCCAGGAGCCAAGAAATTGAGATTTCATTTCCTGTTCTATGCAGAACTGTTTTCTTACTGTCACTTAACCCAATGGTGCCTTTTCCTTACAGCTCTTAAATTAAGGTACAAAGAACATTTCTGTTAGATATTTGTTAAGGAGAAAAGCCATTCTTCTGAGAAGGAGGCAGAGTAACTGTGACTTTGCAAATGTAGCCTGTTGTGAAATACCCGGGAGTCAGCCAATTTCTCCATGTTATGATGGATTTTGGCATGAATACCATGAAAGGGAATGTGCATTATTCACAAAAGTATGTTCTTCATATATATCATTTAATCTCCCGGGAAACGGGTTTCTACTGAGCCAGCAATAAATTTCTACTAAAAAAAAAAAAAAAAAAAAAAAAAAAAAAAACTTGGAAAGAAGAATGTGTACAATTACATAAAATAAAAAAGGAGTTTTTTCATGGACAAAGTCAAGCCTTCCATCATCGAGTCACAATTCCCTCTTCTTTTTTTGTGTGTTCCTGTGTTCATTTAGCATGAAGCTGTGTCCGCAAAGACCTCTCCGTGAAGGCTGAAGGAAGTCAGCCGGGGACCCCAAGTTAACACGTCTTCAACTTGCCCTTTGACAACACCAACATATTTCATTCTTTTCAGTAGTTTGTTTCATTTTTTGTAATCAGGTTTTATTTGTGTCAACCCAACATATTCTTCTTGAGGCACTATTTTTGACCTCTTTGATTTAGTTTCAATTTTTGCTTGAGCCTCCCTTCAGGTTCCCTGTTGAGTTACATCTCTTTTTATGTTTATGCTCCCATTTGGCAATACTGTTAGGTTTTATGGCTGATTTTCACACTCACATCCCCAAAGTCACCCACTCAAAGTCAACACTCCTTTAGTTTCCTCAAGACGGTCTTCAAACAAAGTGCAATGCTGATCACCGAAAGCGGGTCAGCAAGATGGACTTTTAAAGCCAGGCTTCCCCCCAGGTGCTGTGTTTCTTTAATAGAGTTTTCAGTTTACTTTATGTTGTTGTCTTTTCGTGTCTGAAAATAGGGAGTAGGAAGCAAACAGAAGCAGGGGCGATTAGAGCAATCCTTCAGGACACTGGTGCAGTCAGCGAACCCTGCTGTGATTTTCCATCCTAACTTTTATTATTTTTGCCACATTTGTGGTTTGGTGCTTAATTATCTTGAAGAGTCCAATGCAAGAAAAGGTATGCCTTGACAGGTAGACAGAGCAGAGGGATGGAGAATGTCGGAGCAGGTGGATTTAGAGGGACAAGCCAAGAGGCAAATGGTTGTGACTGGGCAGTCTGTCAGCAGTAACAGGGCCCTGGGCACCTGTCTAGGAGGCTGAAAACAGTCAGAAAAGCCAGCTCTGTCGTGCTGTGGAACGAGCTTCTGATACAGACCTCTGGGTATACACACAATAATTAATCAAAGACAAAAACAAAACCAGACAAGTGTTTAGTCGGGCACCAAGAATACAAGTCTGAATGGGTCCTGCAAACACGGGAGCATCCCAGATCTGGAGTCTGGGTCACAGCACTGTAGAAGATGGGTAGCCCTGAGAGCTTAGCAATGAAGTCCTCTTGGTGAAACTGCTGATGTCCTCTTTCACTAAGGTCAAGAGGGGCTTAAAGCCTGGAATCGCTCCAGTCTTCAGACAGGCTGTGAAGGGGGCAAATCTAGTCAGAAAATGAAGGAGGGGCTATTAGGCCAGGCTGAGAAAAGCTTTGAACTGAAGAACAACGTTAACAGCAACCTAAAGAAGGACAACAGGACTAACTCAGAGAACAAACGAGTTCCTGCAGACACATTAAAACAGGGACAACACTAACGATTACAGAATCATTTCTTGTGATGAAAACTCATATCTATCTTGACTATTCAGCAAGCTGCAAAAGACTACACTTTCACCTGCAATCCCTCAGGCTCAGGAGGCTGAGACAGGAGGATCACAAGTTCAATGCCAGGCTCAACAACTTGGTGAGGCCCTGTCTCAAACTAAGTAAAATAATAATAATAATAATAATAATAATAATAATAATAATAATATTGTGGATATGGCTCAGTGGTAAACATCAAGTGATTTCACAACCCTGGTTAAATATCAGGTACCAAAAATAAACAAACAAAAAAGCTGCCTTTTCTTAGGTAAAAATATATGCTTCCTTTCAACACAACAGCACTTGAAAAATGGCTTAGAGAGAGTTGGTGCTATACACCAGAATGAGCAAACACAGTCATCTATACATGAGACCTCTTCTACTTTAATTGAAACTTCCAGAGTCTTCTCACAAGTAGACCATTGTGTTGGGTGAAGGACTGGGGGGCATGCTCTTCTAGCCCTAAGAATTTACTTCATCAGAATTTAAGGGGTTGGGGGGGACAGGTGTTTAGTCTGCAGGCATTAGGTCCCACGATGAGGGGTTTTAATACAAGATCACTGCTTTTACCAGCTACATAACTCTAATGTATGGAACCCCAAAGTCCTAAGTGATGAATCGAAAAGTGTATAATCCGCCATATGACAATTCAATGACAGGACAGAAAAATAGGATATGAAGAATATTCAATGCAAAATAAAGTGTGGTTCTCGTTAACCAATGTCAGTATGGAATATGAAATAAGAAGGGTTAAATATCTTTTCTCTCTCTCTCTCTCTCTCTCTCTCTCTCTCTCTCTGATGGACAAATGTGACTGCTTTTGAATTATGCAAAACCCCAAACTGAAAAACCCCAACCTGCCCAGGCTGCCCCTATTAAAAGTGGACAGCTTGTCCTGTTGATATCCATGGTTCATAGGCCTTCTGTATCTTTCCTCAGGGACTGAGGCTCCCAATGGAGACAGTAGCTGACCTTAGCAGGAGATGGAATTACTTGCAGAGGCCACTTAACTTCTCTGTCAATGGCTGTTCCCAGTGACCACAGTGACCACAGTGAACACAGTCCCGGGACAGGACATTCTCTCTGTGTCAGTTTCCATCCACACACGAGTGCATTCACAAACTGAATAGAGCTCTGAGCAGCTGCTCTCGGCATAGCTCGGGGCTGAGGTTGAAAAGGGAGTGAAAACAAATGGGCAGGGCTCTAACCCTGCCCCCAGGTGGGGGCGGGCATTATGTGCCTGCAGAAAAATAACTAAATGAAAATAATAATAACTTACTTTATCACATGAAATAAAAATAACTTACTTTATCACATGAAAGTTCCTCCCGAACAAAGCAGAATAAGCAGGCTTTACAGAAACCTTGTCTGGTCATAATGTCTCAGAACTCGCTGTTTCCATCTGTGCCATCTTTGACCTGTGGTTTTGAATTTCATGTTTTTAAAACAGGTGTCCCAAGTTCAATTTTACTTCTGAATTTCAGGTAAGATGAGAAGAATAATAAGGAAATTGTAGGAAGAAAGTGAAACTTTCCTCAAAAATGACCGACAGATAGGGCTGGTGTTGTGGCTCAGTGGTAGAGCACTCACCTAGCACATGCGAGCCCCGGGGTTCGATCCTCAGCACCACATAAAAATAAATAAAATAAAGGTATTGTGTACTACGACTAAGTAAAAAAAAAAAAAATACCAACATATAAATGAATTCCCATTGGTCAAAATGTGTCGGTGGGCCTCAACCGATGAAGGAAGGGGGACAATTGTGTTTCAGCCAGGCTTGGTGCTGTCCCAAAGCAAGCAGGCTTTGTTAATGAGACAGAGGGACTGGACAGTGAGCAGGCAGAGAGCAGCTTCTGCCACATCAGGCGTTGTTATCTCTGTCGGGAAAAGGACTTACGTTCCACTGAGCTGGCCTCACCTGACAAAATCTCTCTGACCAACAACTTTGATTCAAGAATGGCTGAAAGCCTGTCTTCTGGAATCTGATTCATGGGTTGGAGCCCTTGCCCTCTGGCCTTATAGCTCTGTGACTTAGGACAAGGGTTTAGCCTGACTATACCTTAGCCTCCTCACTTTACTAACAGTAAGGGTCCCTACCTCTGTGCACTGATATGAGGACTAGCCCCGAACATGCAGATTCACTGGGCACTAAAACACAGGCTGGCTTCCATCTTTGTATCTGCTGTGTTTCATATTAATCTGGAAGCCCATTTGTCTTACTTGGGCACCACACAGATACTTCTTCTGTGGACCAGGAGGAACTGACCACGGATGTGATTAATTCCGGTCTGCTTGGCAGTCATTCTTCATTGTACTCTCATCCATGTACTCCTCGGGTGTGCTTCTGTTTTGTGTGAATGTGATTATTGATTGATTGATTGACTGATTGCAGGGTATTTGTACAATACAAAACCTATGTGCATGCGAGGAAACCAAGTCAATCTGTGCTCCATAAAGTTTGCAAAACTGCAGAGCTGAGAAACAAAACTCCCCTCTGTGGGTCAGAAGCTACTCTTACGTAGAGGCCCCTTACAGGGAAATGATAATACAGGCATGCTGGTCCTCTCGTTTTCAACCCTGAGAACCTCATATTCCTTACTACCTTGTTATTACAAATGCATCTGAGTCCTTAGTTAACACCCTTTTTGAAAAGACTCCTTAAAACATTCAACCCAAACACCCACAATGAACAAGAGGGACGATCAGTAATTCTGAATCTGGTTCTGACAGTGACACTCTGTGGGGCCGTCTACAATCTACTCTCTGGGTCATTAACTTTCCCGACAGCTGCAGAATACCTCAAAGGAACACTTGGCTGCCTGGCTCTTGGCCCTCATCAGGCCCATGGCTTGCTCTTTATTGCAGGGTATTTATACAACACAAAACCTATGAGTCTTCCTAAGCCCAAATGACCACTGGCCACTGGCCAGTGATGTCGGAGCCAGGGGAGAAGAGTGTGCAAGGTTGTTCCTCTTTGGAGACGCCTGAGTTTCAAATACTTAAGTGCCCTGTGGTTTGGAAAATCTCAGTTGCCAATTCCTAAGCAAAGATCACTAAGGGTAAACTGAAAATTTTCTATCATGCTGAATTTAAGTGTGAAGTGAACATCTCTGGTACATGAGGGAATGATTCCTCATCACTTAATTTCAGTAAGATTATTGATAACATTGCTTCTGCTAATTGATTTGTTTGGGATGATGACCTTAAAGGAAAGCACATAACTTTCAATATATCAATAAAAGAATTACTGTCTGCTGATGTTTCTGATAGATATTTTATCACATTAGGAAACTTCAAGATTAATCATGACTATGATCTGTCTACTTCTAAACTCTGAAAAGGGTTCATATTTTAGGAAATGCTTAATGCTTTCTGTTTGGCATTATTTTTTTTCCTTCCTAAATTAAACTCTGCTTTTTCACAAATCTTTATACATCATATGATTTGATTTATTTGTTTTTGGTTAGGGAAAGAGATGGGAGGTTGTGTGGTATTAGTAACTGAAGGCAATGTGATTCCTCCATCCGATTCTCTCCTTTCTATAAGGGGTGTCCACTAAGAGTTGCTAGAGCTCCCTACATATCATAGTTTCCTACTTTTTTAAGCTCATTAACCTCCACTTCTTGCAGGAATTTTTGTTTTTTTTACTTCAGGACAAATTTATTATTGATAGATTATCAAACATCTTGGGTCCTCAAAGGGAAAAATATTTTAAACTGATTTCAATTATATTCTGTTACTAAATTACAAAATAAGCTTACCTTAATTATTATTATTTTGTTCTAGAAACCCATGTTACCATATAGAAATCTGATATCAGTCGAATTTGCATTCCTTAAATAACTGAGTTTTTGGTTTATCTTTATTTTTTTTGTGTGCTTTCTGAAAGATATATTTGATTATTTACATTCCCCAAATCCTTCTTTCCTCTCCTTCAAATTGTGGAAATAGCATTAATGATAAAATTACTGCTGGGTCAAATCTTTTATGACTCTTAACTTTGTATGATTTCTTTCTTCTCTTTTGTTTCTTTTCTTATTCTCTTTTTTTCTTTTTCTTTCTCCATATCTTTCTTTTCTTGCCCTCCTTTTTTCCCTCCCTTCCTTTTTTCTTTTCTTCCTTTATTTCTTCTTGAACAATTCCTCTGTGCTGTCTTCAGGAACACACATTCAATCTTTGATGATTCTCACCAATCATTTAGCCCAGTTAGCAGTAACGTATTCAGAGGGTGTGCGCTAATTTCCAAAATCTTTACTGGTTTCTCTCTTCTACTGACTTTGAGAAAAAGACCTGCTACTTCCTGCATTCAGGAATTCACCTGTGGAGTGTGAGGGTAGTTTGCTTTGTCCCAGCATTGCTCTATGGAGAGCATGGTTGGGTGTTCTGGCAGACATGGTCTTCTGTTTATGTGTGAATGAGCATCCTAGCTGACCTGCATTGATACAATCTCCTGCCTCAGCACTGAATCTGCACTTTGCCAGGAAGGAGTAACTGGAACTCTGGATGAGAGGCGCTAGCCTTGGCAGAATCTTCCTGAGTGTTCAGAAGGTTTGTGTTTTGGATGGCAGTGTCATGACCCACGGCAGAAGTGAGGCTCAGAATATGCCCTGCCAGGGCCCGTCTGGGAATTTCCTGTGAATGATCTCCCACGCTAGATAATTGTGTTAATGCTGTCTCATCCTAGGATTAAAAAACGTGAAGGTGTTTTTTCTGAAGTTAAGCAGAGCTTCGGAAACCCCCCCGGGTGACACTGCTGTCCGCCTGTCATTGTGTGCTGCTGCTGGCCATTAAGAAGCTGCTGCTGGCCTTTAAAGACTCTGCTCCCACACTTTTCTGTTCTGCAGAATCTCTGGTTTTCAAAGTTCTCTCCTGCACACAGAGAAGACTAGAAAGTCTGCAGCTCTTGGTGTCTTGAAGCAGTCTGACCCAACCAGCATGGATTTCCTGAAACTCCTTACACTTTTTTTTTTTAAATTAATGGCACTAGTCCCAGATTTTCAGTGCTGCAACAAATTTATTTCATTTTAAGAGTGTTTGGCAATGAAAGAGGTAAACTCACATTTTTCTTTTCCACCAAATACTTTTAAATTTCCCATTTATTAAAGGCACTATTTTATAACATTTGAACATGTTTATCTCATTAAAATCTAAAAATGTGATATGTATAGAAATCATTTTGATAAGCCTTAATCAAATGATTCCAAATACATAAGCATTTGAACATGAAATTTATGGCCTTTTCATCTAAAACTGGGTTGCTCCTAAAAGATGAGCTAGTCTGAAATGACCTTCTTTCCAAAAGTTGCTTTAAAGAGAGTTTCAGAAATATATAAATTTCCTGTGCATGGGGTGAGTTAGTGAATTACACTGGAATTTCCTATGACCTTACTATAAAATTAGTGAAATATATTAGTGGAATATTTCATTGTGACCTTGGTATTTTAAGTAAAGTCACTTTTTTTTCAGTGCTAGAGATGCAACCCAGGATATCACCTGTGTTAGGCAAGCACTCAACCACCAAGATACTCCAGCCCAACTAGAGTTGTTTCTAATTCATGTGTTCAATCAATCACACTCAAAGAATGACATTGTACGTACTAGGCATCCTCACATTAATCATCTTAATTGGCTGAAGAAGAGACAAATGCCCCGAGGTTGAGGAACCACTGAAAGTCAATGGCAGGGTCCTTGTTCTAAGCTAATAATTCTCTCAATTCTTTTCAAAAAGAAAATGTCTGGAGTATTTGGAGTAGAGTAATGCAAAAGCTATTCTCTGAATCAATCAAACAACTTAATCTTGATTTTAAACTAACAAATCTAATTATAAATATAAAAAGTATTTTTAAAAGTGCCATTATTACTTTTATTCTTATTGTTTGTGTATAAAGCCTATGATACACAGAAGTTCTGGGGACACTGAATTGAAGGTGCCCAACTTTTACAGCTGTCCTCATTGTTTACCAGATGGTGAGGGCCGAACTGTGCTTCTCCCAGCCCCCATGAAATGCCCATGTGGAGACTCTAACACTGAATACCTCAGAATGTGACTGTGTTTGGAGACAGGGCCTTAGAAAGAGACAAATTACTTACATTGTGGTTACAAATTGTACACTGATCCAATCATACTGGTGTCTGTACAAGAAGAGGACATTAAAACACCAGGACATTTCAGGCGTACAGGTGTACAGAAAGAGGACCACGTGAGGACACACCAAGAGGTCAGCCCTCTGAAGCCACAGGGAGAGCTCAGAAGAAGCACCCAGCTGGCACCTTGATCTTGGATTTCTAGGCTCTAGAATTTGCAGAATATAAACTTCTCTTGTTTAAATCAACCAGTCTCTCTCTCTTTCTTTCTTTCTCTCTCTCTCTCTCTTTCTTTCTTTTTTTCTTTCTTTCTTTCTGCAGCTCTAGAAAATTAATGCACTTGGAGATATCAACTGATACAATTATATCAACATTAAATTTAAAGTCTCACTGGAAAACAATAGGTGACTAGGTTTTATAGGATTGTTTACCTTGAATTGTGACATATTTTCTCACTGTTCCTTTAAGCATAATACAAACTCCTTTGTCTGATTTAAAAATAGACTATCTAGTACCTCAAGCTGTCCAACAATGTCATCAAACAGTAAATTTAAGAAAAGAGGTAGAATAAGGTACCTCTCAGTATGCACAATATATATCACAAGGTATCTAGACAAAAGTTTAACTATTCTACTCATTAAAAGAATCTCAGGAACTCTCTTATTTGCTTTTACTTTAGATACAATCTGACACAATTTGGTTAAATGGCTTTCAAATTGATACTGCTATATAATATTAATGTAAAAATGGGGAGAAGGAGGAATCCTGAGAAGCATGATAACATCATGCAATTTAATAATCTGCATCGTCACATCAATTTAAAAGAGCAGAAATTCTTAAACATTAAGCTCAGTAGCTGAGGTAGACTAGAACCATGTCTTTGATAATTTTATTGTAATAAATTACCATAGCATCAATAACTGAGATCCTTAATGGTGATCTAAGGTCATTTAGAAGACAGAATATTATAATCTGCAACCACGATAGTAAAGAATATTTTTGATTACTCTCTTTTAAAATTATTTACATAAATGAATTTTTTTAAAAGTAAACCCTCAACCATGTAGAAATATGCTTCCTTTGGACTTCAGGATAATTCATTTCTGAAGACTTAATTTCTTAATTTATTATTTATTTAACTCTGTACTTTATATATAACAACGTGAATTTTGAGGAATACAAGTGAAAAAATAATACTATTTTAAATTATAACAGCATTAAAATAAAATTATGTGTGGTGCAGGTTTTAAAGATACTAAGATGTGAAGTTCTAAGAATAGAGGCTGATCAAAATAGAACTGGGATATACTACAGGTGAAAATTTAAAATGTCATTGCAAAGATGAAAGGGAAAAGCAGTCTGCAAAAACACAATCAACTAACAGCATATCCCATAGATTCTAATCTTAATAATGAAATGGAAATACATCTTGGAATGTCTAACATGGTAGGTATTTTATAAGAGCCATGCACTCCAGTTTATCCAGGATTTCAGCTCATGCATGCGTGTGCACACACACACGCACACACACATGCACAGAGTCTCTCTCTTTGCTTCCTGGTTCATTATGTGAGCACTTATTGCACCATGCACTCCTGCCATGATGTATTGTCCTCACCAGAGGCCCAAAGCCCAATCTTGGGCTGGAACCTCTAGAAAAATCAGTCAAATAACCCTTTTTTTAGTAAATTAATTGCTCCAGATATTTTATTATAACATGAAACTAGCTAGTATAGTCTGGATATTTCTGCTCCCAATATAAGATTACGATTTTACCATCATCTCTCCTTGTTCCTTTTTGTAAATTATTATTAAATTGTTATCTATGTCAAATGCATGTGTGTGTGTGTGTGTGTGTGTGTGTGTGTGTGTGTGTGTGGTGTGTTTTCTAATTAACCTGGGTTCTTATAGTTGCAGAAAGGAGAACCAATGTCTATAATACTTAAATAAATAAATAAATTGGAAAGGGAAAATAATAAAAGTGGAAAAAGTTTTCCATTAGCTTCCATTACAACATGGGTATCAATTTAGTTCTAACCTGAGATGTCCTGGATATTTAAATGTCCAACTTAGAAGAGAACAAGAATTTTGAGCGTCCCTTTACGTTCACTAATTCATTGCATCACTAAATAGATTTATAAAACATTTTCCAGCAAAAAAACATAAAACAAGTAAGTATGGAAATAATGTACAAAATTTTGTGATGAATCTAAGCTGCTAGGATCACTGAATCTGCTTTAGCCTGTCCACTCCTACCCTGTCACTTTGATTTTCCATCCAATAATTTTAGGGAAACAATTTTTGTTGTTGTTAGTGGTGGTGGGTTTGTTGTTGTTGTTGTTGTTGTTGTTGTTGGTTTTTAGTTGTTGATGGACCTTTATTTTATTAATTTATATGTGGTGCTGAATCAAACCCAGTGCTTCACACATGCTAGGCAAGCGCTCTACCACTGAGCCACAACCCCAGCCCTGGTGTTGGTATTTCAAACCAAAAGTTAAAACAATGAATAAGGAAGAATGGGTTTATGTAAGTGCTTTGGTGCCTGTTTGGCAAACCTACACCCGAGGAAATGCTACTGAATATTGGAGCAGAGCAAGGTGTTGGCAAGCCTGGGAGTCTATTCTTCACCCTCGTCTGCTAAACACTTTTTAAATGTTCATAAATTGTTGGTGGAACTTTAATAAAACACAATCAGGACAAAAAGATAAAGGTGAATCAACTTTTAATAAAGGATGTGTAAATGATTCATTTAATTCAGTGGCCTCCCACTGTTCCTGGGATTGTTCTTCCTTTGCTCTTGCTCAGGCCACAGCCTTCAACATAATATGGTCCTTGCCATCTTCATGGGACCTCAGAACACAAGTTACAATGGCTTCCTTTCAAATTCACAGAATCACTGTGCTCCTCCTGGCCACAGGGCGGCAGCTGAAATTCCCTGGGTTGGCTTGCACTTTCTCTCATCTAGGTAACTTGTAATCTTCCTTGACAACACATCTGAAACATCACAGGACTTTGAGAACTTCCTGAACTCCCTTGCCAGAGGTCATCACAGCCATCGGCCTTTGTGGCAGTAACATTGAATTGAACACCATTATGAACTGACATGCTTACCTGCAGGAATGTATTGCTATACAGCAAGAGTGGTGCTTTTCTTGCTCACTGATATGGCCCTGACTCCTAGTACACTACCTCACACAGTGAGGGCTATCAAAAACTGCGTGCTGAGAATCTGATGACTGAAAGGATGGGACAAATGGCAGAAAACAACAGAATTGTTAGTGATGGGGTGTACCTCTTGCAAAGGTCAGCTGTACCTCCACACCACAAGAAAAAAAAATTCATAATAATAACTGTTAAGCTGACCTAGAGTTTTAGAAAACAAAACTGACTGTTTTTCCAGAGAAGTCCCTGGGCTAACTACATCGCTAAAGTACGATGTCAATGACAAGAGAATAGTTAGCTTACTCCATCTCTGTTCTGAATGAATTTACCCATCCCCACAGTAGTAGGTTTAGCCCTGCATCTCAGAATCAAAACAGACACCAGAATATTAAAGAAAGGCAGGGGGAGGTGGCATATGTCATAAAGTAATAGCTGGAGAGACTCTAGATACTGAAGCTTTTCCAGATATCTGAAGAACTCTTCTGGTAGAGGGGATAGACTTTTTTTTTTAAAAAAGAGAGAGAGAGAGAGAGAGAGAGAGAGAGAGAGAGAGAGAGAGAGAGAGAGAGAAGGTTATTCTTTTTGTTCACAAAAGGAAAAAAGGATAAATTTTTGTTCAAAATAAGAATTGTTGGAAATGAAAAATCAAATAATCTCAGTTATCTGTGCCCATGTGGGACATTGTGTTCCTACCACAGTGAGGTCCAAAGCACCAGCTACAGGACCAAGCTTGTGTCCAAGGTCTAGGCTAGTAAAGACAGGAGGAAATGAGATCTGACAGGTTTTGTTTCCTGACAGTCGTTTTAGTTTGACATAAAAAAATGTCAGTTTTTCTTGCATAGGCAAAGATCACAATAAAAGACAACATCATGCTAAACCATTTTACATGTAAATTGTTTGCATGTTCCATCATGAGCTATTAGAAAGAAAGCCAATTTATGTTTCAGACTAACATCAGTACTTAAATTGGACTACAGTGATAAGGTATTTCAGTACCATTATACAGTTTGTACTGTCTGAATTAATGTCATTTCAAGTTTGTCATTAAAAAAAAAGGTGTCTGTATCAGTTTGGCTTGAAGAAGTTTCTGGAAATCTTACTATTATAGGAACACATTTTGAACTAAGCCAATTGATTCCATATGCTCCTGAAGAATTACCCATTAACATATGTCGATGTCTAGAAGTTATTTGTTGGAATGCCTACACTTTTTTGAAAAAAGTTCCAAAATAAATCTGGGTATGGAATACCCTCAAATTTACTCTGGTTGTCTGATTTATTAATCTCTTAGTAAGCCTTATTAGCGAATTTTTACTTCTCTCAAATCTTTTGTAAGTGTGTGTATGCATATAATTTAAAACAACACATGACAGAGTCAAGTTTAAAACAAAACTGGAATAGACAAGAAATGTTTAATTTTAAAAGACTACTTTTCACAGATTCTAATCTTTATCTTCTCCTATGCACAAATTTCCCAAGATCTTTGTTCAAAGTTGTTAAAAAGTGGACTGTTCAGGCTAAAAGTACCAAGAGCTATATTTTGTAATTGTAGTTCATTATGAATATTTAGTTGCATTGATTTTTATATGGGACATGGAGAGGTTTGTGGAGGACTTCACAGTATAACACATCACATATAATAACAGACAGACCCACTGTCTAATCTGTTGCTGTGTATTTCGTATAAATATGTCACTTCTAGTCACTTTGTTCTCAAAAATCTGTGTAAATTGTTTAAAATTGGGTCCACCTGCAACATTATTCCATCCAAACCTAAACAGGGCCAAACTCCAAATTCACAGGGATTATTTCTCACTTGTTTTAGTCATTTCTTCTCACCCTGACATTTTATTTTTTCATGAATCTATTTCAATATATTTATTATTCACCATACTCTATTATTACACTTCCTCCTACCAACAGACCTCCACTCCATAACAGTGCCAGAGGAGTGGAGAGCAGATTGCCTCAGGTCTGTAACTTGGATACCCATGTCCCCTTCCTCTGTCCCACATGGCTGCCCCCCCTACCACTTCTCCTTTAATAATTCTCACCTTCAGGGATTTCAAAGACGGGACTTTTGATTGCTTTTCTATTTTTATTTTTTATTTTTTATGGTGATGAGAATTGAATCAAGCATTTCACACATGCTAGGCCAATGCTCTGAGCTATATCCCAGACCAAGATGGAACTTTTGAAATGAGTTTTTTTTCCTACCTTTGTCTTTGAATAAAACCTATTTTCCTATATTTGACTCTGAATATTTCTGGTACAGTAAGCATTGTGGCCTAGCCTCTATCTCCCCTGGCTTGTACAATTCCAACCAGTAATACCATCTTTCTCTCCAAGTATATGCTCAATAAATATTTATTGAGGAAAAACTGAGGTAGTCAAGATTTTCTCCACTTTATAGATAATCAGAAATTCAATGAGTTTAATTAACATGCCCAATTTCACACAGTAGTGACAGAAGTAGGACTCCAACCTTGAAATTTTTAACTTCCAAGCTCAGTCTCTACTATTTTGCTCTAACATTTCCATATAACTCAAGAATTGGATTCTTTATTCTCAGCTCCACATGCCAAATAAAATATCTTAGAATTCCACCAGCATGAGCAACTTTTAAAATAATGCTTTCTCTGGTATGAGTCATAATAACACATTTCACATTTCACATTCAAAAGAAACAATACTCTCACCAGAACTATGAGAAGTAGGAGGTATGAGATTACCCTGCATTTTTTTCATCTATTCTTATCTCTCCATATTGATTTACAGATAAACCAGAACTTTTTTTTATGAAACATAAATTTTTGCACAATTTTCCTCTGTGAGATTAACAGCCCATCTACAAATGTGAAATGGTATTTCAAACAATTTAGAAACACAAAATTCTAATATTTCTTTTCCTTTTACCTTCATGTTTAGGAAGTAAAGACTTGTTTTTGTTAGTAAATAGAAGCATTAAATTCTACCTCGTTGTGAATCAGTGGGCACCACTTGAATTTCCTCTGAGGAGAATACAGAGTCTGCTGACTCTGACAGAGGGCCCGGGCTTGCCTAAACCTCAGGCCTAACTGCAGACTCCAACATCTCTTTTCTTAGAGCGAGTACTTCACAAAGCTAATGGACTTTTTCTCAAACCCTTTGACACGTAAATCTTTTTAAAAACCTCTTTGGGGTTTAAAACACAGGAATGTCCACCTGAAGGACCTGGGAATCCTCTTTTAAAATTCACCCACTGAAAAAGATGGCACTTCTGTCTTCCAGCCTCTGTGGACAGTAGAGGTACAACTTCAGATAGCGCCAACTAGCAAACCCAAAGGCCCCATCACAGAGAGTGGATGCCAACCAGGCTCCAGGTCCCCACTCTCCTGAGGTTGCCTCACTCTGAGCCACACCTTTGCTTCTTCTTCCACTATGAGGATGCTTGGTTGGACCTGGGAGGTAATCCAAGATCATTTCCCCCAATTAGCCAAAGTACTTCTCTTTGCCATGCCACATATTCACAGTTTCTAGGGATCAGGAGGTGGACATACTGGGGAGACATTTCTTTGCCTACCACACACATCTGTACATGTTTTTTTTTTCCTTCTTCTTCTTTACTCTGAAAAATTCTAGATTACTAAGACATTAAAACTCGATACCATCAATTCTCAATCCTTAGCAAATTTAAGCACTCTACTGATTAATGATGTTCGGGGCACAAAAAAGAAAATGCAGTGCTCTGAAGTGTGGAAATGGATAATATATTTGTAAATTTGTGGGTCTTCAGAACTCTATGTAAACACTTCTCAACTGAACGAATCCATTGGTCACATATCATATGCAAAACTGTACTTTTGACTGTAAATAAAGCAAAATAGTTTGCCTAAAATTGCAATATGGTGAAAATGAAGCATAATAAAAAGTAAACATCTAAAATTTTTAAATATGTCAATATAAATGTCTTCTAAATCTGTAATGATTGTTTTACTTTACAAGTGAGGAAAATGATATTTGTCTTTTATTTTTCCTCTTCGATTGCAGGGCTATGCTGAACATGAATTTTATTTTGAATCTTAATGAAAAATAATATTGAGCAAGAGACATATTTAAAACCAATGTAAAATCAATCAACAAGTACATGAAAAAATGCTCACCATCTCTAGCAGTCAGAGAAATGCAAATCAAAACTCACTCCAGTAAGATTGGCAGCCACTATGAAGTCAAACAACAACAAGTGCTGGCGAGGATGTGGAGAAAAGGGTACACTTGTACATTGCTGGTGGGACTGCAAATTGGTATGGCCAATCTGGAAAGCAGTATGGAGATTCCTGGGAAAGCTGGGAATGGAACCACCATTTGACCCTGCTGTTGCCCTTCTCGGACTATTCCCTTAAGACCTTAAAAGAGCATGCTACAGGCATACTGCCACATCAATGTTCATAGCAGCACAATTCACAATAGCTAGACTGTGGAACCAACCCAGATTCCCTTCAATAGATGAATGGATAAAAAAAATGTGGCATTTATACACCATGGAATATTATGCAGCACTAAAAAATGACAAAATCATGGAATTTGCAGGGAAATGGATGGCACTAGAGCAGATTATGCTTAGTGAAGCTAGCCAATCCCTAAAAAAACAAATAATAAATGTCTTCTTTGATATAATGAGAGCAACTATGAACAGAGCAGGGAGGAAGAGCAGGAAGAAAAGATTAACATTAAACAGAGACATGAGATGGGAGGGAAAGGGAGAGAAAAGGGAAATTGCATGGAAATGAAGGGAGACCCTCATTGCTATACAAAATTATATTTAAGAGGTTGTGAGGGGAATGGGAAAAATAAACAAGGAGAGAAATGAATTACAGTAGATGGGGTAGAGAGGGAAGATGGGAGGGGAGGGGAGGGGGGATAATAGGGGATAGGAAAGGTAGCAGAATACAACAATTACTAATAGGGCATTATGTAAAATTGTGGATGTGTTACCGACGTAATTCTGCAATCTCTTTTTGGGGTAAAATTGGGAGTTCATAACCCACTTCAATCTAATGTATGAAATATGATATGTCAAGAGCTTTGTAATGTTGTGAACAACCAATAAAAAAAAAATAAAGAAAAAAAAATAAAACCAATGTAGAAAATACCTCAAAATGACATCAGTCAGTTCTCTAAGGTTAACTGAATATCCTTGAAAAATTTCAACATTTTAATATTTCTCTGTGATTTGTTTGTTCTTTGAGATATGGAATTTTAACATTATTGTCTCGTATTTAATCTTATGGAAACTGAATGTGAGTTTAACACATTCAAATATATATGTAAATATAAATATATAGACACACACACACACAATGATCATTAGGGTTAGCCAAACTTTCTCACCTAGAAGATACCAATGATTATTATTATTGTTGTTGTTGTTGTTGTTATTGTTATTATTATTTTGGTACCAAGGATTAAGCTCAGGGGCATTCAACCACTGAGCCACATCTCCAGCCCTATTTTGTATTTTTTATTTCAAGACAGGGTCTCACTGAGTTGCTTAGTGTCTTGCCTTTACTGAGGCGCTTTGAACTTGTAATCCTCCTGCCTCAGTCTTCTGAGCCACTGGGATTACAGGCATGCGCCCAGCTAAAGATGCCAATAATTCTTGTTTAGAAAGTTTATAGTATTCTAAAGCAAGGTAAAGCAGAACTATGAAGCACTTCACTAACAAAGTAGAAAAGGGCATTTCTGTCATAGTTTCATCCTCACATAGTCTTAACCTCTTAACCCTATACCAGCTAGTCTTCTTTTGGCTTGAATGTTTGCAACATTTTCTTTCTTTCTTTTTTTTTCTTTCTTTTTTTTTTTTTTAGTCATTAACATTTTCTAGGCATTAGAATTTGGGAATCACAAACCAAGAGTTTCAGGATTACACAATGATTTCATTGTTTGATTTTTATTCAAATGAAGAGAGGAAGGCAAAGCTATATCCTCAGTTTAAGGCTTATAGTCTAGTACTTTTATAGTGTAGTACTTTTGACAGGTAGAGAAACTACCTATTTCTCAGGGAGTCAACACTGGATATCATTTCCTAGTAAGATCTGGTGCATGCTTCTCTAGACACTAATACTGTGCTGATTGCAACTCCATCTATATAAAAACTTCCAAATTAACTTAGGTCTTCCCAATTGCAATTGTTTAAATATAATTTAAAGCAGCTGTTGTTTCCTAGTTAAAATTATGTAATTTATTTTAAATTGTTACCAATACTATTATAATCATCTCATCATCAGTGATAACAGACATTAAAATTGTGATGTACATCTTTCAAGAATTTTTCTCTGCAGATACTGAAAATGAGAAGTTTATAAAATCGTATTAAAAATCTATACATTCTGAATTCCTTTTGACTGCCAGGTCTTTCTTTCCAACCCATCCTTTTGAAAATGGATTCTGTAATTCATTTCTTCATTAACAGTCACTTGCTATGAATTCCCTTTCCTTCTAGGTGTTAAAGAAGCATTTATTTCCTCTCTGAAGTATATTGTAGCTTGGAGATTCTAGATAATAGTAAAGCTGTATTTCTAGGTGTTTCAGATTTTATCAGAGAATGAGGGAGATATTAATTCTACATGCAGCTATTAATCTCTCTAGTTTCCCATGCGCTGTCCCCGCTGGTGTGAACTTAAGGGAATATACACAGGTTGTGATTTTTTGAAAATTTTCCTCCCTGATCTCTCCTTCAGATGTTTGAGTCCATGGAATGTAGGAATTATGGTTTCCATCTTTAAATTTTCTTAATTTTTGCAGATTCTATTACATAGTCACTCAACAAATTGCTGCATTACCTTCAATGGCAAGCAAAACCATGATGAATTTTGATAGGTTCCAGAATTCACAAATGTGAGCACAGAATATGTATTGTTGAGAAGACTGAGAAAGATCCCATTTTATCCAATTCCGAAGCATTGTTGTAAATCCTGTTATGCTCTTTTTTTCCTTGTTTCTCACCTAGATAGCAATCAACTGATATTGTAATCCTAAATACATAGACTTGAAATTTTGCATTGAGATTTTGGGGCTTTTGTACCTTTTGAGACTAGTAAGAGAAAAATAGTACTAAATTGATTTCACTGGAAGTCTTGAAACACCAAAAGTAAATTTGACCACAGGCAAAAAAAGTCCATGAAGGAAGATTTTCTGTACCCACGGTTCTAATTAGCAATTTGTTACGAGGAGCTAATTTTGGATTTTATTTAGCTGAAAAGCTTTAGATTTGCTTTAGCTGAGTTCAGCATAGCTGGTTTGGAGTAAGCTGGTAAGTTCAGGCCTGGAATGCTCATAATAAATGATAGGCTACTAATTAAAGTCGGTAGAAATAACCAAAGAAATATTTCGGTTGTCAGGAAACAAAGAACTAAAGTTTAAGAAATATTTTTTGAAAACTCATTTGAGTTTCTTCAACTGTTTTAAACTTTATACAAAAAAATCCTCATAAACCAACATTAATATATAAAGATTGAAGGACTGTCTTCAAACTGTCAGAAATCAAATAAGAAATTCAGGACTCTCCATGAGAATCCTCTGTCAAAAGTCTTAAGTACTGGATAAAAACGGTAATCTTAGTGGTGTAAGGGCCTCCTTGATTATTATTCACTCTTCCTGACTCTTCTAAAAGCTGGCTTCGTGCCTCTGTGGTCTGTATATTTACTCTCACAGTGTGATGTGGCTTTTGATGCATAAAAACTGTAAGTACAGGAAATAGGGAAGTAAGAACATGAAGGGAAAAAAAGTGAGGAACAATAACAGAAACAGAGGAAGAGAGAAACAGAGTTGATGATTCAGCAGGCCAAATTTCTGAACCTTTTGAAGCCTTCAAGTTGTGCTGGAGTGAACAAGAGCAGAGAATTTATAGCTGAGAAGCATTTTTCCTCCTCCATCCTGTCTGGAATTCTATCCAAAATGTTTTCATTGTGATATGCTTTTATTAAAGTGAAAACAAGGTAAGATAATATTATTACAAGATGGAAGTAAAATTATATATGGATGTATTAGTGCCAGGAAATTTTGAGTTCTAAATAACTTTTAAAGAAGAAAGAAAAAATATATATAGCAAAATTATCTCATTTTACATTACTCTTAAATTTGCTGCCAAATCTTTGAAGTATTCATTTCTGACTTACACTTTTTCTTATTAGTCTTCCAAGTTTCTAGCAATAGCAGGCACAGAGCAGCTCTGCTTTCCACCAGAAATATAATGATCAAGGCACTTAAAGATTTCAGGCAGAGTTTTATCTCCAATGAATCAGTAGGATATGTGCTCCCAAATTAAAAGAAGCAAACATTTATTTCAGAATGGCAAACAATAATCTCTACTTCAATCTCTATATTAAATAAGTAAGACTGGGTGGTTACATATAATGGTGTAAATTGTGAATTGTTCTGTTATTTTATAGATGCTTTATTATAGTGATGTAAAAAAAAACTTTCTTTTTTATTTTTTTTTCTAGTAATAGGGATTGAACTCAGGGGCACACATTTCCAGTCCTATTTTGTGTTTTTTATTTAGAGGCAGGGGTCTCACTGAGTAGCCTAGGGCCTCACTGTTGCTGCTGAGGCTGGCTTTTAACTTGTGATCCTCCTGCCTCAGCCTCTCAAGCCAGCAGGATTACAGGTGTGTGCCACATGCCTGTCGAAAAGCTTCTATTTTAACACTTCCTGGAGATCCAAATATGTTCCATTGAAAGGGCAGATGTTCCAAGCATTACAAGAATGGTCCTCTTAGTTACACATCAATATACAAAAAGTCCTTAGGGAGGAAAACAATTCTGTGAATGTTCCCCAAGCAAGAAATGGTGGAGTGCATTGATATGCATTTCTCTTTCAGTAGACCTCTGGTCAGTTCTTTAGTAATCTGTCTTTATGCTTCACCTGAACCACCGACACTGATTTATCTAGAAGTCTTATTGCAGTCATTTCTAAAACTTGGGGAATATGCACACATCACCATGTGCACATTCTTACCCACTGGAGGCCAACTGTACTAGTAATACAACAAATAGCAATGATTGGAGACACTAGCCAAAACAGGAGGCCAAATTAATATGCATTCTGGCCACTTGCTTTTGTGATGTGTCTTCTCTCTCTGTGTTTCTCTCTCCTCCTCCTCCTCCCTCCCTCCCTCCCTCTCATTCTTTCCCTTCTTGTCTATCTAATTATGCTTTGTCTACCACCATAAGTTGCTCTTCCACTTGTGGTAATGTGTGCAGATTCACTACTTAAAGGGTAAATTGCTAGAATATGTGCTGCTTGGATATTTTCATATCTAAACATAGTGTATATCTATCTGGGTTTTACTAGCACCTTCTACAAATGACATCAATTATAGTACTCACATCACACTTCTCTATCAAAAACAAGATGATATTTGGACATATTATATGAAACTTATGGACCTTTTAGAAAAGCTTTGGATACTTATTAAATTGAGGTTAAATCAAATATTGAGGACTCTTAAGAATGAGACACTGGCAATATTTCATAATAAAGTCCATTCTGGATTTTTGACTCACAATTCAATTCCTTTCCTTGCCTTTTGCACAAGAGAGCAGGCTATTTACAGTGCTCTAAATGCAGGCTACCAAGAGAACAATTGTTTGTCTTGAATCCTGTGTTTTAACTCCAGGACCTGCCAGAGCTTTCTGAGCTGGAGAATGATATCAATATATCTAGGTATGAATATTTCACTCAGTTGAACACTCAACCGTGTATGATGGGAAGGATGCATAAACTTTGGAAATCAAGGGGATGAGGGTCACATCTGGCTGGTCAGTCCTCTGGAATGGTGCATCATAGCCCCATGGAAACTGCAGGCTGGCTGCCTGAATGGGGGAGGATATATTGAATGGAGGGCATATGTTGAAACCACTCTTTCCAGAATGACTGAGTCCTGAGACACGGCCCCAAGAGGCCAGGAGTGCCCAATTTCTTCATGTTAAGAACTGTGCTCACTTGCTGTAGAACTGCTAGCTACTCTCAGAGTCCTGGAGAAGAGACCCATTTCTCATGTGCACATGAAGAGGTCGCTTTTCCTGTGCCCTTTTTCTCTCTCCCTCCCCATATCCCTCTCCCTGTGCGTCCTCTCAAAAGCCCTCAGAAGTTCTTCTCAGTGAAGTGACTTAGAGTGAGGAATTATAAAGTAATAGATTGAGTCACTTCTCTTGAAAATTATTACTCAACAAGAATTGTTTAGAGGGGGACGTTGGAGGTTATATAAGCACAGTTTAGACTGAGGAATCAAAATTTTCAAAATTCTTATTGATTTTTTTTAATCTCAAAGGCTTAGCTACCTTCATATAAATATTTCATGAAAGGAAAAATATAGTTTTCAAAATCACCAAGCATGAAAAGGCATTTTGTCACTGAGTGCTTTTGAAATTTTGGGCTACGCCCTCCTCTCTTTACTGGAGGGGAAAAAATGCTAGGAAAAAATGATTTTTATGACTTTTCCAGAATTTTAGAGTAGTTTCTTCCATAACTGAGATCATTCTCCAGTGGCATTTTCATTCAGAAAAACCACAAACATTTTATGTCTTTTTCCTCATGTGAATTTTAATGGAAAACTGTGTCAAAATAAAAAGATGCTCATACACAAGCTGTTTAGAGATTGCCATGAGCTAAATTTCATGGTGTTTTGAATAAGTCTTTGAAACTGCTCTTTGAATTTGCCCTAAAGGACACTAAAGCTTAATTAATTATTAATGACTTTTAGGGAGAGGAGTGTAAAAATAAATCCTTTCTCCACCAAGTACATTACAACTCACATGCTTCACATAACCACACATGACCGACTGATGCCCACATCTGGCTCTTGCATCAGCAAATACCACACGGTATTAGTGGAGGGGAGGGTAGAAGGGTCGCCTGTGCCCTGTCTCACTACGCTTTCTCCTCCTTCAAGGGTTTCCATTCCACCTTATTCCTGTCATTGAGATAAAAAATAGCCTCATAACTTGTTCCTGTCACAAGTGTTCTACTCTCTTCCAAGACTTTAAAATCTCAAACTCCTGTAATTGACTTCCCCTTATGTACCATAGTAGATGTAGATGATTTAAGGGCTAAGAAATCACCATTTACATATAATATGCTTATGGCTGATTTTCACATATTTTTAGGCCTTCTACTAAAAAATACAACTCATTTGGGAATGCAAAATAAAAAAAAAACAGTTTTTGCATTTCTCTACACATTTACCCTAGCTCAGCAATTAATACCATGGTCATATAGAATCAAGATTAGTTTGGTAGTTCCTATTCATACTGTTTTTTTTTTCCTGAGAATGCATTGCTGTTTGTCATTCAAGGTATTCAGAAGGTAAAGCCCATTCGTGCCTCGCAGAAGCGTGACTAGGACAGTGTTCATATGCCAAGCCAGACAGCTGGGAACATCTGTCCTGTGCTTCCAACTGAAAGTGTCCCCAGGAGCTTCATTTTCCGATGGAAAGCCTGGTGGCATCCTTAGGACTGGGAGGGCTGGGGTAGTTGTGAAGCTCACGTTGAAGTTGAGGTAAATCTAAGAAATGAACATGGGTCAAGTACACATCCTAACACGGTGTCATAAATTAGAAACCAGGCAGGCCACCATATGCTAGAGCGTGGCTAATGGGCTGGAATCTGACTTTCACTAAGTACTCGGAATGAAATGAGAGGGCAGACCGGAAGAAAGTCTCTGAGATCAATTTATGAAAGTTTTACTTTGGGTTAACACTGTACTACAGGGGAATTGAACAACTGAGTTAGTTTGTCTCTCTATTTTTGTTTTATTTTTCCACAAAGCATTTCAATGACAAAGCAATGATTACAACACAGCCAGTTTCTAATTATAACTTATCATGGTGTATTCCTTTAATAATACAGCTTATCTTTATCAGAAAAACCTGGGTGTTTCAGAGCTGGAAGGAACCTATAGGCCCAGCCAACCAAATCTATTTTTCTCATTAAAAAAAAAAAAAAAAGCTGAACTAAGGTCAAGAGCGTAAATGACTTGCTTATAGAGCAGAGAGAAAGTGTTCAAACCAAATCTATAACACAGGATACAATTTTCAGGCTGATCCATACTCTCTTAAGTTACTGGTAGTCTATCTACTTCAGAAGACAGTTTTTTGAAGTATTATGGTTTAGAGTCCATTTGTATTAATGAGGCAATAGCAGTGTTGTAGACTGAATGCTTGTGTTCCCCCAAACTCATACTTTAAGTCATGACCACAATGTAGTGGTCTTAGAAGGTAGACCCTGTGCGTGGTGATTGGCTGTGGATGAGACAGTAAGGCTGGAGCCTTTTGAAGGTATTAGCCCTTAAAATAAGAGGAAGAATGGCCCAATTTTTCTCTGCTGTCCTGTGAGGATACGGTAGCTGTGTGTCTGACTACAAGCCTGGAAGGGGGCTTCACCAAGAACCTAGTAATGCTGGCACTCTGACCCTGAACTTCTAAACTCCAGAACTGTGAGACATAAATGTTTGCCGTTCAAGCCTTTTGGTCTGGTGTTTTGTTATAGCTGCTCAGGAAGATGAAAGCAAGCAACGTGCTCAGAGAGGCCTGCTGTGGCCATAACACAGCATGGGAAAGTCTCCTGCAAGTGTCTACTTGGGAGAAGCCTCTTCTGCTGTCCTCCACACCCCAGGGATCACCATCTGGACTGCCACTGCCACTTTGAGACTATATTTGATGATACTGACTGATTAGATGGCCTAAATTTGTTCCTGACATAGCACAGTTCCCTGACAAACACTGAAAAGCTGTTGGGTACCAATAAATTCCCCATTGAGAGGAGAATGAAATCTACATTCCCATCTATTCTGAGCTAATGTCAACAAGACAATATTTTTAAAACAATTCTATTGACCCAAGTATTCAAATATTTTTTTTTAAATTTAAACAAATCCAAGTTCTTCATAAGTTACTTGGATTTGAAATCACCATACTTTTTCAATTATTTATGAGAAACACCTACTTCTGATATAGAAATCTCAAACTATTCTGGCTTTATGCACCTGTAGTTCAGTCTTCCTGGGATTTGGGAGGAAAATGTTTTGAGTAGATATTAGTCAAATCTTGGACATAGCAGGAACTATTATGAAATAATTTATCTTTTACTTGACTTTCTTGTTTCAAATCTTGATATTTGTACATGCTAAAAAATATTTTGGGAGCAAGAATTTTATATGAAATCCTGCACTAACCAAACTGAAATTCTAAAATAAAAGTAGAGACAGCTACATTACATAATAAATAACAAATGATGCAGAGTGAGGCACAAATACAAATGATTCCAATTCAGAGAATCAGAATCTAATTCAGAGAATGTTGTGTAATGGGTGGAAAGTAATTGCTACAGGAGTATAAGGAAAAGGTCACCATTGTGGTCCTGGGTAATACAGGGTAATGTGAAGACGTCGACAATAAGGAAAAAGAGAGAGAAAATATTTTATAGAAAGGACTCTTGATAGAAGTGAATGTAAACAGAAGTCAGACGACCTTCCAGACCCGAGTCCTCATGTACTTCAAGACTCAATAGGACACGGAGGTGAAGGGTAGACCAAGAAGGGAGACTGAGAAACAATGACTCACTAACCAAAGGAGAAACCACAGAGTGTGGGGTTTCCTGTAAGCTCAGCAAGCAGAGTGTTTCCAAAAGGCAAAAGTGACACAATATGGAATTGCCACTGGCAAGTCAAGTAAGATGAAGGCCAAGAATGTGCTCAGCCATGTCTGGATGTCTACTGACTTGCACAATAGCAGCGGGGTGGGGTGGGGAGGAATGGGGATATAGCCTCATTGAAGTGGATTGTTAAAAGATGTCAGTGTTTCTGGCTTGCTGAACATGGTCCAGGTTTGTACTAACCTTCCATAATTATTAATAGTTTTTTTTTTTTTTGCTCTCAATAACATCTTGGTTAGCCAAAAATTTAAGCCATCATTTATTTAAATAAAGAATAGGAGGAAATAAATTGAAGACAGCAAACAAAGAAGTTGTACTGAAAGAGAGTAGAGGAGCAGCAAGAGAGGAACTGGATCAGGAGAGGGTTTTGTTTGTTTTTGAAGGACAGAGAATTGACCGCAGTGTCTTATGCAGATGGATATGTTCACGTGGAGAAGGGAGTCTGATGATGATGTGGAGATAAGAAAGTTGTAGCGCCCTCAGGAGGAGGACAGGATGCGATGCACCAGGGAAGGGTGGGCCTGGAGAGGAGAACTCCTGATTCAAGTATCAGTTCAGAGAGCCGAGCACATTCATGAGCGGAAACGGGAAACACACACAGGCTCTAAAAGTGAGGGTGGAATTAATGTGCTGAATATCAGAGAGAAGAGAGGAGAAGGTATTAGATACCTAAGAGATGGTTCAAGTGATCGGGAAGGAAACGGAGGAGCATTGCTCAGTGGTGCCATGAATCCAACCGTCACCACTGGAGAAACACCTGACAGGGCTGCTCATGAAGATGAGTGGTCCACGTAACTTACAGCCTTGCAAGCTGAAAGTCTGAAGGCAAGGGACAGGCTTGGCTTGGCAAAGACTACCCCTGGCTGTGTCTCCCTAGGTGTGGATAGTGGTGGAGGGAGAAGAAATGAAATCTGAGCAGGAAACAGAGAGTGAGGGAGGGGCCAGGCTTGCTCCTTCTAATAACTCACTAGAATAACACATTAACCAGGAGCAAAGGGAACTCTTACACACGTTGGTTGAAATCTGTGTTATTAAAGCCACTATGGAGAACCAAGTGGAGGTTCCTCAGGAAACTACAAGCAGCCCATTTCCTCTCCTGGGATGGCCCACTCCATGATGGCACACACTTCCATTGCACTAAATAAGTCCTTCATTCCTAAGGGTAACTGAGCCTCTTGATAGAAACCTTTCTTCCAGGAAGATAAGAACCAAGGAAACTTCCACCCAGCACCATGTATTAGTGCCAGTGTCTCAAATTTTGCATGGAATATCAATGGAAAGGAGACCTGGGTGCTAAGATGTCAGTACCCCAAGATTCACCCATGGCTGCATTGTGAGGAATGGGGATAAGTTTAACCCACAAACCTTCAAAAGACAAAGGCTAACTTTCTTTTGTTAGGAAGCTGACCACAATATCATCTTGGAACTAAAGAAGCATGGCTTGCCTTCAGGAGCAAAAACTTTAATGACATCCAACAATGAGGTCTTCACTGCCACAGTCACAGGGAAATGGACAGAAGCAGCATATGTTCCAGTGTTCTGGCACTAAAAGACAGCCCCATCTTCTGTAGGACTGCAAATTCAATCTAGCAATCATGGCCTTGTTAAAACGCCCATCTCCTTTTCTAAAATTCAATGCAGAAAATGAGGAAGCCCCAAGAACCAAGGGGGCCCATCCACCAAATTAGAGCCTTCTGCTTCTTCACTGCAGAAAGTAAAAACAGTCCTTAAAATTCCCTGTCATTGCATTCATGTTTCCCAACAGCCTACAGAATTTGTCCTCTACAGGACGTTGTAGGGCCAACTGGATAACCTGATAAGGTATGGGTTTTCTTTCCCCTACACAATTTTAGGCAAGTAAAATCAGACTTGGGCAAATTCTCAGATGACTCCGAGTGATATACTGATGAGTTTCAGAGGCTAACTATTTCCTCTGGCCTCACCTAGAAATATATAAACATGGTTTTAAACAAAACGATTACACAGGGAGACAGGAATGCAGTTCTATTTGGGGATGGAGCCCATAGGACAGACTCCACCTGCTATCCCACTGAAACAATTTCTGTTTCTCCATCTGATCCCCATTGGGATTACAACACTCTTGAGGGAATTTGGGCAAGAAGTCCCTTGATGTTCTGGAAAATTATGAACAAAGCTAGGTAAAGCCTGTAAGTTATGACAAATTGGCTACCACAGAGCAAAGCCCTAATGAAAATCACACAGCCTTCTATGGGAGGCTTTGGGAGTTCTTTATTTAATACAGTGGCCTGAGCCATAGCACTCCTCGGGGAGCATTAGTTCTAAACAACACATTCATCATCCACTCCACTCTGGGTTTCAATCCACCCAATCCAAAAATTATAAAAACCTGGCCTTCGAGCCTAACACCCCTGCTGCAGATCTGATGAAGAGAGCCTCCCCTGTCTTTTAAAATTGAGGCCAGATGAGGAAGAAAATGATGTGGAAGAGGAAAGAGGCCAGGAAAAAAGGAAGGCCCAACTATTAGCTGTTTTACAAGTCCAACCACCAACTCCAGACTGCCCTTGGGAGATCCATCCTGGAGGAAACGCCATCTTTGTGGAAAGCCTGCACCCAGGAAAAATGAACGTCCCAGAGGCCAAAAGGGGCCAGGCACCCTGCACTATGTGCAAAAAGCCAGGCCGTGAGAAGAGGGACTGCCCCAAGGGCTGAGGGTATGTGGATCAGGTCCCCACCCACTGATGGCCCTGGAATGAGGGTGCCCCCCACTCCAGTCAATTCCTACATCAGGGATATTTTTCAAAGAGTCAGAGTCCAGAGTGACCTTGGACATGGCAGGCAGAACTATGAGTTTCCTTTTGGACAGAGGATCTGCCAGTTTTTTGTTAGATTCTGATTCTGGAGTTGTTCTCCCTGTATCCTGTCTGGTGGTGGTGGTGGTGGTGGAAGGGAGATGAACTAAGCTGTGATTGATTTATATCTCCCTTGTATGGTTGGTTCATGGAAGAAACTTTCTGTTTTCTCATCAATTTAGGATATGTCTGAATGTCCTTGCCCTATCTTGGGAAGGAATATACTCCAGTAGTTGGGAGTTTGTTGGTCTTTTCTTCCCAGCCACAAATACCTAGTCTTTGCTCTGAGCAGGATTCTCATTCAGACCTCAAGGAGGCTAGACTGGACAGAGTAAACCCAGATGTCTGGGCCTCAGAAATTCCAGAGAATTATAGTCTCCCTGTAAAGATTACACTTTAAAACCCAACACATTTCCCACATCAAAAACATCACCCTATAAAACCCAAGGCACGAGCTGGGTTACAGTCTCTGTTGACAAGTTCTTAAACTTTGGCCTATGAAAGGCTTGAAATATCCCCATTCTTCCTACAAAAAAAGGACAATGAGGAGTAGAGGATTGCCTAAGACCTTTGGCCCATGAATAAAGATGTGATACCTAAACATTCAGCAGGGTAAACCTTTGTGCCATTTTGGGAAAAATCCCTTCATATAGCCCCATGGTTTTCTCAGTGTTAAACTTAAAAGACATTTTTTTTACATTCTTTTAGGCACATCCACCCAGTATTTGTTTGCCTTTGAATAAAGCCATTTCTACCATGGAGACCCCATCTGTACCCTCCTGGAAAAGCTGCCCATACTCTATTATAAGCCAGAGGAAAGTGAATGGGCTGTAACACAGGTGTACTGCCTTGCCCTTGATGGGTGCTCCAGGTAATCTGTGTTCCTAAAAGAACTCTTCCAGGACCATACACAGAGTTTGTTCATCATGTCATCATTGTGTTCAGAATGACCCAAGAGCTCTAAGCCTTCCCCCTGGTCAAACCCATACAACACAGAGGCATACATCTGGGGGAAGACTAGTAACTACGTTTCTCTCAGCTACCCACTTCCAGGGGTTTTCAGTGCCTCCTGGTTATAGAGACTCCTTCGATGGGGTCGATAGAAACCTTACAAGCAAGACAAAGCAGGCACTGAAGGTATATTAATTCCTTCTTAAGGTGAGAATCCCCAGCTTTGGCATACCTTCATCTCTCCAGAGTGATACTGGGCCCTCCTGTGTTTCTCAGATTACTCAGCATGTGGCAGAGACCCTAGGATTTAAACATTTCCTCCTAGAAAACTTGATTCTTGGGAACTGTCGAATGGGCCAAGCAAACCTGAGAAGGTACTCTAGGCAATCTGCCAAGAGACCTCATTAACTGGTTGGCACTCCTTCCTGTGGTACTTATTGGGTCTAAGTAGCTGCAAAAAACTCACCCTCAGCTTTGCCGCTTTAAAATACTCCACAGCAAACCATTGCTATGTGCAGACCTGATGTTTGATACCGAGGAAACTCACCTACCCACTAGGTAAACTGCTTAAGCCAGTCCTAACAGGTAACACCCATCTAAAGACGCCAGACAGAACGACCTCGACCAAGGAGCATCCTTTATGAGTCTGGGAGACAGGTCATAAGCACAACCTGGAAGGACAGATCCCCAGAATCCAAACTGAAACCCTCATGGAAAGGCCTTTCACTCATCTCTCCACTGCCCCTCCCCACAGTGATGGTACCTGGGATTTCTAGCTGGACACAACACACTTGAATAAAACTCTAGCTTTCAGAGGGGACTCCATGCTCCAACATCAGGACAAGGCTGTGTGAAGTTGTGAACCCTTAAATGGCCTAAAGTTCCCTTTCATAAGGACAGATAGGTATGACCTCCATGGGCCCAGAGACCACTTGCCTGCTCCACTTTCCAGTTCTGTGCATCCTTCTTGTTATCTTTTTGGTAACTCTTCACTCTGCCACATTCCTCTGGTGTTGAACCATATCTCCTGCTGAACTACTCACTTTACCCTCAGTTTCCTGCTAGTTTGGGTCCACTATTGCTTCTTCCACTTTCTTCAGGTTATGCTCCTTTCTCTTGTTTAAAACAGAAACACCCCATGATCACTCTCTCCTCAACAGTAAAATAGCCTAACGCTGTGTAAACATCACAGACTCCACTTGTGCGAAACCCTGTTGTCTTTGTGTAGACTAACCCAATGGGAGAGTAGGACTCACTTTTTCATTCTCTATTAAACCACCTGAGACCAAAACTCCATTCTACTCTACCAGGAACACATGTTACAACAGCCTGCCACGCCCACCAACCCTCCAATACCTCTGCTTGAGAACACCACACAAGATCTGAGTTCCTCATCTACACCCCTTTGGCATACAGTGAGGACTCGGGCTGTGAAAGATCAGTGTCCCCTTCCAGCAGGAAGCGGTCACAGAAGCAGCTCAACACCTCGTATCTGAAGGACTCAGAGTGGAATGGTAGAGTAGACAGCTTAGATAGACTTGAGCAAAGGAGGTGAGGAAATCAAATTCGGACTCTGCCCTTGGGCCACACCCACCTGCTCATGACCCAGCCAGGGACAGCCTGGGAACTGCCTTTTTATGATTAGACATTTCCCTATTAATCTGGAGAAAATGGATATGTTCTATAGTATAAATTCTTCCAACATGGCAAAACTGGCCCAGGCACACTATGTCATGGTTGGAATCTGTAGTAACCACCCCAAATACACAGTACACAAGGAAGGTGTCCAGAACAAATGTAAAGATTTGTCATAAGGGAGACCCCAGCCCATTTCCTCTCTTGAAAGCCACCCACTCTATGTCAGGGCATACTTCTATCTCATTAAATTGATCCTTCATGATTTTTTTCTTTTTAAGAAAGAAAGAAAGAAAAATAAAATGAAACTATATCTAATGTTATCCAACAATTCTACTACTGGGTGTGGATCTGAAGAAAATGATATTAACATACCAAGGAAATACTTGTACACCTGTGCTTGTTGCCACACTGTTCACAATAGCTAGGAGATGGAATCAGCCTATATGCCCAGCAACAGATGAGCAGATAAAGAAATGTAGTATATAAACATTCAGTCATAAAAAGAATAATAACGCATAAGTTGCAGCAAAATGGATAGAACTGGAGGATATTATATTTAGTGAAATAATTCAGATACATAAAAACATCACATGCTCTTGCTCATAAATGGATATTGAACAATGTTGATCGATTGTTAATAGTGAGTATGACAGGTTGGGAAGGGTTGAGGAGAGAGGAAATAGTGGGAGGTTTGGAAAACAGGTACCCAAATACAGTTAGCTAGAAGTCATAAGTCCTAATATTTAAAGAAGTGTGACTATAGTCCACAATCACCTATAAATATTTTATGAATAATTAGACGAGAGGAGCTGAATGTAATGATAAGATAAAAATTTTTTTTTCCTGGATTTGATCAGTAAAAATGGTACACATGCATTGAAATACCATACTGAGCCCCATAAATATGTACAATGGCTAGGAATTAATGAAAAGTTTTAAGAAGTTCAAGGAGATGTTAACTGTCCTAATTTGATCTTTACACACTGTAGACATGTATGAAATTATGTTAGTCAGCACTGTGTCACTGCAACCAATACCCAAAAAACAACCTAGAGGAGCAATTAGCTTTGGCTCACAGTTCCAGAGGTTTCAACCAGTCCATGGTCACCTAACTCCATTGTTACAGGGGCAAAGCATCATGGCAGAGAGGATGTGGTGGACAGAGTTACTCACTGAACCTGGAAGCAGAGAGAGAGTGAGAGAGATGGGGGGAGAGAGGAAGGGTCTGGGGATAGGGTATGCCCCCTGTGACTTACCTCCTTCAATGAGGCCATACCTCCTAGACACCCCACCATTTCCATTAATGTTATTAAATATTACTCCATCAGTGGATTAACCCACTGCTGAGGTCAGCCCCTCATGATCCAGTCACTTTCCCAGAATCACACCTCTGAACATTGTTGTCCCGGGGGCCAAGCCTTCAACAGAAAGGACATGGTGGTGTGGGGAGGAGACTCAATGTACTGGATTTTGGCTATTGTCCAAAATCTAAACCACAACACAGATTCTCACTCGGTACCCCATAAATATGTACAATTAATATAATAAATAATAAAGAAATTTTAAATCTACTTAAAAAAACAAAACAAACCTTTCTTAGAATTGACGGGATTGTAAGCGATATATTTTTCTCTATCACACCCCAAAGACCCAAGGACCTACAATTGGTCCTTCCAGCACTGGTTAATGCCACCATTCCCTGCTGACCAAGTCTCCCAAATGGACCCTTGGGTCATTGAATTTGGTCCACCCAAACTGAATTCAAACCATAGTCAGGCACTACCTGCCCAGATCACGAATTACACTAGCTCAGGTGAAATAAAGAACAGAAAGCGTCACATTGGCGGAAATTAAATGAATTCAAGTGCCTTTATGGAGAACATGTTGTGGGTGATGAATGAGAATAAAATCTCTCCAGAGCTCTCTTATGAGAGAATGGTAGACCCTTTATCTTAAATTTATGTAAATTTTATATTCAATGACAAATGTAAAGATTTTCAAAAGCTAAAACATGGATTTTATTCTATTTATTTATTTATTTTGCCAAAGAAGAAGTTATAACATCAAGGAAAGTATAAACTCTGATTTTTTTTTACTTTAGTTATATCAGACATTTAGCTAAAAGTGAATAATACATCTCCATGTGTAAAAGTAGCAGGTGAGCAGGTATTGCAAAGTATTGCTGTTCAAGAAACTTGGTGGCCAAATGGAGTGACGGAATTTAAAAAATGGTGCAGATATTATAGAAAAGAAAATTTTTAGAGCTATGTAGTATGATTTTAGAAAAAAGAGTAATAAAATCATTAAGGAGGCTGGGTTTCTTCCTTGACATTGCTGTGTCTCCAGAGATCATTTTGTGAAGAGATGCATGGATAAAATTTTAAAAATCCAAAGTGCTGAAAAATTATATGAAAGGCAATTCTACTAAATAAAGGTGCCATTGGATGTGATTTTAAAATGCTTTCAGCAATGTGGAGATCATGTAAGAGCCTCGTAAATGGAATTTTGCGCATTGACACTTATAATCAAACTTATACATGTGACCAAAAAGTGGTGAAGGGTTATAATGACATCACTCTATATTACAGAACATAATGATGTGATCTAAAATGATATTTGAAATGCGTGTTTCTGTGTTTTAAAAACCCTGAGCTGGTGGTTAAATCAGAGAACAACTACGACTTCTCATTTTCCCCATTTTGATAACTTCTAACAACTCTCTGAAACGGGTGTAGCACTTCACAGATTTAAGCCAGTTATTATTCTCCCTCCATACAGATCTCATTTTCACGTTCCACTCGAAGCCTGGCTCTGGCTGGCACCAGTGATTGAATAAGCTTTAATTATACCCCTCCAAGCCTGAGTGCTTCCATAACTAAAATTCGAGAAGACGAGATTTTTTCATCCCACAAACTCTTGCGGAGGATTTCACAGAGGCCAGTGAGACTTTTGTACCAGGAGCCGTTAACAGAAATTTTTTTTTTCTTTTTATTTTTTGAGCAAAAGATTCTTTGACCTACTACAGGTCACCTTTCCCCACTGTGTTATCCCATCACTACTAAAGAACAGGAATTTCGTCACTACAGCTTTCTCCCTGAGCTGATGTAAGAACACTAAGGTTCTCCAGAAATTGGCCCTTCCTGAAAGCCTTTAGGAAGCCAAACCGTCTCTGGCTCTAGAAGATTAGCATCAAGAACTCCCAGGAGAGGCGGGAAGACTCTTCTCAGCTACCCACACTCCCTTGAGGATCTAAATCTCATCACTGAAATACCCTCTGAGAACCCATCTGGCTGGCAGGAGGATCAGCTGCTTCTTTTGAACGGTGTTGAGCGTGTTGGGAAGTATATTGTTTCTCAACGCTGGCCCCCTCTTTCCTGCATATTATGTGATTTTCTTTTTTTTTTTTAATCTTACCAGCACAACCAACTGAAATGTACTTTAATATTAGTCTTTCACTAGAAAGGATCAAAAGGCAAAGCAGTGACAAAAAAAATACCTCTTTGATGTATTTTTTATATTTCTGAAGGGGAAGAAATAGTGAGCTGGCGTGGGTGACTTCCCCTTCAGTCCTAATCTCTGACAGGCTGTCTCTTTCAATAAAAGTCAAATCTGGAGGTAACACAAACATGGGGTACAGAGAGCATCACAGTGGTTTCCAGGATCCTAATTTTCCCCATAAATGCTAATGACCTAATTAACATACTCTCAACAGGTTCTGGTTAGCCCAGTTTGCTATCAGACCTTGAAACAATAAAAACATTAAAGCATAAAAAGATTTGAAGCCACCGATTCTTTTTAATTTCAATAAATATTAAATGCTAGAGTTAAAATGCAGATTTAATCTGGGTTTATGAATCCATTTGTGCATTTCTACGGTTTCTCAACCAGAAAATGAAAAGTTTGAACTGCGACAAAGCTGAAAAATAGCTCTTTATTTGTGTTCTGTTAGGCCCGACTGAAATGAACTCATCAAATAGGTATATTTATTCAACCTTTGGTGTTTGGTTCACTTTAGAAAGGAACTATGCAATTCCTAAAGAATCTCATCTCAGAAATGAACTGAAATTCAAGTGAGCCTCAGTCAAAAGAACTAAGCCCCTCTCTCCCAGCCCCTCCCCTAAAATGTACTCATCTGTAGTACAGAATGAGCCAGCCACTGGACCAGGCGACATCAGGGCAAAGAGCCAGATACTGTATACAGAGAGCAGAGTCTCAGTCGTCCCTGTTCTGTAGAAGCACTTTATTTCAAGGTTTCAGTAGCAATGCTGGCACCAGGGATTGGGGTTTTACCTTCCTGTTTTCTGGTCTCTTTTGGAGAGGTGTTTATAATCTGGAAATGGCAGTCCAAACAGAAAGTGCTAAGTGCCAGTTGAAAGAGCCGTGTGTCTAACATGAAAGGTAACCTGAAAGGTAAGGTTAATTCACAAGATAGTTAAATGTCCCTACATTGTTAGGAATTTATTTAATTGCATAATGAACCTCAGATACTAGCCTGACAAAGCATGGAAAAACAATTGTGATAATCAGATTATTGCTGCAAATTCTATGGTGATTTCAAGATAGAGGAAAATGCTCACTGATTATCCTGATAATTGACAGTTGCACCAACAGCAATAATAATAATAAAGCAACAACAACAACAACTCTTATTTTTATTGCTAGGTCTTTTTATTGTTGAGCACTGTGCTAAAGTGTTTAGTATCTCATTTGTTTATCAAAATAAGTGAAATTAAGATAATTACAATACCCCAAATTAGAGACCTAATTTTATAAAGCTATAAGAATTTCAAATTAAGTAGCAGAATCAAGCTTGAAATTTATACTAGACAAGTAAGGATGCCTGTATTTAAAGTACAATGAAAGTAGATACCCAAACTGAATCTAACCTCAGGGGCATTCAGCCATTGAGCCACATTCCCAGCTCAATTTTGTATTTTATTTGAGACAGGGTCTCACTGAGTTGCTTAGTGCCTTACCTTTGCTAAGGCTGGCTTTGAACCTGCGATCCTCCTATCTCAGCCTCCCAATGGTAAAAGATTTTTAATGGTTGAGGTAAGGAAAGAATCTAATGCCAGTGTTGGTTATTGATTTCACCCAGAGAAAGTAAAGTTTCTCCATCTTCTTGACAAAAGGGAGCTTTACCATGTGGGGAAGAGAGCCCTGAGGTAAGATTCCTCTTCTCCCATGGAATCTAATTGACAGGGTTGCAATTCTTTCCAATGACCACATGTGAAAGGATTGGCTCCCAGGATCTTGAGAAGATCCTCCTGATTATAAGATTGCAAAAAACTTTTAAAAGCATTTACATCTTAAAGAGCAATGAAAGGATTTACAAAGATGACTTTTCCAAACATAAATACTCTAAGAAAAGAGAAGCCAAGAAGCCTAGAGTCAAGAGGCAACTTGTGTCAAGTTGAGTCCAGATGATAGAAATATTGAGGCCTTCATGGTCAGTGACTTGAGTCATGTCTCATCCCCCTCCCCTCTATGTAGATTCTCTATGGCAGTAAAAAAAAAAAAAAAAAAAAAAAAAAAAAAAAAAAAAAAAAAAAAACTGATAAAGGTAAAAACATGTCTTAAATTTTCTAATTTAAATTCAGTTTTAATCGATGTATGTACAAATTATACATATGTACAGGGTAACATGTAATGTTTTGATACATATATACTTTGTGCAAACATATATAAAATGGTTTTAGACTCCCTATTTTTCCTTTGCCTTATTTACTTTCATTTAGCCTATTCCTAAAATGAGATGTCTCTAGATCTGTAAATTGTAACTCACCTTCTTGAAGCCCAGGGGTCTCAGGGGGCTGGAGATGCCCAGGACAGGTGAGAGAGCTGGGCGATGGCAGGTGAATCTACAGTGCTCTCCTCTCACCACAGGGAGATCAAACCTGTAGGTTTTATGAGTGGATTTCCACTGAGGGTTTCAGTATCAAACTAAAAACATGGAAGGGGGTGTTTTATAGCAGGGGAACGTGAAACAGCTACTAGACAAGATAACATTTCATATGCCTTATAATCTACAATGATTCTCTAGACCATCATAGTTTTCAGAACATCCAAAGATCAAAGTCTAAATTAGAAAAATTAGCAATTTCTTCTCCCTTATAGAAACTCCCATGTTGGCTTGTTTAGTCACAGAAAACATGGGAAGCCAAGATCCATTTTCAATTGCTACATAGAAGGCTTAGATATGAGGTATTCCCCCAAAAGCTCATGAATGGGAAAATGCAGGAATGTTCAGAGGTGAACTGATGAGATGATGAGAGCTATAATCTCATCAGTGGATTCATCAACTGACAGGGATTAACTGGGTGGTAACTGTGGGCGGGTGGAGTGTGACTAGAAGAGTAGGTCATGGCGTGGGTGGGGGGAGTCTTTGGGGTTTATATGTTGTCCCTGAGGAGCCAGCTTGCCCTTCTGTGCTTTTTGGTTGCCTTTTGCTGAGCTGATTTCCTCCACCAGGCCCTCCCACCATGATGTCTTGCCTCCTCTTAGGCCCAGAGCTCTAGAGCCCCTTGACCATGGACCGAACCTCTAAAACCATAAGTCAAAATAAACTTTCACTTCTCTTAGCTGTTGTCATATCTTTTGGTCACAGCAAAGGAAAGTTGACTAATATAGCAATCATATATACGTAATATGAAAACATTAATGACAGCCTACCATATGCCTAAAACAGACTGAATTTGCCCAACCCATGAATTAAGAAGACCTTCTTTTTCTGAGAGTAGAAACAGAAGGGCTGGAAGAAGCCCTGACCCTTGCCTGACACAAGCCAAGAAGCTGTATGCAGTCATGGGCCCTACCCGGACCTGTCTGCACCAGGCTAACTACATCTGCCTATGTATGGTTTTTCCCTTCAATCTCACACTGCTGCTCCTGACTCTTCTTTAAAGCTTCTGCTCACCTTCAGGGATTTTGAAGATAGAACTTTTGAGACAATGAAGTTTCTTCTGTCTTCCTTCAAAGTTGGCTTTGAATAAAAGGTATTTTCCTACCATTTGCCTTGAACTATTTGCTAGAGCAGTAAACATCGTAGCCCAGCCTCTTCTACCCTGGAAGGATAGATGGTATCTGGTTACAAGCCTCAGAGCCCACATTCACAAAGGCACATGCACATACACCAGGGCACGCCAATCATTCATCTAAATATAAGGCACAGATCATGGGAAATTCCTCTGTCTACAGGGTGGTTTAAGTGCATTAGAAAATAATAATTTAAATGTGACATAGCATCCTGAAGTAAGGCAGTAGTTAATAAGTTGCCCAGAAACACTGTTCTGCCAAACCATGGTAGAAAAAGCCTCACATGTACAAAATACGGAGGAGGGTGAAGAAATTCACAGATTTCAACTTGAAATCACATTTTTTTTCAACACTGTATCTGTTGTAGTTTCTTTTCAATATATAATTGCCTATTAAAATATTTTACTTAGTTTCACTCAGCATCTCTTCTTTCTTTTAATTTTCCTCAAGATCAGTAATCTACAAAACACATTTTGATCATTTCCAAACATTTTTTTTCACGGGGTACTTAAAGTCCCCAATTTTTTATCTCTTAATTACTATTTTGATTAGGAGATTTTTTTTTTCTCATTAGAAGTAAGATTATTGCTTATTAGTACTCTGAAACTGGAACAAGCCACCAATGCCCAAGTTTTTTTTTGGAAACAAATTATAACCATTGACTCTGATAGTATGGGGAAAGCAATTCAATATGTGGAAAATGAAAAAAGATTAAGTTATAAAAGAAAGGACCAATGTAATCGGTGGCGATGGGTCAAGCTGTCGGAGTTGCAACAATGTGACACAGTGGGATGAGACCTTAACCTCAGCCACTTTCATGGTTACCATCTCTATTCTCCATCAGTGTTTGCGAGGACGCTTGCTGGAGGTACTTTCCTAGCCAGCAACTATTGCTTTAAAACAAACACCTCTCTCCTACTCCATTATAGAAGAGAACAGTTTCATGCCTTTTACCTCACTGTAGCTAGCAACAGCAAGAAATAACTGTAAAAAGGATTTTTAAAACACATTTTTATAGTTCTTTGCAATATATAGATAATTTTTATGCAATTCCTCCATCCACTGCAGAAAGGGGTAGAACTTTTCAACAGGACAGTTTGTACACAAAAGATAATATAGTTTTTTTTAAATTAATTGTGAGATGGTACACTCATGGTTATGAAGGAAAAAAACAACACAAAACTCTAATTAATAACATTTGATGATTTCCAACCTATACACATTTTCATATTTGAAAACTTTATGAATGTAAGGTCACAGAAGGCAGAGTTGAGAAGGGGTGGACCACAATCCTGCGGTAGCACCTCACTGATGTCACTGAGCTGTAAAAGACAGAAATCTCCATCCACTCATCTTTTGTAATAATACTCAGGATCACCACATTCTTTCCAATAGAAAGTAGTACATGGGAATTTAATCTTTGGACTTAAGGAATTTGATAACAGAGGGGATTTTAATGTGGTTGACTCTTTGTTATAAGAATGCCTTTGAGGGGCTGGGGATGTGGCTCAAGCAGTAGTGCGCTGGCCTGGCATGTGTGCGGCCCAGGTTCGACCCTCAGCACCACATACAAACAAAGATGTTGTGTCTGCTGAAAAACTAAGAAATAAATATTAAAATTCCCTCTCTCTCTTTAAAAAAAAATGAAGGGACACAATACCTTCATATAAAAAAAAGTATGCCTTTGATACTTTGATGATATTGACAGTATGGCAGAATATGATTTGGAGGTGGGACACTGAATGAAATTTCAGTCTGCAGATAGAGAGGCCTGGGAGGTAATTTTATCTATTCAGTGTATTTCACTGGCACGTGTCAGAGCCTTGTATAAACACAACCTAACTGTCTACCCTTATCTGGTGAAGGCCAGGACAGACAAGTCTATCACATGAAAGACAGAAGCAAGACTATCTTGACCCCCCCAATTTTTTGTCCTATGAAGTAAGAAGTCATCTCCTGAAAGGCTTTCCATGTATTCCTGTGCTACTGGTTAAAGGCTGGGATGACACTGGCTGGGGAATGCGCCTTCTCAGTGGGTCCTTTGACCCTGGTTTCAGGCCTTCATGTGGAGGTACTACCATCAGGGTAACAGTAGTGTAAGTTAGAGTTTCCTTACTATCTTCTAAGGGATAGCCTGTGCTCCCTCCAAGTGTGTGACATCAGCATTGAGTCGTCACGCTACAGCCCTTCTCGTGGACTGCAGAGGCAGCAGGATCCCCTCTGCTGTCTTGCCAGCTCACTAAGTGCAGAGGAGCTGGTTCTGCCCCCTGCCTAGAAGCCGGCAGTCTGGGTGTGAAGGCCAATTTAAAGAAGAGTTAGCAATCCCATTTTGTGGCACTCCCAAACCCAGTCTTTAGTATTTTTATAATACCACTTATAACACAAAATAATGCAGCTTCCCTCCACAAATCAGTCCTCCAACACCAACCATGCATCCTAGAAGTAATTTAATTACGACATTCACCTCCACAAGTTCAAGGGCTCACTCTAGACTGCCCTAACTTGAAAGACTATTTGTCATAGCGGCTCCCCAGACTACTCTCATTAATGTCCAACTTGGCTTCAAGGTCAGGGGTTCCCGAGGCTTCACTCTGAGGTTTGACAGTTTGTCATGATGGCTCACAGAACTCAGGGGAACACCCCTTGCTATTCCTGGTTTATTATAAATGAAAGGCCAGATGAAGAGGTACAAAGGGTGACATCCAGAAGTGTACCAACTTCATGACATTTAAATGCATCACTGACTTGGAACCTCTCCCACCTCCATCATTTAGGGGTTGTCATGGAGACTCCATTCAGTAGGTAAGGATTGATGGAGTAATTAATCATTGGTGATTGTCTCAATCTCTGGCTGCTCTTCCCTCAGCAAGGTGGGATGGGCAGAACTGGAAGTTTTAACCTTTTAATCTCATGGCTCCTTCCTTTGGAAACCTGCTCCATCCAGAAGCTATCTCAGGGCCCACCAGGAACCATCCCAAGAGCATAAGCATGAATAGTGGAAAGGGAATTATGAATAACGAAGACCTTCATCCCAACCCTGTCACTCAGAAAGTTTCAAGGATGTCAGGAGCTCTGTGCCAGGAACCACAGAGAAAATTAAACTTGTATTTCTTATCATATCACGATATCATATCATGCCTTGTAATATGCGAGCATGTCTGTTATTCACTTACTTCATTTTGGTGGAATTTGGGGAGGAAGTAAAGATAGTAGCTGGGTTCAGTCTTCAAAGTTTAACCTGTCACTCTTCACACGAAGGCCTAAGGAACAGGCACATCAAGAAAAAGTGGACTTTGACTAAGTATTAATGGGCAACAGCTAGTTAAGTTGTATCTGTATCCTTTATACTTTTAAAAACCTCAGTTGATTTATTGCATAACTCAAATTGTGGTACAGAAATGGCTTTACTGTGACCACTTTGGGGTTTCTGCAGAAGATTTATTTTCAATTGAAGGTCTTAGGCAGAAGCTAGGAATAATTACTTTTTCTTAATACTCTGGATGATTTTTTTTTTTTTTAGCAATGCCTATTGTTACACAGACCACTAAATTACATGTTAAAAAAAAAAAACAGAAGAAAAAAGTTGCAGCCTAGGAGTTACTGATAAAATGGTAATGGCAAAGAGTAATTTTGTGGGAATTCTAACAAAAATCAAAGATCTAGCTCTGGAGAAATAAGTGGCATACTCCTGCTCCTTCCCTTCCATCTAAGGCTTCTCTAAGACTAACACACGTCCCAATCACGTGGTGTATTTTTTAAATGCACATTGATGGTCCAAGCCCCAGAGTTGTTTGGATATAGACTGAAAATTTGCATTTCTAAAAAGATCCAGGTGATAGAGATGTTCTGGTTAGGGAACCTCTCTTCAACATTCTGCTCCAGTGATACTACCCAAATTCTAGCTTTTATTGGCCCAAGGACAGGCAAAGAATTAGGAATGTACTGATTCAGATGAGGGTGTAACATGGGAGATAAGGAGAAAGATGCTTTAGTTTTTGACACCTGGGTTGTCTATATAGAATGTATTTCTTCTGCTCATATTCATCAAAATCATTCCAAGTTTACCCTATAAAAATAGCATCAAACAATGCTTAAGTGGCAGGATTTATGTGCAAAAAGAAAAAGATGATTTTCTTTTTAGGGTGCTTTTACATACATTGGCTCACTTGATTCATCCAAGAATTCTTTCAGGTTAATAAACAAGTTATTCATTGTGACCATTTTACAAATAAAAACTAAAGATAAATGAGTTTATGGTTTTCCACAAAGAAATTCCAGGCATATAAAACTATTACCCATGTTTTCTCACCCCTAATTTATCGTTTTTTCTATTACATCACTCTGTTTTAAATAAGACAAACATCAGAAACGAGGGCTCCTCTATACAGCTCAGCAAGTGCCAGCATATAAAATTAAGGATCCCTTGGGGTAGTACTGGGATTCAAGTAAGGTAAGTGAAATGTTCACCTTGGACACAAAATTTCATAGAGCAGAAGAAAGTACAGTAACCAAGAAGATAATCATAAAATGCAACATTTTTAAAAGGCTAAGTTAAAGTAAAAAATCAGTGATGAATGAAATATACACAATTATACTTACAGGCAGATTGTGTTAGAGTTGGCAGTCTAGAATCAGGGAAACAGTCAACCTGTCATTATGTAATGGGGACATTTCCAATCATCTGTGGCACTTGGACCCACAAGGCTTTTGTGTTCCCAGTGGGGTGGGGTTCTGAAGATTTGCAATAGACTGGACCATGGAGAGATTAGACAGTCTGAAACTTTCTGGTCTTGGTTTTTGATCATATGGCTTACATTATCTTTTTCTGCCAAGTTTAAATTCGTGAGGATACTTTGATAAATGCTAGTGGAGCACACATGTCTCCTTTTGCTTTCCTCTGCAACAAGCCAGTGTCTCATATGTTCATTGCAGATACATTGAGAACTTCTTAAATTTCTGTTGAAATCTGAACAAGGAGAAGGAGAATGGAGAAATTAATTTTTCTCTAATGTGAAAAACACACTTGAGTCACATATCCACTTTGGTAACACAAGTGGTAATAGTTTTGAAACTGGTTTGGCTCCTCAGGTATGTCAATTAACCATGTTGGTTAACAATTCTAAAAGGTTCCTAAAGAAAAAGAGGAGCTAAGGCAGAAAGTTTCAGATCACAGCTATCCAAGGTATACAAAATAGATTAAAATGTGTCAGTCTGGCTCCTGTTGATACCAGACATCTCATGGTCTATAGGTTTAGAATCTCCTTTCTGCAAGTGTTCTCTTTATTTATTCCCCATAAAGTTCACTCAGATATTGTTCTAGGTTAACACAATGCTTTTGATGCAAGAGCCTGTATATTTTTTTAAAATTAATACACTCCCCCCACCACCACTGCAAACATTTAATTTTGTATATAATCAAGAAAAGTACAATTATCATTGTTAATATCACTATAATAAGATAGAATTTTCTGGGGAGATTTTTAATAATATAGATTCTCAGCCTCCAATCCTAGAGATCCTCATTCATAGGTCTTGGGTAAAGACCCAAAGACCCTTTGATGGCATTCCTACCAAGAATCATGATGATTGTGATAGGTCATGGCCCACAGGTCCAGCTCTTGGAAAAGGAGACTTGGAACCACAGATTTTCCTCCTGAATTATTTACAAAAATTGTTCTTTGATTCAGCTCCTGGGACAAGGGGACAATTGGGCAGAGGAAGAAAGTACACAAGAACTCAGTCTCCCCGGAGGAGCTCCAGGGCTGTACAATCTTCAGGAATGTGGAGATTCAGAGAAGAGGCTGGGGTCTTTTGTTCTTTCCCGCTTCAAACCCTCACTGTACCTGAGCTGCCCAGGTGAAAGAGGATTGTCCCTGGGAAAGGCAGCTCTATACCTGGGAAGGGCCTGGAGAGCCTCACCTTCAGGTTGCACATCAGCTCTTCAGTCAGGTGGGGCATCTACCTGGACACGGCCAGTGAGCTGTAGTCAGAATGATAAGTGCTCTTCACTTTCAAGCTATGTGAAAACATGCATGTGAAGCACGCATGACCCCTGCCACTGGAGAGAAGGAATTCCATATGCCATGCAGGACTACACAGGGGCTGTACTCAGCTGCAGAATGAACTGTCAAGGGCTGTGGGAAGCAGGCTTCATAGTCACAAAATGGTAAAGTCACCTTTGATATTCTTGGGAGGATGAAATTCATTTTTTTTTAAATAATTTGATGGCATGATGGGGAAATAAAATCCATTTGTTGGAGACCAAGTGGGGTGCAGCTGATCAAGTTGCTAGGGGAAATTTCTGGGCATAATTCTTTTTTTTTCTTTTTGGGTGAAGGGATACATAATGAGAGAATAAGATTTCATGGAGACACCTTTGAAACCCTATGAGTTTCAAAGATTAGGAAGCAGTTAAAATTTTAGATCTTACCATAATCAGTCCTAAATAAAGGGCTTGGCATTATCCCCAATAAGGAAATGAGCTGTTTCATCTTCTAGTACATTTGAAGAAAGTTATTGAAATCACGGATACTTATGTATATGAAATCGTGGTTACAAATGCAGTTAATAAAGACTGTCTTCATGTGCTGAATTCATCTTGTTCATAAATTAATATAGAAAAAGCAGGAGATGTACATACTTAGATGAGAACATGTATAAATGCCCCAAGGAGGAAGGTAATGTGCCTTTGGATAATTTAATTCTTTTGAAGGATCACAACAAATGGTACATTTCCAGATTCTTGGTCAAAATCTTTTGAAAAGTTGGCTAGTTCAATCAAATTAAAATTTTCTGAATTTGTAAATTTTCAGTACTATTCTAACATATGTGAAACAAAAATACTCTGAAGAGGCTAATCAGCATTATTGAAACATGCTTCAAATTTAACTGGCTTCAAAGCTACCCACCCACATCTCATATTCACCATTATATATAAACAGGTATTTGGGTTTTCATGGTATTTCAAAATGTAATAACTACTAAATTTATGCCTAAAGGGACTTAGTTATGTCTAATAATAAAAGTACCTTAAGGTTTATGTAGCTTTGAAAGTAAATGTACAATATTAAACTTCTATTGGTTATTTAGAGCTATTGCAAGTATGATGAATTTTTTGGCACTGAAAAAGCCTAGGAACTGTTAAGAGTGAGAAGAAGTTAAATGTCATATGTTGCATTTCACAGAATACAACGTCATTAAATCCATCATTGTTCTCTGGTAATTTTTTCTGATATGGAGACACTCTTGTCCTTGCATTGTGAGCACCTGAGAGACACCTGCACTCCAGGAACCACTGTGCAGACACACGCTGGAAGTGCAGATCTAGGAACTCCCAGCAGAAAATATGCAAACAATATTAAATAATTGACCTTCTTTATAATGGTTTTCTTCTCTGTGCCAGCAATCGTAGGGATATTTGTCCTGTCATGATATAATTGTGTTAACCAAGCAAACTTCTATTTAGAAAGTAAGATGTCAAATCAAAAGCAACATTTTAAGCTCAACCAGAGAAAGAATTAAATGTTTTCCCTGACAATTAAAACAACCTTTTTGGCTGATTTAAGAAAGGAAAAAAAAGAGGAAGATCTAATATGAAACCATAATTGGAAATTTTGTTATAAAAAGGAAATAAGATCTTGGCCGAAACAGCTAATTTCCAGCATGATGATGTATTTTCTTGGCAATTGATAATAGCATTTCATTACATATGTTAGGTTTAGGGTCCATTTACTTATACTTTGAAAAGCTAGTAAAGAATATGAAATTAAAGTTGGAAAATCCAGTGTAATTGGTATTTTATAAAAATAACAAAAGCTTAAACAAAAAATATGACATGTACTTATCTAAGATAGAGCATATGATAAAATCTTAGACCATTATAGATCACCAATTTATGAATAAAATAAGCATAAGGCAAAAAAAATAATCAAATTCAATGTGGAAAATGCAGTGAGTCTTGATTAAATCATGGTCCTCTGCTATTTGAGAAGGTTGTTTTGTCTTACAGATATCTCAGCTTGGGGTAGGTGATGGATGACAAAGGAGGAAGACCAATCAAAGTGTTCTAATGTAATAATCAGTGGGTGCCAGATGACACAGATCAGAGAGCCCCCAAGTCTTTCAGCGATGATGTGTCCATTTCAGGAATGCTTTTTGGAAAGAGTCCAAACCAAAAAAAAAAAAAAAAAAAAAAAAAAAAACGTCCCAAAATATTGAATTAGAATGGGAAGAGAATGCATTTTATTTTGTATAGAAAGACCAGCTCTAAAGTTATCACATAATTAATTCCATCTTAAAAAAAAATATCACAGAAGGGCTGGGGATGTGTCTCAAGCGGTAATGCACTTGCCTGGCATGTGAGGGGCTCTGGCTCAATCCTCAGCACCACATAAAAATAAAATAAAGATGTTGTGTCCACTGAAAAATAGATATTAAAAATTCTCTCTCTATTCTCTCTCTCTCTCTTAAAAAAATATCACAGAAACTAGCACAAAAGCAGAGACTCATCAGAAACCTTCTTTGACGTAGCACAAAATATCTCCTCATTCAATACATCTTTTAGCTTCTGATCATTTTTAAAAAATCAAAATATACTTTTCTTACATGTGTTTTTAATGTCATAATTCTAACCAGGGTCCTCTGTAATTTGAAGCAGAATAAAGAAATTTGCAATTATGAACAGCAACTCACCTTTGTCACGGAGAAAACACTTATTTCCATGGCTGATTTGCCATAGTGATATACTTTGCAAAGACATGACATTTTAAAATACAGTTGTTCACAGAGTATCACCAGCTATCTGCTGTTCTCTGGTGGCATCATTGGACCAGATCTACTTAGCTTGTGCACACACAACAACAGATATAATACACACATCTTTTTGAAACCACGTGCACTTATAGAAGAGAGCAAGGAATGCCATGTGCATACATGCATTATGCTCCTCTATGTGTTCCTATAGATACACCAAGTGATTTAATGTAACTTTGACTGGACAGACATGATGGGCTCTTCCCTTGTGACATTGTTCTCACTTGGTGAATAAACCCAAGTCCCTAGGGACTGTTTCTTAGATAAGAGCCTTCATCTGCAATGTCAACAACCTAACTGTAACTTATTTTTAGCACATAATTACCTGGTAACTTGTCTTTCCCTTCACAGGTATAATTTTTTTGAATTCAAAAAGAACCTCTCAGCTTGTTTCGGACATGAATAGTGAAGGGTTAGGTATATATGACAAAAGGAATTTAATTCATACAGAAAAGAGAGATGTAGCTGTGGGTAAGAAGAGATGGAAAAAAGTTAGAACTTGAATCTTTTGTCTCTATCATCCAATCCCCTCTGTAAATCTTGACTAGCTCCTGGATGGGTGTAAAATTAAACCATGAATAAGAGCAATCAAAAATATTGTATGAAGTTTCTAATAACTTCAGAAATTTGTTCAGTCTTTTGCAACATGGGGTAGGGTAGGGGAGAAGAGAAAGAAAAGAAAATATCAGGACCAATGAATTTCTTTACAGATTAAGAAGGAAATTAAGCTATTTGTGGGGGAGGGTGGACTCTGTAAGCATATATCTCTATAATTTACAGCTACCTCTTTTACACATTATCATCTTCCAAATTCCTGCCTCTCTTTATTTTTATCTTCCTCCTTACTGTTATTTGAAGATTAACAAATTGGTGGTGCAAATGAATAACATAGATAAACAAGAAAAGTCTCCCTAAGTGAGGGAACAAATGTGTGTTAGCACCTATCTTACTCAACAATAAGCCTTCCTTTTATATTAAAGCAAAACAAAACAAATAAATAACAACAGAAAATGGGCCAGTTACTAGCATCAAACGTAGGCAGTGCTGCACATCAGAGTATGTTTGCAAGAGAAAGATCTGTGATAATGGACCAGACTGAGGAGCAACAGACTCCACCATGGGCATCCCAGTGACCAGACTCCAACCTGGTTGGAACTTTATCAGGAGGGAGTTGGCCAACCTGGCTATATGGTGTTGTGCTTCTCCCAAGCATCTGCACCAGGAAAGAGCCCAGATGAAAACTGTCAAGTTCTTTGATGTTATTTATTAAAGATTAAAAAAAAAACACTAACAAAGCTAGCAGAATAATTATAGAACGTTGTATTTCTTTATGTGTTGTATAAAACCTGATGCAAGTTGATTTTCTCTGCACTTAATTGAATTAATTGAGGTCCTGCAACCTGAATAATCAAAAGGAAGGGTGTTTGCCTACTTGAACTTTCAGTAGCTCAACAAATATTTAGTGATTACATGCACAGTTTTTCTAGTGATCCTAAACGATACTTAAATGAAGCAAACTTGCAAATTATACGTTCCTTAAGCTCTGTGCATATAATATACAACCCTAAGAAATTATGAATCATATATACAGAAATATATACTACTTATAATGCTAGCTAGACCTATGTAATATAATTAGTTCAGGTTAAAACATTGAAATTCAGAAACGAATCTGTAGTTTCCAGTTATAAATACAATAGATGAAAATTCATGTTTAATGTGAAATTGAGGTTAAGGAAGAGAAAGAATTTTTTATTATCATTTGATAGAAAAGGAAAAAAAAAAGTATATTCCAGACATAGATAACAGCAGAACAAAAAGCACACAGACCAAAAATTTTTACCTTTGATCTGCAGTGCTTTATAGTTCAGTATGGCTAGTGTCTGTGCTATATAATGGCAAATAACAAGAAGTACATTTAAATGGGCTATTACATCCAGAACTTGGAAGACGGACTAATATATATGAGCATCATTCTATAGGCAATAGAGAGCCATTAAATATTTTTGACTTCCACAAATTTGAAGGGTGCTACAATAAGTGCTGGTCCTCAGGAAATTGATCTGACAGCTAGCTAGCTGCAGAAGTGCACTCAGAATGTACTCAAAGTAGGGAAAGAGGATAGGAGGAACCTGTTGGGAGACTGCTGGAGCAGCCAGGGTTACCAGCTGGTGAATGAGCATTGCAGGAGAAGGGAGAGACTTGGTTAGTAGGCAAATGATATTTTGGATGTAGAACAAATAATGTCTTGCAAGTGAGAACAGAGGAGGGTAAAAAAGAAAATTATCAAAGATGATGAATGAAATGCTCTTCTAATTTTTTATAAGCAAAAGATTCTGTGAAAATGAGCATGGTATTCCTGAGAGGTGAGATGCTTGACGCCACTAAGAAACTGGATACAAAGATTAATTCGATTTTTATTAAGTAATTGTTTTGAACAAAGAATTGAAAGTTCTTTTGATTTTCTGACATTGGTAGAATAGCCATCATTTTGCATAAATCTCCTTAAGGGTAGCTGAAGTGGGTTTGGAGAAAGAAAATTTGATTTTCTTTCTTTACATAGAAAAGATCAACCTCAAAAGCTGATGGAGGGCTGGTGATATAGTTCAGTTGGTAAAGTGTTTGCCTCACATGCACAAAGCCCTGGGTTCAATTTCCAGCACCAAAAAAAAAAAAACAAAGAAAAGATGGAAATTCTCCTGAATGGAGAACAACCTCCTCCTCCTCCTCCTCTTCCTCCTCCTCCTCTTCCTCCTTGTCCTCCTCCTCCTCTTCCTCCTTGTCCTCCTCCTCCTCCTCTTTCTCCTTGTCCTCCTCCTCCTCCTCTTCCTCCTTGTCCTCCTCCTCCTCCTCTTCCTCCTTGTCCTCCTCCTCCTCCTCCTCTTCCTCCTTCTCCTCCTCCTCCTCTTCCTCCTTCTCCTCCTCCTCCTCTTCCTCCTTCTCCTCCTCCTCCTCTTCCTCCTCCTCCTCCTCCTCTTCCCCCTCATCCTCCTCCTCCTCTTCCTCCTCCTCCTTTTCTTCCTGTTCCTCCTCCTCCTCCTCTTCCTCCTCCTCCTCCTCCTCCTCCTCCTCTTCCCCCTCATCCTCCTCCTCCTCTTCCTCCTCCTCCTTTTCTTCCTGTTCCTCCTCCTCCTCCTCTTCCTCCTCCTCCTCTTCCTCCTCCTCCTCTTCCTCCTCCTCCTCTTCCCCCTCCTCCTCCTCCTCCTCTTCCCCCTCCTCCTCCTCCTCCTCTTCCTCCTCCTCCTCCTTTTCTTCCTGCTCCTCCTCCTCCTCCTCTTCCCCCTCCTCCTCCTCCTCCTCTTCCTCCTCCTCCTCTTCCCCCTCCTCCTCCTCCTCTTCTTCCTCCTCCTCCTCCTCCTTTTCTTCCTGCTACTCCTCCTCCTCCTCCTCTTCCCCCTCATCCTCCTCCTCCTCCTCCTCCTCTTCCCCCTCCTCCTCCTCCTCTTCCTCCTCCTCCTCCTCCTCCTTTTCTTCCTGCTCCTCCTCCTCCTCCTCCTCCTCCTCCTCTTCCCCCTCCCCCTCCTCCTCCTCCTCCTCCTCCTCCTCCTCCTCCTCTTCCTCCTCCTCTTCTTCTGTTTTTCTGGCATTTCTGTTGTGAGAGCTACTATACAAGAGTACTGAATTACCTCTGTCTAGTTTTCCACAGTCTCTTTTCCCCCACAAGTTGATGTCCCGCTGGCCATCAACTCCTTGAGCTTTGACACACTCCTCTGAGTATCCAGGCCCCTTCCCTCCAGGACTGCCCTGGATGTGAGAGCCTCTTGGTAGTGGCTAATGCTCTGGGCTTTTCCTAAGTGCCCGAATCCACCAACATGTGTCCATTGCTCTTCCAGACATCCAGGGCCTGGCTTCCTTGTGAGAGGGCTAGTTACTGTAAGACTAATCAGCTGTACATATTTACTGTTTGAAAAAAAAGAATATACGACTGGGACTGGGTATAGGTTAGAGGTAGAACAGTTGCTCATGAAGCCTAAGGAGCACCTCCAAAAAGGGCAGTGGCATTTGCATAAATAAAGACTGAAATAATATATCACCAAGTGTTGAGACTGGTTAAAGGGAGGGTACAGAACACATATATCATGTGTGTGCCCACACATGTGCTGTGGGAGCCATAGAAGAATCTGAAGGCATAAATTTCAAAAATCAAACAAGATAGCTGCAGACAATGCTAGAGCAGCTAAGAAAACACGAGGGGACCGCAGGGCTGTCTGTACACTATTGCTATGAAACAGGCATTAAATTTGCTAGCATTAGAATCACATGTGCCCTGTTCTACTCTGAGCTGCCTGTGACTTCTAGCAAGCTCCTGAAACTGAGCAGTCCTATTTCTTCATCCATTAAATAGGTAAGATGGCAGTGACAATTCATACTTTAGGAAAGAGATTAAATGGGACGATACATATTCTTCTCTGAAAAGCACTAGTCGGTACACCCTAAGCACTCTGATCATTGGCTCCTAGTTTTATTTTGGTGGTGGCTTTCATTTTTTTTTCTTAATCTCATTAGTTCATCCTTCTCCTTTTTCTCCCCTCATTTCATGTGGAAAGATTGGTTTGGGGTCTCCGGCACTAACTCTCCCTCATATTGAACCTTGTGGTTGTGAGAGAGTTGGGACTGCCCCAATCTTGTGGTAAAATTTTCCACCACACAACAAAGCAAAGCTAATTGGTCCCTAAGGGATTTCTTTCCCCAGTGAAATTGTTTGGCTGAGTATTGTGATATAAATTTTTCTTTACAAACAATTTATTTTAGATGCTCATTTGAAATCAGCAGAGTATAAGAATAAAGTTGTATGATTTTCCATTTTAAAGTTAAATTCATTTTTTACAGTTTTTTTTCAGCCAGTACTTTTCTGTGTGTGTATTCAGTGTGTATATTTAGTTGTTGGTAGGATATCCCGTTCTACAGGATACCTAGATGTTGTGCCATGTGTACACTCTCCTTTTATCCACATTGGAATGCAGCAAGAGTGACAAGAACAGCTGAAGATGAGCATTTCCTTTTATCTCTCACACCATGACTTGCCTCTCTGTTTAAAGTCACCTGCTTCCTGTCTGACACCTAATCAATTACAAGAGAAAAAAAAAAAAAAAACTGTTTTGTGACCATCCTTTTTCTCTGTATACAGACACACAAACAAATATACTTACTTGTGCATGTAAAGGTTAATTTTATTATTGTTTTGTAACTACATACTTTTTTTTTACTTACTACTTATAAAATCCCTCTGACTCCCAGGTCAATGGATATACTGAATATATTATTTTTAATAACTGCCATTGTTTAAATTAGTTACATTTACCCAACAGATTTAGTAATGCTCCCTTATTTTATTTATTTTTACTATGCATGATTCTCTTACTTCAGTTTTTATCTTATATAGTTTTACAAATATTCCAATCTTATGTTTGCTTTTTGAGCTTGTGGTCTATTTCATCGCTTATTGATTTGTTCACGAATTTATTCCTTGGACCATTTTTAGGCAGTCAACCTGTCTGTAGATTCCTGTATAGCTCAAGTCTAACTGACTTGCTAAAAGGCCCTGACTTCTCACTAGTGTGTTCTGAGAATAAAGAGGAAGCCAGAGTATCTATGGAGTTCACTGAGGAGAAGAGTATTTACACATGTGTTGATGATCCTTTGGCTATTCCTGCTCTGGAAAGTGCATGTCCAAGAATTTTGCACAACTGACATATTTCAGTTGAAAGCATGTGTCTCTACATTCCTGATTTCCACAGGTTCTTTCTTAGTCATGGGGACTGCACACAGGCAAACAGGGATTGCATACTGGCACATGGGCACTGCACACAGATACATAGGGACAGCACCCAGGCACATGGAAACTACCTCTAGGTACATGGGTACTGCACACAGGTACAGTTTTGTGCTCTTATTTATTTTTTATATTTCCATTTGATTTTGATAAACTGAAAGCAAGCTATTAAGTTCAACATGATCAAACTTATTAATCTTTTTATGACCTGATATTTAATACTTCTATCCAATGTGATCCTAAAGATATTGCATATTTTAGACTAGGTTTTTAGAGCTGTTTTCTACATGAGCCTACAATGGGTGTGAAGTATAGATCTGAGCATAATATAAAGCACAGGAGCTTTTCCTGTGTTCTCTCTGTGCATAAATATTGTCTAGGTGCTGCTTATTGAAAAGTATTTGCCTTCATCTGACTTATAAATTGTTTCCACGTGTGAGTCTGCTGCTTGGCTTTCTGCTTTCTGTGTTGGCTCTGGCCTTGTCTTCTCACCACGAAAATTTGCAAAACTATGAAAGTTGAAGTTCATTTTTTCCAGAATAGCAAATATCCTCAATGCAAAAATAATTTTAGTCTTGGTTTCAGCTTTTCTTTTTCTTTCACTGGTGCTTTTCCTTCTATTAATTTCTTTCCATACATTTTAGAAGGTATTTTATATAATTGCATTGATGGAAACTAGTGCTTTTTTATTTACCATTTATTTAGCATTAATGAACATGGAATTTAGTTTCTCAACATTTTTTAGTTGTTGATGGACCTTTATTTTATTTGCTTATTCATATGTGGTGCTAGGAATCGGAGAACCCAGTGCCTAACACATATGAGGCAAGCACTCTACCACTGAGCTACAACTCCAGCCCCGGAATTTATTCTTTTAGATGAAGATGAATAGGAATTCAAATTTATTTTTAAGATGACTTCACAGTTTTGTAAATTTTTTTTTCATTATTAAATGCCCTCCACTTTCTCTCTCCTATTTACACACACACACACAAACACACACACACACACACACACACACACACACCTATACATATGGCCTCTAATTCTTGTTTTAAAAAACTAACTCATTATCTATTCATTCCCTCTTATGTTATAGCATAGTATTTATTTTTAATGTCAGGTAAGGCAAGGCCAACCTCATTAATGGGGTTCGTAATTTCCTGGATATTTTTGGATATATATTCTTGCATATGCTCTCTAAAATAATTATGTCCTATTGCAAAAATAAAAATGATGAGCACAAAAACAAGAATAGCAAAATCCTTAGGACACTTTTTCTACATACTTAAAGTTATAATATTATTTTGTGACCATTGACATTTTTATATTATGACTTCATAATCAACAAAGTGATATTTCTTCCCATTTGTGCAGAGCATGTTTTATATGCACCAATGAGAAATTATGACTTTATTTATTATCGATAATATTAAATTACAAGTGAAATATTTTTTTATTTAATGTTGAGGTAGCTATTTATATCTAACTAACTCAAGCATAACTCTTAAATGCTAATATAGCTAATGGCTTTTGTTTTTTATGCTCCAACACATCAACACAATTTCTTATCAACCCAAGTAATATTTCTTCAAATTTTATGACTTTTCTAGGTGTTCATTGATACTTTATCTTATGAGTTCTTTTTTTCCTAATATTTATGTAAATAATTTTTGTCTTGGTGTGTTTTGCACATCAATTAGACAAGAGTTTTAATGTGGTGAAAACATTACATTGTCATTTTCAGTTTTTTAAAATACCTGCTCTTCTTTGTTAAACAATTTTCATCTTACTCAAAAAAAGTATCATTATATTTATATCTTGCTTAAATTTTAATACAGGATATCTGCATGTTGTGTCAAAATCATATGGCTTATATATTTTAATTTACTTAATACAATTAATTTCTGGCAATATTTTGATTCTCATTGGCTTTTGTTTTGCAACTAATACCTTCTCGGCTAGAAACTGTGACCACCTGTTGTGGGCTGAACTGTGTCTCTCCAAAAGATGTGCTCAAGTCCTAAACCCCAGTACCTGGAAATGTATCCTTTTGAAATAAGCTCTTTGTGTATATAACCAAGTTAAGAAGAGGTTTTACTAAATTAAATAGAACCCTGATCCAACATGAGCAGCCTCCTTTACAGGGAAAGCGAAGCACTGTGTGAAGATAGAGACACATAAGGGAGACTCCACGTTATGATAGGGACAGACTCTGGCATGGAACTGAAATAAACCACGCATTGCCAAGCAAGGAGAGATACCAGGACAGTATTCTCCTTCAGAGCCCTCGGGAGAAACCAGCCCTGCTCCTGTCCTGGTGTTGGCTTATGGAATACTCAACTTTGAAGGAATATATTTCTATTCCTTTAAGCCACCATATTTTCAATAATTTGTGAAGGCTGCCCTGGAAATCTGTACACTATTATATAAATTGTAAAGTTTGTTACAGAACAAAAGAAAAATAAACACTTCAAATTCCACAAGAAGAGAGGTATGAGTCTTACTCATTGCTGTTCGCTAGTGCCTGTTACACACTATATGATGAATGAGTATATCTAACATAATGAGTGTGAACATATGTTCTTTATGTTTCTTGTATGTAAAGAGAGTTAATATTAAAAAAATTTCAAATACTAAAAAAAAAACTGAAAATAATGATTCTAATGACTATTAAGTAATATGTTGAGTATTACAGAAGAAGTATATGGCATAAAACATTGAACTTTTCTTTAAGAAATATCATTTATTTTTTCAACAAATTATCATTTTGTTCTGTTTAAGTATGATGACAAATATCGTTTGAAGAGAAGAGAGGGGAAAAATCAGGATGAAATAAAAAAATGGATGGAAGTAATGCAGAGCCCAGCACAACTGCTGAAGAGCGTTCCTGGGGGAATCTTCATGAAACCAGTGAAACTTGGCTGTGCATATCATACCAGATGCAGAAGGAGAAGGAAGGAAGTCTAGCAAAGATAGTCATTTGTGTTGTCTATTCTCAAATTTTAGAGAATATGAAATAGACATAGACAAATTAATTTTAAAAAGTTGAGACTTTCTGATGGGTATATAAATGAAAACAAACAAACAAACAAACAAACATGAACACACTCAGAGAGAGCAATGACCTTGACTGCCTCACATCTCTCCTGTGCCTCCCATTATGATGATTATGTCTGATAATCTACTGACTAATTAATGGATCAAATACCCCAATGTTAGCTGAAAACTTCATGACTATGGAAATTATTGATTTATTTAAGAATTTTTTTCTCCAGTGCCTTAAAGCTATTTGATGATAATGAATTTTTAAAAAATCATGAAAGATAGATAGAATATGTCTTAGTAGAGTAAGAGATAGGTACAAGATTTCAAGTCAGAGTCATCTCAGGCAAAAGTGGAGGGTAAAATAAATCGAGTTTATGTAAAAACAGGGGAAACTTATCCACAGACCACACAAGGAGAAAGTGCACCTGCAAGACACAGAAGAAGAGAATGGCTTGGGAACAGGGAACAGGTGTCTGTCACTCAGGACTGTCAGTCATGTATGGACGTGAGCACCCTGCTTTGGAAAATCACCAGAAAGCTCTGCTCCAGAGATTTCTTTATTTAACCTATGTTTTCAACACAGCTTCCTGGAATCTGAAAGAGCTTGAAGCAGGAAAAAATAAGTTCTTTGCATAATTGTTCATTTAAGGCCAGAAAATTGGAGAGGAAAAAAAAAAAAAGGAAGAACATCATTTGACGAAGGAACATAGCCAAGGTAGACAGAGCTTAAATGCAATATTAACATGCCTTTAAAATCTGAGCATCTTGTAAGACTTGATTGAATTATAAAATTAATGGTTTATAAACCTATTATTGAGTTAAGTGAAACATCTACAAGCACATTTACAGCTGTTATTTTCTGATCTCTTCGGAGCTTATTCACCAAAGGAATAGTTGAATGCATTTCTAATCAACCACAAATTCAAATGCTAAATGATCATTTGGTCCAGAAAAAAAATAATAATAATAGCACTGGGCTTTCCAAATGTAACATTATCATTGTACTTAGATTCCAGCCAGGAAAATACCAGCAAGACTTGTTGCTGAGATTTCCTTGCCTCTGTTTTTAGTGTTTATATTTAAAGATATAAAACCAAATATGTTTAAATGTTTAAGAGTTCTTCCTTTTGGAGGAAGAAAAAAAACAATAGTTTTTCTAAATCTTAGTAGGAAAGACTGATGTGAAAATTAAAGACACACTTCTTTTTCTTAAATTACTTTTTATCTAATATACTCCCAAAAGCATAATTAGGGGAGAATGATAAATAATAAGTCAGTTGTCAATGATTATTTTTGAGACTGCCTACTATTATCTACCAAGGAATCACTAAAGCAAAAAGGAAGGAAGGAAGGAAGGAAGGGAAAGAGGGAGGGAGGAAGGGAGGGAGAGACAGAGAGAGAGAGAGAGAGAGAGAGAGAGAGAGAGAGAGAGAGAGAGAGAGAAAGAGAGAAAGAGAAAGAAAGAAAGAAAGAAAGAAAGAAAGAAAGAAAATATAATCTAATTTTTAATTGGTATAACTTCCAAATTCTTAAAAGAATCAAATGTAAGGTAAAATACAATAAATGAAATTATTACTATATTAAAATATATAGAATTATGACAAAAACTATAATTCTATCATTTAAATTTTAAAAGTAAATTATAGCTACAGATTTCATGAAAATAAATTACAATAATCCCTATTCCCTTCCATAGTTTTTATACAAAAATAATAACAAATAAATAGATAGTAAACAGTGTTATTATTTTTATAGTTCTAAGATAATTAAGATAGAAATTGAGTGCAAATATCCAAAATAAGTCTTAAAATTATTTTAATTGTTTAGTCTATTAAAAGTTCCATTGTTGACAATATGTATTTTTCATTAAGTCAAGAAAATGTCGCTTAAACTGAAAATCTTGATCCCTAGAGAAGGAAGAGTGATTAAAAAGAATACATAATTTGCATACATATTCCTTTAGTGCACTGATCACTTAAAAAAAAAACCATCAATACTCTAGTAAAACTATAAAATGAAGCAGGCTTGGGGGGTCTGTGTCCTTCATCTAGGTGTGTTTTATGTGTTCAGCAGAAATTAACAGCAAGCTCTGTTTTAGATGTAAAAAAATAGGTCTAAACATAGGCGTGGTTTTAGAAATCTAAAATCATAAGTTTCATTTCTTCTTCTGACAGTTTTTTTTCATTTATTTTAACATTTCTTTAGTCAAATAATTTAGAAAAACAAAAGCAAATTTTATTCAAACAGATTTTTTTCTAAATCACAAAGCAAAATTCAATCTTCAAAGTTGAAATGTTACAATTTGAGTTTAGATTTTTTAAAAAAGTGAACATAGGTTGAGGATTTATTTCATTGGTAAAGCACTTACCTGGTTTTAATCCCAGTACCTTGAGAAAGAAAAAAATAGTACCTAGCACTGGACAAACTTTTGTAGAGGAATATCTTGTTACTCTGTATATCAGTGCCTAATGACTTAAAAAAAAACAGCTTTATGAAGCTGACATTCCACCCTGATAAAAGTATTGGTAAATATAGTTTGGCCAAGAATTACAAAAATATTAAAACTAACATTACAGTAAGAAACATGAGGCTTTCCAACTAAGATCAGGAATGAGGCAAGATTATGCTCAGCATATTTTTCAAAATTTTACTGGAAGTCCTAGTTAATGCAAAAAGGCAAGAAAGTAATATATATAAAGTAATATAAACTGGAAAGCAACAAATAAAATAAAATTTGTTCACAGATATCATGATCTTTCATGTAGAAAATTGAAAGAATCAACAAAAACACTAGGGGGTGATTGTAGAAAATTTATATCCAATGAGAGGTTCATATACAAAAGTGAATCTTGTTTTTTGTACATACATGCAATGAACAAGTGGAATTTAAATTAGAAATGAAGGACTCCTTATAGCATCATCCCAGATAGTAAAAATCATAAATGGAAACATAACAAAATATATATCGTGTATCATGACTTGATAAGAAAATCTATAAACTTACTAAAAAAATCAAAAATCAAATTAAATATTGATACATAACAGCCTATGTTAATGAATAGAATAACCCAATATTGTCAAGAAGCTAGTTCATTCCAATTGCTCTATAGAGTCAATGCATCCCAATAAAACACCACAAATTATTTTGTGGATGTCAGTAAAATAATTCTAATATTCGTATAAATAACAAATACTCAGGATAGTCAATTCAATAGTCAATGAGAAGAATGAGGTTGGGGGTATGAGATTACTTTGCTTCAAGTATCACTATGTTATAGGGGTCAATGCAGTGTGTTATTGGTGCAAAAATAAACAAATAGCAAGTTGGAAGCCTGAGGCAGGAGGATCACGATTTGAAGGTCAGTGCCAGAAACTTACTGAGACCCTGTCTCAAAATAAAAAATAAAAGAAGCCAGGGATGTAACTCAGTGGTAAAGCATCACTGATTTCCATCCCCAGACCCCCCTCCACAACCCAGCAAATAATAAATTGATCTAGATGAATGAAAGAAAATAGAGTGGTTATAAATTAATCCTATACTGTATGAAAATATTTACTCAATGTGTACCTAAATGCAAAATGCAAATATAAAACAGAAAGCTACAAAATCGGCATGGGGGTGACATATTTTAGATAAAACACAAAAGACAGATCCATGAAATAAATAACATTAACATTAACATTAAAAACCTCTCCTGTTCAGAAGACAATGCTAAGGGGATGAGATGTCAAGCCACAGAATGGGAGAAAAGATTTTCAAAAGACAAATTTCATAAAAGATGGACACCCAAAATGTACAAAGAACTCTTAAAACTTAATGATGCTAAGATGGAAAGGCCCATTTAAGAATGGGCCAAAGGCTTGCACAGATGTTTCATGAAAGAAGACATGGGAAAATAAACAAGGAGAGAAATGAATTGCAGTAGAGGGGGTAGAGAGAGAAGATGTGAGGGAAGGGGAGGGGGGATAGTAGGGGATAGGAAAGGTAGCAGAATACAACAGTTACTAATAGGGCATTACGTAAAATTGTGGATGTGTAACCGACATGATTCTGCAATCTGCATTTGGGGTAAAAATTGGGAGTTCATAACCCACTTTAATCTAATGTATGAAATATGATATGTCAAGAGCTTTGTAATGTTGTGAACAACCAATAAAAAAAAGAAAAAAAAGAAAGAAGACAAATGCATGTCAATAAAGCTTATGAAAAGGTGTTCAACATCATATGTCACTAGAGAATTGCAACTTTAAACCACAGTAACATACAACTGCACTCCTATTAGAATGACCAAAAACAGTAACCAAACCAAACCTGAAAACACCAAGTGCTGTTGAGGATGCAAAGCAAAAAGAACTCTCCTTCGTTGCTAGTGAGAATGGAAAGTGATATAGCTGTTTAGAAAGTAGTTTACCAATGTCTTACAAAACTTAACCTATGTTAGAAGATTGAGCAACAGTCTCCTTGATATGGATATTTATCCGGAAGACTACACAGTCATGTCCATATGAAAGTCTGCACATGGATATTTACAGCATTTTATTTGTAATTTTCAAAATTTCAAAGCATCCAAGATGTCTTCTGGTAGGTGAGTCGATAAATAAACCATGGCACATCCAAAAAAATAGAATATCATTCAACACTAAGATGATATGAGCTGTCAATCTATGAAATAGGATTGATGAAACTTAAATGCAGAGTGTTAAGTGCAAGAAGCTAATAGCAAAGTCCAGGTATCATATAATTCCAACTACATGACAATCTGGAAATTGCAAAACCAAGGTGAGAGTGAGGGATTTACAGTAGAGAAGTATGACTAAACACAACACAATATTTTCCTGCCAATGTAACTATTTTGTGGGACACTACAATGGTGGATACATTATTATTGCACCTAGGTGCAAACCTATAGAAAATGAAACACCCAGGGTAAACCCTAAAGAAAATTATGAACTCTGTGGTGATGTATCAATGTAGTTCACTGATTGAAACACATGTATGATTTTTAGGTAAGATGACAGTGGGGAGGTTGTGTATGTGTGGAGTAAGGAGTGTATGGGAAGTTTCTGAATTTGCTGGCTCAATTTTGTTGTGACTTTGAAAGTCATATAAAATATAACATTTGCTAATTTTTAAAATTGGGAGCAGCATTTTAGGGGATTGTTGTCTCAGTTATACACAACTTACAATATAGAAGCTACAGGCATGACATACAGCAAACATGGAAACAAGATCACTATCCTTAATCATTAAGGAAATGCAGACTAAAAACACAGTGAAGTACTGCTTTATACCACTAGGATGGATAAGATCAAGTTGGTCTATCACAAAAGTGAGCAAGAATATGAAGCAAGTGGAGTTCACACGCCTGGCTGGTGAAAATGTCATATGGCAAAGTACCTTGCAAAAGCAATTTGGCATTTTCTCAATATTTTAAATATATTTACCAACCCGGCATTTCTATGTATAGCTATCTACTACAAAACTGAACATTAAAAATTTGAAAATTGTAGCTATGTTCCACAAAATTTGAAAATCATAGCTATATACTACAAAATTTGTAGCTATATACCACAAAACTGAGAATTGAAAATTTAAGTCCAAAGTGTGTATACCAACATTCATAGCAATGCAATTCTTACGAGATAAAAATACACATCAACTGAAGAATAGTAGATAATCAAAATTTTGAGTATATATGTAATGGAGTATTAGTTGGCCATAAAAAAATAAATGAAACATTGACAGATTCTATAACCTGGATGGAACTTGAAATATTATAAGATAAAGAAAATAGTTAAAAAGAACACAACTCTATGATTCTACTTATGTGCTATATAAAGAACAGGCAAATCTATAAGATGACAGCCTAAAGCTGGAAGGGGCTGACTAACAGAGGTCACCAGGTCCTCCGGGGATAATAAAACTGACAGGGTTAATGATTGCACACTCAGCAAATACAAACAGTAAATATCAAAACTTCTAAACCCCTTAAATTGTATGTATGCTTTAAATGGTGAAATTGATGGTATATGCATTGTTTCCTGCTGTTTTTGACTTTTCCAGACAAAACAGAGATTTTTTTTAACCTTGACTATCAATATGTTACTGTTTATCCTAAAAGAGTTAAGGTTGTATTTTGAGAACTGTGGCAAAAGCAGATTAAAAGAAAATATTTGATTTTCACATGTACACATTGCCTGTGAGGTGGGCAAAACCAGGACAGGTTTATTTAAATTCTCACTTATGAGGTTGCTATGAAAATCAACAGAATTAATGGAGGGAAAATGAATGTTTGCTTGTGTCTGACTCAACATATTGGTGTGCACTGAGTCACCTAATCAGATGTCTATCTTCATTCATTTTTATAAGCTCTCTCTTCATTTCCTTCATGGTTAAATTGCATGATGTGTGTAGTTCTGCTTCGGGAAGAGCCATCTGTTCTGTAATTATCACCGGGGGCTAACCATTATCTCAAGGTGCAGAAATTCAGCATTACAGGTAATATGAATGCATAATTTATCATGCCTGTATACCTAATTGAAAATCCAAATATATCCAATTAGAACTCCATTTGGTCTAGACTTCTGTGCTTTAAGAAATGGCATTTTCTCAAACTAGAAAACACAATAATTTTTTTACCTTCAAATTTCCTGAGCAAAATTTTAAAAAATTAAGAATGGAAGATTGCTTTCACATAATTTAATTTAACAGAAATGAAAGGCAGAAAAATACTAAATTCTATGAAGACAGAGGAAATATTATATTCATTGGCAATAGACACATGTGACCTCGAGTCTTTTTTAGATTTATTAATATAGAAAGAGAAGTTATAAGATGTAACAATCAGAACATAGGCAGCAATCCTCACCACAATCTCATTTCTCTCTTTTGGAGCAACTGCATTAACTAGAGGGGAAAAGAAAATAATAAGAAACAATAAAGATAACTACTGAGGATATTTTCTCTTATATCCTCATTTTTCTCTCTAGATGTAGTTTCTGTATCTATTAGGTAAATTGTGTGTCAGCACAAGTGAATCATTTTTATTAGGGAATCTCACATAGATATATGAGCTATTATTTACAAAATATAAAAATGAAAATAGAGCTTATTCATCTTCTTTGGTACAATATCTTTTCACATGTTTTCCTTTTCCCCTAAAGTAGTTCCCAAATTCTTAAGATTTGTAACACTTAACATTTGTCTGCTGCCTTCATTTTCTCCTCTTATGAGTTACTAAAACCACACTAAATCACAAAATCAAGGTTTCAGCCACTTTGGCATGTAATGTTACTAATAGGAATACTTACCAGGTCTGTTTTTTGCTGTGCTTCTGAATTCTGAGAGTTACTGTCTAATTGGACACATCTGCTACAGTCATATAACTCTAACATCCCTTGAAGGAATTCTATAACCCCAGAATACACATAGGTAATTAAAGCCTTAATTAAAAATAATGTAGTTAATTTAGGTATATTAATTCAAAAGTATAAAATAACTGATAATTTATTTCTCTATTTTGCAACTGTCTTTCTTTTTTTTCATTTAAAAAAATCACTTCATTGTGACATAATTACATATCATATCTTTTGCCCATTTAAAATATACCATTTAATATTCTTTCGTATATTCAAAAAGTCTTGCAACTACCACTGAAATCTAATTTAGAAAGTTTCATTTTATCTGAAAAGAAACTGCACCTATGCTCAGTCAATTCACATTCTTTCTGACTGTTCCTGATCTAAAACTAAGCAAACTCTAATCAACCTTCTGTATCTATGAATTTGCTCTCTTGCAAATTTAATATGTGGAATCACATAATCTGTTTTTTATGACTGACTTCTTTCCCTTGGTATTAATGCTTTCAAGTGTCATCTCTGTTGTGGCATGTAACAGTACTTCATTTATTTTTATTGCTGAATAGTATTCCACAGTATTGAAATATCACAATTTTAATCATAGTTATGGATGCTGATCCATAATGGGGCAGGGGGATGGAAGAAATTTGACTGGGCAAAGGGGAGGGAGAGAGGAGGAGAGGGGAAATGGGGGCAGAAAAGATGGTGGAATGAGATGGACATTATTACCCTGGTACATGTATGACTGCACATATGGTGTGATGCTACATTGTGCCCTACCAGAGAAATGAAAAGTTGTGCCACAATTGTGTACAATGAATCAAAATGCATTCTGCTGTCATATATACCAAATTAAAATTAACTAAATAAAAATAATAATAATCATCACCACATAATTCATAATAGGCAAATATAGAAATAACCTAAATGTCTACCAACTGATGAATGGATAAGCAACTGACTTTCATTCCAACATCAGGTATGAATTTGGGAAAACTTTAGTAGCTCTTGCACAGGAAAATATTTTTGGTCTCATACTATAGGGATTTGCAGAATGAGGGCCTGAGACGGTCATTGTCAAGTTCATCTGAGAGTTTGTTGGGACTGTGAAATCTCCCCCTCCTCCTTAGCACCTCAGAACCAAAAGCAGTGGACTCATATCAGAAAATATGTGTGTTAAGGAGTCCTTCAAATGATTCCTTTGCAAACTCCTTTGATGACCACTGGTCATGTATATTGTAGCTTCTCTCATCGCTCAATGCTGGGTTAAATTCTCACCCGTGTCTTGCTGTTCCTTTATGGGCATCTTAACAGGAACAGTCATTTCTCTGTATCAACTATGGTGTAGCCATTTGTTATTATTGATTGGCTGGCGTTTTTTGGACACATCTCAATAATCTGATAGTTCAGTATATTTGTACATCCTACACTCCCAAAGTAGATTCCCAAATTCTAAATTAATTCTGCTCCTTTGTTGCTGGTAAGGGACACAGTGGTCTAGGTTATACCTATTAGAGGCACTTGAGTGAGAAGTTGATGTGGAAAGGGGCAGGGTGAAGTATGACCAAATTCAGACACACTGATATTTGCCTAAGCGCAGTGGTGGAGAAATCTGGAACTTTGGAGGAGATAACAGAATTTCTGATGCTCAGACTGTAGACTTGTCATCGGCTGGTTGTTAAGCAGAGGCAGTGGTGGTGTTTTATTTTATTTATTTATTTTTTAAAAGTTCTTGAGGCATAGACAAAGTTTTATTTAAGATTGATACACATTCAGGGAAGAATGTGGACTGTCTCCAGAAGCAGCCCTGACTTGGGCTGGGGGTCCAATATTTATCAAATGGCTGTGTCAGTAGCTGGACTAGAGATGGATTCAGGATAGAGCTGCAATTTCATTTCAGTTTTCCTGAGCTTATGTATTTCCCTTATTTTATTAGGGCTCCAGCCAAGGGCATGGGCCAAGTTTGCAATTATGTTTTCTGAATCTCAATGGATTGATTCTGCATTTCAATGGCTCGATAGTGTTTCCCTTAAAATTCCCTATATCTCTCTCCTTATCCTATATCTCCTTATCCTAAATCCCTATCTTTCCTTCCCTCACTCCAGAGACTTGATCCCTTAATCTTAAGGGTTGGTGAGCGGGTGAAAATCCCTCTGCTGTGGTTGCTTCAGGCTGCAGGGGTGATGACCCTGCCTAACCAGGGATCAAAAGTCTCATCCTGACTATTCTAAAGGAGGAAGACACCAGTCTCATTTGCAGGTATGTGTTGATATTTTTGTGTTGCCACCTTCTTAACATGGAACTGCTATAATCTGGAAGATACAAACTTTATTAGAAAGACCTGGACTAAGCAATAGGAACAGAAGTGTAGTTACCAGAGGTCCTAACAGTGGAAACAGTCAAGTGAGGTACGGTAAGCATTAACAGTTTTATTTGCCTATACATTTGGATTTTTTTCTACATCTTTTACTTACTTTTGGTAAGGTGTATGCAAATATACATCAAGTTACATTTAAAAGGAAAAATCTTTTTGAATGTCCATTTATAATTGTTCTTCAGCTATACTTTCCTGCCAGGTGTTTAAGACGAACTTGGTCAAAGATTGACCTTCTTCCTATCTACTGTTAGGGTGATATTTAAGAGAACATTATCATGTTTGGGTGTAACTCCTAGCTCTATTGTTTTTTTTTCTTTTGTTTTTAAATACTGGGTCTTGAACTCAGGGGAACCCTATCCCTTAGCTACACCACTAACCATTTTTACTCTTTACTTGGAGACAGGGTCTCACTAAATTTCCCAGGCTGGTTTTGAACTTCTGATCCTCCTGCCTCAGCCTCCAGAATCACACAGCAGGCACTACCATGTCCGGGTTTGGCTCCATCATTTCTGAGTAGCATAAAGCCTGGTTCTTTGCTCCTTCTGTAAGTTCTTTATGATCCCCCATATACTAGGATGAAAACTTGCTTCTTCGTCTTCCTAAATTATGTTGTTTTCAAACAAGAATATTGAATGAAAAATAATACATGTTTGTTATCAATTACTAAAATTTTCCCACTTCTTTGACTGTGATGAGCAGATGAGTTTTCTTACTGGCATCAGCTGTGTTTTTTAGTTCTAAGTGGTTCTTTCTTTAAAAACACAACACAAGTGGAGTGCCCACACTGTTGGGGGCTGCCGTTAGCTCCTCATTACCAAGGAGCTGCTTTTCTGGTGCCTAAGTGTGCTCCCTGTTTTTGCTCTGCATCTTCGTCGACAGTCTGTCATCCTCCTAAATACCTCTACGTGATCCTGTGCCTTGTTTACTGTCCTCGGTTCAGTTCCTTTGGAATTGTCCTTGAGGGGCGCGTTGTTGGTGGGCTGATTTTATGATTCTGGCTTCTTGTCAGGAACAGCTTCCAAAATGAGCCTGAGCTTGACACCACACTGGGCAGAAGTCTATGCTTTCTAGTCCCTTCCTGCATATCCAAACTGCTCCTCTTCCCTCCACCCCTGCCTGCAGTCACTCAAATTCATAATTAAATGACTTTATATCCACTTTGTGCTAGCCTGTAACTCTACGAGTGACCCTTTTGTGTTGAAAAATTACAATGACATGGCATTTGGTAAGATGGAGTCAGAAATAAATTTTAGAAATGCTGAATTTGATGTTAGAAAATAATTGATGAGTTTTACTTTGACCCTAATTATGAAAACATGAGGAAAAAAATATAAAGAAATTGAGAATTGACAGGGAAGACTTAGCAAATATCACCAAAATAGACATAAGAATTTATATAACTTTTCAGTAGTTCCAAGGCAAACGGCATTAAAAGATTGGGAAATGAACCATGTCCCTGGTGGGGAACCTCTAGATTTATCATAGGGCCATTTTACTAAAATGTGGCTGGAAAATAAATCTATATTTCAAAAGTTTAATATATGGGTGGGTAAAAATAGAAGCAGAGGGTAGGAAACATGAATCTGAGCAACTTTCTTGTGTCCCAATAAGTAGAAACAAGATGATTCTAATAAAATAAAAAGTCTTACTGGAATCATTTGTAGGCTGCACATTTTATTTCTCTTCAAAATAAGTAGAATTATTCTTCACAGCAGAACTATTAACCAGACCATTATTAATGAATCAGCTCATTCATCTTCCTCTGGGGAAGGCCAGTCAGCTTTTGTCTTCACAGCCTAGACACTGCAGCTAAGAACCACAAAGGAAGCGTGTTCACAGAACTCTATTGCATGGGTCCTTCTGTCCCCAATATAGGGTTCAGTTGTAAATAAATGAACATTGCAGGATGTGAGAACATCAAAATGAAATAAACTTCCCAGTAGTTCTAAGGCAAACTGCATTAAAAGCTTACCATGTCCCTGGTGAGAACCTCTACCAGATCATCCAATCCGGGCTTATCTCCTGGCTCAATCAACAAGACAGCTGGCATGAGTTTCATCCAGCCTTTGAATTTGTCGTCACATTTGTTTATCAAAATCTTCTAGTCACAGAAGGCTCTCAAAGTGTTTAGGTTTTAAAATACTAACATTTAAAACTACTAACTTTATTGGCATCTATTACCATATCTTCATTTTTTTTTCTTTTTTCTAGTTTTTATTATTTCTTTAGGTTAAAATTTCCCTTCTGTTTTTCCACAGAAGACTGAAGCTATCACATAGAATAAAAGAGAGATAGTAAAGTACAAGTTAGGGCAGCCACAGAGAGAAGAAAGGATTGTTGTTAGCAATGGGTGGTAAAGTCAACAAGTCAACGGGATTTTGTGTTTGATTAGCCAATGGATGAACACTAACTCATAACAAGCTTAGAAAAGAATGAAAGAAGAAAAGTGAGGCAGTCTCCAACCCCAAATCAACTGTAAAAAACAATAAGAAAAGATATGATTTTTACGGTTTAAGAGACTTTGTCCTTTATGTTAGGTTAAATAGCTGGTAAAGAGGGAGAAGCCAAAGATGAAATAATTACTCATCATCACTGGGCCACCTCCCAAGCAGTTTCTAAGCATCTCCCCTCGTGCATCTGAAATGCTTTACAAGGGGGGTTACGTCGTTATCATATTTACAGCTGAGGAAACACAGGCACAGACTTGTAAGTCATATACCCAAGTTCACACAGCAGGCTCAGCTGTAGACAGACTTTGAATCTAGGTTCTTTAAAAAACTCCCGCAGTCTCTCACTAGGAAGAGCAGAGGTAATTGACAAAGTCCCAGGAGAGATGTGATTGAGCACCTGCACAGATAAGGATTTACCTGAAAAGGAGACTCAGGGGGTAAGTAGCGGTGGCAGGAAGATGGGGACAGATGCAGATAATAGTCTAAAAGAGGTTAGAAGGGAGGTTAAAGTGTTTTATGTTACCAGCCATCATTCACTTGGAGAAGAAAGCAAGGCTGTCGCCAACCCTCAGCAGGGTAAGTGCTAAGGAGGCTACAGCTAAAACACCTTTAGCAGGAGTGACTGTTGAATAAATGAAAAAATCAGCAAATTTCATCATATTTCTAATGATATCACTTAGCCCAAGAAATGAAGAAATCATTACAAAATGAGTACATGGTGATATTTCTTCTAAATAAATAGAAAAATGAGAATTCTCTCTTTCTTAAATTCAGGTTAGTTCAGAATAACCTTCAGGTTACCTACTTGTAAGCTATATTACACAAATTTGATATTTAAAATTACAAATAACAAAAATTAGGTTTTAAACAATCAAAACAGATGTAAGAATTAAAACATAGCTTTGTATTCTAAGAAGTAAACCCAATCAACTACATAAAATATATGTATATAATTAATCAAAGTTATTTCATAAACTTGAAAGAGATTGTATGTCTCAAGTTGTTCACTTTTCAGAAGGGGAAATGACAGGTCTATATAGCATATGAATGGTCAAAAATCATACAGTTCATGAATAGGAAACCAAGTTCTTGTATATACCGTATATACCGTAGTCTTTTTCTCATTTTAATTCTGTCAAAAAAATGTCATATCTCATGTTCTTTTTTATTCATGTATGCTTTTTTAAGCATTTTATTTAGGTACGATTGATATATGGGACACTACATAGTTAATATATGCAACTCCCTGAAGTCCAACTTGTAAAAGCAGAGAGTAGAGTTGTTGTCAGAGTCTGGGGAGATGTTGATCGAATGTACAAAGTTTCAGTTGTGCAGGTGATTAAGTTCCTGAGATAATTAAACAGTGTTTACAACACTACTGTATTTTATTCTTTTCTCAGAAGGTAGAGTTTATGTTAAGTGTTCTTACCATAAAAAAGCAATAGCAATAATAATAAGGATGGGAGGAAATGTTGGTACTTGGTGGACATGTATATGGGCTGCAAGGTGATAATGACTTCAAGGGTGTGTGCAATCTTATCTCCAAACTGATGTTTTATGTTCTACAGACAAATGAGATACACAATTGTGTTCCTGCGTCTGGCTAGGTGAAAACGTAGCACATTGTCCTTCAGGCCCATCTGTGTCATAAATAGAAGGATCTCCTATTTTTTTTAATATTGAATAATATTCTCTTATATATTTGGGTATCTATTTGGGATCCTGATTTCCGTTCTTTTTTCGTTGTTTTATTATTTACCTCAATTACTATCCCCTATAGTATATGTATAAACTATGAATTAATCCTGATTTTAAGATAATGGAACTAACATATACAGACTGCTCATTTGTTAGCAATAATATTGCTAAGCATTTTTTTTAACTTAATCATGCATAATTACCTAAAGTATTTATTAATAGTTCCATTCACCTTCACAGTGGAGGAAATGATGGCTGAGAGAGGTTATATAACTCACAGGACTTTACATGTGGTCATTCTCTTCCACTGAACTTTGAAATACTCTGTATTTGCATCTTTTAAGCATCTAAGTTTTATTTTCTTTCTGTGAGAATTTACACACTTTTCATTTTAAATAATATCAACATGGTTCTAGGAAGTTTAATTTAGATGGCACTGAGTTCAGAGAAGCTATAAGGCAGCTCTTGAAAATAAACCAAGTTTAGCTACTTTTACCTTGAGTTCCCCTGTCTAGAAGGCCCAACAAGGAGTATAGTGGAACATCCTCATGCACGTGACCTCATGTGTGACAGAAAGGAAAGGACACAGGTGTAGGAATGTTCCTGTTCCACGTTGGCAGTAATAGCCTTCTGGTTTTTTCCTACTCTCTGGCTTTAGCCACCACAGCTACCTAAATTCCTTTTTCTCTCATTCTGTCCAATTTTCACCTTTATGTATTAGATCTGCCAATCATTTGGTATCATTTAAATGTGAACAATGAACATGTATCATTAATTTCAGTCCCAGGTAAATATGATGACTAAATAGTAAAGTCATGGATGTGATCCCTTTGGTTTCTAAGTCACAAAACATAACCAGTCTAAGAAAGTGATCAAGAGAATTCAACACACATCTGTTGGAAACAAGAAGACTCCCACTTACATATTGTCTTATTTTATAATGGAAATGGTATTCAGAGACACCAAAATATTTCCTTAGTGTTGGATAACTAACAGCCAGGTCTCAGTTAGGTGTGGGGTCGGTTGTAGACTAAATTTAGTGCAGGCAGGAAGGAATTTATTTATAAAGGGATATTAGGAAGTTCATTGGACTGTTGAAGGGCAGAAGGAATCGATTCTCAACCGAGTTTTCAGGAAAAAATAAAACAAAAGAAAAAATCGGTGGGCTCTGCACAAAGTCCCCAGGACAGTACCATTGCTGTCACCCCCACATCCCTCAGGGGCTTCTTTTTCCTCTGCAGAGGGTCATTGCTGCCACCATCTCCACAGGCGCTTGCTGACTTGACAGCCATGTCACACCAGAAATCTGCCTCATGCTCTGTTTCCTCAAGTGCTCTGAGTTTCTATGGGAATGTGGGTTTGGCAGAACCTCTGTCATGCATGTCAACTCTGGTGCAAGGGAAACGGGGAACTGGATCATCAGATGCGCGGGAGGATGCATGTAGAAATTTCACAATACAAAGAAGGATTTCAACATGTGTTACAGTCCGACCCACCTACAAATCACTGCCCCCCAAGTCAAAGAACTTTCTTCAACCTCTGAATCCCCAAGCAATAAAAACAACAGAGTCCATTCTTTCATCCCAGAAAAATATAATTTTACATATGAAAATGAAAACAAGTCACTTTCTTACCAACATAACCATTCTCAAATATCATTGGCTTCTATCTTTGATGATATTTCCTTCTCATCTAACTCAGTCATACTATACTTCAATATTTTATAACAAGAAAGTTATTTGAAAAATTACTCATTCTACAAATACCCCATGCATAACAATTAGAGGTAGAAAGTGGAAAATATCTTAATGTACTGGAAAAGAGCTATGATACAGGAAATACATGGGAAAGTATGAGTAGTGACTGTAATTCTTATTTTTTCAGTGGGACAGGAAATAATATTTGCTGTTTATAACTTAGTTCTTCCACCAACTAATCAAAATTCCCACTTCTTGGACTCGTAATCCCTAGTATATTTGAGAGCATGGTTGTCCTGCCTGTACAAGGTGGCTGTCCTTTTAAATTGTAGCATTGAACATGCAAAACTGAGGCATTCTTAGGATTTCCTGATTTCATATCACAGTGTTTCCTATCTCCAATGTGGGCAGCAAGCCTAGTACTTTGAGGTATCCTAGAACATCCTGAGCAGCTGGGAACTGGATTATCAGATGCTCCCAAAGATGCATGTGGAAATTTCACATTCCAAAGAAGGATTTCAACATTTATTATAGTCCAAGCCACTCACATGTAGCACAGCTAGTATGGTGGACCAAGGGTTTAAGCATCTTGCATTACAGGTTGGATCACAGAGAACCCTACTCTTCCTCTTCACCTTCATCACAGATGAGTTTTACTTTTATTAGTAAATGTTTCTACAAGGCTCAGTGTGACCCACCAATTATGAAGAGTTGCATCTTGTTTTTAACTTTTGAGGACAGATCATGATAGGTTCCTAAAAGCTCATGTTTCATGCATTCCAGATCAAGATGATATGCTGTAGTAGATTAATGTAAGATTCTATAGAATGCTGAGAAAACCAAGTCCTTGCTCACTCAATAATGGCACAGCTGATGAGGTCCCTCTTGTCCAACAGGAACAAAATTGCTACAAAGTTACATGCAAAATATTTTATTTCTTAGTGACTACAAGGAAGTTGAATGTGAAAATCAGTTGTGGCTATATGATTTCTGAATTGTTAAACTGATTATTGTCCTAATTCAGAGTATAGCATGACAAAAGGGTAATAAAAATTACCTTCTGTTAGATCACTGCTTTCAGTCTTGATGGGACATGTAATATTAATATACTCTGATCTCTATCTTCTTTCCAAAATCTATAAAACATGTATCCTGTTTAAGTAGTACATGGTCCTTTTACTTTTGGCTTGCATTATTCATAATCTGACTGTATTGGTGAGCTTTCTCTCACAGAAGTTTGAATAAAAAAAAAACTTTTGTTTAGGGATGTAGTTCAGTGGGAAAGCCTCTTTGCATTCAAAACCTGGTACCAAAAAATAAGATATTATAATAAATATTTTAAAGATATAAATATGTTTCTTTAGAACTGTATGAAATATAGTAGTTACATTGTAGATGTATAAAATCTTCTAAATAAAGTCTTGTATTTTCCTGCATCAACTACAATGTTTTGAAGATTTTATTTTAATTATTCATAAAAAATGACTACATATCAAATGGAATATATTTTTAAAATATATCAGTGTTTAGATCAGCAAATTCTAACCTCTTTTTTAGAATTGGAAAAACTTTGCATACATAAATATCCTAATATGGATAAATTCCAATTCTGACATTACTAACATTCTAACATTACCATCATTTTTCTCACAATTGCTGCTTTATCAAAAACCACTTGTCTGGATGATCAAAAATACCAAACAAGAGCTAGTATTCTTAGGATAAAAGTTTACAAAAATATCCACAATTTTAATTGCAATTTTGTTATAAGAAAAAGCATTATATATTTATATAATATAATACATACAATTATATAATGTTATATATTATAATTATATAATATATAGTTAATATTATCTTTATATAATATATAATGGTTATAATAGGTAGTATTATAATTACATGCAATTTTATTTATATGCTTATATATAAGTTTATATATGCTTATATAAACATAATTTATATAGTGGAAATGTATATATAATTATAACATAAAATATATACTTATGTGCACATAATAATATGTCAAAGTAAAGGGGCTGTTTCCCTGGAACTGCAAGATGCTGAGCTGACAGGTCTTTCACAGTCTTCTAAAACATCTTTTCTTTGGTCCCACCTACTTTTTCCTGCTTCTTCCCTTCCTCCCTTCTTTCTCTGGCAAATCCTTATGGCTTTCTCTGTCCTTTTTTTTTAATTGTTTTTTTTTTTCCTATCTGGTAACTCAAGTCATGTTTTTCTTGATGTGTGACAGCATGACTCTTTTCCTGTTCTTAATTCATGATATGGATATCGGCTACCTATTCTCTCCTTGATCCTTAGTATCTCAGATTCTGCTCTGAGATGCTTAGAAAAATGTGTTTCTCTAATGAGTGTATTACACTTTACTCGTGGAGCATTGATGACAACAAATCTCAAAGGTGTATGTGCAAACAAAAACAATTATGACTCATTATGAATACAAACTTTAAAAATAATATTAAAATATTTCTCTTTCTTTTCTGATTTTAAAAAAATGTGGAAAACATATTTAGAACTAGTCTCTGCGAGCAAAATAAAAATATGTAAACTGTGTTATAGAGAGGAGATGGAAATTTTATCTAGGGAAAGCAGCTGCCTGCACCATGGTCCCAAGTCTTGTTCTTTCTCAGTTTTGCAGATCCAGTGAACCAGGATACCAGATGACAGAATTCAAGGAAGCTTAATTATACTCTTTCAGGAATCTTTTGGCAACACACCTGCACCCCAACTATTTCTTCAGTGCTAGATGTGCATGGTTACTTTGTTAAACGCAAAATATTTAAAGACCAATTTGTTAGCATTTGGAGAGCAGTGCCAGTAAGCATACATTTTTCAATATCTCAGCATCTATAACATTTTAGAGGAGAGTTTCCTACTCAATTGCTTTTGATGCTGTTCACAGAGAACTGATACCCTTAATGTTTTGACACGAAAATGTTTTTGTAGGAAACAGTAAATTATGAGCTGTCCACTAAAAGAATCAAAAGTAGGAACAAAGAAGCTTTTGGCAACATCATTCTCCTCTTTACATCACCCCTCAGACCTACTTTTGAGGAATTACCAGAACACTTATGGGCATGAAGTCACATAATGAATCTGCCTCTAATCTTGTGCTTTGGGTCTCCCAGACTGCCACCTCGGGGTTTGACAGTGTCTAGGCTGAAGAATGTACCACTCTTCCTCAGGAAGGTATTTAGCCTTATTTAACTATCTAGCACACAGAAGTACAGTGAGAATGCTCACATTTTGACTAAGTAAAACAAAATAAAGTAAAACATAAGCAATATGGATGTTTTCCTCTAATATTAACATCAAATCTAATGTTATACTTTTTTTGAAATTTAAAAATATAGTAACATGTTACCTCATATATGTATGTGTAAATATATATATATATATATGTATGTGTATGTGTGTGTGTGTATATATATATATATATATATATATATATATATATATATATATATATATAATTCTTCATACATTATCACCAAACTGAACTTTCATTTTTCTCCCAAATCAGCATTTACTCTCTTCACTCATTATGGATAACCTTTTGTCTCAAATTGGCTAGAATCCTATGATGCTGATTTGTATTATCTTTCTCACAAGTAAAGACTCTCACATCTTAAATTTTTCCTGAATGCATGTTCTCTCATTTACCTCTAATGACCTAACTTTAGTTCTTTCTATATGTATTGGCCATCCTAAAATTCTCTGTTAGTTAAAATATTTTTCTCTTGAACAATGAAGAAGGACATAAAGTCAGAAATATCTAAAACATTAATAGTCTTACTCTAAGTATACAATAAAATAAGGTTAAACTTTTGCTCCACTATAGATGTGTTCCTGACTTTGTTTTTATTTGGCAAGTTTAATCTGAGCCATAAAAGAGGACAGGGATGTCTTTCATGGAAGATGGAAGTCAAAGGTAAAGTCCAAGCATAGAAATAGCATGGAAAAGGGAAACTACCAGAGAATTCCTGGTGCCTTTCCTGAGTGGGGCTTGAGGGTTGATGTGGATGGTGACTGGAGACTTTGGCAACTGCTCCTGCAAATTCCTTCTCAGCAAAAATGATTACCCTGTTTCACTGTTGTTGAAATACAAAGGTATATACAAGATAGAGTCTTAAATTCAAGGGTGTATATAAGATAGAGTTTTCCTCATATTTTATACCAATTATTGCAGGTTTCCACCTTCCTAATCAGACTAAGAATAACTTTAAAACCTAGCCCATGCTTTACATATCTCAGTATCTCTAAAATTCACATAGTGCCTGGTACATTGTACAGCAAATATGTATTGAATACATGTGTGAATAAATAGGATTTCAAATATTAATAGACAAAAACACATTTATTTTCTATTTCAATCATTGTGAATGTGTGCAAAGGAATTTCATCCATGGTCAATTACTAAAATATACAAAATTGTTGAAACCATAAAAAATTTTCACACAGGTAGAAATAACATATAATACTTTTAGAAAGGTCACGACAGGGCATCTTAATTGTTTCATCTTTAACAGAACCAAGAAGCATTCTAACTTACTGGAGAACTGAATTGACTGGGGTTTCACTGTGGTCTGTTATATAAAGTCTGTGTTCAGAATTCCAGTTCCTATTTGCTAAGGTGATTTGCTGAACATGGGTTTCAAGTAGCCCCTTCTTATTCAGCTAGTCAGAGAATTGTCCTCAACAATAAATCCTCATGCTGAAGGCCTTTGTCCCACTCCCACAGGCACCTGGTGTCTCTGATTCCATGGTGTTTTGAGGACTCTGCGATATAAGCATCATCTGGCTTCAGCTTGTCCCCTGCCGGGTACCTTGGCTTTCTCAGGAACAGTGTGACATCTCTCTTTTTAATAGATCCCAAAATTCATTTTTCAAATATGTTCTTTGGTTCCCCTGATCTGATAAGTAAGGAATCTCGTTTTTAAACTTCATACGTATGGGGGGCTGGAATTTGGCATTTCTATTTAATCTCACCCCTTACCTGGTAATTCCTGTGATCTGACCTCATTAACATTCATATAGACACTACAGATTTCAACTTTTTCTAAATCAGTTGCACTAACCAATATCAGTGACTCCTTTTTCTTATTGCCATTGATAAAACCAAGTAGAATCTTTTCCTATAATCTTGTAACACATTTTCTTTATTGCATTATTTAAATTTTTAGATTCTTTATCAGAAGATAAAAATTCCCAGCTTACTAGTCAAGCTGGGTATTGAAAAAGAATATACTATTATGAGCCATGTGCTGTTATCACTTAAAAAATTTAATTATTTGACCCTGAAACTGAGGTTTCTAAATCACTTTATTAAAATAAAATGAAAAAATGATTGAATCAATGAGTAAATAAATTATACTTAATCATTTTTTCTGCACCAAATTATAATTTTTGAGAATTTTTTTCTTATCTAAACATTTCCTTTATTGATCCACCTTTTCTTCTTAACAATGGTTTGCACTTTGTGGTTGTGTTACTCAAATTTCCCTGGCACAATGGCATATATGTTCCGTTCATATATTGTAAATCCAGAACGTTGCTTGTATTTTCAGTACTTGTATTTGTGATTTTGCATCCTTCTCACTCATGTTCTCTACTTGTGTTCCACCTCAAAGGACAGTAGTTCACTCAGCACTTGGGTCTCACTTCTGATATGATCATCACCACATATTGTAATTATTAATTTGTATTTCTATCTCCCCACAGTGAACTGTGACTTCTTCAAGGACAGTAACCATGACATTTTTAAGAATCACTTCTAACTCTATTAATAACAAATCCACCACTTTTTGGGGACTCTCTTGGCCATGGAATAAGTTTCTGTTAAATCAATTGAGTCAACCGGCACAAACTGCAGTTCCACTGATCTGTTATCTAGGCAGTTCCTTTGGAAGAGGACAGCATCCTGTAACTTTGGTGAGGAAAATAAACACACACACAGGTTGACACTGTTACCAATGTGCTCTTCACTCGTTTCTCCTCTGAAAAAGATATTCTGGCATATTTAGTAGAAATAGAAATAAATAATAAATAAACAAAAATAGAAATAAACCCTACTGTGTGAATCAGGTGGCATATAGTTGTCTCCTTTTCCATTTCTTCTTTAATCTCCCTCAGCAAATTGATTTGCCTTGTTCAGAAATGGATCTGCTATCAAAACTATTGCCAGCTTTGCAATGATACTGGAATCCCACAAAGTTGTAATAATTAGCATGACCTCCCTTTATAATTCAATTGACTCCAAAGGAAGAATTTCCTGTAATAGATTCACCTCTATTATCCCTAATCAATTCACTCAGGAAAGGTGAGTGATGGCAACGTGAGCAGGCTCCATGCTTTGTTCCTGTTACACATGCCTTTAACTGAAGGCCTTGGGTACTGGATGGTCTTGCCTAAGATTGCTCTTCTAGGAAGGAGTCCTTGTCCTCCTTTTCTTGCTGCTCGTATTCTGTAAAGCAGTTAGGATCTGCAAGTGGAACAGTGACAATTTCCCTAGGACACAAAAAGGAGTTAGCTTACATTGCCACCAAGGTTTCTTCCTGTTCTCAAGTTTTAGGATCAAAAATCAGCCAACGCTCTAGGGGTCCTATAAGATACTGTTCTATGTGAAAATATAGGGTACAGTGCTTCTGAACACAGAACTCTGCCCACTTGGCTACACCGGGCCAGCTAGTATAGGATTTATCATTAGAGTATGGGCTACAAGGAGCCCAGGGCAGAATGACTGTTAAATCCAGTGGTTTGAAAGTTCATTCAGTGTGAATTACAGTTCACAGCATCAAGAGCTACAGCAGACCCAGAGGATAATAATGCAAATGAATGGAGATTAGAAATCTCAAAGTATCTAAGTCCTAGATTCTTGAAGTATCTTGAAAAATTGTTTCTTATGGGCTCATAAAATACTTTCTGAACTTCTGTGTATGTATATGTGCATATATACACATATATATGTGTTTGTGAATACACACACACGCAAATAAGGCCTTAGCAATTGAGATATTTAGAATATGTTATCATTTTTGTGAAGAAAATAATCTAAATAAGAGAGATATGAAGCAATTGGTTTTATAGATATCCTTATGTCACAACCGAAGAGAAAATGTTTATAGGCATGTAAATTTTATTTTTCATTAGGTTATCATTTGCATGATTCACCCTTAATAAACTGAATTTCAGATTATTTTTCTTTTAAGCTCATTATCTGTGCAAAATTTTGAAATCAAAAATCATATAATTCCAACAAATAGAGAATTGTACAGAAATACTATATAACAATTAAATCTCTTAACACAAAACTCTCTTTTAGATTCCAAATCTATACCACTGTAGAATAAGACAATAGTCTTAAAAATAACATTTTGTTTAATTTTAGAAAGAATATAGGTGTAAGTAAGTTATCTTCAAGGCTTTCAGGTGAATTATTCAATAGGTTTCTGATTTACTTGACTTTTCCCAATCTATTTCAATTCTTCTTTCTTCTTCATAAGAGCAAGTGATGTAATTAAATCAACAGTACAATAATATAAAGGTCTTGTGATTCAGTCAGATTACAGATCAACAAGATGAAGAATGTACATGTTCAAAATAAATAGAGACTTTCTTTCTTTGCTGTAATGTTTTGGTAACTATATACCACTAAAGAATTTAAAACTTTAAACAGTAATTTAAAAAAAAGTGGAATGAAACATTTGAAGCTATTGAACTTTATGAGGTTTCATCCTGCAAAAATTAATATGTAGTTAAGAAGCAAAAATGAGTCCAAATTGAATGCATATTGAATAATACTATTCATAGCAAAAGTATGAAATGCAAAGATAAGGGCATTGGGAGTGAATAATAGAAATTAAGTTGACAGAATGAATGGGAAAAAGTGATCATTTAGAGTCATTTTTAAATTCCCCTAAGCATTTCTTTTTAAATTACACATTTAAGAATTATTTAATTTGTCATTTTAAATTACTTTGTAGCACAGCAGAAAGGTTTGAAGACAGAAGGATAAGAATAATGAATTACATTTTCACTTTAAGAATGCATTGTTTTCCATGGAACTCTGAATTAATCTCATTAGTTCACAAAAACGCTTCCCAGTTAGTATAGAGTTTTTTGCCCTGGTAAGTGTTCTTTGCTTTTCCACCCAAAATTAGACAGGTCTCATAAGTTGCCAAAAGAATATAAACAAGAGATATGTGGAAAATAACACCCACATTGAGGAGACACACATGGCCTTCCGTTCTGTCCTCTGACCTCGCCACCTGGAGACTCCTTAGCAGGCCCTCTGTATCAGGAGAAACTCTGTCCCCAGGAACATAGGGGCCAGCTCCTGGCCTCTCTGTAAGGGTAACTTACTGCAGGGCCACATAGTGTCCTCTCCACAATTCAAGAAAACTTTGTTGGTCTTCATGTTTTTCTGTTAAATTGGTATTTGTATTCCTTTCCATGTTGAATAAAAAGCTTTGTGCAATGAGTACAAATGTTCACTTTCTTTCACATTAAAAATAGTATTTAACATTGATCTTAGTGGGAACAATAAAAACTAATCTACACGAAGCTGACCTCTATTTGTGAAAGTCTCATATGTTAATGAATAAAAGAATTTACCAAACTTAAATTTTATCTCTTCTTTTGAGAAAACAGTGTTGAATTTATTCATTTATTTATCGATTTATTGAGTGGTTCTGGGAATGAAAACTAGGGCCACAAGCATGCTAGGTAAGTTCTCTACCCCTGAGCTTCATCCCCTGAATTAATAAGCTCAATGTTGTGCATCTATTTTGTCTGATTTGTGCAACATCTTTATCAAGGATTTTTTTCACAGTAGGATTCTATTTTTCTTTTGGAAAAAAATATATATAACCTAAAATTTAATGTCTTTTATATATACTGCTTTATATAAACTTTGGTCAATGTACTGGTATATGGTGTTTAGTTAGCTTTGTGCTGCCATGGCCAAAGCACCTGAAAAGAACAATTAGAGGAGGGAAGTTTAGTTTGGAGTTCACAGTGTCAGCTGGCCCAGGGAGGCCAAATATCAGGGTGGCACAGTTTGGTGGATGAAAGCAGGTCACCAGGAAAGAGAAAGAAAGAGTTCCCCCTATCTTCATAGAAAAAATATAATCCCCAAGGGCATGGCCCCATGGAACCACTGCCTCCAACCATAGCCTGCCTGCTCACAGTTACCACCCAGTTAGTTAATCTCTATCACTGATTAGGTTCTACATCTTCTAGCATTATCTCACACATGAGCTTTTGGGGGATACCTACTATCTCACCATAACAAATGGTAGTATAACTGAAATCATTTTAAACTGTGGCTAGATTTTAGTTTCTGAATTTCCTTTCATCCCAACAGGGAGGCATGCATTGTAGAGACAGACTTACCACATTTCAACATTACACATCCTTTAAGTGACTGTCTTGTTTAGTTCTGACATCCTGTCCATGATTGGCTTTGGGATTGTTCCCTGTTCTTAGGCCGCTTTCCTTTTGATTTCATGCTGTTCAACTCTACCACATTCTACCCCTCCTTACTGTCACTGGGGACTTCATTTGAGGCCACCTCACTTGTGAAATGCTCTCACCCACTTCCTGCAAATGTCCCTGTGGGTGAATCTTCCAAGTCTCTCAGCTCCTAGAGCACTCCATTCCAGTTACATGCTATGGTCAGGGTCTGGAACTTTTCATCATAGAAAATTACTAATTTCTGCATCCTGCTCTGGATTTCCTACTGACACGTGGATCACTATAGCTATTCTCCATGTGCTCATCAGATAAATGTTTTTGAAACATAATTTGAATGTCATTGGCATCTTACTCAAAACAACCTATTAATTCTAATTGCCTTGAGAACATAATGCAGTCTCCTTCCCAGGGGCCCCAGGCTGTGCATTTCTCTGGTCTTCAGTTACTTCTTTCAATCCTCAACTCCTATCCCCACAAACACCCACTCATATAATTTTCTCTGCTATTATTCAATGCCATCAGCCATGCCCATCTCTAGACTGAAAGTCTCTAGATTTGTTTCATTAATTCTTTTGGCTTCTCTTCCAATATCATGCCCTCAGAGCAGTCTCTTCATGAGGATTCCAGTACTTCTGTTGCTCCTTAATCTGATTTATTACCTTTTAAAATCATTTGTTACTACATTACATTTTATATTTATTTGTACCTATTTATTTGTTGAATGATGCTCCAACTCATAAGTAAGCCTCCACGTTATCAAGGGCTTTATTTCTCTGTCGCAATGGCCTACCTTTAGCACTGAGCCTTGCTTGAATGGGAAAAAAGTAAACTGCAAAAAGGAAAGGAAAGGAAAGGAAAATAGGAAGGAAAAATGAGGGGCAGGAAGCAAGCAAAGGAAATAATCTTGTTTCCTGAAAACACAGGTTTGATAGCTAGAGAACAGAAAGTTCCTGACTATTGATTAGTATTTGAATCTTTGAAGGACCCTCATAAAGCTCATGTGTTAGGCAATGCAGGACGTTCAGAGGTGAAGTGTTAGATTATCAGAGCTGTAACTTCATTAGTGGAATTATCTGTTTGATGAATTAACAATTTCAATAGATTATTGGGTAGTAACTATAGGAAGGTGAGGCATGGCTGAAGGTAGTAGGTTACAGGGGCAATGCTCTGTGGGGTTATATATTGTCCCTGGCTCCTCACATCATTCCCTCTCTCATTCTGAGAGCACCTTTTTTGAGCACCTTTTCTACCATGCCCTGCCACCATGAGGTTCTGTCTCACTTGGGCCCACAGCAATGGAGTCAACTGACCCTGGACTGAACCTCTGAAATCAGACCCTGAAATAAGCCTTCTTTCCCAAAGTTCTTCCTGTCAGGTATTTTGATGAAAAAGCTGATTAATACAGTATCAATCTTAGATTTCTCCACCTGAGAGTAACGAGAAAGATGTCTAGAAGTGGAATGAGGTTCTGGTTTAGGAGAGACTGTAAAAGGCCTTTGTCTCTCATAGTGAGTATACAAAAAGCTGATGGCAGATTGTTGGAAGGACTGCAGAGGTTCGGGGAAGGAGTGCAATGCAGAGTTCACAGCCCATTCTTGAGTTAAGCCACATCTACCCACCTCCAATGCCACCAATCTAGTGGAAGCTACTGTATCTTGCCACAGGCCAGCTGGTCTCCCCTGAGCTCCTTGCTAATTTGTTCTATTTAGCATAACCAAAAAGACATCTTCTTTCCCATGATTTTACCCTAAACTTCCTCCTATCCAAATAAACCACTGTTTTGGTTTTCTGACATGCTACTTCCCATCATCACAGGAATTCACAGTTGCTATTCCATCCACATAAACGTTGTGCCTCTCCCCACCCCTTGCTATGCAAACACACCAGCCAAACAGAACCAGCAAGCCAAAGTATCCTAACCCATAGAGGCAGGTTTTCCCTAACATAAAGGTGTAGAGAAGACTCTCTCCTTGATTTTCTTTTGGCTGATAGGGTAGACCACATCTCATGACCCATGGAAAACAAAAGCAAGGTAGAGCAAAGCTCAATAGGAGAAAAGGGACTTCTTAAGTTTGTAACCTCATAGATGTCAAAATAATTTAACATAAATTCTGGTAACAAATGTTGAAAGACATCATGACACTTATCCAGTAAAACATTTAGATTTACAAAAAGGTTATTAATGAAGCAGGAGTAAAGCATTGAAGATCTTTGATAGGATAATATCAGTTGTTTGAAAGAGTCAAACATGGAGAATCTCCTTGTAAGTGGAGATATGTGACTTCTGAGATGGATAAGAAGTTCAGTGCATTGTGGGGTCTGTTTCCCTACACCCCTCACAGTTTGTTCAGATTTCAACTCAGAGATCAATTGCCACTTTCACCAGGAAGATTTCCCTGCCCACTCCTTCATGCTCCTGATCCATTTTCATAGTACTGAGCACATTTTTCACTATCATTCAGTTTCTAATTATTCGAGGATTAGTTTGAGTGTGTAGTGGGACTGTTTTATTGCAATAGATCCTAAACTTGATGAGAACTGGGGTAGTGTTCCTTTTTTACTGTGGTAAACCCAATGCTAACCACAGAGTTTATCATACAATAGGAGCTCTGCTAATATTTGTTGAAAAAAAAATGAATCAACAAACCTTAAAATGTGCTAGGCAAATGATTCCAAATATTCTTTTTTTTTGATGGTTGTTTTGATACAACAACAATACATAGTGTTATTCTAGCATTTACCTCATTTTACATATGAAAGTTATGAAGAAAAATGATCTTTGTTTTCTGAAACCATGAGATTTTTATATGAAATAATAACAGAATCATAATAATGATGAAAATAAATGCAAAATTAATTGAACATTTATTCTTCCATCTTGTCAGATCTGCCTTTACCAGTATCTAAAAGGAAATATTCTTGACATCTCTTTTATGATATAGTGATACCAACCATCCATGCTGTGTTAAAAATGTGTACACTGAGATAATGTAGAATGGAGTAATATAGAAGTGATAAGTTTGACTCTTTTATTTTTGCACACTTATTTTTATGTATTAATCCTTGGTCACATTTATGCATATTTATATTAACTATGTATCTCTTTTTGAATGTTTAACAGTTAATTTTACTATTTTTTCTCTTTTTAAAAATATTTTTAAGTTGACAGAACAAATTGTATATATTCACTTTGTACAACATAATTTTTAAAGTATCACCTGCTAGAATGAACAAAGCTGGCTTATTACATATGTATCAACTTACATTGTTACCACCCACTCTCTTGGCACTTCTCAAGAATACAATATATTATTATTAACTTCAGTTGTCCTGTTGTACAACAGATCTTGAACTTTTTCCCTCTGTCTACCTGAAAGTCTGAATCCCTTGAAGATACTCTTCCCCTCCTGCACCCAGACTCTGGAAACCACCATTCTACTCTCCACTTCTATGAGATTAACTTTACCCAGAGGACACTACAGGGAGTAAAATAAGAATCCCACAGCAAGACAAATACATGATCTTGCTCACATAGGAATAAAAAACGATGGAGCGTCATTTTTAAGACAAGGCCATAAAAGGAATATGACTTTCTGTTTGTCCTGTCTCTTTTTCTCATTCTCTGATGAATTGAAAATTCTGGAACTTGTGAAGTATAGAATATATATATACACACACATGGTATATGTAAGTGTGTGTGTGTGTGTGTGTGTGTGTGTGTGTGCGTGTGTAATATATATGTATATTTTTTCCAGGCAGATGAATAGATCTGGCAGGAGAATTATACTCATAATTCTCCAATTTATATAAATCGTATAAATTATATGAATTTTGTCTCTGGCTCTTCCATACATTTGTAAGTTTGAAACACTTGACCTTAATTTGATACCACCCCAGCTAAGTTCAATAAGTTAACTAAGTGGAAAGGATGAGCCTAAGATTCTTGCTGGAACTGATGAGGCAACAAAAGACTGCTCCATTTCTGGCCTCCAGGACAGAGTGGATTATTTAACTCGTTCTCACGTTTTATTGGTAAATTTCATAAAAATGCAAATTCTCATGCCTGATCAAGATTCTGATTCAAAAAGGGTCTCTGATGGACACAGTTATTTAGCATTTTAAAAAGCTTCTGATAGAATTTCAGTACAAATAAGGCCCAGAAAAATCTCAGAAAAGCTGCTCTAGTTGAAGCAGCATATATAAGAGTCATTTTATCAGTTCTTTTTATATCAGAAGCAGCACATTGGAAATAAGTATCACTGGATATGCCTGAAGACAATGGCACATTGACCATTGCTGCAGATGGGCAGCAAGTGTCCTGTATTCTGTTCCCATTGTCCTGTCTGTCTCACATTGGCCAATTCAACTGGCTTCACCAGATCTGATTCTTCACTAGTAAAATGAAGGAGCTGAACTAGATGTTTCCTAAAGTGTTCCCCATCTTTAAAATTAGATAGATCCAGAAAGCAAGTTGCTAGACACCAGGATGCTATTTTTGTCACTCCTAAGATGCTGTAGAGTGTATCCTGACTTTGTCTTCAATATCTTGTATATGAATTGAGCTGATCATACATCCTTCACCTGATTGTTAAGAGGATTAAGTGAGACAAAGTATGTTAAACTTCCTTTCAACTAAATAGCTCTCATTGAGCCAACCCCAAAACTCTGTGCCAAGAAACTTACCTCTTACTTGAACTTCTATTCATTTATGCAGTGAGTAACACTGCCACGCAACTTATATATGAGGACATCTGTACTGAGAAAAGTTATGTTCCTGCCCCAACGTTTCATAGAAATTAATATCTCAAGACTTTGTCTCAAGAGGTTGGACTGAAACCCGGGACACCATACTCCACACTCCAGGCATGCCATCATTAATCTGTAAGAGCCAAAACAGAAAGAGGCTGAGGACAACACTTAAGAGGGAAAGGAAGTCCTCACTAGCCATCCACTGCAGTGTTTCCTAGTTTCCTCTGCTCATGGCTACTAATGAAGTACCTGCTAAGAACATTGTCTTCTACATCTCCCAGGAGAACTCCTGAATTGCATTCCCAGCTAGGGAATTATTAGGCGACTTTGATGATTCTTATCATCAAGATCTTTTGGAAAACATGGCTCTGACCAGCTCTTTCTCTATAAAACAGTTATCCCACAAGAGGGATGATTTTAATTTTGCATTTGGGTTTGGTGGAATGCTGTGTTAGAAGCTCTGGCCCAGGGTGAGGTGTGAGCCAAGCATGGTGCTCTGTTCTTCCATATTCAGTCTCCTAGGTGGCCTGCTTTGCAGCCTTTTGTGGGGTAAATGGCTTATTCCTGTCCCCAACTGCTCCTAGACAAATAGCTGCAGGACCACACTAGGTGTTTCTGAGCTCCCTCCTTGTCTATAGGAAGTCTCCGGCTAGCTGTGCTGGAAACTCTGGAAGTGGGACAGCAAGAGCAGTTCCAGGCTTCCTTCTGCAGCCACCAGCCAACATGCTCTGTGCCTGGCCAGACTCCAGGCGTTAGAACAGAAGGGGTGAAGCTCTGAAAAAACATGCAAGCATTCTAGAGATTTCTTACAATATTTAGGTTTTGATCTATTTTTCCAGCTCTGGATTCATGACTAACTTCCTGCCCTAATAAAATTAAATGTACTTTTGAAAAACAGTGAGCTACAAGATATAGATGATCCTTCAAAGCCATTTAAATATGAAAAAGTAATGATTAAAATACAGAAAAAAATGAAGTAATAATTCATGCCTTTTATGACTTTTCAATCCACAGGATTGTGAGTTCCATTTGGCTAGGCATGTTTGTCCCTTGAGGTTTCCAAGTGTCTGGTACCATGCATTACTGAGCTCTCAGTGAATATTTATTGAATGAATTAAGAAAATGAAATTTAATGCATTTATTCAGATAGAAATATGACTGTTTGAATATGTCATCTTTTTTTAGTATTTCACACTAGGAGGACTTGCGGTAGTAGGTAACTTAAAAGATCGCACTTTTCTCCTTGGCATTGAAATAGGAAGGTGAATCCCTCGTGCAGAATTGAAACAACATAGGTGAAATCAGGAAATTTATTTTTGTGCATCCATTTCTCAATCAGAATTCAAAACGTTATAGTGTGTGATCTGAATTCATCTCACAGATGTATTTCATTTAGTCTTCACAGGGTTTTCAAAAAATTTTAAGCCATTTTTTTAGAAAAATAGATAATATCTTTTTTAAGAGAATAGTCTAGATATTTGGCTTTCTTGGATTAAGTGTCATTAGGATTAATGCACCAACATTATCATTGTTATGGTTTGTATTATTAATGTTCATATTATGCAATGTAGGAATTTTCAGAGGTGAAATTATTAGATTATGAAGGCTCTAACTTCTTTGATGGATTAATCCATTTGAATGGACTTCTGGGTAGTAACTGTAGGCAAGTGGGATATGGGTGAATGGGCTGGATCACTGGGGGCACCGCCTGAGTTATATGCGCCCTTCCTCTCTCTGCTTTCTGGTTGTCATGAGTTGAGCAGCTTTACTTTTATCACACCTTGTTTCCCTGACCTTCGGCCTCACCTCAGGCCAGAGCAATGAGTTGGCTGACCAAGGGCTAAACTCTGAAGCTGTGAACACAAAATTAACTTTTCCTTCTTTAAGTTTTTCTTGTCAGGTGTTTTGGTCACAGTAATGAAAAGCTGACTGACATAATCATCAATGCAACAATTACCTAGCAAATCTGTTAGACCCACGGCTCACTCAGTACCCCTAACTTAAATAATGAAGCATTTTCCTCCCACTTTCCCCCCTTTTTTTCTATATAAACATTAGTCAAAATTTCAGCAGCAAAGGAAGTAATCTGTCTGTGCTAGTCAATAATACAGCCACTAACCACAAGTGGCCATTGAACATTGGAAATGCCAATAGTGCAACAAAGAAACTGAAGTTTTAATTTTATTAGATTCTACTTAATTTAATTTTTAACTCATGTGGCTAGTGGCTACCATCTTGGTCAGAATAGCTCCATAGCTTCAATCATGTATACTTCACTTCTCCCATTGTACTTCATTGCTCTCTGGATTGGAAACAAATTTCTCTATTTTAAATAATTGGCACTATTTTATTTTTTAATTGATTGAGTTATATGTGTTTATCACATATAACATGACTTGGAAGTATGTATACCTTGTGGATGAATTAATGCAGGTATTTAACATAGACATTACCCAGTCATCATTTTTGTGGGACAATCATTTTGTCTGCGCTCCTACATCCATTGCGGTCACAGAGGTTAAGAATAGGAATAACCTAAGTGTCCATCAGTGGATGAAGAGATAAAATATGATACGTATGCATGATAGAATATTATGCAGCCATACAAAACCAACATGGATGGAAGTGAAATAAGTGTAATAAATCAGGCACACACACACACACACACAAAAACAAACACTGCATGATCATACCTGTAATCTTAAAGAGTTGTTCTCATAGACAGAGACAATAGCATGGTTACCAGAGTGGTAAGCAGAGGGTGATTTGGGAGCTCTTGTTAGCTAGAAATATTTTAAAAGGTTATCCTTTAAGGGGTAATTTGCCAATTTCACAGGATAATATGATACTTAAAAATACTAATTCCTTGTCTTTCTTTCTCTTATAACCCCTATAATTGTAGGGTAGCACTTGAGGACTCAGAGTTTGCATTTTAAACAAGCAATTCTAAGTGATTTTTATGATCAAGTACATTTAATACATTCTGCAAAAGGAATAATCTTCAGAGAGTAAGAATAATAAAACAGCTGGCTTTATATGACCTCTGGGCATTTATGAGGTTTTGCTCCTGTCCTGCCTTCTACCCTTCTTTCCTTTAACCTCTGCCACCTCATATAGCCACCACCAAATCCACTGTTCCCATATGCCTCTAAAGGGATGCATTGTCCTCTGCATGTGTCATTTTAAAATAGGTCGTTTCAAGGGATGAGCCAGTTATGTTCTCGTACCATGATCGATACTGTGGATGACCCTGAAGTACTTTCTATCACTGAGTCATAATGGAACTCTGACCCTGCTGAGCAGTAATATTTTCTGACCATTTGGATTTGGAGCTCAAAAAGGACAATTAATTTCTTCCTGGTGGCAGAACCAGGCGATAACAAATTTGTGCTAAGAGGTATATGTGTCCCCATGAAGGAGCCTGTGAAACTGATTCTCAGAAAAAGAAGAGAGTGAAGCAGCAGTGCTCAGAAGCAGAGGAGACGTCTCCTGGCCTTGGAGAGGGCAGGAGAGGGAGCTAGCTTCCAGTTTTCCACTGAAGTGGTCTCCCAGGAATGTAGTACAGGCTGGATCTAAGGTGGAGGCGCTGGTGGGAGGTTACTGGCCAACATTCCCAGACAGCCTGTCACATCTGCTCCCCAGCTAATCTCTCAGGTTTTGGCAACAAACTTCTCTGCTAGCTGCCAGTTAATCAATGTGCCCAAAAACATGCAATGCAAGTTTCATTATTCCTAGATTGTCTTTTTTTTTGTTCCCTCTTCTGTTTTACATATCTTATTTACCTTTATTGTTGACTTTATCTACCAATGCACTTCCTCACACAGGAATAAACAATTTACATGCACAATAATTAAAACCGTTGAAAAACAGCTCCTCACTTGTCCAGGAATTCTGCAACACCAGTTCCTCACCCCAATTAATCTCTGTCCTGCCAGGCTGGGGATGTTTCTTGTTGACAAAACCGAGAACCCTCAGACATATGCCCCAGAGGTATATAGGGAAGGAGGCAAGAAAGAGAATTCTCTTAGAAGAGGGACTCAGAGTTCCCTAAGTATTCAAGGGACATTTAAAGGTACAGACTACCAGGCCACACACTGAGATTCTTAACTGTAGGGTTGGAGTAGATTTGGGAAACAGACCTTTTTAACAATAGCATAGACTTTCTGATTCTGGGAGTTTAAGTGATTTATTTTGAAGAACAATTTTTTAGAAAGAAAAAAAATATCAGACAATAATGAAGGTGGTTTGGGGAGTGTAGGGATGGGAGGGGGAAGAGGATTTGCTGCTGTCCATACCAGAAAGACATTTATGATGTCCCCGATGCCACCTCCCTCTTGCTACTCTTTGGTGGTATTTGGCTTATGGCCAGCTGTGCCTGAGCTTTTTCTAGAGGCAAGACAGCCGCTGGTCCTAGGGCAAGTAAAGAGAAAGGAAGTCAGTATGCAGTCTGTAGTAGATTACAGAAAGCCATCTGTGAACAAATTAGTAAGAGCTGGTGTCTTAGGCTGTTCCAGATGGGGTCATATAAACAAAGTATACATTTATTTCCTACATCTCTAGAGGCAGGTAAGTCCATGTTCAAGGTGCCAACAGATTGTGCTGGGTGAAAGCCTACTTTCTGTTTCCAAGAGAGAGCCTCACAGTGAGTCCTTACCTTACATAAGCATAAAAGGGATGAATGCTGTGCTTCTTCCCGAGGAAAGAGATGGCAGGTACTGAATGTGTCCCCCTGCCCAAATTTATGTGCTGGAAACTTAATCTCTAATACATCAGTGTTAGGAATGGGGGCCTAGTAGGAGTTGAGGTCTTGGGGACTCTGTTCTCATGGAGAAATTAATGCTGATATACAAAAGCATTTTGGGAAGTGGGTCCTCCACTCTCCTCTCTTCTGCCACGAGAACACATATTCCTCACCACCCCCTGGAGGATGCTCTACACAGGTGCTGTCTCCAAAGTAGAAAGACTGGTCCTAACCTGTTGGTGCCTTGTTCTTCAACCTCCCAGCCTCCAGAACTGTGAGGATACAAACCTATGCTTTTCCCCAGGGACCTAGTGTGAGGTATTCTATTACAGAAGCACAAAACAGATTGAGGCAGAGGACAACAAGGCACCCCGGATGGAAGTCACTTCCACTTCTTCACTGGAGCCCTGATTCCACTCATAAGGGCAACCCCAATCACATCTGAGAAACCTCACCTCTGAACAACATCACGTTGGATTGTGGTTCCAACATGTGAAGTTTGGAGGGACATGTACGTTCACACACTGAATCTGGCTCTGGAATGAGCTGCAAGGAGGTGACCGAAACGGTCAGAGATAGTTCATGACTTTATTTTAACTACCAAAAATTAGCACCTAGTTACTTTTTAGAGTCAATGGGTCAGGGTAGAGAGGTGTAGTGTCCATAGTGTTGACCGGTTGGACTGGATAACTTTAGCAGTGGGGGTGGGGGGCTGTCTTGTGCATCATGGGACATTTAATGACATCCCTGCCCTGTACCTGTTAAATGACCAGCAGCACCACCACCACAACTGACTGGCTGTGATAATCCAAATTTCTCCAGACATTGCCAAATGTCCTCTGAGGGGCAAAACTGCCCCATGCTGATACCAACAGTATCAGTAGAGGAGAACAGAGAGGATGGAGGAGGAGAAGAGTCTTGGAAAAACAATCTTGTTATCCCTTTGTAAGTTTTACTTTGTTTAAAATTTTCTTTTAGAGCCAAACCAAAATTGTATGTAAGCAGATACAGTGGTGATAAAGCTTCTCATTTATAAATACAAAGCTTTAGTAGACTTATGAGGAAACTCTGTTCCTCAGAATTTGACTTCAGTAAGTATTTTAAATCCAAATACTGTCACACTCACTCTCATACAGTGGGATAAACAAACTTAAGGAACACATTCAGCCACATCTTCATTAGTGACTCTGCAGGCAAAATCCCTGTCATTTTGAGATGTTTTGTATTCAAAACAATTGCTAAAGAGTATTTCCAGATTCTATGTCCTTCCTCAAATCTGTGTTTTGTCTTTATTGTTGGTGTGGCATATTAGTGCTGGCCAATTTTGTGATAAAATTTGCAACTTGCATTTGGTGTCTGTTTCTAAATGGTGACTCTGACTATATCTCCAAACTTGGGGCAAATACTAGTTGTAGTATTGTTAGTGGATCAACCTAGCATACATCTGGTCCTGGTAAGTGGTTCAGAAAATCTGCATTTGAGCTCTCACAGACAAAGCCTTAGCCAGAAGGCCTATCTTAAAGAATAGCAAAACCATTCCCAGATTCAGATGAGTGTATGTTGGGTAAGCTGATAAATTAGAGATCTGAGCATGATCAGTTGCTAAACGCACAGCAATTAGTTCTGGGATATCTTGGTTCCAATTATCAAGAGCCAACAAGAGATATAGACCACAGACAAATAAGACTTCAGCCCAAGGACTTTATATAGTGTCAAGTTTGTTTTACTGCTTGCATTTTATTGTTCTGAAAGACTATGTAGTGTTTAACTTATGTTCTAAGGTTTAGAACTTGAATTTACCTATCTCAAGACATAAAATTCTTGCAGAAATTCTCTTTAAAATGTTGGCTGGCTTCCCAGACTTAGGTGTCACTTGAATTAAGTCACCCCGAGACATAGCTCCAACTATGGGTTGTGTGAAGCAAACTTCTCAGAAGTTAGAAGAAAAAGGGGCATTGTTTCTGCTCAGATTCGCAACCCACTTTAGACCTATATGACATTTTCTCTTCTGCCATGAAATGGGGGTGATAATTCATGTTCAACTTTCAATACACATACAACACAAAGTGCTAAGCTCTGGAATAGTCGTTGAGAATAGGAAAGAAATAAAGAAATTTTAAAAAGTAAAGAGAAAGAACCAACAAACAAATGAAGAAAACTAAGGAGGGACTGAGGGTGGGAGAGAGGGAGGAGGAAGGGGAGGGAGGGAAGGAGGGGGAGAGGAGGGAAGTAAAGGGAGGAAAGAACAAGGAAGGGAGCCAGCGAAGGAGAGAGGGAAAGAGGGAACAAAGTAAGACTTCTGCACAGGGGGATTGATTCTAAAATTTATTTTATTCTGAAAAGCACTGTTGCAAGTCGAGTGGTTGGGGATAGATTGAAAGATGTGCAAATAAAGAAAACTGATTTTTATAAGTGCTTTGAAATCACTGTGAAAAATCTCATGTAGATTTAAGATCATTTTATGTAGAGAGAAATCCCCAGAGCAACAGACTGTACTGTTCTTCACTTCCATTAAAATAAGATACTGCTTCAGGATTCTGAATTTAGCAGCTGTTGGTATATGTGTCTCTTGCCACACTCATAAAGGTTTTTAATGTACAATAACATAGCATATAGCTCATCCCTTCTATGGCTGGATGCATTATTTATAATTAACTAACTTTGTACCATCTTCATGTGTAGAAGGAACAATAATTGGAGCTATCCATTTTTAGTTCACAGGAAACAAGACTCTCTTCATTTTTAATAGTGCCATTTACCTACCAACCTTTCTGCCAATGATTTGGATTGTTCATCCATGGCTTCTGTTTTATTTCAATGCACTCACATTTCACAAGTGTGAGAAGATGCCTGTTCAAGATGAATAACTTGAAAGCTCATTTGAGAATGCTGAGGGTTAGCACATCCACAGAGCTTCAGCCCAGATACATGGGGCAGAATTGAAAGTCCACAATGTCTGTACCTGGTTTCATTCATCTATAAATTCAGAATGATCATGTTGATGTTAACAAATCTGAAGATATAATGATTGGATGAAGCTTAAAATATCTGTCTGGCAGATGTTTGTGCACCAATTCTGCCTGAGTCATTTATTCCTTGCATCATGGGGCACTTTGGATCCATAGAATAAAATAGCCCTATCTGTACATTTTGTTCGGAGACACAGTCTGCTTATTTACTAAGTGTGTTTACTAAAACTAATTCCTAGGCTCAGCTCTGCAGAAAATGTAGAAATTTCTGCAGACAGGCTCTTCTTTGCCCTAATTGTATTCTTCCATAAGGAGGATGGAGCCCAGGGGTTTCCTCCATCACAGGTCACATGGAGGGAGTATGCAGATATTCACAGGAGGTTCTGTTTCTGATTGTGAAAGACCTTTGTTTAGTAATAAATCTCAACAGGAGACAAAGCTTTATGTGAGCCCGCTTGTAAAAGTTCAACTCATTTTTAACAAAAGTATAGCACCTACAAAGAGGATGGCATTCTAATCATGACTTGAAGGATCTTCACGTAAGAGTACAGGAGTGAGCCAGGGAAAATAGTAAGCATTAAAAAAAAAGTTTAAGGGATGAATATAAGTAGAAACAATACAGTGCTAGTCATACAATTTGGCTTCAGAAATTAAGGAGTTATGTATACAGGAAATTAAGCATCTGGGTTGAGATCAGGATAATAAAAGAAATCTGATATTCAGAAAAATTGCAACTGGTAAATGGAGCTGATTGAGTATTGGGTATTGAAAAACAAGAAATACAATAAATACAGTTCCTGAAGGGCTGAAGCAAAAGCACTGGCCATTTGGACCTGGGTAGGTGTCCCACTACCACAGAAATGTATTCTTATCACGACTGAGCTGTTAATTGTGATAGTGTGGTGAGACTTGGATTGGGTCCTGTCATACTGTAATCTGGTATCTGTGAGCAGTTCCCAATGTCCAGTGTAAGAGGAAATCCCAAGCTCTGGAATTGCACAAGCATGTGAGAGTAACCAAGACGGGCTGCCTCCACCAGTTTGTAGATTTCTAAGCAAGGGTATTTCTCTTCATTTTATGAGTTTCCTTCTACTTGTTTATCCCATATTGCTCCTATTTATACTGCCTTTAAAATTATTTTCAATTGGTAAAGCTGATTCGTGGTTATTATTATTTTTGCCCTGGTCGGTTGCATCTGTGCTACTGAAGTTGTTTTCATATAGTAATATACGGTTTTGGCTTTGCTTTGCAATGACTGCAACCTCAGCCAGGTTGCCTCCGGGTTCCGAGAAAGTGGTCCTTCCCTCTCACCCTCTTTCCTGAGGGTGAACCTTGTTATCACAAACGTCACCGGGATCATCACCTCATCTCCCATCATATATCGTCAACCCCATCCACCCGTGGCTCTGTTACACTTGTCCCCTTCGCTTAACCAAATGATCTCAACCCCAGCCCGGCGGGATCGTGGCACTCCCGCTCCCTCACTGCCCCCTCCTCCCGCCCGGCTCCTCAGAGCGCACAGCGGCCGCCGCAGCCCAGAACCTCCGCGCCGCTTCCCCGCCGCCCTTGGCCCCGCCCCCGCTCCCGACCACGCCCCTCCGGCCCGCGTCGCCGCCGCTCCCCGCCCCAGGCCCCGCCCCCGGCCGCTGGCCCCCTTCGCCGTCTCTCGCCCTCCCTGGGCCACGCGGCCGGAGCTGGCACGGAGGAGCGGCGGTCGCAGTGTCGTCGCGGCCTGGCGACGCGGCTCCTGCTGGACCCGCTGCCCCGAGTGCGCCAGCCGCCCACGGTTGCCTGCAGCGGTCCGGGGCAGCCCCGGAGCGTCCGGCGTTCCCCGAGGGCGGGCGTGCCCGAGCGCCGCGGGGCGCGGGGTGCGGGCGCCGCGGAGGACCCCTGGCGCCGGCTCAGCCCGTCGGAGCGCGGGGTCCCTGCGGGGCCGGCTTCCGGCGCCGCGAAGTCCCCAACTCCCCGCCGCCGTGGCTGTTGGGGCCCAGCGCCGCCCCAGACCCGTCGCAGCCGCCGGAGGTAAGCGCACTGGGCCATCGGGGGTCTCCCGCCCCGGACCTCCGGTCCTGGTCGGCGAGCCGCGAGCGCGGGCAGGGGTGACAGGTTGGTGGGACGCGAATTAGAAAATGCAACAGGCGGGGCGGGGCGGGAAACTCCTAGCGACAGCATCTCCTGCGGAGAGCAGACTTGCCCGAGACTGAAACTTGGTTAGCTCTAGCCGACCGACCGGGGACGGCGAAGGCGGGCGGCGGGCAGCGCTGGCTCCGCGAGCCCTCTGCTGGCCCGTGCGGGGACGCTGGCGCAGGCCACAGGTGAGGCCGCCGCGCCGCCCTGGATGGCCTTCCTCCTGGAGGAGTGACCCTCTTACTTGTCCTCTTCCTCCTGCTCCCCCTTGGGAAGACTCCAGACCTTCAGCCAGAATAGCAACAAAAAAAAGGCTCTTTCAAGGTTTACTTTTATGTCCCTGGGTTATTTGTAACCAAAATAACAAGAATGATAGCAGGATTCCTCTTTAACTGCATTTTAGTGAGAGCATTAAAAAAGAAAGGACTAAAGCAATGTATATATCACAGCTGCTTGTCATCGACTCACATTTGTTGGAATCCTTGTATGTGCATATAAGTCTAAGAAAAGAAATCACTTGATTGTATCTATCAATCACTTAGATTGTATATAATATTAGATTTTATTATAATTCTCAAGTTTCTATCAAGTGACTGTAGAGTATTTAAATCATTAGTTTGCTTTCACTTTCAGCTACCTGTAGCCTCAGACAATTGCTTTGTTTTGTTTTCCCCCCAGAAAGGAGAGTCATGAAAAAGGAAGAGAAAAGAGACGGCATGGTCACTGTTGATGAAAGGGGAGTTTTCTTTTCCCGTCGATGATTACTCCATGATTGGAAAAGATGTGCCTAGGTGGCTGAAGAGATTAGATTTTTATAGTTGTATTGATGAAGCTGATAGAAGAAGACATCAAAATGCTTTCCTGTGTCATATAGACTGATGAGTCAGTAAGCCTGGAAAAGACATTTGAAATGAAGGCAGGAGTTTGAATATTTTTAAACCACATGGGACTTTGAACACTTTTTGAACATGTTTTTATCCCCAAAATGGAAGAAGAAATAGTTCACAAACCAAGAAGTATAAAATATTGAAAGGAATAATCAGTGATTCCACTCATTCCAAGAATGTTAGTACTTTGCCATGGTCTTCAGTCAAACACACAGAAACAAGTCATACATGTGTGGTGAGTGTATCACCAGTGATGGCTTGCTGTGCTACAAATGACTCTTAATTTTAATTTTGGAGTGCTTTTTCTTTCTTGTACCATGTATGATTTGATTCTTCTGTTCAAATAGACTAATGTAAAGGAAGTAAACGCTGCATTTATAGTAATTTTGACTATTACCACTGTTCCTCTGTTACAGAAAAATTAGAGGCATTAATATTCCTTGAAATTTACTGGAACAGAACTGTGCCAGGGATACACATGTGCTATGTAAAATTTTCTCTTTTTGGCAAATGTACTTGCTTTGAATGAGCTGAATGTCAGCATAGAAGATTTTAAATTCAGTTTAATCAAGATCTTTAATATATGCTTTATATTAGCCAGATGGAAAACACATTAAACACCCTACTTGTTATGTATGCCTAAGGAAAGTATCTTCCCCATGGATCATGGCGTTAATGTTTACAGGACATTTCCTAATTTTAACATTCGTGGTGTTTGGTTTCTCTACTCTCGAAGAGTCTGTGAGTAATTACTCTGAATGGGCAGTTTTCACAGATGATATAGATCAGTTTAAGACACAGAAAGTGCAAGATTTCAGACCCAACCAAAAGCTGAGGAGAAGTATGCTTCATCCAAGTTTATATTTTGATGCTGGGGAAATCCAAGCAGTGAGACAACAGTCTCGCACAAGCCATTTGCATCTTTTTAGAGCTATCAGAAGTGCAGTGACAGTTATGCTGTCCAACCCAACATACTACCTACCTCCACCCAAGCATGCCGATTTTGCTGCCAAGTGGAATGAAATTTATGGTAACAATCTGCCTCCTTTAGCATTGTACTGTTTGTTATGTCCAGAAGACAAAGTTGCCTTTGAATTTGTCTTGGAATATATGGACCGGATGGTTAGCTACAAAGATTGGCTGGTTGAGAATGCACCAGGAGATGAGGTTCCAGTTGGCCATTCGTTAACAGGTTTTGCCACTGCCTTTGACTTTTTATATAACTTATTAGATAATCATCGAAGACAAAGATATCTGGAAAAAATATGGGTTATTACTGAGGAAATGTATGAATGCTCCAAGGTTCGCTCATGGGGCAAACAACTTCTCTATAACCATCAGGCTACCAATATGATAGCAGTACTCACAGGAGCCTTGGTTACTGGGGTAGATAAAGGATCTAAAGCAAATATATGGAAACAGGTTGTAGTAGATGTCATGGAAAAGACAATGTTTCTATTGAATCACATTGTTGATGGCTCTTTGGATGAAGGTGTGGCCTATGGAAGCTACACAGCTAAATCAGTCATGCAGTATGTTTTTTTTTGGCACAGCGCCATTTTAATATCAACAACTTGGATAATAACTGGTTAAAAATGCACTTTTGGTTCTACTATGCCACCCTTTTGCCAGGCTTCCAAAGAACTGTGGGTATAGCAGATTCTAATTATAATTGGTTTTATGGTCCAGAGAGTCAGCTAGTTTTCTTGGATAAGTTTATCTTAAAGAATGGAGCTGGAAATTGGTTAGCTCAGCAAATTAGAAAGCATCGACCTAAAGATGGACCCATGGTTTCATCCACTGCCCAAAGGTGGAGTACTCTCCACACAGAATACATCTGGTATGATCCACAACTAACCCCACAGCCCCCTGCTGACTATGGTACTGCAAAGATGCACACATTTCCTAACTGGGGAGTTATCACTTATGGGGCTGGGCTGCCAAACACACAAACCACTACCTTTGTGTCCTTCAAATCTGGGAAGCTGGGGGGTCGAGCTGTGTATGACATAGTTCACTTTCAGCCATACTCCTGGATTGATGGGTGGAGAAGCTTTAATCCTGGACATGAACATCCGGATCAGAACTCATTTACATTTGTCCCCAATGGGCAAGTTTTTGTTTCTGAAGCTCTCTATGGACCAAAGTTGAGCCACCTTAACAATGTATTGGTGTTTGCTCCGTCACCCTCAAGCCAATGTAATAAGCCCTGGGAAGGCCAACTGGGAGAATGTGCACAGTGACTCATGTGGACTGGTGAGGAAGTTGGTGACTCAGCAGGGGAAATCATCACTGCTTCTCAACATGGGGAAATGATATTTGTGAGTGGGGAAGCGATATCTGCTTATTCTTCAGCAATGAGACTGAAAAGTGTGTATCGTGCTTTACTCCTCTTAAATTCTCAAACTCTGCTAGTTGTTGACCACATTGAGAGGCAAGAAGCTTCCCCGATAAATTCTGTCAGTGCCTTCTTTCATAACCTGGATATTGATTTTAAATACATCCCATATAGGTTTATGAATAGGTATAATGGTGCCATGATGGATGTATGGGATGTACACTACAAAATGTTCTGGTTTGATCACCGTGGCAATAGCCCCATGGCTAGTATACAGGAAGCAGAACAAGCAGCTGAATTTAAGAAATGGTGGACTCAGTTTGTTAATGTGACCTTTCAGATGGAATCCACAATCACAAGAATTGCATATGTCTTTTATGGGCCATATGTCAATGTTTCCAGCTGCAGATTCATTGATAATTCCAATTCTGGACTTCAGATTTCTCTCAATGTCAATAACACTGAACACGTTGTTTCCATTGTAACTGACTACCACAACCTGAAAACAAGATTCAATTACCTGGGATTTGGTGGCTTTGCCAATGTGGCTGACCAAGGCCAAATAACCCGATTTGGTTTGGGTACTCAAGCAATAGTACTGCCTGTAAGACAAGATAGAGCTATTTTCCCCTTTGGATTTAAGTTTAACATAGCAATTGGATTAATTTTGTGCATTAGTTTGGTGATTTTAACATTTCAATGGCGGTTTTACCTTTCTTTTAGAAAACTAATGCGTTGGATACTAATACTTGTTATTGCCTTGTGGGTTATTGAGCTTCTAGATGTGTGGAGCACTTGCACTCAGCCCATCTGTGCAAAATGGACAAGAACAGGAACTGAGACAAGCAAGAAGCCTGCGTCTTCCAAGGGGCACTACGTGGATCTTCCTGATGTTGTCATTACCTCACTTCCTGGTTCCGGAGCCAAAATACTTAAACAACTTTTTTTCAACAGTAGTGACTTTCTCTACATCAGAGTTCCTACAGCCTACATTGATATCCCTGAAACGGAATTTGAAATTGATTCATTTGTAGATGCTTGTGAATGGAAGGTATCAGATATCCACAGTGGGCATTTCCGTTTACTTCGAGGCTGGTTGCAGTCTTTAGTCCAGGACACAAAACTACATTTACAAAACATCCATTTGCATGAGACCAGTAGGGGTAAACTGGCCCACTATTTTACAACAAATAAGGACAAGAAAAGAAAACTGAAAAGGAGAGAGTCTTTGCTGGAACAAAGAAGTAGAATGAAAGGTGCTTTTGACAGAGATGCTGAATATATTAGGGCTTTGAGGAGACACCTGGTCTATTACCCAAGTGCACGTCCTGTGCTTAGTTTAAGTAGCAGTAGCTGGACATTGAAGCTTCATTTTTTTCAGGAAGTATTAGGAGCTTCGATGAGGGCATTGTATATTGTAAGAGACCCTCGGGCATGGATTTATTCAATGCTGTACAGTAGTAAGCCAAGTCTTTACACTTTGAAGAATGTACCAGAGCACTTAGCAAAATTGTTTAAAATAGAGGGAGGTAAAGGCAAATGTAACTTAAATTCAGGCTATGCTTTTGAGTATGAACCATTGAAGAAAGAATTAGAAAATTCTGAATCAAACGCTGTCTCCTTATTGTCTCATTTATGGCTAGCAAATACAGCAGCAGCTTTGAGAATAAATACAGATTTGCTGCCTACCAGCTACCAGCTGGTCAAGTTTGAAGATATTGTTCATTTTCCTCAAAAAACTAGTGAAAGGATTTTTGCTTTTCTTGGGATTCCTTTGTCTCCTGCTAGTTTAAACCAAATATTGTTTGCCACTTCCACAAACCGTTTTTACCTTCCATATGAAGGAGAAATATCACCAACTAATACTAATGTTTGGAAGCAAAACTTGCCTAGAGATGAAATTAAACTAATTGAAAACATCTGCTGGACACTGATGGACCGACTAGGATATCCAAAGTTTATGGACTAAATGCTGCAGGTCAGCAGAAATTTGCACTAATGCTTCCCCACTCGCTTTGTGGATATGGACTAGAAGAGTTTGTTTATTCTTGTATTGTGGGTGTGGGTGTGTGTACTTTTATTTGCACAGAGAGATTATTTAAAAAATAGGCACCATATTTGGCCTAGCAGGATTTATTTTTATGTTACCACTTTCCTTGCTTTTGTTTCTGAATTTTTTTTCTGCTAAAATATTTCTGTTTCAGAAGTTAGATGAAATTATATCATGGGCTTCCGGGAAGATGGGAAGATTTTAAAGGATTTTGTTTAACTTGCCTTCTTCTGTAACTGTGCTAATCTATCTGGGGACCTCATACACTACTAAAGGCCTTGCAGTTGCTGCTTTACCCAAGCATCTCTTCCTTTCAAGATGGACTACAAAAGTTCCTTACCTTTTTGAAAAGGTCTTTTAACACACTTATCTTGCACAAAGAAAAAGAAAAAAAAAGTGAATTCCTTTTACTTTATATAACACTCATTGATATCACTGGAGAAATGGCGTTAAGTTCCTATCAGAACTATAGGATTCCTTCTGGAAATGCAGATGGAAATACAGAATAAAGACTTTTTTTTTTTAAGTCAGAAATAGTAACCTGGAAAGTTTCCTTAAATTTTTTTACTTACAAATAACAAGAAATAAGTCTGAACAGTCTGAGTGCTGAGGGCTGGTTTTTTAGATATGCTTGTCTGTTTAAAAGTCTCTTTTTTACTTCCTGAAACTACAGCTGTTTGCATTACACTATTCTCACCCTGTCCTTTTTGTCACTGTCCAGCAAAACAGTCAGTAGGTACTAATTGCTGACCTCCCCGTATTTGTGGAGTTTTCCTTTTTTTTTTGATGATTAATTTTGCATTAAAGACTGACACAGAATCAAATTTATTTTTTTTGTGGAATTACCACTGTATGAGTCAAAGAAAGCCGTGCCACTGCTGCCAGTGTTTTCTTAGATTGGAGACAGAGCTGGAAAACTGCCTGACTTTTCTTGCTTCCTTTTGAGTGAGTTTACAGACCGCCAGTGTCTGCAGAATTGAAGGCAAATGGGAGATGATGTCAGAGGCATCTGTTTCTTTTACCATCTGCATCTTATTATAAATGTAGTCAACATCAAATGTGGTTCATTTTCCTTTGCTGGGTTCTGAAATCAAAATGCTATGCCATTATAAGCCAGTGGAGTAATTACAATGTATTGGATGAAAACTATCAGGCAGTGTGGAGACTTGATGAAAATCTTTGTACAGATTGCAGTCTTCTTCCTGATGCTTCAAACTACAAACTGGAGTTCCTTCAAGCTCTCTAACACTTAGAGTCTGTCATTCTGACCTAGATAAAAGTGGTTCTGTCTCAGTAGTTTGTTATTATGTCAAAATGTGCCTCCAAAGTGATAAAGCTGTGGATATGTTACTTTCCAGCTAAATCTTAACTTGGCTATCATTTTCCTTCCATTTTGATATCAGACTGCTCCCCTCCTCCACATTTACTTCCCATGAAGTAATTAATGAATAAAATTACATTAATTTAAGTTAAAAGGGCACTGAAGACTTAAATCTACACTATTATTATTAAGGAAGATTATTCTATCTCAGGGTCAATCAGCAAACATTTAAAATTGCTACATGGATAACACTGTTTCCATTATTGCTCAGAGTCTCAGTGTTTGCTTTCAATTCCCAGGATGTGTGATCTCAAATCAGATCAAATAGAAAGGCTCCGGGTTGGAAGTTGTATTAGGTCTGACTAATGTAAGAATTATAAATGAGTGCAGGTATCAGAGAAGACAGCAGAAGCCACCCCTGCTGTTTTTGAACGTATGGAAATGCCTGCACCAGCAGAAGAGAGTTAAATGGAACATGTGGAGGAATGGGGAAAGAAGAAATGTAAAATGAAAGAGTAATTCTGAGGATTAATATGGGAATATATGGTGGCAAAAGAAAGGAGGTTTACCCAAATGGTCTTCAAAGTGGACCATACCATTCATCCTAACAGCAATTTAGACTTACCTGTCTCTATCCTCATTCATTCCCACTCCAGAGGAAAAATTTAGTTGCAAGCCCCACTACTTAGGTAACCAATGTAGAAAGTTGCTTTACTTGCAAATTCTCCTGCACAGGGAAGGGGATGACACACTCATTGGGTGTGTGTGCAAACACATGCTCATGCTTCTGCCTTATAACCTGAATACCTAAGGTGAGTGATTCTCCTAGTACACCCTCAGGTTCTGCATCACAAAGTAATCCAGGAAAAATTTAAGTTGCCTGTACATGTACTTTTACTCATCTTGCAAATAAGATGAAACACTTGTTGGAAAACCTATATAAAATGTCCTATATGTAAAAGCCACCCCTTCATTCATTTCCTAAATTTAGATCTAATTGGGGATAATCTACATAGCAATATTTTATTCAAAATAATCGCAATGAAATTTTGAAAAGATGTTTTGCTGCCAAATGTAAAGTAACAAATGTAATGATAATTTGGCTTTCAAAGTTGGAAAATGACAGAATTTTCTTAGGATGAAATATAAAGGCCACATCTAAAGTTGAATGTACCACAGTGAAAAATCCAAACAAAATAGGAAATAGAATCTTCTCAGGAGAAGGAAGCTAAATCTGAATGTGCTTCAATTTATATTTTAAAATACAGATTTTATCAAGAATATGACATGACACAAGACCACATATATACTGTGCCTAGATTTCAAAATATTAGAAATTTGATTTTTTTAAAAATAATTGATAAATGCCTGGCAAGAATAGGATCATTTTTATTTATGTCAAATTTCAAGGAATATAAGAGGAATTTCCACATTGCCTGCTGCAAATATATTCAAAGAAGCACTCCCCTCCTACATACTAGCATGTCTTAATAATTCCCCTTTATAAACTTGTTACCCCTCTTGTTGCCACTTATTTTTTTATTTTGTTCTTTTTAGTTATACGTGACAGTAGAATGTAATCTGACGTGTCATACATACATGGAGTATAACTTCCCATTCTTGTGTTTGTACATGATGTCTGCCACTTATTTTTGATTGGCAACATTGATAAGCAGAGAACTTCATGCATTATTAAAGATCCTAAACAGTCTTCATATATAAAGTATATCACATTTACTTTCTACAAGTGAGTAAAAAATTATAACTTTCAAATTTCAATGCTGCTTGACTTCATTAACTTTGGTCATAATTAGAAAAGTTTTCACTGATTAGGAAAAAATGTAAATAGAAGGCAGTATGTTGTACCATCACTTTCAGGATGTTTAAGATATATCAAGGTATTGGATTTTTTTTTCTTATTTATATGTTAACCAAATTAATGTGTCTGACTAGCCATCATTTCACTATATTTTGGCAGAAAAATTATCCAAATAACTTTTGAGGCCCAAAAGGTACTGGATTTTGCACAGAGCATGTTAGATACTTTAAAAATGACAAATTCTAACATTTTAAAAAGTTGTAGATTCTTGAGCTGTAATGTATATGGATTTATATTATGTTTAACCCAAGTAACATGTTTAATTGAATCTGATTCCAAAGGTGATTTTTAGCTAAATCTTTCAAACCATGAGAATTTTTGTTTTTATTTTCTTTCACACCTTATCTAGTTAGGTAGCAACAAAACAAAACAAACAACAAGAAAATACAAACCTAAAAAGGAAACAGACTGAAGGTCATTAACTAGTTTGTCAGGTCTCTATGTATAGAAGTCTCATTTATTAATCTAAAAATAAAAATCTAAAAGCAATGTGAGTATAATTAAGATAATTTGCCATACTCCCCTTCTTTAAGTCTTTGGGTAGTAGTGTTAGGATTTACTATGGAGTGAAAAGATGCAGAAGTTGGAAAATGCAGGACAAGTTTAATATAGATACACAGTCCCACAATGTATCCAGTAAACAAGAACTCCACCCCTACCCTACCCTGATGGCAAGCCTTTACCTTTGTTCCCTAACAATCCTAAGTCCTGGCTCTTCAACTTTAAATTTCAAGAATATGCCCGTACTAAGCGCCCGTGCTCTACGTCTGCCCCTCTGTTTCCCGCTACACACTGTAAGATCTTTATTCAGGCATGATATTGCCAAAAAGAAGAAACATCTCACAAATTACCTGAAGCATATTAAACAATGCCTCAAGTAATAAGCGCAACGAAATCTTTTGAAAAATACAAGATCTGCCATGAGTTAATCACTTAATATGTGTTACACATTGAATTATAAGGTTTGTATGTATCTTATTACATACAATCTGCACAGCTCTATGTAGTACTTATTTTACATATACATTTGAAACTCATGACAAGTAGTTTATCCAAATTAAATCCACTGATAAGTACTTTGACAGAGATTTATGCAGTTTTTCCAATTCCAAAAATCTGAAGAAATCTTCCCTGTATTTATCATTCATGCATTAATTCTCTAATTCATGCATATCAGCTGTCAAGGTATTGATTACATGAGGGAAGAACACAAATGTTGGTTGACTATGAACCTGCCTGGTGAGAAATAGGCAATTGCTCCAAGACTTCAGAACTATCAGAAATTCATCAAGAGAGAGAAGAGGGGTAGTTATGTCCACCCAAGGAAAGTGGTATCTGTTCTGTAGTGGGTTTGGTTCATTTCCTTATTTCTGAAACAAGGTAGTTATGAGTAAAGAATACTTTAATGATTTAGAGGAAGTTATGACTGGTATATTTGAATAGAGGCCCCCAGTTTTTTTTCTGGCTTATGCTTTTACTATTTGTCAGAGCATATCCCACCAATGAGTAGCCCTTCCAAAGAGATTGAGAGTTGTCCATAAATACTAATATAGCAAAACCACTGACATTCTTACTTGACTGCTCCAACCCACTACAAGAAAAAAAAAATTATGTCTATAATCAAATATTAAGGGATGCCCTGAAGAGGAAGAGATACTTGAGTGTGGTCTGACAGACTGTGTGTGTGTGTGTGTGTGTGTGTGTGTGTGTGTGTGTTTGCTAGTGATGGCAGTAAGAAGAATAACTCAGTGCCTTTGACCCAGGCTTCAGCAATCTTTTATTTTCCTCTCCTCTCCACCAAAACCTCACCACCCCAAGTGCCTCTAGCTCCACAGTGCTAGACAACTCTCAATCCAGAGGATGCTTTCATGGCCTTACGACAATGGAGCTGACACTTCTGCTAGGGACCATAAAGGAAGTCTTTCTTCTTTTTACAAAGTTCCTAGTATAAAGGAACAAGTGGAAGTTAATGTTCCCATCAATTCCATGACTTCAGGGTCATCCAAACACATTCACATGGAGTCAGTTTTAGGGTGAGCCCCCCCGCCAACTTATTGCTCTTTCCCCTGCATTATAAACAATGCCAGAGAGAAAGAGGAGAAGGGCAATGAGAGAATGAAGGAAGGAAAAATGGAGGAAAGAGGGGAAGAAAATATTGAAGGGAGAGAGGAAGGGAAGGAGGGAGGGGAAAGGGGAGATGCTCAAGAAGAATCATTACTATAAAGGTTGTGTTATGGTCTAAACTAAAAGAATGAATTTTAGTGAGATAAAACTTGATTAAAAAGAAAAGTTATAATCTGACTCCAGTCATTCCATAACACATTGCAATTATTCTATTTTATGTTGTTTCTCTATTTCTGTATTACCCTGACTATAGAGATGAATCTAATTTTTCTTTCAAGTGTGTTAATATTGTTATAAAATTTAACTTTTATGTGACTTGGCTTCTCAAATATTCTAGATATGAAGTGCTCTTCCATGTGTTGTCTTTCTTTTTCTGAGCATGGGATGGGCATTGTTCTTAATCATTTAAGGAGAATAACCTGTATGCTCATGACAAGTCCTTGATGCCCGGCCTTCCCCTTGTGGAAGTCAGTTCAGCTTCCATTGCTGTCACTTTCCTTAGTTACTAAATGAGCAGTAGAAGCTCTAATCCCTGCTTTAAAATCTGTCACCTTTCTATAAGCAAGCTTGCCTTATTCATGATATGCAGAAATTCTCCAGAACTTGGTATATGATGGTGAAAGATTACTGTTGATTTTTGTTGGTGTTTGTTGTTTTAATTATATATCATTTATTTATTCCTCTATTTTGTTCAGAAGATTAATTTTGTTTTAGATTTGTTCAAGTTATGTGAAAATTTTAAATATGGCTCTTTTATATTTACTGAGCTATTTTAATTTGATGCTTTACTACAACATTTCACAAAACTCTGAAGAGGGATTTATAAGCACAGGGAAGACAACCAGGAAGGGATGAAATTACTTTCATAAGGTACTCATTAAAAGTTTGTATAAAGAATACAGATAATAAAAGTCAATCTCACACAAAACAGATAGTTTTTACTGTTAATTGTCAGACATTAATCTGAGCACCCTGGCTACTCCAGCACTAGCAAGAACACAGTGTGCTACACCTGGCTCATGTGCCCCTGATAACGAGTACTCATTTCTCTCTAGGCTTACCAAACTGCAGTGTACACACATACAGTTATTCATTTTCCCCAACAATATGTACAAAACTATCTAAAATACCTCACTGTTGAACACAGGGAAATAAAAATATATATTCGTATGCACACATTGAAACCTTACAAATTCCATTGCCATAAGAGGTACATTTTTTTTCTATATGACTGCTGATTGTTCTGATGAGTTTCTCATCCATCTTATTTCACCTTTCCCCCATTTCCTTGTTTTGATATGAAGAGAAGCATTTTTATTTCAGATCACACACACACAGTGTGTGTGCCTAAGACTTTGTGTTCTTTCTTAATTTTAAACCTCTATTTCTCCATCTAGAGAACTCCTTCATAGATGATGTAAGCATTTTAAACAAATTAAGTGTGAAAATTAATAGAAAAATAACTGTTCCCCTTTGTGACCACCTCAGATTCTCTAGTCTTATTGACTTGAAGGAGAAAGAGAGATAGCAGAGGTGGGTTTGCTTTCATTCTCCTACTACATGTGCTCAAAGACACCCATGTGTCATAAGTTGTACCATTTTCCCAGTGCAAAAAAAAGTTAGTGTTTTCAGATAATTCAAGCATATAGAATAAAGAGAGATAAGCCAAAGAATTGTGCATTCATGTTAGTATTTAATACTTTACTGAGTTACGCACACATGTAAAATCATGATTTAGAAGTATCATTGTTTTATGTTCATACTTCCAAGAAACAGTTTTATCCAAACTCTCACTTTGGTATCTCTATCACTTCTGAAGTTTGTGTTTATCTAGAGTATATTATATTTACTACTGAGATTTACAAAGATATAGAATTTTCTAAATTGAAGTTTTATGCTAACACTCAGTTTTATTCTGTCATAAGTCCCATTTGTATATCAAGCATAACTTTGTTTTTATCTGCATTTGGTGGATATATATGTATATATTAACTTCCACATTGACAATTATTCCGTTTTCTATTTAAATTTTTCCATATTAAATATGGATTAGACTTGAAATGCCTAAAACAATTTGTAAATAATTGTATTTACTCCTCTGTTTATGTTAACAAAAACAAACCAATTATTGTAATTATGTATATATAAAAATATATATAACATTATTATTCACTTTAGCACTGTATGTAACAAAAGTTTATACTAATATAATTATACCTAATATAGAATAACTTTTTGTTAATTTCTGTGTCATTAACACATATGCTTTGGATTAGAGTAGCATTCTGCAGTATCTTTTCTTGTTAAGATGCTTGTTAGTTTGAATGTTTTCTTTCTTCTGTGACCATAGAGTGGGACCCAGGAACAAATACTAGAGACTTTTACCAGGAACTCATTTAGCAAGGAGAGCAGAATAGCATGCACCCCAACAGTAGACCAGTTAATAGGGATATGTTAGTAGGGCTCACAGCCTAGTATCTTTAATAAAAAGGAACTCCTTTCCTGTTCTTAGTTCTTCTTGGGTACTACTGTCCATATTCTTTCACTGGTTGACTATAAGCAATTAGAAAACACTGTTGTATTGATTCTTGCATGTGCCAGTTCTACTGTCCCTATCCATCCAATGGTAGTATTTGGATAATGAAAAATCAGTGGAGAATAAAAAGATGCATTGATCCTAGCTGAAATGTTGGAAATCCTCTACTATGGTATTAATAAATTGTTGTTGCCAAACCTGGGATTTAAAGTTAGATTTCATATTCTCATATTTTCTCCAATAAGGTAAAAAATGCATGTTAACAGAAACAATATCAATAAAATGAACAAGAGTGTACTCACCGTCTGCCCTAAAAAATGCACAATTAATACTGGTAGTTAAGTCCTTCTGAACTAGTATCATATCCTCTGCTCCCACCAGATATCTTAGAGGTAACTTCTGTCCTTGATATTTCTTTGTTTTATTTTATAGCTTCAAAACACACACTTACACATACATATAATATATATTAAAGATAGGAATATATACACACATACATATATATCTATGTATACATATGCTAATTTTGTGTTTTCAGACTTTAGTAAATAGTAACACACTGTACGTATTATATAATTTTCTTTGTTCAAAATTGTGTCTAATGCATGTGATGTTTCTATGTAAAGATCACATATGTTCAACACAGTAATATGTCATCATATGAATGTGCCACTATATAAATATGTCATACCTTGTTCAACTTTTAGCTTGATTTGTTTTGGGGATATTTAAATTTTTGCAAATTTCAACAATTCTCTGTAACAATTCTTAAGTATGTTCCATAATGAACATACATACAAAGTATACACGAATTTTGCTTGTACTCAGAAAATTTTCCACCCACACCTATTCACCTTCCTTCCTGGAATATTTTTGTAGGATCGAATGGCTCTGGGTTAATATGCAAACATGTGTCCTCAACTATTATAGATGATGCCACATTCTTTTCCAGATTGGCTATATAAATTGACACTCTAGAAGCGTTTCTGTTGTTTCAGATTTCCTTCTGTACTTAATATTTTCTGACTCTCTGGTGGGATAAAAAGGATGTCACATCTGGTTTTCATATGCATTTTTCTGATTTTTAATGACTGAGAACATTTAAACACAAGTGTGCCTGCACATGTCTATAGATACTAGTCTTTCTTCTTGCCATTTTGTTTCTTTTATGAAATGAAATTCACAGTCATGTCTATTACCCCTTTACCTATTAAGTTCTCTTTTTCTTATCAAGTCATTGAAGTTTACTATGTATTCTTGATACAAATCCTTTTTTGGTTATGTATTGTGGATACATTTTGGTTTATATTTTTTACCTTTATAGTATGACTTTGTGGTGTCTTTAAATATACAGGTTTTCTTAATTTGAATGGAGTCAAATATGTCAATATATTTTACTTTATTATTTATACTGTTTTGCCATCTTAAAATATTATTCTAAGCACTCTTTTATTAATTGTCTATTGTATTGTTCTATGAAAGCAGTACCATAAACTTAGTGGCCTGAAATAACATCATATCTCAAAATACCTCTGGGTCAGGCAGCCGCTCCTGGCTTAGCGTTGTGTGCTTGAAGATGGTTAACACAGCTGCCATCAGGTTGATCCAGGGCTGCATTCTCACTGTGGCTTAACTGGGGTGGCATCGGCTCCTGTGCTCAAGTGACTGTTGGCAAGATTTAGCTCCTTGTGGGTTGCTGGACCAAAAGCCATAGTTCTTCTCTGGCTGTTGGCTGGAGAGCATCGTCCATAGCTTATCATGTGGGCCTCTGAATTTAAAGAAGCAGCTTATTTCATGAAATCCAAGGAGGGAGAAAGTCAACAGAGAAACTCTGTAGACAGTGTCATGCAGTCAGGGAGCCGATCCTCTCACTTTTGCTGTGTTCTGTTAGAAGCCAGTCACTGGTCCCATCCATACTCATAGGCAAGGAATTATACCAGGGCATGAATGCAGACGACAATTGGGGTAGGTAGGGATCACTCTAGAGTTCATCTGCCACAGATTTTGTCATCCGTATTTAGCATTATGTTTTGTCTATTATGAGATTTTTTTTTTCCTGTATGAATAACCTCTTGTCATAAAGTGCAAGACTGAATTATCTTTTCTTTCCCACTGACCTTCAATGCCAATTCTACCATATTCAGGTCCTTCTCTTTTTGTGTGAATCTGTTTCTGGGCACTGCTCTAATCTATTTCACTGGCAAATCTGCTTATCCCAATGACCATACCACCCTGTCTAGATTAGTGCAAGTCTCTTTTATTCTCTTCTTTCTTCTTATTGTCACAGATCTTCTTTAGCCTTTGTTCTTTTATATGCAGTTTAAGATTAGTTTTCACAGTTTTTCAAAACAAAGAACAATACATTTAATTATAAAGACATCACATCCATTTTTGGGATATTGACGTCTTTACATTATTATTTCATATTCATAGGCATGATATGCCTATTTACTAGAGAGAGAGGCCTCTCTCTTTACTTAATATTTGTTAATCCTTTGGCAATTTAAATCAGAGCACTTTACATATTGTTATTACAATGATACTTAGGTTTAATTAAATGTTTAAATTTAAGGTTGATTATTGTATATTTATTGTATCAGGGATCATATTAAATATCCTTACCAATTCAGTAATTTACCTGAAAAATCTTTTGAAAATTTTATGTATATGGTTTTATAATATGTACTTAATGAATTTTATTTCCTCCTTTCTACTTGAGTTACTGCTTAATATTCTTACTGCATTTGTTAGGAACCTTCTGTGAAATGCTAAATAGATTTGATAATATAGGGCGTTCTTGTATTAACCCTAAAGTTAATGGAGTGTTCCTATTGTCTCACCTCTGAGCGAAATGGTCATCTGTAGTTCATTGGTTCTCCTAATTACTTACCTAATACTTACCATCAGGGTCTTTTCTTCTATTTCTAGTTTGGTATGTGACTTTTTATCATGGGGACATGATGAGACTTATTGAATTTTTTTCTTCATCCTGTTGAAATAATCTTTTTTAAACCTATGATAAGACCAGCTTGGAAATTATTTATATTATTTGCCTATGTTGTTGAGCTGTTAATAATTAATTTAAGACACTGATATCAACATTTATAATTGTGATTGGTTTATATTTTTCTTTTCTCATCTTGTAATAATCAATTTTGAAGTCAATATTATACTTATAATATAAAAGAAGTTAAGGATATTTTATTTTTATGTTTCCTACAAGAGTTTGTATAAGATTGAAATGATCTAATACTAAGTCTTTGTTAGAAATCATTTGTAAGCCATTTGACCATGGTGTTTTCTTTATGAGGCTATTTTTACTTTATATAAAATTCTATTTCATGCTTGTAGGTTAATTTTATTTAAATCACATATTTATTTTTTACCCTGTTCTGACAAGTTGTATATATGTGTGTGTATGTGTATATATATGTATATACATGTATAAACATATATATACATTGTACATATATGCATATTTTTTTTCTTTTTGCAATACTGGGAATTTAACCCTGGGTGTCCCAGCCCTTTTTATTTTACTTTTATTTTTTTAACTTTGTAACAGGATCTCACTAAATTGTTGAGATTGTACTCAAACTTGCTGTCCTTCTGGGTCAGCCTCCCAAGTTGCTGGAATTATAGGCATGTGCCTATAATTTACCTGGCTGACAAGTTATATTTTTAGGAATTTGTTATTTACTTTTATTTTTCATATTCATTAGCCTACATTTGCTTAAAATTATATTGCCTCTGTAATTACCCACCCCCACATATTTTTTTCCATTTCAATATCGAATATCTTGACATCATTAGTTTTTATTTCTTGATTGCAATTTTACTTTTATGTAAGTCTATCTGATTATTAACTTAGCTTTTTCTATTTCTACCTACTATTTTATATGTATTTGACATTGTATTAATTTGGCATTTAACTTTTCAGATTTGTATCATTCAGTTTTACTTCTTTTTTCTAATTTTCTGTTCACATTGTGTTTTGTATTTTTAAAAATTAGACATAGGTCTAATTTTTTGTGAATGCCTTCCAGCTAAACTTGTAGGGATTTACTACTTATTACAGTGAGAGGCAATTAAGAAGCATGATTTTATTCTGGGCCACCATTGGCAGGAGGTAGGAGGTAGGGACAATGCTACAATTTTATATCTGAATAAATGTTATCTAAAAGGAGGGAAGAAGAGAGACAGTTTGAAACTAATTGGCAAGGAAGTAGCCATCACTCATCTTAACTATGAGACCAGGACAAGCACTATGTGGGGTTTTAGGAAATATTTATGCCTTCTCTGTCTTCAGGGCACAGTTACGGAGTCATCTTGCTTTTGTCTTGAGTGGCTTTGTTCTATGAAATTACACTTTTCCTGGCTGATGGTAGCAAGCCACTTCCTCCTGTTAGGATAGATTACATTTTCCATTCTCATTTTAAAATATTTTTGTTTTTCACTGTCCTCATTTAAGACTATTGTCTCTCTTTAAAGCTGTATTGCTTGATTCCACACTTACTACCATGCCCTTTTTGTAGTTGTCTCTTGCAAGTATCTTCTGGCTTTGGGTGTGGACTGACACTTTGTGACCATGAGTTATAAAGGCTTCATTAAATTGATGATTTCCTTAGTCATCTTGTGTCATTTCTTATCTTCAACATGTGACAACTCCCTTCTGCTTAGTTTTAGCATGTGATTTTTGAAAGTTTGATATTTTTACACATTTTGTAGCATGGTATTTTGAAATACATCTTAGAAATAGAATATAATTGGATTTTTATTCATTGTGGTTATTGATATGCTTGGATTTATTTAGAATAATCCTCATGTATCTTTTGGTTATAACTCTATTTACTATATTCCCTTTTAATTTTCTAATTTCTTAAATTATTTTTCACAGTTGTAGAAAAAATGTATCTTATTATTTTAAGGCTTACTATAGGAAAATCAGAAGTGGATATAACTCTTTTATGCATTCAGTACTTGTTTATATTTGTCCATATGTTTAACTTTTTCTTTATATTCCATTTTTCTATTCAAACCATTCTTCTGTGGCCATATTTTTCTGCCTAAGTATAATTCTTAATATTTTATCAATTTTTGTTTGCCTTGCATATGACTTTCATTCTTGCAGGGTACATTTGCTGAACATACAGCCTTTAATTAACAGCACTTTAAATATATTATTCCACTTATCTCATTCACCTATTACTGTTTTCTCAAGTGAAATAGAAAGCAGAGTCAATAGCTGAGAATAATGAAAGGGAAAAGGTCTTGGAAGCTGAAAGAGAAAAGAAGGTTTAAAATAGTCATCTTGGAGAGTTAAAGAGTAATGCATGTGTGGGGTGATGTTGTGCCCTTGCCAGACTATCCCCATGGCCTCCTTGAAAGGATGTGTTGAAAGCAAGAGACCAGTTTTCCCCAGTTTTGCTCAGCTGCACCCATGCAATCCTGGAAAAATAGAAAGCAGGAATGAACAGATTTGTGTGTGTGTGTGTGTGTGTGTGTGTGTGTGTGTTTGTGTGTGTTTTCTGGGGGTTGCATGACAGAATGACTGAATGTTAGATGTGATTTTATGCAAAAACTTATTATCAAGGTTAAATAGATTTTGGTGGAAATGAGGCTTACATGACAATATTAAAAGCTTTTAGATTCTGGTAGCATCAAAGAGTTATCTGAGGGCTAGGGGCATGGCTCAGTGGTAAAATGCTTGCCTTGTACATGCAAGACCCTGGGTTCGATCCTCAGCACCGCATTAAAAAAAATAGAGAAATGAAATAAAGGTATTTAAAAAAAAGTTATGGAGGTACTAGTGGAGGTACTAGAAGGTAATATAAACTAAAACAGCCATTTAGCCCTTGTCATTTTCATTACTGCCTCATGAGCCAAGGAAGCTAGTAGAGCTCAGGTCATCATCACCAAATTCCAGGAGGGATGGCCAGCATACCAGGTGATGCCCTCACCTTCAATCCAACAACTTTTCACAATTATGGAATTACTTGAGGAAAATTTTTTTAGACAGATTTTTGTTTCTGTGGCCAAAATAGCTGATAAGAGCAAGTTAGAGAAGGAAAGATTCATTTTGGCTCACGTTTTCAGAAGTTTAAGAAGTGGTTAGTGGACTCCAAGGCACAAAATCATGGAAGAAGTGTGTGTGTCAGGGGAAAAAGCTGCTCATATGACCTACTTCCTCCTATCTCCCAATAGTTCATTAGCTCTTAATGATTAATCTACCAAGTGGATTAATACACTGATGAGGAGAGTGTCCTCATGATCAATCATTGACTGAAAGCCCCACTTCTGCAACTTGCTGCATCGGGGAGCCATGCTTTCAATCAATACATGAGTTTTTAGAGGACATTACAGGTACAAACCATAACACAGGTCAAAGCAAATTCAGAATTCCTTGGGCTGAGATGGTCCCTGGCATCTGCATCTTGTAAATGCTCACCCTAAAGGATATTCTGTTGTGTAGACATGTGGAGATCCCCTGCATTAGGTAGATAACATCCCAATCAATTACAGTTGTTTCTAGTTTTTCATGGTAGTTTCAATGTATAAAATTGTTGCAGACACTAAATTATTAAATATTGCACCATTACTCCTAGAATACTGGGTTAAATCAGATTCAGGAAGCTACTGGTCACTACATTTTTATCAACCAATCAATATATAAACTGGTATTAATGTATGCTTTTATTTAAAGACATCTCATTTAATATGTTTTAGTTTTTTACCATTTTTGGAAGTAATGTCTGAATGGAGCTGATCTAACACTTGTATCTTTTTCTGTAAGCTATATCAGTCTTGCATAAGGAACACCAGACAGTACTTCAGAGCCATTATAAAAGTCACCAAAAAATCACCAAATTGTTTGAAAATGGCACAAAATAGACTCTGCAAAACATACTTGTTTATGGTCAGAAAACTAAAAACAAGAAGGCAGAGCACTGCCTTGTTCAACCTCAGCCTGAGAGGTGCTTATCAGATGTCTCAAGATTTTTGCCATTCTGTGCATATCTATCCCAAATGAACACATGCAATGATTAATGGTTTGGGAACTGCAAATAAATTTCCTAATGGCAAATTGGAAAAAATACAGAATCTATAAGTACAGAGAAATGACTGTACCTGAAATTCTTTCTCCTGACCCAGCTCTGGTTTCTCAGGCCTCCTGCAGTGACTGGTGACTGTCACCCCCTGTCCTTCCATATCTGAGCTGTCTCTGGCTCCGCTTTCACAGCCTGAACACTTCTGTCTGCCCCTGTCTTTCAGTAACTGGCAAATGTTTGTTCTGATGGAATCCTCTTACATTTTCCCTCATTCTCAGCATTTTCTAGTGTGATAGTCTTTATTCTCACTAAATTCTATGGAATTAAATCACAAAATGACATATTTTTGATTTCTAAATAGGAATTTTTTTTAAAGAGAGAGTGAGAGAGGAGAGAGAGAGAGAGAGAGAGAGAGAGAGAGAGAGAGAGAGAGAGAGAGAATTTTTTAAATATCTAAATAGGAATTTTTGGAAGAAAATTTTGAAAATGTATAAAACCATAAAGTGCATCTAAATATTTCTCCCTGAGAAATATTTTCTACTCACGTATTAGTGTCCTTTCAGTTTTATGAAGTTATATGAGTAGATAAGATTATCTGAATGAGAAGCACCCACAATAAGCTTTTTAATTTATAAGGTAGATGTGGGCTCAGTAATATTAATTCTAATAGAGCTAATCGCCAATCTCTTTGGATATATTTCAAATTTATTCTTCATCTTGGCATCTAAATTGGTTATTAATATCTCCAATAGTTAGGGATTGAAATGTTATGCATGATGAAAACAAAATGCTATATTCCTCCATGTAACCAAAAATAGATTACAGTGGACTAATGGTGTAAGTATAAACACAGCCATTTAAAATTACTATGAGAAAATAACTCTAAGAATCATACCAAAGTCAGCAACCATACAAGAAAATTTCGAGGGATACATTTTTTAAAGCTTTATGTTCAAAACAGAAAAATAACATCAACAACATTTTAAAAGGAACACCGGGTAGAAAACATTATTTCACTGTAAAGCTGGTGAGGATTTATTATATCTTTATTATAGAAAATGTGTAACTCTCTAAGTAAAAAAAAAAATAATAGTACAACTTAAAAATAGGGAGAAGTCAAAGTGATAAAATTTATAAAATAAATAATCGGTTTTTACCAATTCAATAATAACTTTTTAATATTTTCTTTTAAAATTCATGTCTTAAACTCCAAATTATTTCTTCTTAAAAGGTGCCCTCCCACAACTATATAAATGGGGGAAAAAATGGACATACAGGAAAATAACAAAATGTCTAAAACTCCTTGGGAATAAATCCAAAGTTTCTAAGACTACTACCAAACAAAAAGTAAAGAGCTAAAATTTTAGGTGACCAGAACTTTGACTGCTTCTCACTGGTGTAGTGTCACCACTGATGACTGGTCCTGTTTAATTAAATAAATAGCACTTCTCTACATGGACCAGAGTCGCATTCGTAGGCTGTTTCTGTGCAGTTCACTTTGGTGAGCCATACATGAAGGCCAGTTCATTCCAGTTCATCTTTTTTCTTAGTCTTGATTTGTTTTTTCAAAAGTGCAACTCACATGGCCATTTTCACCAGGTACAGAAAAGCTGCCTACATACTGTGTAGAAATTAAACATTTCCCTCCAACCTTTAGATGCTTTAGTTGAGCCAGAATTAATAGCCTAAAATTCTCTCTCGAGGTAATTTTATTCCAGGTTTGTTGTTGTTGTTGTTTGTCTTTCTAGTATACCTAATTGTTTTGAGGTCATACAGAACAAAATTTCAAAGCATCTCTACTTTCAAATTTTGAAAAACTGAAATTAGAAACAAGTCATTTCACTTTCAGCCTCTGTTCCTTCAGTGAAGACATGAGTGCTCACTGCAGTGACCAGGCTGATACATATCCCTGGCCACAGGTGAGGGATTGCTCTTCTCAATCTACAGAAGTCTTCTTTTCTCAAGGGAGTAGACACCAACTTATAAGAAAACTAAGACTATTACATCTATGTTTCTTCTGTTTATTTCTCAATTTAGACAGTTGGGGAGAAACAGAAAGCACATTCTGTCTAGAAAAGGAACAATTTAGAAAGTGGAAAAAAATAGGATACAGTTGACCAATAAATATAAACATTGTCAATGTTATTAATAAGCATACAAATTTAAAATTTTCAAGAGAGTTCTAGGAATGGACGTTTCTGTCTAAATTTTAGCCACTGCATTTAAAGCCAACTTGCTGAAGTGTTTTCAAAAGGAATTAGTAATTTTTTTAAGTTAGGCAATGAGAATGTGTGTTAACTTTTTGTATGCATCTATTTGTGTATGCTTATCAATTTGTGTATCTTTGCATTTTAAATAGTAAGGAGTGTTCAGCTTACTAGACAATATATTATTGTCTAGATAGTGGATAATCTTCAATAAGAAAAAGCTTTAGAGTTGGAAGGAATATTTAAAACACCTTCTCTGGCTATGCAGAAAATTCTACCTAAATAATGTAAGTGATCTTTCCTAGTGGCCAATTGTCAATAACAGAGTTTGTACATGAAAAAAATTCTAAAAATTACTCCAAGCTTTCCTGCTAAGCAAAGATATATGGATATCTTCAATGATGTTGAATGCATTTACTTCATATTATTTTACTTTTGAAAAAAAATCTGCATTTTGAAGTCTAAATATTTTTTGAACATGAAAGCTTAGTACTGCAAAATGATCAGTATTCAATGTGAATTTTACGGTTGGAAATAGCAATTTATAGTTAAACTTGGACAAAATATTAGGTTATTTGTCAGAATTTATTCTTAGTAACAAAAAACTAGATTAAAAATGTTCTTTATCATCATTTCTCAAGTTTCCAGAGAGCACAGGGTTATCATCATAGCAGTGCCCAGTTTTCCATTCCATTGCACTCCTGTGATACTTAAATAACCTTGAAATCAGATCCCAGGATGCAATCCTTACAATCCTTACCAGCCTGTTCTAAACAGAGAAAACTTGCAGATAAAAGGGGAAAAAGTCTCCCAAAGACACTTTGGAAGGGTTTTATATGCTTACTAAACTATTCACAGTTTTAGAGAACATTAGGCATAGAGACTCACACCTATTCAAGCAGCCTACAGTTAAACAAGTATCTTTGAAAATACTCTCACTTTCAGTAAAGAACCAGAACAGTTACTCCAAAATAACAGAATGAATCCCACATCTTATCCTTAATTTTGCTACTTTTGTTCCATAGTGCTTAATTTTATCTTTTATGCAAGTATAATAACAACCCCAAATGGAATAACTTAACAGCTTCATGATGCACACATCCCCTGCTGAGCAAAATTAATATTGATAAAGTAATATTCTGTCTGAATTTTCAACCAAGATAAACCTTGATTACTCACAATTGGAGACTAAGGCATTTCTCACAGTGTAACATTATTTTTATTAGATATTGTAGCTGTGTGACTGACTTATCAGTGATATGAGAGGTGGTTGATTTCAGAACAATATTTATGATGTGTGACAAATAAGAGCAAAAATACTGATGTTTTCTCTTAAAATTTGGTTTGTACTACACGTCAAAATGGGAGAGTATGTATATTTGAGAAAACATTAAGGTAAACATCTCTGGTTAAAATTATCACATTACTTTGGAAACCTATCTTCAAGTGAGTGTAGAAAAGTCTAATTATGATTCATGATTTACTTGCTTGAGTATATATAACTCCTTATTGGAACAACCTTGACACATACAGCAGCTACAAACTCTAGAGAAAATACAAAAATTAAAAAATAATACAAGACATTGGAGAGTGATTAAAAAGTAGCAGAAACTGTAAAGAAGTTCACCTTTCACAGAAGAGAATGACACAAGTGATTTTCTGATTTTTACCACTTCTATCCCAAGGATAGTCTTGCACCATGCATGGCTGCTGAAAACACCAATTGCAGATGCAATGGAAAGTGAAATAGAACCAGAGAAAATGAAAATGGAAGAATGTACACTACTGTGTTATTGATGAAGGATAAGATAGTAACATTTAACGATAGGGAACTCATAAAATGAGATAAAAAGTCATGAGGAGCTCATAACAATGTAAAAATAGCATAAACAATTTACCAAAAGCATTTAAAAATCTGATTTTAACATATGGAAACATATTTGACCTCCATTATAATAAAAATATACACATAAATCCCATCATATTTAAACCAGATTTTAAGCCTTTGCTGCTATAGTATTGAAACAGATGTCAACCACCTGCCAGTGCCTCTTTTCTGGGTTCTTGTCTTGTGAATTCTAAGAGTGAAATCCATGTTCAAGAAAGAGTATGATGTATTGACATGAGAAGAAAAGAGACAGAGTTCCCACAGGGCAAATGGGGCCAAGTGAGGGTTTCCCTTACATGTACTAATCTAGGGGTTCATATAGCTACTGGGTAGGGGCATTAATGCTAATCATACCTTGGAAACTTACCAAGACTATTGGTCAAATGGGGAAAGTTAACACTATTGGTTAGAACCAGTAGATTTTACAAAGGTCTGTCCCCCCTCCCTTTCTCAGGATGCCCTAGACAAAGGAGTTGGCTGGAATGTTTGGAATATTTATACAGCTTCACTTCAAGGAGTGGCTTTTACATTAAAAAAAAAAAGCATAGTTGGAGTCCATTAACCTATTCATCTTATTCAGTATCACCAGAATAGTAATAAAACTCTACTAAAAAGAATATGTGTTGTCATACATATCTAGTATAAAGACAAACTGGTGCAATACATACCACACTGAATTTGTAGAAATCTAAACAAACTAGATATGTGTTAACTTTAAATCCAAAACCTAAATTCAGGGAATTTACCCTAAAGGTATATTTTATTTAGTACAAAAGATCATAGTTTAAAAAAATTCCATAACATCCATTATGTTTTTGTAATATATATATATAATTTATATTTATACAGAAAAAGTATATGTATATATACTCTTTCTATATTTTCTTTTTTAAAAATAAAATAAACAAGTACCTGTCCATGAATTTGAGGATAGATCTAAGTGAAAAAAAAATAATGTTTAAAAAGAAACTTCCTCTAAGTCTTTTTTTTTTTAAGTATGGATTTGTTTATTTATTTGGGTAGAATGATCTCCACCTCAAAGTGATGACAGGGCTTGGATTTCATTTTTTGTTTTTTCACTAGAATGATCACCCAATAAATCATTTCCTCAAACATTTGTTTTTGCAAAGCTTCACTTACACACTCCTGCTTCTACAAGCCCTTTTTCCTTGTTTTCATGCAGCTGCTCTTTAGTGGACTTGTGGTCTCTGGTCAAAGGTACACATAAGTGATTCACTGGCTTTCATTACAGATACATGTTGCTAGAATATAAAGTGATTGTGTTTTCAATATCCGAGTCTCCCTTCTGCAAAAGTATGAGCAGGAAGCTCTCTGCTTGAGGGACTGTTTGTTTCCATTTTTGATGAGCCTGGAACAAGGTTAATCCTGGGTTAAATGTTTATAAAAAAAATTCCTAGCTTCATTGGTCCCTAGAGCATCTCTGAGATGGCTGAATGTACCCGAAAGATAAAGCAAGCACAGCATCACCCAGAATGTGTGGGCTGTGGGGCAGGTTCAGCTCTGACTCAGTCTGATTTCTTTGTCTTTTTCCACACACCTCCGGTGTAGTCTTGAAAAGACAAGATCACTGCTGCTGCCCAGCATTCCAGTGTGCTCTGGCAAATTAAGGAAGGCCTGCCATGTCTGGATGGAGTGTCCCTAAGCTCTGTCTGAGTGGGAAGTGGCTGCTCACCAGTGTCACATAGCAGTGGTGTCCCTAAGGTGTTCATCAAGTGAGGCAGCAGTGAGGTGGGGAAGGATGTGAGAGGTCAAGTAACAGACACCTGTGGAGTGCTTCCTGGGCACGGCACGCATGAGGGCCTGGATTCATTCTCAGCACTGGGGAGAGAAAGAGAGAAGCTGTGGAATGTGGCCTGCTTGTGGTGTAATTTTATATGTCCCACTTCCTCTTTCTCTCTCTATTTCTCTTTCTTTTTAAATATCAAGATCTGCATTTATTTGAGTTGACAAATGGTCCATTTAAAGTAAAAATGCAAGAATCTCCAAATCCAATAAACTGTAATATCCTTTAGCTATTCCTCTCTCATTTTTTAGAAACTTTTTTTTTAAATATCACCTTTTAAATTTTTTTATTCATTGTAGTTAGTTGTACATGACAACAGAATGCATTTCAATTCATCCTACACAAATGGAGCGCAATAGTTCAATTTTCTGGTTGTACACAGTGTAGAGACACATCATTCCTGCAGTCATATGTGTATCTAGGGTAAGGATGTCCACCTCATTCCACCATCTTTCCTATCCTCATAACTCCTCCCCACCCTCCCCTGTGCCCAATACAAAGTTCCTCCATTCTTCCCCCTACCCCATCATAGATCAGCATCCACTAATCAGAGAAAACATTTGGTCTTTGGTGTTTTGGGGATTGGCTCACTTCGCTTAGCATAATATTCTCCAACTTCATTCATTTACCTTCAAATGCCATAATTTTATTCCCTTTTAATGCTGAGTAATATTCCATTGTGTATATATGCCACAGTTAATTTATCCATTCATCTATTGATGGGCATCTAGGTTGGTTCCTCAGTTTAGCTATTGTGAATTCCAATCCTCAGGATATATAAAGAAATCAGAAAAGTTAATACCCCAGACAAACAACCCTATCAATAAATGGGTTAAAGAACTGAACAGACACTTCTCAGAAGAAGAGATACAAGCAGTCAACAAATATGTGAAAAAGTGTTCAATATCTTTAAAACTAGGGACATGCGAATCAAAACTACTCTTAAGATTTCCTCTCACCCCAGTCAGAATGGCAGTTATCAAGAATACAAACAATAAGAAGTGTTGGAGAGGATGTGGGGGGAAAAGACACACTCTAAAGAGTGGAATCCCCTTTCCCTTTCAAATGCACCTAAAGTGCAGTTCACCTACATGGAGAGCATTTAGTGCTGTTGTATTGTTTTGTTTTTCTCAAAGAGGAAATCAAGAGGAAGAGAAAAGAGAAGAATGGAGGGAGGACTTCGTTCCCCAGGGGGTGAGGACAGACTTCCATCTCAGCACCAGGAGAGGTGTGGAGGCTCACCTGGCCCAGAACAGCCATTCTCCCTTTTCTCCTGGAGATCATCCTGACACCCTCTGAGCTCCAAGTCACCTTCGCCTGTGCCAGAGACACTCCACCCAGCTCTCACACTTCTACTTGGAACCCCTGGCTCTTCTTGCCTGCACCCTGAGGGCCTGGGATTGACCTAAGTCCCTCCCTGCACACTGGATTTAGGACTGGAGCAATTTAGAAATGATGGAGAGCAGAAGAAAATCCTTTGTACTTGACAAAAGCAGAAATGAAAATCGCTTTGGAAAGCATCCTCGAGTCAGGAGAACAGTGAAATATAATGCACAAGCTCACCTTTTATTTTACAAATCAAGTATTTCTCTGTGTTGGAATTTATATACCTTCTCCTGCTAATCATGATGTATTTACACATCCAATGAAATCTCCGGATCTTTTTAAAAGATCTACTCCAAAGAGGTTTCCTCTCCTCTGACACTATGCCACTGAGATTTGAAAAGTGCCAGACTCAGTTCTGTAAAATCTTGTCTGGGTTTCTACACAGCCTACCAGATGGCTCACTCCGTTTTGTTTCCTCTTGATTTTATTTCTATTGCATTAGTTATTCCTCCCAGCTTGCTGCCCTCTATAAATCTTAAAACCATGTCCTTTATCTGCCTTCCTCCTGGTTATTAATTAAATAATTTTAACAAGACAGGGCTAAGAGCCAACACACTATAGGGCTTTGCTGAAACAGCTCCGCTTTGTAGTCTGATATTTATTAACATTTGTTAGAAATGTAGCTACAATACAACTTGATTTTTCTGTGAAAAGCTATTATTTCCCTATTGCTTTTTTTCCTTATCTTTAGTATGGAGTAGATTTTATAGCAGTTTTTCATGCCATCTCTTATGAGAGAGAGTCTTCAAGTCCTCACGGTGAGACATCGATGCTCTTGTTAAATACAATGAAAATTACACATAAAAATAAAATGCACATGTGGTGGCACATTCCTGTCCAGAAGCTCAGGAGGCTGAGGCAGGAGGATCACAGGCTCAAAGCTAGCCTCAGCAAAAGGGAGGCACTAAGCAACTCAGTGAGACTTTGTCTCTAAATAAAATGCAGGATAGGGCTGCATGCTGGCCTCCTGACATTGGACTGCTAGCCTCCACGACTGTATAGATTCCATTCTGAACTTCATCTCCTATTATCCACCATTCTTCTCCTTGCTCCAAATTGGAGAGTGGGAATGGTTTGGTGCTTTGAAACCCCAATGGGACCACGTTATCATAGTATTCCAACATCAAATCCTAGTACAGTTTCTTCTGAGCAGAATCCAGGACCTGCCAGCCCTCCAAGGGAAAATTCACAATCGCATCTTCCCATGTCACCATGTTCCTCTATAGTGGATAACACAATATGTTTTATATCTCTTCTATATTATCCATGGAGTTCTTATGGGCAGAAATCTTGGCATCCAATTTAAGGCATCCTTATAAGTGATAATATTCTAGATTAGGAACTTTCTCCTTCCTTCAATCTTTTCCTTCATCTTTCTTTCTTCTGGGGAGCTAGGACCTGTGGGCTCCAAACCAATGTCTGTAGACCGGCCACAACATTCCTAATTAGAGATTACTTACAAGAAAAAAAAAAAAAAAAATATATATATATATATATATATATATATATATATATATATATATATATATTTGGAACTAGATTTAAAATGAGTAAGTTATTGCCTTGTAGACAAGGTAAGGAGGACTCATAAAAACACAGAAATCAGTACTTGTTACACAAAAGACAACAAAGAAGAGCTTAGTCTTTCAAGGAAGAGTCCTTAACCTTGCAGCATGAGTAGGTTACCCTTGTGAAACTGGGAACAAGTTGCCTGCTTCAGCCATGTCAGGCAGCTTTGCTTATTTTTTTTTTCCCTACATAATCCTTTTAATCAGGGAAAACACTATATATGTGTGTATGTGTGTAAAACATATGTAAAACACATTTATTTTAAAAATATATGTGAATATAATTTTATATTTGTATGTAAATATATTTTTTAAATAATGTATGTAATAAATTTGTGTATTATATATAACGTATATTATATATAACGCTATATATCACTATAAATATATCTATATTCTTCAGCTTCTCTGGAGAATCCTGACTTAGAAAGACTTGAGATCAATAGATCACGGAGGTATCCACTGGAATATTATGGACAAGAAATTGTGCTGAATGAATGGAGGTGATGGTATATGGACATACTTTTCTTCTGTTTTACTCTCTTTGCTGGAAAGAAAGATTATCCTAAGAATGTGGACAATTACAGCAACAATTAAAATGAATTTTACACATGATCAGAACAAATGAAATACATCTGCACAAATGCACAAATATAAAAATACTGCCATTGAAATGGAGATAAACATTGTTAATGTCTTGACATGTATACTTCTAGGATTTTATATGTGCATAAATATATGTGCTTTTACACAAAGGATCAATTTAATATGCACTAGCAATATAAAATAAACATTTTTGTTATCTAATTATTAAAATTAATATGTGATCAACATCTTCCCATGACACTACTATGTAATATATATAAACTTTAGTGCTGTTTTCCCTTAGTTTTTTAGTTTGCCCTCTCTGGATTGGATAGAGCCCTGCAGGTACATGTCTTGACTGGACATTCTAATCTCCATGGGGGGTCAGAACAGCCCCATAGAGCACTACGTTTAATAAGTAGAACTCAAGCCAAATTTCTGCTTCTGTTCTTCTGATTTTCCTATTGCTAAAACTCCTGGCATGGGACAAAATTGTAGCTAGTGTTCCGTATTCTCATAAAGCAGAATACGGATTTCAAAGGTGAAATTAACATTCCTTACTGTGTTATCTTGCCAAATTTAAAAATGTGACTCTGCTAGGAAACATTATTGCAGTATTTTATATGCAGACATTTAGGTTGAATCTCACACAAACATATCATTAATTTCCTCAGTCTGTCTCTGCACTTTTAAGAGATAATCTCCAGGGTGCTAGCTGTCACCATACTGAGACACTAATGTCTTCTGACTCTTCGCTAGGAGAAACTGCTTCATATCTGGTATTAAAAAGTGTTCATGTTTCTTGCTTCTTTTGACAGTTCTTGGCAGAGTTTACTAAATCATAATGTTTATTTAAACATTTTTTTAAAAGATACCCAAATTGCTACCCAGATTGCTTTTATGTCCTACTTTATTCATAGAATCATGTCATGTAGTCCAGAGGATGCAGGAGTTACACAAATTATCGTGTAAGAACTGTTGCTATTTGAATTTAGACCATTTAATATGTGATGTACAATGAGGCTTATAATTGTGGAAATCTTAAAGTCATACATAAAAATGATAAAAAATTTCCCCTTGTAAGTGATTTTTAATTCTCCCAATATTCATTCAGACTCAGAAAAGCATGCTCTCTTCTGTGCTTTCAAATAGAGATTTGACCTTATATATGTGTGTATATACATGTGTATATATATATATATATATATATATATATATATATGACCATATACATATGTATGTATGTATGTATAAGTTTATTACTGCTGCTGTAACAAGTCACTATAAACTTATGAATTTAAAACAGCATGAGTTTATTATCCTAATTATTAAAAGAGATCAGAAGCCTGAAATGGGTCTTACTGGGCTAAAGTAAAGGTGTTTATAAGTCTGTGTTCCTTTCTAGTGTCTAGGCAGAGTCTGTTTCCTTTTTTTCTTTTTCAACTTTTCCAATTCTAGAAGATATCCACATTCTTTAGATTATGTCCCCAATTCTTTATCCTCAAATACATCAGCACCGAGCTGAGACCTTCTCACAATGCCACCTTGCTGATTCTCCCTGTATCTTCCTCTTTAACTTTTAAGGGTCTTTGGGATTATATTATGCCCACTCAGATAATCCAGTATAATCTCCCATTTTCAAGGTCAACTTATTAACCATCTTAATTCTTTCTGAAACTTTGATTCCCCTTTGTCATGTAACCTTATATTAAAAAATTCAGCAGTTTGGACACTCTTATTTTAGTGGGACATCATGCGTGCAATATCATTGCATGATTATTGTCATTTACAGTTAATTGTTAGGTTTCTTGATACCAGCATTTTGTTCTGATAGCAGCATACTTTGTAGCTTTGTTTTGAATGCTTACTGGTATTGCACATCATAATTCCATAGCTCATATATATGCTATTTGTTATATTACATATAACAAATGTACATATGTGTGTATATATAAACGAGGTAAAAATTTGAAGTTTATTTTATGTGGAGTCAAATTTATTGACTGGACTGTGCTGATGTTTTGAGGAGAGAAATACTGCACTTCTGCCTCCCTGCTTGAGTCTTCATCCTATTGCAGGAGAAAACAGAGCCACACAGATGGAAGCAAGTCCTACTATTGAGAAAAACTAGTTTGGAGGACGAGGCAAGAATGGGCTCCAGTGCTTTTGACCCAGTATAGGTAAATTTTCCCATCCAGCTCCAAGTAGTCCATGGCAATCTGCCTTATGGGAGACTTGGCCTAGAGGAACAGAGCAGGACACGTACTCCTGGGGCAGGCGGATTCCCCAGAGAGAGCAGGCCTAGAGTACAGTGTCCATGCAGGAGTGCCTCTCAGATCCATCAGCAGGTAACTGCAACTCATGGGAAATGGTAAGAGTGGAGCAAATGACCAGTGCAAAGTGAAACGCCTCCTCAGGAACTCAGGAAAGGTTCCTAACAGATTGGCCATTCCATGAAAATATAGATCTGCCGATTTTCTCAATATGCTAATGCCAACTATGGTTGAAAACAGACCAACATTTAAGATTGACTATAAATGTGCATAATTAGAGATCTATTATAGTCATTTATAAAACCCAGTATAATTGTAGAGTATTTTAGCTATCTCAAAATAAGTTAGGAAACAGATGCAGCAAACGTACAATAAACAGTACTTTTCCAATTATTATGTACCACTATATATTCAAATTTTAGTTTCAAAATATTTATCTTGATACAAGCTGCCTTATATATTTTTTAGAATAAATAAATAGAATCCTGATCCAAACTGAGCAAAATGCTTAGAGGAACAATGAAAAACAATGACCTGTATATTTATGAATATGTTAATAGTATTTATTTTTCTCTACATTAGAATATATACACTGCTAAGTGTATTTTCAATAGAGCATAACATCTAAGAAAAATGGATGTATTAGTAGAAATCTTTCCTTTAGAATGATGTGCTCTTTGAACTCAGGGCCAAAATGCTGTAACCATTGTAAAATGTATCACCTTTTATGCCCTAGGAGTAAAGGAAAACTGTGGAGATAAAGATAAAGTAGATCCTCACAACAAAATATGCAGGAAATAATTTCCATTTGGATTTCTGCACCTCAGTCTCTCTTCCATTTTTTTGGGGGGGTACCAGGGATTGAACTCAGGGGTAATCAACCACTGAGCCACATTCCTGGGTCTATTTTGTGTTTTATTTAGAGACATGGTCTCACTGAGTGGCTTATTGCCTTGCCATTGCTGAGGCTGGCTTTGAACTTGTGATCCTCCTGTCTCAGCCTCCCAAACTGCTGGGATTATAGGCGCACCATCACGCCTGGCTTGCACCTCAGTCTCTTTAAGATATAAAATAATTAAAATAACAGACCCTCCATGAGGCTATTATAAAATTCAGTTGAGCCAAATAAGCAAAACCCTTAGAATGGCAGCTGGCACGAGGCATTTTAATAACTGTTCATGGTAAAAGAAATGGGGCTGAGAGACGTGTTCTATGTCAAAGAATTAGAAAACTACAGGACTTGAGTCTAAGATTCTAATTATTAATTCTGACTCTCAGTCTTATGTGCCAAAATTATGTTTGGAACACATATTCGTACAATTCAAATATTCCAGTTTCAAAGCCATATGTTTGGTCTTGCATGACAATATTCCTATGGGGAAATGTTCTTGTGATACCAGTTTTCAGTGGTTATTAACGTCTCAAGAACAAACCCATGACCTGACTTCTGATGTAGTACAGCACCTATGATCCAGCATTTCTGATGATTTTCCAGGGACTTTTAGTGCTCCAGCTACTATCTCCTTACAAAATACTTCCTCCCACCACCTCTTGCTATTGTACCAGAAACTTCCAGTTTCTTTTTCATCTCAAACAAAAGGCAAAATCAACTAACTTCCAAACTACTTCTGCACTGTTTGCTTTCATAAACAAAATAGTTTTAGTGTCATTATTAATTAATTCAATTAGATATTGGAGCTACAGTCATAATCATGATAAACCCAGTTCTTAGAAATTCATTTTAAAATTTATATTTCACTGTTCTTGGTTTCTTGTAGCTTATTGACCACCTATCTAGTTACAGAATGATATGAATCAACTTTAGCTGACATGAGATAGTGCAATCTTAATATTACAGTATGGCAGAGATGGAAGGAAAGTAAATAATTAAGTTTTGCCTATGATGCAATTTTTCTGAGAAAAAAGTTAATTGTAAGCATGTACTTTTCTTTATTATTTTTTGTGGTGCTGGGGATTGAACCCAGGGCCTTGTGCATGTGAATCAAGCACTCTACCAACTGAGCTATATCCCCATTCCTTTGTATAGAAAAAAAAGTGTCTGCAATTGAGAGTTATCATTGTTTCATCAAAGTGACACATTGTATAAAATGCTTCAGTTTAGCTTTAAATTTAACTCAATAGCCTCATAAGTCTATTTATTTCATTTATAACTTAGCAATTATATTTCTTCAGATATTTATGTTTTCAAATAAGCTCAATTTTATTTTTGAATATGTCAAGTACTAAGACAAAAAGCAAAATGTTTACAAACTTTTAAGAAGTTTTGTAACCAATAATAAAAAAAAATTAAGTATGGCAGGGCTGAAGTTCATTCAATGATTTCAATATCCTTTAAAACATTGTCAAATATCTGTGATACAATTCAACTGGCTATCACAATTTTGGAAAAGTTAACTAGATATTTGAAAATTGAAATGTTAAGGAAATTCTTTCAGAATCTCTAGAATGATAATTTTATTAAAGGTCCCTGAATGTTAATGATAAATATACACAGGTTATTTAAATGAGTAATATTTTAGCTCTAAACTTATCATGGAAGAATTAAATTTGTGAGGGTGTTTATTTTTATTAGCTTTATATTTAATTATGATTCTTTCCAAAGTTAGAAGACATGTCCAGGAAATAAGTTTATCAACTCCAGGAAACTGAAAACTGCTATCTGTCAATAATTTGAGGACAGAATGTTGAATCTATGAGGATTTCACATCCAGGGAGAGTTGACTTGGACATAGATGGACAAACTGTGGTCTGCTATCATAATTGAGCTGTGTATTCATATATTATTTGGGTCTAGCCAAGCAAAAAATCCACAGAAGATATTTTCTTGTAGCCCAAATAGTTCTACATATTTCAGGTCTTTTTCTACAGGTCCTGAAGAATGAAATTCATATTCACAACATGTTTATTTGATGGGGTTTTGTTTTGTTTATGTTAGATAATATAAGCTCCCTAAATTTAGTGAGGCATTCTGTTTTTCAAAATTAAGATAATGTTTCAGAAAAAAATATGAGCAATAGAACCATTAATGTCCCTATTCCATTCTCTTTACGGCCTAACACTATGTATGAATGTGTGTGTGTGTGTGTGTGTGTGTGTGTGTGTGTGTGTGTGTATCTGTGAGAGAGAGAAAGACAGAAGCAGAGAGAGGCCCAGACAGTGGTATGAACTGAGGACTACTTGAAAATAAATGTAGTCAGATTCCTAATTTCTAACCTACTTCAAGTTATTCAGTCGCCGTTGGGGTTGCTGGGTTGCTGGATTATTCGCTAACTTTCTTGAATGTCTTCTTAAAAGGATGAGCATTCTTTCCCTCTCTACCACCTGCAGGTTTCCCAAGGATACTCCAGGTCCCAGAGTCCCTGCCATCTTCTGCATGGAGCTTCTCTGATTCTTGACTTTCTCTGGGCTGTGCTTTTTGCTCTCTCCAGTGTGCTGTTAAGGGAGCTGTGCTTGCCTTCTCTGCACTCAATGTCAAAGTGACTGATGCTGCCTTTCAGCAAGACAGCAAGTCTGTCTCTGCGTGCCTCTGAGGCTGGAATCTGGAAAGATGCAAGTTTACCTGTTCAATTTATTTGTTGCCCAAATTGGAATTTGAGTCTTCTATAGTCCTGTGCCTGCAGAGGATTGCATTAAAAAAAAAAATCAAGGGAAGAAATACAAAACATCTGTGTGTGTGTGTGTGTGTGTGTGTGTGTATGTGTGTGTGTATGTGTGTGTATCTTTTTATTGGCATTTCTCAAAAAGGCAAAGTATATGTTTTTAAAAAAATATACTTTCCCGAATACTTTAAATATGGAAAGCTATAAAGCAATGAAAAAACATATTCTTCTCATTGTATGTTGAAACACTTTTTCTGATTGTTTCAAAATACAAAATTTTACAAATTAATGTCTTCCTTAAAAATTGCTTTAGTATCACTTTCTGATCCTCATCCTTTTGAAGAAAATTAATGCATAAAATTGACATAACTATTTCTTATTTTAGCCAATGTTTTTCTCTCTCTCTCACTGTCTCTCTCTCTCTCTCTCTCTCTCTCTCTCTCTCTCTCTCTCACACACACACACACACACACACACACACACATGCCAATACCTAAAGATCTAGTTTATTAGTAAAGTTCAATGTATCAATGTTTAACAACTATATTGTTTTACCCATATAGCCCTATCATGTTTTACTCATATATTTCATGTTGACCTGGTAAATATCTCCACTTTGTTTTCTGCATTAGGGTTGCCACAAAGATACACAAACATTTGTATATTTATGTGTATACATTTCTTTACAGTGTACATTAATAAATGAAAATGCAGAATGCTGGTTAATGAGAAATACTTCTTTGAATCTTTATATATATATATAATATAGAATGATGTATTCAAATACATCAATTGTACATATATAGTATATATCATAAAAGAGTAAATACATGTACTACCTTTCAGAATAAGAAATTGAACATGATAGTACAGAAGGCCCATTATACCACACCACCAGTGCAACCACATCTCATCCATGCAGCTATTATCTTGATGTGTATTAAATGTTCCCTGCTTGTTTTATTAATTTTTGTGGGTGTGTGTATTAATACTGGAAATTATGCTACTTCCTATTTCACAAGATTACTTTAAGATCTAAATTGTTAAATGACTTAGGATATACATAAAATTAGCCTCTATAAAAATAAACCTCTAGAAGGGTTAAATGTGGTTTCGTTGTTGATGTTATTAGTACTATTAATCAAAATGTCTTTCAGTATACCTGTGTAAAGTTTCCCTAGAACTTTAATACAGACATGTAATATTTTGGGATTTTGTTATTGATTTTGGTTTTGGTGCTGCCTGGGATTGAACCCAGGGTCTCATACGTGTTAGACAAGCACTCTACCCTTGAGCCACATCCCAGCCAGTTATGTAATATTTGGATTTCAGGTTCCCAAATGTATTCAATTATTCAATTTCAAACCATTTATGCAAGGAACATGTAGCAATTTACATTCCTACTAGTAACAAACTAGAGGATGCTATTTTCCATTTCCCACAGGGATTGATATTGCCAGACAATCTTTCTACTTGATAACCTGAAGGTTATTTCATTGTATTTTTAATTCAGTCTTTCTTGATACTTATGCTTATATTTTTGGTTGGGATTACTATTATTATTTTTTTTAGAAAACTTTTTAATACTTGGGCCTTTTTCCCAATATCATTGTCTTATTACTAAAGGATAAATTATTTTTATATATTTTGTACCTGTATCCATGTGAGTTAAAGTTCACAAATATCTGAGTTTGAGTTTTGACATTTCATACTCTTTATGGTAACAATAAATGCATATTAAATTCATAATTTCAATACTACTGATTTATCATTCTTTGTTGCACTTTCTGGGTTTTGCAATATAATCTTTGCAAAATTTTATAAGTTTTCTTTCATATTCTAGTTCTCATTACTGATTACCTTTTGTTCATGGTACAGGGTGAAAATGGTCTCTGCTTTGTAGGATTGTCCTGAGGATTACTGAGTTACTATAACAAAGTTATGCAAAGAGATGCAGATTCAATGCGAGTATTAGCTATTATGATTACTGTTTATATCTATCTTACTTTCATGGAACATTGAACTTCTGCCTTCTTCCCACTATCTCTTGTTTGATACCAGGTTTTAAGGGCTCTCCATGAATCATGAACCACCCACTCTTGCAGCCAAGTCCTGCAGTTCTGGAGCCAGAAACACAACATGAAAATTAACTGAAAGCTCCTCTAGGGAATTTGAGAGTGAACTGGTTTGAAGAGTTGATGTCCTAAGAAGTATCAAATGAAATAGTGAACCCTTAATTGATCTCAACTACATTTCCTTTCCTATTATTTACATTTATATATTTCTGCTCAGGACAGTCCAAATCATTTTTATAAAGGACATTAAATTTTCTCTTGTCCACACTCCTAATTCTGGTTATGCCTTTATGCTGACTTAAAAAAGACTCTACATAAATGTTAACAATATAGAAAATAACTTTAGAAATATAACCCATTTTACTCAACAGTTATACATGATATTGCATTTTGGTAAAAAGATATTAATATGTACTTTGCAATATCTTAGAATTAAATGCAAGTGAAGCAGGAAATCAGAGGAGGAACTAATTATAGAATGTAATATATTTTGAATTGTTATAATTACACGTTATTTAACTGCTTAAACATTTGATTGTTTTTTCTTACAGGAATGTACACTATCCCAGTGGATCACAGGACTCACCTTACTCACATAGAAAATAGCTCTATGCTATTTTCATCCTAATATTGCAAAGTTTAGAAATAGAAAATCCTGAACAGGAATTTAATTTAATTTATGATGAGAAAATTGTTGAGATAATAAAATCACACGTTTTATAAGTGAATTTATTTTTTAGGACTTTTCAGTAGTTTTTTAAATTCCTCTTATGTAATAGACAAGTTAGGTTGAAAAGACCTTATTGGCTAATTAGTAATTACACTGAACTCAGGATAGACACATGCATTCTAATCAATAATCTGTGCATCAAAATACAGCTATGGTACTTCTGCACATAAGAGCTGTTGGGATTCACTTTTGCTTGCAGTTTTATAAATTTCTCAAAGTTAAGAGATATGACCTTTTTCTCATCTTTGAGTTTTCAGCCAAGACTTAAATGACAAAATACTACAAGAAAAATATCTTGTAATTTTCTGGCAGTTGCCCAGAATATAACACAGGGAGGAAGTTTGAAAGTACATTGTAAGGGAAGCCACTGAAGCAATAATTCTTCAAATGTTACCCTACTGGTCTAAAGGACATGGTGCAGGCATGAGAGGAGAAAAAAGAAAAATACCCATGTGCAGCCAGGGAGTAACTAACCAACTGATGCATCAATTCTGGAATTCAGCAGGAAAAATTGATACAATCTTTATCTCCAAGGAACTAGAGGCCATTTGGTACAAACATTTCCTTTTAGTCTCAAGGTATAAAAGTTCAAAAGTGAATTTATTTACACATGCCTCAAAGACATGAGGTTTTTAAAATTACCCATTACAGGTATAATCTATATCATATAAAATTGTAATTCAGATTTCTAAAGTATTTTTCACATTAATGTACCTGAAACAAGTGAACTTTGAAATTTATGTCAATCTCATTTTATTTTTATATATTTCTTTAATCACAATATATTTCTATGAATTTTATTACATTATCAACTTTCTTTTTTTGAAATGACTAATTTTGTATGTTTTAATGATTTCTGCCTTAAATTAAATTAATATTTGTCTGACATAATTTGCTTATAAAATTACTTTTGCTTAGTGTCTCTTTGTTTAAGGCATAGCTCTTGGAGGTTGCATGATCTATGATTTTCTTTTGACCTGGGGAGTCAATTTCTCTTTTGTTTATTGTTTGATTGGGAGTTTTATTCTATTTATGACTTTTATACCTTGAATATTTGGCTCAGTTCTATCACTTATGGTTTTTTTATTTCCTTTGGTGTCATTCTTTGATGTGCATACTTTGCTTCCTTCACTTGCCTCCTATACAGTGTCCTGAAGGGTCGTCATTTATTTATTTATTTTTTTCAAGCTTATTTGTTTCAAATTCTACTTGTGATTATCTTCACTTTTGAAAATTACTCTTTTTTATCAGTTATTAAAGGTCAGATTCCAGACTGAGATTTTAATTGTTAGGTAGCTATAATTTGGAGGAAGCAGTATAGCAAATATTTGCCTTCTGGAACATGCTTCTAAGGTCATCTTCTTTTCATTTTTCTGTCTTATTAAAATTTCAGATCCAAAACCCTGATTATTATTTTGAAAGATTATTTGAACAACAGTATTATTAAGAACAATAATGACATTTCACTAGGTTTAGATGTCATCTTTAACCAAATCGTAATTTTCTTTATTTCTTTTTTTTTTTTTTTTGGTACTGAGGATTGAACCCAGGGTTTCAAGCATGCAAGGCAAGCACTCTACCACTGAGCCACATCCCCAGCCCGCCAAAGTTATTTTTAGTTATACCACTTTAACTGGTTTCAATGCACATTGCATGTCTGTTTGATAACATTATGCTTTTAAGTATTTCTTTTAAAGAATGGACACATTGATAGTATATATTCGAATTCCTTTTATGATTAAACAATTAAAACTCTAAAACCAGTCATTCCACTACATGTAAGGATAACTTATTCCCAGTTAAAAATCTTCAAGGTCATATTTTTATGCATATTTAAGATTTTGTCTCATTTTTTTTATTAAGTGAATTTTTTATTTGCTATCTTCTTAACCAAAAATCTGCTCCTGTCTTCTCCCCCAATTTATTCAGAGACATTTTATAATCAAAATTATTTGCTTTCCTATATATTCAACTAAGTTTCAGCAGGAAACAAGTAAGACACACACAGAAACTGAAGAAATGGACTATTCTCAAAGGTGGGCTGGGTGAAGGGGAACCCATACGAGAAGCCAAATGGAGTGAGAGGAGAGAGTGCGTGCCACCAGGCCTGAGCCCAGGCTCTGGGGAAGGGAGACACCTGGCCTGAGGCTTCCCCCATGGCCAGCCTGGCCCATCTGGGAGTCATGGCAGCACACATTCCACCACCTCTCAGGCCCCAGCTGACACATGCCTGGCCCCACCCAACAGACAAGGGCAATGGCTGATGTGTCTCACTTTGGCCACAATCTGTGATCATGTGATGCAAGTGAGATGATAAATGAGACCTATGGGAATGCTTGAAAAAAAAAAACGTGTAATTCTTTTCCTTTCTTGAGAGATGAGACCAGAGTTGCTGTCTCCCATGGTTTCCCTTCCCACTTCTTCCTGTGCGACTAGCAGTGGGAACCAAGAGACCTTGGCAGTACTGGGCACCTCTGCCTGCCAGCTCTGGGCTGCCTACTTTTGAATATAATTTTATATTACAAGACAAACCTGAATTTCATATTTAACATCTTTTCTATTCTTCATCTACATTGCTTTATAATTCTCTTAATCCTGTGTTTTCCATCTTTAAAATAATAGATCTTCTCATTTCCACATTCTCCATCCTATGTAACTTTTAATTTTAATCCTAAATAATGACAATGGGTTTTGAACTGACCTTTTTCTTTATATTTTCTGAGTTTAGAACTGCCCTACTATGGATTAAATTAATCTTCTCAAAACACAACCTCTACTATAGTATACTAGTATTCCCCTGAAAAAATTCTGATAATTACTTTTATATTGTAGAAGTAATTGTGGTGCACTCCAAGGACATACTATTTGGATTTGACCTCCCTGTCAATCTTCTCTCTTAACACTTTCTGTGCGTATATGATATTTTGACAAAATCATTTTAATGTCAGTCATGTTTGGGTACATTTTCTTTGGTACTGCTATTAGAATGAGAAGTAAATTTGGTTTTGTCGGAAAGTAAACAACTCTATTTATGCTTCTTTCAAGTTTTCATTAAGACATTGAAATCTAATTGTCAAGATGGCTCCAGTGAGAAGGTGTCTCTGAAGAGGGTCTAAGGAGTTTCTGGAGAGAAGGGGAGCTTGACTCAGGACCACTGAGGTTCTTGGCTGAATGATGAAAAAGAACTTCAGCACCTGCCAGTCAGAGGAATAGACAGAGGTTTATGTAGGAAAATAGTACCACACCCAAGGGAGAAAGTGGGTCATCTGGAGAGTGAGTGGCATATGGTGGGGGCTCCTGGTTCCTCTCTTAAGTGAAGTCATGTGAGAGGTGGGTATGGAAAGGTATATAGTGATTATATCAGTTTGGGGATCTCAAGACAGTTCCTGGTGGTCTGGTCAGTCTCAGGATACTCAGGCTGACAAGGTCTTCAGTTTCTGATCAGTAGATAGTTCTGGGAAGTCCGTTAAATTATAGGTTTCTCAGGATATTATATCTATCTTTACTTAATCAATTCATTGGGAGTTTAACTAACCATAAATGGGTAGATTCACAGATTTCCCAGGAATTTGGGAGTGAGAGGCCTGTAAAGAAAACAGGATTGGGAAGAGATAGACCTGGAAAAATATGTGGAATTTCTGAATTAAAATCTTACTTTAATGTTCTTCTTTTTTGACTCCATTGTCTTTCTTATTTCTTCTATCTTAGCTATAAACCATTCTACAGATTATAGACTCCTTTCTTATAGGGAAATAAATGATGAACAGTTGGTGCCCTTTGACATGACATTTTCTACTGCCATAACACAAATAAATCCATTCCTATGCTTACTATGAGGGTGAACCTGGCAAGAAGAAAAGTTAGCAATTCAACTTTTCTAATGAGTGAACACTTTAATGCAAGCTGACAGATGTAGGATGTCACAGTGACTGAGACAAAGGTCTTTCTGTCACACCACATCAGAGAAGGCATTCCAGCTTACATCATGGAAGTCGGCAGTACCACCCGGAGCAGTACAAAATATTTTGCTGCTGGTTCTATAGAGATGCAAGGAGTAAATAAAATGGACAGCACACTGTTCACAAAACAGGTAGCTGATGCTATTTCTGAAAGCTGGAAATTATTATTTCTTGGATAGAATTGCAATTATTTCTTGAATACAATTGCAACTTATATATATTAATAATATTTGTGATGTTAATAATCTCAAGAATTCTGATAGAATATTAAAAATGAAAAACACAGAATGAAAAAGACGATTAAGTTTGAATAAGATTATTTGCATTTCTTTAATGTATCATCAAAATCTTTTGAATCTATGAAAAGCCAGAAACTGTATACATTTTTCTTTAACTCCTGTGGCCATAAGAGACAATAAACAAAATAACATGAAAATTATGGGTGGTGCTTATGGGAAATGTTTCAAAAAGAAATACTTATAAAGAGAGTTATTAAATTTTGAATAGGTTGTTCTGATGTAATGACAGAAGAGTCTTTAATTTTATCAAACATTTCACACAAATAATACTCAGTCTTTTAATTGGATACGACCTCCCATACCATGCTCAACTATGAATCATTCAAGAAAAGATGTAAATCAAGTAGATTACATGAAATCCTGCCTTGATTAATTATAAATTTCTCTATAGCACAGCAAGTAAATACCACAGAACATAGAATGATAAATCTGAACAACTGAGAATTGAAATAATGAGGTTGAAGATTATTTATGTCTCAAAAGTGATTATATAATGAAGAAATAAAAAGCAATTTGAAAATTGATTTTTGACATTGTATTTCAAGAAAATGTGAAATCAGAATGAAAAACTTTTGGGGAAAAGTGTGTGTGTGTGTGTGTGTGTGTGTGTGTGTGTGTTTGTGTGTGTGCACGCATTCGTGCATTAAACACTGCTATTAACAATAATCTATTTTGAATTACCAAAGGTAACATTTCAATTATTCAAAATAATTTGACCTGACAAATGATTTACATATTTATACCATTAATTAAAGAAAATCATAAAGGGAAAGATATGAACATAGGGGAATATCTTACACCTAAAAATGCAAAAAGTAATTCTGAAAAGGAAACATTGTATAAAATGACAAACATAAGTTATAATAAACATTTAAGACCTTCATTATTTTCATTATAATATAAACTTAGCCCTGCAATTAATTAGATGATATCTATAAAATTTTGTAGATAAATATAAACAAAACATAAAAATTTCAGGCAACTGATTAAAATTTAGAATGATATTCCCCAAAGTGATTTCCCTGACTTGGTAATTGCTGTGGCTGAACCTCAAAGGCCCTCTACAGGACCACGTGTGAAAGCCTTGGTACCAAGTGGCACTGTTGGGAGATGCTGAGGCCCAACAGTGCCACCTGGTACCAAGTGGAGGTGTTCAGGAGGTGTTAGGTCACCGCCCCCCCAAGGGTGTTGTGGAACCTTTGCCCCTTCCTCTTTCTCCTTTGCTTCCTGGTGGTGCGGTGAGCAGTTTGCTCTGCCTTATGCTCCTTCCATTTCCATCCAGCACCTGATCAGAGGCCCAAACAATGGGCCTGCACAATGCTGCGTCAGAAACCCCAAACCATGCATGAACCAAAAGAAGGCTTTTCTCCCTGTAAGTTTATTTCACTGGTATTTTATAAGTAGGGATAGAAAGCTAACAGTATGTCAAATAATTTAAAATATACTAATGCACATCATCCATGATATTTTGTTTGTTATTGATGCCACATAACCAGAATCTAAGAAAATAGCACAATAAAAGTATGTAATGGAAATTATGAGAATTAATTATGAATTAATATTTTTATCTAATCATTATCAATGTAGTAGTCTTAGAAAAAAATTTAATGTGTTTACTTATACTAACCCATACCTGAGATGGAGTAATTTTTTTTTACTTGTGATGACAATGCCAATAAATGGTGTATAGTTAGTGACAGATGTTCTGTGTTAAAATTTACTCGATGAGAGGTTTACAATATTGGTAGCATCTTTATATTTGAGCAATATATAATGTATAAGCTTATGTCAGCAATACACATGGAATGTTATCCTGGATACCAGCTGGTAAAGGATGAGATGGAGAGGGCGCAGTGGCAGAGGTTATAAACTTTGCAGTATCTGTCAGATAAACCACATGTGATCAGAATTATTTGCTTACTAAAACTGAAGAGCACACCATTCTGTTCATTCTCTGAGAATATAAATTTTTTGAAAAACCTATATTTTCTGATTTTTTTGTGAATAGTTTATGAATTAATAATGCATTTAGTTGATTAGCAATGGAACTTAGGGGGGGAAATAATGATAAAATTAGAAACTAGTTTTCTTATAATTATAAAAGAAACATCTTCATAAAATAAATAAAATTAAAATGAGTTTGAGGAAAAATAAAATCAGTTTAAGGGATGAGTAAGTGTGGAATAAGGATATGATATATCATTTTCATACATTATTATGAAAAAAAAGTCCCCGAATGGTTTTACTTTTGCAAGGATTTTTCAATGTGGTTGTGTCAAATATTCACACAAATATGCCTGGGATAAAACACATTTGTTCTTTCTCTGTATGACAAGAAGATCCAGTCAAACTTCTAAGAAATGGTCCCTTTGTTCTTGTATTAGCACATCTTGATTTATTTTCCAAGTATTCCATTCAGTTTGTACATTTTCTTTATTATTTTACAGTAACACTCCCATCATGATGAAAATGTTACTGTTTATAATCCATAATACATTTTTTTCGTATATTACCACAATACTCTTATTTTAAAATATAAATTGTGTCTTCCCAAATAGATTCTAAGATTCTTAAGTCATGAAAGATTTTACAGCTCTGCACAATTCAAATCATTCCAAATTTTAATTTATTAGTTTTGCATTCAAAAGAATAAACTTCTAGGTATTGTTTGCTCACAGCCCATGTTTTTGGTATATGTCAGAGGTGTAATGATTTCCATGTTTGTAGTTATCATATGTGCAAAGCACTTACTTGTACTGGCTCCATTTAAATGAGTGGCCACACACTTGGCTGTGATGTACTAATGTATTTGATGACAGGGAACTATGTTGGGCTCCCCTGAGTTTGTTATAATGTATATAATGTATGCACTGGGTTATTTCCAAAAGTATTAATCATTTCACTTTTGAAATAATTTGAGCTCCAAGGGTTGTGAATAGTGATTGTGAGCTCTGCCGAAGCCAATAATAAGCCTACTGTTCCTTGGGGAAGAGGTCCTTTTATTCCTGTAGGAATGATTTGAACTCCCATCTCTGGAGTTAATACTGCTCTGGCAGAGGCGCAGATGTCCAACCCTGCGCTCCCTCGGGTTTGTCTGATGAGGGATTTAATGGACAATGTGTCCTGGGCACCACCCTTATGGGGTTGCTGGGTTCCTCCACTGCCCCGTATATTTGTGGTTGTGGGCCCCGGAGCATTGGGCCCCCCTGTCCGTTTTTTGGCAATGAAGCCTGATGCCTTTCTCCACGATATCTTGGGTAAATACCTGATCCTTCTCCGTTTTTTGATAAGGGAGTACCTTCTATGGTGGTTTGAGAACGGCATTCATTAGCCCAATGTCTCCCTCTACGGCATCGTGGGCAAATACCCGGTATTCTATTCCTTTGATTTCTAGTTTTGTTAAAACCTCCTCTTATGGGGCAACTCCTTTTAAAATGTCCTGTTTGTTCACAATTATAGCATGTTTCTGGCCTGGCATCTAAAGCCCGTTTTACTGCAGCTGCCATGACTTGCCCTTGTTCATTAACATCTCTACATAATTTAATATATGTGTTTAAATCTTCATGCCTCCATGGTCTAATAACCTCTCTGCAGCAACGATTTGCTTGGTCATAAGCCAATTGTTTTATTAATGGCATTGCTTGTTCTGTGTCACCAAAAATTTTGGCGGCCGTTTGAATAAGCCTATCTACAAAGTCAGCGTAAGGTTCATTAGGTCTCTGTAATACCTTAGATAGCTGACCTTGTAAATATCCATGTCCTTGTAAAGTCTTCCATGCCCTAACTGCGTCTGCAGCAATCTGTGCATATACAGCAGGATCATATTCCATTTGTTGCCGCTGACCCTCATAATCTCCTTTTCCTAGCAGCATCTCTAGATTTCTTTGAGGGTAACCGGCTGCTGCATTTCGTCTAGCTGTCTCCCTGCAAAATTCCTCATTGGCAACCTTCCATAACAAATATTGTCCTCCATTTAGCACAGATTTACACATGCTAGCCCAATCTGCTGGCGTCATGTCCAAGTTAGTAATGGACTCCACCATGCTTACTGTGAAAGGGGCTTGAGGACCATAGGTTGTTACAGCCTCCTTTAACTGCTTCACTGTTTTAAATTCTAAAGCACGGTGAATTCGCTGCCCTCCTACCTGTTCAAATACAGGGCATGCTAATCTTTGAGGTCCTGTCTCAGGATCCCATCTATCAACTACGATGGGGTTTGAGGGCCATTCAGCTGTCTCCATCGGCGGGGCTGATGGTTGAATTACACCCTCTGGTAATAAAACGGAGTTAGTAACAGCCTTTTGTTGTGGCCTTTTTCCTAATAACCCCTTTTCCTTTAAATTTTCTTCCTCTCTCTGACTAGCTCGAGAGACCTTCTCTTTTCCTTGATCTAAAATGTCTTTCTCCATGGTCTGAACCTCTAACAATTTACTTAACAACTTTTCGGTTTCTTTTTTACTAATTTCTAATCTTCTATAAAGATAACGCAACCCAATAAGATAACATAAGAAAAAACCGCAACTGAATGAAACAAAAACTGAATAAAAATTCGCTGTATCAATTTTCTCTTTCTCGGGGCTAACAAACTTCAAACCTTGAGCGAACCATTTTTCCCAGTTTGCCTGAGAAATTTCTAGGGACAGGCAACTTGAAACAAAAACGAAATAAATCAAAACAAGAACACATTGTTTTTGGAAATGGTCACCCATTCTCTCGCCTTCCCTCAGGGGCGAGCAATTTACTCACCTCCAAATTTCAGATGTTCCCCGTACGGGCCACCAAATGCCGAAGCCAAGTGCCAATGACTCGGCTTGGCACAGAATCACGAGCCACCACACAGCTCTGTAGGTTCAAACAGCAATTCTTTATTCCGGATCTCACACCAGCCTCCACACACATTCAGGGGCAGTCTCGTTCTGCCGCACACTTCACCTACTCCACGAGGCTTTTTCCAAAATCCCATTTGAATCTCACGAGAACTCAACGGGAACAAGCAACAGGAACACCCTAATCCCAGCAGCAATAATCTTCAACCTCAACTTCCCTAAAACCCATATTCTTAAACCGGGAAACGCCTTAAACCGGGAACACCCTAAGCCCAAGGACCGGGATACTTCCTCAAACCTGCAGGATACTTCCTCAAACCTGGATCCACCCTCGATCACCTTGAGCAGGGTCATCTTTCTCAAACACACAAGCAAGGTCGCAGCAAATTTCCAAGGCAAGTCCATTTAACATGGGGTACACTGGCAAGGATTACGATGCGTCAATACCTACTTGGTAATGGCCCTCAGCAAGCTCGTATCAGTTTTTCATTTTAAGTCTAGGAATTCTGATTTCTTTGGTATGAATGATTGCGTTGCTCTTAAAAGATGTTCTGTAGCCTTTACTTTCTCTTCTTCAGCCTCCTTCTTTTTTCTGTTTTCTCTCTAAGGATTTTCTTGTGAAAAGTACAAAGGAATTAATCATCAGATATTGCATTATGGAGCAAATTTGGTTATAAAAATTTTACATCCAAGCATGGTTTATAAGACCAGGGAAATAGTTTACAAAATTTAGAGGGAAACCCACTTGAATTTATAAATAACTAGATAAGACTGGGGATTCGTATATTTAATTATGCAAGCTGCCATCTGATATATTATTCAAACGGTTGTTAAAATTTTCAAATTAAGTTTAATAGGAAGTTATCTTGATGCCGATACACACAGTCTTTGTTGATGGCTATGTACGACTTTTTATATGTACTTTTTTCAGTATATTGAGTTTTCATCTCTTCTTGTTTCCTTCTATAATGCTAATAAAATCGCTGGAATGAGTTTCTCTGATTAAGCCTTCAGTGTAAACAATAATGTTTATGTCATATGACAATTTCAAATTGAGTACTAATTTGACAAAAAAGTTTGTTTTGTATCAAATTAATTAATAAATGATTTGTAATGCACAGTTGGAGGAATTTATCCTTTAAATTAAAGATAAGAGCTGGATGTGGTGGCACATGACTATAACCCCAGCTGCTTAGGAGGCTGAGGCAGGAGGATCACAGTTTCAAAGCCAGCCTCAGCAAACTTAGCAAGGTCTTAAGTAGCTTAGTGAGATCCTGTCTCAAAATAAGATAAATAAATAAATAAATAAAAGTCAAAAAGGGCTGGGAGTGTGAATCAGTGGTTAAGCACCCCTGGGTTCAATCCATGGTACAAAGAACAAAAAACAAAACATAATGAAACACTTAGGAAAACATTTATTGCCTAAGGAAATCTAAAGAAATTACTATTACAATAATAACTTTTTACAGTGAAAAAATATATATATATATAATTTCTAAATGTAATTCTTCCACTCATTCTATAAAAATAGGAAGCACCTAATTTGTGAAAGACAAACCTATAAGTACTGAGGACATAATCATAATCAGAAAAGGATCTCTGCCTTCATTCTAAGCAATTCAGGTGAGTGAAAAAGCAGTTGATAAAGAGAATGAAGAGCAAGTATTCAAATTTCCCTCAATTGAAATGAAGACAGTCTATGCCATGCTGTACCAATGTCATTCAGTGACAGGCACTAGTTTAAAGGTTTTTAGCATACATTAATAACTGTTAGTAAGCAATAATTACAAGAAAGAAGCATATGTTTTTCTCCATTTCATCACTGTAGATGAATACATAGAAATTTATTTTAAGCTGAAATAATCTCTAAGCCAGGCTGAGCACTAGACAGTGTTATGTCATGAGTGGATTTGGTCCCAAAGAAGTTCCAGTTATAAACAGCTTGAAACAATGTCACTATTCCTGAGTGAACCTAGTGACATTAAAACTGACATTCAGGGAGGAACCTTTAAACATTTTTCTCTTTGTTTTAGTATTAGTTAGTCAAACAAGGCAGCAGGATCCCACAACAGGCAGCCATTTAGAAAGATCAGATTAATATCACCTGGGCTGGAAGAGATCTTGAAAATGACCCATCTCCAGCCTTGAGGGTTTAGTGGCTTGTCAGATACCACTGCTTCTCAGCCTCAGCTCTCTGTCACATTCTTGCTGAGACGGCCGGCCATGGGAGTGTCAGAAAGAGACCCTCCTGCTCTGCCTCCTGGGATTCCTTATGGTCATCTCTTGTCTCTGTCTTGATTCTGTCCCATTCGTCCCACACTCTCAACACACCTTTGTCCTTTGCTTCCAAAATATTTGTTTTCTTCCAATATTTTTTTCAAAGACAGTGTTTTATACTTGTACCTTTTGTAATTACTCCTCAAAAATGGAAAGAATAAGGAGAATGAGAGAAGAGAGAAACCTGAGATGATGATAATGACTAGTGCTGGGCTGGGCAGGAGAGTGGGCTCCGGTGTCCACCATATTAATTATGACACAGAGGGAGAGAGAGTGATAGAGATATGAGGGGAGGGGGTGGAGGAAGGACAGAAGATAGGAGGGAGACATTATGTGCATCCAGGCATTTTAGAAAGAGCAGGAGGAAGAGACAGAAGAACAAGAGACCAGTTTGTTGAAATGCAATAGTATTTTTTTTAAAAAAAGAGCAATACATTGTTATTAATATTGAGTTATCAAATAAAATTTTGAATCTCAATGGGAAATTCAGCAGGTTTAGAACCAAGGAAGTTTGGATTATTTTATCTGAAATTTATCACTATTTTCTCATGTTGGTATGCAAAGCCAGAGGACAATTATAAAGTACCTATGGGACATCAGAAGGCCTTGAATAAATTTGAAAAGCTTTCAAAACCAATCTCTTTGTCACCTGAATCAAAGGACCCGAATTATTTTCTTAAGGACAATGTAGAACAATTTTGTCAAATGAAACAGCTCATGTTTTTCTCAATGTCAGAAAAGAAAAATGATTTTATGAAGTCATTTCTGTTTAAATTGTGACATAAATCGAATAGATGAGACTTGCTAAAGTCTTTATTGTTTTCATTAAATTTTTTATTTAGTGAAAAAGTTACATTAGCCAATTAGTGAATTTATAATTAAATTCCAGATTATCAAAACATTTTTGTCCTAGCAATCATTTTCAGAACCTGTATCAATCAAATTCTTCTTAATCCACATAATTACAGTTCAAAAAGACTATCTTCCTCTTTGCTTAGCACCATATATCATCACAACTTAACGCTGCATCTTAGTAATTGCCGAATCCATTTCTCATTGTTTCATTTCACATCACAAGTCTTTCAATATTCCTCCAGGCTTTGGATTTCTACTTAGTTTCCAAAGCAAAGAGCTTTTGATCAACTGCACAACTCTTTTTACTTTTTAAAATCCTATCAATGAGAAGAATCAGAACACAGTAACATTATTGGTCATTCACTGACTGAAGAGAGTGAAAATTCTTTCTCTGAGAATCTGACTAAAGACAGAAATGGGCACTTATTATTTTATGAAGAAACCACTACATGTTTGTTTACAAAACTTTGTTTAAATATGTGTTTTTTTATTTTACTGTTTTAACTTCAGAAGATAATTTAAAGTTCTATAAGAATCATATATTTGAGATTTTTGTTAATAAAAAATTGGGTGTTAAAACTTATAAATAACCTGACTGAGTCCGGTGGGATTACAAATGCCTGTAATCTCAGTAACTCAGGAGTCTGAGGCAGGAGCATCACAAGTTTGAGGCCAGCCTTGACAACTCAGTAAGATCCTGTCTCAATAATAATAATAACAACAACCACTACCACCACCACCACCTAACCCATTTGGAACAAGAGGAATAAAAGTCAATTTATTGTATGTACCTTGAACCTCCATGATGGAGGAAAAAACTCAGTCAGGACAGGCACTCTTGAATTTGTAGTTATCATGCTTCATACTTGGGAGTGTGCCCTACCGATATACTGAGTGACGTGAGTGGATCCCAGACCCAGTTGTACACTGCGGCACATCTGAAGAGCCACTGGAGTTCAGTGAATGACTCTGTGTTTCCAATTACCAACAATGGGAAGTGATGTCATCAGTGGCTCATGGGAAGGAGCCCTAGAATAATAACGGCATTAACCAGGAGGGTTTTCTTGATCTAGAGCATGCATTCTGTATCAAATAATTATACATCTTTTTGAAAATTACCACTGGGTGTGCTACCAGATCCTGGAAGAGACAGAGATGTGTGACCACAGGACACCAAGTGACCATGCAGCTGGAGCTACCAGTCAGGCAGAAGACTCAGACTGGCTGAGTGATAATGTTCTATGGGACTCGCAGCAATGGTCTTTAGGTTGGAAATGAGAAGATGAAGAATTGTCAATCATTCAGGTTCAGGCCCTTATGTCATCTGCTAGTGAGATCCAAGTGACCTTCCCCTGAAACAAAACTATGACTGCATGTTGAATACCTTCAGAGAGCTGAGAGAGCATGGGAAATGGAGCTTACTTCACAGAAGGGTCTCACAGAGTGCAGAGGAAGGCTGAAATGGGTGGCTGGTGCAGTCCAGTCTTTGCCTGAGGCATCGCCTTGAAATAGAGTGGGGAAGAAAAAAATCCTCCATTTGTGCATAGTTTCAAGAAGTAGTCTACCTTTTACTGAGAGAAAAACAGCCTGAGGTTATATGTCAAATTACTACAGGCTAAAATACCACCCCACTGAGTAGAAGACTGGAAAGTAAAAGATAGCAAGGTTGCACCTTAAAAATTCTGGGGTCAACCCAGCAACTCAGGAGGGTGAGGCAGGAAGATCATGGGTTCAAAGCCAACCTCAGCAAAAGTGAGGCACTAAGCAACTCAGTGAGACCCTGTCTCTAAATAAAATCCAAAATAGGGCTGGGGATGTGGATCAGTGGCTGAGTGCCCCTTGAATTTAATCCATAGTATCCCCCCAAAAAAACTGGGGTCAAAACAGGTTTAGTCAATGAGAGTGGGCTTGAAGTGAAAGCCTCCGTAATGCATCATGCTTCTGCCATGCAGGAGACAGTGAACAATCTGACAGAGCCAGAGGACTCAGGCAGATAAGGCCATCGGATTCTGTCATTGAGCACTCCTCCACTCCCACAACCAGCACCTGACTGAAAGAGCAAAACTAGGGCACAGGTGAAGGTTCGCCTTTGTCCCCCACCTGGCTCTTATCTCTCAAGGGTGATCTAAATACTGTCACTGCAATTTCCAAATTTGCCAACCACAAAGAGCAAATGTCAAGGAAGTAATGCGTTCCCAGGACAGCAGATGTCAAGGAAAGTGATCCTTGGGGACTGACTATCTTCCTGGACCCTGCCTATTCAGGAAGGATGCTGATTCATTCTGATAGGAATGGAGGCTTGCACCTGGCCTTCCTGAAGGGCATCTGTCTGTCTCTATCTGAAGGCTCACAGTGTGATTGGTTCACAGGCACAAGATCCCCATAGCCCAATCCTGACCAAGAGGACGTGTATTGCAATGGAGGTGGACTATGGGCCCCTGGTTATGACATCCATTGGTTGTGACAGATGCTGCACTAATCAGAAAAGCATTGGAACAGCCTGCTAAAGGGACAGTTGAGTGTCAGATCAGAGGCAATACTTTATGAGAATACAGCAGCATCTTCACACATGAACTTTAAATCAGGGCTTTTTATATAATGTCAATTCTCCAATAAGTAGAATACATGAGTCTGAGACCAAAATGTGGAAGCAAAAATGACTTTTCTTCCCTTTACTCCCAGTGATCTGGTTCTGAAATTTACACATCACATCCCAGACAATCTGGACTCCTTGGGCTTTGATTCCAAAGAGCAAGCATTTCACACAGAGCACTGGACTCTTCTCTTTATTGTCCACAAATAGTCTGAAAAACTGCTTTTGCTCACAGAACTATGTCTTCTCATAGCTACCAGGGCAATATAGGCAGAATTGCTGCTCCATTCATCTATATTATTCAGCACATATATGTTTCACTCACACATAAATGAATTATTACAAAGAGTTAACATTTAGTAGACATTTATTATATGTCAAATAATATGCTGAATATTTTTCATAAGATTCTATTTTACAGGTATCAAAAACATATGGTTTCAAAAACACATTGTTAAAAAGTGTCACAGCCAAGATCAAATCTCATTGTCCACTTCCAAAGATTGTGAAATTGTGCAATTGTTTTTTTTTATACAGTTTGAATGAATGTATATAGATGTTTATATATGAACAATCTCATCCCTGTGGCTGTAGGGCTGCAGAGAGGCATGGTCATTGGAACACAGAGGGCAGGCAGAGTTTTAAATATGCACTTGGATTATGAAAAGAGTGTTTGTGGACTATAGGTTTGTGGCAGTGATTGCTTATTACACTCTATTTTTGTGACTCCTCAACCAATTATCTTCAACTTTGTCTGTATGAATATGTAATAGGTAAGGGACAATTATCTGTAGTGAACATGAAAAAGCTCGGAATGAGAGGGAAAAGAAAGAAGCATTCAGAGTTGAGTAAGGTAGTATTTTACAGATGTGGGGCTGCCATATCTCCTATCACATGTTACCCTTACATCCCATAAGCTTGACACTCTTTGCATCAGGTCCTGAAGTCATAAATCTGAATGATTCTTTGTGATTATCTTGATGAACAGAACGTGCTAGAATTGATGTTATTTGAGTTCCAAGGAGATCATAAGCAGATAAACTGCCATTTATTTATCTTTTGTTCTCTTGTGAGATTTGCTTTTGGAATCCAACTGCTCTGCTCTGAGGATGTCCAGTCAGGCCATGTGCCTTTCTCCGCCACTTTCAGACACTTCCAGCTAAAGTTGCTTAGCATTTTCTACCTTGTGAGTGAGTCATCTTGAAAGTGAACCTTCCAGTCCCTGTTGAAACTGCCTGGAATACTACTATAAAAATACTATTATATGGAACAGAGATGAGCCATTTCAACACACACACACACACACACACACACACACACACACACACACGCTTTGAAAACACAGTTTAAAATTAACAATCATTTATTCAAAGTAGGAAGCAACATTACCATTAACATGTTTAAACAAAAGGCAAGTATGAATGAATTTGTATGTGCAAGACTCTGAGTTGGATCCCCAGCAATGCAAAAACATCAAAACCAAAACAAAAAAAATCAATGCCTTTCATAAATTGGTTTTTGATGTTTTGTGAAGAGAAAATCCAGGATACAAAATGTTTTTTTCTTTCTGTCTCCAAGATACATATTTTTTGTGTAGGTTTTTGTTCAAATTTTGTTCAGGAAGTTGGTCAGGAATCTGACTCCATTATCACTTCCAAGGGTGAAGCCTCATCAATCCAGGATAATCCCATTACTTTGATACAGAGATTGGTTCAGAAATTGGTTTGTGACAGTTCACACATATGTGATACTAAGGAAGTTTTGCCAAAAACTATATTAGGAAGGAAGTCTTACAGTTTGAGCCCCAGAGGAAGAAATTTTCCCCATATCTGGACAGTTTAATATGTGGAAAGTCTGGAACTGCTTTCTCCATTTCAAGTTGAGAATGACGCATTCACAGAATAGAGGTCCAGTAAACAGTGAATCATGCTTAGGCCAGAACCAAAGCCTTCCCCATTTACATGGACTTGTGGCTACATGAGCCAATCAATGTCCTACTTATCACTTGCTCCCCACAAATAGAAAATTCAATAACATGTGTTCATTTTATAAGGGAATAATCTGAAATAAGGAGGAAAACAAGGAGGCCAGAATTAGTTATAGTATCACAGAGGACAGGATTTGTGAACAAATGTTATTTTTTTTAAAGTCATAATTTTTAAAATAAATGTTTCTATTTCCTAATCTCCTATAATGCTTTTCTAAAGTGTTTAAAAGTAATCTATGAATAAGAAAACTCAGATCTTCTTTCATTGCCTAAAACTGTCTCAGAGGCTGAGTAGAAACTTATTTATCTAAAACTTGTCAGTGTATTAGGGATCATAAAGAGAGTGCTCCCTGGATCTGATTGGGGGCTGACATTGTCGCAATCCTGTGTCACTTAACAAAGATTTTGTTTGTAGTGATGGGGATCCCTGAACCTAATTTCCTGCCCAGTTTTTCTACCTATCAGAGCAAAGGTCTGTGTCCAGTAGCCTACTCAATTGATACAAACTCTTCAAAGAAGTCAATTATTTCCATAAGCTGAATTTTATTCTTTCTGATAATAGTTATCCACATGATCCTTTATGTATCAAACAAAATCTTATCTTCAGTCTTATACTAGACTTTTGCAATTTGTTCTTTTGGGAAAAAAAAGTTGATCACAAGTTTTACTAATATGTGGAGTCAGTAGGCAAAGAAAATAATTAAATTATTTGTAAAATTTGGTAGCTAAATTTTAGATGGCAGATGCTGTTTAAAGGTATGCTAAATTTTATCCTAATATAGTTTGCTGGTTGTTATTTTTATATATGGAAAAAGGGAATTATAATAGTTGGGAAATTACTTATCCTTCTGCAAGGATTTCATTGGTGCTAGGTGAATATGAAATTTACTCCATAAAAGAGTTAAACTTTAAAAGTCAAAAATTATTGCCAATAAACCATAATTATGTTCTCTATGTTTTATATTAGGAAAGAGCTTCCGAGGAACACAATGATCACCATTTCAGTGGTATCAAGTATACATTCATGGCTGTGAAGGAATGTTGAAAGTTGCTTCTTGACATTGACAATAGGACTTTATGGACATATGAGCAATTTATGTGTAAGGGATTAGAAACCATTGACTACATACCTCATGACTACTAATTAGAGGTAAAAGATCAGAAATTGTGCCCTTCTCTTATGGAAAATGCCTTTAAAATAATACATAAGGTTAATAATGTATTTTGTACTTTAGTGAGACTGATTAACATATTTAAAAATTTGGGGTATATTTTAATTATCTATGAATATCAGGATATTGCCATGTATCTTTTATATTACTAGGCTCACTGGTGATCTTCAGTCTTAGTTTGATTAGTCACTTGGCACTAGAAGTTGGCTCTTGGATGTCTCCTAGAGTCTCAGGTGTTAAGGGCTTGGTCCCTGGGGGCTGGTGAAACATGTAAGAGTTGAGGATGAGTACAGGTCTTTATATCACTTTGCCTGGAAGGGCAAAGTAGGACGCCAGCTCCTTCTCCTCTCCTTTGTTTCCTGGCTGTGGCTTGAATGGTTTTGCTCTGCCACATGCTCCTGCCATAATCCAAAAGCTACAGACCCAAGCAACTTCCAAAACCATGAACCAAATTTAACCTTTCCTTTTAATAAGTTATCCTAAGTAACTGTTAAGCTGAGCTAACACCTGTCATGAAAATGCATTCTGCTTAAACAATACTAGGGTTTATGAATTTTTTACTTTAAAGATTAAATGCATTCACTAAAGTATTACTTTGATGTTGTAAGTAATTGCTCTTTCAATTTATATTTATATTAATTTTTATATTGTATTTTATATTTTATATTTCATATTATATTATATATTATATTTATTTTTATATTAATTTATATTTATATTTTAGGTAAATGGAAATTTCAAATGACTGGAAATAGAAAAGAAACTTGTTACTTGCTTTGTTTTAGCATTCTCACAGGGCATGGAGTCCAGGCTAGATTATGCCATAGATGGAAGTTTTAGGGCATGGGCTACATCTTGAAAGTGGCTGTGAAGTTAGAGTGAAGGACCCCTTGGGGTTGTATGAGCTTCTGTTTTAGGAAACCAGAGAAGGAGTAATTATTATCCAGAGCTACACAGCCTGTCACCTGTAGATATTTTCTCAAAATATACAGTCTTAACATTTACCCATAAATCCTGATAATTTCTGAATGAGATGAAGATTGTTGGAAGATAGTAGTAGAGTATAGGAAGATAAAATAAAAATCCTTTCAGATATGTTCAATATTCCGATATTCACTTTTTTCTTTGCAGTTTCATAAGTACTGACCTTGATGACAAATGCCTTCTTTAATTAATTCTTACTGAACATAACATGAACTAGAAAGAGGTAAAAATTATTCTTGCAATATTGAGTGCACATAAAATAAGGCTGGAGTCTTCTGCCTGTTGTTTGTCTTACCTATTATACAGTCATCCAAATATGAACAAATTTTACTCATTTAATATAAAATTACGTATCCATTAAAATTTGCTTGCACCAGTTGAAAAAGCAATGACACTGCTAACTGTAAATATTTGTGTATTATTGTTTTTATAACAATTTAATAGTTTTTACAATATTGGCATATAGTTTTGAAAGGAGAATGCTATGATTTTGTTTTCTTTAATTTGCAGATAACTTTCCTGAGAACGATCTACATGAGGAGCAGTGGTGTTTCTTAAAGTGGCAGAAGCTATAGCAGCTAAATAAAAGCAAATAAATACAATAGGATTAATCTAATCTGACTATTATAAAATTATATGTTATTTTAAGGCAGATTTAGATTTAAAACCTCAGAATCTGGCTGTGGTACCATTATGCATCCATACTTTAAATATCATCATTTATCAAATGTATCATACTTTCTCTGAAAAAAATCCCTTGGCCTCCCAAACCTTGATTACAATTATTTTTTAATCAAACAAGAAGTTAAAATCCTTTGATATCTATTGTTTACCCCATCTCTCTCTTTACTTTTTCTTTCCTCCTTTTCTCATGGCCCCAAACTTCAACCATAACCCTTTGTATCTTTACTAAACATTCCTGAAAAAAGTCTTATCAATCAACCATCATAGTTCCCCTTTTTTCTATCTTGGAATAAATAAATTCATTCAACCTGGTAGTCTTGTGCATATATACATATACATATATATATATATATGTATATATATATACATATACATATATATATATGTATATATATATATAATTTGTTATATATGAGAGCAGAATGAATTACAATTCATATTACACATTAGAGCATGATTTTTCATGTCTCTGGTTGTACACAAAGTAGAGTCACACCATTCAGGTCTTCATACATTTACTTAGGGAATGATTTCTGTCTCATTCCACCATCTTTCCTACCCACATGTCCTCTCCCAAACCCTCTCACCACTTTGCTCAATCTAAAGTTCTTCCTCCCACTTCCCTCCCACAACCAATTATGAATTAGCATCCTTAAATCAGAAAACATTTGGCATTTGTGTTTTTGGGATTGGTTAAATTCACTTCACATTATATTCTCCAACTCCATCCATTTAACTGCAAAATGCATGATTATATTCCCTTTTAATGCTGAATAATATTACATTGTGTATATATGCCACATTCTCTTTATCCATTCATCTAGTGAAGAGCATCTAGGTTGCTTCCATAGTTTGTAAATTGTGCTGCTATAAACATTGATGTGGCTGTGTCCCTGTAGTATGCTGTTTTCAAGTCCTTTGGGTATAGACCAAGGACAGGGATAGTTGGGTCAAATGGTGGTTCCATTCCCAATTTTCCAAGAAATCTCCATACTACTTTCCATATTGGATGCATCAATTTTCAGTCCCACAAGCAATGTTTGAGTGTGCCATTTTCCCCACATCCTTGCCAACACTTGTTGTTGTTTGTATTCTTAATAGCTGCCATTCTGACTGGTGTGAGGTGAAATCTTAGAGTAGTTTTGATTTGCATTTCTTCAATTGCTAGAGATGTTGAACATTTTTTATATATTTGTTGATTGTATAACTTCTACTGAGAAGTGTCTCTTCAGTTCCTTGGCCCATTTATTAATTGGGTTGTTTTTTGGGTGTTAGGATTTTTGAGTTATCTTATATCCCAAAGATTAGTGATCTATCTAGTGTGCATGTGGCTAAAATTTGTTCCCAAATTGTAGGTTCTCTATTCATCTCACTGATTGTTTCTTTTGCTGAGAAAAAGCTTTTTAGTTTGAATCCATCCCATTTATTAATATTGATTTTAATTCTTGCACTATAGGAGTCTTATTAAGGAAGCTGTGGCCTAGTCAGACATGATGGAGATTTGGGCCTACTTTTTCTTCTAATAGAGACAGTGTCTGTGGTTTTAACTCCTAGGTCCTTGATCCATTTTGAGTTGAGTTTTGTGCAGCATGAGAGATGGGAGATATTCTTTTCAGAATCTCTATCTCTTTCTTGAGGTAATTTTTTTTTACTTTCTATATTTGCTCCCTTTTCTGTTTATTGGTGTCATCAATGGTTGCCTGTATTTGCTCTCTTATCTCTTTGTTAGAGTGATCATTTTTTGTCTGTATTTGCTCACTTAGGTCATTCTTAATTCACAGATTGTTTTTAATTGTGAACATTCTGACCTCCTTCTCTGACATTCTATCAACTGCTCTGTCCATGGGTTCTGTTATTGTAGCATCCTGGTTTACTTGGGGCACTTTCTTCCCTGGTTTTTTCATATTGTCTATGTGATTTCCTTTCTTGCAATGTGGTTCTGAGTTATTACAGTTTCTACATATAATCTTGTGGTATTTGTGCAGATTATCTGTATCTCATCTTGGTGTTGGGCTTCCAGACCCTGCCAGTGTCCCAGGATGGTTGCTATTGCAACTATAGGTGGTGGCAACAATAGTAGGAGGTAAGTCTAGATAGCAGTGGAAGTGCCCCAAGATGGATGCAACATCTTTCACAGGTGGGGATGAAAGGGTAGGACTTACACTGGCTTTGGGATACCTGCTCCAAGATACAGCTTCTTCAAGACCCTGTCTGTTGTCCCAAGGTAGAGGCTACTGCATGGGGAGGGCTATGGGGATGGCTGCAGTGCCTCAAGATGGAAGTTTGTTAGATATGGGTTCCAAGATGGTGGTGTTGGTTTGAGCAGACCCAGGCCTAACCTTGGCCCTGGCTCCCACCCAGGTTGGAGAGGTTGGGCTGGGCTGAGCTCTGACAGGGCTCTGCCAGTAGCAGATGGACCTGGGCCTGCCCTGGGCCCTGGCTCCTATGCAGGTCGGTGAAGCAGATCTCTTATTCCATCATAAATTCAAGGGTTGTAACTTCAGTTAGGTCTTTAGATACCTTTTCTTTCTATATTGGATTTTATCTTTTACAATGAACATTTTCATGCTTCATAAGGGCAACAAGGTACTGTACTAATTCTCATAATGGTTACACAAAAGAAATGCTCTTTCTTCAACTTTTTAATGTTTTCAAATTGATAAAACTTTTTATATATTTACTGTATGGAATATGTTTTTAAAAATCCAACCTTTTTGAAATACATAATAGACTTTGGAATGATCAAATCAAGCTACTTAGCATACACGTTAGACATATGAAACCACTTTTTCTAAACCTGGATTTTAGTATTTAAAAATCTAGTCTTATGGCAATGATCAAGAACACAATATATAAGACACAGTAAAGATAAAGCAATAAAAAGATGTAGGCAGAGACTAGAGTGACACATCTAGAAGCCAGATGCAAAGAATTGCTGCCAGCCACCAGCAGCTTGGAGAGAGGTGTGGCGCTTACTCCCTCAGAGCTTTTGGAAGGAACCAACCCTGATGAAATCTTGATTCCAGACTGGGACCTCCAAAACTGTGATAGAACAAATTTCTATTGTTTTAAGCCATCAAGTTTGTGATAATTTATTATGGCAGCCCTAGCAAACTAATACAATTTCTGTAATTTTGACATTTTGAGAATGTTGTATAATTGGAATCATAGAGCACCTGACCTTTTGAAATTGGCTTTTTTTTTAACTTGGCATAATCCCCTACAGATTCCATCCAAGTTGTTATGTGTGAAATAGTTCATTTTACTATAGAATAGTTTATTAATAATTCACCTATTGAAGAAAATCCAGGTGGTTTCCCATATTTGGCTATTACAAATAAAGATGATATGAAGAACGATGTTTTATATATATTTATGGCAGGGTGCACATGCCTGTAATTCTAGTGGCTCAGGAGGCTGAGGCAGGAGAATCGTAAGTTAAAGCCAGCCTTGTCTCAAAATTTAAAAAAAAAAATGAAAAGCTGAGGATGTGGCTCAGTGATCGAGTATCCCTGGGTTAAGTCCCTGGTACCAAAAAAAGAAAAAGAATAAAAAGAACACAATACTTGGCTATTAACTGTGCTCACTACATTGTATAATAATCTCTTGAATTTATTCCTCCAATCTGAATAAATTTTTGTACCTTTAACCATGTCTTCCAAGCTCTCTTCCCCTCCCCTTTTGTAGTTACTGTTTTACTCTCTGCTTCTGAGTTCAACTTTGTCAGATAGGCACACAATGAGATCATGCAGTATGTGTGTCTTTCTGTGCCTAGCTTACTTCATTTAACATTAAATTCCTCCAAATTCATTCATTCATACTTTTAAAAGAAAGATAAAACTATGTCCATTCCTTCAGCTAAGGTCTGATCTTTTTCTTATCTCTTCAAAGCTGCATTTTTGAAAATCACAATTTATACACATGATGTGTATTTTTTTCCTAATTATCCTGAAACATCACTGCCTGGTTACTGGGGTTTTTTCTTCATTAACGATGGCACTGAATTTGTTTTTCCTCAAAATGCCAGTGTAGACAATTAGGAATGCATCACTTAGTATTCTGCAATGTGTGTTGATGCGGCTCCTGAACTGCCTATTAAAAGATTCCTCTCCTGATTTAATAACATGGTTGTCTTCTGATTCCTAGGTCTACCTCTGGCCCCTTTTGATTTTTTTTTCAGTGATGATAATCCCTGCTCTTATTTAGTCTCTTTGTGATCTCCTCACCCTGTGAATTCATGCTACTCACCATATGGTTGTGATGATAGACCAACTGACTGAGACTTCTTGCATAATTCTTTCACCGAGAATTTTAACACAGTATTTCCAGGATGGCATTACTTTATTATCTCCAGGGATACCACTGGTAGCATGCATACATAACTTCTTATCCAAACTAGAAGTCTTTGGATGTGAAAGGGTGTCGTTAACTGCAAGGGATGTCTTCAAAGAAGTCAAGCTTCTCCTGTGGAACTGAGAGAGTATTTTACCCCAACATTTATGCACCTGAAGGGTCTAGAAGCCTAGGAATTATATTTGTATGTAAGGATGGAAAAACTACCACCCAATATCTGAAACAAGAAAATAGAATGCAGAATTTTCTTCTTACTATACCAGTGGAAATAATGCTGTCAGGTAGAGTCTGTCATAATAAAAGACTGCTGATCTTATATGGGTTTATGGAAAATGTGGTGGTTGAGCCTGGTCCACAAAAATGTGTCATTCAGGGATGGGGATCCACTCTGAGAATGAGTCCTTGCTGCCTGAACATCCCAGAGTGTCCACCCTCACACTTAAATGCTCTCTAGGTTGCTCACCAGGGCTTCTTGATGACATCAATATTCAAGGTAAACACAAGATGTCGGAGATTGCAGCCAACATAAATATTTTTTGAAGACTAGAAAAAAGTACACTAGAAAATAGCAATAAATAGAAAGATAGATACATAAACCAGTAACCTAACATGTGCCACACTTTTACATGACCTGCAGCCCAGCAGGTTTGCAACAGCATCCCCAGAAACACATGAGGAATATGTCACTCTGTGATGCCCCAGCAGGTATGAAATCATCACTAGGTGGGTGGAAAACTTTCACCTCTGTTATGATCCTGTGGGAGTATTGACGTATATGTGGTCCTTAGCTGACTGAAATATCATGTGGTGCAAGGCTATATTTTTAAATAGGTGGAAGAATCAATACTCCCATAAGACTATTTGAAGGTTGTTATTCTGAAATGCATCATTGGAATGACTCATTCCCACCTAGCTAGTTTCCAAAAGCAAAGGACTACTACTGATTGGTTTGCTTTTGGTAAATATACACACTAAGGTTACTTGGTTTTGTTTTCAATTGCTAGATCAGTTTAAAACCAATTCAGTCAGCTACAGTACAATTGGTTCTGGCCTAGAGTTCACAAAATTTAATTAAAAGATTGTTCCTGTTGTGGTTTGTATGTGAGGTGTCTCCGCATAGTTCATATGTAAGACAACACAAGAAGATTTAGAGGAGAAATGTTTGGGTTATGAGAGTCTTAACCCAGTCAGTGAATTAATTCCCTGATGTAATTAACTGAGTGGAAACTGATGGCAGGTAGGGTGTGGCTAGAGAGGTGGATCATTGGGGACATGACTTTGGGGTATGTATTTTGTGTCTGATGAGTAGAGTCTCTGCTGCCTGATCATCATATGAGCCCCTTGCCTCCACCACACTCTTCTACCATGATGTTCTACCTGAGAAATGGAGCCGGCTGTCCATGGACTGACGTCTAAAACCATGAGCCCCCAAGTAAAGTTTTCTTCCTCTAGTTGTTCTTCTCAGGTCTTTTAGTCATAGAAGCAAAAAGCTGGCTAAAACATGGTCTTTTGACCCTTTCTCCGAAAATGCTGTAGAAAGACAGTTGGGTATTGTTCAGATCTTGTTTGTGTTGTGCCTTTTATTGAAGATCTGCCTTTGTTTGCAGAATAGGATTTTCAGTTCGAGCAGTGGTCAGCTGTTTGGTTTTATTTGTTTATTCTTTCCCTTTTGGGTGAGCATTCTGTCAACAGAATTGAGATATAGGACATTTGAAACTTAGACTTGTAACTCATGAATATCTGAACATCAAGACCACACAGTTGTATGAGGTTATGAGGTAAACATACTATTTTAAGCCATGGAAATTCAATAGTATCTGATAGTTCAGTCAACTTCAGTATTAACACTTATTTTTCTATTTTCCTAGAGTGTTTGTGGTAATAAGAAAAGCAATCCCTTGCATAACTCATGAACAGTTGTCCTCTCTCCACCTATCCTCTATCACTGGAGAGATAAGATGGAATGTTCCAAAAAGTAAACACAAAGTCTATTTTTGTTTTAAACATTATAAGGCTTGTTATTTTTCTAAACAAAAATGGCCCAATAATTTCATAAAATAAACAAGCATTTATTAGGACATTTCTATAATCATAGAGGAAAGAAGATAGGAAAAATCTAATTGGAGAGGATTAGAGAATATTTTAGAACATAGCTTTAGTTTGGGTCTCATACTCTACTTTCTCCTGAATTTTGTCAGTTACAGAAAAGTATAGAATTCCTCCCTTCCATGCTCTGCTGTCTTAGGAAACTTTTCTTACAGGTTAGTTAGCTTAACATTTCATATATATAGTCTCTATTATATTATTTCAGAAAAGGTTTCCTGAGAGTCCATTTGAAGCTTTACCCGGGACAATCTCATGTCTATTCTAGCATTTCCAGATTCCATCTTCATGGGTTTTCAATACAATCAATTTTCAAATTTAGGGACCTTATTTTGCACATATATGATAGAATTGTTTTGTTTCCTATGGATTTTTCTTAACATTCTATAAGTTTGTTGCACAAATATTTACCCTAGAAAAGTCCAAATGGTATAATAATCAGTTAAAATATTTTCTGTAGATTCTATATCTTTTTAATTATTAACTTTAAATTAATAATCACATAATTATTAATGATATAACATAATTATTATTTTAAATATGTTTGCTTTCAGTGTATATACTTATCACCTTTGTAAATGACAAGATAACATATCCTAGAAAGAGTCAATATTTTACAATTTGAACCAATTTTACTTCTGATAAGAAATGGGATTTTTCAAGATACTAACTATGCATAGTCAATGAAATCTTCTGGATATTAAGATAATTTCCATGAATAAAATCATTCAGAGTTTTTTTTTTGCTATAGAAGGGACACAAATTTTTCCTAGGCACAGATATTTAACTATTGAATATATATACATGATATATATATATATATATATATATATATATATATATATATATATATATATATATATAATATGTGTAAGATTTTTGTATATATAAGATTTTTTATCATTTTATAAAATTTATTGGTTGCTTAATTAAGAGTATTACATAAGTGAATGGCAGAATAGGAAATAAAATGTAGTGGTAAATTGGAATGATTAACTCAGTGAAAAAATAAGCATGATTTGCTTACCCATGTGTGTTCACTAAATATAATAGAATTGGGTTTAAATATGGTCCTCATACATTAAGTGGAGGTTCTTTGAATATATTAATTGAGGATTCTAATTGCTCTAAGGCTAGAAGTAGAACCTTTGATTACTGATCAGGGTATCAGTTGTCCTAGATAATGGGTCTTTGATATGGACACCAAATCAATTCTATAAGAGTATAATCTAGAATTTTTCAGATCTATATAAAAAGAACAGCTTATATTAATCTGTTAAGAATTAATCTGGATTCCTGTTGACTTTGCTCTAATTACTCATCTATGCCTCATTAGTTTTTTCCCCATAGGGATTCTTCAATTCAGGGCAGTTCTTTTATGTCTCATCCACATAATATTAACTATTCTAATTTCTAGATCAATGGTAATCTGAGTATGCACAGATAAAGAAAGTTCTAATATATTTCATCTAGCCGTTCTATTTGCAGAGTAAATCATGCTCATTAAAATTTTACAAATTGTGTCACCAGGAAAGAAATATTCTTCTGATAATGGTCCTGGAATTGAAGACCATGCTGCAAATTGAAAAGTATTTTGGTCTATTACAAATTTCTGCTACTCGAATGGTTCTAGAAAAGTAGAGAAAATAAATTTCCTCTAAGCTCTCTGCAACTGACCACTCACAAATCTCATCTTTTTCTGTTTTCAGTATTATCTGGTACAACCAGATTTTTTAAAAGTGAAAATTACTCTCTCTTCCCCTTTATACTTATTCTCATTTGCTCTCATTATTATTTCTTTCAAGTTATCTTAACATGTTTTCTCAAGATTGTCCTATTCTATGAAGATGAGCTTAAGTGAGAATAGAGTTGCTCTATATTTCTAAGAGTATTTTCATTTGTTTTTATTTATAGCCAATGACATTTAGGAGTTTAAAAAGTGATAGGGAGTTTTTGAAGTACTCACTTTCTCCTCGACATGACATAATAAAACAGTCAGTTCTTGATAATTAATTCTATGTTTCTTATTAATTTGGTAAACCAGATCTTCCAGTAGCCCTTTTGCTTGCAATAAATTCACACATTTTCTTATCTATCAACTCTAAATTCTTAGAGGATAGAGAAAACTTGGCCTTATAGATCTTTCATAGGTTGGTTGTTTCTCTGGAGTCAAAAATCATCTATTTTTTTTCTAAGGATCTCTAAAATTTGAATATATAAGAGTGAAATTTACAATAAAACATATTTTTGACCATTTGAATATATGTCACACTTAAATCCATTTTTTAAAACAATCTACATAACACTTTTTATTTATGATGTTGATTCTACCTAAAGTTTGAGACTAAAGTTCATTTCTCAACTTTCTTAATTTACATTTTTGAATCTTTGGCTGACCTTTCTTAGAAAGCAAAACCTGTTAAAATGTATTAAATAAATAGTGATTTCTTTTGGTTCTTTTTTTTTTTTAGTTGAAAAGGAAAAAAAAAGTACATGATTAGATTACTTATATCTTGCTATTCTACTCTGCTGCCTTTTTATATTTTTATTCCAAAGAGTCTCATTAAGTGGACTAATTGCTGCGTATCTGTGATCCAGGACAATAAATATTTATAAAAATACTGAATTGTGCCACAAATTTCTGCATTTATTCCTTAATTACGGTCCTTAATTTGACTGGCTGCCCTGAGTTAGAGCAGGCATCTTAAGCCATCAGGTAACCTCAGGCAAATAAGTAAAATACTAAACTTATCAAAGAAGAAAAATAGAGAAATCCTGCTTATTGACTCCACAGAGTTTCTTGCAATGCCAGCTTTTGATTCTCTGAACTTCTTTTGCTAGAAAGCATAAACCTGATCTTTTCAGTTATTGTGGTTGGGTTCTATTCATCAGCAAATTAACTCAAATTCAAATTAATATAACACTTTAAAGTACATAAAAGTAAACATAAATTAAAGTAAATATAGAACAAGCAAAAACCATAGCTTATAAGTGTTAGATTGATAGGCTTAAAACAAAATGGCAGCAATAAAAAAAGAAATACTTTAGGCAGAATGTGTGAAAAGGAAGAGAATAATTTTTTAGACTTGTGTTATATAGCTCTGATTACTAAAATAAATGCATGATATGATTTATTTAAAAAAAGGTTTAGTTAAGTTCATAGATTTGAGACTGCCCTCTCTGATTGGTTGGCCCCATGATTTAGGGCCCATGGAGAGAAAGTACACTATGTAGGAAGGGCTTGGCAGAGCAAAGCTCTCACCACCTCTTGGCCGAGGAGCCAGAGAAGGAGAGAGAGAAACAGAGAAAGGGGCTGGAGTCCCACTATCCCCTCCAAGGAGGGACATGCTCCAAATGAGCCACCATCCTCCCACTAGGACATGTCTCTTAAAAGTTGTGTCACCTCCCAATAGCACCACACTGAGGACCAGCCCTTTATCACATGAACCACTCACTGGGAACACTTAGGAGCTAAACTACAGCTAGATTGCTTCATGTCTAGTATTAGAACTATATGAGCAGGTAGTGAGAAATCCATTCTAACAAAATACATTAAAAAGTATTGAGGAATATTTTAATGCATATGTTTCTTTTTAGATTTTATAGCATTGTTGTAAACTACAAATAGAAGCAAAGAAATAATTTCTGTTTTCCATAACGAAGCAAGGACCTCTGCTATAAAGGAAAACATATTTGAAGGTTATGAATAGAACATGTCTGAATACTTTTGAAAATCTTTATCTAGTGTTCTGATTGTGTTCAAAAATTAATAGAGTTAACAAATTACTACTCTATGAGATGTGAAATGTAATCTCCACACAAATTCTTCCTCTCCTTTTCTTTGCACTTTTCCTTTCATTTGTACTACTAATATTCTTATCTGGGATACAGAATTTGATCTTTTTTAAGAAGGGAATGATTTTTTTAGATTTGTGTTATATAGTTTATATTTGTGTTATATAGTCTTATATATTTCTATATAGTTATAGTCTTACCTGTAAATTGCAAGTTGGTCAAGAACATCTTTGTGAACTTATACTTCTGACACTCAATAATTTCTATGTTCCATATCCACAATTGTGAGAATACCTGCTAATACAATAATAATTAGTAATTATAAAAATATTCTCTATGATTTGTAAAGTACAATGAGAATTCTTCTTCTTCTTCTTCCTATGTCCTACTAATTTATAATGAATATGGTAAATTACTTTTTCACATGGGTCAGTTTTTCTAGAAATCTTGGTATAAACCTACATAAATGATTAAACCATACATCTAATTTAAATAGATTTAATTTAAATAAAAGAAACTAAGCATTCTCTTAAATATTATATACATACATGTACATATAATACATATATATTCCATGAAGTCAATATGAATATTTGTATATAGAGATTATGTGATGTTATATATTTTATATGAGACTGTATTGTATATTATTTAGACTTTTAGTAATCATTCATTCATTAAAAATTATAAATTAACCATTTGTTGTGCACTAGACATTGTTCTAAGAGTACTGATCAATTCCGTAAAAACTGACACTTTGATCCCTCTAGATGATTGGACAATGGTCTCTGAAGTGTTTCTGGACTTCTCTCTGGGAGAGACATGTTCTCACATCTTTCTCACTTCTGGAGAAGCCAACGCATTTCTATATGCTAAAGCACATCTCTGTATTCCCTTGTCCACTTTCTGAAGCAACTCCAGTTCCCCTTAGTCTTATGTGAACAATGCATTCTCTCTTCTATTTTATGAAGGAAGAAGAGCCATCTCTGAAGGATATTCTAAAATGCTTCTACTCACATCATTTGATTAACAACAATGAAAGAACTGGTGTTCTGTTCAGGTTGGTTGGTTTGTTTGTTTATCCAGGATGGACACATCATCAGTGTACAATGCTTTTTAAAAGTCAATGCCATCCCATGAAATAAACACAAGTGCAAGTATCTTAACAACAGTGCTAGAAAGAACATACAGCATTGCTATATCCCTGGTTCATATTGGCTATTTTTAAGGAGATATTTATTATGAAAAGTTAAAATAAATATTTTCTTTATTTAAATTTGTTTTTGAAAACTCTTTTCTTAGTCCTCTTTTCTCACCAAAATGTAACAGGAGAAAAGATTTTGAAATCTTAGAAAAGAAGACAGTAAGACATTTTTTAGTGATTGGTTTCTTAAATGGGTTTTTGCATATTCATTTAAATCCTATGATCATATTGTTTTTACTAAGTTATACTGATGGAGTTCTATCATTTATTTATTGTAAAGTGCTAGTGCTAAGCAGTGCTTTTACTCATCATGTGAAGAATCATTAGGTGTCAAAGCCATTAAGAGGGAGTCTCTAGTAAAGGACTCTTCTCTGAAACCCACTCCCTGGTTTATGAGGTCTCCACAATTTTCTTAACCCTGATTCTCTTTCTCATTCCAAAATGCTAGGATGCCATCCTGAAACAGAAAAAAGTGATGCTACATAAAACTTTGAGGTTTTCTACATTTTTGCTGCTAAAATATCTTTTTGCATTTTACATAGTCATTACTTTAAAAAGATAACAATTTCTAATGGGAAACCATTTAAGTTTTGGAATTGTGATTTTTTGCACTATTTTAAATATGTCTAAGTGCTTAGATTTTATTAGTCTCCAGGACTTAATAATTCTAATTAAAATCAACAAGTAGATTGCATTGGACAACTGAGCTTTTCAATCTTCTCCCCGCAGTATCCCTGGGAATCCAACATCAGCTTTAGCATGAAAGTCGTGATCACCTGCTGCTGTCTGGCCACCATTGACTTCCCCACAGAGTCTGCTGTCTGATGCCACAGATGTGAGCAAATGACATAAAATCGAGGTTCAAATCCCTGCTGATCATTTTGCCTACAAAGACTTCCTGAGCATAGTTTGTCAGAGCTGTGGTAAATTGAAGAGGAGAATGATTCTCTTGCTTCTGAGTCTCTGCATTCAAAGAATTTCCCCACAATAAGGGTTCTGGGCTGCTTGGTGTCACACAGTTTCACAGGCACTTCCTTTAGATGTGCCTCTATCTATTCTTCTCAAGATTTATACACACTTCTGAGATGACAGTGTTGGAAAGAGTTCAAATAGCAATAGCCACATTGTCAAAAATATCAGATGGCGTCTGTTCCACAAGTTGCATTGTTGGGAGTCCTGCTCATTGCAGCCAGTTTCTTTCTTTGTAATAAAATCATCCTTGAACCCTAGAGTCTGTCCCTCTGCCCCTCCACCTTCCCCAGTGTGTTCTAATTACAGCTCTGGTCGTGCATGGCTTATTTAGTTTATATGGTCAATCTTTCTCTCTGTGTATTGTGTGTATGTGTGTGTGTGTGTGTGTGTGTGTGTGTGTGTGTGTGTGTGTCTGGGTGCACATATATGTGCCAGAGATACAGAAACAGAGAGATACATATATAGAGAGATATCTTAATATTTTTATAGGACCATAAAAATTAATGTCAATTTTATTTGTTTTTTATGAATTACCTGCTTCATGTACATGTAAATGCATCTATTTTTCTTAGGCATTATTTAAGATGTGTTGGGGGAAGGGGAGAGTAAAATGATTAAGTGCATTTATGTATATATGTATGGGCAGAAGAGTGTGCTCTGCTACCTTCTTCTGGAAAAACAACTTCTTTAAATGACAAACCAACAATAAATACAGCAGGTTCATAAATTGGCTGGCTTTAGTGTCTTTCATTAAAAAAATCTATTATGTTCAAATCCTATTGCAAGATAAATTTGAAGTTTTTCATAACAATTATATGTAGATTCTAGTTTCTAATTATTGCTCCAAAAGGCAATACTGTATTCCTTAGTTTTGAAAAAAATATCATTATGCTTCTTCATTAAAATTAGACAAAACAATTTTAATTTTTATTGAAGGTGTCTTCCAAGAACATATTCTGCAAAATTTGTTAGGTATATTGCATATGTTCTAATATAAAGCCACAGAAATTGAAACAAACAAAAGGAAATAAAGTCATATTTCCTATTGTTACATAGAAATGATATTTATACTAAAGGCTTTCATGAAACCAGATTCTTCATTTTATTCTGAGTCTATAAATAAGAAAAGCCAGTCAACACTTTGGGCTGAAAAAAATAATAATGAAAGGTTCTTCTTCACCTTGATTCTTCAGAGTGAATTGCATGGGTACAGCTCCTCAGTTTACAATATCCTAAAATTTTCACTCTGTAGCAGCTAAGGATCCTCAGACAAAAGACAACATACTCTCCAAACCAATTTGGAAGATGTGTGATCTGGTAATCACAGGTTATTCACAGTTCTGAGAGAATATCAAACTCATCTCCTGACACTGATTCCCGGAGCATCCAGGTGATGCTGGGTCCCTGAATGTAATCCTACTTTTGGTGCAGATGGGCTTTGGCTCATTTTAAAGGTGAAAGAAAACAATATGCATAGACCTCCTATTTCAGTGGCTTTCTGCATTTTCTAGGAAAAAAAGTTACACTTCCTTTTATCTATCATTGAAAAACATAAAACAGTATTTAGATAATAAAGTACTATTATAATCCATGTATGATTTAAAAATAACTAATGAAGAGTAAGGAAGTATAAATATAAATAGACAACTTATTTGTGGTCTTGTATTTTTGAAATTGTATAATTTGCTTAATGAATGGTAGCAATTACACAGACTAACTTCAACATGAATGTAAACCAAATAAGATAATGCACATTTTAAATATTATATTGGTTTGTCTAATAGCTACTAGTATCAATAATGATTTACTACTCTGCTTATAGGAATGATACATATAAATTTCTTGGCAAATTGTGGAATTCAAGATAATCATGACATCGGCTTGATTTTCCAGAGACTCAATAGAAAGTGGTTTAGATTGATCTTCAACCAGTCATTTGTCCTCTTGAGTGTATGTTAAAATAGAGCTCAGCACGTGCTCATTAGATGACTATAAAAAGGATATTATGTATGCAAACTTCCTAGCTAACCTGGGAATATTGTAGACACCTAAGAAACACTTGAGTTTTTCTTATTTTCTTTTTTAGTTCTTCTAATTGACACACAGAATAATTCCTATGGACCTACGTACATCTCATCATGAACATGCTTGTCTCTTCTGGGATACACAAGCAAGACAATATCAGGAACATTTTGATAACATTGAAGTCAATATAGAATCATTGTGAATTCTTCTACTTAAATGACAAAAAGGATTCCGTTTTCTTGATTTGACCCTGCTTAATTCACTACTAAGTACCAGAAATTGTTCAAAAAACTTAATCTTAAAATATGGGATTCTGCAATTACTTTGACTGTTACTTAGAACAGAGTCCTGGCTAATTAAAAGTGATAGCCTGGTTATTGTGAAATGCAGTGATATCAGGATGAACAATTACCAAGCAAATTTGACAAAGTACCTACTGAACCAAATGCCTTGGAGAACTACGTGGCTATTGCATTTGAAAACAAGAATAACATAAACGACAACACTTGGGTGGAATAAGACCTTCCAACTATATAGAAGACTTTACAGAAAGAAAATGCAAAAAAAAATATCTTTCAGCTCAAGTAATGGGAATAATGCTTCATGAATTCTTTTCACATCCTAATATTTTATTCCTTGTCATTAGACTATTGGTAACGTCAATAGATACCTAAGATGTGAAAAGACAACACCATTTACACCTTAATGAAAAGCAGGACTATATCATGAACCAACAGGGAGGGGACGAGACTTGTGTGGCAAGAAGACAGGAACCAGCCTGTGGAGACACCTGGGAGGGCGTCCATCAGCAGAGGGAGAAGGGCACAGGACAGAGGTGAAGGTGGACCAGGGACTTGCTGCCACAGGGACAAAGACACGAGGCAGAAAGCAGGCCCCTGGGAGCCTGGATCAGGTGGTGGGACAGTCAGGGATGACCGGGAGGTAGGAAGGACACCATCAGAAATTCCACAGGAAGGGAGCTTCGGAACAGAGATGCCCGACTTCACAGTTTATTAAAACACTATTTCAGGCTTTTGTTGAATTTGGCTTGAAAATGGAAGAGCAGACCAGAACTATAATGAAGCCAAAAATCACAGCCCAGTCATGGAGCAGTAATGCCACACTGTATATGGGACCAAGCAGGGCGGCAAAAGTTTAAATGCAAATTCTCAGAAGAGTCTTCCTTTAAACATTCTCTTCATACATCCTATTCTTTTTCTTTAGGAGCTTTGTTTGGGTTAATAAAAGCCTGATTTTTTTTTTTTATTTAGATAGGTACCCAGCGCAGACATTTTTAAAAGCTTTTATCCTTCAAAATATGAATGTTGATAAGAACAATATCTTAAGAAAGCTTAAAACAATACAAATTACCATATCTCCCTTTATAAGGCCCCGATGCTAATTAAAATGAAAACTGAATGTACAGTTAATTTAATGTTTCATACTCTCTTGAAACATTTCCAAATAAAAATATGGCATACCCTTGTCATGAGCACTAATTCGAATAACAGAAGAGATAAGAAGCCTTTCCTCTTCCAAGCATCACATATAAGAAATAATTTGCAGTAAATCTTTAAATTCATGGCATCATCAAAACTACCTAATGCTGCCCGAATACCACCCCCTTATTCCACAGGTCAGGAAATTACGATGCAGAGAGATGGAGGTGGTCAGCACTGCAGCAGGACATCCTAGTTCCTTGAAGAGCACCTTTCTAAACACAGGTCCCACATGGGTTTTCACTGTGTGACCAGCAGTGGAGACACATCCCTTCATTAGAGCAGCGCAGAAATCGACAGAGCTGAGACACATGCCTTGACTTCCAGGTAGAAAGAAACGCAGTGGAACCTTTGGCAGCTCTTGCTCACAAAACAATACTTTAACAGAGCCATCCATTCATGGGCTAATAAAAAAAAGGCTGATTCTCTACAGGAAGCAGGTAAGAACTGGCCACGGAGTCCTCTCTGAATTCTGGAACCCGTCGGGGGCGGAGGGGGGCTGGCATTCATGCAATTGCCTGCCACTGCCTTCTGCTCTAGAAGCTGGAGAGTTAGGCTATGAACTGCCCACAGTTGAAATAAAATCACAACAGGATTTGGTGGGTTTCTCCATCTGAAAAACTCCTCCATTTACCTACAGTTATACATGTAACTGGGGTGAATGTTCAAACCCAAGAACTGGGGTTCTGTTCAAACCCAAGATCACAAGACTGAATCTCAGGATCACAAGACATGATTCTATATTTTGTGCTATGTGAGATGATACTGAATAGTAAGGGGATTCGTCTGTGTCCCAAGAAGAGCCCAAAGGTAGTCATTTCTCCATGGCTGTGACAAGGGCAGCTAAATGGGGCCTCCCACAGATGATCAAGACAGTCCTCTTAGATTCACTTTTAAAGAAATGGATGCTGTGCCCAACAGAACAAACTGCCACACCTTGATGAAGTGGCCACATGAACCAGGGAAGAAGTTCCCCTGGGGGCCATGAGTGTGGCTCGGTGGCACAGTGTGAGCTCAGCATGCACAAGGCCCTGGGGTCAATCCCCGGTGCTCATGGGGGCATGCACACAGAGGACCAAGTTCCCCCTTGATTCCCAGTTCAACCAGGTTCCTTTATTATGCTTACTGCCAACACCTGTAGGAACTATTGCTTAATAAAAAGTAATTCAGCATTTCTATTTTCATTCTACCACTCATTTGTGGACTTCATGCCAGATACAAGAAAAAAATGAAGATAAAGAGTCAATAAAATCAAGTTCAGTTTAGAGGAAGAAGGAAGAAATGGGCTTGGAAGCCGTTTCCCTCACATGAAGGACAAGAAAGACCCAAAAGCATTTGATTATTTGGGACTGGCTGACTTCACTTAGCATCATCTTCTCTAACTCCATCCATTTACCTGCAAATGCCATGATTTTATTCTCTTTTATTGCTGAGTAAGATTCCATTGTGTATATATACCACATTTTTTATCCATTCATTTATTGAAGGGCATCTAGGTTGGTTCCACAGTTTAGCTATTGTGAATTGTGCTGCTATAAACATTGATGTGTCTGTGTCCTTGTAGTATGCTGTTTTTATATTTTTAAGTCCTCTGGGTATAGATCATTTTCTCTGATATAAGGAGAATGATTCGTAGTAGGGTAGGCAGGGGGAGCATGGGAGGAATAGACAAACTCTAGACAGGGCAGAGGGGTAGGAGGGGAAGGGAGGGGCAAGGGTTAGAAATGATGGTGGAAGGGCTGGGGTTGTGGCTCACTGGTAGAGCACGCACCTAGCATGCACGAGGCCCTGGGTTCAATCCTCAGCACCACATATTAGTAAATAAGTAAAATAAAGGTATTATGTCCAACTACAACTAAAAAATAAATATTTTTAAAAAAAAGAAATGATGGTGGAATGTGTTGGACATTATCCAAAGTACATGTCTGAAGACATGAATTGGTGTGAATATACTTTGTATACAGCCAGAAAACATGAAAAACTGTGCTCTATGTGTAATATGAATTGTAATGCATTTTGCTGTCATATATGAATTAAATAAATAATGTTCACAATTGGGGAAAAAAAGGAAGGAAAGAATGAAATACCCAAAGGTAGCAAGGAGGACTAAAAGTAGCCCTGGCGACAATCCACATACAGCACTGTCCAGACCTCAGGGTAGCATGATTATGGACAGAGGCTTCCCTGAAGCGAAGACTCCCAGTAAGCTCAGGTACAGCAGTGAAGGGCTGAGACCAGAGTCCTGTTCCACCGAAGCACAATCTGTCACTGCTATTGCCCACTTGGTGTAGCAAGGGGCTGTGAAATACTTTGTTTGAAGAAAGGATTTTGTGGCTTTATTTTAAGGGAAGGGAAAATAACAAAAACACAGACTTCTGTGAAGGGGTTTAGTTGGTTCACTTTAGGATGGCACTTCAACATGAAAGGTTTTTAAAAGCAGTTACTGGTGAAAGTGACAGAGGAGAGGAAATGACTGGACCAGAGACAGGAAAGCCAGGAAGAAGTGGCAACATGTGGCTGAGAAATCATAAAATATGAACTGTGGTGCCTGCAGGCTGGTCAAGGGTGACAGACATGAAGTGGATGAGGAGCCCCCGGGGGTGAGGCAGTCTCGGGGCTCCATAGGGAACCCACTGTAGACATCAGTAATGATTCCTTGGGCTTCTGGGATGGTGCTCATCTCTGAAGCCTGCCAGGATGGACATCAGGAACCTGACTTTCCCCAGATACCCCGACAGTCCAAAATCAGGGGGAAATCCACGTAATCCTGGGAGGCTAGCAATGGTCAGACGGGTACCCACAACTTAGTGAGTGGTGAGGCTGGTGACTTGGTGCGGTCTCATTTAGCTCTAGGTAACCCTACAGTGTCAAGTTTCGGAACCTGCAGGATCACACCCTGGAAAAATACTGGGACACCTAGTTGCGTCACCTGGAAAGTCAGCTTGCCTCTGTGGCATGCGTTTCCATTTCTCCAAAACTGAAACCCCAGATCCTTCATAATGAAGTGTGCAGACTGTCCACCTTCTAAATGTAGCTCAACAACTGTTTTCTGAAAAGCTGATGGCCGTGGGTTTCTCCGATTCAGACGTCCAGCAGTAACATGCTTGTGCAAACTAAAGGCAAACCAGCAAACAGCACGTCATCCTTCCAGTTCTTCCCAACTCTCAGAATTATTCCCAACATATCTGCTCCCTCCCACTTGGTCCACCAAGAAATCCCACTGAGGGTACCTTGGAAACATGGGCAGGTTCCAACCACTTCCCCCAGGTCCCTGGCTGAGGCACTCATGTCCCCACCCTGCCAGCTGCCACCTTTGTGCCCTTAGAGGGCAGTCCCCACGCAGCAGCAGAGGGGTCCCACCAAGACAGAAGCCAGAATTCAACACCCCACCCCTCAATGTCTACAGCTCATTGTCTCACAAATGTTAACTGCAGGTTCTTGCCAGGTGTAATGGTGCACCCCTGTTATCCCAGGCACTGAGGAGGCCGAGGCATGAGGATTACTAGTTCAAGGCTAACCTCAGCAATTTCATGAGTCCCTCAGCAACTTGGTAAGACCCTATCTCAAAACAAAAAAATAAAAAGTACTGGGGTCAAGAGCCACTAAGTTCAATCCCTAGAAAAAAAAGAAAGAAAGAGCAAGGAACACCATGGTCCTTGAGAAGAGCAACAGGGTAACTGAGCAGGTAAGACTGCAGACTGGAGCCAGACGCCCGGGTTCCAACAGCGGCTCTGCTATTTACTTTGTAACCACAGGGGAATTACTTAACTGCTCTGAGCCTCTGGTTCTTCATCTACAATAAAAGTTCATACATTTAGAGGTTAATGTGCTAATATATGAAAAGCATTTAGAAGGAGATGGCCCTTGGGAAGTGCTTGGTCAACATTCACTGTTATTTAAGAGAATTGTGGAGATCAAGTGCTAACAAGGAAAGTTGGACAGAACATGCTTATGAGAAAGGAGCTAATTATAACACAGGACGCACACTGACTTACTGTTATACAGAAGGTATCAAAAAGGTGGACACATAGAATCAACTGTGACAGGAAATACTCCAAATTGTGAATAACTATTTCCACTATAAGGAATTAAGAAATAAAGATGACACCTCAACATCATTCTTAAACAAGAGAAACCGGGCCTGGCAGCTGTGAAGGGATCCATCCCACAGCCCCTCCACGGGCGTCATCCTAAGACCAAGACCAGTCTATGAAGGCCAAGGAGTCACACGCCTCCCGTCCACCTTGCTAGTGAGCTACACAGACCTGAGCCTCCAACACCCAGTGTTGGGCAAGAAGCTTGCCCAACTGAATAGATTTGACCCGAATGGTCCACATTTTGTGCAATATCCTTTAGAAATAATGAGGCTTCCACTTCCCTTCCTCAGAGGCAGAGTCCTCCTTACCCAAAACTTCCTGGTAAACCAGTGGAAACCCTTCTTTTATTCAACTCCACCTCCCAACGAGCTTCCACTGATTTATCAAATACCTTCATCCCCTGCACTCAGCTGCATCCCAATTCATCATTAGTCAAAAAGGAAAAAAAATGTCAGTATTCTACAGGAAATGTCTGCAAACCCGAAGAGCTTCCATCCCCCTCAGGCACAGCACAGCGAGCCCCAGGGGCCTGTGGGCAATCACCTCAGATAATCCCTGTATATAGGAAATCTCCCCCTCCGTAAGAGGCACCTGACCTTTCTAGTCTTGTCATTTCATTTAATGAAGATGAAGCTGAGAATCACAAAGATTAACTAGGCAGCCAGAGGCCTCAGTGAAGACAAGGTCAGCCTGGAGTCCGCCATTTTGGCCCTCTGCTTCGATATAGTGATGCCCTCAACCAAGGGTTGCCCAAGCCACGGGGCTCTAAGGCCCCATAAGAGCTCATCTCAGTAGGCCAGGTGTATGTTCTTCTCCTCAATGTGCCAACTTCTAATCTATGTCACCATTCCTGACTCTCTATGTCACCATTCCTGAATACTATGCAATGAATCCATGGAAATTTCTAGAGTAAACAATGAAAATCAACAACTGCATTTGCAAATTCATCACCCAATATTTATTTGTTGGTTATAGTATATGTGATATACGTAGAGGCCCACCAGCTACAAGGGAATTTTGCTTGGAGGAACACATGAAGTTGAGAAGACCCCTCCCCCCAAAAAATTAAAGTATCAAAATCCAGATATACAAATGAATACTTTCAAGACCAAGCCTAATCTGATTTTTAAAAAAATAAAACTTTCCCATGACCCCTATTCACCCCAATTTAGTTACTTTTCCACAGTGCAAGCCCTCAGCAAGCCCAGGCCCCTGTTCCTGGGTCTAACTGCCACATTTACTGAATTCATCGTCTAACTCGCACATCTCATTCTACAGTAATTACCACGATCGCCAAAAATGACTAAAGTCACCAAGGCAGCGACTCCTTCCAGCTTCTGGGCTGGGACCGTGTTCTTGTTCTGATCTGACAATAAGACTGACTGACTGTTGGACACTGCAGAATCAGAGCAGTGGACAACTAATACATTTATTCTTCTGCAAACAGACAGGCAAACTCGGAACAGGTTATAGGAACACTGTTCTCACTATGAAAAGGAGAGCTGGGTTTGTGTGTTAATGCTTATTTTCAAAGCAAATATGAGCCTGTATACGTTCAACTATTCTCAGTTTATATTTTAAAATAATACATATTCAAGATCCTCCCAGACCAGCACATTGTACAGGTACTTTTCTTTTTACCTTTGCATGGCAATGTATGGAATGAATGACAATTTAGATGTAACTAGCTGTCTGTTGATGAAGACAAAGAAAGACTCCTGTTAGTTACTTTAACAACAACAACAACAACAAAAAATCTTTGGAATAACCATACGTGTATAAACCTCTATACTATTTCCTAGAATTGCTGTGCAAATTGATCCAATTTTAAAAAAAAGAATGTCTAAAGTTAAATGAAGGCATCAGTCTACCTTATGTTAGGGGGAAAATTTATAGTTCTGGCTCCTTGAATTAAAAGGCTAAAGCTTGTAAGATAATTCTATTGTTTTCTAGAAGGAAAATGTACACTTGGGCTTTGTTCTGGCTCCCCCTACCTGAATACTACATGAGTTGGAGGACTATCAAACACCGGTCCAGGTTGTGGTGGAAGACCCAGCCAAATTTAGAACTTAAAATGTGTTTAAAACCCATAGAAATTATGAGCAAAACTTTCAGTTTTTCACATCCTTCTTCAAAGTCACTTTTCCAAAGAGGTACTGATGTAAAAGCTGATCTCTTGGGAGAAAGGTGTAAGTGAAAAGCCCTTTGTTATTTAAAGTGCTTTAGAAAGTAGCAAGGCAAGCCTCTCCCAGAAGTCACCTCTCCTTGGAAAGGCCAGCGTCTGCAGGTATGGTGTCCTTGGCTCCTTCACCTAACCATGAAACCCATCACCTACTGGACAGAAGCAAAGAGACCAACCCCCCTTCAGCAATCCACCACTGTTGCAGGATCAAGAGGTGTCACTGAGGACCATATATATTTTAGGACACTTTTTAAAACTCATTTTTAACATGCTCTTGGTTAACTAGCTAATTCAGAAAGTACTGGTGTTATGGGGAAATCATTGAAAAGGTTCTGCACTGATTCAGAACACTCATCCTTTTGGGGGAGGGGGGCATGATACAGGGGATTAAACTCAGGGGAACTCAGCCATGAGCCACATCCACAGCCATATTTTGTACTTTAGAGACAACCTCTCAGTTGCTTAGTGCCTCGACACTGCTGAGGCTGGCTTTGAACCTGTAATCCTCCTGCCTCAGCCTCTGGAGCCACTGGGATTATAAGCATGCGTCACCACCCCTGGCTCACTGGCCCTTTCTGTAGAGTTCTCTCCCCTACCTGACCATAAGCTCCTTAAGGGCAAGGCCTAGACTTACAGGACTCAAGAGTACATTTTCCAGAAATATTTGCAATTTAACAAATGAAAGAAAAGCTGATGACCAGAAAATAAAACTAGAATTATTAACTCAAGTTGTGATTAACAGCTGTGCTCTGTCTCTCAAGGAAAGATCATAGAAAGAAACAGACATTATTACTGTATGTGTACATAGGACTACATGACCAATATGATTCTGCAACAAGTACACTCAGAAAAGTGGGCAATTATATCCCATCTGTGTATGATATATCAAAGTGCATAAATGCATCTACGGTCATGTATAGCAATTAAAACAAATAAAAATTCTTTTAAAAAAAGGTCACCCTTAAAGAGGAATCCATTTTTTTCATCATTTGAAATAGAGAGGATCCAATGAAAGAAAGTTTATTTGGTTAGGGTCAACCTCATTTATCTACATTTGAATCTTACAGCAAATCCTTCAACTTCATTTTCACAAACAGTTTATAATTACTGTAGAACTATTGAGAATTTATTTTCTTGATGTTTAAACACCACCCCACCCCAACCCTCTCCTTTCTGCCCCTTCCATTTTCCCTTCCCTAACAACATAAGAAAACTATTTCCATTTTGTCATCCCAAGAGTAATACAACTACAGGTTATGACTAGTCTGTCCTCAGATCAGAAAGTCATTTGTCACAAGCTAAGTAACTTAATGCAAATTTTTATAACTGCAGAGAAGGAAAGGGGTTCGTTTAACAGCAGTAGTGTCACCATGCTCCCCTGTCCCAGAGAGCATAGCAATTTTAGTTAAAGAAACGCTGCCCACCACTGTGTGAAAATGTCCCTTGTCCACATGAATGGACACACAGCTTGTCTGTTGGCAATGCCAGGTGAAGGACCAACACAGACACCAGTTCAAAGCACCAACTGAAGTAACCAAGACGGCTGCACTCAACACTTGGCAGCCTGATGCAGGCCACACTGCCCACCAGGTTCAGTAGGACCCGTGTCTCCACCACAGAAGGAACTGAGCTCAGCGACCATTCAGAAAAGGCGTCGGCCTCGGCCCCGGCAGCTCTGGAAGACAAACACCAGGGAGAAGGCCTCTTCTGGGTTCCATTTCCCACCTCCCTGGGCAGTGGCCACAGTAAGAAGCCCACCACATCCACGTGCAGCAAGCAGGACGTTTTTACCTGGTCAGTAACAGTTAACGAGTGATCCCTGTGGGAAAGGCATGATATTTAGGATCAAAAATCACACATGCTCTAGGACACCAGGTCACACCTCTGGAATCCCAGGGACTCGAGAGGCTGAGGCGGGGTGGTGTCAAGTTCAAGAACAGCCTAGGCAATCTAATGAGACCCTGTGTCAAAATAAAAAATAAGAACAACCGGGGATGCTGCTCAGTGGAAGAGTGTCCCGGGGCTCGATCTCTAGCACCACGAGCACCACATGAAGAACAAAATGTATGCTAAGGATAAGATTAAAGAGCTGGTTTAACGACACAGTCCTATTAATTATCCAAGCAAACAAAGCATGTCATTCTTGGGATGATGCTTTTTTAATTATTAGGACTAGCTGACATCTGTGGTTGATTTAAAAATGCCATTTGTCTCTGGAGATTTTTCTCTGAATTCTACTGACATTAATCATTATGTGTCCTTTAAATAACTGCATTTCCTACTAGTGAACAGAGGTGAGCGCCACGTACAGGCACATCACACACACGTGCACACACAAGACCTAGGAAGAGAGAGAGAATGGACACTATTGCTGAACAATGATTAATCACAGAACTAGTAATTGGCCACTTTTTTTCATTTCTACACACATAAAAAATAAACAGCCATATAAATGACATTAAAATTCTTAATTTGAAGCTAGAAATAAAAGTAATGGAGTTTTCAAAGAAATAGGGGAATTACACTCAGAATTACCTCAGGAATCACTGTGGTGGAGCAAGTTATAACTGGAACTACAGTGGCCTGAAAACACACGCAAGGGTGCAGGGGACTGGCTTCTCAATCCTTCTAAAAGGTGAAGCTAAATAACATGGTCTGAACTTATAAAGGAGTGGCAGGCAAATAAACACAAGTAAGTACCTGTGTCTCCCCAAAATTACAAAGACAAAAAAGGTACACAGAAGTAGGAGCCATTCTGTGACACTGATGGAAAACTAGGGGGAAGAGACTGTGAGCAGCCCAAATTACAGGGCAACTCATATAAGATTTTTAAATGTGACATTTACAAAGAAAGTCACAAATCAAAGGTGAAAGGGGCTGAGCAAGCTGACACCCATGATTACAAATGGACAGGGGATTACTGGAGTCCCCTCTTCACAGGAAGCAGCTTACAGAATCAGCCAGTCACTGAGCGCCCAAGTGCATCTCCCAACAGAGGAGTGGAAGTGCCCACACACATCCAGGGGAGCAGGAGAGCATCTCCACATGACTTAGCACACTGCAGGACTCAAAAGCACACCTCGGGGACCATCCAATCTCCTATCCCAGGATCTTGTCATCTTTGGAGATGCAATTGGCAAAGTTCAGAAAAGCCCACGGGTCTTTAAAAGGTAAATTATAAAGGAAAAAAATGGAAGAAAACCTGTAGATTAAGAGAGTCAAGATATATGGCAGGTTTTTTTAAGCAAAAATATTTAGCTTTACTGCCTCAGAACTAACATTTAGGGGGAAAAATCAAGATGAAACAAAGAATAGTTATAATAAATATCAAAGAGTGGCCACTTTTGGAGGTTGGGACAGAGCTGTGACTTTCATGGGACCTCAGAAGTGTTAGGAGTCATGGCAATGTCTTACTTCTTGACCTGAATAGTGTTGCACAGGTGTTTGAGTTAAAATAATTCACCAGACTATACATTATTGGGGGACTTTAAATTTTTATTGCACATCATAATACAAAGTTTAAAAATAAAATACTTTCATAAAAACTACTCTAAAACTAGATAACCAGAGACTTCCCACAAAACAAAAAGAAGAAGAGAAATAAGCTGTGGTACCTGCCTCCGAAGTCTTTTGAACCTTCCTATGCATCTCAGAACCCACACAGACGTGGTTTCTGCCCATGGCATATAAACAGGATGTCACAGTTCGCTGGAAGAACCCTGAGGCACATTCTTGGGAGGCACAGAAACTGCACTGGGTTCTCTGACCATCCCCAAAGTGACAAGGATGGCACTGAAGAAACCAATTAACGCAGAATTGTCACGATGGGGATTTCAAGGAGCACCACAAACCAGCCTGTTTTCTATATTCGGTGGTAATTAAAACCTACACTATTGAGAAGACTGTCAGGAAAAGCAAATGCACAAAGGTTCATGGCCCACAGCTCGGGAGCTCTCCTTCCACGCTGTGTGTGCCTGGGCAAAGTCATTGGTACTCTTTCTGAAAATAAAACAGCTTCAAAGACAAGCTGTGTGACAGTTGGAATGCCAAGTTACCCCAAAGGTGCACATGAAAGGCTCAGCCCCCTGGGGGTGCTCTAGTGGGCGGAGCTGTGGATCCTGAGGAGGAGGGGCCTGTGAGAGGACACACCCTTCTGAGTCAGAGGACACACCCTTCCCAGCTCCTGGTGGAATTGCTTTTGCTGCACCATGTTATCCCTCCATGATGCGCTGGCAAGGCCCAAAGCAGGGGGCCAATCCATACAGAATGGAGCCTCCCAAACCCAAACTGCCTCTTTGTAAGTTGACGGTCCTGGGTATTTCATTTTAGCTGCAAGTTGACGGTCCTGGGTGTTTCATTTTAGCCGTGGGAGGCTGGCTCGGCACATTTCAAGAAGGAAAAGCCCACACTGACCATCTGAAGACCTCAATTCAGATCCTGGCGCTGCCAGGAAATAACAGAAAAGCAAATCTCTTCTGTCTTAGTTTTCTCACATTTTAAATGAAAATGATTAAATAAGATGAACCCTGAAGCTTGTTCCAGCACTGAAGAATCTATGATTGTGGTAGGAAACACTGGCTCCCACAGGCAATAAATGCCACCAAAATCAAATAGGATTAAGAAATACCACAGTAGCAAATGACATTATTAATTTTTTTCTTTTCCAAATAGTAATGTTTTTTAATTAGAAAAAGGTAGAATTTATTTGAGCCCACCCCCAAAAAGCTGCAATCTGTGTACAATTTCTCCACATCCAGTTGAGACAATCCTTAGTATATTTGAAAATTAGTAAACAAAAATGTAAGAACAAAAGTCATCTTAACATCTTGAGTTGTATTTTCTTCATTTATCCATTTGTAAAAGAGGCAATGGTTTTTAAAAGCTAAAAGAATATGCTATTAGAAAACAGTCAATGAGGCTGGGGTTGTGGCTCAGCAGTAGAGCGCTCCCCTAGCACGTGCGGGGCCCTGGGTTCGATCCTCAGCACCACATCAAAATAAAATAAAGATATGGTGCCCATCTATAACTAAAAAGAAAAGAAAACAAAACAATGAGTTCAGCTCCCTTCCTTTTGCCCCAAGTTTGTGTTGTACCAATGTCAACCCAACACATCAGACCCTCAACAATCCCCAGTCACGACATTGAGGCCCTAACAGAAGAGCACAAAATGAGAACCGAATGTCTCTGTAGGATCAAAGGCAAGGCTTTAGGGAGTGGTCCTGTGAAACCAGCAGTGTCCCCGAGAGAGGGACAACAAGGACCCAGTGTCGTGCTTGCACTTCTTACACTGCTACAGGCTCTGCCACAACCATCTTCACAGGAATCATGTGCTCCCTCTTGAGCTCCTCAGGCAGAACCTGGGAGTTAGAGGAGGGACACGTACTTCACACACCAGGTAAGGGCAGGCCAGGGGCATGAACGGACACGGGATGCAAGAATGAGAGATGAACCAACACTGCGCCCCACCACCAGCAAAATGGGATCCTTGGAGGACTCACCCAAGGGGTTGGAGGAGGGGATCCCCCCTGCTGACACAGATAGGACTTCACATTAAAACCTGAGAAAAGAACAGCTCGATTCAGGTCACCTGTGCAGAAACAGGAGGCCTCAGAGGTTCATGAAGGTGGGACACTTCACCATCTGGGGGTGAAGCTCAACTCTCAAGGCCTCGTCTGCTACTCTACCATGATAGCTCACAGAGAACCAGGAGAAGGCAAAAGACACAGCTTCTAGATTTCCAACAACCCATACCAAAAACGGGGGGCTTGTGCTACACCATAAATGGCCCCAGTGAGACTCAACTCTCCCTCTCTCAGTAAGGTGTTTGGGTGCATGTTGCTCACCATAACAACAACAAAAAATCTGTAACTATGTGAAGAATGCTTCCAATGTATCATTTTGAAAATAAAACATTTTCTTTCTAACATGGCCTTCCCCAGTTAAGAGTCTCAGGAAACAGAAATGGAAAGAGCTGCTGTTTCTTCACACCATTGTATCTAACAAACTACTTGATCTCCTACAGATCACCTGCCCTTACTCCTCGGAAGCCCGATGCTTCTGCCTGTGAACAAGATTCCAGCCCTTTGAACAGTATGATCACTCTCTTTCCTTATACTAGGCATTCTGTCCCTCTACAATGGATCACACCCAACAGTATACAAATATCCATCTTAAAAATATATAATAAAAACTCCCTCTTGATCCTACACCTCACCCTACCCAATTCTAGCTCCATTTCTGCTTGCCATTGTAGCAAACCTCTTCTGAATGCAAGTACAGCCTCACCTCATTCTGTTCAAACCCACTCAAATCAGTCTTGCATCCCCACTCTCCATTAAACCAGCTCATAAAGGACCACCACCCGCCCTCTTGGCAAATGCAATAGATCATGCTCAGCCTTCACTGGACTCAGTCTCCCAGCATATTACACAGCCGTATCACCCTCTTCTGGAAACATCCTTCACTAACACTCTGGCCTCCAGATCAGTGCTCTTCGGTCGCCTCTGCTGGTTCTCATTGTAGGTCATCTCTCTGCCCAACCAGACTCCCTAATGATGTCCTTTAGTCCCATGGCATTATACACCACCTACAAGATGACTTTTCCCAAATTTGCATCTCAAACTCCAACCACAAATAATATATCAACTGAGCTATTTAGTGAGCAGCTCAAGCAGCAGACACCAAAGAACTCTTGGGTTCCCCTTCCATGTTCATCCCACCCCACACAAGATCTGGAAAAACTCCCCCCGTTCTTTCATCCCAGATGAATGACACCAACATATGCCCAATATCAACTTGTCTGCCACCAAAAGCGAAACTAGAAGTCACGCCGCATTGCTCATATCCCACCAGCTACCTGCAAAGGCCACTGACTCCTTTTAAGACAGAAAGCCCTTCCAGCACCACCACTTTCCAGAAGACAGCTGCCTCTGGGTGGGCTCTCCAGTCATGAGCAGAATGATCTTAAAATCTTATTCTTCAGCGGGTGCAGTAGTGCACGCCTGTAATCCCAGGGGCTGGGAAAGCTGAAGGAGGATGATCCCCAGTTCAAAGCCAGCCTCAGCAAGGTGAGACACTAAGCAACTCAGTGAGACCCTGTCTCTAAATGAAATACAAAATAGGGCTGGGGATGTGGCTCAGTAGTGGACTGTCCCCGAGTTCAATCCTCAGTACCAAAAATAAACAAAAATCTTATTTTCCAGGTCTTCACAAATTTCTGCTGTTGCCGCATTAGTCCCATCTCCCATGTCACCACCCTCAGAAGGCCTGCCCTGACCACTCCATACAACACAGCCCCTTACACTCCACCACTCATAGTTTAAGCCTGATGAGCTTTTCAAAACCCAAAAGATACTTTTTAAGTGTTTGGGTTTTTACATCTCCCACCCCCATGTGGGTGAGAAACTCTAACATCACAGTATATGTACAGCCAGAACAGGGCCACCCTTTCCCGAGATGCCAAATAAAAACGCATGGCAGTCTAGGAAATCCCTTCCCATCTAGATGATTAGGCTCTAGCCTGCCCTCGCCTCACATTCTACATCTCAGTTTAAAGATTACAAATGAAATGGTAAAATAAACCTATACCACAGCAAAATGCCACGGTCCATAACACCTCCAATTTTTTTCCAATATGAAGTCTCTTTTAATACTTATTTTTCACAAAAGAAATATATGTAAGCTAGTGAAAAAAAAAGATAAAAATACTGATTAGTAAAAATAAAATCATTTTTTAAATTCTTAAAATGATATGCCATGAATCATTTTCCTTGAAATTATATTTTGAAAAACAGAGTAACTTTATTGGGAGTCCAAATGTAACCAAAGCTCACATCACTGGCTTGCTTGAATACCCTGAAAAAACTGAAGGCCAGGTTCATTTCTCTCTCATATTTTGGTTTGACAAAACCAAACCAAGCAGGTGAGTCGTTTTTCAAACACATTTATTGTGTAATAACTTATTGAACTAAAAAGCTCTACAGGTAGAGGGTATGTCTAAATTTTATATTTCAACTGTAATTATTACATTTCTTGAGCTTAGATTGCTTTGTTTTTAGCGGGAAAAGTTAATATGCACAAATCGAAGTCAATCACAAAAGTTCGATCATCATACCTTACATAAACTCTAGTTCTAGTATTTACCTGTACCATCTCTTACCACTCTCTTTCTGGGGACCCTGAAAACCCTGTTGGCTAGCCTTGCAAACATTCTCCATGAATGCACTCGCCCATGAATTCGAGTAATGAAAAAGGTGGTCAACCTCCTGACGTGGTAGGTATGACTCTGGAGGGTGAGGATCAGGAGTCCAGAGCAATCCTCACCATTCCCATCTTAAAAACACCCCATCATTTCTTTAAAAAAAAACCCTTAAGATACTAGGAATGTCAGTAGAGGACAGAAAAAGGGAACTCACCTCTACACAAGAAAAAAACCCTTGTTAGTGAGCTCTTACCCACATTCCACAATTAATCCAACCAAAGCTCCAGAAGAAACAGCTTTAAAGGAAGCGAGTAATGGCAGAATGCCTAGTCCCAGGCATGGGCTTTGCATCAGGCCGAAGGGAAGCCTCTTACCTGTGCTTCCCCAAATAATTAAACATGCTCTTTCTGCTACAGACATCAAGCTGATTGGAAGAGGTAAGGGCCACACAAGTGAAAGTCTTTGATTCTTAAAATCTTACACAGGAAAAAGTGTTTCATACTGCAAATAAATAGCACTTTTAAAATTATCTTACTTTTTCTTGAAGACCAAGTGTCAGTTTGAACAATGGCTATTATAGTGTTCGCTCTCCAGGGGCTTAAATCTGACTGAGTGCTTAATCCAACATTGTTTTACACCTTCCACTGACTTGGCGCTGACACACCAGCACAGCCTGGCTCTGCACTCTGGTAACCATGGAGGAAGGGTTACCTGAAGCCCCCTCAGTCTTCAGGTAATAACTGGGGAGTTTCCTCCAGTCCTGATCACCGCAACTTTGGACTTGAGATGTCCCTTTCTGCTCTCCTGCTGCCCCTGTTCAGCTCCTCTAGACAGTACTGTGCCCTGCTCAATTCTCCTGGTTTATGTGCCTGTCTAGCACTAGACTCCAGGCAATTATGATTGTCTCCTCGACACACCTGGTTCCTCCTAGCAGTGGTCTCATTTTGTCATCTGTCCTATGAGGCACTGTGCTCAGGAAAGAGTCCTCCCCACACCAAAGTTCAAAGCTGGGTTTAAAAAAAAAAGTGGGCTAACTCAGTCATGAGTCCTTACTCCCTGGCTAGTGAACAGCTCTTGCCCAAGTCTGGAGCTCCAGGATCCTACTCAGCCAACTGGTGTGCAGTCTATCCTTGGGGAATGGTCTTCCTCTGAACTAGGACGACAAGTATGGGAGGGACCTCTCATCAGCTGTCCTCAGGGCTGCACATGTCATCAAACTGCAGTTACTGCAGCACTACAGCCACCATGGAGGAAGATTCCAGAACAAGTAAGAATGTCAGAACCCAGAGGCAGAAGGCCCCTTGCCACCTTAAATTCACGGAGCCACAGAGTTCATCAAGCTAGGACCACCAGTCTTCGGACTTCCCCTTATGCCAGATGATGAACTCTGATGGGTCAAGCTGATGGGTTGTCTGTTAGGTACAGCCAAAGATAATCAAGCTGAAATCACTTCCTGCCATCAAAACGTAGCAACACAAGTTGTGAAACCACACTGGCGGACACCCCGTCTAACTCTGGTGCCCTTTATAACTATGGTGCCATCAAGCTTTCTTAGCCAGTGGGGCCAGGCTCCCCACCACGCTTCCTTTGATGGTACTCAGGTGGTCCCAGAAACCCATGCTGCCATCTTGTATCTGCACACTTATGGCTGTGACAGTGCTCCGACACCAGGAGCCACCGCAGCTCATATTTGGCTCTGAGGTACTAGAGGTAGTGGGATGTTACAGGCACACCCCTACTGGATGAACTGACATGCTTCAAAACTAAAGCTGTCTGCCATCACTGAGTGCCAGGGGACACGTCCAGAGCACAACCTTGCTGCACCTATGACCCGCCCCTCCCTGCTCAAATAAACTCACATCACATGTGACCTTGATTCCACTAAGCGCCACACCTCTAGAGAACAGAGGCATGGCCCCCAGTTCCCAGGAAAGGAGTGGTCACAGCCAGGGAGAGAAAGCCACATGGGAACTCACAGGTAAAGGAATAAGGACCACAGAGACCCAATGTTCTATTAGAAATCACAGCTACTCAGCCAGACCCAGAACCAGACATCTAGATTCCAATTCCTAATTCAGGGCTTCTCCACAATCTCATAATGCTTCCAAGTTTGGCCAAACAAAAAATAATCCATTATTGTATATTCAAGTAAATGAAAAACCTTTCGGCAAGTTAAGGAGAGATGCACATAACTCACATTGCTTTATACATGGACTTTTATTTTTCTGAGTGAGCTTCATTATGTCCTACTTATCTCCTTCCAGGCAGGATGACTGCATTTTATTTAAATTTAAATATGAGTTACCTATTCAAACGTGTTTTAGTGGAGCCACAGTCCCAATTGATTTTTATGTATCTACTTTCTACTTTACAAAAACAATGATGCATCTCAGATTTATTAAATTTAAGGAGACCAAACTTGCATTTTTTAATGCTAAATGCTGTAATTGCCTTAATGAAGTAATTATCATGTAATGTTGATTTCACCCAGCAGCCTTTTGGTTATGAACCTAATTATTCTGGGAAGTCTTAACTTTGAGCTCAGGAAATCAACGATCTTTAGAAACTTATTTATAAAGGTTAATTCATGTGGGATTTTAGTGAATGTCACAGTTGATTCCAACATCCATGTCACTCAAAATGATTATCCCAAGCCAATCACTGTAATTTCACCTCCTCTGCCCATACTCGGCAGAGAGCAGCCTGCAGCCACTGTGGACCAATGATATATGAAGAAATTCTCACTCACTCTTTAAAGAAAGGCAGGCCAGTCTGTCCCAGGAGATATAAATGAGGAAAATAAGGATACACTTGTTGCTCTTATCCTCAGATCCCAGAAATTACCAGGTTTAAAGGAAAAGCCAAGACAGAGAAAGGCAGGGGACCAATCTGAGTCCCTTATGACAACACTGAGTTCAGTTAACCCCCTCTGAAGCCTCCTGGGACCTCCCACCATGCAACGTAATCCTCTTCCCCATTGTTGAGGAAATTTCCCTTCAGAGGTCTATTACTTGAAGCAAAAAGCATCTTCACTGATCAAGCAGTAAACTCTACTCTAGGGACAACAAGCCCTCCAAAGGAAAGACTAAACCTACAGCATTACCAAAGGAATCCTACAAAGTACTTCTCCTTCACTAGATGCTCAAATACTCGCTGCAGTGCATGGGTTTTCTGTAGAGCGTGAGGGACTCCAACACTCTCCCTAAATAAACAATGCCTGGTCCCAGGCGTGGGCTTTGCATCAGGTCAGATGCAAATAACATCTGATTTGGCAAACTGTCAAGAAACTAAAAAGTAATTCTATTTATTTATTTATTCATTTATTCATTCATTCTTTTTCTATCCCCCCCCCCAATAGTTATTAGCACCCAGTGTACTCTGGGATCTGGGATAGAGCGGTGAACTGACCACAGTACCTGCTCTTGGAGCCAACACACAATTATAAGAACATAAGCAGCTTCCTCGTGGATTTGGTTCTCACTGTAAAAAAGCATGAAGCACCCAGGCAAGTTCCAGTTTCATCTGGAAAATATGACCCATTGGGCAGACATAAACAAGATGGTCTTGGTGAGCTTTTTTACTCAAGTAGGGTGAAAAAGACAGAAAAAAAGCCATGAGATTAAGAAAATCTGAACAGGGAAAAAAATCAAACCAAAACTGAGAAGTATAGAAGAAGGAAAGATACAGAAAGACCAAGATTACAAAATCACCCCACACACATAGTCACCTTCCAAAAATAAAGAGATGGGAAGTTAAACAGCATGTTTCAATTTCACCACTGGAGAAGCAGGAACTTGGGCAAAAATAATTTCTGATTCAGTAGGTTTGAAGTAGGGCCAAGATTCTTCATTACTAACAAACTCCCAGGTAACATCAATGTTGTTGGTGTCCAGTCATTAACTGACAGACATACACAGTTCATATGCAACTAAGAAGGGTTCTCCTAGGATATGGGAGATTTAGCTAAACCTAAAACAGACCTGGATACAGTAGGATGTTGAGTCATTTTCTATGACTACATTTTAAATACAAGAAACCATGTTATTACTGAGTTTCAACAAAAAAATTTCTAATCATGCTCAGGTATATGTTAATAAATCAGAGCAATGGGCACAAATGTAGGTTCACTTGATAGTGCATTAAGATGCTCCTTCTTTGAAATTCTTTCCTAGGTAAAAATGAACACCTTCACTGAATTAGGTCTGGCTTATAATTCCATCTCTGATTTACATCTAGTTCCAGTTATTAACCTTTTAAAGGGTATAAATATGTTACAAATAATTATTCTGTAAACAAACAGCTTTGCATGTTTAGCTAAATTACAAAATTTAGAATACTAAAGTGCAAGATAAATATTCTACTAATATTTATATAATGTAAGCACTGAGTGAAACTCTTTAACATTCCAGTCTTTACCTTAGTTCAAAGTCAGGCTTTTGATAGAGGACTTTGAATACTACAGTAGACTAAAAGTAACTTTTGCAACTATAAAACTCAAACCCAAACCATCATCTTATATGTCTGAAAGAAGAAGTGTATTGAGCTCCAGTTATAAATATAATTTAAATCTTTCCTCACCTTGATTTCTGCCATTTGGTAAGATCTTACAAAAAATACAAATAAGCAAAGAAAAAAATATTTTTAAATAAACCAATCAACATAGGCTCAGAGATATTGGAACTATTGGAACTGCAAAGAGGATATGAAGTTAGCAGTACACGGAATAGAATGCCCAGCTTGAATATCTGTATCTCTCCAAAATTCATGTTGAAACTTAATCCCCAAAATGGTGATACCAAAAGGTAAAACCATTTTGGATTCAACTATGAAAATTCTGCCCTCATGAATGGGATTAATGCCCTTATTAAAGAGGTTTAAGAGAGATGCCTGGCTTTTCTTTCTCTTCTACCTGTGAGAAAACAGCTTTTGTCTCATCCACAGGTTGTAGCAACAAAGTACCATCTTGAAACAAGAAAGCAAACCATAATTTACAAATTACCTAGTTTCAGATATTTATTTTCAGCAGCAGCAATGGACTGACTTGAGGTATTTACAACACAGTGGCTGGCTTCTCACAGAGAAAATGAGGGAGGGAAGGAGGTAGAGAAAGGAAGAAACCAGAATCATTTTGTAACTGAAGCTCTTAACTTATGTCCCATCATTTCTGTCATATTCTTTGTTAGAAGTAAGTCACAACATCTACCTTACACAAGCACATGAATATCAGGAGGTGAGGAACACTGGGATCCAATATTAGATACTTGTGATATAGATTGTCTAGCAGATGTAGGGAGTTCCTAAAAAAGCAGCTAGAAATAATGCTTAAAATAAAATCCCTGAGAGAAATAACCAAGGAATCTAATTTTTCTTCAAAATCCATTTTAACTATTACCATTCATAAAATTTTTCTTGACTTCCCCTGCCTCTCATCATAAGAGAAGTCTTTGCTGAATTTCCTGCAGTGCCTAACACCATCTCAACCCTGATATCTATTACAATGAATTATACCCTCTTGTTGGCCCTGAAAGGAGACACAAGACCTGGTTGCTGTCACTAACCCCTACCCACACATTTCAAAATAGTGCCTTATTAGTTTCTACTCAAATTACCTAATTAGAATAAACCATCTGTTTCCTGATGGGACCCTGATCAACATAGCTTTCAATGCTATCAAGGGCTACCCTACTCTGGAATTCAGCACAGGAAAAAAGAATAATAAAGAAATAAAAAAGAACCCTGATGATGTTGGATTATAAGTACTCTAAAATTGTGAAATAAAACAAACAAGTAAGCAAGCAAGCAATCATGGCCCCATGGCCTTGTGAAGCTTATGGTTAAACAACTACCTTTTAATCATATATGGATATTTGTATTTCTTTGTTTGGTTTTTATAAAGGAATAGTTTTAAAAAGCTATTTGTAAGATATAATGTGAAAAGAAGACCTTATTAAACTGCAAACAAATTGTCTCAAAGTTTAAGAGAAAAGAAGGAGGGTGATAAGACAGAAAATTATAAGTTATGATTTGTGATAGCAAATGCCATGAGTGGTCATGGTCAACAGAGTAAATGAAGAAAACAAACTGAAAACCAGCCTAGAAGACAGTATGCACTTATAGTAAGTTAGAAAGCCACAGATGAACATAATAATACTAACTAGGAGCAAATGTGAGACCCTACTCTAAGACCTTCAAGTGTTTCATTACACTTAATTCCCACAAAGTACTCTGGAGCTAGTACATACAATTAATTTCTAAAGATGGGGAACTTTAGGCACAAAGAAATTCAGCAACCTGTTATAAGCAATCAAGAAGTGAGAGATTGGGATATAATCCCAAGACCCCTCCTCTTAATCATGTTTTGAAATTAATCAAGGATAAAGTAAAGCACTGTTTTACATAATCTGGAGGATCATTCCAAAATACTAACTATGTCAAAAATACTTGCTCATCTAGTCCAAAATGGCTTAGGGTAAAAGGTCTTTAAAAGACTTTTATGCATTATTCAAAAGCCAAAGTTCATTATTTGTTGGAGCAAAGAAGTAGAAAACCTGAAACAGTTTTGATTCCCCATCCGTCTGTTCTGCCCTCAGATTCGAAGGAGTTCATGACACATTCTGATGTAAAATCCCAAATTGTGTTGGAGAATCATGATGTCTCTTTTCCTGACTCTGCATACTGGCAGGGTAAAACACATGGAAAAATAATTTTTCTCCATTTGCCTTCTTAAATACTTCCCTTATTTAAAGGCCTACTAATCATCTATTGGCAATATTTTGTTCACTTTGTCAGACCAAAGGCTCAGGAATCCATTTGCTATGGACAATTCCAAACAGACTCAGTAGCCATTTAGCACCTTTTCACTGATGAACTGCATGGAGCTTCTTACTCTCAGCAGCTGGGGGATTTGCATATTTTGTTTCATTCTATTACTAATGGCCATAAGCAAAGCTATCCTTCTTTATCCTTTTTACTCACATGTGTAGACCTCACATTTTGTTTCACCTCAGTAACAGTGAGGGAAGCATTTTAATATTTAGCAAGTCTGAGTTGCCTATTGTCCACCATAGTTATTACCTAATTCCAGTTTATGACAAGTTTAGAATCATTTTTTTTTCTTTAGTGTTACAAAGGAATTAACAACAAGAAAATTGGCATGGCAATTGCAGTCAACAAGCTACAATCGACAAGACTTGATATTCTCCAGATGTAAAATTTTTCCTCTACCATCTGAAGCCCTCCACAGTATAAGTGTGTGACCTCAGTGAATGCCAGTATTTAGATAGTAATTAGATTTATGTGGAAACATATGGACTGTGCTCCCCACACCCTTTACCACTATGAGAGAAAGAGTGATTTGGAGTATACTTTTACACTTACTAAAAAGGATGTGGAAATAAAACCTTCATTACTGGAAAAACTATTAAGAAGAAAGAATATTTTATTCTTCCAGAGCTATGAGTTTTTAAGGCAAAACTGTCTTAGACTTCTCCAGTGGCTACAACCCCAGGAATCAATGGAACCTCACAAATTAAGCAGCACCTCTGCTCTACCATCACAGTGGTCATTTACACTGAAGGATGGAATGTTCTAAGACATGCTTCATCTCTCTGACAGCTTGACCTAACTGGGCTGACAATTGTTTTTTCCAGTTGCCCTGCTCCAGTTACCATGGCTGTGCAACAAATAGTGTAACTTTACTATTGGTTGAAGCAGTGACAATAGTCAACCTGAGATAGAGGGGAGGGGTAGGAGGAAGTCAAACCATGTTACATTGTAAGAATATATAAGATGGTCATTTTGGAAAATGTGACATCCTTCCAGAAAATATGTCCCTGACAAAAATAATAATATTCTACTTATGATGGCAGATTTTTAATACCTCACAGTAACAACATTTTGTTGACTAAGAACTTGTTAAGTCAACTAGAATGTTTTAGATGCTCAGTTTTTAGATTGTTGAGTTAATCTAATTGGGAACAGAGTCAAGCTTTTAACTCCTCATAAGAGATCCATGAAGGGATGGGTTGTAGCTCAGCAATAGAGCACTTGCCTGGCATGTGTGAGGCACTGGGTTCGATTCTCAGCACTGCATATAAGTAAATAAAACAAAGATCCATCAACAACTAAAAAAATAAATTTAAAAAAATCCATGAAGCTTGCACGGTCAGGGAAGAATCATAAAAATGAGAAATAAATTCATTGTGAGCATCTATTTTGTGTCAACTTCTGCCATATATTACTTACTTAAATTCTGATATATATATATATAAATTGAGTAAGCATTTATTAAATGTCTCTAATATTTCAACAGTGAGATGTTTATAAGAAAGAGAAATAAGATAGACTCTGAGTTCTAGAAAAATGGAACAATCAGGGATCAGAATGTAAGCTTCATGTTTTGTTCATTGATAGTTTAATTTGTATGTATTTTATGCAATAATATGATGATAACTTCCAAATCATTGGAAAGACACAAGTCCTACATTACTTTAGACAAGGAATTAGAAAATACTAGGCAGTGAACAATGATCAAATCTTTATTTGTTCTCTTATGGGGTGGAACTTGAAGCAAGAATTAGAATAAAGGGAAGAAATGCATAAAAGAGAAAGACAAGATAATACCCTACCTAAAGAGAAAAATCAAGGATGTACAATGGTCTTCATTACAAGAGCAAAGAAGAGATACCAACTATTTTTTTATTTAAGTGTTAAGTCAAGCTTTCAGTACTTTCTTTCCAAAACAACAGTCACACATTTATCATCATCAAACAAGAATAGTCTTGTTTTAATCTGTTTAGTAGGAAACATTACAAGTCATTATAAGGAAAGAAAGGTATTACCCTTCATTTTGAAGCAAAATTAAAGAATATTATGGTGTTTTTTGAACTAACAAGCACTGAGGCATGCTTAGTTTCCTATTTCCCCTATTGCTTAGTTTCATAGATATAACTCCATCTCAATTTCTTTACAATAATAGGATGAATAGGAGATACAGAAATAGTAAGCATTTGGATGTTTAATTTTTATTTATATGTGAACATTGGAACCTCATTTCTATGACAAGTAAATTCTGTACAAAGCAGTTTAGATGGAAGTGAAGGTTTATAGTAATAATGATACCTATTATTTTTATTTATGTGTGTTAGTTTCTTTGATTAAATGTACTTTATTTTATACTACTAATCTGTTAAGTAGGTACTTTCATTTACTTTTAGAGACAAAGAATCTAAAGGACAGAGAAAGTAAATAGCCTACCCAAAGTACTGAGTAAGAAAATGCAAAAGGCACTATTTAAACCTGAGTCAGCTGACTCACTTCAAGACTGTCTTTCAGTATAGAAAAGTTTATGCTTTGAGTCATTATTCCATTGGGAATATAATTTGTATTAATGCAGCTAACTACTATGATGACACATTAATCCTTAACCCAGTAGCTCTGGCTTTTCATTTTACCAGCTAGTCAGACATAGGCAAGTTAGTTAACCTCTCTGTTACAAAGTTAATTTTTATTGAGATTATATGGAATAATTTGCATTAAAAATGTAAAAGTGGTTCTCCTAAAGTGACCCATAAGGATGTTATTGCTACTACTACACTAGTATTACTTTTACTGTATTAACATTGCTTTACTATCTCTATGTGTTTATAAGATAACTGCCTTTTATTGGTGATCCACCCTGGTCTAGGAGCAAAGGAAAACTTTCTTAGGATAATTAAGTTTGGCACTAATAACAAGTTGAGCTAGTTAGTGGGCTTTAGCAACTAAAGAACATTGATAACTAGCCATAAGAACTAGGTATTAAAAGGACTGATAAGACATAATTTTTTCTTTGTTCACATATAAAAAACCACAGTGAAACTGCATGTCACTTATAACCACAAGAATGGGATCCTAATTAAGTTATACTCCATGTATGTATAATATGTCAAAATATATTCTACTGTCATGCACATCTAAAAAGAACAAATAAAAAATTTAAAAAGGAAAGTCAGAAGGAATTATACCACCAAAAATAACTTGGTGAGTTTGATTTTGTGTGTGAAAAACTAGAAACAAGAGAAATGACTTGGAAGGGGAAATTCCAAAAATATCTCTTCAAATCATAAAGAATTATAATTATAACAAAAAGAAATATGATTTAGATTCCTCATCTTATCCTTAAAATCGAAGTTTTCAGATGATATATAGTTCACCTTGTTAAATCTGAATTTTAGATAAGCAGCAAATATTTATTCCTATCTACCATTTATCTCCTGAGATTCATACCATAAGTAGTTACCTAATGGCCTCAGTTATTTTCAGACTTACCAGTTTTGCCCTGGAATGTGAGGCAGCAAGGGAAGCCAGGCTTTAGAAGTACAGAGCCTTTGGCTGAGTGTGACACCAAGTGAAGAGTCACATGAAGTTTACAAACTGAGCTCTCACTCCACTCTATCTCTAAACTCCTGGCCATGAACCTTGTGTTCCTATTGAAGCCTCAATTACATTCTGTAATTCTTACGTTTCCCTTTCTGTGACTGATCTCCTTTATTTTCCTTTGAATATCCTTCTGATCATCTTCTACCCATCAGATTCCTGAATATCCTTCAAGGCCTATCTATAAGGCCTATCTATAATGGCTGATTCTCTACTTATCCTATGGCATAAAGTTGTGTAGAAATGGTGAGGATTTGCAGTGGAATCTCAGCAGAACTGAGGTATGTTCTTACAGAGCCAAGGTGTTTGAGAGTTAAGTGGACCTTCTCCATTTTCTTACCCTTCATCATCTAGATACATAAAGTATGATGACCTTGGAAGCCATTTGTGGAGCCATAACTTTGAAGGATCCTTGGTTCCTCTGTCACACTTTTGGAGAGGTACAGGATGGTCAATAAACATGGTTGGCTAAGGAAGAAAATATCTTTAAAATAAAAATTTCAAAATTCTTATGAAAATTCAAATAGGATACAAAAAATAGAAAGATATCCTATGTTAATGAATTGGAAGAATTATTGTTAAAATATCCTTACTACCCAAAGCAATCTAAAGATTCAATGTGATATACACATAATATTCCAATCGCAGTCTCCACAAAGAGAAAAAACAAACCTAAAATTTAGATGGAACTACAAAATACCCCAAATAGTTAAAGGAATCTTCAGCAAAATGAACAAAGCTGTAGGTATTACAATATCTGATCTCAGAACATACTACAAAATTAAAATAACCAAAATAACATGATACTGGCAGAAAAACAGACACATAGATCAATGAAAAATAAAAGAGAACCCAGGAATGAATCCACATGCCCACGGCCAAATGATCTTTGATAAAGGTGGAAATTGGATAATGAACACTCGCTTTAATAAATGGTGCCAGGAAACAGGATACCCATATGTAAAAGAGCAAACTAGACTCATATCTCTCACCATATATGAAAATAAATTTAAAATGGATCAAAGACCAAAATGTAAAACATGATACTACAAGAAGAACAACAGGGGAAACACTTCAAGGCATCTGTACAAGCAATGATTTCTGGATAAGACCCCAAATTTTAAGCAAGAAAAGCAAAAATGTACAAACAAGATTATGTCAAATGAAGAAGCTTCTTCATAGCAAAGGAAATAATCAACAGAGTTAAAAATAATAGTCTACAAAATGAGAGAAAATATTTGCAAACTAATCATCTAACAAGAAGTAAATATCCAGAATATAAAAGTAACTTAAGAAATGTGGTGTATATATTCACCAGAGTATTATTCAGGCATGAACAAGTATTGACTTCCATCATATATGGCAGCATAAATGGAACTGGGAAGCATTATGACAAGTGAAATAAGACAGGCTTGGAAAGACATGCTCTTTCTCATATGTGAAAAAAAAAGTTGATTTCATAGAGAGTAAAAGAGTCAGTCACAAGAAGATAGGAAGATGAAAGAGAATAAAAGGAGGTTAGATAATGGGTATGAAAATATAGTTACAAGCTAAGTACAGTGGTGCATGCCTATAAGCCCAGCAACTCAGTAAGATTATGTAGTATTATCTCAAGTTCCAGACTAGCAAGAGACTTAGCAACTTAACAAGAAAGACTCTGTTTCAAAATAAGATATAAAAAGAATTGGGAATTCATTGGTAGAACACCTCCATGTTCAGTCCTCACTACCAAAAAAATAAAAATTAAAAATAAAAAGTTATAACACAAATGACAAATGATAAAGAAGAGGGAAATGTTAATTACCTTGATTTGATCATTACACACTGTGTATAGGAATTATCACTCTGTACCTCAAAAATATGCACAATTATTCAAATTAGAATTTTACAGAAACAAAAAAATAACTTGTATTGCTTTTTGTATTTTTATTTTTATCAGTTAGTGTTATACTAGCTAATATATTATCCTACTTCATGAAGCTTTTATCCATTAATTAAGAACACAATGAGAAACTAAGTTCAAATATATGTGACATAAATTTCACACTTAAAGGATTCACTGTTTAATAGGAAAAATAATCATGCAATTATGGTAAGGAGTAAGATATTTAGAGACTTATGTGTAATTAAATTGTGACATTTAATTTAACCTGTTATTTCATTTGATCCTCATTTTTTTAGATTATTATTATTCAACCAATAAAGAAACTGAGGCTTAGACATGTTGTGCAATTTGCTGAAAGTCAGACAACTAAGTGTAGAAGTCAACCTTTAATCCCAGGCAATCAAATGTGTAGTCTCACAATGACTCAACACTGAAATTCAGTATAATGTAAGTTAGAGTAAGAACACAAAAGAAGGACTGGCCCGTTTTACTGAGGCAGAGTTGACCCAAAACCTTTTTTGGAAAAGGGGGATTATTTAGCTGATTCTGAAGGGATTAGCAATTATAGTATCATAAAGGTTCCACGTGATGCACTGAGGTGTCTGTATCTACATGAAAGGTGACATGAAAGAGCCAGGAGGAGGAGAGAGAGAGTCACCTTGTATTCTTCACAGGTTTCCTCTTTTTATTTTCAGAAAATATCCAGGCTTGCTCTATTGTGCCAAATACTTGGTTCTTAGAGCACTGGTGGAATTCAATTTCTTTTTGTAGACTTTTATGGAAGGATTCTGCTTGTTCTGAACTCCTTGTCCTTTTTTGTTGTTTTTGTTTCCTTTTGCTGTTAGATCTCTGAGAAAACATTCCAGCCTGTCACCATGTCAATAGCCAAATCAGGCTGCTGATGAGAACAGCATGCTATATTAGTAATAGGAAAACAAGGTTGTAAACCCTGCTTCAAAGACGTCATGTTGGTCTTGGCTATAACTGGGGGAAAGGCCTGAAGAAGTCAAGCCTACAAAATACGAAAGTGCAAAAAGGCTTCCAATGGGTGAGTGGTTAGGCAGCACAGTGAGCCCTGGAAAGAACATCCCCTGGCATAGCTCTCCACACATAGTAGGCATTCAATAAACACATGTGGAATGAAGTGAGATCAAGAGAGACTTCTGCCCACCTCCACTGGTACTGAGAGATAGGAATTGCTCACCACCTTTACCTTAGCTGTGTTATAGGTTGAAGAGGGGAATCAGGCAGGTGGGCAGGAACAAAGAAGAACTTTTTAAAATAACCTTTTTTTTAAAATGCAGAATTACACTTCCAATTATCTCATTTGCCAAACATGAAATTGGAAATGAAACCAAATTTCTCTCTGTTGAGATCAAAGATTTGCTATTTTGCCTTGTAGGAAAAACCTCTCTCATATAAGCACTCCTATTTTTAGGAAAAATCTCTCCTCCCTAACTCATATTTGGCCAAATAAGTTTTGGTAAAACTTACATGAGTCAGGTGAATATAGAACATGGTAGAGTATTAGCAGTTTGTTTGCTGAAAGAGCTATTTGATTTTTCTGTGCATTGTAGGCATTCAATAAAGTCTTACTTATTAGAATAATGTAGGAGAGAGAACTGTGTGGTATTCAAATAAGACTACAAATTTAATACACTGAGTTGTGTGGTGTCCTTTTAGCAGACAATTTAAAGCAAGGGTAATAATTTAAGCAGTGTTGTAGGTAACACTGACTTGGGGCAGGTGAGGTGTGTCCAGATTTTTGCCTTGCCACTCACTTGTGGTGTGACCCTAAGCAATTTTCTTGGCCTCGCTATACTTTTATTTTTCTATAAAATGAAAATAATTTGATCTACATCATAATACCATTTGTGAATTAAATTAGATGATATATGTAATATACACATTTGATAAATATCAGTCACCCATTGGGCATTACGTTTGAGGACAGTAAACTCCAAGGACAAGTCATCAAGGATGACTCAATAATTAGACCAATGCATTATTCATGGCCTTAATCCATTTGGATTGATTAGTTCCTGTTACATGCCCTTAATAAGTATTTTACCTCTCACTTTGGCCTTAGGGAATCTTTATGTCATGTACTCTAATAATAAATTGATGCTTCTCAATTCTGACCTCAGGTTATAAAGGAAAGTGTTGAGTTAGATTCAGAATATTCTAAGAAGAAAGCAGGTAATATTTTGCAGGTATTTCAATCTTGATCTTCCTTGAATAAAGCTTTTTGCACAAATCAAGTGGTAAAGCATAATTCATTTGTACAGTTCACTTGTAGAAACACTGAAATCCCTGATGAGGCTAGATTGGGTAGTAGTTCTGCTTCATATAGAAGAATTGTGTTCCCAGAAGGGCAGAGATTGAGATAAAAAGAAGTCTTATAAACAGGAGTGGTTTGTCGAAATGAACCAAGTAAGCATACAGACACCAAGGCAAAGGCTCCTAGAGCATGGCTTGGGTGTGGCCTCCAGACGGTGGCTTTGCCTACAGAGCCAGCAGGGTCTTACATAACAAGGAGCCTGTTTCACTCCATCAGGAAACCCAAGTCCAGACGACACCCTGCCTGCAGAGGACTGCCAGGTAGCAGCCTGACTGCCTCTTTTATTTCCTCTTCCACTGAAAGAGACCCAGGGCAGATGTTTCCCTCATATCCTGAATTCATTAGACTTATTTTCTCCTAACCATGCTGCAGGGGTTGAATTGCCCTCATTCATAAGTTGACTCCAGATCAAGAGAAAGAGACAGCAGCATCCAGATATTGCACCTAATAAAATGTGTCCAGTAGAAATCACAAGAGAAATTGGATGAAAAATCCTAAATAATAAGAATCCTCAGGAACCTGCCCTGGAATTCCAACAGTTTTTACAGGTCATGGGGTGGGAAGATGCTTTGGGTTTACTATTTTTTTAAAAAAATCATCTTTACCCTCAATCATTACTTCATCCCTGGTTTCAGATGACTCTCATGGGATTTCATCTCTCCAGAAAAAAAAAAAAAAAAAAAAAAAAAAACCTTTGTTATTTAGAGAAAGTGATTGAGCTTAAAGGAAGCACAGAGGCCATGGATTGAGAATCTGATTGGTTTCAGCCTTCAGGGGCCTCACTCCCTTCTCCTCTGAACCATCTCCTCCCAGTACTGCTCACTAGCCCTGTTCTTAATTATCTGCTGTCATGATACTATTGCTTTTGGCAATAAACACTTTGCACATTGCTACTGGTTTTTGCCAAGACAGCATGCCCCACTCAGAATTATTATCTAAAAGATACAAGACTATTTTTCACAGCATAGTCCATTCCATAAAAGAAAGATATTTTATAAAAAAGTCTTGCCTTTCACCTTGCCCACTTGTCTTCTTTCTCTGTATCCAGGACAAGCTGCAGATTGTGCAAGTGGAAATGGGAAGGCTTTTTATGAAGAAAACAGCAGATGCTTAAACGGATGTGTTTGAAATCTGATTTGAAGTCTATTTCTTCTTGTCACAATGTACTTTTATGTCTTATTGAGAAGAAGAGAAGAAAGAAGAGAAGGAGAAGAAGGAGGAGGAGGAGGAAGATGAAGAGGAGGAAGAAGGGGAGGAGGAAGAGGAGGAGGAGGGAGAAGGAGGAGGGAGGAGGAGGAGATAAAATCAGAATAAAACCTAAACTTCCATTGGTGCCCAGTTTTCCTCTCTACCATCTACTCTTTTTTTGTCCTTGAGCACCTCTCCCAAGCATCCATCTTATCCAAATCTACATAGCACAGAACACAATATCCTTTAGAATCAGATGTACCTGGATTTGAATGTGCAAACCTCTTCATCTCAATTTCCCTTGTGTTAAATAAGTAAATCAATAGCATAAAAACACTTTTTCTGGCTGATAAAGGACTCAGAATAAACCTATGCTGCAGTATCTGTTATAGGATTAGCACTTTAAAAAAATGTGAGCTTCTTTCTTTCCTTCTCTTCTATCCTTCTGTCCATAATGTTTTTCCTATATACTAACAGAACACTCTGGTCCATCTTCTCATTGAGCTACCTTAAAATGCTACTGGCACCAACACTTCTCACTTCTAAGTTGCCCACTTCCTCTTTAAAAATCTCTCAGAATGTTATTCTGCCTTCTTTTGTTTTGAAAACTTGACCACAGTTAGAGAAAATCAGGTATACTTGGTCAATATATTGCACTCCTTTTAAGTGACAATCTCATTTTAATGAAAATAGAGGCAATAGTTGAAAACAAAGTGTTGAGGCTCTCAAGTGAACTAGTTTGGCAAACATTCATTGTATATCTACTAATGCACAGCATTGACATAGATGAGGAAGTCATATCTTTATATGAAATAAAATTGTTTTTTTTTCCTTACATAATTTGTAGTCTAGAGTGGATGGCAGACACATAGAAAAGATTAAAAGACTGAATTCCAGGGAGTGCTAAAATAGAAGTTGAATCAAGAGTCATGGGAGAATGTGGGAGAAGGAGATGAATTGCAGCTGGAGAAATATAGGCACTTTATATGCTTCTTTGGGGAATATTTGAACTAAATTTTTAAGCATGGGGTTTGGGAATGGCATGAGGAACTTGATCAGAGACCCAGCTGCTAAATAATGCATAATGCTTTTGGAGAATAGCATGTAAAATGTGGCAATTGTAATGGCTATTATAGGCTGGGAATATTAAGTGAAAGCAGAAAATAACATTATAAAATTCGATTAAAAACAGTTGAGAAGTCTTTATGGCAGTTTCAGGCATCTGAACTTTTTAATTGTAGTAGAAATCCATGGCTGATCCTATAGCAGGAAAGGTCATGATTGTTGTCGTACAGCAAAGAAACCACACTGGTAGTGAATTTGTATTGCAAATCAAAGAGAAGATGGTAGTCAAGTGACCAGTAGAAATGCTCACTGTAATTTGGATCCACAGTAACAAGGCAATTACTGTCAGGATAATGAAGTGGCAGAAGCAAGGAACAGATGGCAGGAGATTTTAGGAGGCAGAGACAGCAGGGTTTGGCTTTCACCAAGTGCAGAAAATGCCACAACAGGAAGAGTTGAAGATTAATCCAAGTTTTGTTTAGTTTTGTTTTCCTGGAAGACGAGGATGCCATCAGTGAAATGGGTAAATTATGAGTTTGGTTGAGGGTTCGTAAAAAAAAAAAAAAAAAAAAAAAAACAAAAAACAACAACAAAAAAAAACTAAATACTATATAGGCAGAAAATTCCTGATCATGGACCTCTTTAAACTCTCTGGATCACAATTTCCTCATCTATAAAATAGGCACCATTCATGTTGTGATTATCTCACTGGGTTGCTATGAAAACCGGGCAAAGTCATGCATGTGGTGTGGCAATATTTTCTCAACTGTCAAATCTATTCCCAAAGTGAGGAATCAATAGAACTATTCAAATTCCCCTACTTTTGCCATAGAGACAACTTTATGGCAATCAGCATGGAATTCCCTTCCCACAAAACAGCACCCTGACCTGTAGTAAGATTGTTTAGAAAAGAAGTCTCAAGAAAATATTTTCTAAATAACATATATTAAAATATGATTTAGCAAACTCTAATTTTGGATTTAATCAGCTTCATTTAGAGGTTTAGCCAAACAGGTTTTCAAAATGGAAAAGGAGAACAAAAGCTATTGTTATGGAAGCCCAAAAGGTTTCTAATTCTTGCAGAATAGAAGGGCTTAGTGTATGAAATGAGGCCACTAACTAGGCTGGGCCTAGAATGTGAATTAAATTTAGAAACACCAATTTTCTGAAACTATGTACTATCATTGTAGAGGGGTTTGATATGTGTACACAACTGTCACCTCTATGCACATTCTTAAAGTTGCCATTAGTTGTCATTAGTTCTCAATTAGTTGATGGGAATCCTGAGACTAGTAAGAGGATCACCAAGATAACCTACTGAAATATCATAACGGCACCTGATTCTCTGTTGGAAATATAAGCAGCTGAAGGAGGAAGAAGCATATGGTAACATGCTGCCTCACAGACATGGCGTTAGGACATGTACTTGTCCTAAGTCCAATTACAATATTAAATAAATGACATATTCCTCACCCAGTTATGTATGCATGTGTATTTAGCCCATTTACTTGTTTATGTCCAAGAGTTGTCTTACAAGGAATTAAAGTGGTTTTACAGTTAGCAGTAAAGAACAAAGGAAATAGATGAGGAAATGTGAACAAATGGAAAGTAAGAACAAATTACAAATATGGTGATAGTATCACAGAACTGGGACCTTCTAGAAAACTGAGGCAGCCTGAAGGTCCCCACCTCCCCTCAAACCCTAATTCTTTTGATCAAGTTAGAAGGAGTTCAGATATGTCACTCAGAGTAACAGGCAATGAGTTTATTGAAAGGATAGGAAAAGGAAAAGGGAACTGTATGCACAAATAACTGAGACAGGAGCAGCCTCAAATGAATCAACAGCTGTCAGCAGAATGGCACATGGCACATTGTCAGGGGAGAACATGGCACAACTGGTTACAAGAGGGGTCTTAATGAGAGTTGATCCTAGCAGAATGTTTAGTGTGAATTAATCATAAGATGAAGGAGAAGTAGTCTTGGCCAACAGGAAACTAGTTGTACAGGTTAAAAATCTAACTCAGTAAAACAGTTATAAAAGCTCAAAACTCATTCTAACCCAAGGAAATGGTTGTAAAAGCTCAAAACTCACTGTTACTGGGATAGACATTCAGAATGGAGAGCTCATTTGTTTGCCTTCCTCTCTAGGACTCAATGTTACTAGGAAAGGATAAAAGCCCAGAAATTGATACTCATTGCTTCTCTTCTTCCCCCTGGATCCACTGTTACCCAGAGCTTCACTTTTTTGCTTTTTTTTTCCTTCCAGAACTCACTGGAAATGGTAAAGGGTAAAAGTTCAGGGCCCAGTGCCTAGTACCCACCTCCTCCTTTCAGGATCCATTGCCACTGGGAAGGGATGAACCTGGGTCTTCTTCACCACCCCCCACCTTCCTGGCCACTGTGTCCTCCTTTCTTCCTGGGGGCTGTCTTGGGGAATGTTATTCATTATATCCTTCAAGGACACTATATATAGAGAGAATGTGTCCTCTCAGAGAGGAAAGGTACAGCAAGCCTCTGGTGTACTCCACGTTTATTAGGGATCCCAGAGAAATTTCCAGAGAGTCCACACACAGATCCATCTTTTGACTTTTGACTGACAGCAAGATGACATCAGACATTCAATCCCCACTGCCATGACAACTCTAGGTCACTTTGACCTATGCTGACCAGTTCTAATTGAATTCTTAACCACAAATTCTTACAAATTTTATGGCTAAGAGGAATTATCCTTATCTCTCTTTTGAGTTTTGGGATCTAGTCTATGAAGAGGATCACAAAATTTCCTCCATCAGGGTAACTTGTGTTTCTCTTATCAACATTATTTAGGTAACAGGTATTTTACTGAGGAATGTGACTTATCCTGTCCACTTAAGGCAAGCAGGGCTGTAAGAAAATTACTTCTGAGAAAAGAAAGTATGGGGGGGTGTCAACACAGTGGGCCCATTTTATAGAATTATTCCATTAACTTTGTGTTCCCACCACTTACGTCTGTCTGTCCCCTATTGATAGCACAAAGCAAAACAAAGCACCATATATTCCTGCCAGATTTGTGAGCTAATTCTGGCTTTCGATTTCTTGGTAGCCAAAATAAGTATCAAAACATGCTCTGTGTGCATGAATATTCGGAAAACATGCAACTACTTCTGGTGGGAAGATTCAATCCAAGTTTTGCTATGGCCCTTTGCAAAGGCAACACCTTGGAATATTTGGAATATCGTGGATGACATCTTTCACATCTTCACTATGTTTATCACAGAAAGTTTCATATGATTGTTTTTATTTTAACATTCCTGAAGGACTAAAGGCAGCATCCTAATGCATAAATGAACAGTTCAGTATATATAAAGATGAATTTTAACACAAATGACAAAATTGAGATTCAGACTATAAAGTACTATGTGAAAGTGAAATTTCTCAAAGTTGATAGATGTTCTGTGAATATGTGGGATATCTTTGTGAAATATACATTGTATGCTTAGAAGTAAAGGGACAGCATGTAGGTAACTTCTGCTAACATAGTTCAGAGGAGAAGAGAAAGAGACCAGAGAGCAAGTGATAAAGCAAATGTGGAAAATGTTAACAACAGGTGAATCTGATCAAAATCTATTTTGATGTTAAATATATGATACTTAGCTTACAATGTTTCTATAAGTTATTTCTGTAAGATTTTTTTAAGTCATAATTTTCATTAGAATTGAAATGCAAAATTTATGTTTGAAAAAACTACAAGCATTTTTGGAAGTTACAAAAGTAAAAAAAAAAAATATCCTTTTGATTCATATGTAAAAATTTTACTTTTCTGTCCTTAACCTGTTTTTGCAACTTTTTCAAGACTATACTATCTAGTAGAAACATAAAGTAGCTGTAAAAATTCACAATTATTATAATGAACTTAGTTGCTTTATAAATACTTTTTATAGATAACTAAAAGTGAATACTTTAATTCATAAATGCATAAGTTTTAGAATTCAGAACCAAAAAATTAATAACAAAACCACTCATGATGTTATCACTTACATACTTTGTATAAATATCTATTTGCACAAAAATAAAATTATTGTATAATATGAATTTAAAAATCTGCCTTTTGTAATGCGAATTTGATATAAATAGTTTTCTATAAAATTTAACCCTTTAAACAACTGTATATGTTTCATAACTGTAATAATCTCTTGCTGTTTATTTTCTTCTGTGCAAATTATTAACTGAACTGTTATACATGGAGTTGGAAACTTAGAAAACAACATAACTATTTGGTAAATTTTAGAATTTTCACATAACGTTATTTAGAAAGAAAAATTCTTCCTGAATTATTTAAGCTAACCAGAAAAGAAACCAATAAGCTACAAGTGATCCAAATTGACTTCTATGCATCTGTTTAAACAGAAGAATTGATGGGTAATGGGATTTCACCTTACTAATTTTTTTTTCCAATACAAGTTAATAGTAGTGCTGGAGCAATTAAAGGCATTTACGTGTTTTATGGAACAGAACTAGAGTTTTCAATTGACTTTCTGGTTTGGTTTTTAGATGAATTTAAAATTGGAGTTATATAATAAACAGGAATTTGAAGCATAAAGGGAGAAACCTTAAAAATTTAATGAGTTCTTTGATTCTTTTGTGCCCAGCTAAATCTTTTATGTGAGGATATTGGAGAAATAAAATTTTATAGCAAGTTATCATTTATATTGGGGTCCTAGAGAATTTTATCTTTAGAGAATTAGAAAAAGAAAACAATAAGATCCCTTTCAGCTGGGGAATAATTGCTAAATTTTCATAAACACCGGACTATTCTTCAAAGCCAATGAAGCATTTACTATTACAGTCATTTAAGGTGAAATGGGATGTTTGCTTTATCAGGAAGCCAAGTTGGAAAAAAGCAAGTTGTGGTAATGTCTCTACAACACAATTTCATGCAATTGGGAAGAAAAATATATTTGGGGAAACTTTAGTCAGGGACAGAATAATGTGATTTTATTTTGGAGGTAATTTACCTAATTCAGTGTATCTCTCTGCCTTTGTAGGCCCTTGAAAGACTTTAATGTTTACAAAATTTCTAATTCACTTTTTTTTGCTCAGAGACTTTCCCTCAAAACCATCAGACTTCTGTTTTTACTTTGCTTGCAGACTGGAAAAAGGTTAGCAAATGCAACATTTGGAAATATTTGTGTTGTCCTGTTGCATCCATTTCTATTTAATCACATTTCTTATTAAATTCTATTTCCCCAAATACCACAGAACTATAATTTTTCTACTGATAGTCTATATTTATATTGGGGACTTCAGGGCCCTAAAATCCTGAAAGAAAAGATAAAAGAATAAATTACATAACCAGCAACCATATATCTAATCCAATTTAGTTGATTTCTCTCAGAAAATAACATGCCACAATTCTGTGAAGTTCTAAAACTATTTTTAAAAAGATAATTTTTGGTCCTTTCTATGAACTAATTATATAGTCATCTGCTTCATCCATGGGAAGAACCAACACAAATAAAGTTTTCATTTTTTAAGTTCTCTTAGTGAATACTGGAAATCCAAATGCCTAAAAGGAGATTGTATTCTGTTTGAATTCTTGGTCACAGAATACAAGTTGCAGAAAGATATGTGATGTGAGCCATGGGCAATGAGATAGGCTGTGCCAGACTGGGTTTAGAACCCAGGACTTTGCTTTCTCTCCAAGAAAATATTTTATGCCATTCCTGATTTTAAATTGGGAATTTCTAATAAAATATAAAATAACCACATAAAATTAGAAAATTTTGATACACAGCATGTTAACAGATGTTTGGAATTTGGCCTTTGAAATATTTTTTCCAATAGTTCTTAGACTGAAAACATTTTGGTTGGCCTGGAAAATATGTATCAATCTTAAATATAATTATTCTGTAAACTCCTTTTTGTTAATTGGATTTATTGTATTATTCAATTTAATTTGATATTATGTACTCTTTGGAGCAGTGAATTTGGGAACAATTTGTCTCATTGATTGCTGCTCCATAGTGTGTGGATTGTTTTTGGATGTCTTCCTTTTGTTAATCCAAAGATCCTGGAGATCCTGGTATGAAAACTGAAAACAATTATATGACTAATTAAAATAAAAATATTTGCATATTTATCTCAATATTTAGAATTTTGTTATGTTTGTTTTCTTGTCTTTTCTTCTTTCTTTTTTTTGTACTGGGATTAAACCCAGGGGCACTATACCATGAGAAACATCACCAACAGTTTATATTAAGACAGGTTTTGCTAAGTTGCCAAGCCTGGTTTTGAACTTGTTTTCCTTCTGTCTTAGCTTCCATAGTCACAGGGATTATAGGCATGTGCCACCACATCTCTCTAATAGTATTTCATGTGAAAGGTTTTTTAAGGTATGGTATTATTCAGCTAATCAATCTTCCATTTTACATATAAACATAATAGAAACTTCTTGATAAAGACATTTCAAAGAGGGAAAATATCATAGATTCATTTATCCTAATTTTTATTAAATATGATTTATTCTACAAATAGTATTTAATAATACCAGAGGGAGTAAAAAAGAAGAGAAGGAAGGAAGGAAGGAAGGAAGGAAGGAAGGAAGGAAGGAAGGAAGGAAGGAAAAAGTTACCTGTAACTCTTACCTTAAATCAAGTAACTATCTTCAGTTTTCACCTTATCCCCTATATATGAATAGTATCATAACTGTGAATATGGGTAAGTGCCAGTTTGATTCTGGAAAGACACATCATCATAGATACTGGCATAGTTTTGAGTATTATAATAATTTGTATGACTATCATTTTTAATATATTTTTATTGTTGACCAAACTGAAGAAAACTGCATCACATAAAATGCTCTATCTGCTGGGCCGGTGGCACATGCCTGTAATCTCAGCAGCTGGGAATGCTGAGGCAGGAGAGGCAGAGGCAGGAGGATCATAAATGCAAAGCCAGCCTCAGCAACAGTGGGGAGCTAAGAAACTCAGTGAGACCCTGTCTCTAAATAAAATACAAAATAGGGCTGGGGATATGGCTCAGTGGTCAAGTGCCCCTGAGTTTAATCTCTGGTACCCCAAGAAAAACAACAAGCAAAAATACACTCTATCCTTGGGAATTCCATTGTTTTCCAAGTTTTGATAATGTAACTAGTACTATAATAAATATATTTAAGTAGTTGTCCTTTGCTCTTATGTAGGGCATAAATTTTCAGGATACGCACATACATAGCACAGAAACCTGGTTCAGAAAAAACCAAAGTTTTTTGGCTCCTAATTACACAGATCAAATTGCTTTTCAAAAATGTTATACCAACTGATGACAAGACAGACTATACTTAAAATCCTTAAAATGTGAAACAGTTTATAATTTAAGGCAAGTTTTATTATAGGGATAATATTATATTTGTGACTACATGACTGCAGTGATTATATTTTACTTTCCACAAACACATAGAATTAGAAAAAAAAGTAGGTCACATCTTTCACATTTTATTCCCCAATTCTCTTAATAGTGAATATTGATATGGGGAAGGAAGTCATACAAAAATGGAAGAAACTTTTACTGTATATTTAGGTTGGAGATTATAATTTTCATAAAATATAGAATGAACCATAGAGTCTATGGGCTTCACATGGCTCAGGAAGTTGGTCTGATATGCTGACAAAGCATTTTTGGTCTGATGGGTGGCTGACAAAAGCATTTTTGGCAAAATTTAATATTTAGCTGTTGTTCTATATAAATTCACCATAATTTATGTGAAACTATTTGGGGACTCTTGTACATCTGCTTCTGAATGTTTTCTATCAAGTTGCCAAAGAATAGTTTAGAAACCAGAATCATTTTTATGCAGACATTGATAAATGTACAAGCATTATAATTCTTTCCTGACAATTCTTAGCTATTCTTTTTTATGTTTTATGAAAAGGCATTGTTTTCATGATCATCACAGGGAATCCTTCAGCTGAAATCACTCATTAAACTAGGTCTATAAATCCTCTATTATTTTCTTCCAGTTCACATACAAGGTCATGCAATTATATACAAATTTAACTTTTCAAAATTACTTTAACATTCATCTTTCTACCTCCACTACCTACTCTCCTCTCCTCTGCAGTACTCAGAGAATAGTGGAATTTGGTCTTACTTCCTCTATTTAAAATTTGAAGAAACAGAGGCACAGAAAATTTAAGCAACATAGTTAATGCCCCATAATTGTTTGGTGGCAGAAAAATGATAAATGCACTGGTGTTTTTGATTCCCAGCCCTTACATCATTTCCCAAAATGAGTTTTCTGGAATACTAGGTTCTGATAAATGAAAACAGGAATTCTAGTAAAATAAGTGTTTCCTGGTCACTGTATAATATAATCTCCCCATTGCCAGTGGATTTTTATAGAAGTCACAAGATATTAAATGCCATTGAGGTCCTATAATTCAAAAAGAATAGTTAGCCTGGCATTTCTCAACTTTTTTGTTCAAGAATATCTTGCAAAACCCACCACTATTTCACAGTACACACTTCGGAAAATGCTGATTTACAGCATATGTGAAAGCCTTACTTCCTCTCAGGACTGAGATTATTTACACATCTTGACTATACCCTTTATATATTTTGTTCCTCAGAAAGTCTGGAAAATTCTAGACCTCAAAGTAGAAGCTAAATATGCATTTGTTGATTGAGTGATAAAATCTAAAATATGGGCATTTATAAGTAGAGGCCTAAACATTATTTGGATGTATTTGTTGAAATAATGAACCAGTTTATTGAAACCAAAAGAGAAGGCAGGATCTATTGAAAAGTTTCTACCAGCTTGAACATTTAATGTACATAGGGATAAACATTAGGAAAGAAGGCAATGACATGAATAAATCAAATAAATTTATAAGTATGTTCTGAATGTGTATTCAGTACCTATTATCTTATAGTTACAACAAATGCTTTCTCAATCTTCCCCAAAATTGAAAAATAGGTAATGCTGCCATTGAATAATCAAGTCACTTAACAAATAAGGACATGCATACCCTTTTTGATTTCCAATGGAATTAATGAAGATGCCACTAGCCAGGAGGATATGAATAACAATGGGTTGAACTCTAGCCTTGGAAGCCCAGCCATGCAGTTTAAAAGCAAACCACACATCCCTAGTGTCACTTTCCTCCACAAATTACTCCTCCATGCAATCCAACTCATCTGGAGAAGGTAGTAGCACTTGGCAAGTTAGCAAAGTTAACATGGACTCATTTATTTCAGCCTTTATATTAAACATCAGTGTCAAGCTAAAAATTATAGTAGCTTCCTTGGACTTAAAACAAAGTGAAGACTTTGGCTTTGAGATTTAAAAAAGAAAATTAAAAAAAAAAAAAACAATCCCCCAAATTCAATAACGTTTTGAGATGCCAGAGTCATCTTTTTTCAGTTATTCCAATCGATAAATATAACTTGAGGTTATAGGACTAAAGAATCAAAAATTGTCATTGCTATCCCCAAAACACCTTGCCATACTCACAGGTGTCCTATGTTGGTTAAAGCCCTTATTGGTCATTCATCACTGACAATTTGTAGAGGTGTCCCATGCATATTTCATAGCTGTTGTAAAGTACTGCTTGATTTCTGCCAAGATCCCAGGAGGACTGAATTACTGTTAGTCGTGATTCCCCCAGAACCGGTAGAATTCCTTCTTGTACAACCAAGCTAATATATCTTAATAACAGCTTTTCTGCCAGGGAAAGTCCAGGTAAACCTTGATACCAAAACATCCCTTATAGTTTGATTTGGTATCAACTGAATCAGAGTCTTCAATGGCTTTACTCTATCATTTTTGAATAATTTCCCACTTCAGGAGAAATGGTCATTGTCCTTTAAACTTAACCACACAACAATATATTGCTATTACTCTTATGAGCCTATCTGGAAGGATTTGTAATATGAACCAGGACAGCCTGTTTCATTTAAGAAAAGGGAAATGGCTTTTTTTGTTCCAAATTTGTATCAAAATATTTGCTAGGGCAAAACCTTTCTTGTAACTTATGCTGTCTGGTTCCACAAGTGGTAACAGTAAATAATTTCCTCCCTTTTATTATTATAGGAGGTTGAATTTGCCACTTTGCCACTGAGCTACAAACCACATCCCCATTTTTAATTCTTTTTTTTAAAATTGACCCTTCCTATCCCACCCAAACTCCTCTGGGAATTCTGGTTGGTAGGAACTTTTCCTGCCCTCTGGAACTATCTTTTGCTGATTTCTATGTTGGCCTCAGGCACTAGAACCCTCACAAAAAAGTCTGATGCTTTATTCAATTGTAAAACAGACCCTTTCCCACAATCCCTTCTGAGCTACCAAGATTTCTCCTAGGAGCAGGCTTTGTCTCCTCTTACAGGAACAGCATGTCCTTGTCACACTGAGGCATCTTGTAATTTCAGAACACTTTGTGGGATGATAGGAACAAGAGACCTCAGCTTTCCAAGGACAAGGACTGTTGTTGTCTCTTCTGTTCCTTGGTATGACCCAAGTACCTAGCACACAGTTTGCACTTAAAAACTATTTCTCAAATGCACAGTAACAGAAAGCACAAAGATTCTGAAAGCAAGTTTTCCCTGTCACCCAGTTCTTTCCCATTTTGCTCTCTGGCCCTCCAAGGTAAGAATGTGTGGATATCATTCACCAAATTCTTTTTTAAGCTTCTTATTGAAATCAAGTGGATGTTTGGGCCATTATTAAACTGGGAATTAAAACCTGATATTCATATTCTAAATCCTGCTGCCCCTATACTGCAACTTTGGAAAGTTTTGTGTGTTTTAGTGTGCATCTGTTTATTTCCGTGAGTGGATATTTCCATGAGGGTATGTGAGGATTGTCGAATCTTTGTAGTGAAGAGTTGGCCTGGTCTCTAACTCACTCCTCCACCTTGGGCTGCTTCCCCTTTCTCTTTGGATTTCTGCCTTGCATGGTAGTATTTTCCTGAATTCTCACTGATGAATACATCATATGTTAAGTATCTAAAAGCCACACTAACCCTGAGAAGTTTTTGAAGCCCTGAAGAGCAGGCCTTTCGACATTTTCTATTGTTTGGACTTCTGCCAGCCAATGAAATTACTTTTGGTCTCAGGATAGTTTTTCATCCTGCCACTAGATGTCAGGAACAATAAGAGTCAGTTTGCATCTGCATTATCCGAAAAGAACAGCATCCAGAACTATGTCTTTTAATCTTTCCCAGGACTGAACATTCATTTATTTGGTAACTAATTATTTATTGAGCACCTACTATGTATTAGCCACAGTTTTAGGCATTAGGGTGCATCAGAGAACTCTAACAGCGACAGAACTAATTAAAACAGGGAAGGAATAGTGGAGTTTGGTGGTACACACAGACAAGAAGGGGTTAGGAAACAGAGGGGTGGTAATGATCAGAAAGGAAGGTTCTGGTAGGCAAGGCAGAGATGGGTAGCAAGCACCCTAAGGCAGAGGTCACAAAAGGCTGGTGTTATTTGGAATCTTTCCCTCCACAGACATCCAACAAAGAATGAGGTCTGCAAGAGATTGACTGGGGAAAATCCCCTCTTTAGGGAAAAGGAGGTGGAGCAAGAGAAGTTGGGGGGAAACTTGAGGCCACTATGAAGTTCTGACCCTGCGAAGCAGAGGGAAGAGGCAGGAACACTGGTCGTTGGACAACAATGTCTTACTTTGAATGACACCTTGATTGCCAGACTGATGGGAGACTCCAAGCCCAAGTTGTACAGCTGAGGAGTCTGTGTCCTTTAGGAATGGGGTGATACTAGTCCCTTGCTGGGCTGTCTAGGGGCATGCTGGGGATTTATGGGCTCACTGGGAGAGAAGATTGAGAGAGATCATAGCAAATGCTGTTCCTCAAGTGTTCGTCATAGAAGAATCTGAAAGGTACAAATTTCTTTGGTGGGAAGCTAGAGATGGGAAAGTAAGAGACTAGGAATGGGCTGCATACATTCACCAGATAAAGCATTTCTGAGTCAGTGAACAGAGTATGCATCCATTAAATGCTGTTGATTTTTTTTACAAAAATTATTCTTGTTATTAATCCTCAGTAAATAGAACTGTATATTCTTGAATAATAAATAATTAAAATGATAAAGCAAATAATTTCTTCTTCCTAATACCAATCTCTATTTTCACTAAGCATAAATTTCTGTGTATTTTGTTCCATCCTTTATGTCATATGAGACTTTATTACATTTATGACATCACAGACATAGCCCAGAAATTCCACTTTCATGTTCTACATATTGCTGTCATCTTCCCTTTACTTTTTGAGAATTAAAAGGGAAGAAAGAGAACATGCCTGTATGTTCAGCAACTATGATTATAAGTCTCTTTATTAATATTGGCCAAGTAAGAAGTGGGTCCTTTTATGGCAATAGCACAAGTTTATCTTGTATTTTATCTACAGAAACGCTGCAAAAGCATGCAAACAATAAATAAATTATTGTTAGTATAAAACATGAAATTAAGCAAGTTTATAAACAATTTTCTACTCAGAAACTGCTATCAGTTTTGGAGATTTGCTTAGCAGTTCCCAAAGTTTGAATGCTTCAATAAAACTTTCCTAAAATCAATCCTGAACAAATGGGCTGAGTTTCATGAGAAGTAACGTGTCAAGATTCTCAGTACTTCCCACAATGGCTCAGAGAGAAAATACCAACAGGATTCAATTTTTATTTTTAATGTATTATCAACTTTTTATTCCTATTTGGAAACATTAAAAATAAGAAGACAAATACAATAAAATACTAAAGTTTACAAAGCAACAATATGTTTATGTTCAGTTAGGAAAAGAAAAAACACATTAAAAAATTTGTTTTCAGTTTCCTTATAACTGCCTTATCACTGAAAACAGCAATATGCTCTTTAAATACTTTTTCTCAAAGAAATGTGAATTTTTAAGTTAGTTTGCAATGATCACATGACTAATCATTGTTTTATTCAAATAGAAAATAATTATCTGGTAAGATCATATAAAACTGTGAATCCTTGCTGATAACATGAATTCATTAAAAAAGAAGAAGAAGAAGAAGAAAATATTGAAAATGAATGTTTAAGAAACTAGACTCAAGTGCCACCTGGCCAAGTTCTACCCTCCCTCTCTGTCTTTTTCTGTCCTGCTCTCCTTCTCACTTTACTTTGCTTTTCTCCCTTCCCCACTTTGTCTTAATGCACAAGAATTTACTGTCAAAATTTTAACCCACCCAGTAATACACATAGTTACATTAGAAAATGAATGCTTTAGTTTTTAATAGACACTTGTTAAGTGCTTAAAATATTTTGTTCTTTGAAAGTAGATAAGCATTGAAATTATACTCTTATTCCCAACCTTCTGCTCGCTGAGCAAGCCCCTTGCTGCTATAAGTATATTCTTCAGAATGAACCTGTCCCAAATATCTCAAATTACAAATTGATGGAATTTGAAGAAATGTGCTTTCACAGGCAGGGGGAAAAAAACAAACCCAAACCTTCGAGGTAGCATATGGGCATAGTTTACACACTGAGGAACTTGGAGACGTATTCATAAATCCTACAGAAATTGAGGACTTAGAAAAGAGGCCATTAATAAAATTGAAACTCCTCAAAGATATTAATATTGTGAAACACACAGTTTTTGATTCTACAGCTACCGCCGATGCCTGCTTTAATGCTTCTGCTCAGTTGAGGAAAAATTCTTTCAGAATTTCCTGCCCAATTACTCTTCTTTTTTGTTTGTTTTTGTGCTAATGGGGATTGAACTCAGGGCCTCTCTACCACTGAGCTACAGCCCTGTTATGTTTATTTTGTGATGAGGTTTCCTTAAGTTACTGAGGTTGGTCTTAAACTTGGGATCTTTCTGTTCCAACCTCCCTCACAGCTGGGATTACAAGTGTGAACCATTGCACCTAGCTTCTGATCACTTTTTTTGAGGTCTTGTCAATCAAAGAAAATAAAGACCTCTTAATGTCCATGTAAATATTGTCTTATTTATTAGGATATGATCATTGATTTAGAAGTAAATCAATTCAGTGAAGGCCACAATAGATAGTCTCCCTATGAAAAGATGAAAAGTTGTGTTATGCCACCATAAAATAAAATTACCTGTTTTTCTTTTTTTAAAGAATTTTTTAATATTTATTTTTTAGTTTTCGGTGGACACAACATCTTTATTTTATTTTTTATGTGGTGCTGAGGATTGAACCCAGTGCCCCGCCCATGCCAGGAGAGCACACTACTGCTTGAGCCACATCCCCAGCCCAACCTGTTTTCCTTTATTAAATGAGAATTATTTTATTTGTAATGTATCATCATTCTATAGAAGTCACAGAAACTCAGAATTACAGTGGCAGGAATTTGGGATGATTTAGATCAAGAACTTCCTTTTATAAAACTGAAAATGTATTGAAGAAGGTAAATTATTAGATTCAGGTTTAGTTGCAACAGAATCAAAGGTTTAGGTAAACAGTTATGGAGATGCCAATATATTGTCACAGTTTTCGAAGAAGTTCACATCAAATTTTATTTTTAAGACATTTAAGATGTTGTTATTACTACTAATTGAATGGATTGTTTTCTGGTAATTTTTATTCTAGAGGTAACTCATACAAATAGTGTTTTTAAATGCTAGCAAGACAAAAAATATATAAAAGGCTTCAATATATTTCTTATAGCAGCTACCATTCTTTTCCTTTCTGGATTTTTAAAAATTAACTTTATTTCATTTTCGAATTTCCTCTCTGTCCTTGGAGTTGTGAAATGTCTCAAGATATAGCTTTGACACATCTAGGTTTAATTTTTCATGCATCCTGATCAGAACTTGATGGGTTCTTTCAGTTAAAGTGATTGAAGGCAACATTTCTACTGTTCTTTCCGTTTCCTCTCCCAGTGTTATCTCTCTCCGTTCATCTCTTCTAGAATGCCTACCAGATAAATGTTAAACTCGAATGTGCCTCCATCCCTGCACACTGACCCCTTGGTCTTTTTGTTGTGATTTTGGTACTGACGGCCTCAGCTTTATCTTTGAGCTATCCAACAAAGTTTTTAGCTGTTTGTATTTTATTCTCTCTCTACCCTTTTGTCAGGACTTGAGAGGCTGGTGAGTACAATTTTTAATAGCCAAGACTTCTTTCTTTCTACCCTGCTCCTTTTTTTTTCTTTCTAATATCAATTTGATCTATTTTCAATGGATATTTTCTCCTCTGAAAACTGTTTAAGTTTTAACAATGTTTCTCTCAGCTCCCAGGTATACGTCAGATTTCTCTAAGGGCTGTTTCTGTTTTTATTCTCTATCCTTCTCATTTCCCTCAAGTTTCTGCCTATCCTTCATCTTTCTTTCACGTCGATTGAGAAACAAGTTTCTGTCATAGCTTTCTATAGTTTCAGGGTCTTCCCCCAACAAGCCCACACACTAACAGGTGAGGAGGGACACCCATAGTTCTGGGTAAGGAGACATGTGAGCCAGCCAGGCCTCTATGGTAGCCAGGGAGCCAGCAAGAGACCCGTGACTCTGTCAGCAAAGAACAAATAAGGAAAGCTTTTCTCAGGGGATAAAGTTCTTAGGGACATTTTATGTTTGGGAAGATGCCTTTTCTTTTCTCTGTTTCTATCAGGGCCCAGTGTACATGTCTGCCTTTCCCTGGAAGTCTGCCCTGATTCTTCCTAATGTCCCAAACCCTCTGATTTGGTTTCCACACCAAGCAGTTCACCCAGCTTACCACAGCAAAAGCAGAGAATTGGGGGAGAAGTGTCAGAATCTGGCTCTTCCAACATGAGTGAATGCTTTTCTAGGAGCTTCCTGCTTGCTCCACCCAGGGCTCTCGGTCAGCCATGGAGGCCCTGGCTAGCATCAGGGCAGACTTGCTCCCAGAGACCAGGCTGCCAGCACTCAGAGTGGACTCACCACTTGCCAGGGCTGGGACCTTCCCCAGTTTCCTCATCTCTGTGTGTCACATTTTGCATCTCTGAAGGACCTCATCTCAGCATCTACATTAAGGAACTGTAATAGGGACTCAACTGCTGAATACAGGTCTTAGGTCTGCTGTGACTGCCAAGACAAGGCACCAGACTATGGCTTACAACAACAACCGAATTTCTCAGTACTGGAAGTGAGCATTCTGAGGTCAAGGTACTGGCAGAACCAACTCAGTCCTTCCTTGGCTGGCAGATCTCATTTTTTGTGTTCCTGCATGGTCACCTCTTTATCTGTCTGTCCTAATCTCTTCTTACTAGGACACCAGTTATACTAGGTTAGGGCTGTCCCATAAGACCTTCTTTTTTCTTAAATACCTCTTTAAGGCTGTATCTGCAAATCCAGTCACCATTCTAAACTGCAGAAGTGTAGAACATTGATATAAATTTGGGGTATAGGTAACAATTCTGTCCCTAAGCTTCTGAAAAAGTCTCTGCAGATAGTGAACTGCCTGTAAATGTGGATATTACTAGTCACAGAAAAAAAAAACAGTTTCCCTCTCTTGGCTTTGGTTGAATGTCCTGCTCATTTGATTCTCTCTCCATGATTCTTCATTGCTTTGTTCAAATCCAGGCCAGGCGCCTGCTCACTTGCTGACTGGGGAGAGGGAAGTGAAGATCAGCAGTGAGCAGCTAAGCCCACCATGACCCAGGCAGAGGATACCCCCCCACACACGCATGGACACAGGGCTCATATAGGAGAAGCTTCTCACATATCTCCCTACATCTATTCTTTCTCCTTTTCAATCAATTCTTAGCACTTGAAGCCATAATGAGATTTTAAAAAATTTCCTAGCTTGAATTTTTTAATTGTAGAAATCTGAAAAATAGCATTTGATATGCTATGTCTTAAGAGAAAATTCTGGAAAATCTAAAATATTCACAAATGCTTTTAATTCTTGCATATTGATAATATTCTTTGTGGAGTTAGGTAGGCAGACAATCAGATGAGGAGGTTGAATGTAGTGGATCTTAACTTCAAGGAAAAACTGATAAGATGCAGATTGCTCAGTGAATCTTCATAACCACACCAAATTGGTCACTTGGAATTTTGAAATGTAGATTATCTCCAAATCCTTATAGTAACTTTCAACTCAGCATCTTTTCTGAGAAACACACAGATGGCCAGAAGAATAGTAGCCTTCAGATTTAAAAAAAAAAAAGTTTGAGAATGAAGGGAATTCCTAAGGCAGAATTTTAGAGTGGCTTTTTCTTTTAGATCATTTCAGGAATAAAAGAGTAGGTCTGTCAAAAATGGAGATGTTTTATTCTTTAATTCCCCATCTAATCACTTGGGTTAAGGGGACACTCCCACAGCTGGCAGGGTAGAGAGGAAGTACTACCCTGGTTCCCCCTTTGAAATATCCCCCAGGGTAGAGGGACAAATAGTAGTGACTTCTCACTCCTCAGAAGTTCCTGAGCACAGGCAAAGTCTTCTCCAGTATTCTAATCCTGGTTTTGGAGACTGAATACCTCCTCTCCACACCAACCTGAGGGAAGAGAGCCAAGAGGCTCTCTGTAAAGTAACTCTCTCATAGAAGGGGTCTCCTAATAGTAAATGATGCTTTGGAAATGAGATTAAACCCTTGCCAACAGCTCAGAGATGATATTTAGGGTCCCTAGCTTTAGACCATGCCTAAGATGACCAGATTGCTTTTTCTGTGCCAGCCAAGAAAGGGGGTAACATGGGAGTCCCAGACACCCCTGAGGGTTAGAGGATGTTACAGTGATGAGAGAGACAAAGAGAAAGGAGAGGAAAGAGAAACAGGAGCAGGAAGAAAAACAGATGCCTCATGTTCTTTATTTTGCCTGGGCCTGGCCCCATGCATAGGCAAAATAAATCTGGCTCAGAATACATCCAGGCAGGACATGACCCAGACTTTGTACCCTCTCTTAGTAAACTTTGCATTCTTACCAAAACTGGTAGTCCACGTATCTTCAGAATTGCTCAAAGCCAAAGAATAAGGAGGGGAGGTTTTTGCCAAGTAAGAGACAAAATGATATGTGTTTGGTTTAGTTGCCTAAAACTACCCATGTGACCAAATTGTGTTTTCTAAATAACATTTTCATCTTTCATTGATACTTTATAATTGGATATACTTTATGGGGCCAGGTTGCCTTGTACTTATATTTTTTTTCTTGAAGACTCAGGGCACATAACCAGGTACTTATCATTTCCGCCTCTGCTCCTCAGCGAAGCAAATAGGAGCTATGGTATCCGCAGCAAAGCAAGGCAAGTGTAGCCCCAGGAAGCTAATTGGAAGAAGGAGGAGTTATAGCAAGAAAGCCTCAGTTGGTTCTTCAAAGACCTCACTTTTCATACTCTCTTGCATTTAGCAGTCTTTTGTAAGAAGCAGCACAAAAGACCAGACTTTTCCCCCTCTCAAACTCTCAAAGTACCACTGCATTGATTAAAAATTTAGCAGAACAAATCCTTGGCTCCTTAGTAGGGCCTGTAGGAAAAATGTTCGACCTGCTACTTTCTGCTGTGAAATTCTTCCTCCCATTCCCCTCTTGCAAACAATTTGCTGCCTTAAGTTTACTTCTGTCAAGCAATTAATTCTCAATGCACACAGGCTCATCTTGTAAGCACATATGCTTGCTTTTGAAATAAAGTTGTTAATGACTAAATGTATTCCTTGTTCCTGGTTTCACAAGCTCGTGATGGCAGGCACCATAATGGTTTCCAAGTAGTGGTGACTGTTTTCTTTGCACAGGGCACTGGCCTGTCTCTCACATTCACAGCTGTTGTACATGCTTTGCATTGAGAAAAAGAAGAGGGAATGAAGAGAGAGAGGGAAAAAAAATCATTTGTGACTGGTGTGTGAACAAGTGCTAGTTTAGACTCTCCCTCTCCAGAATGAGTCTGAATTGTCTGATATGGATGCACTTGACTGAAATGAACTGGAGGGACTCCACACAGGTACAGGTGCGCTAGGTTAATCAAGACAAAGTTGCAGTGACTTTAATCTACAAAAATAGTATCCCACCGTCAGGATAGTGAAATAAGACTCCTTTGCTGTCAGTAGTGAGAAAGGAACTAAGAGGAACAGCACAGGGTCACAGCACAGGGCTACACAAGGACTCCCCCCTACTGGTGTCCAAGGTCCTCAGAGTGTGAAAAGGAAAGCTGCCACCCCTTTGGTGAGGTCACTGGCCTTGAAGTAGGAAAGATTTTGTTAATTCACCTTTGATGAAAGTTACTTGTCCTGAGCAAATACAATTCACTCTTAATATGCTTATTTTGCAAGAGGTATGAATTAAATTATTACATATGTAGCAGTAGCATTAATCACACACACACTCACACACACACACACACTCACACACACACACACACACACACACACTCACACACACACACATACACACACTCAGGCAGATATTAAAGAGTCCTCCTGTGCAGAAGGACTAAGAAAAGTAATAGAATTTTACTTTTTGTTTTATACCCTTCTGTAGTGTTTAAATTTTTTACTTTTGCAGGTATGACATTCATAATAAAAGGGAAGCAGTAATAGCCATGAGATTTTCCTCCTATGATCCATCTAATTTAAAGTGATTGTTGTTATCAGAGTTTTATTATTTCAGAATATCCCAGGCAGAGTTCCAGCAAACTATGTTATAAAACATGGTTCTGAGAGATTTGGTCACCCTTTATGTATACAACATGGAATTTTTGTTAATTGCTTTTCAACATTATTTCTTCTGGGCAGTACAGTACACATTTTCAGTTTATACCTTCTGTCCCAGAATGCTCAAAAATGTCTTGTTCTAGACAACAAATTTTCTGGTTCCTCTGGTTCTGAATAGCTATGTGGCATGTTCATTGTATATTTAATCTACCCTTGAAAATTATACTTCAGGTAAAAAATAAAATGAGCACAGGCTACTCACTATAATAGGTACTTTGAAGATATACATTATGTGATTTAATGTATATGGCCACACAATGGTCTTCTGAGGCAGGGGAAATTATACTCATAGAAAAACAGGATTGGAAAGTTGCCCATGGTTTTATTTTAAATTTTGACTCTCCTTACCTTTTTTAGAAATGTAATCATAATCTGTCATTGATTATGTCTGTCCTTTCAAAACATTCGGACACACATAAACTCCAAATGTCTGTGTAATTCCTCTAATAATATCCTTCTACCACTAATATAAATTTAATACAGATTTCAGAAATAGACATTGCTGTCATTCTCAACTCAATATCCATTCCGTCCCAGAAGCTTTCCCTGTCCCCTTAGCCTAAATCAATTTCCCTTGTTACTCTCATAGCCCCTTTCAAAGCATTTATCTGTTTATAAAGATTTATTTGATTAAGAGCTGTATCTCCAATATCCTAAGCTCCTTTCAGCCAGAGAGCATGCCTGTTTGCTTTTCGTATTTCTCCAGCACCAAGCACATTTCATTAATACTGCTGACACATTGCTAGACACAAAGTATTGGCAATATCTTGCTCCAAAAGCCATTAGAGGGCCTCTAGAATCTCACACATATACCCTACAATTTAAAAGTTTGGGGAGACAAAAGAGTGGCCCATTTTTCCCCCAAGACTCAAATCCTGAACAAATGGGTCAAAAGAACTTAAATTTGTGAAGCAGGGGTAAGCTGTTCTGTCTTCATGTATATCTCCTGAAGAAGGCTTTGTTACATCATTTGGTTTCGGTCCTCCAACTTTCCTGTCAAGATCAGCCTCTACTCAGCTCATTTTCCATTTTGTAATCCCAATACCCACGCTTAGTCTTAATGGCAACACTTTTGTCATAACACAATTATTTTGATATTTTCATCACTGTGTGATTAGGAATGGCAATCTCAAAGGAAACACTCAAAGCTACTTTAGGAGAACAATTATCCATGCTGAATAGTGGGACAGGGGTGGGAATGACTAAGATGATTATGGGGTGACTAAATGCCTCCCACCCCCAGCTAACCCTTTTTAATGCCAATCTTATTATTTTTAAGTTGCATTATTATTGCCATTTAATAGCTGCATAAATTATATCCCATTTAAATAAGGGGAATAACAGAAACCAAATGCTCTCATTGGTTAGAATTTTCTTCTCGTTTTAAACATCCACCTACTTAAATAAACATTCTAAATTAATGCAGAAAACTTAATATTTCTATTATAGTCCTTCCTGACCCTAAGTGAAAGAAATCCAGATAGGTACTGCTCCAGGACTCAAAATTCCATCCATCTTTTTCTCCCTTAAACAATACTAGGGTTATAGATTTTAAAATAAAATTCAGGGATTCTTTGAAATTATAATAAAGCCTCATTCTCTCATCTGCAATGACAGCAACATGCACAAACATAGTTCCTAATGCATGATTTTCCCTTCGAATAAACCTGACTATATCTTCAGCAGTAGAAGGCTAGGGCATAATGGATAGGTTCTTTTGGCATTGTTATTAGACTTGATTAATCCATAGGGATGCAGTACAGCCAGGCGTATGAATCCTCATGTAGTCAAATTAAGGGAGTAAGACCAAATAAACATGTCTAGTGGTGAAAGATTCCTCCTCTTTCCAATCATCCAATCATTTACCCCAACAAAGATCTTCATTAATATGATTTGATCACTAACTAGCTTAGCAGCTTTTCCTATGGGTAGGAAAAGTGCAGAACTGGGTAACCAAACATGTATGTTTCAAGTTTTTGTTTTTGTTTTTTTTATTACTGCTTTAGAAGCCACAGAGTATCTTGTATTTAATTCATAGATGGACAAATGTTCTTTTTTAAAGCTGTTATTATTTACAGTTTCCAACAACGAGACACTACATTAAGTATGCAGAGAAAACAAATGTAGCTTCTGAATTCAATTCTGTTTTGCATTATCTCTTATTTGTTGTTCTTATTTCTATACCACAGCCTGAAGCTTTTGACATTGTTTGCATATTCATCTATCAGACAAAATGTTTGGGGAAAGGAATCACATAGTCCAATAAGAATATACACTGAGCTACTGAGATTTTGAGGTTAATTTAATTTAGAGAGAAAACTCTATTTTAAATGTGATAATATATTTTTAAATGAGACTATTTAGCATGGCACTTTCCCTCCAGCAAGGCAAAAAGGGCATGTGGTCTTGTGTTTTCATTTCTTTTCTTTTTTAAAGTATTGTTTAAACAGGACCGAAAAAAAAAAATGAAATGCAGAGTAAATGTCATTAACTCTGGGAACTAAATAGCAAATGAGTCCATTCCAATCAAATGCTTAAGATTCTTTTAATCAAGTATATGTTGTCAACAGGAAAGTGTATTTATCTTCCATAAACCACTTTGAATCCATTAGTAACCTTTATTTCAATTTTTTCAGTATATATTCTGCTTCTTCCATATAGTTTTTGTCCTTTCCATTTATACAAAAGACAATCTGGCTTGTATTTTGTTTTTCATTGAGATTCAATATATTGTCCACTTTTATCATTGATTGACTGAAGTTCAGAGAGGCTAAGTAAGTAGGCTCAGGTACCCCAGGGTTTTAGAGGCTCAGCAAGAATTAGAATTCAGGAAAAATTTGCTTTCGGCTTTTGCTCAAATTATTAGAATGTCAGGTTTGGATGCAAATTTTGCCAAAAGAAACTGGAAAATAATCCTTTATTTTTTTACCTGTGTTGGGTAGAAGAAAGGGAAAGAATTGAACTCTCTTGCCATGCCAAAGTTTCAGTGTGATACATCATTCTTATGGATGAATGGTCTTTTTAAGAATTTACCTGATGAGCAGACTCCTATGCAAAGGAGTTACATTCACAGAATGTAATAGAATATCCTCAGCTTTTCAAGAGATGCCTTCAGAGACCTAAGGAAATCCCCAGGTTCTTGAGATTCTGACTGTGACAGTTCCCTTCATTGGAAAAGAGCAATAATAATTCTATCTACTTCACATAATTGTGAGGACTAAACAGACAATGAGTGAAAGGAGAACAAGAGTGCTATCATGCAGTTCAGTTTTGGGACAATCTGCTAATATCAGTCAAGAAAATGAGGATTACTCCAAAACTACTTCAACTCAAATCCAAAGCCAAGGGGTAGAGTTCTTTTAAAAAATTATATGGTTTTATTTGTCAATAACAATAAATTAATCGAACTATATTTTTCTTTACTCTTCCTATCTGCATATATTAAGTGAAAGCTACCTTCCCCTACTATCTTCCATTATATTGATTATTTTCTTCCTGCTCAATCCTCCATCCTGTCCAACCACTAACCTACACCTTTTTATGTAATAAAGTATATCTAAGTCAATGTAATACGCATCAGATTCTCAGGGACTCTGTACCTCCTACAGCCACTCCTATGCTGCAGAAAGATCTGCCCTATTCCCTCCTCTCCAGAACCAAAGGTCTAGAAAATGTTACTCTAATTTGCCACCTCTTATTTCTAATCCATGAGAACAGCTAACATTTTACACTATTAACTGTCTGCATGAACCTTTTGGCCTGTGATGTTCGTACTGTCCCTATATTGTGGATGAAGAAACTAGAAATTGAGTGATGTTCTCAATTATGACTACCAGAAGTGAAGAAACAAAGAATCAACTTGGCCCTTTTGACTCTGGGACCCCACTGTTAACCAGACTCTATACCATAGCCTCTCAATGACGAAGTTGAATACTGAAAATTTCTTAAATTTGTGGGCCTAACTTTGTTCCTACCTTGCTTTCATAGCCTCAGTAATTTCAACACAGCTTCCTAATCTGAGCCAGGAGAGAGTGACCCTCAACTGCATTCTTCAGACACCTACATTTGCTTTGTTATGGTCTGGTTATTTGAGCCCTTACATTCTAGGGGAAGTTAGAAGGAATCACTTGGGCCTGTGGCAGTGACTTGGACTAACAGGGCTAATGGGTGGTCCAAGGTAGTCCTCTCAGGGAAGGGAAGGCACAGTTCAGGATGGAAGAGAGAGGTGATCTGCACATGGTCATAGGGAAGCAGGGACCATCCAGGCAGGGGAATATGACTTTTAGATGAGACAGACCAAATTGCCCTATGGCCACTCATTTCAAGCCAGCAGGGATGGAGGTGGGGGGGAGCTGTCTTTGCTCTTGGGTTCCTGAGAGAACACACTCTGGTATGATGTGAACTGAACACTCCAGGAAGGCAATCTCTCCCCTCACATCAAACACATTTAAAGTTCACATGCCCTAGGAAGGGATACTCTTTAAGCTGTATTTCCTAACATTTAATTATCTCTAAATCCTTTTGAAAGGATTCTCTGACACCTAAAAGAAACTTAAGGATAATAACTTATACGAGTCATAGGCACTCGGATGTCCCTGGACAGAGGAAAGAAGAAAAAGTGAGCCTTGTTCAGAATGTCATCATGGTTACCCCAAATCCTAGGATGGGGAAGGTGGTCAATTACTACTGTTGGAAAAGATAGAGATTCCATCTGGGACTGAAAGTTTGAATAGTTGAGGAATGAAATCCTTAGTGTCTTAATCAAAACTTCGACTAGGAAGTTGCTTTGAGAAATACTATGAGATAATTAATGACTAGTTTTAACAGCTTGTTGAATTTTATGTTTTAGATAGAGAAGAGAGAGAAGAAAAGAAATCGAGGGGGTGAAATAGAATCACAAATTCAAGGAAATTGTATTTTTTAGGAAGTAAAATTCATCTATTTTGATTTGTTAAATTTCCAAATATCCTTAGGATATTCAGGAGACAATATCCTGTGGGAGATAAGAATTATAGACTCATAAAGAGGGTGAGAGGTCAGCGATGGAGATGTCAACCCTATATAGAGTATAATTGAATCATGTGTCTCATTGAAAAATTGTTTAGGTCTAGAAGCTATGAGAGTTAAAATTATCAAACCTTATTTGCCACAGCAGATCTCACACTGGAGAGAAGCCCTACAAATGTAAAGAATGTGCCAAAGCTTTTGGTAAAAAATCAATCCTCATTTGTCACAGCAAAACTCACACTGTAGAGAAGCCCTTCAAATGTAAAGAATGTGGCAAAGTTTTTCATCACAAATCAAACCTTATTCGCCACAGCACTACTCACACTGGAGAGAAGCCCTACAAATGTAAAGATTGTGTCAAAGCTTTTGCTCGAAAATCAGACCTTATTTGCCACAGAAGATCTCACACAAGAAAATAAAATGTTTAAATATATAGTAAAATATAACTTTACTTATTCTAAAAAAATAGGTGTTTGTCCTTAAAAGATGAGCCTGTGTATGTATATATGGAATTTTCCAGAAGTTTGGTTGCATAAGATCAGGATTTTAGATTGGATGTTGAGCAAAAGGGAAGTGGACACTGTGCTGGAATTGCTAGCTGTGCTTCGAGCTTGAAGGGTCCAAACAGAAATATAGGCATCCTGAAGCACTGTGTTACTTCCTCATAAATCATGCTATTCGTAATGAATAATCCATACTTTGTGAAATATATTACCCTTGAAATGCTGGGTTCTGATAAGCTATCCAGGGGAAAAGGCAGAAAAATTAAAGTTGAGTACATAAATAAAAAGAAACCTGAAGATGCTTTTAGTTCAACCTAGTAAGGCTATCTTTCCTTATCCTCTCACCACATACTTAATTTAGGTCTAGAGGAAAATGGGGCTTGCGCTGAGTGTGGTTGAGCTAGTTGTAAAGAGATTGCCCCCTGAGGAGAAAGAGCTAATCCTTTTAACATGGCAGAAGTCAAATAAGATGGCAGTATGGAAACAGAGGCATCTGTAAAAGAATGTACGCAGGTGCAGTCTTATTTGTGGGGGGAGTACTGGGGATTGAACTCAAGGGCACTCAACCACTGAGCCACATCCCCAGCCTTAATTTGTATTCTATTTACAGACAGAGTCTCTCACTGAGTTGCTTAGCCCCTCGCTTTTGCTGAGGGTGGCTTTGAACCCATGATTCTCCTGTCTCAGCCTCCTAAACCACTGGGATTACAGGCATGTGCCATTACGCCCGACATAGGTGCAATCTTATTTTTAAATGTGTTCTTAAACTATGCAATAATTAAGAATTTAATCCTTGCATACAAATTACAATGTGCTTAATTTTATGACATAGTAGTGTAGTCATTACATTTTGAAATATACGCTCACATATCAAAGGATTACAATTTTTTTTCATTAAACCTTTAAAACATCCAATTATTAGACTACTATATAAAATTCCTGAAACAAGTGACAGTTCCCAAGTAACTTGTTAGAAGTGACCTTATCAGATTTTCCTAAACCGGGAAAAAAAGGGTGGCAAAGTTACTAAAGAATTGCAAAATAATATAAGCTTTTCTATTTTTCAGCAATATCTAAATCACCTAATATGCCTAATATTTAACTAAGTTAAATATTCTACATAGTCACAGTGGTTAAATCCTATAAATAGAGCTGGGCGCAATGGTACACGCTTATAATTCCAGCAACCTGGGAGGCTGGCGCTGAAGAATTAGAAATTTGAGGCCAGCCTAGGCAATTTGGCCAAATTCTGCCTCCAAAAAAAAGGGTGTGACTCACCTAGGGTGAGCACCTGGGTTCAACTCCTAGTACCAAAAAAAAGAAAAGAAAGACAAAAGAGAAAAATCTTGTAAATAGCTTCTATAATCTCATCAACTATAAACTGGTTTGTAAAGATCCCATACAGACAATCATCAGTATTTATAAGGCTGTGCTTTATATAGGGAAACCACCAAACACAATCATGGAGAACGTGTAGGACTGGAAATCTTGGCTTCTTCCTTACCATTCTGCAAAGTCCCATTATTCCATATGGTTTAATGACAAGTAAAGGCTTATAACTAGAGAAACATAAACAAGATGCTTTATTAACATATCTTGTAGGACTAGTATTTCCATCTGTGTTATTGTTAGTCTATAAATATTCCAGAAAAAAGTCTGCAAAATATGGAAATGAGATGGGACATAACCTTGTTTAATTGATGCCATTCTAATTATGTAATTGAGGAAAAGAAAATTTGGGTATCAAGTACATACTTCTAAACTATGAAATCAACATTGTATTTTCTCATCTGTTAATAACTAATATAACTGAATATATTAACAACTACATACTTAGTTAAATTATATTATACAAGCTAAATTTATAGTCCTATTTTTATTTGCATCCAAATATAATATTGTAACCCACAAAACACAGCTAGAAGCAGTTTTTGCTTACTTCACTATAAATAATAATAAACCACAAATGTTTTCTTGAGAAATTCCATAAATGTTGCTATTAATCACAGAAAATTTTATTCATTTTAAATTTGCTTAATGAAGCCCTGGAAGAGGGTAATAATTTCAGACCTGATGATAATTTCTGACATTTGCATTCTCTGAAATAATGACACTGAAGTGTTTATTCGAAATAATACCAATTTTTTAAATAGACAGGTTGGTGAAAAAACACAGCAGATATTTACAGTGTAATATAATTTTTTTAAAGTTCTTTTCACTTGCTAGCCAGTCACTCTGAGGAGATAGGAGTAAAACAATTTAGTGAGTTCCCTTTATGATATTTTACTGTGTACTTTATTTTCTCTCAAATACCAATGAGAGATTTGATACTGGATATTCTTAGTAATAAATAAATGTTTATTTAAAGTTGGCCTTTATAACTTTATGCCTGCTTCATTTAAACCTCAAACTTAATGGATTAATAACAAAAGCCAGTTTCTCTCCCAATCATGCTCATCTTTATTTGGTCATTTTTTCCATTAGTAGCATCACAGCATCAAGTTCTCCAAAACTGGGTCATTAGAATCATCTTTATTTCTTCCTTTTCTGTGCCCTGTGTTTCCTTCTGTCCCCAGAGTCATTGTGTCTCATCTTCCTTTTCAGTTCTCTCAGCAATTTAGTCAATGAATTCAGTCCTTGCCAACCTATGGGAAGCTCCACATACCACCATATTTTTCTCCTTCATTGAATTAAGATTACAGAACATCTACAAAATGATGATTTCCATTGACAGAACTAGAGTCTATCACTAAGTAGCTGTGTGAACTTGAGGCAATAGTATAATGTGTCCAAGGCACAATTTACCCCTCAGGAAAACAGGGCAATGGGACTTCTGATCGCCCTGTGTTTGTGAATAAAATATGTTAACATTCAGAAAGCAAGATAGGACAGTGTCTGTCATGTGCTAAACACTATAATGTACTCCCTTCCTCTTCTCTTCCCCTTAAACAGTATCATCTTCTTGCACTGGGTGCTTTCTTCCTTACATGAGGTTGTTGATGTTCAAGTTTTAGCATGCCAAGAGGATTTTCACACATAAAAAGGATTTGCCTCTATATCCCAATCATCTAGCATCATATCCTTCAAAGGGAGGATCTCAATCCTTGGTTGTCAAATGCATTAATGACAGTACACTTTACTGACAATTACATCTTTACATGATTCTCTCTATGAAATGAAAATCTCTATGCCTTTTTCATGTTCACAGCTATTCAATGAGAATACACACAAAGAACAAGATATTTTTTTAAATGAAAACTGCTATCCATTAAAATACTGAGTTAGCTGGAAACAAAAGATGCTAGGGAGTAGATTGATAAGTCTGTTTTTAAAAAATTTTATGTACTGGACATGGTGGCTTGGAGGTTAAAGTAGGAGGATTGTGAGTTCAAAGCCAGCCTCAGCAGCTTAGCCAGACTCTGTCTCAAAATAAAGGGCTGGGGAGGTGTGTCAGTGATTAAGTGCCCTAGATTTAATCCCCAGGACCAAAAAAAAAAAATATGTATGTATGCAATACATATAAATACATGTTTTCATTTACATTTAATGTATATATAAATTATGAACTGATATCTATATATGACCATGGGTACAGTTTGATTCTATATGCTATGTCTCTCTAGATGGAAATGCTAGTTAAAGATCATATCTCCCTTTTCGCAGGCACAGTGACCATCAAGGGATTCAAACGAAAATGTTCTGTTGTTTTTCCAACACAGGCTGACCCTCACAAGCACTACACACACACACACACACACACACACACACACACACACTCACATACCTACTTTGAATGCAAAAGGAAACTCAGAAAAGGAGAAAAAGATAAGAAATAAAAGTAGTATAGGGGTTAGGTGGTTATTATTTACTGGAGAGAAGTAGCTTCATTAATACCCTTCTGGTCAAATAAAAATGATATCATGATTTCTCACTATCATTTATGTTTCATATTCCTAGTTGTTTACACTGAATCTTGATCATTTAATAATCTTGAAGATCAGTTACATTTTGATAAGAGCGATCTCAGAATTCAGCAACCATATATTTTCTATGATCTGGTTTATAATCATTTGTATTTATGGTGATAGTAACCAGGAAATTGTCAGTATTTGATTACATACATATTAAAAGAAAATAAATCATTATCTCCTTCAGCTGATTTTTATCTATTGCAGATATAAAATAAGATGAAAAACTAGGGTACCACGGATGTTTATATTAGGGAGTAAATAGCTGAGCAACATATATACCTGGGATAAATCATTTTTTTCAATGTTTTTCTCTCTGGGCAACTCTGCTTTTTTTCCCTTTTGTATCATTTTATTTTATTTCAAACTGTTCATTTTTTGATATATGTTTCAGCTGAGAATTGCAATATATATTGTTTGATAAATTAGATACTATGTCCTTATGAAAGATAAAAAGTCTTTTATCAAACACAAATATTATAGCAACCTGTACCCAGGAGGGAAATGGGATAGACAGTCCACTTAATTTCCTTTATAGCAGAAGAAAAAAAAATACATGAGACCAAGAAATCAAATTCTTGTGTGTGTGTGTGTGGGTTTTTTTTTTTTTTTTTATTGGCTGGGACAAAGCCTAGAAGAAATTCTCTGAATTTATTCAGTCCCTGCTACCCTTAATACAGTCCAGACCATTCCCACAAGAGAAATTGTTATAATGACAATGCAAAGAATTAATGACAAATGGAAATTAATCTCCTTTCCAAAAACTGACAAGTGTCTTTCAGCTCTTTTATTCCATTTGTAAAGATATCAAACACTTATTTATTTATATGTGCTGTTTTGTTGTTCTTGTTGTTGTTTGTTTTCTTTTGGGTACTAGAGATTGAACCCAGGGGCAATTTACACTGAGCTATGTACTCAGTCCTTTTTATTTTATTTATTTAATTTTGAGACAATGTCTCACTAAGTTACTAAGGGGGGGGCTTGCTAAGTAGATGAGGCAGGACTTAAATCTTCCAAATTGCTGTGGTAACAGGCCTAACTACATCTGTTCTCTTAAGTAGTAAACTCAGAATATATATTTTTAGGTTCTATATCATAGGCACAAAATTTCTATACACATAATGTACTTATCTTTATACATCAACAGTGGATCACATTTGATTATGGAACAATTACAAAGTACTTTAAGGGAAAAAAAATATAGTTATATCTTCATCATATATGACATAGATGTTTTACTTCAGATATACATTCACATTTTAGGAGATATTTACAAATGTAATTAATTTGAGTTTGTATACAAATAGAATTGAGAGTTTTCCATTGTGCATGTGTGTGTGTGCAAATTGTATCACCTGTGCTTCCTTCAGTGGTATATAAAAGTCTGCTCCATTTTCTTTGCAGTCCTAAATCAAATGCCACCTTTCCCAGTTATCCTTTGTGAGACACCTTCTTCCCTTCTATCTTTGTAGTTCCTTTGTTACTTACTGTTTTGTAGCCTTCCTATCAGAGGTGATTGTTGCTCTGACAAGGTTTTAATTTCTTGATGAAGTCCTTTGTCCTTGCTACAAAATAATGTAGTGTTATCTACAAAATGCTTCATGATTTATTGAATTGTTGGGATATAATACAGCCTTTTTGTTCACGTGTTTTGTTTTTTTTTTCCTCCTTCATCAAGTTTTCCTTCTTTGGAAATGAAACTTTAGAATACAGCACCTTGAGGAAACTTTCAAACCATGTTTGAGTAAGCCTGAAAATGACACTAATTCTTTAGTTGTTGTAGTTTAACCTTTTAATTTCAAACATACCCTGAATGCCATGCCATTGTGTGTATTTCTTAAGTAGGATGTTGTGTCACAGGATCTAAGTACACACATTAAAATAAAGAGATTGAATACTATGGTTGGTGTGGAGGTGCATCCTATGGATCCAGCATCAAAGAGGAAAAAAATCTGCTGCTGCCACACCTTCTGTGATTTGGTTGGCAGTCTACCAGATGTCCACTGGTTCAGGGTTTGCCTTAGCTATACAGAGCAAGCTTGAGTAAAAGCACCCCTTCTGGGGTAATGCACATCCAATGATTGATCACAAAAGAGGCATTTTGACCCAGTGGGAATCATTTGTGGTCATATAAGCTCTCCATAAGGCTGTGCTGTTGAGAAGATATATATATATATATATATATATATATATATATATATATATATATATATATATATATATATATATATATATTGATGTTTTCTCTGCCCAGTCGATCTATAGGTGTTGATTCTTAATCAGTATTCTGCTTCTATATTATACTATCTACCTAAGCTTTTGCTATTGATGGACCCAAAGTGCAACAACACTGATAAAAGAGTTGAGAGTCCCTATCTCAATTTTGTTATCTTTTCTACTAATATCCTTGATAGTGTTCTTTTACCTACAGTACAAAATGTGGCTCAGGATTATGTATTACATTTATTTATCACTTATTTCTAGTCTCATAATCTGAACAAATCTCTCTGACTTTTACTTTCATGGCCTTTGCATGTTTAAAAAATAGAAGCTAGTTATCTTACAGGATATTCCCCAGTTTAAATTTGTTTGATATTTCATGATGATTAGATTCAGGTAATACAACAGCAGGCAGTTGGAAGTCTAATGAATATACATTGTGAAAAACCCAAGCCTGCAATTGGTTTCTGCCTGGCTCCAATTAAAAGAGCAATGTGTACATATACAGGAGTTTGAGGAAAACTTATCTTGGTTTTTGGTCCTTAAGCTACAGGAACATTAGAGATCTTCATTCTCAGAGCTTATAAAAAGTCATTGCCTTTTATGAATCTGAATTTTCCATTTTAGAGGATGAGTTTTCGTTCAATGTCTCTATTACAAAACATAAATATGGCCCTGCTTTCAGATAATAATTGTAGTACTCCTTAGACACCCTTTCTCTTATCCTTCTCTGAGAACTAACTGAACTGAAAGATGACCTCATCTTCTCGATGGAAGGTAATACCACAGGATGTCATAAGAAGAGAAAGGTATTTCATTCCAGTCATTCGATGTTTACTTGCATGCTATTCATTATTTAAAACAAAATCTGCATAAACTACTATGCATTTGTAAAATATCAAAAACCCATGTAGTGTTATTGTTTATGAATAATTTGAAGAACAAAATGCTCAATGATGCCATTATTAATTTGTTAGCTACAAAAGCTATAACTTCAAGTTGACAATTTTTAATTTAAAATTATGAAATACAAATGAATTAAAGTCAGCATCATAGGAAAATGATGCAAAACAAAAAATAAAATTAAAAGAATCAGTATGAGTAAAATACTTGTAATTTATTTTATGTCTAAATATCCATGCTTGAGAAGAAGATTACCATCAAACAGGGACAAGAGGTCGAAGGGAATGGGACAGAGAGGGGATAGGAAGGGCAGCAGAATACAACAGACACTAGTATGGCAGGATGTATGAACGTGGCTGTATAATCAATGTGATCCTGCAATCTGTACACATGGGAATAATAAGAATTCATACCCCATTTGAAACAAATGTATGATATATGATATGTCAAGATCAATGTAATGTTTTGAGCAACTAATAAATTTCTGATAAAAAGCAAAATTATAATATTAAAAATGGAAATGTTAAAAATAAATAAATAAATAAATATCCATGCTTATTTTAAAATAAAAACTATGTTTGATTCTTTTCATTTCAAGTATTTACTTCCTTAATTTTATTTATCTTAATTGAAATTTCATAGGTTACCATTTATCATTGTTTTACATAGTTCTGTAACAAAAATAAATACAAAATAATTTCATCTCTAAACCTTGGTAAATGTTGAAAAATGATGATTACAGTGTAGAAATGCAATGTTCAATTTAAAAATCATGAGAAATAAATGCATGTGTTGAAATTTTTTTTTAAAGGTTGTTAGGTTCCTATTGTCTTAAGTCTTGTTTTTACCTTAACTAACTAAAAATTAGAATCTTGAGGTTAATAATTGTTTAAATTTTCCTACCAATAATTGAAGACAAAAATCCTGGTTATTTCTATAGACTTCCAGATGTCTTCTGCTCTGGCCTCTGCATATGCCATGTCCTCTGCCTGGTATCTTCTTGATGTTGTCACCATGGACACTCACTTTCCTTTTCTCCATTTCAGCCTACCTGTCATATCCCAGGAAGCCTTCCCTTTATACTCAATATAAAAGTAAGATGCCTCCAAACTTCTCTGCATTATATTTGGAGGACTTCCCATAGAGGATGCCTCAGAATGGATATTTAAAAGAAAAAGATAATTACCCAGGCACGGAGGTACACACCTGTAATCCCAGTAGCTGGGGAGGCTGGGGCAGGAGGATTGCAAGTTCAAAGCCAGCCTCAGCAGCAGTGAGGCACTAAGAAATAGTAAGACCCTGTCTGTAACTAAAATACAACATAGGCCTGGGGATGTGATTTCAGCATAGAAATGCTGGGGTAACACAATTAAACCTATAACATTCCTGTCATTCTTTACATTTTTTTTTTTGTTAAGAGTTAGTCTTAATTTTTCCCCCACAATTCCTTCCTTTTTAAATACTTTTCTCCCTCCCCAGAATGGATGCTGTATTAAAGCAGGGAGTTTGTGGTTTTGCTTCCATTCTGGACATCACATAGTTTGTCCAGATGGTGTATGCAGCATAAAGCAATCAGTAAGTGTTCTGAAGGAATAACTCATTGAGACGGCCAATACATTTATTGAGGGGTGATTTATATCATAAGGAAAATGACAATCAGTCCTGCTTTTTTTCTAAGGTTATTTATCTCTTAACAGGAAGGAAAAGCAGAAATCCTTTTTCAAAGAATTAGCTTGATAAGCACATACTTTATGGGGCCAATGGCTCACTCACTATCCACACAAAATTTGTGCTTGTATTTATTTATTATTTTTTTTTATTTCCTCCTTCCTACTTCTCTTTTCAGTACTAGGGAAAGAACGCAGGGGCACTTAACCACTGAGCCTCATTCCTAGCCCTTTATTTAGAGACAAAGTCTCACTAAGGCTGAGGGCTTTGCTAAATTGCGGATGCTGACCTTAAACTTGTGATCTCCTCCCTCAGCCTCCCAATATGCTGAGATTACAGAATTGTGCCACCTTGCCCAGATATTGCTTCTATTTTTTAATGTAGAACCAAGAATTAAAATCACCATCCTTTGTGGGTATATGAGTAAATAACCATGTGATGCTAACCAATGGAATGTGAAAGGGAATGATTTTCTCCCCTTTAAAGCTTCATTCCCTAAACTATCAACTGAAGGTGGTTGAGAATTCATATGACTTATGCATAAAAGTTCCACGATAGGTGGTATTTGAGTCCATGATGGAAATCCCTCTGTCAGAAACACTTCCATTGGATTATTACCACATCGAGGAAAGAAAGCATCCTTTTTTAAGCTCCTAAGATTGGTTCTTATTTGTTAGAGAAGCTAGCATTATGATAATTTGTTGGAAGCCATATGATTTGGTTTGTTTGAGCCCAGAAGAGGCAGGGAAGCTGCTTTATTTGTTTATTCTAACTTGTTATATGTGACAGCAGAATGCATTTCAATTCATAGTACACATATGGCGCACAATTTTTCATGTCTCTGGTTGTACACAAAGTGGAGTCACACAATTTGTGTCTTCATACATGTACTTAGGGTAATTAAGTCCATCTCTGGGAACTCCTGGGTGAAATTTCCCAGTTGGAGAAAGCCCAGATCACACTGGAGCCCTGTCTACTCACAAACCTTAGGATCAAACATTGCCTCCGAGAGATGGGCATCACCTACCAAGGGTAACCAAACAAGACTCCTCCCACACTCAAACTTGTCTCTGCCTTTGATGTACTTCACCTTTTTCAGTTGTTCAGTTTCAGTTCCTCTCAGGACCTGAAGACCCATCAGGTGTCCTGCTTCCTAAATCTAACTTCTGGCGTTGTCTTTATTTTTTTACTGATTATTTCAGACTTTTTATTTTCCCAGCAAACTCACACCTCCTAGCAGGAAGTTGCTCTGCTGTGGTGCTGGATACCCCAATAATTCACTCATAAGTGTGCACATTTCAGCACATGATATGTATTTATGTAATCCAAATCTTTTCTAGTTTTAAACTTTCACTTTTGATAATTGATCCTAAGGAACTTCTTCACACAAAAAAAGAAAAATAGAGCTACAGTCAATTATAAAAACACAGCCACAGTTAACTTCAGTTACTTTAATTTTAAACTTAATAATTTTCACCTATTAAAAGTGCTGTTCTTTATCTCAAAGTATGCAATTATAATGGTATTTACACAATATTTGGTAATTGCGACTGTTATGATTTGTATAAGTATCCTTCAAAGGTCCAGGTTTTGAAGACTTGGTTACCTCCACTCTTGGAGGTTAGTGGAGCATATAAGTGGTGGACACTGTTGGAAGGAAGTTGGGTCACTGGGATCACTGGGGTCACTGGGGTCATGCCTTAAAGAAGATATTAGGACCAAAGCCCCAAGCTTCTTCCCTCTCCTTTCACATCTGGCCACCAGGAGATGAATGGACTTCCTCCGTCATGTGTACTTTTCATGATGTGTGTACTGTGCTGCTACAGGCACCCAGGCCTCAGAGCTAAGCAACCAGGATTGAAACTTCTGAAAACATAAGCCAAAATAAACCTCTCCTCCTTTTAAGTTGATCATCTCAGGTATTTTGTCTCAGTGTTACCTGACTAATGCAAGTGATAACTCCTGATAGTTTAATGGAATAGGAGCCTTTTCAGTTTTACAGCTGTTTGCTCAGTGCCTAATTCATTGCTTACCAAATAGTGAATAAACAAAATAATTTTATTTCAGTATATTTAAATTAAATAAATTTAAGTATATTTAAATTTGGCAAAAAGATATAAATTTTGCCATAAATGACATAATTATAATAATTCAAATGTATATTTAATAAATTCTCATTGATTTTTGTTTCCACAAATGAAAATAATATCGTTCTCGCTTATAAAAAAGCATGAAATCCAGTATCTTTATGATCTGACTAAATGAACACTATTATGAGAAAACTGGATAAATTTTGTAGGTTTTCCCACTTTAAAAAATTACTGATTATATCTCCTTAGCCTGAGAGGATACATAAGCAAACCTATTTCCCCAAAATTTCTTTGAAATTATATTCCTACAATAATTACATTTGAGTCTCATTTAAATTTCTCTCCAACAAATCAGCTATACTAACAATTGCCCTTTAATAAAACTAAAGTTCTCAGGCATAATATTTATTTAACGTTAAGGGAGTTGAAATCAGAAGTCCTCCAATTATAGTGCTCGGCATACTTCAATTTTCTCTGTCATTTAGTATTTTACTGGCAAACTGACCCCCAGCTTATTTCTCATCCTGCTTATCTTTTAGAACAAAATTTCCTAATTTCTGTCTTGTGGTGGTCTTCACCAAAATCCTGCCATAGGAAAGTAAGTTTGGGAAACAATACCTAGTATAAGGGAAATTCTACAGTTAAGGCATGAAGTCATCCCTTCACTTGCTTTTAGTAATACTTATGAGCATCTCCAGGGACTATTTTACACAGAATACAACTTTTAAAAAGGGAAAAAAATGTTCTATAATTATGCTACCTATTTTTTTTTCTATTTTTTAGAGCTCTTACATTTCATGAGAGCTTGTGCAATATGGAGATAGGCTTTTAAACTTTAATCATAACAATAGTATTCTTTATTCACTGACATTGCAGGATCAAATTTTCATCTTTCATTAAGCTTAATTATAACATTTTGATATAAAGATAGAAACTCCAGGGTAATTCCATGGACGTTACATTTGTGACTTAGCTTTTTCCCTTCATGACCTTCTGTTGTGATTAGAGTGTCTCCCTGATGATAAGTAACACAAATTCCACTTTTAGGCTTTGCCTACCTGTCTTTTATAAAACACTGAGTATTCTTACAAGCTCACTTGCACTTTCTCTGCAGTACCACCCTCCTTCCTCCTTCCTGTCTTCCTTATTGTTTTGTGGTTTATCCTCATTTTACATAGCTTTTTGGCTCACAAGGATGTTGATGACAGAACCAAACAGTGTGTTGGCTAGATTGTACCAAAACAGAGTTCCTTTTTTTTTCTTTCTTTGTTTTTAAAAATTTGTTCTTTCTAGATACACATGACAGTAGAGTGCATTTTGACATATTATAAATACATGGAGTATAACTTATTCTAATTAGGATCCCATTCTTGTAGTTTTACATGATATGGAGTTTCCCTGGTGGTGTTTTTATATAAAAGCATAGGAAAGTCATGTCCAATTCATTCCACTGTCTTTCCTATCAAAACCAAGTTTTTCAGCATGGTGGAAAACTTGAACTGTGAAGTCATCCAGGTCTGAGTTCACTTGGCTTCCTCCCACTTAGTTACATGGGAAATAACGCTAGAGAGATTGGTGACAACTACATGAGACGATGAATGTGATTGGAAATTGTAGTAATAGTGAATAAGGCTGCCATCCAAAACAATGTAACCCAATCAGTGTTTTTTGAGTTAATATTAACTCAATTCTAAATGCATGTGTTCAAACAGTGCAACTGTTCCCTGGTATATGTTTATAGATTCCTAGGAGATGAGCACCAACTGTGTAGATTAGAAGAACAATTATCCTCTCAATTCTCATTACTTTTTAAAAAATATAAACACCATAAACATGTATTAAATATACACATTTAAAACTATTCTATGAACTGATTTTCTTTGTTCTTCATATTTGGAGAATACTGGACTATATAAAGTATCTACATAATGTGGATTAAAAAATCACACGTGGCTAATGAAAATGATAAAAAATTTACTCTCTATTAAATCTTCCATTACTATGAATCAGTATTTTATCTAATACCATTTAATCTCAGTCATTTGAATTTAGTTTTAATGTATTTTAATGCTTTATACATAGAATCTAAAATCTTTTCAATGACTGTATAATTTTATTTCTAAAATTTAACACTGGCTGATATTTCAAAAATATTTATTTGTACTCATTTCTCAAAAATATATATAAAACGTCACTATGGCTCTGATAAAAGGGAGTCCTTTATTTTTTGTTTCCATTGTTACTTCTTATTTGAGGAAGAAACTACAAACAACATAGAGAAAAGCTAGTACACACTGCTTCTTTGTAGATTTTTTCTAAATTTTATTTTTTATATATTCACTGAGAATATGAAAACAGCCATTAATTAAGCATCAATGTAAAATGTCCATTTGAATTGCCATAAAACTCTCCTATTACTTACAGTTAGGATCCAGATAAACTCAGGGCATATCCTCCACCCCCTGCCCCCAGTGGAGCATCACCTTAGAAGCTTTTACTAATCAGAAGACATCAGCTCTACAGCTACCCTGAAACATTCTCAGCTTTTCCACTTCTTACAGGTAAAAGCTCTCACTGATTTTATGATGCAATCTATTTTAAAGTTGACTTGTTATAAAAGCAATCAAGTAAAACTGCAAGTTTAGATTTTTAAAAACTGCTTTCTAAAAAAATACTATCTCTTAAACAGGTTATAAGACACAAAGAACATAACTTCCCATACAATATGATGAAATAGAACTTAAAGAACCTAAATTGAGATGTAAAGCAATTTGTCTACTCATTCACTGCTCAGTATTTTTGAACTACCTCCCATTTGCAGGCAGTATGTCATGGTCTAAGAATATAAAGATAAATGGAAGATTTTTCCTTTTTTAGAGGGCTGTAATATAGTAGGCAGACTGTGCAAGCAAGAGAGTGAAAGACTGCCGAACAAACCATCAGAACAGAATCATGTACATGTCTCCAAAGTTAGTAGATTTTATGGAGGAAGACAAAAGAGAAATTCTTAAACACACACACAAACATTGAAAAAAAAAAACAGTCAGGAAAGTTCTACGGGTGAATTACCTTCACTTGATATCTAAAGAGAAGTTGGGAATTCACAGATCACTCTTAAGGGGTCAGAATACTTAAGCCAAAGGGAATAGCAGGTACAATGACAAGGACTTTCAAAAGGCCATAGGAAAGTCAGGAAAAAGGAATATAAATAACTTTTATGACTGAAGTGAAATAAATACGGAAGGTAGAATGTTGCCCGGAATTTTAAGTCATCCACTCTTTCTTGGAAGGCATCAGGAAAGACAGATTTACTCCCAAAATGACTGTCCTATTCAGTCCCTGGCAAAGAAGAAGAAATTCTACTTTATTCCCTTGCAAAGGATATTTCAAGGACAGAAACTATTGGACTATTGGACTATTAAGAAAAAAAATAATTTGAATGAATTTTCTGAGTCTATGGGAAGAAACTTACCATAATGTCTAAAATGAGAAAAAGCTCAGAAGGGATTTGTTTTCTTTTTATTAAGTATGAGATCATTTGAATCAGACAGTTTCAGTGAAAATAAAATTGGTTATGTTGCATTGAAGCTACTTTAATCTAAGTGATTATCTTTGTAGAGTTGTATCAATAACAGAACCAAATATTTAATGGCATGGTATAATTAAGTAATATCAAAATAAAAGTAAAATCTCACATAGGTTTTACAAAATTCCTAGTGCTCTGCCTCTCCTTTCCAGTCTTCTAGTCCTAGATACCATTCCAAAAGTAAGCCACTTAACAAGAATGTCTACCATGTTATTTTCTTTCTAGATTCAGGCCTTTTATGTAGAAGACCAGATATTTGTTAAATGGAACTTAATGTATTGCAGGAAATGGTTATATTTCAGAGGCACAAAAATCATGTTGAGAATGAAATTTTAAATAGGCATTACCTACTGAGAATACTCAGTCTCCTTTATATATCTCATCTAAAGCATGGTGGAAGAACTGAGAGAAAGCAAAGGGGTAATAACCAGGTAAAGAGGAAGATTTAAGTACAGTGTGAGTTCAAGCCAGGTACTCTATACTTCTCTCTCCTTCTTTCTCTCACTTTTAATGGAGAAAACAATATCATTTCAAAGTCATCAGGGAAATAACACAATGGGTGGACAGTTCCCAATGTTGCATTCATTAATCAGTGATAATTTACACTAATATAAGTTCATTGATCTTACTCTTCAGACTCTCCCTTGTGAGTAATTTCATCCTTTAGAAGACATTATTAGATACATTAAGCCATGGCATTCCATTCCAACAAATGAGGCTGGCTTGAATGCTGGAGAAACACCCAATTAATAATGAAATATAAAGTGACTTGCATAATTTTTCATATTGTAACATCTAATTCATGGCAATCTTGGGGAAAAAACCATGTGTAAGTCACTCAGTGATGAATTATCAGAAAATGTACATCAACAGAATACTTGAATATTGATTAAGTCAATTGAGGTCCAAATGTATTTCTTATGTGATCCTCTTTATACTTGACATGAAAATTCTTAGTTTTCTATGTATATCATGAACATTTAAAAATGTGTTAATTTGAATCTTCAATTTATTAATAAAATTTGGAAATTTTAGAAAAATTCACTGAATTCATTAGTATTAAAGATAGAGTATCTTTTAAAAATTACTTCATGCTATTAAACCATGAGAATGGCTCCCTTTTGCTTTCGTAAGTTTGTTTTCAACTTAACATGTATCACAACTATAGAGAAAGAAAAAGTTATTAAAGTCTAATTTTTTCAGCTGGTATTATATTTTAAAGAGGAAATCTAATACTGCTATTACTATTACTATACTAATATCACTAGTCCTAGCAAACCACCACTTTAATGTATTATATTATTTGAATCTAAAAGTAACTCTATAGGTTTTATGGGAGATAATACTGATAATGTTTTAAGTGTGATGTTTCCTCTCTGGAAACTTTTCGCATCACATTTTGTCCTGTCACCTTCTACCCATTTACTCAATAGCATTAATTTCCTCAACTAAGGAGAAGTTTAAAAACAAAGAAAAAAACAAAACTTCACATCCAGAAGTTTTAGGCTTTCATGTCACTGATTTCTTGACACTACACTGGATAAAGATTGAATCCCAGACTTGACAAAGGACCCATAAATAGGAAGCAAAGGAAGAGGTAAAGAGAGGTTCTAGAGGAAGAGATGAGAAAGCAAATCCCATCTATGTGGAAGGTACCAAGTCTGTCAGACTCCCATATATCCCTGCATTTGGCACCAGGCACAGAACACAACCCAGATTCACCAGGAAGACAGTTAGGAACTGTTTCCAAAACCCTCATTCAGGTCAAGTGCTTCAGGACAAGCAGGATGATTCTAGAACAGCCCAGAGATCAGAGCATCTGCTATTAGGAGAAAGAGGCTGGTACAGTGACCTTCACTAACCAATCATGTAAGAAGCAATGGAAACAAGAACAGTTCAAACTCTTCTTGGAAACTTCTGTGATTTGAATAAGACCTGCCACAGTGCTGAGAGACTTCTCCCAGGTGGAATAAATTACTCCAAGATTCTGATAGATCCAAGCAAATCAAGGAGTGTATTATTGTACTTACTGAGGAGTTCTGCCTAAATCCCTTCCTCCCTGACAGTGCTTCTAGCCTCTTGGTACAAAGCATCAGCCTTTGATGCTTCACTGGGCATGGCACCCAGTGGCAGAGATCTGCCTTTCCAGGGTTATGAGGGTAGCCCCTGGCTAATGACTCGCCAAAGCAGGAAGACAATCAGCTCCACCATCTTGGTTTGGGCCAACAATAAATTCTAGCACACCTCCAGAATTCCGTGGAGAATAAATTGCAATTCCATTGGGAAGTTGCTCCTCTCCCTGCTCACCTGCCTTTTTCACTTCCTAATATGTGTATCTGCTGAAATCACTCTTTAAGGACAATTCCCTGTGAGGTACTCAACTCACCATCTCAGAGTCTATTTTCAGGGAACCAAACACAAGGATAAAGGATTATAATACATTTAGGTTTTGTATGCCCATGATAGATGGAAGTAGTAGGGCTACAAATATTAAAATCGAAGAAAATAATTTTTTCTAATAAAAAATATTTGGGTACTTCTACTTAACTTTTCTGCTGGAAGTGTACTGTCTTTCAGAAATTACATTTTACTCTGTCTCCTGGGAATTTTCTCTACCAATCTATATGTCCCACAAAGTGTACACACCAAGGTGTACAAGTTACATAAAATATCATTCATTTACAAATGGAAAACTGACTTTTTGATCTCTATGTGGTTGCACAAGCTCATCTCTAGCAAGTGCCAGAAAAAACTTTAAATCCCAATCTAACTCAAAGTTCTCATTTTTATCCATTTTTATGTAGAATCAAACAGCCTAAATTTTTTTATTATTTGAAACAATTTTATTATTAGTTTTCTATTTAAGAATTTTCAGAGATTCAAAAATATGATCAAAGAAATAACATCACACATATAAAATTATCTTTAATGTTAGTTTTATGTACTATGGTTAGAAGAATGGGTGAGGTTAAAATTTCAAAGACCTTTTTAAAATTTTTTGTATATTTTAATAATTAAGTTCTCAGACAAACATTATTTACCTTAATTTTTTTCTTTGTCTCTCCATAAATGGAAGAGTATATTCACACCTAATTTCTTTTTTGTTATTGTTTTCACGTGAATACTTTATTAATTAGCACTCAAAATAATTGATCAATAAATGAAACTGTAAAAGTGTATAACAAACAAATTCTGAAAATAGATTCTATATATTATAGCAATGCAAATTTCCTTAGAGTTTTAGAGAACAACCATGACCAAGAAAATAAATTTCATTATAAACTATTGACAAATATGTCAATGTTTCCAAAAGCAAAATAATATATTTTGCATACATTAAAACATATATGTATAAATTTGTATGTAATAATTTCTTATTTATATCTTTAGTTAACCCCCCCAAATTTACAAAGAATGCCTGAATATAAACTCTTCTAACATAAACTCTTCTAAAATAAACAAATATTAAAGAGTGATTTTAGAATATTTTTAATAACTAAAAAAGTAAGAGACAAGGAAAGTAAAAGTATAAACAAAACAAAACTTTAAGACTAAAATTCTATAGAGTTTTGGAATATGGAGTCTTCCAACAGGTAAAGCAATATCAGAAGGATATAGGTCTGAGTGATGCTTAATTTCTTCAATAATTTCACCTGTACAGAGGACTCTTTAAAAAAGGGTATATGAAGCTATCATCCTATTAATATTTCTTATTCAAATAAAAAGTTTAATGAAAAGAAAAAAAGATAATGAATTCCCATAATTATCTTTGAGCTTAAAAGTTATTTCAGGATTTCTCAGAGAGAAAGCTGAGAAAATATTACCATATCTAATCAAAGGAAAGAATACTTGAAACCCTATGACCATTGCTAACTGCAAGAATTGTGGAATCCTCTTTGAAGAAAAACAAACAAACTTTGGCAATGACTATTGCATAGATAAAATTTGTGCTTTCTTATTAACTATATTGTGTGAATGACATTTGTTTCTATTTTATCAGTAACTGATATGAATCTTTAATTCTTTAATACATTCTTTTCATAAAAGTATTTATCACAAAATGTTCATGAATTTAGCAGTATCGAATTTTCTAAGGTTTATTAAGATAACCCTTTGAATGACAGTCTTTTATTTATTTTTTTAAATACAAAGGAAAAAAAGTAGATATGTAATAATGCTTTGGAATTGAAACCCACAGTCATACTGCACTAATATCTTATTAATTGTACAGTGTTAAAATCTGTATAAAATGTTGAGCAACTTATAGCATATTCACAATAATCAGCCAAGTAAATACAAATTATTATAATTTTTGTAATTATTGAATTATTGTATCTATGATTTGAAGAATAATTGCAACAATTAAAAATAATTGCAAATAATCGCAATTATTGCAGATTAACAACATTTAAAAGACTTAAACTCATGATACTTTTATAATTATATATTTATATTTTTGTTAAACATGGTGCAGCAGAGTATATGTGTGATTAGTTTGATTTATATACTGGATTAAAAATATATGTCTTTGCCTACTAGTGTGTGGCATAGTGATAGATTAAGGTTTATTTTTAATTGCTACAATTTATAAATTACTTAAAATGCTTAAAGAAAATATTAGTTTATCTTAAAAGTTAAAATTACACTAAAATCATCATAATATTTAAAAATTAATAAAAAGTAGAAATAACATAAGATAGTCCTTTGAATACAATAAAATAATAGCATAATTACTCCTAATAATAATAGAATAATAATAATGGTAATAATAATAATGTGAGTCAACTTTAAACCATATAGAATGTAGAGTTTTATTGAGAATTTTTCCAAACTTACATTGATTATGGTAAAGATGCATTTCTATTGTTTTTTCCTTCCTTTATTTCTTTTCATTTTATTTTTAAAGAAATGAAGATAAGGAAAAGTGAAGATGGATGAAAACAAGGTTAAAACTTGCTGAGAAGACCCCATAATTATTACTCTCTGGGCTCTCAGGACGAACAGAAATCTGGTCATGATGAAGATATAATTTCCTAATCAGAGACAGGAGACACTTTGTACAAGGGGCACAGGAGCACTTACAATGGTGAAACTGCATGTACACAAATATTTGGAATTGAATCCTGAAGACCAGAACAGATTTAAACCATTCATTACCTCAACTACTAGAGTCTGCATGGGGCATGTGAGCCATAAATTTCTCTAATACTTGAAGGCCCTCTATTTATGAAAATGAAGGAAAAATTCAGAATTATTAAAAGAAAGAGTAAGTAACAGTCTAGTGAGAGCAAGACAATCTTAGGAGCCTCAAGGAAATTTAAGTATAAGATCGACTTTAGTATGGTAGCACTTCCATGATCTTCCTATGACATATAGGTATGTGTCACACACATCACATAGGTAGGTAGGTGAATAGATAGTGTTTTTTTATGAAAACTAAAAGACAATGAAATGTTCTTACCTTCACCATTAGTTTTTCAGTCCATAAGTAATGAAAATTTGGAGAGATGATATTTATTTGAATAAATTTCAATTTTTAAGGATAAAACATGAAGAAATATGTTGAATAGCTACATCCAATTAACTTCTTCAACACAAGAAAACACCTACACATCCAAAGAGATATATTCATCTCTCCAATTTCCCATTCTCCAATGGCCTAGAAAATTTGGAACTCTGATTCTTTTCATTGCAAATCTTTTATTAGGTAATCAACTCCATGATTCTATGGTTTTTCTTAAGTTCTCCTATTTACACTGTTTCAATTGCTAAAAGTATTTTGACTTTTTCTCATTTGCTTACATTGGATCATTACTAGAACTAATATTTTAGACTTTATTTATTTATTATCATTCCTGCATACTGTTATGAAATACTATTTTTAAAACACTGAAGAAACTGATTTAATATATGTTAATATTTTCTTCTTGGATTATCATGTGCAATATATTATATTGTGGGCTTAAAGATAAAATTAAAAGAAATATATAGACACATGATAGAGATATGCATGCACTTGTGTATGTGCATCTCTGTGTGTGAGAAGGGAAATCAACTCAAGAGAATTTGATAATCATGTAATTTGATCAGAAACGCTTTGCCTATTAGCCATATCTTAAAGTAGGCAAATTCTAGTAATTCATTGAGAACTTGAACTTGTATTACATCATACATCTTGGCATGACCTTATTCAGACTGGAGAAAGAATTGAAACATTTGGTGAAAAATATAAATAGATAACAGGGAATATTATAAAGTGAAATTAAGGAAACTTTTATAGTTGCTTATTGCTATAAAGTAGCCTTTCTTTCATTACATCCAAGAAAATGAAGAAGAGACAAGATATTTTGGTAAGAAGTAAGAGTTGACTTAGAAATATAGGACCTAGAAGGTAATGGAATTTGGGCCTCAACCACAGATCTTTTTCAGCCTGTGGAATAACCTACCTATTGAAATAAGAATTCCCATTTCATGGATCATTAATTTTTTTTCAAGTGATTAAGGATATATTATAGAAGAAAGTCCTACTCAGACCAGGAAATAGGACATTACAAAGTGCCTTTTCTATCTGTTAGATCCCCAAAGGTTTTATCTTGTCTGTTTTTGATCTTCTGGACTGCTCATGTCTACAGGGAAGAATATTCTTTCTAATTGTTCTCAATGACAGAAACATTTTTCATTATACCAAAATTTTTATCTTTTTAAAACCTCAGATCATTATTCCTTGTTAAGAGACCTTAGCCAGCTAAAATAAATCTTCCCTCTCTTAAAACTTACCATCACAAGCATTTATATATAGTTATCATACTCCCACATTTGTCATCATCTCTCTTAGGCATACAAATGAAGTGTCCTTAATTTTCCTTATTAAATCATAGGGCTCCTTCCTTTTATCATTTTCACCATCTTTAAGCTGACTCTAATTTTTCACTCTGTCTTTAATGTCAAAGAAGAGATAGGAGAAAAAAGATAAAAGTAGGAGGAATAATAATTATTTTGTTATGAAAGACATAGCTGTTCTATTGTTGCTTTGTAACTACCTAGTTTTAAGTGAGAACATAAAAAATTTTATATTAAGGTGACTATTGATATGTAATTCTAAAAACCAATTAGTCAAAAACCCCAAATATTTTATAACCACACTCTATGTAATACTCCAGTGAAACCTTAAAATTATCAATAAATACAATTCTAATAGTAAGTTTAAAAAATGTAAAAGAATCAGGAGACTGAGGCAGGAGGATGATGTAAAGCCAGCTTCTGCAAAAGCGAGGCACTAAGCAAGTCAGAGAGACCCTGTATCTAAATTAAATACAAAATAGGGCTGGGGATGTGGCTCAGTGGTCAAGTGCCCCTGAGTTCAATCCCTGGTAACTGCCCCACTCCCCCCTCAAAAAAATTGTAAAAGGAAGATGTGGTTGAGCCTTGATTAACAAATATGAATTCCACTATGAAATGACTCTTTTTGGTGCCTAAGTGTGTGTGTGGGGGGGGGGAGTATAACTGTAGAACAATTTTATAATATGTAGTCTATTGAGTTTACAAGATTTTTATAGAGAAAATGAACTAATAGATTAGACATCTTTGAAGGTGTACAAAATCTGTAATAATATAGACACACTACTATAGTCAAGCAAATAATAGCCAGAACTAAATATTTGTTCAAAATGCTATCTGGTGTCAAACTTAATTTCCTTTAAATAAACAAAACTTAAAAATAAATAGCAAGGAGACTTCTTTTGAACTATCACTGAAGAAAACTTTATTGTGTGTTTCCATGTGCTTTCATGTTATCCACACCTTTGATCATAATGCTCTCTCAACCTGGAAAGCTCTTTTCTCCATTTCTGCTTCTTGAGACCTTCCCTGTCTGGTTCAACTGCCTCCTACTTTATGAAGGCTTTTTTTTCCTCCCCAATTAATGAATTTCTATTGTATTCTGAACTCAAAAACACAGTGTTCACTCAACATATTATTTCTGTATAGCATTCCTACAAAGAGTAAAGCATTTTGCAACTTGAAGGAGATGCAGTGATGAGAAAACATATTTATCCATTTTTTTGGTGCATATGTTCTAGCAGCAAAGATTATGATTAACTAAACAATCACAAAATTATGTATGTAAGAATTTTTAGTGACAGATATTAAGGATTAAAAAACATCTTTTTGCTATTTGCCCTTCTCAAGGTTCTTCTCCTCTTAGAGCACTGAGAATAAGCAGGTTCTGCACTACATCCTGGAAGTTCCTTACAAAGAGGGATCAGGTCTTGTGGTATTTTGTATTTTTCATGATACCCAGCACACATTCTATAGCAGGTACTCAGTAATTGAGTTAAATTGAGAGCAGGTGTGCTTCCTGGGGACTTTTTAAACAACATAAGTTTACAGACCACGTGCATTAGAAATACCTGGGGTGCTTATTAAAATGCAGACTTCTTTGAGAACTTTAGAATTGAAATCTTTGGTAGAGACTTGGAATTTCAAATTTCAATTAAATTCCCAACTGATTTTCATGTACATCCTTATTTTTGGAGTCACTGAAGCAGAAGATATGGGGCACGTGTTTAGATAATAATTTGCTACTTGCAAAAAAACTTTGATTTAATAGAGATGGTGTACCAAATACAAAAATAACAGACTTTTTCAGTATTTCTTTGTATACATTTTGAACCTATTTAATGAACATATTATATTATAGATACTATGTTTTCCCAAAGTCTCCAATGAGATTTCCAATTGTGTGTATAAATTTAAAAGGGTGTATTACTTTTTGCATACCCAACACCTTCTCTGTTTCATTGCAAGAATACTGACTTTTTCTCTGGTCCACAAGCTGCCTAGATAGAAATACTAATCTCTTCTGACTTTTTTGTCACTATAAATATCCTCAAGTTGTGACCAATACACTGTAAGCAGAAGTCACTAAGTAGGGTTGCTAGGAAAAAAAAATTAAATAGAAAGACTGTCATTTCACCTTGCCTTTTCTTCCTGCTAAGGACAAGAGCATGTTGGATAGAGGTGAATCTGGCATACTTCCCAAGGTGTGATAGAGAGACAAAGAGACAAATCTAGAAAGATTGATAAGGATGTAGAATACATGTCAGATTGCCCACCTCCAGACTTACTGTGATGAGGGAAATATACAGCATTATTATATCACTCACAGCAACAGAGTTTATGCTCATGAAATCTAAATAATTACCCTTAGGAAGATGTATGGCAGGTAAAATAAGGGTGATGTATGTTCACACCCTAATCCCTGGAATTTGTAAATATGTCATATTACATGAACAGGAGAATTGTTTGCATATGGAATTAAGGTTGCTAATCAATTGGTAGGAGATTATCTTGGATTTTCTGTTTATAGCCAACCTAATCTGGAGAGACCTAATTTTGGAAAAGGAGGTAAAACAGTCAGTGTCAGACAGAAGCAGCCTGAGAGAGACTTGGTTACTATTGTTAGCTGTGAAAGTAAAAGGAGATCACATGCCAAGGAAATGAAGTTCCACTAGAAGCTGGAAATGACAATGAAATAGGTTTTACCTACAACCTGAAGAAGGAATGGGGACAAATCGATTTCAGCTTAGTGAGACTTCTTTTGGACTTCTGACCTCCAAACCTGTAACATGATAAATTTGTGTTGCTTTAAAACACTAAATTGGTAGAAAATGTTTTATCAGCCATTTGTAAATTTATATAATATTTCTTTCAAAAGATAACCTGATGACTATTTAAAATTTAAGAAATATTAAAAGAATAGTCTACTGTACAATAATTCATTGCTTAAAAAATGCAGTCATTCTACATGTGAGCATATATGAAGATATAGGCAGTGTAACCAAAATGTTTTATTTCAGATCCATTAGTCATTACTGAATATCTCTCATTTGCAAACTAGGTAGTAATCTGGAGCTGAGTAGTATAGTCCTCCGTGGCCTCAAGTGATCAGAGCCCAATTATTGCTTTGTTAATACATTGTAGAGTTAAATAGGTTTTTTCCTCAGTTTTTAAGTACTATGCTTATGAGTTACAAAGTTACTATATGGTTTATGTTTATAATTTAAGCCTGACATAATTTATTAATATTGAGTATCCTAAATAAATAATTTTGGCCAATCTCTTTCTCTCCTAGATATTTTCTATTTAGAGTTGGAAGGAACCTTTGAGACCAAGTAGATAGATAATCCCATGGTAATTTTGAAAAAGTTGAATCTGGAAAATTAAATATGGTTTGGGGCACTAACTAGCCAGCATCATAGTCTTGTCTAGATTCACTACAGAACCTACAGATTATCATTCTTTCTCAAAGGCAGCTTGGTTTTCTGCTATTACTGTCACAGATATATATTTTAAGAAAAAGAAAGTGAAAATTATTTACATACTTTAGTGAAGGAACTACATTAGATACACTCACTGTACTTGACTTTACTAAAAGGAAGATTCTTATGTGTCACATAGAGATATTTTTCTTACAATAATTGATTATAATAAGTAACAAGTAGATTAAGTTTGGGATTCCCAGTGTAAACATTACCACAGTTCTTTGTGATCTAGAAAAGGTAAACCAATGGAACTCATCCCTCAAACTACTTTTATTTCTATTTGAGTAACCTAGGAATTCACTAATAATTTATTTCATGTTTCTAAATTTAACATCATTTGCAGAACCAGAACCAACAATAAGAAAAAAAAATAGCAGAACTTCTATTTTCAAATATTTTAACTTTCCTAACTTTCATGCAAAACATTACCACTAATGATATTGGATCAAATACTAAATTATTTTTAGTTTAATGAGCAAACAAATTCCTTGTTCTCACTACTATCTCTCTTCCAGATAGAGGGATTGTGACCTCTTTGTCAAATAAGTGTCAATTTCAAATATTGCCATTCTATCTCACATGATCCATGTTCCTCACCAGTATGCTGTGCTCTAGCTTTGATGTGTCTGTATTGCTTACAGATTAGAATTCATTAGAAGGAAATTCCTAAGGTAGAACTGGAAAATGCTTACATAAATTTGATATGCATAGTGGTATTTAATGTGTATTAATCAACAGATACACTTTACTTTTTATATGACAATAAAATTAGCATTTGGTTATACACAAAACCACACTGCAGAATATTTTAAATATGAGATACTTTGTAAACAATGTATTTTACCAAATAAGTACTCTAATATTTCTATGAAATATGGTCATAAAAAGGAGTAACATGACAAGAATCAGAATAGAACCCCAAATATTTTGATTGGCTACAGAGATGGATACAGTTACAGAGGTAGTAGTGATTTTTTTGGATTCCTTGGATTCAAAAAATTATTTGTGTAAGACCAGAAGAACCTCGTAACAAGGATACACAGAGAGTGTGTCCTAAAAATTCAGTTAGGAGCTTAGTTTTGAATGAAATCATGAGGAAAAACATGTTATTGTCACAGTAAGATATCGTGACAGAAAAGTCTAGACTCATACAGGAAACTCTCCCTTCCTGTTTCCTGAGCAAGGCCTTTAGATTTGCTGTTTTCTTTTTCTCAAATATTCTTTCTCAAATACTGCTTATTTATAACTCATTTATGTCTGCACCTAAATATTATGCTGTTACAGAGTTCTTTCTTTACCTCCATGGTAAAAGTACAAGTCCTTTCTCATCCCATATTTCCTGTTTGATTTTCAATTCACAGCACTATATTACTTTTTTGTTTATTCCTACCTCACTGAGATCAATGGACTTGTTTAGTTCAGTTATCTGGAAGAGTGACTCTGACTCACAGCTGGTACAGAATAAAGCTGTTAACTGAGTATTAAGGCCAAGAGAGCATGAATATGCCATGTTTGGTAGTCTACCACATTGCACTTCTGAGTCAACACATGATAGGTTGAAAGATAAAGATTAAAAATTATATTTAAAAAAGTTGTTACACTAATTTTTTTCTCTATGAAATTAAAGCAAAATTAAAAATGGAAAATGGCCTGGAAACAAAAAAGCCATTGCCTGTGAGGAATATTTAGCCTGTGGAAAATTGAGAATACACACCACTCTAAATAAATCCCAGGTTAATATGAGATCTTGATTATAATGTACATTCCTAGAGGATTATTTGGAGATATAACACTTTAGATTCCACTGCAAGGAGGGCTGAGCAGAGAAAGAAATCAATTTAACATGAGCTTGAAAATCAAAATGTCAAAACAAATAAATTTCTAATTTTAAGAAATACATTCCTCCTATACCACCACCCTCAAAATCAAGAATTGGGAGCTGAAATAATTCAAGGTTTTAAAAAAAGTTGTATTGTTTTAAAAGGGAGTTTCAAGAGTAAGATAAAACGCAAAGAAATGAATAACATCTGTGAAAGAGAACAATGAATTCTGAAACAAAAACAAGAAGAAATGAAACAAGATATGAACTATAATATGAAAAAAAAATGAGAAGGATCTAGTCAGAAAACCTAGAGGAAAAAAAAATAGGTCAAGGCAAGGGATCACTGAGCTGAGACTAAGAGATGAGATACTGGACTTAGGGTATATTTTGAGAAAATTATTTTCACTAAGACGTGATAAGAATGCACAGTGTATATTTTGAAAACAGAAGAAAGCCAGAGTAAGATTAGAACAGTCTAGTAGAAGATGTAAGAGGATCCAAAAATATGGTAACTTTTGATTAGCCATCAAGATAGTCTAAGAGGAGTTCCAGAAGATAATAGAAGGAAAGTGGAGAAGCAAAGATCAAAAATATTTTTTTGTTCATTGAAAACAAAAACGATCCCTCAAATGAGAAAGTTACTGTTTGTACAGAGAGGATAAATGAAATCAACATGTATAAATAATATCATAGTAAAACAAGATGCTGAAAAACTCTTATAAATAAAATGAGAAAATATAAACAGTATAAATGATAATAAAAATAAATATACTCACTGTAGATTATACTATTAGTAAAAATATGGATTACAACCTGTTGGGGACAAAGAGCAATTATAAATTGATAAAAGAAATATTAAAATACTGAAGGGAAATAATTTAAACTTCAATTCCAAATCTGGCTAAACCATTATTCCAAAGCGATGCCAATATGTTTATTTCTCAGAAACAGACTATGAGAATTTAGTACACACAGACAACCTCTGAAAAATCAACACCAATGTGCTTAAAAAAGAAATGAGGGGATAAAAAGAAAAGATAACACTCAAATTTATTGAATGTAGATATTAGGTAGTTCAACTAAATTTTGATTAAAATAAAGTGTTTTTTTGCCATTTATAAAAAATTTGGAAAAATTATTAAAATTAACAAAATTTAGGAAGATGGTTGTTTAGCAGAGAGAACATACTAATGTTGTAGTCAGATTCCAGAAAATGTTAAGAGATATTGAACAACTTTGTATTTTTAGAAGAGAAATATAGCTGCTACTATGCATTTGTTTTATATGTGGAAGGTTAAGTGAAAACAACTACAAATCTGCAAAATGGAGTAGACCAAGATAAAGAAAAGGAAAAATATCAGCAACCGTCCAACAATTTCTACTGATGATGAAAGTGCAAACAAAACTTCTGCAATTAATTCCACAGTAGCATAATAGAGACTGGCATGAAATTCACTTGTCTTGAATCCTGGCATTCTAATACTTTATGAGCTTGGGCAATTTATATGAACTCCCCAAACCTGGTGACATTGTCTTTTGGAATTACAGTAATATTGCAAATATTAAATAAGATAATATTCATTAGGACTGGGGTTGTGGCTCTGAGGTGGAGTGCTTGCTTAGCATGTGTGAGGCACTGGGTTTGATCCTCAGCACCTCATAAAAAATAAATAAATAAAGTAAAGGTATTGTGTCCATCTACAACTATATATATATATATATATATATATATATATATATATATTTAAATATACATGTATATTTTAAAAAATATAATGTACATTAAAACAAATCTGTAAGCTTATGCACTCATTAAACCTTTCATTCTATGATATTGATATACATGAAAAGAAAAAAATAGAAATAAATAAATACCTTTTACAAATAATGTATTCACAATAATTAATATATTTTAAAAGGTAGAAAAAAGCTAAATAAAGGAATTCATATAGATATAGATATCTATCTGTATAGATATATTATATATATATATATATATATATATATATATATTATATTACCTCTATCTGCCTAACTCAACTGTGTAGCCCTGAGAGAAGCAATGGGAAGCCACTATTATTCATACTGGGTGAGCATTATGAAAGTTGCCTTTGACAGGATACACTGGGGTTAATTTGTAGATAAAATATAATGAATATTTGACATATGTCTATATTTTAAATCATTTTGGAATTATAAAGTTTTAAAAATTTTTAGATCAATATATAAAGTCATTTTTTTAGAAAATTCTAAAAAATTACTGTATGGATACAGTAACACAGACATGTTTTTCTTTATTCCTGGATGATAAGTGCAACTATAAATCCTGGAAAATAGGCCATAGGAAAATAAGTGAGAACTCTCAAAGGTAGTAAGAAGGAGGTAAACTGGTTTGGGAATCCCAGGACTGGAGGAAAAACACAGGCTGGGTATTTTACATCCTCATACCCAATAAAGATGACTCAGACCCAAATCTTGCAACAGAGGGCATCCCAGCAATGCTGAGAGCCATAGCCAAGTAGGACGCATGGCATTTTGATTTGAAAGGTGACCCTGCTCAGGGATTAGGGCGGCTCCAGGTTTAGGGTGGATCCTGCTGGAATAGGGCGGCTCCAGGATTAGGGCGTATCCTGCTGCCTCAGGTGCCGGCTCCTTTAGAGTTCCCATTGAGTTCTCGAGGGTTCTGAGAGTATTTGGTACGCAGAGCCTGGTGGAGGGTGTGTAATTTTCCCAGAACGCGTAAGTAGAGTGCCAGTGAGAGTTGGGGAATAAAGAGTTGCAATCTACAAGGCTTTTGTGGTGGCTCCATGATTTTGTGCCCAGCCAGACTGCGGCACAGGAAGGCTCATTATTCTCCTGGATGGAATAGGAGTCCTTCTGACAAAACCAGGGCAGACAGAAACAACTGATATGTGGGATCAGTGAGAAGATTTGCTGACAGTAAGTGGTCATAAAAAGCAGCATTCTTTCCCTGTAATGCATGATTTTCCACTTAATGTCAATAGATACTGCGGTGGGGTAAAATGCCTCCTATGAGGTGGAAGACCAGCAAGACAGATCCAGTTACAATAACTATGCTGGCCCAGGAGACCTCTCTGATTTTGTGGGCCCAAGTCTCACCTTCCTGGCCTGTTCACTGTGGAGCAGAGGGACGTGATGACGTTGGGGAGGGGCACCAACAAAGGAATCCCTCCCAAAGTGCCCAACTCAAGAAGTACTGTAAATTTCAATAACCAGGTAGGCTCACACCCCTAAAGGGCTTAGCTAAGAAGTTTTTTCATCCCTTCACCTGAAACTCCTTTTTCCCAACAGGAAACTCAAGATTCTGTACATGTCAAAAGGATAATAAGGGAACTACACACTTAAACAACACTGAGTATTTAATCTCAATTGTCCTACAACCACTAATGCTATTGACATTGTAATAAAAAAATTCTCAAAACAGCCATAGGCTCAGATGGTTTTATTGGAGAATTCTACCTACAGTTAAAGAAAAAATTACTATTAATTTTAGAATCTATTTATAAACAAGATAAAGGGAAAAATCATGATCATGGAATTTTGACAGAAAAGGAATTTAATAGAATTCAACATTCATCAAGGATAAAAAAAACTTTCATCAAAAATAGAGAAGAATCATCACAATTTGATTAGATATCATCTTCAGAAAATCTAAAACTAATGTCACATACAATGGTGAAAGACCAATTTGTTTCTGAATATTTTTCACTAAGATAAAATAAAGTTTTAATTTTATCTAAGAATTCTATTCTTCTTACTCAGAAAATTTTGTCCTATGCCAGATGGCACTATTATTTAAAACAAATAATTCATAATCCTCAGTATTCTAGCTAGTACAATAAATAAAAAAATATGAAATGGAAAGAAAGAAATAAATCATCTTTTACTTTCAGTGACAAAATTATTGATATTGAATCTATAAAAATCTACAAAACAATTTATGTAAAATAAGTGAGTTAGAACTAAGTAAATTCAAGAATAATAAGATATGAGATCAAAAGACCAAAAGCAATCATATTTCTACATACTAAAAATGACTACTCATAATATCAATTATAATCATCAATAGAAAATTTTTAAAACTTCAATATACATATTTACAACATCCATATGCTAAAAATTACAAAACACTGATGAAAGAAATTTTAAATAGACCTAAATAACAGTGAGACTTACTGAATTTTCAGAATTGGGAAATTCAACATAGTAGTCAATTATCCTCAAGTGCATATACAATTTTAGTACAATTTCTGTCAAAATCTCAGCATTGAGTTTGTAGACAATCACAAACTGTTTCTAAAATTTATATGGAAAAGTACCAGTCCTAAAATAATTGTAATCTTGAACTCTAGCAATCATTCCAAAATCTATGAAGTGGGAGGTGATATTCTAAATGGTATTAAGACTTATTCCACAATAAGATAATGTAGGTGGTGGAGAAAAAAAGCATATAACCAATGAAACACAACAGAAGACTCAAAAATTGATCAACAGAAATATGCTCAACTGATTTCGACAATGTACAAAAGTCTAAAACAAAGAGATAATCTTTTCAACAAATAGTGCTGAGCACTGGAACATCCATAGACCAAAGAAACCAAACACCAAAACAGAGCCACAAATAATGATTTTCAACCTAATGATCATGGATTTAGATGTGAAACATAAAACTATTGTTAGTCTGTTAATATAACTATAGGCTAATTTAAAAGTTAAGTTTTTGAAAATATAAACCCCATTCTCCTTAGACATCTCACCTTGCCTCCCCCAACCCACTTCTTGAAGGAGCCCACTCACATGGAGGCTGACACCCCCACCCACCTGCACCCTGATCACAATGCTCACAGACATTAACCTACTTTCTGAGTATGTACAGGGCCTGCCAGTTCCAATAACTGGTGTCAATGTGCTTGCTCCTCCTGCGCCCCTCTGCTTTGTGGTTCTTGGGATTTTGAAGCTAGCTCTCCACCTGCAACAGCAAGGGCTAAACCTGCCCCACAGTGAAAAACCTAGATCCTGATTTATAGAAGTTTTGCTCAGAGGAAATCTGCTGCTGTTCTCTCTGCAGAAGCAGTCTGTCAGATTCCAAACAATAAACTTGCTTCTTCCTTAGATTTGGTGTGTTCCAGTGGTCAGTCCTGCACCAGTTTCCTTTTAATTATGAAATTACTAGACAAAAAATCTTTGAGATTCTAAGGCTAGACAAAGAGTTCTCAGATTTGACACCAGAAGCATGATATGCAAAGGAAAAATAAGTAAATTAGACTTCCTCAAATTAAAAAAAAATTCTGTGAAACACCCCATGAAGAGAATGGAAATATAAACCATGGGCTAGACTCAAAGAAAATGCTTGCTAACCAAAAACCTGGCCAAAAAAAAAGGTATTTAAAATACACAAAGAGCTCTCAAACACAATAGTGAAAAGTATTTCAAAATCCAATCAGATGTGACAGATTAAAAACCAGGTGAGGTTGATTGAAAATGTGAACACATTGTTTAAGGGGTCAGGAGTTTTATTTGGAGATGATGGAAATGTCTTGTGCCACACTTACTTGGTTATTGCACAACATTGCATATGTGCTAAGTGCTACTGAACTGTTGACTTTAAAATGATTATTTTTAAGGAATTGAGATGAACTCTTGAATTTAAAAAGTTATTTTTAGTGGTAGGGGTGTAGTTACTGAACATCTGTTTCCAGGATGAGGCCCAGGATTTAATCCCCAGAAAATGCAAAAAATAAATGAATAAAAAAATTTTACTTTTATGTCCTGTGAATTTCACCTCAAGATTATTCAAGCTATTTTTTAAAAGAAAAAGAGAAGAAGAGCTATTTCATTGAAGAGAAAATATACAAATGAAAAAATAAAAATGAATACAGGTATTCAATATTGTTAACTATCAGGTAAATAAAAATTAAAACCAAAGTGAGTTATCATTATATATCTATCAGAATAGCTATATTAAGAAAAATGTATGAGCAAAGTCATCTAATGTAGTCAAGGCTATAGAAAAAGGAACTCATACATTGTTGGTGGGTAATAATAAAATGTATAGCCACTCTGGCAAATAGGTTGGCAGCTTATAAGAAAACTAATCACGTAACTATGACATGACCCATAAATTGTGCTCTTGAACATTTATATCAGAAATTTGAAATGTTATTTTCACTTTAAAACTTTCTCAATGTTTATAGAATCATTATCGTAATAATAAAAAAAATTGGAAACATCCAGGATGTCCTTAGATAGAAAAATTGTTCAACAAATTGTGGTACCAAATTGTGGTACCTTCTTACTATGAGATGTTACTTAGCAATGAAGGAACAAACTACTGATACAAAAGCTCAAATGAGTCTCCAGAGTATTATTCTGAGTAAGAAAAAGCCAATCCCCAAAGTTTTCTTAATATGTTATTCCATTATATAACATTTTTGAAATGACAAATTCTACAAATAGAGAAAAACATGAGCATTTCTTAGGATTGTGGGTGGTGGGGGTTTGGAGGATATGCATGAAGGAACTGGATGTGGATGTAAAAAAAAAGTACCAAGGGGGATCTCTGAGGAGATGGAAATGCAATCATGAGCAGCGTAAGGACTTTTCAGCCAATGAAGATATACAGTGGTGGTCCCTTAAAATTAATGGAACTGAAGCAGGAATGAACAGCTGAAGAAGAAACAAGAGAAAAGAAACTTACAGAAAAAGAAAAAGATCTCCTAAGAAAATTTAATGAAGGGATTTACAAAAGCTTTTACTGAAGTCAATGAGCCCTGAAAGAAAGTTTGAAAACAGACCCAACACGGGAAAGTTTTCATAGTGACGGATATTCATGGTGTATTATCTGATTGCAAGCAAATCTATTATAAAAAATAAACAAATCAAGCACACATATTTTTGAAAAGAGGTGTACCACCTCAAGAGGAGCCTCAGGCAGATCCCTCAGGAGGTGTCAATAAGGCACTGTTACCATAGGAGGTGACAGATTCACATCCTTCAGGCCCTGAAGACCTTCTGGGAGGACAAGGTGTGAAGGTAGAAGACAGTGATATTGATTCTGACCTGGTGTAGACCTAAGCTGGTGTCTGTGTTTGTGTCTTATATTTTAACAAAAATGTTTTAAAAGAAAAAAAAAAGGCATACAATAATTATATAAAGAAATAAAATACTTTTGTATAGCTATACATTTATATTTTAAGCTATGCTAAGAAAGAGCAAAAAAGTTAAAAAATATACATTAAAATAGTTGCCATAAGCAAGGATAATTTATTATTGAAGAAAGAAAAAAAAAACATTAGTTATAAGATTAGCATACCTAAGTGTAAAACGTTAATAAATTCAACAGTAGAATAAAAACGTCTAGACCTTCACATGCACTCACCACTCACCCACTGACTCAGAGCAAATTCCACAATTGCAATCTCCATGGCCCAATACAGATGCACCATTTAAAAAATCTTTTGTATCATATTTTGCTATACCTTTGCTGTCTAGAAATTAGGAACACAAATATTTACCACTATGTCACAGTTTCCTACAGCATTTATTAGAATAACATGCTGTACATGTTGTTAACCCAGGAATAAGAGGTCATGACCTAAAATGTAGGTGCATATTAAGCTATACCATCTAGGTTTGTGCAGTTACAGTCCATGATGCCCCTGCCAAGGTAAAGTCATTCTAATAGCACATTTCTTAGGGTATGTCCCCATTGATGAGCAACACAAAACTATGTTCAGTATCTTGACTCCAATAGTAAATAACTATATGACCCTACACATGAGATAAAACTTCACAGTGGTACACACACATGCTCAAACATACCTGCAAGATAATATGGGACACTGGGTAAATCTAAATAAGACTGCTGAATAGTATCAATGTTAGCATCATGGCGGTGATATAAGTTTTTAAAATATTAATATTTAGTAAAATTGAATATAGAATATAGGGAATCTTTCTGTATTACATCTTAAGACTGGATACAATTTAAATCTTCAGAAATTTTTAATAAAGGAAGGAAATACAGTTCAATTAACCATGTTCAGTTAGCCTGTTATGTCCACTTAAAGTAGGTGAAAATTATAAACTATATTGTTTAAAGTACAATGAATTGATTGCCACTTAATGTTGACCTGAAATACTATATAAAATCTCAGTATACTAGAGTTTCTTAGAGATAATTCTGTAAAATACACTTGTAATATTTTATATATATATATATATATATATATATATATATATATATATATATATATATAAATGATGCTGCTAAAATTTTCCCAGTATTGAAAATATGTATTTTAGAATCTTGTGTAAATAATGACCAATTCTCTCTCTCTTCCCCTGTGACAGATCCCCATGATCAACAAGGGTGAGCCCAGAACACTTTTGTGTTAAAAACCTTTTGTGTTTCAAATTAAAAGTTTGTAATGAGTTAAAGTTTTCTAATATTCCTTGTTAGCTCTTTTGTAATTATTCTTTTTATTTTGTATAGTTTTAAATTATTATACATATGTATTATGCATGTACATATGACCTAGATAGGTTTTTCTCTGAACACTTATTTAAAATTTATTAATTATTTCAATGGAAAGTATATGAGCAATTTAATTTTCAGACTATGTGCCTTATAAAGTTATGTATCATATAAAAATGAATTTTAGTAAATCAGATTATTTTAAAATAGTATCTAAATTTGTCAATTTAATAATCACTTTACTAGTCTTGATGTACCTCTTCATTTTTTTTTGTAAAAGAGAAATCAGTATTTATAAGCTATAATTTTATTTTTTATGACATCTGCTATAAGAAATTGCTTACTTAAATAACGGAGAATACAAGTTAGATATGTCAGGCTAAGAGAGAGTTCTATCAGCCAGTTCTGTTTTGGAGTATATATTCACAGAGATTTCATTATTTCCCAATGATGAATTGGATTTCAATTATTTATTCTGGGATGCATACTCACCACAGAAGATATTTGAAATATAATCATCAAGAAATATATTATTAAGGAATTGTTCTTTTGTTCAACACCCATACAATCAGACAGTAATAAAATATTTCCATGATAGTTGAATCAGTTATGTATCACAAGTATTCTGAATTACCCATATCCATAAGTGTTATTTTTCTTCTTTTTGTATATTTAGGTCTAGATGTAGAAACTATTCTTGGTGCATGGACATTGATGTTAAACTTAGATACACAGAAAAAAAGATAAGATTTAAACTTAATTGTTAATTAACAACAAACCTAATACAAAAGGACCTTTTAGTTCTGGCATATTTTAATCATATGCATTCAAAAGTCAGGTATCAGAAAAAGAACAGGTAAGCCAGGAGTCTGGGCCTTAGGCTTCTGAGTCTGGCTGGGCCATAGGGTTCCAGGTCTGGGATTGCCACTGGACTGGTATGCTATCTTGAGTTTTGCTTCAAACTTCTTTATGAAGGGGTAAATTTCTGGTCTTTAAAGTGCCTTCCAAGCTGGGAATGCTGGTGCATGTTTGTAATCCCAGCAATTCAGGAGGCTGAGGCAGGAGCATCACAAGTCCAAGACCAACCTCAGCAACTTAGTAAGGCTCTAAGCACCTTGGTGAGACCCTGTCTCAAAATAAAAAATATAAAGTTCTGGGAATGTGGTTCAATGGTTAATCATCCCTAAGTTCAATCCCTAGTATAAATAAAACTGCCTTCCAGTTCTGAGTCCCTAAATGAATGATCATGGTGATGTGCATGTGGGTGATTTCACTTAAGAAAAAGACAAAGAAATTTTATCAATAGCTTTCAAAAGTATAATTGTCCCTAATAGTATAAAAACTGACATCAAATAACTATACTTTGAAAATATACTTGAAAAAGCTGGGAAGTTCAAGTTAATTTTCTTCTTATAATCTGATGTATTTTAAAACTATGAATACTCCATTTTTCCTATTTAACAAGAAAAGTCAACTTCATTCAAGTAATATTTAATTGGAACAAGGGAGTTAATTGATTGCCTCTTCAGATGCAATTGCAAAAAAAAAGTTGCAAACAGAGTAGCTACAGATATAAACATATGTAAATATAATTAGCAATGAATGTAAAAGTAAGATTGTACAGAGGCAATTAGATAGGGATAATCAGGTGTTGACTAGAATGTTGGAATATTATAATGTTACAATTATCTACCATAAATGTACTTTGAAAAAAATAATCTATTGGAAAATTCATCCTTTAAATTATCATCCTAAAATTATTTTAAGGAATTCTGAAAAGTATTTAGATAGACAGAGTTGCCTGGTATATTGGGAAAATTCCAAAATGGGCATGTTGTTTATCTATTTTTTACTTCACAAAGCAGTGATTACACTAAAGGAGTTTTTAATCAAAATTCTGTAGCTGTTGCTGATTTTTCGTAGCTGCCAATTGTTATGGTCATAAATTTTTAGGCATAGGGAATTTGGGACCTTGTTGCATATTATAAACTGTCACTTAGCAGACTTGACAGATTATACCAAACTATGATTTTACCTGATAATAAGGCAAAAGAAATCTTTACTTCTTTCAATGAAACTAAATCATGTTACATAAATCATTCTATCTACACAAGCTGGTAGATTTCATATAAAATTCCATTAGTATTTCTAAGTGACCAGGCCAAATTAAGAAAATATGTAAACAGGGGTATCACACTCAGAAAATACTACTATCAGGGCAACTACAAACCTAGTGCTAACTGGAGGACACCCTTAATTTGTTTAGTCTCTATTGTGTGACACTTGATTTCATGCATTTTCACCAATCTACAAAACAGTTAAAGTGAAGGGCCAAACCATATATTATGTCAGTGGGAGGGTTCCAACTCAAACCACATATTTGCATCAAAACCTTTGTCCTTCTTCTATGAAAAACAAAATTACCTATTTCAGAAACAAAAAAAAAACAAAATTATTTATTGATTAGTTTTATCCTATTTTGTTCCCATAAAAATCAATAATTGTTGCATGTCAAGTCCCTTCTTTCCTTTTTTGATCACCTTCTCCCTCTGTCCACATCACTAAGCCATCCATCTGTACGGAATAATTCCAGCAAGTGTGCTCTGATGCATCCAGTCTCAATATAGGTTGCTGAGCATGTCCTCAGAATCCTTACCAGAAAACTTCTCAAGTAAAATTGTCTGGGTTTTAATCTGCTCTCCACCACAAACACAGACCAATTCATTCTTCAGCACATACTGACATATCTTTTGCTTTCTCATCTGCATCATAATAGTCAGTGATACTCGGGGCTTTATCTTGTCAATTCAACATTCATTCAATTTCTCAACACATTTAACTACCTCCTCCTGCCAGAAAAAAAAATAGATTGGTTTATGAGAGACTTGTGCTTTCTCAAAATCTTCTGTTTTCACGTGTCTAATTTATGTTCCTTCATCACACTAGGACTTTGCTGCCTTTGAGATTTTCATATTTTTCATTCTTTGTCCAACTCAGCTGTTGGTTTTGCTTATTCTCTTTTTTATTCCCTACTCCATTGAACCTCTGTTTGAGAGTCTCAGAGTTTAGTCTGTTCTCTTATCTGTTACATTTTATGCATTTAAATGCTACTTGGTGATGCATACCACTCTCAGAATCCTAGAACAAAATATCTGCATGCTTACTTGACTTCTGTAATTAAATATCTAGCATTCCTTTCAAAGGTAACCTGTTGAAATGTAGCTCCTGGTTTCCACCTTATTTTCACATTTGACCTCAGGTTTCTGTATTAATGTAAATGATAGAACCATCCATATCTTTTATTCTTTCATGTAGCCATCACTTAAGTAGTACCCTTTACCCAGGTCTAGTTATTCTACATAAACATAAAAGGTCTTAAGCATGTATGGATCTCTTCATTCCTCCTGCCCATTTTAGATCCAGAACCACTGTTGTTTTCTTCTTGCTCTTCCTCACCCACCCTTCACAGGACTCATATAGTGCTATTATTAAAATGTGACTCCAATAACTGTACCCAGCTCCTCCTTCAAATCCTTCACTTATTTCTCATTGCATATGCAATAAATTCCAAAATTTTTATTAGGTTATGTAATAACCATGAAGAATGTGGATTTTCCCTGTCTTTCCAAAGTTACTTACTCTGCCTTTCATTGCACTAAGCCATCATCTGCAGAAGTTCTCTTTCTATTCTTCTATCACACTCTTGATTTTCTGCCTTTGAGGTGTTGATGGTTTTTAATCTTTGAACTGTATCTTTCCAAGTCTATTCTTTCAGTGAAATTATCCATTCATAAACTAAAGCCTATTTAAATATTCTAAGTTTTCTGAGTTAAAATTATGAAAAAGATAAACTATACACTAGCGTATAGTCCTTAGGAGTATTACTTACATTCTAAATGCATAGAAAAAAATGCAAAGCCTGTATAAAATTGCCTTTGCTAGTTTCCTCTAATCTGAACGTTTTATTATAGCTTGTATGAACAACTGTTGAAAGCATAATGACTCTAATTAATGATTTTATGTATATATATCAACTGAAATCTTCACAAAGAAAAATTACACATTTTTAAAAATAAAGTCAAAATTCAGATTTGTCTGCATATGTCTGTAAATATTTATTTTGATCATCTATTTCTCTTAGAAAATGTAGGATATGTGCAACAGATAAAAAATATAACCTCTATGCCAAAAGTGAATATTTCTGATAAACACACTCATTCTGTAGATAAAAATGAATATTCAGTGAGACTTTGTGAAAAGACTCTGGCATTTTATCTTAAAATTTTCAATCAGTGAAGCCAATTCAAAGATTTTGTCATAACGCACACATGTATTTTATATAGTTGGTGTTCTCAAATGAATGGGACTGCTTCATAATTCAGTGTGGTCACTTAAAATAGTATTTTTGGTTTTATTTTGAAAAGTTTCAAGTTAAGAGTATGTTTTGATATTTTTGTGGTGTATTTCAGGACTTGTTTAAACTATACATACACATATATTAGAGTCCAGTGCTCAATTTGGCCAGAGAGCATGGAATGCCTTTTATTATATTTGTGGAGCTTTGCAAGGTTAGGGAATGCTCTACTAAGACAAACTTCTGGAGGATGCTTCCTAAGAGACTGGGTTAGGAAAGAGGCTTGTGGTACAGAAGTAAATGAAGAGAAGATTACAAAATGGAATTTTTCCACATTGTATCATTAATGAAGTTAAAACTTTGACATTATGCCTCTTAGCCCTGGAGTTATATCCCACACATCCTTTCTTTTTCATCTTTGAAAACACCATTCCTTTTTCTAGACCTCCCCTTCCTCAGAGCAGCATTGATCTTACTCATTATTGTCTTCCTACAACCATGTGTATGACTCATGAAATGCTTGGTGAATGGCTAAATAAAATCTAAATTACCTCTATACTACAAATATTAGAAACTTTGTTTCTGTCTTTTGGCTACTTTGTAGAATAAATTTATGTAAGTTACCTATTGTACTCTATGCAGTTATTTTAATTTTAGGTATTAAATATTTAATTTCAAATATATATGCCTAACTGTGATAATATGTTATCATAACTATATCAATTACATATGAGCTATAATTGGTTATATTTTACAAATAGGAAATTCTTTACTGAAAGAAACTATTATGATTCAGAAATTAAAGTGATAATAATTCATAAACATTTGTGATGGAGTGAATTCAACTACATTCCACAAATACAGAAACAAAAATAATGTAACTCTGGAAAAACTTATGTTAAGGCAAATCTCATACACTTAAAAGAAAACACACAAAAAAACATCTAATCAGAGAGAGAGGGCGGCAGGGTGGGGAGTGCATGAGTGTGTTTTTCTCCTTCTAACTGTATGCTGGTGTTCTAGAGAATTCTATGAATCTCCCACCATTCACATAGTAAACATATAATATATTTTGGGCTAATATTGACTCTGAAACACCAGTTTGAATTCATGGTAGAACTGAAACCAAAATCACACATACAAAAAAAAATCCTAATGAACAATTCCAAATAAGGGATTGAATAAAATAGATGAATCCATCTAACCATGACCTATTTTAGCACACCCATCTGTATATCAAACATTTGCCTGTATGATTTTCATGCTGCAGACATTTTCAAATCTTTGACCCTTGAGATTTCTGTACTGCTTAGCATGCAGCTAAATTGCATTCAAACAACATTTGCATATGTAGTATGATTTGGTAGAATAAACCCCAAGATGCTGCTCTCAAAAGAACAAGCTTTATGTTTACTTTGTGAATTTACTGACTTCATGCACTTTAAATAAGAAAAATGTGAAAAACTCTCTTTTGGGGTTTTATAAGAATAGTTTTCTATTCACATAGCTGCTAATGTGTAAATACAAAATCTTTTTTTTCCCTTGTTTTCTTTCTAGTCTGTATGCAAGTTATATACAGGTACTGAAGGATAAAGCAACAATAAGCAACCCTGTGGACTTAGCAGGTTTCAGAGGAAACTCCACTTTCTGCCATTTTTTCAGGTCAAAAAGATGAAGCACAAGTGATTTGACCTGACAATCAATTAGTTTTTATAATCAAACTGTGATCTTTCAGTGTAATCTTCAAAGTAAAGTAAGTGTGTGTTACTATGAATACAATAAGTAACATTCCTGGCTCATTAAGAAACTAGATTTCCCTTAGAGAGGAAACATATCCTACCCATGTAGTGTGAATTTAGTAGAATAATTTAAATTGGGAAAGTAGGAAGACACGTCTAAGTATTCTGAGGCTGGAGACATTATGTGAGATATGGTGGTAGGGAAAGTTTTCTTAATAGAATGTAACCTGGTACTAAACTATGGGAAGCATTATATAAAAGAGAGAAGGGAAAAACAAGGTGCAAACTTAAGATGTAGAAGACCTTGGGAACAGGCATTTCAAATTTTCAAATGCAAGTGAGATTTTGAGGAAAGAGAAGGAAAATTTGGCTGAAGCAGTAATTTCATGTCCAATAGTAATGGTTGTTTCACTTTTGTTGTAATAACAACCAATTCCTCTATAAAAATTATGCAGATTAATGACAGGAGCTGAGGTCATAGAGATAGAAGATAAAGGCAGAGTCTTCAGTGTTATCAAACAAATCATCTCCCTCTCCATCTATTTAGGAGCATTGCAGTTATGAATGACATGTAAGCTGGGTCCAAGCTGGTCAGGGTCTTCATCTTGCAGAACAGAGATAGAAATGACCTTAATGACACTCAGAGATGAATAGCCCAGAAATTAAACTTTGTTATTATCCAATTATTTCAAGTGATTTGGAAAACACATCAAGCAAAACTTGTTTTGGCAAGAAATGTGAGACTTTCTATCTATCCTGTGTCTTCATTTTCCAACATCTTCACCAGCCAGCTTTAAAAGCAATAGAAAGACTGCATTTTATTGGCTATATAAACCAACATTTTATCATGCCTTAGCTAACTAATGATCAGCCATTTTAATTTTTAAAAACCTATGTGTGGATGTAAATTGTGGGATAAAGGATGGCAAAAGGTTTGACAAGTTTATATTCATTTCATTTCATAATATAAACACTTGTAATCAATTCTGATCACTTTGGCTAAAGGAAATAGATGTAACTTCAAAACGATAATCAGGTGATCTGATCTATTTCTCCATGGCCACATAAAATGGTAGCTATAAGTTTAAGAACTTGAAATTCAAAACCCAGGATTAGAGGGATCAGGTGCATCAAAGATGTTGATCTCTATTTACTTAGACAATTCTTTAAAGTTAGACTTTTCTAACAATACTAACTATACTAGTTAATACTATCCATGTGCTTACTATGTGCCAAAAAATATCCCAAGTAACTCTATTAATTACTTTATTAATTAACTCCATTAACTATTTTAATTCTTGAAGATTATCCATCTATCTAATTAGAACAAGGAGATTAAACAGCTTTGCAAAGGTCCCCAATTCATTATATATGGAATCATTTTTTAAACTCAGTAAAATGAGGATTCAACGTCAGTACTTTCAACTAAGACAACAGGATCTTGGTACAGATTGCAATAATCCTTCAGTCATGATAGACGTAAAATTGTGTAAATCATATGCAATTTTATTGTTATTCATAAATTAGATCATTTCATTTTTATCTAGGAATGAGTGGGATGACAGAAGTAGAGGAATGGATGGAAGGGAAAATATAATCTCTTTAAAGATGGATTTAAAACCCTAATGTGCATACACTTTTAATTTAATACAGATAATTGTTTGATATATCTATTACTTTTGATTAAACAATTCCCCAACAATTATTACAAGAGTCTTCTCATAAATGTAGCACTGTCTGTTTTCATCCCTTCCTTCTCTTTGACTTAGTGGTGGAGGAGAGGATGCTAGGGCCTCTTAAGTCTCCATTGAAAACTTTTGGAGGAGTTTAGGAAAAATAGTTCCACTTTTGATGCTAACTTGCAATGGAATTTGGAGAAGACATTTTGTCTTCTAACATCCTGAACTATTTTATCTGTAAAACTGTACTATACAATCCTGACTCTTTCCAGTGCAAACTATTGCTTAGGATATATTTAAGATTTTTCAATGGTTTTCTCAAAACAACAAAGACTAAAATCCTTCATATGACTTTAAAGGACTATACCATCCTGTGGGCCATTCCCAGTGTATGTTCTGCTTTTTGGTTACACATCCCTTTTCTCATTTCTTCCATATTTTCAGATCCTCCTAATCTGAAAGGCCTGCACATGTTGCACTGTCTGAAGAGTTATGCTTACCTCCCTTCCCACTTTTGCTTAGATCAGTCCTGTGTATCTATCAGCACTCAGTTCAAAATTCTGAAGCAAGCCTTTTTCTGACTCCCTGTTACATTCTCTTCTCTGTATTTCTCTTTTATAAAATGTCCAACAATCATATTCACTTAATTTGCAATTAGGTATTTAACATCTGTGTCTTCAAACAGAATACAATGGATTTCTTCATTCATTTCTGTATCTTCAGTCTTCAGTCATTGTTTTAGTTTTTTTTTTTTTTTCCCCCACGGCTGTGACCCAAAGACCGAATAAGACAAATTTTAAAAGAGGAGAAATTTATGTGGGCTCATAGTTTCAGAGATTTCAGTTCATAGACAGCAGGCTTCATTCCTCTGGGTTCCAGGTGAAGTTGAACATCAGGGCAGAAGAGTGTGGTGTAGGGAAGCAGCTCAAGACATCACCCCAAGAAGCAGAGAGAGAGAAGAGCTCCACTCATCATAGAGAAAAAATATACCCCCAAGGCATTCCCTCAGGGACCCACCCTACACTTACCACTCAATTAATTCGTATAGGGGATCAATTAGGTTGAGGATGTTATAATCCAATCATTTCATCTCTAAACCTTCTTGCATTATCTCACACATGAGCTTTGAAGGTATACCTAGTATCCAAACTATAACATTGCTACTGCTCATGGAAGGAACTTAACAATATTTGTCACATAATTGAATAAATGGACAAACTGGTACTAGTGAAGAAATAAGAATTTACCCTGCTTTCCTAATAGGGCACCAATTGTTTAAAAAGCAATATTTTTTTTCCATCTAATATAAAATAGAAGTAGTCATCAGGGTGTTGATAATCCTATCTAACTCATTCCAAAGGAACAATTTTATCAGAAATATTAAATGTCTCCCTTAACTCTCAAAAACATCTCAACCCTCCTAGGCCTTGTCTCAGTGAAAAAGAATTGTAAGCTCATAAATATTTTCTTTTCAAAAACAAGTGAATGTTGAGAGATTTACAAAATTTACCTACTCTCAAATTTTTGATTGTAAAAGTTACCTTGAAAATAACAAACACAACTAGCTCCCAAATTAAGTGTTTGCCTATTACAAAAGAAAAATTTAAAGAGGTAGGATTGGAACTGTATATAAGTTAATGTCAGAGGAAAAAAAACAAGATTTTTTATCAGCCATGTAGTGGAGAGCTGAGTGCCATATGTTTCACCCTCTTACATGACAGAACTAGTAGCACTTGCCTAATTTGCACTTATATGTAAAAAGCCACAGGACTCATTTTCATCTTGATGTCTATGTTTGCAGTTTGCCAATGTGTAAATTAAGAAATTTCTAGTGCATGGAGCTTCTTCCTCCTCAGAACCACATACAATTATTTTCTTCTCTATTACCAGCTGAATGTGCATAATGTCAGATTTCATTTCACAGAAATTCAGCATCACATCTATATGGGAGAGTTTTACCTGAGGAACCAGGATTTGGACACCTGAGCAATGTTGGTATTACTTACAGGGAGCCAGGGCCAGCCTTCCACACCAGCCCACATGTGGGCTGTTTCACAGTTGTGACCCTCCCTGCATCCTATCAGTTCTGGGTGTTTCCTAAAAACTATCAAGGAAAAAAGCACCTCTATAAAACCTATTGGGTAAATTGGCTCTTTTGTTCTCAGACTCTTTCCTTCTTGCTTTTTGATACACCTTGTGTATATGCTTGTGTTGTAGCCTTGTGATTGTGAGACCAAATGAACTCTCTTTATTATAAAAGTAAGCCTAAAATAATCTAGTTCTTTCCTTCCTTCTTGTTCTCTCCTTTTGTATTAAGATTTTGGAATGTCTGCATGATTACCCATTGGATAACACTAAGCCATGTGTGTTCCAGGATCTCTTCTCATCAATAAGACAAGGGTGCTAATCAGGAATGTTCAAAATATGAGGCAGAAACAGCAAGCAAAGCCAAAGCCCATATTCAATGTGTACACACACACACTGTCCAGGCTGCTGGTGTCCAGGCTGCTGGTGTCCAGGGGCAAAGCAGTCCAGATACCCAAGGGTGTATTATCAATGTTTCATCACAATTTCTGCTATTTCAAGGGGGAGCAGGGAATACCACTTGGAGAGCTTCCTCCTAACAGCTTTTGTAACTGAGTAGCCAGTCCATGCCACAGGTTCCAAACACAGATCTGTCAGTAGTTTTGATATCAAATCTGTATGCTGTCTGTATTAAGATAGGCATACCCCAGTGCTCTCTAGATCCAGCCCTTGCTTGAGAGAATACATATCACTGAGATAGAAAACTTCCTAGTCAACAAAGAAAACATACTGTATTAGACCACAGATTAATGGTTTTATGATAATGGTATGTTGATTCAGCTTTATTTGTAATGCTTTGTATTATTCCCACTCTACAAATTGTCACAAGTGTGCTTGAAAATTGTTCTAGATGTAAGTAAGAATGAGTATTTGTTTGAAAACCTATAAACCATAATTTCAAATAATTTATGTATTTCATTAGAGCAGTGGGAGTAATAAAGAGCTCATAAATACCTACTATGTGTTATAAAAAATGTTTTTTAAAAGTGTAATTCACAGGAATATTGAATTATCATTATTTCCTTTTTTTGAAAAATAGTACTTCACTGGAAATTATATCATTGCATTTTTATTTTTACATCATGATTATTATTTTTATATTTTTCAAAAGTCATTATTCCTGACTTCAACCAAGTATTGGGCAAAACAATATGTGAATGTTATTTTCACTGAGATTTTAATGGCTTCTAATCTTCTGCAAAATGGAGATATTAGATTTTGTTCACTGGTCTTTTCTTTCAAAACCTTTTTAAATATATTAATCTTATATCCTCACATATAAATGTGTCATTTGTTTAATAGCTATTTATAATTTTTGTAAGAATAAAGCTGCTTTACAAATATTAAAACACAAAATAGTATGTTGGAAACTTTAACTGGGATTTAAAACAGTGATGATTCATTAACCCTTTATTTTCCAAAGAAAAATCTTCATGTGCTTTTTCCTCCGGCTCATCATAAAATGAAGCTTGCTTAGAGATTGTCCATAGCTCAACTAGTACAAACTCTTCATGCCTGAATTTAAGAAAGGATTCAAAAAGAGATCACTGGCCAAACAGACTAAGCTTAGTGAGGATTTTTAAATATTATTTCAGTTTGACTGATCTTTGTAACAAAGGCTCAAATACTCACTTCTTTAGGAGGACCACAAAAGTTAAACCAACAGATTAAATTTTAAAAAAAGAAACAATGAGTTTTATTTTCTACAGGCTGCGTTTTTTAGTTAAAACTTTTATTATTTTGACACAAATCTCTTTATTATATATAGTAATATTTGCTTTGGTAGTAACATAAAATCATGATTATTACAAGTGATAACTGTAAATATAATAGTAATTGAGAAGTGGGCTGAAATATTAAAATCTACTTATTGAAATTAGTCTTGACATGTGGATGTGGATGTGTGTGTGCACATCTGTGAGCACACATACATTTCCAAAAAGAAGGGAGTACTTATCCATGAAATATTAGAAACAAGGTTTCAGGGACAAATGGAAAAAAATGATATGGAAGAAGATAATTTTTATGAGCCAAATTTTAAGTAATTATACAAATGATAAAAATATTTGCATGTTTCATAAAGAATATTATTTTAAACTGAAGACTTGCCTCTATTTACAGAGTTTGTGTTAGTTATATATTAATGACCTATCAAAATAGCTTATTATCTCAAGTGAGCAAGTATTAAATATATATATGCTCTAGAGATGACTTTTCTTGGGATATTTTTAAATATTGTATTGCTTAGGGCTGTGATGTGGCTCAGTGGTAGAGTGCTTGCTTAGCATGAGCAAGGGCTTGGATCCAATCATCAGCACTGCAATAAATAAATAAGTAGATCGTAAATAAAGTGTGCAGTTTCAATGATCAATGATCAGCATTATAAAACAAGAATGTCAGAATATGCTACAGAAAGTTCTAAGAATCTTTCCATATTTTGGTTGGAGGCATTCAGGAAACTGTGTGTGTGTGTGTGTGTGTGTGTGTGTGTGTGTGTCCTAAACACCACTCATACGAAAAATCAGAGAAAAAGAAAATCAATATTCAAAATGGAAAGTTTTTCAAATTTCTATAGTATATCCTTACATTTTTGTTTTTATAATACTGGCCATTGATCACTGAAGCTGCATAAATTTCTTTCTTTCTTTTTCTTTTTCTTAATACTGTTATGGGAATTGAACACAGAGCTTTGGTCACTCTCAGCAAGCGCTCTCCTGCTGAGATGCATCCCAGACCTAAGCAATACAATATTTAGTAATATCCCTAGAAAAGGCATTTCTAGAACACATGTATATTTGCTACTTGCTTACTTGAGATAATTAATGATGATGTTTAATATCTATATGTCAATTTATCTTGTGAGAGTCTAAAAATGGGGTATAAAACCCACAACAGTGTTCTATAACTACCTCTCTTGGAATTGTCCTGGCTCTTACATTATAGATTCAAGTATTAATTAATTTGAATAAATTAACAGGTGGCAGAATCAAGAAAGCAAGAGTAGATCTTTCATGGAGAATGAGTGATGAAGTTTAATGGTGTCCAGATCACCAATAACCTTATCATAGGAAGATGTAGACAAAACAAGGAAGGAAAAGCACCTTAAAGTCTGGACATCTTCATTTTATTATGCTGTGATGGCCTAGAGCAACATATCCACAAATCTACAGGAAAATTCCTTTTTGTTGATTTATTCAATAACAGATGATCTCTTGTTGTACTTCCTTACATAAATGTATGAATCCTACTGTTTAGGGTAGGTCTGGTATGAAAACGTAGGCCATCAGCTTATGTCCTAGGGTGACTTCTTTGAGAATTTCAAACTACCAGATACCATTATATGTAAAGGCTAATGCATGAGAATTCCGTATGAATGACTTTGGAATTATACACCAAAATAATTCCCTGAAATATAGTGTTAAACTAAGAATTCCCTCAAATATAATGTTAATTTTTTTTTAAGAGAGGAGAATTGTATGCCAGGTGAGCGCGCTACCGCTTGAGCCACATCCCCAGGCCCAAATATAATGTTAAATTAAAAATTAATGTTGTTTTATTTATTTTATTTGCTAATGCAAAGAGACACACAAACAGCAATTTTTATTCAAAAGATGAATTAACCATAGAGAAATGGCATTTGTGTTTATAACAAAAAATCCTCTTATATAGAAGTTTCCAAATCATGTTTGTAAAGACTACTTGACTCAACTTTTTGTATAAATGATATGGAAGCTATCTAATTGAATATTGTAGTTTTTTTTAATCAAAATTCAGCCATTTAAAAATGTAACAATACACGGGCAAATCTAGCTTTAAACATTCCAAGGACAAACCATACATTAGTTCAATGAAATATTATGGTTTCTTATGATATCTCAAACACTCCAAGTAACTTGAGAGTAGTAACTAAAGTTCCAAAGACATCTATGATGTGTTTCCATTCTTAAACAAATCTGAACAAGTGTAGAATTTATTTTATTTTGTTTTCTCATTAGTTGAATCTATTTTAATATTTCCAAGATAAAGAATAAAGAACTAAGTAAATTTCATAGACTATAAAATTTGTTATTGGTTTGAAAACAATTTAAATGGAAAATACAATACTTCAGTGATTGTATGCAAGAGGAAAACTTGGATACAAGAGCACAATATGACTTAACTGGATATACAGTAAATATCTAGCCAATTAATTTTTAAAAATGAGACAAAACCAAGGGAAAAAGCACACACACAGCAATAAACCTTTTTTTTTGCATATTCATATAGTTTCTTAAATTCTATTCTCTTTGTGGCTTCATTTCTTCAGTAATGTGTACAATACAGTGATGCATGTCATTTCTGAGAACTTGCAAGACCTATTCTTTAATCTCCAGATCATAATCAAACGCACACTTTGAAAATTTCGGTGATAATGGAAGCCGACAGCACAGTACCAACGAATCTGTTGAATGAATAATGAGGGAAAGGAGAACACCGAAAGGTTCTACAATTCCAGGGTGCACAGCAAAAGGACTAATGCAATCTAGTTATTTTGTGCCTCATTTAAATACAAGAGTCTGTTTCTATCTTTAATCTTCTAATTTCAGGAAATTAGATGTAAAACTCTCCTCATTCATTATAGGTACAGAATGATCAAAAGAATAGAAATTTTCATCACAAAGCTAATTGCATTGTGAAATGACCTCATACATAATGAATCATTAAAAATGATCTATTCTATAATAATTGTATGCTGCTAAAGGTTAAAATAGCTTTAACATGTGGGAAAAGAATTGTAATTGAAATAAATTCCAACTTTATATTGCATTTGCCAACTCTGAAATTACTGCATGATATTTGAGTTTTATAAACTTTATCTAATGAGAGTACTGATATTTTATGTGCTGAGAAAGAAAATCTCCCATGTCATAAACAATCTGAGACTGATATGAAACAAACTTTTAGAATACCATCAGCATTGATCTTACATAATTAGCTCTTCAGATCACTGATCTCTAATTACAGCTGTTCAACAAAAGTTATTTCACTCCTAGAGAATCAAATATCAAGTAGTGTAAATCATGTTATTTTTCTAATGCAATAAGGAATCCCCCATCATTTTATTTTTGCAAATTCAAAAAAAAATCATTTGACCTATGCATATATAAACTAATATTAAAAATAAATTTTCAGGTCTCACAACTGTATAGTTGGAATACAGCCATTGTTCCATACAAAGCATAGATAGGAACAGGTTCTGGAATACAGCTACCACATATAGGAATAAGACTGGACAGAACAAAAGCAAGTTCATATTCACCCAGGAGATTTTGCTGACCTCTCTATGGAAGTAAAGTTAAATTATGATAAAACTACAAAAAAAAACACAGCACAATAGACATAATGTGATATACAGGATCATGAAGCTACAAAGTACAGGTAAATCATCAATTCTCCAGAGCACAAGGCAGGTGAGTAAGGGATTGCTGAACAGAAATTGCCTAATAGTCACATTTTATCTAGTCAAAATGATATTCTGTAATCATAAAGAGATTGCAATTGTAAGAATTTATTTTTCAGTTGAAGTGATTCCAGATAATCATGAAGTATGATTGCTGTTACTGTTTTGCATTGGATCAGAAAATACATAGTGATTATGCAAATAAAATGATTTTGAGGCTTGAGAGTCCAGTTCATGTATTCCTCAAAGCCTATTTCCAAATGTCAAAGTCATTCCATTAAGGGTGATCTTTGAGTGATGAAGCAACAGAGGAAGACAGAGGAAAACTTGCTTTGTGGGGTTGAGATATGTAAGCCTTTGGCCCTATAAGGGAAGACTTATTCAGGCAGCAATAGTATTCAATGTGAGCAATATCTCAAAGAGTCATGTGCAAGAAAGCTACCATTGTTTAAAGATCAGAATATGGCATTTAACTTTAAAGATTTTAAGAGGTAGACAAAAATATATTTTACTAATAATTAGAGAAAATGTCCATATTAATAATGGACAGGTTTTTACCAGGTGGTTAATAAGTTATTCCAATTTGCAAAACAGTTATACCATGAAAACAATTTTTATAATATATTCCAAGAATATCCCACAAAATCTTGTTTGAACTAGGATGTAGAAATTAATATATCGTCTTTTATATCAGAGAAGGCATTCGACATTTGTTTGGGATAGGGAGGAAGAGCATGAGAAGAAAATTACCACTAAATAGGGAAGAGAGGTGGGAGGAAAAAGGAGGGAGAAGGGGAATTGCACGGAAGATGGAAGGAGACCCTCATCGTTATACAGAATACAGGTATGATGTTGTGAGGAGAAAAAAAAAGTGTGTCACATTAGATTGGATAGAGAGATGTGATGGGATGGGAGGGAAAGGGGGGATAGGAAGGGCAGCAGAATAAAATAGACATTATTATTGCTGTACGTATATAGGTGACTGTATGACCAATGTGATTCTGCAACCTGTGCACTCAGAAAAATGAGAAATTATACCCCATTTGATTCAAATGTATGAATTGTCAAGATCATTGTACTGTCATGTGTAGCTAATAAAAAAAGAAAAAAATATATCGTCTTTTATGTTTTTTAGAAAAAGCCATATTAAAAAAAAAAACATAAATGCACCAGACACAAGCATACATGCGTACATACACACGAACCCTTAAAAACAAATCTGAATATGACATGATAGCATGTATAAAAGGGGAAAAGTCCTATTAAAAGCTGGTCCTTTTCTCAACTTCTTCTACCTTAATGGCTCGCTGTGTCACCATTCCCTTTTGCCTCCTGCCCTTTCCTACCTCCATTATATTTGCATGTCATACTTTCTGTTTAACTATTCCCTATTTTTCCCTGGCAAATGCTTTACCCATCTTCCAAAGATACATCCTCCAAGCAAAGTGAATTGCAACACTTCCTGTGGCAATGACAATCATGCTTTGTGGTTTATCATTTTATACATTTCTTTCTCTCATTCCTTTATGAGATCTTTTAGGTAAGACAGAGACCATATTTTTAACATTTGTCTTAAGTCTGCTTTTCAATGATGTAATGAAATTTCTGAAGCTAGGTTCTTTTATGGAAAAAAAGACGTTAACCTAGCTCATAGTTGTAGGGCCTGAAAGTCCAGGATCATATGACCTCATTGGTTCTGTCCCTACTGAGGGCCTTTTGCTGTGTCACAACATGGCAGACCACATAAGGCATCACTTGGTAAGAGCATGTACAAGAGCAGCACATGTAGGAGAGATGTCATACCATGAGAAAGCAAGATATCAGAAAGGGCAAGTATTTTTCTTTGGAACACATATTTTTTTAAAGAAACAACTGTGTCCTATGAAAACTACATTAATACTTTCTGGGAGTGGTGCCCTTACCATCTAATTACTTCACATTCTGCCCCACCTCTTAAAAGACTTCATCACCTCTCAACCTTGGCACATAAATTTCCAACAAATGACTCTCTGGTGGATGAATCATATCCAAACCACAGCACCATTCCTGGTATTCAGAACACTGCAGTGAGCATGCCTCCCTCTTAATTTTGGTCCTTGTAGGAAGATCAAATATATAATGGTGTTTTCCACATTGTAATCAGGAAGAAACATCTTTACATAGCTTTTTAAATGGATTAAAAACAATAGAGGATAAAGAAAATAAAAATAAAACATTATAATGTGTTTTAGTGGTTAAAAAAAGTAGAAACTTAGCAAAACATAAAGTGACCTGCTACCCTCTGAAGATTAAGAATTTTCCAAGATTAAGAATAAGTGAAAATCTGGGTAGTTATTTAATGATCCCAAGAAAATCTTGGATCTCTTACAGGTAAGATGTATATTACTGACTATGTCAATGAATCGTTCTAGGATTAAATCAGTTAGGGTGAGGATCTATGTATAAGATGCTTCTAGACTAAAGTTATCATAACAAAAAATAAATGGAGAAAAAGAAATGGATCAGAGCTATTAGATTGGGAGATAGTATATTCTTTACCTGAAAAGGCAAATTAACAAGTATTTATGTTGGATTGAGAAAAAACAAACAAAATGCCTTTCATTTCAACATTACCAAAGTTTACATGGCAATCAGTAGAGGAATGCAATAATTGTCTGTAAAAGTCCTAACATTAGGAATTTGTATTGAGGAAACACATGCAAACCTTTCAGTTCTTCATAATTCACACCTAAAGTATGAAAAATGTTTGTTTAGGTTTTTATTTATTGCATTTAGCAGGATGTGAGAGTATTATCTTCAAAGTGTCAGGAAGAAATGTATAATACTTTGAAAATGTGTAAATGACAGATGATTGGATAGACTGTAAAGATATTACATCATTTATAGATACAGTGGCAAGATAAAATTAATAGAAAAGTGAATCTAAAAAGTTCTATGTAGTTCATCTTTTCAGGTTTTTAAAAATACTATAGTTTTTCACATTTGAAATTAATTCTACAAAATATTTATTGGGTGTCTAATACGTGCAACAAACTATGCTAGCTGCCAAGGATGGAGAACTAATGAAGGGGAAAAAAAGGAGAAAAAAAAAAACTCTGCTCCTACAAAGTTAAATTTAAAAAATGCCTTTAATAGGATATTAGGAAGGGAAATTAAGAGCCAGGAGAGCATAGTACTATCACCATCAAAGCTCTGGCTGCAAAGCCAGACAATTTGGTTTAAATTACTATTTGAATTACTAACTGTGTGACATGGGGCAAGATGATTGACACTCTTGGTCTGTTTTCCAGTCTATAAAATGGAGACAATAAAAAAAACGACCTCATCATGTTTTTATGAGTATTAAATAAATACATATGTGTGTGGAAACATATTAAAAAGGACCTTGCACATTGAAATTTTTATATTAATATTGCCACAAATATATCCTAAAATTATTGCAAAGGCATTAACTATTAAAAATTATTCTATGGCATCCATCCATTTCCATTCATAATTCCAATAGATATTTTCTACAAAATTTTCACATCTGATGATGAAATTTCTTTGGCTGAATAAACATCCAATATTAAAATCAAATTGGAAAGGGAACAAGATGTAAGTAATCACTATGAGAGATAAGAGATTTTGTTAATGAAACTAAGCTACAGTATTTAAAACACTAGCTATAACTCTGAAATTAATTAAAAACACACTGAGAGAACTCAGAAAGATCCATGATACATGATAGATATGTCATTATATGTCAATAGGAAAGAAAAAGCTATCCCGTAAATGAAAATTAAATAGAACTGATTGATGTCTTATATTACAAATGGAGTTTGTTTCCCTCTAGATATAGACATAAATGCAAGCAAACAATAAGAATAAAACATATAAAATTATAAAAAAATAATATATTCTACAATATCAAAGCAGTGTCAACTCCAAAGTAAAAGACTGCTAAGTATGCTATTAATAAATCACTTAATTTTAATTTCTGTCACTTAGTATTTTCTTCAGTAGGATGTGTGTATACAAATATTGCAGGAATACCTCTAAGGGGTAGAAAATGAAAGACAGAAATAGTGTTTAAAAAATTAAATGGCTGTGGAGAGTAAAAAATATACTTCACATAATCAAAACAATATAATAATTGGTATATTTAACAAATGTTCTCTGAGGTTAGAGGCAAAAGGAAAAAATAATGAAAATATTGAGAAATACTAACTACATATGACAATGGATAGACAATTCCTGTAACTCCAGACTCATAGGTGTTACAAAAAAAAAATGGAAGAGAAGCAATAATATAGACTATTTGATGTAAGAAAAATTTAGTGGACTGAAAAAGAGGAGACTATGTTTGAAAAATTATAAAAACTCATTATGTAAAAGCAAAGTAAATATAAAGACAGCCAAAACTGGGCATATTTGGAGGAAATCTGAATCAGAATATAAAATGGCTCTACTATCATTTAAGCAAATAAATTGCAAAGAGTGTCAGCAAGAAAAAAAAAGTATCACCAACTGTTACTATACACTATATCACAACTGAATTTTTAAATTGTTTAATAGGAAAATGGTGTTTAATAAATTTCATAGCCACATGAGGAGTTAAAGTATAAAACAATGGGAAGATATTTTCAAACATGTGAGGCTTGAAAATGAGATATTAACCAAAACATAAGACTTAGAAAATTTCTAAGAATATAATGACCTGGGAAAAAGATAAATTTAAAACTAGGAATGTGACAAAGAAAGAGCAATCAGATTTGCTTCAGAATTATAAGAATTTTCCTCAGCAACAAGGACACCACAGGTAATGTCAAACTTTCTTCAAATCTGAGAAAAAATAATTGGTTTCAACATAGTGTCCTATTCTCTGTCATACTAGCATTTTAAAAGGATGTGAACACAAATGATTTTGTATGGGAGAAACAGAAAAATTCATCACTCAAAGGGTGAACCCAGGTCCAAATCTGTGCAATAAGAGTGAGCAGGAAAAGTACACTTTGATTGTGACTATGGAAAATGGAGAGTCCAATTAACTTTAGAAATTAACAGGAAAGTTTATGACTATTAAATAATGATACCATTTAGAGAATAAAAACAAGGTTCTTAACTTGAGAATGAAAAATGGGTCACAATTTCAAAATATGAGACAAAATGAAACAAAGACAATTAGTTGAAACAAAAAAGACAAATAATATTATCAACAAGAAAGCATGGTCTATAGGAAGAACAGCAGAAAAGGCATATAATGAAATTAAAATAATAATAATAATGAGGAAATACTAAAATGAATGGTGAGTTTTCATGAACAGATTTGAGGTATTCATCAAGGTGTATTTATAAGGAAACTGTAATGGAGAACAATATATTTTTGAATAGAACAAAATATAATGATATATTGAAGTGTATAGAAAAAAGAACAGAATAAAATCCATCCCTTTTAGGGTGGGAACTGAGGAAGTGGGAGGGGTAGAAAGAGAGAGAGAGAGAGGGAAACTGTAGCAGTACACAAGATAAATTAATGTATGTAGGCAGGGATGTGCTTTTATGCTTTATTTCATATACTTCATATGTATGTTGTTTTAACCATTTTCATAAGTATGTGAACACAAATGATTTTGTATGGGAGAAACAGAAAAAATCAACACTCAAAGGGAGGTTAAAATGCAAGAAACATTGATGAGTATCCACATGTGCACTGTTTGAGTGGAGCAAAGTTATCAAAGTTAAGTGAGAAATTTACTAGAGATAAACCACATCCAAAAGCTGTATCCCAGTTATTAGTTGATACTTTCAGGTGTTTAAAGTGAGTTTATTTTCCATGCTAAAAAACCTGCTCCATTGTTTAGCATAGATAAAAATTGAAATGCATTCTAAAAACATGGAATCACTTTCTGGTACTTCTGGCATCAGAAGTGTCAAAGAATGTACTTGAAATGAAAGATATTGTCCCTTTTAACTTTCAAGTATCCCTATTGAAATTGCATATAAACTATGATAAAACATACAGTTAGATATTACAATAGTAAGCTAAGAAATTTGAAAAAAAGGTGCTGGTGATTGAAAAGGTTATGACCTATTAACAAGTAAAATAAAGGTCCAGGGATGCGACTCACTGTAAATGCTTGCCTATCATGCACAAAACACTGGGTTCAAATCCCCAAAGTAATAAATGAATAAAATAAATAATAAATAAAATAAAGTGGTTATTGAAGAAGTCATTTGTCTCATTAAGTTACCCCTACTATACTTGTTAAATCACTGGAGTTTCTGTATGAAACCAGTTAGGTATATTGAGCTTATCACTCCTCCTTAATAAAGAAAGAACATTTGGGATAGTGGTGGTGAGTACACTTTGGCATACTGGTATTATGATACATTATGGAACAATTGTTACATGGGTACATTTTAACAAATTCATTGCACTATGTAATTTTTAAAACACAATTGTTATATTTAAGTACAATTGCTTATGAATGCAAGTCTTTGATTTTTGTGAAAGATGTCCTAAAAATATCTTTTAAAAATATTGCTATTGTTTTCATTCTTCAAGACAAATATATGAATAGGTCAGCTCTTTTTTTTTAAAAAAATTATATTTGTTTTAATCAGTCATACATGACAGTAGAACGCATTTATGCCCTTTGATATATCATACATAGATGGAATATAATTTCTCATTTTTCTGAGTGTCCATGTTGCAGAATCATATTGGTTGTGTCATCACATATATACACCCAGTAATAATGTTTGTTTCATTCTATTATCTTTCCTAATACCTAAGGAGTCTGACCATGTTATGTATGCCATTTTAATTCTAGACTTCATATACTATAAACAAGTGTTTGAATTTATAAGATTTAATTGAAAATATCCATATCATTCATATATATTTCTAGATGAAACACATTTATCTTTAAGTCTTCATTTGCAAAGTTTAAATGACTATAAGGTATACATAGTTAATATTCTTTAAAGATATTCAATTTTGTTAAACATTTAAAAAACCTTTTTTCATCCATCCATTCATCCAAATATCCATTCACTTATTTGTTTATTAAACAACTATTTTACCAGAACTTTATATCATCCCTTGTATTATAAGATTGAAAAGTTTTGGTCTCTGATCTCATAGAACCAATTCAGTCGAAGAGAGAATCACCCAAACAGAATAACTATACATTGTCTTAAGGACATCACTACAGGAGAAGATAAATTGATGCAGCTAATCTACAATAAGAAGACCAAATCTGGCTTTGTGAGATTGATTATGAACTGAGTTTTAAACTTGAATGTGAATTATTCAATAGGAGAAAGACTAGTGGGTTGCCAACATCTGGTCCTTGAGAGAGTCCATATGTTACACAAGAGACTAAAAATTATGCCCTAAAGAACAGCTTGGTGACTTATTTTATACATATATGTGTGTATATGTGTTATATATATATAACACATATATATCCATTTATTGTCATGAGCTCTAACAATATTTCAGATAAGGTTATCAAAATGATCTAGAAATACTTTATGAAGGAACTAGTTTAGAAATTATGTGATAACCAAAATTGACATTTAAAGGAATACTGTTAGTCAATAACACCACATTTTATACAGAAACTAAGACTTCTGCAAATCAGTTAGCATTCGTTATGTACAAGTCGTACTAAAGTAAATATTTTTATGAAAGACAAATAAAGCTATGTTAGAAAGACTGGATAGTATATAAATAGACTGATTTGAAATATTCTAATAAGCCAAACACAAACACAGTTTTAATTGATAGTAATTACATGGTGTTCAGTTTCTGAGAAGGGAATTAATACTAGATTTGTGGGGAATATTAGATTTATCAGTTTCAACAAATTAAAAAATTCACATAAATGTAAGCTTTAAAATAAATGATAATCAGAATGGTCACAAGTATCCCTAGGCTACAGAAAATGGTACAGGTTAATGACTAAAGTATCTGAAAATGTTTCATTTAGAAATATGTTTATGAGAGGTATGAATGTTCTCCATTAATTTAAGCACTGAAAGAAACTCATTTTAAGGGCTATTGTTTAAAAAGTGTGGATTTATTTTTCAATGTCCACAGAGAATAAACAAAGTATGTAAATAAGATCAAATGAGCTTTAGGAATTATTAAGTAACTGTTATTTATCACAATATTAATTATTAAATGATTCTAAAAAATGGTGTATCTGATAGTTAAACCTGAAGGACACACTCATTTAATTATTATTTGGAAATCCACGTACATGCAATGATGAATAAAATAATTTCCTCTTGCAGTAATATTGGGTCAGCTAACTTAAAATTTCTTTAAATTCTATAATTCTCTATATTTTACAATTCTAGGGATAAGTGTTAAAAATGACCTATGAAGAAAATACTAGATTTATACAATGTCAGAATTAGCATTTGCTCTTAAACTTTTGCCATAATGGTAGCATAAATACTAGAATTTCTAATTTTATTCAGATTATTAAGTATATGGACATATAACCACTTAATTATCATTCGTGCTTGAAATTTGAGAGGAATATTTTAAAATTCTTAGATCCATATTTTTTTCTTGCATGGTCCTTTGTTTGAGTTGAGACATAAAATTAATAATATTTTTGTATAGGACAAAAAAGTCCAGGACTTAAATTTTGAAACATTAATTTGTTCCCACTTTTGCCAAAACATATTGGTGTTATCTAGTTTGATTTCTAGGTCTGCTTATTTCCTTTTTTTTAAAATCACACAAATGAATTAATTAAATATCTCATTCTTCTTTTATTATAAAATTTCATTACAGAAAATATGTCACTTTTCAAAGAAAAAAAAATGTTTATATTCTAAAACTCTTGCTAGTCAGGGGAGGCAAGGATATTTTAATCATCAAGTTCACATATAACTAAAATAGCTTTCTACTAGATGTTTCAAAAGGCAGTACTTTTATGAGTTCAAAAAAACTTTAGAAAAGTTCTATTTGTCTATTAAAGCATATTTGTGATTTATCAGAACAATTTTATAGTTTGCTTCAAAATTTCCTCAGTAGATTCATTCAAAAATAGATAACACAATACATAGAGAGAAAAAGAAAAAACTTTCAATAACCTCTTCATAACACTTCTCTGAAACTTAAAAGAGCTTGCTGTGGTAGCAAAGGAATTACATTAAATATACTTAGCATCTGAAATACTGAACTTAATGTCACACTGTTTATTATTTATCACCTCTTGAAGTTTAGTCTGAGTACTTGCTTCATACAAGGATTTCTACCACTGGCGCTTCAAGAATCTGGAGCAAAACCCATGACATTCAGGCATTCAAAAAGTAAATGATAAGCCTAATAGCTAGAAGAAAGCAAAAGATTGCTATGAAGCATCCTAATGTATCTGCTTACAGGGTTCAAGTTTAAAAGATAAAGCAATCCTTAACTTCTTTTTTTTTTAAAGTTTAGTTCTTTTTAGATATACATGACAGTAGAGTGTATTTTGACATACTATACATACATGGAGTATAACTTATTCTGATTAAGATCCCATTTCTTGTGGTTGTACATGAAGTGGAGTTTCACTGGTGGTGCATTCATATATGAGCATAGGAAACTTATGTTTGATTCATTCTACTATCTTTCTTATTCCCATTCCCCTCCCTTCCCTTCATTCCCCTGTGTCTAGTATGTAATACTTTAAGTTTAGCAATGTTCAGCTGCCATAATCTAGTACCTGCTTTCAACATGGGCTGACTCTTTCACACCATTTTTCTAAATAATGTGCTTAAACTACTACTTCTTGATTTTGCAGTTTGAAATACTATGAAGTACCTTTTCCCTTACTATTAAAGAGGAGAACTGTCTCCCTTATGTCTTTTGTTCATCTGGAAACATAAGGAATTTTCTCTATTGTTTAGTTTGAAATTTGACAATAATGTACCATAGTAAGGCTAATTTTCCAATCATGATACTAGAGGCTTGATGATCATCATCAATATGACTGTCATCTTTCAGCTCTAAAAAAATTATTTCCTATAAAATTTGTTAGTCATTTCCACTGAGTTCCACATGACAATACACACACACACAGACACAAATACACATACATACACACTAGTGCACACACATATACATACCTATTTTCTCTTGTTTTGTAAGTGATAGTGGCATAATAATGAACATCTTAAACTGATAATCTAATTTTCTTATCTTTCTCTCACTTTTTCTCTATATAATTTTTTTTCTGTTTTCTTGGAAAATTTTAATGCTTTCCAGGTAAGATATTCTTTTCAAATTTTTCATTATTCTATTTTAAATTCTCAATAGTTCTTTGTTGTTAAACATTTTATATCTTCCTGTTTTCTTTATCTCATTTAGTAACTACTGCTCTAACTTTGAAAATAAACTTTAACAACTTTATTAAAAAATGTTCATTCTATTTCCGACTTTTTATCTGCTCCCTCTAAATCCATTTTTCTACCTATATGTTTTTTTTTTATCTGTTTTTAACGTTGCAGCTTTCCTCACATATGTGATGATTATTAGGTTTTTAGTTGTAATAAAAATTGAGGCACTGTTATGGTTTGGATGTAAGTTGCCCCCAAAACTCAAGTGTGAAACAATGAAGGATGGTTTAGAGGAGAAATAATTAAGTTATGATAGTCTTAACTCACTCAGTGAATTAATCCCCTGATGAGATCAACTGAGTGAAAACTGAGAGAATGAGAAGGGGGGGAGAGAAAGAGAGAGAGAGAGAGAGAGAGAGAGAGAGAGAGAGAGAGAGAGGGAGAGAGATTGTTCGTAGTTGGATAATCCAAGTTGAATTTGGCACACATTTTGCTAAGGATGTCAGAAAATGATTTAGATGAAAATGAAGCAATTCAAGCAGCTGCAAATAAAACCTGGTGTAATTTATATAAAAGGGAGACTTGAAGTCAGGTAACAGATCTTAAATGCCATAGAGGCAAGTACATAAGAAAAAAGTCACTTTAGTCACTGAGCATAATCCAAAAGAAAATTCAAATTACTATTTGCAAATTACTCTTTTTAGTGCTATCATTCATAAAAGAAAAAGAAGATCAATCACCAAAGAAGAAAGTATTTGTGAGTGAAAATTCCCACTGTCATTATTCAAAAGTGTCCATAATTAAGATAAAAACAATTGAACTGCTTGGGCATGGTGGCACACTCCTGTAAACCCAGCGATTTGGAAGGCTGAGACAAGAGGATCTTGAGTTCAAACTCAGCCTGAGCAATTTTGCAAGGCTCTGAACAACTCAGTGAGACCCTGTCTCTAATAAAATATTAAAAAGAGCTGGGGATGTGGCTTGGTGGTTAAGCACCCCTGGTTTTATCCCTGGTGCTCCCCCCAAAAAAATAAGCTAAGTTAATTAGATTGAAAATAAATATATACGTGAAGTATTCTAAACCCTTATGTAAATAATAACTTGCTAGTGATAAAGTATTCAAAAATCCCTTCATGTCACAGATATCTATTATTAAATCAAAAAATCTAAAAAGAAAGTCCTCCTTAAAATCATTGTCAATTTTAGAATATTCATGAAATCATTGAACTTTGATCAATGCATTCATTATTCATCTAGTTTCATATGTGTATGCATATGTATGTGTATGTTCATATGCACATATGTATTTAAATATGTGCACACTCAAACTTACCTTTGAACACATATTTGAATTTGAGGAGAAGAGGGAGAAAATTTAACAAGGGATATGGCATGCTAATTTGTTTGTCATTTAAAATTCTCATCTAGAAAATTTTAGGAGTTGATTCTTAGTAGGATTCTCATGGGTGTGCAAAATTAACAGTTTATTTGGGTGGAAGACAACTTATAATAATTATTTATTAAACTATTTTTTATTCTTTTGATATGATAATGTACCTGTTCTCATTCCTCCCTCCAGGGCCATATAACTTTAAATCACAAGGAATACCAGAGTTATTCTTTCAGGTTCCTTACTGTAAAATTGTATGGTCATGCAATTGAAAAGTAATAGAATGAAAATCACAAATTTTCAATTATACTATATTTATTATTGATGACTTTGATGAAAATAATGGGAAAATATGGCATGTTGCCTTGAGAAAGGAGCAGGTTTCAGAATAGCCAGGTTCGAAACCAGTTTCACAGTTCCTAAACTAGATAAACTTGCTTCCTCTGCAAAAGAAATGCAAATTAAATTATCAACTGGCTTCATAAGGTTATAAAGAAGGAAAACACAAAGCACTTAATACAGTGCTTGGCACATAATAAGTTTCCAATAAATGTCAGCTGCAATAATAACAATATTCACAGTTGATATTCAGGGATTTCCACTGATCCAGGCACTACTATTGCAAGTACTGTGTTTTATCTCCAATTTGTACATTGTCTGCAAAGAACAACTTGATGATTTCCATTAATCACTGGCTATGCAAGTGGTTTGACCTCATAAGTCATATTGTTCTATCTCTATTTTCTTTCTTGTTCTTGCATCATAAATACTGCTGATTAGGAACATCAGAATTAGGGGAAGATGAATTCTCATGTATGATCAAGAGGCAACAACTCCTTACATTCCCACAGCCATTTAAGATACTTGGAAGAAGGAACAAAACCAGAAGAAGGAAATGTAGGATAATAAACCTGACCTATAGTCTAATAAAACACAGGTATTTTTTAAAAAATTAAAACTAGAAAATGGAGATAAAACTCCTTTTGGGTTGAAATTTTATCTTAATTTTATGCAAAAAAAGAAAATATTTTTTTCCTTTTATCTGAAGCCTGGTATTTGAAAAAGTGAAGGATTAACAGTTTCAAAAGATATTATTAATTGAAGAAGAAGCAAAGTAATATGCAAAAAACAGCTACAATTTTAATTCTATAGATATAAGCCCAGTCTTATATCTATAGAATTAAAATTAAGTATGGTGGTTCCTTCAGCTGGATGGTTGACCCCTTAGTTTATCCATTAGATTTCCATTATTTTGAGACTGTATTCATTCTCACCCATTATAAGAATTAAAATAGTTTCCCAAGATATACTGTCAGAACTTGCCTTCATGACCAAAAAATTCTGAAATTCAAAGAAAGCAACAAAATATTTTTCTGAGCAATATTCCTCTAATTAATGAATTACCTACCCTGAAAAATTAAAATGTATAATTTTAATTTACATCATTTAAAATATTAAAGACATTTAAGGGACAATCAAATTCCAGGTTACAGAAATTTCCTGTGTAGTTCTGTGTTAGCTGTTCATTACTGTAACTAAATAACTGCAAGGTGAACCGGGGGAGGAGAAGGAATTGACTGGAAGTTCACATGGAGTGTATATAACAACACACAGAGAAAAATATAAGGAGAAAGAAGTTTTGAGTTAAAAGATAATGATATGAACTGAATATATAACATAGAAATAGTAGACATTCCAGAAACAGGAAAACAGACTAATGAAGGAGATGCATTAATTAAACAAAGGATAGAAAAAGATTTCCTGAAATAAAGAAATATTTGAATCTGCAGGTTGAAGGAGCTAATTACAATTTAGACAAGATAAATAAGAAAACTTGGATATAGTAGATGAAAGTTACTGAATTATAAAAGTAGACAGAAAAGTTGATAGAAACATTCAAGAAGAGACAAGTTGGTCACAAAACAAAACAGCAAAAATTAGATTTATATTATACTTTGCTACTCACAGGTATGCACGATGATATGTGTTCTAAGAATATATAGTCTAAGTAATAAATAAAAAAAGTGAAATGGTAGTGTGTACTATGAAGGAAACTCTAATATTGGTACATAGCATGATATACTACCACATCCAAGAAAATCTGGGTGTTGGGTAAATTCAATGTGGTACTAAGATAAAAATAATCCCATTGTTGCATTTGTAGAGAGATGGGAAATAGTGATGGGCAAGACACAACTAACATAATCTTCTGGTCTCTTCTGGCTGAAGTTGTGGAATAGGGAGGAGATAGAGCAGGAGTGGTATAAGGATTTGAGAATCACTGCGTATTTCTGGGGAAATATTCTCTTGCTTTCAAAAAAAAAAAAAAGAACAGTAGAAAATCTAGTAAGAGGGAAAAATAAAACTGCATAAACCAGTCATTAGAAAAACAAACAAAGATGTGGTTTTTTTTTCCTGTTAATATCTTGCACTGCCTTATTAGATTAAAATACAAAAAACACTTGTCTGTGTGTTTTTAAAAAATTGATCAAACAAACTTGAAAATATGTAAATGCAAACAAAAAGAAAACGGAAATTACAATGTTATTTTCAATAGAAACTTAATATGAGTGATTTACCTTTAAAAATACTGGATTTAGGGGTTGGGTTTGTAGCTCAGAGCATTTGCCTAGCCATGTGAGGTACTGGGCTCACTCCTCAGCACCATATAAAAATAAATAAGTAAAGGTTAAAAAATAATATATTGCATTCACCAAATAGCCTGCCACTTTTATGCCTGAATATTACCTAAATAAAATATACTAGGGAAAAATTCACTGGTAATTGAAAAGATATAACATACTTAAAGTATAAAGAATAAGGGAAAATAAATAGATAATTTGACTTAATCTCTACATACAGAACATGTGTGTATATGTCCATGTGGATATCTGTGTGTTTTTTGCCTTTTTGGGATGTTTTTACAAACCCATCATAGGGTTGGCCACAGAGAAAAATTTAAGAACTTTTTAAAAGATAGGGTTCACACAAAACAACATCTTTACTTGGAAATTTAACAGCAACAAGATTAAATTGCCCTTGGAGCAAAAGGAAATCACCAGCAGGAAAGTAATGAATAGGCTGACACTCTCCACCCCTCCCACAAACTCTGAGACTCAGTGAAAGCTGTACTGAGAGTAATACTGATGGTCTGAAATGTTTTCACTATTAAATAAGAAAGATGGCAAAATAGAACTTAACACAAATAGAAGCAATTAGAGAGAGAACTACAGATTTACAAAATAAACACGATGGAAGAATTAGTAAGGTGAAACTTAAAATTAATGGAATAGAAATAAGACAACAGGAGAAAGGATGCAGGAGACCTAAGATTGGGTTTGTAAGATTAAGGACTTTGCAAGCCCCATTAATTGAAACAAAAGGAGGGGAACTAAACAGATTTATTTTGAATAAGAACAGAGAAATAAGTACAAAGACAAAGCAGAAGTAAGAGAAAAATACTGTACTCATTGATGGCAACAGACCTAAAAGCTTACAGAAAATGGATGGTTTCTGATTCAGTTTCTGATATTAATCCAAAAAGAATTAGACTACTTGAGGAGCTTTGTTACTAGAGTGAGGACTGGGAAAGAGATTAAATATGTACCACTGAAAAAGTCATTAAGACCAGATGGGTTCACAGATGAGACTGATACAACCCTTAAAGGAGCTATAATCTCCATTTTATTTACAATGCATCAGATCCTGTGAAAAGATAGAAGCAGTCCAATTCATTGTATGACCTCTCCAAATTTTTTTTAAATGTAAATGTTGAGACCCTTATCACTTATTAACACAACAAATATAATTTTGAGTTATAATGTAAAATATGTAAAATACAGAAAAATGGATAGAAACAAAAAAAATGATTACCAAATGGGCTTAATTTTGAAAATAAATTCACTATATTAGATGAATATAATGTACTTCCCTTTAGAATCAGAACATGTGTTTTTGTTCTTGTAGTTATTTAAATTTTGTATAAAGGAGGGTGGGTACAATATCTACCCATGGTGGTAGAGGAGGAATTTAAGCATAGAATAGGGAGAGAAGGTAAGAGGGGGAGCCAACAAAATAATCCCATAATCTTCACTAAAAATAAAATCAAAATAGCATGTACTAGATGACCATATTTGTGCTTACATAAAATTATTTGGAAATAGAAAATAATTGGAAGAAAAAATAACTTTACTACTGCTTAAAATAAGTACAAATAAAGAGGTATTAACATGAAGTTGGTTCCACAATTAAAAAAAAAGTAATAAAAAAAGGCAAGGGATTCAGTTGTTACTGAGTCTGTCTGTAATTCCACTTTCATAAATATGTTCTGACATTTCACATGCTAGAGCAATTCCACTCAAACAGAGTGACCCCATTAGAGAATTACATACACACAAAAGTAGAAATAATTTGTATCAATTGCTGACAATTTTTTCCTCAAGCCTCTGGAGACAAATAATACAAATAATCTAATTGCAAACATTAAATATCATTATTTATAAATAAAGGAAATTAAGAGCTGGTACTTCAGAATTTTTAATTAATTCTCTAATTTTCAGAGTGATCTTTCATTGTTCAAATCTTATGCCACTTCTTTTCTGATTAACATCACTTATCTAAAAATTTATTCATTAGGTTTTATTGTTAAACCATTCTACAAATTCTCTCCAAAAAGTTAACTAGAAATTTTACAATAATATCATGAGAATATTCAATTGGCTTTCTTGTTCCAAAGATGGGAAGTACATTTTTTATACTTATGAATATGTAACAATGTAATTATGTACTGTGTATTTATAGCAATATGGAATTGACACCACATTGTTACCTAATCTAAACATATTAATAAAAAATAAAATTTAGCTGGTTTTGATAAATTATTCATAATTTTGAGATACCCATTCAAAGAGAAGTTAAAAAAAGAATATTTGTGATTTTGAAATATAATTTCCCTGTACTTAAACATGAGCAATAAAAACATTTGGTAAGTTTGTTTTCATTCCGAGAATATTAATCATTTACACTTACACTAATGTAGGTGACTATTCCAAGGTGTGCTTGATGTTTTATAAATTAATGAACACTTTTCCACATCCTGGATTAAACACACATGTAAAACACATGCAACACACATGCCCACTGTACCACAGTTTATGTATGTTCCATCTCTCAATATTTATTCTCACATCAACATGGATGCATCACATTCACATTTTTGTATAGTGGATACACAGCATTGAATTATGGAAGAGAGTTTATGTGTTTTCCAGAAACAAGGAGCTATGTTTTTATTTTAAGGAAAAACTGAAAGTTTGTTCCAGTGGCTTTGTATTTGATGACAGCAAGTTTGACTAAGTCCTTTGGATTTCAGGTCTCTTAGGTGAATGTATCAGGCATCCTGCCAAGCCCAACATTTTGTCAGATAAATGCTTCTTTTTACTGAACCCTGGATAGCAGAGGTCTTCAGATCAAATCCAGTTATGCAATTTTATTTCTTAATGTTTCACTCTAAGAATTATCTTTTGCCAATAAGCCTCAGATTAAATCTCTTTTTCTGTCCAAGTGTAAAGGAAAGGAAATTTGTGGCTTATCAGTATTTTGGAGATTATTTCTCTTCCCACTCTTGCTGGACTCAGTCTCAAGGTGTGGTGACAGGTACAACCCATTAAAAAGGGGTATAGTCACCTTGATACGGGTTCCTTAGCAGCAAAGCAAACATTCTGGAAGATTAATCTTTCTTTGGGACAAAACCTTATGTATTTCAGAATAAATACATTTTCAAAAATACAGAGAAGTCAATCAATAGCTAAAATGGACTTTAAAAAAAGAAAAAAAAACTCAGCAAAATCAAAATAAAAACCTGATTGAAAAATTCACAAAAAATCTAAAGAGTCACCACAACAAATATATATATATATATATATATATATATATATATATATATATATATATATATATACACACACACACACACACACACACACACACACATATGGAAAAGATGCTCTACATCTACATGTCATTAGGAAAATGCAAATTAAAACAACAACAAGATACTACAACTAACTACTAGCCTGGCAGAAATCCTCACTAAAGACAACACCAAATGCTGGTGAGGAAGTGGGACCACTGAACTCTCCTTCCAGTTGGGAATGAAAAATGTGACTGTCATTTGGAATACAGGTTAGCAGTTTCTTACAAAATTACACATACCCCTACCACACAATCCAGCATCACATTCCTTGGTGTTTCCTCAAATGAGTTGGAAACTTATATCTACACAAAAACCTGAGCCTGTATATTTATAGCAGCTTTATTCATTGTTACACAAACCTGGAAGCAAGCAAAACGACCTTCAATAGGTGAATAGGTAAATAAACTATGGTACCTCCAGACAATGGAATATTATTCAGCACTAAAGGAAATGAATTGTCAAACCATGAAGAGATAAGGAGGAATTTTAGATACAAATTACTAGGGGGAAAAAAGCCATTCTGAAAAGGCAAAATACTGTGTGAGTCCAGATATATTGGACATTCTGGGAAAAGTACAACTGTGGAAAGAGTAAGAAAGATCAGTGACTTCCGGAAAAATGGGAGGGAGGGATTAAAAGGTAAAGCAATTTTTGTAATAAAATTATTCTGGATGATACTCAAATGGTGGAGATAAGCCGTCTTAGGTTTGTTACAACCCACAGAATATACAACACTAATCTTCACACTGATTGTGGAATTTGGGTGAAAACAGCCTTCTCCGGTAAAATAAAAACACCACTGTCTAGAAGGATGTGAAAACTGGGGAGAGGGAGGCTGTTGAATTTTTCTATGACCAGAAAAGTACTTTTAAAAAAAAGTCTATTATGTGATTCTGAAACCTGTACAATCAGAAAAATGAGAAATTATAGCCCATTTGATTCAAATGTATGAATTGTCAAGATCATTGTACTGTCATGTGTAACTAAAAAAAATATCTATTAACAAATAATAGAAAACTGGGGATATAGCTCAGGGGTAGAGAATTTATCTAGCTAGCATGCATGAAGCCATGGGTTCAATCCTTGACATTACAGTAAACCAAACCAAACCAAACAAACAAAAACACTTGAAGAAACCTTTCAACTGATTTTTTTTTCAAAATATACATTTCAAAATATGATAATTCACAAAATAATCAGGACTATTGTGATTTGGGCACATAGTTGCACATAGCAAGTGTTATGTCATGAAAAGAATAACCAGCTAGTTTGAATCACCTGGAAACACTGATAATTTTTCTGAGACCCAAAAAGTATAATTTAATATATCACATTTTAATAAAAAGAACATAAATAAATTAACAAATTAGAGTTATTCTGATAAATGTGTCTGTCAATTCTTTCAAATACATGTTTTCTACCATTTTCTCCACCCCTTTTTCCTCAGACCACTTATTAGTTCTCCACAACAACTTACCACACTTTTGATTCAGATCAGCACTTTCCTGGAATTTTATTGGTAGATAACAAAAAAATCTATTCAATTCTAATATGTGCTGGAGAATACAAATATTTCAATCTTTTTCATACTAGTGTTCATGCTCATTAATTATGAGTTTAATTGACATTATAACTATGATTTCTTTATAGTTCATCATTTACTTTTATCTAACTTCTGGACTCTCTGCATTGAGCAGGTACTTAAATATTTTAAATAACAACTGAGGGCTGCATCTTCAGGAATCATTATATAATTCATAGTTTCTCTTTTTTGTATTCAGGATACAGTGACTCAAAATGTGCTCCATATGATTGTGGACTCCTTTATGGCCTTGACCAGTCACCTGGGCTGTGTGAATGAAAACCGTAAAACTCCTATGTCTGAATAGAGCATCTGTCTACTACTTAAAAGTGTGCAGAGAACATTCTTTGCAATGCCCAAAGGCTATTTCTTGACATCTGGCAGTGATCTCTCTATCCATGTTTGGAGGCCAGAAGGTGACAGATGAGAGAATGTTTGACAACAGTACACTACCACCACTTCAAATCTATGTGCATGATGATGAGGACATCAAGAACATCATAGAAATATAATAAACCTTTGCACCAAACACATTTCACAATGGTGTTTGAAACATGACAATTCTTAAAACTGCTTTGAAGAAAATAATTGTTTTTGAAATAGTAAGAAACATGAAAGTCTATTTATTATATACTAAAAGATCTTATACATATAACCTAACTGGGTTTTTCTCATTTTATCTATAACATAAGCAATGCACATAAAGATTGTTCAGAAATTCTAACATACTTTTAGGCACTCCACTAATTCAGAACTTCTCATAGAATCTGAGTTTCTCTGTAGTTTATTAAAAAGTGGATACTATTGTGTTTTAATCACAGGCTCTTGTTCTTGTATATAAATAAGATTGCATTGCATACTTAAATGTTCAATCTTACCCTGAACCCCTGCATTTTCCCCTCTGCACAGAATAATTACTGCATTTTTTATCCAAGGAAATGGAATGTTTCTGTTGCTCAAACATCATTTCCAGTAAGAAATATGTTAATGTCAGAAAATATTTTAAGGGACAATTAACATAAAACCCATTAGCTCTAACCCACTATCTCCCAAAGAGAAACTAATATGTGCTGTAAACAGTGTGCAAAAATGAAGGTATGGCTTTGTTGAGTCAGTGATTTCCATGTGCTGGGTTGACTTCTGGCTCCAACTCTTAACTCCACTCAGTCTCTGTCAGTGACCCTTGGCCATCTCCGACTACTCAAGCTGCAAACAGACTGAAACCAATTTGTTTTCCTTATGTTTTTAAAGCCACTAGCCTGGTATGCTAATTAGAAATAAATCGCTTGACCCATAAAAGAAACGGCAGGAAACCTGAAATGAAGGCATTATCCAACACTTCATGCTCCTTAGTGATGCCATTTTAAATATTTCAGACAGCCTATAAATAATTAAAACCTCACCACAGCAAATTATGTTCTATTATGCAAATAAATAGCCTCCTCCCTAGTTTCATTAAAGATTCTAAATGACAAGCTGAGCAGTTTAAACATAGCAAGGTATTGCAGTGAGGCGAGAAATCTTTCAATATATTTTTTTAATTGTTAGTGCCAAGTTTCATGTGGATTTTTACTCTCACACTTTAATTTGCATGAGCAAATAAACCTTTAATAAACCTTTTGTAAGTGGAGGAAATGCATCATTTAATTAAATTTGATTTGTTGTGAAACTATTGTGCCTCATGAATATTTAAGAACCACAAACTCTCCCTTTTACTGAAAAGAGTACAATATCAGGTGAAAGAGTGATTTTCAAGAAGTTATCTGACAGTATTGAGAAATTAAAATTAATTAGGAAATGTTTTAGATTAACTTTTCAACAAAATTGACAGACTTGCACACATATAATTATCAATACTATACTTACACACATACTCTCTCCTATGAAGTTCTATGCATAATTTTAAAATCTATTATATAAAAAAGTGGGTTTAATGTGTGAATCTTTCAAACTTCATTTGTCAAGAAGTCTATGTTCTATTTCTTGAAGGTGTTTGCTTCGTGCCAAATTAAAAGAACCCCATAGTTTATATAGAAGTGTATGATTAATGTAAAATACTGCATCGGGGAAAAAATCTATCATTTCGTCTAAAAATGTGATATCAAAAAGTCACAGAATAGAGAAATAAGCTCCAAAGTACATAAATATCTTTGCTGATAAATGATTAAAACATCACATTCCTTTGAAGCCTAGTCTTACACTTTTACTTCAATTAAAACATTATAAACATCAAAAGAAACTTTTTTATAATTATTTTACTGATAATTGATTGTGGAAGGAACATCCATCCCTCTGTAACCTGCCAACAGAGCACTTCTTACACTCATAGTAAATGTGACTTTCTCTCACACTTAAAAGCTATTTTTTCCCTAAATACCCCCTACATAGTCTTTATTAACAATTAAAGAAGGCTATGTGGGCTAGAAGAATGTGTTGTATGTAGTATGAAATTATAAAATATAAGTGAAAAATAAACATATTTATCTTCCAAAATTATCAAAACAGTAATGAATGTATTTATAATAATTAGCATGGATATGAATAATACAAATGATATCTCTCTATAGAATACTTGGTGACATTTTTTAATTATATAAGTTGAAAGACATCTAGATTTTTAGAAAACAATGTGATATAATCATGATTTTTATAAATTCATTAAGGTTACTAGCATCAGTTTTACTCAATGTAATATAATGTTACTTTCTAAAGAAAAGAAATAGTACAATCATTATTTTACTGAACGTAACTCAAACTTTACCAATATCCTCAAACTATCAAAATTAGATTGACCTTATTCTACTTTGTTTTTGTTTCTCCTCTCTTTCCATCAAATGAGTGAATAAACAAATCAATAAATGATTACCATACAAACAATTGAAATCAAAACAAAAACTCACCCTTCACTCTGTTCTTCTTACATATTTTTCCCACTCCCCAGTAGAAAGTTCTATTCCCATACACACTTCTGAAAACAGGAATTTGCATGATTAATTTTCAGTTCCTAAATTTCTACTAACTACTCAATCTGCTTTAATCTAGCTTCCGCCATTAATGCTGCCCTGGACAACACTTCATCAAATCATCTACTATTTTCTGAGACCAATGCACACTGCTGTACTTCAATTCCTGTGGGTTTTGATATTAACCATTCATAGTCCTGAGGAACTGTCTTCTAATTTCTCTACAGGATTCTCCTCCACATTTCTCTCCTATTTTCCTTTCTTTTTTTTTAAAGAATCATTTCCTTTTTCTCGTTTTTATTTATATATGACAGCAGAATGCATTACAATTCTTATTACACATATAGAGCACAATTTTTCATGTCTCTGGTTGTATACAAAGTGTATTCACACCAATTTGTGTCTTCATACATGTACTTTGGATAATAATGGTCATCACATTCCACCATCATTAATTACCCCATGCCCTCTCCTTTTCCCTCCCTTCCCTCTACCCTATCTAGAGCTGGTCTATTCCTCCCATGCTCCCTCACCCGATCCAACTATGGATCAGCCTCCTTATATCAAAGAAAACATATGGCATTTGGTTTTTTGGGATTGGCTAAGTCTCCTATTTTCTAAATGTTCTTTCTCAGTCTCCTTCCTTCTAGGTCCAGAGGTCCCTTTCCAGATTCTACTCAGTCCTCTCTCTAACTCTATCCCAGAGAAAGAGAACTTTTGCCCTTGTCCTTGGTTTTAACAATCACATGCACCTGTAAGTTCCACATTTATTTCTTAGTCAGCTATTCTGTGAAATCTAAATATCCAGTTGCCTGTCACAGAATTATATCTGTATAGTCCATAAATCTCTAAAAAGCCTTAACTTTTCCCACCCCAAATATCCAAAGCATGTATCTTCCTTTTAATGTCTCAACAATTATCTGTTAGACTAGATTTTTTTTTAAAAAAAGTGAAAGAATAAATGAATTAACAGAATGGATCCAGACTCTATGATCACTCATCCACTATAATGACACAGTTGGTTTCTCCATCACTGCCCCATATTTGCTGTTGCAGACAGTGAGTGCTTATATCAAAAATCTTTCCAAACTATTGTTTCAGCCAGAATTTTCATTGTTTCCTTTTATGCCCAGGATAGCAGTTCACATTTCTTAGCATAGCAGACAGGGTTGTCATAATTAGACCTCACTGTTTCTGGTTGCAGTCTTCGTCTTTTTCCCACCCCACACCCCCATTTCCTCTGTTGTCTCACTGAGTTACCAATTACCCTCTAATTTTTGCTCAGGCGTGGCTTTCAACATGAAATGCTCCTTGAAATCCCAGGTACTGAATTAATCACTGCCTTCTCTGCAGGGCTTCTGTGCCTTCTCTTTAATCTCTGCTCACCAGCCCATCACACCTTACCATTTGTTTACATGAATTTTCTTTCAGCTAAACAGAGGGTTTCCTATTTTCCTTTTTTTTTTTAAGAGAGAGTGAGAGGAGAGAGAGAGAGAGAGAGAGAGAGAGAGAGAGAGAGAGAGAATTTTTAATATTTATTTTTTAGTTCTCGGCAGACACAACATCTTTGTTTGTATGTGGTGCTGAGGATCGAACCCGGGCCGCACGCATGCCAGGCGAGCGCACTACCGCTTGAGCCACATCCCCAGCCCCCCTATTTTCCTTTTTATCTTCAGCACTTAGCCTGGTGTCTACCATGTGTATCGCAAATTCATTATTAAATGATCTTAAATTAGAATGACCTGATTATCCATTGTTAGGGATTGAAAAGAAGCAGAACCATCAAATCCACAGAAGAACTGACAAGAAAAGAACGTTGGCTTCAGAGAATGAGAAAAGAGTTCAAATCATGACTCTGTCCCTCTCTAGCCTTCAGCAAATCCTTTAATCTCAGTGAGGTATAGCTGACTTGCCTGTAAATTCAGAAAACCATATGTCCTTTATAAAAACATGGAAGTTAGGCATATAAAGTCTGTAGCATGAAGCTTGACATAAAATAGTCACCAGAGAAATAATCAGTTTCTGTTACTACTATTTTAGATGTTTTATAATGATTCTTTTCTAAATAATAATCTTTTCCTATTAGTTAAGTATGAAAAAATGACAAAATATTATCTGATTTAGGAAAACATTATGTCAGTAAAGAATATTCTTGGAGAATTGCCTCATCAATCTGTAGAATATTTTAATATGTTTTTATGCTACAGTTTTGATCTGACAAATGGCAAATGGTAAGAAATATGTGGTCACTGAGACACTGGTGAAGAAGCTAGAAAAACAGGGCTTTCAGGTAGAAAGATTAGGTGGTGGTGATCTTACTCAGAGATTGCCATAAAACCTTATACCAAAAAGATTGAAATGTTGTATGGAAATATAAATATAAATAATCATTGATAGCAATAATGCTGAACTACTCTCAGTTAATACTATTCCTCATAAATATTAATGTGTGCTCAAATATAAAGAATTCAAATTTGTTTTACTGAAAAATGCTAATTTTCAGAATCCATCTCCTGGACTAAGACTGAGACCCAGACTTAAGGAAAGGACTGCATTGACAGAAATCCATAAAATCATTTCATATGCTTTTCTAAGAGTAATACAACTTAATTTTCCAATTTACCCTTGATTACAGTTGAACATCAGTGCTTGAAATATTAGACATATCTTATAATGCATTTTGTTGATGGTGATTGTTTGTTTTCCTTTGTGGTTTGTGTTTTTATATTAAAAACATTACCATAATTTAAAATTGGCACTACTTATTGTATACCATAATCCTTTGTACTCTCTAGGCAAATTATTTGGAGTAGTAGAGCTGCAATACATCAAAACCCTAAAATCTCAGTGGTTTAACACAATCAAAGTTGATTTCCTTCTTACTGCAATAGTTAATCACAGGTAATTCTGATGTTCATTTGCATACCATTCAGGGAAGCAGGTTCCTGCCACCCAACAGCTCCACATTCCTTGAGGGCTTGTGCAGTCAGTGAGTGGATGGAGAAAGAGCTTTATAAAAGATAGCAGCTCTCAAGGCTTTCAAAAGAAATCTTAGCCAGGGCAGTGGCAAATGCCTGTATTCACAGATATTCAGGAGGCAGGACAAAAGGATCACAAGATAGAGGCCAGCAAGACATTGTCTCCTCACCCACAAAAAAAAAATAATAATAAAATGGTTTTGGATGCATTCAGTGGTAGAAAGTCCTTGGGTTCAATCCTCAATACCACGAGGGCAGGGGTTTGCGTATCATTTGCATTGACATTGTATTGGCTACCTGCAACTACCTGGCCCGATTGAACTTGAAGTGCACTAGATATTGCTCTGTGTTGACTATGTCCCACGAAATCCATGTGTTGGAAACTTCATCTCCAAGCAAACATTCTGATACTAACAGTATTGACCTTCAAGAGGTAAGAAGAGCTCTGCCCTCTGTCCTCATGTCATTATCGCAAGAGCAAGTTTTTGTTTTTGTTCTTTTTTTTTTGTTTTATTTTTGTTTTTTTATAAAAGTAAGCTCAGCTCTCTCTTGTGCACTCCCCCTGCACCCTTTCACCATGTGATCTCTTCTGCCATGTTATGATACCAAAAGAAAGCCCTGGGAACATAAAGCCCCTCAATCTTGTACTTTCATCCTCTAGAAGTTTGAGTCAAATAAACCTATTTTTAAAAATAAATTACCTAGTCTGTGGTATTCTCTTAGGATAGCACAAAAGTATAGATAGAGATGTACCTTATGTAATAAAAAAATAAAACCCACATCAGTTGGTGAAAAAGTAGGAAAACTTTTCGATTATTACTTCAAATTTATTAGTGTGTGTTTGATTTCTAAATCCCTTCAACTTATACCTTAGTGTTTTGTCAATGAACCCTTTCTTAGTCTATTACTGTTTGTTCATTTCAGATAATAATCAGTAGCATTATAATCGTTTCTTACACCATTTTTATATCTGTGATTTTTATTTAAGCCTGAAAACATTCACTTGATGAAAGGAGTGTCTCTATTTTAAAAGTAAAGACAAAAATGAGAGTGCTACTGTCTGGGCATGTAGCTTAGTGGTAAATACCCTGGATTCAATCCCCAGCACTGAAAACAAAAAAAACAAATACAAACAAAAGAAAAAAGAAAGAAGGAAGGAAGGAAGGAAGGAAGGAAGGAAGGAAGGGAAGGAAAGGATTCCAAAATAATGTAAGAAATTTTTATAAAGACTGAAAATCTATTCTCTAAGTAGTCTTTGTATTAGATTATTTTGTAATTGTAGATGGACAGAATGACTTTATTTGTCTTTATTTGTTTATATTTATATGGTACTGAGGATCAAACCCAGTGCCTCACACATGCTCGACAAGTGCTCTGTCATTGAACTAGAAACCCAACCCTAGATGCTAATTTATTTTTTAAAATCATGTGATAGTTGATCATTTTTTCCCAGTAATAATTTTTATACAAATGTAATCCTTATTTAACATCTCTGAAGGTTCAAATACATAAACTTAGCAATCTCTATTTCCTTTCAATTTTTGTCCTAATAGAATGTGAATGTTTTGCCTTATCTTTTCATTAATTGGAATCTTAGTAAATATGAAAAGCTTTATGCTTTATTTTCAAGTCTATGGAAGACCTTGACAAGAAGCTCCAAAATTATGTGCTGAAAACCATTAGACAATTATACTTCTACAGAAAATCATTTTACATTTTGAAAGATAAAACTCCTGAGCTCTATTTCTGTAGTGATGCCAACTTTTGTAAATTGCATGAAATAGTTTCTATAGTTTTATTTAAAATATCATACTAAAACTAGATCATCGTTATTTCTAATTTCTTGGTGTTTAAATTAAGCATTTTAAGTTAAAATTGCCATGGCTTTGGGTAATTTCAAAATAGATTTTTTTTATATTTGATTATGCCTTTCAGCTGCTCACATTATTAAGGATGATATCAAATATTTCATATTAAAGTTGTGCAGATTTTTCCTTTATTCCAGGCCAAAGCCTGAAAATATGAACAGAAACTATCACTGATGTATTTGGCATTTAAATATTTAGCAAATTTTCCCTTCTTGAATCAAAATAATTACTAGAGAAATTGTAGTGCATATATTTTAAAGGAAATGTTTTAAACTGTGACTAAACCTGACACATTTAATTGAGCTACTTATTTTAAAGTCTTAGATTTTTGACATAAGAATATTGACGAATTTATAGCAGCTTAAGTATCTTTATATATTTATATAATTGTTCTCTGGAAAAATTAGCAGCCCGACTTCATGAGATATATATAGCTGACAGGTTTTGTGTGCCAATTTGAACTTTTGCTCTCTCTTGTATTTCCTATCTTTATTTCTCCACTTGTTTTTATTTTTCATCTTATTTTACATATATATATATATATATATATATATATATATATATATATATATATATATATATATATAAAATAAAAGCTGCTACAAATTTTCTTTTCTTTATCAAAATTGCATACTTAAATATTCCAAGTTTCTTCCAGACAACTCACAATGATGGCTTATAATTAGTTATTAATATTTTCTGCATAGCTTGAATGACAATATTTTGCTAAAAGATGAATCATTCCTGGCAATAACTTAAAAGAATTTTGCAAACATCTGAGGCAATTTGGTGATCATTGGGAGTAAATATTTGTATGAAGGTGGACTGTGAAATTCTTGTTCTTCAGGTGCCATCGAATCATTCATAATGTGAAACCAAGAAATCCAGTTAAAATGCACTTCTATTTACTAAATTTTCATAAAAATTTTATTTTGGATAACTATGGATTCACATTCAGTTGTGCAAATTAATACAAAAACATTCTATCTACTGTTTTATCTGTTTTTTTCTCAATGGAAACAACTTGGAGAACTGTAGTACAATATCATAGATAAGATTTTGATACTAATAAACTGGAGTTACAGAATATTTCTGTTGCCTTGACAATTTATTGTATTTTTTTTTTTAGTTTCCTTATCAAATAACGGCAACTGGATAAATGAAAATTTATTGTCTCATAATTCTGGAGGCCAGAAATCTGAAATGAAAATATCAACAGTGCAGCACTCCTTCCAAAGACTGTAGGAGAGACTTTTCCTTTGCTCTTTTCAGCTTCTGGTGTCCTAAGTGTTCTTAAACGTGTGTCAGCATAATTTCAACCCTTGGCTATCTTCACTTGGCTTTCCCTACATGGCTGTGTCTTCTTCATGGCCTCTTCTGTGGACACTTATCATTGGATTTAGAGTCCACTCATATAACCTAAGATGATTTATTTTGAGATGAATAAATATTTGCAAAGTTTCTTTTTTTTTTCAAATAAGGCCACATTCATAGGCTTCACTGTATAGGAGTTACATTATCTTCTTAGGTTGTAGGAGATGGGATGGCTGTTCAACTCATCCATGCTGCCTTTATACCCACACTCATTTCCTTCATCTCCCCACCCCTTCCCAAGACCTGGAGACCAATAACCTATTTTCCATTTTGTAACTTTGTCCTTTCAAGTATGTTACATAAATGGAATCAAACATTATGTAAATTCTTAGGTTTGAGGATTTTTACTGAGCATAATTGTTTGGAGATCCATAGAGCTTTATTATATGCATCAACAAATCATTCTTCTTTTTATCAGTAACTACTATTCCATGATGTGGATGGACCAACTTGTTTAACCATTTGTTCAATAATGTCTGAGTTGTTTCCAATTTATGAATATTATGAATAAACCTACTATAAACATTTTTGTATAGGTTTCTTTTGTGAATATAAGTTTTCTCTGGGAACTCACAAAAAATCCTCAGATTTTTTGTTTTGTTTATGTTTTGAAAAAACTTGGTCATTTTGTTTATGTTTTCCTTATCTTTCAGACATTTAACAATAAATATAAACCCAAAGGAATTTTTAAGGTTTAAGGATACACATTAAACTGTATGTTATAAAGCATCATTTTGTGCAAAATAAGTATAATTTTCCCTTAGCTTAAGTCATACCTTTGATTATCCATCACTCCATCTTCTTTTCCATGCACACATGCACCTCATTTATTATGGGTATATTAGCCATTACTTTCTTTTACATTCTCTTTGTAGTGTAGAAATATTCAAAATGTGTTTTGTTGAAGCCAAAGTAGTGATTCTGATGGTAGAACGTCCCTGACCCTGTACTCAGTTATGTGTTGTTTATTTCTCTTGCTGGAAGCAAAATTTTATTTAATACCTAAGAGAAAAGATCAGAAACTAATTCAGAGCTGTTATTGGCAAATGCAGAGCTTATACAAAGAGTTATCAGTAAGCCTTATTTAGGTGGTTGGGAGTAAAGATCAAAAAGTTAGGCCAATCCTCCAGTATTCCTTCTAATCAAAGGGGTTAGATTGTGCAGAATCCCAGTTTAGGATTGGTTCTTTGGAGTCTTGGTTTTTCTGGGATGGAAAGATTTCTATTTCCTGTTACTTGAAAAAAAAATTATCTCTTTCTCTTCTGCTGGGCCAGTTTCTCTCTCCCTCCACATTTCAGTCTCTTGCCTTATCTTTCTCCTTAGACATAGACCATTTTTATTATCTTTTGAAAATATATCCACTTTATTCAATCTCTCTGTTTTTATATGAAAAGAGAAAATGACCTGATACACAATGTGATACAATAATGGTTTGGCAATCTAATTTCCAATTATATATGATGAAAATTCAGTCTGAAATTCCTATTGAAGCATTTTTTTCTGAAACTGAAATAAACGCATCAGCATAAATTTTAGAGTATATGAGTATGTTTACTGTAAATAAATTTTTGATCAGATTCTTATCAAAAAACATGAAAATTATTCCTTTATATATTGGGTGCCATAATTGTTCTGGGTTTTAGAAGCAAGTTTTTGTGTGTATGCTTCAAGATTTTTAAGAAAATAGTGTAAGAACATAAGATTAATTTTCAGCCAACAGAGTTTTGATACTCAAGTAGTCTCATGTGCTTTGTACTCAGAGTAATTATGGTACAACAATTATACTTTTTGGAAGACATTTCCCAGGGAAAAATTATGAGTCTTAAAAATGGCAGATGGTTCAGTTTTCAATAAATATAACCTAGAATTTGAACTTATCTCATGGACACAAACTGATAATATTAACAGAATTATTTCAAAAGATGAACACATAGTTGGCTTTAATGCAAAATTTTGAGAGTGGGGATATAATTTATATCACTTAAACAAATATACAAAAATTAACATAAAAGTTGTGAATAAAGAAAGGAAGTTTTCAACCTAACTTAAAAGAAATTAAAAATAAAATCCAAATAAATTCTATTTTTCAGCCATCAGATTTTCACTGTCCATATTTTTAAAAAAGATCTTTAGAAAGACACAAACAATGCAAAGATTGGATGAAATGACACTCAAAATTTTTTCTCTGATGTAGTTTCTCAGTACAGACCAAATACCTTCAAATATACAGTGCATACAATGATGAAGTAATACATGCTAAGAATATATAAAACCTGAGAAGGTGTTATTGCCAGAGAAGTTTTATATCAATTACTCTTTATATCTGGAGAATGGGAGTTTCTATACATGTCTGTGACAAATTGTTCAAAAGCAGGTAAATTAAACACAGAAAATGGCATGATGAACTATTATTTGGTCATTATAAAAAATAATCTTCATAAAGCATTAAATAAAAAACCAGAGCTCTTTTAATGTGAATAAATGATAAAAATTGCTTATCTTGGACAGATGAGGTGATATTTTCTTTTTTTTTTTTTTGCTTTCTCTGCCCCTTCCTATCAAATTGAAATTTACTAGAATGCAAGGATCTTATATTTATAATATACACTAATCTCGAGAATAAAACAAATGATCCAGATTTGTATGGATCTAAATTCTTATAACAAAAGAAAAAAATGAAAGTTGAATTTATATCTTAATCTGAAGTATGTCTATGTAGCATAAAAGGGCTTATCTGGAAGAGAGTGGGAGGGAAGCAAGTGCCCAGAAGTTGTAGCTGGATTTGAACTTGACTTGGAAGTCAAGTTAGAAGTGGAGACAATCCATAGAAAAAGAATTCTAAATGAGTAATAGCGTTTTTGTGTGATGTAGACAGGGTTTTCTGAGCAGACCCTAACTTGACCTGCCTTGAAGAATTCCTGTTGAGGAGGTTTGATCTCTTCCTTGCAGGGATCCCAGGCTCCTGGCAGTGCTCTTGCAGCAATCTATGGGGAGAGCTGCTGGAAGCCAAGCGAGGAGCATAAAGCTAACAACACTTTGCCTATCAAAGGATAACTCAATCAAAGAGAAGGAGAATGGGGGATTTTTTTCCCAATGCATTTTAGCTGACAGGGCAGGCTCAGAGAACAAAGAAACATGTGGAGAAACAAATTGAGAGCTGCAAGGAAACCTCCTTGAAAAGCTATAAAAAATAAATTTCTAATAATTTTAATGTTAAATTTTGGAAGACAAAGAAGATAACGGATATGAAAACATATTTGTTTAGAAAATAATATATATTTATTAGAACACAGATTTCTATTTAAAATAGTGTAGAGTGTGGGTTCTTTAGGGGAGCCTGAAAACTTTACTATAAGTGTTTTATTTACAACATCATTTATCTCTGCTTACAGTTATTGTTCTCTACATTTACCTTCAGCAGGCAAAAAAGAATTTTAATATTTGCCTAAATCTTCCATGTTGGGCCCACCTCACAGACACATGTGAATATTTATTTACTTTCACTTTGCACGATGGAAGAAGACAGAATTTAGATATCATTTTTCTTATTGGCCATGTTAAGTAATCAAAATTTCCAGAGGTTAAGAACAAAACCTCTGTTATGGTCTAGATATGAGTGCCCCCCACCCCAGAGCTCCTGTGCTAAGGCAGAAATATTCAAAGGTAAAATGATCTGCTTGTGAGAGCTGTAACCTAACCAGTCCATACTAGTTGGATGGACTAATTGGGTGGTAATTCTAGTCAGCTGGACCATGGCTGGAGGCGGTGGGTCACTGGGGGCATGCCCTGGAAGGGTTGATCTTCCCTGCCACTGTGCCTGTTCCTACCTGCAGGTAAGAGGAACAGTGATCCTCCCCTCACTGCCCTTCTGCCATAATGTTCTGCCTCACCTTGGACCCAGAGCAAAGAATTTGACCAACCATGAACTAAAGCTTTGAAACTGTGAGCCAAATATACTTTCCTTCCTCTAAGTTGTTTTTGTCAGGTATGTGTGTCACAGCATGGCAGAGCTGACTACCAAAGATATGGTTTAATTTATTTTTTTACTTTGTATGCCTGAAGAAAGTAGGATTTAGGTATTATTATTATTATTATTATTATTATTATTATTATTATTATTAGCTATGTTAAGAAACCAAAATTTAAGGACAAGCCAATTGCATGTTTTAAGGTATTTTCTAATCATTAAAGGTAGTCCATCGTAAAGCACATATCATCAAAGTTTATATAAAATTACTTTAATATAATTGTTAAGTTACAAAAAGTTACTGAAAAATACATCCAGTGAAATAGTAAACATTAGAAGTACCAAGAGGTAGTCTTATAATGGCATAATATATATCACATAATGATGCAATATTCATTACAATGACAGCATGAAACAAATAGAAAGCGGCTTCTATTTTCAAAACACCTGCAACAAAGTTTTCTGGGTATTCCTCCTATGGTTCCGAAGACAGACCATCTGCTGAGAGTTGATCCTTCTCAGGGAAGTAGGCAAAGAGAGCCTCAACACTCACTTTTGCCAACATCTTATTCATTCATTTCCAGTAAGATTATGAGAAAGATCTTTTCTAATATAGAGCCTGGTTTCTGCAGGAAGGATTGATATCTCTCCCTTCACCCCACTGAAATCTTCAAACCAGAATACTTCCCAGCAAAGAGGTCTTTTTCTCAGAAATTCTAGTTTAAATGCTGGTCTGCAAGGCCCTAAGGGCTAAACAGCCCATCTCTTTGTTTCTCTGCAGTCAATATCCGAAGAGTGAAACAGGCTCCCGTTTCATAAGGATTTTTGGGTAGGTGGCTTTATGGTGGCAGCAGCTTTCTGTCCAGTCTAGTGTTGCCAAATCAAATAGAAAACACCCAGATAAATTTGAATTACTTTTCCTTTTTTTTCTTTATTCTTTTTTTGTGGTGTGATTCTGGGGATTGAACCCAGGGCCTTGTGCGTGTGAAAGAAGCACTCTACCAACTGACATATATCCCCAGCCCATAAATTTGAATATCTGGCAATAAAATGTTAATTTGTCTCAAACATAATATATTTGTACAGTAAAGTTATGTATTATTTATTTGCAATTCAAATATATGTCCAGTATTTTTATTTGGTCAATCTGATACCCATACCTTAAAATCAGATCTAGGATCAGGGCAGGGAAGAGAAATGTGACTAAATTGATATTCATAACATAAAAAATGACCTATATTGAGGGGACAACAAATATAAACCTATATTTTAAACACCATCCAACTTTGTTTATTAATCACATTTATTTACAACCAAGAGGATGGGAAGACATGATGTATATTAATTGCTTAATATTCAGAATCTAAATATATTATCCCAACCACCTTATAGGGTAACCATCCATTTAACAACATGCTAAAGATGAGTATACAGAAGTGTGGGTATTTTATCTTTTCATAGGACAGAGAGTGATTAGTGGCAAAACTAATTACACATTAATTTTATGTTATTTCTTTATTATAAAGTCATCAGTAAACTTCATTGTAATTGCATAGAGGGAAAAAGGCAAATTTTCATTTTAAAATAGTCAAGTCAAAAGAAAATATAGCAGATTTTTAAGAAAGGGTTTTTAAATACACAAAGAAAAGCTACAAATACAATAACATCCAAATTATTCTTTAGGTTTTTTGTCATTTTTATTTGACTGTACAGAGAACACCAATGTGAAGGATATTTTAAGAAAATGTCCACTTCATAGGATGCAATCCCTTATATAAATTGATCCTACAGTGAAATTTTAACCCTATTTCAAACCTCACAATCATGTCTGTAATAACAGACCCAATTGTCCTAACCATAGGTTGGAGAAAAAAACTTGGGCTTCTATTGAAAAAGCAATTTGTTCAAAACACATCTTCAAAATCAACAAAAGAGAATTAGATTTTCATTATGCATCAGTTCTTTTTAAAGTTTCTGATTAGCATTCACCAGAGTGTCATTCTTAGGCACATCAAGTTCATCACATCATGAGCAGTTTATATTTTTATTGCCTTTTATTGCTTTTCAAAAGAAAAGTTAGTTACACAGGTAAAGAAGAATATGAAATAACTACAAAAAGTGTATGATTTTAAAATCAAATAGGTACTTGAACATGTCAAATATATCTGAAAGTTAAAAATATCAAAATGATAATAATCACATAGATGATTAATTGTATCTTTGCTATTATAAGTTCATTTATGTACTTAAGAAGTAAAGATTAGATTTTTTCCTTCTTTTCCTTTTTTGATATGTAAGTTGATAGATTTTTCTTTCATAAAATACCTATATATAAATTGTCATTTCTGAAATGTCATTGAAATACATAAACTATTTTATCAATTACAGCATTTAATATTATAAAAATACCAGCAAAATTTATTTTAGAACAAATATAGGATATCTATAAAATTAAGAAATGTGATATGTAATAGCTCTATAAAATCTTTCATTACTATTTCATTATGCAAATGTAAAAGGATCAATATCAGATAATATCTATTATTGACATGATAAGAAGAGATATCAACTTATTATCATTATAATTTATCTTTACCATGTAATTAGTTTCCTCAAAATAGTACATAAATACTAATCTACCAGTGATTTTTTATTTGTCTGTTTGCTTTTTTTTTTTTTGGTAAAAAGGATTGAACCTCGAATCCAAGGGTGCTTAACCACATCCCCAGTCCTTTTATAAAATTTAAAATATAGTCTCACAAAGTTGCTTAGGGCCTTGCTAAATTGCTAGGGTTGGCTTTGAACTTGTGATTCTCAAGCCTCAGACTCCCAAGCCATTAAGTTTACTTAATCTACCAATGTTTGAAGAATCATTGTAGATTTGGGAAAAAAAGTATTCAAAGACAAAATATGAAATTCAATTTTTTTAAAGAATTAAAATAAATTATAAAGCTCATTTACTATTTCCAACTTCATTTGGCTGACTTCTTCATTTTAGGACTACAAAGCATGCATATTTTTGTATATGTAGTAGTAATGTAATCCATAACTGTCACATTTTCATTTGGCTAATTGAAAAAAAATGTATTTCAAACTTATTTTTGTTGAAGTAGTCTAAAATATTCAAACTCATCACTGAAATATATGATTCAAACTATTTCATCAATTATAGAGTTTTAACATTTCATATATCACATGAATCCGGGGTATGGTCTATTCTAATATATTTCCCTCTCATTAATAGAAAGTAACTTGCCTTCATTCCATTGCTTACCTTGCTATCCACACAAAAATAATATCTTGAACTACTACAGTTCCCCATATAATAATATAATTAACATAAAATTCTTCTGCTGAATTTTGTCTTAATTCTGAAATATGCATATAATCAGGTATAATCTAAGAATATCTCATATATTTTATATATTGTCAAATTAAATCTTATTTTTCTTTCATATACAAATGATATATTAAATATATCATGTTTCCTGATAAATGGTAATAGTTTTTTAAATCAGAAATAATGATTAAGGAATTAACTTTAAAGACTGATTTTAAAATGTATATTATTAATTAAATTGTGACATTAACATTCTTAAAAACCATGATATTTTCTAGAATAATGATATTTCCATTGGAGTTTTAATTTGGCCAATAATCCAGGGGCTACTCAAAGAAATACAGCATTTTGAAAAAAAAGAATGCTTTATATTAGACTAAATTACTAATATTTAATTTCATTTCCTAAACTGTAATCTATTTGTACAGATAAAGCTTTCTCTTACCAATATATTTTGGCATTGGATTCATCAGAGCATACACTGAAAATTCCATTCTTTTTAAAATGTTAAAGTACTGTATTTTAATAAATACCATTATTTCTGTAAACTACTTTTAATCATTCTTTCAATTTAGCAAGTGTAAATCATCATATAAAGATTAATATAACTTAAAATATTTAATGAAGTTTTAGAAAAATTCTGGTTTTGATTCTAATAAAATATATTGCAGAAGTATCTAATATAAAGCAAAATTCTTATTTTATTGATTTTCTTTAAGTACTTCATAAGTTTTTTAAAAAAACCTTAAGTTATAACTCTCAGTTGAAATCTTCAATTTCATGCATAAATTAATATCTATTAAAAGCTTAATTTTTCAAAATGTCAATATTAATTCTGGATATTTTTCTTTATAAGAATTAGTGATACATAATAAATCTTTGTTAATATGTTTATATTTATCTATGCATACTGAAACTTTGCTAATTAGAATGGATAAAAATTGGGCTGGGGATGTGGCTCAAGTGGTAGCGCGCTCGCCTGGCATGCATGCAGCCCGGGTTCGATCCTCAGCACCACATACCAACAAAGATGTTGTGTCCGCCGAGAACTAAAAAAAAATAAATAAATATTAAAAATTTTCTCTCTCTCTCTCTCTCTCTCTCTCTCTCTCTCTCTCTCCTCTCTCACTCTCTCTTTAAAAAAAAAAGAATGGATAAAAATTTAATATAAACCAAGTCGTTCCAAGGGCATTTGGTTTTTAAAGTATTTAAATTGTTTATTATAAAAAGCTCTATATTGTAAAAGGATGATTAATGTTATGAACAAAAGTAGGTAGAAATCTTTAATAGTAAAATATTGAAAATTATTAAAGGGAAGGGAGTCAAGATCAGAAAAACATTCATGAGAATTTAGAAAAATAAAGAGCATGCAAACTATATAAAAATACAAACATGATAATGGTGCAGTTTGAACTGTGGCCAAAGATTCCGCAACCAGTATGACCTGAATAAATGTGAAATTAAGATTTTCCTCACACCTTGGGCAGTCTCATTTGACATATTATAAATGGGTAGTCCAGATGGTGTTTGGGCAAACAATCAGCTTTGATTGCAAACCTGTCCTCTCTAACACATACACATACAACATGAGGCTGCTGACTACAGACTCTGACTGAATAATAATAGGAAAAAACCTAAAATCAACTACACTTGTACAAGTTAGTTGATTATATATTATTCAATATAAAGTATGTTATAGGTAGCAAACTAAAATGTTGCAGACAATCCCCAATATTTTCTAATTAAAGATTCATGCTATCAAAACACACACAGTTACTTAAGGATCTCTTTGAATGGCACACATATATGATTTTAATTTTTATATTAATTGTCAAATTTTGCAAAGATTAGTCACCATATGACTTGTTGGAATAATTTAAGAAAGTTTAAAGAGATTCATAAATAAGCGATTATAAATATATTACAGAAAATGTGTTTCATTCTATGTTAACAAAACGGAACACAGCAAGCACTAGAGTCAGAATGTGAGTCCAAACCTGAATCAGCAAGTAGCCTCTTTATCCTGATCACAATTAGTTTACTTTATAGTGGCCACATTTTCTCTTCTGTAAAGTGGTTATCATTAATGTTTCATAATGATTGAACTCATCTTCTTTGCGTATTGCAAAGATCCAATGAGTTGATACATATGAAATGTTAATGACAGGAAGTCCTCAAGTGTTAAGCATCATATTCCCCCATAGACAACTCTCCTCATTGGGCAGGTAGGAGTGAATTGTATTTGCAATCAAAAATATTTAGTGAAACAAATTGATTCTAATAGTAGTAAAAATTGCCATTTGCCAATGTATATGAATATATATATATATATATATATATATATATATATATATATATATATATATTTCATGTGCTCTGAGATAAATAATGAGAAACAAGAGCATTTCAAAATAATTAAAATTACTTTTTGAAAGTGTGTCAAAAAGTAATTTTAATTATTTTGAAATACTCTTCCAAAATATAGTATTATTTATCTCAGTGTTTTTTTCTCTTGGAAAAAAGTTATTTCTCTAAATGGAATGAAAACTTTCTATGAGCAACTCACTATTGATTAAATTATTAATTAATTCAGTGATGAAGGTACACTGAAAAACTTTAAGCCACATCCATGGTGTTGAAATGTGTGAGTTCAGTAAGTAATATGACTGAATTTTTTTCTTTGATCCTGTTTGTATACCATATATGATGGTTACAATTAAAACATTACAGATGCACATTTATGTTTCTACTTTTGTATTGTTGTTGTATGTATTAGGTTGTTTTGTTTTAACTTTATAATATAATGTACAATTTTAAGGTTTGGTTGTTGTTTTACTGATATGTAAAATGTATCATTAATCTTTAATGTTCAGTGCCTAACACATTACCTGGCACAAGTTGGGAAGAGTATAATTTTGTTGAGTGAATGTGCAAATCAAACAAATTATCAGTTAAATCCTAAATTACTCAATGTTTATTTAATGTATGTTCACTATTCATGTAAAAATTATATAATTTATTTAAAATTAACCAACAAAATAGTGGTTCATTTTCCTCAAAATCTAAATAACTCTTATTTTTTCTTAGGCAATGAGAACTAATTTCTGGTTTTCTTAATTGTCTGAATTACTATGCTATAGTCTGGCCATGAATTTCTGTCCTCCAATCTACTGAGGTTTGAAGTTTGTTTTACCTGCTCTCATCCAAGTTGTGACTAGCCTGACCATGCTTAGCTTCTGAGATGAGGTGCATTCAGGGAAGTATGGTAATAGACTGTTTACTTCCTTACACATGATCCCTGCCTAGCTTCTTCCCCACCTCTAGGCAATCCTCTCTTCTTGAATATAGGTTCAAGTTCAAGAAAATAGAATTTGATATCCTTTATTTAGACAATTCCTTTACGCTAGTATTACTTAGGAAGCCAAAAACGGGTAGAAGAACCTCCTGGAGGTTTTGAAGGAGATGTAGGAGCAGAGTCCATGGAAGTCCTTCAGAGCACAAGACTAATTTCCCTTTAATGGGCTCTGCCCATGAATCAAGAACACAGGATCCCTTGACAAAGACTCATAAAAATTATCTTCTTTGTGAATCTTACATGTAGACAATGGCTTTCAAATGTAAAAACCAAGAATATGTCACCAGTCTTCTTTGATTCCATGATAAGTATCTTTCTCAGGCAACAAGTTTCTCTTTTTCAGTGGAAGAAGATTTATAACAAAGTGAGATAGGAACATAGGATTTGTGTGTGTGGTGGTAGCATATCAATTAATATTTAGCAATATCATTCCAATGCAAAGGGTTAAGTGCGACTTTTAATGAGTCTTACAACATCTAAAATTTAAAAAAAATCATTTGGCCCACACTTATTAGACACAATTATTTGTTTGATTTCTGGTATCAACTTTTAGTTTTTATATACAGCTATATATTGTTTTCATCTATTTTGTATTTTCAGCTTTAGGAACTACTTGGCATTTATCTGTGCTAAGAAGATTGTATTGGCTTCTATAGGATTCTTTCCTATTTCGATCCTTCAAATCATAGCCTTAAGTTGGAAGATATTGAATTTGCTTCCTAAGAACTCAGTTCTAAATGTAACAACTATATTTTGCAAGGTATTTCACAGGACTCCAGACAAATACTATAGATTTTTGTTCTTTAACTATTTTTCTATACCTCTCTCCTCTTCTTTTAGGATGGGTGAATTATAATTAGTGATTGTAAAACACTGTCCTAATTTCATGTATTTTAACCTCTAAATGCTGGCAACAAACTTTAGTGATGTAAACTAGGACTATTAAGTAATGACTAATTCAAATATATACTTTTACATCTGTTTCATAAAATTGGAATTTTACTATATAAACAAGTTGTTATACAGCTCTCTGAAAAACAAACACATTATACTGTCAGCATTTTAGGATGATCTGCAATGATCTTATTTTTTTAAAATATAAATTGTGAGATTGTATAAAATTATGGAGTATTGATAAAGAATAATACAATATCACTTATTGGTTAACATTTAGGCCCTTATGGGTGTTAGCCAATTATAAATCATGTTGTGATTAACATGTCTTTACATATCATTGTCTACAGTTTATTTTATTTTATTTTCATATGTTCTTATAAATTAGTGAGAGTAAAAATTTTGAAGCTCAAAATATATTGCTGGCATTAAATAATATTCTATAAAATATTTTATTTAAATTATATTAAATACTTTGACATCAACACAAAAGAAATGAAGTAGATAGAATAAAAAACATAATAATAATAAATTTCAGACTTCTCTCACCCTTTATTAATCAAATGGTCCTAGACCAAGAGAGATAATTTGTTAAACCTATTAAATAAAAAAATATGTGGAGAATTTGTACCCAGGAAAGGAGTGAATTATACAACTATTCTGAGTATGAAGATTCCATTAGTTATTAATAATGTTTAATATATTCAAATTAGGATTTTAAAAGAGATGAGTAATTAGAGAATGCCATATTTTATTTATAAAATAAACTTGAACAAGGTTTTCCTTTTTCTTGTTTTTATTTCCAAAATTTATGATCTTTATCATATACCTAAGTGGAAGCTGTGAATTGTTTCATTACATAGGGCATTCCAAAGCTTTGTATGTGATGTTTATTAAATGAAGATTCCAGAATGTGAAGAATGGCAAGGTACTTCCATGGTAGTTAATGGGACAGTGCACCATCTGGTGTTGATACTATAGAAATGCAGACACATAATCCAGAGGCCAAGTAAGCATAAGAATATTGTGTTAGATGTATTGCATCTGCCTAATTTATTCATCCACCCCACAACACACACATGTCTTACTTATCTAGGAAGATGACTGAAATAAGACATGAGTGCTATGTTTCTTTAATTTTGGCTATCCAATGCTTTATTAAAAAATTGGGAAATTCAATTAGGTTGCCCAATCCACAAGTTACCAAGATCAATTTTAAAGGACCTAAAATATGTTTGTACAAAAGTCTCCTATAGCCCCCAATTTACAAACTTATAGGTTAAGTATATCCACAGGTATTTGTTTGCACATCAAGGTAGAGTGTTGTAATCAATGGAGCCACAGTGCTAGCAAACTCTAACTGGACTGTCTATTTTAGAATCTTATTTCAATTTTAAAGATTTCCTCATCTTAACAAGCAGTCATCATTACTCCTTCCCTGAGTCTAATAGAGGTAATGAAAAAGCATACAGATGATTCTTATCCAGGTATGGCTATTTCTCATTGAGCACTTGGAATACATTGGGAGGAGAAGAGAGGTATGTGGGTGAAAGGGGAAACTGTTCATCTTTTTTAGCAGTCAACCTGCAGTCCAAGGTAGTGAGGACAAGTAGGGACTTGTATTCAATGGACATTTGGATGTGTATACAGAAGTGGATGATGTGTATCGAGTGCTTTTTTCTCTACTTTGGTTGTCAATACCTGGGGACATTGGGCTTTAGTTAGAAATATCAGTTACATTTTCTCATGAACTAAGAACAGCTCAGTCCCTGTAGACACCTGCCTTATACTCCTAGATTTCCAATATAGTGAAAATCTGTGAAGATAAAAATGGGTGCTGTTGTCTGTGATATTTCTTCTTCTAAAAGTGTGGGAAGTGATGCTGTAAAATAACTAAATCTTTAACATTGGTTTGATCTGCCATTAACAAAGCCCCCATTTTTATTATATTTGTAGGCTCAGATACATATTTGTACCTAATAAATATAAATATAAATGCATCATGTTTAAGGATATGTTACTGGGATCAAGATTTCCTGAATTCAAATCCCAGGCCCACCTCTTACTAGTTGTGTGAATTTGAAATTATTTAACCTCTTGGTTCCTTATTTCCTCAAACATATTACATGGGATGATAGGACCCATCTCATGTGGTCTAAGGAATAAAGGAGTTAAAACATATAAATTCCTGAATAAGCCTGGTGCATGCTAAATTCTAAACAATATATTTAACATATATATCATTTCAATAGAAAGTAATATAGGCTAGCTGTGTATTCTTAGGTACTGTAGGGATTGTTCATTCCTATAAATTAGGAAATGTTCATTTAAATGTATTTCTAAATCTTATTTTATCTAAGCACAAGCTTTCTGGATTTCTCAGAATTACCAGATATGGGTGACCATCCTTAAGCTGGATTTTTACTAAAACATCACTTAGAGAAATAAGTTCCTGTGCAGATATTAACATGTTCCAAACTCAATGCTTTAAATAAATATGCATATCTATACTAATATTCATTATTTCATTATATCTAAGTTATTTTTCAAATTGTGAAACATTATCAACATTGTGCATCAGCTTCTTTAGAATCACTTTTTTAAGAAAAATTTTAATGTTCTATTAAAAAAACCCTCAGAGTACAGTTTAAAGGACAGTAATATTACCTCTCCTACTAATTCTGTGTATTTCCCACTTTGGGATAATTTTCTTTCTGTAAATTAACTCACACTACATCTTTTCTTTCTTTCTGTTTTTTTTTTGTCTGTTTCTTTTGTTTGTTTACAAATTTGTTTTAATTTTTTCATAGAATTAGACTATAAGCCATTGATTTGAGTATGAACAATTACTTCTCTGTGAGATATATTTCTCAACCCATAAGATTCTATCTGTGATTTCTAGCAATTGTAGTAAGAGCTGTCCAAAAAGAGGCTTATTGCAGATATCAAACAGATGGTGAAAAGAAATGATGCATGTCACACTGCCGATTATTGAGGGACAGTATACATTGAGACAGAATCTATTATTTGTGCCTAATCCTAAGTATGTATGTACTTTCTCTCTTACACACACTTAAGTGTTGTTATATAAGCATAATATGTGTGCACATATTTTAAATTGTAGAGACATATTCTGACTGGATATTATTTTGATTTACACCCTAATGTTGAGACATCATTTGAATGCCCAAAACATGGAAACTAATGACACCAGTCATTCTCCAGTGAGTGAAGTGACTGGATACTCAGGAGGAACAAGAAAGGCACAGCTACTCACAAATTTAAGAAAGAGGGAAGCAAGGCCCATGATATAGGCTCTTGTGCTTGAGAAGGTTCACATGTGGCCTAGGATCTGCATGGTTTGAATTTTCTGTCTACACCATTGTGTGGGCAATGGCCCAGATATTGTGCAAAGGGAAAAGGGAGGAATGGGGACTGAAAACTGTCAATGATGATACATCAAAAGTGGAATCTTCCTTTGTATTGCACATAATTTCTCTGAAGTAACAAAAAGCTACAGGAAAATAAAGTTACATAGTAAAGTTGTTACAAAAAATAATAGTCTATTATTGTAATGGTTTAGATGTGAAGTGTATCCCAAAAGCTCATGTGTGAGACAATTCAAGAAGGTTAGAGGAGAAATGAATGGATTTTGAAAGTTTCAACCCAATCAGTGAATTAACTCTGTGATAGGATTAACTAAATTGAAACTGAAGTCAAATAGGGTGTGGCTGGAGGATATGGGTCACCGGGGACATGCCTTTTGGGTATATATTTTGAATCTGGCAAGTGGAGTCTCTCTCTCTCTCTCTCTCTCTCTCTCTCTCTCTCTCTCTCTCTCTCTCTCTCTCTGTCTCTCCCTCCTTCCTGATAATCATGTGAACCACTTTTCTTCACCACACTCTTTTGCCATGATGTTCTACCTCATCTCCAGCCCAGAGGAATGGAACCTGCTTTCCATGAACAGAGACCTCTGAAACCTTAAGCCATCAAATAACCTTTTTCTCCTTTACCATTTTTTTCTGGTCAGGTCTTTTAGTCAAAAGAATGAAAAGCTAACTAAAACAATTACTTCATTAGAATTTCTATCTTAAAATTATTATATACACATACAGCAGGATCACAGGGCATGTTGTTGAATATTTCTCAAGAAAAGAAAAACTTATGTAGTATTTAATACCTGGAGAAACAAAAGGTGGCATTAAAAAGTGTTTTCCAAGTTGTCTAGAGTAAAGAAACTGTCCCAAAGTGAAGAATATATGTCTGTGAATCCTATCAAGAGAGACATTACAGGTGGGAGACAAAATCTACAAAGTGAGAAATTCAAGAAGTCATCAGCAAGGGAGACAAATATGAATGCTAATGCTACATTTATGGCATGGTAGTTTGGTTTCATTACCCCTGTACATTATTCTTCTTCTGTATGGAACATATCCTGTTTGGAGCAATATTTTGAGTCTTTTTTCAAAATACAAGTGAGTCAAAAGAAACATAGGATTAAACATTAAATACTTAAGCATAGAATTAAATACTTATTATAAAGTTTAACTTTTTGAGAGTATTTTACAAATTTTAATTATATATATATTCTCTCACAATATTTTTATTTTTCAGTATTAGTGCTTTTTTATTATTTTAAACATCTTTGGTGTTATAGTTCACATACTGGTAAAAATAAAAATAAAAAAAACTAATGACACACATGTGTCTATGGAATTCTAGTTCCCCAGGACATGATTATTCATATTGCAGAAAAGTGAATTATTATCATTTCAGTTTAGGAATAGTCTGGATTTAATAAACTATTGTTAGACTTCTCAGAGAATTTGATAGGCTAATTTTACTATGAATGTATAAAAGGTGAAAACAGTATTCAGTATTCTCCAAATTTAATTTTAGTAAAATAATCAAAACTTCCTCATACAGGTTTTGTTTCTAATAAAAGCATGGGTGCAGGGAACTTTGATCTTATTCACTTCCCATTGTGAAGACTGCATAATAGATATGATGGATACCTAAAATTGTTTGACCTGAATGTCAGTTGGGGTTTTATGTCCCTATTGCTGCATTAATATTATTCCAGTTTTAAAATGTTTTAAAAATAATCTTCATAGAGTATTGTAAAATATAGTATCTTTCATAAGAATTTTTAAAAAGAAAAATTCAAACACCCTGAAGGAGACTGCATGGTTTTCTAAGGTCATGGATCATAAAGTATTGGTACAACTATGGTGTTATACACACAGGACTAATTTTCCCAATACTAGTGTGGTCTCCCAATACTGATCACTAAGATGTGGAGCCAGCATTATTTCTCTGCATGACCTAAGACAGATATTGTCAGTCATTGACCTTACTCAATTAGCACTACTGTACTCCTTTATTTACATGAATGCAATGTCTGTCAATAATTTTGCTCTAAGAATCTATGGCAAAGGTTTAGCAACCATTTTTACAATTGTAATCCTTTGTGTCCTGATTTTTCTTCTTTTGTTTCCTTAAAGCTGTTAAGATTCCCTATTGTATAGTAGTCAGCACATCTCATCTTTCCTCCTTCTCTCATCTAATCTCCAAGATCACATAAATAATTAGAAGAGAGAGAACAGAGGACTCTGAGTACCTCCTAATTTCTGAGTGGGAATCTGGTAATCCTTGCTGCATACCAACACTTAATGAAGATACTGATATTTCTTTTGCCTCAGTGATCACTTCACAGACCTAATGAGAAACTCACACAGTCTTGGCATTTTCTTGGCATTGATTGAAATATTCATTCTTAAGAATTACACTCATCTATCAGATATGTAATCATTAAGATCAGTACCCTTAGTCTTTCATTCCTTGAGAAGGCATTCTGAACACCTTTGCCATTCTCCCTGGGTCCACCTTCACTCTTAGAACTATTAACAGCTAACTATATTGCTGAAATGTTTCTTGCTCAGTTTAATGGATGCTCGCTTTCACATATAAAGTTCAATAGCATTTGATGACATTCTCCTGTAGTACTGGAGGATATCAATCATATAATCAAATATATACTGAAAGATCATTGATGACAGCAGTCATATAATCCACAATTAGTCATATTTTTCAGCAAACACCAAAACTCGGCAGAATAAAGAGACACTATTTTGTTTCTGATTTTAGGTATATATTCCATATTTAATGCAAGATGAAGGAGTTTAGAGATGCTTTTCATCTTTCTTTAAGCCATCGGCCTCTCCCAAGTTTACAATTGATGTGAAGTAGCACTGTCAATCTTGCTACTTAAGATATGCAGCAAGAATTGAGGTTATCTTCCTAATACCCATTTCATTCCTCTATTTTGTGAATCTAGTTTGGAAGGGATGAATTTCAAGTGGTCTAAGCCAGCAAAAATGATCCCATTCTCCTTGTTACGGTTGTTGATTTAGAGATGACTTAAATCAAGTTCATGATTTTTATTTGATAATTATGAGAAGTTTTTCTCTCTCCACTGATATGAACAGAGGATAATGATGCAGTAACTAAAATTTATGAAGTTCTTACAATGTGCCAGACATCCAGTATTCTTAATCATATTGTTTGATTTAGCTTACCTAATTTTCATAATAATTCTATGAGATAGATTCTGTGCTTATTCAGATAATCCATGTGAGTGAACTAACGTATGCAGAGTTGAAACAAATGCAGAGTTGCTTGTCTGTCTAACAGTGGAGATGGATTGTCAACCCCAGCAGCTTGTGGCTAAGACCTTGCACATGATCAGTGCATCATCACTATCTTTTTTCTTTTTTGGTGTTGGTTGTTTTTAAAATCATGAAGGTTGTAGTCTTACTCAGACAAAAAGCAAGCTGAAACAATCAAAGATAAATGGAAGCTGAGCCCAAATCGAATAGTGCTTGAAGTCCACTCCAGCTCTGAACTTTTCAATTTCAAACACCAATAAACCCTCTTTATTGCCTAAGTCAGTTTAAGTTAGATATTTCTGTAACTTGCAACTGAAATCATTCTTTTCAATACATCAATTAGTGCTAGAAAGATAGAGTTACACAGACTAGACTTTACTATATTACTGATTACTAAGATGTGGAGAGAGAACAGAGGACTCTGAGTACCTCCTTATTTCTGAGTGGGAATCTGGTAATTCTTGCTGCCTACTAACACTTAATGAAGATACTGATTTTTCTTTTGCCTCAGTCATCACTTTACATCATCTGTAACATATCTCAGTAACTGAGTGTGTGACTTTCCCTTTGCCTGGATGATTGATTTGGAAATAAAAGAATAATTTAGGAGAAAGAAGGAGTTTCAATGACATGCATGTCAAGGAAAACTGCAGACAGTTTTTTTTTTAAATGAGAAAGTATACCTGAAGATGATGCCACACTTGGAGAAGGATAAAACAAAAATATTAAAAAGAAAAAAAATGTAGTGCTTTCATCTATCTCTCCTGTGGCCTAGTCATTTTTGGTTACTTGAGCCAATTAATTTCCACCATGGTCTATGACAATTTCAGATAGGTTTTATGTTTGTATCCAAAGTACACTAAGTGATACATTGTGCTCAGAACTCTGGTTTTAAAGGAAATGTTTCCTTTGTCACTTTCTTTCTTATTTTCCTCACCTCTATTTTATAGTTTATTTTAGTCCCTTATGCTTCCTGTTCTCAATTTCAATTATGTATAAGCTCAGCTCCCTGTGCAAGTTTTCATGGTACTGAGGAATGAAACTGTGCATCTTCAGAACAGAAGGGCCAAAGGGATGCTAACTATGATATCCTATCCAGTTATCCAAAAGATAAAACCAAACTCATTGTTCAGTAAGTATTGTGAAACACAACACTCCAAACCTTAATGGCTTAAACCAGCATTTATTATTTTTCCTAAATTATGTTAACTGGGTGGTATATCCATTTCTCATCAAGATGACTGCTGGAAAGGTCTCTGCTACAGCTATGTTCAACTGGATTCTTAGCTCAGTTCTCCATCACAGGACATTTCCTCCATGTGGAGTTTTATCCCCAGATTCTATCCAAATCATTCTTCTTTCTAGCAGGAAAGCCTTGATTTCCTACACATATAGTGGATTTCAAGAAGGACTGTTATAAGAGGGCAAGTCAAAACTTGCAATGCTTATTAAGCCTCTGCTTGATCATGTTCATTGATACATTTTGACCAAAGCAAGTTACATGGCCAGGCCCACAGTCAGTATAGTAGAAATCACAAAAGGGCACAATGGTTTGGGTGTGTAGTTCACCACAATGAGATTTTTTACATTATCAATGTTGGCACCCTAACATCTCCACAAGGTTGTTGTCTAAAGCTGATCACCTTCTTTGACTTTGGTAACATCAGTAAAATCTTCCTTTAGTTATCAAAGCAACAGAACTGTAATTTCATGGCTCACAAGGCATTGGTGAAAGAATGTATCAGATCCCCGTTTCATCCATCTACTTCAAGTACATTTTATTTCCTTGCAGCCAAATATCCTTGGACAAAACAGGTGAGAATCTTTTAAAAAATGAAATAAAATGTATTAGTTGGGTTTGATATTACATTAGTTGGAGTGTGTTATTAAATCTTGCTGCTGAAGAAAACTATAATTAAGCACACTTTATTCCAAGCACTACTATATGGTTTCCTATGAGGTAACTCATCAGATTTTATTATCAACCTTGTGACATAGATACCCTCTTTTTTTTTCTTTTTGAATTTAAGGAATTTGGGACTTGAATAGTTTAATAACTCATCAATGTCACACTAATAGAACATGGAAGAGCTAATATTTGAAGAAAAATTGGAAAGCTATTTTTCCAAGATTCAATTACAAGAAAAGAGTAATTAGATATTTCTGACTAAAATCCATCCATTACTAAACCCTCACCCTCATACCTGCTCAAAAAGTTCACTAACCCTGGGTTCTACAATGATCTGAATTTTACACCTATCTGCAACCACCCTTACAGCCCTTGTAGACTGAGGTTGCCCGGCTGATTGTACAAGTGTATCCTTTCTCTGATGGCTCCGTCCATGCCTTCCGAAAGCTGTGCATTAGTCTAAGAATGCTGACTTCCTAGAGAGAAGGGGTGCTTATTCCAAATTCATATTCTCCACTGCATGTTTTTGTTGCTTTTGGAGCTGGTTTTTGATGTAATTCTTTTTGTAAAAGTTAAGTGACATACAAATTAATTTCACCACTCCTAAGGTAAGTAGATCAAGACCCATTCTCCTGCACACTGTGTTAAGCATCTCTAAACACCACAGTCAAGCAATAAAGCAGGTGAAGAATTTGAGCCAGGTATGTAGGATATTATTGGAAAAACATTGAGATCAAGGTATAAGGTGAGGAAGCAGCAGGAAAGAGGAAGTGAGTTCAAAATAAATGGAATCAGAACTATGTTGCAGTCTAAGTTCAAAATTGTAAAACAAGATTGTCAAAGACAGGAGGTATAAAAGGTAGGCAAGCTCAAATGGAAAAGTTTATAGAATATGACACCAAAAGACTAGAGGCAGGTCTCTCACAGAAATGAGATACCCTCACAAATTCAAGTGTGCTTTCTTTTAGCTTTCTTCATTATCCTTATTTCTCACAAAGTTAAAAACTTCCCCAATTAATTGTTAAAAGCAAAATATTTCTTAAATAATTTGACTGATACTATTTAATGTTTATCCTCTTGCCAAAACGTTTATTGCTTTTTCCTTTGCTTGTGGAGAAATAAATGAATCTTTTAACCATCATGACAAGAAACAAGACACTTGTCTATAACGACCATCAATGAATCTCAGCTTATGAATACATGTATGTATGTGTATATACATACGAAATACATGCTAAAATTCATAAATAATATTACCATATATCAATGAAATATTATACGTATAATGTTTTGCTGTATGTAGTACAGGAGGAGAAGAAGTAAAATTTGTGTATAATTAGTACAAATAAGCTAGAATAAAATTGTCAGTACTTTATCTCAAAAATGCTCTTATGAATGCATTTAGCCTTTTACTCTTGAACATAATTTTAACTATATAATGTTAAGGGCATTTATATAAATACTTCTCACCTTAAGTAGGCTCTTTATTCAGGATCGAAACAACCATAAGCACTACCAAACAAATATGACTCATCTTTATTCGTAATCCAATATTGTTTGTTTTAGGGGACTTGTTCTAAACATAAGTATCTCTCCTATGTAGTTAGATTAATCAGGATGTTATTTTGTATTGCCTAGAGCAGTGTGTTTAGTAATTGGATAATTTGTCTTCCCCATCACAATAATAGTGGATGGAATCAGGACACTTGCCATGAAGAAGTTTGTTTCTGCCTGAGCTCAGGGAAAATTTGACTACTTCTATCAGATTAACATCCATTTGAAAATAAATTATTCCTGTAATCATCAACAGAAACCAAAAGCCTGCTAGGCATTTCTGGGGGGATATTATTGCAATGGGAAGGAAGGGGAGATTGTGGAGGGGGGCTGGAGAGACATCTGAGCAGCATGAGGAGGGAGTAAACCTCTGAGATGGGAAGCTTCATGCCCAGGAGGAAACACAGTGAGCATCATTCTGTTTATAAACTAGGATACAAGACTAAATAATTATATTGGTATTGGCATATGGCTAAATGCTGCAGATTGGCACTGTGAACTGAAGATCCCAGATTAATGGGATGTGTCATGCATAGCTATTGTGAGTGTAAGGAAAAATTCTAGGTCAGGTCATATTGCTTTGTTAAAACATACAATTTGCAACCAAAAAAGTTCTGTGTCTTAATAGTTCAGTAATATGGCTTTCTGTGCTGATGGACATAACTGTTTCTACTTTATGGGAAAGGCTGTTTTTGTCTCTGATTCCAAATAAATGTTCTCTCTCTTCCTACACCACACACACACACACACACACACACACACACACACACACACATACAAATACCTTTGCATACATTGTGCCATTTAATTCCTTTTTACTAATCATTAACAATAATATCTAAATCATAGTAATCTTCATATATGGTACATTCAAAGAAAGCACTTCAAAGCTCTCACAGTTAGAAGTGTCAGTGACACAATCACTCAGCCTATGTCTTAAAATGCTAATGCTTTCTTCACAGCTGCAGGCATTTTTACAATCTAAGTGTTCCCTCATTTTGCTACCTGCAAAATAACTTCAAAGAAAAAGGAAATAAAAGCATCTTTGCTTCATTTTTTTTTACCTGCAGCTTCACCAGCTTTTATCCTCAGTGCAGAAATAAAGAGATGGAAACACACCAAAACATATAAGTTTTCCATATTTATATGAGCCTTATGGTTCCATATGACTCTGTCCAACCAAAAATGCTCTTGCCAATTCATAATTGAGGAGACCCAAAGAAGTGTTTATCACTAGAAATCCTTTCTTCATTACTTTTTGTATTAATACCTATTAATATTTATAAACACAAAGGTTCCATTTCTATGGTAGTCATTTTTATGAGAACTTGCAGAAGTAGCATATTGTTATAGAAGACACTGACATTGCTGTGGTCCCTTCACAAAGAGATGACATACACTTCTTTAAAAGTGAGATAATGGATCATCTTAGGCTTTTTCTTTTATAGACTTCCTGATTTCCTATTCATGACTATTTAACTTATTTAAACATACAATGTTAACAAGATTAAAAAGACTCAAGATGGTTTCGTGAGTAGCTTCTGGAAGGTCTTCCAGGTCTTCAATGGAACTTCTTTGAAACATGTTTTCAGGCATTAGAAGATACTTTTGCCTGTGGATTTCTATGATTGAAAGATTTCCCCACATTAATAAAAAGGAAAGATACTACTGGACTTTTGATCAATGGATCATTGTATTATTTTTTATGCATAAAATTATCTCTTTAGTTTTACCTGAAATTAGGTAATTTATTTCATTTTGCCATTATGACTTTAAATAAAGAAATAGGATCAGAAATCCTATAATAATATGGCAATTGAAGTCTACATGTTAATTAGCATCTATTACCAAATTAATAAGTATTTTTTTCCTCTTTCTGACTTTGCATTTCAAACTCACTCATGACTAAATATCTGCTTGAAAAGAATATTTCATTTCTTGATTACAATGGAATAACTATCAACTGCAATTTCTGTCCAGCTTCCCACAATTGTGTTAGAGTTTCTATTCATATTACTGTAAATTATTAAGCATTATCTTTATTTTTGTTGGTTTTGTTTGTGATTACCATAGCCCCACAACACCAATCATTTTCCTAACTCCTCTTCTTCTTCTTTTTTTTCAATGACATGTTAAATGCAAGGCACTAACTATTTGAGAACTTCACAGGATAAAGGGCTGTTCAGATACACTGGCTTCAATGAAGAATTTTACAGGTAATAGCTAATGATGGCCTATTACATAGAAAGCACTCTTTTAATTACTTTACAGGTATTATCTTTAGTCTTTAAAATTCTACATGTTGGCATTGATACTATTTTAGAGTTGAAAAATCAAATAAGTAGTGAATTGTTGCAACTAGCTAAATCTATACAGTGATAGTTGGAAATGGACTTTGGACTCTAACTTTAGAGTTCACACAAACTCAAGATACCCTTCCAAACCTATAAGATATAATTCTATGACTAAGGTACATCCTGGAAAAAACAAAGGCTAAGCTACACACTATAGCAATGGTAAAAAAGATAAAAAACAGAAACTAACAACAACAACAAAACAAAACAAAACAAAAAACCCCACAAGCATAAGAGAAGTATAAGCCAAATGCTATGGGAATACAGAAAAAAAAGTTTACTTGCATTTGAAGGGTACAGAAATGTGTCTTAAAGAACAGTTTTTATGAAGTGCCCTGGAAAATATGTCGGGACAGTTAGGGAAGGATAGGAGGATGGTTCAAGAGTACAGTAAATTATACACTAAAATAAAAGAAAGTGTTAGTGACTAGAAAGCAATCATGCTTTTAAAGCACAGTAGCAATAATCTTACTACCAATTTGTTTTAAATAAAACTGTCTGACCCAAAAATAATTCTATTCACTGGCATAAATATATTGGTACATGTATTAAACTAAATTAAAATATTTATTTTGGACTCATGTTTTCCCTTTGAAAATATAAATTCTCTCTCTTTTAATTTTAAAAACAAAAATTTTTTATTTTATTATTCTCTGAACAATGCCAGTGGATAAGGTGCTGTGTCCAGATAATAGTTTCAGGAAAATAAACCACTTCTTTGTGAAAAAATTGCATGTGATACTTCATGCAGGTAGACATCAAATACAAAATTTCATGTGCACAAGTGATGGAGAGTTTGGGTGATATGTTTTTTTTTTTTTTTTTTTTTCTGATATGCTCTGGCTTTAAGAACATGGCCATAAGTAACCTGCTAGTATTTTTTTCACTGAATTCTAGGAGAAAGTTATTGAAATACTAACTTCAGCAGTAGTCTCCATATGTTTTCTTTTCTTTTTTTTTTTTGGTGTTAAAACATAAGCATGTATTTGGGGAGGAAAACAACATAAAACCACAAAACCACACCTATCATTTTTATTACACAATCTACAGAAAGTAAAGATTTACAAAATCTTCTTGGCCAGAGGGTCTATGAAAAAAAAAAAAAAGACTGATTTCCCAGGCACAGGAATGAAGAGCCCAGGGGGCGCATGCAATTTTTATGTTGACTGAACATGAGCTTAGGCTTTAAAAGACTGGAAACAATAACTTGGTAAATTTCTCTTTCTGTTCCATTCCTGAGGCCCCTGGCTTGTTCTGGAGAGTTGTAGAGTCAACCAATCCAGGGACTCCATTAGGCAGGGGAATTTCCATGATTCCCTCCAGCCTGCGGAGCTCTAGGAGGCATTCAGCTCAACCAGTGTCTAAATCTTCCTTTACTTTTCACAGGGGAGACTGTTCTGTACCCCTCCCTCCAGAGGCAGTGAGGCCAGTGCTTCCTAAACAAATGCATCGTCACCCAACTTTCACCCAACTCCTGCACAAGCCCTGGTGAACCTCCTTCCAGGCTTCTCCATATGTTTTCTACTAATGGTGAAACCCAAACAGGTTTTGGCAGGAATATAATTAAAAAAACAAAAGGACTATCAGGAAAGAAAAAATTTTAGTAAACACTGATGAGTAAAAGTGTGAGTGGAATTATTATGAGAAACATATTCATAAACCTTCATATTTTCAAACTATATTCACACTATTTCAATGCCAAGGAAGTTTTAAATGCAGACAGGTCAAGTCGAATTACTGAATTTGGGTTGTGATTCAACAAAGTCTCTGAATAATAGATTCAGTTGGTAGGACAACATTACTGGCATGCCCATAAATCCTCTTTATAAAGATATCCCAGAATATAAATTCTGCTAATTTCTTTTCTTATGTTTTCCTGTACTTTGTGTGAATCGTTACTGTTCTTAGTGTTATATAAGGCTACATAATTTGAAAGAAGGAAACAATACATACAGAAATTAAAATGATTATTTATCTAATGCATGTAGGATTATCTTTACAATTGATTTTTTTATTTGATTCTCAAAACTTGTTTTAAGAAATGTGCCTTATTATCCTAATGTTATATTCTGACCACTTAATGACAAAAGACCATCAGAAAGTAGTAAAGCTAGAACATCAAATTAAATCTTTGTCTTTTCCTACTGACTCCTAAGGTTAAATATAAGAGAGTTTTAAGAAGCAGCTGGTCATTAGTGGCAACCTACTTGAATATTAAGAGGGATTAGGAAAGAGAAATTTATTAGAAGTGAAGTTTCCAGAAATGGAATGTGAAGAAGTCTAAGGAAATAACTGTGGTGAGTATAATCTGAGAATTTGGCAGTAAAAGATGACTATCTTTGTGGGAGCAATAGAATTTATGGATAATTTTAAATTTGGTTCCCTTAGTTTGTAAAACATTTAGTATTTTTAGATGCATAGATAAAGAATCATCAGTAACAGACCACAGATGTGAAAAAGATGTCATGATTCACTTGGTAGACATTGTTCTAAGAACGTACTTCAATAAGTGACTCCAATATTTAAATGTTATTGTGGGAGGCAAACCTTAGGGGTGACTGAGTTACACTCCCCAGCTGGGTGCTGAGGCGCTCAGTCACAGAAATGGGTGTGTCTTGCTACAGCCCCATGGGTGAAGCTATGCTCACCTGTTCCTTTGTAATATAACCCCTTGCCCTGTTTAGGAAAGAATCTTCCATGGAAGTGACTTGTGTGTGTTCCCTCCTCTTACTGTGCCCTTGGGTGTGGCCTACCCAGGTGTCAGTCAACCTGCTGACAGTGGACATCATGAAGATAGACTCAGCCCCCTGAAACCTGACCCCTTGCCTCATTTGAATAGCTTCTCCTCAATAAAAAGGGTCAGCGAGTGCTCTCTCTCTCTCTCTCTCTCTCTCTTTCTTTGGACCCTTAAGGTCAAGGAGCCATCACAGCAACCCCAAAGAAAAAGGTATTTGTGTCTCTTGTGTGGTTATTTCATGCAGCCCAGTTAGCCCAGTTTAACTAGAGTGACCCCTGAGCCTTTTAGTCGCTAGAACAGAAACCCGGCATGTTATCTATTAAAAGAACTATAGGGGCTGGGGTTGTGGCTCAGTGGTAGAGTACTCGCCTAGCATGCATGAGATAGTGGGTTCCATCCTCAGCACCACATAAGTGTAAAATAAAGATATGTGTCCACCTAAAACTAAAAAAATGAATATTAAAAAAAGAACTATAGCTTCAGTGATTATTAATGTGAAACAAACAATACTGTATTTCTGAAATCATCAACAGAGAGATGAGCTAAAGTGCAGAACGTAAATGTGACAGTACTATAATTTTCGAAACCAAGGTCTGCTATGACAATTTTGTGTCAGAAATGTCATTAACAGATGACTAGGGGATAGGGAACAATACCTCTAAGAATATCAGCTAAATTTGTTACAACATAAAGAAGTCATTTTGCTGTAACCAAAACCTTCTTTGTGGAGAGAGAGAGAGAGAGAGAGAGAGAGAGAGAGAGAGAGAGAGAGAGACTTGAAAAAAAAAGAAAGGATCTGAGAGTCTCAGGACAGAGAGAAGGCAGGACAGGATTTATTTGAGGTAAGCTTTGGAAGTTGAAATAGGAAAAGAGTAGAACTAATGTGGTGGGCTAGGGAGCCCAGTGAGATAAATTAGAAAGAAACTTGATTTCAGGATTTCCCACGATATGATCATTGCTCTTCATTGTAGCATGTGGCTCACAGTACTTGAATCTCTTTATTTATTTTTCTGTCCCATTATAAAGACTGTAAGGTATATGCAGAAAGGTGTGGAGGTGCATATGCCTTTGTGTTTTTAGTGTTCCACACACAAATCCTGATATAATTAGCATTAAATATTTGCTTTATTAAGAAAAGTATACTATGGGCAATTGAATCTAGTGAGAAAGAACAAGTGAAAGAACTTGAAGAAATGAGAAAGTAACATAGACTTCTCAAACAACAATCTTGTCTTCTCTTAAACTAATAGATAGCCTATGTTAGCCAGAAGTGGATCTCCATTGTGTGGGGGGCATTGAAGATAGGGTAGTGTGTAGGTGTAATGCACACCATGGGGGAGGCTTTCAGAATATATTAGAATAAAGATGGCAAGTGATATAGGATAGCTGATCCAAATTTCTTAAACAAGTGAGAATATTAAGATATTAAATATTCACTTCACAATTTGAATTGGGACAGGCCTATATATCTATATTAATGAGAATAATAACATGGATTCCACAAAATATCTCTGCCCCATCTTCTTTGACTATCCTGGCCACATAAAGTTAGGTCCCCTCTACTTGAGTTCATCTTATAATTTTTTTTGTTCCATATTTCTTGCAATAATTAGTAAAATAGGTCTTCAAAAATATAAAGTAAAAACACTTCGTATAGTAAGTTACATATTTCCATGTCTGAAATAGAAGAGGAAATATAACAAACAGAAAAGACAGAGATACAAATGAAGGTAAGAAAAACCACAGGATGGGAAAAAAATAGGGTTTAGAAAATAGAAATGGAACAAAAGGCATACCATTTAAAAGAATAAAATATTTTGCAGAATGAAGAATTTTGGCTATAATTTGTCCTATTTACTTCCAATCAGGATTAGATAAATAGAAATTTCTTGCCATAATATCTTCTCCCAAAATTGGAAATAAGAACAGCTACTTTACATGACATACTTGATTCACAGTTTTAACAGTTACCTTTATTAAATCATTTCACTCCCCAATTACTAATACATACATAGAGTGAATGCCCAGATTCCATTTCTCTTCCTGGTAGCACCTCAAATTCCTTTTTAAAGTGTTATGTGTATAGTCTTAATCAAAAACTTGTCCCTGGAATCCTTTTTGACTCTGGAAGATGTGGAAGCAAGCTCATTATTTTGATGTGGGCTGGGCCTGTGACCTGAACTTGCAAATGCATGCTCTCATCTCAGGGCTCACAGAGACAAAAGATAGAATAGAAAGATGTTTATAGTAAGACAAATAGAGACCATAGAGATAGGGGTGGAAATCCCTAACTGGGATATTTAGATTTTCAGGAAGCATTATGCTTCCTTCTTTCTGTTTCTGGGCACATGGGTTGTATTCTTTGATTCTACCATCCCCAAATCTGTTCAGAAGTCCACCAGTAGCCATTTATTTATTTATTTATTTATTTATTTATTTATTTATTTATTATTATTATTATTATTTTAAGATGAGCCCAATTTGTCTTTTTGCTATTGCAAATGCATCTGTATCCTAATCTTATTAAAGGTTATTCGAACCATTTCATTTTATTTTCCTAAGAATATTTGCTAACATGTATGGATTCCATTTTAGAAATGAATTCACTAATTTACATGACATTGTTTTCCTAATGGCATTGCACATTATCCTACATAAAGGGAATTTGACTTAGTCAAAGTTTTCTGTATTATATTTTCTTTACATAATCTATGTTCCAACTTCAATAAGCTATGCATCATTCCAAGTAGCACATTATAGTCTATAGACTAAAACTGCAATTTTTTTCTTAATGAAACCATATACTCATTCTAGTATAATACATATATATATATATATATATATATATATATATATATATTCATAGAATCAGACTATGAAGAACAGTAACTTTTATATCTTATACTAGACTTCAAGGGAATAATCTAGAATCAAGTTGGTTAGGAATTTTATTCTACATTATACAAAAAATTCTATCAGATATTTTTCATAGGGAAATCAGAAGTGTCCATTTTATACTGAACATATACTGATATACAGGCATCAGCTGCTCCAAACTTTTCAACCTAACCCTCCAAAAGCCTCCCCAGGACTCAGATTCTATTCATGAATACCATCCTTTTTTCTCACATCAAGAATATATTACTTTTCTATTTTTGAGTAAGTGGAAACTGTTATTGGTTGAATTGTGTCCCCTCAAAAGACATGTTGGTGTTCCAATCCCTAAGACTATGAGTTTGACCTCACATGTAAATAGAGTGTTTGTAGATGTGATTAAATTAAAGGAGGTTATTAAGGTGGTCCTTAATACAATCAATGAATGTTCCCACAAGAAGAGGGAAACACCTTATGCAGATGAACCCATGAGGGAAGAATTCCTTGTGGCCACAGAGGAAGAGATTGGAATGTTGCAGTTGAAAGCCAAGAATTCCAATGATTGATGGCCACCATCACAGTTAGGCAGAGGCAAGGAAGGGTTCTCATTTACAGGTGTCAGAGAGAGCAAAGTCCTGCCAGCAACTTGAGTTTTGACTCTTAGTCTTTAGAAATATCAGAAATTAAATATCTGTTTTCTGAAGCCACCCAGTTTATGATACATAGTTATAGCATCCCCAGGAAATTAATACATACACATCTCCAGTTTGAAATATTTTCTACATTCAATATGTTCTTTGGGCAAAGTTTATTTCCATTGAACCCTCACTAGCAAAATAGGTTAAAAATGAGTAACACTCATGCCCCTTTGAAAAGACTTTTCAATAAGTCAATTTACAATATAAATAATCTTCTTATTTTTACGTCCTCAGGACAGAGAAAATAATGTTTAAATATTTTTTGTTGTTAGCTAACTATTATATGGAATTCATTCTATCCCATGAGAACATTAGTTTCCCACTGATAATATAATCTTTTTAGAATACTTAATAACCTCATCAAGAACACTATACAAAAAGACAGTTAACCCTATTAGACAAACCTCCCTAGAGATGAAATATTATCTAGGTATCTTAATTCCTCTGTATGCATGCAGTCAAATACCCTGAAATTTTTTGTCTTGTCTCTGATATAAGACAGAATTTTTTTCAGTTGTGAACTTTTCATTATTCACATATTTAGACACAGCATCTAGTCTACAAACACCACACTCTGTTTTCTGAGAGATTTCCAGATTTATTCATCTGCCGCTTCAGCCCATAACAGGCTTATGCACAATATCAAATGATTTGTAAATGACAGTCAAGTTTAAGGAAATCGGTTGGCATGGCATAGATGAGTTAATTCCTAGTTTACACAGTTAGGTTTGTTGACTATAAACCCACCTTTCTATTAAAACAATATGATGATTTTCCACTAGATATATAAGAATCAACTTAAGTCATCATTTTTTAAGCAAATTCAAAGGATTGCAACTATTATAGACAGTGGCATTTTCACATTAAATAACATCACTGCCCTTGAGAAATTCATAGCCTACCTGGGTGTGGTGAAGTATATATATATATATATATATATATATATATATATATATATATATATATATATACACACACACACACCCATATAATCTCAACTATTCAGAAGGCTGAGGCAGGAAGATAACAAATTCAAGGGCAGTCTACTTAGCAGGATCATGTTTTAAAATATAAAAAATATAAACAGTTTGGGATATAACTCAGTGGTAGGATACTTATTTCACATGTGCAAGGTCCTGGATTCAATCCTAAGTTTAAAAAACAAAGAAAAAGAAGAAAAGGAAGAAAAAGAAAGCCAAAGAAAGAAGGAAAAAAAAACAAGCAAGCAAGTCTGCAGGATAGAAGTTAAGCCTGGGAGATGAGTTCAGAATGCTCCCAGCCAGCAGTGTGAATAGGGCCTGTGTGCAGTTCATCACCACAACCTACAGAACAGGCTTCAGTTCATTACTGAATTTTCCTGCAAGTGATCATGGGCAAATTAAGTTATTTTAAGCTAGTTTTTTTCCCTTTTTGACAAAGTAGAATAATGCTCTGGCTCACAGGGTTTGTATGAGTATTGGCATTGAAAAATTTGCAATACGGTCACATAGTAGCCTGCCAATAAGTGACACGAAGAAAAAAGAAAAAAAATCTCAAAAAAATGAGTGAATGTTGAAAGTCTCAGCCAATGTAGAAGGATTGAAATCATATTTCAGAGCAGGCTCTAGGATTTGTTATAGAAATCACATTCTGCTTTTTAGGTATCGGTGACAGTCATAAATCAAGCTTTATTCATTTTGTTTGAGGATCTAGCAAAGTCAGTAATTGAGTGTTTTTTTAACAAAGATAAGGTTAAAGTAGGAATTGAAGCTCCTTTAAAAAGAAAAGAAATTGTGTTATGCACTAATTTGAGTTCATTGCAGGGTTAACTCTCTCATCCCTTTTCTCAAAATATATTTCATGGAGATTAATATGTGTCAATTTGAAAAGAATTATCATAATCAAATAGGTTTGGAAAGCACTGGGTTAAACAAAGTCAAACAGATTTGAGTGCTGCAAGCCTTCTGGGAATCTTTAATTTGGAAAGAAAAGATATTGTTCATTGAGCAGAGATGACCTAAAGGGTCTTTTTCCTTGCAACAAATCACAGGTTTTCAGGGAGCAACGGCTTTTGCCAGCTCCTTTCCTTCATAGCTCTCCCCACCAAGGCTCCACAGAACTCACTTTGGAAATGCTATTCTAACCATATGAAACACAGATAGTTGCCTAGGAAACAAGGCAAATTTATGGCTAAGATAATTCTATTGAAATCATTTTTTTTTGCATCATGATATTTCCCTAAAGTCAGTATTCTTTAGTTTGGCTCATGACTAGCAATTAATCCATATATTCTAAATTGTATGCAATTTTGTTCTGAAAATCACAGATGTATAACACAGTATTAAACAAACCAGTACAAAATACACAATCAAAATAGTACATATATGTCCTAAAAAAACACTGAAAATGATATCTGTAACTGAATTTACAAATGAGTAAATGTAAAAAAAATTGACTACGTGTAATATTGTCATAAAAAAATGTCTCTCAGGAAGAGTTTTGTGCTATAATCTACAGTTGAGATTATTTGAGTCTATCAAGTGACATGACATAAATTAACAGGCCATTTACTTAGTCAAGCCTAAATCTTGCAAAAATTACAGACAAGAATGTTATTTGGCCATGTTTAGCAGCATCCGATTTTGAAGACTTCTCCAGATCTCTAGCATAGTTAATTTTATTTTCCTAAAGACAGGATAAAGACTGTTAGTAAGATTTTTTTTAACCAAATTTTGGATACTAGCATCCATGTTTTAGTAAAATATTTTTTGACATCAGTTTTTTACTTTAAAGAGTTTTCAAATTCTTGAAAAAAAATGATATAACATCTATATTGAATTTTCCTTCATCCTCCAAACAAGGTATAAGGATCTATGGAAATATTGTTTTCTCTAGTGTCTTTGATATCACAACATATAAGGAAACAGATTTTCTTCTTATAATTTAAATACGGTTCTGAACTAAATAGAATAATTTTAGAAAAGAACTTTTATCAAGACAGCATATGCATTTTAATATTTTAAGTATTCTATTTGTATATATCTCAGATAATATGTGAACAATAGTACAACTATAAATGTATAATATCATTATAATTCTCATATTATAAATGTACATAGAATGTTTTATCGCTTGTCTCATATTTTGGAATTTGGTGAGGTAATATTTCCACAGGGATACTGATTCAAGTATAGGAAGGTGTAATATTTTTGTATTTTATTTATACAGAATTGAGATATTCTGAACATCGATATGTTACAGAGAAGGTATATAACAAATAAACTACATTTTACAGTAATTTTAATTTGGTTTCCATGGGTCCAATTTAAAAAATACCATTGCACATGTGTAGCTTTCCCTTTATAGACAATATTTCACAAAATCATCCACAAGCATTCAAGAAAACACCAAGGGTAGAGACATATACATTGTTCCATCTTTCCTTACTCTTTTTTTCCACTTTGTTTATACTAACTTGTTGATTATCAGAACCAAGATTAATTAATCCTACACACACACACACACACACACACACACACACACACATACACACAATCTATCCTTTAGTTTTTCATGGAATAGAATCTACTATTAAGGAAAAAGGACTTGGTTAAGTCACATAGTTTTAGTGATTTCAGAAAAAGAGGGAACCACTGCTTGCTATAGTCAAGAAAACACAGTGATTTCTTTAACTGTCTCCATTCTATTGGTTTGGTAAGCTCTTCATATACTTATAGATTGCATAAGGCACTTATAGGCAGAGATGTACCTCCTTTCCGGTAATTCATGTCCTAGGAAGAATGAAATTTATTCAGAAAAAAAATGTGTAAATTCACTTTGGAAACAAATATAATCTTTCTAAATTAAAAGAGCAAGTACTCATATAGACTAAGTATTACAACTATCATTATTTAAATAATTATCATTATTTAAAGAAGAAACCAAAATGGTCACATTCATATACATATTGAATAGGGAGAGAAACACAGGTCCTTAGGGCATAATAATTTAGGTATTATCTAGATTTGTTTTTGTTTTCCTATTAAAAAGGAAAGCAAAAACTGTCTATATTGACCTAATTCTAAAGACATATAAAAAATAAAAAAAAAGAAAAGAAAGAATCAAATAAAGAAATAAAAACAAAGAAAAGAAAGAACAGAGATATACAACTTTAAAATATGTAGTCAGAAGCAGTGTAACAAGATGATTGTCACATTCTAAACAGGCTTACATATATTCCCTGTTCATTGTATTTTTGACATGTAGAGCACCTATAAGAACAAGAAATGAGTCAAGAGTTCTTTTCCTACTATTTGGCTTTAGACTATTGGTTTTTATCACTATTTCACCTGATTAAGAGCACATTTTGTGAGCTTAGTAGGGATTTACATGTGTCCCTGTGAACATAAATTAGTACATTAGGAGTAATCTTACTTATGTAAGTGGACTTTTCCCCACACAGGTCAGTACTTTTCCATTTGGGTTGGGTTGGGGCTACAAAGACAGCAGTTGGTCAATGTCTATATAATCTATAACTTGTTATTGAAGAGGAAAGTTCTCAGGGAAGTTGAAGAAGAAACCATAGGAGAATATTTAAAATGTCAATTCCATTTGCCCAGTAAACACCTCATTACTAAATTAGTGGGTGTGCTTGCAAGTAGTAGGCAGTATGATCTCTTTTCAAAGTTGTGAAGTTAAAAGTATGATCAGGAACACAGGGGAAGTCTGGGGATTATCAGAGATACCCACAGCCTGAGTAAACTTACTGGCTCTTAAGGAGATTAACAGTGTGTCAGACTAAGGCAATCCAGATAATCAAAATTTTCCAGTTATCCCATACAACAAATTTTCATATTTCTTTTGTTTCACAACTTTATTTAAATGTATTTCATGTACCATAAAATTGACCTATATAAAGCTCCCACTACACTGGTTTTTACACATTCACAGAAGCTATCTTCAGAAAAATAGGACTGTAGAACACTTTCCAACATACCAAAAAAACCTTTTGTACATTTTAAATGTCTATTAAATTACAAATTCTCTACAATCCCTTACTTCAACCCCAAACAATAGTGGATGTAACTTTACTATGTATGGATTTGCTTATTTTAGAAGTTTTACATAAGGGAAATCAAGTAATATGTGGCTTTGTGATTGAATTTTTAAAATTTAACATACTATTTTGTGGAAAGTAGTGACTTAGATCACTGCCTCAAACTGCCTTCTGGCTGCAGTTTGCACTTGCTCAAGGAACTTTCTGTTCAAAGGTACAAGACAAAATTGCCCGGTTGCTATGGTGATACCCTGTTTGAGGAGGTTCTGGGAAAGGCACAGAACTGTCAGTCTTGACCCTGAATTCATACACCAATTGTCATGGATAGAGAATTATGAGCTATCTAGATAATTATAGTAGCATGCCAGTGTTTTGAACTTCATGCCTGACTTCTTTGAAAAAACTTTTTCACAGAAACCCTTTTGATGATAAAACTTATATAATAGACATGCTGAGCTAACTATGAGTCATTGTTCCTCCATCATAGGTTGGTGTCCCACCCAGTCCCAGATTTGTCTCTATGAATGTTTGTTTGTCTTTCTTAATCCCGCATTGCCCACTCTTTGCCAATTTCTAAGTTTCAGCATGTAATACACTATGTTCAAAATTTATCCATGTCTTAGTTTGTGTATGTCCTTTTTCATTTTCATGTAATATTCTATTGTGCAGATGTATCATTTTTTAATCCATTCAGTTTATGGGCAGTTTTGTTGTTTCCACCTTTTAGCTATTTTGACTATTGCTTTTTCTGTGCTCCTTTGTACATACATACATACACACACCCACAAGCTCACACATATCCTTGTATTCATGTACAAGTTTTACCTAGGCAAATGTTTTAACCTCTCTTGTATATAGCTTAAGTAGAAATGTTGGGTCACAGTACCTCTGTATTTAGAACTTTGAGGAATAACAAAACATTTTCTAAATTGGCTGCACAGCTGACATTCACACGTTCAGTGTATGAGTGTTCCAATTTCCCTACATTCTAACCAGCACTTTTTATTTACTATATTCTTTTTCTTGTCACATAGTGAGTGTAAACCGACATTTTTCTATGGCTTCAATTTGCATTTCCCTAAAAATAAATGAGGTAATATATCTGTTCATATGTTTTTATTGGCTATTTGTTTACTCTCTTTGAAAATGTCTTTTTAAATTATTTGCCCACATTTTAACTGAATTGCTTATCATTTTACTCTCACTTGTTAGTTACCTAATTAGAAAATATTTTCTTTCATTTTACCTAAAAAGAAAATATTTTATTTCATTGTTCAGATTTCTTTTCATGTTCTCAATGATATCTTTTAAAGTATAATTTTTGTCTTTAATTTTGATGAAAATCTAGTCTTTATGATTTTTCTTTGTTTGGTTTTGTAAACTGCTAAGTCACAGCTTACAAAAATTTACATCCATGTTTTCTTGTAGAAATTTTAAAATTTAGCTCTTACATTTAAGTTGTTGATCATTACTGAGATAATATTAGTATATGGTGTGAGACAGGGTATAGATTCATTATTTCACCTGTAGATGTCTACACAGTTTGATCCAGCATCAAATGTTGAAATACTGTTATTCACCCATTGAAATATCTTGATACCTTGGTTGAAAGCAAATGACCACATCTTTAGTTCTCAGTTCTAGTTAAACATGGACTCTTAATTCTAGTTTATCATCTTACCTGTCTATCCTTATATAGAAACTCACTTCCTTGATTATGTAAACTGTGCAATGTATTTTGAAGCTGGGAAGAATGAGTCATATGAATTTTATATTTTAAGGATACCTTGTTCCTTTTATTTCTATATGAATGTTAGGTTTATCCTTTCAATTTTTGAAAAATAGTTTTTTAAAAAAAATATATAGTCAAAGTTTGTGTTGAATCTGTATATCAATTTGGTAGAATTTGTCATCTTAACAATTTTAAGTCATCCAGTCCATGAACATGGAATGTCTTTCACGTATTTATATCTATTTTAGTTTTATTCAACATTGTCTTATAACTTCCAGCACACAAATACTTCACATTATTTTGTTAAATATATTCTTAGAATTTTTATTGTAGCTATTATACAAAAAGTTTTAGTTTCAGTTTTGCATTGTGCATCAATTGTCAATGAAAATACAAGGAATTGTGTATGCTGACTTGAATGAAGTCTATCATGTTGCTAAACTAGCTTATTAGTTTTAAAAATTTAGGTACATTATTTATGTTTTTTTTATATAAGATTTTACTGTTCAGAAAGGAATTAACAATCTAGGAATTGAAGAGAATTAGCTCAACCTGATCAAGAGCATCTGTGTAAGCCAAAGCGAATATCACACTCAGTACTGGAAGGCTAAATGTTTGTCAGGCAAACAGAATGAAAGGAAGACGTTTTTACTTTTAATTATGAAAGGGTTTTATATTTGATTTTGGGAAGTGATTTTTCTGTGCCTATTGAGATGATCATGTGTTTATTTTGTCTTTTATTTAACATATACTTAACATATATGGTGTGTTACAATGACTGATGTTGGATGTTAAATTAAACTGGCACACTGGGAAGAATTGCAACTGGTTAGTTGTGTATGTTTCCTTTTAATTATTGCTGGATTCAATTTTGCTGCCATTTTGGTAAGTCACATAGTTTTTTTTAATTTTTGTGTATATTCATAAAAGCTATTGGTCTGTATTTTTCTTGTGATATCTTTATCTGGTTTTTCCATAAAAATAATACACAGAGTAAATTGGTAAATGTTCCTTTGTCTTCTATATTTTGATATAAATTGTAAAATTTTGGTGTAAATTATCCTTGAAATATTTCATGGATTTAACCAGTGAAAACTTCTGGCCTCAATAAATTGAAATATAATAAACTCACACGTATTATATGTGCTGACTACAATAAAATTAAATATCAACCACAAAAGTAAATTAACGCAATTCACAAATATGTGAAAACTAAAAGCATCCTCCTAAATAAACAGTAGTTCAAGTAAGAAATCACAAAAGTACAAGATACTTTTACATGAAATAAAATCAAACAACATATGAAATGTTATGAAATATAGTTAACAATGCATACTGTTGATTTTATGTGTATAAAATTATTTTTACTGGAAAAGAGAAAAGACATAGAGTTAGCCACAATGAGAGGTGCTTTGCCCTTCCACAGGTCTTCCTTGGGCGGGTATACAACTTTAAGTGGGATTCCCAGAAAAACCAGAACTTGCCAAAGTTCCCAGTTGTCTTCAGGATATCCTTTTAAAATGCCTGTGCATGATCTTATTTTCCTTAGCAGAAATCACAGCCTTAGGTGGCTGAGCTTGCTATTATTTAGGTAATGGCCATGAAATGAGATTACCTCCAACCCACATGCCTACCATCTAATGTTCTGAGTTCTGAGTCAAATCAAATACTTACCACACTCTCAGAATAGAGATTTGAATGGAGACTGCAAGTTTCAAAAAATGCTGACTGTACACTAGGTAGGGTACATTTAGTCTAATTTCTGTTGTGTTATTGTTTTTTGATCATTACACGACTAGGCTTGTGGAGTTGTGGGGAACATCTGCAAACAGAATCCTGTAGAATTTATTGTGTGAGTTTTAATAATTCTATTTGATAATTTTCAGCTCTATCTGTGGCTTTGACTAATTTCCAGAATTTTAATGTAATTAATTTCTATTCCCTTGCTGTGTTTTGTTGTGGAGAGACAGAGAACTTACTGAGGTTTTCGCTTCACCATTTTGAAAGTCTACATCTCAAGGTTGTCCTTAATAGGAAATTAGGATCCTTAATTTCCTTAGTATATCCACATCAATCACTAGCATTATACTTTGTTTTTCTTAGTCAACATGGTACAGTGACCAACATATTCAACTTTTCATCACTTGTGAGGCTGAATCACAGTAAAAGTATTTCATATGGAAGACTTTGAAGATAACATTCAGAATATCATGTCCAACTTAAAACAGTTTTTTTTTTTTCATTTTGTTTTGTTTTTCCTAAGTACTTCTGTTTTTTTCTATTTAGTTTGAAGGCTTTTAAAATCAATTTTGAATCATCCCATTCTGTAATTTTTGTCCTTTTTTCAATTAAGATTTTCACTGAAATATGAATTAACCAATATATATCTCAGAGCTCTGGGTTACACATTCCCAGAACTAATTTACATCCCTCTGCAAATTTATTTCTATCTTGTTCAAGCTATGAAAAGTCTTTGATGATAGCTGTCAGTTCTGAGGAAGACCAGTTCTTAAAATGTTCCTTCCTTGTTCCAAGAGTGATTTAACTATAAGAAGGAATTGAGTTTGGGGACTTTTTACTGTCCCAAAAGAAAGAAAAGCAGTTCAGAGGGAAAGTTGGACAGAAAAAATGTGGGAACCAAAATGGGGAAAATATTACTAATATAAGACACATCACTTCTAGTTATGGGGTAGAGGATCCAACAGACAGTTTTAAGATATTTTAAAATTTTTATTTTGGTTGGACAAGGATTTGTTTACGGAAGTAATTTTGAATATGAATTTCTTTGGGGAGTATTCTCATATGAATGAAAATGCACAACAATTTTGTTATTTTTTTCTTTTTGTTCTAAACAAGATGTTCAAATACTCTTGCTAAGAAAATAGTTCTTTGATGTTATTTATCAAGGAACTGATATATATATATATATATATATATATATATATATATATATATATATATATATACATATATATGTATATATGGGTATAAATAGATATATTCATTTATGAATAGATTATTCATTTACAAATATAATTCTTTCTTGCAAATATTATCAGGAATAACAATTACATTATTTAGTTCAGTGGATAGCAATGTTAGGTTAAAATAGACATAATAACTGTGTGCAGATGGTTTCAATTCTCAGTGAAAATGCCCAGTGAACAACTAAAAAAAATATATGTGGAATATCTTCATATGCAATTACATTTTTATTCATGCAATTATAACAGAAATATGACTTCAGATCATAATTTAAGGAAAATATTCTGCATAATTCTGTTCTGCTCATTCTTATCAGTTAAATGCTGTATTAGTAAGACTCTCCATAAATGAAATTTATAAATGCTTTTTTAATGATATATTTTACTGTATTTTTGTTAATAGGGATAATTGTAAAATATATTGTTAATCTCTGTTATTCTGTAAGAAAATTAGTCAAACATGAAGCTTAGTGTGGTATTTACAGAGTTAGTGGATAGACAAAAGGTAATGTCTTCTGACATACATGTGATGCCCTGAACAAAGGTGACATTGTTAGGAAGTCAAGCACTTAGCTACTAGTGTTTTCATAAGGAAACCCAATCATACCCTTTAACAAAATACCCTGTAATACCTGCACCAGAATCCAGGCCCAGGATAATACCTGGTCCATCCCACCTACCAGCAGACCCCAACTGGAACTTAGCCCTAGCCCCGGACCACTTCTGCTGCCCAGCAGATCCCTGCCTGAGCTCTAACCCTGGCTCAGGACCATCTCTGCCAAACTGTATGGGAGCCCAGGCCCAGGGGAGGCCTGGGACTGCTGCCCTTCCCCCCAACCTGGGTACCCAGACCTAATCTACATCCATCTTGGGACATTGAAGCCATTGCCATAGCCCTCCCCATGCATTAACCTCTACTTTTTGACAACAAACTGGGCCTAGAAGCAGCTGCATCTCAGAGAAGGCATCCCAAAACCAGTGTAAAGCCCAGACTTTCAGCCCCATATCTGAAAGATGTTATATCCATCTTGGGACACGTCCACTACTATCTCAAATTACCTCTGCTATTGCTGCCACCACCTTTAGTTGCAGAAGCATCCATTGTGGGACACTGGCAGTTTCTGGAAGCCCAACACCAAGGTGAAGTACAGAAAATCTGCATGGATACTACAAGATTATAGGGTAGAAACTTTAATACCTCAGATCTACACTGCAAGAAAGGAAATCAAATAGACAACATGAAAAAAAATGGAGAAAAATGCCCCAATCAAACTAGGATAGTGCAATAACAGAAACCATGGACAGCAAAGTTGATGAAATTTCAGAGAAAGAGTTAAGAATGTACATAATTAAAATGATCTGTGAATTAAAGAATAACCTAAATGAGAAATCACAAGCAAAACTTGATCACTCCAATAAAGAGATAAGAGGACAAATACAAGCAACCATTGATCAAACCAGGAGAAGTTAATGAGTGTAATGCATTCCACTATTATCATGTATTTTTAAAAATAGATAAATAAATAAGAAGATAAGGGAGCAAATAAGATAGCAAAAGATTAAGTCAAGACAGAGATAGAGATTCTGAAAAAAATCAAAAATTCTTGAAATTAAGCAGATAATAATCCAAATAGAAAACTCAATAGAAAGCATCATCAACAGACTAGATCACTTGGAAGACAGAATGATAGATAATGAAAACAAACTGTACAATCTGGAAATGAAAGTTGGCCACACAGTGAAAATGGTAAGAAACGATGAACAGAACATCCAAGAACTGTAGGATAGCATCAAAAGACCAAATCTAAAATTTATTGGGATAGAGAAAAGTACAGTTTAAATCCAAAGAAATGCATAATCTCTTCAATGAGATAATATCAGAAAATTTCCCAAATATGAAGAATGAATTAAAAAATTAAATATAAGAGGCTTACAGGACACCAAATATACAAAATTACAACAAATCTACTCTAGGGCACATTATAATGAAAATTCCTAGTGTACAGAATAAGGAGAGAATCTCAAAGGCCAGAAGAGAGAGGAATCAGATCATATAAAGGGGAGACCAATTTGTATCTCAGCAGATTTTTCAATCCATACACTCAAAGCCGGGAGATTGTGGAACAACATATATCAAGCTCTAAAAGAAAATGGATATGAACCAAGAATCTTATATCCAGAAAAATTAAGCTTCAGATTTGATGATGAAATAAAAATCTTTCATGATAAACAAAAGTTGGAAGAATTTACAAAAATACAGAGCATCCTCAGAAAAATATCCCTGGAGGAGTAAATGAAAAACAACAATGAAAATCAGCAAAAGGAGAGACTATACTAAAGGAAAAGCTAATCAAAGGAGAAACCAAGTTAAGTTAAAAACCAATAACAAACAAAATGTCTGGGATTACAAGTCATATTTCAATAATAACACTGAATGTGAATAGCCTAAACTCATTAATTAAAAGACATAGACTGACAGATTGGATTACAAAAACAACAACAACAAAAAACAACAAAAATCCCAACAATATGTTGCCTTCGAGAGACTTATCTCATAGGAAAATACATCCACAGACTGAAGGTGAAAGGCTGGGAGAAAATGTACCACTTACATAAACCTCTTAAACAAGCAAGGGTTTCCATCTTCATATCAGATAAAATGGACTTCAAACCAAAGCTAGTGAAAAGGGATAAAGAAAGATATTTCATACAGCTTAAGGGATTCATACATGAATAAGACCTAACAATCATAAATATCTATGCCCCAAACAATGGGGCATCTATAATGTCAAACAAACACTTCTCAAATACAAGAACCAGAGAAACCACAACACAATAATATTGGGTGATTTTAATATACCTTTGTCACCACTGGATAGATCTTCCAAATAAAAATTAAACAAAGAAACTATACAATGCAATAATACAATCAATAATTTGGACTTACAAGACATATATAGAATGAGTAAATACACTTTTCTTCTCAGCAGCACATGGATCCTTCTCCAAAATAGACCATGTGTTATGCCACAAAGAAAGTCTTAGTAAATACAAAAAACAGAAATACTTCCTGCATTCTATCTGACCATAATGGAATGAAATTAGAAATTAATGATAAAAATAAAAAGAGAAGCTACAACAAAACCTGTAGACTAAACAATATGCTATTGAACAACACATGGATAACAGGAGACATCAGGGAGGGGATAAACAAATTCTTAGAGGTAAATGAGAACTCTGATACAACTTATCAAAATCTCTGGGACACTATGAAGGCTATGCTAAGAAGAACATTCATTGCATGGAGTTCATTCATTAAAATAAGAAAAAGTCAATAAATAAATGACCCGTCATTACAGCTCTAAGTCCTAGAAAAAGAAGAACAAACCAACACAGAAATTAGAGGAAGAAAAAATAATTAAAATGAGGGCAGAAATTAATGACTTTAAAACTAAAGAAACAATTTAAAAAGTTGAAAAAAACAAAAAATCTGGTTCTTTGAAAAAATAAATAAAATTGACAAGCCCTAAGCCACTTTAATGCAAAGAAAGAGGGAGAAACTCAAATTACTAAAATTTGCAATGAAAAAGAATATATCATGACAGACACCATTGAAATTCAGAAAATGATTAGAAACTATTTTGAAAATTTGTACTGCAATAAAACAGAACATCTTGGAGATACCAAAAAATGTCTAGAGGTATATGATCAACCCAAACTGAGTCAAGAAAACATACACAATTTAAACAGATCAATTTCAAGCAAAGAAATAGAAGACACCATCAAAAGCCTACCAACTAAGAATAGCCCAGGATTAGAAGGATTTACAGCTGAGTTCTACAAGACCTACAAGGAAGAATTAATACCAATATTACTCAAATTATTCCATGAAATAGAGAAGAAAGGGATACTTCCAAACTCATTTAACAAGCCTAGTATCATCCTTTTACCAAAAACAGGCAGAGAGATACCAAGGAAAGAAAATTTCAGACCAATATCCCTGATGAACATTGATGCAAAAATTCTCAATAAAATTCTGGAAAATTGCATACAAAATGTATTTTTAAAAATGGTGCACTATGATCAAGTAGAGTTCATTCCAGGTATGCATTTTTCAACATATGGAAATCAATAAATATAATTCAATATACCAATAGACTTAAAAATAAGATTATATCAATTGATGCATAGAAAGCATTTGACAAAATAGAGCATCCTTTCATATTCAAAACACTAGAAAACTATGGATAATAGGAACATACCTCAACATCGTAAAAGCTATCTATGCCAACATTATTCTAAATGGAGAAAAAATTGAAGAATTCCCTCTAAAAAGTGGAACAAGTCAGAGATGCCCTTTTTTGCCACGCACGTGTTTGATCTGTCATTGATTCCTGACCAATTTTGCTCCTGAGAAGTTTGGGGTAAAACATTTTTTTTTGCATGAAATGGTGCTCAATATCATTTATCATTGGGAAATATAAATACAACCATATTGGAATTTCATCTCACATCTGCTAGAGTGGCTTTATAAGAAAAAAAAAAAAAACAGGGGGTGGGAGACAAGACCAGCTGGCAAGGGTGTGGAGAAAAGGGAATGCTTGCACATTAATTGCTGCAACCATCATGGAAAGCAGTATTGAGGTTCCTCAAAAAATTAAAATTATAATTATCATAGGACCCATCCATCCCCCTCCTGGGTATATATCTGAAGTAAATGAAATCAGTATCTTAGAGTAGTAAAGGTTCATTGTACCATTTTCATATCGTAGCCAAGATATGGAAACACCTTAAGTGTTCATTACTGGATGAATAAGTAAAGAAATCATGGTACATATATACAGTTGGATATAAAAATGAAGGAAATCCTGCCATTTGTGAGAACATTGATGAAGCTGGAAGATATTATGCCAAATGAAATCAGCCAGGCATAGGAAGACATATATGATATGATCTCACCTATCTCTGTGTGTTAGCCAGCTTTTTGATACTGTGACAAATACCTGAGAAAAGCAACTTGGTGGAAGGAAGATTTATTTTGGCTATATTTCTTAGAGGTTTCAGTCCATGGTTGACTGGCTCTCTTGCTTTGGGCCTGAGGTGAAGCAGAATATCATGGTGGAAGGGCATGATGGAAGAAAGCTGCTCACCTCATGGCAGCCAGGAAGCAGAGAAAGGGAGTGGAGGAGGCCAGGAAAAATATATGTCCTTACAGGAAACACCCCCAGTGATCTATTTCCTCCAGCTCTGCCCCACTGCCTACAGTTTTCACCACCTCGGATAATGCCAACAATTATGAATCCCTCAACAGATTTACCTACTAATGAGGTCAGGGGCCTCATGATCCAATCACTTCTGCAAACCCCCGTCTCTGAACATTGCTGCCTTGCAGACCCAGCCCTCAACACGAGTCGGTGGGGGACCCTTTTTTTTTGTCTTAACCATAATATTGTGGAATGGAAAACTGTCAAACCCAGCAAAATGGTGGGTTCCAGGTGTTGGATCATAGTAGAATTGGGGTGATGTTTGTCTAAGAGTAACACCTTTTAGTTAAAAGTTAAACAAGTCTAGAGGATCTAATGTAGAGCATGGGTGCTGATGAAGTTGTTGATTAATTTGATTGTGGTAATTATTATACAATGCATACCTCTGCCAAATCATGTTGTATACATTGAATACATTCAAACTTTGTCAATTAAACATTTTGAGATTAAAAAATAAAGGGCGGCATAATTAGTAAGACTGAGAAACTTCTCTTGCTGTGGAGTTGATGCCTGGCTGGGATTTTCAAATTGTCTCCATGTCCTTGAGTCTCTTTCATATTTTTGACCTACCCATTATTTATAACAGATCTCCGAGACACTAAGCATGCTGCCTGTTGCTCCTAGCAGAGGCCAACAACTCAAAATAAGTCATTATTTTTAATGGCCAACCAAAGTTTATTGACTCACTAATAGAAGTGTAAAATATTAACTAAGAGAGGTCATTTCCATTTTTTGGTTGAGATGGTCAGACCACAGCCATTCACATCTTTTAGGGAAGATGAAAGTAGATTAAATCTCCTTGAGCAAATGGATGCTGAAGAGATCTAAAACTATTGTGCATGGGAATGGCTGAATAAAGTGGAGTGTCTGGTGCCACCATGTTAATTGTAAAATAACAAATAGACTGACCAGTGGACAAGAGACAGGACACACTCTATATGGCCAGCTGTTGGGGAAAGTTGGAGTCAGGGAGAAGATGTTCTTGAAGGAGTAGATTTAGATTTAGTACAAGGAAGACTTTCTAAGAGTTGGAAGTGCCCTGAGGTGGAATACTGGGGAGTGTGCCCCCCAGGGTGGTTTCTGAAGACAGGCTGCAGGAGCCATCCATAGAGATCAGTGAGCACCAATGGAAGGCTGGAGCAGGTGGCCCTAACACTTTACTTCTTGTCCTGGGACTCTAACTAAAATAGCAACAACCACTCAGTCCAAAGAACAGACACACACCTGCTGTGTCCCTCCAGAATCATCTTACTCCTTCCAAAATGAGGCCCAAAGATAGGATTTTTCATTCCCTGACATTTGAGGTCCACATGAAACTTATTCCCATAGCCAAGATTCTGATCTTTTCTGAGATGAACTCAGATAAACTGTTTGCCAGACAGCTGGACCAAAACTGAAGGGTAAGGAGATAAGGCCCAAATGAGGAAGGCAGCAGCCTCACCTTCTGTTAACTCCCATCCCAAAGTGTGAAATCAATGTGCTCAGCTGCAATTCAAAGCAATTAGTCTTTGTTCCCACATGTTCTCAAACAATGACTTAAAGAAGCCCAAATAAACATTTTCAGAAAAGAGAGCAAATTTGTATTACTTAACCCAAGGAATGCAAACAAGTGTAATTAAAGTGAATACCCATAAATAAAGTAAATACATTACTTAGGAAATGAATTAATTAGTGTTTAATTACTATCAATTACTAAAATCACTACAGAATTACTTGTAGAATGGATTGGATCTCTTGCTTCTATTAATAATTTCCATTGCTAATTGTATGCAATTGTATTTTCTTTTCTTTGGGTGCATCTTAGCAGAGCTAATAGGAGGAAGGAACAGCACAGTGAACAATGACAGGAACATCTTTTTTCTTTGCTCGGTAAAACACAAAAATGGTTTGAAAAATATCTGCCTGGTTGTCAAAAGCTGGTTCAGCTAAGGAAGGTGCCCAGGAAGAAGGTATCTGTGGCACAGGGTGATCTGTGCCATTCCATGGTGAGGGTGAGAACAGATGTTTGTGGCAGGGCCTAAGGTGGAGGATGTATGTGTTTGTGTGTGGGTATGTATATGTAGAGATGAGAGAGACAGGTGTTAGAAGGTTCAATATCTGCACTTATTTCCAGGATGCCTATACCCATGTATAGGTTGGCAGATGGGCATCACTACTCACAGGTCTGGCCAGGTGAGGGAATAGACTTGATATTTACCTGGAAGATAGAGTAATAATCTGCTTTTTGGTAAAGAGAACATCCCTAATGTCACAGTCCCCAACAATTTTGACACTAGGTGGTGAGTGGCAGAAACAGATGAGAATGAGAATGAGAATAAAGGGTATTTACCAAAGGAGTCCATTCTTATTTTTCTCTTCATATAACATCCCCTTTCCCTCTCTCTACCCTCACCCCCTCAGTCTTTCATGACCATTCTCAAACCTGGGTTTGATTCTAGGCTTCTCCACCTGGGAAACCCTGGGAGAGTTACTTAACCTTTTTGTGCCTCAATTTCCCCATCTGTAAAATGGGGAGAATCATAGTACCTACCTCCCAGGGTTATCGTGAGAGCTTGGATCAGTGGGTGGCACATAGCAATATCTGAAATATTATATTGCTACTACATGTTAGTTTGTAGAACAGTTGAGGGAATGTACATGATGCGGAGGTGAAATAATTAGGGGCATGGGAGGGGGCGATTTGAAAAAGAGAAAAGAAGTTGGAGAGGAGAAATTTGTGTAATAGGGTTCTCCAGAGAAAGAGAACCAATAGAATATGTGTGTGTGTGTGTGTGTGTGTGTCTCCTACACATACACTCACACATACTCACACATACACACATAATTTCTCTTTTGAATCTCTGTGTCCTAGATAGCTCTCTTTCTTCCAAAAGTGATACAGGGCCTTATCCTGAGGTAAAGGGGTACATGGAGCTGTTCTCTAGACTGTCTTCTGTGCTCTCCATGTTGTTTTAGTCCTCAACGTTTTTTTGTTTACTCATTTGTTCCTTCAGGGACTGTGGTGGAGAGGACACATGCCTGCTTTTAAGGAGGAGAGCCAGGTGACTGCTAAAGCACAGCAGGTAAGTACCATAAGCTTTTCAGAAGAGGGTAAAATAGGCAGGAGGTGAGATCTCTGGGAGGTTTGCAAGGGGGAGACAACCCCAAGCAGAGGCCTGAGAACAGGTGAATGAAAAAGGGGTATCAAGATCCCTCTTTACCAGATGAGGAAACCGACAGTCAGAGACAAGTGAGTTGCCCAGACCCACATAGCTGGGGAGGTTTTGTGGGCATTGAGATTTAAGTCAGGGTCTATGTGCCCATAAGGACTTGAATTGTCTCACAATGCCATTCTTTCTATTGTCCCTCCCCATCTCCCCTGGGAAGCAAAATACCCCTATCTCTTGTGCTCCCTATCTCCAATTTTTGTGTGAACCCTAAGCACCTGTAGCAAAGGGTGAGTTGGCCCCACTACCTGGGGTGCACTCCTGGCTCTGCACTGCTTTAGGGTGTAACACTGGATACATAGCTGAGTTTTTCTGAATTTAACATGAAATACCAGCCTCAGAAATGTGTGAGGATTAAAAAAAAGAAAGACAGACATTTTCTTTGTGGAAAGCTTAGCATAGTGCCTGCTACATAGTAATTATTCAATAGATGATAGATAATATCATTATTGTGGATGCTAAGCCTCATTTTTTTGGTCTCAGTTGATTGTTATTAAGCCAGGCTAATGTGTTGCCTGATGAGGCATTGGCCTAAGTTGTATTTGCATTTTAGATGAAGACACTTGAAGATAAAAATTTACACTGTCTTTAGAAGAGCACCCATCTTCCTCCCTTCCCTGGGAGGGAATAAAGAAAGATTAGACAAACTTTTGTGGCAGGCCAGCTGCAGGGAGGTGCAGATACTTTTAAGTTATGCAAAAACAAAACTCAGAAAGTTGCCAGCCATGCACAGTGTTAAGTGATTTGCCCCCTGAGCAGAAACCTATAAGATACCTAGAGTAAGAGTTCCTGAGAAACCTGAGCTTTCTCATTTGTACCCCTTGTCTCCTATCCTGTGCCCATAGTAAAGAAAAGAAGGACCAGCAAGAAACTAGCTCTTTGAAATGTCAGAGTCTTAGAGGTAAGGGCCACTTGCCCAAAAGCATTTGAATAGCACACCTGTCCTAGGAAGCTTATCCCAAACCTCATCCTCTTCAAGTCCCCCTCACTGGGGAGGCTGAGTTGCCTCTGCAGGTGTCTGTGCAAATGGGAGACCAGCAATGGTCATTAGTTTCCATTTGCTGAAATCAGCAATTTAATCCTAACCTAACTAGAGCCTGTAACTCCCCCTTCCTGGACAAAGGCCCTCCCCCAGAATGATTGAATTTCACAGGGAGCAATAAAGCAAAGGGCTTCTGCTGAATCAGGTGCTAGACTCTCAGGCCTGTAAATCATCCCCCTTGGTTCTTCGGGTTGGAGATGATATCTTCACCACAGCCCTCTCTTTCCTGCTATTTCCACAACCCCAGCTACTAAGGAGATACCCCTAGGTAGCATATCCTTTCCAAACTGAGAACCCAGCCTGGTCCTGGGTCCCCATTCAAAACACGTGTGGCAGGAGAGTGTTCATATGAAATGCACACATTGCAGATTGCCAGATCCGACTGGCCTCAAAAAATCCATAAGTTGCTCGTGGTTGTATATTCATGGAGGGTCTGAGAACAGTCAATGTGGAAACCAGATCATTTAGAGGAATTCCAGTCCAGGTGTTCTCAGAGACTCAGGCCCCTGAATAGGAGAGCAAGGATTGTACAATCAATTCTCCAGAGACCTTTCGCTTTCTGGGGTGTGTTCAGTAAAGGCAGTTGGTTAGGATAAAGCAGAGAGCTAATCAGTCAAGAGATTTCCTTTAAATGGAAGTTTTCAGAATCTGGTGTTTAGTGAATGTCAAGCTTGAGAAAGAGGTGAGATTGACAGAAGCTAAGACCCTCAAATCAGGGCTTCTCTTTTTATCCTCAGTTTGACCTAATAGACTGTACACACTAAAGCCAGTCACTCTCCTCCCTGAAGCAGGACTTGGTACTTGTCTGGGGAGCCCAGCTGCAGAACAATGGAGGGTTTGAATATAGGGGACCAGGTAAGCCTTGACTCAGGCTGACCTGAACCTCACTTTTCTGCCCTATAAACTGGGGGTAGGGATGGGCTGTTTCACTAGTTTATCTCTTACCATCCTTCCCAATTTAAAAGTTTATCTAACCTCTAGGGGGCAGAGAGCCTGGAGTCGCTGAAGAGCCACGGAGTGAGAAAGAATCCTTGTTCTTGGTCCTAGGTGCCAGTCCACCTGCAAAGTCTTTTTGGCCCTGTCTGTAAGCCGGCCCAGGAAACCTGCCAGGCTTTTTTTTTTCTTTTCTTTTCGGTGGGATATCCAGAAGCAGGACTAGAAAGTCACCTGAAAAAGGCTCCATCAGCAGAAAGGACAATCCCTTTCTCCAACTGCTGCAGCAATCTCTCAATGCAATGCCCTGATGCCACCTTCACCTCCCAGTTTGCTTATCTGTGTTCAGAGGCTGGCCAAGGAAAATCACTCTGCTGGCAGAAAGTCAGCTTCAAGTCTTAGCTTTGGCAAGCTCTGTGACCTTGGGCCACTTGGTACTACCTTGTGGGGTTGCTCCGTGTCAGGATATAATACTGGAATACTGGAAAGGAGGAGGTGCCAGAACTTGCTTTATAAAGAGTTTATAGAGTTTATAAAGGTGGTTCCGGGAGAGGAGGAGTGATGTCATGGCCCAGGTGAGGTGGTAAGCAAGGTCTTCATCCTGTTTATCCCTGCATCTCCCACAGGCCTCATGCAGTCAGACAGCTGTGCTTGACATCAACAGTGAGTGCACAAATAAGTCAACACACTTGGCTTGACCACATGGACTTCTGCTACCTTCTCAAGATACACTTGTAGGAGAAGCATTTCTGGAAAACACCTTTTTGGCTCACCAAGGACAGGTACTTCAGAAACTCCATTGTCCCTTACAGGCATCCTGCCCTCGAGTGGTTTCCTCGTTCTGTCCCCACTCAGCACTGTGGAGAGCTTTCACGGGTAAGCAGGGGACTGAAAGCAGTCTATGAGAGATACCTTGTCAGCTTCTTCCTCCAAGAGAGGGTACATGGCTTCTTGGCAGGTGTGGCATCCTGGTCCTGAATGGCCTCTTGGTCATCTAAACCTTACTTAGGGAGATGAGGGCTAAGTGAATCTGTGTTTAAGGAGGCAGGAGATCAGGGTTCTAGCACCTTATATCTCTGAGAGGCTTTGGCATCTTATTTTCCCGAATCATAAAATAAAAAATAATTACCTTAAAAATCTTTCTTGCACATCAGTGAGACTTGAAGGTAGAGGTCCAATCAATGTGAACTGAATGTAGAAGTATATCAGCCTAACTACTGATTCATGTGACTGAACCTCAACACCTTTCCTCCAAATTCCATGAATCTACTTGGGAAATGCTCAGTTCTTGCAATGGTCAGGGGACAGGATAGCAACCTTCCTGGGACATCCTGCTTGCAACACTCCACCAATAGTGAGCCTTCTCTACCATGGGACTCTGTAACACCTCTAAAAGTTTCTACATCCCACATAGCAAAGTCAGAGCTCAGAGTTAACTTCTGAGAAGAAAAGAATGGAATAAAGACCTTTCCTATGAGACAAAGGCAGTGATATGAGAAGCCTGCCTTGTTATGATGGACCCATTGTTGTTTTGGTGGATTTTTCACGTGGTTGGAAACAGTATCTCTCCTTCCTCAGGGAACCCCAATTCATCTCTTCTGGAAGTGGAGTATTTACCAGGATTCTTTCACACAAACCTGCTTTGTTCACAGCCCACCTGGGTTACTCAGCTTTTTGTCTCTGTGACCAAAATATCCAACCAGAACAACTTAGAGGTGGAAGTTTATTTTGGCTCACAGTTCCAGAGGTTCCGCTCATGGTGGGCCAGCTCCATTGCTCTGGGTTCAAGGTGAGACAGAACATCATGGCAGAAGGGTGTGGTGGAGAAGCAGGACTTCATTCATGGCAACAGTAAAACAGAGAGAGGGGAAGGGGCTGCAAGGGAAGATGAACCCTTCTGGGACAGACCTTCAGCCATACCCACCTGCCTCATTACCACGAGTCTATTCAAACCAGCATGGACTGATTAGGTTACAGCTCTCATAATCCAACCATTTTGCCTCTGAATGTTCCTGCATTTTTATTACAATTCAAAGGATACAAATTTGGTTGTTTTCCCAGTTAAAACCAGCAGGTGGTTCTGAAATGAAGGCATGCAGATAATGTTCCAATTTGTGTTACCAAAATGAAATTTGTTTAATAGATCTCTTACAGTCATAGTAATTTCCCAGCTCAAGAAAATATAAAAAGATTTCATAAAGGCAAAGAAAATTTCTGAAAGAGTTTCAGGAGAATTCCAACTTTGTTTTATGCCAGGTTATCTGATTTGCTTTAACATGGAAATTTTTAAAGGATTATTAATTTACATTATCTTGACCTAATCAGTTAGAAATTTGAATGAAGTTTGCCACTTTATTAATTAATATTATTTTCTTAAAAGCAACTAAAAATAACTCAAGCTTGATGCAAACTACAAATTTTAGGAGAATTCCCTGCCAATAAATTTTAACTTACCTACAAATTTATATTTTCCCATCTAATTCAAACTGGAGCTCCATCCCAAAACTCTGGTTTACTATCACTGCTTTTGAACTGGCCTTGGTTTTATTGGCAAAGAGCATTAACAGAAGGTAAAACTGTTCTAGGTTAAAAAGAATCCAGCAAAGTTAAGGAATCTCTTCTGTTTTGTCTACATTTTGTAAAATAGTTTTGAATAAAATTGAATACTGACCCATGAATACCAGTGACAAGGAAGATCAAATTCCCATTGATCTTTGTACAGTTTATGAATTTGTCAATGTTACTGGAATCCACAGTCTGAGCTGACATCAGTGATCCTGTGCCAATGCCATCACAAGCTGTAGAAACAAGACTCACAGTCAGCGGGCTGAAAAACTTATTTTTGGTCAATAAATTATTGCACTCTCATGATAAAGGAAACAACATTTTATTGAAATATTAAAAAGTTATTTTTTTCTGGAAAATAAAATAATTCATTCATCATTTACTCTTGTCCCTACTTAAAATATTGTCCTAAATAAAAAAAGATGTCCTCGCATGAGTCTTTGTAAGAACCGTATTTTATACTAAAACCTGACATTCATACACCACATAAAAAAGAAAAGCCTTCATTAATCATTGCTTTTTCTTACTAGATTAAATTTACTTATTTTCTAACCCAATCTAAAACATTACTTTAAATACTTTAAACTGCTGGTCACTTAAACAAAATATTTTCCTGGCTTACTAATATTCTACAACATGTAATTTGAAAGACACTGGACTAATGAAGAATATACATCAAATAAAGAATACGAATGATATGAGTTGTTACCATATCAATTTGGGTCAAGGGACATTTATTTAAATACTTGGACCTAATGTTACCTCTGCTTTCTGAAGGCTTTATTTAAAATAATAGTGTGTGTGTGTGTGTGTGTGTGTGTGTGTAGAGAAAGGGGAAGGGAAGAAAAGAGAGGGAGAGAGGAGACAAGGCACTCTAAAAGTAAATGTGAAGTTTGGCATTTTCTAAGGAACTCCTTAATCTTTGAGAAGCTTAATAATGTTTGAAAGATGTGAGCTATACTTTGGTCCTGCTTAATTTAAGCTTCATTCTGGTGAGGAATTTGATCACTCACAGCTAGAAGGGATTTCTTCCTCCACTAAAATCCTACAGTATGAATTATCTGCAACATTTATTTAATGCTTGTAGTAAACCTCATTGTCATTTCGCACATCTTTTAAAAAATATTTTAAGATCTGGAGAGTAAATTTCATGTGGTATATCCCTTTGCATTCCTGTTTATGCATAGCAGATAATTTTGTGTAGAGTGGCAAAGTAGCTAATATGAGCTATGATACTAAAATAAGCATGCAAATCCTTGTTGAGTATCAAACATCTAATATTTGTTACTGACCAAATGGAATTTTATTATTTCTGAGCTCCTATGAAAGTTAACTCTTGAGTTTTATCTGGACCGTTTTAGTTGACATAATTCAAAACCAGTAATACGCACTGTTAGTTGATACTTTGGGGAACTGTCCAAAGTCATGGGAAGTATAGGGGAACAGGAAGGTTTCATTGTGGTAGTGAGTTTATTCTGAGGCTAACTTCATTGGCCTATTGAAAAGTAAATGAAAGACCCTGGTATAAGGTCTCCATATAAGCCTTGGTATAAGACCCTGTTCAAACCAAAGTATTCTAAGCTATCACTCACCTTTTGGGCAAATATCAGTGCAAGGTTTACACATTTTAATCCCATTTTCTTCTACTTCCATCTTGGAACTAGGGCAGGCACGCACACAAGAACTAGAATCGACCACAAAGTTATCTGATACAAAAAAAAGGTAAAAAAATAAAAATTAAAATAATGTTAATGTGCAGTCATCACATTTATGTATTTATTTTCATTTTTTATTTCTTTAGCTGAACTACCCAGGTGTGCTTTACCACTGAGTTACATCCTCAGTCCCTTTTATTTTGAGACAGTATATCTCTAAGTTGCTGAGGACCTCATTAAATTGCTATGGCTGGCTTCAAACCTAGGACCTCCTGCCTAGGTCTCCCAATTTACTTGGATTACAGGTCTTGACACTATGCCTGGCTCAGCTATCGAGTTTAAACAAAACATTGTAGGGTTTGACAGTTTATATGTCTCTTCCCTTAAAACAGTTTTTTTTTAATATCTCAACTTGAACTAGTATCTTAACCATCCACACTGAAATCGTAGGCAGTGTGTTAGCAGAACCTTGCACTTGCTTTTCTATAGCTCTATATCCCAAACTGCCCCCAAGATATAGTGGATTTCCTTTAATACACTTAGGAAACTACATGACATTTAGTTTTTGTTTCTCAATAGTTCCACTTCATTTCAGGTCATGATGCAAGTTGGAAGTCTAAAAATAGTTCAAGTTCATGAAGCACAAATGAAGCTTAAGTTAAATTGCTTTGGATTAATAGAGTGCACTTCATAACCAGGAGAAAATGTTTAAAATATGTTCTATGTTTCAATGGAGTGCCATAGAACATTCCCATATATACTTTATTTTTTTTAAAGAAACAAAAGGAAATTTCAAAGGGTATAGACACGGAACATTTTATTACCTAAACGTAGTGAAATATTTAGGAGACTGGGTGATCTTTGGTACACCAGAACATCCTCTACAAAATAAGGGACAAATAACTGTCTCTGGACTATCCCACCATAAATGGAAAACATAGTGCCTGCAAGACCATTCTGGTTTGAAGGGCAGAATCATCCTATGCTTGGGAATACTAGCCCACTATGCAATAGTGTGGAAGCCTTCCAGACTGGAGGGGAGCCCAGAGCAGGAAAGGCACATGGTACAGGCAATTTTGTTACTTGGGACATAAAACCCAATAGGTTGTATAATATAGGCAGTAGTATAATGGGAATACATGGCACGTGAAGTTATGATAAGTAGCAACTGGAAAAACTTAGCAGATAGGTTTCTGGAGCTAAGTCATGCCATTAGTAGCATTTAACAAAGAGTTCCTGACATGTTTCCGAGTCCTGGTAGAGTCAAAATACCTCATCATGGGTCAGTGGTTACACTTATGGCCAGAACTACCCATGGTGAACAAAGTTTTGTTGGAGTCATGATTTCATCACATTAAGAGCCAACAGCACTGTAAAACTGAAGCAGTGCATCTGGGATTGGGTATGTGCAGAGGACAGACACAAGTGACCTGCATTAGCTGGTGATTCAGACCCCATGTCACCCACCCCTGCCATTGTACACCACACTCAGCTCATGCCTTTGCTACGTGGAGATGAGAGGTGGCACTTAGGAAAAGCTGACCAAAAGAGAAAAAAAAAGTTAAGCTTGATCCATGGTTGCAAAATGAAAATGGACAGTGGCTTCCCTGAAGCCTCACTTAGGAATGGAGTTGAGAGGCAGAGGAAGGACATAGTTCTGGGTAGGACAATTCATCACTCATTTTGTGTGGAGAAAGAAGAGGCTTCTTATATGGACTCATAATCAGTGGCTTGCCCTGGAAGGAGAAATACTGGAAAATCTGATAATGAAGCAAATCTGGGGTACTCATGGGAGTAGGCACAAATCATGGAGATCCCTGTATTCCAGTTGTCTACCACAGAGCATTGACCTCCAAAGAGTTCCTTTGTTGAGAGGGTATCAAAGCTCATTTCTGCTTCCTTCCTTTCCCCTACAGGTATGGATTCTGAGACTATTCCCTAATAACCTAATCTCTTTGCCAGGAGACCCCAATCTGCACCAGTTTCATCTACTATGTGTTAAGTAAGTATTCTTTCTGTGAGGTCTTGGATAGTACCATATAATTAAATGCTTTCATATTTATGCAGCAATTTATGCCAAGTAGAATGAATAAAGATTATAATTGGCCTTACGCCAATGAGGTTCAGGTTTTGCAGCCAAATTTGTTTCAAAAAGGTATGTTATTTGGAGATGTTAAATTTCAGAACTCTGGATTAGGGATTGTAGACCTGTATTTAGAAGCTAAATGTCCTTGTTTTCCCAAGACACTTCAAGCTTGGCAAACCAAGAATCACAAAGAATGCTCATCTAAAATTTAAATTTCACTGTGGACGTGTTTAAATTAGCCTGTAGTTTCACAGATGTAAACTAATCAAAGACAAAAGCTTTAAGCAAGTTACTACATCTGTATTCTGTAGATCATAAAGCTTTCCTTTAAAAAAGTATGTGAAGAAATGTAACTTTTTTTTTTTTTGGCCTTTCCAGTAGATGAAACATGAAACATGGAGGAAAGTCCCACTGGTCACTCAAAGCAAAGAAATTGACTCTAGGAAATGTCAACACATATGTTATATTGAATACCTGGAGAGCAATGCTGGTCATTTTGAATACCCAGGATAAGTAAACAGTTTGCCAAAGCTCCCTAAATGTATTCTTTATACCTATTATTTTTGTTTAAAATTAGATTTTATATGAAAATTATAATAATATATATCTTAGTGTAAACAAATTACATGAATGAATTTAGGTAGAAATCCATTCTACTAGAAGCAGGCCCTATTTATTTTATAGCTTGCTTCCACTTTATTAATCAACTTAATTAACTTTCCCAAGAAACAGCATAATGTGCAAGAAAACTCAGGTGTAGTGAAAATAACAAATTCAGGAGTCAATAAATCATTGCTCTAACCTCAAACATTCCAATCCTTCACTATGAAGTTTAGAACACTTAAATATCTTGAGCTTTAATTTCCTTGTTTATGAAATGAGAGTGAGAATACCCATACCCAAAGAAATCCATGACTTTTCAAACTTCAAGTTAAAATGGATTTATAAGAAATGTTTTCTCATGTCCAAATAATGCTCTAATTAATTGGAGTATTTTTATTGTATCACTTACGTGGGCACTTCTTGACACAGAATGCTCCATATGTGTACTTTGCATTGAAGTTGTGTTCCAATTGAAAAGTGGTTGGATTGTAGACAAAGGTTTGGGGACATTGAGTCACACATGCCCCACTGTCATTGAAGTTCATGCAGGCCTGCAACAGCAAATATAATTTTCATTTATAAATAACTCTCACGATACATACTAATGAAACACTGTGGTGATACTTTTATGAAAGTTGTGTTCATTACCTAGTATACATCAATTGTATAGATACTGCAAATTTTGATACTTTTAAACTCATTTATGCTTCTGAGTTTCCATAAATTTTTTTTCAAATGTCAGTGATATACCATCTATGGTTTCTAATGTTCAAATTGCTTAGTATTTAGCCACTGATTTTGAAACTCAGAAATGGTTTAGATTATTAAAATTAGCTGATCGTGAGGAATTATTGAAGTTCAGACTGATTCAAATCATTTATATTAAGTTTTAAGGTCAATTGAATCTCCAATTCTATGTTGTTTTTTGTTTTTTTTTGTTTTTTTGTTTTGTGTGTGTGTGTTTGAGCTTTCATATAGACTTCAGTGCTTTAAGTGGAATGTTAAACATAAACATCACCATTGAATAGTGAAGAAATGTGATGGATGTTTAAAGTGGACTTAAGGAAAAGGTTCTGGCAGGTGACTAGCCACAGGTAAATTTAAGGTATATAATTAACCTGCAAATAAATAAGATGAAGCCATTTCTTGTATGGCATTTTTCAAAATGCCACACAATTTAGTAAAGCTACCACTTCAAATAAGACAGTTCCTCTCTGCTGACACAGATTTTTCTTGAGAACTCAATTCATTAGTACTTTCAAGCTAATTTGAGAAGAACTAAGAATCATTTTACCACCTGAGAATTAGGTATTTGGTAGCAAATAAAAACATATGTATAAGTACACATAAGCATGTGATTAACAAAAGTATGGATGAGCTAATTCTCTTAATTAAGAAATTAAGCTTTCATAGGCATAATTCAAGACTTGGAAGGCAAGCTAATGTGAACTCAAGTTCTGTTTTACATTTCATCATAAATTGTCATATGGTTATTAATAAGCATTAATTTATTCTGTTTCCTCAAAACATTTGCTTCATCAATTGTTGTTTTAGTGAGCACTTTATCACAAACATGACAATTCCCTGATGAAGGTCTACTAGATGCATAATCAGAATGAGACTCACTGACGATACATTATTCACTGAGATGACACTTTCTAGGAAGAATCTATTAAAAACCAATCTAGAAAACTCAGTAAGTTTTAATTTATGGTTATGAAACTTCATGTGTCCTTATAATTGCTTTACTAACATATTTTATGCAATCTTATGCATTAGATTGCTTGGCAACAAAAAACATAAGCCAGAAAAAATTAAAAAAAAAATTTACCTTTCAGACAACAAACAAGCATATTGTAACTTATACCAGGGCCTCAGTCTGGTATTCATGAGCATTCTGTAACAAATGCCAGAATGTAATTACTGGGCCATTCCAAAAAAGTAATGAAATGAGGATTTTGAACGTCACTTGATCTGCTTGTCATGATAATGAAACAATAAAAAAAGAGGTGATTTCAAACTTCTGAGAGTTTTTATTATTGTTTATTATAGTTATTGTTTTGTAATTACTAAAGCAACACTTTCAGGGTTCAGTGTCTTCAAAGATCAATCTTCCAAGCTCATCTGTCTGTATTGGTGATGGACAAGAAAAAGTTCTCAGTTTAGGAACTGCTGATCTTCTACCTCAGATTTTTAGCATTTTGATTTCCTTTTTATCTGCCTCCCTATATATTTCTGCAATAAATATTTTTTTATTTCACTATACAATTAGAATAGATAAGTTCAATTTCTTATAATAGTTTTTAAAAACTAAGAAATTATTATGTATAAGATTTTTAATTTTTAATTTATAATTTTATGCATAAAAAATAATACAATGATCCATTGATCAAAAGTCCAGTAGTATCTTTCCTTTTTATTAATGTGGGGAAATCTTTCAATCATAGAAATCCACAGGCAAAAGTATCTTCTAATGCCTGAAAACATGTTTCAAAGAAGTTCCATTGAAGACCTGGAAGACCTTCCAGAAGCTACTCACGAAACCATCTTGAGTCTTTTTAATCTTGTTAACATTGTATGTTTAAATAAGTTAAATAGTCATGAATAGGAAATCAGGAAGTCTATAAAAGAAAAAGCCTAAGATGATCCATTATCTCACTTTTAAAGAAGTGTATGTCATCTCTTTGTGAAGGGACCACAGCAATGTCAGTGTCTTCTATAACAATATGCTACTTCTGCAAGTTCTCATAAAAATGACTACCATAGAAATGGAACCTTTGTGTTTATAAATATTAATAGGTATTAATACAAAAAGTAATGAAGAAAGGATTTCTAGTGATAAACACTTCTTTGGGTCTCCTCAATTATGAATTGGCAAGAGCATTTTTGGTTGGACAGAGTCATATGGAACCATAAGGCTCATATAAATATGGAAAACTTATATGTTTTGGTGTGTTTCCATCTCTTTATTTCTGCACTGAGGATAAAAGCTGGTGAAGCTGCAGGTAAAAAAAAATGAAGCAAAGATGCTTTTATTTCCTTTTTCTTTGAAGTTATTTTGCAGGTAGCAAAATGAGGGAACACTTAGATTGTAAAAATGCCTGCAGCTGTGAAGAAAGCATTAGCATTTTAAGACATAGGCTGAGTGATTGTGTCACTGACACTTCTAACTGTGAGAGCTTTGAAGTGCTTTCTTTGAATGTACCATATATGAAGATTACTATGATTTAGATATTATTGTTAATGATTAGTAAAAAGGAATTAAATGGCACAATGTATGCAAAGGTATTTGTATGTGTGTGTGTGTGTGTGTGTGTGTGTGTGTGTGTGTGTGGTGTAGGAAGAGAGAGAACATTTATTTGGAATCAGAGACAAAAACAGCCTTTCCCATAAAGTAGAAACAGTTATGTCCATCAGCACAGAAAGCCATATTACTGAACTATTAAGACACAGAACTTTTTTGGTTGCAAATTGTATGTTTTAACAAAGCAATATGACCTGACCTAGAATTTTTCCTTACACTCACAATAGCTATGCATGACACATCCCATTAATCTGGGATCTTCAGTTCACAGTGCCAATCTGCAGCATTTAGCCATATGCCAATACCAATATAATTATTTAGTCTTGTATCCTAGTTTATAAACAGAATGATGCTCACTGTGTTTCCTCCTGGGCATGAAGCTTCCCATCTCAGAGGTTTACTCCCTCCTCATGCTGCTCAGATGTCTCTCCAGCCCCCCTCCACAATCTCCCCTTCCTTCCCATTGCAATAATATCCCCCCAGAAATGCCTAGCAGGCTTTTGGTTTCTGTTGATGATTACAGGAATAATTTATTTTCAAATGGATGTTAATCTGATAGAAGTAGTCAAATTTTCCCTGAGCTCAGGCAGAAACAAACTTCTTCATGGCAAGTGTCCTGATTCCATCCACTATTATTGTGATGGGGAAGACAAATTATCCAATTACTAAACACACTGCTCTAGGCAATACAAAATAACATCCTGATTAATCTAACTACATAGGAGAGATACTTATGTTTAGAACAAGTCCCCTAAAACAAACAATATTGGATTACGAATAAAGATGAGTCATATTTGTTTGGTAGTGCTTATGGTTGTTTCGATCCTGAATAAAGAGCCTACTTAAGGTGAGAAGTATTTATATAAATGCCCTTAACATTATATAGTTAAAATTATGTTCAAGAGTAAAAGGCTAAATGCATTCATAAGAGCATTTTTGAGATAAAGTACTGACAATTTTATTCTAGCTTATTTGTACTAATTATACACAAATTTTACTTCTTCTCCTCCTGTACTACATACAGCAAAACATTATACGTATAATATTTCATTGATATATGGTAATATTATTTATGAATTTTAGCATGTATTTCGTATGTATATACACATACATACATGTATTCATAAGCTGAGATTCATTGATGGTCGTTATAGACAAGTGTCTTGTTTCTTGTCATGATGGTTAAAAGATTCATTTATTTCTCCACAAGCAAAGGAAAAAGCAATAAACGTTTTGGCAAGAGGATAAACATTAAATAGTATCAGTCAAATTATTTAAGAAATATTTTGCTTTTAACAATTAATTGGGGAAGTTTTTAACTTTGTGAGAAATAAGGATAATGAAGAAAGCTAAAAGAAAGCACACTTGAATTTGTGAGGGTATCTCATTTCTGTGAGAGACCTGCCTCTAGTCTTTTGGTGTCATATTCTATAAACTTTTCCATTTGAGCTTGCCTACCTTTTATACCTCCTGTCTTTGACAATCTTGTTTTACAATTTTGAACTTAGACTGCAACATAGTTCTGATTCCATTTATTTTGAACTCACTTCCTCTTTCCTGCTGCTTCCTCACCTTATACCTTGATCTCAATGTTTTTCCAATAATATCCTACATACCTGGCTCAAATTCTTCACCTGCTTTATTGCTTGACTGTGGTGTTTAGAGATGCTTAACACAGTGTGCAGGAGAATGGGTCTTGATCTACTTACCTTAGGAGTGGTGAAATTAATTTGTATGTCACTTAACTTTTACAAAAAGAATTACATCAAAAACCAGCTCCAAAAGCAACAAAAACATGCAGTGGAGAATATGAATTTGGAATAAGCACCCCTTCTCTCTAGGAAGTCAGCATTCTTAGACTAATGCACAGCTTTCGGAAGGCATGGACGGAGCCATCAGAGAAAGGATACACTTGTACAATCAGCCGGGCAACCTTAGTCTACAAGGGCTGTAAGGGTGGTTGCAGATAGGTGTAAAATTCAGATCATTGTAGAACCCAGGGTTAGTGAACTTTTTGAGCAGGTATGAGGGTGAGGGTTTAGTAATGGATGGATTTTAGTCAGAAATATCTAATTACTCTTTTCTTGTAATTGAATCTTGGAAAAATAGCTTTCCAATTTTTCTTCAAATATTAGCTCTTCCATGTTCTATTAGTGTGACATTGATGAGTTATTAAACTATTCAAGTCCCAAATTCCTTAAATTCAAAAAGAAAAAAAAAGAGGGTATCTATGTCACAAGGTTGATAATAAAATCTGATGAGTTACCTCATAGGAAACCATATAGTAGTGCTTGGAATAAAGTGTGCTTAATTATAGTTTTCTTCAGCAGCAAGATTTAATAACACACTCCAACTAATGTAATATCAAACCCAACTAATACATTTTATTTCATTTTTTAAAAGATTCTCACCTGTTTTGTCCAAGGATATTTGGCTGCAAGGAAATAAAATGTACTTGAAGTAGATGGATGAAACGGGGATCTGATACATTCTTTCACCAATGCCTTGTGAGCCATGAAATTACAGTTCTGTTGCTTTGATAACTAAAGGAAGATTTTACTGATGTTACCAAAGTCAAAGAAGGTGATCAGCTTTAGACAACAACCTTGTGGAGATGTTAGGGTGCCAACATTGATAATGTAAAAAATCTCATTGTGGTGAACTACACACCCAAACCATTGTGCCCTTTTGTGATTTCTACTATACTGACTGTGGGCCTGGCCATGTAACTTGCTTTGGTCAAAATGTATCAATGAACATGATCAAGCAGAGGCTTAATAAGCATTGCAAGTTTTGACTTGCCCTCTTATAACAGTCCTTCTTGAAATCCACTATATGTGTAGGAAATCAAGGCTTTCCTGCTAGAAAGAAGAATGATTTGGATAGAATCTGGGGATAAAACTCCACATGGAGGAAATGTCCTGTGATGGAGAACTGAGCTAAGAATCCAGTTGAACATAGCTGTAGCAGAGACCTTTCCAGCAGTCATCTTGATGAGAAATGGATATACCACCCAGTTAACATAATTTAGGAAAAATAATAAATGCTGGTTTAAGCCATTAAGGTTTGGAGTGTTGTGTTTCACAATACTTACTGAACAATGAGTTTGGTTTTATCTTTTGGATAACTGGATAGGATATCATAGTTAGCATCCCTTTGGCCCTTCTGTTCTGAAGATGCACAGTTTCATTCCTCAGTACCATGAAAACTTGCACAGGGAGCTGAGCTTATACATAATTGAAATTGAGAACAGGAAGCATAAGGGACTAAAATAAACTATAAAATAGAGGTGAGGAAAATAAGAAAGAAAGTGACAAAGGAAACATTTCCTTTAAAACCAGAGTTCTGAGCACAATGTATCACTTAGTGTACTTTGGATACAAACATAAAACCTATCTGAAATTGTCATAGACCATGGTGGAAATTAATTGGCTCAAGTAACCAAAAATGACTAGGCCACAGGAGAGATAGATGAAAGCACTACATTTTTTTTCTTTTTAATATTTTTGTTTTATCCTTCTCCAAGTGTGGCATCATCTTCAGGTATACTTTCTCATTTAAAAAAAAAACTGTCTGCAGTTTTCCTTGACATGCATGTCATTGAAACTCCTTCTTTCTCCTAAATTATTCTTTTATTTCCAAATCAATCATCCAGGCAAAGGGAAAGTCACACACTCAGTTACTGAGATATGTTACAGATGATGTAAAGTGATGACTGAGGCAAAAGAAAAATCAGTATCTTCATTAAGTGTTAGTAGGCAGCAAGAATTACCAGATTCCCACTCAGAAATAAGGAGGTACTCAGAGTCCTCTGTTCTCTCTCCACATCTTAGTAATCAGTAATATAGTAAAGTCTAGTCTGTGTAACTCTATCTTTCTAGCACTAATTGATGTATTGAAAAGAATGATTTCAGTTGCAAGTTACAGAAATATCTAACTTAAACTGACTTAGGCAATAAAGAGGGTTTATTGGTGTTTGAAATTGAAAAGTTCAGAGCTGGAGTGGACTTCAAGCACTATTCGATTTGGGCTCAGCTTCCATTTATCTTTGATTGTTTCAGCTTGCTTTTTGTCTGAGTAAGACTACAACCTTCATGATTTTAAAAACAACCAACACCAAAAAAGAAAAAAGATAGTGATGATGCACTGATCATGTGCAAGGTCTTAGCCACAAGCTGCTGGGGTTGACAATCCATCTCCACTGTTAGACAGACAAGCAACTCTGCATTTGTTTCAACTCTGCATACGTTAGTTCACTCACATGGATTATCTGAATAAGCACAGAATCTATCTCATAGAATTATTATGAAAATTAGGTAAGCTAAATCAAACAATATGATTAAGAATACTGGATGTCTGGCACATTGTAAGAACTTCATAAATTTTAGTTACTGCATCATTATCCTCTGTTCATATCAGTGGAGAGAGAAAAACTTCTCATAATTATCAAATAAAAATCATGAACTTGATTTAAGTCATCTCTAAATCAACAACCGTAACAAGGAGAATGGGATCATTTTTGCTGGCTTAGACCACTTGAAATTCATCCCTTCCAAACTAGATTCACAAAATAGAGGAATGAAATGGGTATTAGGAAGATAACCTCAATTCTTGCTGCATATCTTAAGTAGCAAGATTGACAGTGCTACTTCACATCAATTGTAAACTTGGGAGAGGCCGATGGCTTAAAGAAAGATGAAAAGCATCTCTAAACTCCTTCATCTTGCATTAAATATGGAATATATACCTAAAATCAGAAACAAAATAGTGTCTCTTTATTCTGCCGAGTTTTGGTGTTTGCTGAAAAATATGACTAATTGTGGATTATATGACTGCTGTCATCAATGATCTTTCAGTATATATTTGATTATATGATTGATATCCTCCAGTACTACAGGAGAATGTCATCAAATGCTATTGAACTTTATATGTGAAAGCGAGCATCCATTAAACTGAGCAAGAAACATTTCAGCAATATAGTTAGCTGTTAATAGTTCTAAGAGTGAAGGTGGACCCAGGGAGAATGGCAAAGGTGTTCAGAATGCCTTCTCAAGGAATGAAAGACTAAGGGTACTGATCTTAATGATTACATATCTGATAGATGAGTGTAATTCTTAAGAATGAATATTTCAATCAATGCCAAGAAAATGCCAAGACTGTGTGAGTTTCTCATTAGGTCTGTGAAGTGATCACTGAGGCAAAAGAAATATCAGTATCTTCATTAAGTGTTGGTATGCAGCAAGGATTACCAGATTCCCACTCAGAAATTAGGAGGTACTCAGAGTCCTCTGTTCTCTCTCTTCTAATTATTTATGTGATCTTGGAGATTAGATGAGAGAAGGAGGAAAGATGAGATGTGCTGACTACTATACAATAGGGAATCTTAACAGCTTTAAGGAAACAAAAGAAGAAAAATCAGGACACAAAGGATTACAATTGTAAAAATGGTTGCTAAACCTTTGCCATAGATTCTTAGAGCAAAATTATTGACAGACATTGCATTCATGTAAATAAAGGAGTACAGTAGTGCTAATTGAGTAAGGTCAATGACTGACAATATCTGTCTTAGGTCATGCAGAGAAATAATGCTGGCTCCACATCTTAGTGATCAGTATTGGGAGACCACACTAGTATTGGGAAAATTAGTCCTGTGTGTATAACACCATAGTTGTACCAATACTTTATGATCCATGACCTTAGAAAACCATGCAGTCTCCTTCAGGGTGTTTGAATTTTTCTTTTTAAAAATTCTTATGAAAGATACTATATTTTACAATACTCTATGAAGATTATTTTTAAAACATTTTAAAACTGGAATAATATTAATGCAGCAATAGGGACATAAAACCCCAACTGACATTCAGGTCAAACAATTTTAGGTATCCATCATATCTATTATGCAGTCTTCACAATGGGAAGTGAATAAGATCAAAGTTCCCTGCACCCATGCTTTTATTAGAAACAAAACCTGTATGAGGAAGTTTTGATTATTTTACTAAAATTAAATTTGGAGAATACTGAATACTGTTTTCACCTTTTATACATTCATAGTAAAATTAGCCTATCAAATTCTCTGAGAAGTCTAACAATAGTTTATTAAATCCAGACTATTCCTAAACTGAAATGATAATAATTCACTTTTCTGCAATATGAATAATCATGTCCTGGGGAACTAGAATTCCATAGACACATGTGTGTCATTAGTTTTTTTATTTTTATTTTTACCAGTATGTGAACTATAACACCAAAGATGTTTAAAATAATAAAAAAGCACTAATACTGAAAAATAAAAATATTGTGAGAGAATATATATATAATTAAAATTTGTAAAATACTCTCAAAAAGTTAAACTTTATAATAAGTATTTAATTCTATGCTTAAGTATTTAATGTTTAATCCTATGTTTCTTTTGACTCACTTGTATTTTGAAAAAAGACTCAAAATATTGCTCCAAACAGGATATGTTCCATACAGAAGAAGAATAATGTACAGGGGTAATGAAACCAAACTACCATGCCATAAATGTAGCATTAGCATTCATATTTGTCTCCCTTGCTGATGACTTCTTGAATTTCTCACTTTGTAGATTTTGTCTCCCACCTGTAATGTCTCTCTTGATAGGATTCACAGACATATATTCTTCACTTTGGGACAGTTTCTTTACTCTAGACAACTTGGAAAACACTTTTTAATGCCACCTTTTGTTTCTCCAGGTATTAAATACTACATAAGTTTTTCTTTTCTTGAGAAATATTCAACAACATGCCCTGTGATCCTGCTGTATGTGTATATAATAATTTTAAGATAGAAATTCTAATGAAGTAATTGTTTTAGTTAGCTTTTCATTCTTTTGACTAAAAGACCTGACCAGAAAAAAATGGTAAAGGAGAAAAAGGTTATTTGATGGCTTAAGGTTTCAGAGGTCTCTGTTCATGGAAAGCAGGTTCCATTCCTCTGGGCTGGAGATGAGGTAGAACATCATGGCAAAAGAGTGTGGTGAAGAAAAGTGGTTCACATGATTATCAGGAAGGAGGGAGAGACAGAGAGAGAGAGAGAGAGAGAGAGAGAGAGAGAGAGAGAGAGAGAGAGAGAGAGAGAGACTCCACTTGCCAGATTCAAAATATATACCCAAAAGGCATGTCCCCGGTGACCCATATCCTCCAGCCACACCCTATTTGACTTCAGTTTCAATTTAGTTAATCCTATCACAGAGTTAATTCACTGATTGGGTTGAAACTTTCAAAATCCATTCATTTCTCCTCTAACCTTCTTGAATTGTCTCACACATGAGCTTTTGGGATACACTTCACATCTAAACCATTACAATAATAGACTATTATTTTTTGTAACAACTTTACTATGTAACTTTATTTTCCTGTAGCTTTTTGTTACTTCAGAGAAATTATGTGCAATACAAAGGAAGATTCCACTTTTGATGTATCATCATTGACAGTTTTCAGTCCCCATTCCTCCCTTTTCCCTTTGCACAATATCTGGGCCATTGCCCACACAATGGTGTAGACAGAAAATTCAAACCATGCAGATCCTAGGCCACATGTGAACCTTCTCAAGCACAAGAGCCTATATCATGGGCCTTGCTTCCCTCTTTCTTAAATTTGTGAGTAGCTGTGCCTTTCTTGTTCCTCCTGAGTATCCAGTCACTTCACTCACTGGAGAATGACTGGTGTCATTAGTTTCCATGTTTTGGGCATTCAAATGATGTCTCAACATTAGGGTGTAAATCAAAATAATATCCAGTCAGAATATGTCTCTACAATTTAAAATATGTGCACACATATTATGCTTATATAACAACACTTAAGTGTGTGTAAGAGAGAAAGTACATACATACTTAGGATTAGGCACAAATAATAGATTCTGTCTCAATGTATACTGTCCCTCAATAATCGGCAGTGTGACATGCATCATTTCTTTTCACCATCTGTTTGATATCTGCAATAAGCCTCTTTTTGGACAGCTCTTACTACAATTGCTAGAAATCACAGATAGAATCTTATGGGTTGAGAAATATATCTCACAGAGAAGTAATTGTTCATACTCAAATCAATGGCTTATAGTCTAATTCTATGAAAAAATTAAAACAAATTTGTAAACAAACAAAACAAACAGACAAAAAAAAACAGAAAGAAAGAAAAGATGTAGTGTGAGTTAATTTACAGAAAGAAAATTATCCCAAAGTGGGAAATACACAGAATTAGTAGGAGAGGTAATATTACTGTCCTTTAAACTGTACTCTGAGGGTTTTTTTAATAGAACATTAAAATTTTTCTTAAAAAAGTGATTCTAAAGAAGCTGATGCACAATGTTGATAATGTTTCACAATTTGAAAAATAACTTAGATATAATGAAATAATGAATATTAGTATAGATATGCATATTTATTTAAAGCATTGAGTTTGGAACATGTTAATATCTGCACAGGAACTTATTTCTCTAAGTGATGTTTTAGTAAAAATCCAGCTTAAGCTTTATATCAGCTTTATATCATAGTATACTTTAGTATAAGAAAGGCTATGGACAGTGAGTCAAAATTATAGTAACAAGGGACACAATTATTTTTAGCTCAGTTATTCCACTGAGATTTTAAAGTATTTTTCAAGTACGAATTTTACAGGATATGGGATAGCTCATCATTTCCATATTTCTTTCAACTTTTGTGACTAGTTTTTCTAAGCTTCTTTCACTGCTACTTTACAAAGACTCTGCCTCTTAAACATTAGTATTCCCCAGATTTGGTTTTGACAATTTTCTGTGGGCTACCGGCTCATTCCTGGCCAAAATCATTCAACCCAAGTTGTACGACTTCGAGATCCAAAATGGATTCTCTGTGGAGATACTTCTTATCATAAGTTCATAGGAGATTTTGAAAATAAATATTTGGATCTAGATTTGTGAGTTTGTATCTTGTATTTAGAAATTGAGGTACATTAAATTCTGAAATAAGTGATTTCTTCTATAAATATTCTAGCATACAATTCTACATAATAAAACAGCTTGGCCTATTAATTCACCTTTTAAAAAGTCTCACCTTCTCGGTGAAATCTACTCCTATTTAATGCAGAAGCTTCCCCAAACAACTGTCTCCTGGAGACTTTCCTCTTCTTTCTACTCCTTCTCTTGTCCAGTCTTAGTCATGTTTTTTTTTCTTTTTCCTTCCTTCCTTCATGCCTTCCTTCCTTCTTCCTTTTTCACTTCCTCCTATATTTTTGTTACAGCATCCATCACCATCTAACATGTGTTCCAAATTATTTATTACATTAATTTTATGGTGTATTCCAACATCTAGAATTATACCTGACATTCATGTAATTTTATTTATATTTTATGTATACATTATATATGTGTGTGTGTATACACACATTATAAATACACAAATTACATGTATGCATTAATGTTCATAGTCATATATTGTACTTACATTGATGTCTTTTAACCAAGTGGTGTATTTATTTAGGTGTACTAATTATTCATACATACTATATAAAGCAAATGATTTGCATAGTTTTTTAAAGAGTACATTAAAACATAGCATTTTCTCTTCCAGATGAAATAAAGTCCTTTTGATATATCAAGAGTCACTAACTAAAATAGAAGATATGTGATAAATAAACAAATTATACATTTGAAATAAGTCTCATCACAGGACAGTCTATTAATTTGATTATAGTTGTCAGGCATTAATCAGCTGGAAAATAATAGCATGGAATTGAATCAACAATCATATCCCATAAGTCACATCACATTTTAATTTTAGATGTATATATCTAAGTGTTGATTTCTACTTTTAACTCTATCACCCTTTAAAGTAGTACAGAAAATGTTTCAATTTCCCTTCATTTGTTTACTCTGAACTTCTCTGACATAATAGGAAAGTAATATAGAAAATATTTAAATAAATAAGATAATTAATTTAAATTTTATTTTTAAATTATTGATTAAATGTTCATATTAAAATCATTTTTTGTCATGGGACATTATTTAAACATGGAAATTGGATGTTATGATTATAATAGCACAATCTTAGACTCAATAACAGGCATTGTACTTTATATCTCCTAAAACTTGTATTTTAAAAGATTTAATCATATGTAATGTTAGATATTTTGAAATAGGAATTTCAGCCATATGGTACTCAAATATTTCATTCATATCTAGGACATCTTGATATTCACATTCCATTCCACTTCAGCAACATGCAAAAATCATCTAAGTCATTATCCAAAGGCAAATATATTTTTTAATTTATTTTAAGATATTAAAAGGAAATTTTGGGATTTTTCTCAAAAACAGTCTATAATTGAGTTTTTAAACATTACATTGTATTTAGTATTAAAAATAATACTCTTTAATTCCAAATAAAAATTTTCAAAAAACATATTTGGAAGTGTTGATGAATAAGTAAGCAAAAGAACAAAATGATAAACGTAATTTATAAATAGTGATGAGACAAAGTTTGTAAACATCTTTTTACATTGTTTTATGGGACTTATTTTAGAAATAAAACATTCTCCTTGCACACATCCAACTTGTGAGCAGGGCAAAGGGCATGGCATTATAAAGTAAATCCATTTACCAGAATTTGGTGATTAATAAACATCATTCATTTAATACAGAAAAACTCATCAATCTGTACTCAAAGTTTTTGATGAGAGAGACACAAAACAAAATACAGGTCCTGAAATCAATGAGATAACTCAGCCTCCATAGGAACATTAACATATAATTGCTTTAGCTTTTATTAATTTCCATCCTTGCTGGGATATTTCAATGGAAATGTTTTCGCTGTGTTTGGTATGCTTTCTAAATTGCTTCACTGGGTGCATTAAAATATTTGGGTCAAGTTTTAACTAGCTTATTCATTGCTGGTATACTGCTATGTAGTTAATATAAAAAGTAAAACCTCAGAAGTTAAACTTATATTTGGGTCAATAAACTTGAAATTGGCAATGGGAATTCATTCAAAATATCCATGAGAATCATATGGCAAATTTAAAGAACCAAGTATTCCATGGTAAAGCAATATTGCTGAGAGACTATCACCTCTAAAAACTATAGTATTTGTTAGTAGCATTATCTTACTAGTACCTCACTAATGAAAGCAAAAGTTTAATTACTTCCCTGAACACAATGATATCCAATGTTTTTATTAAAGTTACTCCTTTAGAAAAATATTTATCTCATATGAAGAGCATCAATTTGCAAATGAAATATTCGTTGTTGCTTTCTTTAAATTTTTTTTGTTTTAATTAGTTATATATGACATTAGAATACATTTATGCACTTTGATATATCATACATAGATGGGATATAATTTTTTATTTTTCTGAGTGTACATGTTGCAGAATCATATTGGTCATGTAGTCACTTATATATACATACAGTGATAATGTCTGTTCCATTCTACTATCTTTCTATTACCATATCCCCTCCCCTCTAATCATTTCCCTCTATTTTTATCAGTAGCCAAAAGGAAATTACAGTGAAAAGCTGAAAGGTCTATTTGCTCATTAACAGGGAGAGCCTTTATAAACGTTTGCTCCCCATATTTTTGCATTTGACCACTTTCCTCCTTCTTCCCTGTCTCCTTCCTCCTTCCTTTCCTTCCTTCATTGCCTTGAAATAGTTTTAACTAGTACACTGAAGTTACATGTAAGCTTGAGATTCATTGTGGTGTGCTCACATATGGATAGAGAGTAATTTGGACAATTTTGTTGTTCAGTTCTTTCCCCTGCCTGCTCCTCTTCCCTCCCTCTTCATCATACCCTTCCTGTATTCTACGGGTCTTCCTTCTGTTTTTATGAGATAACCTTTATATTCCTGATTTTTTTCCTCTCTCTCTAGATTCCATATATGAGGTCAAATACTCGACCTTTGGCTTTCTGAGTCTGGCTTTGGATTGGCTTCACTTCGTCCACCCTGTTATTCTAAACTGGTTTGTATATTATATCATGTCATGGGATCTTTCAAACTTGAATATAAAAATTCTTATACAAATAAAAAAAATCAATTCAATTAGCATCAGTGGGGCACATAATTATCTATTTGTCATAAGCTCCTAAGGAATGTCACTGCTTGCTGTTCCACAAGCTCCATTTTAGTAGTATTTTATTTTTTTCCAAATACATTGACTTGAGAATCACTTAATTCCTAATAAATGAAATTAGCCAGCAATGTACTAAGAGTTTTTTACAGTTTTAATAAGTTGCATAGTTGATTCCAATGCACAGTCTAGAGTTGAGAAACATTATTCTGTCCAGTCAAATTGAGAAAAATCTCTAAGTCATTTACACCATTTGATTGACAGATTAATTATTCTTTGTCTGAAACTTAATCATAATGACTTCTTGCTTTCATTTCCTATTTGTGTTCTTAAGTGCTCTATCACTAATAAGAAATCAAACAAAAATTGATAAGCAAAGAGATAATAAAATTTGGAAGGAAAATGACCTAGATTTGGGACAGAAACATGGCATGGCTCGTTCTGAAGGCAGAAGTGTCAGAAAAATGGAACATATCATTATTAGCATCTCAGGCAGCAGCTGTATGCACATTAGGTATCATGAGGCAACCCCTAATTTCATTGCAAAACATTTTAAAGCACTTATTTCATTTTTCTTTCATTTTATCGCAGTTAGTACTAATAACTCATATCTATGATGCCTATATTATTTAAATTTTTATGGACAAAATTTTGAAAAACCATGCCCAGAAAACACAATATATTAATTAGTATTTCAACTTTAAAACATAATATATTAATTAGTATTTCAACTTTAAAATGAGTGTTTTTGAGGTTACAGTATTTTCAGCTACATACCTGGAAGTTTGAATAAGAATAAAAATGCTTGGGTTAAACAAAGGTGATTTTGGTTGGATGTGAAGAAGAATTTATCGACTATTAGAGTGATAAAAACACTGTAATGAGCTACTGAATGGGTTTCTTGAGTGTTTATTTGTCAGTATTTTAAAGGAAATCTCTCCTGCATGCTTTAGACATCCACTTAATTAAAGGCGGGGGGCATGATGAAATGTTCTCTAGAGGTACCTTTTAGCTTTAGAGTCCAATATTTATTCCTATGAATGGTGAAATGGTTCCTAAAAAAAATGAGCAGACTGGGTCACGTAGCACACTTTCAGAGGCTGCCATGACAAGGGTGTACTTGGAGAGAAACAAATAAAACTCACAGACCATCCAAGAACAGGCATAACTCCCCCAGAGCAGGCTGAGAGGTGTGGAAAATCAGGTTTAATGAAACTCACACTAAGGTACACACTGCTTATTCATTCTCCCAAAGGAGACTAGCTAGACACATCTGTATACCAAGGGTCAGGTGGACTTTAAGAATTAAATAGGGAGATACAAAATAAGGTGCCTGGCCTTCCTGCTGCATTCTGATTCAGCAAGTATAGAGAAGGTGCCAGAAAATGTGTGTGTGTGTGTGTGTGTGTGTGTGTGTGTGTGTGTTAAAAACCCCAAGTTTCTTAGAGGGAGATTTTATAAGCAAATATTTTGAAATATCTGCTCAAAGACATTGTCTTCTTCCTCAGAAAAAGCTCCCCCAGAATAGGTAAAACATTTAGATGAAAAGTCAGAAATGGAGATGGATGTTAAACTGGAATGCTCTTCCTTATTTCCCTAAGTTACAGACTAATTAAGCCAAAAAATGTTGCCAGAGTAAAGCCTTATGATAAAATTGTGTCCTGGTATGGACAGGGAGGAAATTTTTTACTTTTAGGAATTCTCCATTATTTTGACCAACACATAAAGTCTAACATATTGAAGCCTGTCAGGTGATATGAGGTTTATATATATATATATATATATATATATATATATATATATATATATATATATATATATATATGTAATTTTATGTATATGTATATGTATATATAAATTTTCATGTTTTTAACAGTTAAAGCAGACAAAGTAGAATTATGAACAGGTGTGAAGGTGTTTAGGTCTTCCAAATTCCCATTCTCATAACACAAAAGAAAATCTGATTTTCTTTCATTCCTAATTCCTAATTACACTGATGAAGCTATTGAAAATGAACTGACCAGTGTAAACCACAAGGTGCTCATGACCACAGGTAGTATTTAATCCTACATGCAATAACTGCTTAGTTCACCAGGAAAAATTAGCAAATACCTGATCATCCCTCGATAAAACTTACATTCAGAGGCAGTTAATACAAGCATGGCCAGATTTTGGCAGGTACTAATTAAGTTTGACCCTTTTCCCAGATAAATCCCTGGTGACCCCAAAGGCTATGCCATGATAATATTGTTAGTGGTGTCAAGGGGGAAAGGGGTCTTGTCTAATCCATTCTTCATCACCAGCCACTTTATCCATTTATTTAATGAAGTTTTATTTAACCTATTTTATTTATAAAGACAAGCTCAATGATTCATCAAGGGACTTTAAAGTTGATTTTAAATCAGACTCTTGGCCACGAGGGAAATTCTCCCTTATTAATAGGCTATGAGCATCACCAAACTTTGTAAGTCAGTATTCAAAGAAAAAAACAATATTGCTCAATTACATCAACTAAAAATAATATTCTTAAGAGTGAGTATGAGCTAGTTTATATATGCCTTATAGGATCATAGATACAAATGCTAAGACTATGGTGGAAGGACATAAATCTGCATGAGAAAATTTTTAAAAAATAGCATCTTAAAAAAGTAACATCTTTAAAAAAATAACATCTTTTTTAACATTATTGTTGAAAGCTGTACCTTCAGTCCGCTAGTAAATTACAGAATGGAGATAACATATTCAAAATTGAAATAATCTTATGATGGACTTGTCACACAGCAAGAAATGTAGAAAAATGATATTAATCATTCAAAGTCACTTTGTCTTACAATAGATCACATCTCAACACCAGTCTTGATTGTAAAATGAAAAAAAAATACTCTATCACTTTCACTTCTTCTAGTTATTTATCTGAAATACTAGTAGAGGAGAATGAAGATAATTTCTATTCTACTTAATATGCATCTAAATTTCCTACTAATATTGTGATGAAAATAATCACAGAATATTAAAATTGAAAAGAAAGAGTCTCATATTGGGTGAAGAATGAATAAGTATCTCTTGAACCAATGAGCTATATTGTCTAAATTTTACATTCTATTGATGAGAAATCTGTTATTGTTATTTGCCTCTGATTAAATTCAAAATAACGTTCACATGTCTCTAAGAGATATCAGTACTCTTCAGGCTTCCCAGGTAGTTTGCAGTTTTGAGGAGGATTCAAAAATCGGACAAACTATTGGTGGGTGTAGAACTGATAGGAGTAATTGAAGATATTGCTAATGAGTAATTGTTATGAATAAATAAAGAGTAATTTGTCCATCAAACCTGTGTATATAAATTCATCTGTGACCAAGCAATTATTTTTCTAGAAAGAAATCTGAATTATGAAAGAAGGGGCACTTGTGGACAGGTATTATTTTAAAATATCCAATGGTCATAATTGAGGTTAGAACAATGCAACCCAAATGTCCACTAATCAGGAATTGGTTAAGTATAGCACAACCATAACTGGGGGAAATGCTGCAGCATATATAGAAATATGGTTGACCTCTGTATGCTGCAATGAAAGGATTTTAAAAATATGATGTCTGTAAAATAATAATAAGTTATAAAACAATAAGTCTTCTACTACAGTTTAAATCTGGAATGACCCTTGAAGGCTCATCTGTCTAAGGCCTGGCCCACAGCTGGTGGTGCTGTTGGGAGGCAATAGGAATTGGGAGGTGGTTGGACAAAGTGGGTCACTGGGAATTAGCCCCTAAAGGGTATATCTGGTCCTGGTCCCTTCTCCTCTCTCTGTTGCTCTGCTTCCTCCCTGTAATGACCTCTGTCACCCATTTCTGTCATGTTTTGTTGTGCCTCACCTCCAGCCCAAAGTAATGGTGGTGCCAGCTGATCATGGACCAAAAGTTCCAAAACCATGAACCAAAATAAATCTTACCTCCTTTAAGTTGTTTTTCTCAGATACTTTGTCACAGTGACAAATGTTTACTAACATGTAAATCCACTTTTGTAAATAAAAATCTCAACACTTATATGTGCTTTTGTTTATACATGTATGCTTGAAACACACACACACACACACACACACACACACACACACACATACACACACACACACACACACACACCAAACTTTTATTAACAAGTAATCACTTTAGGAGAAAAAACAAAGGGTGGAAAAAATGTGCTCACTGATGGAGAGACATTGTTATATTTAATTCTATACTCTTGGTATCATGTAAATTTTCAAAAAATGGAAAAAATAACTGTAATGAAATAACCTGTGCATTTGGCAGAGAAGTTAATTATCCCAGTGTCACAGATGAAGAAGTTAACATTTAAAAATATTTAACTACACCATCCTGGGTCAAACAATAAGTTATTATCAAATTGGTTTAAAATTAGTGTCCTGGGACTGGGGTTATGGCTCAGGGTACAGCACTTCCCTAGGACGGGTGAGGCCCTGGTTTCGAGCCTCAACACCACATACAAACAAACAAACAAACAAAAACAAATAAGTAAATTAAATAAAGGCTAAATTCTTTAAAAATATTAGTGTCCTGATTCCTATATAGCATCACGTGTCTTGCAGCAAAGACGAAATAAAAGGGTGGGGGGAGAAGTTCAGAAATCATTTTATATGCAACATGTTGCAAATAAAATAATCAAACACAGATCTACTTTACATCTCTAAAAAAGTCTGTTCCAAAGTCAAATTAACTAACATGACTATGAGTGATTATAACAAATACTAAGATATTATTCAAATGTTTTTCACATTTGTGGTTTAAGTCATAGAAATGAGTTGATATATGGTGTTTTATAGAATCTTATATAGTAGTGGTTCTGACATACAAAATTTACAGAGGAGGAAAAAGAACAATAGCTAGGGCCAATTTTCAAGTCTATATCTAAATAACAGTTAAATCAGTGATGCTATAAATGTATGTTTTAAATATATAAGGAAAAACATTTTCATAATAATGCTTTTGTCTTCATAGAACACATCTGGGATTATCTGGTCAAGAAGACAAGCATGTCTGGCTACAAATTAAACGAAGCATCTTTGTAGTGTTTTTCAGGCTTTTAAACCACAATTGACACTACAAATAATGTAATGTACAACATGGCTCAGTATACATATGCATGATGAGAAGTTTTGAGGGATAATATTGACTCTAATTATATGCAAAACATTTTAATATTGTCTTTTCTATTCTACCCCAATCTGGCCGATTTTATTCCAATCTATCTTATTTCAATAAAAACTTAATGTTTGTCATGGTCCATCTGTGAAGGGATTTTACAATCCACTAACGAGTTTCAACCAGCAGTGTGAAAGCATTGCCCAATTGCATGGACAAAGGTCAAATTAGGGAATTAGAAAAATCAGTCTGAGGGCTCCTTTTTTTATATGTGCAGCAAATTAACCTCCTAATGAATTCAGGAGCTTGGAGCCACTAGAGATGAAATTCCCCTTTTCTGAAGTTTCAAGATCACAGAGACCACAGAAAACATTGCACAGTAGTGTCTGACCCATGCCTTCCCTCCCGAATTTTGTCATTGGGACTACTCCCAGGGGTTCATGCCTCTCATTCCCACCTCCAAACACTGGAAATCTGGGGTAGTTAACTGTACTTCTACAGAGTAGGTGTTAAACTTGGGGCTAATGCAAAACAACATTTATGATTTTCTTTGGCAAAATATTTATAGAAAATAATATATCTGTAGATATTAGTAAAGAAGTTATGCATTATGAATGTATTGATAAAAGACATTACCATGTCTATGATCTGGACAAACATTTAGAAATCCTCAGAAATTATAGAATATCATGTGACAATAAAGAGGGTGTGATTTATTTGTTGATCCTCTCCTTCTTAAAATTCTGAAATCACATACACATTACACATTTTTAGGAAGTATAAATAACCACAGATGAATTACAGACAAATCATTCATTCTCTTACCACAGCAACACATTTGGGGATCCCCATGTCCACAGCAGTATAACAGGCAAGAGATCACAAAAGTAACCCAATGAACTCAGTCTTTACTGGGAATTTTCAAGTCCCACAAAGGGGACACATCTCTATACCCTGGAATGCTCTCATCCCCCTTAAGACTCTTTCTCACCCTCTGCAACTTGCCCCTCCAACCTGGCTCCCAGGATGGTCTATAGAAATTATTTATGAGGATTGAAGGAGATGATACATATGAAGCTGTTAGCTGAAATTCAAAACAATTTATTAGGTGATAGGCAGCACCATTGATGACTATAGGAAATAATCTGGAGATGACTCCAATTCTGACTTTACGTAAGAACTGTGCTGAATCAGACAAATTAGTTGACCTCTCTGTGCTTCAGTTTCTTCAGGTATAAAAATTAACAACTGTACTTACTTTATAAAGCTGTTTTAAAGAACATATTATTATTAGAAATTATTAAGTTTGGAATAATGCCTATGTAAATATTGCTGTTGATATAGTCAAGTAATGAATGTTAATTATATTGCTTTATAACTTGGTGTTTTTCAACAAAATATTATATCACTAATATTTTGTTAAAGAAGTATTAATATGCTTCTTTTACAAGATGTTTCAAGGCTCTAAATTACACTATTATATGAGAGAAGCATGGTGGCACAGGCCTCTAATCCCATCAGTGTGGGAGGTGGAGGCAGGAGGATTGTAAATTCAAAGCCAGCCTCATCAACTTAATGAGGCCCTAAGCAAATCAGTGAGAACCTGTCTCTAAATAGAATATATGAAAGGGCTGGGTATGTGGCTCAGTGGTACAGCTCCCCTGGGTTCAATTACCAGAATCCCCCCACCAAAAAAATTTAATAATAATAATGATAATAAATTATACTACTATATGATATCCTCTAACTTAACCCACTTTCTAAAATGTTTATATTATTTGCATTTGCTATTACTATATATATATATATATATATATATACACTGCTATAATACATAATATTTAACATACATCTTGTGTAGTATGTATTAAAATAAATTCCCTAGTCTTAGGAAATTTATATTTCAAATCTTTTGACCATAAATAATCAGTCAATACAATGATGCCTACTATCTATAATCCACCAAGAGCAATTGAGATTATTCCTGTTCTCATACTGTGATTCAAACTAGGAATTACTGAACATGTTTAGTTTGTAAAAATTGTATGTTTTTGATTATAAGGCAAAGCATTGATTTATGTCTGAATTAATATCTCAAATATCACTGAAGTATTTTTAAAATACAAACTACTATTGTAGTTAAAGTGACCTTTTCTTTCTTCTTTATATCTTTTATGTCAGGTTTAAGAAGACCTTCATCATTCTACAGATAAATTAAAGACAAATTATTCATTCTCTTATCACGTCACCTGTATGTTTTCCTAGTACAATCAGTTATTTTGTATTTTTTAAGCTGTTAGTCCACACTCCATGTATAATCTGTAGGCTATTTCATGCCTTTCAAATTTAATCTACCATCGTTTTTTGTTTTATATCAGGGATCTAACTTAATTTTAATCCATACATTTGACATTTGCTCCAGCACTATTAATTGATTAATCTATGCTTTTGAATATGTTTTAAATATGCCAACCTTACAAAAAAAGTAAGTTTCTTTGCAAACATTAGCTTTCACCTTGGACTTCCTGTTAGATTCCTGTTGAGCAGTTTCATGCTGAAACCCATACACAGTGTTTCAATAATTACTACCTTCAATGTTTTAATACCTGGTGCAGAAAATCCTTTCACATAGTTTCTTTTCTTTTCTTTTTTTTTTCTAAATGCTTGCCTCTTTAATTAAATTTCGTTTTTCAGAGATACTTTAAACTATTTTTTTTAGTTAAAATGAAACCATTCAAAATTACTTTGATACGGTTAAAAGTATAGCTTAATTTTATAAAAGCCTTTTCATAGTATACATTATCCACCATAGTATATAATTCTTCACTCACTTAAGTTTGCTGTTCTGTTGTGAAATACAGTTGTAACATCAGAGTCTGTCTTTCTTTCTATCCCTTCCTCTCATCCATGTTCTACTCAATGAAATTATGTATATTTTTCCCCTCACTTTAGAGGATAATAATTGCCCTGGTTAACAAGCATTCAAGCTCAAGAAATAGTGAAATCAGATGAAACCTGAAGGTATTCCTGTGATCACAATGCTCTATCAGATCTATTGTAACAAAATTCATGGGCAAAATGACTTCAGAGAAACTTCAAATAACTGTCTCCAATGAGGTAGCAATATGCAAAAATAAATTTTTAACAAAATATCTAGGTTTATTATTTATAAACTAACATAAGGACTATTTCTTTTGCAAATGCCCATGGTAATGGAGAGAAGCAGCCATGATAATATTATAAATTTTAAAATAATATTTAAATTTATATTGGCCTAAGATATAGAATATTAAAATATCCTATTTAGAAATGCACATTTATTGTAATTGTCCAAATGTGACTTGACCCTGGTATGTGGCCCTGTATCAAGTCACCCCTTCTTAGCCTCTTTTGTCTCTGTGCTGCTTACTTGATTCATCCTCCAACCAAACCAACCAATTTGAAATAGAAGATATACGCCTCATATTAATGCTAAGCAGAATAGATATGTTCACTAGATTGCCACATCCCCCAGCCATTGGGGGTGGTATGCAAGTGTGTGCATTCACAAGAATCAAATCTTACACTTCTTTCCATTTCTGTAGCAAACGCTGAATTTTGCTTATCAGAAGCATGTCACATATAGAAATTTTGAAAAATTTTCCTTGATAGTCAAAGATATTTACTCTAACAGCCAATAATTTTGTTGCAAAGATATAAACAATTATGGATAAATTTCATCACTATATCACTATCAGAATAACAAAATCCTTATATCGGTAGCACTTCCAGATACTTCTGTCCTTCTTAAGGTGCTCTTAGTAATCTAATGTGGAATATTCACTTCTGATTTTTCTGCTTAGATTATCTACCTCTGCCATGCCCCACAGTGTGCATTCTCTTCAACCTCTCAATATCTGTATTTATGTCATCAATATCTACATATTCCATAACTGTATTATGTGGGAAGACACCTGTGAAATGTGTGTGGACCAGATCAGCACTGAAGCCACTGAGTGGGAAGATCTGGTATCTGGGAACTCCCAGCAGCACCCCTGCTGATTTTGAGATGGCCCAATACATTGTGAACTCCCACCACAGCATTGCCAAAGGTCCCAGGCAACACTGCAGGTGGGAGTGACCCCTTCCAAGCAGCCTACCTGGCCTACTCTACCCTGTGTTTGAGAAGAACTTTCTATGGTGCTCACTGATGGAGAGACATTGTTATATTTAATTCTGTACTCTTGATATCATGGACATTTTTTTAAATGGGAAAAAACTGTTATGAAATAACCTGTGCATTTAGCAGAGAAGTTTATTATCCCAGCGTCACAGATGAAGAAGTTAACATTTAAAAATATTTAACTACACCATCATGTGCCGATGATCTGTGCTGATATAAATAAACCAAGCACAGGATCATTTCTTTGTTAGTAGCTGCACCTGTCTGTTCAGTTGGCCCATGACTACCCCCAATCTGAAAACATATTTTTTTGTGTTTCCAGTAGTTATTTCACAGTACTATTTTCTCAGCTTTTATTTCTCAGCCAGCCCATCCCTCAGGAGGGGAACCCATTCCCTTGCCCACTCGGGGAGTATGAGAGAATAGCATGTATACCCTGTACAAACAGCTAATCAACATGAATGTACACACACACGCTGTGCAAGGAAGCAGGCACAGAAATCAACTTTTCTCAATGCTTTCACTATGTGGATAAGGGAATTTGGGAAAACTGAAGTTCTTAAAATTGAGTTAGTTTAGAGGCACCATTGCATCTCTAGTGCCCTGATGTTCCCAGTTCAATATTTTCTTTCACCTTTGCAAACATTCCTTATCTTTCTTTTGCACCCCACCCACATTATTCCCAGAAAACAGTTACAGATTTATGCAGTTCCTTTATACCCTATGGGCCCTTAGCAGGGCATTAAGCAATGTCTCAGAAATAACATTAACCTGTAATATCTAGAAGAGTTATGATAAAAGTATCTCCTGTCATTAAAATGGAAACCATTCTCTTCTATCTTTGAGAAAAGTCATCAGTTTACAACAAAGCTGATCAATTTGAGTGAGAATGAACAGCATATCAGTGGAGATTTTTTTTCTCATTTTCTTCAAGTAAATTATTCAGTGATGGTTAGAAATGTTAAATGTGTACAAGTAATTAGTCCATTGTAATGTTTCCCTTAATTTTACAATATCTTCAGAAATTATAAATTCAAAAAAAGGAGAAAATAGAAAATAACTGAAATCAATAAGAAGGCTTGTGGACATGCAAAGTTATTAGTAAAATACAAGAGTTTTAATTAAAGAAGCTGGCTTCTTACAAAGGCAGGCTGCTCTGCTGATTGATCAGGGGTGCTGGCTCAGCTCTTTCTCTTTCCCCCATTAGCTCCCCCTTGCTTTTCTCTGCTCTAATGGGATATTTACCACATCGGCACCTTCTTTTTAAACAGCATTTGTTCCACAAAGACTGCAAACACAGTTACACTGCAGACAAATGATGTGTGGATGCATATATGCAAGTATAATTAGTGTATTATCTTCATAATTTGTCATTCTGATTTCAGAATCTACAGGAAACTTTTAATTATCATGGAAAAAACAATAAAATTGAGCTGCTACTTTTTTAATGAAATTTTGAGGAACAAAAATATATAATCATTTCTTGTGATTTCAAAGCAGTTCCAGATATAGGACAAATGTATGAAATTACTTACATGTATCTCTCAAGACATTCCTAAGAATGAATAGAATTCATAAACCAGGTTAAGGATTTAAGCTTTTCCCTCCTGTGTTATTAAAAGAAAAAACTTTTAATATATTGTCACTGTTGAAAGTAATTTTCTTCATGTTCGTGCATAATGTTATAGAGGAAAACTGTAAAATAATTTCTAAGTTGCCCTAGCATATTCTATGTCTTTATAGAAACGATGTGTAATATAAAGCATTGTCTGAAACAAGGTTTTATTTTGCTAATATAGTGATGCCCCCATTTACAATGATCTACAATAGAATAAATACAATGTCAGTATTTGTTTCTGTTCTATTTTTAATTTAAAAAAATAAGATTTTGGAATGATCTGCCTACAAAGTATATTGTAAGTAATTAGGAGTATATTCTGTCACAAGAAGTTTTCCTTTGGTTAAAATAATGCATTAGCCTTAATCAATTCAGTGACAATTAACTGGGCAGAAGTAACAATCTATCCATTGGTCCAGTAGTTGAAACATACATGTCTTTGTTAATTTTTGTAATATAATATTTTAGTTTAGGAGACAAATAACTTTTGTAACCTGTCACCAAATGCTCCTACATTTTTCAGTTTGGAGTTACGAAATATCTGTCTTAAAGCAACTTGGCAGACTGAGTAGAATATTGAGTGGTTATCAGCCTAGAAGATTCTAGTTAAAAAATATGCCACGGAAGATAATAACTATGACAACTTTTATATAAAAAGTAGGAAAAGGTTGAGAAAAGAAGGTCATATTTTCATGTATTCTTTTGTCCCTTCTCCTCACTCAAAATGCAGTGACTAACGGAGATGATACTGGGCCTGGGAGGACAAAGGAACGTGTGAAATGAAACCAGCACCCTTCCTGTTATTGTGGACTAGAGAGAGCTGGCCTGATGCTGTGCTTAAAGATAAAAAGGGACAAGAAGCATCTATTTTAAATGAGATAAGTGTGCTTCATATATCTTGCAGCAACATAGATAACTTTGTTCCTTTAATCATTATTATTTATTTCTTAAAGCTTAGTTTCTTTCACACCTACACCTATGGAGCTCAGACTTCAGGACTCCTGTTCCTATGAATAGAGAGAGTTGTCATTCTTACCAGTAAGCCTGCTAAATAATACTTCTATAAGCTTCAGACTTCACATAGCAGATAAGTTTGTCTCCCCTGACATGACTACATTAATCCACTGAATCAATTTACTTAAGCTGTGCTGTGGAGCAATGCGGCCATGATTTAACTGAGCTTAAAAGTACTTTCAAGTTAGAGTCACTGCTTTACATGTAATACAGCTCTCACTATCGCAGACTAAGTTGTATTTTGACCCTTTGCGGCTATGTGAGAAATGTTCTTGTCAAATTTATAGGGTCAGGATGCTCAAACATCAAAAAGGAATTAAAGAGAATGAAATCGAGTTGCTTCAGAACATTAGACTCACGATTAAAATAGTAAGAGTAGTACATTCGGTAAGATTCTACAGGTATCATTTAATAACTTTAATATTTAAAAAGTTCTTTAGGTTGCCAAAGATTTTGAAAACTAATTTATTTAAATTAAAAAAATCTTAAGTTTTTAGAAATAAATAGTTTAGAAATAGCTGATGGATCCAGTTTACAGTCTGATCATTATTGAATTCTATCAAGGCACAATGACACACTTAAAGTATAGAACATGCAGTCAAACTAACTGTGACACTCAATCTGTACACAAAATAAGTTGTACAGTGTTACTAAATTATGCTAAAATTTCACAAAATTCTACTAAAATTTCTGACTGAAAAGTTTGCATAGTGAGCCTGTGTAAGCTGTCAATTTATACCACCCTTCTATTTCACTATTAAGAACAAAAACATTTTCTTCATTTCTGCTACTTAAAACTTCTGCCTCCTGCAGACCTCTCCTCAAGCTCACTGTGGTAAACAGAATCTTTGCTCCCATGTCTCTATTTGGAGATGGCTTTAACGCTCTGGCTCTGTACCATTGTTTGGTTGCATCCTAACCACTCATTCATTGCCATGAACTTTGCCCCAGAACCTGAGCCATATGTCATTACCCCTGACTTCTCAACTTTAGTGACACAGAGGACAATTCCTAGCACACTTGCAAAGAGAGAGAAGAGTGAGAAGAGTTCAGCAGTGGTAAGTTTGGATGAGTGAAATAATTTTGTTTTCCTTACTTTAGTTTCCTTTTCCAAAGTGATGAACTTTTAAATACTCTTTTCTTCTTTGCCTAATATATTGAAAGTCTCAAAAAAAGCATCATCCATAAAAATCAGGAAATATTTGGAAAAACATGAAGATGAATACCTCCAGAGAAGCTCACTAAAGGGAATTTATTCCAATGATTGACAAAGAAATAATTTGTAAATAAGGTGAGACTATGGCTTTCAGATCCTAAAATGCACATGTATAGGATCAATCAACAAAAAGCAGAATATTCTTGAAAACTTGCACAACATACTTACTGTTGCTGTTTTTTGTTTGTTTTTAAAATTGAGTCAAGGTTCAGATAGAAGTTTATCTCAAGTGGGCCTCGAGGTAAGTAGGATACTTCAATTAACAAAACAGTCATTGTGAATCTAAAGGAAGCCTAGACAACTTTAAATTTAAAGTATTGATCATGTATGTTACTCTTCTATGGGATAAATGGGTGTCTCATATCACTGTAGAATCTCTGAGGAGGTTAAATTTTCAAAAAAATAAAAAATAAAAATAATTCTAAAATTCAGGTCTTTCAATAAGTTTGTCTTTTAGTAGTTCCAAAATACATTTTGCCTCAGTATGCTGTGCTCTTTAAATATGTATAAGTAATTCATCTTTCAGGAAGCTCAGCCAGGGAGAGAGACTGGGAGCCAATGTCAAGGGCAAGCAGCCTCCCCCTCACTCCAGGGCTTTTGCTTTTCATTCCCCAGATGCTGGGTGTCAGGAGACTTCACAAGGTACAACTGGCCCACAGGAGCTTCTCTCTCACCTCCATTCATTCAGATTTTAAATGGATTCAGTTTCCTGACTTACCTCCTCTAGTTTATTATGCCATCAGCTATTATTTATTGGGTCCTTAATACATGCCAGGAAATACTTAAATATTTCAACTGTATTAGGGCTTTGAATTTCATTCTAAAGAAAGCCACCTTCTGAGATGATATGTGTAATTCTCTCCATTTTATAGATGTGGTAGCTGGCTTTTAAAAAGATGAAGGTGCTTGCCCATAACAGAAAGTGGGAACAACTGGAGTTTGAATCATCTGGCTGATTTCATATCCATTGCCCTCGATTACTGAAAGCAATGTGTAATTCAGTAGGGGATATAGGAGACGGTAATATCTTCAGATGCAGAACACTTAGAAATCCTCAGTTTGAGTTATGTTTAACAACCCCTTTAATCATATCCTCAGCTTTTATTTCTCCAATTGTAAAATGAGGTTAGTGATAACTGTCCTCTTTAGCCCACAGAAAATTCACTTAGAATGAAGTTTTAAATGGAAATGTTTTTTATAAATTATAAAGGTCATTGCTAATGTATATTACATTAAAATTCATACTTGTATATATTTGATACATATGCATGTTGAATTTAAGTCTGACAGACTGTGGAATAGGCACAGTGATCATTAACTGAGTGTGAGGTTATACAGAACTTAATTTCTATGTAGAAATTTCAGATGAATTAAATGATTTTGTGTTTGATACTTTTATATAGAAATTATGGTCTGAAATTTTTCATAGACAAGACTTTTTCCCATTCCACTTGATGGCAAGCAATAAACTCTACTATATGTCTAGAAGAACTAGCATTTGGTAAGGCATCTATGGATAGAAGTGTACCTGTTCCTCGTGAATGCCAGAGTACCAGGAGGCAAAAGTATAACTGCTCCATTTGCATTGTACAAAGTACATGTAAAATGAGACAAAAATGAAATTATTTGATTATTTAAATTCTTTTAAAATATTTATCATTTTAAATTACTTATTATTTAATTATTTCATTTATTTTCACATTTTTTATTTGTTAATAGTCTTATTGAACGTATTACTTCTAATAGTGTTATTATGTACGACTTCTGGTCTAGAGGAGATGGTATAGACTTCTTTCTCCCTGCCCACTGCATTCAACTGTAAACTCTGAAAAGAGCGAAAGAGGTAACCTCTGGCAAAGGAGATATTCTAAAGTGTGGTAGGAGGAAGGCAGTGGGATTTTGGACCTAGCACTGGAGGAACAATACAGGGATTCTTAACCCACCTCCTCCCAAAGAGGAGAAAGAGATGTTTATCCACATCAGTGTTTCCAAGTGCCCTCATCCCCTGGAAGTAAGTTCCTTAACAGCCATTGTGTCTCACCCAAACTAGCCGCCCACAGCGAAGGAGCTCTGATTCCTCTGCAAAATAAAGCAGGTAAGTCTGCAACAGCTTATTCTCTGCTTTGACAACTCAGAACTGTTTTTTTTTTCATGAAAGACTGGAGATCCTTACACACTTCAGTAATTCCCATGGTTACTTGTCACTTCATTACAAAACACTGTGATGTGTCTTCATTATTTTAGAGATCTGGACTTCTTACAATTGGCCACATCAGTGTCATCTCAGCATTGTGCACTCCTTGGTTTTGACTTCTCTGCTATTAAAACATTATCTCCAAACATTGTAATGAATGAAATTCACACGGCAGTCTAATCTTACTTTAGAATCCTGTTTAAAACATTCTTGTCAAAACACTCCTGCCATAAAATATTGTTTCTATTAAATAAGTTAATTTAAATCTAAACTGAGATACTATTTTTCATCTAATCCTGTGACAAAGACCCAAAAGATGGATAATGTACTGCTTTGTCCAGGGAATAGGGAGACAGGCAATCACGCACATCCTCCTGGCAAAGGTAATTGTTAGCAACCACAACAGAGAATAAGATCTCTGTGGTGGTGATCTCTATCAAATTGCAAATACACCTATCTTTGACCCTACAAATGCCATTTCTAAGAATATTGCAAATAATTCATACACATAAGGATAGGTTGAAAAAACAATGGCAGTATAACCACTCCCCATGGCCCATTTGTTAAAGATTTGGTCCCCACTCCCGGTGCCATTAGATGATAGCAGAACATATAAGAGGTGGGGCCAAGTGGGAAACTTTAGGTTATTGGGGGTGGCCCTCAAAGGCCACTGCCAGGCCCAGGTATTTTCTCTTTGACCCCACCATGAAGAGAACAATGACATAAAGTCTTGTAACAGCCAACAGGGCCAATCACTCCTGGAGTAAGAACTATAAAATTATGAGCAAAATAAATCCACTCTATTTATAAGTTTATTATTTTGGTATTTATTACAGAAACAGAAATAACACATAGTACAACATGCAAAGCCTGCTAATATCTGAGTAAAAAGGAGTGGGATATGTATACATATTTCCTTGAGTATGTGTAAATTATCTTTGAGAAGAATATACCAAAATTACCAATACTAATTGTTGCCTATCTAGGGTAGCTAAGGGACCAAAGAGGGATACAGGTGAAAAGGTACTTCTTACTTTATTCTATTATATTTTATGAATTTTTGATATGAGAATGCTCACAAATTTTAAAAATAAACTGAAGAAATCATTTTCCATTGAACATATATCATCTTTTACTTCTTCCTTTGGTGCTTGAAATAAAGCAATTCTCTTTGTCTTTTTGTTGTTGCTGTTATTATTATTGTTATTCAAACAGAATCTAGCAAACATCATGAACTGAGACAAATTAAAAATCTCTAAACTTTCATTCAATACTTTAACAACCTTCCACAATATATAATATTTGTATGTAAAAATCTCCAGCAATATTTTCTGTCTTCTATGCTCATAAAGTAATATGTACTATTGTCACAATAGTGCTTTTCAAATAGTATTCTAGTCATTGTTATTGCAGCAGGAAAAACAAGTATTTACCATTTGTACAGGGCATTTTGTTTTCCATTTATTTTATTTTATTTATTTATTTTGAGTACCAGGGATTGAACCCAGGGGCGCTTAACCAACTGAACCACATACCCAGCCTGTTCTTTTACTTTTTTACTTTTTTTTTTTTAAATTTTGAGACCGACCGGGTCTCTGTAAGTTGCTTAGGGGCTTGCTAAATTGCTGAGGCTGGCTTTCAAATTGCAATCTTCCTGCCTCAGCTTCCCCAGCCACAGAGATTACAGGGGTATGCCACTGCACCCAATTGTTTCCATTTTTAAAGAAACCATTTATACCTAAGATTGGTGAAAGCTCCTGGGGTTAAAATGGCTTATGACTTTAAGCATGATGAAAATATTAGATATTTGTCTCTATACTCTGTGTGGTTTGATTTTAAATGCCTGAGCAATGAGGTTAGCTTCATATCTATCTTACCTAATGATTAGTTCAAGAAACATACTCTCAGAGCAAGATTTATGTTAACAATAGGGAATCTACATGCATCCCTCACTTAGTTTATAACCCCTGTGCCTAGAATAGTGCCTGGAATATAGCAGGTACACAGTATCCTTTTTGCCCTTTATTTTTCTACCAATGAATGGTAATATAACTGCTTGGGAAAAATACTGAAATATCTATTTTACCTAAAGTTGAATTAATATAATTTTGCTCACATTTTGGATTGTGTACTTCTACTGACATACAAATTCTGAAGTCCTAACTAATACCAACACAGTGATGCTGTGAAATCATTAACCTAGAAATTTCAAACAAATATAAGAAGCAACTACATATTATCTTTCATTTGACCATCTCAAACATTTTTTTAATACTATTGAGTACTTACAGGTCTGACAATGATTTTCTGTTGGTCCCCAGCATCGGCCAGTACAGGACTTATGGCAACGTCCACCTGAAGAAGAGGAACAAGGAGGAAAGAAGGTCATGTACGTTTTAATCTTTCACTCCTTGATGAGGAGAGACTGCCCAAGGACATATCCCTGCTCTTTCGAAAAATTTTATGTCATACTAGAGTTGAGGCCTAGTGCTGAAAATGCTCACTTAAGTAGCAAAGCTTGAATATTCTATCTTTGACTCTACAAATGCCATTTTAAGAATACTGGATCTTCCTGCATGTTTGTCAAGAACTGTGAAGGGTCTGAGGTTTTACTTCACATGCAAATTAACTTGGTAGAATTTTGTGGATGCTGAACGATGACATGAGACTCTTGGCTCAGAGCAAAAGACTTTAGTATTCACAATAAAAGCAGTAGTCAGAGTAAAAAAAAAGAATACTAGAAATAATTCATACACATAAAGACAGATTGAAAAAAACAATGGCAGTATAATCACCCCCATGGCCCATTTGTTAAAGATTTGGTCCCCACTCCCAATGCCATCAGATGACAGCAGAACATGTAAAACTGAAGTACAGTCTTGTGGTATTCAAAATACTCTCAACATTTTATATGAAAAAGAAACAAATATGTTTGAAATATTTCCCAGAAAGTCAAAAGTAAATTGTTATATTAAATAAATTTCACTTTGCTAAAGATTTTGGTTGTATTGATCTCTTCTACTTGGTATAATTTCAAAAGTTCACAGCTTACTGATTCCAGTAGATATTACAAATTAAGTTAATTGCTAAAAAGAAATCAAGTTTATGAAAGCGAGAATGTATTCTTTGAAACACATGACAAAACATCAGAATAAAAGGCAAAATCAAGCATTTAAAAGAGTTTTTTTTTAGAAAACAATTTCAGTTATTCAATACATGCTTTTAAAATTGTTATATGCATTTTTTAATATTGGCCTTTAACTCTTGTGGTAGCTCTTTAGCTACAGTGAATATCAGCCTCAACAAATATAGTTGTCCCACAGAGAAATCCCCATAAGGACTCAAAAATAAAAATATTAGCTAGAGGCAATCAGGTAAAATGACTTTGTGTGAAGCTGGTTTCTGAATTTCATTCTAAATTTAGGCACATGGATTATTTTTAGAATGAAAAGTACACATGAAAGTTGATGAAAGACTAGCTGTTCTATAACAAGTTTCCTATTAGACCTCTCTTAGCTTTCAGGTATTAACTGTGAATTCAAAGAGAACTATATTATAAAAATTATCAAATAGAGTTTACCAAATGTTTCCATCTTCCCTTGATGCATGGTTTTCAAATAATCAGCTTGAACATTCTTACTGCTTAGAGGTTTTTTTCCTTTGCAATGAAAGTGCCTGAGTGATCCCACATGATAAAGACCTTCAGAGTTATAATACAGATTCAGCAGACACTTTCTCTGATTGACCTCAGCCTGTCCTGATGGTCTGCCCTCAGAAGGGAACCATAGTGTTTCCAAATCAATACAATGCTCAGGATCAGTTCAAGTCATCTTTTTAAAAAGTATGGGGATCCTTGCTACAGCAGAGTTTATTTAAAGCAGTTCTGTCTGTGATCGCTGCTACTGACATCATCAGTGTATAATATCCTGTCACTCTGCCATCTGTTTATTTAGATCTAAACACATTATAACTACATAATGCAAGCTCATTCTAGTTGACAGGAAAAGGACTCCATCTGGCCTGAACAATATAACTTTAATCAGTGATAATGATAATTATTATTAAAAACTTACTGGAGTTCCTTTGTACCAAGCTAATAAATCTAAATTGATTTATACCAGCGGAAATTAGAAAGGACTGTGAGACAAACTGGGAAGCAAGGAAAACTTTCTGAAGAACCAAACTTTTTTATGAGAAAATATCTAACATTATTATGCCTTCTTAGATGTGTTGAAATGCTTTGAATCTATTCACCAACTGGTAGGTAAATTGAAGATATCTAAAGCAAAGAATGACCTGTCACTTAATCTATGACTTCTTTAATTGTGTTTGAGCTAATAAAATATTTAGCTTTATTCTTTATGGTCAGAATTCTATCTGGTAGGAAAATAAAAGAAAGGAAAAACAGAGAAACAGATAAGATACATTAATAAAATATATTTAATATACTCAATATTTATTTGGGGGGAGGGTTACATTTTTCTTGACTTTTCATTTATCAAGTTTCAATTCACCACCCGAATTCAGGCTCCCAGATTTCGCATAAAAAGGCCCATAAAAATGTATGATGTTTTTGTTTGTTTCTACTAGTTAAAATAAATGCAATTTTTTTAAAAAAGGTATATTTCTTGAAATATTGTTCATGGTTTTTTTTGACAAGGTATCAGAGTCAAGCTCACTATTTGGAAATGAGTGACACAGAATGTACACCCCCAACCTTAACCCTGTCTGCTTGCTGCTGTGAGATGTTCTTCAGTCGTTTTTATTTCTCATCTGTATTTCAACAAAAATATTATTACTGGTATATAAGGATGCCTTCAGCAGCTGCTTCTCTTCCTGGATTTTACAGAATCTTCTATTTCTTCCATATACTTTGGGAGCTAAAAGAAGATAGATGTTCCCTCATTCTACACATTTCAGAATCCATTCCTACCAACATATTGGAGGGGTTTGACTGGCATGTGCTTCTATAAACTGTTGTTTGGCCTGCTCTACCTTGATTTAACTGTCTTCCTGGAGCTTTGACTCTTTTGGAATCTGCCCAGGGACTCAGTTCAGGTTTGATCTTCAAAATGGTATAATACATTGGTATCAATACTATTTTCATCAAGTTGTTGTAATAACTAAATATCACAACATCTGAACAAAAATCTCTGTCTAGGGATTGTCAGAATTCACTCTTTACTACACTTTCAGACCTGCCATCTTAATTTGATACTTGTGGATAATTGGCCAGTAAAGTCCTATAAAATATTATAGTTAAATAACTTAAATTTTTTTGTAGCCCTTTGTTTTCATCATTTCTACTGCAGAAAAGTATCAAAGAGATGATGGGGTAGAAAACCTTACTGTTTCCATAGTAATTATCTGTCTAGCACAGGAACAACAACAATTTCTAGTAGCTTTGCTTCCATCTATCTCCTCATAATTACTTCGTAAGCACCTTCATTGTTCTGTGTATTAGGTATGATGTTAAATATTAGAGATAAAACATTGAACTGAAACAGACATGGCCACCATCCTCAGAGAGTTTAGAATTAATTCCACATCATACTGAAAGGGAAAATTTTTGACTATTACATATTTCATGTTTATTATCCATGAGACTAAGAGGAAAAGCCAACAAATCTACATTTTAAAAGCATTCTAACTCAGGTAAGAAGGGGTAGACTAGACCACTTTCAGTGAGATGATCAGCTAATGAATCCAGGTAGTCCCTTTGCACACTGAACCCTTGAAACAGGCGTGTCAATGACACATCTTCCCTGTATAGAGTCATATTTCCAGTATAGATTAGACTGATTTAGACAAAAGGAGAACAATCTACCAATCCCAGCTTTCTTCCATGACAAAATCAATGGAGCTGACTGGTACTAAGCAGACAGTGAAAACTACACCAGAGCATAAATAAGAAAATTCATGCTGAATCAAACAAATTCAATCCACTTTATTCCTGTTCTTTTTGTTTGAAGAGTTTATAGAGAATGATTCAGGGTGCTACTCTTGGCAGCTGCTAAACCCCTGTTGCTCTCATGTGAGGTATTCATACTAATTTCACTTTCCCTGAGCTTTCCCTGGATCAACCACATTATCCCTTTGCTGTAAATAGTGTGTGAAAAGCCACTAATGCTGAGAAATAATGGATACCATTTTTAGACAATTTTAGGATTAGTTTTGCAAGAACACAGAAAAGCTTAGGCATGGATGAGAACAAAAATGTGTTAGATTTTAGGAGAAAATGGAACAGGATATAAAGAAAAAATGTAGAAAAGATACTATCTACAAAGAGTCCCATGTGAAGCTAGATAAAAGAAGAAGAGAGAACATTCTTTTGAATGCTGTATGTAACATATTAGCAATAGAATATCATCAATAGTTCCAAGATTAAACTTGGTTCTCCAATGGTCAGTATTCTGAAATTTGCTATCTTCTTCTTCAGAAATTCCTTTTTCCCTCACTTTTCTTTTTTAATAAAAATGGGGTTTTAAAATGTAAGAAATTGTTCCATAGGGGTACTTACTTAATATGGCCTGCCAGGAGGGTGGCACTGGGACAATGGGTCAGCTCTGGTCAGTTCCTGACTAGGTGTGCGAGATAGTCAGCCCAGTGAGAAGGCAGTCAAGTGTATCCTGGGCCAGTCTAGGACTCATTCTGGTATCTCCTTGCCAGGTGGTTCAGAGCAAACTCTCAGTAGCATGGGGACACTGTTGATCTTGATTTCCAGGTTTTGGGAGTTAAGGGGAATGCCATACATTATGGGTTTCCAGGTTTGGGATTTTTATCAACTTTAAACAAAAATGTTTTGGCCCATAAAGTGTTTCCTTTTTTATTGTGACAATGAAAGGTATTAGCATTTGTTAGTTTCAGGACCTCAAGGATCTCTTTTCTACAGGTTAATGGGCTTCCTCAGAGCATAAGATGTCTGTGAACCATACCTTACTTATTTCTGTACTGCCTGGCTTGTATCAACCCTGCCCACGCCTTCTACAAGGGCACATTGTAGAAGGGCTGAATAATGAATTTGTTCCGAACTTCTTTTGCCGTGGTGTCATATTTTCTGATGTGTTCTTCATTGTCATTCCTCTTATCTTGGGTGTGTGGGGTGTCCTTTGTACACTCATCATTCTTTGTCTCTTCTTCCTTGATATTCTCAAGGGTGAAAGGGACGGCAGGGATCTTGTTGCAAGAAAAGTCACGGGGTTAGCTTTTCTGGGTGAGCTGTGGACTGGGGCTTCATCTGTGTTCTTCTGACTCTAATAGACCAGAAGCCACAGAATGCATCCAGGGGCTGCTGGCTGGACTTCAGCAACAGTTCAGTACATAAATTAATTTCCAGCATTACTGGCTTGAATTTTTCCTCTATTTTTTTTTCTTTTTTTCCTCCTCGTGTTTGATGGTTTCAATGACAAAATGGCACACTATTTTAAAACCCAAACATTTACTGCAGCAGTCTTAAAATGCATCTATAAACTCTTACATGGAGTCAGGTTCAATATCCTTGAAATAAATACCAGATGATTGTGCACACAGCCCAACCATTTATATTTGAATTAGAAGATAAACAACATGCACATTCTTCCCCTTTTACAAAAAAAGGGACACTGTAGGAATGGTACAAATATTCTTGATTTGTTTGGCATGTGTTACTGGTAAAAATCTGTCAGTATAAATCAAGTGATAATTCTAATAATCTAAATTTGGCTAAAAATTATCTGAAAACAATTACAGATATGTTAAAATTGTTAGGAAATAGATAGAAATACAAAATTACTTCCTTCAGGAATTATTAGAGAAAGATCCAGAAATTATGTACCCATTGACTTACCTCTTCATTTTTCTCGAGTAAAATCAGGCTCATTTTGACTGACACTATGTTTCAGCATTTCTTGTTTGCAACAGCTAAATTCCTGGAACCTCTAGGAGGTAACTATATAACCGGATAATCCATTTGTACACTTATTTATTGATTCAATAAATTATTGGGTCTTTCTCTATGAATCTGGCAATGCTCTAGGAGTAGGGAAACATTGGGCACTAAAAGAGACAAAACAGAGATTCTTAATTCTAGGGCGATAACAGAAAATAATTAGAAAATCAAAATTAAACTAACAATGGTTATATTTTAAAGAAAAAATAAGGAAGAATATGAGACAGGTGTTTGGTTACATATTAGTCATTGTGTGCTCAGGAAAAACTTCAATGAATACATGACATTTGAGTAACATACAGAAAAAAGTTGAAGCAGCCTATAAAGTTAAACTGTGTTCTCTAGAGATAAACACAAATACTAATGCTCTGGGACAGTGATTCTCAATGTTTTTAACCCCTACATGTACCAGTGACATTTACTAATGCCTGGATACATTTTTGGTTATCATTCCTTGGGGCACAGTTGTTACTGGTATCTAGTGAGTAGAGTTTAGCATGCACAGGACAGACCCCAGGACAAGAATCATTCAGCTATTTTCAGTGCTGGTATTTGAAAATCCTGCTATAAAACTGTTGGCTTCCTCTCTCTGCCAAACATAGCTAGGAGGCAAGTGGACCAGGGCAGCAAGTAGGAAGGTGGACAGGCAGAGTGTTGGCTTCTGAGTTTACTTACCAAGGTCACTGCATGCTGCAGTAAGTGAGGCCTGAGTGACAGGTGAAGAGGCTGTAGCAACAACAATCCAGGGAGAAATGAAGCCCACTTGGACTCATGTCATAGCAGTGGCGGTAAGAGATGTTTACATCCTGAATACATTTGATGGTAGAAAAAAAAAGAGCGAGAGAGAGAGAGAGAGAGAGAGAGAGAGAGAGAGAGAGAGAGAGAGATATTCAGAAACAGGGGGAAACAGAAAGGAAGAGAAAGAAAAAGGATATCAATAAAAGTAAGTAGAGTTCCCATTCACAGATGAGAAAAGTCTTTTGTAGAAGCTTCTGTTTCTCAGGAGCTCAGTTCCACTGTATTCATTTGAAAATAAATCATATTTTTATGTAAATATATTTGAATTGCTATGACCATATTTAAATTTCACAAGTTGAAAGATATCTAAGAAGGAAATTGGGGGTTTTGAGTGGAGTTTACATATCTAAATTATGAGTTACAAAGACACAGATTGAGAAAATTGGAGATATTTCAATGATTAAATTTGAAGCGGTATGATATAGAGGTGGTGATTTCAAGACTAGATGACATGCTATCAGGAAACGGTAATGTAACTACTCCTGGTGTCCCCTAGGACTGACTCAAAACTATGAGATGAACTTGCATGATGGCATATTTTAGTTGAAAATAATGAAAAAAATTAAGGGTAAGAACTCTGTAACATTGGGAAAGTTGGCTAGTGAACTCTCTATTTGCTTTAAGCTGTTCATAGTAATATCACAGATTGTGTTTGAGGAATATTTAAATGTTTCTTCTATTGGGAGAGATGTGAGTCTCTCTCATACCCTGTTCACACTCAGAGTATGAAGTATGAAACACCTTCATTGCTTTTCACAGTTTTGTTCACAAATCATTAATTGCATCACATTGCAGCTCCTGGACTTCAAAGAATGGAAAATATAACATTTTTTTAACAATACCTTGTACAATGGGATCTATTGGTCAGTGTGAGTTCTAGATTTTCAAGGATTCAGGTTCAACAAACTAATTAAACATCTTTTCTTAATTTTTAGTGAGTAAATATAGATAATTTTTTCAGAAATCTGCACAAAATATGAAAATTTGCATTCAAATCTAATAACTGCCTCAACTTTTTCCCCAGGTGTTATCTTTAAAGAAGGTTATGCCTTCTAGTCACAGAACTGACAAAATTCGATTAGTTTTCTCCAGTCAGCACTATTTTGCAATTTTGTTCAAAGATAAATATTGTCTGGAGGGCAATGTACACTTTATTCTCCATTTTTAAATGTGCAAATATGAGAGGTTATTTTCTGGTTTGTTTTTTTTTTGCAATTATTAAATTTCTCTTGAATGAGGTAGGTGATTACAGCTAAATTCTGTAATACTTGTCATTTAGGAATTTAAGAATGCCTGAAGCAATTTGAAAGTACTCCAATGGCTATGGGATATTTTAGAAAATAATTTGATACAAACTTTTGTGCATTCCAAAGGGATATGACCCTGTTGCTTAATGGCTACAGTTTGAGTTCTTAGGAAGTACTTTGGTATGCAGCAAGAAAGAATATTTGAAGAAATCGATACTTAATGATTATTCTCATTCTGATTCTTTTAGTTCTGAGAATTTGTTCTAAAATGGATAAACATTAAAAAAGTTGGTGCTTGAATTATTTTCAGGAATATCATTACTTTTCCTGAGTATCCTGTTCTGCAGCTAGTTTTCCTTATTTGCAATCAGGACTATTGTTGGCTGAAAGGGGAAGTCTTCAGGCATTTTTATCAGCTTATACTTTGGTAAGACTGACGGCTATGACAGGTAGAAAAGATACCACCCTAAATGCTGCTCCTCTTTGCAAAATAGGTTCATCCTTTTGACAGATAAATCAACCCAAAAGCCAAGAAAATTATTTTTGGATAACACCAAATCTTTTTTTTTTTTTTTTGACAGTGAATATCATCACTGTTATCAACACTGATTAGAAACATAAACATAAACCTATTTTAAAACTCTTGTATTATTTGACATAGTCAGAATAATTGCTATTATATATTGGTAAATACACATATCCTATTTCAGTATCAAATTTCCCACAATACATAGGAAGCAGTCATAAGAATAATTATCCCTCAAACAAAAGTTAAAATTCTTTTTTTTAAACATATGAAATGACAACAGAAAGACAGTGAGTTAAGATCATAGCTATACAATTTATCCTCTAAGTACTAATTCTTTTTATAAATGTGGACTTACACAGTTGCTTTATCTCTCTGGTTTTCTCTTCTATGAAATAAAGAGAATAATAACACACTCCTTGCATTAATCACAGGAGAGAGCCATACCATTCTGTCTATCTGTCTATCTATCTCTCCTTTAAAACTGAACCTGTTTCATGACTGTCATTCATTAGTCATCATTCCATTACTCTGCATTACCTTTCTCCCGTGCAGATGATAAGCACAGTCCTCTGAGGATGAAGGAGTCCCACTCACTGGGACTGTTACTGGACCTGCCTCTGTCCTGCATCCTCCAGGTACTAAAGGGATTCAGAAACTTAGAGAAGCCCAGGAAAGTAAGGTGTGACATCCACCCAGCAGATAAGATATGCTAAAGGAAGTCAGAGAGAGATGTGGGAACTCATTGGAGTAGAAGTGTTGAGAAAAGTGGCATATGTGTGTGTGTGTGCATATTGTTTTGTGTTGGTGGCAGTTGGGGGTGGGCCTGGATTTGCAATGTACAACCAGAGTAAGGATTTAAAGCAATTATTATCACTATATGTGAAAGAGAATTGAAGGCCACAAATTGGCCTGGATTACAGTGATATGAATAAAACGTAGTATTTAAATGTAAGGTTGGATCTTGGTTTTATGCAAAATGTCAATATTTTGTTCATGATGCATATATTAATTTTGATTTTTAAATAGTGCACTAAAATTTCTAGTACTTATGTTTATCATTAAGATTTTTGTAACCTAAATTTTGTACTTATGACCTCACTAGCCACCAGTCATCTCAACCTTAAACTGGAAACAAAGTTGAAGAAAGGACTTAGAATTCACTGTGTTGTTTATAATGTATGTGAAGAATTCAATTTCTGTTTGCATTTTCTGTTACTTATATAAAATAAAAAGTATGTGTTTCATATATTTTTTTGGTGAACAGGCTACCATTTTATTGAATGTACCCCCATGTAAAAGTAGAATCATAAGCTAGTATATATTTTGTTCTTCTTGTTTCTGTTTTGGTACAATAAAACCTCCTGGGGATGTAGCTCAGTGGTAAAGCACTTGCCTTGTACGTGTGAGGTGCTGGGTTCAATCCTCATCACCACATAAAAATAAATAATAAAGATATTGTACCAACTACAACTAAAAAATATAATAAATAAATAATTAAAAAACTTTCAACACAGAAATCAGAGAAAACTGAATGTGGTCTTCTTTATGTTCAAGTTGCATGAAATCATTTGATACATAAAATTAAATTGTCCTTCCTTCAAAATGAGAAAGGAAGGAAGAAAGGAAGAGAGATAAATGAAAGTAGGAAAACTGCTGTTATTCAGGCATTTACATTAATGAGAAGAAAATTAGGCTGGAGCCAGAGATATCATTCAGAAAAAGAAACTGGTAAATATATACCAAAGAGAAAATATAATAATGTATTTTATGTAGCTATTATAAATGACTCAAAAGCTCAAATGTATGGTAATATGAAATTCAAGAACTGAAACTTGAAAAAAAATTGAATTAAACTCAGAGATTCCTCCATTACCATATTTTTTGTTTCTTCTGTGTCTACAACAGGGCAACATCCTGAGAGAGCATTGAGGGTCTCGTCTGTTTTATTTAGCAATTAGGGAGATGGTTATCCATGTAATATATCACTTGAAATATCTCTTCTAAGTCTTTATAAATGCTATTTAAAAAAATGTACAGTGATAGCCCAAAACATTTTCAGTTTTCCTTTCATTTTTGTGTCTAACATGAAGCATCCTCCAAGAAGGGGAAACACTGTGGTAGTATGAAGAGGTGATATGTGGAGCCGAGATCTTTGACTTAGGCAACTCCAGTTAATGTCTTTGTTGAATGTAGTGTTGGATTTTAGAGAGCTTGACTGTATTGTTCAAAGACGTCTTTGCAACATTTATCCTGAAAAGAAGAAGAAAGTTGCACGCTCCACACGCAATTGCTAGAAAACAGAGTGAGTAGTAAACTTAAAACAAGACTTAACTTCAGATCACAGATATCATCTGGGAGTGGAAGCTGTGCTTTCAAAATCACCTACTGGGTATATCAAGTGAGCAAGGCAATAATCAGAGTAATACTAGCAAATATTAGGTGGTTATTGGAGAGGGACAGATTATTTTTGTGACCTACTCCAACATATCTCTCTAGTTTCAAACGTCAGGGTATACTCTCAAGTTGACAAGCCTACTGCATAGGACAAAGCAAAAGACATCATGCCACTTAGACAAATGTCTAGCTTTTGCAATATATACATTCTATGCACACAAAAAAAACAGCCTTGTGCAGTGTTCTGAGGCTACTGACAGAGAAAATTGTGTTTGGAGACCACACATGTCTAGTGTTTTGTTGTAAGCATGAATATCTCTTAAGATCTTGGAGAGGGAGCTAATGCTGTCTGCCTATCAGTTTCCTAGATGCTTCTCAACACCACATATACATATGACTTGAATGTCAATCATGGTTTCCCACCTGAATTCCAGTCTGCAGCATTGGAAAAATACCCCCTTACCCAAGAACAAGGATTGTGCCTAATTGATATTGGTATTCTAAAATCTGTCACAATGCCTGAAAGATATTTGGCATTCAGTACAATGTTTTTCATCAAGACATGAATTCAGCAGATGGGAACGTGTTTACAAATAAATCTCTGACTTTTATTTTAACTACGAACCAGCACTTACAATCCAATAAATAAATATTTTGATTTAATAAATTAATGGATTAAACCTAGCTAAAAAGGTTTAAATATGAGGGAAAGGTAAATTGTGTTTGACATAAATATATATATATCACAAACTGGTTGATTAAACAACAGAAATTTGTGTCTCATAGTTTGGGAGCCTGGAACCCCGTCCTCACAGGGAGAAGAGAGAGCTTTGGTGTCTCCCTCCTCTTAAAAGACTCCCACTCCCACCACTGTGGCTCCCCATGGCGTCACCTCTAAATCCCATCTTCTCCCAGTGGCTAATGTCCAAATACCATCAGGTTCAAAGTTAAGCTTCAACATGAATTTTCTGTAGACCCAATTCAGTCTGTAGCACCCTCTTTATTTAAAAGAGGCTTTAAAAAGTTACTTAGACTGTCTGCTACAGTTGTTGTTTTTTTTTTTTTTTTTTGCTTTATAGCAATATGATTAAGCAAACATTAAAGTCACAAAAATATATGGTGTCATATCCTAAATGTAGTTTCACAATGTCTATTCTCAGTAAAGAAGCTGAAACAAAAGAATGTGACATTTTAAATCCAAAGCATTCTTTTGTTAAAGATGAATTAGATCACTTTTCATAACATAGTCTCCTGCCAAAAAAAGCAAATAACTTTATCTCTGCTCTGAGAGTTCCACGTCTAAGAAAGGTTGGTTAGACATCACCAAATGTGATTCATGCTGGGATTTTGTGATGACAATGATAGTTGACATGTTAAACTGCGTAACGCTCAAAGGAAGTTTATCCTGACATTTACAAGTAATGGCATTTATAGAAAATAAAATAAATGTCTCATTGTTTTGTTTTTTCAGATTTCATGAACATTAATAGAGACTTCTGTATCAATATAAAACTGAAAAATATAGAAATTTAGTTGCTGCAAAAGCTAAAAGATATAGTATTATTAAACTTCCAAAACATTTTGTCTTAGGTTGTATACCTGCAAGAAAGTATAACATTCAAAATAACATAGGCCATACATGTGTATAAATATGCCCCTAAGCATTTTAATTTGTGTGATCTCTATAGATGTTCAGTAGTGGTACTAGGTTTTCATTCAAATATACCTACATCTAGCCTTGGTTTGCTGTTTTATATTATTATGTTTCCTAGCTCATTAAAAGAATGATGATTTTCTTCAAATCCAAATAAATGTATACCTTAACAAGCTGATGAAAAAGAGAACTAATTTTTTAAATTCTCCAAATGTTCATTAGGTCACTTAGGAAATAAATTTTATGTGGATGCAGAAAATAAATCTAATTAAGTCTATAATAAATAAAATAAATAAATCTATAATAAATAACATTAAGTTAAGGAATCAGTAAGGGCATATACTTTATAGGATCTTTTCTTAATATATATATTATTGTGCTAATCTTTATTTTTTAAACCTTACCGCAACCCTTTGACATGGAATACAATGTCCTTGTTTTTAGTAAGTCAGGATAAATGTTGTTTTTAAATATCAACCACATACATTGTGAAAAGGTAAACTGAGGTTCAAAGTCACATCTACAAATACACTGAATCTTTTATGATATTTATTTCAATGCCTTCTTTTTATGTACTTTGGACAGTGCTAATGTTACATGGCATATGACATATCACCAGGACCATGTTCATTACAGAGGATCTGACTGGCTCTGTGCAAGCATATGGATAGCCCAGCTTCGTCCCTTATCTGAGAAGGAATCAGGCTCTTCAGGAGAAAGAAAACAAATGTGTTCAAGACAGACAAAATGAAATGGTGAAAAATTAAATGCTTGTGTGTTGCATTTACTTTACAAAATGGCTGATTGGAGTGAGATGCTTTCTTATTTCAACACCCTGTGTTAACAACAACCAAAGCGTTTATATTAACACAAATGGTCTTTCTGTCCATGGATCTTTTCCTTCCAGACTAAACATCTATTTTTTGGTTCACTACTACTATTAGCTAGACATTTTATTTCCAACTATCAATCACTATTATTTTAAAAGACTATCATGTGCTCCTTTGTTACATGAGTTCAGAAGACCAATGATTTGCATTAAATTTTCAGGTACATGATTTATCTCACCCGATAAAGAATAGTATGAGTCCAGTTACTGACTTCGGCAACTAGAGGAAGAACATTTTAGAAACCTGATAAAGAAGCATTCTGCTTTGTTTTATATTTCACAATAAAGTGAAGTTGTTTCCTGCCATTATTGAATGGAAAATGTGTAACAACTTTCCTGGAAAATCAGAAACTTACTCAATAAGGGATTCATATTCCATGTTATGGATTTAAGACCTCTTTTTTTGTATTTGGTTCTATAAGCAATATAAATCATTATTTAACTTAATTAACTTAAAATTAGTGACTGTATAGGCAAGAACAATGCATTTCTTTTCTCATTAAAGGAACTAGGCACAATTATATTGAAGACTGGGCAATGTGAACACGGCATCTGCAGTTGGAGAAGGTAATGCATGAGGCATGTAATTCATAAAAGCAGCACACAATGCAGTCTTTCAGGAGCTGACTTTTGTTAACTAGACTTGAATGGTCCTAATGTTCCCAAGTTGCTGATTTGGGAACACAAGGGACTTAGATCACAAAAATGGCATTTTGCAACAAATTTGCCTTTATTCTCTATGGTCATACCCTTGGGATATGAATCATTTTCCAAGTGACTTTTCCACATAAGGGAAGTGTTTATCACAAGATGGAAAACAAAATATTCAGTGAACAGAATGCTAGGAGTATGTGCATGAAATCAAACTACTGCTCCCAGACATGTCTGGTGTAATGTAAATGGACATATTGGACAAACATGCTGGGTGGAAACATTAACACCTCTGTGCCAGTATAAGGAGAAATTTGCCTCTAATTGATGGCTGAGGAATAATGTCAAAGAGCAGGACCCCCAGTGGTGCCAGGTCCAGCTGGAGGCCTCTCCAACAATTTGTAGCCATGTGACAAAATACAAATCCTATAGAGAACAAGATGAGAGACTGGGATGATTTTGATAGATGGCCCATATCCATCTTCTCATTGGTTGATTAGCTAACTCAGAATACAAGGGCCTGTTTCTCTCATTCTTGCCTGGTATTACCTCTATCAACCACAATCCATATAAATCAAAGTTGAACTAAGAGTCCCTGAGATTCTATCTAGTGAAAATTTTTTGCAAAGTTTTCGAATTTTCAGATAACTTTATGGATGGATTTCAAGTTCTATATACATAATGAAAAAAAATTAAAATACCAACCAAAATATGTTAGGGATGTCTGGATTGATATACTAGGAGATGAGAAGCAATCTAGTTCTTGTTTTCTTTGCTTAAATGTTGCTAGGAGTTGAAATCTGAATAAGACCATCAATATAATACTTTTTAATCAGGAATGATTTGAGATTTTACATGGGCTAGAGAAGTAGACTATGAATTTTAAAAAGAGGTAAATCATTTAAAAAATAATAATGCCACATATTTTCCCTAAAATAAGAGTGTTATCCAAACTTACAGACCTGTAGTTGGGTGGAGAGAAGAACCTCAGAAATAATTCTAGAAATATTTAAGAGAAAGTGCATTTCAAATGCATTTAGGCATGCTTTAATTCCTTCAGCAAAAACAAATGTTTACAGAGTATTCAGTCTGAACAGATTTGGAACACAATATATATCATAAAATTGTTCTATTTTGAATACTGGCACATGGGTAAAAGTGTCAACACCAACTACATCCTCATTAGTTATTCTCTATGAAATACTATTCCAACCCTTCACGAAAATGAGTGTGAAAAGCACTTGATAGAGGAAAATAAAATTCAAAATAAAAACACAGGTGTTTCATCCCAAACCCAGCAAGTGGTGTGTCTCAGTGTTGCCAAAGGAAAAGCCACTGTCACATATTGTCAGGTTAGAGAAACATCCCTGTTATGGGAAAGTATGCTTGTTTTTCCTGGCATCCAGTTTCTGACATTAACCTATGTATCTAGTAAAAATTGTCATTTCCTTAGGCTTCATGTAGGTGGACACTCAGCCACCACAGTTTTAGTGCCTTGATGCCTATACTAAAGAACCAGGGAAACTTTCTTCTACTGAGACTTAATTCTGAGCAGGTTTGGTGTTATTTTGTAGTTATCACAACCTGGATTAAAATTTGGATAATTATAGATGGGCATCAAGGTTGGTTTCACAGTTTTATTATTGTGAATTGCTGTGGTTGCACCTCTATAGTATGCTTATTTTAGGTCCTTTGGGTATAGACCAAAGAGTGGGATAGCTGGGTCAAATGGTGGTTCCATTCTAAGTTTTCTGAGGAATCTCCATACTGCTTTCCAGAATGGTTCCACCCATTTGCAGTCCCACCAGCAATGTATGAGTATACCTTTTCCCCCACCTCTATTCCAACACTTATTATTGCTTTTATTCTTGATAACTGCCATTCTGAGTGGAGTTAAGTAAAACCTTAGTTTTAATTTGCATTCTCTAATTACTAAAGAGGTTGAATTTTTTTTCATTTGTTGATCACTTATATATCTTCTTCTGAGAATTGTCTGTTCAGTTTCTTCGCCCATTTATTGATTGAGTTGTTTGTTTGTTTTTTTTTTGGTGTTAAGTTTTTTGAGTTCTTTATATATCTTGGATATTGGTGCTATATCTTATGTGTGTGTGGTAAAAATATTCTCCCACTCTGTAGGCTGTGTCTTCACTTCATTGGTTGTTTCTTTTGCTGCTTTTTAGTTTGAATCTATTCCATTTAATAATTCTTGATTTATTTCTTGTGCTTTAGGAGTCTTATTAAGGAAGTCATGGTCTAATCTGACATGATGAAGATTTGGACCTACTTTTTTTTTCTTTTGGGTGCAGGGTCTCTGGTATAATTACTAGGACCTTGATCCTATTTGAGTTGAGTTTTGTGCATGGTGAGAGACAGGGGTTAATTTCATTTTGTTGCATATGGATTTCCAGTTTTCCCAGAACCATTTGTTGAAGAGGCTATCTTTTCTCTAATATATGTTTTTAGCACCTTTGTTTAATATAAGATAATGGTTTTATGTGTTTTTTTTCTCTGTGTCTTCTATTTTTTACTATTGGTCTACATATCTATTTTGGTGCCAATACCATGTCATTTTGTTACTATTGCTATGTAGTATAGTTTAAGGTCTGGTATTGTGGTGCCTCTTGGTAAACTATGAAACCAACCTAGATGCCCATCAATAGATGAATGGATAAAGAAACCTAGGTTTATATACACTATGGAATATTACTCATCATTAAAAGAGAACAAAATTATGGAATTTACAGGTAAATGGATGGAGTTGGAGAATATCATGCTAAGAAAAGTAACCCAATCCCCCCCCCCAAAAAAAAAAACCCCAAAGGCTGAATGTTTACTCTGATTAGTAAATGTTGATCCATAATGGGGTGGGGTGGCAAGAATGGAGGAATTTTGGGTTGGGCAAAGGGGAGGGTGGGGAGTGAAGGAGGAATAAGGCAGAAAAGATGGTGGAATAAAATGGACATCATTACCCTAGGAACATACAGGATTGCACAAATGGTGTGACTCTACATTGTGCACAACTAGAGAAATTTGTGCTCGATTCATGTACAATGAGTTAAAATGCATTCTGCTATTATGTATAACTAAGTAGAATAAATTTAAAAAATTGGATAATTCTTAATTTCTTAAGTATCTCAGGACTCTGTAATTTGCTACAAACTTTTTCAAGATGAATTTAAATTTTATTTGTTCACTGTATTCTCTGCATTTCACTGTGGTCATTGTATTCTTATGGCTAAAGATGCTACTGTTATGATTTATGTCTAATATATACAGAGCAATAGGCACAAACTCAAGATACACACACACAAAAAAAAAATGCATTTCTCACCTATATATCTTCCTTTTCCAAATCTACTTATAAGCTCTAGGTTCAATTTGTGTTTCTAAAAGCACATAGCAAAATACTTTTTTACAGACATCACTGAAAAAAATATAATCGCCAAAATTTATCACATCTTATCTTCTGTGAAGCTTTGTGCTATGTGAGGTTTTCATCTCCAGTTGTCAGGTGAAGTTGAGTGAGGATCTAGTTAGGTTGTTAGAGGTCATATGACCAGTGAAAAAAAAAACCAACAGGTGAGGTCAAAGCATGGTCAGACTTCAAGCAAGTGCATTTTCAAGCAAGTGAGTTGGACCAAATTTAACTTTGTAGAGTTTTAGCCTTGTTGATTTTCTCCAATAATTGTGAACTATGCTTAAGGGTTTATGTGCCTTGTGTATGATTTTAATCATCAGTGGACAACCCATTACCTATGTGTGCATCTGTATTCTGCATAATTCACACACATTGCTCCATTGACCTGCAGTGTCTAAGCATCACTCAAGGTATCAATGGGAGTTTGCTCTGATAAACACTTGGAAGTCTTTGTTTCTCTTTTGCTTTATCATTGCCTACTTTGGGTATGAAAAGACAGAACAGAATAGTGCATTGTCAAATAGGACTCAAATGTAAAGGTAAAATAAAAAAGAGACAAAAGCATAGGTGATGGGGAGAGTTTTGGAATGCAGTGTTCTGGGAGATGCTCAAGTTCAAACCCCCATCACACCATTTCCTTGGGATCTTGGAAGCACTTACAAGTGCCATCAAACCTCCCATCACTTTTCCTGACATATGCTACTCCCAAAGGTAGACCTTGAAAAGGAGCTGCTCAGAGTTTGCTCCTGCATTGTGCTGGACTGTATTTCCAACCACCAACTTGGGAATGTCTCCTGAATCCCACAGATGTCCACATTAGTTTCACCCCTGAACCACCATCCTAAAAATAAGAGCATAAACACAATCATCAGCAGAGATGAATTAATCTACACTAGGATAATCTGTCTTTTTCTGGCATTCTTGATGTGCTTAACTGCTTGGGAATGTCTACCCAACCCTGAATGATCCTCCCAGAAAGAAGGACTCACATTCTGCCCAGAGGTCCAGAAGTCAGAGCCACAAATGAGCACCTTGAGCTTTCAAATGCACCAATTGTCATGATCTGGCAGGGTCTGGGGGCTCACCTTTTATCTCATGAATAAAGAAACAATGCCTAATTGTATTTTATGTTTAAAATAGACATTTCTAAACAAATCGCTTGTGTGAAAACATACTGAATTGGAGGGACTCTCAGCGCCTCCCCACTGGAGGACCTGTTGATGCTCTCCTGAGTTCCATAAAGCACCTAGTGCATGTGCCAATTAAGCCTGTAATTAAAACCTAATGAAATAGAACTGACCCAAATTTCTTTCACTGGAAAGGTGGGCTGTTTGAGAGCAAGGAGTAGCTTTAAGACCAAGCCCTATGCCAGCCACATGTCAGATATCCAAAAAATGTTTGAACTACTTTTGGAATGAATTTAGAAGGATATTGCAGAGGGCCCTCCATTTAAATTGTTATTGTGAGCACCATTTCTGAGTAACATTTCCAAAATCGGTGATTACTCTGTGCTTCAGGGAGAAAAGTACTACCGCAGGACCCTCAAGTTCTACAGAACAACTGTTCTGTGGAGGGGCAGAGCCAGCCTAGGCATGGGTCTCTCCTTGAGTCAGTTTCTGCCTCTCACTGGTGGAGTTGCCTGGGTTTGGCACATCTGCTGTGTTTCCATCCACTTCTGACTGAGCTGGCCACCATGAATGCTCTGCTCTTATGATCCCACCAGTCAACAATGGCCCCACATAGCTCAGACTTGTTTTCCAGTATGTCTTCTGTCCAGCTAGTAAATTTCAGCACAGTGTGTTCTGATATCATCTATCAGCAACATCAACATAAGTTCACTCACAAGAGATCTCTGTGCGCACTGTTCCCCAACTTCTAAGGGCCCTCCTTCTTCCTCTCCCAGTTGTTTTGTACCCTTGTTAATGTCAGTCATTCTGGAAAAATCAATTTGAGCAATTTTTGTGAGTTGAGAATGTGTTCTCTGAGATACTGTGTACTTCATATGCTATAATTTCTATTTTTTTTTTTTGAGGCGAGAGGTAGAGTTTTCAATTTTCAAAATTGCCACTGCCATGTTTTTAAATGAAGCATTTGAATAAAATGATATTGTTAAAGGTGATGCCCTCATTAATCTTTTGGTCCTCTATTTACAATGTAACCTGGGGTCAATAAGAAAACAATTAACTGGATAAAGAAAACAGTTACTCTCTCCCAGTACCTCTCCCCCTGGCAACAGGGATTGAGCCAACGGATGCTGCCACTGAATTGCATCCCAAGTCCTTTTTCATTGTTTATTTTGACACAGGGTCTTGCTTGTTTGCATAGGCTGGCCTCTAATGTGGTGTCCTCCTGCCATAGCCTCTAGAGTAACTGAGATTACAGGTGTGGTGCACAGCTGGGTTTCTCTTTAATGTGGCAGATACCTAGCCAACTTCCCCTCTATTATTGTCACCACTTTGTTGAGTGTGCAGTGGATATGATGCATTGGTACTTCCATTGGATTTTACAACTAAGTTTTACATTTCTGGGCCCTCCCAGACTCACTCTCTGCTGCTCACTTCCTTTCTAGTCTTCCTTAGAGTCCAAATCTTCCAGAAATATCGATGGTTAGTTTCAAGCATGATTAGAGCATGGCTCTCATTTGTTCCAACTGACATTTTCTTTTAAGAATAGAACTCTTGTAATCTCAATGACTAAGGCAGATCCAACCTACACACCCCTAAAGCATGAACTTGACACAATTAACAGGCCTGGAATTGTAAAAGGGGTGTGTAGGTTGGATCTGCCTTATTGTGCTTGCTTTCTTCCAAAAAAATCTTAAAACTGAAAACATCATTACTTTTTCTTATAATCTATGGAATTTAAAAGAATTTATTCTCACATTGTTAGAGATTTTTTTCCTTCCATTTCTTCTGTCTCCAGTTAAAACGCATCCCTATAAGGAATAAAATCCCTTATCCAAAATGCAGTCATAGTATTTCATATTTCATTTTGGGTTTTGAAATATTTGCATATACATAATGAGAAATCTTGGGGCTAGGACCCCAGTCAAAGTATAAAGTTCTTTAATTTTTCATGTATACCTTGTGTGCACAGCTGGAAGGTAATTTTTTGTAATGTGTCTTGTTTTGACTTAGAACTATCACATGAGGTCATGTGTAGAATTTTGAATTTGTGAAATGACATCGGAGCACAAGATGATTTGGATTTTGCATCTAAAAGATTTCTGATTTTCAGTTTAGGATGATCAAACTGTATTTAGATAATAATTATCTGAGAGCCTACATTAAATAGTATTACGTTGATTTATGTCTATGCTCTTTGTACATTTGAGAAATCTGATTGCTTTTTCATTTTATTTTATTAATAAGGGATGACCTTGAAGAGATTCACTGTGTGGACTAGCCCTCTTTTGCTGATAAGTACTCAGGGAGGTGCATTTGTTGTGGAGAATTTTGTTGGGACTCTGAGAGGAGTAGCCAGGGAGAAAGCAAAAGGCAATTTAACTCAAAAATGTTAATCATGTCTATATTTTTAGAATAAGTCCATCTCTCTCAAATTTCACTGATAGATCACTTGGGATCAAGACACCAAATTGCCCATTGGATGTGGCAGCATGGACATCAATCATTACCTTAAAAAGAGTAGATTTGGTTTATGTTTGGGGTGGGCAAAGTAAATCTGCACAGTTTCTCTTCAGGAGAGCATGGGATATAATTATGCACCAAGAGCAAAAGCAACTCAGATTGCAACATTCTTACATAAGGAGGGACCAGAAAATTAGAATAATGTATGAAGGATATGTGGAGTCCAAGGAGGCTTTTTAAAAAAATTGTATTGAGATATAGCATTTTGGTATGCTAATGTGAATGTTCTAAAAAATGATAAGATAAAATTGCAGCTCATTTTTGGACTAATGTTTCTATATAAGTGAGAGTCATTTGAGATCCATTCCAAAAGTAGAGTGTGTGGACTAAGGCTGGCTAATTATTCCATTTTAAGAGAAAAATCAAGGTTTATGGGTACAGCAGGGTGGAAGGTATAATGGTGGCAGGATGACAAATTCCCTTTGGTTGCATTTATCTTTCCATAATGAAATAATTCAAGGACGTTATCTGTACATATGAAGGGAACATATCATAATGGTGATGTAAAGGAATAATGATTGAAACCATTCTCTGAAAATGGGAGAGTGCTTGAACAAGAGAATATTAGTAATCCTGTCCATTTGTGCTGAGTTGGTGGTTAATTTCTACTAAATCAGAGTGGTTGGCATTCCCCCTGCCCTGTTCAGGTACAGATTGCAAATAAGTGAGGAAACTTTCTAGGTAAATGTGAGAGACAGAGACAGAGAGACAAAAAGAGGAAGAGAGATATGAAGGAAAGAGAAAATAGATTATTTCTACAAGTCTTTCTATATTAAGGGTTATATGGACATATGAGGGAAGAGATGGTTAGTGAGTTACTGATTGTCTCATTGGATTGGAGCTCCTGGTGGGTGCAAAGAAAGTTTAGAAATTTGCTACTGAATGAATTTTAGTATGTCTCTGTAATATTGTATTGACATTTTAGCTTTAGCTATTTGCACTTTTTTCAACATTGCTCTGAAAACTATATTTCTACACTGAAGTTGTCAAGGTCCATTTCAAGTTACTATTATACTATTTCAGAGAAAATAAAATAATCAAAGAGCAGAGCAGTTACTGTTCTTCAACCATTTTTGTGAATGTGGGGTGTGTGTGTTTGTGTGTGTATGTGTGCACATAAACTCAATGTGCTATAAAGTTGTAATATTTGTTTTAAACAACTATTATTGATTGAATAAATTAGAAGAGGTGAACATGTTTTCAAAATGTTTTCCTTCATATTTCCACAGTGGGGGCTTGTTCTTCCTCAGGTCTGAGTCTTTGTTTGGTGTCAGTGCCACCATCTGAAGGCTTTCAGTTATGTTTCTTAAAGTCCAGGTCTGTTGGTGACCATTTGTCAATTTTTATTATAAAAAGAAATTTTTTCTTACCTGTGGGGAAATATTTTCTTTGTATTGAGATTTTTTTTTTCAGAACTTGGAAGATATTGTTTCACTGGATTCTGATCTCCTTTGTTTCTGGCAAGAAATCTGAGGTAGCTTGCATCATGATTCTCATTATGTAATATAATCCATAAGTTTTCTGAACTTCAATTGAGTTATTATTTAATGTTTCTCTTCCAAAGACATAATGAAATGAAATTATATAATCTAGCATTTTTTTTCTCGTTAATTTCAAGATTTTATTTTTACTTTTGGTATTAGTAGTTTGATTATTAAATATCTAAGACTAGTTTTCTTTCTCTTTATTGAACATGATTAGAAAGTTTATGTTTTTTATCATATGTGTATATTTTCAGTTAACAATTATTCAAATATACATTCCCTTTTCTTAATCTCTATTCCTACTGATCCAATGTTGACTATGTTTCTTCTGATTTCCTTTTCAGACTTTGTTTTTGTCTCTATTTCATATCAAATTATTTTCATTGTTCTATCTTCAAATGCACTGACTTTTCCTATTGCCCTTGTTTTTGTCTGATTTTTAAGGTCATTCAGTAGATTTTACTTTTCAGATATCACAAACTTAGGCTCTAGAATGTTCATTTGTTCTTTTAAAATTTTCACTTCACTGTCAAGCCCTTTCATTTGTTCTACAGTTACACTTCCTTCTCAACTATTTAGACATAAGGAAAAAAACATCTCTACTGTTTCCATTCAATATCTGAGTCATCCTGGTTGGCTCCTGCTGGAAGCCATCTCCCTGCACAGCATGGTGTGTGGGGTCTCTTAAATGTGTCCCTGGATGGCGGTGGTCCAGACAACTGCTCCCAAGACTCTGATTTATAGTGTAGAAGATGGATGGGTTGAATCCTGTGGCCAATAGAGCAGTGGAGTGTTCTTGAAGGTAGGCCAGGGGAAACTTGATTACATCCGCTGGTTCTAGAAGAAAGGAGCTTGAGATAATCAGAACTAGTTTATTTTATCTTTTTCAATGAATATAATTCCTCAGTAACTAACTGGTTTAATGACATGGGAAGTATGATCACATTGGCTGACTAAGTTGCTAAAGCATTTGGATTCTTCATCAACCAAGACAGTGCTTTGGTGTATTGCCCTTAGCAAGAAAGGAGGACCTTGTAGAAAAAGCATTGTTTTCAAGTAAACCCGAAGTAATTTTATTTCAGAAAGTAATTTACTGACATTTATTAATCTTTTGTCTTCATAACTTCATTGCAGGACCATTTGATGGAAAAAAATTAATTTTTTTTTTTACAAAATTCATGACTTTAGTTCACTTAATTTAGCAGTTGCCATTTTCCTAGAGAAATTGGCAATCTTCTGTTAAAAACAGAGGTTGAGAAAAAGAAGTATTTCTATATTTTTTTTCTTTCAATCTCATTTACTTAAAAAATTATTTATAGAAACCTTAACACATGTACATACACACATGTACATAAGAGAGGAAGATAACACATTTGATTTCCCCACACAAATATCATTTTATTATAATTCAAATATTAAATACATTATGTAACACAGAAATAATTCCATAATTCAGTAGTTACTTTTATTGAGTAAAATTTATGCCTAAATTTGGGGGAAATGATTTATTCAATAAATATACAACAGGTTTTTAAATATATTGATACATGTATGATTTCAACTTTTAATACATTATATGTAATGCATATGTAACATATGTATCTAAATACATACATACAGTATATATAGATAATTTATCTTAACCAAATTCCTATTTAAGAATAAATTAAAGAGATTCTGGCCTCAAAATAACAATGGATGGCTACAAACAACTCTATTTAACAGCTGGATATTGTCATTAATACTGAGGTTACCAAAAATAAAATCTAAGATGACAATTTGTCTTCATTTCTGGAATCTTCTATATGTAGTATCATGAGTTCTGATATTTTCTTATGTTGTCTTTAAACCTCAACCTTCTTACCAAAAGTCCAAACTCACACTTTGGGTTTCTATGGCTTCATTGGGCACCATGAGAGGATGCCATCTCTTCTCTTGCATGGTGATCTGACTTGTTTGTCCTCTGATCTTCCTCAGGTCACATCTCTCACGATGATAAAGCTCTGACTTCATATGATAGCTTTATGGTGGGAGTAACTGACTTTGTCCCTTTTGTCTCATGCAATATACATCTATTAAAGATAAGGGTACATAAGTTGATACTTTATTCATATTTAGTGTAGAGAACATTTTACTCTGCCATTTACTTTGCCTTTCATTTGAGAAGTCATTTATACAAAATACATATTTTCTCTGTTTTGCACAAGTCTCATAGTAAAGCAACTACCTTCTGCAGCAAAATGAGAAATTTACGAATACGTTCTGACATTTTGGTTTAATATGTATCTTACAAAACAGATTGGTTTTGGTTTTCATTGAGAACAGTTATTTTGCAGTCATGTTTCAAAGGAGCTACCTTCCTGAGGAAGTTCCACTCATTATTCAAAACTACTCAAATGTGACTTGCAATCTGAAGCTGCTGCTGACCTCCCAGGTAGTACTGAGCTGTGTTTCATTCAGTCTTTGCATGGTGCTTCATAACTATCACCTATTCCAATTACCCTATTGTGATAATTATTTGTTTATATACCCTGCTATCACTCTACTGCACTAATATAGATAGAGGATTATATTGCAAACTTTTTTTCATAGTCCTGTCTTTTGGTATATGATGTAGGAAAATCACATAAACATACATTTGCAGAAGAAAAAGAAAAAGGTTATTACCTACATATTTATTTTAAAATATATGAAAACCACTGGGCACGGTGGCACACACCTGTAATTTCAGCAATCTGGGAGCCTGAGGCAGAAAGATGGCAAGTTCAAAGCCAGCCTTAGCAGGTTAGCAAGGCACATAGCAAAGCAGTGATACCCTATCTATAAATCAAAAAGGGCTGTGGATGTGGCTTAGTGGTTAAGCACCCCTGAGTTTACTACTCCATACAAAAAAAAAAAAAAAACAAAGCATATACGAAAACATAAGTACTATATCATTTCAATGTGCATAATTGAAATTCTATGCCTATCTCTTGTTTGCAAAATCAATCTGATAGGCATGAAAAATTACAAAGATACTTTTAAGTATCTAATAGACTAAATATTAATTTATAAAGACATTGCAGCTAAAAACAAACAAACAAACAAACAAGCCTAGCATAGAATCTTAAAGAATGAAGGAGGACGGGATGTCAGTGCAGTTGAGGTAAACCTTGGGGGCAATTGCTTTGAACTGAGCCTCCAGCAGACCAAGCCAAAATGAGGCTGCTCATTCTAAGGTTCTGTGTCCCAAACAGAACCTGGACTCCTTAACCTTCTGAAGAATGAGGAGAAAGATGACAGTGAGATACTGAACAGGCCAGTTTTAGCCTTCATGGTAAATAAGTTGGCTCTGCTTTAGGGTTTAAAAGGAAAGAAGCCTGAAGTAGTCTGTTTCTTGTTTCTGTTAATGCTACTTTATAAAGCCAACTCCTCGGCTGTACTCACAGGAACCTTTTTCTGCACCTTCAGATGAGACTGCCAAATCCATGCCTCAGTAATAGAAGCCACTGAGATCGTTGTGGTGATTTTGTCTTTTGACATAATTTTACAGGCAGAAAACTGGCCTTCACGATAATGATGGATGATGCATTGAGATGCAGTAAAACACGTTTTCTTTAGGTCATTTGTTATTGGATTCCCATAGTTGAAGTTGGCTCATTGGGAACTTTAAATTAATTACTCCTATTTCAAACTTAAGGGCCACTAATAAAAGCCTTAATGGAAATAAAGGCATATCTATCTAATACTAATGTGTTTGTCATTAATGTAGATGATTTTATTGGTAGTATTATTATTTTATGATAAGAAATATTTTATATAACATAAAGCATTTCATAGCACTCAGGTATTTTCTGAATCTGCATGGGAAAAAAGTAGAAGATTGAGAAGGAAGAATTTCAACTTTCAATTTTACCAAATTGCTAGAGTATTATTATTCATCTCTCAATGTAAAAATGACACATATTCAGTATTTACCACTAAAGAGAACCTTTTCAGAAAATACTAGAAAATACACCTTTTAAATATAGAGGCAGTTCTATTTAGTATCATAAAAGCTGTGAAACACATGACATGCTTCTTGTATACCTTTGCTTTAATGGTTCATAAAATGCTATTTCTTCTTCTGGTAATGACATTTAGTATTCCTTATCAAGGTCAATATATACTGTGTGTGTATATGTATATGCATACATATGAATTGTTATAAATTTCCAGAGTCCGACTAAATGAATGATGCAGTTTCAAAAGAATCCATAGTGAACTTATAAAAGTCAGAAGCTTTTAATACTTGGAAGTACAGCAATTCATTGTTAGATAATATTGCTAAATTAAACTAACAGAATATTTTTCCAATACAAGGAAAACTATATCCCGTAAAAATGTATTTTGTCTTATCAAATTTAAATGCATATTATAAATGATACAGAGAGGGATTACCAGAATAGAAGAATGAGGACCTTTATTTTCTTTTTCTGAGGAAAGGGCAGGTGTGACCAAAATTACAGGGCTCACTCTCTTCCCAGCTTCCTGCCTGTGATGGTTTCTCCTGGAGAGGAGAGAGGAGCAGGCTGCCTGCTTTTCCTGTGCCACCAGCCCCACACTGCAGAAGTTCTACTACAGGTCAGTCTTTCCACCAATCCCCACATAATAGACTTCAAAACCCAAAATTTTGCTAGAGATAAAACAAACATTTCATAATGAAAAATGTGTTGACAGATCAAGAAAATTCAACTGTTATAAAACACATATGTACCTAACAAGGAGCCCAAAAATGTGTGAAGCAAAACTGACAGATCCAAGGAGAGAGGTTTACAATCAAATATTAGAACAAAAGACATTGAAATGTCACTTTCAGTAATGGATGGGACAGTGATGCAGACGATCAACAAGGAAACAGCCTAGAAAAATATAAACCAAATGGACATAACAGACATTTACAGATACACTCTTCAACAGCAAAACACTCATTCCTCATAAGCAAGCATTGAGCATTCTCCAAGAGAGACCCTACACTGGAACGCAAAAAGACAACAACAAATTTAAAATGATTAAAATTTTACAAAGCATCTTCTCCCATAAAAATGAAAATAGACTAGAAGTCAATAATAGAAAAGAATTTGAGAAATTTACACAAAAATGTGAAAATTAAACACAGTATCCTAAATATTCAGAAAATATTTTGAAGAAAATGGAAGTAAAAATACACTATACCAAAATGTATATCATGCAGGGAGAAAGAGCCTGGGAGAAATGCGTAGCTCTAAACACTTGTGTTTACAATGTAAAAAAAAAAAGGAATATTTTAGATCAATAACCTAAATTTTAGCCTAAGAAAAGTGAAAATAAAAAATGTGATATAAAGCTAGCAGAGGATAAAAATAACAAATGTTAGAGCAACAAGGAATAAAACAAAGAATAGAACCAAATATAGAAATTAAACAACACCTAAAGCTGCTTCTATAGAAAGAGCTCCAAACTGACAATTCTTTAACTAGACTGATCATGAAAAGAAGACCAAAGACTCAAGTTACTAAAATCAGGAATAAAAGAAGGAGACATCACTATGGAATTTGATAATACTAGAAGAGAATTACAAGGACTACTATAAGCAACTTTATGCTTACAAATTAAATAATTTAAGTGAAATAGAGAAATTCCTAGAGAGACACAAGTTACTAAAACTGACTCAGGAAGAAATTTTAAAAATTCAAATAGGTCTATAATAGAATAGAAATCAAATCGACTATTTAAAAACTTTCCCCACATACAAGATCCTGACCAAGGAGTCTTCACCTGTGAATTCCACAAAACTTTCTGAGGAAGATTGACATCAGTCCTTCACAAACCCTTCAAGAAAGGAACCAGAAAAGGAGGCCTTCAGATTCTTTCTAGGAGTTAATATGAATCTGATACCAGCAGCACAGGACATTATCAACAAGCAGCAGCAGCAACAACAACAACAACAAAACATCTGATATCTTTAGAACCCAAAACTTTTCACAAATACTAGTGAACTGAATTCAGCCATGTGAAAAGCATTATGTACCAGAACCATTTGTTCAGAAATAAAAGGGCTGATTAGCATCTTGAAGTGCAGAAAAATCATTTTGATAAAATTCACCACTCCTTCAAGACAAAATAAAGAAAGAAAAGAAACCACAAAAACAGCAGCAACAAAGCCAGCTTCACAAAGCAGGAGCTGAAGAGGAGTGCCTCCCATGGATAAAGGGCATCCCTGAATAGCCCAAGGTGAACACGACCTTCTAACAGTGCAAGTCTGAAGGCTTTTTCTCTACACTACCCATGCAATAATGGCAAACCCAGAAACATCTATCAGCAATGAATTTAAAAGCGACCTGACTGCATAATCATTGGTTAGCAAAGATGATGAAATGTGTATTCAGGTGGAATTTTGATGATGAGAATCAGTATTTCTCAGTCCATTCTCCAGGAGGTCTTGGCAACTTCACACCCCCTCTTTCCAACCAGAAATAAATTATAGTGCAAGTAAGTGCATGATCTACGTTAGGAAAGAATTGTATTAACCTTATATGAAGATAAAAGGAAGCATATATACACTCAAACACTAGAGTCATCCTCTTTACCTGGAATGGAGTTGGGTATTTATAATCTATTAACTCCTTGCACACCACAGACCTTTAGGCTCTAAAACAGGTGATGGCATTATTTTTTTTTTATTTCATATACAGCTAACTTCCTTGTACCAAATGCCAGTAATCTTGAAACTTTTAGAGAGGACATATTTTCTTTCAAGCCTGCATATAATTGCACTGTCCCTTTCAGAGATAATTTTTCAATCCTGAATATTCATGAGTTTTTGTATAATATTTAAGAGACACTATAATTGTCATATTTTAATTAAACTTTCTGTAACTGTATAAAAGAAATACTTGTGGCTTGTAATTAATGTGAGACACATATAAGGTAAATAAAGCACACTTTTTTCAATTTTTCATGTCCCAAATGCAGTTTTATCCCAGAAAGTCTTAAGTGTTCTATTGTTTATTTCCAAAAGAACTTTTCACAGAGCTAAAGAGATTAAAATAAACAATCCTTCTTTTAAAAATGTCAGGAAGCTATTTTACTATTATTGAGAACTACATTTAATTTTCTCCATCCCTTTTCCATGGGTTCTAGAACATCATTAGTAAAACGTTTTGGTGTAAAAGTATTTGAATTTTCTCAAAGGATAGACAACTCTTTTAATACTGTAGTTAGCAAGTAATGACAACTTTGATTTCTACATTTCATATAATACCAACATAAACTATCAAAATGAATCTGTTCAAAATATCCTTGTAGGTGAGGCATGAATTTACATTTGGCAGTTTCCAAGGTGAGTGAGTTGGAGGATGTTGCACTGCTAAAATGTGGGTCAGGGGACAAACGACTCCAGTTGTGGCATTGCATTCAGGTCCTGCACACTCATCTGATGCTGAGATATTGATCTAAGCCCTGGCTGTATGAAGCCCAGAAGCACATTACAGTTTGATTGGGGAAACAAGGAGCAGGTACCTACAAATATACATAGATATTAAAGATGTCGGCTTAGGTAGAGTAATACCTTTAGGCATAGATGTAGAAATGCATTGTATAGAAATGGTATGAATATGACATACACCAGTGTAAAATAGAAGTATGGTATAGTCGTGTTGAGCATAAAGAGCACTGTCAACCTTAGTGCTAAATTTAATAAAAATGATTTTAGCTAAATCTCCAAGTCCCAACAGCCTAGAGAAGTGTGGAATCTAGGTCTATTATATGAATAACTTTCCTTTTATAGAATTTTTTCTTCAATTATGAAATAAATTATTGCCAAGGTAAATGAATTAGTAAGAGAATTCCTAAAAAAATATTGAAAGAGGTGAAATAACAGAATAACTTTGGAAATATATGTTTGGTGATAACCTTTCAAACTGTTTAAAAAAAAAAGATACATATCCTTAGAAGTCATCTTGTCTATTTTGCCTTTTACCTGCTGAGTGCTTTGTTATAGGCACTTGTTTATGTTTTATTGCTCTCACTGCTTCCAAGTCTTAGAAACTTCCTGGTCCTTATGCTTCACCTGTTTTTATTCTGACATTATACTTAGTGTAGCACTGACCTCAACCTTTACACTCAAGAAATATCTGATGAATTGAATAAAAAATGATTTTAGCTAAATCTCCAAGTCCCATGCTTTTTTTTTTTTGAGAGAGAGAGAGAATTTTTAAAATATTTATTTCCTTTAGTTTTTGGCGGACACATCATCTTTGTTAGTATGTGGTGCTGAGGATAGAACTCCGGGCCGCATGCATGCCAGGCGAGCGCGCTACCACTTGAGCCACATCCCCAGCCCCCCATGCTTTAAAAAGTTTAAGAAAATAATTGCAGTCTACTTAGAAAATACTACATATAAAATTTATTGGTTATATAGAACACCATTTGTTGAAGCATGAAGGAGATTGTGCATTTAGAATTAATTTTAATCCATCACTTCAGATAAACCTCAAAGTGTCTTCCTGCAAATTTGCTGACAGTTAGGCAAAGTCATGAGCTCTCCTAAAATATGTGTGGAGAAGCTTGATCTTCAATGGCTTGATTAATAACTTGGAAACTTAGATCCTTTTTTAATCAGGTTTTAATCTGTCTGAACCACAGGCATAACAGGTATGAGGACCCAAAAAATATTTGTGACAGTAAGGTCCTCAAGGGTGAGAACAGCTGAATGGTATGCTGTTAATGTGTTTACTCATCAGGATTTAGAAGGAAGTGCACAACTCCTTGGCGTGTCATCCATCAACAACTGGCAGGGAAGATGTGGAATGTACGAAAATTAAAAACCTGTTTGTTACTATAAAGCAACAGGCAACATCTATCATCTATCAAAAGCAGACAGAGATGCAAAAGAAACCAGAGTTGGAAGAAATACATATATGCACCAATTTTTAATATTAGTTAAATGTTAAGAGATAATAAATATTTTGTTTAGTATTTATTTTTCATGCATTTGAAAAACAATGCAAATATGGAACATATGAGCATTCACATTTTTAATATATTTGAAAAGTTTTTATAAAATTAAGCATCATTCAATAAATACTAATGATTTAGGAAATTATATAGTGATATATAACAAAGGCTTTTGCCTTTTCTTTTTAAACATTGTTTTTACTAGTTTTACATTTGTACTTTAGTATTGTCTGTATTTTAAGGACTACGGCAAGACTCAACATCTTGGTCAAGAGGTTCGACTTCCTTTCCTAAGTGAGGCTGTGGGCAAACAAAGTTACCAACAGTAATAAAAAACTCATGATCTGACAAAAGGCTTGAGATAGAACAACACAGCACAACTTGTCACCTTTTTCATTTCTATTCTCATTTTATATTTTGCCTCTTGAACCAATAGGATAAGTTTAGTGTCACATTCAAAAAAGGAAACCTGAACAAAACATGAAAATCAAGAAAAAATGACATATTTCATGGGATTAACAGAAATTCAGCACTCCCTTAGAAAATTTATAGATTACCCCTAAGTTCTAATACTTGAATTCATACACCCATACACAGGTCACAAATTTAACTTAACCATTATATGCACAAATGCTAGTTTTTGAAGTATGCCTTGCATATGAAAAATTCTACACCAAATTGTATGAATGAGTGAAAGATTGCATAGTGGAATTATAAGTGACATTGGGAGACCTTAATATGTGTCAATTATTTATGTGTGTGTGTAAATGTGTATGTATGTGTGTGTGTGTGTGTGTGTATATATATATATATATATATATATATATATATATATATATATATATATATATATATATATATATATCATACTATTTAAATTGCTTGCTAACTAATACTTTTCAATCTTGAAACAGAAGACAGATCTCAAAATATTTCTAGTAAGGTAAAATAAACCTATACTAGTGAAAACAGCACTTTAAAAACTTATGTTGAGAAAAGCTTTATATTCCTCATTTTAAAGAGAAATTAAGCCTTTTACACAGGGCAGGTCATCTACTGCAGGACATAATCCAGTACCAACACAGAACCTGGATCATAACCATTATCATATGTATATTGAATACTTCACAGAAGTTTTTTAAGGTAATTGGATATGTAACAGAATTATTTCTAATTAATTGTTTGACACTGCGTGTACCATGTGAGGATAAATAGTATTGTCAGACACCTTATGAATGTTAACCATCCTATGGACTATCTAGCTTATCCTGAGCCTGAGGGTGTAGGTCAGTGGTACATTGCTCGCCTAGCATCACAAAGGCAATTGTTTAATCTCAGCACCAGCAAAACAAACCAACCAAACCAACAAACAAAAAAACTCCCCCTTTCAGGTGATTTGCTCTTTTGGCCTACTCTTAATATTTATGACAGAATGCACGAAAATACACAGGTACTGCCTCAGACTGCACCTAAGTAAGTTCTTGCTTCTACTGAGAAAAACAAACTTGCAGAAAATATGTGGTTCAGCAAGGCATGGTGGCACACACCTATGACCCCAGCAACTTGGGAGGTTGAGGCAGGATGATCTCAAGTTCAAGGCCAGCTTCAGCAACTTAACAAAGCCCTAAGCAACTCAGCGAGACCCGGTCTCTAAATAAAAAATAAAAAAGGTTGGGGATGTGGCTCAGTAGTTAAATGTCCCTGGGTTCAATCCCTGGTAAGAAAAGAAAAGATGTGGTTCACACAGGACAATTCAACAGAGGTGCAACTGGGGAGGATCAAACTCAGAGGCACACAACCACTAAGCCATATCCCCAGCCCTTCATATATTTTATTTAGAGACAGGGCCTCACTAAGTTGCTTGGGGCCTCGCTAAATTGTGGAGGCTGGCTTTGAACTTCAGATCCTCCTGCTTCAGCCTCCTGAGCTGCATAGATAAGAAAAGTATGACAGAATGCACGAAAATACACAGGTACTGCCTCAGACTGCAGTGCCACCACATGTGGCATGTGCCACCACACCCAGTTTAACAAAGGATTTTGATCCCAGGAACTAAACTCAAAGCAATGACTGGCCTCTAAATGAAGACCAGTAAAGGAATGTATATTTGTGTTTTAAATTTTAAAAAAAGAAACAAACAAAAAAATCACACATATTCCCATGTCCATTTCATAGACCTAACATTATGGAATTTTAGGACTTGTGGTCTCAAGTCTAACAGATAAGAAGTTTTTTTATTATTGTTTTTTGCATTACAATTCTTAATACACCTTTATACCACAATTTATCATATCTCTGTATACAAGATAAGAGGATTTTTACTGTTCTGTTCTACAAATTTCCATCCTCTATTGTTATTAATAAAATATAAACTCAAGGAAAAATCATTTGTCTAATATTCATTCTCTGAACAACAGCAATCTTTGGCTTTGACTTGGAACTCAGAGCATGACTGTTTTCTGAAATCAGTACCTTTGGAATTTTGGCTCCTAAGTCCTGATACTGCTTGGGGTTCTTCAAGAAATTCACAAACTCCATAATTTCAAGTTTGGCCTCTTCACAGCCAGCCACATCTGCAAACCGCATGCTTTAGGATCTTGGCTGTTGTCTCACCAACGCTGAAGAGGCCCCCTCCTCGTCTGCTGCGCCCGGCCCCCATTGGACCCCTTCTCACAGCATAGAGCAGGATGTCAACCAGGAGAAGAGTAGGCACCAGTCTTCGCAGGAAAGAGCTGAGAACCAAGGAGACCATTCATCATGTCAGCAGCATCACTTTCAGCAGGAAGAGTAACCCACTCTAGAATTTGTTGCACAAAAGGGCAGTTTCTTCTTGAAGAGTGTCAAGGTCTGTCTATAAATTCGGCCTCCCCAGTTCTAACAGCACTGATGCCCCAACCCAGGTCTCCCTCAGAAGGAGCTGCAGACCCCATGTAGCTCCTCACAGGTGAGGTCCACAGACCAGTCCCATCACAGCACAATACTTGCTCCTACACTCTCCAGAGGCCCAATCCCACCAGCCCTCAAGGTGGCTCTAGTCACTGTCAGCTCTTAGAACACACTTCAGCTCCAACCAGTTGTCCTGGCAACTGAGCCAGTAAGAACAAAACCCCAGTCGTCATACGCAGCAGTACCCCAAGGAACACTCAGGAGCTGCACCAGGAGACTGAGGCCCCGCAGGCCTCCCCACCAGCACTTGTAAGTCACCTCCAGAGCCCTGTCTGCCTCACTGCTATGGTGTGAATGTCGTCTCCCACACTCACATTGGAACCCAACTGTATAAGGTGAAGGCCATTCAAGAAGCAACTGATGGTGAGAGCTGGGCCCTCATGAAGGGATTAAGGTCACCACAACAGAAGTGGGTTAGTTCTGGGGGATGGGTCAGTCATAAAAATGGCAAAGTTCAGTCCTACCCTCCCTCTCATCCTCTCTCCCCTGCACATTATGATGCAGCAAAGACCCTTGCCCAGATATGGCCCTTCAGCCTTGGACTCCAGACTGTAAGACAGTTTCCTTTCTTTACAAATTACCCACTCTCTGGTCTTCTGTCACAGCAGCAAAAAATGGTAAGGCACTCACCTTCCTCGTTCTCACTGCAATTCCCACTCTGCCCTGTCTAGAAGAAACCACCTAAGCCATCACCACACCGACTCTTCATACCCTCCTGGCTAAAGCTGGTCCTGATCTCAAATTCTATCCATTCAGTTTCCAAGCTGGAGAAAGGGCCAGAGCAATGATGTCCCTATGTAGTAAATATGAGAGCAGGACAACACTTGTGTGCTGTCCTGGGATGCACACAGGAGCATTAGAGATGGGTCTGCCCTCAAGTCCACAAGCACGGCAGGAACACACTGGGGGTGGAATGCAGGTTCAGAGAGCAAGCTGACGCAGGATCTGTGGGAAGCAAGTCTGTCTGTGTGCGAGTGAGCAGAGACTGCTCACCTGGATTTTTGACTCAACGGTTCAGTGGGAGTCAGGGTGCAGGGATCGCAGCACACTTTCAAAGAACTCCCACAGGGTTCTATTGCACAGTGGAATCTGCACTACAGTAATGTGCTACAACACATAGCATCTTTGTCTTATTCTTCCCATTAAATGCTTTTTAAAGGTTACCTAGATAAATATTTCTTTGCTTCAATTCTCTTCTCATTAAGACCTACGCTAAACCATGGCATATATCTGAAACCCACTTAACTGGAAGGCTAAGGCAGGAAGATCTCTTGAGCCCAGGAGTTTGAGATCTGCCTGGGCAAGACTCCACCTCAAAAAAGTAAATATAAAATTTTAAAAATTAAGCCAGACCAAATGAATATATACTCTTTTACTACGGAAACTGTAAAGATTAGCACATACTATGACATACTTGGGGGAAAAATTCCAAAAGAGATTCAATAGTATTTGTTTTGTGTTCAGAATCAGAGGCCCAAGAATAAAGTGTCTCATGTCCACCTCACCCCTGCCATTCACCCATCACTCTCAGTGGTGTAGACCACAGCAACCTGGTTGGTTGGCTCAATCCCCAGTTCCCACTGAGCATATTCCAGGTTCCGCTCAAAGGTGTCAACACTGCCGATGTTAAAACACATGTACCTCTGCAGAGACCAAGAGCAAGTTTAGGCGCACCTCTGTGTTCCCCTGAGACTCGCCCTAACACACACACACACACACACACACACACACACACACACACACACACCTGTCCACAGCTTGCATTCCCATTTACCAACTTCTCTTCCAACCAAGCCTCTTCTCCTAGCCCCTATCTCCACACATGGACAAATCCCACCCTGTGGCAAGCTCCAATGGTAACTACACAAACAGCAGACACTCCCTCATATCGGATCCCACAAAATTACAGGCATCAAGTTCTAGATGAAATGCTGTGATAACTGCCTGAGGTCTGCCTTTGACCTTCTGTCTTTGTCTTTTTATTCTTTCCTCTTCCCAAACCTTGATAAGTGGTTCTCACATGTTACTTGGCAAAACTGAACCATGGTTATAGTCTCATAAGAGTTCCTATCCTGCTTGGACAGCAAGACTGTGCACAGGTCAATGACATAAACCACCACATCAACAGGGATTGCTGGACACCAGGGGAAGCATCTTACTAAAAAAAAAAATTAAAACTGTATGTCATTGGGGGAGGGGAAGCCATGTGTGGAACACCCAGCCTAAAACCTAGCCCTCACCTCAGAAGACACCCCAGGGGAAGGGATGACATGAACAAACTGTTTGTTCACGACTTCCAGCCGGTCCACCTGGGAGAAGAAACCAGACAACTTAGGCCAAGCAGGACATTCAGGCAGACCCTGGGCAGTTCAGCCCAGGCCCATCTACACCCACACACACTCACAGTTCAGTACAAGCTTTGTTTTCCTGAATTCATTTCCATTTTAATCAACAGGAAACATTCAAGACTAGTTTCTAAAATCTGGTATATCTGAGCACTATCATGCCAGACTGGCTTAAAAACCCCAAAGAAACAGGAATAAGTCTTACAGCAGAGTCTAGCAGAGTCTTAAACCCAGCTGATTCAGACCCACCCTGTTCAGCCAGCTAAAGGCAGCACAGGGAAGCAGTGCCAAGCAGGGTGGAAATGCACTCCTGCAGGCTCCTCAGTTGTGGTCACCACCACACACAACCACACAGCAGGCTAGCCTGCCCCTCAGAGAAGCAATCAGAGGGAAGCAACTTGAGGGCACAATGTGTATTCTTACATGCAGCAACAATATCACCACTGCTCCAAAAGCAAGGACTTAGGGCCATGTGACTAAGGTGAACATGTTCAATCCTACGAACCTTCCCACCACAATAACACATCACTGTCAGGTCAGACACTTGGAAAAGACTTCAAGGAAGTGCTGAGAGCGGTCCAGTCCATGCACAGAAAGGCATCCTGGGCTTACCACACTTGTCTCACCACCCTCACAGATATGCCTACAGGTAGAAGATCCACAGACAGGGAAGGGCTGCAGCAGCTCTGTCCCCTTCCACCATAGGGAGAGTTGCCAAGGGCCTCTCTGAAGATAGGCATGTGCCCTGTGGTTAGACACAAAGGCTGTGGCCACAAACCTTAATGGGAAACAGGAGTTTCATCAAACAAAATTTCAGCTCTTAATAATGCCTGGGTCCAGCCAACACTCTTCTGAGGGCAACAGAGGGAAGGCACTTACTCATACAGGGTTTACACTGAAGCCTGAGCAGTACTTCACCCAACTCAGCACCCCAAGGGAAAAACACACAAAAGAGGCTCTGCTGGTGCCACATGCTCCTCTGCAGTCACCAAGCCACAGTCCACTGTCAAGGAGTGGCTGGCAGCAGAAAGTAAGTGGAAAGGAAAAAATCCCGAATCAGGAATGAGAACAAAAGTCAAAGATCAGGAGACAAACAGAACTGTCTTAGAACACATCATGATGTGCTGTTCTGCTGGGGTATCTCCTGGAAAAACAAAACTGAGCCATGAAGGACACCCACCAGCAGGACTGACTCTTGGGGCACCACCTGTCTCCTGCAAGGGCATGCCACCACAGCACCTTCCTAGGCAGACTAAGTTCGCTCACCAGACCTCTGGCCAGGTAATACTGAACAAAGTGTTTCCAGGTGATCTCTTTTCCAGGATCTCGAAAATAAAGTAGAAAAATCCCACAGATACACCTGCACCCAAAATGGCCAGATTTCAGAAATCCTTGTCATCCCAGGGGAACTGGCCCTGTGGAAGAAAAGATAACAAATTTTGCAATTAAATGCAGGTGTTTCTTTCTTTTGATTTTATGTTTGTTTTTCACAATACTGGAGATCAGACCTAGGTCCTGGCTCAGCTAAGCCAGAGCTCTACCCTTGAGCCATCATGAACAACAAAACTTCTCCTCTCAGATGTTGGAGTCACCAAACCCTGCCCTCCGATGGTACCCAAGGGGGACCAGGCATGTGGGGAAGCTCAGATGCTGCTCTCAGCAGGAAAGACCTGCACACTGTGAACAGCACACCAAACCTGCTGCTCACCAGAGGCCCCAGGAGAAGCAGCAAACCCACCAAGAGCTCTGCCTTTGCAACATCACCTAGCATGTCCTCTTACCTGCAACTCTCAAAGTGCAGACAGAAATCTTGGCAGGTTTTAAAAAGTTCGTTTCTTCTAATCTCTGTGTGTTGGAATTCGACCCCCAAGGTGATGGCAGTAAGAAATGGGGACTTGGTGATGACACCACAAGGGCTCCAATTTCATGGATGAGATTAGTGCTCTTACTAAATGGCAGGAGGGAAGTCTGTCCCTTCCACCACAGGAGGACACAGTACTGGTCCCACTGAAGGAAGTCATGTTCAAGACACCACGATCTATTAGTTGAGGGCAAGCCCTCACCAGACTCTGGACCTGCCAGCACCTTGACCCTGTACTTCCCAGCTTCCATAATTATGAACAATAAATTTCAAGCTATTTAAAAACCATCCAGTCTAAGGTATTTTGTCATGGCAGGAACAGACTGAGACAAGTGTGATGCAGTCTCAGTCATGCAGCAACAGCACCCCTGGAGAAGTGACAGGTGTCTGGGTCTGGCACACTCAGATGCACACAAACCTTCTGCATCCATTTTCACCAGGCAAAATCATCCTGCCTCCCTCCTCTCTTGTTTCCATCTCCTCCAGGCTCAGCATTCTTTAGTTCACAAGATTCTAGGAAAAAACAAAGTGTGACTTCAGAAAATAATTATATACACTTTTTCACAGAAAGAGGACTCAGAGAACAGAGTAACGTTTTCCATCATAAAATTTTAATTACCCTGGCGCCTTTCAGAAACAAACAGCAGACAGGAAAAGGAAGATGCCAGGATACACTGCTGAGAAGTAGCTTCCGATACATCTAAAATCCCTCCAATTTGCCCTTGCTGGCTTCAGACCTGAGCTTTAATGACAAATCATTTTTAGCTAATAAACATGGCTGTAATTAGGGGAGAGGAAGGAAGAAAGAAAAGCAAGATGTAGGCTGGCACAGGTAGTTCCTACTCCAGAGAACCAGAACACAGGCCACCTCCCCTCAGGAAGAGTTCATCTCTCAGGAAAACCTGGACCCGTGGGTACATTTTGTGACAGTAGATAACATTAGGAGGTGGATTCCTGTGAGCCCCTTCTACAGCAATCATACAAGTTCCAGGACAAAACAAGCCAGGACACAGGTAGCCCCCCTTCCATATACACTGCCACACCAACAATCCAAAACAATTCCATGCAAGACTAGAGAAGTCCAGGAGGACCCAAGGAAGGGCAGAATGAATCATGAGAGAGTAAAATTTTGCAAATTTTAAGGACAAAACACAAGTTTTCAAAAAATGTTCTGTTCATAGCAAAACATGTGGGCACACCTGCCATAATGCTTCTACCCATCTCTTCCTACTTAATGCTCACAGGTACCTAGGCAGAACACTTATTTTTGGTACCAGGGATTGAACTCAAGGACACTCAACCACTGAGCCACTCTCCAGCCCTATTTTATATTTTATTTAGAAATAGGGTCTCACTGAGTTGCTCAGCGCCTTGCTCGTTGCCAAGGCTGGCTTTGAACTTGTGATTCTCCTGTCTCAGCCTCCTGAACTGCTGGGATTGGATGTCCTCCTTGCACCCAGCAGCAGGAAACTTTTTGCGGGAGAAACAAATCTGACAAATACTGACCACACTGTTCCCCAAAACCAATCCACATCATCAAGCCATGATGTAATTTATTTTTTTTATTTTAATATTTTTTAGATGTTGATGAACCTTTATTTTGATTTATCAAACTGACCCTTTTACCTTTTTTTGGCACTGTTGATTTTTCTGAATCTGTATTTCTTTCACTCCTCTTAGAGACAAAATGAAGGGGAAGTACTTTGAGAGAAAAGTCCCACTCAGAAAAGCAACACTATAGTCAAATAAGGATGGAGCCATTATCTTCAGTCTTGCTTCCTTCCTTACCCCACTCAACACACAGCCCAGGGTCCTAACACTGGCATAGGACTGAAGAGCCCCTGCCAGATCTCTAGGTGCTTTTGAGAGCACTAAGCAGGGCCCACAGCCTGCTCTGAAGAGCAGGGCTCTAACTGGTTCAATGTGCTCCATATGACTACAGCTTACATATCATATCATCTGTCTACTTTTCAAATACGAGGCTTGACTGGCTCTCAGAATCAGACATGCAGAATAAAGGTTTACTACCACACCTTCCAAAAGATTCACCAAGCACCTTCCTTCTGTAAAGAGTTTCTTTTTCCAGTCTCTCTAGATACCAAAACAGTAAAGGGATGAAGATGATGTATTGTGGCTCAATATGCAAACTAGGAAATATGGCAAGGGGGACCTCCTAGTTGTCATGCCCCTTGCTCCCTGCTTAGTCACTGTGGGAGGAGACACTCTGAAGAAGCTTCACTGGTCCCTGCAAACCTCATATTGCTAACTTAGAAAAGACAGGCAAGTACCTTTGGATGGTTCTGAACATAGCCACCAGGAAAATGGCGCCAGTCTCCCCTGCAGAGCCAGCTTCTGACAATGGATCCCCTGGTGGCACTGAAAGAGGACAGAGAATTAGCAGATGACCAGCCTTTGCAACACAGTGCAGCATTTCCTCACAGTGGTTCCAAGAGACAGGATGTGGGCTGAGTATCAGCTTGCTGCCCTTCTTTATCTGCTTAAATATGCATTAAAAATCTAGTTGAGGGTTGGGGCTGTAGCTCAGTGGTGGAGTGCCAGCCTCGCACATGTGAGGCACTGAGTTCGATCCTCAGCACCCCCATTAAAATAAATAAATAAATATTTTTAAAAATAGTCGAAACAGGACAAACATAAAGTATATTCACTGCAGAAATGCATGATGAATTTTTACAGCTACTGCGTCCAAAAGCAGGGGAGGGAACTGACCATTTTTTGCATAAGGCCTTAATCCTAACTAATGCAGCTCAAAAGCAAACAAGATTGTAAGAAACAAATCTCACAAAATTAAAATACTGAGGCTGGGCCTGAAAGCACATGCCTGTAATCCCTGCTACTCAGAAGGATAAGGACAGAGGATAACAAGTTGGAGGCCAGCCTGGGCAACTTAGCAAGATCCCGTCTAGAAAAAAACAAACAAAAAAGGTTTAAGGTTGTTGGTTGTTGCTCAGAGGTAGAGCCCTTGCTTACCATGTTTGAGGCCCTGGATTCAATCCTCAGAATTGGGGGGGGGGGGAGAAAATTTGAGGAGGATATATCTCAGTGATAGAGTGCTTGCCTACCATGTGTGAGGCCCTAGGTTTGATCCCTAGCACTATAAAAAACAAAATAATAAGGAAAAAATACTGAAAGAATCTTATGATTTATGTTTGATCAGCTAGTAGGTTAATGTCTGTCAGGTCAAGAAGGCACACAATTTTCTAGAACCTCTGTATTTCTTCAACCCTCAGGGAGGAAAATGCCAATTTTTACCATGAGCTGCTAACCTTACCTGATACATGAGTTAAGGACAAAACTAGAGGCAATTTAGATTTTTCATTAATTCAATTCAAAAGCCACAAGAAAAACTACCAAAGTAAAAGGCAACACACTGTTTAAAAAAAAATTAAGCACATTCAATAACCCAGTATTAACTGTATTCAACAAAATTCTAACATAACTGAAGAATTTGGATTGTATCCAATATTTTATTATACTGAAACTAGACCCATAGGTGATAACACCCATGTTATTTCAGCTGTCAACATGAGGAAGAAGCAAGCTTTGTAGACTATCACTCTAAAGTAAATCCATCCTCCAATTGGCAAAGTGCTAATTTATTTATCCAAACATCCTATCAACAGCCTCAGTGGACTAAAAAATAAAATAAGCCATAAAAAAGATATTAAAATCAGGGTAAACCTAAACAAGCAAGTTCAGAAAGGAAAGACTGGTAGAAAAGGTGATGATGTCACATCATCAAGAGTAAACAGTGTCAGGTAGACAAGGACTTCTGCTGCAGCAAGTCCCCTCAGCACCTTTTTTGAGGATAGTACATGACACACTGAACAACAAAAAATGGCTCTATGTTACCCTGATGTTACTCTGGAACCAAAGCTGCGGGTCAACAGGGAATCCAGACAAAAGGTACAAGACGTCACTACTGGATAGTGGCCAGATATGTCTTAGTGACTTCATCCAATCCTTACAACATAGCCTAAGAAAGTAGGTAGAAAAGCAAAAAATAAGACAACTGGTAGCAGGAGGTGTGTAATGACAATTCTGGTTCCCAAATCTTCTCTGGTTTCTCTAAGACCATCTCAAAGTAGGAAGCAATTTTGGCACTAGTAACTAATTTCATAGATACTGAGAGGTGCATACCCTAGAGGTAGAAAATATGACCCTTTGGGCCTCCACAACTTCATAAAACAACCAATTCCTCTGTTTCAAATCATGATTTAGTTCTGTGATTTGGTAGGAAACAACAGGACAAATGTAGTTCTCACTGTAAATGTAAACATACAGATTTTTTAATTTGTTTTTGGCACCAGGGATTGATCCCAGGTGCATTCTACCACCAAAATACACCCCTAGGCCTTTTTTTATTTTTTGAGACAGGGTCTCACTAAATTGCCAAGGTTTGGAACTTGTGATCCTACTGCCTCAGCCTCCCAAGTCCTTAGGATCACAGGTACATGCTACCCACCCCTTCTTGAAATTTGGTTTCTGCCATTAATTTGTAGTTAATAGTAGAAAACTTGTTAAAATTGGTTTCTGCAAAGCCAGGACATGAAGCTGGGCACACCAAGGTCCCTTTCTAGTCATTCTTGTACAAGTCTGGTGACCCTCATAGATCAGTTACACAACACAGCACATAGCTGACACCATCCCAGGCTTACAAGGCCCTACCTCGGACTGTACTGCCTTTCACTAACCACTTCTTCACTCTGAGCACACAGAACCCACCAGCTGCACCTACCCTAAGGCAATGCCTTGGCTACTCCACCTGACAAGCCTGCCTCCCCTCCCCCCAAGCAGCAAGTCACATACATGCATCCCTCCTCCATTCCCTTCTCATTATTCCCCTGATTTTGCCTCCTTTTCCTTCATACTTCATATACTCCACAAGAACAAGGTATACTCGTTTATTGTCTGGTTACTCTTTTACACACCATGTAAACTCTAAAGGTCCAAGGACTGTGCAGGCAGCTTGTAGAATGAAAATGACCACATGGAAGCCTCAAGAACATAGACTTCCCTTGAGGAGTGCTGAGTGCTACGGTACATCTTTCAACTCTAAGGCAGATTGCTACAGCCTCTCTTTTTCACCCTCATACTCTCTGGCTAGTGAATTGTCAACTGATAAGTTTGCCTAATAGATAAGCAAGAATGACTCAGCTTGGGAATGAATTCAAAGACCACCCAACTTCCTTCTTCAACATAAAAACACGGAGGTCCACAGCAGTACAGTGACTGAGGACTCACCTGTGCTATACCAATTCACATATACTCACTATACTACTGACTCTGAACATGTTAACAACCAGAACAGCCCTCTACAATGTGGACATGCAACACAGGTCAAACACTGATTCCAGGGAGGGAACACTGATAATAGGGAGGGAGACAAAACTAAGGTGTGTTCTCCCAAAAGAACAGACACAAAGAGAGAAAATTTCTTTTTTTTTTTTTTGTATCAGGAATTGAACCCAGAGGTACTTAACCAACTGAGCAACATCCCCAGCCTTTTTAAAATATCTAATTTAGAGATAGAGTGTCGCTGAGTTGCTTAGGGTCTAGTTAAGTTGCTGAGGATGGCTTTGAACTCTCCATCCTCCTGCCTCCCCAGCCGCTGGGATTATAGGCGGGCGCCACCGCGCCCTGTGAAAAATTCATTCTTTAAGACATAACAAAAGAAAAAAAAAATCAACCCATGCAATCCTTCTATCTTACTGTAGTCTGAAAACCTAACTTTCCAGAATCAAAAACCAAAAACTGCATTAGTGTATTAGATCAAAACTCAATGTGGTTATTGTCCACTAGGATAGACAAAACAGAAGTAAAACAACTTTAAAACATAGAATACTCCATGCTCGTCCTCTTCTGTAAGATATGGCCAAACAGCACCTTCGTGCTGGACCGCGGGACAAAGCTCCAGCACCAGCCTTCCCGCAGCACCAGCCATTAGGAGGGCAATCTGGCGGGCTCCACGAGGGTTGGCAGGACAGAGAACCCTGAAGCCGTTCACGACACCTTCACGTGCACCATCGACCTGGCTCGCAGGGCGACTCTGCGGGAGGAGCCCGGGTGGCACTACGTGGGCCGCGAAGGGAGCAGGGGCTCACCATCCGGGCAGTGGCTGGCGCACTCGGATGGCATCACCTCGACGGCACCGCCCGGCCCGCCGCCCGGCCCGCCGCCCAGCCCCGCCAGCAGCGCCGGCCTGCTCACCTGCTGGGCGGTGCCGAGGGCCCTTGCGCCAGCCCCAGCCGTGGCTCCGCATCGCCACAGCATCGAAAGAAGCCCAGCCGCGCCGCCAGCCGGTGCGACATCGCCCACCTGCGACCTCGCGCCGCCTGGGCGCACGCCTACGCAGACAGGTCATGGAGCGCCGCCGCCCCCAGTCCCTAGGCGCTGCCGGGCTCGCGCATGCGCAGTGCAGACGCAGACGGTTCTGGGTGCGCGGCCGCACGAGGAGGCCCCAGTGCGCAACGGGGCCGTCTCTCGCAGGCGTCCACACCATCGCCTGACTGTTAAGGGTTTGGACCGCAGCGCCATTCCGCGCTGCCTTGCATCGGAGTCGGCAGACTGGGCACCGCTCAGACACCCTTTTCCGGGGTCCTCCGCGGGAATCGGCGCCCAGAGCGGACACTCCTCAGGCCGCCTCGCCTGTGCCTGGCGGCCGCCGGGCCACTGTACAAGGGCGACGCACCTCCAGAGAGGAGGACCTGCTCCTGTGCCCGTGGGGCCGCCCGGTGGTTAGGTGGTGGTTATGCCATTCCTGGGTGCCCGCCGCTGTGCGGCCAGGCATTCGGACTGACATCGCAGGGCCCCATGCGAGTGCTTGGCACCGGGGACAAGCCAGCCTGGGTCTGGGCGGCCTCTGGACCGCGTCTCCGGGGGCATCGCCCTGTCCCTCCTAGCAGCCTCGTTTTCCCTTTCCCGGGTTCTGTAAAGGCGTGTCAGGCAACCAGAGCCTTTCTAAAAGCACCTGAAACCAGTGTGCTTCCATTACGTGTTGGAAGCCCAAGGGTTTAGGAAAAGGCCCCTGGATGCGTCTGTCATCCCTAATACCAAAGGGAGCAGAAAGCAGTTACCCTCGACATCAGATTAGAAGTGTTAATAACTTGCAGCCAAAACGCGGAAGTCTCTAGGATGGCGAGACTTTTGCTGTCTCTACAATGGCGGCCATCAGAGATAGTAAGAAGTCAATGGAGCCCGAGTGGTGGTGCCGCCTGTAATCCCAGCGCCTGGGGATGCTGAGGCAGGAGGATCGCAAGATCAAAGACAGCCTCAGCAATGGGTGAAGCGCTAAGCAATTTAGTGAGAACCTCTGCGATCTGGATGCAGGCCAGTGAAGGCAGGATCTTTGCCCCTAACTGTTCCTTGTATCTCCAGCACACAGTAGGTCTTGGTCCACTGTGTACACTCAAGAGGATTCACCTGAACATGACCCACATCTGGAAGCAGAGCTTTGGACTTCTCTGCCCTGCCCCAGAGACCTAGACTGCTTATCCAGTAGGAGTGGGTCTCAGTCTTGGCCTACCTGTGCAGGTGTACCAAGTCTGAATGAGTCCCCAGATGATGGTGTTGCACTTGTGGCAGGTTTGCTTGACACTCTTGCTCTTCTCCTTGTAGAAGCGGTGCTCAAAAAGGACCCTAATGTTGGGCTCATCCTCATTGGGGTGCTACAGACAGAGAGCCAGGAAAGGGCCACCAGTGAGCTGGTTTCAACTCCTTTCCTTTATTCTAGCCCCTCTACTTATTTCCTCCAGGCACTGCTTATAGGACTTCGAGTTCCCATTAGCCATAGAAAGACGGTCAGTCAGGGTCAGATCACAGACCACCCACTCCATTTCCCGGCAGCCCTGTCAGCCACTTGCCACCTGGGTCTGCCCTGTGAGCAGGAATGATCTACTCTCCCTTTGCTGGCTGGGTGCAGATCAAAGCGACGTGGTGTGGAGCCCTTTGGGACTCTCCCAGGGAATGGCAGAGCCATGAAAAAGGATGACTCGGGTCTTCAACATCATTACCTGTCACACAGGCCCTGGACCACCTGGGGGGTTTTTCATGAGGAAAATCACACACCAATCTCCTTTAAATCACTGAGTTTTTGGATTGTGTGTGGCCACAGCCTTACTGATTTCCCAGGGTCTCCTGATGTGGAGTCTTCATTAGGAAATCAGTGAGGCTGTGGTCACACACACATTGTGGGTCACTGCAGGGCACACAATGACAGCCAAGCCGAGGAACACAATTGGCCTGCAGTGGACACCTAGGGATTTTGGACTCTGGGATTCATTACCTCCTTCTGTTCTCCTGTCAGGAAACTCCTCCTCATCATCTAGAGAGGAGGATGTGGCTCAAAGAGGTACTGCCCCACTCACTTGCTTCAGTGGGGCACCTGACCAGAGCTGGCACACTGCGGTGCTTGTTTCAGGCATGGCCATGTGGCAGGACCAGCCCATCAGAGGTCAGGAGGGCCCAGGACTGACTTCTGCCCTAACCACTGACAAAGGGGAGCTTCCGACTGGGGCTGTCTCAGTGTTCCAGCACTTGCCTAACTGGCAGGAGGCCCCAGTTCCATCCCAGAACCACCAAAAAAAAAAAAAAAGAAAAAGGAAAGGAAGCTCTCCTCTGCTGCAAAGCCCAGCTGCCGTTGCTGGGCTCGTGTCTGCATCACCTGTCTGCGGACTACTGAGGAGGGGTCAAACATGGAAAGCAGAACAAAAGAGGGCAGGATTCCTGAGGATCTGTTGGTTAACAAGAAAATACTTTCCTTCTCATTTAAGCTACTTAAGGTCAGGTTTCTGTTCCTTGCAACCAAGAGGGGAAAAGCCTGCACTTGGGTTAAGGGCCCATCCCTCGCTCTGCATTTCTAGATGCCTTTATATCTCAGCCCCTCAGAGCCCAAAAAGACGCACCAGGGAGGAACTGGAGGCCACCCTGGTGCTCCTGTCCCCACTGCTACAGCCCTGGCTCTAGGCTCCCCCTGTGGCACAGCCGGCCAGCACCCACCTTCAGCTCCTGGAGCTTCAGCTGCAGGTGGATCAGCCTCACCACTGCGTCCTTCTGCTTCTCCGACTGCTCAGGCAGCTCCAGGATCACCTGCTTGCATTCCTCAATTGCCTGATGTAGTTGCTGAACATCGGAGGCCAGGAACAGACCCTGCCAGGTTGGGGAGCAGTCAGATGGCCACTCCTTGGACTCTCCCTTGGAGGCCAGACTGGTCCTCATGGACAGTTAGGCACAGAGCAGACCTCAAGCCCTTCCCCCAGATGAGGACTTGTTCAAAGCCCAGGAGAATTAGCAGCACAGTAAGAATCCATCCTGCACTGCCTGTCCCCAACTGGACTAGTCTACCCACAGACTTCTGAAGACCTAGTAATTCAGGATGCTTTCCAAAATACAACTTCCAAGGGCTGGGATGGACGCTCAGTGGTACAGGGCTTGTTTGACATGCTGGAAGCTGATGTAGTCCCCAGCCCAACCCCCACTCCTCCACACACAAGCACACTAACTGCATGGGCAACATTTTAAGGCCACATACAAAATGAAAAATGAATTAGAATCAGGTGACTTCTGGCTAAATCTTTTTAAGTTACATTCTGATTTTACTGTGTTTCTCTCAAATAAAAGTTGGAGATAGTTTGCATAAAACTAAAGGCTTTATAACTTTTCAAATAATTCCAGCTCTTCCACATTCACTTTTCATTCAAAGTAACCCTTTTGTAGAACTTCATGTAGAACAAGCAAGAGTGGCCCTTCAGTGCTGGGTGGCTGGGGAGGCAGGGAAGGCCTCCTGCTTTCCTCATCCACTCTCACTCTACTGCAGATCTACAAGACCCCTGAAGACCCCAAAGGGAACCAATGCTCACACTGGCTCCCCAAGAATCTGGAGCAGGAGCCTAGAGGAGGGCGGAAGCCCCAGGTTCTCAAGCTCCAAACCCAGGCTTTCTCCATCTGCTCTCAAACAGGCTCAGATTCGAGCTCCAGGGGACTTGGCTGAGGAGGGGACTATCAACACCTGAAAATGGTGGTTCCCTGGGGAGGGAAGACTGCACACCTCAAACCTCATGGTCCAGCCCCTCTCCCCTCCCAGACCCAAACCTCACCACAGGGCGGGAGAAGTGGTCCTCAGACAGGCCAAGATCCATCATGCGCTCAGAGTAGTGGAACCCAGGCTCCCCAGGGGGCAGCTCAGGCAGGGTCTCTGGAGGAAGAGAGGAGGGGCATGGACGATGGTAGGAAAGAAAACTCAGCCTGCTCTCTCTCATGCTCCTCATCCCCCAGGAAGGAAGCTGGGGCCACTGGAGCTGGGAAGTGGGACGCAGGTAGACACAGGAAGGAGGCCCTGGTGAGCTGGGCCTGCTCAGCTCTGCACGCCCATTTGGTTTAATTCAAAAAGATGAGGTGGAGGGGCTGGGATTGTGGCTCAGTGGTAGAGCGCTCGCATAGAACGTGCAAGGGCCTGGGTTCGATCCTCAGCACCACATAAATGTGAAATAAAGATATTATGTCCACCTAAAACTGAAAAATAAATATTAAAAAAAGATGAGTTGGAATGGTATTCAATGGTGCTAAAAGAGCTACAAGATAACTTTATAGAAACATCTCAGTTTCTACAGCAGATACCTCATGTATAACTACATGGACTCTGCACTGATTCTACACAGCCAAAAAAGCAACTGAATTTCTAAAAAAAAAAGGAAGTGTGTGTGTGTGGTGTAGCCACTGAACAGTTATAACACAAAATCCATACTCTGGTGTGTACTGCAGGCCACCTCTGCAGTTCCTGGATTTATACCCTCCTGACCCCTAGGTGAGCAGGGGCCTCTGCACAGGATGCTCCACCTGCTAACTTCCCCCACCAGTCTTGGCTCTGAGTTTGTTCCACAAGTGTCCTCTGAGCGTGGACTATGTGCCAGGCCCTGGGATTCAGCAGTGGCACACCAGACACAAATCCCTGCCCTCAAAAGCTCCTGCTGGCAAGAAGGCAGAAGCAATCCACAGAGCAGGTAGAAAGCGATTGTGCCCTAGGGAACCCACTCTGGGAGAAAGCCAGCATGCTGGAGAGGGCAGTGGGAGGAAAGGTGGTGGGCTGGGAGAAGGGTCAGGGGGCCCACAGAGTCCCCCAGCACCTACCTTCAGAAGAAATGTCCAGGGCCTCCTCACTAGGTCCCTGCTCATGCTGCCTTGGCCCCAGCTCCTTGTTGAAGGGGTTGAGGTGGGCCTGCCGGAACGGGGCCAGCTTCTCATCATATTCCATAGCATTCCACCTGCAGTAGCCAGGCAGGGCAAGATGAGGACCCAGGTCCCAGCCTCACCATGGAGCATTCCCATTCCCGAAAATCCCTGCCTCTTTCAGGAAGCATCCCCACACTACAGCCTCCATCCTCAGACTCTCCCTCTACAACCTGCAGACCCCCTCCAGGCCCCTTGGCAGGCTCCCCTGGGGAAGTCTACAGTGACCGGCCCTTCTGATGTCCGTCATGTATATGACTTATCCAAGGGTGCCCAGCCAGATGCTCTGGAACCCAAGGTCTTCCCTCCCAGCTCAGGGTTTTTTTACCCCCAGACACTATAGGGCTCCAGCGCTGGGGTCCCCCATACATTTAAACTGGCCTCACTTGGCCAAGTCCTGCCATGTCCTTGCTGTTGGCCGACTTCCCTGAGACACGTCTCCTACAACTGGGATCCTCCATCCCAACCTAAGGTGCTCCTTTTCCACCACAACTCCTGGAACTGCAGCCAGTGGGGGGCCCACCCTGCTTTTCTGTCTGTTGTGTGACTGGCAGGGCCCACCTTCACCCTGCTCCGGGAATGCCTCCAGGTTCTAGACTCTGCTGGCACCTCTCAGGTCTGGGTTCCAGTCCTGCTGAGAGCCACATGACCTGGGACATTCTCACAGCTCCGTGCCTTGTCCTCCAAGGTAACAAGAAGGAAGCGCCTAGTCAAGGATCAGTAGCTGTTCTTTCCCATCACAGGACTCAACAAACTAAGGACACACAGGGCTAAGGACTTAAGGCAGGAAGGAAGGGCTTTGTCTGGGCAGAAACACAGGCAGCCAAATATGGCTCCCACTTAATTAGCTGGGTCACACTCCTCAACCTCTCTGGCCCTGTTCCCTCCATGGCCTCCCTCTACCTCCATTCCATCATCCACAAGTCAGCCACTTTCCAGGTGAAATTGGTTCACAGAAGTTGAGCATAAAATAAGCTCTTGGTAAGATTTACTCTGATAGGCAGGGTACAGTGGCAGACACCGCTTTGAAGGCTGAGACAAGAGGATCACAAGTTCAAGGCCAGCCTCAGCTACTTAGCAAGACCTTAAGCAACTTAGTGAGATCCTGTCTCAAAGTAGAAAACAAAAAGGGCTGGGGATGTGGCTCAGTGGTAAAGCAACCCTGGTTTAAATCCATTGTATAAAGAAAGAAAAAAACAAAAACAGAAAAGATTTACTATCATAGGAAGTCAAAAGATAATTTTTCAAAGCTGTGCAGTAAGTCCAGGGGTCCTGGTTATGCTTCTTCCATACCTGTTACACAAGACAATCCTGTGACTCCTCCTCTGCTCCCTCACCCAAAATAAATGGAAGAGAACTGAGTCCAGAGGGAAAGGCCCTGCCCTGGGTCCCAGTATCACCTCACTGGCAGCTAAACAGCCCCACCCCAGCCCCATGCTGTCCTTACACTGGAGTCAGGAGCTCCACAACACCTGTGGATCCTGTCCTGCTTGTTATGCCTCTGACGTGGAGTATGGGTTGGGCAGCCAAAGTTCTAGTCTGGCAGGAGCCAGCACCTGTTGACAGGCAGCTCCTGGGTCAAAACCGGAAGGTACAGAAGAGGATGAAGGTGCTGTGGCTCAAGCCTGGCCTCTCACTATCACCTGGTGACTATGGGTGGCTCACACTGGGCACCAGAGTCAGAGGCAGCCATCTGATACCCACCTCCCAAGTGCCCAGAGAATAGCAGGAGAGATTATGCACTCCCAATATTCACTGATGCCTTCATCTTGAGTAGGGAGTCCTCGTTTTTTGGCTTGTCACATGATTTCCCAGTCTCTCCTGCAGCTAGACATGGTAATGTGACTATGTTCTGACCAATAGGAAATGAACAAAAAGATCACACAAGACTTCTGGGAATTGTTCTTAAAGGGAGGGCTGCCCCTCTGCAGTCCTTCCTTCCTCTCTTTTGCTGTCTGGGGTGAAGATGTACTGAGTAGAGCTGGAGCAACTACCTTGGGCAGGGACATAGAAGTCACAATGCAAATGGCCAAATGACAAGATTGCAGGAGACGCCATCTAAGCCCTGAGCACTCACTGCAAAGTTTCTTTCAAGTGAGACAGAAACAAACTTCCATTCACACCACTGTTATTGGGGATAGAGTTCTGTCTTTTGCAGCCCAAATAAAACCTGATTCTTCACCCTAGTTGCCTCTTGGTGTTAAGATGAGCAAGCTCAATTTAAACCCCAGTTCCGCCAGTTCCCCACTACATGACTTGGGTAAAAGCCTACACATTTCTCTACTTCCAACTTCTCATCTCTCACATGAAGATATGATAGTACCATATGGGCCTATTGTAAATATTGGTTAATACAAAGTTCTGAAAGTGCTGGCCAGCACATAGTAAGCCCATGATAAGTACCAGCTACAACTTGTTATTATCATTGTTACCATTATTGTTGAGATGACAACTCTGATTTAAATTCTGGCTTTCCTAGTGATGAGCTACAGGACCACATTGCCTACAGTCAGGGAGAACACTGCCTCCTTAAGTGGATGAGAGGTTAAATGTTCATATAGACATGAAAGTCAGCAGCCCAGAGTTGCTGCTGAGAAAACTATCACTGTTATCACATGATAATGAGCCCAATAGAAAGGAATTGGAGTAGAGGGCTTGGAAGCCACCCCCAGGAGCTCTCCCTGCAAACCTTAGCCTGAGACTCAATATCTTTACACTTCCCAGCAACTGTCTTGGGGCTGCAATCTCCTGAGGAAACAGCATCTTTTATTCAACTCCTGAGTGGCATTGTCACCCCCCCAGGCCTGGCACCGAGGCAGTGGATGGATGAAGCAGTGGTGTCATTTGACCTCTCAGTGCTAGTTTCTCTCCTGACTGGTTAGGGAATCAAGTTTCCCTGTCTGCAGAGGGCAGATAGATGATGTCCCAGCACATGGCTGCAAGAGTACAGCTGCTGACTTTAGTAGAGAGCCAGCAAACCATTCCCTTCAAAGTCACCCCACAGAGCTCTGCACCCATTATTCTGGCTTGAACTTAGAAAGGAACAGGCAAGAAAGGGGAGAGAGAGAGGAAAGAACCCCACTCTCTATCCTCTGCCCTCTAGAGATCTCCCCTCTTGTAGTGGAGGTGACTGCAAACATAGCAATCAAAGAAATGTCAGAGTGTAGCCAGAGGAGCCCCAGGGGCAGAGGGACACTGAGCTGAAGCTGAGGATATCTTCAGGATCCATGCATCAGACCCCCGATGTCCTGCCCACCTGGCTACCATTCCAGCTGTCATCTGGAGGTCCTGAGAGTTCAGCCTGGAGGGGGATAAAGTGCGCTTCATCCGTACCTTAAACAAGGCCTGCCAGGACCCAGGTGTGCCCAGGGACAGGGTTACCATTCCTTTAAGGACGACCCACCAATGAGGCTAGCTGCAGAGACAAACCTCCCCCAACCCATATCTCCACCTTCACCCACCACCCAAATGCACCCTGGGGATACTCAGGTCCTGGTGGGGATCAGTCTGCCACCACGCCCACCCATTTCATAGAGGGGAAACCCGAGTCTCAGAGCAACCCAGCATCACTGAGGAAGGCACAGTGATGCGGGTCTTTGGGCCTCCCGGATCCCATACTGACGGTGACAGTTAACTGGGTGGAAAGGTCCCTCCGTCTAGGTCCTAAACTCTGCCAGATGGAAGTGCCTGGCACTCCCGGGAGAGGACCAGAGGGTGGGCAGCTGGGGCCGTGAGTCCGGAACCCTGCCTCCGGCGCGCGGGGGCCTCCCCCCGGCTCTGCGCTCCAGCGTCCACGTCCGCAGCCGGGCTTCAGGAGGTCCTGCCGGGCGGGCCGTGCGCGCCCGAGGGCCAGCGCTCCCGCTCCCCGCCCGCTGGCCGGGCCCGCCGCCCGGAGGCCGCTCTGCGCTCACCAGAACTCAGCCGCCGCCGCCGCCGCTACAACGGCGCCTCGGCGGCTACATTGTGTCCGGCCTCACCGCTCGCTGCTGCAGGCTGCTGCAGCCTGCTGCACGGAGGCTCATGACACCAGGTCCCCAGGGCGCGCGCCCTGTCCGGCGCCCGGCGGCCTCCACGTCCCGCCCCCCGGGGACACAGCTCACCGTGGTAAGTCTGGAGGCTGCAAAAGTCCTGGTTAAAACCGAGCCACATCACTTTAAAAAAGAAAAGTGGAACTGGGGATGTGGCTCAAGCGGTAACGCTCCCCTGGCCTGCGCGGGACGCTGGGTTGGATCCTCAGCAGCACATAAAATAAAATAAAGATGTTGTGCCCACCGAAAACTGAAAAATAAATATTAAATAATATTCTCTTTCTCTCTCTCTCTCTCTCTCTCTCTCTCTCTCTCTCTCTCTCTTTCTCTCTCTCTGTCAAAAAGAAAAGAAAAGAAAAAGAAAAGAAAAAAGGAAAAGAAAAAGAAAAGTGTGTGTGAGGGGCATGCCTGCAGTCCCAGTCACTCCAGAGTGACTCCAGAGGATCAGGAGTTGGAGCCTGGGCAATATTGCAAGACCCGGTCTGGGGCGGGGGACCCCTCTTGGTTGAGGAAAAGCGAGAGCCGCCTAATAGGCAGCAGACGTTGTGCTGGACCTTGTTGGTCTTCTCTGTTGGTGAGCAGGTAGCTTCACTCATCTACCCCAGTTTCCTCTCAAGTCCATCCTCGACCCAGGGAGGCTGGGGCTGTTCAGTGCAGCAGCAGTGGGAGACAGCCTCTGCCGCAGAGGCTGGAGTTACTACTGCTTTCTGGGAGTTTGTAGACAGAAGCAGGGTTGATCCAGCTCACAGTCCTGCCCCCCAGCTCAGGGATAAGCTTTATCCCTGCAGGGAGGAACTGAGACAGAGGAGGGCAGCTGTGGGGCATGGTGCCCCTGTTTCTGGTCTCTGTGGAAAGACTCTGGAAATGGCCACTTTGCTCAAAGAGGGCACCATGATGATAGAGCCTATAACTGGGGGCTCCCAAGTGGGAACTCCAGACCACCTCTTTTAACCCTATCCAAGCCTGGAGGTGGGTGGTCTACAGGTGGGATGGCTCATCAACTTCACAAAGATCACATCACCAATAAGGAGTGAAGCAAGATTGCAACCCAGCTCTGGGTGACTTGGTGCCTTGTGCTCATCCTCTCCAGACCTGTTCATACTGGAGGGGAATTTCCTTCCTCTGGCCTCTCTCCCTGCAGCAGCGAGACATGTCTGAGCAGGGCCTCTCTGTGCTGGGACTGGGGACCTGGGGCCCAAGCAGGGAGATGCGTCATCAAGCCCGAGGCGGCCTGCACCCCAGCACGGGGCCTGGACACTCCTAAGGTCCCTGTTGAGGACATGAAGCTCTGAAAAACCAAAGGCACATGTCTACCCAGGCCAGTGCGAGGCAGGAGGCCGAGGAGCCCTGCGGTTCCCAGGAGCTGTCGGCCCCGCTCCTGTACTGCCCAGCATGGTGCTGACGTTGGACATCTGCATGCAGACGACTGGCTTGAACCACTCAGCATAGAAGCTGAGATGTTCCCAACCTACCTCCACAGTGTTATTTGGCAACAGTGACCGGAAGAAGAGGGCAACCGTGTTTCCATGGCTGACAGGACTTAACCTGAAAGAGGAAGTCAAGAGAAGTCATAAAACAAAGCTAGACTCCCCTTGACTCCTCCCAAGGCAGGGCAGGGTCCGGCTTGGGGTGGGGCCATGGACACCCAAGGACAACTGGGAAGGAAAGGAAGGGGCCTGGGGGTGGCTCTTCAAGGAGCCTAGTCTGTGAAATGACCACAGCCAGGCTGTCCTCTGCCATGGCACAGGCCTTGTTTCCAAGAAGAACTGCAGTCTCACTGGGCGTGGTGGCCATGCCTGTGCCAGCGACTTGGGAAGCTGAGGTAGGCAGATCATGAGTTCAAAGCCAACCTGGGCAAATCAGCAAGATGGCCCCAAGATTTAAAAAAGTGCTGGGGCTGTAGCTCAGGGGTAGAGCACCCAGGTTCAATCTCCAGCACCACAAAACAGAAAAGGGCCGCAGGTGCACACCTCCTTCAGCACCAGGACAGCAGATAACAGAGCCACAGGCAGGAGACGCCAAGGCCACTGTCTGCTGGATGCCAGGGCCACACCCATGCTCTGAGGAGGAGAAAGCCCATGTGGGCAGAGAGCAGAGCAAGGTGCCTCTGTACCGCTGACCAACGACCTCCTCCTGAGCTACTGGGGAGCTTGACACAATGGGCTTCACTGTGAACACACAGTCCCATTATAACTCCTACAAAGTTGGTGGGGAAAGGTGGGGCTGGAAGGCAGCTTGCCTTAAAAGGGAGGGCCGCCAGCAGCTCTGGGGCTTACTCCAGACAAGCAGCTCCTCAGCACATTTTTCCCCTGCCAGGATGGAACCCAGGTCACACATACTAGGCAAGTGCTCTGCCACTGAGCTGAACCCTGGTCCTTTGGATTTTGAGAAAGGGTCTTGCTAAGCTGTTGGCCTTGAACTTGTGATCCTCCTGGTCTCAGCCCTGAGTAGCTGAGATTATAGGTGTGGCTCTAACACCAGAAGTAAAGGTGAAAGGGCTCTTGTTGGCTCTGAAAGCTGCCCACACTCCGGGAGCAGCCTGGAGACGGGCTCTGATGTCACTTTCTGTCCCACCAACCCACTCTCCTTGCCTAGCCTCATGGGCCTTCTTGCTGCCTTCCTGCTGCTCTGGGTATCTCTCGGTGCACTTTGGACCTTACCCTTATCTCTAGGTTCTACAGTTCTCATCTGTTCCTACCACAGCAGCTGACCACAGGCAGAGTGGCTTCTTATTCTGCTTCCCACTGTGTTTCTAGTACCTGCTACAAAATCTGGAAAGAAACGCTCAGAGTTGGGTGGATATGTGCAAAGGCAGCTGTGTCCTGAGTGTCACTGCTGCTCCCTCTTCCCTGTGCCTGACCGCTGGCCTTCTGGGCTGCCTTCGGTGGGCATCGAGCCCCGGGGAGCCCCGAGGCACTGACCTGGGTCTGCACAAGAACAGTGGGGGTGAGGGCATTACCTCTCTGGTCTGACGTAGGAGTAGATGGTGTCCAGGGGAGGCAGAGGGTCAAACCCCATCACAGACTGTGTGGTCACATCCTTTAGAAAGGGGAGAAACAGTGACGCTAGAGCCTTCTGGGGCAGGTCACTCAACAGAGAAAGGGAATGGGCTTGGCTTTCTGCCCCTGGGCAGGGGCATGGTGGGAAAGGTCAGGCACACAGGAAGTGCCCACGCATGCCATGATCAAACTCACTGTGGTGCCCAAGCCACACAGCACGGGCTGAACCACGAGTCACACAAAGCCGGCACAGCCCTGTCCAGCCTCTCTACCCTCTCCCGCCAGCACCATGCTGTCACTACTCATCAGAACAAGCCTTCCTGGCAAGAAGAGGTTGGCAGTGCTGTCCTGAGGATCAGCAGAGCAGCTTAGGTAAATTAGTGGTGTTGAGGGCCCCAAGGGACCCCCTGTCCTGGCCGCCCTGACCTGCCTTTTCCTACGCACCTGTGGTGCCCTTGAGGTTTCCCCACAGCAGCAGCCTGCTCTCAGCAGTGTTGCATGCAGGCCTGGCCACCAGCAAGGCACGTGGGGCCAAGACCATGGGTGCAGCTGCTCCTGGATTGACCAGCACCCCAGTAGGCCGAGGGAAGGTACTCATGCCCCCTTTGGCCTCACCCGCCCTCCTGCCTGTGGGCTGCCAGGAGCAGGAGGGGAACAGTCACACAGCCCACCATCAGACCCTCCTCCTTACCAGGGGAAGCGCAGCAACAGCCTCCCTGATCTCCGAGAGGATCACATGGCGATGGATGTTTCTGGGTGCATGCTGGTAGAGCATCTTCTGCCTGAGGCCAGGGCAAACAGCAGCAGATTAACCAGTGCCCACCCTGCAAACTGCCAAGCCCTTCCTCCCTGGCAGGTCTCCATCTCCCAGGATCTCCAGCTTCACCCCCAGACGGCCAGGCAGTCAGTCCATGGTGTGCTGAGTGAGTCTCTGAAGGACCCGAGTGTCACTACAGCTGCGGCATGGGGCCTGCCCCTGCTGGACACGGTGGGGCGGAGAAGCTGCACAGGGAGCAGAACGTGCTCCTGCCCACTGAAACATCCCCTCTAGTTTGGAGAACAGATGAGTGCACAGTGAATACTGGCTGCGAGGGCCAGGGTGCCAGGGCCCCCACTCTCCCATCATTTCTTCAATTTTACTTCCACAGCAGAGGGCTTCCTCTGGGCAGTTAGGGGAGACTCCTGGCCAGCACAGACCACAGAGTCCTCACTGTTCCAGCCAGCCTGGCCACAGCAGTCCCCAGACCACAGTGCTAACAGGGCCAAAGGCCAGACCATGGGTGGGAGTGGGCCAGGGCTGCTGCTTGCTGCTATCTCTGCCAGCAGGTGTGAGCCTGGCACCTGCTATAGCAGATGTGAGAACCAGGCACACAGCAGTAGGCAGGACAGAATATGGGCAGACCCATGCCATACCTACAATCCCACCTGGACAGTGGCAGCACCCTTAGGGTCTACATGCTCACCCACAGGAGAGCAGGGCTATGCCAGCGGCAGCAGACATGAAACCACTCTGGCCCACAGCATCTAACATCAGAGGGTGCCCTGAGAGGGCAGGAGGGGCTGACCTGCACGAATACCCAGCATCTCACCTGTTCTCACAAGCCTCCACAGCGGTGTCCCCAGCGTCCACTGCCTGAAGAACCTCACGGACATTTTCCTCCAGCCAGCTCATGGTGGCAGGCTCTTTCCAGAGGACGTGCGACCTCCCGAGGTACAGACTCACCAGCTGGATCAGGGCAGGGGGCTGGCTGTGGGAGCAAGGCCTGGGTCAGGGATGGGGGGCTGGCTGTGGGAGCAAGGCCAGGGTCAGGGATGAGGAGCTGGGTGGAGCAAGGCCTGGGTCAGGGATGGGGGACTGGCTGTGGGAGCAAGACCTGGGTCAGGGATGGGAGCTGGGTGGAGCAAGGCCAAGGTCAGGGATGGAGAACTGGGTGTGGGAGCAAGGCCTGGGTCAGGGATGGGGAGCTGGGAGGAGCAAGGCCTGGGCCAGGGATGGGGAACTGACTGTGGGAGCAAGGCCACGGTCAGGGATGAAGAGCTGGGTGGAGAAAGGCTAAGGTCAGGGATGGGGAGCTGGCTGTGGGAATAAGGCCAGGGTCAGGGATGGGGAGCTGGTTGTGGGAGCAACGCCAGGGTCAGGGATGGGGAGCTGGCTGTCGGAGCAAGGCCAGGGTCAGGGATGGGGGACTGGCTGTGGGAACAAGGCCTGGGTCAGGGATGGGGAGCTGGGTGGAGCAAGGCAAAGGTCAGGGATGGGGAGCTGGGTGGAGCAAGGCCTGGGTCAGGGATGGGGAGCTGGGTGGAGCAAGGCCAAGGTCAGAGATGGGGGGCTGGCTTTGGGAGCAAGCCTGGGTCAGAGACAGGGAGCTAGGTGGAGCAAGGCCTGGGTCAGGGATGGGGGGCTGGCTGTGGGAGCAAGACCTGGGTCAGGGATGGAGAGCTGGTGGAGCAAGGCCAAGTTCAGGGCAGGGGGCTGGCTGTGGGAGCAAGGCCAGGTTCAGGGATGGGGGGCTGGCTGTGGGAGTAAGGCCAGGATCAGGAATGGGGAGCTGGGTGGAGCAAGGCCAGGGTCAGGGATGGGGAGCTGGGTGGAGCAAGGCCTGGGTCAGGGATGGGGGACTGGCTGTGGGAGCAAGGCCAGGGTCAGGGATGGGGAGCTGGGTGGAGCAAGGCCAAGGTCAGGGATGGGGAGCTGGCTGTGGGAGCAAGGCCAGGGTCAGGGATGGGGGGCTGGGAGGAGCAAGGCCAAGGTCAGGGATGGTGAGCTGGGTGTGGGAACAAGGCCATGGTCAGCGCAGGGGACTGGCTTTGGGATTAAGCCTGCGTCAGGGATGGGGAGCTGGGTGGAGCAAGGCCTGGGTCAGGGATAGTGGGGTGGCTGTGGGAGCAAGATCTGGGTCAGGGATGGGGAGCTGGGTGGAGCAAGGCCTGGGTCAGGGATAGGGGGGTGGCTGTGGGAGCAAGATCTGGGTCAGGGATGGGGAGCTGGGTGGAGCAAGGCCAAGGTCAGGGATGTGGAGCTGGGTGTGGGAGCAAGGCCTGGGTCAGGGATGGGGAGCTGGGTGGAGTAAGGCCAGGGTCAGGGATGGGGAGCTGGGTGGAGCAAGGCCAAGGTCAGGGATGAGGAGCTGGCTGTGGGAGCAAGGCCAGGTTCAGGGATGGGGAGCTGGGTGACACAAGGCCAATGTCAGGGATGGGGAGCTGGCTGTGGGAGCAAGGCCAGGGTCAGGGATGAGGAACTGGGTGGAGCAAGGCCTGGGTCAGGGATGGGGGACTGGCTGTGGGAGCAAGACCTGGGTCAGGGATGAGGAGCTGGGTGGAGCAAGGCCAAGGTCAGGGATGGGGATCTGGGTGTGGGAACAAGGCCATGGTCAGCGCAGGGGACTGGCTTTGGGGGCAAGACCTGGGTCAGGGATGGGAGCTCGGTGGAGCAAGGCAAAGGTCAGGGATGAGGAGCTGGGTGTGGGAGTAAGGCCTGGGTCAGGGATGGAGAGCTGGGTGGAGCATGGCCTGGGTCAGGGATGGGGGACTGGCTGTGGGAACAAGGCCTGGGTCAGGGATGGGGAGCTGGGTGGAGCAAGGCCAAGGTCAGGGATGGGGAGCTGGCTGTGGGAATAAGGCCAGGGTCAGGAATGGGGAGGTGGCTGTGGGAGCAAGCCTGGGTCAGGGATGCGGAGCTGGGTGGAGCAAGTCCTGGGTCAGAAATGGGGAGCTGGCTGTGGAGCAAGGCCTGGGTCAGGGATTGGGGGCTGGCTGTGGAGCAAGGCCTGGGTCAGGGATGGGAGGCTGACTGTAGGAGCAAGGCCAGGGTCAGGGATGGTGTACCGGCTGTGGGAACAAGGCCTTGGTCAGGGATGGGAGCTGGGTGGAGCAAGGCCAAGGTCAGGGATGGGGAGCTGGGTGGAGCAAGGCCAAGGTCAGGGATGGGGAGCTGGGTGGAGCAAGGTCTAGGTCCGGGATGGGGAGCTGGCTGTGGAGCAAGGCCTGGGTCAGGGATTGGGAGCTGGCTGTGGAGCAAGCCTGGGTCAGGGATGGGGGGCTGGCTGTGGGAGCAAGGCTTGGGTCAGGGATTGGGGGCTGGCTGTGGGATCAAGGCCTAGGTCAGGGATGGAGAGCTTGGTGGAGCAAGGAAAAGGTCAGAGATGGGGGGCTGGCTTTGGGAGCAAGCCTGCGTCAGGGCTGGGGAGCTGGGTGGAGCAAGGCCAAGGTCAGGGATGGGGAGCTGGCTGTGGGAATAAGGCCCGTGTCAGGGCAGGGGGCTGGCTGTGGGATCAAGGCCTGGGTCAGGGCAGGGGGCTGGCTGTGGAAGCAAGGCCAAAGTCAGGGATGGGGAGTTGGGTGGAGCAAGGCCTGGGTCAGGCATGGGGAGCTGGGTGGAGCAAGGCCAGGGTCAGGGATGGGAATCTGGCTGTGGGAGCAAGGCCTGTGTCAGGGATGGGGAGCTGGGTGGAGCAAGGCCTGGGTCAGGGCAGGGGGCTGGCTGTGGGAGCAAGGCCAAAGTCAGGGATGGGGAGCTGGGTGGAGCAAGGCCTGGGTCAGGCATGGGGAGCTGGGTCGAGCAAGGCCAGGGTCAGGGATGGGGATCTGGCTGTGGGAGCAAGGCCTGTGTCAGGGATGGGGAGCTGGGTGGAGCAAGGTCTAGGTCCGGGATGGGGAGCTGGCTGTGGAGCGAGGCCTGGGTCAGGGATTGGGGGCTGGCTGTGGAGCAAGGCCTGGGTCAGGGATGGGGGGCTGGCTGTGGGAGCAAGGCTTAGGTCAGGGATTGGGGGCTGGCTGTGGGAGCAAGGCCTAGGTCAGGGATGGGGAGCTTGGTGGAACAAGGAAAAGGTCAGAGATGGGGGGCTGGTTTTGGGAGCAAGCCTGCGTCAGGGATGGGGAGCTGGGTGGAGCAAGGCCTGGGTCAGGGATAGGGGGGTGGCTGTGGGAGCAAGATCTGGGTCAGGGATGGGGAGCTGGGTGGAGTAATGCCAGGGTCAGGGATGGGGAGCTGGGTGGAGCAAGGCCAAGGTCAGGGATTGGGGGCTGGCTGTGGCAGCAAGACCTGGGTCAGGGATGGGGAGCTGGCTGTGGGAGCAAGGCCAGGTTCAGGGATGGGGAGCTGGGTGGAGCAAGGCCAAGGTCAGGGATTGGGGGCTGGCTGTGGGAGCAAGACCTGGGTCAGGGATGGGGAGCTGGGTGGAGCAAGGCCAATGTCAGGGATGGGGAGCTGGCTGTGGGAGCAAGGCCAGGGTCATGGATGGGGAACTGGGTGGAGCAAGGCCTGGGTCAGGGATGGGGGACTGGCTGTGGGAGCAAGGCCATGGTCAGGGATGGGAGACTGGCTGTGGGAGCAAGGCCAAGATCAGAGATGTGGAGCTGGGTGGAGCAAGGCCAAGGTCAGGGATGGGGAGCTTGGTAGAGCAAGGCCAGGGTCAGGGCAGGAAGATGGCTGTGGGAGCATGGCCAAGGTCAGGGATAGGGAGCTGGCTGTGGGAGCAAGGTCAGGGTGCAGGATTGGGGCTGGCTTTGGGAGCAAAACCTGGGTCAGGATGGGGCGTGACTGTGGGAGCAAAGCCTGTGAGCAGACCCCCCAGCAGGACCGTCTGGAGCAAAAAGAGGCTGTCTCTCAGCTACTGAGGGACAGTCCACCTCCTGAAGGGAGGGCAGAGAGGTCTGCGACTTTGAATCAGTGCTGTCTGTGCTCCTCAGCTGACTGAGATGCTCAGTGTACATTTGTGTCTGCAGAGAGCAAGTGCAGAGGATGAAGGCTGGCTAGGGGACGGGGATTCTGGGGTGGACCCCCATAACATGTTTTTCTTTCATTTATGTTTTCTTTTTATTTCTGGTACTGGGGATTGAACCCAGGGGTACTCTACCACTAAGCCACATCCTCAGCCTTTTTATTTTTCATATCTTATATATATTTTTAGTTCTAAATGGACACAATATCTTTATTTTATTATTATTTTTATGTGATACTGAGGATCAAACCCAGTGCCTCACAAGTTCACAGCAAGTGCTCCACCACTGAACCACAACTCCAGCCCCCTTTATTTTTTACTTTGAGACAGGGTCTCGCTGAGTTGTTGAGGCTGGATCCCCCTCCTCAGCCTCCAGAGTTGCTGGGATCATAGGCTGTGCCACTACACCTGGCTGACTCCTCTGTATTTTTTATGAGAAACATGAAAAAGGTGATATGTGCCAATGCAGAACGTGGAACATACAAGCAACGAGAGCCCTTCTGCCCACAGCCAGTGCCTGTGGGTCATGCTGTCTGACCTTAAGCCCTGCTGCCCACTCCTGTCAAAAAGCATCTCGTGAACCTCATGTCTTAGGCCAGAGGCCATTTACTTGACCCACCAGTGTTTCTCTTCAGACGTAAGGTGACCCATATGTGGACACAGACTCCAGGCCTTCCTTAGGGGACAGTAACAAACATCCCCAGGGGTTTCCTGTCTCCGAGATTGCCATCAGGCTGAAGCAGGTTTCCAGGAGACTGAGCCACACACACACCCTGACCCTGCGGTGCAGAGCGCACCTGCCACCCCTCCACTGCCCTGAGGGTAAGCGAGGGCCCCCAGGAGGCGATGAGGATGCCCACCAGGAGTTATCCCAGCAGGGCACCAAGGCTCTACCTTATCTCAGCATCTGGTCCAAAGAAGCGGTGATTGGAGACGGTGGCATTGGCCTGCACACTGCAGTACTCGAGCAAGGGCATGAGGACTGCAGGAGGAAGCAGAGGCTCAGGTGCTCAGTGGCCAGGACAATGACCCGGGGCCTTGTGGGCCCTGATCACAGACACGACTGGAGTTGGGACGTCACAGAGGCTGCAAGGCCACGGGGTCCTTGAGTCTGACCAGTGTTCCGAGCTGCTGCAGGGGGAGTGGCTGAGCATGGGGGTCCACAAAGGATGAGCAGGTACCTCTGCACCCTGGAGGCAGACCCTTGTCCTCCAAGTGCCCTTCCACATCTCAGGGAGACTTGCCATCACCCTTTAAGCATGAGCAACAGACCCTAGGACAGACTGGTGAGAGTGGGGTCGGCTAGTGCCCTGGAGGAGGTGACCCTACAGGGCCCCAGGGTAAGGACAGTGGCCAACACATGGTCACGGGCTCTGGGTGTCCAGTCCTCTGGGTCAGGGCCTCTCCAGCTCTAGTACTGTCCCCATGCAGTACTCTCCGGCTGAGTAGGCAGGGCTTCCCTACACTGCCCACATGCCGAGACCCTGCCAGAGGCAGCTGCTGGGAAAGCCGGCCTACCAACTGCCTCCCAGGGACAAGCCGCAGTAGGGTCTCTCCTAAGGGATAGCCATGACAGCTCTGTTATTCAACGTGGGCCCCGTGGCCCTGTGTCCCCCACCTCGGCTGGCCTACCGAGGGCTCCCAGTTGCATCGAACCCGAGGGGGACAGAGGTGGCTGTTGGGATGATGGGCTGAGCCCTGAGTTGGTGATCTGGCTCTGCTCCTGACAGGGAGCTCTGGACACTGCAGGTGGGTCTGCCTGTGCTCGCGTCCACCCAGTGCTGGGGCCTCTCCATGGCTTTGTCAGAGCCAACAAAGCAGTGCTGACTCTGGGACTTCCCCTCAGAGGGGCAGTCACCGAGTGTGTGCACACCTCTGTCACAAACACTCCTACCCTCAAGTGCAAGGACGGCCTCCTCTAGAGGGTCACTTCCTGCGTGCTTGTGGAGAAGGTTCGCCACCCGTCGCCTGAGTAGGCAGCAGCCCCCTGGGCCTGCCCTGGGTGCAGATAGAGGCCTAGTGTGTGTGGGGGGGTACCCTGGAAATGCAGGGCCGCCGTACCACACACTGCCTCTGGATCAGGTCCAGGCCCCGCTCAACCCTCTGCTGCTGTTTCTCTCCCTAACACTAAACACCAATGTGCATACCCTGTATCTCTCTCCTGCCCTGTAACTAACAGCAAAGTTAGTGGACACACAGTTTGTCCCTCACCCAAGGCCCCCTCCCACCTGGCTGGCATGCAGTTGGCCCGCTGAGGTGGATAATCAGCTAACTGCAACATCAGCAGTTTTTAGGCTGGCTGGAGAACACATCTTTCTTTAAGCACCAGGTAGGGCTGGGACCAGGTCTCCACCCTCAGGAAGAACCACTGCACAGGCCAGTGTGGTACCTACCTCCAGGGAACATGGTGAGTGCCTGCTGGATCAAGAGGGAGGCCTTCTCTCTGGCAGAGCTGAGCTCATGCTGGGGGAGGTCTGTCTGCTGACTCAACAGGAAGTATGCCAATGGAACCGAGAAGGCAAAATTTGGGAGGTGCGACAGGTTCCGATGAGCCTACAAGGGAGCAAGAGGCCAGGTGAGGGGCCTGCCCTCTGTGAGGACCAGGTGCACCACAGTGAGCTGACAAAGCAGGCCCCCCCACACCTGGATGGAGGACTTGCTCCACCTGGGGGTCTTCAATGTGCAGAAAGGCAACGTCAGTTGGAAAAGAGCTCTGTTGAGCCCCTCAGGCTCAGCACTGTGGGGGAACGGAGCGACTCCCTCTCCCCACACAACAGGGTCCAGAGTGAAGGCAGCCAAGCTATGACTGCCCCCACCTAGAGGGGCCACTACCCTCTTCAAACATTTCCCCGCCTTTCTCTGTGTGCGATGTAACAGACATGATCTACTCCATGCTTTTCCATTAACAGGGAATGCTGGTCTCCACAGAGTTCTGTAATCTTATAAACCACCACAAACACTCCTCTGTGGCTGGTTCTGGGGACCCCGTGGGTTTCTTATAGCCATTCTCCTGAGCTCCTGGAATCTCTATAAACTAGATCCCTGGAAGTGAGATTTCTTGGCCAACTGTATAAAGAGTTATGTGATTTTAAATGATTTACCTGTTTTTCATTACTTATTTTTTATGAAAAATGTTTTTCTTTATTCACAAAAAATATGTACTATGAAAGGTTCAAGCAGAAAAGTAGAACAAGTACAGGCTCCTCCCCCTCCTCCCCTCCTAGGCCTGAGCCCCCTCTGGACAAGCTCTGTTCAGCTGTTTGTCCCACTCAGTTTGCAGCAGCTACACTAAAGCGAGAGGTGAGACTGATCTTCACACATGGAGCCTGACCCAACACACCTACACTGCTGCTTCGACTTGTGTGCACACCCCAGCTGTAGCAAGATAGTGCATGCTCCCTAGCACTCAGTGGAGCCCAAGACAAACCCCACTCTCCTGGGTCTGGGGACCCAGGATGGCAGGTGGCATTTATGTGCGACTCTGACCTGGAACAGGTAACCAATCGTGACTACCCAGACTGTCGTCGCCACACTCAGGACCTAGGGTCCCTGTCAGCCCTGCATCACAACCTCCCTCCCTGAGTGGCTGTCCCTTTCTGTGCCTAGCATGCCCAGCTCTGTGGTCTGCCTGACTGTCCATTACTAAGCACCATCTCTACACGCACACTCGATGCAGTTGTGTGCTCATCTTGGGGTTCTGATGCAAGGCTGCTTCCCTCTGGGAAGACCTGATTCTGCTCAACAGCAAAGATGAGGGAGACTAAAGGGCAGGAGGTCCCTGGAACCCACCCTGGCTCTGCTTCATGGCCTCACCATGGCTACTAGTCACACAGCAAGCGCACACCTACCTCCCACTCTTGGAAGAGGCGGATCAAGTACTCATAGTTCCGGGCCCGCAAGGCCAGGTGGTCGACAAGCAGCAGCATGCACAGCGGGTCCTCGTCTGGCTCAAGGCTTCGCAGGCAGCACAGTGAGAGAAGAGCAAAGAGAGCTAGGAAAATGTCAGGGCCCAGGGTCTCTGCAGCCCAGAAGCCCCTGCCGTGAGGACTGGCAGGAGTGGATCCCTGGTGGACACTCACCTCAGGATGAGCTTGCAGAACTCCAGTGCGGTGCGCGGGCAGCCACGCTTCTCCAGGAAGCTCATCTGCTTGTAGAGGGCCAGGTAGAAGCTCCTACATCCAAAAAGGTCCATGTGAGTTCAAGTGGAAGCAAACAGCAGAGCAGCCTCTGAGGGCCACCTGGCTCCACGCCAGTGTCCAGGTCCTCATAGGAGTCTGCGAATGCCTTTTGTGTCTGGGGAGAAGCTTTGTGTGTGCCTGAAGAGCTGAACACACACCAATGTACTGAAAGTTTTTAAAAAATTTTGTTGTTGGGGCTGGGATTGTGGCTCAGCGGTAGAGCGCTCGCCTAGCACAGGCGGGACCCGGGTTCGATCCTCAGCACCACATTAAAAAAAGGCACTGTGTTGTGTCCATGTACACCTAAAAAATAAATATTTAAAAAAAGGGTTTAAAAAAATTTTGTTGTTGCTGTAGATGGACAGAATATTTTTTATTTTATTTATTTTTATGTGGTGCTGCTGAAGATCAAACCAGTGCTAGGCAAGAGCTCTGCCACTGAGCTACAGCCTCAGCTCCCTGAAAAACAAGCTTTTTGAAATCATTATCTTGCTTTTGGTTTGCTACTTGTTATTGAAGGGAAATGAGCTAAAAACGGTTATAATTATGATCTTAATTTACCCTCAAATTTCAATGGCGCTACTGTTGGGTACATAAAGCTGTGTAACTTTAGTCATCCTGTAGACTTATTTTTAGAACTAAGAGTTTACTAGAAAAAGAAACCAGTGGAGAAAGTATAGACAGAGTGCCCGGTGCAGCCAAGTTGCTGCACTGAGACAGGGCATGGTGGCCATAAGGTGGGGGCCATGCCACAGCCAAGCAGCACTGCCCAGAGCAGCAAGAATACACACAGGACAGCAGGGAGACTGCTGCAGTCATGCAGGCTTGCCTTGGGGCTGATGCCAGAGGTGGTCAGCACAGAAATGTCATAAAGCAGAGCATAGACCCAGGTCTGCTCTGTCAGGCTGAATCTGACTTAAGCATCACTGATTTACGAACCAAGACACAGGCCTGTGAGGCCTGCAGAAGTATCCCAGACCCACAGGGAGGGCTGCCCTCAGGAGAGGCAGCTCACCTGTTCTCAGGTCTGCGGTAGTCCAGCCGGCATGTCCCACTGGTGAGACTGAACAGGGGGTGGAAGGCACACTCCATGCTGTACAGCGCTCGCTCTGTGGGCAGCAACAGAGGCAGGAATCAGCCACAGTAGGCGCCTGCAACTCCCAAGACCCCAAACAAGCGAAGCACTCGAAAGAAGGGGTCACAGAATTGGGACCCTGCAATGGGACCTCCTAGGTTTCCCTGGTGCCACGGCATTAATTGCAGCCACAGAACTTGTGAGCCTGAATGAGAAACGCCCTCAACACCATGGAGTGCCACTGCCACATGTCCTGTTCATGCCCAGTCCCCAGGTGATACAAACATGGCCCAGACACCCACAGCAGCGTGTGCGCACACACGGAAGAGCAACCAGAACCACCAACTGATGACAGATTCGCCAACCACGTCTGTCCAAAGGGGGAGTACTATCCAGCCAAGAGCACACGCAAACCTGGGTCACACCACACATGGGGCACACAACCATGGGCAGAGACCACGCACAGTGCTTCCACTGAATGGCTCCCACATAGGTAGGGCCACGGAGAGTCTGACCAGAAGTCAGGGGTTCTGGGGCCTGGGGAAGATAGAAGATGGCAGGCTGTTTTCCTGGAATGGACTGCAGTGACGGCTGCCCAGTTCCGGGACACACTAAACCAGGCATGACACACCTTCCACAAAGTGCTACTTGACAACGTCCTGCCACCTGCATCTGCTCTAGTGGCGAGAACAGGCAGGCTGCACTGCCTACTGGGTCTCACCTATGAGGTCTCGTGCCATCTCCTGATCCTCTTGAAACCGGCAGGCATCACTGAGCTGCAGGAGTGAGTCCACATGGTAGGGGCTTGTCTGGAGCAGAACCTACCAGAAAAGAAGGGCAGCTCTGGAGGAAGGTCACAGGCAGGGACTCACAGGACACCCCTGCAGTCCACCAGGACCTGTGCACACCAGGAGACATGATCACCAGGTGACAGACAAAATTCCCTTTGGACTCCAGGTGTGCACTGCTATTACCCAGCCAAGGCCTGGACCTGGCTCCAGGTAGGAACTGGGGACCCTCCCTGCCCAGTGGGGCTGTCTTGGCTCCCAGGTCTCAGGACAGAGGACTGAAAGCAAGCAGGTTCCCGCCCCCCTACGTGGAGGACATGGGGCCAGCAGGATCTACATGCTCCCCCTGCCTCCCCAGTGAGGCCAAGACAGAGGCAGCACCTGGGAAGGACCATAGTGCCACTACACGCAGCTCCCAGCAGGAGAGCACCTGAGTGCCAAGTCTCCTGAGTGCCAAGTCTTCACAGTGCCCCTCGGGTCCGGGGGCCCCACTGCCAGGGAAGCAGCTGCCCGGGCACTCGCCCTCCACCCACTGGCAGCTGCGGGGCCCACGCACCACAATGTTGTTTGGCTCCATGGACTCCATGGCCATCAGGAACTTGTGCTGTGCCTGCTGGTACTCCTCACTGTGTTCAAACGCAAAGAAGGAAAGGCCTTTTTTCGATTCCAACAGCCGCATAGACAGACCTGGCAGGTGAGAGTGTACAGAGGGTGTGCTGGAGGCCAGGACATGGCGCCTCTACAGAGCACAGCAGCCCCAACAGTCTCCCTTGTGCTGTTCTCAGAAAGGACTCTGTGATACCAACCCACTTGATCTGAGGGGTCTTACAGGTCACCCAGGCCTGGGGCTGGGCTGCCTCTGGGCCAGAGGCTGACGTCTGGGGACTCTCTCAGAACACCTGGGCCTGCTTCCCACTGCTTGCTTGGCCTGTCCTGGGAGCTGGCCTCCGTCTGCTTTCCACAAAGACTCACTTCTCTATAGAATTCAGATGAGCTCTGGGAAAGGATGGAGCCGAAGTGGCCCAGGACAACAAACCTCAGGGATGGGAGTATGGAGGTCCATCTGGGTGCCCGATCACATCTGGTTGGGACCAGCAGCCAGGGTGGCTGTGAGGGGCTGGGGCAGGAGGCGTGCAGTAGGCACAGGGCCAGGTCAGAGGCCTTGGCCACGTGTAACCCCTGACCAAATACGGTTCTGCTCCTTTTGTGTGACTGTATGGAGGGACCATTTCTTCTGGTTAACCTGAAAAACTCAGTCTGCTAAGACAACCGCTAAATGGCCAATGGTTCTCATGGGCTTCCCCTGAGCTACTCCCTCCTGAGAGCCCGGCCCAAGGTCCAAGTCCTGCAGATTGAGACAATGAGCCCCTATCTCTACCATGTTCGGGTTCCTTTGCTAGAAGGGCAAGAGGCCTGGTGGGAACAGAAGATACATGAGAGGCATCAGGGTTGATCCTACAAGCACAGGTCCCGAACTCCCAGGCGATCCTCACTGGGAGTCCAAGGGGATTCTTCTAGAATCCCAACCCCACAGGCATAGCAGGTGAGGTGCATTGGTTACCACCCTCCACACATGTCCTCCACACACCCATGACCTCTTCTACAGTATGTGCCCCATCAACCTGCAGAGGGCTGTCTGGATGCTTCTCTATGCTGTGCAGCCGATGCCCAGAGAGGGCATTCACTTCCTACCCTGCACCTTCTGCATGGCTGTTTTCTTTAAACATAAAACTATCATACATTATTGATTTTTAAAAATATTTTTAGTTGTAGATGGACACAATACCTTTATATTGCTTATTTAGTTTTATGTGGTGTTAGGAATCGAACCCAAGGCCTCATACATGCTAGGCAAACGCTCTACCACTGAGCTACAACCCCAGCCCCCAAATTATCATAATGTGAAAACAAACTCAAGGGCTGAGGATGCAGCTCAGCAGCAGAGCCCAGCCTGGCATGTGAGGCTTGGAGGGCTCAGGCTCAGTGCCAGCACACACACACAAAAAAAACACTTAAAAATGCAAGCCTCTGTTCAGCTGCTTCCTGTAGCATGGCACCCAGAGGACGAGGCAGATGGCACGGAAGTTGAGAGCTTCTGCACAGGCCAGGCCAGCTGGGGACATACAGGCTGCTGCACCCTCAGGAACTTTATACCTCACACGTAGGTGTACATGGTGCTGCAAGGCCCACCTGGAAGGCACTGAGGCCAGCGTGCCAGCCCCCTGCTGCAGGAGTGACAGACTCACCTGGCTTGCTGTACTGCGGCCAGGTGCTCTTGGGGGTTGTCAGCCACGTGCACTTGGGTTATACACGCTGCCTCTGTCGCGGCCTGGGGAGGAGGAGACAGGCACAGCTTTACCTCCATGGGTCAGGGACCAGGCTGGCCACCCAATCCCTCCAGCTCTCCCTGGAGGCAGAGCAGTGGGCAGGGGGCACACAGGGAGGGAGAGCAAAGCACTGCTGCGTGAAGAGGGGACCCCAGCTGCGACCTGTGCAAGCAGCTACCATCAGATCCAGGGGAACAGGGAGGCCAACAGTCCAGCAGGAAGGCAAGAAGGACAAAAAGGAAACAAAAGTGAAACCCTAGAACATGGTGCAGAGCAGGAGCTCAGGGCCACTGCAATTCCCTGAGCAAATGAGCTGCTTCCTGTGGGACACGCTGCACAGGAGGAATGCCTGGCCATGGCCAGAGGCAAATTAGGGAAGTGGACCTGTGACCCAGACCCCAGCAATATGACTCCAATCTTTGAAAAGGAAAACATGGAAACAATGAGGAAAACTGAGGAGTAATTTGGCATATTTCTGCAAGGAAGAAGACCGAGAGCAGAGTGTTGAGGGTCCTCAGGCACCCAGCTCCCTGCGACTCTTATGTGAGCGACAAGTTGAGGGTACCAGGCCCCCTTTGGGCAAGAGTTCTTAGCTGCTGTTAGGGGGTCTGGCTCCCTTGCCAGGTGGCATCTTAGCCAGGCCTGGAAGGGCTGCACCCTGAGCTGAGTGATGGGATGTGGATGTGTGTAGACCAATCTCTAGGCTTTTCAACAGTGCCCTATTTCACTAAAACAAAACAAGGAATAAGGAGCTGGACTACCCAGAACAGGACAAAACAGCATCTTTCTTTTCTGAAAAAGAGACATGAAAACTGTGTGAGAAGAACAAATACACAAAAAGAAAAGCATGGCCAGAGGCTGAAAGGCACAACATGGCACAACTCTGCACACGCAGCAAACAGTGGAAAGGAAACCACCGGTGCCTGGAAGTCTACAGCATCCTGGGCACCACCAGGTCTGTCTGAGGTGAGCTGCCAGCCAGAAGTCTAGGGGAGGAGGGAGCCCTGATGGATGATGGAGGGAGGGTCAGGAGGAGCACCTTAAGGGTCGTGACACTGGGGGTGTGGAGACAGCACAGACAGGGGGAAGGGAGCAGACCCCATCTGTATCAGGAGGAAGTCAGATTCCCCCCAAAGATCAGTGCACAGCTATATGGAAACCCTGAATGGTCACCAGGAGGGAGGAACAGAAAGGAGCTAAGGTTTGGTCTCTGAACAACAGGACAAGGGTGGGGGACCAAGAAGGAGGGAACCACAGCTTTTCACTGGACATACTTCAGTAGGACTTAAATTTTTGAAGAAACAAACAACAAAAAAGTGTGCTACTATAAAGGTAGTAAGTGAGCTGACCTGGTTACAGACCTGTGGTCCTGGCTGCCTGGGAGGCTGAGGGGGAGGTCCATGCAGACTCATGAGTGTGCGACCAGCCTGGGAAGCATGGAGGGCCTCACCTCAAAAATAGATACATAAAACTGAAATATGTGCAGGGGGCAGCTCAGAGGTGTGTGGCTCGGAGCTGTTTGGCTGTGGGTTCACTCCCTAGCACCACAAACACTAAAAAACAAATGTAATTATTAACTAATGACTGATAATAACTATAATTTACAAAAATAAGATGATGCAAAAATGTAACACAGGGGCAGGCAGACAGAGTTGGGCTGAGCGGCAGAACTCGGCCTGAGCAGCACAGGTAGTGGCTCATGTAAGTGCTTTTCACAAATAACCCAAAACACACAGAAGTCAGAAACCCATGAGTCCTCAAACACTTAAAAACAAAAATACAAGGCAAAAACTGTTAAACACAAGGAAAGTGGGAACAAACGAAGTCTGAAAATAATCCTTGGCCCACTCATGACCCAACAGACACCAGTCAGACAAGGGCGCCGCGTGCACACCTCACACAGTTTCAAGGCACTGTGTGGTGGCACCATTCCTGGGAGGGCAGCTGGGCAAGGCGCAGGTACTCGAGGAAACCCACAGTGGGCCACTTCTCGGAGGGCTGCATGGATGCAGGGGGCCTGCAGCCAAGGTGTGGACACGCCTATCCTTGGCCTAACAAAGAACCCTGTGAATCAGGCACAGAAGACACCTGGGACTCCGACATGCCAAAGCCAGCACAGCTTCCTCGAGAGGCGTGCAGAAAGGCCTGAGGACATGGCCACAGGTGATCAGAATAAGAGGGAACATTTCTACACTGCTTCAGAGTTTTAATAAAAAGCATTCAGCTCCATAATCAGAAAATACATACTTAAAAAGACACAAACTTCTGGATGTTTCGGTAAGGAGATGGAGAGTGGAACTCCCACCTCCTACAGAAAGTCCCAGGATGGGCCCTGACTTCCCCTGGAAAAGCCAAGGGACACTCCACTGCCTGCTCACCATCAGCTGACACTGCAGAAGCTGACTAGCCAGGAACGAGTTAGGTGACATAAAACTGATCTCAGAACCCAAACTTTTTGTCATTTTTCCTGCTGGTGGAGAAACAAAATGGATCTGGCTAAAATTTCAGGATTCAAAGTTTAACAGCTTTTAGGACCCTTTTAAAAATATGAGGTGCACAGTTGAGAAGGTGTGAAACAGCCTGGCCTCCTGGCGTCTCAGCCATCTGCACAGGCCCTGGAAGGGCTCCATCTGTCCAGTGTGGCTTTCAGTACTCTCCCCCAGGGTTTTCAATGGCTGCCCCACCCATAAGAAATGAAAGCAGGTAAAAACAGCTTGAGAATGCAACTACTGTGGGCCTTACCTTTGCTCCCCCAGGACCGCTCAAGCACCAAAATACCATTTCAGTTCTGTGTCTGGATTCAAGTGTCTAGAATGTGGGAAATGTGAGGAAGAAAACTTAAGTCAGGCTTTCCTACAATGTCTCAAAATTGCAGAAAGCTAAGTAAGAGTCCAGCCAAAGAACAATGATTTTGGGCTTGAAAGGTGATTTCTAGGCCTGCTTTCTTTAAATCTGCCACCTGCAAAAGGACCTGACCATGACTGGCCCCATGGGGCACCCAAGGGATGCAGTTGGTCACTGCTAGGAGAGAACCTGCGGGTCCAGTGTTCATCTGCCAGGCTTCGTACAGGGAGCATGCACCCTGACGCAAAGTGGAGGGCCTCAACAATACAGGCAGCTTGCTTGTCAAAGCTGGCAAAGATCAGGTTTCATTAAGCACCCACCAGACCAAGAGATGGGTGATCATCCAAGGGTGACACTACACTGGTACAGCTCAAAACGCCTCATGAGACATACAAAGGCAAGCTGTTTGGAAGTCCTGAGCTGGGCATGATGGTGCCACACCCGTGTCTACTCAGAGGCCAAGGCAGGAGGACTCCTTGTTAGAGGTTGCCTCAGCTACTTAGCAAGCCCTAAACAAGCTAACAATACCCAGTCTCAAAATCAAAAATAAAAAGGAGCCAGGTGCAGTGATGCTCCGGTATGATCCCAGCATCCAGGAAGATCGAAAATTTGAGGACCGCCTCAGCAAATTAGTGAGGCCCTAAGCAACTTGGTGAGATCCTGCCTCAAAAAAATAAAAAGGGCTGGGGATATGGCTCAATGGTAAAGCACCCCTGGATTCAATCCTCAGTACCAAAAAAAAAGTCCTTTGAAACACAGATGTCTTTTCCTTACTTCTTTCTCCTTTTTTCTACTTCCTAAATGTTTAATAATGAACTCTTAACACTTCTAAATAAATAAAGACAGCAAACTGTCCTCTTTCTAAATCACTCCTCCGCGTCAAAATCAGAGGCCAAGGCCATACCTGTGCTCCACATACAGGACATGCTTCCTGGAGCTCAGTGGTGGGCGACCCGGGCGGCTGAGCCCACTGCCATCCTCAATCCTCTCCAAGATGTGGTCGATATCCTCCATCCCACTTTCCTAAAAGCCCAGAAGGAACTGTTAATCACCACACTGGCTTCACTCCAAGTGCTGTGACAACCAATAACAAAGAGTTACTTTGAAAAGTTATTTGGTATGTACTTTCTAAAAGATGATCTAACTCAGAAGGAGGAGATGTATTACAGGAGGAAGCTCAGAACCATCACTAATCCAGAAGGCCCTGGGAACCATCGGGCCAGAGAGCCACACTTCATGTCTCACAGGTGAGCTCACATCCTCAGGCGAATGGAACTGGGACCTGTGACTCCAACTGAACAGCAACAAAGCTACCACCTCTCTTCAGGATGAACAATGAGACAAGGAGGATCAAGGCAAGAATGAAACGTGCTGACTGAGGGGGATCTGGTCTGTGGGCTTCCACACCCAGCACCCCTCGTGCACTGGCGGGATGACGGCTGGGTGAACAGCAACAGGAAGCAGGGCTGGGAAGGGACTCTCCCTGCAGAGGGCAGCTGGGACATGGAAACTAGGAGTAGGCCATGACAACCAAGGAACAAAGGGGCAAATCACAAGCAAAACTGTAGGTGACTCTTCTTTGTCCTTGACCTCTTAGATAGTTATACTCCTGACAGGAAAAAATGAAGACATCAAATAAAATGGTCTTCTCCCAGCACCACCGTGAGGGACACAGCCCAAGGGGCACGGAGGGATTGGGTAGGGGCTAGTCAAGTCTGGTCGCATACCGAGGCTTCTCCTGTACTGTTTTTCTTATTTTTCTGCTTCTTCTTCCAGAGTTTTCCACTTGCATTAGACTAATAAAAATAAGATGTTTTAATCAATGGAGAGAGAAGCAAACTCTTAAACAATGAGAACCAAAGCAGCAAGCCAGCACCACTTGGAGCACCTGCGGCCCCTCACATCCTTCTCCAGCAGGACCCTGCCCGTACCCCCTGCTGTCAGTGTGGCCTCTCTCTCCCACCCTGCCCTGCTGCAGAGCTGGTCCAGGATGCCTGGGGCGCCCACCTGCCCCTGACTGGGCCAGCTCCTCTGGGCAGCGAGAAGCTCCTCAGGGACGCTTCACCAGAAGTGGTTGCTCCCAGAAGGCACAGAGCTGCCTGGAGCACAGTGGGCAGCAGGCAGGGCAGGGACCTGCATGCAATACCCCTGGGGCTGCCACTGATCTCAAGGACTTTAGCACAAACTTCATCAGGGTTCCCACAGAATCAGCCAAAGCAAATTCAGAAAATTATACCTCCAAGAAAAATCCGACACAGGTGGCATGTGGCAGGATGCCACAGCCCTTCCCTGACATGCCAGCCTCCTTGTTACCATGGGGTCCCCATACCTGCTCCGGGGGTGCAGCCTTGGCCACATTTCCTTCCCGCTTGGTCTCTGGGTTTCCACGCTGAAACCTTCCTTTGTTCCCTGACACTGCAGCATCTGTTAACACACAATCAGACTTCTCTCCGTTCACTACCGGGTCGTCCTCAAGATCCTCGACATTTATCTGGTGAAACAAGCCGAGGTCATTTCTGCACAGGGGTCACAGTGTACGTTGCGAAGTAGAGCTGAGCCAGATGTGAAGACGACTTGCCATGCCTGTCACCCCAGAGACTCTATTTGGGAGGCTGAGTCAGGAGGAAGGCAAATTTGAGGCCAGCCTGAGCAACCTCAGTGACAAAGTGAAAAATAGAGGGCTGGGGGTATAGTTTAGTGGTAGATCACCCCTGAGTTCAATTCCAATACTTCAAACTAAAAAAAAAGGGGCGGGGGCTGGGGATGTGGCTCAAGTGGTAGCGTGCTCACCTGGCATGCGTGCGGCCCGGGTTGGATCCTCAGCACCACATACAAACAACGATGTTGTGTCCACCGAAAACTAAAAAATAAATATTAAAAAAAGGTGCGTATTATAAGGATTATAATTTTCTAATATTGTTCTTGTTCATGTTAAAATAATTTTGTCCTCAAGTCTGATGAGGCAATTCTCCTGTCCCAGCCTCTAGAGTTACTAGGGTTACAGGCATGACCACTATGCCCAGCAGGGAGTTTTGTTCTTGATGCAATTAACATCAAATGACTAATTGTTGTCACCACTCTGGAAAACAACATGGAGATTCCTCAGAAAATCTGGAGTGATACCACCATTTTACACAGTTATCCCACTCCTCAGTTTATACCCAAAGGACTAAGTTCTATAATGATACAGCCACATCAATGGTGATAGCAACTCAATTCACAATAGCTAAACCATGGAACCAACCTTGGTGCCCTTCAACAGATGAAAGAACAAAGAAAATGTGATTTGTATGTATATACATATATACATATATATATATATATATATATATATATATATATACACACACACACATATATGTATATGAGTATATATATATATATTTATATACATATATAAAAAATATATACATTTATATTTCATTGTGTGTGTGTGTGTGTATATATATATACACATACATGTGTGTGTGTATATATATGTATATATATATACACACACAATGAAATATTAATCATCTTTAAAAAAGAATAAAATTATGGCATTGCTGATAACTGGACAGAGCTGGAGAATATGATGCTAAGCAAAATAAGCCAATCTCGAAAAACCAAAGCGGAATATTTTCTCTGATATGTGAATGCTAATTCATAGCAAGTGGGAGTGGGGTGGCTAGGAAGACTAGAAGCGCTCTGGATTATATAGAGGGGAGTAAAAGGAAGGAAGGGGGGATGGAGGTAGGAAGAACAGTAAAATGAATCAGACATTATAACCCTATGTGCACATATGACTACATGAACGGTGAAACTCTACATCATGTACAACCAGAAAACAAGAAGTTATACTCCGTTTATGTATGATGTGTCAAAATACATTCTTTTTTTTAAAAAAATTACTTTTTAGTTTTTAGATGGACACAATATTTCATTTTTTTGTGGTGCTGATGGAAACCAGTGCCTCATGCATGCTTGGTAAGTGCTCTACCACTGAGCCACAGCCACAGCCCCAGCCCCTGTCAAAATGCATTCTACTGTCATGTGTAACTAATTAGAATAATTTTTTTAAAAATTTATTTATATATGACAGCGAAATGCATTACAATTCTTATTACACATACAGAGCACAATTTTTTCGTATCTCTGGTTATATAAAAAGTATATTCATACCAATTCATGTCTTCATACGTGTACTTTGGATAATAATGTCCATAACATTCCACCATCATTTCTAACCCCATGCCCCCTCCCCTCCCTTCCCTTCCCACCCCAATGCCCTATCTAGAGTTTGTCTATTCCTCTCACTCTCTCCTCCCCTACCTATGAATCAGCCTCTTTATATCAGAGAAAACATTCAACATTTGCTTTGGGGGATTGGCTAACTTCACTCAGCATTATCTTCTCTAACTCTATCCATTTCCCTGCAATGTCATGATTTTATTCTCTTTTATTGCTGAGTAACATTCCATTGTGTATATATGCCACATTTTTTAATCCATTCATCTGTTAAGGGCATCTAGGTGGTTTCCACAGTTTAGCTATTGTGAATTGTGCTGCTATAAACATTGAGTGGCCGCATTCCTGTATTATGCTGTTTTTAAGTCCTCTGGGTATAGAACGAGGAGAGGGATAGCTGGGTCAAATGGTGGTTCCATTCCCAATTTTCTAAGAAATCTCCATACTGCTTTCCTTATTGGCTGCACCAATTTGCAGTCCCACCAGCAGTGTATGAGTGTTCCCTTTTCCCCACATCCTCACCAACACTTGTTGTTTGTATTCATAATAGATGCCATTCTCACTGGAGTGAGATGAAATCTTAGAGTAGTTTTGATTTGCATTTCTCTGGTTGCTAGTGATGATGAACACTTTTTCATATATTTTTTGACTGACTGTATATCATCTTCTGAGAAGTTCAGGACAAATAATTAAAAAAAAATAAAATGACTATCACAGGTGTGGTGGTACATGCCTATAATCCTAGTGGCTGAGGCTGATCGCAGGTTCAAAGCCAGCCTCAGCAACTTATCAAAGCTGTAAGCATCCTAGTGAGAACTTGTCTCAAAAGAAAAAAAAATTGGGGCTGCAGTTGTGGCTCAGTGGTGGAGCGTTCACCTAACATGCGTGAGACACTGGGTTCAATCCTCAGCACCATATAAAAATAAAATAATAAAATAAATATATTGTGCCCACCTATAACTAAAAAAAATTATTAAAAAAAAAGAAAAAAAAATTTAAAAAGGGCTGTGGATGTGGCTTAGTAGTTAAGCACCCTTAGGTTCAATTCCCAGTACCAAAGGGGGAAAAAAATCAAATGACTATCAAAAATAAAGATGACACAGTGTTGGCAAGTTTAAAACCACCACAGCATTTCAAGTCTTTATTCCAGCCTAACAGCAGCAGCCTGAACACTGAAATTTATTTTTTTTGGTTATTTAATAGCACAATTTAAATGTATTTCAATTACCATCAGGGAACAGGAACTATACTGTACACAAAAACAAGACAGACATACACACATAATTCTTTGAAAGGGACTGAGGGAAAATTTTTCAATGCAATAAAGTAAACTCATGATTTTTAGGTATCTGGTTTCCACCAGCATGTCAAAGTAGCCACTGGTCCCAAATACTAAGACGTCCTGCTGCATAACATCATTTCTCAATGGCTGCACTGCACTGTCACCCCTTAGCATTTGTGCGTGCGCAGGGGGGTGGGGGAATGTTTCCAGTCCCCTCTATGGAATGTGTTGTGTTTGCACAGAGCCTGTGCACACCTGTGTGTTCTGCCTAACTTAACTCAAATCCTGTCTCAGTAGCCTGCACACTGTGCTGTTCAGGGAGCGATGACAAGAAACACATTTACACACAAGAAGCACAGCTGTGAATTTGAGACATATTTCAACCTGTGGTTGGTGGGAGCTGCAGGTATGGAGGGCCAACTGCATCAGGTTACGTGCCCCCTGTAAGCAAGCCCGCCCACCACAGCACTTAGGTCAGTTATAAGGTCAGGCCAATGCATTCACGTTCCAGCTGTGCAGTCATGAAGCAGCTCCATGTCATGCACACCTCTGCTTCCTCATACAGAACACTAACAAATGCTGTGTGTACAGGCACATATGCATGGTGCTGGGGATCAAACCAGGGCCTGTGCATGTGAAAACACTCCTATTATTTCCACCTATGAGTTATAAGGGCAAAAACCCATAGAACACTTGAATTGACTGAATAGAACCTCTTTGGAAATCCATAGGCAGCAGCAAGATGAGCAGCCACATGTCTGGCCAGGTGTCAGTGCTCCATGCTCACAGAGCAGCCTTGGAATCCACCACAGGCAGCAAAATGTGAAGAGACGGTTCACAAAAGAAGACAAACAGGGGCTGGGGTTGTGACTCAGCGGTAGAGCGATCACCTAGCCACATGCGAGGCCCTGGGTTCGATCCTCAGCACCACATAAAAATAAAATAAAGATATTGTGTCCATCTACAACTAAAAAATATTAATAAAAAGAAGACAAAGAAATGGACAATAGGCACATGGAAAGACACCCAACAACATCTTTATTGAAATGTAAATCAAAAGCCAGTGAGGAGCACTGTCCCTGCTGAGGGATGGGGGCAGAGGCTGCCAACACCAATTCCCTGGAGGCTGGAGCACCTTCAGCCTCACACAGCCCATAGGCAGGTGGGATAAAACGCTGGAGGAGCGCTCAGCACCTGCTGGTCCAGGTATACGCATCCACTCCCGATGCAGCAGTTCTCCCTGTAGATGCCCCATCAGCCAAAATGAAACCCAAACCCACAAAACACCTGTCCTTAGAGCTCAGCAACTCCAGGCAGAGCAGCCCCCAACCAGAACTGAGTCAGACCCCTGAAACACCACGGATGAACACCCTGCAATACACTGCTACTCAGCAAGGAGCTGACCACGAAAACCCACAGCCTGCATGAAACTCAAAAGCACAGGCTAAGCAAGCGAGGACAGAAGGAAAGAGCACATTCTGGAAGACTCTGCTAGTGGGAAATGCAGACACAGGCAGGACTCACACACACGCAGGGAAAGGGGGCACACGCTGCAGGTGGCAAGCTCTCAGAATGTGGTGTGGCACTCATGCTGTGCATGCCTCTGTCAAGACTCACTACATAGCCCTGGGGTGCATCTGACGGCACTTCATCTGACTTAACTTCAGTAAGCTGTCTTTAGGACCCCCTGACTGAGACAGTAAAGGTGATTTCTAACCAAAGCCAAAGGAACACCCATGAGCCATGCATGACACCAAGGTCCACACTCTAGGCGGCAGGTGGGGACCAGGCCTATAGGTGTCTGCGTCCATTTCCCCGGGAGGCTTTTCTTCTAGAAAAGCTCTCTTGCTTCCTCCATTTCAACATCACATCATTTCCGTACTTGCTGAGTGCCCACTGAGGGCCCAGCATCTCTTCACCACAGTCCCACAAGGCCAAGGAAAGCATCCCAAAGCTTTCATCAGGTATCTCATCAATGCTCCTACATCCAGAAGAGGTGGATCCCACATTGGAATGGAAGTCACTGACTCTACAGCCCAGGAGCCTGCACCCTGAGGAAGACATGCCTTCGGTCTTCCAGGAGGAGCTCTGTGCATGCCTGCTGGGTGGTGGGGACACACAGCTAGCAACAAAGTCCTTTCAGGAAGCAGACACTTCAGCCCCAGGAAGCAACCCATGCAAAACACAAAGAACAAACAAGTAATGTATACAGTATGTTCGCAGGTAACTGCCAGAAGATGGAAAAGGGCCAGAATAGAGGGAATGGGACTGTAGGGCAACTGTGACCATAATCAGTCTGTATGGCGGTGTGACGGGGAAGAGACTCTGCCTCTGAGGGAGGAAAGATCCAACCATGTGTTGGTACTTGAACGTGGGGAACTGTAGGCATAGAGGGCAGCAAAGGAAGGGCAGTGTGGCTGAGCAGAGCAGGCTAGAAAAGCAAGTGAGGAGAGCTGTCTAGGCAGCCTGGACAAGCAGAGGTGGAGACTGGGAAGAATGGGTCACAACCCTGTGCACTTAGAGCCACACAGGACTTTTCAATGGTTTGCACAAATGTCAAGAGACCAGGGACATCTTCCAGGTGGCTGATCTTGGCATGTGGTTTTCAACAGAGACAGGGAAGCCTGAGGAGCAGGTAAGCCCTAGTCTGTAAGGTCAGGTGCATTTGGACACATGGATACAGATATAGAGCTCATGCACAAATCCTGAGACTGGGAAGGGGACCTAAGTCAGTGATACTCATACCCTCAGAAAGCAGGGGCCGGGGGTGCAGTTTGGTGGAAGAGGATACTTAGCATGCACGAGGCTCTGGGCTCAATTCCCAGCACCAAAATGCAAGATCCCAGCAACTAGAGAGGCTGAGACAGGAGGACCAACAGTTTGAAGCCAGTCTCAGCAATTCAGTGAGACGTGCAGCAATTTAGCAAGACCCTGCTTCAGTAATAAAATGCCCCTGATTCAATCCCCAGTACAAAAGTCAAAACTAAACAACAACAACAACAACACAACAAAACACCCCACACAACAAGAAGAAGGCTTACACAATCACAAAGCCCCAAGCCAATCTCTTGGACCAGAGTGATTTCAAGGAGGGATTCACATAAGCATCATTTTTTCCCATTCAGACATACAATCATCTCTTCTTTTTTTTCATAACCTTGAACACCTCTATTTCTCTATTCACCCACCAATTTTCACCAGCAGGGACAATATCATTGTGTGGTTTAGAGAGCACAGGTTCAAATAAAAAAGCCTAAATTTAATTATGTGTATGTGGTTTTTTTCCTGTTTTCTTCTTTTGCAGTGCTAGGGATGGAGCCCTTGCCTCCAATGCCTGAGGCAAGGGATCCAGCACTGAGCCACAGCCCAGTATAAATTGAAGATGTCACCGCTGCTGTCAACATCACCCCACTTCCCAAACTGTGAGGAAGAAATGAGTGGTACCCAGAACATGTAAATGCCCTCCGCCTGGGAGTTATTCTTAAAGACAATCTGGAGGGCATTTGAATAAGGACAAAAGGTTTGTGAAGTGGCAGACTTCACAACTGATCCTGAGCTGGTAATAATGGGACAGGATGAAAAGTGGTGCACCCTGAGAGTTGTCAGAAACAGGACTGGCAAGTTTAAGGGTAAGTGGTGTGCTGTCTGGGATGTTTTTAAGTCATCCCTGGAGAGAAGGGAGTGAAAGTCCAAGGCAGATAGTAGTTGCCAAGTGTCCATAATTAGGGATCCCAGGGATGGACACATGAAGTACCTGTACTACCATATCTCTGTGTTTGAAATTTTCCATAATAAAAAAGAGAAAGAAATAGAAAGCTGGGGAGAGTTACTTTCAGGCTGAGAAACAGAAGAGGTCGGGTACAGACATAGAATTCAAAGAAGGGACTTCAGTCCCACCTCCACCAGACTATGGGGTTAGACCAGCTCTTAAGTGGCAAGGTCAATAACTTTTAAAGCAAATCCCCAAACTATCTAAGGACAATTTCCATACTCCACAATGTCTTTTAACATTATAGCCTTTTAACTTGCCAACTCGATAAAAACTCAGGGGCAACTGAGACTGATACAAGGTGAGCAAAACAGTCATGCTACCTGCCAGCTCAGAGAAGCCACTATCAGATAACCCATACAAACGAGAAACTACAGATGAGGCCCGTACTAAGGGGAAAACATCGTGGGACCAGCGGGCATTTCACTTTCCTTTACCTCCCTGTAGCGGACACCTAGGTGAGGGAGGCAGGAAGGAGCAAGATGCAACATCCCCGGTTAGGCAGAGGTGTTATGAATAAACTGAAAGGTTTTGGAGATGCTAAACTATGAAATCTAGGATGACCCGAATCAGGAAGCCCTGCCCCACCCCTTCACTGCAGCGCAGTCAACAGCCGCACTCTGCCCTGGCACTCCGCCCCTGGACGCCGCTGCCCCACCCTCCCCTCTGCAGTGAGGGGACCCCTCCTTTCTGACGCCGCCCCTGCTCACCCCAGCCTCACTTCTAACATCACACACCACCGTCCCCGCAGCAGCAGCCGCCCTCCCTGCAGCAGCGCAGTCCCATCATTCATCCCCTTCACTGCGACCCCCTTAGCCGGTCCTGCCCGCCACAACCCCTCCCACCGTACAGAGCCACACCCTCCCCGCTGTAGTTCAATTTCATCAACCCACCCCAGCTTTCCCCTTTAGTCCCACCCCTGGAGTTCAGAGCCACACCCTCTTAGCGAAGCCCCCGCCCTGCCCAATGCAGCTCAGTATCGTCACCTGGGCCCTTAACTGCTCGCCCCGCCTACTTGGCCCTTAGCCCCGCCCCTTATCGGCACAGCCCCACCTTCTCCTCGGCGACCCTACCTGCCCTCGACACCGCCCCTGCTCGCTCCGGTCCCGCCCTAGCCCCGCCCCTTACGTCTGGCCCCGCCCTCTCCACTGCAGAGCTGCCCGTAGCCCGGCCCCACCCATGACATCAAGACCCCGCCCACCAGTTCACCGCAGTACAGACCCAACTTTACACCCACCCCGCCCTCCCATGACGTCACGCTCCGCGCCCCCGCCCCCAGTTCCCACAGGTTGCCCCGCTCCTCACCAGCTCCAACCGTTTGTTGACTTGGACACCCTCCTTCCCTGAGCCCCTGGGGCGCCGGCTCACCCGGATCCCGTTTTGGTCCTTCTTCTTCTGTGTCCCCATCATCACGGAGGACAAACTGCAGGGCGCCGGGCCCCAGGGGCTCCTGGCCGCGCTGTTCCCCTCTCAGCCTCTGGAGGGCCCGTGGCGACATAGGACGCAACGGCCTGTAGAGAGAGAGAGAGAAGGAAGAGCAGAAAAGAGAGCGGCCGGCGCGCCTGCGCGCTGCGGCTAAGGTCTTAGCATATTCCTGAGTGAGCGTCCAGATACTTCACTTTCCTCATCTGAAAGGTGCAGTGAGGACCATACCACCTCAGGGTGTGTGTGAGGAGGCAGGTGCTCAGCACAGTGCCTGCCTGGAGCCACCAGCTCCCATGAGCTCCAGGCACATCATCTCCTTGGAGAATGAGGGCAACAGGCTGAGACATTTATCTTGGTGTCCTCAGCCTTGAAAGGGTTCAAGGTGGGTTGTACATATGTTATGGTTAGATAGAAGATAGCCCCCAAAAGCTCATGTGTGAGAAAATGCAAGAAATTTAGAGGTAAAATGATGGGGTTATGAGAGTCTTAACCTAAGCAGTGCATTAGTCCCCCTATAGGGATTAACTGGGTGGTGATTTTAGACAAGTAGGGTGTGGCTCGGGAGGTGAGTGCCTGGGAATATGCCTTTGCACTATATATTTTGTCCTTTGTGAGAGGAGAAGTCATTCTGTTTCTCTGCTTCCTGGGGCAATTTCCCCAGATGCTTTCCTCCAGGACACTCTTCCACCATGATGTTCTGCCTCACCTCTGGCCTAAAGCAATAGACCTGGCCATCTATGGACTGAGACAACTAAAACTGTGAGACCCAAATAAACTTTTCCTTTCTAAAATTATTCATGTCAGTTCTTTTGGTCACAGTGGTTAAAAAAATAGACTAAAACCTTGTATAACCAGTTTCTAAACAGACACTCCTTAAGTGATTGACATGACTATATACAGAGTTGAGGAGAATACAACCTAAAGTTTAAGGCAAAGGAGACAGGCACAAATTGAAGGTAGAGGGGCCAAATCTTAATTTTTCTTTTAGTTATCCATCAGGTATCATTAGGCCAAGTGAAATCAGTGCTTTCTAACCCAAGTCCTTGTTATGATTGGAAGCTCTGACTAATCCATTCTTTGTGGTACTTTTCATGGTTGATCGTTCATGAGTTAAGGCATGAGAAATGCATCTTTCCTTTGTGTCTGTGGTAGTCTCTAACTACTGGTATACTGGTGGTCCCTACTCCCTGGTATAGCTCACACCATTTATAAATATTAAATAGAAAAAAAATTTCATAAGTCTTATTATTTCTTTGTGGCATGTCTGATTGTATCTGTGCATGCCTGTGTCTACCATGGTGTGGCTCACGATATCAGCAATGAACTAACAGCTTCTATCTCTCTCCTCCCTCCTCTTTCCCCTTATATCTTTTCCTACATCACAGCTGGAAAATGAACTGGAATTTTAAATTCATTGCTTATAATTGGGGAGAAGCACTAGAAAGGGTATAAATAGAATTCTTTCAGAGTTCGATACATCTCCATTTAACAGCTTCTTGATTTAATTTATGGTTGTAGAACATATTATAATTATTGGACTGTAATCATTTTGCATGCTGAGACTGCCAAGTGTTTTTGCTTATTGTACATTTATTTAACAGCTACTTACAGATTTCCTACAACATGTCAAGCATTTTTTATTTGTTCCTACTTTTATTCATAAAATTAAATAATAGGTTTTGGTAGGACTTTTAAAATTAGGCTTCTACAAAATCAAAACTAATAGTTGGCATAAATAGGAGAGATTTATGGCTATTTTACCATTTCAAAATGTGGTACTTTATATCTACATAGAAGCACATGTGATATTCTAGTCTTTAATTAGAAGAACAAAAGGATTTCTGCTTAGTGTTGCAGGCACTGTTGATCCAGCATACACTGTGGTCTTCTCAGTCACATTAAATCCTAGGTCATGGAATGGTATATATTTTTTCTCTTTCCCTTTTTCTTTTGGTCACACTGGAGTTTAAACCCAGGGCTTCACTCATACGAGGCAAGTGCTCTTCCACTGAGTACACCTTCAGTCCTTTGAAGCATTTTTATTTGGGGACAGGGTCTCATGAAGTAGCCCTCCAACACCCTTTTTGTAACCCTCCCACCTCAGCCTCCTGAGTACCTGGGATTAAAACATGTGACAGGGCTTGCAGTCACATTATCTCCTTGAAACTTCCCCCCCGTCTTTTATTATGTCTAAAGAGGATCTTATCCATTTCTCCACATTCTACTGCATGTTGAAGGATCACTGTTTTATTTTTTAAAACCTCTAGATTCTCCCTCTTCCTCATTTTATAGAATGAAATTCCAGTTATGTACTGAAAAGGTACTACAAACAGCACCTCTTTAATTGGTCTAATGCTTAGCTCATTATCTCCCTCTAAAGGCCCTTTCCTCTGTAATTCTCTCCCCATTTCTTTTTCCCCTTCCTTCATCTTTATCTCCCTCTCTGCATTCCTCTTCTTCTGTTCTTACTTTCATCCCACCCTCCCCGATTCCTACTCTATTCATCGTTTCCCTTCCACCATATCTCTCTTTGTGTAAATTCATGATTTATACACTGGGCTGCTGGGCCCTGGCTCAAAAAGGTGGGACAACAGATGGACGGACAGCGGTCTTGACATTGTTTGGATGCCTTATCTCTGAGGTTTGATGCCTGAACTGTTCTTCCACTTCTCTTCGAGAACTGTAAGGAAGAACCCAAGAGAAGAGAAACCACAGGCCTGTTCAGTCAGAGGGGACACGGAATGAAATAGTGGCATACTCACTAAGTCAACCTTCCAAACATGCCGCTGAGCTACCAGGACAGGCGAGCAAGTAGATGGGCTTTCAGAACAGTCCCTTCCACAGGGAGAGAAGAAAAATCCCTCCCAATCTTGCAGTGCATGGTTTTCAGGCACAGTCATCCAGTGTCTAGGACTACTGTGTTGCCTCGTAGGTAGGAAGTGTCTTTCCTCTCTCTGCCTGTTCCCCACCCCATGCTCCTCTGTCACCCCTGCTTGGCTGGACTAACTCCCCACAGGGCCCTTTCCAACTTTTGCCCCTCTATGTAGGAAACAACATGCATGGTCAAGACGCTGAGCTTTGGATCAGACCAGATCTGGACATCATTTCTCAAGTTCCTGCTTCACCTCCTCCTTGGCAGGTGAGGACTTGGAAGACAGTTCACCCCTAAACCTCTGTCTTCTCATCCATTAGGTGGAGGAAGTTACCTTTCTCAATTATCCCAAGGGTTGACTCAGGTTCTGGTGGGAGAAACCTCGAGAATTTCCAGAGCCTGACCCATGGTTATCATTGCTGATCCCTGTACCTTTCCTGCTCCCCAGCACCCCAGAAGGACTCAGCACTCAGAGTGCTCTGCACACACTGCTCCAAAAGCATCCTTGGCTATTTTATTTGCCTTCACAGAGACATGTCTGATTGATCTTGGGTCCCCAGTGCCTATGGTTGTTTATATATAAAGCGGGGGAAAAATCAGATGTTCTATTTGGAATCATCAGAAGTGTTATGGTTAAATTGTTTCAAAGGTGCCATAAAAGAGGTGTAAACTGTTTTTCACATTTTTAGGAAACAAATGGTTTAAGGATCTAAATATTTAGAATTATGCACATGGAGATCCTGTCATAATAATAAATGACTAGAAAGCCATCAGTATTTGCCTTCGACTTTCAAATTTTGATGAGTCCTTTAAGCTTTTTTTTTCCCTAAAATTACTCAAGTTTATGAAACTAGTCTGATCGTGATTTCACAGCAAATTTTCCCTCTTCATCTAACATGAAGATTAAATTTGAAGTGTTTAAAAGATAGATGAACTGCTACAGGACAAAAAGGTAATTAAAAATGATGGCCATTGTCCATGAAGGCACACAAATTAAGGGATTGCCACCCAGGAAAGCAATTCTATCAGTGATGAATCTGGCATTTCACTTGACTACCTATCCAGTACAAATATGGGAGAGTACCCAAGTTGACCCAGTGAACAGACAGCTTGGGCCATTCGTCTCTGGCAGTATGGCAGAGAGAGATGACCTTTACTTAACATTGAGAATAACTCTACCCCTTCTCCTGGCCAAAATAAGGAAAATATGCCAATGCCTATTGACAATCCATTTGCAGAAGTTAGTGAATGTTTGGTCTAAGTCAATGATATCTTTGCCTTTTTGAACTTTCTTTTACAAAATAAAGGTCTTCCGTAGGCCACCTTGGACACTGGACAGGACCACACACCAAGGCTGGATGCATGACAAATTTATAAGTAACTTTTATCTGTTTTTTTTTTTTTTTTTTTTTTTTTTTTTAGTTTTGGCGTTTTGGTTTTCTTACTCAAACAGTCATCTAAATGAACATAGAGAGATACCAAGTTGCCTCCACCACTTTCTTGCTGGATAACAATCTACTTTCATTCCTTCAGGTATTTAGAAAATGTTGACTGTTGTCAGCAGTCCAACAGATAAATGGTTCCAAAACAAATCCTAAATCAAGCACTGCTTCTATATTTTACCCCTTCCCTCCCAAAGAGGCCCGTGGAATGATTTGTGCAAAGATCTGAAGTAAACAATATCGGATCCAATGTCCAACCCTTCAAAGAAAAGGGTTTCAGGGAAGTTAAATCCCCAAACTTGCCCTCCTTTTCAACCCCTCAGTCCGTCATTATCAGGACTTTCTTGTCACCGACAGGATTAGTGGTCATCACTTCAACAACTAAATCAGAATTTTCGTGTTGGGTTAATTATGACAATGTCATGAGTCTAATAGCTTATGTGATTGAAAGGCACGGACAAAATCCATCAACCACACACACTGTGGGCAATAGACTACACCAGAAATGTTCTTGATTAAAAGTTGGCCAGATATTGGCAAAGTTTATTACATGATGAGAGAATTTTCAATCTACATAAAAATGAATATGTAATAGTAACTGATGACTGATTTTTAGGATACTTTCATTGTTCATTTATAAGATTCATTTATTTTAAGTAAAATAAATTATTGTAGATCATTTTAAAACCACAGAGAATAAACAAAAAAAAGCCTAATATCACCCCTAAGCCATCACCCAAAGACAATTGCTCTTAAAAGTCTGATATAAAACCTTCTAAGTTTGTGTGTTTATTTGTGTGTAAGTAGTTAACAAGTAATGATATCATACTGTAAATACAATTAAGTGTGCCTCATTTTTTAGACATTATATTGTGCCATTATATAGTTAATAGGGGTATAATATTGCTTCCTATGGATGTGCTATAATTTATTTCTTTCATAGGGAAATGGTGTATGAACAAATTTTATTGGGTGAGTCACAAACTTGGAGGACTGCTTGTTATAGCAATCATCACATCCTGATTATCACACTTATTTTAGTGGCAATGACACTAAGTCAAACCCTATAAACATAAACTTAGCAGTTTGTTTGAAACAGGATGTTCTAAACCATCCTTTAATTCTTACTGAATTAGTAAATTCCTAAAATCAATCTGAAGATGTATTTAAAAGAGGATGTGGGGGGAAAGGTACACTCATACATTGCTGGTAGAACTGCAAACTAGTGAAGCCAATAAGGAAAGCAGTATGGAGAATCTTTGGAAAACTGGTTATGGAACCACCATTTGACCCAGCTATTCCACTTCTCAGTCTATACCCAAAGAACTTAAAAACAGCATATTACAGGGACACAGCCACATCAATGTTTATAGCAGCACAATAGCTAAACTGTGAAACCAACCTAGATGTTCTTCAGTAGATGAATGGATAAAGAAAATGTAATATATACACACAATGGAATATTACTCAGCATTAAAAGAGAATAAAATCATGGTATTTGCAGGTAAATGAATGGAGTTGGAGAATATAATGCTAAGTGAAGTTAGCCAATCCTAAAAAATCAAATGCAAGATGTCTTCTCTGATTTAAGGATGCTGATTCATAATGTGGTGGGATGGGGCATGGGAGGATTAGATGAACTCTAGATAGGGAAAAGAGGAGGGAGGAGAAAGGAGGGGGCATGGGGGTAGGAAATATGATGGAATGAGATGGACATCATTACCCTGAGTATATGAATGAAGACATGAATGATGTGACTCTACTTTGTGTTCAACCAAAGATATAAAAAATTCTGCTCTATATATGTAATATGAAAGTAATGCATTCTGCTGTCATATATAACAAATTAGAATTTAAAAAGTGAAAAAAATCAAGATTACCATATAATTTCCTTTCAAGTATTTTATTTTATGATTAATTATATGCAAATATTGCCTAATGTTCAATCATTCTGGGATATTAGAATAAAAATTCCCTGACCATTCTGAACAATTATTTTAATGTATTGCTAAATTCAATTTGCCATATTTCATCTTGAAATTGAAGACTCAAATTGTCATATACTTTGACCTATTGAGGATTTTTTTGCCAATTTTAAATAGTTTTATTTAAGACATTGCATTTTCCATTTGCAATACAATGCTTATAAAGTACAATGTTATTTCCTTTACCTGTGTACCCGTTCTATATGCAAATATTGAGAATGCCCAGTAATTTTCTATAGAAGCAACTTTAAATTTGCTACAAATTTGAGCCCTTCCATATTTTACTGTGCAGAACAATGCTACATCTGTACTTGGGCTAACTTTATCAATCTCTTCAATAGTGGGCCCAGAGGAAGTACCACAAGAGAGGTGACCCTCCAGGATTTCCTCCTGGCATGCCTCCTGCACTCTGGAACAGCTTGGCGATGGTGGGGTTGCAGACCAGCTCTTTCTGCTGATGTTTAATTCTTCCTTCTCTGCAGACTGATTCTTTTTTTTTATGTTTTTATTTTTTTATGTTTTATTTATTTTTTATCGGTTGTTCAAATCATTACAAAGCTCTTGACATATCATATTTCATACATTAGATTCAAGTGGGTTATGAACTCCCATTTTTACCCCAAATACAGATTGCAGAATCACATCGGTACACATCCACATTTTTACATAATGCCATATTAGTAACTGTTGTATTCTGCTACCTTTCCTATCCTCTACTATCCCCCCTCCTCCCCTCCCCACCCATCTTCTCTCTACCCCATCTACTGTAATTCATTTCTCTCCTTGTTTATTTTCCCATTCCCGTCACAACCTCTTATATGTAATTTTGTATAACAATGAGGGTCTCCCTCCATTTCCATGCAATTTCCCTTTTCTCTCCCTTTCCCTTCCACCTCATGTCTCTGTTTAATGTTAATCTTTTCTTCCCGCAGAAAGCTGGGAATGGAACCACCATTTGACCCAGCTATTGCCCTCCTCGGACCATTCCCTGAAGTCCTTAAATGAGCATACTACAGGGATACTGCCACATGGATGTTCATAGCAGCACAATTCACAATTGCTAGACTGTGGAACCAACCCAGATGCCCTTCAATAGATGAATGGATTAAAAAATGTGGCATTTATACACCGTGGAGTATTACGCAGCACTAAAAAATGACAAAATCATGGAATTTGCAGGGAAATGGATGGCACTAGAGCAGATTATGCTTAGTGAAGCTAGCCAATCCCTAAAACACAAATACCAAATGTCTTCTTTGATATAATGAGAGCAACTAAGAACATACCAGGGAGGAAGAGCAGGAAGAAAAGATTAACATTATGCAGTCTGATTCTTATCCAGCCAGTCAATGATTTCATTACATTTGTCAAAATCTTGCATTTATCTTCATCATTTATCTTGCCTTGAAGTTTCTCATCTTCAACAGTCACTTCCGTGTTGAATGCATAAGACTCCAGCAAATTCTTGGATGACATATTGTCCCTCTGCTTTTTGTCTTCAGCTTTGTACTTTTAAGCTTCCTAAGCCAGGTTCTCAATGTCCTCCTTGCCTGAACAATCTCTGTCATTAGTGATGGTAATCTTGTTCTTTTTTTCTGTACTCTTATCTATGGCAGAGATATCGAGGATGCCATTGTCATCAGTATCAAAAGTGACTTGAATCTGAGGAACACCAAGGGGTGCAGGAGATGTGCCCGTGAGTTCAAACTCGCCAAGCAGGTTGTTATACTTAGTTATGGCATGCTCACCTTTATGTATCTGAATGAGCACACCATGCTGGTTATCAGAGTAGGTCGTGAAGCTCTGTGTCTCCTTGGTAGGAATGGTGGTATTGCACTTAATAAGGACAATCACGACTCCACCAGAAGTTTCAATACCAAGGGAAAGAGGAGTGACATCCAAGAGCAGCAAATCTTGAACATTTTTAGGCTTATGTTCAGATAAAATGGCTACCTGGACAGCGGCACCATAAGCAACAGCATCATCAAGGTTGATACTTTTATTCCGTTCTTTTCCACTGATGAAGTCCTACAGAAGCTTCTGAATCTGGGGGATATGAGTAGAACCACCCACCAGTACAATATCATGGATATGTAACTTGTCTAACTTGGCATTTCAAAGAGATTTTTCTACAGGATACAGGGTGCCACGGAACAGGATTCAACTCTTCAAATCAAGCACAGGTAATGGAGGTATAGAACTTGATTCCTTCATAGAGAGAATCAATCTCAGTACTAGCCTGTTTGCTGGAAGAGAGGGTATGATTAGCTCTTTCACATGCAGTATGGAGACGTTGGACAGCTCTTTTGTTTTCACAGATGTCCTTCTTATGCTTTCACTTGAACTCAGAGAGAAACATTGACCACAGGGTCATCAAAATCTTCTCCACCCAAGTGGGTGTCTCCAGCTGTGGATTTGACCTCAATAGTGAAGATTGACACATCAAAAGTGCCACCTCCTAAATAAAAATTAGCACATTTCTTTCAGCTCCAACCTTTTTGTCTAAATCATAAGCAATAACAGTGGCAGTTGGCTAATTGATTACCTAAGTACATTGAGACCAGCAATTGTTCCAGCATCTTTGGTTGACTGATGCTGAGAGTCACTGAAGTAAGCTGGCACTGTGACCACAGCAATGGTAACAGTAGGCCAGTGGTAAAGGTAGGCCTCTTCAATTTCCCTCATCTTTGTCCCAACCATAAAAGATACCTCCTCTAGATAGAAACTTTTTGTCTCACCCTTGTATTCTACTTTGACTTTGGGCCTTCCTGCATCATTCACCATCAGTGCTTCATATTAGACTGGTCAACAGCATCATCAAATCTCTGCCTTGCCAGATATTTGGCATCAAATACTGTGTTGGTGGGGCACATTACAACCTGATTCTTTGCAGCATCACTGATCAATCATTCTTTGCCAATGAAGGTGAAGGTGACATAGCTTGGGGTAGCTGGGTTCCCCAATCATTTATAATTATCTCCACTTTTCCATGCTGGAAGACACCCACACAAGAGTTGGTGGTGCCAAGATCAATGCTGACTGCAGGTCCCTTAGACATGGTTCCATAGGCCAGAATATTCCATAGGCCAGAATATACTTTCCGAAAAAAAAAAAAAACATGCAAATCTCAAAAGCTGCCACCACATTCAATGATCTGACCTATTGTTTTTAAAATTTCACTTTTCCTTGGTGTTCTTCCTTCACTATATATTTAAAGGTATTTCTATAATATTTACTTAGGGTTATATTTGCTTTGTATAATCCATTTTTTCCCAAGGACAATTTATTATTTAAATATTCTATTTCTTTTGTCAGTTTTGGACATTCATGATTCCTCTGAAAATTATCTATTTTGTGATTAGTATATTTATTCATGAATTCTATTGCTTTCTTTCTTTTTCTTTAAATTCAGAATTTTTGATCAGAAATCAAAACAATTTCATTGCTGGTTCTTAGTGATATAAACAAAATTATTAAAGAGACTTATTTTCCCCAAAGGAGATAATTATAAATCATATTTATTTGGACATTTTTCTTAACAATCTGACTTATACTGTCTTTTACTTGTTTCTCAATAATAAAAAGAACTTGAAAATTTTCCTAATGATTGTTTAAGCAGATTACATGTCACACAAATATGAGAGAATTGGTGTCAATATAGCAATAGCAAATCTTAAAGACCAGTGCTTGTCAGCTGAGGAGATGCTCAATTTTTTTTAAGAAACCAATGAATGGGGGACAAAATTATTATTGCTTATACTCTCTTCAATGTGTTTCCATTGGCTGTTTGAAAATTGAAGAAGAAAGTGGTTCCAGTTTGATAAATTTTAAATTATATTAAAAAATGACCAAACATGGTTCTTTGTAGATTCTATGATAGTTCAGCTGAGTTCTTTAATTCTGTACCAAACCTAGGATTTGCTAAGCAATCTATTTTCTTAAACAAATTTCCAATTATTAAACATTGTCTATGTATGTTCATTTATAATATAATAAAGTATAGTTTTTTAAATATCTTCACCCTAATAAAATATATGTTAGTATAAAAAGTTGGAAATACTCAAATTTCGTAAGGTGGAAAAAGCCCCTAAATCTTGAAGCTAGTTATCCCTTTATATAGTTTGGAAAAACAAAACCTTATTTAAACATAGCTTGGAAAATCAAATGATTAGAAATACCAATGTGAAGAATGAAGCATCAGTCTTCAAAGCTTTTAGTAATACAAGCTTTTCATTCACAATACTTCATCATTGAACACCTGGGTGGTAAGCAGATGGTAACAATTTTATGTAAGAATGTTTAATATTCATAGCACAAAGAAATTTCTTGTCTCAAATTTTCTTGGCAAAGGCATATCTTCACAATACATCAAAAGTAGGTAATGATTCTGATTAGAATCCCTGTGGTGAAAAGATATATGGCTCTGTTCCAACTGCTCTCATTATTATCCCTCAGCCTAGAAGTGGCAAGGTGTGCTTTTTATTGACAGAAGAGAGTGAACCAATACTGATTTTTCTTCCATAAGTTGAAGCAAAGGCCAGACAGGCTCCCTCACTGTCAATAAGAAGATAAAACTATTCTCTAATAGGACAAGACCAAAGTTTTCTTGATCCCTTCTTTCTTGAGAGAGAGAGAGAGAGAGAGAGAGAGAGAGACTATGTCACACATATATGCAAGCTAATGTCCAATTTTAGTATCAAGATAGCACTTGTGTCCCTATCTTTCTGAAAAAAGTAAAATAAAATAAAATAAAAATTCAACGCATTTTTTTTTTACAATCAATTTCCTACATTCTCTGTCAAAAATTAAAAGCTTTACTTCAGTGGTCACATGCACGTTCTTGAATCTAATTCTGTTTTTCAAAAACAGCTTCTTCTGTTTTCTCAAAGTGTTCCTGTCACATGACAAATTTCCTAGAAGTGGTGAATAATTTAAGAAAGGACAATAAATAGGCTTTGGAAATATTGTGCTTTGAAAAGCAATGATGAGACACCTCTTGAACGCTTGGGTGTTTGTGGGGATGCCAAAAGATACTGCAAATTTTATTTATACTAATCATGAGTAAAAAGGAAATTGTCTTGATTCTTTGACAGTATTTATTGATTGATAAATACCTCTACAAAGCAGGATTCATTGATTCAATTGAATGTTAAAATAATATTTATATGACAATTTTCTTGAGGTTAAAGATATATAGAACATTCTAAAAATCATTTCCTCTGTACTTCAATTTTTTTTTCTTTCATTTCTCCCCTTCTAAAGAATCAGAATAAATCCTGCAAAGATTCTGTTCTGATAAAGTTACATTTGACAACTGTCTCCTCAGAGTTGACTGGCTAAAATAATCTAGAATCTATACCAACAGCTAAAAATTTATCTTGTTCTATGAAAACTTTTTAACATTTAATTCCACACAGTAGTAACAAAACTGTATGTGTTTGGACAATCGTAATTTTAATATCTTCCTCCTTTTCAAAGATTTTGATGATACCTCAAGAGCAGTTCTCATTGAGGGCATTTTCTTTTCTGTCAATAGATAGCTTTGAGACTCAAAGCAAGCCATGGCTCCTCTCTTTTAGTTGTTTTCTTGATGTTTCAATTTAAAAATATAAATAGTCTCACTAATTTGCATTATTATAGTAAATAAACAATTATGAAATAGTTTTAGATTTCCAGAAAAACTGCAGAAATAGTACAGAATTCTCACAAATCCTGCACTCACTGTCCCCTAATATTGACATCCTACTTAACCACAATATAATCATCAAAATTAAGAAATTAGTATTGTCACATACTATTAACTAAATGGCACGCCTTATTTGGATTTCACCAATTTTTCTCTAATGTCATTTCTCAAATCTTGCCCAGGATGTCTCATTGCATTTATTCACCAAATCTTCTCTGTCGCTCTGATCTGTGATGGTCTTTTCTTGTTTTTATGATTCTAAGAAGTTTGAAGAGTACTTGTTAGGCATTTTGTAGAATGTCTCCATATTTGTCTTTGTCTGACACTTTGTCATGATGAAGTGGTATTATGAGTTTGGGGGAAAATGCTCAGAAATGAAGAGTCCCTGTGATCTCATCATATCAGTGAATAGGTGGGCACATGGTCACCACATGGCTTGTCCTTGGTGATATTAATCTGGATCACAAGTTAACATAATGTGTGCCAGGTTTAAGGGCTGTTAACTTGGTATACTCTAATTTTTTGGAAGTAAATTGCTAATTCCAGCTCACACTTAAATAGAGGAGAGTTAAGTTCTTCTGCCTAGAATTGGGAATTATCTAAAGGTATCATTTGGGTAGAGAGAGAAGATGGGAGGGGAGGGGAGGTTGGATAGTAGAGGATAGGATAGGTAGCAGAATACAACAGTCACTAATATGGCAGTATGTAAAAATGTGATGTGTAAACGATGTGATTCTGCAACCTGTATTTGGGGTAAAAATGGGAGTTCATAACCCACTTGATTCTAATGTATGAAATATGATATGTCAAGAGCTCTGTAATGTTGTGAACAACCAATAAAAAAAAGGTATCATTTGAATTTTTTTGGAACCTCCCTTCTCATATCATTTGTTTACTTTTTCAATAATGTGTTTATAATCTTGTGGAATTGTGGGAATTTATCTTATTCTTGAGGTCCAATTCTTAGTTCTAATGCCATCATTATCTATTTTGCTGCTCATATTATCCTAGTTTTGGCTACTGGGAGCTCTTTCAGTTGGGCTCCTGTGTTCTTCTATCTCTATTTTGTGTTGTTTGGGTTGTTTTGGAGGTTCCTTCCTTCCTTCCTTCCTTCCTTCCTTCCTTCCTTCCTTCTTTCCTACTTTCCTTTTTTTTAAGGCATTCTTACTTTCTGGCAAAACAAATGCTCCAATATCATCTTACATTCATCCTACTCAATCTTTGATATGTCATTTTCCCCCAAGAAGCCCTGGTTATGTTATTTTAAAATGTATGTGATTTAAGACTTTTTAAAGTGATTATTTTATTTCAAGCAATTTAGAGTTACAAAAAATTATGAAGATATACATGATAGTAGAGTATATTTTGACATATTATATATACATGGAGTGTAACTTTTTCTTATTAGGACCGAACATCTTATATCATTATGGTGCTTTGCTACAATTAATAACAAATAACAGAGTTGGGTGCAGTGGTGCATGCCTGTAATCCCAGCGGCTCTCAAGGCTGAGCCAGGAGGATGGTGAGTTCAAAGCCAACCTCAGCAAAAGCAAGGCACTAAGCAACTCAGTGAGACCCTGTCTCTAAATAAAGTACAAAACAGGGCTAGGGAAGTGGCTCAGTGGTCAAGTGCCCTGGAGTTCAATCCCTGGTAATCTCAACAACAACAACAATAACAAAACAAATACCAATACGTTATTACTAACAAATATGTGTTCTGAATTTAGATCCCCTGAGTTTTTACCTAATTTCCTTTTCTGTTTCAGGACCCATCTGGGATACTGTTACATTTAAACTCAGTCTTCCTAGATTCCCAACTATGTAGGCTGTGACAGTTTCTCAGACTTTAGTTTTGATGACTCTGTCATATTTGAAGAATAATGGTCCAATCTTTGGTACAGTGTTCTTATTTAAGATTTGCCCATCCCTTTATGTTCAAAACGCTAGAAAAATTAGGGATAACAGGATCATACCTCAACATTGTAAAAGCAATATATGATAAGCCACAGGCCAGCATCATTCTGAATGGAGAAAAATTGAAGGCATTCCCTCTAAGATCTGGTACAAGACAGGGATGCCCTCTCTCACCACTTCTGTTCAACATAGTCCTCGAAACACTGGCCAGAGCAATTAGACAGTCAAAAGAAATTAAAGGCATAAAAATAGGAAAAGAAGAACTTAAATTATCACTATTTGCAGATGATATGATTCTATACCTAGCAGACCCAAAAGGGTCTACAAAGAAGCTATTAGAGCTAATAAATGAATTCAGCAAAGTGGCAGGATATAAGATCAACACGCATAAATCAAAGGCGTTCCTGTATATGAGCGACAAATCCTCTGAAACGGAAATGAGGACAATTACTCCATTCACAATATCCCCCCAAAAAATAAAATACTTGGGAATCAACCTAACAAAAGAGGTGAAAGATTTATACAATGAAAATTACAGAACCCTAAAGAAAGACATAGAAGAAGACCTTAGAAGATGGAAAAACATACCCTGCTCATGGATAGGCAGAACTAACATCATCAAAATGGCGATATTACCAAAAGTTCTCTATAAGTTCAATGCAATGCCAATCAAAATCCCAACAGCATATCTTGTAGAAATAGATAAAAGAATCATGAAATTCATATGGAATAATAAAAGACCCAGAATAGCAAAAACAATACTAAGCAGGAAGTGTGAATCAGGCGGTATAGCGATACCAGACTTCAAACTATACTACAGAGCAATAGTAACAAAAACAGCATGGTACTGGTACCAAAACAGGCGGGTGGACCAATGGTACAGAATAGAGGACACAGCAACCAATCCACAAAACTACAACTATCTTATTTTTGATAAAGGGGCGAAAAGCATGCAATGGAGGAAGGATAGCATCTTCAACAAATGGTGCTGGGAAAACTGGAAATCCATTTGCACCAAAATGAATCTGAATCCCTATCTCTCGCCGTGCACAAAAGTTAACTCAAAATGGATCAAGGAGCTTGATATTAAATCTGAGACACGGCATCTGATAGAAGAAAAAGTTGGTTATGATCTACACGCTGTGGGATCGGGCTCCAAATTCCTCAATAGGACACCCATAGCGCTAGAGTTAACAAATAGAATCAACAAATGGGACTTACTCAAACTAAAAAGTTTTTTCTCAGCAAAAGAAACAATAAGAGAGATAAATAGGGAGCCTACATCCTGGGAACAAATCTTTACTCCACACACTTCAGATAGAGCCCTAATAACCAGAATATACAAAGAACTCAAAAAATTAGACAATAAGATAACAAATAACCCAATCAATAAATGGGCCAAGGACCTGAACAGACACTTCTCAGAGGAGGACATACAATCAATCAACAAGTACATGAAAAAATGCTCACCATCGCTAGCAGTCAGAGAAATGCAAATCAAAACTACCCTAAGATACCATCTCACTCCAGTAAGACTGGCAGCCTTTAGGAAGTCAAACAACAATAAGTGCTGGAGAGGATGCGGGGAAAAGGGCACTCTTGTTCATTGCTGGTGGGACTGCAAATTGGTGCAGCCAATTTGGAAAGCAGTATGGAGATTTCTCGGAAAGCTGGGAATGGAACCACCATTTGACCCAGCTATTCCCCTTCTCGGTCTATTCCCTAAAGCCCTAACAAGAGCATGCTACAGGGACACTGCTACATCGATGTTCATAGCAGCTCAATTCACGATAGCAAGACTGTGGAACCAGCCTAGATGCCCTTCAATAGATGAATGGATAAAAAAAATGTGGCATTTATACACTATGGAGTATTACTCTGCATTAAAAAATGACAAAATTATAGAATTTGGAGGGAAATGGATGGCATTAGAGCAGATTATGCTAAGTGAAGCTAGTCAATCTTTAAAAAACAAATACCAAATGACTCCTTTGATATAAGGGGTGTAAACAAGGACAGGGTAGGGACGAAGAGCTTGAGAAGAATATTTACAGTAAACAGGGATGAGAGGTGGGAGGGAAAGGGAGTGAGAAGGGAAATTGCATGGAAATGGAAGGCAATCCTCAGGGTTATACAAAATGTCATATAAGAGGTAAGGAGGGGTAAGTCAAGAGAATACAAATGGAAGACATGATTTACAGTAGAAGGGGTAGAGAGAGAAAAGGGGAGGGGAGGGGAGGGGAGGGGAGGGGGGATAGTAGACAATAGGACAGACAGCAGAATACATCAGATACTAGAAAGGCAATATGTCAATCAATGGAAGGGTAACTGATGTGATACAGCAATTTGTATACGGGGTAAAAGCGGGAGTTCATAATCCACTTGAATCAAACCGTGTAATATGATGTATTAAGAACTATGTAATGTTATGAACGACCAATAAAAAAAAAAATAAGATTTGCCACAGTATTATTTACCCTCAACGTGATATATTATCCTTGGTATTGACTTTTATCATCTGGTTGAGGCAGGATTTATCAGGTTTCTATACTGTGAAATTATTCTTTTATATTTCTTTTTATACTATACTCTATGGAAGGCAGTCAGTATGTACAAGCCACAGCTGAGGAATGGAGAGTCATGTGCCACTCCTTGAAGACAAAGTAACTACATATATTATATGGAATTCCTCTGTCTGTGAGATTAGTCTGCTATCTACCACTTATTGATTTATTCAGGCACATATATCTGAATGGACTAGGGTATATTTATTTTATTCCTATGAGTTAAATATAGATCTACTTTATTTATTTTCTTGCTCAAATGATTCTAGCTTTAAACAAGAAAAAAATCACCATGATCTCTCCAGCGAATAATTGCATACTCATTCAATGTATAAAAATAAGTATCCCGAAAGACTATCCTCAGTAATGATTAAAGGCTATTGATTTATCTTTCTATAATTTAGGCCCTGTAGCAAATACTTATACCATGTTTTTGAACCTAAAACCTTACAAAAACATATTAAAAGATGTATAAATAGAGGCCAAGTTTACCCATCTCTAGTACTGTATATACATGTTCAGTTTCACTCAATTATATGACACATCAAACATAGATATAAAAAGTAAAATAATTTAATTAGCTATTGTAGATTTCTTTTATAAAACCAAATTATAGCTGAGGAATTTCATTTCAATTTTTTGTTAACATTATCATAATTCTTTTTTTCGTTTTGAAATTAGTAACACAGACTTTATGTAACTTATGCTGCCATAATAATCCATATTAAAAATAGGAATTTAAACATAATGGAAATAAAATTAATTTAAAAAGAAGAAAAGAAAGCCAATAAAATGTAGCAGTTCCCTATCTCAATTTGTGGGACCATTTTTCTCAGTAAAGATTTTTTTTAGGTTATGTCGTACATATCTTTCAAATGTCTTACTAGACTTTCACATGGGTGAAATCATGTGATGTTGATACATTCTTTTGATAAAACAAGAATTTTTTTGTGATTCTAATATACACTGAATTTTCCAGAGCTATAACTACACATAAAATGAAGAAAGTTTTTGGTGAGAAATTAACAAAGTTGTTTATCTCTTCTAGATGTGTTTGTGTAAACGGATTTATTTTTAATCATTTTTGTTGTTGATTAATATCACATACCACTTAATTTTAACTTGAGTGCTTAATGGTTAAAATTAATATGGTATCATCATTAAAATAGCAAGGAGAAATAAAAGGGAATAATTTATAATACAACTATGTTTTTTCTGTCTAGGAATTCTGAATTGAAAATACTGGAAGGTAAAATGAAGTGATCATATGATTGTTGAAAGTATTTGTAAGAAAATATTTGTAATGAGGAAAATAAAGACAATAAAAAGAAAAGTAAAAGGATTAAAACAAATAATTACAAGCCAGAGTGAACTTTACATAGTGAGAGAATGATGTAAATAGCTTAGTCGAAGATTTTTGTTCTGAGAAAGATTACTAATTGTTAAAGGGGAGAAATAAGGAAGTACAATGTTTTTTCAAACAAGCTTGTTTTCTAATTTAAGCATCAAACTGCTTTCTGACTTTATGAGATAGCCTTTTGATAGATATAACAGCAAATACTTTTTTATCTAAAATCACAACATGTATCAAGACCACATTCACCATATTCAGTCTCTCATTCCTAAAAATAACCTAAAAACTCTACCTTCAGTATTTGATAGGAAACAGACAGTAGATTCTAGTAGTCAACTTTCCATTCCTATAATCAACTTAATAATAGAAACCATTTATTTTGACTCACAGTTTTAGCAGATTTCAGTCTATGATTTGCCATTGATTTTAGGTCTCTGGCCAGGGGCACAGCACAACTGCTCACTTCATAGCTGTGAAGCAAAACAGAGAGGAGGAAGGAACCAGTGTCCCCCTTTCCCATTCAAGAGCAGGCCTCCAGTAACCAGAAGACCTCCCATCAGACCCCACCCCTTTAAATTTGTATCATTTCCCAATAGCACTGTTAACTGAGTGCAAAGCCTTTAGCATATGGATCTTTAAGTGACACCCAAACCACAGTAGGTTGGAACAAAGGTAAAATGGTAAAAGAGTCTACCCAAAGTGATGCTGCAAATCCACCAGGACAATACCAGATGAAAATGAAAAAAGCAATAGATAATACAAGAATAAATGTTTTACATAAGAAAATTTAACAAAATAGGTTACTTACCATTATGCTACAGTACATGAAAGATATTAAGTTGGCAGAAATATGAAATATTTCATTTATTCACTTCATTAATGAAATTTAACATGTCTCTGATATTTTAATATTTCATTCACATAAAAGAATGGGTCTGAAGTCCCCACTCTTGTATATACCTGCCAGAGGTATTACGGTTTCAGTAGCTACACTACTTCTGTGAAAAACTTTTCCTGCATAAAACTTGCATTAAAAATTAAAATGCTACAATAATTACCTTATTTCTAAAAGTGTATGAAAGCCTCCACTATGTTTACCAGATATTCAATAAATCAACCTTGCTCTCAAGGTTTTTAGCTCAATTAACCATTTCTGTAAAAGTTGGCTAGTAAGTATCATCTCTGTTTCAAATTAGTGTACTAATTTCCTATTTAAGTTCAAATGGACTTTTTAAGATCCATTAGCTTATCTTCTTAAGAGTCTCCAAATGAGAATAAATCATTTTCTAACCAATACTTATAAACTTATATAACAGCCTACAAAAAAAAAGCAGCTAAAAATTCTAGGTCAGCAAGGAAATAAAAAAAGTAAAAGTAAAGCAATGTATTTCATGTAAATGTCATTGAGAATACTATAAGCAATATTAAAATATAAAATATAAAAATATATTAAAATATACTACTATAATATATTAAAATATACTACTTCTTTGGTACATAGTAAAATATCAGTAATATTTTGAATTAAGACATGGATGAAAGAATGACAGATAATTTTATTTTTGCTTTTGAGTAATAAAGTATTTCATGTTTCTCTTTAAAATTTGACAGAAACTAACTTTCTTTTCTCTCCAAATGTAAGTATTCCCATTTTTAACCATTTTTAAAAATTTTTGATTTGTTATATATAACAACAGAGCGCATTACAATTCATATTACACATATAGAACACAATTTTTCATATCTCTGGTACACAAAGTAGAGTCACATCCTTCATATCTTCTTATATGTACTTAGGGTAATGATGATGATCGCATTCCACCATCTTTTCCATCCCTATGCCCCATCTCTTTCCCTCCCTCCCCTTTTCCTCTTTGCCCTATCTAGAGTTGGTTTAATCCTCCCCCCGCCCCGCCCATTCCTCCCCACAGCATGTTATGGATCAGCATCCTTAAATTTGAGAAGACATTCGGCATTTGGTTTTTAGGATTGGCTAATTTCACTTAGCATTATATTCTCCAACTCCATCCATTTACCTGCAAATGCCATGATTTTATTCTCTTTTAATGCTGAATAATATTCCATTGTGTATATATGCCACATTTTCTTTACCCATTCATCTAGTGAAGGGCATCTAGGTTGGTTCCACAGTTTAGCTATTGTTAATTGTGCTGCTATAAACATTGATGTGTCTATATCCCTGTAGTATAGCAAGGAAATTTTTAAAGAAAGTTAAATTTGTTGATAAACTGATGATAATGTTGTTCACTATAAGGAAATCTGCATATCATTATAAATTTAGGAGAAACTGATCTTTTCAAATACATTAAAAACCTGTGTCAAACAATTTTATATTTTAATTTTGATGTTTAATTTTTATTGGATAAAAATCTGTATAATATTAAATATTGCACAAAACATCATAAAAGGGGCATAGAAATTGTATCCGTTGCATTTCTTTCTTTGTTGTAGTGTCATCTGTCCAACAATTATATTTTGTTAATTAGTGTGCATATAGAGTTCACTATAATTTGTTATTATCTGTGCTATTCCATAATTGTCAGCTAGAACTTTATTCTATCAATGTGATATTTGGGGGGAATATTCTGGTCATTGTATTTACAATTTTCAAGCTTTTTCTTAAAATCATAGAAGCATGATATATTTTGCAAACTTTAAAAGGGTGTTTCTTTGGAGAATATGTTTTTAATCTAAACAGCTTTGTTTGTTTCATCAGAAACATAATGTATTGGTAGAACAGGCACAATGACAATGTGAACTGCTCATTTGTGGGCTACGTTTTAAAATCTGCTCTCAAACATTCAGTGGGATGTTTTCGTTACTCACATTTTTATATCTGTTGTTTTAAAAATAATAGCTTAAGATGTATTTTGCAATCTCACATAAGTGTTGTTCTTTCTTTTTTTTTCTAAGAAACAAGGTCACACATAGTGCTAGGGTTATGAAATCGAGCTTCAAAGACTAATTAATGTGTAGATGGGATCGATGTAACTAAAGAAATTAATACCCCAAAAGAAGAACGTGTTTTGTTTAAAAAAATAGTTTGAGATCCCACTGTTATTAGATAACATTAGCATCTCCCTCCTCACAGGCCAAGATCTTCACTCCCCAGATAAACCATGAGACTAAAAAATTTCCCCCATCCCAAACCCTAACCTATTTCAAAAATGGTCCTCTAGAGGGCGCCAACTTTCTCGGTATTTTACAGCAGGGATTGGGGGAGACAAAAGGTTTTATACACTGTTCTTTATGGGCTGTCACTTTGATCACCTTTCCCCCCAGTTTCTGGTCTTCTGCCACATGACACAGGCTTTCTCCTATCGTTCTCTCAGCATCTCGCCTATTATGCAGCATGTAGTACACTTTTAACTGGATGAGTAAATGGTTTCTTCACAGACTGAATCCTTAGGGCTACCACAATTTCTCTTCCAAAGTCCACTATGTAGGGAACGTGCCTGAACGACTACACCAGTAGATAAGTAGATTACCTATTTTCTTTGTTTCTGTTTTGTTGTTGTTGTTGTTGTTGTTGTTGTTTTGTCCTAGGGATGAAACCCAATGGTGTTTTACCTCTGAACCACATCCCCATCCCTTTTTCTTTTTTATTTTGAGACAGAGTTTTGCTAAATTGCTTAGGGCCTTCCTAAATTGCTGAGGCTGGCCTCGAACTTGTGATTCTTTCTCAACCTCCTGAGTCTGGAATTAGATGCTTGTGCCAACATGCCCAGCTATGATCATTTTTTTAATCTACTACTTTATACATGTATTCGACTTTTAAGAAACTAACCCCCCTTGATAGCCTTAATTCTCTGGGGGAAAAATCCCAATACCTGATTTATAAATTCACTTTAGACACAATTCATTCATATGAGTGATCTTCAGTAATAATTAAATCAAAGAAGACAGAAAAAGAAGTAACAGTAGCAAAAAGTTTATTTTCATTGTTTCTTCCAAAGTGTCTGGTTTTTTTTTCCTTTGATTGTGACACATTAGACTATCCAAGCCTAATCTGCCCTGCTGAGCAAGAGACAAATTAAATAAAAATTCAGGAATAAGTGTGTTTCGGTTACATCTTCTTTTGAACTTTAAAAAAAGAATTAGAGAAGCGTATGTGTACTTCAGTAATCCTCTCCTCCCATATAGTGCTTCCCAGTTATCTCAGCTCTCAATCTGAATTGTGATTATCTTTAAGAGCAGTGTTTGGAGAAATGCTTCTGGTGTGTCTAGGCTAGAAACTTTTCACTTCTTACCAGAGGCAAGAGAACTTACCTTGAGTTCTCAAAGATCCTATTCTTAAAAGTTATCCTCTAACATTCAGTTTGGGAGCTCTGTTAATTAACTACAATTTATATTGAACAGTTTGTAATAACACTTGATTCTTTGTATGATTAAACCTGATTGGAATCCAAATACCTCACATTTATTAATATGTACTTTTTGTTTTAAAATATATCAGTTTACCAGACGAGGGAGCAATCTATCTAGTCTCTATTTAAATACTTGATCTGGCTACTTTTCTTTAATTTGTATAAACATAAGACCTTGGAAAACTAGCTACAGTTTTATGTAAGTGTTTTGGCACTTTAAAGTTTTATTTTGTATTTATCTAAATAAAAGGTAAAGGAAATTATGATTCTTAAGTTATATTAAGTAAGGTGAATAAATATTTATAGAACAAATAACTTTTTAATTACCTCTCTTTCCTGAAGAAATTAAATGAGCTATTGATATAGTTAGGATGGAACGATGGCAAAAAGAGAATGCTAATTAGACAGTATAATGACTTCAAGGTAGTTCCTTGTACCAATTTCTTTTTTTCCATTGCATTCATGCCATTTTGACCATTTGCCCATTACAGGATTGAGTGACAGAAGATTTTTTCTTACTGTTTTCCCTCTTGCTTTTACAATATCTGAATAAATATAGCATATGTAAATTGACTAAAGGCCAATATAAAGTTGTTTGGATTTTTCTGGAGACTGGAGGCAAGGGATAATATGACAGATACTTTTTCTTTTCTTTAAACAATTATGATATATAGCATGCTATCTTAGATGAGTTTGCCCCAAAATGTGTCAATAATCATTTTGCAATTTAAACTGGAAAATATTTCTTTCATACTGGTGAGTCAGTGCCATGCCTAGAATGTTGTCCATAATAGATGCAATGCTTATTGAGATAGTTACATTTCTCTCCATATGTCTTTTAAATAATGAATTGCCTATATAAAAATATTAGAACTATGGAAAATATATGAAATATGAAAACAATGGATATACAGATGTAACATAAGGTGCACCTGCTACATTTAAACACAGAACAAACTTTTTGCTTAGGCTATACTGAGGGAAGGTAAATTTTGGTAACTGAGGTATGCTATGCATGTACTAACAGCCTAAACCAGTGACTCAGGAAGGGCTACTGTGCTCTGCATAGCAGTTCGCTGCCTCATCTACCTATAAGAACCATATTGCTGAGTATTCTGCCATATTGCTGAATGCTATTTTTCAGTGTCTCTTGAGCAAAAAGGCACTGCTCAGCTCACTCAGTTTTGGGAGAGAGCCTTGGTAAGAGTGGATGCAATCCAAGGGTGTTACTGGAATTAGGGCTCCACAGGGCCAGGTTAGTGTGAGGATGGTTGTGGTGTGGTTTTAAGACTTTTTTTTTTAAGTTGCCTTCTTTGTGAAGCTGTCCCTCTTTGAACTCAGTTGCCTCTTCCTTGTGGCCTAGATGGAAAGGCAAAAGAGCTGGGCTTCACGCTGAGGCCTATTTTCCTCTGTGCCAAATGTACCATGTGTCTCTAATAACATGTACGTTCTGTGGCTCCATGATGCTAACCCAGGGTGCAGTAATTCTTTAAGCTGCCAGGGTTCCATGTAGCACACAGGAAGGTCTGTTAATGGTGACCCAATGGGCGACTGAATGCCAGGTATTGTGTTCATCTCTCCCCTTTGGTGCCCAGTTTTCATAACTGAGCTTTAATGGTGTCAACCAGACATTTTTTAGCCTCAGAGGACTGAAGCATCTTCCCACATACCTAATACATTGTTAGGAAGGAAATAAATTCTCTCCAAAGATAACAGAAACCACTTCTGTCAAGCTGTATGACTTTAGACATCAGTGAAACAGCATTTGGATTTTAATTTCCTTAACATTGGAAGAATATGAGCTTTGGCAGGAAGGTGATGTTCTCTTCCACAGTTTTCACTAAAGAGGAGAGTTGAAATTCTCCAGTTTTCAGGCAAGCTTGACAACTAATAATATTACCAATAGGAACCAACAGAAGTGGGAGGGATGTTCCTCCTCTCTCTACCTGTTCATTAGTACCCTTTTTTGTCTCCTTGACTTATTTTGACAGGTAGGAGACAGGTAGAGGGGAAATCCCTGTTCAGAGAACAGATAGAAGAGGCAGATAACCCTGATGCTGTTGATGAAGATAAAAATTCAGGACCTGTGGTTTGTCTTCACCCTTTTCAGGACCCCAGGAAAGGCACTAGCAATGTATTATTTCACTTTAGTTTTTATAAAATTTGCAAAATATTGAGTTTTGATAGCAGCCATTAAGAATTCTAATTCTTGGGGCTGGAGTTGTGGCTCAATGGTAGAGCACTCACCTAGCCTATGCGAGGCCCTGGGTTTGATCCTCACAATCATATGCAAATAAATAAATAAAGGTATTGTGTCCAACAACAACTAAAAAATATTTATTTTTTAAAAAAGAACTCTTGATTATTTCTATTCTGTCTCCCCCTCCATCACACTATCATCTTGTCCAGCAATGTTGAAGTACTCAAGAGGTTGGTAGGTATACAGGAGATGAGTTTTAAGTTATCCATCGAGTTTAGAATTACAGGGATATATTTACAAAATTCACATTTCTTCTAGGTATAGTAGATAATTGCCAGCTGTCTGCATTAGAAATGGATCATTTGATCAAACTTGCTGGACAAAAAATGAAATATCTTTCTATTCTCTGCTTGGGAATTATTACAATTATTATTGTTGTCATATAAAAATGTCATAAATACTATTCATTCAAAGAATAAAAGATCAGGTATTATAGAAGTGTTTCTTGTAGTAATCAATAAATATGTTATTTTTCTAAATCAGCCTGTACTCCTTTGCAGGGTGTATTAGTCCTTTTAAAAGTGTACTGGTCAACTTTTTGTCACTCTAACAACATACCTGACAGAGGCTTCATAAAAAGAAAAGAGGTTAATTTAGCTCACAGTTTTGAAAGTCCAGGGGCATGGTGTCTGAATCAGCTCGGTGTCCCTGGAAGATGGCAGATGGTGGACATCTGTGGTCAGAGTGCTTGTCTGGGCAAGCAGTTATATCTTGAGCCAGGAAACAGAGAGAAAGAATGGGAGAGGCAAGGCTTGTTCCTTTTATATAAACTTTCCCATGAGAACTCAAGGGGTTGCATGAGAGCTATCTTCCAAGAAATCACTGCCAATGACCAAGGACCTCTTACTCAGCCCCACCTCTTTTAGGTCTCACCTCCTTCCAGTAGCACTAACCCTGGGGACCAACTATTTAACACATGAATCTTTGTGGGGACACTGTCAGACCATAGTCAAACCACAGGACAGGCTAATGTATTTACATGGGACTTTGATCAAGAGCTGGCATTTCTGTTGGACTTCTAGTCTCCTGCATGGCAAGGTCAATATACTGTCAACAAATTTTAATTGAATGCTTGTTAGGTTCAAGACACTGTACTAAGAAGAAATGGTGACTTTAGGATTGCTAGTCCCTAATCAGAAGAAATTGCTTTTTTCTTCTAAAACAATTTGTAGCCTTGCATAAACCAAATTATATATATCACATTTGACCATCATGACAACTCTCTGCTGGAGGTGTTACTGGAGCTCTTCTTAAAATGAGCAAATAAAGACTCTGCAAGCCTCAGTGAGCTTATGGGACTTTGTGAGTTCATGATGCTCATGACTCGAGTAGGCCTCCTCCTCAGACTTCCCACCACCATCTTCCTTCTGATAAAACAAGTAGGAGGCCTTTCCAGAAAATTTCTTGGAGTGTATCAGGTCTGGCTGACTCTCTCAGTTGCTAGCTTTGAACAAATCTATTGGTGCCTCTCAGTTTCTGTTTCATTGCATGTTAAGTGGAATAATAACCATTTCCTCAATTTTCTGTGAGCATTTATAGCAATACTAAGAACAAGACCTCTGGGAGGACAGTGCTACGAGATGAGGGGAAAAAAGGCAAAAAAACACTCAATGTAAAGGCTATCCTCTTGGACTGGATCTCTCCACCTCTATATTTCTGTGTCTCAAGTTAAAGGGTCACAGATGCTGACAATCTTCTTGGTATCTATCTTCCCTTATTGCATTTTTCTTTCTCTCTATCATCCTTCTTAAAAGTAAAATCTATTTCAAGATGATGTGTCCTTCCCATGCATTTTTTAATCATTTATTTACCCATACATAAATTTATATCAGTATTGACATGTTCTTAGCAGAGTTCTTGGTCTGTAGCATGTCTCAACAATGTCAGTGTGAAAATTCATCTTTTCTACCTTCTGGTCAAAATTGATATCACAACCAGGTGCAGTGGTGCACACCTATAATCCCATCAGCTGAGGAGGCTGATGCAGGAGGATTGTGAGTTTAAAGCCAGTCTCAGAAACAGCAAGGCACTAAGCAATTCGATGAGACCCTGTCTCTAAATGAAATACAAAATAGGGATGCAGATGTGGTTCAATGGTCAAATACCCCTGAGTACTTCCCCTCACAAATTGATATTGTCAATATATAGATTAATAACGTCCTCCATTATCTTAATTTTCATTTCTTTCATTAGTAACAAGGCAAAACTTTTAATAAGTTTATTAGCTATTCAATTTTCTCACTCTGTTTTTTTTTCAGCATTTGCCCTTATTAGATTGGGTCATTTGGGTTTCCTCTAAATTATTTTTGAGATTATTTGCTTATTCTGCATAAAAATCTGTCTGTGATTTGTCATTTAACTGTATTTACTTTTTAAATTAAACAAATTATACTTTTTTTTCATAGCTAAGTAGATCAAGTTTTCTTTTGGGTATTATGCTTTTTTTCTGTCTTGTGCAAGAAATTCTTTCTTTGCTTGGTATTAAAAAGATATTCCCCCATATTTAAATTCTATAAGTTTAAGCCCCATTCCCATACTAAGGATATTTAATGGAAACAGCATTGTTCTTGTGGTATGAAATAAATATATCAGTTCATCTTTCCACAATGAAGACAATATCTTATAGCACCATTTGTTGAATGGTCCAGTCCACTTCTTTCTACAAATGCCACAACTGTTATATATCAAGTTTTCAAATACATGTATGTTTATATTGTGCTGATACATTGGTCAGGTAGCCAATCCCTGAACCAAAAAGCATGTTTAATGACAGATAGATAGGATGTTTTTAGTGGAACATAACTAACAAGAGGTTCTACAGCCAACCATGTGGATACCATTGACTGTTTTTCCTTCAGATCATACTTGAGGGTTGTAGACACATCACTCTGGGAGAAACTATCATGAGATAGTTTCCTAAAGACTATAAAGACTGACTCCCTATCAACTTAGTGGCTTTTCTTAGTCTGACAAGCACTTTAGTGGGCAATAAAATACTTTTAAAAGGACACCTGAAAATGATCCATCATAGCTACCACATCACTAGTCATGGTGCTCAGTTAAAAGGATGATTTCTGAAAAAAGATAAATTTAGAGGGGTTATAATCATAAAATATCTACTGGAAGTGCCTCTAACTAAAACAAATTCCACCAAGCTTTGCTGGCTACAGTGCTCCAACAATGGTAGAAGGCACTGCTTTTCCTAATAGTTGACCTTTGTTCATGACTTGATCAGAATAAGAGGAGTCATACAAGTTGTCTACTTTTTTATTTATTTCATGACGCAACTTGTTTTCTACTTTATCTAGAATTCAAAATTCTGGAATTTTTTTGAACTCACAGAATCATTCCACATCTTCACATCCCATCCAGAACAATCCTAGAAAGGGAGAGAGCTGATGTTTGCATGGATGCACTTTGTTTTGTTTTGGACTCAGAAGGTAAAAAGAGTATGTATTTGATATATGAAAAGAATTAAAATCCTCCAATACATTATGAAATCTCTACTGTCATGAACTAGGGTAAATAAAAACCAATTGATATATCTCGGAAAACCTCTTGCCTACACAGAGCAATGAAGTAAAACCCATTGGCTCAAATTTTAGAGTTAGACATTAATCTTTTCAAAAGCTATATTTCCCTAGTGATTGCTATGACCCTTATCATTTTCTATAAGCACTTGTGGAAGTTGAGGTATCTGGTCTTTATAGTAGTCAAAAGGCCATCATTCTATCAAGACTTCCCTGAGAACTTCATCTGACATATCTAAAGTTGAATCTCAGATTTAATTTAAAATGGTAAAACCATTTAATTGGAAGCCAAATAAAACAGAAGTTTCTATAATTATGATTTTAAACATTCAACTTTTAGATGCAATAAATACAAAGTTGATAGGTTGGATTTCATTTGTAAATGTATTCCTCCATTTAGAAAATGAATGATTTGACCATAAAAACACAGAAAAGGGCATAGAAATCTCCATGTGTGCTGAGTTCTTCATTTTTTAATTCATTAAGTTATAGTGGTTAAACTGTGACTTTATCAGTGTGGAGTCCAGAAGTAAAGGTTATTTCTTGTATTGGAAATCTAGAAATAGCAAATGAGCTAAAAAGAAAATTGTGTTAGTGAAGTTGGCAAAATAGATGGAAATAGTTCCTCAGAATATGGAACCAAAGTGGAGAGTTGTCCTTTGCAGGCATGATGGCCTTTGAGTATACCATATTTAATTAAATGGGCATAGTAATGAAGTAGATATCCTGAACATGTTTTGTCTTTGGAGATATTATCTTCATTGGTTAAACCTCAAGACTAAACTGACCTTTGGCTTTTACTATTCTCTCATAGTTATGAAAGGTCATGATTCCAACATTTGAGAACAGACAGACCAAGTCAAACTAAAATTTCCTGACAGGAGGTTCTTAAAATTAGTGAAAAATTTAATTTTTAAAAATTAACAGTGTTTTATCATTAGTATATACATAAACACAGTGGTGAATACTCATTTCTTTTATCTGAACTTACTTTTAAATAAGCATGAATAAAGAAAAATTACTTTTAAATGTGCCTTTTTCATCTATGATTATGCCAGTAATAATTTGGAATTGCTCATTTTTATAATCACCCAAAGGTATTTACCATCTTATTATAAAATGGATAAATAAGTAAAGGTTAAATGATGAATAAAATACATTTCCAGAGGTCTGTTGAAACTCTCTGTAGGTATTTTCATGCTGTTGATTACCAATGGAAAACAACCAAAGTCATGAAGACTTATGAATCAGTAAGTCATAATTACAAAGTATTCATCAATGCCAAGACAGAGCTACTTCTGTATAAGGACATTGTATTCTCCCTTCAAGGGTCACAGTGGCACAATGATGCCAGGTTTATGCCACTAAATGAAGATCAATTGCAAAGGAAATTTGCCCAAATGAAATAGCTAAAAAAGAAAAGAGTCCAGAAAACAACTCTTAGTTAAATGAGGATTTAAGGTCTAAACCTGTTAATATTAAAATTAACATGGAGGGTCAGAATCAAGACATTGTCTTTCAAAGAGGATAGTGAAAAGGCGGAATAGTGGATAGAATAGTCAAAAGGAAAAGAGAGAGTACACTGTATAGCTTTAAATTATTTTTCTTCATGTTTGCATTCCTCTAATTCTATTCCTATCCTTGAGGTTAACAAAGGGAGCCAAGGGCAGACTTCAAACAAATTGTGAGAGGCCAGAAGTGGAACAGGAAATTTGGCTTGATAAAGTAAAGGCAATTTGTTCAACATGTGGGACCAGTGCTTCTTCTTGTTAATGGATGGTCTGTGAGCTGAATTGTTATGAACAGATAAGCTATTAATTTAAAAGAGAAATTGAATCTGTCTTATGGGATTTGCAGAGGTAATCATTTTTCTTACATGTTCCTTTCCAGATGTTCTTTTTATAACTACAGGCAATCTTCATTTTCACATATTCCCAATGTATAATTAAAGTTACAGTTTCACCTCAATTTGAAGTATTAAATATTGAATAAACTTGGATCGATTACTGCTTTGGCAAGCAGGGAAACATGTCTTGAATTCTTCTGATTCCTCCTCCAGCCGTGCTGTCTGCCATCTGGATGTTAGCCACTCTTCAGGTCTCAAAACACATACACCTACTTCGTCCTTCCTGGCACAAACTTGACCCTACTTTTCAGAACACAACTTCCTTTATATAATATTCTTGAATGCAGAAAGTCTTTGTACTTCATTTTGTCTTTTCTATATCAAGAAATATGTCTCACATGGATTTGACACTATATAATTCCTGTTGTTTGTTTCTTCATACAGTGAATATGCCTTTTGCACCCCCAGACTCTTCTAAATGCAAGAATCCTGCTCATTGAACCATTGAACCATTCTTTCAAGGTTGTTTTTTTCTTCCCTTAATATGTCTTCTTTCTTAAAATACTGTGTAACAATAGCTTAGAATTGACTTAACAGAGAGAGAGAGAGACAGACAGAGAGAGAGAGAGAGAGAGAGAGAGAGAGAGAGAGAGAGAGAGAATTTTTTAAAAAAATTTTTTTCAGTTTTTGGTGGACACAACATCTTTATTTTTTATGTTATGTGGTGCTGAGGATCAAACCCAGCGCCCCGTGCATGCCAGGGAAGCACATTACCACTTGAGCCACATCCCTAGCTCCAAAACATATAATTTTTAAATCAAGAAATTCATTATGAAAGTGATAGAATTCTTCCAATGAAGAACAATCTCTTAGTCTTAGATAATTATGGTGTAGCATGATACAACTTTTTACCCACCATCTTCCTGTTATCGTAAAAGTTGGATCACATAGGTATAATTATTTGTATTAATTTTGGTAAGAGACACCAATCAACATTTGTAAAGACTTATAGAGAAAGAATGAAAGAACAAAAAATTAAAAGAAAGAAAAGAAGAAACATTCTCAATTGACAAGTCACTGGTGAGGATATTTATCCATGAGTACAATTTAAAAACATTGAAACAAAATGCTTGGCATACAGGTTCTGTATTAGTTGGCTACTTCTCCACTTCTCCTTACTTCCAATGTCCTTTTTGCATTTACAAAAGATTTTTCACTTGCACCTTAAAAAATACAGCAGTGGGGTGGGACAGGTGTGGCAGGGATGGAGACATTCTGGTGGAAACATTTGCTCTGAAGAAAAGATTTATCATCAAATTCTGTTCAGTTAATCTCTCTGAACCCCAATAATATTTATTTCACAAAGGCAATATAAGTTTGGTACATTAAATATAGTATTTATCAGTTAGCCTTGGACTGAGCTATTTTGTAAGGCAGACAGCATTAAACTCTTAGGAGCTTAGAGAAATGGTATTCAGGGATCCGAATAGTCTTGGCTGACCTCAGGTAGAATAGGTTGGACTCTAGGGTTTAGGTCAATTCAGACACAAACAATCTAAAAGAGCCATAGCTACCTGGAAATGTGCTTCTCATGACAAAAAGAAATTCCAAGTACACAAATGGAAACTTCCCTGTCCCCAAAGGAATTAGTTTGATAGACAATCCATCCCTTCTTTCCACATTCTATAATGCAAAGCAAGTTACAAGGCTGAGCCCTGCCCCTTGCGAAGTAAATGGCAAGATAAAGAAGATTTGCAGGCAAATAATTCAATCTATGAATTATTTCATGAATACTTTAAAGCTACTTCCTTAAAAAAACATATTTTACCCATAAATTCTAGCAAGTACATGTTACACCTAATTGTGCTTATTATGTGTTTAGATTGCTAAAATATTTATTCTAGGGCTCAGTTGGTAGAGTGCTTGCCTTGCATGCACAAAGCCCTGGGTTCAATCCCCTGTACCACCAATAAATAAATAAATAAATAAATAAATAAATAAATAAATAAATATTTATTTATTTTCAATAAAATAATTTCTATTTTTAAAATTCCTAATATCTGGATCCGCTGTATAATATAAAATTCCAATGAAAGCCTGGATTTTCTTAGGTCTAAAAAACATGGTTTTAATCTCTAGCAATTAGAGAAATGCATATTGCAACTATACTGAGGTTCCATCTCACTCCAGTCAGAATGATAATTATTAAGAATACAAGAAACTATAAATGTTGGCGAAAATGTGGCGAAAAGGGTATACTCATATATACTGGTGGGACTTCAAATTGGTGCAACCACTCTGGAAAGCAGTATGGAGATTCCTCAGAAAACTTTGAATGGATACACCATTTGACACACTTATCCCACTCTTTGGCATATACCCAAAAGACTTTTAAAATTAGCATAATATAGTAATGGGCTATGTCAATGTTCACAGCAGCTCAAGGAACAATAGCTAAGCTATGGAACCAACCTAGGTGCCCTTCAACAGATGAATGGATAACGAAAATGTATTATCTATACACAATGGAATACTCATAAAAAGAATTACTTTTTTACTCAACCATAAAAAGAATGACTTTTGCTGGTAAATGAATGGAACTGGAGACTATCATGATGGTTAAAATAAGCCAGTTCCACAAAATCAAAGGATAAATATTTTATCTGATATGTGGATGCTAACACACAATAAAACATGGAGGAGAGAAGGGGGATAAAAAGAAAGGAAGGGGATGGGATTAGGAAAGAAAATAGAATGAATGAGACATAACTTTCCTATCTTTATATATGAATACACAACCATTGAAACTCCACATCATGTACAACCACAAGAATGAAATCCTAATTAGAATAGGATTATATAGGATTATTATACTCCATGTATGTATACTATGCCAAAATACACTCTACTGCCAAGTATATCTGAAAAGAACAAATATAAATAAATAAATAAATAAATACAAAATTTAAAAAGTGAATAAAAACCCATAGTTTTACAGTTAACTTTGGCTTTCATTGAGTGTTTTCAGGTTTATATAGATTTTAGAGTATAGGTAGAATACTTCTAAATAGGTATGTTTCTTGGGAGAAATCAGATTGTAGATGCAAAGAAAAGGAAAAGAAAGAGAGATACGTGCAGCAATTAAGAGAGATGTTATAATTTGGGGAAGAATTTGGGCAAACAGCACAAAGTTAGGAATATTTAAGAGGCAGAGAAATAGTGAGAATGGGTATCCAAATAAGGGTACAACATGAAGTAAGATGAAAGCAGAAGTAAAGGGCATGTTCTGCAAACTACACAGCTGCAGAGCATTGAGTTAAAAACCATTTCAGATTCATGTATGAAAGCGTGTTTAAGCATATTTTCTATTTATTCATGTGCTTATTACCTGTTTATAAAATCATTAGTTACCAAAGCTTTTATTTTGTAGTTATTTCATTCTTTTAGAACCAAAGAATTTCTAAAGTCTGTGTTAATTCTTGGGCTTTTCCTCAGGAGGATAGTTAGAGGTAACATTGCAAATATAAAGTTGTCCATTTTCTTCCACATTTTCCGTGTTTTCCCTGCAACCTACCTAGTTAAACTTAAATTTTCTTAATCTCTCCCCTGCTATCTATTAAAGAATGAGTTTAAGGTTCAAGTACTACATGAACATGCACACATACAATTTTTAATTGGAGAGGATATATATTTGCTAGACACTAGGAATTCTCTTTCACTTTTGGTAAATATCATTCTTTAAAATCATCACTAAAAGTGAGCTGCAGGGGTTTTCTTCCAACTGTTTCTTCATGGGCTAACTAATGACAGTTGAGAAAGCTTTCATCTTCCTTATATTGGGATGAAAAGCCCGTCTGACATTAATTCTGCACAAGAAAAGGTGAGTACTTTTCCATTTACAATGTCTGCCTTTCAGCTGCCCTTCTTGGTAAACCTGACAGGCAACCTCTAACCCAAGTACATTGTCAAGTCCTTTTGTGGGTCCAGAAAGAAAAGTGATCATCAAAAGATAGAGCCGCTGCTAGATTTCTCTTGCCAACTTGAATGTATTTTAGAAACACTCCTTAAATTTTAAAAGGTTTTATTATTACCAATTGTTTATGGTATTTGGATTGGGAGAAATTAAAATATAGTTCTTTTACTTTTTTTAAAAAAAGTTTTTAGTTATAGATGGACACATGTATTTATTTTTATCTAGTGCTGAGGATTCAACCCAGAGCCTCACACATGCCAGGCAAGTGCTCTACCACTAAGCTACAACCATGGCCCCTAAACATACAGTTCTTTAACCTGGACGGAGAATTTCATATCACTGAATAGCTCTTTTCAGTTTTCTATCTATGGCTTTTGTTATGACTTAAAATCTACAGAAATTAACACTAAGAAAATGGCAGATCTTCATATCAGCCATGAAGAGATGTGTGGCAATATTAGCTATCAGCTGATAAAAGATACATTTAAAAAAAATCAATGAAATAGAGCATCATTCTGAAATATAATTTGATTCTTCCATCAATAGGAACCATTTTCTTATGAATGGTTAGGAAGAACGTATAGAAAAAAAGATTTAGGAAAAAAAGACTATTCCTTTATCTCTCTCTTTTTAGAGAAGTATGTATATTTTTTATTTTTATTGATTTTTTAAAAAATAAATGACAGCAAAATGCATTACAATTCATATTACACATAATATAAGCACAATTTTTCATATATCTGGTTGTATATAAAGTATGTTAACAACAAAATTCCTGTCTTTATACATGTAATTTGGATAATGATGTCCATCACATTCTACCCTCATTGCTAACCCTCTGCCCCCTCCCTTTCCCTTTCACCCCTCTGCCTTATCTAGAGTTCATCTATTCCTCCCTGCTCCCCCTCCCTACCCCACTATGAGTCAGTCACCTTATATCAGAGAAAGCATTTGGCATTTTTTTTAAATGTAAAAGTAAGTTTAAAGTTGTTACTTCTCTACACACTAAGAAATAGGTTGAGTTTCTAGCTTGTAGCATCAACGTAGGTCTCAGCACTCACATTTTTTTTAAATAATTCAATTGATGAAGCATCATTATATCTCTAATTGCAAATACCAATGATTTTTTTTTTCTATCTTTGAATTCTCAAATTTGACTTTAAGCATAAAAATAATTCATGAAGAGTTTTACAATGATGATGGCAAGTAATGTAGACTTTTTAATGTAAACATTGTAATCTTAAATATTCTTTGGTTACATTATAACACAAAAAATTCATTACAAATGGATTAAAGTCTTGACTTACAATGTAAAATAATAGAATTAGAAGATAAAAATGTGTACTTTTTTTCATTACTTTTGGATAGGCAAATGTTTCTCTGACAGATCTGACACAGCACTAACTATAAAGAGAAAGCTTAATAAATTGAAGTTTCTTGAAATTTGGATAGATATTCTGTTAAGAGACAGAGTAAAAGGCAAAAAATGGAGAGGAATAATAATAAAATACATGTATCCAACACTTGCAAAAAATTCCTACAAGTCAATAAGAAAAAGCTATACAACTCACTTTATCTACTCAAGTTCTAAATAAGCATATTTTAGCATCCAGCTGTTCTCCTCCTAACTATATAGCCAATATTAAAAAGCATAAATGTGTGTGCCAAAAGACACAATATAACAATGGTCGTAGAAACATTGTGTTTAATTATGTTTAACAACCTTAATATTCAACAACATAATGAATAAATAACTTGTGGTATGGTCATCAAACAAAAATAATAAATTACTGTTATATAAAACAAAATGGATATATCTTACAAATATATTGAATGAAAAACTCTAAACACAAAAGATATACAATGGAATCATCTGCTCTATTTTTTTTTGTGTGTGTGTATGTGGGTGCACACATAATACTGGGGATTGAACCTAGGATCTTGTACATTCCAGACAGGTACTCTATTAACTGAGCTACATCCCTGGTCACAGAATTACTTGCTCTGTGATTTCACTTATATAAAGTTTTAAAGTAAGCAAAACTGGTTTGCAAAAATAAGATTATAAGTTATCTTTGGAGAGGAAGGAGGCATGAAGGAGGGTTCTGGAGAGATGGTTATGTTCTCTACCTGTAACTGAGTGGTCTTTATACAGGTGTGTTAAATTTGGAAAATTTCATTAACTGCATACTTAAGATTTTTTTCACTTTACTGCATGTGTGCAACATTTTAATAATGAGCTTTTAATAATCAACTATACATTTGCAATTAAAATAGAAAGGCTTTGTGTGTTAAAATTTTGTCATGTAATATAAATAGAACATTCTAAAATATTGCATATTATATACATTCATATATCTTAAAATGACTGCTTTTAATAGGAATGAAAACTGTGTCCTACAATATGCAGAATTGAAAACTGTTTTGGTTGTGAGAATAAATTCACTACACATGACCAAAAATTTTAAAGATTTGTTAAGAATCATGTTTATAGCCAGTTACTTCTATTCAAAAGTTTAATGCTTAAAACCACACAACACTTTTATTAAAGCCCATTGACTTATAAAATAGCAAATACAAAGTCTCTCTTTAGTTTTGATTGTAGTAATACTTTTTCATTATTGAGTACTTTCTACTTATGTTATTGTTTTAAGTGCTTCCACATATTAACTCATCCTAATACACAAAGTGACAATGTGAGATGGCTATTTCCCTTTAAAAACGAAGAATCTAAGGTTTACAGAGGTCAAGTATCATACTCAAGACCCCATGAATTTAAGTAGCTTAGTTTACATTCTATGTCTTAATATATTGTGCTACACTGCTACCTCCTCCCAAACTAACTACCATGAGGATTTTATTCTCCCTGTAGAGATGGACTTACCAACTATGTGGTGAGAGAAAAGTCTTGATGTCATAAAACTATATACAATGAATGAAATGTTTAAAAATGATTATATGCTCACTTTTGTAAGTGCAGAAATTAGAAAACACACATAGGAAAAAACATATTTAAAAATAACATCTAACTGTGCACATAACAGCATGAAGAAAATATGATGTTGATAGAGGAAGAAATCATCTCTGTAGAAATGTATTCTGCTAGAATGCTTTATGCTGCAAATAACTGAATTCTGAAATCAACATGCTTCAGATGTTCATTAGCTCTTACAGCAAGAACATGGAGGGAAGGTGTACCGATGATGGGTTAATGTCATAGAGATTCAGGCTACATCTGCTTTCATGTTTGAGCAGGGTGATATGTCTCTGCCTTCAGGTTATCTCTCTTCTTGGTATACTGCATCTTTAAATTTCACAAACTTATATATAAGCATCTAAAAAGATACTTTCTCTTTTTGCATTTCTTTTTATTATTTATTTATTTGTTTGTTTGTTTGTTTATTATTTATTTTTTAATTAGGTACATATGACAGCAGAATGCATTTTGACTCATTGTATACACACAATTGCAGGACAACTTTTCATTTCTCTAGTTGTACATGATGTAACACCTACGATACTAATGAACATCTCATTCCACCATCTTTCCTGCTCCTATACTTCCTCCTCTCCCCTTCCTCCCCTTTGCCCAAAGTTCCTCTGTTTTTCCCATGCCCCACCCCATTCCCTGCCATTATGGATCAGTATCTACTTATGAGAGAGAACATTCAGCCTTTGGTTTTTGGGGATTGGTTTACTTCACTTAGCATGATTTTTTCATCTTCAACCATCTACCTGCATATGCCATAATTTTATTCTCTTTTAATGCTGAGTAATATTCCATTGTATGTATATGTGATATATATGTATATCACAGTTTCTTTAGCCATTCATCTATTTGACCCAGTTATCCTACTCCTACTCCTAGGTCTATACCCAAAGGACTTAGAATCAGCATACTATAGTAATGCAGCCACATCAATGTTTATAGCAGCTCAATTCACAATAGTTAAACTGTGTTTATCAAAACAAAAATTTGAAACTATGTCAAATAACTATATAATTGGGAGCACATTTATTTTCCTTAAGGAATTAATTTTGTACTAAGGCAAACCACTGTTATGCATCAACTGTCATAGAAAATTTATCATAGCTAAGTTAATTTAAAAAAAAAATATTTAATTGATGATTTTTTCTTTTCAAAATAACATCAGGAATAACAAGATTTATCACTGAAATGTTAATGTTTAACATGGGAATTATTTTTTCTCTGCTGATTGCTGGTATTAACTCTGATGGTTGGCAACAATTATGGATATTGTTTCTTTCATTGGTAAAATCAGTGAAAAAATATAAAGCCCACACGTTCCCTTGAGAGGACACATTGGAGTCTGTTGAACAGGTTTGCTTTCTTCAAGCCTTTCAGTCCATGAGCTGTGAGACCTCATTGTTTGGCTTATACATTCTTATGTCCTTGTTTCCTCCTCATCCTAAAAATTTGTTTCCCAGGATTTTGCTTTTTGTCCTTCTTCCTTCTATGGTGACTTTTCTCCCTGACTTTAAATACCCTCTGATGTTCATGGCTTCGTGTTCCATATCTCCATCTGAGCGCTCTCTTTGTGCACATCTTTCTCATACTTCTTCCTGTCCCTTGCATGATCTCTGTGTGATATTCTTCCACAGAGATTTCAAGCAAAGGATTCTGAAAAAGAAACTAACTACCGGTCTGGAATGCAGCTGCATTTTTGTGTGGACCAGGCACAAAACCTAGGTGGTTTGGTCTTGACAGCCAGGGCACAACACACACTAGGACTCTTTAATGATAGGCATGGAAGTTTCTGGGCTCGAGAGTGTCAGTGCTTGCTGGGGTGTCAGGAGGTTCGGACCCAGCAGGGGCAGTGGTTCAAAAAGTCTCCCCTGGAGGTGGACACCAGAGTCTCAGGATGGATACTCCACACCCAGGAAAATTCTGCAGAGAGACCCGCTAAATATCTATTCACATACATGCAAACTAGGACACTAATGGGCCCCTCCAAGGCACCCAGTTGTCTGTGACCCACACCTACCCACCCTAATCATTTTACAATAGCTCCCTTCAACAACCAGCAACATATCCCCCTCCCACACACAAGAAAATGACTGCCAACTCCTCTGCTTCAACCTCCACAGTTCAATATACTCCTCCTCAATACCAAAATCAGTAGAGGATGGCCTGTACCCTCGATATTTCTCTGACTTCCTCTGAACCCAGCACTCACTCCTGCACTTCTGACCTGCACACCCCAAAACACGCAGGCCCACTTGCACCCAGACCTGGCATGGTGCTGCTCTCCCTCCTCTCTCTTCCTCATTTTATGCTCTCCTTCCTGACCTTCCATAAGCTCCCGTTCAAGAAGACAGGCCTAGTCCAAGGTGTTTGCTGTGGACTCGGTCTTCCTCAGTGTGGGCTCCCAGGAGACTCCCCTGCTCGAAGACTCACCAGGATGCTCTTATACTGTGTCGTCCTTTCATTTTCCAGGTAGACGTGAATGAGGCACCTGCCTCTCACCCGCCTGTTGTACTGGGGCCGTGGGGAGTACCCAGTGGAGACCCCTGATGTCCTGGACTCTGGCTCTGCCCCTTCCCTGGGAGAAGGCTCTGTCTCTGGGGTTGGCTGAGGAGCCGTGACAGGAACTGAGCTTGTAGCTAGAGGAGAAAAGATGCCAACATGACTGCCTTGCCCTGAGCTTCACACAGACAGACAATACCCCTGCTGCCAGGAAGGACTCAGGCCCTTAGCCCACACAGGACCTCTTTGCAGACTGGGGTCACTTCCTGAATGGACAAAGGCTTATCCTAATTTCCAGCCCAACACCAGGCATACAGACTCCCCGCAGTGGGACAAGAGTCGGACCTTTCCTCATATACCCTTAGGTACTCACCCCGGTCCGCCTGGCTCTCAGGCTCTGCCTGGCTTGATATGCCATCTTCAGTTGGGGCCAGCAGGTGGTGTGCTTGATGCTCCAGGTACAAGCCAACCAGCAAGAGCCCCATATATGGCAGCAGCTGCTGCAGACTCAGAGAGCCTGGAGGCTGATGGGAAGCCTCGGAGTAGAAGTTCACCCAGGTCCCCAGGAAGGAAGGTGAGGCACTGTGGGGAGGCAGGTGTGGAGTCAGCAAAACCCTGGCCTTGCCTTCGCCATGGCCTCCAGAGAGAACCTCTGACCCTACACTTCTGAACCGTCCCTGGTTCTGAACACACCAGTCCACCTCAGACAAGACACAGTGGCTAGACAGGCAGGGATAGGACAGGTCACTACAGGCAAAGAACCTTCAACCAAGGAGCGTTAGATCCATGGTATGACCAGCTCTCCCCTCCTCTGGGCAGGCCTGACACTCTTCTTCCTCTTGGCTACATGCTCTGCAACCTGGAATGCACCTTCTAGGAGTGTCTGTCCTCCTGCCCACTCTTCTCGGGGCTCAAGAGACACCTCCTCCCCTGGCGTGGGCTGCAATGCTACCTCATTCTCTGTGAGCTCTCACTGAGTCCCCCTGAGTAGCGGTGGACCTCTCTTTTCCCATGAGTGCAGACCACATCTCTGTGGCCCTGGGGGAGGACAGGGAGGTGTAGTGTGGGGGGATCCATTGTCCCAGGTGCTTTCCCAGAGGACCATGACTACCTACAACTCCCTGCATTACCCCTCCTACTAATGAAGCCCCACACCTTACACTTCAGGCAGAACACAGAATTGGGGAGAGCAGCCTTTCCTCAGCCTTCCCAAGTCAAATCACCTTGCAGGTCCCTATTCTGGAAACAGGAGCCCACCCTCTTGACTCCAAGCCCATTCCATGTTGAAGTTGGTCCAGGGGTCCACCATAGTCACTGAAGAGGACAAAGTGCAGTTATGCCTCATGGAGTCAGGGATGCAGTCACATGTAGGATATGTACTCATGGCACCTGCGGTTTTAGGCTGACCTCCACGAAAAGGGACACAATGGCAGTCATTTGCACCCCATTTTTCACTGAATTATGAAACGTGACTGGAAACGTGTCTTCACACAGTGGGTGCTTTCTCCATGTTCATCAGTGAATGAGCCCAAACTGCTGATTCCCACATATCTCGGGGGGTGGGTGCTGCCATGTCCAAAGCCCCTGTCCAGCTATGTCCCAGCTAGGACGCTCTGTCCCACTATGTATACTAACATGTCTTTATTAACCCAAAAGTGCTTTTCCCAAGACCCGAGTTTTGAGACGCCTCTGGCACAGATCTACGTTCTTCACAAAGCCAACATCAACCAGAAAGACCACCTGGCCTCGCTGAGTCCACCTGGGAATGAGCTCAGTGCACACCATTGAGCTGTGGTGCCCAGTGTGTGGGGACTGCTCCACGGACCTCTGTGGATCAGCTGGAGTCAGGATGGTTTCTCTGCCTGAGAGGGAAAGTTCACTCCCCTTGCAAGGCTGTGGCAGGCACCTCCAGGACTCATCCCATTTGGGGCTGACATTCCACTATGAGTGTGGTCCTCTATCTCATTAGGTATCACAAAACTTTGGGTCCCTGAGAGGTACATGGCAGCCCCAAGACCCAGGCATGAGGGGGCTACACACTTGGGCTTGGTGGTCTGGTGCTTACCTTGGGAACAAGAGATCCAGCACCTGCTGGGTGGGGATGGAATCCCAGGAGATTAACCCCATGTTGCTGCTGAAATGTAGGTTCCTCCCACCAATGACAGGCAGGAGCTCATTCCTAAGCTGGTCCTGCCTGTAAGGTTCAAGGCTCTGTACCCTGATGGGCTCCTCCATGTTCTCATCATTTTCACCCTGGGTTGGGACCAAGAATGGTGGGTTCAAAATGGAAATGTTAACAAACAGAAAAATGACTTGTGCCAATACACTAGAGTCAAAGCACAATGGGACAGTTCCCATCAGTACAAACACACACACACACACACACACACACACACACACACACACACACAGTCAGAATAGGAGTCCTTTGCCATTCATCAGGGATCAGACTAGAGGGCCTGCTGGGGTCACCTGCCCTGTGCTACTCACTGTTACTCTTGAGCTCCTCTGCGACAATCGCCAGAGGCTCTGGCATCTAAGTTGAAGCCTCACCCAGTGTAACCACAAAAGTGCTAGTTGGCCCCTCTGAGATTCCTGGGAGCCTGAGGCTCGGCATTGTTTGCAAGGACAGGGGAACATCCTTCTCACTCCAGTGTCTCCAACCAAGTGAGCTCGGATGGCTTGGTCGGTGAAGTGGGTGCCTGGATACGAGGGTTCCATGTTCTGTTTGATCCATTGTCAAGGCAATGATGTCATTTCCTGTGCCCATACCTGAGCCTCTTTTCACATAAGACCACTTTCAAAAGCCCTATGGGCTGCTGATTTCTCCTCCATGCCTACCCATCTCAGGTGCGCAGGTGTTCACCAACAACTACCCAAATATACCCACCAGCATCTGCCCTGCTTAGTGCCACTAGAGTTCCAGCTTGGCGCCTACAAAAATGCATTCACAACCAGTCCTTCCCTCTCAGCAGCTTTTGGACCCTGGTCCCATCATTGTGAAACTCATGGTGTGCCCAGTCTTTTCTGGAAAGTAGGGTAGCATCTAATCTCTAGGATTTATTGTGTCTATTGGCCCATAACACCCTCTATTCTCTCTGAAACCAGGGATGGGACTCACAGGTGGCTAAAGCACAAATGTAGAGATGGGACAATCACAAGAAGGGGAGAGACAAAGAATGCACCCTAACTCAATCAGGCCTGTGTCCCACACAGGGACATGGCCAATGTCCGTCCCATCGTGGCTGCAGTTCCCACTCTATACCATGGCAAGTTGGAGGGGACTGAGATGGAGAGGCTGCTCCCCTCTGCCATACAACTTCCCAAGGCTTCTCCTAAGATTTCAAAAGGGCCAAGTGTGTCTAGTGTTGGGGTCTCACAGAGACTCAGAGGTACCACAGCATCCTGCTGCCCAGAACCCGTTCACCCCTCACCTCAAGGGGGCTCAGCCTCTGGATTCATGGGAATTGAAGTGGGTACAGGTGATGGGATATCACCTCCAAGACTGAGTTATGCCAAGTCCATGACCCCTGTCTGCATCCCTGTCTCCAGCACCACTCCCCCCTCTCTCTTTCCTCCTCAGAGCAAACAAATCCATTTAGCAAGTGTGTCCTGTGATAAAGACATACAGTCACCCATCCTCTCATTACAAAAACACTGACGCTTAGCCAACATGGATCCTACCAGGAACACAGGCATGAACTCAGACTCCGATCCTCCCAGCCGAGCCTCAGTGGAGCCTGGACTCCCAGCCTCCTGAGTCAAGGAAACAGAGGTGCCTAGCCGAGCCACCTTGGATGCAGCCGCACACAAACTGAACTTATCAATGCCTCTTGCTCTCAGTTGTGAGTAAGAGGGGAAGTGGTGTTTCACAACCCTGGACATCAAGTGCAGCCTCCAGGCTTTGGGGTGTGCCCTGGCCTCTCTCTATCTGCCCAGGCCCTCCAACTCACACTGGCCTTTTACCCAACCTCCTCCTAGGGCCAAACTCAATCCTGCCTCTCAATTTCTGCTGCCTTCCCCAACACACTGCTCCCCAAAATGAGCAGGGCTGGCTCTCGGTTATCATGCTGATGCCAGCAGCAATGCCACCCCACTGACATAATTCTGAGTCCCAACCTAGGCACTCCAGCTGTCTTTGCCACACCTGGCCTGTCTGGGCTCTGGCTCTTGCTCTTTTCTTTCATGTGCATGTGTTTTGAGGTTTTGAGTTTCTCCCACTGCAGAATTGCAGCTGTAGCAGGGTAGAGCTCACGAGGGTGACATTCTGAGCCACATCCAATCCCATCAGGACTGTTGACTGGGGTGATGCTGGAACACAGTGATGAGTGAACACATGGGAGGTGGTTGGACCCACCTTGTCTCTGAGTGGCTTCCTTTCAGGACAGGAATGTAGGGATGGGAGCCCCTGGCGAGGGATGCTTTGGACAAGGCGTGACCATGGGCTCTTTCCTGGCAAAAATGGCTCCACTAAGCATGGAAAGCACTGTCATTCCTGGTGGCTAACAACAGCCCTGGATCCCAGAAAGGAACCCACACTCAAGACCTACACCTGAGTGTACGTGTCCTCGAGGAAATGAGGTCTCCTGATCCCAGGTGCAAAGGGGTAAGTCCTCTAACTCCAGGGGCCATGAACGGACATCTGAGTTTCCCTTGTCCTTCTTTCCCTCTCTGAACCCATGGTGTCCTCACACTAACCACAGTTAGGACCCTGGCTTCATTCCCCAATGAGGATCATTAGGCTCCATAAAGGACAGTCTCTAAGATGCTCAGTGGACCAACACCCTCTGCACAATGTATAACCCTATTCATCCAAGATGCAAGAGGATTTCTATTCAGAAAACCAGGAAAGGGAGAGCCTTTCTCAAGGACACAAGGACATTAGTGAGTGAGGGAGTGATTAATGGATGGAGAACTATTTCCACCACCAACTTCCAAGAGCATATATGGCCCTTTGGGCACAGGTCCGAACCCATTTTTTCCAATCAAGTTTTTCAGAGAAGTGAGGCTGCCTTCTAGATGGCACCTCCACACTAAGGGGGCCTCCTACTTCTTCCACAGGTACGTAGTGGGCAATGGGCCTCCCACTATGTGCATCCTAGAACACTCTGTGGGCATCTGTAGCCTTTCAAGACCCCAGAAACCATGCGGGCACCCCAGCACCAGCAGAGCATTTGTGCACATCACAACAATCACCCCGAGTGAGAACTCTCCATTCCACTCTGTACTATGCCCTGCCATCTGTACTGATCAGTCCAACCCCTCTCCTTCCTGTTTGTTGATTATACTACCATGGATCCCACACATGGATGCCAGGGTGCTTGTGGCCCCCCCAACCATTTGAGTTCCAGGAACAGTGGAATGTGTTTGGGAACTTCTGGATGACGGGAAGTTCCACCCTCCAGGTTTTCATCTTCAATGTAATGAGTGCAGAGGGAGCCAGGAGGGCTCTGTCAGGTAGAGAGAGGTGGGAGCTCATGGAGCCTCAACTAAGTGCCCAGGACTCTGGGTTCAGAGCTGGCGTTATGTGGAATTGTTGAGAGACATGAAGAAAACCCAGCTCACTGTACACAGAGACAGCAGATGCCCTCATGTGGTCAGGCTGCTGTGCTTCTCAGAGCCCCAAGATGTTCCACAGATGTGGAGGTGGGGAACCCACGTGCCAGCCAGGCTGCTCCCGAGCACCTCTACCTGGATTCGAAAAACGTGACTCTGCATCAGAGTCATCACATCAATGTATCCCGGCCCCCCACCCCAAAAGTTCTCTCAGAGACACTGAGGTTCCACTGGCTCTGGACTTGCCCTTTTCTCTAGGATTCTGGGGGCACATTAATTAGGAGGTCACAACAATTCTCAGCACACAGGCTGAGCCCACTGAGATCCCAGGAGTATCCAGGCATTGCTTCTGTTTATAGTCCATCATGACCCACAACACTGTGGACATATATTGCACTCACCTAAAGAAACCACCAGGCCCAGGGCCTTCGTGCCACTGGCCTGCAGAGACCTGGAGGAGCAGGCAACCTATAGGCTGCGTGGAACCAAAGACCCTAGATCCTGGGATCTGAGCTGGACACACAGCTCATCTGCACACAGTCACCACTGTCACTGAGAGTGCAATTGAAATACCCGCAGAGTTGGCAGTGGACCTGGTATGCCCATGAGTGGGGGTGAACTGCATCCCTTGAAAATGATCGTATCCAGAGAAAGGCAAATTTTGTAGGATTTCACTTTTCTCAGATTCTTAATTATCAGGTTCGTAAAAAGATAAAGTACAATGTTCTTTTCCTGGGCCTCAAGGGCACTATAATTCAGCATTGATGGCAAGAGTATGTCCACGTTAGTTCTGGAGATGCATGGTGGTGATGCCTATACACCAACATGAACATGCTTAATGCCACTCAACTGTGTACTCCAAAATGTTTTAATTACAAAACGGATGTTTGGTGTCAATTACCACAATGTAAACACTTGGGAGACTGCTGATTGACTTATCTTAGCATAGTTTGTGTTGTGATGGCAGAATATAAGACACTGGGTAATTTATAGCACAGATTTTATTTCTCAAACTTGGGAGACTGGAAGACCAAGACCGGGGGCCAACTTGTAAGAACGTTCTTGTTGTGTCCTCCTGGGGAAGTAGGTGAAACAGGGACAAGGGCTGATTTGAGAAGCCCTTTCCCAGGGAAGGAGAATCCATGGCCTAAGCAAGTCTTCAAGTTCCCACCCACTAACACATCATAATGCAGAGACAGAATAGAATGACAGCCCATGCTTCCCAGAACATCCCAACTTTTGGCATGAGTCCATTTCTGCAACATTTCACAACTCATGATTTTGGATAAGACAAGAGTTAAGCTGAACACATGGGGAGAGGGCTCCCTTCTCGTTTGCTGCTTACAGTGTTGCAGGTGGCCTTACAAGGCATCACTGAGGTTCTGCACAACAGCTCCGACTGCCCCCCATCACATCCCCATGAAGCTGACTCACACACAAGTCCTGAACACTTCTAAGACCAGAAACCAGAAATGTTACAAGAAATCCAAGGGAGATTTGTTCATAGTCTGCCCAAAACACCAGTCCACACAGGCTCAAGTCTCTTACAAAAGTGCCCAAGATTTGCATCTAAATGCTCCATATCTTCTTCCTGTACCACTTCCATTATCTCTAGATGACTTCTGACACCTAATACAATGAAAGGGCAGTGTCATTCTCTGTAACACTGTAAGATCCAGGAAACAATGAGGAGAGAAGTATCTGTCCAGAGAGACACAACTCCTTTCCTAATAGTTTGGATTTCCAGCTGGTGGGGATCATGGATGCAGAAGAATGGGTGCAGGGCCAACTGCACTTTCTTGCTTTGCATTGAGGGTAGGAAACACTGCAGCAAGGATGAGGGCTTCTAGGAGCTGATATCCTTCAATTCAACATCTGGACACATCTGACCTTAAGGCTGGAAGACTTTCTAGCAGGGGATCCAAGAACTTGCCTACTGTGGAAGGAATCCAATAGTGTAAGGGTAAAATTTCTAAGCTGATTCTAAACTGCAAAATTAAAATGTAAAAGACCCAGGCATCGCAAAGTTCCTCTGCTACTCCCAGATTCCTGAGATAGATAAGACAACGCCCTACTGGCCATTTAGCATAGGGCCCTGTGCAGTTTGTCACAGGGCCCGAACCAATCAGTTTGAATGTGTAACCTGCTTAGGAATGACCAATCACCCCCGCCCGACCTGTTCCTGCCAAGGAATGCGCTAACCACGTCTCAGAGTTGTTGTTCAATTTTCCTGCGCCTCATGATGATTTGTTCCGATGTATGCAAAGCCCACCGCCCTCTCCAGAAAGTGTATTTAAGCTCTGCTTGACCTCTGCTCTGGGCTCTGGGCTGCTCTCCCTTCTTGAGTGAGCACGGAGCCCCAGCGCGCTGGAATGGATCCCCAATAAATCCCCTTTTGCCAATTGCATGGAGCCAGTCTCTTGTGTGGTCTCTTTCTCCAACGCTCCACCTGACCCTTACAGTAGCCTTGTGAATCCAGCAAGAAGAGCTGACCAGATTCCCTCTAAGAGTGGAGGAATGTAAGAAAAATGTTCTCACATGTGTTGAGAATTAACTTCTGAACTATTTAAGCAAACATTGGCTTATCCTCTCCTCGTATAAGGTGTATCCAGCAAAGAAATGAGAAAATTGGGAGGCTATTATTTTAAATTACATCATGAGGGGGCTTGTTTCTGCTGAAGAGCTCAGAGGGTTCTGTCTGAAAAATCACATCACTATCAGCACACTCAAAGACAGAATTGAGTGCTTTCTTCTGACTGGAAGTTCAGGAATTCACAGGGATGGATAGATGATATATATATATATATATATATATATATATATATATATATATATATATATATGAGAGAGAGAGAGAGAAATAGGTAGGTGGATAGGTAGATAGATAGATATATAGAGAGATTGATACATAAACATAGATAGATAGATAGATAGATAGATAGATAGATAGATAGATAGATAGATATAGATATAGATATAGATATAGATATAGATAAAGCAAGAGGTATTTTAAAATAGTGTGCATGCATTGCAGGCTGTCTGACCCGAGCCAGGCCTATAGCAAGGATGATTATGGAAAAAGAAATGGTTTGTGTCACCATCACACAGAAGTTTCTAATGGTTCTTCTTTAGGGACATGACCTCTTATTTTTTCCAGAGACCCTGTGTGAAGACTTCCAGAGGTGTTGAGGACCTCCAAGGACATCCTGCCTGCCCCAGCACCCACTTTGAGTGCAGAATTACTTCTTGGCAGGATGGGCCAGGAAGAATTCTAGACAGTTAGGGCTGGCCAGCCAGCTTCCACTGGCAGATCAGAGTTGTTGCAAGGCCACCAGGCATGGACAGAAAAGTTGGGGTCCAGGCTTTGGATGCTGCCAATGGACCCACCTTCTTTCCTGCTCCTCTTCTGACCACCAAAAGATAGAAGCAGGTTCAAAGTCCCTTTCCATGACACAGGTAGGCCCTCTTCCAGTTCCACCCAGGCTGCATTGGAGGTGTCATAAACACTACAGGGAGTTGGAAGTCTTCCATGAATGCCTTCTATGACCCCAATACTAACCTCTTCTTTTTGTGCCTCAGTTTCCACATGGGTCAAAGAAGCTGGATAAGATGATCTTCAAGGCCCTATCAACTCTGCACATAACAGTGTTTGTTCCTAAGATTCCCTGGATTTTTTTCTTGTCATAGATTTTTTTCAATAAGCAACTTTCCCTTCTTCTCCCAGGGAAATCTTAGCAACATATTTCTGAACTTTTCCACACCACCTTCACTGGACTCGTCTCACTGAATCTTTGCTTTTTTTCAGGTTCCTGGTGGCCAGAGCTAGCCTTGCCTGCCTTCTCCCTGAGACACACTGATCTTATATTTTCATGTAACTTCTTCCGTGGAGGGGGAAAGACAAAGGTGCCCCCTCTATTTGAGCATTGGCTCAGTCCTGGGCCCCAGGCTGGGCTCTTTCATTTGGGTTTGTTAATTCATTAAATTTTCAAAGCATCTCAGAGCCTCAGAGGAGTCAGTTCAGATGAGGAAACTGAGGCTCAGAAACCATGGCTTGTGCAATTTCCCAGATTAAGAAAAGGTGAACCTGGGAATCCAGCTGGGAATCCAACAGCATCTATTTGGCCCTAAAGTCAGATTTTATTTTTTGCACCATGTAACCACCTGGCTTCTTCCTGGAGGAAATTCCTGATTCAAGGACAGCGTTGCCAAATAGCAGAGAAGGCAGAGCACAGAATGTTGCTCTGAAGACACAAATACATCTCAGGTAAACAGGAAAGGGAAAAGGAGACACTCAAGTTTCAGAAACTGGCAATAATCCACTTAAAGCCAAAGCTCCTGGCATGTGACATCACACCCAGACTGCTCCTAACCCAGCTTTGTCAATCTGACTCTTTAGAGAGGATTTTGTACCAAATCCTACAAGAGCCCAAATGGCAGAGTGCAATGTGCCATCATTTTCATTACAGAGGAGCTGTGGGAATTTGGATAGGTTCCTCCCATGCTCAGAAAACTTGTTTTATTTTCATGAGTAATGAGTGTGAGACTCTGCACCTATCTAAACAGAATATGGTGGGCAGCAAAACTGAATAGACTTCTCTGACTCAGATGGAAAAATATATTATTCTCTTTCACTCACAACTCCCACACATCTAAAGTATCACCTGTAGCAAAACCCGGCAGACATTTTTGAATCTCTCCCTGTCATCAACTTTGAACAGTCCTTTAAAGCTTCATGAGTATTTCCATACTTTCTAGTCTGTAATTCACCCAACAGACCTGTCTGTAGGCAGGGCTGCTCCTGTCCTTGGCTGTAGTTCACAGATTTAGAAACTAAGGCCCACCATTTATGGTTCCCAGCTTGTTGAAGTGTTGACATGGAGTTGGAGACACTTCTCCATCTTCTTGTCATTTGGAGATAGCAGGCTAGTAAGGATATCTCTACAGCCATCTGTAGTACAGATGTGCCCAAGACCCTCCTTGGCCCCATGTACCTCCACAGCGGCCACATGCCTGAGTTCAAAGCCAGCCTCGGGACTGAGTATGGAGGCTAGAACACAGGTCAGCCCTCCTGAGGCCACCCATTTCCTGAGGGCTGCTGGTCTTCTTTCCTGTATTTTTTTCTTTTTTTCTGTGTACTGGGTACAAAACCCAGGGATGCTTCACCTCTAAGCCCCATCTTCAGCCCAATTTTGTATTTTATTTAGAGACAGGGTCTCGCTGAGTTGCTCAGGGCCTCATTAAGTTGCTGAGGCTGGACTCCAACTTTTGAACCTCCTGCCTTAGCCTCCTGAACCGTTGAGATGACAAAATGCGCTACCCAGCTCTGAGTCTGCATGGACACCTGTAAATATAGCATGACCCCAACTTTAGTAGGACTCACCCCCAGAACACTAGTCTATATAGGCATTTTCCTCTACAGCACACTCCCGAGGTCCCCTTCAGTCCCACACACTGGTCACAGTCCCTGGGGACATGACTGGTGGAAAAATGCCCACAGAACTGGATGATTTGGAATATGTTCTTAATGGTCATAGGATGCTGGCTTATTTCTGTGTCTTCAATGTCATTTTGAAACCGAGGTGGTTCAGAGTTCTTTACAAACAGCCAGTCATGAATTCAACTTCATTAAGGCCAATTAATCCTGGATTCATTATAAATTTGCCCAGAGGAAGTTATTAGACTTTCCCCTTTGATTGTAATTTGTGTTTTAAAGATGCTTTCAGGAGTATAATAGAAATTTCTCTTTTCTCTTTTCTACCTTGCCAGCAATTGCCATTAATGCTGTGTGTTCATTAGTGGGTCATACACCAACCTCAGAGCAGACTGTCAGGCCTCCAGCTGAGCTCCCTGTCACCCCCAGAACTGAACAGATCTGCTAATGCCACACTGAATCAGAGGTGGAGGAAGTCTGATGCAGTGGCAGAATCTCATTCAAGCAGGGCACAATGGTGTTCATCTGTCATTCAGTTGGCTCAGAAGGCTGAGGGAGGAGGATGGCAAGCAAGTTGGAGGCCAGCCTTCACACTTAGTAAGACAGTGACTCAAAATAAAAACACCAAAAGAGTGAGGGATACAGTACAATGGTAGAGCATCCCTGGGTTCCCTCCCTAGGACCGCAATCAATGAGCAAACCTGCCGCTGAATTTGGTTTACTAATACCAGATTTTTGTGAGAAATTTTGTGTCTATGTTCATGGGGATATTGACCTGGGTTTTTGTTTTGTTTTGTTTTTCCTTGTAGAATCTTTACTTGATGCTGTTACCAGTATGATACTTGCTTCATGGGAACATATTAGAAAACATTTTTTCTTCTTTATTAATTAATTAATTTATTTATTTATTTAGTAAGAGTTTGAGATGCATTTGGTTTCATTCTTTGTTTTGGCACTGGGATTTGAACCCAGGGGCGCTTATCCACAGAGCCCCATTTCTAGCACTTTTTTATATTTTATTGAAAGACAGGGCCTCACTGAGTTGCTTAGGCCCTCGATTTTGCTGAGGCTGGCCTCTAATTTGTAATCCTCTTGCCTCAGCCTCCCTAGCTGCTGGGATGACAGGAATACACCACCTTGCCTGGCTGGTGTTTATTCTTTAAATATATCATAGAATTCACAGTCGAGTCAAGCCATTGGTTCCTGAACTTTGGTTTTCTTTTTTGGAAATCCCTTGCAGCTAGCCATAACTTTTTTGTTGTTTTTGTTACTGGAGCTTGAACCCAGGTGTGCTTAACTACAGATCCACATCTCCAGCCCTTTTAATGTTTTATTTTGATACTAGGTCTCACTAAGTTACTGAGGCTGGCCTCCAACTGGACATCCCCTGCCTCAGCCTCCTGAGCTCTGTGATTACAAGCATGTGCCAATGTGCCCAACTGAGAAAAATAAATAATTTCTATTTTGCTTTATCCACCATTATTTTGAGTCTCTCTGTTAATGCAGTTATACTAACATTCTAACTAATACAACATTAGATCATCACTTGCACAGTTGTGAGTGTTCAGCTGAGGTTGGGGGCCATGATGACCCAAAGACTCCTGGGGAACCCTGGGTGATTTTCTCCTCCTGAGCACCAGTACAGAAGAAAAGGCAGGCTTGACCCCAGGCTTGGGTGTTCAAAGGTCAGGTGCAACAGAGGTCAAGGCAGGCTGGGAGCAGAAAAGTTGGGAACCAAGTGACTGAGGGCATTTGTCTTGGGCTGGAGAGAAGAGAGGTTGAAGAACTTAAGGTGAAAGTTGCTGGGACTGAGAAACTGAGAGGCGGCAGAGATGGGATTGTCCAGTGCATGGTTCTGGAAGGTAGTTCTTCATAGGATTATTGGTGCATGTTTCATTGTATTGATCTGGAATTTTAGTACCTATTAGTGGATAAAAATATAATTGAAGCCAGGCACAGTGGTGCTGCGCCCCTCCCCTGACTCAGGCAATGGCAAGGCCCTACTGAGGTGGATGGCGCAAGGCGTCCATCCTCTAGAGGAGCGCAGTATGTTTCTGGGAATGGGCTGATTTGTTTTTGTATTCCTTTAATAAGTATAGTTGTGATTTCTCATATGACCATTAAGTATGAAGGAAAAATCATGACTTTCCCAATTAATGCAACTACTTCTAAAGCATAGATCTGTTTGCTCTAAATGCAATGATTCAGCTGTGGAGCGTAAATTGTTAATGTCTAATGAAAAACTCCCTGTATTCCTGTCAGGGAAGTTTTTGAGAAATTAAATTAAAATCTAGAGAAGATAGATTAGTGCTTAGTACTGGGCAACTTGTTCTTGTTCCTGTGCACAATGGTTTGTGCTCTTACTTTTGTTTGATTAAAAGTAATAACAAATCAACCACTTGCCATAACCATGGCACCGGTTCCAGTCAATAAGTCAAGGAAGAATAGTCAAGGTATAGGCCAATAGTTTGGGACATTTGTAACTATTATTAAAAGTTAACTAAGCAGAAACAGCTCAAAGCAAAACTCAACTGAAAGTACAAATGCTTGCTTATGCATAAGTCAAAATACATTCTTCTATTCTAATTGTAACTATGTAATATTTTGTTTCTTTGAATAATGATTACTGTTTTGTAACCACAAAGTACTGTAAGCCTGCCAAAATGAAAAGTATATATGATCAACTTCACAAGTAAAGATTGGGATCAACACCTTCACTTTGGTGTCTGTGTTGTTTCTCCACCCCCTCTTTCGCCGACTCCTCACCATCCGTTCGTCTCCTGAGACCCCCTGTTGGAGCTGGTCTCCGACACAGTGGCATATGCCTGTTATCCTGGTGACTTGGGAGGCTGAGGCAAGGGGATCGCCAGCTGGAGGCCAGCTTCAGCAACTTAGTGAGGCCCTAAGCGACTCAGTGAGACCTTGTCTGTAAATAAAATATAAAAACAAGTGGGGATGGGGCTCAGTGGTAAAGTTCCCCTGGGTTCAACACATAGTATAAAAGTAAAGAGCATGGATTCAACAGTGTGTGTGAGTGTGCAGGGGGGAAGGTGTTTCTAGAACCTTCTTTGAATTCATAAAAAGTCTTATCTAGAAACTGGTTTGTAGACTGTGTACCATGTTCCAAAATTAAAATTAAAATGGGAAATATGTGTTCTCCGCATTCATAATGTAAAGCAATAGAGGGAAAGAGGCAAACATGGACTCAATAATGATGTCAATGATCAGAATAAAATAATTAGATTTAAAAGTCAGACTGGAGAGGACAAAGAAATCACATGGGCATCAGCAATCCCCACAGCTGGATTGGACCTCAGGCATGTCTTCACCCTCCTGTGAGCACGCTTATCTCTGAAAGTTCTGTTTTCCTCTGGATGCCTTTTCTTCATCTGCAAAATGGTAGAATTCCATTTGCTTCTGACAAAGTCTCAGTCATTTATTAAGATTCTGAGTATGTGCCAGGCATGGTGGCACACAACTCTAATTCCAGTGGCTTTGGTGGCTCAGGCAGGAGAATTGCAAGTTTGAGGCCAGCCTTAGCAACTTAGGAAGGCCCTAAGATACTTAGTGTGACCCGATCTCTAAATAAAATACAAAAATGGGCTGGGGCTGGGGCTCAGTGATTTAGAGCCCCTAGTTTCAATCCTGGGTACCAAACAAACACCCAGAATAATGCTCATCAGGGCCACCCACCGCCTGGGCTCAGCTCCTCAGCCAGGGAGCAAAACTCCAGGGCTCCATCTTTCTGCATTCACACCCCAGAGCGCCAGAAGTACTATTGCCAGGGAAGTCAATTCAGAGACACAGTGGGAAATGTGTCGGCAGAGCTCTACCAGCAGCTTCGATGAGCACATGCCTGAGCCAATGGAGAGTGGCGGTGTTCCAATATCTTCCAATGGGGCACCAATGGAGGCGGGTTCTTGTGAGCTTCCCTAGTGATGGCTGCTTGGTAACCCCTGGGCTGAGGCAGGGTAGTGATTTCTGCGTGGGTTGGGCTCCAGCTTGCTCCTTGAAAATTGAGGAGGTGGAGGGCATGACGAAGATGCCCCATATTCCCTCACACAGCCACGAGAATGGGCTGGGGCTTGATGAGAGTGCCCTGGCCAAGCAGGCGACCATGGGGCTCCTTGGCCAGGAGAACACTCGAGAGGGGCGGTGGGCAGGGATGGGGTTCTGGAGCATTGGGGTGTGGAGACTATCCTGGTGTTTGCACCAACTCAGTGTCACTTTGGTTCTCGGAGTTGACCCAGGGGTGCTGTCCGCGAAGCCATACTGAGGCCCTTTTTGTGTTTATTCTGAAACAGGGTTTGGCTGAGCTGCTGAGATGGTCTTCACCTTGCAGTCCTCCTGCCTCAGCCTCCACGTGCCCTGGGATGACAGACCTGCACCACCGCGCCCAGACCAAGCATCTTTTTACCAGTCAGGTCTGCTTTTGTTAAGTGGAAACTCTACCAAGTCCCAGCATTTATGGTATTATTATTATTATTATTATTATTATTATTATTATTATTATTACAGAAAAAAATGGCACATACATTGGCCAACCAGTTTAGAAATGACAGCTGGGGGTTTGCACTCCATTGCCTCTAAGCTGCTGGACTCTAGAGTCATGGCCTGTGGTCTCCCTGGAGGTTGAGCAGCTACAGAAACCTGCAATTTATATGAGCTTGGGACTGTGGCCTCAGATCCTCCTATTAACAGAAAGTGCCAAAGAAAAGTCTCTGGTTTCATGTCTTTGTCTCATTTTGGAGGGTGGGGGTGCCAGGGATTGAACTCTGGGAGGCCTCGACCCCTGAGCTCCTCCCCAGCTCTATTTTGCATTTTATTTAGAGACAGGGTCTCTCTGTGTTGCTCAGGGCCTCACTTTGGCTGAGGCTGGATTTGAACTGACATCCTCCTGCCTCAGCCTTCTGTGTCCCTGGGATCACAGGTGTGGGCCACTGTGCCCGGCAGTCCAGTCTTTTCTCTCTCACCTCCACTGTCGGGGCATCCAGAGCAGTGCCTGGAGGGCTCTGGCACCCAGGGTTGGTTGGACGTGTCTGTGAATCATTTGGACCAGGGACTGCATTTTTTTCCCCACTGAAACACAGTAATTGTGACCAGGGATGTGACATCATAGAAGAGTTAATCAAAAGCAAGAAGATGGCAGGAAGAGCCATGCTGTGGGCTGGACCTCTGGGAATTGGAAAGGTCCTTGTGTTCTCATTGATTTCTGATGCCCAAGAGCATGAACCTCAGGTCAAAGCCAAATGGAATATACATTTTATACATTTTAACTTGTCTTTGTTTAGTTACATGGTCATATGTGTGTTTAAGAAAAGAATCTGATCTCAAACTCATACTTCTAGAATGAAAATCATACTTGCCAGAGGGAAGGGAAAGTCCTGAGAGGGGTCTGGTCACTGGGGTTGTCCTTGAACTCTTTCAAGTCTCTTTTGCTTGGGAAATGCATCTCTTTTATCTTTTCTTTTCTTTTTATTTTTAAGCAGTGATTTAACTTGGGGGGCACTCAACCACTGAGCCACATCTGTTTTTGCTAAAGGTCTTGCTAAAGTTGCTAAGGGCCTTGCTAAGTTGCTGAGGCTGGCCTCCAACTCATGATCCTCCTGGCTCAACCTCCTGAGCAGTAGGATTATAGGCATGCACCACATGCCCAGCTAAAAATCTGTTTCTTTTGGTCCAGGGCCTAGAAAAAATTTGTGACAGGCTGTAGCTCAGTGGTAGACCACTCACCTCACACGTGCAGGACCCTGGGTTCGATCCTCAGCACCACGTAAAAATAAATAAGTAAAATAAATGTATTGTGTCCAACTACAACTAACAAATAAGTATTAAAAAAATAAAAGAAAGATATTGTGTCCATGTACAATTAAAAAAATATTTAAAAATCTTCTGTGGCACATTATTGGAGAAGGAAAATTGAGTCATCCAGTAATTTTTTGAATGCAAACTTTGCCCACCACTATTTTGGCTACATACATGATTGAAAAATAACAGAAACGTCCTTTTGATCTTCAAGGGGCTTCTAGTGTTTTCCAGACAGAGAACCAGGAAGTCTCCTGATGGCACAAAATGGCTCAGTTGAGTGCTGAGCTTCAAACTGTTGACTGATTTTAAATGCTGGAATTGGGCAGAGGGTTTGGTAATTCCCCTTCAGAGTTGGGCTTTCCAGGGGACAAAGGAGGACACCTGGTGGAGCTTGTTGGGATTTGCAAGGGGATTGGCCAGATCCTCAGGCTTCCCAGAGCTCCTGGTCTGGGCGTGGCTTGTTCTCTGGAAGGGCCTCTTGGCATCAGAGAGTAGGAGCCTACGCACTTGTATGTAAAGAAGTGGGCTCTTACCAGGGATGGTGGCCCCTGCCTGTCATCTCAATACACTCTGGAGGCTGAGACAGGAGGATCACATGTGGGAGGCTAGCCTCAGCAGTTTCACCAGGCTCTAAGTGACATAATGTGACCCTGTTCAGAAATAAACAACATAAAGGTCTGAGATGCATCTTGATGGGTATTGACTGATCAGCTGGGAGGCCTGGGGCAGGCTCCTGACCTTTCAGAAGCAGAAACACAATCAGCTGTGAAGTCAAAGCTTGAATTCTTATTTTGAATTTGTACATATGGAGTTGCCAGGGTGTGTTGTGTGGTGTCTGATGATAGATGAAGAAGTTCTGTGTCTGGGGGAAATTTTGTGAGGCTGCAATGCCATACAGTGTGCACTTACAGGAACATTAGCTTGTCCAAGTCGTCTTCCATTTTTTTTCTGGAGGGGGGATTTACCAAGAATTGAACCCCAAGAATTGAACCCAGGAGCTCTCAACTCCTGAGCCCCATCCTCAGTCCTTTTTACATTTTATTTAGAGACATGGTCTAATTTAGTTTCTTAGGGCTTCACTTTTGCTGATGCTGGCCTCCAACTCATGATCCTCCTGCCTCAGCCTCCTGAGCTGCTGGAATAACAGGCCTGTACCACAGCACCAACATAATAGCTGTTTCCTTCAGTGCTATTTCTCTCAGTGTTATTTAGTACTTTTTGTCTTCCAGTGTTGCTTTTAAGAAGTCTGATTTTCAGGGTTGGAACCTTTGTTTCTGGATGTTTTGGAGGTACTTTTGGATAGGGCACCCTCCCCTGATTTTCCTTTCTTAATGTCCACAGAGCTTTCTGAGTCTCACTGTTTTGTGTCATTGGTGTGGACAGTCGCCAGCTCTGAACCCCTGAGTGGTGACCTGTTCCCGTTCTCTGTGTGGTCTTTCTGGAAGTCCAGCAAGGTGAGATTAGTTCTGCAGTGATTTTCAAACTGGGCTGGTTTTGCCCTCCAGAAGATCTTTGCCAGTATCTGGAGAGTCGTCTCTTGTGGTTTTCAAAACATGATGGGGGGACTCCAATGTTAGAGGCCAGCAATGCTGCCAAAGAACCTGCACTGCAAGGCTGTCCCCAAAAAACAGAGGAAAGAATGAGAAATTCTTTTTTTGTGTGTGTGTGGGGGGATACCAGGGATCAAACTCAGGGGTGGTTAAGGACTTCAGTCCTTTTTGTATTTTATTTAGAGACAGGGTCTTGCTGAGTTGCTTAGGGCATTGCTAAGTTGCTGAGGCTGGCCTCCAACTAGCCATCCTCCCACCTCAGCATCCCAAGCTGCTGGGATTATAGGCATGCACCCCAACACGCAGCTCTCAGTTTCTTAATCCATACAATACAAGTTAGCGGGCTGGGATTGTGGCTCAGCGTTAGAGTGCTCGCCTAGCATAGGCAGGACCTGGTTTGATCCTCAGAACCACATAAAGATAAAAGCATTGTGTTGTGTCCATCTACACCTAAATCAGTTATATCAGTTCAGTCACCTATATCAGTTCAGTATTTATTCCTATGGGGAGGGGAGCTTAACTTTATAATGGCTTGATTTTTGAGCATTTTTATTAATATTTAAATTCTTCCCCTAATTTAGGGTTTGTTTTGAAGAAAAAAATTAAAAATAAAATAAAAAATTAAAAATTAAACTTGTTTTGAAGAAAAAAAATTAAAAATAAATATAAATAGTGTAACCCTGTTTAAAAAACAACATAAAAGTCTGCGATGCATCTTGGTGGGTATTGATTGATCAGTTGGGAGGCCTGATAATATTAACATATAAAAAAGATACAAGTTAGACTTTCAAGAAATAGGCTATGGAAGGATCAGTGATATATATACAGCTCCATAGGAAAGGGTAGGTATATGTGCCTTTCTTCCATGAGTTTTTTTATAATATTATATTTTTTTTAATTGTAGCTGTACGCAATACCTTTGTTTTATTTATTTATTATTATGTGGCGCTGAGGATGGAACCCAGGGCCCTGAACATGCTAGGTGAGTGCTCCACCACTGAGACCCAGTCCCAGCCCAGCCCCTTCCATGAGCTTTTAATTGGAGAAAGCTGGACAGCCATGGAGCTATTCTTAATCAAGTATTGGTACTATTTGAATGGAAGGGTAATGGTCACCCCTTCAGTATTAGGTCAAGTGAGGCAGGGATGCTGTTCAGTGGGACATGGTCACTGTTTTGACACTGGAAACTGATAATGGGGGTTGGGGGCTGGGAAAGAACAGGGAAGAGACATTCTGGGTAGTAGGTGGACATAAAACCCAGGCACAGTAGCTCACAACTGTAAGCCCAGCAACTCGGGAGGCTGAGGCATGAGGATCTCAAGGTGGAGGCCAGCCTCAGCAGCTCAGTGAGACTCTGTCTCTAAATAAAAAAAATGCTGGGCCTGAGGCTCAGTGGTGGAGCAGCTGCCTGGCACATACAAGGCTCTGGGTTCCATTCCCAGAACCAGCAAAATAAAACAGGTGGGAAGAGCTGCCTATGGCCTCCCCTGGTTCATGTGGTGTTGGAATCACATCCCTCTGTGTTCTGTTCTAGACATTTTCCCTTTGCTATTAGAACACATGCTTTGGGCTTGCCAACTCAGGTCCCTAAGCATTCAGGCAGTGAGGTAAGCAAAGTGACTGGCTAAAGCCCAAGGATGTGGTGCTTTTTCACTAAAAGAGGGCCACTGGGTCCAGACCTGGTTTCTCAAAAGAAGCCAAATAGTTGGATTTCTACAGGAAAGTTCCTAGTCAAAAAAATGGCAAGAGCCGGGCACAGTGGCATATGCCTTTAATCCCAGTGGCTGGCTCGGGAGGCTGAGACAAGAGGATAGTAAGTTTGAGGCCAGCCTCAACAAAAGTGAGGCCCTCAACAATTCAGGGAGACCTGTCTCTAAATAAAATACCCAATAGGGCTAGGGATGAGGCTCAGGGTTTGAGAGCCCCTGGGTTCAATTCCCCCACAATAAAAGCCAAGTTTAAAGGCACATCTAAGACTATGTGGTCCAAACCAAACCATCCTGTGGGCAGCTTGTTGTCTCCTTGTAATCTAGGCAGTATTTTAATTTGCCAGATGAGGCCATCCAGCATTAGCACTACTGTGTGCTCAAGACCACACTGGAAAACACATAGAATATCAAAACTAGAACCAGCCTCTGCCCCACGGGCTAGTGGATTTTGCCCAACAGTGTTCACTGATCATCCCCCAGGTCGGCTGCACAGAGGTGAAACCAAAATGGTATTGAAAAGAAAATCTGGGCCATCTTTGAAGAAATAGCTCCACTTTGCCTTGTCCCAGCAGCTTGGGAGGCTGAGGTAGGAGGATCAAAAGTTGGAGGCCAGCCTCAGCAAATTAGTGAGGCCCTCAGAAACTCAGGAGGCTCTGCGGGGCCCACACACTGGGGGTCTGAGCTCATTCTCGTTTCAGAGATGAGGAAGGATGAAATGGCACTCAGAGTCAATGGCATTTCCCAATCCTGGACCCACGTGAGAGCATTTGCTTTCCATAACTTGCTATTTGACGAGATGTCTGTTCCATCTGGTCTCTTTAGCATCTGTCAACCGAAGTTAGGGTACTGAGCATCAATTTATAGTTGACCACAGGGCACGGTCATGAGGAGCTTGTGCAGACCACCCACCACTTCCAGATTTGGCCTCACTTATCATACACTATTTGCTGGCCTTTTAACATTAAATGAGTGTCATGTAATAAATCCTTCCTGATTTGTTAGTGTTATTTATTTATTTGGTCCCAGGGATTGATCTCAGGGGCACGTAACCCCTAAGACCCATCCCCAATCCTTTTATATTTTATTTAGAGACAAGGTCTCACTGAGTTGCTCAGGGCCTTTCTAAGTGGCTGAGGCTGGCTCCACCTTGCCATCCTTCTGCCTCAGCGTCCTGAGTCTCAGGGATCACAAGTGTGTGACACCATGTTCAGCCTCTTGAATAAAATTTTTATAGATGGCTTTGAATTATATTTTCAAGACTATAAAATGAAAACCTTTCCTTTCTTGCCTCTGTAGACAGCCCTGGCCCTTGCAATTGCTCAGGAGCTTGGGAGTAAGTTGCCTTTCTGCCCCATGGTGGGGAGCAAAGTTTACTCCATGGAGATCAAGAACACAGAGGTGCTGATGGAGTACTTCCACAGGGCCATTGTGAGTGTCACGTTGCAGTGACAAATGGCTGTTGCTTCTCCAGTGCTTTGAATCCTTTCATCTTAAAAATGCTTCTGTGGTGTGTTGATTGTACTGCTCCTGTTCTTTTGGTGCTGATGACAAGACAGGCAAGAGCAGCCAGCCATTCCATCAACTTGGGAGGCTAAGGTAGGAGGATCAGAAGTTGGAGACTAGCCTCAGCAACTTAGTGAGGCCCTGAGCAACTCAGCGAGACTCTGTCTGTAAATAATATATAAAAATGGCTGGGGATGGGGCTTGGTGGTCAAGGGCCCCTGGTACCCAAATACATACATACATACATACATACATACATACATAAAAAGATAAAAAATTCTACTTGGGGAGCTTTTGATTTAATGCTGAAGGAAAGAGAATGCAGTGGAAGTGTGCAGCATTTGGAAGTGGGGAGATGTCATGGGACCCTGTTTCTCCCCCCACAGTCATCTGATTTTCTTGTGGATGGCACTCTTTCTTCCTGCAGTGCCTCTCTGGGGGACTGACTCTACCCTTGATCTTCCCCAGCAGGTCCCCGTAAGCACTCAACTATGGTCTCTTGCTTTCTCTCTCTCTCCCCCTGTCTCTCTCTCTCTCTGTCTCTGTCTCTCTCTCTTTTGGGTCCATGGCTGCTGAGCCACCCCCAGCCCCTGTATGACACTAATGCTGAACAGAAGTGTTCTAATTCTGAACTGTGTCCATAAGCTAAGCTTTGTGTCACATTGAACTTAGGCTTTTTATTTTTAATTTTTGGTACCAGATATAGCACCCAGAGGCATTTAACACCTGAGCCCTGTCCTCAGCCCTTTTTCTATTTTCTTTAGAGACAAAGTCTTGCCGAGTTGTCGAGACCTTGTACAACCACACCTGGGTTTTATGTTTAAAATTTTTCTCTCCATTGTTTTTCCTTCATTTCTCCTTTTCCCTTTTTATTTCCTATTTTCAGGGTCTCACTATGTTTCCCAGGCAGTCCTGGAACTCCTGGGTTCAAACCATTCTCTTACCTCAGTATGCTGTGTAACTATGGCTACAGATGTGTGCTATTATTCCTTGTTTAAACATGTGCCAGTGATTTTATTTAACTCATTAATTAAACATATGAACAATATTCCAGCAGCTCAGGAGGCTGAGGCAGGAGGATCACAAGTTGGAGGCCAGCCTCAGCAACTTAGCCAGACCCTGAGCAACTCAGTGAGACCTCGTCTCTAAATAAAATATAAAAAGGGCTGGGGATGGAGCTCAGGGGTTGAGGCCTCCTGAATTCCATTCCTGGTACCAAAAAGAACCAAAAAAAAGTGTGACCAGTAAGATAGGACAACCTTTCGAATTCCTGAATATCATTATTTTTAAGAACCTAAATTAAAAAAAAAAAAAACACCATTTTTTCTGGGCTGGGGCATGGGCTCAGTGGTAGAGCACCCACCTAGCATGTGTGGGGCCCTGGGTTCAATCCTTAGCACCACATAAAAATAAGAATAAAAAATAAAATAAATGTATAGTGCCCATCTACAACTTAAAAAAAAATAATAAAAAAAAAAACATTTTTTGTGAGACTGAAACCTGATAAAACTGGCCTTTACACGGTTGCTTGTGTTGCAATTGCTCAGCAGGAACTAAAATGCTTTAAAATTTGAAAAAGTAGAGGTCACCAGGGTCCTTTGTTGGGATTGGACCCTGGGGTTGGGTGGGGAAGGAAAACACAGCAGGGGCTTTTGAGGGCAGCAGTTGAAGAGAAATTTCTAGATTCTGCCACAGAATGAAAAGGCAGGCCGTGACCTCCCCTCAGACATGAGCCTGCTGTCCCTGCACCTTTGACTTCCTGTGAAGCTGAAGAGGGAGGAAGAGAGGGTCATCTGTCCTTGTCTGTGTCGCTCCCTTGACATGATAAAGGTCCCTGTCAGGGACTTAAAACCTGAACCAGCAGATGAAACCCATGTCCTTTGTGCTGTTGTGGCTAGAGACACCACCCTCAGTCCACCCGCTGGCCCACAGCTGGGCCCACTGTCCGTGGGGCCTTCCCCTGTCTGCTGGTCACCACCATGAAACTTCTGGACAAATATGAGTGGCTGAGAGACAGGGAAGCCTTTCTTCCCCTCCTGGGGGAATTTCATGTCACTGTCCCCTCACAATGAATATGGGCAGACATTCCATTTGGAGAAATTTCCTCTTTGAAGAATAGAAAAGGTTCTATAAAAAAATAAAAGTAGACTTGAAAGCCCAGAATTTTCCAAGCAGGACAGTTTTCTGATACCTTCATGTTATCTGGGAAATTTCTTTTTTTTTTTTTTGTACCAGGGATTGAATCCAAGGGCCCTCGAACTCTGAGACCCATCCCTAGCCCTATTTTGCATTTGATTTAGAGACAGAGTCTCCCTGAGTTGCTCAGGGCCTCAGTGTTGTAGAGGGTGGCTTCTAACCAATGATCTGCCTGCCTCAGCCTCCAGAGCTGCTGGGACTTGGGGTGTGCACAGCTTCTCCAGACATTGTTTGGGAAGTTTGTCTTGGGGTTCAGGAGATGGAAATTTGGTTCATCAAACACAAAATGAGGCTTCTCTCTTGTGTGTTTTCCAAAAGCCCCACTTACAGGCTCTCAGGTGGATCACAGGCAGAGGAGAGCTGACCCTTAGCTTCCAGTCTTGAGTGTCCCTGTCCTTGTTGGGTTTCTGGAGAAGAGAAGGCAAGGGATGGTGTGATAAGATAACGCCCCCCTTGAACACTGGGAAGTGGCCTGAGTGTCTGATCCTGTGGCCGTGTGTCTCTGCCTTTGGGACATTTCCATATCAGCTCACAAGGAGCCCGATGGCTGCCTGCAAGCAGAAGTCCTCTGTGACCTCCCCATTTGTCAGGAGAGCAGCGACCCTCAGCTCTTCTATTTTTTTTTGAGGAGGGGCACCAGGGATTGAACCTGGGGCACCTAACCACGGAGCCACCTCTCAGCCCTGTTTTGAATTTATTTGGAGACAGGGTCTCATTGAGTTTATCAGGGCCTCACTGGGTTGCTGAGGCTGGCCTCCAGCTTGCCCTCCTGCCTCGCCCTCCCGAGCTGAGATGACAGCCATTGGCCACCACTCCCTGCAGTGTTGCTCTCCAGCCATGATGGTGTCACTGGGTTGTACTGTAAGGTGACTTGTCAGTTCTTGTGCTGTGGTAGTTTTAGGTAAGAAGGTTGTTGGTGGAAAGGAGATGGATGTGGAGAGAAGGATGGTCCCATTTTTCACCATGTCCCCATTGGCCATCCCTCCAAGAGCTGTGTATAAAGGAGGCCAAAGAGGTCTATGAGGGGGAGGTGACCGAGATGATGCCATATGGGACCGAGAACCCCATGGGCGGCTACGGCAAGACCATCAGACATGTGATCATAGGGCTCAAGACAGCCAAGAGCATCAAGCAAATCAAGGGGAGTCTGTCCTGAGCCCTGTCCTCAGCACTGTGGCATGTGGCAGGTGATGTGACCTCTGTGTCCCTCTTTCCTTGGCCTCTGCATTGTCGATGCCATATGGGACACTCAGGATAACATCGTGTAGTACAAAGGGTCACCTCGTAGAGGGCATGGACGTAGTTCCCTTCATGAGGTAGCTCTTTCTTTTTTTAATACTCCTGGGAGTTGTGTGATTAAGTCAAGAAATTTTTTCTGCCATCTAGTCTGCCACATGATTACTATTGGCCAGCTAGTCACAGTGGAGCACACCTGTCATCCCAGCCACTCAGGAGGCTGAGGCAGGAGGATCACAATGTGATGCCAGCCTCATCAATTTAGTCAAGGCCCTGAGAAGCTCAGGGAGAGCCTGTCTCCAAATAAAATAAAAAATGGGGCTGGGGACGGGCCTCAGGGGTAAGTCACCCCTGGGTTCAGTTCCCAGTACTGCCCCCCCCACCTCCCCAAAAAGTCAAAGTGGACTTAATTTTGTGTAGTGAGCCGTTTCTGTGTACTGTGGCTGCCATTACAAGATGGCGCTGATAAGCGCCGTGGCCTGTGATAAACAACTCCTTATTTTGGGAGAGTCGGCACGTAGCTGTAAAACACCCTATGAGAAAGATCCACGTGGCAGTTGTGCATTGGGGCTTTATCTGCTTTATTAGGGCTGGGGCACGTAGCAGGAGGAGTAGTAGTAGGAGTAGCAGTAGAAGTAGCAGTAGGAGTAGAAGTAGAAACTAGAAGACATGTCAAAATAAAGGCCTGAATAAACTGCTGAAGGAAGAATCCTGTGTCGTGTTTCCTTTGCTGGCGAGGGGACGCGGCAATTTTGTTTTATTTTTTCTTTCTTTTTCATAATATTTTTACTCATCCACTGTTGTTATGATTGACTCACACTAGCTCTGTATCTGTCCCCTGCTGGATAGTCAGGTCCCCTGCTGCGGGCTTTTGGAAATATTTTACCTGTGGCTCCTTGAAGCTTTGTGCCTGTGTGTGCAGGTGCCATGAATCTCATTTCCCTGTTTTCCAGATCAAGGCCTTAGGCTCAGAAAGAGGCTCCACAGTCATCCTGCATCCAGTGCTTGCTGAGGGGCAGGGTGACTGTGAGTCCCTTTTTGCTGCGTGACCCTTGTGAGTCCTCTGAGCTCTATGTGGCTCAGTTTCTCATCTCTAGACCACTCTCTGTTCACCATAGAATCTCTCCATCTTTCCCCCTTTTATAATTTGATGGTTCTTTGATTCTCTGAGGTGGTTTCTGGGTCAATACTTTATGGAGATCATGAAAATGTCACTTCTTCCAAGGGCTATTTTTCTGTTTCCTAAAGGGGCCTGAATCTCAGGACCTTAGCTCAGCAAACCTCTCTCTCTCTCTCTCTCTCTCTTTAATCCCTCACCACATCCTGTTCACCCTGGATTAATGAAGTTCTGAGAAGGTGGCCCCTTCTCAGGAATGACACGTTGAGCCAGTTCATCTGAAAAATCAACCATATGAAAGTGCCTGAGATAAAAAGAGAAAATTTGTCCTCTTCCACGTAGGAGAGAGGACACAGGAACACAGTGGAAATTTGATACATCCATCGGTCTTCATCATCCAGCTTCTTGAAGAAAATAGCCTAATGGAGAAGAGGAAAATTGTGTTCCAAAACAAAGATGGTACCCACCTCTGATCCCAGCAGCTCAGGAGGCTGAAGCACAAAGATCATGAGTTGAAAGCCAGCCTCAGCCAAAGCAAGGAACTAAGCAACTCAGGGTTACCCTGACTCTAAATAAAATGCCAAACAGGGCTGGGGATAGGGTTTGGTCGTCAAGGACCCCCTGATTCCAATCCCTGGTACCACCAGTCCCCCAAAACCCAAGTCCTTCTGGGCAGTTTTCCCTCATGGATGAGATATTGGGACAGAAGGACCTCAGGTGCATTGTGTGGAGTTGTGAAGTGTCTGAGATTGATGGAGATTTATGAATCTTGGCCTGGGGACTCCCCAGTCCTGGTCCTGTTTGCACAGAGCCCCAAGGAGGCCAGAGAGGCTGAATCCTGGTGAGCTTCTGGCAGCTCTTTTGGGATGCATTTGGAAACAAGATCCACCCATTTTAAGTGTGTGTGGCCCACAGGATTTTGATGCATGACATAGTTTACACTCCCCATCTTAATTCTGGAACATTATCATTACCTTCCAAGGGACCTCATTCCCAAGAATGGCCACCTGCTCTCCCTCCCCCTGGCCTTTGGCCACCACATACCTACTTTGTTTCTGGATTGGACTTTTGGGTGTCCCCTCCCCCTGAGAGAGCCCTGCAGTGGGTGTTGACTCAGGACTCTGTCTGGAACAGAGCTCAGGTGTGTTTCCACAGGGTGGCCTTCTGTAGAAGCTGCCCTGGAAGCTCAGCCTGAGGGCCTGTCTGCCAGCTGGGGTCTGCAGAGGCTGCTGTCCTTTCCCAGTGCACACCCCTGGGGAAGAGCAAGGCCCTGTAAAGCACTGTCACCCCAAGATTTGTGTGCACAGCCCCAGGGGCCAAAGGGTGCTAGGATTTGCTTTTTTGTGGTCCTGGGGCTCAAACCCAGGGCCCTGGCCATAGTGAACTAGCGCTCTGCCACTTAGCTGTACCCCAGCCCTACGGCCTATCTATGTGGTCTAGACTGGCCTCCACCTTGGTGATCCTCCTTCCTCAGCCTCCTGACCCAGAAAGTTTGTGGGGATTCCAACTTATGTTTCCCCTTCTGGACTCCTCTGTGGGTTCTTCTAGGTGCTGTCACAGAGAGGAGGAGACCGAGGCCCAGAGAGTTGGAATCACGGGTCTCATCAAATGCAGACTCAGGTCGCTAAGCAAGAAGCTCTGATGTCCCAAACCCAAGGACTGGAGCTGTAGTGGTGATCCTGGAGGGTGCCATGGGGCATGGCCAAGGACACATGTCCCCCTCATAGTAGACAGGTCCCTGTGAGAATGCTCCTACCACTTTGAAACCCCTTAAGTCAAGGCAAGGAAGAGTAATGGTGACGTTCTCTTGTCTCCTGGAGGCAGACATGGTCACCCTCAGGTTCATCTCCTGGTGTGCTTAGCCCCCACTCCAGGCTCTTGTGCCCTGCCACATATGCTCATACCACCCACTCCTAGGGTCGCTGGCTACCTCAGGTGTCTGTCTGTCTATCTCTCTCTCATGTTTAGCCCTGTGAACTGAACCCAAAGTGCTTAAGCAAGGAGCCAGAAGCCTGCCCTTTTTATTTTGCTTTGTATTGTTTTGAGAGAGAGTCTCCCCTTGCTAAGTTGCTGAGGCTGGCCTCCAAATTGGTGATCCTCCTGCTTCAGCCTCCTGAGTCCCTGGGATGACAGGTGTGCAACACTGTTCCTGGCCCCCCAGGTCTGTTACAGAAAGGAGCCTTCCCTCGGGGTCAGAAGGAACTGGAGCGTGCATCATGGTTGTCTGAGTCCCCCTTTGTCTCGTTTGGTTTGGTTTTAGGTGGACCCCAGCATTTTTGAAAGTCTGCAGAAGAAGCGAGTTAAGGCCAGGGACATCATCTACATGGAGGCCAACAGTGGGGCTGTGAAGGTATGCTACCCGGGGGACATTGCCACATCTGAGGGTCTGCCAGAGGGAGACCTGGGTGACCAGGGCATCATATTGCTCAGCGGGTTTGGGTGGGGGAAGGTTAACAGCTGTCCCTTTACCTAACTCATCTTGGCTTTTCTCTATCTTTATCTCCTGGTGACTTAAAGCAGGCAGAGTGTTCAAGACCCAAACCCTGGGGGGACAGGGACCAGACAGCCTTTGTCCCTTCCCGTTGCACCAGGTGGCATCTTCCATCTTCCCTTGTCTCCCTATGTCCGTCCTTGAGTCCTGAGCCTGGGGACTGCACCAGGTGGCTCCTCCTCTATCTGCTGCTGTGTCCTGTGGTGGCCGCGCCTCCAAGGTTGATGGATGAGCCTCAGGCCTCGTGTCACCCATAAATCACCACCTAGAAGAGCCCGGGCCCCCGGCTCCAGTGAGTCCCATGGATGCTCCTTTAACAGGAGTGAAAAGAAAGGGGAGAGAATCTTCCAGAAAGTCTCAGGTGTTGCTCGGGTGAGTCTGGGAACCCAGTGTGGCACCAGGCCGCAGGGTGCAGGTGGAGAGCACCCTTGGGGGCCCTCAGTGGGCAGCAGGTGCATTTCTGTCACTGAGCTCTGTATGGTCCTAGTGCCCAGTGGTCTGCTGGCAGAGGCAGGGAGTTCCTAGGCCATGGAGATTGCCCTGGAGGCCGAGGAGGACATGCCCTGCCCTAGGGTGATGTGAACAAGAAGAAGAAGGTCATCTAGGATGGGACATTGCATGACCTGGAAGTGGCCCACGCCACGCACCAGGGACAGGCCCTGCTGGTCCAGCACATGACCAAGGCTCTGGGAACCAGTGGCAAGGGCCATGCTGTCCTCCTGGAGGCCCTCTGGGATGCTCAGCAATGAGCATGACATGAGCTTTGGCCCCTTTGTCCCAATATCCAGATGCTGTCACAGCTGATCTCTGGGCATTGTCTGCCCCTGGCCGCCTGCCAGCCTGCTGGGGGCTGCTCTCCAACTCTGGCTGGGGTTTCCTTGTGGGAGCCTTCACAGCACTTCAGACAGCCTCACGGAGGCTCCAGCCACTGCAGAGCCCGAGCCCCAAGTCCTCCAGCTCCCACCTGGTGCTGCTCTGAGCCCCACTGGACAGAGTCAGGTTTGCTCTTCATCTTGAAGGGGGCCTCCTCCTCCCCACCAGGAACAGATTTTCTGCTGGGAACCTGGTTTTGCTTTTTTTTTCTCTTGGGATTGGAGTTTCTTCCTACCTTGCCAGAGTTTTTTTTTTTTTTTTTTTTTTTGAACTGAAGCTTAAACCCCAGGGGTGCTTACCCATGGAGCCCCGTCTGCAGCCCTTCTTACATTTTATTTAGAGACAGGGTCTTGCTGAGTTGCTCAGGACCTCACTAAGTTTCTGAGGCTGGCCTCCAATTTGCGGTCCTCCTGTCTCAGCCTCCCAAATTGCCAGGATTTTTAAAGACATGTGCCACCATGGACGACTCTGCTTGATTCTTGCAGGTCAGGGAAAACCTCAAGGGGATCCCTCTGAGTTCAGGAGCCCCTCATCCTTCCCAGGGTAGCTGTGCTGAGCATTTCCACCTTAGGCTTTCAAGTTGAGTGACATCAGGGACCCGCAGGAGGCAGGAGCATGGGCCTTGGTAGCAGCCTTAGAAAGTCCTCTCTCCAAAAGGGGGGAAAGACATCATGTCCATGATGGGCCAGTTGATGAAGCCAAAGAAGACAGAGATCACAGGGAGGACAAGTGGTGAAACCTGAGCCCAGAGCCAAGTTGAGGCCCTGCCTCTGACATGCTCCCGGTTCTGAGCGCTCCCCACTGCGCTGCTCTGAGTCTTTACTTCATTTAGAACCCGTGGCCACACTGTATTCTCTTGCCCCACTGAGGTCAGCATCTGCTTCCTTTGAGGTCCCAGAAAGGTGCCGACTTTGACACCAGGCACTGGGTCTCCCTTACTCCTTTGTGAACTTATTGGTTTTTTTGTTTGTTTGTTTGTTTGTTTTTTTTTTTTTTTTTTTTTGATGCCGGTGATTTAACTCAGAGGCCCTCAACCACTGAGCCCCATCTCAGCACTTTTATTTTTTTATTTAGAGACAGGGTCTGGCTTAGTTTCTTAGGCCATTGCTAGGTTGCTGAGGCTGGCCTTCAACTTGTGATACTCCTGCCTCAGCCTCCCGGTCTGCTGGGATGAGAGGCATGTGCTACTGCGCCTGGCTCTTCCTCAATTTTATGTCCTTATCTGGCCAATTACCTGTTTACTCCCTGAAAACATAAGTTCAACATGAATCCACTATTACCTTGAGGCCTTCCAGCAGCCTAAGCTCCTCCATGAGTGGCCAAGAGCAGATCCATCTCTGAACTTGGTTTTGACAGCCCTGCATCATGGCTCTTGGCGAAGACAGGCTTCAGATCCTGGTTCTTTGGGAACAGCTCCATCCTGATGATAGGAGGCTCTGGTTTGGAAAGTGAGGGCTGCGACCTGAGGCAGGTCTGCCATTCTGCAGGGGCTAATGGTTCTGGGGCCGAGGCTGGGCCTATTCTGACCCTCTTTGCTCAGGTTTCCTGGGGAGAGGATTCTAACTGCACTTGAAGGAAACCTGAGCATTGTCATGCAGGGCCCCCAAAAGGGCTCCTTGACTGAGTGAAGCAGAGTACAATTCATGTATGAAAACCATCTCCCTGGGGCTTCCAAGTGGGGAGTCTCAGCATCAGGCTCGGGGCTCTTTGTGGCAGTTCCTGGATACTGCACCCCACACAGTTCCACAAAAGTCTTTTTGTGGCACATTGGGGCGATGATGCCTGCTTTCTTTTTTTTTTAGATGAGGGTACAGGGATTCAACTCAGGGGTTCTTACCCAATAAGCCCTGTCCCTAGTCCTATTCTGTATTTTATTCAGAAACAGGGTCTCAACTGAGTTGCTCAGGGCCTTACTAAGTTGCTGAGGCTGGCCTCCAATTTGTGATCCTCTTGTCTCAGCCTCCTAGGATGCTGGGATTATAGGCATGTACCACCATACCTGGCATGATTCTTGTTTTCAAATGATGACACCAAACTTGGAATGGGTCCTGTACCCAGCCTGGTGTCAGAGAGCTAGTAGGAGAACCAGGCTGCAGGGTTGGGTCTGGAGGGAATTGAGGTGGGGAGAAGAGAGCAGCTGACATTTCTCCCCTGGCAGGGACCCTGGCCGAGGTGAGATCAACTAGGTGGTGAACAAGTACATCAACCAGGGCATGGCTGAGCTGGTCCCAGGTTGCTGTTCATGGATAAGGTGTACATGCTGGACATAGAGTGCTTTACCTTGCTCACTGAGCTCTGGAATCTTCCATTGCCCCCATAGTGATTTTTGCCTCCAACCGAGGCAACTGTGTTATCAGGTAGGTGCTGCCAGCTGTCCCTTCTCCCTGGGTCTGTTACCACCCATGATGTCATAACTCAGGATGGGACTAAGGGAGTGCATGTTGCCCCTGGGAGGAAACAGCAGAGTGACTGAAGGCCACAGCTACCCTGTCCCTGATGGGCAGGGTTTCCACTGGCCTCTGAGGCTCCTTGTTCCTGTGGGGAGCAAAGGCCTGAGGAGGTGGGGCTTCTCTGGTGACCTGGCTCCAGAGGCTCCCTCACACTGGCTCCCAGAGGCCAGAAGAGCCCACTTCATCTTTAATGAGGATACTGAATGAAATTGCACCTTGTCCCTTGTCATAGGTGGGAACACAGGTTTGTCTGTGATTTTGTTCTTCTTAGCTCCCCATGACAGCAGTGTGCAACCTGCCATGTCACTTATATGGGGTGTGACTTTCATTCCTGTAGCTGGCCCTTCTGTGGGATGTCCCTGGTCGTGTGTTCCTATGTGAACATGGGAAAGGGACGTCCACTCATTTCCCTGTCTCCCAGTCCTGGATCTCCCTGCCATTTGTCTCGTCGAATGAAATTCTATTCTCTTCCTCCACCTCTGCCCACCATCTCCTGGTCCACTCCGGCCCATGTCCCTACACCCTGACAGCTGATGTCCTGCCCGTGAACACTGTGCTCAGCCTATTGGGGAGGAACCTTCTGGACTGGCCAGCTGTCAGGTGCTTCCCCCTCCCACTCACTCAGTGGCCCTCTAACATTGAGGTGCTCAGTGATGGGGACACTCTGAAGGGACCCAGGAGCCAACAGAAGGCTCTCAACTGCCCAGTTGGTCCAGCCTGAGCAACCAGAGAGAGTCATTCTGGGTTTTCACCCAGTGCGCAGTGACATTCTCGAGTCCCGCTGATGTCAGAGGAACTTGGTCAACACAGGGGACTGGGCTTGGCCACCTGCGGGTTCCAACTCACTGAGGTAAATGTGCAGCCATTGAGCCCAGGACACCACCCTTCACAGGTGGACAGGAGAGGAGGGACCGGGTGGGTCTGAAGCATCCCCTCGACCCAGCCAGGAGTTGGCACTCAACGCCAACTGGACGCATCCACAGCAAGCCCCTCGGCAGACACAAGGGTACGGTGGACTGCCCATACCCAAGGTCCAAGTCAGGCCATGAGCTCAGCTTAGGGACATGAGCACAGCACCTGACCAGTCCTCCCCCAAACTGTTGAGGTCACCAAGAACAAGGGCCATTGAAGAAAAGGTCACAGCCCAGAGAAGCTTCTAGAGATGGGACAACAAGGTCCCTGGCTGGGATATTAGGACACAAAAAGGGGAATCAGATAAAACAGAAGGTGGTTGGTGCAGGTGGTGACTAGGTGCCAACTACAAAGGATGATGAGTGACACACAGTAACGCACTGCCACTGTAACACTGCTCTGCAAATCTAAAACTGTTCTAAAATTCTATGTTCCCCCCTTGTGGCACTGGGCATCGAACCCAGGGCCTCACATGGTCGTCAAAGTTCCAAGAAGGTGTGCGCAGTGGGGCTGGCCTGACATCCCAGCAGCTCCGGAGGCTGAGGCAGGAGGATCGCAATTGGAGGCGAGCCTCAACAATTTAGCCAGGCCCTAAGCAACTCAGCGAGACCTTGTCTCTAAATATTATATAAAATAGGGCTGGGGATGGTGCTCAGGGTTGAGTGACCCTGGGCTCAATCCCTGATACCCCCCAAAAAATATGGAAGCCGACTGGCCATGAGAGCCCAGAGCACCCTGGGCTGCACCCCCTCCCTTGGTGCGTGGAACTGGTCTCACTTGAGTCCTGGGTATTTATAGGTCGCTGCGTGTCTTCAGATCTGACCTCTAAGGGCAGGTTTCGGCCTGGCCCCTCCTCTGACCCAGGCTCCAACCTTTCCCAGGAACAGACGAAAGGCGGCAGTGACAGCAGGCCCCAGCTGTGGGTTGGGACGGAGGTGCCCTGGTGACCAGAGGGGTGTATATTCTTCTGTTCCTGCTTCTCAGGTGGCCAGCTGGCTCTGGTCAGAGATGGCGCTGGGTGGGCAGGTTGGGTGGCCTGGATCTCCTCTGACTCCCCAGCTGCTGGGCCTGATGGTCACATTCATCTCCCAGAGACAGTTTTTCCAAGCAACCCTCGCCAATGGGGGAAAGTCTCTCCCTCCATTATGAAAAGGACACAGCCCAGGTGGAGCAGGGTATTTGTCACATCTTATTGCGCTGACACGCCATCTAGCGGCCATGACAGCACTCCCATTTTTTGCACTATTTCAGCTCCAGCCTGAAAAATGGTTGTGATGTTTAGGTGAAGAGGGGGGGATGGTCCCCTGAAGTGTTTGAATTGGTCACAGCTGGGCCCAGGCTCTGGGGTGCCTCCCAGTGCAGGATTGGGTGGCCCATCAATCCCAGTTTCCTGCCAGCTCCCAAGGGTCCCTGTGGGAGTGAGAACCCAGGACAGGAAGGGCTGTTTTTTTAGCATCACTGACTGAACCCTGGGTCCCTTACCCACCGACCACGTCCCCAACCCTTTATTTATTTTATTTAGAGCCAGAGTCTCTCTGAGTTGATCAGGACCTCTCTAAGTTGCTGAGGCTGGCCTCCAACTTTCAATACTCCCCCCTCAGCCTCCCAAAATGCTGGAATGACAGGTATTTGTTACCAAGCCATGCTCCTTTCTGTTCTTGAACCTCAGATTCCCCATCTGTAAGATGGACCTCCATCTCCTATCGCTGGAGGTGTGTGACCATATCCCATGGACCTGGGAGGTGATGTTTGATCAGCCACCCAAGCAGCCCAGATTGAGAGGCGCCCCCTATCTGAGTCCCTCCAGGAAGAGTCCTTGGCAGTCTGTCAACAAGGAGACAACCCCACCCCCCTGCCAGTTCCACCATGCCCTCCCAGATGCTGGGCTTAGAAGAAAAGTCTCCTTTTGGGGGATAAGAAACCAAGGTCTGCAGAGGGCCTCAGAGCCCATAGGATCAGACCAGGTGAAGTTACTTGCTTCACCCAGTGTCCCCACTGGGAGAAAGATCCAGGGCTGCTGTCCCAGGGCTGCACTGAGGGAATGGAGCAGCGGCCTCCCTTGGTCCCAGGCCTCAAGGGAAGCAGAGCCAGGGAAGGAAGGCAGCGGCCACCCTTCTCCCTGCTTATCCATCGGTCAGCACTGTGCCTTCTCCCCTCCCCAGGGCGATTCACCAAACTGCCACCTCCAACTTGGAAGACAGCGGGCCTGCAGCCTGGTGTAGGAGGCCTCTGTTGCCCTCTACACCGCCATAGGCGATAATCAACAGGTGGCGCGGTAAGATGGGCCAATGGGCGCCCACCGATTGTCCTCTCCATCACCTGCTGTCACTGCCACCGTCATGCTGCCAGCGTGCAGGTCTTCGCTGTCAACCTCATGTGATTAATGGGGACACCAGCAGCTGAGGGGAAGGACATCGAAGGACGCCATGCGGAACACAGGGGATGCAGGGCAGATGTGGCCCTGGGGATGCGCAAGGGGACCACTAGGGCTCGGCTCCTGCACCAGGCTCACCCAAGGACCAGAGGGACTTCAGCAGGGGTGGGGGCGGGAGCACAGTTACAACCAAGCAGGCTTCCCGAACCCACCCCTGCCTGCAACAGACTCAGCCTCTAGGGCCACCAACATTGTCCCTTGTGAACCCCTTTCCGACTTTCCCAGCCATTGGAGAAGCCCAGATCTGAGCCAGGCGCCTGTCATTCCATGCTGGAGGCTGAGGCTGGAGGATGGCAAATTTGAGGCCGGCCTCTGAACTTAGCAAGAAGACGCTGTCTTAAAAGTCAAAGGACTGGGAAGTGGAGCAGTGGCCAGCGCCCCTGGGTTGAGTTTTGTCCCAATCCCAGGGGCGAATCCCAAACCCAACACACCAGTGCTCAGCAGCCTAGGGGCAGCTCTGGCACTCAGGACGCAGTGGCGGTGGTAACAAGCTGCCAGGGTCCCCGGGCTTCTGCACACCCCACCCAACTCGGATGCATTCCTGCAGGTGACCAGGGAGACCCCTGAGGTGACCTGTCCTCTGGGCAGCGTCCCTGCAAACCAGAGGTTCCGCGGTGGTCCCCAGCCTAGCAGGACCAGCATGGGTCCACGGAGGTCGGGGGCGTCCCGCAGTGGCAGCGCCAGCCACTGGGCAGGGGGACAGCCGCGCCCTCCCTAGAGGAGCCCAGCTGCCAGCGGGGACTAGGTGTGGACTTTGGCTAGGTCGTCTGGGCCTCACGAAACCCATAGCGGAGATGCGTTGTCGCCTTCTCGCGGTTCCTGGGGGCTATGCAGTGGCCTCAAAGCAAATTGTGGCCAGCAACAGGGAGGCTGCAGCATCCCCACGCAGATGCAATTGCACTGCAGGGTCCTGGCTCCACCCATTCCCCCGCCCATGCCTCTCCCCAGAGGCATAGCCACGCCCCCAATTCATGCACCGCTCACTCCCCCGCCCCTGGGTTGTGGCCACTTCCGCCCCCCACTCCTGCGCTGCCCACTCCCCGCCCCTGAGGCGTGGCCATGCTTGCTCAGCTCCTTTGCCGCCAGCTTCCTATCAGAAGAGGAGCAGAGCGTGGGAAGGCGCCCGTCAGGGAGCCATCTAAGAAGGCAAAGCTTGTGGTAGGTGTTTGCTGGCACAGGGGAGGGGGATGGCTTGGAAAGTCCGAAGGAGCATGATGTGGTGAGGTGTGTGTGTCATCCCAGTGCCTCAGGAGGCTGAGGCAGGAGGCTTGCCAGGTGGAGGCCAGCCTCAGCAACTCAGCGAGGCCCTGTCTCTAAAGGGCTGGGATGGTCAGTGGGTAGGCACCCCTGTGTTCAGTCCCTGGGACCACAATCCAGGAAGGCACAGAAGGGGTTCTCAGTGGAAGTTGCCCCGAGGTGCCCACCCTTGGCCTCTGGTCCCTGACCAAAAGCTCCCAAGGCCTCCTCTCTGGAGATCCCCAAACCAGATGAAGGTGTCTGTCTGACATTGACTTTGTGACTTATCAAGTGCAAGGCTGAATGGCACTATGAGGGTGATGGGCCTGGATGTGGACCTGGAAAGGACGTGCATTCTTGGTCCTGGGGTGGAGTTCTGTGATTCTTGTCTTTGTCAAAAGGTAGGTAGACACTCTGTCCCAGAGGACAGGATACAAACAGATTTAAAATCAATCGTGTTGTTGCAGAGTTAGTCAAGATGAGGTCACATTGCCGCAGGGAGTGCCCCTATGCAGGGTGACCATGTCTTTATGAGGGGCTGACTGAGTGAAGAGGACACACAGGGGCCCTGTTATGACAGAAGAGGAAGCTGGAGCCAGGCAGCTGGGAGGCAAAAGTCTTTGAGGTTTCCGGGGATCACTGAAGCTGGGAGGGCACAGGAAGGCAACTGGAGGTGACCTAAATCATGGCCTGGGCACTGGCTCAGTATTTTGGCCTCCAGGCCACAGAGGATAGGTCTTTAAGCCACCCAGGATGTTCAACATCACTCTAGCATGGGGAGCAGAGGCTTCCAGTGTGGCCATTTGCAGATGCCCAGGCTGGCCAAAGCTGAAGGTGTGGCCACCCAGGGGCTGGACCCTGAAGTGCACCTTTACAAAAATCACCTGTGTGAACATTGAAGCTGCTAAAGTTCTTAAATGTCCCGTCGGGCAGGACACATCAACGTGGGCAGCGAACCTAGATGGGGAGGAATGAAGGGACAAGAGACAAGAAAGGTGACAGCAAGACAAAAGTTCTGATCAAGCTGCAAACTTTTATTGTTCACACAGGGGTATTTATATGCTGGGGATGGGGAAGCTCTCTAATCAGCAATTGCTGGGTGGGTATTCATATGCTAGGGATGGGGAAGGTCTCTGCAATTGCTGGATGTGGGTGGTAAAACTGCCAGCTGCCAGATGTCTGATGATCCTGATAACCGCAGGATGTTCCAGGGAGATAGGTAGCTGCAGGATGCCTTCTGGGCAGGGCAGGATGTCTCCCAGGGGGCTGTCAGGCTAATCTTTGAAGGAGAATGTCCTTCTAGTTCCCGACATTTCTCCCTTTCTTATATAAAATATTTGACCATACCTTACCGGCCATGTTTTTAGGGGGTGATAGAGGCTCTGTTCCTCTAGAAGGCCTTCACCAGAGTGTGTCAGAGGTCTTGGGTTTTGGGATCTGTGGATCCATCCTCCTGCAGTCCTTCCTGCATCCTCTGTTATTATGGCCTAATGTCTTCACTCCATGGGTGCCTCCTCCCCCAAGCGGAGGGGCCCATGGAGGAGCGAACCCTTATGGCAAGGGCAGAAGATGGTTGGTCAGAGCTGTTACTTATACTTTTATATAAGAAAGAGAGATCTGTGGGGATGTAAACTTAAGAAATAAGCCTTAAGGATATTTGTCACATTGCCAGAAATGTCAGCGATGTAAACACAACATTTAACTTTTAGGGTTACAGATGTCCTTTTCCTTAAGATACAGTTTAATAATTTAGTGTCATCTGATCTTGCAAAATCCTTTTATTAGTATGACCTCTGTGTCTAATAGAGAGACCTTTAATTCTATTACTTAGTATGGATAACCATACTAGCAAACACCAAGCCTAGCTGTGTAGGTTAGGGATATCTGTGGGCCTTAAACTAGAACTACTCTGGCAGTTTCTTTTGATAGTTATCGGGCATTCCTACCTAAGAATCTCTTTTGCAGCCTCCAGTTTACTTATTTTTGGAAGTTACATTTAACTATTATTATCATTTAAAATGCCCAGGAATAGCTGTGTTTTGGCTTTGACTGCCTTTGCTAAGTGTTTAAGATGAACAAAGTCAAACTGACTTTTGTTTCTACCTATTGTTAACAGTCAGCTGAGTCTCTAGGTGTCCTCGGGAACTTCACAGCAGCTTCTCAGTTCTGCTAGTGCCATTTGCGCTCATATATCTGCCAATTGTCATATAACTGCATGATATATGGACATACACACATACAGACATACAGACATACAACACATAACACAAGTGTGCACACATATACAAGGCCTTGTAGCTTTTTTTTCAGGTGAAATCTCCATTGCAATGTTTAAAAACTCCACAGTTGATCAAAAACAGAACTGATCAGAAAACATTAACTTCTCTGTAGGATGAAAATCATGAGCTCAAAAAAATATATATAGAATCTAAGAAAAAGCAAGAGTCCTAAAAAAGATGACCGGCCAGTAATTAGTAAATACCATACAATTTACTTTTTGGTTTGGTCTAGTTTGAGTTCAGGTAAAAAGACACTTTTACTCTATCTCCTACTGAGTGGACTCCAGGCTTCTTCTATTTGCATATCAACGTAAGTCCTGGCTGAGGTCTGGAAGGAACTGGTTAAACTGACTAAGCAGGGTCGGGCCTGGTTAGGCAGGGGAAGTGGGGAAAAAATATCTGAGTGGGCAGCTGGCCCCTGAAGGGCTGGAGCACAAAAGGCAGGAGGGATATAGGAGGGAGGTGGATGTGTAAGTCCTATAGGGTGTGGCAGGGTCTCGAGAGGTGGCAGGTCTTCTGAATGGTAGCAAGCTGCTTCCTTCTCCAAGGTAGCCTCCTCCCCAGGGGTCAATGTGTCTCCAGGATTTAAAACTGGATAAAGGTGGTTGGTAATTTTTTAATTAGTGCATTAGAGTTGAACACAACAATGGACTTGGTTTTGAAATAATCCCACAAGCAAGGAAGATTGTTCTCTCCACTGCAGTCCCCCTTGCCTCCCCCTTACTCAATCCTCTTGCCCTGCCCCCTCCTCTACTTCTCTTCTGTAATTTATAGTGTTTTTTTTTTTTAGAGAGAGTGATAGAGGGAGAGAGAGAGAGAATTTTTTTAATATTTATTTTTTAGTTATTGGCGGACACAACATTGTTGTTTGTATGTGGTGCTGAGGATCGAACCCAGGCAAGCGCGCTACCACTTGAGCCACATCCCCAGCCCTAATTTATAGTTTATTTGTAGTGGGTTTTCAACCTTTAGTAGGAAGCTGCATATGTTCATATTTAGAAATTGCTTTCTTCATCACATTTCCAGATCTGTGATTCTAAATATTGACCTTTTCAAAAGCAAAGGATGCTTAAGCAATTCAGATTAAAAATAAATAAATAAAAGAGTTCCACCCTCCCATTCTGTGCACTCTCTGCTTTCTCCTCTGTGATAGACAGATGAGGTCCTACAGGCCACCAGGGCTTCCTCTGTGAACCTGAGTGGCTCGAGCTTTGAACTGTGCTACTTTGCTTCTAATTTGGGGGGTTGTCTCTGCACCTGCAACTACTGTATATTTCCCAGAAGAAGCAAGATCTGGCAGTGGACCTAATTTGGATTTTTTCTGTGTCCAAACCCTCAGAAAGCCCAGTTTTCAGGGTAAGTTGTAACCACAGCCCTTGCCTTCAGGTTTAGTCGCCTAATGGCTAGTGACTTCTCCGTGCTTAGGTGGCAGCACCCCCATCCTGAACCACAGTTGAGGCCTGAGTCATGGAATCTCAGGCACTATAAATCATTTTAGAAAGGGCTTTCTGGGGAGTCAGTTTGTAACAGCCTTTTTTTTTTATCAAAGACCATTGGTCCTTCTAATTTCCCATTTAACTAAAATTACTTAAAGAAATTTCTTTCAAGATAGTAACATTTTTAAATGTGATTATTTAATGAGAGTGCTGTGGGAGAGACAGATAAGCCTAATAGCCAACTTTATTTCATGAGTGATCCCACCTGGAGCACTAGCAGCCATTCTTTGTGGAGACAGTGAGAACAACCATGTCTGCCCTTCTATTTTTAGGCTGAGTGCTCAGCCAAGCCTTCCACCCAATATTCACTCTCTCTTTTTCTTCCTCCCTTTCTTTCTTCTTCCCTCCCTCCTTCCCTTCCTTCCTTCTTATTTTCACGGAAACAGATGCTGTTCTACATAGTTGAAAAACCAAAAATTGCAAGATAAATTTTCCTGAGTCTATGAAATATATCAGATTGTTATCTTCCTTTTGCAAATCACAGAAAATCCAATTAAAATAGGTTTAAATGAAAAACAAAGAGCAACATTGTGTACCTAAACTACTCAGGGGAAAAGTGGACTGCAGGTCCAGTAGCATCCAGGGGTTCATCAGGATATAGTTTACCTTACGTTTCATTTATTGCCTTCTGCTGTGCATTCCCCATTGTCAGACAGGATTTTTTCACACAGAGGCAGGCAGTTCATTCTGGGTTTAAATCTAAAAAAAAAAAGAATTTTTTCTCAGGGAGTAATCAAGCCCTGGATGTGTTCTAACTGCATCCTGGATAGAAGTGGAGCAGCCTGCCTGGGTCTTCTGGATTCAGTCCCTCTTAAGCATTGATCTGCATAAATGGGCTGCAAGGCAGCTGGCAGGTCCAGTGGACATGGGGAGGCTGGCACTGCCAGTGTGGGAAGCAGTGGGTAAGAGGATGAGGCACTGTGTCCAGCTGACATCAGGTTTTTCAGATGTCACCAGAAAAACCATTTCAGGGTTGTAGACTGATACCACTAGGGCGAACAGGAGGGTAGTGAAACATCACTTACCACTAAGAGACCATCAGGTGGATGGGCAGAGCCAGCACCAGACCTCTAGCCTGAGGTCTCACAAAGCACACGTGCTGTGTGTTCTGCCATAAGCTTCACCTTCCAAAAGATTTGTGCATGTCAATGCCATTTTCCAAGGCCACTGAGCTTATTTTCATTGGGTTTCAAGGTGACACGCCCATTCCCCTAACAACTCCTCTGGTTGGCAGCTGTGACTGACTCCCCAGCCTGCCCTCTCCTCAATTTCCATGAAGCATTACTCACTGAGGATTTGCAAATGTGCAAGTGGAGACACCATGGAGAGCAGTGTGGAGGTTCCTTGGAAGAATAAAAACAGAATGACCATATGGCCCAGCAAGCCGTCTTCTGCATATATTCAAAAGAAATAAAATCAGCATGTGGATGAGATATGTGTCCTCATGGGTTTGCTGAATACCCTTCAAAATAGCTAGGGACAGAATCCATTTTAATGTCCTCTGGATGGATGGATAAGCAAATCAGTGGTTTTATACTGAAATATTATTTAACCTGAAAAGGAAGGCGATGCTGATACTTGCAAAAACTTGGATGGACCTAGAGGCTGTTGTGCTGAATTCCATAAGTCTGACACAGAGAAATCCGGCATGACCTCACTTACATAGAAAATCCAAAAATGTGAACTTACAGAGGCTGAGAAATGATGGTCACCAGGTGGGGAGTGGTGAGGAATAGGTGTTGGTCAAAGCTACATGCTCACATGTGTGCCATGTGAGTGAGACCTAGAGATCTCCTGTATCTGAACTGCCCATAGTTCAGAATGTGGTAAATGTGGCATTTTGCCCTTTAGCTCTCAGGTTAAGTATTCTTACAAAATGAAGCAAAGCACACAGGGGTGTAAGAGAAAGGCAGGAGACCTGTTTCTCACTAGGGTATTCCAGAGGTATGCATTTGTCCAGCTCAGTGAGCTGTGCCATTAGATATGAGTAATTGTTTCTGTTTCATCTGTGCCTCCCAACTAGGAGGAAAGGCTCTGTGTTCAAGAGTCTCTACTGCACATTGGAGGGAGTTGGAACCACAGGGCAGGGTTCATGATGTGTCAGTGCAGGTGGCTTCTCCCTGGGCCAGGAGGAATCAATTTGGCCTGAGTTCTGAAGTGGATGCAGCTGCTCAGGCTGGAGCCTTTTTACCTGGCCACCCCATACACACTGACTGTAGTTGTGGGAGATGTGAAGCAGAGGTGCACATGGACAAGGGCTGGGAATGCAGCCCCACCCTGCTCCCCAGGCCCCTCTATAAGATGCAAGAAGGGTCCAGAGGCTGGCTGCCTCCCTTCCTCTTCCCCTCTGCTTCCTCTTTTCAACTTCTTTTTATGGTAAGTAGATTAGTTACAAATCCTTCAGATTTTCTTTTTTTTTTTTTTTGAGGGGGGAGTGGCTGCTGAGAATTGAACCCAGAGGTGCCTAAACCCTTAGACACATCCCAGCCTTTTTAATTTTTTTTTTGAATTTTGAGACAGGGTCTCACTAAGTTGCTCAAGCTCTTGCCAAGTTGCTGAGGCTGGCTTTATAATTGTGATCCTCCAACCTCAGCCTCATGAGTCTCTGGCCTTACTATTTTTCATAAAGAGGGGTAAGAAATTAATTTGTGGCTTTCCTTTTTATTTGTTTCTTTACTATCAAGGTCCCTCTCTCTTTATACCAGAAGCTGTTTTTTTCCAAGACACTCCCACTGGGGATATTCATGAATCAGACACTTGAGTACTTTGGGGATGGTGGGGAAAGCCCAAGGGTGTTTCTGCAGAGCTGTGAGTTCCACACTCCCTCCACAAAGGAGCAAAACTAGGTAGGGGGATGTGACTAACCAGGGCCACCAAAAAGAGTTCCAGGTGAATCTGCCCATTAGGAGAGCATGGCCACAGGTGCCTGGCCTGGATTCACCCTGCAGACAGCTAGGCCTTGGTCACTGTGCAGTGGGTGGCTGCACTGGAGGGGCAGTGGAACAAGTCATCTCCTGGGCAGGACAGAATTGTGACTCCTACTGCTGCACACACAGGTGAAATGTTGGCTGGATGGGGCAGTTGGCCAGGGCAAGAAGAAGTGAGTGGTGTGAGGTTCTGCTCCTCTGCCAGGTACAGATTCCAAGAAAATAGGAGCAGGAAGCAGGAGCGATGGCCTTCTCTGAACAAGGCTGTGCTGTTTGGACCAAATGCTCATTAGAGAGTCAGCTTTGCACACCTGTCAGGACCTCTGAGAGTGAACTATGAACCATGGAGCATTGGTGCCTATCAAGTGAGACCCACTGCTTCCCTGTTTTGTTAGGACCCTAGGGGCAGGTGAAAAACTGCTTAAGGTGGGAGACAGAAAATTTGGAATCTGACCCCTTCCGTTGTTGAGCTCCTGAAGACAGCCAGCACCAAGAAGTCCTCATGCTGTGTAAGAAGGGACTGTGTGTCAAATCAATGTGAATTTTTAGGATAGTGGCAGTTGTATTTAAGAAATAGAACTCCCACCATGTGGTATGAGGAATGATACCAGAAAAAGAAAACCAACAACTCATTTTTTTGTGCGCCATCTTAGAAGTTTACTAACTTTGTTGGTCAGAAGACGGAGCATAATGCATTTAGAATAGGCTTTGGAAAAGAAATCCTGACTACCATATGGGTTCACTTTTATTCTTTTGGTGACCAATCCTTTTTTCTTCAAATTCAATCAGGAATCACCCCTGGACAAAGGACTTTGTTAAAGGTGTTCCCACAAATGGGCTTCAAGGTCTTTTACATTTGAAATAGGCTTTAATGGTGCTCATTAACATATCTTTCAGTTAGCTGCCAGGTGTGGTTGAGTGAGGCCCATTATCCTGATTACATGGTCATTATACTATCTATTCTATTTTATACTTATTCACTGTGAAAAGAAAACCCTAGTTTTGGATATGTGAACAGAGAGCTAGAAAACTAGGGGTTTATTCTGAGACCTATGGAGAGCTAAACTGAAGTTCTGGATTTCAGATTTTTGTTCTGGATTTGAGATACTGCTTCATCTACATTCAAAAATCTCAGGACTCATGAAGAGAATGAGTTAAAAGCCAGCATCATCAAATTTGTTAGGCCCGAAGAAATTCAAAGGGACCCTGTATCTAAATATAAATATAAAAAAAAGGGGTGGGAATGTGAATCAGTGGATGAATGCCTCTGGGTTGAATTTCTGGTACCAAAAAAGAAAACAACACACACACACACACACACACACACACACACACACACACTAAAACAAACAAACAAACCCTCATGAGTAACAAGCCCTAAAATCAACAGCCTATCTCATGCATGAGTACAACAAATGGATTTGTGGTTCTCTCCTGATAATTATCTCAGTCTTCACTATGCAATCTGGAGACATGTTGGACTTATGGCACATGGAAGCCCACAAAGGGCTTTAGAAAGAAGCTGAAAACACCATACAATTATGGAAAAAATGTCCAGGTTTTCAACTGCCGATCTAAGCCTCAGTAAAGTAGTCAGAGGCAAGTGAAGGTTAAGCTGCCCAACAGAGATCCTCTGGACACAAGATTCTGGAGAGAACTATAGCCATGACTGCCAGTTTCCACCATTGCCACTCCTGTCAGCTTTAAGCCACCTTCCTACCCCATCTCAAGATCCCAAGGCACACTTACCATTTTCTGGTTTTCAGGGTTCTCAGCATTCTCTCTGTGATTTGTTTACAGATTCTGCATAGCACAGACACCTGGGCTCCAGATCCAGGATAGAAAGCCTACAAAAGATTTAAAAAATGGTGGGCTCCAGACAGGAAGGGAACCAAAGATTGTGGAAGCCCTCCCCCTCATCACCAGCTGTGTGAGGATTGGACAATTCTCACCTAAAATACTGATTAGTCAAGGCTTCAGGCCCTGCCTCCAACCTGAGTCAAGTGGATGCAGAATCAAAGTCTAAATGGCAGGCTGCTCCATTGTCATTTTTAAAAGACTACAGGTCAGGCTTCAGAATATAGCTTAGCCAGTAGAGTGCTTGTTTTGCTTATATAAGGCCATGGATTCAATCCCCCTGCACTACACACATACACTCCTGCCAAAAAAATAAAGTAAAGGACTTTGGGGACTAGGGGTATAGATCAGTGGTAGAGTGCTTCCCAAGCATGCGTGAGGTACTGGGTTGAACACCCAGCACCACATTAAAAAGCCAACCAACAAACAAACTACTAATGGTATTGTGTACATCTACAACAAAAAATATTCAAGAAAAAATAAAGACTGTGTATTGGACTTGTGCACCCTCACTACAGAACTCATAAACACTTTTTAGATATAATTTATACATATATGTATTCAGACAGTGTATAAAATTCCCCCTGATGGCTTTTCAAGTAACTTATATTACAGGTATGCTTCACAACCCTGAAATCACCCCCACTTCAATTATTATTATTATTATTATTATTATTATTATTATTATTATTACTTGAGGGTCTGTGAATGCCGTTATTTTAAGGCAAAGTTTTCTTCCAATACTAGGACCTATCCCAGAAGGAAATGCATTGACATTCACAACTGTTTATAAGGTTAAAGCAATTTGTGAATAAATATGTCTATATTTATATTTATAAAAATGATATCACAATTTCTTTAATTTTTTTCAACTTCTCTGTTCTCTGTCTCATAAAAAACAGTATGAGCTTTAAACTCATTAGCAATGTCCCCATATCCTTTCTCCCCAAAAAAAGTGACTCACAAGTATAATTTAAATCATTGAGACTCATAAATTTTGGATCCTTTATTTTAACTAGTGAAATCTATAGATTTTCTTTTTATTTTCACCCTTAAATGAAGCCCAATTTTTATAGCTTTCTTGTTGTGTAACTGATCCCTAATATTCTGCATATTTTAGCCCCAAATATGATCACTTTGGACTATTGATGTTTTCATGGAGGGGATCTCAAAGTGGTCATGCACAAGGCAGAAAATGAATATAGTAAAATGTAAGACTGGAGATTGCTGAGTATGTAGATTTTGCATTACAAAATAAGTATTGGTGGACTATATGGAAGTAGGAAGAAAAAGAGCAATGAAAAAAATTTTAAAAACTTGAGCAGTAGACAGGTTCATATGCTACAAGTCTACAATGATGGTTTGAATGTAGAGGGCTAGTGTTCTTGGAAGCAGCAATAAAATTTGGAGGAAAAGAAAAAGGTAATTTTATGTACAGTTCCCAAGTGAGAGAGCCAGGTGAATGGGTTCTGTGTTCAACTCTTCCCACCTAGGAGTGGAATTTATAGTTCATAGGGTATATCTCAGTAAGCAGTAAAACACCATTTCCATGTACCTTTACACTTTTCATGGCTACAAGCTGAGTTTGACAATTCCAGTCACATTACATCTTTGAACTTGTCAGTTATTCATTAATTAACTAATTGATTCCATTATTTATTTGTTCATTAATTCATTTTTTCTTTAGTTGTCATTGTTTTTACATTACTGATGATTATATAATTTCATAAATATTCTGAATGTTAACTTTTTCTTAAATATTGTTATATGTGTTTATTCATATACTTACTTTTCATTTAAATTTTTTTTCTTTGCCAAGTCTGATTTATATTAGATTATATTAATCTTTGTTTTTGAAGGCTAGATAAAATCACATTATTCCAAATGACTCAAGGATCTATCATCTTGGCAGAACACTAATCACCCACTAAAGTTTGCCCAGTCTGGGTAAACTAAAAGCTGTGTCAAAACTCCTTTTTTTCTTATATAAACTTTAATAAATAATTCATCTCTCACTTTTATATGTTGGAGAGCAGACTAACTTTCCAAAGCAGCAGTTAATAACCTAGATGTGTTTTCCAACTAGCTCATTATTATTTTTAAATTATTTACATCCTTGCCACTAAGAGTGTCACTGATAACTTTTTTTAAATTTTGCAAGATCTCTCTCTCTCTCTCTCTCTCTCTCTCTCTCTCTCTCTCTCTCTCTGTCTCTCTCTCTCTCATATTACAAATTGAAATCAGATGTGCTTTTTTGCTAGGAAACACTCTCAGACTTTAATAAACTATTTTATAAAGAAAAATGGTTTGCTGATTTTCTTACAGCTTCACTAAGTTGCTGAGGATGGCAGACTTTAATGTTTTAGAAAATAATATTATAGATGTTAGCATTATATATATACCATTGTGTCTATGTGTGTGAGTGTGTGTATCATTGAATACTCAGCAGTTGTATATACACAATAACAGTAAAGCAAAAGTGAATGAAAAAAAAAATGGAATGAATGAATGAATGAATGAATAAAAATAAATAAATAAAACAGATGAAAAGTACAAAGATTTTATGTGACTGGAGTTGTCAAATGTTGATTGTGGCCCCACAAATTTGTAAAGTTACTTGGAAATGGTTTTATACTACCTACTTAAACATACTCTGTGAATTATCAATTCCACTCCAAAGTGGGAAGAAACAAACACTTAATCCATTCATCTGACTCTTTCTTTTGGGGACTGTGACAGAGTTACCTTTTTCTTTTGCTTCAACCTTATTTCTGTCTCCAAAGAATGTACCTTTTACCCTCATGCTACTATTCATCTACCACTAGACTTTTAAAATCTGAATCCTTGAGCTTGTTATTCTTTTCCTCTTTCCTTTACAGTACTTTTTTCTCTACCCCTATCTACTCCACCAATACTTTTTCATGAATGCTCACTACTACATACTCAGCAACCACCAATCTCACATCCTGACCATTCCCAATCCTGCTTTTTCCATGGATCACTTGAGATCCCCTCCACTCAGATATCAATAGTCCAGAGTAAGGTCAGGTTAGGGTGTTATATGTACAGGTTTTTAGAAGTCATTTACATAACAATAAGCCTATAAAAAGTGGGATGTATTTTAGCTGAGGAAAAAAAGAAAATCTACAGACTGCACTGTTACACTGAAGGGTCTAAAATTCATTAATCTCAGTAATTTGGAAAAAGAAATTGTATAAAATGGAGAGTAAAGAAAAGAACATAATTCATAAAGTGACAAATTTGAAGACACACCAAGTATATATATCTAAAGATTGTCATATATTGGTGCTTTCAAAAGACAAATTAATTTGAAATAAATGTGGCTAATGTGAGTTGTAGTAATCATTTATTAATTATATATAATGGTAGTATATATATATGTATATGTATAAAATGCATCTCAAATAATCATGAGTATATGTTGAAAGAAATGAACTCTACAGATTTTTTAAAAATTTTGCTGAACCACTAGAAATACCTAAATCTGGGTTTATGTATTACCAATTATTCAGTTTACATTTTATACTTTATAAAGTTTATCACTAACCAACAGGCTTTCTTTTTCAAGTTTTAAAAGGAGTAGTATTTATTTCCAATTAGAACATAATGTCATCATTTATTTTTCATTTATAATTATATACAACAGCAGAATTCATTACAATTCTTATTAAACATATGGAGCACAATTTTTCATTTCTCTGGTTTTATACAAAGTATATTTACACGAATTCACTTCTTTATACATGTACTTTATATAATAATATGCATCATATTCCACCAACATTTTTTAATAGAGTTTTTTTTTGAGAGAGACAGAGAGAGAGAGAGAATCTTTTTTTGTAGACGCACACAACACAATGCCTTATTTTATGTGGTGCTGAGAATTGAACTCAAGTCCGACCCATGCTAAGTGAGCACTCTACCACTAAACCACAATCCCAGCCCTCCTCCATCATTTCTAACCCCAATAACCCTCCCCTCCCAACCCCCAACAGTCATTTTGATACACACTGAAGTATGCTATGAAGTTAAAGAGTATATACCTTACAATAATATGAACAGATAAACTTTTGTAAATAATACATATAATAATAATAATAATAAACTTTCCATTTAGAAAACAATAAAGTATACATCTGGTAATACTGATATCTTTTCCAAAAAAAAAAATGACATCTTTTCCAAAAGAAAAAAAAGGGGGTTATTTATGGGAAAAAATGATATTCTATGCTTTCTTAATATCAAGAATACATGTTTTTCAGAAGTAATATATATTTAAATATAAGAATAAAATAGAAAAAGGTTCCATGGCACACACCTCTAATCCCATTAGATTGGGATGCTAAGCCAAGATAATCCTGACTTCAAAACCAGCCTCAGAAACTTAGCAAAGCCCTAAGCAACTATGTGTGACCCAGTCTCTGTGTGCCCCTGATTTAAATTTCCAGTAAGAAACAACAACAACCAAAAGAATACAGAGTATTGATGAGGACACAAACAAATTTTCATGAAGTAAAGATAGAGTAGATAGAAATTGCTGTTATTTCTTCATGAAAACTGTTTATGTATGTATGAAATATTCCTCACCAAGCAGCATAGACCTGTAGAAATTATAGTATGTGTGTACCATGACAGTGTACAGTTACATGATAGCATAAGGCTAGAGCTGTAATTGTCAACACAGTAGAAATCTGGGGCCTTGGAGGAAAGAGGAGGTTCATTAAAAAAAATAAAATTAATAAAGCTTGAGAAAAGTCAGTAAATAGAGCCCAGAAAGATTTTTGATTTAATTAGAGTACAAAATACCACATAAATGTATTATACTGAAGTTACATCTGTTAAATACATTACATGTATAATGGCTTTCATGGAAAATATGTAGAACTTATCACAAACTAAATAAAAATTACAAAACACATAAAATACCATGTGTGTAAATAAAACTAATCATTACAAAGACAATTATTTTAACTCAATTTAACATATAATATTTTCCCATCAAAATTTTAGCATGTATTTTTTAATAAAATAAGAGTGCTTGATGTGATGGTGCACAATTGTAATCCCAGCACCTTGGGAGACCGAGACAGGTGTATTGTTAGCTCAAAGCCAGCATCAGGAAACATGAGGCCCTAAGCAATTCAGTGAGACACCATCTCTAAATGTCATACAAAATAGGTCTGGGGATGTCGCTCAATGGCTAAGTTCCCCTGAGCTTAATTCCCAGTAGCAAATAAAAGAAAAGAAAGGTTCAAAAAAATCTATCTTGGAAATAAAATATGTAAAATACTTCAAAACCTTTAATAAAAAACAAATAATATAGTTATTTTTATGTGATACATTTAATTATATTGCAATAATACAGAAGAATAAATCATAACATGAATCAAATCTGAAACCATATGTATATCAATAGTAGTGTTAAGAGCAATAGAAAGGCATATGTAAAACCAACCATATGAAAAATAACATTAGATTGAATGAATGAGTCTATCCAACCTAAAGTTAGAGTTGGGACCTAGTGGCAAAGTTCATTGAAAGAGTGTGAGTGCACAATGTGCAAGGTAGTCAGTTCCACCATTTGCAACACTATGAAAGGCAAATGTTAAGAAGGAATGATGTTGAAAATAAAGAAGAATATTAAAATGAGACACTCTCTCTCCATCTATAGATACATTTAAGAAAAAACTGCTATGAGTGTCTCTTTGGCAAAATTATAATGAGTAGAGAGATTTATATACACTGGATATTAGTCGTGTCTTGAGCAATGTACCACATTTAAGACAAAATTCCCAATTACCATCATCACTTATAGTAAACAGAAATGTGAGAGAAGGGCTGAGGATGTAGCTCAGTTTTTAGAGTGCTTGCCTTTTATACACAAGGCCCTGTATTCAATCTCTAGCATCACAAAAAAAGAAAGAAAGAAGGAAATATGGGAGAAGTGATAAAAAAAATGTGTGATAGCTAGGAGCCATAAAAGCTTTTTCAAGTGTTTCATCAGCTGTGATAAAGACACAGAAATACCCAAATATCAAAGCTGTCAATTTATCTCAATAAAACATCTGCAAGCATATTTTCCCAATTGCTGTTGTTAACAGATGAAGTTCATTCTAGCTTGTATTTTAGGGGAAATAGGGAGAAATCCAGTAATCTACTCTTAGCTTGAGTGACATTTTAGCATTTCCTGAATCCTGCCCCAACACTGACACACTAGTAATAATGCCAGAACTACCAATTGCTCCTAGAAAAAGTTGTGTGTGTATATGTGTACTGAATACTTTAACATATTGTTTACATTACTATGTTTCTGATACACTAGTAATAATTCCAGAATTACCAATTGCTCCTGGAAAAGCATTTTGTGTGTGTGTGTGTGTGTGTGTGTGTGTGTGTGTGTATGTGTGTGTATGTGTGTAGTGAATGTCTCAACTTTCATATATTTTATGTTACTATGTCCTGAAGTTCCAAGCTCTGGAAAAAAAGGTGACTGAGCTTATGTAAATCTCTGTAGATCTCAAACAAATTAATTTACATCCTTTCCCAACACTTTTATGAACTATGATACCAAAGAGTAATTGAGAAAGAAGGTTAAAAACCAATGATCCCTGTTTATTCCAACAAATCTTTACTGAATAGTCCTATATTGGCTACTTCATATAAACTTTCCTCAGGGATAAATTGCATCAGTCAAAGAGATTTTTTGTAGCCTGATCAGTGTTGTTGAAAAAGTTATTATAATAATCTGAAAGAGCTAGGTGTGGTGGCAAATATACTAGTGGCTGGAGAGGCTGAGTCAGGAGGATTGTAATTTGAAAGAAAGACTTAACAACATAACAAGGCTATAAGCAACTTAGTGAGATATTAGTAATATATCACCTGTCTCAAAAAAAAAAAAAAAAAGGACTGGGGACATAACTCAGTGGTTAGCACCCACAGAGTTTAATTCCTAGCACCAAACCACACCAAACCAAACAAATATCTGAAAGATAATAGGGACTCCAGAGTATATGTGTATATGTATAGATAAAAAGTTTGGTTAAAATATAAAATGAATACAGATAATTTTGAAAAAAACTATCATAGTTCTTAAAAGCTCAAAATACAAATGCCATATAATCCACCAGTAGTAATATTTTGGAGCAGAGTATTATTGTGAATGTCTGTACTCCCAGTGGCTTTGGAGGATGAAACAGGAAGAATGTAAGTACAAGACCAGCCTCAGAAACTTGGCAATGGCTTAAGTGACTCAATGATACACTGTCTCATTAAAAATATGGATGTAATACAGTGGTAAAGTACCTAAATAAACAAAAAAAAATAAACAACAATTCTTGGGTAAAAAATGCCCTATAACCAAACAATTATAATTCTGGATATATAGCAAAAGAAATTGGAACATTTTTGTTGAAGAAATTTCTTTATTTCTATTTTCATTGTAGGTTTATTCACAGTATCTAATAAAAGGAATCAAATGAAGTGCATTTTAGATACAAGGTATTGATGAAAAGGGTCCTTTTATCTACTTGCCTTAAAGGCTGCATACTTATAATTCAAACTGCTCCCTAAAAGGCAAGACTGAAATACTGATATTTCTGAATACTCCAAGAGATTTTGGTACCTCTGGGCAAATTTTGTAAGACTTTTCTAAAACTAAGGAATAGGTAAATATTGGGTTTGGAAGGTGGACAACACACAGCAAATTCCTCAAGGGAGAATCTTAACTCAGACACTGTGATAAGGTGTCTGAGTCTCTAGAAGAAAGAGGAAGTAAAATTAGAGTTTGAGATAAAACTAGGCTCTCAACTTCACTGATTTCTAAGTTATTGATTTAATCCAAATAGATATTGGAAAAGGCTTAAAGCTACTAATTAAAATTTATATAAAACTGGTATTTAAAAAGTAGCAGGAAAGAGCTGAAGGTGTGGCTCAGTGGGACAGTGCTTCCCTACCATATATGAGGCCTTTAGTTTAATTCTCAGCACCACATATAAATAAATAAAATATAAGTAAATATTTTTAAAAAGCAGGTAAGTGTCCAGGGTTGTGGCTCAGTGGTAGAGTGCTTGGCTAGTATGCATGAGGAAGTGTGTTCAATAATGGATCCACATTAAAATAATAATAATAATAATAATAATAATAATAATAATAATAATAATAATTTGTTCATCTACAACTAAGAAAAAAATTATTTTAAAAAAGTACAATAGTGCCATGGCCTGTGACCTTCTAATTAACTGTGTTCTAATTAAGCCTTTCCAATTGAACTTGCTTGTAATTTAAATTAAAGTCCAGTTCCACTTTTATTTGCAGCCACACCAGGACAAAGGAATTTGTGTGAATATTAGGAATCCTACTAAATGTCATTTTAATAAACTTGTCTTACATATTTAAAAACTCACTTGAAAGCAATTTGGTAGCACAGGCCGTAACCCCTGTGGCTCAGGAAAATTATATATGGGTATCATGAGTTCAAAGCCACCCTCAGCAAAAGCAAGGCACTAAGCCACTAATTGAAACCTTTTCTATAAATAAATACAAAAAATAATAAATGGGCTGGGGGTGGTTTCTCTGTGCCACTGAGTTAAATACTTGATATTAATGATAGACCCAACCTCATCTTTTCTCAAATTTGGGAGCCATCTCGCCACAAAGCCATGAAAAGATAATTTTGGCTTTACTATAAATTACTGCAAATTCTGAACCTGCTTGGAATGCCTGCCTGTGCCTTGAACTCACCCATGCCTGGCTCTCTGACCAGATAGCAGCCCTCTCTGAAACTTTTAGTGATGCCTCACAAATCTTGGCCTTCCCTGAACAGAAAACAATCCTCTCTGAGGATCTAATGACCTTCATAAATTCTGATGTTGGGGCCAGCAAAAATGTAAACTACCATTAGTGTTATGTTTGTCAGAGTTCTGTTATCTGTAACCCCCCTTTGTGTAACTTTCTGGGATATAAAGCTGGGCTGCAGGAAAGCTGCTGCTGCTGTCTTGTTCCTGTGGTTTTGGGTGGGAGAGGCAGCCCGGCTGGTCAAAATAATAAGTTTGCTTTAATTTGATTTTAATTGGAGTCAGTGGTCTTTTCTTGCTTCCCGGTCTAACATTAAAAAAAAAAAAAGAAAAGAAAAGAATAAGAAAAGAAAAAAAAACTCAATTGCAGACAAATACATTAAAGAAACAAACAAACAAACAAACAAAATAAGACAAAACAAAAACCTTAATTTTGAACAAATACACTACACTATTGTGAGGATGGTCTTATGCCTGGCCTAAACAACTCCATTTTAAAAACTTCAGTTTGATACCTGCAGTCTCACCAGGCATGCCTTAAGAAGCCCTGCAGTATTGCCTTCAGCCATAAACAAATCACTTCCCCTCAACCCGAGAAACAGAGTGATGCCTCTGGCAAGTTGTCAGCACCTAGTAAGAGGGAAGGATGAGAAGGCCAGGGTACAGACCACAAGACCAGATGTTTCTGGCCCCAGAGTAAATTATGTTATGGAAAAATCTGGTGGTAACTAATAAGGATTGAAAAGGGGGTAAAAAAGCCTCAAAATTTAGTATAAATAATACAGCAAATGAACAGATTTTCAGCCAACTCAATGAAAAATGCACTTGAGCTCCAGAGGCTAATGAGGACTTTCAATGACATCTCATTACTTCTCATAATTTGCATTATCTTCACCACTCTTAAACTCTACAGAAACATAATGATCTTAGTGAAAGGGGGAAAGGTAAAAGATTATGTGATGTTCTTCTCATGTGATAACTTGATTTCAGTGGGAATAAATCCAATGGCGAAAATAAAACCAAGAGGCAAGATTTCTCACACACCCAACATATATATTTTTATGAATAAAAATTTCATCACAATTACTTTAAAATTTTATTTAACTTTACTGTCGTCTGGTCTCATGAGAAAGCAAATTGTATTTTTAACATCTAAGCAATGTCCTAAGGCAATAATATTTCCCCAGATGGAAAAACAATAGAACACACGAGTACAATTTAAAAATTTCTATTAAAAAGTAAGAAGAACAGTTTAAATCAATTGCAATAACTTAAACCACTATATACAAAATATTATTATTATTATTTTTTTAAAGAGAGAGGGGAGAGAGAGAGAGAGAGAGAATTTTTAATATTTATTTTTTAGTTCTCGGCGGACACAACATCTTTGTTGGTATGTGGTGCTGAGGATCGAACCCGGGCCGCACGCATGCCAGGTGAGCGCGCTACCGCTTGAGCCACATCCCCAGCCCCAAAATATTATTATTTTTGACAATATAAATTAACTAATAAAAAATGTATTTTTCAAGCTTCATCCTAAACTTCACTCTTGACCTCTCAGAGATATCTATGTTCACCACAGCTATATTCCATGTTTGAGATCTATGAATACCCTGACCTCAGCAAGGTGAAAAAACTGGGTAACTTAGTTCTGTGACATAGGTTATGAAATAAACTTACCAAACAACATTCTCTCAGGGTCAAAGAACAGGAGAGACTGTGAACTTTAAGAGAGCTGCCATCTACAACTCAGAAGTGTAGAAAAGTGGACACTGTTTCTCACAGTATTCTGGGCAGAGATCCATTTCCATTTTACATATCATACTGTAACCAAAAGAGATGGGCATCACTGTTGAAAAGACTCTAGGTCATCACATCATCAGTAATCCAGAAACTAGAGTCTAAACATTTTAAAGAAAAACTTATTTTGTAGCTTTGTCTTTAGCCTAATGTAGGGTTGTGATTTCAATTTTTTTCTTTGGTATGGGGTACTGTGAGAACATCATCAAATATTAAAGCATTGAAGTCTACATACATTTCTTTATAATTCAATAACATCTGTCAAGAGATTTAAAGTTTAAATTTAAATTAATAAAAATTTAACCACTCCCTATAAGGCATGATGTGTTTTTCACATAACTTCAGTTCCATGTGTGATTGAATCCTGGCACTCAGCCTGTGGTTAGTGGATTAGTTATCTATTACTGAATAAGAAGAAACTATATAAAAATTATTGTCTCATGTGTGGAATTGTCATCAATTAACGCTGGTTTCATGTGGGATCTTTTTACTGCATGTAATTAGGTGATAGTTGATAAGGTTACTAAATTTCAGAGGGAAATAAGATTGCCAAAAAAAAGCATCCTTCATCTCAGAATCAAATAAATTAAGGTGGACTCATTCTCAAGGAGGTGACAGTGTTGTGAAAGCAAAAACAAAGTATTCAAAATGTTTCCTGACTAATTCACTTTCATAGTCACATCTTTACATAAGTCACACACAAAAAATAAGAGCTCAGATCCAAAGTTTGGGAAAGATACTCTGCCCTTTGGCTAGAAGAGGAGTAAGAACACATTGTCAACTTTATGTGTACAGATGAGGCTAAAGAATTGCCTTAGAATTGCTAAAGAATTGACACTCAGTATCATTTTGCCTGTTGTAATAGATGAGGTATACATAGCTTTTCAGTGTGAAAGAATATTTGAAAGGTGTCACAAATATTAAGCAACTTAACTGGAATTCAGGATCAACTGTAAGTGACCCTCTAGACTACATGAATTATCAATATTTCATTATTGTCTTAGAAGTTAGATGGTGGCATAAAAAGCAGGATTTTTTTTTTGTACCAAGGACTATACTCAGGGCACTTTATCACAAATCACATCTCCAGCCCATTATTTTAAGACAAGCCATGTTCTTACTAAGATGCTTAAGGCCCCACTGAGTTGTTGAGTCTAGTTTGAACTTAAAATCTTTCTTTTTCAGCCTTTTGAGTCATAAAACTTGCAGACATGCATTAAAATATTGGCTCTTGTTTTCAGGTTTATGAACAGGCAAAATTGAAATTTAAACAGAGTAACCGTTGTTATAATCACCCCTTTGTTAATTATGGCTTATTTCTTATGGTTTAAATATTGAAATCAATATTTAAATGTATATTGAAGGTAACATTATCTATTATAGTCATCAGTCTGTTGATCTGCATTCTACCCAGACACTTTTTTTTTTACTGACTAAATTTTGATTTAATTTGAAAATGTTACTCAATATTTTTGAACTTCTGTTTTTTCTGCTGGCATTATTAGGATACTAGGTTCAAACCTTACAGCTATGGAAAATTATGGTGTGGTCATAGGTAAAGAGAAAGCTTTATGATACATAAAATTTTAAACTCATTTGGTTGAGGTATTTTCTTTGTTTTTTTTATGTATCCTTGGTGAATACAATGCAGAGTACACAGTAAAATCTTAAATCATACAAAGCAGGCTCTATCTCTAGTTAATAAAGAAAGATATTAAATACAAAAAGTTTTGTTGCAAAATCACATGGCACTTTTTTGTTAACAGCAGCACCTGAATGGATTTCTGCCATATTCAGTTGTATGTATATTCTAGGTCACCAAAATAATATCAGTATTACTTCAATACATATTACATCTTTAGTTGCAGCCCCACAGCAGTTGATCAATGATAAGTTGAAAGAATGATGAACTTCTCAGGATACTATCTGGAGAATGCTTTTCATAGTCCTAGGCAGGGGGATTGTGTTCTAGTCATATCACAATACTGTGTATTTTTTGTGGCCTGTGGATGCAGAGCTCTTACTTCCTTGCTAATAGATCATTGCAGGAGACTTCAGGGGTGTAGATTTTTTGTTGATGAATCCTAAAAGGGTGGAACATTGGAAAGGCCATACATGGCTATAGCTACTCTCTTGCTGATGCTTCCAACAGGTAGTAATAATAATAATAATAATAATAATAATAATAATAATAATAATAATAATTCAAGTAACAAATACTCTGATTTAGTGTATGTATTCATTGTCATAAACATTTTGTTTTGAGCATGTGTTCACTATGTAAAATATTGACCATTCACCTTTGTTTTCTGGTGTATATATGAAAAAGCCTATGGAACAATGCAGGAATCTAAAGGTTGAAGGCTCTGGGATGTCTGGGAGCTTTTTTTTTTGCATAAGCATGACTACACTGCCAACTCTGCCTAATATCTCTGAATTGCTAGAGATCCAAATTTTACATCCTGAGTCTCAACATCCACACAGCAAATGGCGTAGTCTTTAGGATATTTGCAGGTGAGAGATATCTCAGTCCTGATAGATTAATAGAGGTTGTTAGGGGAGTGATGGCACCTATGGACACCAAGAAGCATACAACACTTAGTTGCCTCAGTCCTATTACAGTGGACTCCTATGGAGAGTTGTGATATAATGGAATTAGTTCCTTGTAAGCAGAAATAAGGATTCTGACATCACTGTGGGCAAACATGAACCCTGCAAGCTGAAGTATCAATGAAGTGTTGAGGCCCAGGCCTCAGCCCCTGGCCAAAGAAAAAAAGTGGCAGCAGTGGCATAGATGATTTGGAAAAGTGGTCAAAGGAGTCATGTGCAGCTGCTCTGGCCATGGGATGAATGGATTCAATAGATCTGACAGCAAAACCTGATGCAAGTGTATGAGAGAGTAGCAGAATGAAGAAATGCAAGATAATCAAGAGGTCTAGGAATCCAAAATGTATCCAGTAGAGTAAGATCTCTGTATTTTGAAAATACCTATCAACCTTCCCCATTGTGATATTGAGTCTATAGAAAAGAAGAAGGATGAAGGCCCTCATGTCCAGTCATTGGATGATGCATAAAATGAAACAACAGCAGCCAATGGCTCCAGTGAATAACTGGCATGGCCAGCCCAGGTATCCAAGTTTAACCTATTTTACCTGTTAAGCAGAACTGATGGGCTTAAAAAATAATTTACCCAGGTGTCAAGAGATCAAGATTATTATTTTTTGTCTGTAAGAATTAGAGATAAACAGCATTCTGTATTGCACCCTAAAAATGGAGAGGTTAGCATTGCTCCTTACAGTAGAAGTTGTAAAATGCTCAATTCCAAGAGGCTTTTAGGACCAAAAAAAGACCAAGTGTGTTAGTACAGCTTCCAGAGAGCTATGTTTTTATCAAGTAGCCAAGGTCATAAACACTCAGATTCAAGTACTCAAGGTCAAAAACATTTGTTTGTGAGCAAGCTCTTACATCAGTCAAATGATGTTGATGTGCCTTCTTTGTCTGACCTTCATAAAAAAGTTTCTATTTAATAACTTTGGGTGCTGAGAAAAAGAAGCATGAGGCTGGTTATGGGCTATTACTGCCTTCAGAAGTAGCAAGCCTACCATCTCAAAAGTCTCTCACATCTGGTGAATAAGGAGCCTACACCCTGGAAACAAAATTTTTACCCCTCAAACATCAGATAAAGCTCTAATCTCTAGAGTATACAAAGAACTCAACAACTTAAACAACAAAAAAGCAAATAACCCAATCAACAAATGGGCCAAAGACTTGAACAGAAACTTCTCAGAAGAGGATATACAATCAATCAACAAATACATAAAAAATTGCTCACCATCTCTAGCAATCAGAGAAATGCAAATTAAATCTACTCTAAGATACCATCTCACTCCAATAAGAATGGCAGCCATTATGAAGTCGAACAACAATAATTGCTGGCAAGGATGGGGGGGGAGGTACACTCATACATTGTTGGTGGGACTGTAAATTGGTGCAGCCAATTTGGAAAGCAGTATGGAGATTCCTTGGAAGGCTGGAAATGGAACCATCATTTGACCCAGCTATTCCCCTTCTCGGACTATAGACAAAAGACCTAAAAAGAGCATACTACAAGGACACAGTCACATCAATGTTTATAGCAACACAATTCACAATAGCTAGAATGTGTAACCAACCTAGATACTCTTCAATAGATGAATGGATTAAAAAATGTGGCGTTTATACACAATGAAATATTATGCAGCACTAAAAAATAACAAGATCATGGAATTTGCAGGCAAATGGATGGCATTAGAGCAGATTATGCTAAGTGAAGTTAGCGCACCTTTCATTATTAATGCATACTCGGCATCTTATGGTTAAACCTTTAACAGGATCCTCCTGCCAGAGGCACATAGTTATCTTATTTTATTGCTTATTAAGTTTTTGCAAGGAAATAAGATGTAAGAATCTAAACAGCAAATACTAGACATAAAGAATGTTTCTAGAATGAAACAGGCTCTTCCAAAGCTAAGAATAGGTAACTTAATTGGGGGGATTAAATATTACAATTAAATATCAGTTACCCCAATTCACATAGAAAGCTATGGAATGTACAAAGGATTTGTTTTGCCCTTCCTGCAAGATCATGTACGTTTAGCGAAACAAATGTCGACAATTTACACTTGTATGTGGTCTCAGATGAATCAAGAAACCTGTAACCTCAGAATGCCTCTATTTATTACATCTCAATTATTTCCATGGAAACACTAGCAATGGCAAGCTACACTGTTTCCAGATCCCTAGACTACCAAATTTATAAAATGGACTTTGGAGGAGCTTGGGGCTGCCAAAAGAAGACAAAGAAGGGGAGGAAAGGAGAGAAAAGTTACTGGGGTTAGTTTTAAATGTTGGGGTGGGGTTATGTGGACACAGCCTGAATGCTAATTAATATTAAGAACTGTAATTAACAGGCAGTTGCTAGATGTAGAAAAACTGACAGCAGTACAAATTATTCAAAAGTTTTAAACAGAGGCTGGGAAAAAAGACGTATTCCTTTTCCATAGAAATGAGAGAAGCTATTGTGTGGATTTGAGAAACCCAGCATCAGCCAGCCGTAGGGTAAAGGGAGACAGGGCTCCTTGACATTGAGTGACAGAGGGAACTGCGAGGTAATCATTACCAAACCATCTGATATCATCAGCCAAAATCACATCAGTGAGTGAGATGGGAACATCCTGTAGAATGAGGCCAAAATTATCAAAGGGAACAAATCATTTCAACTACCACCCTCACCACCAGGACTCAAAAAAGGGGAAAGGGGTGTAGGAAAATAAGTCAGAAAAATGTGACTTTTGTAACATTCATGGACTTTTTTTTTTTTAACAAAATCAAAAGGCTTTGGAAAACCAATGAGGCTGCTCACTCCCTGCCCTACCACTCCAGCCCCTTCTCTATTTATTGGGTATCCTCCCCCCCCCCGGTAAATCTGGGTTTTCCAAAGAAGGACAAACATCCTGAGGGGGACAAATGAACCCCCACTCCAGAGGGAGGCTGTGTCCCTGAAGTGGGAAGTGAGGCCCCCCCTGAGGCCTGTTTGATTTTCAAAGCAGCAATGCCTATGCTTTCAAATCACACTCTCTGAGCATCCATTCAAAATTGTTACATTTCTGTCTTTTCTTCCTGCTTCGGGCTTTCATATTTCCAAGATCAATTATGAATTACATGCCTCACATGCACAAGGACCTGGGTTCAATCCCCAGTACCACCACCACCACCAAAAAAAAAAAAAAAAAGTTCAGTTACAATTAAAAAAAATTAAGAATTACGGTCAAGCGATTTCCACTGCAGAATGCTTGAAGCTGGGGAAATCCACAATGCCTCCACATTAGCCCTGACACACAGCCGTGGAGGCAAAATAAAATAAATTAAAATGTAAAAGGCACCACTGTTCCTTAAGAAGCACCTTCAAGCATCTTTAAAGGTGAAAACCTTGCCATTTCAAACACTTGGTGCGGAGCTGTCCACACTTATGCACACACTTTTGAATATTACTTTCGAGAAGGGGGGCAGTTCTTGAAAAGCAATAAATCCCTCACCTGCTGTAACTCTTATCTATTCAAATAATCTACTCTCTTAACTCCTCCTTTGATAAGTGGCCACATCTCCACCCTATGCACTCCAGTAAACTGAATAAAAGGCAAAATGGTGAGAGACAAAGGTTGTGGCTCCTTTTAGAAAATGTAAAGCTCCATGGGAAGAATCAGGGGACTTCTGATGCCAAGGTTCTGCAGAAAGATTGTGTGGCTGGTATGTACAACACTTCTCAAAATGCCTTCACTAGTCTTCTCCCACATAGCTATCTTTCTTCCTTAATTTGCTTGAATTGTCAGCTACATATACACACATGTACATGTAGATTCATTTAAAATTATTTCAAGGTTCATTTTGTGAAAGGCTAAAGACCAATTCTTGAGTCTTTCTCTGAGATCCACAGCATGGTTTTAGAATTTGGTTCAAGCAACTCTGAAACACCCACCCATCTGTTCACTGCAAACTGTTCTACCTTTCCTTTCTGTGGCTTGCCTTCTAAAATAAGGAGATATGAAGACACATTACCAGGTTATAGGTTAGCAAGCTTTGCATCTTTACAAAAAAAAAAAAAATCTGCAAGTTTAACCCCAAATCAACTGCCTGATTTAAAGAAAACTCTTTATGCATCCAGTAGTTCCAATTCCAATATCTTCTTCTTAAGTGGCTCTAGAAGGAGTGAGCAATGAGCCAGGAAAAGAGAAAAGAAATCAAATATTACTTAAAGCTATCGGTGCCCTTCTATTCAGTAAAAGGACAAACATCGACCCTTCTTCCCTCTTCTGTTCTGGGAGTCTCTCTTCTGGTTTCCTTTTCTCGATCAGATCACCCTTGGTACCCCCACCTCTGTGGGACAGAACAGGCTATTCCGAATTGGGATACAGGACAAGGAGCAGAAGTAAGACCAACTTCTCCCAAAGCATAATAGAGGTGCAGTCCCGCTGCTGAAAGTTGAACTGAGTTGGTTTTCTTCTTAGATGACAGGGACCATCTCTTCAGGCTGGCTGCCACTGGCTTTCCTGAAACTTTAGGAGGAGGGAGGTGGCTAGGGTATCACCAGAGTTGCCAGATTCAGTCTCAACCACTCCAGCCAAAAAGCAAGGCTGGCAGGAAGAGAGCGGGGTCCCAGCGCCTTCCCCCACAGGCCTTCAGAAAATGAACTTTTCAGAGCAGAACTGGGCTTTGGCCAGAGATCATCAAGGGACTTGGAAGAGGACAAGGGCCTCAGGACTTTAAGGCTCTAGAGGCATATAGCCACTCTCATCTTGTTCCTCAGTCATCCCTCAGTGTGCCCAGGAGGCTAAGCACCCATCCCAGGGCCTGGAATTGGGACAAAGCAGCAGGCCAGGCCAGGAGAGGGTGGCCTGTTAGGGGAAAAGGGCAGGGGAGGGCCTCAGCCCGCGCATTGCCTCTCCCCAGGGCCTCTGCTCTGCAGAGGCCCCTAGAGCGACACCCTCGTGTAAATAGAAAGCAAAGCAAGGAGAAGGAATGCGTGTGTGTGCGTGTGTGTACCTATATATCCATATCTCATCACAAACCTGCGCACCCTGGAAACTCAGTGCAGGAAGCTGGCCGGAGTGCGGAAGGTGAGTACTGGGCACACTGTGCAGAGAGCCACAGCACTCCCTGATGGACCTGAGACACACCGGAGCAGAGCAGACAATGAACTCCTGATGGAGGCTCCCTGCCTGATTGGCCTCTGTGGAGCAGGCAGGAAGTGCGGAGGGGGGGGGGGGCGCCAGCCGGGAGCACAGCCTGGGCAGGGTCGGGGAGGGGGCCCCAGGTGACGGGCCGGATGCCAGCTCCTGAAGCACCTGCAGGCAGCGCCCTCCTCTATCCACATTCCAGGGCGACAAGGAAGGGGCTGGAGAAAGCCAGCGAGGCCCCGGGAATCAAGGGCTGCCTTGAAGCTGCCAGCTTCCCAGGTGCCCGGCCTCGCCACCTCTTCCTTCTTCTTGCCGGCACCGAGATTCGCCATCCCCGCCAAGTCCAGCTGCACGCCTTGATTGGCCACGCTGGCCAGGGTCCGCAAGGAGGGAGCGGAGAGGGCCCCTTGTAGGCGACCCCAGGCAGGGTTCCCTGGCCAGCGGTGGCTCCAGGCTCGGAAAGTGTCCAGGTGGGTAGGGTGTGCGGGCCCCCTCCACCTCCGCCTCCCTCTCCTGGCATCCTCCTCTACCTTCTCCGCCTCCTCCTCCTCCTCCTCTTCGCCTGCTCCAGCGGGTCCCAGCCACCCGCCCACTCGCCAGTCCCTCCTCCCTCTCTCTCTCTCTCCTAGCTGGATCGCGCCTTGCATGCTCACCTTTCACCAACTGCGGCTTCGCCTGCTTCTGCCTGGACATGGCCGGGCCTCTGGGCGCTCTGTTGACCTCCGTGGCTAGCTCCCCCACCCCAGCCCCCGCTGCTCCAGGTAGCCTTTCTCTGCCTGCCTCTGGGAAACATTTTATTTTTTGCAGCCTGGTCCGAGGCTTTGGGGAGCTGACTGCAGGTCCGAGGCGGCCTCCCTGGTGGGGTCCGCAGGGCTGGCCGAGGCCGGTAGGAGATGGGGGGGAGGCCCAGGGTGCACCCTGGGGCCCTGCCTGTTGCAATGCGGCAGCCTGGGGCTCCCGGTCTTGGGGAGTCCGGAGGCCAATTGGCAGAGCCGAGTTATGCAAAAAATAAATAAAAATAAAAAAGCCGCCCCCTCCTCCTCCCCACCCCCGCCGGCCCCAGACCCCTGCGGCCCATTCCCTCCCTCCCCCACTCTACCGCCACCCTCACCCTCCTCTTTCTTCTCCTCCTCCTCCACCCCTCACCGGATTTTGCAGCCCATTGAGGAGCTCACAATGAACCCAGCTGGGAAGGGGGAAAGGGGCTGGAGTCCAGAGGATCTCAGGAGGGGAGAAGATCAGGAGGCCGTTGGGAGCTCAGTACCCGCCACCCCCCCTAAAAAAATGAAGCTTCAAATATCCCCTGCCGCACACACAGAAAAAATAAATGAATATTAATGGCTCAAAAAATGCCCAAAGGCACGGTTTGGATGGCGAGGGGGTACCTCAACTCAGCCTACTTGGGGGTGGGGGCTCAAAATGGCCACAGTGGATCCGAAGCTGTGGCTTGGGGCCCCTGGCTCAAGCCTCCTTCTCTGGCTCTCTACTAGGTCCGTCTCTGGTCCCCCAGAGGAGGAAGGGGTGCGAGGGCGCCCTCAAGCAGCAGTGGGCAGGTGCGCCCTTGCCCCAGGCATCACTCAGCCCAGTGCGGCAGCCACTGCTGCCTGCCCTTGGGCTGCGGTGTGCAGATCCCCAGGATAGTGCCAAGTCACGGCACCGCTAGCTGCCTCTAAGGGCCAGGGGCTCAGAGAGGGGAGAGGCAGCGGCTCCAGTGGCCGAGGAGGAGAACGAGCAGGCGGCGGCGGCGGCGGCGACTGAGCACCGGCTTCTCAGCGCTCCAGCTAGCGCTGGCCAGCCAGCCAATCTCCCTCTCGCTCCTGTCTTCTTTGTGGTCGCTGACTCTCCTCCTCCCGATCCGGCTGCTGGGGTTGCACTGCAGAGACACAAAATAAAGCCAGGCTTGGCTGGAAACCCAGCTGGAGTATGTGAGGAGCTGAGTCTGGCGGGGGGGAGTGCTCTGATCCCGTGGGGCACCCCGCACTGCTCTGGCTTGGATCAGACAGAGAGAGAGCCAACCAACAGCAGCCGGCAATGGACAGCCGGGCTCTGGCTGCACCAGGGGCAGGAGGAGGGAACAGAAGGTCCACATGGGCTGTCAAGCTCACCCAGATGCATTAGCATTACAAACTGCAAAAATTGAAAGAATGGGGGAGCAAACAGGTTAGCTACCCTAGCATTGCTTCTTGTGCCCCACGCATTAGAATTATTTTCAGACCTAGCTGTTCCCTCTCAATTGACTTTTGACGATGGGTTGGTGTTCCAAGACCATTCTTACCCCACGTCCAACAAACGCTTACAGCACTGTGCTAGCCTATACCCTCATTTGTAGGGTTCTTAAGTCTGGTGCGCACTTCCAGGCTATGACTCTAACAACTTATCTCCAGAAAACTGCAGTAGCACCCCTTCTCTCTGAGGTTGCCAAAAATAAACCAGTTGCTACTTTCCACAAAGTTTTGCCAGAGGGCGCCTCAAGTCCCTGTAGTTCTTGAACTAGTTGAGGCTCAGATATCCTAGCAGGCCCTGGGGTCCTGGAAGGGCACATGCTTAAGGAAAGTCTTCCCTGGGCAGCTCCCCTAAACCATTACTTTGAAGCGTCCCCCTTCCCAGCCAGCTGCAGGCATCCAGGTCCTGGGTAGGGGGGAGGCCCCCCATATCTCCCCCTTCCAGGCAAGTGACGCCACCTTGGGCCAGCTTGCCTTGAGCCTGGAGAGCGGAGCCAGTGTGCCAAACGATGCTGGGGGTTATCAATCTCGCGGATTGATAAGTTGCAACTTGGAGAGAGGAGGGCTGTGTCCCCTCAGAGACGAGTTACACAGGGCAACCTTTCACTGAAAAACCTGCTGCTCACCGAGAACAGAGCTGGGCCAGCCCAGCAGCAGCGCCCGCCCCAAGCAGGGTGCCCATACCCTGTGGTTCCCCCGCCTGCCTCACAGCCTGGCCCTAGCTCCCCTCAGCTAGCTTAGCAGTCCCTCTGAGCCCTGGTTGCCAATCCTGTGCTGGGCTGATTGCCCATGTAGATGCCACCCCCGCACCCCTGCTGCTAGGGATAGCAGGCTAGCTGATGCGGAGAAAGGACTTAGGCAGGGGGGCTTGCGCTTGTGCCCAAAGCCGTCTCGAGGTACAGTCAGGTGACGGGAGAAATGCAATGCCCAGGCAAACACGGTGACAGTAGAGACCAAGCATGAGGATACCCGGACAGGCTAAGGCCAGGTCATCCACTAAGTAAGAACTAGGCCCCGAGGTCCTCCCCTTCTCCAGAATACGGTTGACACCCTCAGCCACCACCCTCCCCAGTTCATGAGTCTGAGAATGTCCTACATCCCCAAGGAGCCACCTTCTGCAGCCAGGGATGGCCAGAGTTAGAATGAAGAGTGCTAAGGGCCCACACGAGGGCAGAGTCCCCGCTATGCGCCTGGGAAAGAGCCAGGAAGGAGGGGCCGAACCAGCCGCCCCCCCCACATCCCCACCAGTGCCCCGGAGAGAGGCTGACAGGCAGCAGATGGCACACACTGGGGGAGGGGGCGATTGGCCTCAGCTCTGGGGTGCCCCTGTCATGGGCTGCCTCTCCTTGGGAGGGGGGAGAACAACCCCCAGCTCGCCAGCCCAGGCTCTGGGGACGGGGGGCCAGCGGGGGTGGAGGGTGGAAACTGCGGATGTACCCATCCAGGAGAGAGGGGGCAAACAAAAGAAGCGAGGTGGAGATGGGTTGTGTTGGACGAAAGGAGGCGGTCATCCGGTGGGAAGGGACGCCAGTGCCTCTGCCCTTTCACTCTCCTAAGGGAACTGCAGGAGGCTCAGAAGCCGGAGGTGGAGGTAACAGAATGGACTGGGCGGGACACGGGGAAAATTACGGGGGGGGGGCAGGGATGACCAAAGACCTTTTGGAACCAATCCTCAAGGATGAGGGTCTTGGAGCAGCACACAAAGTTGTTTTCTATTTTTTTTTTCCTTTGGATGAGTTGCGTGCACCACTGTGAAGCATGTTTGCGACTAGACCCTCACTCGCCCCCACTCTAGACCTGGCTGCTGTGTCCCTGTAAGCTACAGTCAGGGTGTGTCAGGGTGTGGAGGGAACTTGACCTCCTTGTGCCTCATTTCTCCTGTTTCCTCTAAAGCTTGTTTCATTTTAAACTCTTTCCCGAAAAATGTTGTTACAAGGAAAATCTCAGAGCTGCAAAAAAACCAGTACTGTCCCCCTACTACCCTAGCCGTTTTGAGCTTGAATTCATACCAGAAGGGTCTCGAGGGACATTTGTTTAAGCCTGGGCCTTACTTCTCACCAATCTGGTGACTCTGTGTGAGAAAGTCATTTTCAGGTGATGTATTTTACACCATCTGCCCACCTCCAGCAGGGAATCCAGGATTTAGGGCCCCTCCCTTGTTAAAAAGGTTCCTTTGGCCCAAGGTGAATGCCTGATATTCCAGCAACTGAGGAGGTTGAGGCAAGAAGATCTTAAGTTTGAGGCCAGTCTGTGCAATCTATCAAGGCCCTATCTCAAAAATGAAAAATGAAAAAGACTATGTATGTAGCTTGGTGGTAGAGTGCTCCTGGGTTCAATCCACAAGGCTAATAATAATAATAATAATAATAATAATAGAAACAATAACTTTTTTGTACTGGAGACTGAACCCAGGGGCACTCTACCACTGAGCCACATCCCTGCCGCAGTCTGGCTGGGCACAAAATCACCAGCCACTCACACCTTGTAGATTCAAACAGCAACTCTTTATTCTCGAACTGTCACAGGCACTCTACACACACGTTCTGGGGAAATTCCACATTCTGGGCAAAATCCACACACTCCACCGGGCTCTGAGTCCCAAATACTCTCTGAATCCCGCAAGAACTCAAGGAACTCAAGGAGCAGGCGCGCCTGAGGCAGCAGGATACACCCTATTCCCAGCAGGGTACACCTTAAACCTGGAACCACCCTAAATCCAAGGAGTGGGATACTCCCTAATCCCAGCAGGATACACCCTAAACCTGGAACCGCCCTGGTCCTTGAGCAAGGTCACCTTACATGCAATGTCACTGCAAATGACCTGCGTCATGCCATGCGTCATACCTACTTGGCAATGGCTCTCAGCATCTCCCCCCTTCTGATTAATTAAACGACAAGCAATGTGGCTTAAGGACCGTGCCTGGTAGGTTGTCTAATTCAACATATGGTTCTTACCCATCATGGGAAAAACTGACCACTAGGCGTCAGCCTCCTGTCTTAGGTTGATACCACTGCAATTGGATCATACCCGTCACTGTCTACCAGTCCAGCATACAGCCATACTTGTGGATAGGCCTATGCACCAGTTGGGGGGTGAGGTTCTTGCCTCACCTCTGTTGGCCCCCAAATTTGGCCTTGGTGCCAGTGGGGGGGTGAGGTTCTTTGCCTCACCTCTGTTGGCCCCCAAATTTTAGACCATCACTAGCAGAAGGGAGGAGGATACAGAAATGCCACGACACCAAGCTAATTGATTTCTCCATTGGAAAAAATTGCATCACTGTTGACACCATCAGCAAAGATATGCCAGCACTACCACAATTTGCTGCAACAAAAGATAGTTCACAATGCATACAAGTGATACATAGTCCAGGCAAGATCTGCAAGCAGTTCAAAGTGGAGGAGTCTATCAATATGTCCATTTCCTCCCAATGGAAATCGACTCCTTGATTGAGCATTACTTGTTGAGTTATATTCATTGATGCATCAGTTTATACAGTTTACTGTGATAGCTATCATAGAAGCTGTAGTTTGGTTTTATCTTTGTCTTCACCAGCACTGGGATGAAGATAGGAATTCTGGCGATGATGCTAAAGAGACATTATCCTGAACAGAATTATTAAATATAATGAAAAGGAAAGGTGAAAGTAAACAAACAGATCTGTTAACCTCCTTTATAAACAATTCTTAACAGCTGTTTACCTAATTTAAATTAGTAAACAAACAGATCTGTTAACCACCTTTAAAAACAATCCTAACAGCTTTTTACCTAATTTAAATTACACTATTTAAATCACGTGAATAAAAAAAAATTTGGATCCATTTTTTCATGAGCGCTCCTCATATATGAAATATGGACATATGCACACACAGACATACAACACAAAACACAAGAGTGCACACAAATGTACAACACATAAGACAATAGTAAAGGCCTTGTAGCTTTACCTAGGTGAAATCTCCATTGCAATGTTTAAAAACTCCACAGTCAAAAAAATAAAACTGATCAGAAAAACATTAACCTAGGTTTGTATGAGCTCAAAAAATAAAATAGAACTTTATGATGTGGGAAAAGGCAATAATAAAATAGATATTTAAAAAAGCATCCTGGTTAATCACTGTCGCAGATGTAAGAATAGCCAAGCTGGAGGTTTGGATATCAGCTGTTATGGATTTGAGTCAAATCATCTTCTTTTTGGTCTGTAGAAATTGTTTTGGTTAGTCTCTCTGAAATCCAAATTGGCACCTTTTCTCCCTGTGGAAACACACAAACAGAACCCTGACTCCAGAGAATCACTGGGTCAGAACCTTTCCATTGTCCTGTTAGAATATCTTTCCAAAGTACCTTAGGCTTATGTACATTTTTGGGATACATATGCCTTTCCGCAGCACTAAATCGTGATGAATCCAAATTTAAAAAGTTTAGTGTAAAAAGCGTTATTTTAAGTTTCTTTTTGGGGGATATATACCCCTTTCCAATTCCCTCTTTTTGCTTTAATAAGTACGTTTTAATAGTTTGATGAGCTCTTTCAACTATGCCTTGTCCCTGTGGATTGTATGGGATTCCTGTTATATGAGTAATACCAAATGATGAGCAAAATTGTTTAAAAGAGGTAGAGGTATAGCCAGGACCATTATCTGTTTTTAACTGTTTAAGAACGCCCACAGTGGCAAAATTTAGTAAGCAATGAGCTATAACATCTTTAGTTTTTTCTCCAGCATGAAGGGAGCCCATCAAAAATCCAGGAAAAGTATCAACTGTAACATGTAAATATTTTAATTTTCCAAATTCTGGCAAGTGTGTGACGTCCATCTGTCAAATATGGTTAGGTATCAGTCCTCTAGGATTGACTCCAAGATTAACTTGTGGTAAAAAGGTCACACAATTTTGACATTGTTTTATTATATGTCTGGCTTGTTCCTTAGTTATTTTAAAACACTTTTGTAAAGTATTAGCATTAACATGGAATCTTTTATGAAAATTTGTAGCTTCTTCTAGTGTAGAGAAAATATGTATGTCATGTGTAGTTTTATCTGCTAAATCATTGTCCAAACTAAGGGCTCCAGGCAATCCTTTTGTGTCCTAATATTGCACTATTTAATGTGAGCAAGGAAATTAAGAGAAAGTTAAATGACTTGCCCAAGGTCAAATATTCTAATGACATTGATGCCAGGAACAGAAGTTGGGTTTCTTGCACCTAGAACATGTAGCCTTTCTCAGTTTTGAACTTTGACATTAATGAGATTTTTTGCTGCTATTCAATGACAAAATAAGGTTTGGGGAAATCTGTTTCTCTATCTTGTATAGAGGAGGAAAAACTCAAATCATTTGACAAAAATATTGCTCTTCAGAAAAATGAAGTTTGTTTTAAAAACATCTCTTCCTTAAGGTTCTTCAGGCATCTTGGTTGCCTCCAGAGAATGTCAAAGGCTATTTCTTTATTCTTGCCTTGTCCTTTAATTTCCTAACTTTGTGTGTGTGCATTCTGATTTGTTGATTTGTTTGGATCATTTTTCTCTTTCTCCCTCCCTTATCTTCTCCTAGTATCTTCTCCATTCCAGCAAATTAATCCATATATTTCAGATGAGATTAATCATCCTCAGCATGGGGTGGCTATAGACAAATCTTCGCATTTCCATTTGTTTCATACAAAGAGAGATTGACGCATACCAGTCTGTATATCCATCCTCATTCATGTGCATTCATGATCTTTCTTTTTGTCAAATTATTTTTTTAATCGATTTAGTGCCAAAAGAGTGTGATTCTTATGTCAAAGGTATGTAATAATAATAGCAACAAAAACAAAACAAGATAAATAGCTAACCTATATAACAAACAAAATATAGCTAACATAAAACATCTTACATACTTTTATTATGTTTACAAGGAATATTTAGTATCTAATCTATTTAAAATCATGTCATAGTCCATGTTGTTTGAAATGTTGTGAGGGTTAGATCTAACATATGTAAAGCACTTAGAACAGTGGCACATAGGTGCTGTCTACATGATAGCAGTAAGCACAGTTGTAATTACTACAGTATTGATGTTGCTCAAGTAGATTCCAGGAAAGGATTACTACTATCTTTTTATGATGATTAATATTGCTGCTACTTCTACCACTACTACAATTCCTTTGATCTAGCAACCTTATCCTGGGAATCTATACATTAGGAGTAAAAGCATCAGTACACATTAGTGTATGTACAATTTTTTTTTTCTCGGCAAGAGATGGGAGTATGGGGATTGAATTCAGTGGCACTCAACCACTGAGCAACATCCTCACTGAGCCACATCCTCTGCCCTTTTTGGTACTTTATTTTATTTTTTATTTTAATTTTTGCATTACAGTCCTTATTACACATATAGAGGACTATTTTTCCTATCTCTGTACATACAGTATGTTCACACCAACTTATGCCATTATACATGTACTATTTTTTTGCATTACAATAGAATCTTGCTGAGTTGCTCAGTGCCTGCCTTGCTGTTCCTGAGGCTGTCTTTGAACTTGCAAACCTCCTGCCTCAGCCTCCTGAGCTGCTGGGATTACAGGAGTGTGCCACCGCACCCTGGCTTTTTTGCTATCTTATCAATGTAATAATTTTTAATTTTTGACAATTTGAAAAGTTTAAAGTGTTGTCTCATTATTACTTTATTTTGTACCTGTTCTGCTACCAGTTTGCAGGAGCATCATTTTATATAGGCATACTCTTTGTGTATATGATTTCATTTCATTTTAATTAACCATTTTATATTTATTATTTAGTTTTGATGTTTATTTCTGATTTTATGTTATCTGCTGTACTCAAAATAGTTAACCGCATTTTCATTCCTTTTAATATAATTTTTCCATAGAGCTGTATATGTACTTTTATATTCCTTTTCTATTTCTCTTTTCTTTTTTAGCACCTGCATTTTTTGTGTTGGTTAATATTTCTTTTTCTGCTAGGCACAGTGGCACATACCTATAATCCCAATAGCTTGGGAGGCTGAGTCAGGAGGATCATGTGTTCAAAGCCAGCTTCAGCAACTTAGTGAGGCCCTAAAAAACTTAGTAAGATCCTGTCTCAAATTTAAAAAAAGGTCTGGAGATGTGGTTCAGTGGCTCAGTGGTTAAGTGCCCCTGTGTTCAATATCTGGTACAAAAAAATAGTAATTAAAAAAAAAGATTTCTTCTGAATGAAGTGGTACACACCTATAATCCCAACAGCTCAGAAGGCTGAGGCAGAAAAATCACAAGTTCAAAGCCAGTATTAGTAAAAGTGAGGTGCTAAGCAACTCAGTGAGACTCTGTCTCTAAATAAATTACAAAATAGGGCTGGGCATGTGACTCAGGGGTCAAATTTCCCTGGGTTCAATACCTGGTACTCCCTCTTCCCCAACAAAAAACAAATTTCTTTTTCCAACTTTGAGCTTATATTATCCATTTAAAAAATCTGTTGAGATTTTTGTTAGAATTGAATGGAATTTACATTATAACTTTGGAAAAACTGGCATTAATCTTTCAGTGCTAAAGCAATGTTTTGAGATCTCATAGTATATTACCAAGTAGGAAGCAATTTTCATCTTTCTGCTGGGCACATTCCTAAGCATCCTTATATTACTCTCTTATCTAATTTGTATAGTAGTCCTGTAAAATAGTTTTGTTTTCTTCCTTTTTTTAAGGTAAAGAAACTGGTATTCAGAGAAGTTCAGTAACTTGCTAGTAAGTGGAAGAACAGAAATTCAAAGTTCAGCTTTGTTTTCATCTAAGTGTAGTAGAAGTTATATTGCTGCTGGGAACAGTGGCAAATTTATTTGCAGTGAAGAAGCCAAGTAAACATTCTCAGTAAGAAGGGATTAGCTGTCCACCTGCTCATTCCAAGTCCTCTGGAGCAGGACTTCTTAGTCCTCAGTGTGCATGAGAATCACCTACGCATCCTGTTAAAAATGCACTTTTGGATTTAATGTGTTGCATTCTTTCCTGAGTGTCAGCATTTTTAACAATCTTTGCTGCTGCTAGTGGGATCCACGCTCCGAGGATCAAGGTTTTAAGTTCTCATTGAAATTACAAGTAGAAAAGCTAGTGTGGCCTCTGAACCCCACTTCTTAAACCAGTTTTCACATCCTGACTATGGCAGGGTAGGGGGAGAGAAACAGACACTCACTGTCTTCCCACTGGGTTGTAAAATTGATAAACTTGCACTCATTACCTAGGGGGTCAAGAGCTGCAGAACATTTTAAACAGACTAATCCTTCTGTTTCTTCTATATTGGCATCCATTCACCTTTTCTATTCCACTGGGTGTTTAGGGAAGACAAGAATGAATGTTAATCAGGAAAACATGGAGAAATCTTGCAATTTTCTTTTGTTGTTCTGGGAGTTGAAAATCAAATTATAAATCTTTTAAGTATAAAAATTCATCTTGATTGTTTAACTTCTTAAAGTGTGAGATGAAGATATGTTTAATTGAGAGCAACACATAGTGTATTCAAGATAACAAGTGCTCTGCATTTTCTTTATTGCTATGGATTCATTGCCTTGATTTGCCATATGCTGAATGTCTTTTCTACATTATGATGAAATATGAGCCTGGTATAATTGTACTGGGGCAACAGACAGATGCTGAGCCCTCTACTTTGTCATGAGTGTTGTGGGTTTATAACGCAAAGGGACACATAGAGATGAAGCATGTAGGGTACATCCTGGGAGCTCCTTAGAGACTATGATTCACATTCTATCCATGATGTAGCCTATCTTTACTTGAAATGTATCACACTTTTATTATATAAATGGCATATTAAAGAAATGACACTTTCCTCTATTTTAAAGATGACTTTATGATATGAGTGTTTTCCATTCTTAGTTGATAATTTTTTTTTTTGCTGTTAGAAATTGGGATAAATATGATTCTCTCTGAAAATTCCTGAATTTGGGGAACACTTAACATGCATCAAATATGTGTGTTTATAATTTTATAAAAGTATGATGTCCTGCCTGTAGCATTTAATCCCTACCTCTCACCATCTTAGAAGAGCCACTATTTTGATACTATCATTATTAGTGATAGTTGCAATGCAGTGAAACTATCCTGATTAAATATGAAAAGAAACTCATAAAAGAAAGCCTAAAAAAGATGTATAGGAATCTAGTTCATTCTGTTGGGACTTGTGAGGTAGATGAAACTACAGAAGGCTCATGCATTCTGGTTCTTTTCCTCTGGCCATGTGTAATGAACCGTAGGATTTTGTTGCATGCAACCCCTAAAGAGTTAGATTCTTGGAAAGTGGAAGTTTGCATTCAAAGGATATTTATGGATTCATATTAAAATTCAGCATTTTAATCCAGGTGCAGTGGCCCATGTTTGACATCCCAGCTGCTTGGGAAGCTGACACAGGAGGATTGAGAGTTCAAAGTCAGCCTCAGTAACTTAGAGAGGCCCTAAGCAACACAATAAGACCCTGTCACTAAATAAAATACAAAAAAAATGTGCTGGGGATGTGGCTCAGTGGTTAAGCTTTAGGTTAAGCATAAGTTGTACATGGGTTCAATCCTTGTTACAAAACACACACAAAAAAAACCCCTGCTTTTTGAATTGTTAACACGACTTTTTACTATGACTGGCATTCAAGTTTCTTACTTTTATTGTTTTTACTCTTTCTTAAGATTGGTGGAGTACTCTCCAATAAATATTTTTCATCTTGTAAAATAAACTTTAATAATGAAAAATCCCCTTAGTCTTAGTGCAAACCTGGCTTTTTAAGTTTTTTTTTTAATACCTTATGACTAGCTGAGTGAAGATTTGAGCCACTGCATGCTTCTTAGGACATGCATTTCAAGGACAGGTATATTGTAGGTTCCTTGGAGTCTGCTGTGCTACTGTTGAATGGACTAATGGTCCCCTCACTCATCTGAATCCACTCAGATGCTCCTGAGCTGGATGGAGTGGAGCTCACTGAAGTTGGCTTCACAGAATCTGTTGTCTAAAGTGAGATATTTGATCTTATTTTATCTGCAGTGCTTATAGGGTGAAAAAAGACATGGAAACCTGGATGATTTTGAGAGTAGAGTGGATATCTACTCATATGCCATAACTCCAGAGGCTTAAATTGAGTCTCTCTCAATCACAGCAGGAAGGAGAGTCACCCTATGTACAGAGACACATGATCTGTAAAAACTCCCATGCAGAACTCCAGGGTGCTATCGATTTGGTCAACTCTGATTAATAGGTGTTCATGCTCAAATGATACTCACAGGTAATCTCGGACCTTATTTCAACCATCATTAGTATTATCTAATCTTTCACAGCATTTTTAAACAATGTTATCTGTTTGCTGTCTTTTCTTCTCCATTTCCTGCTAGAAGGGATTCTGGGAAGCAGAGCTGACACAAAGGGGAGAGGGGAGAAGGCGGGAGAGCTTGGCCCAGACTTGTTACTGGTGGCACTTAGGTTGTGCTGCAGCCTCCAAACAATCCGGATTTTATTATACATTTACATTTCAATAAATAACAGCTTAAATCATACTTTAAGAAGAAAACCTCTGACTCCAATTACTTAAAATATATGTATATATATATTTTGATGGTGTTTGGGATTAAACCCCTGACCTTGTAAGTGCTAGGTAGCACTCTCCACCTCATTTACATCCCCAGCCCTTTTATTTTTTATTCTGAGACAGGCTGGCCTGGAACTTGTGATTCTTCCATCTAGCTGGGTTTATAGGCACATACTACCGCACCTGGCATATTCCTACTCCAGTATTTGCAGTTTCAAGATGAGCAACTAGAGGTCCTGAAAGTTTGAATTCTTTGTCCAAGTTCTCTTTGTAGAGAGAGTGTAACTAAGATCCAGATCTCTGACATTCTGCTCCTTGCTAATAGATCTGACACAAAAATAAAGTTCAGGGGGATGACTTTAGACATCTTTCATTCTTGAAGAGAAACCATTTGTGACACTGTCATCTTACATGAGACTATATAAGATACAAATAGAAAACTGAAGGTTTTAAAAGCTATTTTTGACTGTGACCTGCCATTTTATGGAAACTATAGTTACACATTTTCTGATAACCTCCAGAGAATGCAGATACACATACAGTTCTGATTTAGAAAACAACTTGGTTCATAACTTGTTTTTACAAGTGAAATCAGAATGTCCCAAACATAAGCAAATTTAATGTTTCTAAATATTTGTTGAGAGCATTTTCTAAGCAGTTTTGCAAGGCAGACTGTGGCAAATGTTCTGCTAAGTAATACACTAAATATATTTCTACATTTTAATACTTGTGTTATTTTCTAAACATTGTCTTGAGCTTCAAATAGTATGTAGCAGTAGTTGAGGCTATGTAAGGAATTATGAGCCTGTTTACCTTGCTTAGTTATAACTATAGTGTTCCTAAAAATTTAGACATCAGGAATGGTTTAATTTGATCAGTACACAATTGAATACCATGATGTACTCCATAATTATATATAATTATTATATGTTACTTAAAAAGAGAACATATCAATTTTAAAAGGGGAGAGTGCTAATTTGGTTAATGAGCAGAAAATGTCAACATCGGTAAAGAATCTGGATTGCTTACATAAATTGTTCTTCTAGATTTAGTAATATTAAGATTAGTTATTGAGGTGACTATCTTACTTATTTAGTTTCTTGCTATAGGCATGCACTATTTTGTTTGCTGTTATCAATTCCTCAACCCAAGTGAGTAAAATCATGCTATGAGGATGAAACTGTTTTCAGACATTTAATGAGGCTGGAATTAACATCTAAAGAAAAAAAGAGCCATTTACTTTGTCCTTCTCTGTAGAGTAAGGTTTTTCATTGATATTATTTATTTTGACTCATGTTCTATGTAGAACTGTAATATTTGGGTGTACTTTTATGGGGAGAAGTAATGGGACAGAATAGAATATAAAGTCTGTAATTTAAAGGGCTTTTGAGAGCATCAAGTCAGCCACTAACCTGCATTGTAAATCTTTGATTGCCATTCAGCATTTTTCTGCTGGAAAACTTGCAGCTGTACAGAGCTGAGTTCTTGTTAAAGCACCTTTTGATTTTGTTAAAGATCTCCAACAGTTGGCTTATCTAGCATCTCTTCTAATGACTTTCTGATCCAGTCACCTAACATGTGTTAGGTTCTGCAACTTAGTGCTCTGCTAGTGATGGGGAGCTGAGCCATGATTTGCCTTCCACTGGGTGCCATGGAAGGTAAAGACAGGAAATAACAAGATGAGTACTATAGACTGCATGGAGAGGGAGATCTGTGGGCAAGTGAGGAGGGAGTTGGGAGACAGTCTTAACACTGGCTGATGTTTCTGCTGGTTTTGACTTAGAGTCATGGTTAATGAAGAATTTGGAAGAGGAAGCTCTCCTGTATCAGCTCTATTGTAGTAGGATATGTAATAGGTCGGACCCAGAGCCACTCGTTTTAGAGACAGACCCAAGACAGACCCTCTACCTACCTCTGTTCAGATAAAGATGTGACAGGGTCAAACAGAAACAGTGAAGTCTTTTAAATTTAAATGACATTTTTTATTCCCTATTCCCTTTCCCTCTGCTTGTGACGTTTTTATTTTTTCCTTTGTACTCTTCCCCCATTAGTTCCAGGTACCTAGGATTTTACCTGTTTTCTAAATCTTTAAGCTTAGCAAAAATCACTGGTAGTCTCTTGCTGAGAACTATTTCATGCAAAGTTAGGAAGTTCCAAACCCTTTATATACCTTACCTTTTCACTAGCAATTAAGTTCATCTTTGTATTTTCTCAGAACTCAACACAGACCCAGTGTGCTGGTACAGACCCATCCCCCAATGCCAGCAACATGCCTGGTACATATTGAATGAATGTGTCAGCGTGTGAGGAGCACAGCTCCAGAAAAAGCATTCCAGTGACTTGGTAACACAGTATTTTAATGTAAGACATTAAGATGATTATCCCAAGGATTAAGAGAGTGAATATCAGAGGAAAGGAAATACCAGTCCTTGATGTGTTGAGGTAGAAGCCTGTCAAGGGACTATTAATTTGTCCAGAGTTGGAGAATTGGGATCTTTTTCTTTTAAGGTTTGAATGTCAGAATATTTAATTGCACTGCTGATGTGAAAGATGACTTAATTTTCACATAATATAAAGCCCAGAAAACTCAGTCAAAGGAAAGGAGAATAGCATCATAAAACAAAAGAAAAGAAAAGAAAAGAAAAAAAAGGTTTTTGTTATTTAAAACAATGTCCCTTTCAATCATGTATGTGAATACTATTTAGGCCTAAAACCACACCTAGTGGATTTATATGTATCACACTTGCTAGATAAAGTTATTTGATTAAAACAATGAAATTTCTCATTTGTTTTTCTTTTATGGTTTATTATGCATGGTGATGTGCATCTAATCCTTAAAAGGGTACAGAGATTTTTATTTTAGAGGTTGGATATATAACAGGACCCATGCAGACTCAATTTCTCATTCATTTGGAGCTTACAACTATCACTGTTGATAGGTCTTCCTCTGGAAAACTTTTATGTTTTGTGGAAAAGTCAAAAACCCAGGTGCAATTTTCTTCAAGTGAGGGTAACTGATCAGATGTGTTGTTCAAATTCTCTTTGACATGTGGATTAGGAATTAGGCTAATAAGTGTCCAGGGCACTTGGTTTCTTGTGATTCCAAAACAAACTGAAATAGTAATGCAAAACCCTTCAGAATGTCTTTGGTTGGTCAAGAATAAACCCAGGTAATACCAAGTCTGCATGAATTTACCATTATTTAAAACAGGCCACAAGGCAGTCACATGACTAAAGGACATAAATCAGGAGTAAAACCTTCTACATACAAAGGCCAGGTACAGCCTCAAATGGGCCAAAATCATCACAGAAAATTTGACCTGTGTGCTTATCACTGCCTATTTTCACATGTATTAGGAGCAAAATCCACCTGACTGTTCCTAATAATATAGTTTCTAATTGTGCTTTGCTGTTTTTGAATAAATATTTCAAAGAGGCTTTTGTATATTTGTGATGAAGAGTCTTCCTAGAATTAGCAGTAAAAATGCATTTACTTTAACTCTCTTTCTATGTATATCTGGTCCAGTAACAATGTCTCTTTTTGCTACAGGGCTAAGGCAGTTTATTTCTCTTACAGGAAAAAAAAAACTCCTAAAAATCAGAATTTTTTCCCCTTTGAGAGAGCTCTGTTAGAAAGCTATTTTCCTCTGCCTTTTGGCAAAAAGAAGTTTTCTTGGGGTGTGAGTTTGCTCCATTTGCATGTGTGGCCCAGAGGCCTCCTACAGTCTCAGCTGGATGGTCCCTTGGAAAGGGAAATAGCTAACATATCACATTTTATGATGAGGCTGCCAGATTGTTGTTCCCCTTTATAGACCTCCTAGTTGTTCTGCACAAGGGACTCCCTAGGGTGAAGAGGAGAGACAAATGAGGTGTTGAGGGGAATAATAATTTTGCACAAGGTGAATGGATAAAGAAGTGAAAAGCCTTCCTGCTTAGCCACAGAGATAAGTCATATTAATTAGTATGTGTGTGACACAATTCCACCAGTGGAAATGAAATTTATGAAAAGAGAACCATAAAATGGATACACCTCATAGATAAATATCACTCCAAAGGTACACTTCACAGCTTTTCCACGTTGTATGGAAATTACTTCATTTTTCATGACCTTATTAAAATACATTATGGAGATACAGTTGGATATGAATTTAAATACTTAATCTCAGTATGCTCTGTGTATTTAAAAATACAATGAAAGATACATTTCTAATATTTTAGATTTAGATATTTGCCATACAGTGACAAGTTATGAAAGGAAAGAGTCTTCTACGCTCCATTTAGTAAAATCCCTGAGTCAAGTCTAGTCTACAGTAATGCAAGAGGTAGTGTTTTACATAATCTAAGAAGTACAGACACACATTTGCTTCTAGAATATACACTTAAGTTTTTCTTTTAAAGGCACCTGAGCCTTTTTTTAAAGGAGAGAGAGAGAGAGAGAGAGAGAGAGAGAGAGAGAGAGAGAGAGAATCTTTTTTTATTTTTGTAGATGGAAACGACACAATGCCTTTATTTTTATGTGGTGCTGAGAATCGAACCTGCTTCCTGCCCATGCTAATCGAGTGCTCTGCCACGGAGCCACAATTCCACCCCTACACTTAAGTTTTTTTGCATATTCACCTTCTGAATTTTGCTTACCTTAAGATGATACAAAATAACATTTTTGTAATAATGACACAATTAAAAGCCAAGAAAACCAGCACAAAGCCTTGTAAAGGAAGAGTATGCAACTCTTTGTATTAAATGCAAAACATAGATAGTCTACAAATGAATGAGGAGGGTAAATAGAATACTAAAAATTTCTCCACTTTGTTAAAATTCCTTGACAAAAGAATGAATTAAATATAATTTAAGGCAAATGAAACAATAAGAAAGTTTGCATTCTGAATACATGCAATCAAGTCATGGTTTTTGTTCTTTGATTTTGGCCTATATCTCAATTATTTTTATGGGCAAATAACAGTGCATGTGTTTTAGGATTTTCATAACTAGAATTTAGATAACTGTCCAAACTAAAGAGGCAAATTTTTGTTACTCTTTTATCTTTCTTACTAGCTCCCCACTAAACTATTCTTTAAAAAGCAACATAATATTTGCAAACTTAACCATTTTTTAGCATACATTTCATGATTATACGCTAATGTTTTTTTTTGTATTTTGAAATTTAATTAATTTTTTAAACTGATATGTAAAATAAAATTATACATATTAATGGGGTTCCCTGTAATGTTTTGATAAATATATATATATATATATATATATATATATATACATTGTGTAATCAAATTACAAAAATACTTAAAATCTTTTCTCCTAGCTATTGGAGATAAACAGTACACAATTGCTATCTGTACTTAAGGTGCTGTTCTTTCTCTTAACTGCAACTTAGTGCCCAGTGATTAACCTTCCATCCCTCCTGCCCTCCCCTCCTCTCTCCAGTATTCTCAGACAATTGCCATTCTATTCTCAATTTCTATGACACCAGTTTTTTTTTAGATTCCACCTGAGTAAGATCATATGGTACTGGATTTTCTGTGCCTGGCTTCTTTCACTTCTTTCATCTCCAATTCAACCCATGTTGTCACAATGACAAAATTCCATTCTTTTTATAGTTGCGTAGTATTCCATTTTGTGTATGTTCCACATTTTCTTTACCCATTTATGAAGTGGTAAACACTTGGGTTGCTTCTATTTCTTGGCTCTTGGGAGTAGTACTTCGATAAATAAAGGAGTTCAAATGTCTCTTTGACATACTGATTTTATTTCATTTGGATTTCTAAAAGTGGGATTGTTGGATCATATGGCAATTTTCTTTTTAATTTTTGAGACCATTCCATACTGTTTTACATAATGATGGTACTAATTTACATTTCCACCAACAGTATGCAAGGTTCCCCTTGTCTGTATATGCTTGTCAGCACTTGTTATATTTTGTCTTTTTTATAATAGTGATTCTTACTGGAATGAGTGACATCTCATTAAGAGTTTGATCTGCATTTCTCTGAAAGTTAATGAATTTGAATATTTTTTTCATAATACACCTGATGGCCATTTGTATGTCCTCTTATGGGAAATGTCTGTTTAGATCTATTACCCATTTTTAAATGGGTTATTTGATGTTTTAGGATTCTGATTTTTTTAAGGTGCTTTCACAAATATCTGTTAGAAAGGTAGTAGTTCATGAACATCTAGAATCAAGTTCTAAATTGATTTGGTTTATGTTCATTTTTCTAGAAATAACTGAGTATAAGAGTTTACTGGAAACTTCAATGCTCCTTTAAGAAATGCATCTTTGCTATTAATATATTCCCCTAAAATCTTGTATATAAACAATTTTATCAATAAATGAGAGTTATATTTCTTTAAGATATGCCTATATCAGCATTGTTTCTCTTGTATGATGAAAGGAGTAATTACTGCAGTATAATAATTATCTTTGTTTCCCAAGGAGTAATTAGAAATTCAACCCTGAATAAGTAATAGTGTGTAAATTACTGCTGGCATCCCAAGGACCCAGTAGCTCATGCATTCTTCTTTTAAAAGTTTTTTTTTCTTTGCTTATCATGCCTAGTTTATACTATCAAATATAGGATTCAGCTCTCTTTTATAGCTGATGCTGACTCTTTTGGAATAATTGAAGTTTATTTACTTCATGGGGGAGAAAGTAATTTAAAGAATTTAAAAAATAATCTCCCTGTAGAAAGACATTCAAGCTATACATTAATATGAGAACTCATCAACATATATAAACCATGTGAATTTACAGAAGAACTTCCTCTAAGACAGTAATTACAAATATAGCTGGGAAGAACAGTATGATTTAGGGGTTTTTGTTAATTCATTTAATACATTTTAATAGATAATGCATACACATCATATTGTGTTCAAAAAGAACAAAGGAATATAATATGAGGAAAAATATGTAGTAAACAATGAATATTTGCACTTCATCTCCTCTCCAAGACCACAGTGACTATTTCCTGTGCATCTATTTAGGGATGGCTTATTCTTGGACAACAATGGATAAGATTATATGAGTATATATATATATATATATATATATATATATATATATATATATATTCATAGTTATATCTGTATTTATGTCCTTATATGTCTTTTCTCACTAATGACAGTTTATTACACATGTAGGTGTGCCTTATCATTTCAGTAGACATTGTATCAATACATATCATCTGTTCTATTCTTTTTTTTACTGTTGCATATTATTCTATACATATATCAAATATTTTAATAACCCAGTCACCTATCATGTTGAACATTTATGTGTTTTTTAACCTTTTTCTATTATAATCTCTACAATAATCAACCTCCTACATTCCTCACAAATGGCCAATATTTCTTCAGAATATATTCCTGGAATTAGTATTGCTGAGTCAAAAATTCTGACAATTATAAATTATGATTGAAGTATCTAAGTCAATCTCTGTGGAAATGGCACTGTTTAACATAAGAGACAGCAAGAGATAGAAGTGTCTATCACTTCTTGAAATTGCAAACATAATGAGAATACCATCTTTCTCCAAATAATTGCTGCATTAACTGTGGCTATGAATAATGCTTAGCATTCTATAAAAACACTTTTTTTGTCATTGACAATATCAAATATCCTGTATTGGAGTCACACTAGGATTTGGAAAAAAACAAACAATCAAGCAAAACATGCAATTAAAACTAGCTGAAGAACCATGTGAGAGATTTCAAACACCCTGCCTTCTCTGTAATAAAACAGTTTAATGGAAGAGAACATTATCATAATTGCCAATAACAAACATCTGTTGAGCACTAACAATACATGAAGCACCCCAGAGTAAACAAAGAATTAGATATGTTCTGAATGCTTTTAAGCCACAATTTAAATTTAGGTAGAGAGAATACACACAGATACACAGCTTGAATTTTTGTTAACTTCCTCAGAGCAGAGTCCACACTGCCCTTCTTCCACATTCCCATATTATTTTCCCTTGAACTGTAGACTGTGTTTATCCACTGGCTGCTCAGAAACCCCTCTGGACTCAGAAACTTTAGGTCAGAAAGATGAGTTCTGGTATAACTTCAGTATTTTGCATAACAGTATTTTGCCCCCACAGTAGTTGTTTAATTATTATTTATTTTATGAATAACTTTCATAAACTATTTCAGTTTGCTTATGATGCTGAGCAAGATTTCTTCTTGGTGCCATAATAAACCTAGGAGGCATATAATATTATTGTTCCTCCCTGGTAGATGAATGAATTGGCATACATAAAAGACAGCACTTTCCAGTTCATACAACTTGCTAGTTCCAGAGACAGGATTCAGGGCTGTGGACTTTCTGACATCAAAAGCAAGCATCCAAAGGAAAGACAAGGAAAATACAGGGACTCTTGGAGAATGAATGAACCACTGAAGGCATTTCAGGCACAGTCTGTATCACTGAGAGATCCTTCATCCAAGTCCTGAAGAGTCAGTGAGATCTGTTTCTAGATCATTCTATGATAAAACTGTCACTGTTTCACTGTCCCTGGGTATTTTACTCCCTGGTGAAGGATGGTAGAGAGGGTCAGTTCCTTTTGGTTTTTTGCTATTACCAAAGAATCTATCCTCCGCACACTAAAGTTTGCCTACTAATAGCTAAGAGAAAGCACACAGGAGCAAAACTGATAACAAAATGAGAACACTGCAGAGGTTCAAAGAAGTTTATAAGTTGCTTAACTTTTATTGAGGTCCTTCTTGACTCTAGCAGAAAGAATTCAAATTAGAGCTGGATGTCAGTAGTTGTGAAGTGGTGAGCCTTTCAAACACCAACTTTGAGTGCAGTTCAATAAACTCCATAGAGATAGTTAATTTCCATTTACTTCAATTGCTCTAACTAAGACCATTTTTAGAATATCGTTATAGCTCTCCAAGTCCTTCTTCCAGGACTACATGAGGAGAGCTTTTGATTAGTTCTCTTATATCAGAGTCTCCATATAATGATTTAATAATGAGTCCTTCCATTGTTTTTTTTTAAAAAAGGTTTTTGATTTCTGGGGAATGTTGATAGCAAGAGTAGGACCTCTTTGTGTCTCCACCTCTCAGTTCTATATTCTCTTCTGTTCAATTAGACTGCTCTATCTGGGATGCATATAGAGATGAATATTTTTTTCACCACATATAGATGTATACAAAAGTTTTGCTTAGTTGTACAGGCAGGCCTAAGTGCACGAATGTTAGGAATGGCAGTTAGGTTTGGTTTTGATTTGTTTTGTTTTAATTGCATGAAAAGAAAAGGACTGTGGTAAAAATATTTTTCTTTCTTCCTAAAATAACTGTTTTGCTCCTTAATATTTTTTTTCTTCTTGAAGAGTGTGAGAAAATCTTCATTGTATATAATAAAGGCACAATTAAGTATCTATTATTCCAAAATTGAATAATATAGATAATCATAATTGTAAGTTGGAAAGAATGAGTTTGTAAAGTGCAGGTTTTTAAAAAGCAAGACAGAAGAGGAATGTTTTTGGTGGGAGTTTACTGGGTAATGAACTCAGGAACATTTTACCCCTGAGTCACATCCCTAGCCCTATTTTGTATTTTATTTAGAGACAGGGTCTCACTGAGTTGCTTAGCACCTCACTGTTGCTGAGGCTGGCTTTGAACTCATGATCTTCCTGCCTTGGCCTCCCAAGCTACTGGAATTACAGGCATGCAAGTAGACTGTAAGAAGACAAGTGAGAAAATATAAAGCAGAAACACATTCCACAGAGTGGTGAAGGAAAAGAAAGAATCCTGAAAGGAACAGACAAGGCATACCTTATGGGCCCAGCAGTTAGCAGCTGAGAGTAATTTAGATGGCACAAAAATGAAGAGAACACTGCAACTCAATTAATTAATTCCTGGCAGACTTAGAGAGTAAACCTCAAAATACAGGAGACTTTTCCAACAAAACTTAATTAATTTCTGGCAGAATTAGGGACTGAGCCTCAAAATAAGACTTACATTCTCAGTTATAATCAAGTTTTTTTTTTTTTTTTCCTCAAGAAGGAGGAACAGGGCTACTTACAAGCTCTATGTCAATGGAGTACACTAATGGCTTTTGGTTGATTTTAAATTTCAAATTTGATATCTCCCTAAGTTTTTTAAATTAGCAAATACCCATGTAGATTAGCAGGCCTCAATAATTAGACTTCCAAGAGCACTGCATATACAGTCTAGTGCAGCAGCCCCCAAACACAACATAGCCATGTATTCTAACTGGAATAACATTTTTTACAAATGGCTCCTATGCTTCTTATAATCTTACTAACATCTCTTACAAAGTCACTATACACTGTGTTGTAATCCCTCAAAAGTCAAATTTTATCAGAAGACCTGATATTAATGTAAGAATTAATAAGCCATCTTAATTAATTAGGTGTCCTTAGAAAAGTCTTCCAATAATTCTAGGCTCAATTTCTTCAACATTTAAATCAGAGATAATTATTAGTCTGACTTTTGGATCTTTTCTTTCTGTGTCAATCAATCTATGAATCTATTTGTCTTTATAATTTGTTATGCAAAAACCTCATTAATGTGTTATTTAATTCTTTCAGAGTACTATTCTCATTCTTCCTACCAGCCACAGAGAACTGAGTTCAAGGGCACTCAGGGAAGCAAGGCAGCCTGGGGCCAACCTAGGGAAAGCCAACTCTGTGGCTTACATGTTAATATGACATTTAACTTCAGGCAAATTATGATTGTAGGTCTCTGAATTCAGATATAGTCAGTTAATATGGACAAAACTCTTCACAAGGGTCAGGCTGTGAATAGAAAAACTTACACGATCCTGGAAGAAAAGTTGAATACCTAGTGGTGTAGGTATTACTTTAGGATGCTTCAGGTAAAGTAAATACTCCCAAGCCAATATCATTTCAGTGAACTCTGTATCATTTAGGTTAACTGAAAATGATGTATATCTGAGAAATGGATCTGAATGTTTAAAAAAGAAAAGAAGATTTACAATTGCCTTTCCATAAGTTCAAACAAATGTGAGTAAATAAAATCGGGGGGGGGGGAGATTCAAAAACTAAAGTGAGGCTTATATTTTGGTTAGCAGAAAATGCATTTTTAAAATTGTCTCTCTAAAGGAATATAATTTTTACTAAGGAAGTATTGAATCTCTTTGTTGAGATGAAAAACACAATTATTTCACAATTTATTTCATTTTATTGACTCCCCACTGGCATGATAATCTGTATATTACGTGACAGTTTACTTCAGACAGCTTCTTCATTTAGAAAGTAATCTTTACACTTCATTTTGTTCTTATTTTTCTCAATAAAATGGAAGCCATGTGGCCATCCAGATAATCTGAGGGTGAGAAAGTCTTCACTGCATGCTGCCTTACTCAGAATCAATGAAGAGGGTGATGAGATGTGAACACACAAAAAACAAATGAGAGTCTGGACAGAAAATAAATTAGCATAAATGAAACTGGAAGAGAGGATCTACTTTTAAATGAATCACAATCCACAAATGTAGACTCTGTTTCTTACAAAGATGTCTGAGAGTAGGATTGCATCTCAAAGTGAAGAAAAATCTGAGCCACTGGGACAAGAGTAAAGAAGCGCTCTTGGTGAGGAGGGAAAGGAAATAGGAGGACGAGGGGCCATAGAGAGCAAGGATTGTGAGTGTCATAGAATGGTTTCTGTAAGGTGAGCGCTTTTCAGAGGTGTCCTCATGGCTCATTCTGAAACACAGCCTCACTTATTGGGCTGTGTTAAATGGGTCACATATGGTTTTGCGGAAAAAACCCTTGGGACAGATTGTCATTGTGTAATCTCTGGAATACAAAATAATTCCAGCAGACTTCAGTTCAATTTCCTAGGGCCACATTTTTGCCCTTCTAAAGGACAGAGATTTTGCAGTAAAGGTTTGCATGAAAGATAACAGAATCACATCCTGGAGCCAGATCCTTAGAGAGGGGTATCTGTGTTCTCACATTCCTAAATGTGAGGGCTTCCAATTCTTGTTAAATGGAAGGAAAATAGAACTTGTAAGTGCCCAGGGTTTGTACCTTGAGCCAAAGGAAGTTAAGGGATCTTGTCATTTGGACACGTAACTGTGTATTAGCATGCCATTTACCACGTGGCCAGGACAGGCAGGCTTCTAGAGAAATAGGGCCTAGGGCCACAGTTCTGTTCAAATTCCTCATTTTGTTCTTAGGACTAGAACTACTTCTGGACTGTTTTATTAAACCAATTTCCTGAGTCATTTAACAATGTACGTCCTCTGAATGCAGATCATTGCAGTAGGCAGAGAGAGACTTTAAAGGCAGACATAGGACACATAAAACATTTACAGAGAGCAAGAACAGAAAAACTGTATGTGGGGAGGAGAAGACTAGCAACACATGAAGTAGAGTAACTGTCAATCCATTCCATAAATATTAACTGTGTGCCATGGGCCAGATACTGTTAACAGCTGTGGCTACAAATTAGCTAAAATGCAATCTGATTTTAACCTGTACATTTAGACAGGACCAAACTCTGTGCTGGAGCAGGGTTTAGAAGAATTATTAACAATAGGTTTTTCCAGTGCAGGATTTAAGAGGGGATATATATTAGGTCTACAAACAACTTCTGAACACCTTGATCTTAAGTAAAAATATTCTTTCTTTTCTTTTTTGTAGGGATTGAATTTGGGGTTCCTCTACCTCTCAGCTACACTTCCAGACCTTTTGAAACTTAAATTTTGAGACAAAGTCTTCACGAATTGCTGAGGCTGACCTCAACTTTCAACCCTTCTGTGTTAGCCTCCCAAAATGCTGAGATTATAAGTCTGCACCATGAAACATGGCTTAAATAAAAATATTCTTAGTTAAGCACCAGGCTTCTGATAGTAATGAATCTTTACAAGGAAACGAAACTAAAACCATCATGAAACTATGAATTAAAATTTTGTGATGTGTACAACACAATTTTTGTGGGAATGACAAAAATATTCTGCCCATAAGGAACATTTAACCTAGCTGAAGCAACACAACTGGATGCAAAAGCAAATTCTTTGCTAATGGCTACTTTGCTATATTTTATGGTGGCATGATTTAGTAGTATAGAGATTAAATATGGACATTTTCTGGTACTTTGTTCTTTTCCAGGGACTTAGAAATTGTTTTTTTTTTTTTTTTTTTTTTTTTTTTTTTTTTTGCCATTTATCTTAGCAGTTTCCTTGGTAAAGTGAACAGGTCTATTTACTGCTTTTACCTTTCTAGATTTTATTTGTCAGTACAGTCTGACTGGGATATATGGGCCTAGTATGTGACTGTGTATTTTCCAGTAGAGTGGAAACAGGGAAGTCCCTGAAATGAACAGTTCTCCAGTCATAATGGTCATTTGTCCCGCTTTTCATAATCTTTTCCCTTCTCTGTAACATCCTGAAATTCCTGTCCTAGCCTATACCTCAATCCTGGTAGGTTATGTCCTTATAAAGATTTCATTCAGTTCTCAAAAACTGAGATATAAGTTAACTACACTTTAAATATGTCTTACTTAAAAAATATATGTGTGTATATACTTTTTTAAAGTTCATGTTGAGATGATTTTTGATGAGGTAGCATGAGGAAATAAACCTAGATTAGATTTTTTTCTATTAATTACCATGAAAATAACTAGAAATAATGATATATAAAGCTATTATATAATAAGATAATTATTTTATTATGGCTATTCCTTGAATTCACATAATTAAAAATAAATATACCATACAAATATTTTCTAGGTAGCAATTATTGTTCTGTTTTACTCATGGTTAATATACTTTAAATTCTTCCAAAAGGATTCTTATACTTTAGTTCATGTTGAGATGGGTTAAATTTTTATGTAACTAAAGTATAAGAATTATTTTGTAACATGCTGAGTACATATATCATATAATAGGGATTGTATTTCAAATCCCTTTTTTTTATAAAAAGTCATTGTGATCCTTATTTATCATGTCACAAGAACTAATGGGCCCTTAAAAGGACTTTGAGACTTAATATGTTGAAATTATTTCCTTGAAGTCTGAAATACTATGACATGTATTTGCCTAAAATCTTCATAGGCATTCACAATGAAGTACTATATAATCTAACATAAATATTTTTTGCTTTGATCAAATCATATACCTGTGTGAAAAGAGCTTGCTTTTGCATTGAGAGTGTTATATTTTTAGGTTAATTGTTCTGAGTATATGGAAGTTTTCTATACTGTATGATATACTTAACTTCACAAGTTAGAATTCTTCTTATCCTGTTTTCTGCTCAGAAATTTCAGCCTATCTTGTGCAGACTGCTAATTGTATTTCATTTTTGTTATGTTAATGCTAATCATGAGATTAAAACTGCATTCTCCAAGGCTAATAATCTTGGTTCCTTACTTAGGCACAAAGAAATACTTATATGTGGAATACTGAATGGCTTTAGAGAATAGCATCTCATTTTATAAAATATTCCAATATGTACTGCTCTGAAATTGTCATTTATTTCACTAGCAAACATGTTTTCACACTTACCATGTACAAAGCTTAGTGCTGTTGTACCTGGAGGGGGTTTTTTGATAATCCTAAGTGCTATACAATGGCACTTGTCAAAGAATTGAAATTTTTATTATAGAAATTATGATACATGCTCTGGAAAAATTCATATGATTTTGATATCAAAACACATGGTTAAGTCCTGGTTGTTTTGTTTCTATCTGTAAATCTTCACAAAGACTTTAAGTTGTTTTAGATCCAGTTTTTCAATCTGTATTATCTGATCCATAGAAAAAGTAAGATGTAAATGAGATAATGTGTATGGAAATGCTTTTCAAACCTTCAGATAGTATATGAATGTTTGACATAAAACATGGTTTCTGCCTTCAGGACGCATAACATCTAACAGAAGAGAAAAACAGCAACAAAAACAAAAAAAAATCATTTATACTGTGCCATCTTTCTTTTTCTTTAATGCATTTAATTTTATCCATATAGAATATTTCACATGATAAAAATTAGTCTACAAGTCAAATGTAATGAAAAAGACAGATCAAGATTCAGATTTGTCTTTTGAGAGCAAGATCCATATTTTTGATTCTGGGATGTATTTGTAATATAAATAGCAACTAGTAAAAAGAACTGGCAATAGTCAGATTTCATAATGTAACAGAGAAACAGAAGCCTTGAAATATCAGCTTCTTGAGAGCAAACATCAGAAAGATTTTAATTAGATTCTTGTTCAATAAAGTATTTTTTTACATGAACTTAACTAGGCAGCAAAATCCCAGCAACCGAAAGGATAAGGAAGTCTGAGGAGCTCTAACTTTCTTGTCAGAGAATGCAATGACAATGGCTGGGTTTGCAGGCTACATGTTCAGAGGTGGACAAGAAACTGCTGTGCTTTTATTTCATTCCTTCTTTCTTCTGTTCTGTTTTCATTATCTTTTATGCTTCATAATGCAGAACTCTAGTTAGGCTTTCCAGGAAATTTTTTATAATTAGGTTTTAAGGTATCAATGTGCAACACACACACACACACACACACACACACACACACACTGCTTAGAAAGGTTAATGATTCCCACTTAAAAGGAATATCTAATATTAAAACATTCTCAATTTAATGATGTAATTCTGTCATTAAGAGTGTCTATACTTTGTTTCATGCCATTGAATGGATAGTAACCAGAGAAACTTTGAAGTTTTATCAGCCATTGCAACTAGGGGGCATTTTCTCCTGGGGTGCTTCTCGAAACCCAAGGAGAAGCCCAATTAAAGTCAGTGGGAGTTAGATACCCAGAGAGAAAGAAATGTAGGAACTTGGAGAAAACGTTCATTACCAATGTGATTTACACAAGGTCACAGAATCTTTTGGTCTCTAAAAGCATGCCCATGGGCTTGGAAGCCTTGGCTGGAAATTTTCTTGGCTACCTCCTTCCAGAGGAGGAGGTATTTTTCCTCCTACCTCCAGAGGTAAAGGGTCTTTTGGAATATCCATTCTAAGAAAATCATCTTGTTTCATTTTCTCCATATGTTCTTGAGTTCAACAGTATAGAAGGAGCTAAGGGCTGCCAAAATGACAGCCCCTGAATGAGTGGATGCCTACCTACAGTCTGGCTAGTTGGATCTGCCAGGTTAACTAAGCAGCTGGCCTCAATGTAGCCCTGAGGACTTCAATCAGAGTCTGTTTTAATTCTCCAGATAATTAGGTAGACCATGCTGGTTGTGGAGATAGCAGTCCTCAACCAGCTCTCCTTCCCCTGCCTCTGTCCATAATCCTCCAATGAGGAGAATTTGTAGCAAAACCTCCAGATCATATCACCAACATGGTCCCAGTTGGATCTCTCCATTGCTGGATGGAATCTTACAGAACAAGAAGGCAAGTGAAGAAGTTACACCATGAACTATCAGAAGCAACCAAAGTTGCAAAACCACTAACATAAAATTATTCCTCTTTTCAGATATTTTTGAAGAATTTGTGTTAGAACTTTAGCTCATTCTCTATGGAAATACACATTTATGCAAATAAAAATCATTTAAATATATGGAGCTATGCATTGTTGATGAACAAGATTTACAAGGCCTTTTATGTTTATGATGTATTTTCATGCAACACAACCATTTAATGAAAGAGCTCAAGAAGCCTATTGACATTTACCTTTCTGGGTACAATATATTTATTAAGCACAAATATAATATTCACATTAACATCAAACACACATAAAATATGAAATTGCTAGAGAGGAATGATGACATATTTTAGTACTTTGATGGTAGTGCCAACATTTCATTTAGGGTATTTATATGTGTCATCTAAAAAGGACAATAAATTTCATGGAAGGCTCACTATATTACAAGACTTTTCATCAACACACTCCACAGGGTAGGCTAAAACCACAGAGGGAAGGAAGAAATACTGCTGAATAATCAATATTTGAAAGAATTCAATGTTATTTTTAAAAAGCTACATTTAAAATATCCATAAGTCTAAAAAATGAATGTGTCAGAAGTGGCGTGATGCATATGTGTAGGAATAAGAGTTATAAGGACATTTATAATAGGTAAGCAAACACTTAAAAAATAGCTAAGGCTTTGACACAAACTCCACCTCTGGAAGATAGAGACCCTTTTAGGTGGCACTGTTGTCAGTTTATAGCCACTGTATGTGCTGGCATAGGACAGCTGTCCTCACTGCTCATACATATAGAAAGGCATGCAGTCTTTTCAGCTTTAAAGAGGGGTGGGTTGAATTAACCAAGTTTATTACTCCCATATCTTTCTGAACATTGGAATGAAGCTTGCTTAAATCTCTCCTATCCTTAGTTTGGACTTAATTTATGCATGCAGTAGTTCGTCCTGATAGATAAGTATTGACATGAACCTATTAGAAACCACTATGCCCAGGCTATGTTAAGTGAGCAACAGTGATGCAAATAAGGAGAGACTTGAAGCATTTTTTAAAGGGGTGTAGTTGCACTGATATCTGCTACAACCAGGAGCACCAAATTTTAAATTGAAGGGACAGAGATCGATGGTTGTGAGTCTCATATCCATCTGAAGGAATCATTTTATTCACTGTGAAAGATCAGCTATACTTCATCTCCAGCTTTGTTCTCTGTACTTAAAAACATATCATATTGAACAGGAAAATTCCCTAATATTCCTTTGTAAAAGAGGACCTTATGGATCTATGCTTTTCCAGAGTGATTCCCTTTCACTTCCATTTGCCAAGTGAATGATTTCAGAAAAACAGATTGAAATTTCTCTCTTTTCTGTCCCTGAATCAATGCCATCATGGTTTTTATAAAATATCTTTCTATAGGTTTTATTTAGAAGTGCCAAGGTGTATTGCATGATGACTTTTGAAGTTCTTTCCAATACATACAATGCACCAAATGAAAACCATTTTCTAAAAACAAAATCATTTTTGGAAAGTGAGGCTTTAAAATTAACACCCTTAGTGGACTATCACTAAAGAGGAATTGACCACGTGACAATCTATATTTTTGCTTTTTACTTCCAAAAATCTCTCCCCCTCTCCCTCCCTCTCCTTCTCTCTCTCTCTCTCTCTCTCTCTCTCTCTCTCTCTCTCACACACACACACACACACACACACAAATCTGGTTCCTTATTGAGTGTAGACAGTATGGTCCTCAAGGGTAAAGACACCACTGCTTACTAATCTTTGGCTCTGAGAGGAGAGTGAAGTGCTGTCACAGAGCAAAAGGAAAATGCATGTTTGTTGAAAATAATTACACATGGTCCTTGAGTCAGAATGCATTATCTGCTTTCTTCAGTTTGTCTACATGATGGAGCCACAAAGCTGCAATTTGTAGGGGACAGTTTTCCTGTTCATAGCTCTACAAGTTCCCAATCATAAAGTATCTAGTTGTCAGAAAATGTACAGACACAGTGTAAAACAGTTGAAGAGTGATGGTGCTACTTGAGATATTTTATAAAGGTGTCCTGAAAAATGCTGAAAACTTGATTTTTTTCCTGTTTAACCTCAATGACTTTCTTAGAAGTTTCGCTAAGACTTATCAAGTTGCATTATTATGTAGGCAAAGCTTCAAATATGTAGGAGCCTGATCCTTTCATAGTGAAAAGAGTACAGCTTATTTGGTAATAAGGAGAATATTGGCAAACACAGAAAAATATCTAGTTAATCACAAATTTTAACCACTATCTAGTTGACATGTGCCTGCTGTGCTAATTGCTTCATTACTTAATTATGCAAAAAAATAATAACATCCACAGCAAACATCACCATGAAGCATTATTAAAATACAAAGAAACATGCTCTACACTCTTTAGTGCAAACATAAATATTTCATAATGAGGAAGAGCACTTTTTATATAGCTGTATTGAGACTTTTGCTGCTAGCTTGAGTTCTTCCTAGCAAATTTTGCAATGCTCTTACACACCATAACCTATACTGTCTGTGCTTATAATAGACTTTTCCCTGCTACCTACCCCACAAATGGGTTGTTTTTGCATTTTTAGAGCATTGTTGTATGCCCCTTCTGTAATGCATAATTCATTAAATAAAAGAATGAATGAATAACAGGATGCAGGAGCAAACAAGTAAACCTGAAATCTAGGGCAAAGATATGAAATTAGAGGGGAAACCCAGAAACTACTTTCCTCAGACACAGGATGGTAGCTTCTGGAGTAGGAAGGCCACAGCTGTGTTTCCAATATTTACCACCAGGGCCAATGGACTAGAGATTTCTATGTGATACATCCATAGTCCTAGGCAAACAAATGGATGTTGTCATTTGAAATCTTCCTAATTCCATTGCTCTAAATGTTTTAGAAATTCTTAAAGAATTGTTATCATAGAATTTAAGACTTTTCCAAGAATTTCAGTTTTATTCTTTTTTTCCCCCAAACTAACAAAATGCTTTTTGTCCTTGCAACTATTTTCACTGTACATATTGTTCTTAAATTTGGGTGTTTAAAAAATTCAAAAGGACATTTGAAAGTGAAATAATTGCAAAGTTGAAGACATTCCAAGGTTTTTTTATGACTTTGAATACAATTTAAAATAAAGATCAAAAGTCTTACTTATATGGAAGCCTCGCTGGAATAACTTTATGCTTCAGGGAATTGATTCTGAATCAGGTAACATGAATCTGACCACACTATCTCTGTTATTGTCAATCTTTCACATTTGAACACACAGTCTCATTCTTTCCCTTATGTCTGTCAACATATGTGTAGTTCTTATATATGTTCTCAGTATTTTTTTGCATCTCAATTTATAGAAAAGGAAATATTGTGTTGTTCAGCATTCAGTATTTACATGAAACACCAACATAATTGATGATTGGGGGTATCATGCATAGCCAATACTTAGGTCTCCCATTGGGTTTTGAGACAAAATGATATAGTGGTGGTATTCTAGGAAACCAAGTATTTAGTATTGATATTTCCTTCCTTTATTTATTTGTTACATGAGTCAGTTTTTGAATATCAATATATTTATGACTATCAGGCACCATATTGGCTACCAGAGCTATAGACGTGAAAATGATGGGCAAGCATATAAAACAAGAAACATAAGTTTCATGACCATTTTCAGGATGAGAGTAAAAGGAAAATAGAAGGCAACGGTTGTTTGGTGTTGATGTTAGTTAGTATAAATTGTGTTTGAGATGTTCAGGTTGAGATGACAAGCTACTGGTCAGAGATCTTGGGATTGTTAAGTAATGCTATCTAATCCTTATATATAATTTTCATGTGTTCACATCATGTTTTCTCAAACCAACAAAAATTTTTGGTGTATGAAGGGATCATAAGTATTTTATTCAATAAAAGTTTGTTGCTTGTGAACATGTTTTAGCAACTAAAGCTCAAGAAATTGAATTTTTACTTGCCCAAGGTTTAAATGTGCACTGTCCAAATTTTACACTGTGTCAATTAGATCAATTTTGCACTGTCTAAAATGACCTGCACCTTAAATATGATGTTGGTTTCCAGGATATATAAAGAAACTTAACACACACACAACAACAACAACAACAACCTAGTCAATATACACGTGAAGGAATTGAACAGACACTTCTCAGAAGAAAAACTATGAATAGTTAACAAATATATGAAAAAATGTTCAACATCCCAAGCAATTAGAAAACTGCAAATCAACTACACAGGGTTTTTATCTTACTTCAGTCAGAATGGCAATTATCAAGAATACAAGTAATGATAAATTTTGGTGAGGATTTGGGTAAAAAGGTATACCTTGCTGGTTAGGTTACAAATTGATTCAACCACTCTGGAAAGCAGTGTGGAGATTCCTCAAAAAACTAGAAATGGAACCACCATTTAACCCAGCTATCCCACTCCTCAGTATATATCCAAAGGATTAGAAATCAATATACTACAGTGATGCAACCACATCAGTGTTTTAAGGAGCACAATTCACAATAGCTAAGATGTGGAGCCAACCTAGGTGACCCTCATTGGATGAATGGATAAAGAAAATGTGGTATACACAATGGAGTATTACTCAGCCATTAAGAAGAATGACTTTATGTCTGTGTGCCAGTAAATGGATGGACCTGGAGACTATCATGTCAACTGAAATAAATCAATCCCCAAAAGGCAAACATTGAGATATATGGAGGCTAACCCACAATAAAGGGAGGTGGATAATAGAAATTAAGTAGATTAGACAAAGGTGAATGAAAGGAGGGAGTGGGTATAGGAAAGAATCTGACATAATTTTTCTATGCACAGATATGAATTCACTACAGTGAACCCTACCATCATCTATATCCACAAGAATGGGGTCCAAATTAGAATAAGATATATTACATGCTTGTATAATTATATCAAAAGGGATTTACTGTCATGTATAACTAAAAAGAAACAACAAAAATTAAAAAATAAGATAAGAAGTTCCTGAAAATGCAGAGCACAGTGGTTAATATTTAGAACAACTGACATTACCTTCATGACCTTGGCTTTCGTGTATATGATAGAATTCACTTTTTCTCACCCTTGAGTAACTTCAAATGTATTTTGCCTCTCAGATTTTAAATCTTTGGTATCCTAACCAACTCAAAACTTGATAGATTCTCTATAGAACACAAATTTCTGATTCTATTTCAGGCTTATAAGTTTACTTAGTCATAATACAATACTTGCCAAATTTTAAGAGGCAAGGCCTTACTGCTGAAGTTTCTTGTTTGTGGGTTATGTGATGAACTCAAAATAGCAAAATGATTGAGAACGTGGGCTACAGATTAGAATTCTGTGTTCCAATTTTGGCTTCACAGTTTACAAATAATTTTGATAAAGCATCTAAACTTCCTCAACTTCTGTTTCTTCATTTGGAAAGTAGGAAATTAATAGTCATGTGATTTATGGGAGAATAAAATATTATAATTCTGATAAATATGTGCATAAACCTGGCTTTTATTTCTTTAAGGAGAGTCACTATGAATCATACTTTATTGTGTAGGAAACAGCGTGTGTCATTCTGAATGTGTTTTGCTACTTGTTGACCATCCACTTTATACTGCCACATAGTTGGTTCCCCTTTCACGATCATACTGTGGTTCCATGTTGTACCTTGATGCTCTGACCCATGCTTGAAATGTGATTTTACTGACAAAGATTCATAGTTTCCAAAATGAACTAGTCTCTTCTGTTTTCCCTGCCAACTTTTTCTAAACAGGAGCTTTACAACCAACAGCACTGTTCTCCTTTGAACAGTCCAAGTGAAAGGGCAACTAGCTGTAAGAATAGTAGGAAATAATAGGATATCAGTGCAATTGAAAAAACAGGCATGGTTAGCCCTGCCTCCATTCAGTTCTTACTTCCTCTTAGAAGGAAAAAAAGACATTTCTCTCAATACTTGAAATTGCAAAAATTCAAGGATTTATGTGTGTGATTCATAATGGGTAATCAAGCCCGTAACTGTGCTGTTAGCAGTGGAATTATTTATGTTGTAGCTTGACTAACAGTAAGGACTGCAACAGGTTTCAGAGCTCTCCTTATGTGATTGGAGGTTCCCCTTCATTTAGTGAGTGAAAGTGAGCCCTGGCCACTTGTGGGGTTTCTTTATGTCTCTTTGAAGACTCTAGACAAACAATGAGGAAGGTATTGGCTGGTCTAACATAGAGTCCTTCTAAGGTCAAAGGCTACCTCGAATGATAGTGGAGCAACATATTAACCTTAGTTCTTTATTGTGGGATTTGGGACAGGCTACCCAACTTCTTCTTGCTAGATTCCTCATCTGTGAAATGATACATAATACCTTATGATGTTGTAAGGGTTTAGCAGGTTAATTTGTGAATTGTATTCATCATTTGTAGAGCAATAAATAAATCTTGGTTTTCAGTGTAGTGGTCACCACATGCTTACAGGTGTAGTTACTCTTGGAGAAATACAATTCAAAAATGTCAATATTTGTCTTGACTTTTTGAAGAGACATAATATTCACATAACATTTATTATGTTTATTTTTATAATTATTATGTTTTATTTTCAGTTATTTCTTTTAATTTTTTTAGTGTGCCTAAATTAAAAATTAAACCTTATCATAGATAGGTTTATATAGGAAAAAAATTTTAGTGTATGTGGTTTCAGGAATCCATTGGGTGTCTTGGAACAAAACCCCTGTGGATAGTGAATACTATTGTATTTAGTAAAGGAGTCAAAGGAAAAAAAGACACAATTTAGAAAATTTGGGCCAATTGTAATTTTTTCACTATTTTTTTTCTGGAAAGAAAAATCACTATGTGTAAGTAGTAAAAGATATATTAAGAATACTCCTCTCACTCTCCATATTACTCCAGAGGGAGAAATTTTCTTATTTTATGCAGTGTGTATATACTTCACCTTGCTAAACAGAGTGGTAACTATATTTTACAGGTAGTTTTCTCTGATTTTCAACATTCATTTCTTTTAACTACTTTCAATTTCTTAGACTAAGGTATACAGAAATGCAGGACAGAATTATTTATTTTCTGCAGGTATACCCTTCTTTTCTACTGTTCAGCATGTCTGTATGTATACTGCTGAAATTATATCATAATGATAGCAAATTGCAGAATTATGAGATATTCTTTTTTATTGAAATAGAAATTGGGAGACTTTAATAGCAGATGCTGCATTATGAATACGATTTACTGGAATTGCTCTTCTCTAATCATATAGAAACCATGTTACATCCTAGGGAGGTTATAAAAATATACAGAAATCCATTCATCCTCTGAGGAAATTGAGGTCTTAGTTAAAATAATGACAAGGACTTGAAATCCAGTTGGGAGACCTGACATCATGGATTGAGACACTATACTATCAATTTCATTCTATGAAGCCACAACATACTGAATACATGTATAAAATAAGGACAATTATTACCACATAGGGTGTCTATATATAAAATAATTTCTTCACATTTCCTGTTTACACATAAAAAGTCAACCTATTAATAGAATATGCAGTTCAAACAACAGTCATTTCTTTTCTATATCATCCAGAATGCAAACTTCATATAATAGTTAAATATGCTGTTTTAGAAAGCATTGCATCAAATAGAATATACAATTTTATTTCTTGCCAGAGGAAAATCTAATGTTGACTTCTCTGTGTATCCTCTTAAAAAGTGAAAAATGTTCCTATAAAAGCTTGCATTTTTAAAGTGGTCTTTCACATTTGCATTATTTTAAGCCTTTACAAAGTAATGAGTTTCAATAACTTTAGACTCCAGTTTTGATTTTTAACATCCCTGTGATTCAAACTGCAATTCTGTGACTATCTGAATGCTGGGCTTCCTCATATAATATATTTTAATTCTGTATAAATTCTGGATAATTCTGGCATCTCAGAAAATATTTCAAAAGATAATGTCTCCATAGAAAAAGATTTTAAGCATTATTATTTAAACTTGCAAAAGCACTATTTTACGATACCCTACATTTAATATAATGCCACCTGAGTTAAAAAAGATCAAAATAATACCTTAATAAAATTTGCAGACATTTCTCAAGATAATAGGCATTCATTTCCTTTGCTATCAACAGCTTTGGAAGCAATTGTTAGGAATACATTTAATCTCTTTTAAACTGCAGCTCCTTAAGGCTGATGTGATAACTAAACCAAAGATTTTCTAATTTACAGATTTAGTTAGCTGATGCAGTTAGCACTATTCTCATAACATTAACAGGCACATATACCTAATTTCAATTATTTCTTAAAAGATTGTAACAGAATGCTTCTGGCAAGAATAATTTTCACATTAACACAACAACAAACAAAAATGAAAAACTTTAACTTAAATGTTTTAAAACTCCTAGGAAACCAGATGGAGAAAAATCTATGAATGAGTAGGCATTAAGCCAGACACCACAAATCTCTCATTCTTTCAACAGGTCGGGAATTCCCTAATGACATAGGCAATATGAATACATTTTATTAGTATTATATGAATATTTATTTACTATGTTTTCCATTATCAAATATTAAAAACAAGTTGTTATGAAATATAAATGTCAAGAGTTTTTTGCTATAATATTTTACCTACCATCCATGTTTTAAGGGATGGATTTTGATCAATCATAGGTGGGTATTCCTATAATTAAAGCAATGGATGTTCACATCTAAAATTTTGGATAGTTTAGGGGGAAAAAAGGACTTTTATTTAATCAAAGAAATGCCACAGTACCTTGACTCTTAATCGGATTATTGCCCATGCAGTAAGATTCTGTCTCACACTTCCTCCTTTAGAATTCTACAATATGTTGGTTAATTCAAAAATGTTAATGAGTTTGTACCTGCAAAAGAATAACTGTCTCTGTATACTGGGATTAACACAGTTTGGGTCTCACCCATCAATGTGAAAGTGACTTGCAAACTATCTGCAAATGATTCAGCGCTGAGCACTACAAGATGACTGGCTTACTGTCTTTTGAGACCTTATCTCTTAACAAGAGAAACACCAAGATTGTATGCTCACCTTATTTATCTTCCCTAAATGCCAGTTGGGGGACTTTTTCTTTTGTTACAATCATTTTCTAGGTCTTTAATTATGATCTTAATGCTGATGATGCCCAAATTATAACTTCAAGCTCAACTCCTTCCTTGTACTCTAGACATACATATCCAAATGCCTGCATACCAACTCCATTTAGATACTCAAATGGCATATCAAAACCATGCTCTTAATTCCCACCCTTCTGTTTCAGTATGGCTCTAGTATTCCAGTTGTTTAAGACTAAAACTTCAAAATCATTACCTAATTCTCACTCTCCAAACAGTCCACACCCATCTAACAGCCTTCAATGTGTCCATGATGTAGTCAGTATTCATTGCCCCAAGGAACACTCTCAGCGATGGCCAGTACAGCTCTCACCAGCACTATTGCAATCACTTTCTAACTAACATGCAAGTTCTACCTTAACCCAGTCAGTACACTATCTTCATTATTCAACGGGCAGAGGGATTAATTTAAAATCTTTCACTAAGTAATTTCTACTTTGTGCAAATCAGATCAAATGCTCTTCACAAGATCTGTGTCATGTGTATTGTGTCCCCACCCATCCTCAGTTCATCCAGTTCTCCTGACTTACCCTGCTCAACCACCTACACCTTCTTTCTGATACTTATATGAGCTGTTTCTTAATGCTCTTCAACTCATTTCTCCTGTTTTGGAAATTCTTCCCTCAAATTTATACATTCTTCTTTCTTTGAGCAATTCCTGAAGAGACACCTTATCAGAGAGTTGTTACAAGACTCCCAGAATCACCTGCACCCCTTGTCCATTTTTCTTAATAACCTGCATTATGTTATTCATTATTTATTACTTATCTTCAACCCCTGACCAAAATATAAGTCCCCCAGGATTGGGCCTTGGTTTTTTACTGGGATTTCACTGGCACAGAAGAATAGCTCCTGAAACAATGTATGAACACAATAAAAATTTATTGAATTAATTCAGAAAAGCCACACGAAGAAATGGTGTAGGAAATGTGGTAAATATGAGTTTAATTATAGAAGTTTCCTAGGGTGATATCCATTTATGTGGTGGCTAGAAATGAACTCTTAAGCTCAAGGAATATGCTCTTTCCTGTCTCTAGAATTCCCAGGAATGGAGGGAAAGAATGTCTCCCCTCCAGGTCTTGCATTCATCATTTTTTTAAAAAAAAAATTATGATAGCTATACGTGAAGAGAAACAGTATTGCTAGTGCATTCAATTACATATTTTTTATTGCTTGTTCAAAACATTACATAGCTCATGACATATCATCTTTCATACATTTGATTCAAGTGGGTTATGAACTCCCATTTTTACCCCAAATACAAGTTGCAGAATCACAAAATTCTCAATAAAATCCTGGCAAATCGAATACAACAGCATATCAATTACATATTAAATCTCCCCTTAAATCCTGACTTAGATGAAAAAGACATCATTCAAAATTTAAGATTACCTCAGAGAGTTCCTGAAGGACAGTTACAGTTGATTTGGCAATGCTGGAACTAATTTTGCCTCTTTGCCTTGTAATTTACATGTTCCCTTCATCCTTGGACTATGGAATGTCTATGCTGATCTGCCACTGTATATTTGATGCACTAGCTCCAAGAGGACCTGGATCTTACCCCAAACTTAACTGAAAACAGCTTGGATTTGGTTTGTAGGTTTGTTTGATTTTTACAGTTTTAGTTTTCTGCACATTGTCTTCTACTCCACAAGAGGTGGCTGAATTAAAATCTTTGTCTTAATTATTCTGAGTCTTTTGTTTATTTCTTTATAATGCACCAGTGGCTTATAATCTTATTTCTTTTCTTTCAATATCTTTGTAAGTTTGTTGCAATTAGTGTTTCTTAGATTATAAAGAAATGCTGCTATAGTTTCTCAGAACAAAACGTTTTTAAAGCCAAAATGTGCATTTCTTCTATTAATCTCTCTGGCTGAACCATTTTTTCCCCTTAATTTCTCAATTACTATTTATTATAGAATAATTGATGGCTTAACTTTGGATTAAGGCTCCCCAGGAAAAGTGATGGGAACTGTAATTATTAAGTATCTGTAAATAGATGGATTACTTATTGTCTTATAATGAATTAATAAATGGGTTAAATATTATGCATACTTAGTTATAAATGCCATCTGTTTATTTATTATATTTTATATAACTTAGTTATATTAAATCCATTATAAATTCTATATGCATTTCTATAAACATGAAAATCTTGATTAAACTTTTTGAGTCATTGCCATAATCTTTCCATCTTAAACTGCAGTATAGACCAAAACATATCATTTTAATTCAATAGAAGTGGTTAGCTCAATGGGAAGCCCATAAATTTGACTGCCAGAAAGACATTGACTAGTGAATTAAATTAAAAATCTATTCCTTTAGAACTTAAATAAACTATATTGGGTAACATTCAATAGGAACTTTATTCTTTAAAATAGCATTTATTTGAAAATTTGGCATAAATCAATATTTGGAATGTAATCATACTACTAGTTGTAACTTCTATTTATGAATCGTATGGTAACTCCTAAAATTAAATAAAATCAAACTGTTAAAATGAGTAAACATTTCTCACTTATCTCATTTATCCACTTTAGAGTAATAATATTTAAAATACCTCATTATATGCTCATTTGCTCTTCTCTTCAACTAGATGAAAAGCTCTTTAAGGGCAGACTCTTCTCTGTATTCCTGTGACAAGCACAATTTTGGGCACATGGCAGATGTTTAAGGGTTTGTGGAAATGGTGAATTCAATTTCCAATTTCATCTAGGTTTCTGCTGTACAAAATACTTATTTGAAGTTATATTGAATTAATAGCCTTGTGGTATTTGATGAAAATTGTACTGTGCACAAATCAGAGGAGATGTTGACCAATTCTAGATAAAATATTAGACAAATTCTGAGAAAGAGACTGGAGTACACATCATAGCACTGGGAGGGAACTTAAGATCATGAGAACACAGGCCTGAGGTTTTCATTAGAAATTCCTTCATAGAGATGTATTTCTTTAAGACAGTGTACTTTTCAAAGCACCTTTATTTAAGGTTAATTTGAACTTCCAAAGAACATTATGTGTTGCATAGGGCAGAAATATATAATTTACCTCTTAATAATAGGAAGAAAATCTTACAAAGAGAAAGGCAACAATTCAACAAGTGTCACACAGTGAATCAAATTTCACTCTTAAATATAATTGCATCATACTGTGCAATGCAGAATACTGTAACATTTATTTTCAAATAAAGCCCAAAATTCTAGAAAAGACTGGCACAATTAATAAGGATACAAGCAGGAGGTGCGGAGGTGCCCTATTTCATTACTACTCATAGAACTGGATGGTGTTGATCAACGGTGGCACTTATACTACACACTCACCCCTATATAATATAGAGGTCTTACTAAGTTGATAAGGACCTGGCTAAGTTGCTTAGGCTGGCTCTGAACTTGCAATCCTCCTGCTCAGCCTCCAGAGTTGCTAGGGATTATAGGTGTGTGCCACTCACCATGTAACTACAACCACACTTTTAACCTACTATTCATTAGAAACATTATGTACACAAATATATGCAATAATAATCGGACTTACTCTTTTTTAAATCAATCATTGCTACAACTAAAAAGATTGTATGGTATTTGAAAAAAGAGGCTGTGTTTCTCTTTTATGTATCCCCTATTATAATGCTTAATGATAAAGTACATTTTCACAAATATTTTTATTATATATCTAGAACATTAACTTCCTCTTTTTAAGGCCAAGTTTTCTATGTGGAAACTAAAATTGATTAGACAAATTTACAAGTTATTTATTTATGAAGCAATAAAACAGAAAGTCCAAGAAAATTCAATGATTAAAAATTAATGCAGAACACACATTCTAAATAGTGTTCTTAAGTTTAAAACAAAAAATGTTGTAAGAATAAACACTGTTAGAAAAGCTGAAAATAGAATCTGTGTTCAATTAGAAAATATCACAGAATTTACTGCATATGATTGTCTTTTCATATATCCTGACCTATCTAATTACAATTACATGGTTCCAAAACAATTTTACACAGATAGTTTAAAACTTCCTCTTTCCAGTTTGTGAACTGAAGAAAAATGTCCAAGATTTATCTGAATCAGTGACAATAAACTATAAAACCAACATAATGAATGAATTCCAGATTTTTTGAGTTTCTTATTTTTATTTTGATTTTATCTGTCGTACTCATAATTCCCTGAGCCTTCTCACAGGAAAGTTATTCTCATGAATTTTTAAATCAGATCTCACAGTTCAAAAATCTGAGATCTATTTCTAAAAGGCCTTATAACAATGATCTTTTGAATTCTCTGTTATTTCTATTGAGTTTTCCACATGTAAAATAATCTTTTCTACCACATACATAGTATGGATTAATGGATCCTTACCTTCAGACTTTTATATGTAAATGAATTACTATATCTCAGATTAGAAAAGAAGGGGCAGGAAAGCAACTGTATTAATCGATACTGCACATGGGCATATGAAACACTGTAACTTAAGTGTAAAACCTGTAATAAAGATCTAAACAGTATTAAACAGTGTTCTTATTTTACACTTGAATTAAAGTTAAAATTATGTGGTAGAAGAAAACATTATTACAAATCTGGCAAATGAATCCAGAGTTGTGAAAATTAGAGTGGAGACGGCATACAATGTCTATAATAAGGTCATTACTTTCTGTTGTTGTTGTTGTTAATGGTAGTTGCCTTGCTTTGCCATTTTACTATTTTTAAAAAACTTTTTCTGCCAATTACTTACTTTACTTCATTGGTTCTAAGTGATGCAGTACACTAAATCACTTGATCTTAGACATCACTAGTGAGAGTTACGCTTTGATTATTTTATGCCAGCTATATACTATAGTTAGATGTTACTACTAAATAATATGGGACAAGTCTCATTTTATTTCTCCCTAGAAATGAATCACATAATAGGAAAAACTGCAATTAGATACAGTGAAATATATATTAGTGAGTGGTTTTTTTTCAGCTGTAAACTTTAAAAATTTATGGTCAAAACTTGTCAATTATTTTACAATACAATCAAAACTCCTTTCCACAAACATGACTGTTTTCTCTGTTATTAAATATAGGAGGCAATGCTGCATTCTATTTTTTCACTTTGTTGCAGAAGGTAAGCAATTGGCTTACTTTTTACACCCCATCCATGGGTTGTTAATAGTTTCATGCTTTAAGCGTTTCATTGAAATTTTATTATATGAGAAAATAACAGTGTTATTTGCTAAATATGAGTCTCCCAATAGAATGCAGTTAGGAAAGTTGTAAGAGACCTCAAAAATTTGGAGATGCTTGAAATCAGGAAAAATGCATCATATTAACAGATTTAATTGGCAGAAGGAACCATAAACAAGTTTATTTTGAGGCTAAAATATACAAATACTCTTGTTTAATTGTCTTTGGGTTAGCATGAGATTTAACATAGAAATAGGAAGCATGTGCAAGGATATCTTACATTTAAATTCTGGCAATCTCACTGAATATACAGATAGAAGCTGAAGCTAAGACCTTATTGAAGCACCTGTCTTCCACATTTCTCTTTACTCTAAACTACCTTATATGGTTGTAAGGAATAGCTGTCCTAAAAACATCATGATCTTTTCACAGACTCTACTTAAAAACGTAGTATGTTTGTTCATTTTCAGATAAACATTTATATCAACTAATATTTTTGAACTTATTTTTAATCTAATCTAAAGTTTATGTTTCAAAAAAGCATGCAGGCTGCACTAATGCATGAACATTCCTTCCTTCCATTCTGCTCCATCCATAATTTGGTTCAAAGTCTTCTACAAGTCTAAATTTGTTTTCTTTCTATCTTGACCATTTTTGTTTTTATAATTTTTAGAACTTGAAAAAACTCTCTTCCTATAAAGTTTTCTGTAATTTCTCCCTCTGAACATCTTTGAAAAATGGTTGTTTCAAACATTAAGTTTACAATTTAAATCATGTGTTTGATGTTGTAATTTTAATTCAAGAAATATAGACTATCTTGCAATGTGGTAAGTACGGTAGCACCTTTGTACTATAAGCATGATGAGAGGAACCAGAATCATCATTAAAGTGCAAAACCTTGGAACTCCAACCAGAACTATTGAGAGTATTTACATGTAGCTGAGTGCAATGGCACACAACTGTAATCCCCGCTGCTCAGAAGGCTGAGACAGGAGGATCCTAAATTCAAGACCAGCCTCAAAAAGTTAGTGAGACTGTCTCAAAAAAGGGGGAGGGGAATAGATGGTAGGGATGTAGCTCAGTGTTAGTGTGTCTCTGGGGTTCAATCCCCAGTATGTTAAGTAGATAAATAAGTAAGTTATGTTTATTTTTTTTTTTTTTCTTTTCTTTTTTTTTTTTAATTGGTCGTTCATAACATTACATAGTTCTTAATACATCATATTACACGGTTTGATTCAAGTGGATTATGAACTCCCGCTTTTACCCCGTATACAAATTGCTGTATCACATCAGTTACCCTTCCATTGATTGACATATTGCCTTTCTAGTGTCTGATGTATTCTGCTGTCTGTCCTATTGTCTACTATCCCCCCTCCCCTCCCCTCCCCTCCCCTCCCCTTTTCTCTCTCTACCCCTTCTACTGTAAATCATGTCTTCCATTTGTATTCTCTTGACTTACCCCTCCTTACCTCTTATATGACATTTTGTATAACCCTGAGGATCGCCTTCCATTTCCATGCAATTTCCCTTCTCACTCCCTTTCCCTCCCACCTCTCATCCCTGTTTACTGTAAATATTCTTCTCAAGCTCTTCGTCCCTACCCTGTCCTTGTTTACACCCCTTATATCAAAGGAGTCATTTGGTATTTGTTTTTTAAAGATTGACTAGCTTCACTTAGCATAATCTGCTCTAATGCCATCCATTTCCCTCCAAATTCTATAATTTTGTCATTTTTTAATGCAGAGTAATACTCCATAGTGTATAAATGCCACATTTTTTTTATCCATTCATCTATTGAAGGGCATCTAGGCTGGTTCCACAGTCTTGCTATCGTGAATTGAGCTGCTATGAACATCGATGTAGCAGTGTCCCTGTAGCATGCTCTTGTTAGGGCTTTAGGGAATAGACCGAGAAGGGGAATAGCTGGGTCAAATGGTGGTTCCATTCCCAGCTTTCCGAGAAATCTCCATACTGCTTTCCAAATTGGCTGCACCAATTTGCAGTCCCACCAGCAATGAACAAGAGTGCCCTTTTCCCCGCATCCTCTCCAGCACTTATTGTTGTTTGACTTCCTAATGGCTGCCAGTCTTACTGGAGTGAGATGGTATCTTAGGGTAGTTTTGATTTGCATTTCTCTGACTGCTAGCGATGGTGAGCATTTTTTCATGTACTTGTTGATTGATTGTATGTCCTCCTCTGAGAAGTGTCTGTTCAGGTCCTTGGCCCATTTATTGATTGGGTTATTTGTTATCTTATTGTCTAATTTTTTGAGTTCTTTGTATATTCTGGTTATTAGGGCTCTATCTGAAGTGTGTGGAGTAAAGATTTGTTCCCAGGATGTAGGCTCCCTATTTATCTCTCTTATTGTTTCTTTTGCTGAGAAAAAACTTTTTAGTTTGAGTAAGTCCCATTTGTTGATTCTATTTGTTAACTCTAGCGCTATGGGTGTCCTATTGAGGAATTTGGAGCCCGATCCCACAGCGTGTAGATCATAACCAACTTTTTCTTCTATCAGATGCCGTGTCTCTGATTTAATATCAAGCTCCTTGATCCATTTTGAGTTAACTTTTGTGCACGGCGAGAGATAGGGATTCAGATTCATTTTGGTGCAAATGGATTTCCAGTTTTCCCAGCACCATTTGTTGAAGATGCTATCCTTCCTCCATTGCATGCTTTTAGCCCCTTTATCAAAAATAAGATAGTTGTAGTTTTGTGGATTAGTTACTGTGTCCTCTATTCTGTACCATTGGTCCACCCGCCTGTTTTGGTACCAGTACCATGCTGTTTTTGTTACTATTGCTCTGTAGTATAGCTTGAAGTCTGGTATCGCTATACCGCCTGATTCACACTTCCTGCTTAGTATTGTTTTTGCTATTCTGGGTCTTTTATTATTCCATATGAATTTCATGATTCTTTTATCTATTTCTACAAGATATGCTGTTGGGATTTTGATTGGCATTGCATTGAACTTATAGAGAACTTTTGGTAATATCGCCATTTTGATGATGTTAGTTCTGCCTATCCATGAGCAGGGTATGTTTTTCCATCTTCTAAGGTCTTCTTCTATGTCTTTCTTTAGGGTTCTGTAATTTTCATTGTATAAATCTTTCACCTCTTTTGTTAGGTTGATTCCCAAGTATTTTATTTTTTGGGGGGATATTGTGAATGGAGTAGTTGTCCTCATTTCCGTTTCAGAGGATTTGTCGCTCATATACAGGAACGCCTTTGATTTATGCGTGTTGATCTTATATCCTGCCACTTTGCTGAATTCATTTATTAGCTCTAATAGCTTCTTTGTAGACCCTTTTGGGTCTGCTAGGTATAGAATCATATCATCTGCAAATAGTGATAATTTAAGTTCTTCTTTTCCTATTTTTATGCCTTTAATTTCTTTTGACTGTCTAATTGCTCTGGCCAGTGTTTCGAGGACTATGTTGAACAGAAGTGGTGAGAGAGGGCATCCCTGTCTTGTACCAGATCTTAGAGGGAATGCCTTCAATTTTTCTCCATTCAGAATGATGCTGGCCTGTGGCTTATCATAGATTGCTTTTACAATGTTGAGGTATGATCCTGTTATCCCTAATTTTTCTAGCGTTTTGAACATAAAGGGATGCTGTACTTTGTCGAATGCTTTTTCTGCATCTATTGAGATGATCATATGGTTCTTATTTTTAAGTCTATTGATGTGGTGAATAACATTTATTGATTTCCGTATATTAAACCAGCCTTGCATCCCAGGGATGAATCCTACTTGATCATGATGTATAATTTTTTTGATATGTATTTGAATCCGATTCGCCAGAATTTTATTGAGGATTTTTGCGTCAAGGTTCATTAGAGATATTGGTCTGTAGTTTTCCTTCTTTGATGTGTCTTTGTCTGGTTTCGGAATCAGGGTGATGTTGGCGTCGTAGAATGAATTTGGAAGTTCTCCCTCTTTTTCTATTTCCTGAAATAGCTTGAAAAGTATTGGTGTTAGTTCCTCTTTAAAGGTTTTGTAAAACTCTGCTGTATACCCATCCGGTCCTGGGCTTTTCTTAGTTGGTAGTCTTTTGATGGTTTCTTCTATTTCCTCTATTGTTATTGGTCTGTTTAGGTTGTCTATATCCTCCTGGCTCAATCTGGGCAGATCATTGGACTCAAGGAATTTATCTATGCCTTCACTATCTTCTATTTTATTGGAGTATAAGGCTTCAAAATAGTCTCTGATTATCTTCTGTATTTCTGAAGTGTCTGTTGTGATATTGCCTTTTTCATCCCGTATGCTAGTAATTTGGGTTCTCTCTCTTCTTCTCTTCGTTAGCATGGCTAAGGGTCTGTCAATTTTATTTATTTTTTCAAAGAACCAGCTTTTAGTTTTGTCAATTTTTTCAATTGTTTCTTTTGTTTCAATTTCATTAATTTCAGCTCTGATTTTAATTATTTCTTGCCTTCTACTTCTTTTGCTGTTGTTTTGCTCTTCTTTTTCTAGGATTTTGAGATGAAGTATGAGATCATTTATTTGTTGTTTTTTTCTTTTTTTGAGGAATGAACTCCAAGCAATGAATTTTCCTCTTAGAACTGCTTTCAATGTGTCCCATAGATTCCGATATGTTGTGTCTGTGTTTTCATTTAACTCTAGGAATTTTTTAATTTCCTCCTTGATGTCTTCTAAAACCCATTGATCACTCAGCAACCTATTGTTCATTCTCCAGGTGATGCTTGCTTTTTCCTTTCTTCTTTTATCATTGATTTTCAGTTTCATTCCATTATGATCAGATAAGATGCATGGTATTATCTCTACCCCTTTGTATTGTCTAAGAGTTGCCCTGTGACATAGTATATGGTCTATTTTTGAGAAGGTTCCATGTGCTGCTGAGAAAAAAGTGTAGCTACTTGATGTTGGGTGGTATAGTCTATATATGTCAATTAAGTCTAGGTTGTTAATTGTGTTATTGAGTTCTATAGTTTCCTTATTTAACTTTTGTTTGGAAGATCTGTCCAGTGGTGAGAGAGGTGTGTTGAAGTCTCCCATGATTATTGTATGTTGGTCTATTAGACTCTTGAACTTGAGAAGAGTTTGCTTGATGAATACAGCTGCACCATTATTTGGGGCATATATATTTATGATTGTTATGTCTTGTTGGTGTATGGTTCCCTTGAGCAGTATGAAGTGTCCTTCTATATCCCTTTTGATTAGCTTTGGCTTGAAATCTATTTTATTAGATATGAGTATGGACACTCCTGCTTGTTTCCGCGGTCCATATGAGTGATATGATTTTTCCCAACCTTTCACCTTCAGTCTATGTATATCTTTTCCTATCAAATGCGTCTCCTGTAGACAGCATATTGTTGGGTCTTGTTTTTTGATCCATTCTACTAGCCTGTGTCTCTTAATTGGTGAGTTTAAGCCATTAACATTTAGGGTTATTATTGAGATATGGTTTGTTCTTCTATCCATATTTGTTTATTGATGTTACTAAACCTGATTTGTTATCCTCTATGACTACTTTCCCCCCTTTACTGTCCTACCTCCCATTGTTGGTTTTCAATGTTGTTTTCCATTTCCTCTTCCTGTAATGTTTTGCCAAGGATTTTTTGAAGAGATGGTTTTCTAGCTGCGAATTCTTTTAACTTTTGTTTATTGTGGAAGGTTTTAATTTCATCTTCTAACCTGAAGCTTAATTTCGCCGGATACACGATTCTTGGTTGGAGCCCATTGTCTTTCAGTGTTTGAAATATGTTATTCCAGGATCTTCTAGCTTTCAGAGTCTGTGTTGAGAGATCAGCTGTTATCCTGATTGGTTTACCCCTAAATGTAATCTGCTTTCTTTCTCTTGCAGCTTTTAAAATTCTCTCCTTATTCTGTATGTTGGACATCTTCATTATAATGTGTCTAGGTGTGGATCTCTTATGATTTTGCACATTCGGCGTCCTGTAGGCTTCTAGGATTTGGGATTCTGTCTCAATCTTCAATTCTGGGAAGTTTTCTCGTATTATTTCACTGAATAGACTGTTTATTCCTTTGGAATGGAGCTCTGTGCCTTCCTGTATCCCAATGACTCTTAAATTTGGTCTTTTGATATTGTCCCATAATTCTTGGATGTTCTGCTCATGGTTTCTTAGCAGACTTGCTGAGCTGTCTATGTTCTTTTCCAGTTGAAATACTTTGTCTTCATTGTCTGATGTTCTCTCTTCTAAGTGATCTACTCTGCTGGTAGTATTCTCAATTGAGTTTTTAAGTTGGTTTATTGTTTCCTGCATTTCTAGAATTTCAATTTGTTTGTTTTTTATTACCTCTATCTCCCTGTGAAATTGATCTTTGACTTCCTGGATTTGTTTGTCAATGTGATCTTTCATTGTCTGATTTTGCTGTCTCATGTCTTCCTTGAGACTCCAGATCATCTGAAGCATATATATCCTGAACTCTTTATCTGATATTCCATCTGTTGCAGCTATTACCTCTTCTAAAGTTGAGTTGACCTGCATTGCTTGTGGTCCTTTCTTTCCTTGTCTTTTCATACTGCCCGCGTTTCTTTCTGCTTGGTGCAACTGTTGTGTTTTGAAATTTACCCCCTATTTATTTATGTTGCTCTTGTATACTTGAAAAGTCTCCCTTGCAGGTGCGGGCGGCGGCTGTGCCCCTACTCCAATTGGGGTGACGTGTCTATCACGCTGGCGGCTCTCTGGGCCTGTTCCGGGAGTGGAAGGCGGCTCTGCTCTGTCCCTATTCCAATTGGGGTGTCGTGACTACAATGCTGGCAGATCGCTGGGCCTCTTCCGGGCGTGGGCGGTGGGCTTGGCTGGTGGGATTCCACCTAATGGCAGTCCCTAACCTCCCTGCTTGCTAATTAATGGCTTCTCTGAGGCGCCACGCCTTCTGTAGCTGCGGGGCAGGCCGCGCGAATCAGTTGGCCTGGATCTCCGGGGTCCTGCTGCTGGCTGTTTTGATGTTACAAGCTGTTGGAGAGTGGTGGTGTATTCTTCAGCTTTCCCGGATGGTGGCCACTGACTGCCTGGATGGAGTGTCCGCTGTTTTGATGTTGCACTCTGAAGGAGAGTGGCGGTGTATCCTTCAGCTTTCCCGGATGGTGGCCGCTGACTGCCTCGGTGGAGTGTCCGCTGTGGGGGATGGGACTGTACCGCTTTCTTCCCCTTCTGAGAACCCGAGCTCGGCCCAAGGGTCCGTGTGGGCTTGGCTGGTGGGATTCCACCTAATGGCCTTCCCTAACCTCCCTGCTTGCCAATTAATGGCTTCACTGAGGCGCCACGCCTTCTGTAGCCGCAGGGCAGGCCACTCGAATCAGTTGGCCTGGCTCTCCGGGCCCTGCTGCAGGCTGCTGGGATCCCTGGCACTCTATCACTTTGATTTTTTCTGCTTGCCCCTCCCCCAGCGCTGGCTAGCCAGGTTTCCTTTTGGCTGCTACTGGGAGGAGGGGTTGGAGGTCAGGTGTCTCTGGTTTCCCCCTAGCCTGTATGGAGGCTCAGCTTGATACTCCCTCTCCCGGCAAGCCTAGGAGAGATTTTATGCGAATTCCCGCTGTCTGGGGGTGAGCTGAATGACACCGACCTGTTTTGATGTCGCACTCTGAAGGAGAGTGGCGGTGTATCCTTCAGCTTTCCCAGATGGTGGCCGCTGACTGGCTCGGCGGAGTGTCCGCTGTGGGGGATGGGACTGTACCGCTTCCTTCCCCTTCTGAGAACCCGTGCTCGGCCCAAGGGTCCGTGTGGGCTTGGCTGGTGGGATTCCACCTAATGGCCTTCCCTAACCTCCCTGCTTGCCAATTAATGGCTTCACTGAGGCGCCACGCCTTCTGTAGCCGCAGGGCAGGCCACGCGAATCAGTTGGCCTGGCTCTCCGGGCCCTGCTGCAGGCTGCTGGGATCCCTGGCACTCTATCACTTTGATTTTTTCTGCTTGCCCCTCCCCCAGCGCTGGCTAGCCAGGTTTCCTTTTGGCTGCTACTGGGAGGAGGGGTTGGAGGTCAGGTGTCTCTGGGTTCCCCCTAGCCTGTATGGAGGCTCAGCTTGATACTCCCTCTCCCGGCAAGCCTAGGAGAGATTTTATGCGAATTCCCGCTGTCTGGGGGTGAGCTGAATGACACCGACCTGTTTTGATGTCGCACTCTGAAGGAGAGTGGCGGTGTATCCTTCAGCTTTCCCGGATGGTGGCCGCTGACTGGCTCGGCGGAGTGTCCGCTGTGGGGGATGGGACTGTACCGCTTCCTTCCCCTTCTGAGAACCCGTGCTCGGCCCAAGGGTCCGTGTGGGCTTGGCTGGTGGGATTCCACCTAATGGCCTTCCCTAACCTCCCTGCTTGCCAATTAATGGCTTCACTGAGGCGCCACGCCTTCTGTAGCCGCAGGGCAGGCCACGCGAATCAGTTGGCCTGGCTCTCCGGGCCCTGCTGCAGGCTGCTGGGATCCCTGGCACTCTATCACTTTGATTTTTTCTGCTTGCCCCTCCCCCAGCGCTGGCTAGCCAGGTTTCCTTTTGGCTGCTACTGGGAGGAGGGGTTGGAGGTCAGGTGTCTCTGGTTTCCCCCTAGCCTGTATGGAGGCTCAGCTTGATACTCCCTCTCCCGGCAAGCCTAGGAGAGATTTTATGCGAATTCCCGCTGTCTGGGGGGTGAGCTGAATGACACCGACCTGTTTTGATGTCGCACTCTGAAGGAGAGTGGCGGTGTATCCTTCAGCTTTCCCGGATGGTGGCCGCTGACTGGCTCGGCGGAGTGTCCGCTGTGGGGGATGGGACTGTACCGCTTCCTTCCCCTTCTGAGAACCCGTGCTCGGCCCAAGGGTCCGTGTGGGCTTGGCTGGTGGGATTCCACCTAATGGCCTTCCCTAACCTCCCTGCTTGCCAATCAATGGCTTCACTGAGGCGCCACGCCTTCTGTAGCCGCAGGGCAGGCCACGCGAATCAGTTGGCCTGGCTCTCCGGGCCCTGCTGCAGGCTGCTGGGATCCCTGGCACTCTATCACTTTAGTAAGTTATGTTTACATATACAGAAACATTACATGATAGCCTCCAAAAATCTGTGTAATTTTCATGTTTTATGTATCAGTTAAAATAAATTTAATGAAAATAAAACAGAATAAAATCATGGTAACCAGATTGTAGTTGGAGAGACCTTGCTTTGTAGGATGCACACATCAGCTCATCATAATACTTGACCCCACACAGTTCAACAACTAGTAGCAGAATATTAATAATCAGACAGATGAAAAGGATCATGAGAGAAGTGTAAAGTAAGCTTCAGTGTGAGGGGGTTGCTGGGGAAGAAGATCACAACCAAGTATGATTATAACTATTAATGTCATCAAGTACCATTAATAATAATGAACATTTATTTGCTAATTCTAATAAATATACTTGTTCCAGAGCTAGTCATTTAACATGCCTGATCATCTCCACAATGACCAAGGAGGTAGTTACTACTATCCTTATTTAACATATGAGTAACTTTGAAAAGAAAAATCTAAATACTTGGGTCCAGCTCAGAGTTTAAATGTCTATTTTCTCTGTTGTTACAACTTTTTCCAAATTCCCTTGCCTAAGTGTATCATTTTCATTATTACATATATGTTATCTGTCCTATTTAGGATGCAGTGTTTCTTACAAACTTGTTTTCAGTCTTTTAAATCTTCAAGACTACTTTATACTCATTTGATTCTCCTACAGAATTGATTGGAGGCAGTAAATAAATTTTTCAATGATATACAAAAATTAACAATTCCCCAAAGGAGAGTTTTTAAAGTTTTATTTAGTCATATAGGGCACATAGTGGTTTGTTTTAGCTATAAATGTCTAAATGTAAAGCAAATGGGTTAAAGTCTATGCATGTGTGTGTATTTATGTGAGTGTATGCACCTATTGTGTGTATATGTGTGTGAATGTATGGTAAATGTGTAAGGAAAATTGCTATTTTAAAGCCTGAGAGAATATGGTAATGACATTAGCTCAAAAGTACCATGATTCTGCTATAGTCCCCCAATACACTGGTGATTTGGGGTATGTTTTATGGATTTTTATTTGATTATTTACTTACCAGGAGAAATTATGGGAATTTACACTTAATACTTTTACATGATAAATTAATTTAATTACATAATAATCCTACAGTAAATAATCTTGGGGTAAAAACTTCAATTCACCACTTTCATAGGAAACCTGGCTTAACTATTTTGAAGAAGTATCAGGCTCCCTCTCTTAAAAAGACTTCTATGAAAGTAAATATATTAGTTTTCATGCATCTCTGAACTTTGAAGTAGATCTCTTAATAATTAAATCATACTTGTATAAAAGTTTAACATATGTTTAGCTCTTTTAAAAATGAATTCAGGCACATCAGTTATTGTTTAAAATTTAACATAACTTGGTAATAACAATTTGCCTAAGTAGAGTGAGTTTATTTTGGAGTAAGTGTTGTTTTGCTTTTTTTTTCTTGCATTTGTGCACAACTTATACAGTAAATTGTTAGACTTTCCATCCTAACTTGGTCAGGTCCGAATAAATTAATGAAACAGAAAGAGCCTTTGAGAACCAAGGCCATTTTCATTCTTTAATAAAAAAGGCATCCTTTCATTTTTTTTTCTTTTCTTTTTCCTTTGGTATAATTGAATGCCATTTTTCACAGAAGTATCAAGGGTAGCTGGATTCTTTCAAAGGATGAATAAAAGAGGAAGGAACCCCATTCATAGTACTCCTAGACTCTCTGTCTTCATCAATGAATGGCAGTTGTAAATAGAGACACTGAAAGTTGTTCCTTTAATCTAATGTTTTCTTCTTGCACTTGCAATGTTTTCTATTTTCTTCTTTTTAATGCAATCTCAGAATGTGTTTCTGTTACCAATTATCTAAAGTTTAAAATTATTTGAGCTTGGAAACAGCAAAATTTACTATTCAATAATATTCTATGTAAAAACTTCTGTTTAAAAATGAGATTTTAAAGTTGAAAAAATACTTTAATAAAAATCTCATTTCACTGTCAATATTGTTTAATTTTGCAAACGTTTATCACAGACTTCAAAATGTGTCAACCCAAATTTGGGCGTCCCTGGGCTAAATAGTACAGGCAGGTGCATCATCTCCATAGTGTTCTGCAAAACTTGGCCATCCCACCCCATAGCCTTTCATTTGTGGTTCTATCAATTAAAAACCACAGCTAAACAGAAGATAGGCCGTGAGTGATAAGACATCTTCTGAGTACATGAAAAATAACTGTTCTGTTTGTCTGAGTGTGGGTTTGCTCAGGACCTGCACTCTTTTGCATGTTAGGACCTTTACTTGCCTAGTGTCATCCAATATTTTTGGATCAAGACATTATAACTTACTGTATCAATTCCTCCTTATTGGTGGAGAAAATTAGCCTAATTCTGAAAATCACAAGTTTTTCTAAATTCATGGACAATACATTAATAAAAAATTGCTTAGATTTCTGAAGAAATTTATACTATTTTATAATAGGAAAATTCAAGAGAAAAATGCTTGGTAGGAAGCCTCTGCTCTTCTATGTTAAAGGCACAAATGTTTTTTATCATGTTTCATTTTCTTGGATTTAGTTTTGTTCTTTCACTTACTCAAACTGTATTAACTGAAATCTTACTGGAGGCTGGTAACTTGACCAGTGAAAGATAAATGTGGTCCCTACCCTCACTGTTTGGACTCCAAATTATATTCTGTGACTGGATATAAAGGATTATAAATGAAAATGACTTAGTCTGTCCATCCTTCTTTCTTTTAATTTGCAGTTAGAATTCTGTCCAGTTTTTATGAGAGAATGAATGGCATTCCTGGAGATCATATACTTTTTTTATAATTTTTGTACTTATAAAATTAGTCAAGAATGTCACCATTTGAAGGAACAAAAAAAATATGCTATTGGAAAAAAATAATTATTACAGGCATTAAAAGGGTAGTCATAATTGCCTGAATATGAACTTTGTGACTAAAGCAACTACTTTAGTATCTTATTTCCAAAACAAAAATGTTGCTTTTGTATTTGTTTCACACATTTATAATTAGATGTTCAGTTTACAAAAGATAACAAACTAAGAATAGTCATGACAATAAGAAAAATAAAATGAAGACTTCCTGACTGCTGAGCTAATGCTCTTTAAGGAACCATATCATGTGACTATATTCTGGTTGTTTGGCTTTTGTTGCCATTGTTACAAATTCTATTTTATGCCTGTAAATTCTATTTTCTAAATTTGCATGCACAAAGCACTCTTTATTACACCAATGATATGTTTCCTGATACTCTTAATCTGGCTTGAATAGTTGCTTTATTTCAACTCTTCACATAATATACATGAAGTTACACTATTCAAAAACATATATATTCTAAAGCTTATTGAAGATGTTGTGCCTCAAAGAACATCCACATATCTTTAGTCAACAGACCAGGAATTGCTAAAGTTAAAAGTTTAGTTATGTTTTTAATTTCTAACACATTGACTATTTAATTCTTCATTCAATCAACATTTAAGGCAAACATCTACATGAGATATAGATTCATGAAAAGTTCCAAACATTCCCTGGAAGAGCAATTAAATAAATAATGACTTATAACTTCTGGAATTCCTCTGGCAAATCTTCCTAAAATCTCTAATGTTGAGTTCATAGAATATCAAAAAGAAATTCTTTGTTTATGTGCTACTTTAACTAATGTGTCTATCTTAAATATAGTACATTGTTGCCAAATACAAATTTAGCTGCAGTAAATGAAACTGTATTGGAGAGAGTTGTGTTTGTTCAGTGTAAATTAAATCACTATTGTGGCAAAAAAAAAGAGTAAAAATGCACCAGGTAAGAAACAAGAAATGCCTGCATTTTTTTCTCAAATAATTTTATGTCTTTTTCTTGTGAAACAATACAAGTCTTAAAAAGTAAACTCAATGTTAATTAGATAAATTCTTGGAAAAGTTTAATAAGCAAGAAATTAACAATTAGGGAGGACAGCTACACTGTATTTCAGAGACTCAATGAGAAACTATCCTTTTTGAAGAGATATGAATTCAAGAAGAAAATTAGATTAATGGTCCTTGGAATGGAGAATTTCAATTTCTCCATCATCTGAAGGAATTTTAGTTTTTTTTTTTTTTGTGAACAGTCTTTACTATATATCATTCGAACAAAAACATTTTATATATAGTTGTGGAATTCTGTGTTGTAAGAAAACCACTTGACATATTTGATTCATGTTCTGATTCTAGTTTCAAGTTAAGAAAGTGGATAAATTGGCTTAAAGCATCTTAATTACAAAAATCTGGAATATTTATTCATTATAATTTTACTGTAAGGCATCATGCTCTGATATAAAGTTTGAGTTAGAACAATTTCTGACATCATCTAGAAGAGTGCACCTTCATTTTCATGCTTTGTGTATAACATGCTCCGGGGTCATATTCTAAGAAACTTTGGAATATAGGTCATCTATGTGGAACACTCAAAATTTGATGCATCTTGCCTTCTGAACATGACCTTTTGTGTTATCAGTGAAGCTAGCATACAATCATTGTGATCAATTGATAATGTGATCACTTGATTGGTTTAATCTGTTTTTTAAATTAGTGTGATCTCTGTAATCAGTTGTATTGCAAATGTAGCTGTTGTGCTTAAATGTTGGGAAATAAAGCAAAAAAAGGTGAAACTAAGAACAGCAAGGGTGATGAAAATGATAAGGCATAGAAACCTGCAGGAGGCTCTGTGTGAGCCATCTTGATCAAGCAAGATATATTTGAACCTAACGTACATATACAGGCGCATAAGCATACTATGCACATGCATCTTAAGGAAGTTTCACAAAATGTTTACCTTTATTTATCCCACTAAATGCAAAACATAGACTCTATTCTTCTATTCTATTATTCCACTCCACTGCACTCTACTCCACTCCATTCCATTTGTTCATATTAGTTAAAAACATAATGGGGCTGGGCACCTTGGCACAGACCTGTAATCCCAGCAGCTCCAGAGGCTGAGACAGGAGAATCTTGAGTTCAAACACAGCCTCAGCAACAGCAAGGTGCTAAGCAACTCAGTGAGACCCTGTCTCTAAATAAAATACAAAAATGGGCTGAGGATGTGGCTCAGTGGTCGAGTGCCTCTGAATTCAATCCTTGGCAAGTCATCCCCCCCCAAATAAAATCAGTCCCTATGAAATAAGTAGACTTCATTTCACTAATGGATCATTATATGTAAGTGGGAGAAAATGTAACTAGTGTCAGTGAGTGACTTTTGATATGGAGCACACAGGTAGTTTTTCTTTTAATTTATTTTTTTCTAATTTGTTTTATATGATGGCAGAATGCAATTCATTTCTTATTACACATATAGAGCACAATTTTTTCAAGTCTCTGATTGTACACAAATTATTTTCACACCTTTCGTGTCTTCACAAATGAACTTAGGGTAATGATGTCTAACTCATTCCAGAGTCTTTCCTACTGCCATACCCGCTCCCATCCTCTTCTTCCCCTTTGCCCTATCTAAAGTTTCTCTATTACTCCCATGCTCCCCACCCATCACCATTATGAGTCAGTATTCTATATCAAAGAAAATACTTGGCCTTTGGTTTTTAGGGATTGGCTTACTTCACTTAACATTATATTCTCCAACTCCATTCATTTACCAGAAAATGCCATGATTTTATTCCCTTTTATTGCTGAGTCATATTCCATTGTGCATATATACCAAAATTTCCCTACCCATTCATCTACTGAGGGGCATCTGGGTTGGTTCCACAATTTAGTTATTGTGAATTGTGCTTAGATAGTTTGAAGAGCTTGCTAAAGCTATGGAATGATGAGGGGATGATGAGGGGATTCCATTAGATTCTTTAATAGATTGATAACATTTCTTTGAAATAATAAAAGTTAAATGGTGTAAAGCTATTTACAGTCAGAACACTATATAATACCTACTTATTATATTATCAACTTTATTTGTATTATCTCATTTAATCTTTACAACAGTGTTTTTAGATTGGTCAAATTATACCCCAGTATTATAGTTAATGTTCAGTGGGAGGAAATGCTTTTTTTTTATTCACCAACATTATAATAATAAATAAAATCTTAATACAGAAAGTTTGACTCCAAAACTATTTTTAAGCTTGCAAAATCCAGTAAGATAATTTATTTCTTTTCTTTGTTCCAACAAAAAGATTTCTTCATGGCCTTCTCTGTGCCATGCACCCTGAACATAATAGTAACTGACTGCTCTGATAGCATTCATTGTAAAGAGAAGGATAAACAGAAGTCAAGGTTGAAGATCATTCCAAAACTAACAGAAGAGGCAGAAAAACATAATCAGTTACACATTGACTATGAAAATAAGGTAATTCCTTTCTTCAGAATTTTTCTTACAGAAGAAATCTATAAGTTTATCAACAGAAGAAAAAACATGCTGGATTTGATGTCTTCCAACTTTCTACTCTAGGTATCTGCCACAGTTTTCCTACTGTGAAATTTTTGGTTTGGAGTGGTACACTATCATCGGGTCACCTGATAGGTCTCTGGCCTCACATACATTCTCTTGAAAGTCAACATTTTAACTCTAGAGTTGCTGTTTGTAGTAAGGAGATTAATAATTGCTCTTGTTTGTAGCCTGTATGGAAATCTACACAGTCAGCTGCTGCTGTAGTCATGTTCTGGTTATATGAAAAGGACTCAGGTGATGAAGGGCTGTGATTCATTGCTACTAAACAATTTCAGTAAAGTTCAAGGTCTTTAGATCTAAGTGTAACTCATGAAACTTACTCCTTACCTGTCAGCTTCTCTGACAATATAAATAAAAATTTAGAATTACAGCAAATAGAGAACTCTGCACAGAATCACCTTATTATAAAAGGCAATTACTTATTATAGTAGGCAACAGAACTCAACCTACAAGGTAAAAGCTTACTTTACTTTTTGCAATTTCACAGAAATTTTGATAGAAACACCTTTGCAGCAGAATGGTGCCTAACACATTTATTATTATTATTATTGTTATTATTATTATTATATGAATACAATGAATGTAGGTAAAGAAACTAAGAGTAACTGATTCAAGTTAGTGTTATCTGCTAAAATGTTTGATATGATATGAAAGTACTTAGATTTTAAGATAATGTCAAACTAATTATAAAAGCAAAGTTAATATGGGAAGTTACAACTGATTTCAACTATTCTAAATGTTCTTCTTGAGTTTTCTTTACAGTTAGTTAAAAGCCATATGGGAAATTATGTCTACTTGATTTCTAGTCCTTTCATAACCTTTGTCTAATTTTGAGCCCAAATTTATATACCATACTTTGCTTTTAGGAAATGTAGTTACTGCTGAAAATTAATTAATTAATCTTTAGAGAACAAGACTTGTCACCATTCAAAAATTTCCAATAAACTCTGAAAGCAATTCCAAAAGAAGGGCCTTGCAACATAACTACAAAGTGTTGGGCGCCTGAGGCAGATTCCCGGAGCCGCCCTATTCCCCCCCCCCATAGGGTCCATATACAACTCAATCAATCCAGCACCACAACTATTATATACAGCTTAACTCAAATCATCATCTCAATTGTTCGCTGGCAGCACCTTTCAACCATTCCCTCTGGCAATATGCCAGGCATCATTCTGACTCAGCTGTGGCTCTCAACAGGTTCTAAAAAAAATTGTGCTGTTTTAAGTCACTACCTTTGTGCTAATTTGTTACATGGGGGTTGAAAACTGACAGTTACTGGCATTCTTTTTTGAACATGGGGAGAATTGAATCCAATGGGGGAATTCCTCTACGTTAAGTCCCCAGGCCCGGGAAGATCCCACCTGGATTATCTCTGCCCTCTGGGAGCTTCACTGTGTCTTCTTGCTTCTGCATGGAAGGGAGCTTGTGTTAGTAGCCGTGTGGCTTGCCCAGCCCTCTCCTGCCAGAGATCTTGATAGTTCTGAGCATCTCCCCTGTCCTGAGGTCTGTCCTTGTCCATTCCCATGGGCCGCTCTCCTGCTTATGAGACAGCCCAGTTCCTTGTGGGGCCCTGTGGATGCTTCATGAGACAGAATATGTGCTCACATCTTGCTGAGGTCATTCCTTTTCCATTTTCAGCTTCTTCTGGGGTGGCTGAAGGATCATTCCAAGAAGCTCCCTGGTGGTTCTCTGAAAGGACTGAGAAGACCCACAGGCATAACTTGAACCCCTGGTGTTGAGTGCTGGGACATTTCCATCTTCCTGAGATTGCAGTAAAGGGCTGTACTGCTGCACACCTTCAGCTGTTTGTGCTAACCTCCAGAGCAGCTATCTCTTATTTTTAGCACCTTTTGCCATCTGTACAGGATGAGGATTTCCCACATTGACAGCTCTTTCCTCAGTTTCTCCCTCTCTCTCCCCACCCCAAAATTTTACTATAAATATAAAGAAGAAAACAGTTTTCACTTCAACACTTTGCTTAGACATTTCCTCAACCCAACTTGTAAACTCACCAATGACAGGTCCTACCTCCTAAAGGACTGCAGGGAACCATTTTCCTAAGCTTCCAGCCACGGTGGAACAAGGGTCTCCCTTCCTGCTGTTCCAGTAACATGAGGATTTCTTTCTTCTGAGCACTCCTTTGCAGTCCTTTTAGGGTCCATAGTTATAGCAGTCTTTAAAGGAATCGAGGCTTTTAAAATTATCATTATTCTCCTCAAAATTCCAGCAGGCTTAGTTTACCACCAGATTCCAAAAGACTTTGCACATATTTGAGGTTTTGTTATGGTAGCATGGCTGGTACCAGAATTTATATCAGTGTTCTGTTGCTTCCATACCTATGATCACAAACTTAGAAACTAAAAAAGGACCCACTCCTTACCTCCCAGTTTCTGTGCACCAGACGTCTAGCAGGACTCAACTGGGTTCCCAGCTCAAGGAGTCACAGCAGGAACAACTGAGGTCCTGCTGGTTTGTTTCCCTCAGGAATATCAGGTCCTCTTCCAGGCCCATTCTTGGGGCTGGCGGAACACAGTTCCTTGCAGTTGCAGACTAAGGTTCCCGTGTCCTCCTGGGTATTCGGGCAGCAGTCACTCTTGGCTCCTTGCAGCCATTCTCCAATCCCTACTTATGGTCCTCTCCATCTTCAAAGGCCAGCAACAGCAGGGCAAAATACAGTTGAACAAAGATTCTCCCTGACAGTCACCCCCAAGTTGGGTTTAGTTCTATAACCTTGCTTCAACTGGGACTTTATTTCATTTACTTTCGTGTGTGATAAATGAGCTCTTGATATAACCCCCTACCATGAACTTTACCATGACGGTCCCTGCTCCCATCTGAGCATACTTTGATTATGCTATTTCTCTCTACAGGTTCCCGTGTGGCATCCAATGGCAGCACCTTGGTTCTCCTGTACTTCAGGAACTGTGCCAGGTTTCTTTTATTTAACTTGTGTACATATCTAAAAGTCCTGCTTTTTTCTTATCCATTACAAATTACAGACTGAAGTGCTAGGCACTTATGTAATTGGAATTTCTAAATTCTTCCAGAAGCAAATAATGAATGCACATAAAAATAAAAGTAATAAAATATTCTTCATTGATTTCACTTTAAAGTTAGCCCAATTAAACTAACAACAGGGATTATAAAATCAGTTCACTACAAAAATTCTATCAAATAAGAAATGTATCTTGAGAAGATTTAACTGATGCCAATTATTAATTTACAGTAATTATTAAATTATTTTTGCAAAATGCTCATATGCTTCAACATATTTTTAAAGCACATTAATTAAGCAAAAATAATATCTGCTTTCTTCTTTGAGGGAAGCTCCTTCTACCCATGATTGCCGAAGATTAAAAATTATTTGCTTTTAACCTCCTCAGATTAAAAGAATGTAATCAGAGACAGAATGACAAATTGATTAAAATAAAAAGCTTTTTATAAAACTTGAAAAGTACTATCATCTTGTTATGTGAGTAATGTTCCATTTGAGGTCAAACAAAATATTTTCCAAAAGTTATAAGTTTCTGTTGAACTACTATATTTCAAGTTTCTCAGCCTTAACTTCTGTAAAAATCATGTTATATTGAATAAAAATGCAATTTTTAATAAATACAGAATCTAACACTGAAAAAGGTACAGATGGACAAATGTTTTTATCTTGTGGTTTTCCTGTTTATTTATGTTAAACAGTATGTAGAATTAAATCCATAAAAAATGGAAGCTGTTTGAATCAGATCATCCTGATTCTAAGGTAACACAGAAGATCAGCTTTCTTTAAAATGGACAGAGAACTGGTATATGTGTGCTTTTGGTTTTTCTCTGGTGGGGAATTAATATGAAATATCAAGTTTTCAAAGGTTTCCATTTGTGGTCTTTAAAAAACATAGCTGTAATTTTGTGAACCTTATGCCAATAGCAGTGGGATTTGCCCCCACCTCTGATGCTGAGCTGTCCTGGTCAACTGCCTTGACTTTAATAAGATGTGACAGGAAGCTATGTGGGGCAGTTTCAGAATCTAGACCTCACCAGCTTTCAGAGCTTTTCACAACCTCCTTCCCCACTGCCCCCAGCTCTTGAGGAACTCTGGACCCCCAGAAAAAGAAGAAGAGCCAGTACCAAATTTTAGGGTCTCTCAGCTGCTAAACTACTCATACAGTGACCTCTCCCCACCCAGGGCAGCTGAATGAGGGAGCCCAATAGGCATCAGAGCAACCAGTTGGACACAGCATGGTGATAAGTATAGGAAAGGGTTGTTTTCAGTCACTAGGCTTCAGGTTAAGGGGTTCAGTGCAGCTACAGGATACAAAAATCTAATCCTCCACCAAAAGCTGGTACAAAAAATGAGTCCTCTTTTAAAAGTTCCACTTTACCATAGCCTTCTTTAGCAAACTTCTTTAGCCACTTTAGTGCTGCCCCAAAATCATCTTATATAATGTTGGCCTGGGTTTTCCTCAGAAACCAATCCATAAATAAGGATTGGAGCTCAAGAAATTAATTTGGATTTGAAATAGGGAAGTGAAGAAAGTTGCAAATCCATCTTACAAAGAGCAACCACAGCTCAGTCTTCCTGGAAAACTTGGAGACTTGTGAAACCTGTCTCATAGTCATTGTTTTCACATGCCCTCATGTGGCCCAACAGGGAGCTGGACAGTGGCAGATGATTTGGGAGAATGCAATCATCTTTATGAGAAGAGATGTTTTTTCTTTTCTGTTCTTGATTGTATCAGAATCAGCATTTTGTATAAAACTATCAGAAAATGATGCCATGGGTTTTAAGGTCTGGAACACAGAGTTGACACTGACTGGCCTGGGCTTTATGTCTGAGTATGCATATGGGAAAGAATGTATGCAAGTTGGACACTGTGGCATGTCTGCTGAGGACCAATGGCTAGTGTGTTTAAATAAAATTACATGATGAAGGTTTAATGAGGTGTCAAGAAAGAAAGAAATATACTTTGCATTCTAAAGCACAAATATACTTTGCATTCTAAAGCATTTATGCCTTTGATGTAAATTATATTATAAAATATAAAATTATAAATAAATATATAAAATTATATTATAAAATTATAAAATATTATAAAATATTTTTGAATTCGCCATTTCAATATTCAAAATGATGTCAGGACAAAGAGATAAGGAGCAATTTTTCTTCCAGAATGTATTGCCGAAAGTTCCAGCTAAAACACATGCCCCCAATCTTGCAAAATCAAGATTTTTTTAATGCAGCATTTTTCACCACTCTAATTCCAGTTACAACTTATCTTCAGATTCCTTCTTTCCTAATACTTTCTCAATAGAGTCCTCCAGATTTTGCCCCAGGATGCAAATGAAATAAACATATCCCTACAATTCAAGATCACACAATCTAGTTTGAACATATTAACACCACATCCGAATGTTTCCATGTAATATAAACTAGCAAAATGCTAACAAAACCACTCAGCTAAAAACTACCTAAAATTTCTAATTTCCAATTATATCTGCAATGCCAAAAGCATTGCCCATACCAAAAAAAAAAATAATAAATGTTTGCTAAATAAATAAATGTATGAATAGCGCATATTGGTACTAGATGAAATAAAGGCAATCACATGAATGTTGATCAGCAAGTCTATCATAGTCACAAATTTATGTAACATTATTTAATGGGGGAAAATAGCATATATGTGTGACATAAGAGTGGTGGGCATGTGGGAAAGTTTGATAAAGGTCAATGCATGGAGAGATCTCTAGATCTTATAAAGAAAAGAGAGCTACAGTTGGGGTAGATAGTGATAATAGCAAAGTAATATGCCTGGGAAAAGAATGTTTACAGAAACAATAGAGTTAAGGGAGAATTTTAAATATATTTTTAGAGATAGTAGAACATTTTTGAAAAAACAAGGTCATAGAGGCCTTAAAAATATTTTTAAAACATGACAGGAAGAACGTTCACTTAGAAAAATGCACACCTGACTCTCAAGAGTTTTTTCCCTATTAGTAATATAAAATGTGAAGTGACTTGAACAGATAGTGTTGCCATTGATAGGATTTGGGAAGGGGTGATCAGTGGGTCCCACCAGTCACTCAGTGCAACATGACTTGTACTTACATTTCTCTTCTTACAATCACTCTTTCTCACATGTTAGGCCCTTATTTTCTTTTAATTGAAGAATAGGCCTGAATAACATGCTCATTAGTACTAGTGAATAATGATTTAATTGCTTTCTTATTTGCATCTAATCACATAAAGGTCTTTAGCACATCCAATATTTAAGATTGTCATTTTTGAGGGAATTAAAGTTTGTTTTTCTGGAGAATTCAATCATATTTATTAGTTTTAAAGATTTTATGGTTAAAGAAAAAAGAAATATTTCCTGATAATAAACAGTACTAATAGTATATGTATATATATGTATATACATTATATATATATATATATATATATATATATATATATATATATATATATAGAGAGAGAGAGAGAGAGAGAGAGAGAGAGATAGAGAGAGAGAGAGAGAGATGGTGGTTTTACTTCCTTCAGGTACATTTCCCAAAGAGAGATTGCTGTGTCATGGTAGTTCTATATTTTTCATTAATTTTTATGTATTTTAAACATTTATTTCCCTCAAGCCTTTATTAGGTGGCTCTTGTTATCAATTAAACTTTTTAGAAATTAAAAAAATTAACTAGACTATTTCATGAATTAGTAATTGTTTTATTACAAAAACTGCAATTAAGCCAAACAACAAAAAATATAAATGTATGCATAATTTATACAAATAAAGCTACATGGCCTGCACAGTGGCAACTGCCTGTAATCCCAGTGGCTGGGGAGGCTGAGGCAGGAGGATCCTGGGTTCAAAGCCAGCCCCAGCAATGGTGAGACACTAAGCAATTTAGTGAGACCCTGTGTCTAAAAGAATACAAAATATGGCTGAGGATGTGGCTCAGTGGTTGAGTGCCTCTGAGTTCAATCCCCAGTAACCTCCCACCTCCAGTAAAGAAAGCAAGAAAGCAAGCTATGTGTGTATATAGTAATGTACCAGTTCTGCAGAAGGCCTAAGTCAGTTCGTTCTATCAGGAGATCCCTGGTTTTATGCTCTGGGCTCCCTCAGCAGCTTAATTTCCAGTGTGGCTATTCTCCTAGTAGCCACAGTGCATAAACCATTTGGGAAAGAGAGCATCTGTTCTGCTGCTATTTCAGGCAACAGAGAAAACCCTTTTTCCCCCATTGTGTGTCACTCACCTAATGAAGACAGTGTGGATACATTCTTTCCATCAGTTAAGATGGTAGTGCTCTGGTAAATTAAAGGGGAATGAAATAGGACCAATTGAGCACTTAGGGTTCACCTGGAGTTAACAATGGAGTCCATCCCACCCAAAACCTGTGGCTGAGAATGGGAGAGGGAGGGATTCGGAAGGAAAGGAGCAGTTAATATTAACAAGATAAAGACAAATGGTTGGTGCAAGAGGAACAAATGTCCACAGCAAAACTACATAAAGACAATGGTCAATGGTGCATGGCTATAATCCCAACAGTTTGGGATGCAGGGGGGATCTCAAGTTCAAAGCCAGCTTCAGCAAAAAAAAAAATAAAAATTAAATTAAATTAAAATAAAAACCCAACAACAATAATGACAAAAGTACATAAAGAACCTGAAGGGTGTTACTTTAAAGGTAAAATTCCTTAACAAGCTTTCTCAACAGTGGCAAGACCAGCCTTTTACAAAAGTTCTAATCCAAGTGTATTTTCTGTTGTGTACATAGGAAATGCTGTTATTTTAATAACATTGGGCTGCCTAAGAGGCCCCAACAGGAACTTTTACAAATAGATTCTTTTATTGACTAAGTGGAAATTTAGTAATGAAATTCAAGTACTCAAAGGTTCTTATTAGAAAGGCTGGTGGCCAACTGTTCTCAATCTCTGCAGAGGATGCAACCAGGGGACATGTGTTTTGTTCGGAGCATGAAGAGTTTATATATAACATAAGGAATCTAAGCAATTTTTTTCTGTGAATGGGATTATTAAATCATGGGTGTGTTGTTAAGGGAAGCTCTGAAATTTATCTCAAGACCTAAATAATTTTATTTTTTAAACTAAAGTGATTCAGGGAAATTCCGTTTAAAGGATGACTGGATAACTTTTTACTAAATATTTAATAACCATTGATCTTTTTTAAGGATGATATTTTAAGATGGAAGACAATAACCATGAATAGGCTAAAATAAGACAAATGTTTTTCTAAATAGAATTAAATCCCCAATTCCTTGCTTGGAATACTGAAACAGAAAAAAAAATGTAAACGATTACAAGTTATTAATACAACAAATGTGTGTTAAAGTCAGCTTAAAATTGTATATTAAAATAGTCACCTCTTAAAATGTATTCAGCATATAAGCACTTTGGATATAGGATTTTTAGAACACGGGAATAGTTCATTCTGTGAAATTAAGACCAATAGTTTTTCTAGCAGCATAAAATCAACCATTTCTCAGTTCTCTGCAATTTAAATCATATTAGCATACATTAGTCATATTAGAAACCAAAATTCAATTTTGTTAGAGAACTTGTGTCAAGTCATTATCAGATGTAACATTACTATTATTGCTCAGTTATGTGTGCGTCCTATTGAGAAAGGAATGCTTATATTAGAAGGAAATGTAAAGCAAGAATATTGAAAATGGCAATCAAAAATCCATTAGAACCAGGATATTTTTTCTTTTAGCTTTGTAATAGTTCCCTGTTTCTCCCTTTATATTCTGACTGTGCATAAATGGCACCCTACAGATAACACTTTTATTTTTACTTTGTGATATTAAAGGCCCACAATGGCAGTGAGTAAAAGATGCCTTTTTTTAACATTAGAAGTTAGAGTATGAAAAGAAAATCCTTGAATTTATAGTTTATCAACTAAAAATATTAGAATATATTTTTAAATGTAGAAATTTGAGAATAGGCTTTTAGATATTCATGGTTCATAAGATATATTGCCCCTCTTAAATGAATAATGAATTTTGTACCAGTGATATCAATCTCCTTTATGAAATTAATTCTGTTTTAAACAAAAAGTGAAATATCAGGTGTTGGATTTTTGACAATGAATGAAGTTTTTTTTTTCTTTTGTGTGAGTGTGTATGTCTGTGCATGCATGGAAGATGGGAGTATTATAGCAAAATTGAATGAGAAAAGATATGTTATTATCTTGGTAGAATATATCTATCAAGACACAGTTTTGATGCAAATACATGAAAATTCATAAAAATTTATTTCCCATAGATAGTTCATATAACTACCATCATACTTGTTAGATTACAAATGCATGACAAACTGCGATGGACTTCAAAAGACTTTCAGAACACTGAAAATTCTGACAGCAGTTATTTCTACTCAGAGAAAATGGAACCTCATAAGTGATACAAGATTACTAAATTATTATCATCTGTGAATTACAAACGTGTAGTTTTAAAATACTGACACAAAATGATCTAAACTGGACAAGCAAAAATATCTCTTATCTCCATTTCTGGGGATGATTTAAAAAATTGAAATGCATTCTTCTATCAGGTATAATAAATTAAAATAAATAATTTTTTTAAATTGTGAAATAAAAAGAATTCTCTATACTTTGTTTTGTACTACCAGCTCTTCTTAAGTTGTATTTAATAATTTATTCACAAATAAATATAAGTTTACCAATTCACCCATTGGCACTTTGTTTTTATTTATTTATTTGCTCCATTATCACATTTATTTGTATTTTTAAATAGTACATCTTACAGAATTACTATTAAAGTACTATTTTTTAAGTAATTTGTATCTTTCTCCTATGCCACTAAATATTCCATTTTTTGCCCTAAAAACTGTCACCTAACAACATGGCTCCCTGAAGAGAAGACTTAGGAATCACTATATGCAATATGGAGGTGAATGAAGCGTCATTCAGTAGAGAGCTCTAGGAAACACACATTTAACTTTGCAGCTATGAGGGGAGCATGTAATGTGTGCATAATTTTTGTGAGAAATCTTAAACCATGAGTATTGTGCCAGCCCACTACTAAATCTTTAATCTTGCTACTAAAGAATAGTATTGTGCCTGCTCATCTAACAGGTTTCCAGTGGGGGAATGGACTATGAGGATAGTTTTGTTTAAAGAGGTTATGTAAAAGCCACAGAGCTCCTCTATAAAGCTGAACTTTAGCTGAGAAAAATATACATTTTGATCATCCTTCAAAGACTTATAGTGATAGTAGGGTTTCCCCATCATCTTGACTAAAGTAAAAGAACTCTTCTAAGGCAAGGACTGAAATTATTGGTGTGAATTATGAATGTTTGGTAGTATCATTTTGAGAGGGAATTTTCTTATTGCTTTCATGGCTTATTGTAAAGTTTTTTATTAAAAAAAATTTCATCTATTTCAGAAAAGTAAATTCACCCTGGTCTTGCCAACTCCTTATTTTGTAAGTTAAATAGGTCTTTTCTGACTTCATGTGTAACTTATTTTATGCAGGGTTTTTCAGAGCCCTTGGTGTGTTAATAGAAATTGTAGAGGTTTATAGCATTCAACACCTTCTGATATTTTTTTGACTATGAACACTCTCACTTCTAGAACCCACACCATTTTGGAATAGCATTGATAAAATGCTATACAATAACTTCAAACAGCCACAGAGACCTTTTAATCTGGCAGTCTTTAAAGGCATCTCATGTCCCACAAGTGAACACTAAATGCACTTTTTGTTTTTCTCAGCATCTGCATTTTCTATATTATCAAGAGTCTCTTTATCTTTTGGCTCAAGCATGAACCTTGGGAGTCACCATTGACCACTTCCTCCCTGTGTTCTTCACATAAAATTAATTATCTACTGAAGAATAATTAAAATGAATTGAGTCACAGCCAATAAATATCTGAATAAAATTAAAATAAGTCTCTGCCATGTTCTGAATGTTTGTACCCTTACAAAATTCATATATGTTAAAACTTAATGATCAATATGAAAGTATTAGGTGATGAGACCTTTGAGAAGTGATTGCATCAGGAGGGTGAAGCCCAAGTGAATGGATTAGTGCCCTTTAAAAAAGGACCAAAAGAGCCATCTTGTCCCTTCAAGTTTATAAGTACATAGTAAGAAGGTATATAATTCTATGAACCAGCCACAGAATCTGCTGTCACTTTGGTTTCGAATTCCCAGCCTCTAGAACTGTGAGAAATTTTCCCAGGTTCTGCTATTTTGTTATAGGACCCAAAAGGACTGAGAAAGTCTTCACTATGACATTTAAGTCTATATAAGCAACAAACTTGGTTAATTTAAAATTTTAATGTCTTTATACAAATTTTAATTCTCTCTATTTTAATTTACTTTGAATTCATGTTTACTTAATTATTTTAAGAAGTTTTTGGTAATGTTCTTTCTGCAAACAGTATTGAAATCATTGCTAAGCATTTGTGAAGCTCAATGTCAACATAGTTTTTTTGGGTAAATGTTAAAATTACTGAAATATCTTTTCTATCATAGTGCAATGTAAAAGGAAGTTTTAATTTTTTTCTCTATAATTTGCATACTATACTTTAGGGGATATGACATTTTACCTCTTTCATTATTATTTTTGCTTATTCTATTTAGAAGTAACAAAATTACTATTTCTCAGGCACTATTTTAAGTGACTGGCAAATGTTACTTCATTTAGTCCTTCTGTGCACAACCATTTTATGTAGTTATTTTACAGAAGAAGAAACTGGGTTTGAACAGGTTAAATTCATTCATTACCAATGCTGCTAAAAATAAAAAAAAAAAAAAAACCCAGAAGACATGGAAGTCAAACCTAGCAATTCTCTTCTGAATTTGCAATCTTGATCATTTTCCAGTTTTAGCCACATGTTTTAGCTTATCATCTACAAATCAGATGAGGTACAAATGATTCCAGGATTTAAATCTAGAACATGTTGTTCAGGAACAGTATTTTGCTAGTGAATCTGTCAATTTGAAAATGTTCCTGAAATTGAAAGGTAGTCCCTGTGTCTGCCTCTTCATCCCCACCACCTCATTTCCTTAGTTTTGATTTGACTTCATCAATGCTTGATTTAATTGGGGAGACAATCATAAGCCATTACTTCATGAGAATAAGTAATTCAAAATCAGCAAAACGAAGCTTGGCATTTGTAGAAGATGATTTTTCCTAAGTTCTTCTGATTTAGCTTCTAGGAAAATTTACATGTCTGATCACCATTTTATATATTATATCTGTTCAAATAGTTGAGACTTACATGGCATTGAGTAAATAATACCATGTAAGTAGAAGGTAAGATAAACTAGAAAATATGAACATTTTCTGTTCAAAATATTAATTGCAAAAGACAAATTTTAGTCACTTGTAAACCATTGCACGAAACAGTCTGAGTTTAAACTGCAATTTAAGCTTTAATCCTGAGATAATTGAACACTACATTATGTTCTCAGTAGACATATAAGGTATAGCATGTAAATTCCTGAGTGTTACCACTTTTTATTAAATTCTTCACTTAGAAAATTCAGAAGAACATCTCAAATGACATTTTTTTCTCTTCAGTTTCACAATATACTAATGATATTAGTATTACTGGCTTATTCTAACTAAAAAAATAGTCAAGTTAGAATAAGACATATGTGCTTGGTTGGGATATAACAGAAGCAGACCATGTGTTAAAAACTGAATGAAGATATAGCTCATTTGGGAGCAAATATAAGTAAGAAAGTTAAAAGGAAAGAGAAGAAAGTCAATGTGTTTTACCAATCCTGTTACCATTTTTGGGAATGGGAGTTCAATCCCCCAGGAGAACTCTTGTAAAGAGCATGGAAAACAATACAAAGTAATTCAGCAGAGTGGTGAAGTGATATATTTATCCATAAAATCCCTGTCTGCCTTCCTTCAGGGCTGCTTCTGGTGCCATTAACTATCTGCTTGTCCTGTGCATGATTCAGATGTTCACCTATGTCTAGGAAGAGAGGAAGGAAAGAAGAAAGGAGATAAGGAAAGAAGGGAAGGAATGAGGAAGGGAGGGAGAAAGAGAAAGATAGATGGGGAGTGGTCCCAGATGTTTACTAGAAACACCCTTCTCTGTGTAGGAGCAAAGCTAAGAGGATCTGAGCAGGTTGTCGAAAGTGGCTATGAAGGAACCAAAAACCCCACAGCAGATGGAGAGAAATTTGTACTTCCCTTAGACAACTAAAGCAGGATCTTATGAGAGTGAGCAGCTTAACTCCTCACCTGGCCCCACACACTCACCCTACAGAGGTCTCCAGTAAGGAAAATGATGCATCTTGGGCACCAGAACTTGTCAAAATTTTTGTGCAAACAAACATCATCAGCACCCTCCATTTTTTTAAGCCAAGAACCTCATGTTTTGTCAAAGCATTTTATAAAACTTGTCTATGGCAATTCCGTGAGTTATTCCCTACTGAGTGTTTTCTATGGATGTGAAAAAACCTGTCTCTCTTTCCAGTTCATCTACTGTCAGTCAATTCACAGACCCATGGCAATAGAGATGGAGTAGAAGGAAGGATTTTCCTAACAGCTAGTAAATGTATAGATTGTCAAAAAATATTTAATACAACTATAGGCTGTTATTATTTGAAACATATTTGCATATATGTCCTGTAACTTGTTCAAATGGAGTTGAGACTCTGTCATGGTAATTTAAGTATAATGTCCTTTTCAATAAATAGAAGTGCTGATGCAGGCAATCCTGTAAATATCCTGTGCCTGTGGTGAGGCTCCATAAGGGCAGAGGTGGAGAGATGAAGGTAACATTGTATAGAGTGCCTTGGAGCTTCCTAGAGTATCAAGTGCACAGCCCAGGTTACCTTTTTGTTATATAAAAACTGCATGAACAGGGAGTAATATAAACATAAGAAGTTTTGCAAATATTTAAAAATTCAGTATAAAGAAATTGTGAATTCTCCTCTTTAAGTTTTAGCATTTCTAATAGAGACTACAGGAATCCACTCCAAAAGAATAAAATGAAAAGAAAATCTTGGTCAACAAGGGTCCAATTATAGTCAGAAAACTCAGTCATAGACTAATTTTGATCCCACCTTTATTAAGACATGGAATAGTTTTTAAGTATAGTCTTTTAAAAATATAAAGCAGAGATCAGGGCATGGTGGCCAATGCCTCTAATTCCAGTGACTCCAGAGGCTGAAGAAGATGAATCTCAAGTTCTAGGCCAGCCTTGGAAACTTAGAGACACCCTCTCAAAATAAAAAGGGCTGAGATGTAGCTCAATGGTAGAACATCCCTAAGTTTAATCCTCAGTACTGCAAATAACTAATTGAAAAAAATAAAGCAGAGAGTTGTGTAATTAATACTCTGCTTGTAAATAATTTATTAATTGAAAATAAAAAGTATTTTGATAATATAATTTTGACTTTATATAAAAAATCACTTAAAATCCTTATTACTAGGCTTTTGAGTTAAAACATAATTGAGTATAAAAAGCACAATTCTAAGATATAGAATAGACAAGTTTGGAAATGTGTTACTACACAAATCTAAGATCTTGATATAAAACAATGACCCCCAATTTCCCTGGGACGCATTTTCAGGCACTCCTGAGCTGCAATGAGCAATTGCTCATTTGATTTCTATCACCAAATTTTCTATCAATAAATTTGTTTTTATACTTCACATTGATGAATTCATGAAGCGTGTGCCTTTTTATGTTGTTTCCTTCTGTTCACATATTTAAAAAATATTCTTTGTGTTGTGCATATCAGTCATTGTATTTGTACAGTGCTGAGTAGTACTTAACTATAAGCATCTGACAGGACTTTTAACATCTATTCTTCTCTAATCATGCATTTGGTGGTTGTCCAGTTTGTAACTATTCTGAATAAATTTGCAGTAAACATTTTTATGTTCTTTCGTGTACATATGTTTTCATTTTTCTAGGTCATGTGTTTGATGTATTTATAACTTTCTAACAAAATGTCAAACTACTTTCCATAGGAACTGTACCATTTTACCTTCCCCATAGCGATATTTGAAAGTTCATATATTATCAGAGCCTTGTTCCCATTTGGCGCTGTGTGTCTTCCTTGTAGTAAATCATCACTATCTTTTTAATATGCATTGTCTTGATGGCTAAGGATATTGAGAGTTTTTTGTTTATGCTTGCTGCTTATTTGTATATATATTTTGAAAAGAATCTAAGTCACATGGCAATTTTAGTTTTTTATTTGATATTTTTTAAGGTTGATTTTACTGATTTATGTAAGCTGTTTTATATTCTGGGGGCAAAAGAACTTTTCCAGGTAGAGGAATTACAAATGTTTCTTCCATTTTGTGACTGCTCTTTCATTAAATAAATAAATAAATAAACAAGAAGACATGTATTTTATGAACCAAAGTTAACACTTTGATAAAGATTAATCTCTCCATGTTTTGTCTTTACAGCCAATTATTTTCTATTATCCCTAAAAAAAAAACCTTTGACAATGCTACCATAGAATTATGCTGTTTTTACACATTTTTTTTGGTCTGCTATCTATCTCAAAAATGTTTTGTTAATATTAGGTGAGGCAGGAGTTCTCATGTTTGTTGTTTTGGTGTTTTCATTGTCCAAGAAATACTTGGTCTCAGATTTTTTTGTTGTTGTTGTTGTTGGGTTGGTTGAGGGCAGCCAGGAGCTAGAGATTGAATCCAGGACCTTTCAGATGCTAAGCAAACACTCTATCAGTGAGCTACATCCGCAACCTTCAAGAAATACTTGTTAAAAAGGCATTTATCTTCCTTCAAAATGCCTTGGTGGTTTTATTGAAACTCAATTGACCACATGTGTATGAGCTTATTTATTAACTCATTATTCCATTCTGTCAATGTGTTTGCCCACATTTAACATCAATACACATTGTTTTAATTACCCAATAGTTATAGTAAGTCTTTAAACCAGGTAATGAAAGTAATACAATATCACTCTTTTTTCCAAATATTCTGAGGCTATTACAGATTTTCTGCATTTCCATATCAATTTTATCAGTATTCTATCACTTTCTACAAAAACAATCAAAAACAAACAAAAACAACTCTTAGGATTTTGATTAGAATATAATTAATTCTATAGTCAGCCAAAATTAATAACTAATAGTTTATAGTTTCCTAGTTCATAATCACCTTTTTCTCTCCATTTGTTTGGATTTTCATTTCTCTAAACAATATTGTATAGTTTTCTATGTAGAATTATTGCACACATTTTGTTAAATATCATCAATTTTTTTGTGGTTTTGATGCTATATTCCATTTCATTTTTTCTTGATATTATATGGAATCACAGTTCAGTTTTTATATTGACATTATACCCAATAGCCTTGCCAAGCCCATGTACTTTTAGCTCTGCAAAATATTAATACATCTAATCTAAAAGTTATCAGTTCACTGCTTGCTTTCTAAAATATTTATCACAATGTTTAGGCAGACTCTTGACTTGAAAAATGAACTCTTTCAACTCTATATGGTGATATCTGCACTTGTCCTTGTTAAGGTTTTTTTTTTGTTTTGTTTTGCTTAAATTATTAATATATCCAGATCTATGCATCTGCCCACTTGTCATGTAGAAAACATGGTAATACGTCTTCTCCAAGTTACGGGAAATATTTTAAGAAGTCTCCAAATTTGACATAACTGACACACACATAGATATATCACTAACATTTAAAAACATTTTAAATTGTATTTGCTTTTCCATCTATATTAAGCTATATAATTTTGGTATTCATTTATAAGGATTTGATTTGATTATTTCCAGTTTTTCTGCAGGCAGTATTTTTCTCTCAGTATTCATGTTATCATCATTTTTTTTCAAATTTTTTCCCAATTTTGCTCTGTGATATATGATCTATTCAACCTCCATAATATTTGATTCTCAGCAAAATTTATGGTTTTTCAGTTGCTTCTGGGGTGAATCCTGTGTATTCAGTTCCACTCAGCTGTGCATTCCAAAATGCAGCTCAAGTAGTTAACAGCTGGAGTGGGGAGGAAGCATTGCTAAAGAGCTGCTCATGCTCATGTGCTCCCCGCTTGCCCACTTTGTATGTATGGTCTGTGGTAATTTGAAAGTGAAGTATGAGTACATGCATCAGTACAGAGGAAGGCAGTGGAGACTGGAAATTCACTCTCAGTTGTGTCTTTTAACTAAGAATAAATTTCAGGAAATGATATGTATTCTTCTGTCTCTCTGCTTCTTCCAAATGAGAATTCCAACAAAGATTATTATTTTATAGCATTCCTGATTTTACATATAATAGTTTTAGTATTAGAAAGTTTATTGTTCTTCCCAACTAACTCAGTTGATAGAAAAATAAATAGTAGCTCTGATATCAGAGCGATGGATTCTTTTATGTTTTAACAAAGAAAACTAAATTTTTTTTTATCAAATTTCTTTTTTTTTTTAAGCAGCACTAATATAGAGATTTTATTTAAACTGTATTGAGTTTTTACAGCACATTGCATGTTTGTCACAACGCAACTGCACAGTTTGGATTTTTGGCCACATCATGTCACTTACACCCACAACAGCTCTGAAAGGAATATTTGATGAACGGATCTGAGCCAAAAGCCCAGAGTCTCTCTCCAAGGCCATGCAGTTTATTCACTGATGGGACAATCCCTCAAAACAGCCACACAAAATAGACAGATACAGTCTCCCCAAATGTTACCAATATTACTCCCCCTGAAAACAGGCAGAGTGAAGTGCAATCAAAGTAAAGTTAATTAAAAAGCCACTCATGACTGGCAGTAATTTTTAATGATTGAGAAAATGGTTAAAAGAATTTTATGTATCAGAGACAAGGAAGAGTTTGTTACTTTTTCAATGATCTCAGGAATTTCCCAGACACAAAATCTCCATTATTCAGCTCCATTTAAATGAAAAAAAAAAAAAAAAGTTCTGCTAGGCTGACCTAAATACGCCAAAACTTTTTAGGTTACATCCATGGCAAGTATAAAAGCAGCACAGATGCTTCTCTGTAGACTGAAGAAAAGGGCAGGACAAATAACAATTCTTATTCTAAATGCAGATTCTAGTTATTTTGGAATGAATTTTTTTTTCTAGAAAGCAACATGAAAGTAGCAGTGAGAAAGACAACTACCACAGTTTTAAAACAGAATAAGCCTAAATGTCATTTGCCTTTTATACACCAATGACTTAAGGAAAATGTATAAAGGAAATCCTAATAGTTTCATTATAGAACAAGGAGACTGTATCTGTCCCAACCACAGTACATGGCTACATCACTATCTTTTGGTTAAGTGCCACTGGTACATATTAAGATGAAAAAACAAAATTAAAACTAAAATTAAAAAAAATTTTTTTTTGGTCCACATGGACACATTTTCTCTCCCAATTTTGGTATCAAGGCTTCATTCTCTTGTTTGGGTTCCATTGTTAAGTGCACAAAAATAGACAGCAGCATTTGTACTGAAACCCTCACCTACCAAACAGCATATTCTAGGAGGTAAAAACCAAATGCTAAATTCTACCCTCAAGGTGTCAAGTGTTCAGGATAAGAAGCAGTGTGACTCAGAGGAGGCAGCAGCCAAGGGAAAGACAACATGGGGGAAATGGGAAATGGAATAACAACAAAAACCTTTGTTTTATTTTCATGCCAGGAGAGGATCAAGGTGGAGCTCCTGTATTAGCACCAGGACAACTAGGAAAAGTCAGGTGCGAAGGGTAGGGCACAATCAGCAGATATTTCACAAGATAATTTTTGCTTCTCCCTTCTCATTCACAGTGCATACCTCCAGAGCTGCCTTGGCATAACAGAGTGACCACTGCCTTCACAGCTCTGATTTTTTCCAAGACTAAACATCAGCAGAGTTTTCTTCTGCTCCCAAAAATGTCTCACTCCCTAGAACTGTCCCCCTAAACTGAATATTCACTGATGCTGGCTGATGAGCCAAGTGAAAAATACATTGAAACCTCCACTTGGCCAACCAGTCTTTAAACCATATTCCACAGAAAGACAGTACTAATTGCAACTAGAGGGAGTGCCTCTAAAGACTGAGCCTTCATGCACAGACACAGAGCACAGAGGTACAGAAAAGAGTTCATCTCGAATCGGATAGGAATTCCTATCTTGTACACTATAATCTGCTTTTTTCAAGGTGGAGGAGAAATGGGTCTGGTTATCACTTGCAGTTTGGTTATACATATGCCTTTCTATTGCTGTTTGGACACCTTGCACCAGGCAGTATCTATGAAATCATCATCTTGTGACCCCCCAAGAGAAAGAAGCTGGAGTCACCAACTCAACATTAAGCTTCCAGACTCTGGGTCTGGATCAGGACCATTACCCTAAGTTGAGGGTCTCTCCAGAAAAGGACCTCCGCCAAATTGAAATTCCTCTGCTCCAGTCTCAAAGTACCAAGTAGGATTTCTCAAGATGATATCTTTGAGCTCTGTGATTTCATGAGCCATACCAAGGAATCTTTCAAACTACACCTGAAGCAGATCTTCCCTTCAAACCTGTTAAAACTGGACAGGTCATCTCCTTTGCATTCAACTGGAAGCTGTAGCGATGGGTTTCTTCAGATGTTGGCTCATGAGCTCCCTGGCACGAGATACTTGAATGTGTTCGTAACATGAGTTACAGACGAGAACTGGGTCATAGAGCTGTTGATCAGGAATGGGCAGCTTCAGGTGGCAGCATCCAGCACAAAATACATTCCCACAATTTCTGCAATGGTGTCTTCGTTTGGCCAACCAGAATTCACAGTCACAGTTATAGCAATGCGATGCCATATGGTCTGGAACCCAGCGAGTCACCTCAGTCTCCTTCTTATCCACAGGTTCCCAACTTGCTTCTGAAAGGCAGTCTTCACTGTGATCAGAGCCAAAATCTTCTGTATCACTGCCATCTGACTCCTTCAAACAAGTAAAATCATCCTCATAGTCCATAGGGGGCTCTGCTGGAGGGGCACAGCAGTGACGGATATCCAGTCTCATCTGAAGCTCACGCACCTGTCGACGTAGCTGCTCTACCTCTTGCTTGTACCCTGCTTCAATTTGCCGTAACCTATGCTGGATCACGTCTGTGGGAAAGGGGAGTCCATCATCATCCAGGTAGAGTGGAGGCACTGGAGAAGGGCAGCTCAGTGGGACAGGCTTTGTGCTGGAGACTTGCTTTGGGTGACCAGACAACCACATCCGGTTGATTTTTCCTCCTGGGCCAGTACAGTGTCCATTGGAATGACTAGAACAGATAGGTGACTTCACACCTTCTCTCTGAGCCCACTGGCCCCCAAAGCAGGGCCCTGTGGCCCTCATCTGCTTACTGCTTGACCTCTTGCTACAGCAGCCATAGGAAAGCAGCCGCCGAGGGGTAGTCTCCCCACTTGGGAATGAAGTCACCAAGCCTTGGAAGCTGTCCCAGTTGGACCCTAAGAAAGAGAACTCACTGATCTGGCTCTGAGAAATTGGTTTTCGGACCAATTCCAATGGCACTTTCCCAAAGCGAGGATTTTCCAGTAACTGCCCACTCCTATTATTTCCTTTCTTGCCAGTGTCTTCCTCCCTACGGATCAGATCCAGCACAGAACTGGGCTGTTCCTGATGGGAGATACCTGCCACAGACTCTGGGGGATCTTGGTTGAGGAAGTCGGTGCTTGGCTCTAGAGGAGTTTGGCAGGCAGCACTCGGTGGATTGCAAAGGTTGCCCAGACTCTGATTCAGAACACATCTGGAGGTCACACCTAGCACAGATTCTATCTGTGCCTGTTGGGCGGCACCCATAAGAGAGTCCTGGGCAGACTGAGGAAAATCACAGACTTCGCCATACTTGCAGGGAGTGATCTTGGAGGGCACACTGATGGTTTCTGTTTCAGGCTCAGGTGGCTCTCCTGAGCCACTGAAAGTCCTACCTAGCTCATCCTGAGCAGGAGGGTCTGGAGCTGGTGCCTTAGTCTCTTCCAGGACTTGGATCTCAGGATCACAGGTGTTCTTCACTTCCCGGGGCACAGCAGTATTAAGCAGCTTATAACTTAGTGAAGAGCTTTTGTGACTCTTAAAAGTTTGTTTATTGCTCAGGTAGTCTTTCTGGTTGCTGGGCAGAGGGAGAGGAAGGCCTATTTCTCCTACAGTCTGCTGGGGACCTCCTACCCCGGATTCCACAAAGGTTGTCTATGATCCTTCAGGATTGCTGTGCCAGGGCTCCAAGCCAACTCTGACCTCCTGACAGTGGTTATTCAGGTTAGGGTCACTGGATGTGCGAGTCAGGGGGCTGCTTGTGTCACAGGCAGAAAGAAGATCGTCCATGGATCTGGTTTTAGGTAACCTGTCCAGAGAGCGGCCAGAAAACTCCTGGCTCTGGGCCACTGGGGAAAGGTAAAGATCCATATTCTCTTCTCCAAGTGTGCACGGAGATGATGCAGGCAGATAAACAGCTGTCCAGAGGTGAAGGGCTCGCACATGACAAACGGGATGCAGGACCATGTCTGAGCCGGGCATATAAAGGAAGTTATGAAAGTTCTTATTGCCAGCTCGCAGGAGCGCCCACACAGAGCATGTTCGCTTGTAGATATTGCGCTTCTCTCGCTCACAGGGGTTGTTCGCCAGGAATGTGCCATAGAGACAAGAGTACGTGTGCTGTACCAGTTTTACCAGGAATGCTTCATTAAATTCAAACACACAAGGGAACTGCTTAAGCAACTGATGAACAGAATCGAGCCACTGGAGAAACACAGGGCATTGTTCATTTTGGTCCTCTGCATTCTCCTGGTGGCCACAGCGGTCTCCAAACTTGTGCCCAAAATCCAGCCAGTCAGACTCCACTAACACTTGGAAGCCCTCCAATGTCCTGTAATACGGGTCCAGTAATATTTTGGCCAGGGCTACAATCTGCGGTGTCCGGTCCCAGCCGTCAGAGCAGTGCACCAGCACAGGCCGGCCTTCCCGGTCTACTGTATTAGCCACCAGCACAGTTGCTTTTAGCATCACTGACAAGTGCTGCAGCCATTTGGTACTTTCCAGTGCTGACAACCAGTTGCTGGGATCTGGCATTTGGCTACACACAGCTCGGAGGTACTGGAAGCTGTTCCGGATGGCATGGATGTTGGCCATTCCCATAAACACGACCTCACAGTTGGGATAGTACTCTTCGCATTCACAACCTCCACCCTTGGCACGGTTAGCCACTGCTGCTGTGTAGGATCTCGCATCCAGGATCAGTAGCTTTTGAGGGGCTGCTGTGCTCTCCACCCCAGAACACGCAGTCAGAGAGGAATCGAAGTCAGTGTCACATGCCTCGCTGGCATCATTATTCCCAGTGCTGAGAGGGCCCCCACTGGCCCTTGTCCCTGGGTCCAGGGCACAGGCTTTGGCAATGGATGTGACCAGGTACTCATCATCAGCATTCCGCCAGCCCCACCAACTGGTCTCAGGCTGGCTGCAGCGGGCAATGGCAGCCCCATTGGGAAGGTGTCTGTACACAACCACAGGGATGCGCTTCCAGGAACGGAAAGAAGCCACATTCTCCAGCTCTTTATCTGTGATCCATACAGGAACCAGCAGCTTCTGGGGGTGACTGGGGCATAATTTGTAGTTGCTGTTGATATGTGAGACTCTCCAAACATTCTGCAGGTCAAAGCCCATCCTGACAAGCTCTGCCTCCTGCCGACGTCGTATGTGATCTCCTGGCTGACACAGATGGGTATGCTGGTCCTCCTCAGTCAACCCCAGGCACCAGGCATGGTAGGCAAAGGCAAAGAGGTCCTCAGGTTTGGCAGGTCTTGCTGTGGCCCGGCTTAGCCTTGTGAGCCACTCTTGGCACTGCTTGAAAGTGGAGAAGTGGCACTTCACCACTTTGGAGTCCTTGCAGGCAATGTGCAATTGGAACATATCACGGCTCTCCACGCTGTCAATCATCCGGAGAGGTACGTTGATGACAGAGTCCTTGAACTTGATATGCAGCCGGTAGTTAGAGATGGCAATGAGGGCATCGGCTGCCTGGCCCAGGAACTCCACTCCCTCTCCCTGAAGCACTGTGAAGGGTACCTGAAGATTTTCCTCCTCCTTCACCAGTTCCTTGGGAGGGAACAGATCCTTGGCTTGGATATACTCCAGGCTGGGAGGCCCCTCCTCACCCATTCTACCGTGGTGAGGGTCCTGGCTGACTGCTGTCACCAGGTGGTGTCCGCCCGACCCTCCAAGGCAAAGCTCTCACGACTTCCGATCAAATTTCAAAATCCATTGAATATAAGATCTTTATAAAGTGCATAAAGAACTGGGAGAAAAACAGAAGGTGGTATAAAGGCTGTTACCATTTGAAACCTTTTATCTGTATAAATAAAGATTTTTTTCTCAGTTCTATGCAGCTAAAGAAAAATATAAAATCAGGTCAGTTGTTGAGACTGATGTCATAATCCAAGAAAAAGTTATAATTTTGAGGGTTATTTTTTTTCCTTAGTATTTGTATGTTTAAGAACTCTCTCGAGCTTTCGACTTCCCATGGGGAAGCTAGAAGCCTTATTTCTTGATTTTTAAAGTTACCTATGTTGACAGAACTAATAAATTCTTGCTAATAAAATATAAACTTTTAATTCAATTTGTAGTCTGTGCTAGCTTGTGTGGTTTTATTTTTAAAATATAAGTGGCTTAGAATAGATGCTTTCTCTTATCAATTGTAGAGGAACTCAGAAAGGGTGAAAGCAGCCAAAGAGCTAATTTTACCATAACAACAACAGCAACAACAATACAAGATAAAATTAGAACCATTTTTAAGAGGAAATGATGAACAAGTTACTAAAAATGTGGACATAAATGTGCTTGTAATTACGCAAGGCTTACAAATACATAAGATATAATGTGTTTTTGTTTTGTTGTTTTTAATACCTTATTTCCATGGCAACTTCTGCATCATGTTACATATGGTCCTTCAGAGATTTCAAAAAATATCTTTGTAGAAAACGTAAACTCTTTGCTGTTTTAAAATCCCATGGGGTGAAAATGTGCAGTAGCAGACTATCACAATTTAAAATTACATTTAACTTAATGTTTATAAATATTTAGTTCTATTGAAAATAAGTTTTCTTTAGGAAAAATATGCAAATATTTATGTTTGGCAGTCCCTTTTCCTCATGGCATCTTCCATGACACTAAACAACATAAAATATGAGCAATTATGTAATTATAATAAATAAATAGTTTCATTGCAAGTGTTCTGTTCTGAAAATGAATGGGTAGAGACACCACGTGGGACCTCAGCCAGCTGTGCTTACTCTTTGAATTTCAGTTTGTTTGTAAAACGATCAGATAGTTCCAGCAATTTACCTTTAATGTATTTTCTACCCACCTGTCCTATCAACATAAGCAAATCATTAAACTCCTCCAAGTTGGTGTCATTAAATATAAAATGAAGAGACAATGTGGGCATACAGTCCAGTACATTTTATAAATTCAGTTGCTTTCTTCCAGATTATAGAGAGCATAGTTTCTACCTAGGTGAATATTAACACTTTTTTTTCTTTCCAAAGAAACTCAAGTAAAAATTATTTTGGTATTAAATAAATCAATCCAAATAAATGAATGCCTTTATCCGTAGAAAGTGCTAAAACATTTTTGTAGTAAGATTCAGATTTTTAGCCTTTATTTTTCTGTCATTAATGTGAAGGTTACAACATAATTATTTTGCTTTGCTAAACAGAAATTCAAAATACTATTACTTTTATATAGTAAAACACAAACATTTTGGTTTTAATTAGAATAATCTGACATAAACAACCTGAACATTATTGTTTCATTATTACTTTTATATGACATATGATTTCTTTTAAGAATAGTGTTGAAATTTACACAGAAGTTTTGCAACATGCTTTATGACTATTTTAATTCACTTGTATTTAAACTAATTGAATTCATTTTCCTCTAAATTACATATGCTTGATTTCCTATTTACCATTGATCCATTGCCTGAATTGTCTTGTGTTTGCATTTATAATTACAATTTTATAATTGCTTTAGCCAATTATAAAGCCAAGTTCTGAACACAAAGCTGTATTTGAAAATTACAGGCATCTCTATGTTGGAACTTTTGTGATTCCATCATTGGTACTCTTTTTGTGCATGCATCTTACTACTGGATCTTTGCTACTGTTGTTGCTTTCACAAATAAAACACAGTCTTATTAGACAGAGCCTTCTTGGGTTGTGACCCCAGCTACTCAGGTCTGTGCCCTCTTCTCCCTCTGCCTCTGGCATCTGTGAGGAAATGAATGCATGGACCTTGCTTAGCTTCAGGGTCCTCACCTTTGAAACAGCCATGCACAAGCCTCACATGGGGTGATAATAGGTGTGGAACATTCTAACAGTAAAACACTGAGCACAAGAGCTGAGTGTGGAGGCTAAAAATATTACCCACTGATGTAGACTGCCTGAATGTGAAATTTGCCTACACTGATAATAAGCATCATGACCCTGTTCAGATTAAACTCATTATAACTCATTTCACTTAATTATAAAACTGGGTTAAAAATAGTACCAACATTAGGGCAGTTTGAAATAATTCAATGAGTCAATATATGCAAAGTAATTAAGATAATACTCAGAACATAGTTAAGCTTATATAAATATTTCACCAGAATATATGATCCATAAAGGCAGAGATATTTGTTTTACTATCCCTTGAAGCCTTAGTATTATCAAAAAGTAATTAGCTGATACATGTTCTTAAATGAATGAACAAATGCTACTGTTATTACTCTTATTATTTTTATTAACATCTTTATGTTATAATTTGTATTATGGCAAAGAAAATGCCAATTTAATTATTATTCTAGCTCAGATAAACTTTCCTTTTTTAATACTATTAAATTTGTAAAATTTTAGTCTATTTTTAAATAAAAAAATATAACCCTTACAGAATATGATTGATTTTATCACAAAGTTATGGCCAAGCCATATGAATAAACTTTTCTTTAATTTGGGAGGATTTGGGCTGGGGATATAGCTCAGTTGGTACAGTTCTTGCATTGCATGCATAAGGCCCTGGGTTCAATCCCCAGTATAAAAAAATGAGGAGGATTTATTCTATGTTTCATTATTTATTTTGTCCCATCTGTTCTATATCAAAAGTGATATTTTCTTTTAAATAAGCTTTTAAAAATTAGAAGTTTAAGATTTATAAGAAATGTACGAATGTAGTGCAGAGTCCAGTTTACCTGTGAACCAATTCCCTTGTGGTTCACATTTTATATTATAGAGGTGGACTTATCAGAGCTAGAGAACCAAAAATGGTACATTTCTGTTAACTAAAATCTATACTTAATTTTTATTTTACCACTTTTTTAAATAACCAGAATACTACATTACATTTAGTTGTTTTGGCCTCCCTCTCTAGTCTATGACAGTTTCTCATACTTTTCTTGTTTTGATGACCTTTAAAGTTTTGAGTTCTTATTGTTTATTTGTTAAGATCCACACGTATTTGGCTTATCTGATATTTTTCTCATTGTTTTCAAGGTTTCTCATGATTATACCTGTTACAGGTTTTGAGGGGAAGAGAACAGAGAATGTAGACCATTCTCACATGCTCATAGGATTTATTACACAGATGTCAACCTTGAGTTCCTGGCCAAGGCACTATGCTTCATGATTTGACATTTTAGAATTATTTGTTTCTGATATTTCATAGTGCACTGTAATTTGGAAATAAGTCATTAAATGCAACCATTTTTCAAGGAGTGAAGAATTAAGCACCAACTCTGTGAGTAGAGAGTATCTATGAAACTATGAAACATATTGAGAATTCTTTAGTATAGGAGATGTCTCTTTTCCCCACTTGCTTATTAAATCCATCACCTGTTCATATCAATATGTACTCAGGGTATTTATTTATAGTTTGGGTTATAATACAACATTATCTAAAAATGTTTGCTCAATTTGTTCCATCTTGAGCCTTGGGGAGTTCCTTCATGTTGGCTATTGTTTTCCTTTGGCATACCCCTATAATTTTATCCTTTAGCTCTTTATTATATTATAATATTGCAGATAAGTTATGAGAATGTTGAAACCGAAACAATTGTTCCTGATTCTTTGCCTGAAACTACTTTAGACACCAGAGACAAGATTTCCATAGGAAAAACATGATATAGGGTTTTGCTTTCCTTTTTGGCTGCAGAAGAAGCCAGGAGACCAATAAACTTTCTACTTTCCAATAGCATCCTACCCCTGTGGTAAAAGGCTGGTTTTGTTCTACTGATGTCAGAGATCTGTTGTGTATCGGTGGGAGAGCTCAGATTGTTCCTAGCCATGAGGATACAAAGGTATTATCACTTTATACCCCCCAAAGCCTGAGAACCCCAAGATCATCTAATGCACAAGGATTGAGGGTTTCCAAGTCTATCTAAATGAAGGGGGAATGCAATTCCCCAGCTATATAAGCTCAGGGCTTCAGAGACCCTAAAAACTTTCCCCCTAAATATATGGCTAGCAGAGTAACAATACCAAAAAAAAGGAAGTAATAATGCACTTGTGAAATATCACAGCAGAATCAGATGATGGAACAAAGGGAGGATTCTCAGGGAAATGGGACCATTGAAAGAGGCTGTAAACAGAAAAGAAAAACACAAGTAAATGAACACATAATCATAATCACCAGATGAGAGCACAGTAACAGTGAAATAGCCACTAGAAGATCAAACCATGAGAAGTCTAAAAGCCAAGACAGATCGCTCTATGCATAAATTATAAAGCAACTTCAAAAGAGTTGGTGGCTTCTTAACTTATAGACTCTTCAGTCAGATCAAGGATGTGAAAAAAAGATGTCAAAAATTGAACAGATAGAGTTTATGAAATGAGATATTTGGAGGTAATTTTTCTCTATTCTGAGAATTACCCCATTTGGAAAGAGAGTAAAAGTGAATGGTATAAACTATTTCTTCTTAAATGATTAGGAGACACTTCCATAGGCCATTTGGGGAACTTGTGATATGTACTCTGAGTGTGGAAGGCAAATAAAGGAAGTCTCATTGAGGTTGAAAAAAGATACAGGGAAGTATGGCTATATAATAAATGAGGGTGATGTGTGAGTTTCCCCCAGGGCTTGGTTAAAAGAAGTATGTAAGAATTTTACAATATTGGAAAATTGGTTTTTTTGGAGGTCTATTCAAGAATCAACCAGTAGCATGTAATGACTACATAGTAAGAATCTAGATTTTAATTTTGAATTTGTAGAACCTCGTGAACCACAGAAATTATGCCTATTAGAGACACACCTTTATATGACTTGAATGGAGGAAAAAATAGCCTTAAAACAAAATTCTCATGAAAAAGAGTCAGAGAGAGAGAGAGAGAGAGAGAGAGAGAGACAGAAAGAGACTGACTCTTAACCAATCAACTTCTAATCCTGAAAATGTCAATATATTCAGAGAAAAATAAGAACTGATCAAAAAATATTAAATGACACAAAACTACAAAGTGATGGAAATTAGGAGAGAAAGATCTAGAAAAATAGTCTGTATTCAGACATGTATCTGTTACAAATTCAATTGAAAGAGAAAAAGAAAAAAAGTCAAGAAATATGAGAGGCAAGAATACAAAAAAACTAGAAATTTTTCCTAGTGTGAAAAATGTTTAATGATAAAAGAAATGCACTAAGTAAGAAAAATTATACACTTGAAATCTAAATAAAAAGATGAAAATAAATCTTGAAGTTTCAGTACAGAGATACAAGTGATTTACAAAGAGGAAAAAAGTATAGAGCTTTTTATTTGTAACTAAGTAATATTGAGACTTAATATTATTTATTTACGACAGAAAATTAGGCTGCTATTCAAAACTTCAATCACAAGCAAGATCTCCTTCCTCTCTCACAGTAAAAGGGATACCTCTTAGGTTGTGTGAGATTTATTAAAACACACTATAAAAACTCTATACTCTAAGTGTAATTTGAGATCCAGAAATGTAATGACTCCAGCATCACTCTTCTTGTTCAGCAATACTTTGGTAATTCTAGGTCTTTTACTCTTCCAAATGAATTTAAGACTGTCTTTTTTCTCTATTTGTATAAAGAATATCAATAATATTTCAGTGGAGATTGCATTGTATTTGCATAATGCTTTTGGTAGTGTGACCATCTTAACAATATTAATTCTGCCTATACAAGAACATGAGAAGTCTTTCTGTCTTCTATGGTCTTTTTCAATCATTTTCTTCAGCATTTTATGGTTTTCATTATAGAGGTCTTTCATATTTGTGATTAGATTTACTCCCAAGGTTTTTTTTTATATTATCATAAATGGAATAGGTTTCTTGATTTATTTCTCAGTGGATTTATTATTGAAGGGTAGGAAAACAATTGATTCATGCGTGTTAATCTTTTGTCATGCAATTTACCGAATTTGTTTATCATCTCTAGAAGTCTTCTGATGGAGGCTTGTGGATCTTCTAGGTATAAGAGACCATGTCATCAGCAAGCAGAAATAATTTGACTTCTTTTCCTGTTTGTATCCCTTTAATCCCCACCCGTTTTTGTCTGACTGTTCTGTCTACAATTTCAAAAACTATGTGGTAAGAATGATCATCTTTATCTTGTTCATGATTTTAGAGGAGATGTTTTCTCTCTGTTCAGTATGATGCTGTTCCAGGGCCTTGACTACATTGCCTTTACAATTTTGAAGTAACTTTTTTCTTTCCCAGTTTCTCCAGTGTTGTTAACCTAAATGAATGTGAGATTTTTGTCAAAAGATTTTTTGTGTCTATTGATATTGTCATGTGATTCTTGCTCTTAACTATTTTTGTGTTGAATTATATTTATTGATTTGCAGATGTTGAAAAAAACCTAAATCCTTGGGATAAAACACACTTGATTTTGTTATACTATCTTCTTAATATGTTTTTGAATGTGGTTTGCTGATATTTTATTAAGAAATTTTGTATTTAGGTAGAAACTAGGACAGTGTGGTATGGGCATCAAAGAGACAAGTGAGAAAATGTTTTATCTCTTATGTGGAAGCTAAATCAAACTAAGGGAGAAATGCAGGAGGGGAATCTCATGAAAATAAAAGGGAGATCTGGAGACCCAAAGCTGGAGCTTAGGCTCAGGCCATCACCATACCCTTCCCAGTAGCCTCCACCTTGCAACAAAAGAGAGGACCTGCATGTCAAAACAGGCATCCCAAAGCCAGGGTAAAACCCACCCTTTCATCCCCATCTCTGAAAGAGGTTGCAATCACATTGGGACACCCTGACAGCTACTCCAATTACCCCTGCTATTGCCGCCACCATGTTTAGTCGCAGTAGCATCCATCTTGGGACACATGTGGGGTCTGGAAGCCCAACACCAAGGTGAGGTACAAATAATCTGCATGGATAATACAAGATTATAGGATAGAAAATGTAGTACCTCATATTGCAAGAAAGTAAGACACATAGACAACATGAAAAAACAAGAGAAGAAAGTGCCCTAAATAAACCAAGATACTACAATAATAGACTCACTCCATGAAGGACACAGTTGATAAATGTAAGAGAAAGAGTTCAGAATATACATAATTAAAAATGATCTGTTAAATAAAAAATGACCTAAATGAGCAAATACAGGAAAAAATTGATCACTCCAACAAAGAGATAAGCCAGCAAATACAGACAACCATTGATCACATGAACAATGAGATAAGGAAGCAAATATAGGTAACAAATGATTACTTCAAGAAAGAGAGATTTTGGGGAAAAAAACAGAAATCCTTGAAATAAAGAAAAATAAAATAAAATAAAAAACTCAAGAGACAGTATCACCAACAGACTAAATCACTTGGAAGACAAAACTTCATATAATAAAGACAAAGTATACAATCTTGAAAATAAAGTTGACCACACAATGAAGATGGTAAGAAACCATGAATATAATATCCAAGAATTATGGGATAGCATCAAAAGAACAAATCTAAGTGTTATTGGGTTAGAGGAAGGCACAGAGTTTCGAACCAAAGGGATGCACAATCTCTTCAATGAGATAATATCAGAAAATTTCCCAAACATGAAGAATGAAGTGGAAAATCAAATACAAGAGGCTTACAGGACACCAAATGTACAAAATTACAACAGATCTACACCAAGGCACATTATTATGAAAATTCCTTGAATACAGAATAAGGATAGAACCTTAAAGGCAACAAGAGAGAGGAATCAGATCACATATGGGGGAGACAAATTTGTATCTCAACAGATTTTTCAACTCAGACCCCCAAAGCCAGGATTTCCTGGAACAACATATAACAAGCTCTGAAAGAAAATGGATGGCAACCAAGAATCTTATATCCAGCAAAGTAAGCTTCAGATTTTATGATGAAATGAAAACCTTTCATGATTAACAAAAGTTAAAAGAATTTACAGTGAGAAAGCCCACACTACAGAGCATCCTCAGCAAAATATTCCAGGAGGAGGAAATGAAAAACAACAATGAAAATCAGCAAAGGGAAGAACTATACTAAAGGAAAGGCCAATCAAAGGAGAAACCAGCTCAAGTTAAAAAACAAAAATAAACCAAAAGATCCAGAAATATGAATCTGAATGTGAATTGCCTAAGACATAGACTGACATGATTGGATTTTAAAAAAGACACAACAATATGATGCCTTCGTGAGACTCATATCATAGGAAAAGACAGGGTGGGAAACCTGTATCACTCACATGGACCATGTAAACAAGAAGGGATTTCCATCCTCATATCAGATAAAATGGACTTCAAATCAAAGCTAGTGAAAATGGATAAAAAGCAGGGAATTTTACATGCTTAAAGGATTCATACATGAACAAGACATAACAATTGTAAATATCTATGCACCAAACAATGAGGCATCTATGTATTTCAAGCAAACCCTTTTCAAATACAAGAACCAAATAGACCACAACACAATAATACTGTGTGACTTTACCCTAACTTTTTTACCCCTGGATAGATCTTCCAAGCAAAAACTAAACAAAGAAACTATAAAATCCATTAATTCAATCAATAATTTGGACTTAAAGACATATATAAAATATTCCATTAATCAACAAGTAAATACACTTTCTTCTCAGCAGCACATGGGTCTTCAAAATAGATCATATGCTATGCCACACAGAAAATATTAGAAAATACAAAAAAAACCCCAGAGAGATAGAAACACTACCCTGCATTCTATCTGACCATGATGGAATTAAATTATAAATGAATGATAAAATAAAAAAAATAGAAGCTAATTCAACAGCTGGAGACTAAACAATACACTCTTGAATGATGCATGAATAACATAAAACATCAGGGAAGAGACTAAAATAAAATTAGAAGTAACTGAGAACTCCAATACAACTTATCAAAATCTCTGGGACACTATGAAGGCAGTGCTAAGAGAAAAGTTTATTGCATTAAGCTTATTCATTAAAAGAAGAAAAAGTCAACAAACAAATGACCTGATATTATATCTCAAAGTTCTAGAAAATAAAGAACAAACCAATGCAAAAAGTGGAGGAAGACAGGAAATAATTAAAATCAAGGTGGAAATCAATGAAATTCAAACAAAAGAAACAATTCAAAAAAATTGACAAAATAAAAAGCTGGTTCTTTGAAAAAATAAACAAAATTGACAAACCCTTAGCCACCCTAAGAAGGAAGGAGAAAACTCAAATTACTAAAACTTGTGATGAAAAGGAAATATCATGACAGACACTATGGAAATACAGAAGACAATTAGAATCTATTTTGAAAATTTATATTACAAAAAAAATAGAAAACCTCAAAGACATCAACAAATTTCTAGAGGCATATAATTAATGCAAACTGAGTCAAGAAAACATACACAATTTAAACAGACCAATTTCATGCAAGGAAATAGAAGATGTCCTCATAAGCCTACCAACCAAGAAAAGCCTGGGACCGGATGAATTCATAGCTGAAACCTACAAGACCTATAAAGAAGAATTAACACCAATACTCCTCAAATTATTCCATGAAAAAAAAGGAAAGAACCCTTCCAAACCCATTCTACAAAGCTTGTAACATCCTGATACCAAACCAGGCAGAAACACATCAAGGAAAGGAAATTTCAGACCAATATCCCTGATGAATATCGACACAAAAATTCTCAGTAAAATTCTGGGAAATTGAATAAAATAATATTAAAAATATTAGTATTATTATCAAGTGGGGTTCATTCCATGGATGCAAGGTTGGTTCAACATACAGAAATCAATAAACAATTCATCTCATCAAAAGACTTAAAGATAAGTATCATATGATTATATCAATTGATGCACAGAAAGCATTTGACAAAATACAGCATGCTTTCATGTTCAAAACACTGGAAAAACTAGGGATAGTAGGAACATACCTCAACATTTTTTTTTTGTAAAATCTATGTATACTAAACACAAGGCCAACATTCTAAATGGAGAAAAATTGGAAACATTCCCTCTAAAACCTGGAACAAGACAGGGGTGCTCTCTTTCACCACTTCCATTCAACATAATCCTAGAAACTCTAACCAGAGCAATTAGATAGACAAAAGAAATTAAAGGGATATAAATAGGGGAAAAAACAGAATTATCATTATTTGCTGATGAGATGATTCTATACTTAGAGGATCCAAAAATAGGCACCAGGAAACTTCTAGAATTAATAAATAAATTCAGCAAAGTAGCAGAATATAAAATCAATACCATTAAACAAATGCATTTCTTTACATCAATGATGAATCATCTGAAAGAAATTAGGAAAACTACCCCATTCATAATAGCCTTTAAACAAAACAAACAAAAGAAAAGAAAACACAACTTGGGAATCAACAAAAGATGTGAAAGACCTCTACAATAAAAACTACAGAACAGTAAAGAAAGAAATTGAAGAAGACCTTAAAAGATGAAAAGATCCCCCATGCTCTTGGATAGGCAAAATCAATATTGTTAAAGTGGCCATGCTACCAAAGGCACTTAGCAGGTTCAATGTGATTCCAATTAAAATCATTGTCATTCCTTACAGAAATAGAAATAGCAATCATGAAATTCATTTGAAAAAATAAGAGACCCAGAATAGCCAAAGCAATCCTTAGCAAGAAGAGTGAAGCAGGAGGCCTCACAATACTGGATCTTAAACTGTACTAGAAAGCTATAGTAACAAAAACTGCACGATATTGGCATCAAAATAGACATGTAGACTAATGGTACAGAATAGAAGATACAGAGACAAACCCACAAAAATACAGTTATCTCATATTAGACAAAGACACCAAAAATATAAAGTGAAGAAAAGATAGCTTCTTCAACAAATGGTGCTGGGAGAACTAGAAATCCATATGCAGCCAAATGAAAATAAACTCTTCTTTCTCACCATGCACAAAACTCAACTAAATGTGGATCAAGGACCAAGGAATTAGTTTAGAGACCCTGTGCCTAATAGAGAAAAAAGTGGAGTCAAATCTTCATCACATTGGATTAAGCCCTTACTTCCTTAACAAGACTCCTAAAGTGAAAAAAACCAGTAATTAATAAATGGGATGTACTCAAACTAAAAAGCTTCTTCTCAACAAAATAAACAATCAATGTGATAAAGAGAGAGTCTAAATTTTGGGAGCAAACTTTTGCCACGCTCACATCAGATAGAGCACTAATCTCCAGGATATATAAAGAACTCAAAAAACTTTAAAAATTTATATAAAGAACATCAAACAAACAAACAAACAACCCAATCAATAAATGGGCTACTAAGCTGAAAAGACACTTCTTAGAAGATAATACATTCAATCAACCAATATATGAAAAATATATTCAACATCTCTAGTAATCCGATAAATGCAAATCAAAACCACTGTAAGATTTCATCTCATTCCAGTCAGAATAGCAGCTGTCAAGAATACAAACAATAAATGTTGGTGAAGATATTGGGGGGAAAGACACACTCATAGAGTGCTGGTGGGACTGCAAATAGGTGCAACCATGCTGCTGGAAATCAGTATGGAGATTTCTTAGAAAACTTGGAATGGAATCACCAGTTGAACCAGCTATCTTACTCCTCAGTCTCTACCCCAAATCCTTAAAATCAGCATACTACAGTAATGCAGCCACAGTTTGTTGCAGCTGAATTCACAATAGTGAAACTGTGGAAGCAATTGCCCTTCAATAGATGAATGGATAAAGAAACTGTGGTATAGATACACAATGAAATATTACTAGGCATTAAAAGAGAAGGGTATTTGAGAATATCATGCTAAGTGAAGTAAGCCAATCCCAGAAAACCAAAGCCCAAAAGTTCTCTCTGATAAGTGGATACTGATCCATAACGTGAGGGTGGGGGAGCACTAGAAATAACTAGGAACTTTGATTGGGAAAAGGGGAGGGAGGTGTGGGGTGGGGGGATAAGGGCAGGAAAGATGGAATGATATGGACATCATTACCCTAGGTATATGTGTGACAACATATGTGTTGTGATGCTACATAGTGTACAACCAGAGAAATGAAAAGTTGTGCTTCAATTGTGTACAATGAATCAAAGTGCATTCTGCTGTCATATATACCTAATTTAAATAAATAAATTAATTAACAAAAGAGGAGTTTACTTTTGAAGGTAAAAAAAAAATAAAATAAAAAATAAAAAGGAGATCCATGGAATAGAGGAAGGATATTAAGGGAGGGAGGAGGGAGAGGAAAAGGGAGGAACAAGGAAATAAAATTGACAATATTATGGTATGCACATGTATGGATATACCACAGTCATTTTCAACTTTATGTACATTTATAAAGTGCTAATTTAAAAATCTATAAATAAATGGAAAGAAAAACCTGTAGAATACAGGAAGGGGAGGTGAGGGAGTAAGAGTGGGAGGGAAGGAAGAAATTTTGTTGACTAAAGTGGAGAAAATTATATACCATTCATGTATTACTATGTCAAAATTAACCCAAATATTATGTGTAACTATGATGGACTAATACAAAACAGAACCCTATACTAAACAAACAGAAAATCCAAATAATGAATTAAGCTACAAAGAATTACACTGATGGTAAAAAATAAAAGTGGAAAATTAAATCAATTGAATTTAGGAGCTAACAAAAATAGGAACACTTCATATTCAACAAAATTAACAACTAGGTAAAACACCAGTATAAAAATAGAGTGTTAGAAGTTTTAGAATTCCTTAAAATGTAGCTGTCTTGCCTAAGAAATATCCACAAATGAAGACAGAAGACAAAACTAGATTAAGATTTTTCCAATATATAGTATAATAAACTTATTCTTTAAATAGAGTTTCTAAGAACTCATGTAAAGTAGAAGACAACTCAGTATTATAATGTCAAATGATAGAAGTGAGAAATTCACAGATAGGGAACTTGAAAATGATAAAAGAAAAATACAGTAAGATGACTCTTAACTTTCACAGTAGGATGGAGGAATTACAAGTCAACTTTATAAAGAGGGATGGCTCAGATCCATTTGGCCTTTGAGGGTTTACTTGTCTTTCGGGAGTGTCACAAATTAGTGACACACCAAAGCACACTCTTGTAGGTTGCAACATTATTACTTTTATTTTATTACCCTCCAGCTGGCTATTCCTGGCTCCAAATTCCCAAGGTGATATCCAGGCACCATTCTCAACCCCCATCTATTTCCTGAAACCCTCATATATTCCATCTCTTCAAGAATCAACACCACTTTTTATGTTACTGGCTATGCTACCATAGGCACAAGTGGTTCTGCCAAACAGCAAAAACTCTAGCTACAAAGAAGGATGCCAATCTCTCATTGTTGGGGCACCATCAATTTTAATTTTAAGGTTGTTCTTGACTTATTGAGAAGAATAGTTCCATGAAAGATAGAATGGAGGAGAAAAATGATATTACTTCCCACCTCTGCCAAGACTCCTTCCAACTCTCAAATTTTTAACTTTCTCCTTATAATAAATATATCAGTGTAGTAGATCAAATAGCACAGTCATGGAGTTTCGTTATCTTTTGACATGCAATGATAAGGATGTCTGGAATTTCCTCCATGATCTCTAAAGCATCTGACTATAATTACCAGTATGATTTCTTTTTTTCAGGTTTAGACCTAAGTCTAAAAGCAACACAAAAGAAAAACATTGCTCAATATTTAGATAAATCATGTTCATTGTGACTCAATAACTACATTAAATAATGCTATTTTTAGTGCTAGACATGCAAGGGTGTGGCAAAATAACAAAATAGAAATGGAATCTCCTGAATTTCCAAAATTAGGGCAATTGACTTAATTGAGATTTGAAAGAACAAAATATCTGCCATTAAGACAATGTAGATCTATATTCATGAACCTAAAGATAATTTCACAAAGTATTTGAATGACAAAAGAAAAGTAAAAAAAATATTTGCTGTGCCACCTCACTTGAATAAAAAACAGAAAAAAATAAGAAAAATATCCCCCTTGTATCCATGTATAATACGAATATGGAAAATGAAATGGAATAATACATGTCAGTCTCAGCTTATTTTACTGTGGAGAGTGTTACAGAGAGAAGAAAAATATTTGTTTTTTAAAAAGAAAATATGCATGGTAGATGCTAACAGAAAATGTATATGAATTTCTATCTATGACACTATAAATATGCAAACATTGCATATATAGAAAGAGAAAGACGAAGTGAAAAAGGATAAATGAAAACATTAATTTGATTTTCATCTGAGCTTGTGACCAAGTTTAACTTAGAGTTTTGTTCATTTTAATATAGCTTCTTCAGTAATGTAACCAGAGGAGAAAAATGCCTGGGGTTTGGTTTGTATAAATATCTATTTCCCAGGTTTTCTTTCAGCTATAATTTTTCCATAAAAATCTGCCTTTAGTGCTTTAAATTGAAGTACTTTGTTCCCCCTCTAAACTATTAGAGCAATTGTATTCCACATAGTCAATGCAACAATTAAAACAATTAATCATCCACTTCTTTGTGACATAACTTCTTTTTCTTCCCGACCTATATGCATTTTTAATTGTTATTGAAATTTAAATCATTATCATATTACCTAATTATATTTTGAATTCCTTGTTGTTAGAGAAGCTCTCTAATAAATCTCAAGATTGCTCAAATTATCCATTACTTTGCTTTGCGTGTTGAAATGCCTTCAATGAAACTTGTGGAATTAGTTCAAGAGTAAGGCTTTTTGACTTAATTTAATTTGCTACCTTGTTCCTTCTCTCAGTACCAATTAATTGGATGCCTACCCTTATGATCACTGAGGTTACTAAATAGAGAAAGTATCACATTTTCTGGCATTTAATAGAAAAATAGTATAATAGTTGATATTTATATCATCAGTGAAAGACAACAAAGGCAGAGTAGGATTATAAAAAGGAGAAGAAAAACTATTTCTCTTTTACATCTAGTAAAACATAGGTTTAAGAAGAAATGATTCTGATGAGAGGTCACTTGAACCGATACCTGAATGCTATAAGGAGCGAATCCATGTGGATAACTGAGATTTTGCTTCATGAAAAATGCATAATGGTTGCTACGTTCCAGGAAACCAAGGAAACCCCCATAGTCGGAGTATTCATGAGTCAGACAAGAGTGGTAGGGGAGAATTTGCAGATAGCAAAGGGCAACATCACACAGGTGCTTCTAGGACTTAGCATTTTATTCTACCTGTGTCAGGCTGATTTTGGAGTGTTTTGGCTGAGGCAATGACATGATCATGTATATATTTAGAAATCCTTCTTCTGGTTGTTGTTAAGAGACCAAGGGCACCAGGAAAAAAACAGGGAAAGAATATCTTGGTCTATTTTTGTACTGCTTCAATGGAATGCCAGAGACAGAAATCTCTGAAAAGAATAGGGATTTATTTCTTACAGTTCTGGAGGCTGAGAAGGCCAAGGTCAAGAAACCTGTATCTGGTCAGGGTCTTCTTGCTCCATTATCCCTTGGTGGAAGTCATAAGGGCAGGAAAATGTGTGTGTGTGTGTGTGTGTGTGTATGTCAAGAGAGTGAGAACTCATCTGTATGAGGAAGTATTTCCTGAAATAATGAATCCACTTGCATGAGAGTGGCTTCAATCTGCTCATGAAGGAACCACCCTCATGACCTAGTCACCTCTCAACCCTGTTTTATTGGGGATTAAATTACCAACAGGTGAAGTTTGGCCAACACATTTGAATTATAGCCAAGCATTTGGAGACTATTATGGTAAAGAGGCAAGAAGTAATGAGAGAATGAACTCCCAGTGGAAGTGGGGAAAAATAATCAGACTTGGAATATTTGGGAGCATATTTCACAAACTCCATATGAATAGTAGAAGAGAGTAACAAATTACTTCAGATTGAAGGCTTAGCTGGATAATTGATGTTACCATTTAAGGAGACGGAGGGCATTCAGAAACAATAAGTTAGTCATACAGAAATGAGTCATTCTATTGAGAACATGTTAAGTTTTAGATGAATTCTAAATAGCAGCATTAGGTAATCTTATTCTACTAATATGCAACTCTAAAGTATTTGCCCAATTAATTTCTTGTTCCTACTATCTCCTAGATTGGTGCTAGTGGAAGGACAAAGTCATTCAGCAATACGGGCTTTTATTCATTTTCCCTTCTTCTCCCAGAAAATTCAGCCATAAATACACTGTTATTCTGAACAAAATCAGTTTTTACTATAGATGGGAGGAAACTTAGGGGCCTAGATCAGTTTGTCAGAGCCTCAGCAGAACAAGAAAGGTGGCTTCTCTGGAAGATAATCCAGCAAAGGGCATCAGAATCTGCATGGAGTACAGAGGGCCCCTCAGCAGTTAGGCATCCTGCATGGGGTATGGGGCCCAAGCAGAGGAGAAGGCTGTTCATACAACAGGATAGAATTCCATTAGGTGTTAGAGCCCCTATACTGGTACATGTGAGGGGTAAGGGTGGCCGCTTAGACTGGTTGTTAGAGCACAGGAAAGAGTCCTCAGGAGTGGGGACAGTCAGCAGACTGCTTCTGGGTGTGAGCTCCTGAATGGAATAAGGAAAACATCTCAACAGGAGATCTAAGCAGAAGGTATGGTTTAACAGTAACCAGGCTGATCTAATTTTTTTTTTTACTGTAATTAATCTGAAACAAATTGTAGTTTCTACCAGTATTCAAAATGAGGGGAATCACATACAAGCATAAATATCAGGAGGCGGGGATTCTGGGGGCTACTTGAAGTGCTAAGATTAGTACTGTGAGCTACCTAAACCTCTTTTCTTTATCTCTCAGCCTCAGATATTACATTTTAGTAACAAAAAAATAAACTAATACAGAAGTATAGAGAATAATTACCCAAACTTACATATTTCATTATAGAAACAAAAAATAGACTAATAGAGAAAAGTTAATTTTGATTTCTAGTTTTTTTTGTTAATATTTATTTTTTAGTTGTATTTGGACACAATAGCTTTATTTTAATGTGGTGCTGAAGATTGAACCCAGGGCCTCTCATGTGCTAGGCAAGCACTCTACTGCTGAGCCACAACACCAGCCCCTGATTTCTAGTTTTGATAATTACATTATGATTATGTAGAAGAAGGGTCGAATTTGTAGAAAATTCACCTTATAGTGATTGGGGGTTGAAGAGATAGCAAGTTGGCAATTCGAATTCTTCAAATAAAAAATTTTACTTTGTAAATATTATAAATCTTGGGTATACCTTATGCAAATTCTTGGAACCAAAGTTATTTCAGATTGTGAATTTTTTCATATTTTTGAATGTTGACATAAACACCATGATATATCTTGCAGATGGATGCAGAATTTATGTATGTTTCATATACACCTTAGACACTTAGCCTGAAGGTAATTTTATGCAATATTTTAATGTTCTAGTGGTTTTGGGAGGGGTGCAGGAGGTACTGGGGATTGAACTCAGGGGCACTCAACCACTTAATCACATCCCCAGTCCTATTTTGTATTTTATTTAGATATAGGGTCTCCCTAACTTGCTTAGCACCTCACTTTTGCTGAGGTTTGGCTTTGAACTGGTGATCCTCCTGCCTTAGCCTCCCAAGGGGCTGGGATTATAGGTGTGCACCATCACACCCAGCTGTGCTAATATTTTGACTGTGACGGGTCATGTGAAGGCAAGTGTGGAATTTTTCACTTATGCCACTATGCCTGTGCTCCAAAGCTTCCGATTTTCAGAGTATGTATTCAGCCTATATTTGCAACTATTTTATAAATATAACCTTGTTTTAAATATTTAAGAAAGGTAGTATTAGTCTGCTTTTTATCATGGTAACAAAATACCTGACAAGAACAACTTAGAGGAGAAAAAATTCATTTTGTGCTCAGGGTTTCAGTGATTTTAATGGTCTCAGTTGATGATTTGCTCTTTCCATTGCTCTGAGCCTGAGATAAAGCAGACCATCATGGTGGAAGAGCATGAAGGAAAGCAGCTCATCTAAGGAAAACTGGGAGCAGAGAGAACATCTAAGATGCCTGGGACAAAATGTGAACTCCAAACTCATGCCCCTACTTCCACAAGCCAGGCCTAATATGCCGACAGTTACCACCCACCCAGTAATCCACTCAAACTATTAATCCACCAAATGCATTCATTTACTGATTAGGTTATCACTTTCATAGCCTAATCCTTTTACCTCTGAACATTGCTCCACTGCCTAGCAAGAGTGTTTTTAGGGACATCTCATATCCAAAATATAACACAGGTTTTAAATAATTAATATTTTTTAAGTAGTATGCATACATTTAACATTTTTAATTTAAGTATTTTTCTCATCCTTTGTAACCCTTCATAGCCAACTGATTTAATTAATCAATAGTTTGCCCCCTGCCTTATTACAGGAGATAACTTTACCAAATGCATTGCCATCACATAGCACTGTTCACCAGCTTTTTGGTCTTCAATATCAGTTTCTTTGTCATTTGCCACTCAAACTCTAAACCTGTTGTAAACATTGTAGGTTTTATCAAAACAATAGAATGCTCTGATTTTAGTTTATGTTGACATGAGTCATCTAACTGTTGTATACAACAAATTCCTCTAAAATCTATTTACTCAAAAAAATAACATTTTTTTCCTCCTTCATATCATAGCCTAATATTGATTGGCTGGATTGCCAATGAGAAGAAAAGGCTCTTATTTGCTAAGTATCTTAATCACCAGTGCTTGGGCATCTGTAAGAAAGTTTTGTGCATCCTATGAGAAGTGAGGTAAGATGATATGTAAACTTAAGAACAGAAACAATTGTGAGCTACACGATTGATTGGTTCTCAAAGTGTGGTCCCTAGACCACCAAGATTTAGCTTGGAAAGCAGAATCACAGACTCCATCCTGGGAAAAATATATCAGAGTTAACATTTTAACAAAATCCCTATATAATTTACATTCAAATTTAAGTTTGAGAAATATTAGTCCAAGTCACACCTTTTGGCCTTCTATTTATCTGGATCACAATTAAATGGACCATGCTGAATGACGGGGAAATTTGATATCTCTCCTACTCTTCTGTACAGGTGGAAAGAAAAGGGATGCTGTCAACTCATTACATTATCTCCTTCACAGTATCTGAATGAAGGTATTAGGCACACAGTTAGACAGAAATCTGATTTTCAGGAGATATATTAAGAATAGATATAAATAATGAGATCATCAACATAAAGATAATTTTCAAACCCATAGTATAAATAAGATTAGTCTACCAGTGATTATGGTTCAACTAACAGACTATGCATCTCTAATATATTGAAAGGTTCTTAACCACATGTTACAAAGTGGGGTCCAAGAATAACCTACATTAGAATTGCCTGGGGTAGTCATTAAAGTTAGATTACAGGGTTCAAGATTTATATAACAATCTGCATTTTTAACAAGTGCCCATGAGATTCTCCTGTATCAATATTTGAGAACAAGAGCAAGTCTAAATAACTTGTTTCTACACTCATCTATAAAGAAGTCTCCCCCAAATCTTATATATTGAGTTACTTTTACTTTTCTTTCAAGTTGTATATTAAACTCCCTCTTTGGAATAAGGTTTTTTAAAATCAGTTATTGTAAAAGTACTTAAACTTCAAAAGACTGATAGAGTCAGATAGAATGTGGATTTGAACTATATTTACATATTATTTGACTTATGATGTGATTTAATTTTCCTGTCATTTCACGAATCTTAAATGCCATGAGAGGGTCTATCATTGGTATTGCTGCTGGCGGTAGTTTGGTTTGCAAGTCAGATATCTAAACCCTGATGAGAAGAGAACACTTGTGTATCTTTATTAGGGCTTGCCCTTATTTTAGGAAATTATTTGAAGAACAAAAATAAATTATTTTGGTCATAATATCCCACTTACTAAGAACTATGCCTCCAAGCAAACTTTGATTTTCCAAACATAGCCCCAAAGCCAAAATGTCAGCTAAAAAACAGAATCTCAGAAATAAGAAGAGGTATCCTAAGACCCTTGCATGCCCACACCACCACACCTGTATTTGTCTTACCCATAGGGTCTCATTCCCTAATTAACATCCATATTTCTTTGTAGAATTTTTTTTCCTAGAAGTTTCATAGAAATTTAGGAGGAAGGGAAAACTATTAAATAATCAGAGACTATTAAAGGAAAATACCAAAAGCAAGATGAAAGAGCAACTGGCAGCTAACAATTTCAGGCTAAAGGAAGTAAAAATTTTAAGGTTTCAAGGACTTGGTAAAATTAAGTGTAGTTTTCCATGCATAATAAGAATGAAGAATTAGTCAAGTTCAGATACATTTTTTTTGAAATTTATTTTTGATGACACATTGCCTGATAAATCATGCTTCACCTACTTGCAAATTTTATTCTTAAATAACCCCATCCTATTCTGATATTCTATTATTCAAAAAATAAAATATTTGTGTGCATACACTCAAATTAAAGGTGGCTTTATCTCACATATTGCATATTTCCTCTTTTTCACTTTGGAGCAGGAGTGAAAGTTGGAAGAGGCACTGAGTTTTTGTAATCACAGAACCAGCATTTTGCTAAGTAGGGAGGACCAGCATGACTTGAAACATTGCACACCTAAAGTGAGATCTATTTAATCAAACTTGGCAGGTGGGATAAGAACCAAGTCACAACACTCAGCCTAGGTAGACAAACCATTTAAAATGGTAATATATTCAATTGTCATCTTATTTTGTTCCTGACACCCCCTGGCATTTGCTCATGTCAGTCACTTGCTGTAGTTTGTCAGCTGAATATCATAACAATCATGACAAGAAAATAAATATGAAGACTTTGGAAAAATACAGGGTGACAGGAGCCATAGCTGAGCATGAGTGGCAGGTGCCCACTGATGCTGATGACTGAATTCTACTTTCTGATGAGCTGGCTAAGAACCTTGCCTGGTGCCTCTCTGTGGTTAGACATATTGTGATCTTCTCATATTAAACACAAAATGCACGCACACATATACGCATCATCTAAGCAGTTAGTAAACATTTCACTGGCTAACTCATGAAATCTATATACAAGGTCAAGCTTATGGGCAAACATGTCCGCTTTAATGTATGGAATGAATTTGGTGGTGTGTCTATAATACCATCCTGCACAGTGCCCCAGGCGAGCAGGAGCTAACTGATCAGTAATCTTCACAGTTCATTTATTGTTTACATAAAGTTAGTTTCATCAGCATTAGGAAAAAGATAATTCTATTCTGTAAAAGGCAAATGTACTTGGAAACCAGGGTACTGATACATTTATGTCTTCTCAATTGGTGCCATTTCAAAGATCAACAGTCATGAGGATAGGCTAATTTTCAAATAAATTGCCACACATTATTCTTTGAAACAGAATTCATCAAACAGATTATACTTCAATGTGCAGTATATAAGAATTTCCCTGTTGTCTTTGAAGACTCTCAATAATGAAAGGCTAATCTAAGTTGCAAAAGCAAGTCTTTGAAATGCTGATTGCCCCCACACATTTAGTGCCTGCTGTGTGCACAATTCATGTTCCCTCGTGGGTCAATAAGAAGAAACACTCAATCGCTAGGTGGAAAAAAATATATCATTCCTTTCTCTAGTGCTGGTGAATTAAATCTGCCATTCCAAGTATGCCATGTAGGATCATTCCTCCTGTGCTTCATCTGAACTCCACAGGGTTTTGTGTGGAGCCACAAAGAATCAAAGACTCTCACCTTGCTTTCTCGGATTCTCAACTTACTAGGCTTATGCCCAATTTAAGCAGAAAATCACTCAAAATATTGCACAGCAGTCAAATACTGCAGATTTCTAAGAAGCTGTAAATTCTCTTAGAAATTTGAAAAAGCAAACTGGAGAAGCTACACATGCTTGAGTTCTGTGTACTACTGGCTACCACTAAGAATGTCCAAATCCAGGTGTATTTTGTTACATACATAGTTTTTCCTAAATATTTGGAGAGGGGAGTTGAAAGAGATATTTTTTTCATCAATACTTATGCAGAAATTGTTTCCTAGAGATTTTTTAAAAAATACTAAATTGAAGCAAAGGGGGAAATAATTAAGCATAAAATATATAGAGTATGTCTTACTAGAATGTAGTTTAATTCAAATTTCTTTGTTTGAAGATGACAAAGCTCTTATGACTCCTCTGAAAACATATCAAGGAATCGTTAGCATTTTACTTTCAGTTCATTTGTATTCTCTTTGGCAAATGAAATATTTTTTGAAGAAATTATTGCCTAAGAAAAAAGGATCTACTTTTTTTGTACTAGGGATTGAACTCAGGGGCACTTGAACACTGAGCCACATCCCCAGCCCTGTTTTGTATTTTATTTAGAGACAAGGTCTCACTGAGTTGCTTAGTGCCTTGATGTTGCTGAGGCTGGCTTTGAACTTCTGATCTTTCTGTCTCAGTCTCTTGAGCCAGTGAGATTACAGGTGTATGCCACCACACTGGACCAGGATTTACTATTAATATGAAGCAAATCTAAGTAAATGTATTAGATTAAGTAGAATTTCAAGTTCTTATTGTAACCAAACACAATTTCCCAGATTGTAGCTTCTACATTTTTCATTTATGTTGTACATAAATAATTTATAATTATTAAAATATATTACTTCCCAATGTATTTTTGCATTGCATGAAAAACAGGCATTAACAAAGGAAGTAGTTTTGCTGCAACTATAAAATTTTATTAGATTTTTAAAGGTAGAAAAATATATCAGAATTTGTTTTGTGTTCTTTAAAGGACACATTTTTATTCTAGGTCAAATTATATGTTTTATAATTTTTATGACAGAATATTAAAAAGAAAATGAATGCTTAGTTCAAATATTATAAAAGTTTTAAAAATGTCTTTTATTTAATTTTTAAAATCCTGCACAAATAATTTCTTGGATGACAGTTGTTTCTTTGTGATGACAAAGTCAATTCTACTAGTGATACATGAAGATATATCTATCAAGAGTGAAAATATTGTAATCTAGTGACAAAGACATTTTAATAATTTCATATCACCCAAAACATTGACTTTCAATTGGGACCACCTTTAGAATAAAAGATTTTTGTAATTTGGTAGATTATATTTATTTATTTATTTATTAAAGAGAGAGAGAGAGAGAGAGAGAGAGAGAGAGAGAGAGAGAGAGAGAGAGAATTTTTAAATTTTTATTTTTCAGTTTTCGGCGGACACAACATCTTTGTATGTGGTACTGAGAATCGAACCTGGGCCACACACATGCCAGGCGTGTGCACTACCGCTTAAGCCACATCCCCAGCCCAAGTAGATTATATTTAAATCAAAGAAAAGATTGAAAAAATAAACACAACTAAATTGAACATTTAGAAGTTGTTTTATGTTATATTTAAAATAAAAAAGAAATAGTCAAACCTTTTTAACGGGGGATTTGCAAAGGAGGAAACTCTGTGAGACACATTTTGAGTACAAGAAGCTACGGCTAAGCCTCAAAAATAGAACCAGCTTGTTATATTTAAGACGCAGAAAATGTCTCAGAATGACTGAAGCCAAGGGAGAAGAATGTGATTTCTAGGAAGGAAGCAGGATATTTAGGGATAGAGATAGGAATATTTAGGGTCTTGTACATCAAGTAAGTATTTTCAATTTTTTTTGCAAATCAATGGGAAGCCATTGGAATGTTTGAGACAAGATGTGACATATCTTATTTGGAGTGTTGAGACTCACTGCTGCAGGAGACTGTATTGTAGAGAGAGGAAGAAATTAATAAGTAAGATAGTGCCATAGTTCATATGAAGAGGTGATGGTGAATTTATTCAGTGAGGATTTTATACTGAAATAAGATGGAAAACCAATTAGGAGTGTTGGGTATATTTTGGAGTTGTTGTTTAATGAGTACATAGCTTCATTATTGCAAGATGAAAAATTCTAGAGGTGGATAGTGGTAAGGGTTACTCAATAATGTGAATGTACTAAACTCTACACCATCATGAGAAAGTACTGAACTGGACACTTATACATGGCTAAGATGGGATTTCAAGATGGACAAATAGAGGTGTCCAGCACACAGCTCTTCCTCCATAAAAAGAAACAAAGCATTTGGTGTACATCTGTATTCTGAGAGAACTGACTGGGAGACTGCTGGAACTCAGCAGGGAGAGACTAGAACCTTAGAAGACTCAGAGACTTGGGATGGGGTGGATGAAAGGTACAGAGTACACAGGCCACTTGGACCCCTGCTCCTCAACCAGGGGATGGAATCCCCCTTTGAAGGGAAAGAGTGAGCAGGAGAATTCCAGCAATCTCCATCACTGTGGACAATGGTAGCCCTAGCTTCTAGGAAGTTTCACAGTCATCATTTGCATGCCCCTGCTTGTTGACACGTATTTGCAATAGCTAAGGATTCAACCTTGGTGCCCATCAACAAATGAATGGGTGGTACATAGTTTTACTCATTTGTGGAAACTAAAGTTCAATATTGTAGAAGAATGAAATAGAATATTGTTCATTGGAAACTGGGAAGGGCAGGGGCTAGGGAGGAAGATACTCAATAGGAGTATAGGAAGAATTAGTTGTTTTTTTCTCTAGCACAATAGGATAACTATTGTTTTAAACAATCTATGATATATTTCAATGTGATTAGAAAAGAAAAATACAAAGTTCCTGGCACCTAAAAATGATAATGTCTGAAGAGAGAAATGCTGCTTACATTGATTTGATTATTAAACATTATATACATTTGTCAAAGTACCACTTCATCCAGATCTACAGACATTAAGTTTTAATAAAAGAGAAAAATGTGGTGTGTATATACAATACAATATTATTCTGCCATAAAAAGAATGTTATGATATGTAGGAAAATAAATGGAATTGGAGGACATATTAAGTGAAATTAAGTGTGACACAGAGTTACAAATACTGAATGTTCTTATAAGTGTGTGGCAAAAAAATGTTAATCAGAAAGCATTTTATTTAATGATGGTCAAAGGCCAGAAAGGGGGGACAAGGGAAAGGACAGTGGGAGAGTACATAACAGGTTTCCAAACACAGTTAAAGTAATAAGCTCTACAGCACAGCAGGGAAATTATAGTTCACAATAATCTATTATATATTTTATGAATAACTAGAAGAGAGAAGTTTATCTGCTTCAAACACAAAGTTATGCTCATGAGATGAAAAGGTGTTCTATGCTTTGATCAGTACATGCTAAGTGTATTATTGATGTTTCACATTCAATTATATACAATTGTATATACAATTATTACATGTTAGCTGAAATTTAAAAAAAAAAACATGCTTAAAGAGATAGAAATGTTAACTCCCTTAACTTGTTCATTACACACTGTATACATCTATCAAATTATCACACTGTATCCCATACATATGAACAAGTAAAATAAGGATTAAAAAATAAAAGGATTATGATGGTATACTGTATACTTATGTGATTTTTCACCATGATTAAATTGTTTTTAAAAAGGATTTATTGTCATCAGCCAGTTGTGAAAGTTCTGGTCTCATGGATTCTATTACCTGTGAGTTAGCAAGCATCTGTTGTGAGTAGGAGCAGGGGGAAGTATTGGGGTCTGAGTTTTGAAAATCAGAGAAATACATATTCTTCTATTAATTTATATCTATTTGAATTTCTGTTAATGTAATTGTGAATATTTCCTTTTCAATAACTGAGCATGGGTTTTTCTATTGCAATAATAAATATTTAAGCTATCTCACTTATATGTGAGAAATAAATTCAGATAAAAAGAGCAATATAATAGTTTTTTCTTATCCTAGTAAGAACACTGGAACACTGTTTGAACAACTTCTTCAAATCAAATTAAGCAACTGTTAACAAGCCTAATACTGTTTCTTGATGACCCTCAATTCTAGACTCTAACAAATACCCACAGGTACAATTTTTCATTAGGAACCTCCCCTGCTAATTTCAAAAATCAAGAGCCCGAAACTGTTATCAGGTCCTATCCACAGGAAATTCTAGTCTCATCATCAACTACCATATAGAAACTACACCATGGGTAGTAATATCAATGCCATAGGGATTTATAGTCAGCAAAATATATGGTCCATGCACTCAGAACGACTAACATTGAAAGTAAGGATTTTTGTCCCAAACCATGCAGGATTCAAACTCCTTAAATGGTATGCAGATAACTTGAGATGATACTCTTTTGTACTTATGTGAATCAATTCTACTTAAAATGCAGGCAGTAGCTTTTTCTAATAGCAGTTAACAGGTAGAACTCAGGTGTCTTAAGTGCCTAGTGGTCTTAATGTGTTTTCCACATACCAGGTATTCTCCACCAGTGTACAATTTGTACCCTAATAAATGTATACACCAGTAAGGGGTAGGGAGACTGATTGGATTGAGTGTCACACTACTCCTTCAGCTCATAAAGTGTGTCATGGGCCCCTGTATCCAATGCCATTGGCAGAGCAGCGTCTCTTCTTCTACAGGCTGAAAGCCAAGTCCTATCATGGGACAAACCATAGCTACTTACTCTCTGATGTTATTCATAACTGTTTTTCCTTATTCAACATGGATACTGGGATATATGCTATGAGAATAATGTGTGTCCTTAAAAATTAGGTGAGATTCAATGATTTATATGTTGTGGAAATTTAAATAACACTTAGTTAAGCCAGATTTGTTCATCAACATCTAAATATGTATCACGTAAATAAGTTTTAAAAGGATTCATGCTGACATACACCGTCTATTTTAGATAATAGTCACTTATTACCAAATATAATTTATTTACTATTTTCCAAAGTCTTTAAGTAAAAGGATAGGATCTTCTTGGTAGTAGTTGATTGGAGGTATAGCCATATGAAATTTATTTTCCTCTCAATTCTAAAATATGGATTTCTAATACTTGGTGCTGAAAGTTTGTGCCATGAGTCCATGAGTCACAGTATTTGCATTAACTTCACTGATGCTAGACATTGGACTGGAATTGTTTTTTTTTTTCCTCGATTTGAACTGGTGACTAATGACAACTTCTCTTGTATGTGCTCTCTTTATTCTGCAGTAAAATTTTGCTTCAACTTTGATAGCTGGGTTTCTTCATGTTTTGTTTAGAGGTTCTTTTTCTATCTCCTGGGAAGCTCACAGTGATGTGAGGCATTTTTTTTTGTCATCACTATGGTGTCCTAAAAGAAATATATATATATATATATATATTACACACAAACATATATATTTGTGTGTGTATGTTTGTATATATATATTATATATATGGAATATATACTCCATAACTTGTTCAGAGTACGTATTATGTTTTGGGCATTATTACATACTTTACATAGTATTTTAGTTTATTTTCACTTTACTTGGAAGAAAACTGAACCTCAGAGAAGCTAAAGAATGAGCCTATTCCCAGCTACTAAGTGAAAGGTAATTTCAAGGTCAGATCAAATTCTGATCTGGTTTCCTTCTAAAGTGTATTTTCCTATACTTTCACTTTGGGCTTTTTATGGAGGAGTTCTGTGTTTTTCATTGAAGCCTATGTCATAACTGGGAATGATTGCTCAGATGATCTTTAAGAGAATGGGCAAGCTTACAACTCTTCTTACCAATAGCTTACAACTCTTATTTCCATCGGCATATGTTTGAAAAACAGTGAAAACTTCAATGTAGATAGACTTCAGTTGACCCACGTTGGTCTTACGGTGACCACTGATAAGAGGAAGTAGAATTCTGAATGAGTTCCTTAGCATGATCCCTCTGGGAAATAAATCCTTCATCAAAATGTTGAAAGGGATTGCAAACCCAGAAAATTAAGACAGAAGAAAAGACAAGAGAGGAAGGGAAGGAAGGAAAGGAAATGACCGAGTTAGTAAAAACATCATGAGAAAACACAGCTGATTTCTCAATCTCAGAACAGTTATTGGGAGTAGGAGAGAATTTGCCCAATGGCTCCTTTCCACTTTCCATCTTTCATTACTCAAAATTTTCTCCAATGGACACTAACATCTCTATTTTCCAGGTCCTATTACCTGATCCCTGAGGAAGCTCCTGGAAAAGCTGTGCCAGTGCAAGAGCAGCCACAGCATCTACTGCCCATGACATACCTGCAAGATGAGTCAGTGAAGAACAACTAGCCAGTGGCTCTAGGTATCAGTAGGTAGAAAGCCTAAAATCTCACTGATCTGATGAAATGGACATTGAGCTCTGAGATGGTCCTGAGGTGTCCTGAGTCTCAGCAGTCAGAAAGAAGTCCTGAGATGGCATAGATGAGGCGTGCAGCCAGAGGCATGAGTCTGTCAGATTAGAGACAAGCGGCATGGGGGACAGGTTGATATATCAGGCTGAGCTGGGAAAATGGTGTGTGCCAAAAGGTGGTGGTATATGTCATTATGAGGCTGAGAGAACATGATGAGTCTCTCTCAAAGATCAAAGCCTGTGTTTTGTGTCCTACAGGGTTGTGATCAGTGCAGGATATCTTTCTAGAATGCCAATCACACTGAGAAGAAATCTGGGGCCAAGTAAACACCAGGGAAAGTACACTGGTATGTTATAATTATAGAAACGTGGCTCAGATATCCACTTCTTTACTAATTAATATAGACAATGATGCGGACAATGTGGGAAGAGGGTGTTTACAGACACACAGGGTAGGATGTCAAAAGAGGTTGAGTATATGAAAGAAGAGGAGATGGGAGTAGGAAGGAGGTAGAGAGATCAAAGTGCAGGCCAACCAAAATAATGAACAATCTAAGGAATAAAGGGAGTGGTGGGTAAAGAAGAGAAAGACATAAATAGAAGAAGGAGCCAAAAAGACACCTCTATAGACACATACAAAGAAGAAGAGAAAAGAACTGAGATCTATAAGAGGAAACTGAGTGAAAGGCACAGGAAGGAGTAGGAAATTAAATGAAAAGGAGTCAGAGAAAGAAAAGGTCTGAGTTGGTATGTGGCCCACAGTTCAGGTTCTTATGTGTTCCCCTCGTTCATTTTGGAAAATGAAAATATTCTTGCATTGCTGAATAATTAACAAGGAATTAATGATGTGTCTAATTTTGTGAATGTGGCTATGCTGTGCATCTTAAAAATTCGTACCTCATATTTTCTATTTTTCTTCATGCAACAAAACCCTACAGCCTATATTCTTTCTGGACAAAAATAACCATCTTCTTGATTTGAGAAATGTATGATATGTAGTTGGAAAATCAAGTAGAGCCATCATTTAAACACTGAGGGATTACAAAAAGCCCTCCACAACTGGTACCCCATGTATGAACTATCCGTAGACCTGGAAAAAATAATTTAAATGAAGCAATAATTTTGTAAACGACACAAATTAAGGCTCCCAAATATGTCGCTATATTCATGCATAATTAAAAATATCATATGTCCACATTTATATTTTATATTACAAATCCTGTCAATATTATTTCCAAAGTGTTTCTGATACCTGGTCTCATATCTGCATTCCCCTCAGCCGTCATCTGGATCAGTAATGCCTTGCCTCTACTTGATTATATGGTATTTTCTTGTTTGCTGGTTTATTATCCATCATCCCTGCTTCAGAATGTGAGCTCCAGGAAAACAGGGCTCTATCTGTCTTGCTCACTGTGATTCCATCACCTCGAACAGTGCCTTGAACAGAATAATTGTTTTATGATGAAACACAGAAAATCTTTCATTCACTGACATGGTCTCCAAAGGCATCCTCTTCAGTTCACTACAGTCATAAATCTCTCTCTAGTTACTTCTTTTCCATTTCATATTTTAGTAAATGAAATTATATAACTCTGGGTACTTTTATGTGAATTATAGATTTTTCTCTCTGCTCCCTGTATTACCAAGTTTTTACAGACACACTTGTCAATAAAAATGAAAATATATCCTTTAGTCATTTCTGTTGTTAGGCATTGTCTTGTTCATAAATCATTATTAAGCAGTGGTTTTCAATCTTTCCTATTCAATCATAATTGATGTTGAAAACACTGACCCTGATTCTTAGTATCCAAAGCTAAATTGTCTGCTCTATTTTGTGTTGATTTTTCTACTTGGTTGTTTTCCTAATTATTAGAAAGCCAATCATATATCCTACCTCTCTCAATAGTCCATATGTTTCTTCCATGTGCCTGTTTAATGGATATTTAATTAATTAGAATATTAGCACTTCTGGCAAATGGTAAGAGAAAGAGTGAATTTTGCTTTGCATGTATTAGCACAAGAATCCCACATCAAGTGACAGGAACTATAATATGACCTGTTCACCTTGTGCCATGCCTGAATGTGATATCCAGAAACTCGAGATCTTATGAGGCCACTTCTGGCTGTACATTTACTTTTTGTTTGGAACATATCACATTCTCATGCTTACTATTACTTGGGAAAATAGGAAATTCTCTTTTCTTATACTGTTAGAATATAAAGTGAAGTTTGAAGATAGATGTGTATTAACATGACTTATTGTGTTTGTTTTTCATACCATGTACTTCATTTGACTTCTCAGAACATATTCAATATTTTGTCCTGCACTACCAGTTAATAATATACTCCATTCAATCCAGGAGATGGAAATGGTGGTGCATATAATTTCAATTCCAGGAACTAAAACAAAACCTTAAGAACTCTATTTTTTTCCTTCTTTTCTAAATGTCAAATTCCCTGAATATCAGGCATTTATCATTTGCTTGGTAAATCCTACACATGAAAGACAGTCATGTGTGGATAATATGGAAAAACAATCTAACCCTATCTAAATTTAGAGGTTGCTTCCTTGTTTTTAGATTAACTGTTTTTTTTTATTATTAAATATGTTATATTATAGTACTTTCTGTGTACCCTTGGCTAACTTCTGCACTGAAGAAAGGCATTTATTTTTCTCTTTCTACTTTAGTGTTGGATATGAAGTCAGCAGCAATTATTGAATATGACTAAATTCAAATATTTCCACATTATTCTTTGCCTGATATCAAGATAACTGTCAGACGGAAGCACAAACCAATATTTTAGTTACATGACAAATCTATTATAAAGGGAAAGCTAGTCAATTTATATCTGTGCTCTGAAAGTGTGTTGTTACAACCTTGATGTATGCCTTATGAAAGGCTTTCTTTGGACTATATACACAGCATTTTGCAAAATCAATGATTTTAATAATATGATAAGAGCTGGAAAATATTCATACATATATTCTGCTTAAATCAAAATTTACATCCAATTGGGATATGTTAATGGATAATATGTACTAGAATCTTCTTCACAAATATAAATATAATTTCCATATTCATAGTAAAAAAGAAACTGTTGAAATACAAAAGTAATCTTCAAATTTTATTTTCTTTGTTCATCTGTTTTCTAACACCTTTAAAAATGTGAGCATCAAAAGAAGCCAGGTTGACGAATTTCATCTTTCTCAGTAGACTCTGTTGAAGGTTTAGTCCAAGGAGCCATAAAAGAGAATTACTAAATTGGTATTTGTGAGCCAGAACAAAATTTTACTGAAAGATTAGACTCTAAAATCAATGAATAGGTTTAAATTGAGACTGCTTACAATCAGTATTAGGAAATATTAACATTAAAAATATCAGCAACATCAATGTTGAGAAGAATGAGAAGTAATTAAAATTGTCACACTTTGTAAATCTGGTTGGATTCTTACAAAAGGTAAATCTATACTAAGATAGCTTTGTATATGGTTATCTTTAGTAAAACATGTTATGGGGATCTCACTTCAAAATCTGTGAGTGGGTTTCCACAGAAATATCTGCATGACAAATGTTCATAAGATCTTTGTTTATTGTAGCTCTAGATGAAATACTATTTAAACACCATCAACTATAGAATGCAAAATTAATTCTAGAATATTCTTAAAGCAGAATAACACCAACAATAAAGAAGTATGGAATTTTCCTATAGAAAACAACATGAATAAATTTCACAAACCTAATTTTTATGGTTTGGATGTGGTTTGGCCTCCAAGACATACGTGTTGGGGAAGATTACATGGCAAAACGAGAAGCCAAAGCAACACTGAGGTCCCTTGAGAACTTCATCTGAGGGCATGCCTCCAGTCATCTAAAATCCTCCTTCTAGGCCCTGTCTCTCAAAAGTCCCTCCACTTCTCAATATCACCACACAGGGAAACAAGATTCTCACACATGAAATGTTGCATTAACAAGCCACATTTAAATGCTAGCATTCTGCCCCTGGTTGCCAAGGTTGGTCTCTTTCTTACAATGCAAAATGCATTCATTTTTTTCCAAATAGATCCAGAGTCTTAACTTGTTACAGCATATATCAAAAGTCCAAGTTGAAAATGTTATCTGACAGTCAAGGCAAACTCAGCTCTGAGCCTATAAAAATAAGAAAGCCACATAAAACCCAGGGGAGTCATAGGATAAATGATGCTATTCCAAAAGGGAGAAATAGGTAAGTAGAATAGAGGAGTCAGCCCAAAGTAGGACCAAAACCTAGTAGGGAAGATATGAAATCCTAACTCTCCAGTCTGGCATCCTGTGCAAATTATAGTAAGGGGTGGAGCCCCAAGTACTCAAACAGCCCTAGACCTATGACTTTGCTGCTCATAGGCTGCCAACTGATTATTCTCTTGGACTGGCCTTCATATAGCCTACAACTTCCACCAGCAGGTATTGCATGTGGTTATTAGCAATCCTTTTCTCCACCATTGTTTTGCCATTTGCTATGAGGTGTCCCGGTAAGAGGGTCCCTCACTAGGGCTGCTACCATGCTGTTTGGACTCCCAGCCTCCAAAACTCTAAGTTAAATGCACCTAATTTTTATTTGTTTGTTTGTTTTTACCAGTTTCTCATTATCAGGCATTTCATTATAGTAATAGAAAACGAATTAATGCAAATTATGTCAGGCAAAAGAATAAATGCTATGGGTTCTGCTTCCAACAAAAACCAGAAAAATAGAAGAGTATAGCTTTCAACATAAAAATGAGAAAAATCTGGATACAGTGCAAACGAATAACTTATCAGAGAGCTAGGTTTGCAGATCTGCCCAGATATCCTGAATTCTTAAGAAGGACAAGCACCTTCAAGGAGAGATGACAGATATAGATTGATTCATCTGGGGCAGAGAATAAAAGAAGAGACACAAATTCCCCAACAAATGGGTAAGAAAGAGAGAGCTAAAATGGCAAAAAAAAAAATGCTAATGGTCAAGTGTGGGCCAGTGTGACAATACAGAATGTCTGGGAGCCTGCAGAAAAACAAATCTTCCCTGGATTTCTCTGTGGTGCTGAAAAACAAAAACAAAAACAAACAAACAAACAAACAAACAAAAAAACCTCTCCCTTCCTTATATTGAGAAATGTCTACCATATGGAGATAGGAAATGTTTTTTCTCACTTTCTTCAGGAGCAATTTACTCTTCACATACCGTTAGAATTACATCAGTAGCCATTTGCCTAGTTCACTCTTTGATCCAGAAAGTTAACAAAATTTCTCATACTTCTCAGAGGAAAGCCAAGTAGTTATAGCCTGGACAGTTCCCTTGGTCAAGGCCTAAGATGCCAAGAAGCATAAAAGCTCCTTTAGTTAGAAGTCAAGTACTACAAAGTCAGGCTTCAGAGACATCTCTAGGTTGTAAAAGCAGAGGTGCTCAGGGTTTAACTGGGCCATGGAGAGATGTGTTTACATTGATAAAAGCAAGGATGAGGATCCAGGATCCTTTCCATTTATCTTGAAAGAGAAAGTTTTATTTTGCTTTGTTCTCTCCTTTTGGAAAGGGAAGGGGTCTGCTGTCTTAATGCACGTAAATGGATTTGATTCTTGGCTCTCTATCTCTTGCCTATAGTATGTTTCATTAATCATATCAAACACTGATCTGCTTTCTGAAAAATAGAGCAGAGGACAAATTTGTCAAGGTCCATAGTCTAGTGAAAGGAAATAAGAAAACAAATAAATAAATAATCTTATTTCAATGAGTGGGATGATGACAAAGCTAGAGACATAAGTATAGAGAGTGACAGAGATGCTCTCCCCTGAAATGAGGTCAGCTGAGTGATGACAAGAACCAGAGATAATATCATTGATTTTTGATAGAATCTTCTTGTCTAAATTCAAATAAATATCACTACCTTAATGTGTCTAAGTTCAAAGTCAATTTATCCAAAAACTCTGTTTCAATCCCAATCCCCCAAAGTCTGCCAATACCTTTTCCCAGTTTTTCACCATTTTGCTGTTCATATTATGCAACTCACCCCCATAAACATTAGCTTAAAATAGTATTATTGGTACAAAATTGAATGAGAAAAGCATTAGATGATTCTTGGATAACTTAAACAAAGAAAAATTCCAAATCTACTAATAGTTACTTATGAAGACATTATAATCATTTAATCTAATAATCTTTTCACATTGTCATTCCACACCTGTACAGGGGAAATAATGAAGCAGAAGACATGTTAAGAGTAACTTTAGAATCATAATTGCTGTGATCTCTCTTAAGCACTTAGAATTTACATGACCATTGCTCTCCAAAAAATATCTAATGTTCAAACTCAGGCTGTGGAAATTTATGTGGCACTGGCAATGAAAAGAACAACCTTTTTTTTTTCTTTAAATAAACTTAGATTTGCTCTAGATCTAAATGCTTAATATATGGAAACTTTGCAAGAGCTAATAAAATAACTGTTACATTGATGAAATGTGCTAACAGAATAGTGCATTGGTTGCTTTAATATTTATTTGATTAGATTTAAGCAATAACAAAAAAAAAGAAAGTGCATGCCCATATTAAGATCTGTGGCTTAATTATTTTGACTTTTATCTTCTTGGGAACCTAATTGTGCATGTGCGATGTATTATTTTAGACTTAACATTCATTTGCCTTAAAAACTGAAATAAAAATTTGAGGCCATTCTTCTAAAGCTATTCATTTCTAAAGTGAATATCAGCAAAACACACAAGTATTAGTTCCTTGGCCCATGTTCTAGAATTTCAATTAATAATTACATATTTATTTGAAGGCTTAACTTGCTAAGGACACCCCCCCATACACACAGAGACATATGCATATACAGAGTTGGACATTGAGTCCTATGCATAAGTCTTTGTATTAATATATTTGAGGACATTTTGGTGTTTTTCATTCTATTCCAATCAAAACATGTTAAATGTTAATGTAATCACAACTGCTTATTTTGGTTAGACTGCCTTAATCAAGGATTCCAAAAATGGCCCACATTCTAACTTAACAGTTATTCTCTGTGAGGTCAGAATGAAACCAAAGATATCAAAGCTCCATCTCCTGAGGACAGTATGAGTCAAGTCCAACTAGTGTTTTGTATAGATTTTGCAGGAAATGTTTAATAATGCATTACTTTATAGTTGGCATGATTCTGTGTCTGTTGAGGCTGTCAATGAATATAATTACCTTAAAAACCAATTTTGCTTACACAGGACCCCTGTATGGAATATGGGCAGAGAACATATTTTCAACTGTTGTGTGGAAGTAAATCACAACAGAAAAGCTAATATGGTATCATATATATATATATACTTTAACTATTAGGTTGAATAAGGTATTGTGTTTTGGAAAGAAGAGTAAGATTAGAAGTTACATAAGAACTGAAAAAAACTTTAGAATTAGAGATGGGTTTAAAATGGCTTATGTTACATATTTTTTCTTGATTTTGGATTCCTAGAATCCCATATTCACACCAAAAATAAAATTTTGATAGAATAATCTCTGAGTACATAGGCTTGTGTTTTCTTACATTAAAGATATTGATTTAGTGGTTGTTTAGGGAATAAAAACTTAAAGTCCAAGAAAATAAGTATTTCCTAATAGGGATATATTAGTATATTTCATTTTAATGTGTTCTCTCTTTTTTTACTATATTAATATACTCCCAAAAGTTGTCAATTAATTGAAGTAGTTTAATTACTTTTGCTAAATGATGTATTATTTTATTTTGGATATAAGGTAACAATTCATTTCTGAAACTCAAGTTTTAAAAATAAATTAATAGAGCTAGTAGTTCACTGAGTGATATAAATCCCATGTCATTCCTCTATATCTGATCACTACTTCCCATAAGGCTGGCAGGAGAACATTAAAATAAACTATATTTGAAATTGTGCTCTTCCTGTTCCCCTTTTCATTTTTCTCATGAACACTTTATTGCTGCTTGAGATACAGAAGCCAAATTCTCTTGTCAGTTTACCCCAAGACTAGATTCATAGTCAAATTGGAGATTATGTGTGTGTGGTACAGAACATCCCTGTCACAGGACTAGGTAGTAGCCTTATCAGATTAAGAGAGAGAGAGAGAGAGAGAGAGAGAGAGAGAGAGAGAGAGAGAGAGAAGAAAAGAAAGAAAAAATATACACCACTATGAAATCCCATAATGTAGATACTATATCATGGCTAAATATGGATTAATTAAAGAAAATAAAACAATTCCAAAATAATAAAAAATATGGTATGTAATATAGCTAGCATATAAATTTTGTAGTAAATGAATTTCAAATAGGTAGCTAAATATATATATATATATATATATATATATTTTTTTTTTTTTTCAATTTCTCGCTCCTTTCTCAAGAATATAGTCCAAATATATAACTAAACATTGAAAATGGAACTCAACAAGATTGTGCCTTAAACTTGATGAATATTGGCACTGTGTTCTGTTGTTCTAAACTCTTACCTAGAATTAATTAGAGTTGGCTGAAAGAGAAACTAAGGCAAGATTCAGAGGAATAAGTGCTACAACAGCAATGACTTCACCAATTATTCATGGTCATATATGATTAATATGCAGACACAGACAGCTCAAAAAGTCATAGATCTCCTTCACTCTTTTCTGTTCCATGTTCTTGTCCTGCTGGTAAAAGTTTTAAGTCCTTCCCATGATCTGATATTAAGTTGTAGCCCTTAAGCAGAGGCTAAAAAGAGGAATAGATATTTCCGTGAGCGTCCATTTTGTATTTCCATTTTGTGACTGGACTTGCATGACTTAATTGCATTATTACCTTGCAAACCCTGACTTGTCCATCTGTGGGAATATCTCAGGTGGATCCAGTAGTGGCTCCAGACTTTTAATTTCTTCATTCCAATTTACTAATATGTGAGCTTAATTCCTTTTTATTTGTACTCACAGTAAAGGAATTTACCCAAGTTTTCTTCTTGTTATACATATTATATAACTTCTGTTGTATAACAAAACAAAACCAAGTGACTTTACACTTACCGACAAATAAATATTTAAGCTTTGTGGGCTATATGGTCCCTGCTGTGACTCAGTTCTGCGGGTTACCAATCCTGGTCCTACTGTAACAACTTGGTTTTCAGATAGCACTTCTTCATTTATTATGGTTATTTCATTTTTAGATGAAAGCAGACAGAAGTTTGGGCTATGAGCAATGAAGATCCTTGGAATAGAGAACTGAACCTTTGTACAGAAAACTAGAGAAGCATCCTTTGGAAATATAGGGGCCAGAAAAGAGTGCAGTCAGCAGTAAAGGAACAAAATTTAGGCCCTTCACTATGGGAAGAAAGTGTATAATACAGCTTAAAAGAGTGTGAAAATAGAAATAGAAGAAAAACTGAATTTATATTGTATATTTTGAATAAGTTAAAATTTAATAGGAAATATATCAGTAAAATCAGAAAATATTTTTATTACTGAACTAAAATGATATCAATCAACTGATTTCAAGTGGATTGCATTAAAATTCAAAAAATATTGAATTCAATGTTGAATATTTTAAAAAATATTTTACTTTAGTTATAGTTGGACACAATACCTTTATTTTATTTTTATGTGGTGCTGAGGATCAAATCCAGTGCCTTGCACGTGCTAGATGAGCACCACTGAGCCACAACTCTAGCCCATTGATGTTGAATAATTTTTATAAAGCAAAATTATACCACATATATACAACATAACAAGAAAAGCAAAACTGTTAGATATTAGTTTTAAAGTGAATTATAAATAAATGTAAACCCAGAAATTAATATTTAATGTATTTTTTAAAAATTTAAGAAACATGTTGTTAATGTGTTGGAATGGATAATTTTAGGCATTATTTTTGCTGCATGTTGTACAAATGAATCATAATATTTTTTGGGGAAAAGTGGCACAATAAATCATGTGAATAGGGCATAATTCCATAATGTTAGTTTTTATAAAAGAAATAATTCTTAAAATTATATTGGAAGAGATCATAGAAGACTGAGTATTTATCTTGAAATTTTTTAAACTTGTGTTCTAGAAACCTGACTAGTTGGAATGCATTAAGAAACACTGTCGCTCCCCTACAAAAATTAAAAATAGTTTCTTTGATATTGAGGTTTATGATTACATTTATTCCTTAGTGATTGTGTGTGTTGTGTCCATGTATGTGTTTGTGTGTGAGTTTGTGTTGAGAAAAGAAGAGTGGGGGAGTTTGTGTATCTCTCTTTAATAACTGCAGTTTTTGCACTATGATTCTAACTATATTACTTGTTCTGTAGATATGTTTAATGTTACCTTTATTTTCTCAACTGGAGATGATGCCTGGCTGCTCTCACAAGCTGTGAACTGACCCAGTTAAATTCTGTAGTCAGTAATAACACTTAACATTGTGGTTATTATATCTCGTGATCCATACATAGTCATTAAATCCCAGTTTATATAATAATCTTTGTGTTAATGGGAGATACTTCAGTTAATGTTCTCCTCCTGCACTGAGAAAGATACTGGTACTGAGCTTCATTCTGGTTATTCCCAGAGGCTGAAGTTAGAACAGCTTTGACAGAGAATACACAAGTTCTCCATCTGTACCTCTCGCTTCCAAGGTTCAGGACACTTGGGTTAAGTTAATTATCTGACAGAAAAAGCATGAACTAAAGACTAACGGGAGGCATGTTTGACAGCTTATTTTTCTGCCATTCCCAGTCTGTGATGGTATCAGGGACCTATAATGCCATAGTTTAGGTGTGTCGTGTGTATTCACGTGTGAAATGACATACTACTTTGTCAAGTAATTTTTTTTATTTATACCACTGGGTCAACTCTCTTCTTGACTTCTTTCTTTCTTTCCTTCTTTTCAAAGTTAATCAATTATATTTCTTCCCTTTTTTTGCCTTACCCCATTAGCCCTCAGCAATCACCATTCTGCCCACTGTCTCAAAGTGTTCAACTTATTTAGATTCCAAATATAAATGAGATTATGCAATAATGTCTTTACCTGCTTATTTTACATGGAATGTCCTTTGAGTTTATACATTTTGTTGCAAATGACAAAAATTCCTTTATTTTTAAAGACTGACAGAAATTCCATTGTTTATATACCATGTCTATCCATCCAGCTATTGATGGATTCCATATTTCAGTCATTGTGAATATGTTATAATGAACATGAACATCTCTTCTACATATTGCTTTCCTTTGGTATATGCCCTAAAGAGGGATATACCAAAGGTAATTCTGTTTTTAATATCTGGAGAAACTCTCATATGCTTTTTTTAATATAGTGGCTATGCTACTTTAGATTCCTACTAACAGTGTACAAGTGTATCCATTTCTCCACATCCTCATCAACATTTGTTGTCTTTTGTCTTGCTGATAATAGCCATTTTAAGATGCATATTCCTTTACAGTTTTAATTGACAGTCATTGATGTTTAGTGATGTTGAGCATTTTTTCATATTTTCTATTTATATGTTTCCTTATGAGAACTGTCTATTCCATTTCTGTACCCATTTTTAATTGTTTTTTTTATTATTATTGAATTTTTAAACTATTTTAGATATCAAACTCTTAATTTATGCATGGATTGCAAATTTTTCTCCTGTCTGTATTTTGTCTCTTCATTTTGTTGATTACTACCTTTGCTGTGTGGAAGTTTATAAACTTCCTCCTGCCTATTGTCTATTTTTGCTTTTGTTGATTATACTTTAGGGGCCAAAAACAAGTTATTTCCTAGTCTACTAATATATAAAATTTCCCCTTGTTTTCCTCTAGTGGTTTTATAGTTTCACATCTTATATTTAAATATTTAATCCATTTTGAGTTGCTTTGTCAATGGTATGAAATAAGTCCCCACTTCCATTCTTTGGCTCATGGGTATTCATTTCCCCAGTATACCTTATTGAAGAGATTGTCCTTACCTCGCTTTGTATTCTTGGCACCTTTGTTGAAGATCAACAAAGGAAAATAAATTGTGTTTGTTCTGAACATAAATAGAATGTTTTTTTCTTGTAATTATTCCCTAAAATAATACAGTACAACAACAATTTACATAGTATTTACAAATATTATAAGGAATTCAGAGATAATTTAAAATATATGGGAGTATGTATATAGACACCTGGCTATTTTATATGAAGGACTTAAGTATTTTAATATTTGAGGATGATTGTCTTGAAAGGAATCTGTCATGGATACTGAGGGATTATTGTTTATATTGTGTTTTTAAATTCTCTGAAAAAGATAAGATTGTCCCTTTAATTTTAGCATGAATACTTACAGTGACTTCAATAATTTCTTATGTTTCATTGAAAATACACACATTTTCCTTATGTTTATTACTTAAATATTCTTTAAAATGTATTTGTCCAGTAATGTACAATAAAAATATTGTAGTCTACACAGAAAGATTTTGGGAGCTATTTAACTTTGTAGTTTGCATAGAAGCATATTAAATTTGAATAATTTAGTAGCCATGGTGATAGTGAACTCATCAAGTTGACAATGTATCATAATTGTGCTGTTATCAGAAAAAAATGTCAGTTATTTCCTTTTACCAGATTGTTGTATTTCTCATAGTTTTGACATATTATATGTTTATGAGCTTCTCTCTCATAGTCTGAAAGTTGTTTGTGACATTTTGTGATTTCAGTGACTTTCATCATAGCATTTCATGAACTTCACCTATAATATCAGAAGTAGGTAAGTGCATTTGACATGTGATAATTTTCCTAAAATGTTGTTGTTAAATTACCTTCTTTAAAAGTCAAGACGTTTATATTCAGTTCTCCTAAGATTACATGGATTGCATTTTTTATTTTTGAGAAAGAATGGGTTTTATAAAGACTATATATTTTTCTAGTCTTACTTTGTTTCATGCATAAAGTATCTGTTCTAATAATAATAAGTTTAGGAAACCATCAAAACCTGATGCAAAATCAGGTGCAAGGTTATAAGAATTTCAGTTCAAAATAGAACTTCCATAACAATTCTGTCATTGGCAGTGACAGAGGGGATAAAAACCCAAGAGGAATGCTTAAAATGTTGAAACAGGACTTTTAAAATTGATGCAGATTTTTAGCAGCTTACTCCAAATATTGCTTCTAGAAATAAGGAAACTGGCATTGAAAATGGCCATAATGACCACTGGATCCTTAATAAATTATAATTTTCAAACTGTTTTCAGATATTTGAGATGTCATTTTTCCTTGACATGGCATGTACTATACAAGCAATATGTCTGTATAAAATTGGATTAAGAAGAACTAACTATGATCAAAACATATTAGTGGTACAGCACATACCTACCATGTGTGAAGCCCTGGATTCAATCCAGAGTGCTGAAAAAAAAAAGCAGGGGGAGACATTTCATATACTAACTACCATTTATCCACTAATAGAAGTAGCATCAGGAAAATGAGCTAGAAATTTGACATATAAGTGCAGGCAAGAAGTGTTGTTTTCCTGGATTAGGGTGATGCAATGATGTGAAAACAGGGAGAAGGAGTAAGATGTGATCTTCTGGCAGACTTACTGATAAGATTGGGTGATGTAGACTGAAGGAAAAGGAAGAATCAGGGATGATCCTAGGTTTCTAGTCCTTGAACAACTGGTACAGTTTACCCAGAAGGTACAATTTATTGTAAGTGGAATCATTTTGGTAAGGGGAAGAGTTTAATGTTTGTAATAAGAATTTTGAAAGTACATGTAGTACAGCACTAAATGGAGGATTCATTTAGGTAATTGGATACATTAATCTGGATCACATGGAAATGGTCTTATCTAGAAGCATGCATTTGGTAGTCACCATCCTAGATGATCAAAGACAATCAATCAGAGAAAAAATATATTCCAGATGCTGAGTATTAATATTTTAACAAAATATTTTCTAGTTATCAATGAACCTTTACTTATTTAATTAATTTATTTATATGTGGTGCTGAGAATTGAACCCAAGTCCTCACTTGCGCTAGGTAAGCACTTTACCACTGGGCTACAACTCCAACCCTGCCAAATATTAATATTTTTAATGAATATTATAGTGGTGGTATTTTAATGATTGTCTTATTAATATGTTATATGATGTTAATGAGTATGGAACAACATAAATGTGTACATTTATAAAAATCTTTATATTAATACTGTTACTATTGAATACTGTTAAAGTTATTTATTAATATTTAATTTATATTAAAATAAATCCCACTATTTGATATAGCTTTATGTAAATTTAAGGCTCTAGGTAACAACAAAAATATTCTTAAGAGGCTACATTGGGTAACATAATTGTTAATCACAAAAGCCTAAGAAAAGTGGATAACCAACAATGAATTTACAAAAAAAATATAAGTCAAGCTATTGTGAAATGATTGAATCCAAGAAAGAATAGAATGCTTGACTCAATAATATTTGATACATAAATTTCATACAAGGAAAAATTAAAGATTTTATTTAATACTGAATGTTAATCTATCAAAATACTTTAGAGTTCTGACTCTGCATTCCCTCATAGTTATCAATGGTTTTACCAAAATCAAAACAAAACAATTAGAAATTTAAGAATAAAAACAGATATATGCAATATGAGAGTAGAAGATTCACAGCACATCTCTGCCATTACACATTGTTGGTTCATATAGTTTGTAAAAATTTGATTACTTTGGCTATAAAAATGGTAAATTCACATATTTCAATTAATCAGAGAAAAACAAATGTTAAAAAGAATTTCAAAGACATTTTTAAATGTATTCATTATTACAAGTAAAATAGACAAACTTCTTGTTTTCATTGTCCATTCATTCCAAAAGACAATGAGCTTGATCTAATGGATATTAAAATAGATTAGAGGGCTGGAGATGTGGCTCAGCGGTAGCGCGCTCGCCTGGCATGCGTGCGGCCCGGGTTCGATCCTCAGCACCACATACCAACAAAGATGTTGTGTCCGCTGAGAACTAAAAAATAAATAAATATTAAAAATTCTCTCTCTCTCTCTCTCTCTCTCTCTCTCTCTCTCTCTCTCTCTCTCTGTCTCTCCTCTCTCACTCTCTCTTTAAAAAAATAAAATAGATTAGAGAGAGAAACAGAATTAAATTTCCTGGATTTCTTAGTTTTTGTGGGGAAGAACCCTGGGTCTCCTGGTGTGTATAAATATATAGAGAACATCCGTTTTTACCTTCCTCATAATACTCTTCACATACATTACGATGAGGTGAGTGGCCATTTGTCTTGTCTTTGCTCTTTTCTGAAGGAGTAACAAAATTTCAGTTCTCTTCCAGAAAAGGACCAAATAGTTACAACCTCTATTAACTCTTTAGGGTAAACTCTAGGTTATTATTAATATTGGACCATTCTCATTTTCAGTTATTTACATGTTAATAAGCAGAAAGACCCAGAACATAGAAAAATCTCTAAGTAGGAAAAACGGAAGCACAAGGGTCATCTGGTTCCTAGATGGGTTTTAACCAAGAATTGTGTTTAAGATTCTGATCTTTTACATTTCCAAGAAGACCCATTTTAGGAGTGGATGGAAACAGCTGGCTCCTCCTTCCTTATAAGCAGAGAAAATCATTGCTTCCACCATTCACCTAGGGGGTTCCACCTACTCACATAGAACAACTTATCTGGTTTTAACTATGCCACCCAAAATGGAATCATGGAGTTCTTTTCCTTTTCAGTGCCAGAGTACAATCTGTAATTAATAGAGCATTTGAATAAATTAAGAAACGGTGACTCAAAATAGTATGGACTATATTTTAAAATTGCTTGCATTCCTGAAAAAATTTATAATGGGAAATTCTAACAGATGATATTATAGAGATTTTTTTATGGACACAAAAGTATAAATAATGCTTATGGACCTGTTATTCAACCTAAGGAAACCTTAATTCATGCCAATACTGCACCACCCATAACAAAAACATCATTTATCACCAGTTAGGGACATCAGTAGCTCCTTTCTCTAGAGCTGCTGTGTGGTTAAAGGCTGGAGCTACTGTGATTGGTACTATATCTACTCCAGAGAATGAGTTCTAGACATTTCCTTCTCCTGCTTTGCTGGCAATCTCAGAGATGAGCTGTGTTCCAGAGGGGAGCAATTGCCACCACGACACCCCACAGACATTCATGTAGAGAAGAAGCTATTCTCTGGGACAAGCAATAAGAAGAGAACTGGACAATTATTCCATTTCAGTCACCTCCTTTAACCCATGCTCCTAACATAAGGGATCTCAATATTAAAGAATCCTTAATCTACTCGAACCACGTAAAAGGGTTAAAAAACTTGAAAGAGGGATGAATTATTAAAATTTTCTCACAAGTGTCCCTCTGTAGTATTACAAGGTAATTCCATAGCTTTGCTCTAAACTATTAATCTGCAAAGCCCAAACATTATAAAAATTTGTATTTCCAATTTTGGAGTATATTCCAACAATATAATAATTTTACTCTCAACTTTTAAACTTTAGTGTTTATATAGGATATTAAGTGGATAACAAATTGTGTTTGTATTTTTACACATGTGAAAAAAATTATTCTGTATTTTCATTTATTATTAAAGTAAATGTGCAAAAAACGCTGTAAATGATGCTTCTAGAGACAAGTTTTAGAATTTGTTTACTTCCTAAATAAACACATTTATTTAAATTAATTCTATTAATTTGATCCTGGAAATTCATGCCAGAAAACACTACATTGTGTTATTAAACTCACAAAGTAATATATGTTTAAGACAATATCACTTGCAATAGTCAATAACTGAGAAATTGACTCCAGTGTTCTGATAGAAAACAAATAAATGTCAACTACAGCAACAAAGAAATGAGGTAAATAATCATTTAAATCAAATCTATGACCTAGCTTTCGCAGCACGTTAAGTTTGTCACAACTCTAAATTAAGGGTAATTTATTATTGTGAAAAAAAAGCTGTATTATAGAAGCCACTAATAAGTTTTTCTAATGCTCAAAGCATCAATCTTAAGAATTAAAATCTCCAGTGACAAGACCCAACACATTCATTTAAGTGAATTGGTCTCCATGCCTCATGAACCTTCTAACCAAGAACAATCAATTGAGCAGAGCAGTAGAATTAATGCATTTTGAGTATAAAAAGGGGGTTAGTCATAGTAGCTAACAGTTTTCCAGGATTTCATATATTAAATGTCATCATCCATAAAAACTTTAATGTTAATGACAATGTACATACCAATATCTTTTTATGGAAAGCATTTTATTTAAAACTCATTTAGTATAGTTATCAAATGTAGCTTTACTCTGTACAAATTAACATGGTGTACACGTTACCCTCTCCTCCAGTCTTAACCCCTTTTAGCCCTGCTCCATGCCCTGACCCATTCAACAAACCTCATCCTTTGTTCTCATTGTTCCTGCAAAACACCCTGGACTCTGTCACATCCAGAGCTTTATCCAAATCCTCTCTCTAAACCCCCTGTTTTCTCCTGTGTCTTTGACACAACTAAGTCCTGTTGTTTTCCAAGAAAACATCAGAGATCACTGTGAGATTTATAAACTCACAGGGTGCCTGTCTGAGCATCATCTGTAATTCGAGGAACATGTCATCTTCACATACGCCCCTGTTTAAGTATAAGCCTGAAGAATGTGAAGTCTGGTAAGTGAAACGTTAACCTTCTGCAAGATTTTAGGGCTTTGTGAATAGAGGCTGTTTTCTCCCCCTTTCTCCTCATTGGGATGAAGAGCAGGAAGGTTTTTGCTTCCCAAAAGAATAATATACAAATAGCACACTGGAAGGGAGAACTAGGGTTTCCATCTCCAACTGGACAACTGCTGAGCTGCAGGTTCATTAGTAGCTTCTCAATAACCAATGCTAGGAGAAATGGATGTTGCTGCAAGGTCTCCAGTGACGTCCACTTGAAAGAGGGGTAGGACATCTCTTCCTTGGATTCTCAGTTCCTAAGCAGTTTGAAAGAGAAAATTAAATGCCTAAGAAATAAAGACTGAAATATCATCTAGGCTTATTGAAGACTGAGGAGTAAATAATTATATAGACCAAGAAAATCATGTAAGTTCACCCAAACTGGGGATTAGGGAAACAAATGACCAGTGGCTACCCAGGGAAGCAGTTGGGAAGGAACTCTCATCAGCACTGTTAATATTTAATTTCTTATTTATAAACTAGTTACAGGTAAAACTACACTCCTGGGGAAACATAGTAAAATTTTAAACATTTTTATTTGAGTCATCTTTTATGATTTATAATCCTTATTGGAGGAAATGAAGAAATTTTTATTGAACTATTAAAAAGTTGTGGATATTTTGAGTAAGTATTTCTTAATTAGAGTTCCTCTAATCCTCCCATGTTCCCGCTTCCAACCCCTCTATGAATCAGCCTCCTTATATCAGAGAAAGTATTTGGCATTTGTTTTTTTGGGATTGGCTAACTTCACTTAGCATTATCTTCTCCAACTCTATCCATTTACCTGCAAATGCCATGATTCTATTCTCTTTTATTGCTGAGTGATATTCCATTCTGTATGTGTATATATATATATATATATATATATATATATATATATATATCACAGTTTCTTTATCCATTCATCTACTGAAGGGCATCTAGGTTGGTTCCAAAGTTTAGCTATTATGAATTGCGCAGCAATAAACATTGATATGGCTGTGTTCCTTTAGTATGCTATTTTTTAAGTCCTTTAAATATGTGTTAAAACAGAAATACAAAACATATTGCTAAATGATCTCTGATTCTTTTTCACATAGCTGCTTTTAAATTTCATGGAAACATCTCTACCTAATAGGCCTAGTGATTTGCCACTGAATATGGTATTCCAATCAAACCAATCTTATATGCTTTCCAAACTTATGTCAAGTTGATTCTGACCTCCAGAATTTCTCTCACAGTATTCTTTCTCTAGTGGCACGAGTAGAGGGGCAACAAAGAAAGCAGCTGTTCCCTCTAATTATTTTTTTTTCCTTTGCGGCTATGACACATTACCATAGAGTGAGTGGCTTAAAACAACTGCATTTTAGTATCTTTCAGTTTTGTAGAATTTTAGGGTTCACTGGACTTAAACCAAGATGTCAGGAGGGCTGTGTATTTTTTGCATGCTCTGGAGAAGGATCTGTTTTCAATTAATTTGAGTTGTTGGCAAATTTGGCTCTTCATAGGACTGAGTTAACATTTTCTTCACCGAATGTCAGCTGAGAGCCATTCCCAGCTTCTTGGGGCAGCCACATTGGTTGTCTGAAGACCCCTCCTCTACCATCGAAGTCAGCTGGGTGCTGTTCTTCTTATCTGTGAATCTTTTCTGCCTCTTCTTGAGTCTCATCCTCTTAATACAGCTGAGAAAACCTTTATCCTTTGAAGGGCTATCTGACTGGGTCAGACAGACTTAAATAAACCAGAATGATCTTATTATGTCCACAGGTTCTCAAGGATTAGAGCATGGACATCTTTGGGAGTCCATTATGCTACCTGCCATATTCCTCTCAAATATATACCCCAACAGAGGAAATTTTCTAATGATATTAATATGCCATCTTAATAGTTGTTAACATGATGATGAAAACATATCGGAGGACAAACCATGAATGCAAAAGGCAAATTTGCTGAGTGCATGCTCTAAACAGAAGTTATAGCATGCAGCACACACAGCTGGAAAGAGAGGTACATTTCTAATGCTCCCTTCTCCAGGTTTCTCCACCGCCTGCCTCTTTCTCCTCTCCTTTCTTTTTCCTTGTGCCAATTTGATCTTTTTCATATCCTAATTTTTTTCTATTTCTAATAACGTGATGCTAATAGGACCAGGAAACATTTTTTAAGAATTTCAATACAGTCAAATTTTCCTGAGCTAAGGAGAATAACCTCTCTGTGGGACTTTCCTCTCTGAGACTTCACCTGTATGTTGTCATGATGGAAAGGCTCACAGAAGAATCTGGTAGGTGCCACATGGACACTGTGGGGTTCAATAAGACACATGATTTCCCAGGTCAGAAGTGGAAATTTCTGAAAGATTCTAAAATAATGGCTAACAGAAGGATTCAAGTCTTGACAATAGGCAATAATTAGAAAATAACAATCCATTATTAAGGATGGAGCAGAAGAGTAGGTGTAATGAAGACAGGAAAGAAGCAAAAGATGAGAAACAATGTACAAATGCTACCCTCATTTCAAGGGAGAAGTCAATTTAGTCGTGCTATTTTGCTTTGTTGCAATTATTTTTTAATGATTAATTTTCATTGTTCCAAGTGGTGAGTATTTAAGGAATTTTGAATTCAACAAAGAATTGTAGTAAATGAAGTATACTTACGTTTATAAATTCTTGATTTCCAGTGACATTATAAGTTTAAAAAGCACAAATAAGTACTTAAAATATACTAGTAGAACCCACATTCTGTAATAAAAATCACTTTGGCTATTTTTCATTTTCTAAGTACAGGTAATTTTATCTAAATGAGGGTATTTGGAAAGGGAACAGGTTTTTCATTTGAATGATTCTTGCCATTTCAGTTTTTAAAAGTACTCTATGTTCCAGTTTTCTTACAAAATAAATTATAGACCATCGTGTCTATGATGCCTGAGCTTTAAATTGAAAGCCCAAGGAAATGTAAAGATTAAACAAGGCCCAGATGAATACAATATAAACATCAATATGTATAGTAAGAAATAATAATAATCTCCATAATCTTTCCATAATTCAAAAAATAGATAATCTTACAAAAGGAAATCTAATTTACTGACAAAAAATCCCTTTCATTTTTTTTTGTCAAAAATTTAACCAGATTTGAACTATTTCTTGTCACTCCACCTTCATCATGTTGTTCTAAGTCATTGTCATCTTTTTCCTAAATACTTGAGATATTCTCCCAATTCACTACTCTTTTTCTAGGCACATCCTCTTCACTATATTTTCTACATGAAATCAAAACATAAATGGTAAAACATAAAACCAGATCATGCCACTTCTTCTAATGGCTTCCCAGTAATCCAGATTTAAAGACTGGTAATCAGAGCAGTTTAGTAAACCAGGTATGATGCAGTAAGTGGAGTTTGATTTGAGTCCTGGAATTGTTTTGGGGAAATATCTACATGGTTGATTATTTCACTTCACTTCTTTTCTCACCTTCCTAGTAAGATCTTCACTAACAAATCACAGAACCTCCACTTTCTATTTCCTGTCCCCCTTGTTCTGCTAATTATCTTCATAGCATTTATCACATTTTAAAATGATACATATTTTTTCTTATGGCTCTTATGTGTATATTCTTTTTCTTCAATGAAATTATAGATAAGAAAAAGATTTTTGCCTTTGTGTTTGTAGCTGCATCCTCAGCACTTGGAATAATGGAAAGTTGGAACTCCATTAGTTTATTGAATACTGCTTAAAGAGTACAGCAAACATAGATATGAATATAATCATATAATAATAGACCTCATTCTAATAAATGAGATAAATTGAGACAATCAGTTCAGATTCTAACCACCCTATGTGAAGTAGCAGCTCCATAAAAACATATGCAAAAACATTTCTCTATCTTATCACTGTTTATATCTTATTCCCTGCTGATCATAGCATAAAATGGCTTATTTGTATTTAAAGTTAAAGATCCTCTGGACAAGACAAGTGTTCAACAAGTTCAAAGTGCAGCCTAAGATGTCAGAACAGTTCACGATATTTCACAGAGCTAATCAAATGCTAGTTACATGGAGAAATGAATGGATGATGCAGTTTGCAGCACGAATGCATTCAGTGATGACAAAAGGGCTATAAATCAGAAAGACAGACAGGAAGTGGAGAGGAAAGAAAAAAAATAATTTTCTGTTGGCACTAAAAAGAAAAAATAATAACCTGCTCAAATTGCACTGCAAACACACATACACACACACACCACCACCACCACCACCACCACACAAAAGAAGCAATTAATGAAACTCAGATACTTACATAAAATCAAACCATTCCATCTCCCCCTACCACTCAGGCAGATATAGGGGACAAATCACCACATTATGTTGTACCTTATGTATGTGATGTGGACTTCATGATGCTTTGTCCTTCAGGGATGCTAATGAATTTGTTCTGATTTCTCCTCTAATAATTTAGGGGTAAGGATGGACATAAAAGATAGGAACACAGGGGAATTCGGCCAGGAATTATGGCCACTCTGGGTCTCCAATATGGAGTCAGTTAACAGTCCTGCTCTTTGTGTTCATTTCACCTGCACCAACCTTTTTCACTCATCATTTTGGCTTGTGGTTATGCATAAGATTTACAAAAGGAAGAGAACATAAAATAAAAATTCACTTTTAAAACTCCCAGTCATGGAAGTAATTAGAAATTATAATTTTAATATCAGACTTCTTTCAGTCTATTAATTTATTTACTTAATAAATCTAGAATAAGTTGATTAAGAGGCTTTTTTTAATAACACATTGATTTACACACAAAAATGGATCTCACTATTCTTTATTTATCCCTGACCAGTGCTAAAATTACAAGTTCCTATTAGAAAAAGAGAGGTGGCCGTTTAAGAGGCTGGTCTACAATATTGCTGGTGCACAAAGCCCTCAATCTTTTGATATACTTATCCATCACTGCCAAGCTCTGGAATAATGTGATTGCAGTAACAGAAAGAAATGGTTGTGCTCTTGAAGCAGTAGGTGGCTTTGCCTAGTGCAGATGAATTACTGCCAAGGAATACATTTTTACTGCTGTCTAAATTATACATAGGAAAAATCTATATGGATTTTCCTATCTATGAGCCAAAATCCCAAATCAAAAGCAACCAAAACAAAGTCTTTAAATATTTTGCATTTACCCATTTTCCTTCCCAACACTCCTCCCTCCTAACTCAATTTTCTTTCTCTTCTTCCTTCCTGTGGTTGCTTCTCTCTCTTCTTTTCCTCCTCTTGGCTTTCAGGGTTACTTTCCTTCCTTTCTACCTTTATTTTTCCAACCTCTCCCTTTTGATCCAGCTGTAGGTTGACGGCACTACCATCCTCCTATGCACTAGCCACATTAACCTTCCCACCACACACCATGTATCACTTTCCCTTTAGGTCTTATCTTGTCTCCAGGAGTCAAAATATGACAGTAAAATTTCTTACAGACAGATAGGATAAACTATTCCACGTTATAAAATTATGAACGTTATTTATATTTATCTATCCTAAAAAAGTAATTTAATGAAACTGTCAAGTAACCTGGGAAACAATCTCAGATTCTTTGCCAGCAGGAGGGAACAATACTAATGAAAAATAAGGTAGAAAGAATGGGAAAGGGGAAGAATTTGAGTTGCAAGGATCTATTTTAGACATTACACACAAATGAAATTATAGAATAAATTGAACACTGATTTTCCAGAAATTGAAAAATAAGTAGTTCATTGGAACAGGCAGTTGACCTATTTGTTAGGAGCATGGGTCCTTGGATAATTGGCAGAGAAAGAAATTATGGCATCTGAACATCTTGCTGAATTAGTAGAGCAACAATGAAAAACAATCCTCAATAATAAATCTAAAGTTTTTTTATGCTTACTTTTTTAAAAAATTAACTTTCTATAATGACTTTGCCTTGGAGGGACATGCATTGTAGAAAAAAAATAATGAGAAAATTTAAATAGGAAAGTGTGACTACATCAGTTTCCCAAAATCCAATAGCTAAAATATAATAAAAATTTCTCAAAACTGAAAGTGCTAAAGTGTAAACCAAAACAAAATATTGCTTTCTTATTAACCATAGTGACAAAAGCTTATGTGCCTCATTTGCAGTTTATGGTCTAGCTGAGGGTTGGCAAACTAGAGATCAAGGGTCCACTCCTCCCTACTCCTTATTTTAAAATAATGTTTAATTAGAACATATCCATGCCCTGTATTTGTTGTTATTGTTGTTATTTAATCTATGGCTGGTAACAGTTGCCTCACAAACCTTAAATATTTACTTTATGGTCCTTTTCAAATGTTGGTTGACCCTGGTTGAGTTTAAACATTTGATAGAGCCTCTTTCACATGAACCCAGATTTAAATCTTCAGAATTTTCACCCTTCTGACTTAGCCTCATGTTCAGAACATTTAAACACACTTAGAAATTCTGAATCAGGATGTCAGTGGGAAATATCCATAACAAAATTACGATTACTCCAAGGGTTTTATCTGTAAAATAAATATTTTCAAAGGTGTACATGAGCACAAGGGAACCAAAGGAAATGTATAATTACCCTGGTGTAGTATAGTAATAACAGGAGCTGTTACCCCTCCAAGGCCCAGAAGCAATCAAAGGCCTAAGCAGGTACCACACACAAAGGAGACTCCTAGAGAAGGTTGCTTTGAGATGAGTATTAACTTTTGTTCCAGAGACATAGGAAACGGGTGGTACTCTGCAGGAAGAAAGCTGGAGCAATAACACCCTGACCTAATTTCTCCCTCCCTCCAGTCTCACACTGTGGTATTCCAGCAGGAATCGAAATGGAAGCCAGAGAACATAGAAAGTAGGTCTTTAGATGTAAATCAGGTCAGCCTCTTAGGGCAGAGGGCAGAAGGGTATAAAGTGGATCAAGAAGAGATGAAAAGACAAAAGATATGGTGAGAATAATGTGAGAATAATGAGTTACTTTTCCAGTAAATGGGTCCCCCAATCAGCCATTCATGAAACTAGACCAATAATTAACCTTCATGTAGAACAGCAGAGGGTGTGGGTGTGTGTGTATAAGAGCACAAGAAAGAAAGCAGAACTGAGTAGTTCACCTAAGTCTGTGTGCATGTACACATACACACATGAACACATGAGAAAACACAGGGAAATATCATGAATGGAATTTAACTATTTTTGTTAAATATGCAAATTCTTAAATGATCCAATTCAGATTCTCTAGTGGAGTTGCTTCCACTTTGGGCTACAGTGAATAATGTTGCTACAATATGAACTTTGGTATCTTTTCAAGTCACTCTTTAGAAAATGATTCAATATCTTTATAAAATTTAAAAAAAGGTATCAACCAGTCACATAGCTTTTTGCCAAATCAGTGTAAATTACCTAATGGAGTAATTTTTAATTGCAGCTGTAACAAAATTCAAATAGGGAAATCAGTTATTAGGGAATAGTCTCTGTCCAAAATTATTTATATAGATCAAAACAAACACAAACTATACCAGTAATCTGTAAATTGAATCCTTCAGTTCTTGTATTCTGCAAAAATTTACTCAACACTTAATTGAAGTCTTTCACTTCAAAATGTACTTTCCACCGAATCATTCTTTTTGTTACTCATGGTATCACAACTTACTTCTAATTTATTTCACACAGTCAGGAACATTTGTGAATGACTTTGAAGTGGGCAAAAAGTAGTAGGAGGTAATTGTTTGCTAGGAATATTTACCCTTCATTTTCTCTAAGATATTTTATAGATTTATTAAGGTGTAAAACAAAAATGAATATTTGCAAATGATTTTGTCCATGGATATGCAAATAAACCTGCCCTGGGGAAATTAATTGATTGTTCCCTGTGGACATTGACCAGTTTTGCATTAACAGTTTAAGTAAATTCAACTCAGTCTTTGTGAGTGCCTAATATATGTGTGGTTTTATCTTTTCAAGTCACTCTATTCCAAACCAGTTGTTACAACTACTATTTCTTCCATTAATTGATGAGTTAAATGAAATCTTTAAACAAACATCTATGTGATACTTGTACAAGTGTCATTATTTTACTGTTTTTTAGAAAGGTATCCTTTGCTGATAGGATGAGTAGAGCCAAGGGTCATGATTTAAACTGGAGAAGGCACATTAGTTTCTCAAGAAGCTTTAAAAGATATTACCGATTCCCTAGAGGGTAGAAGAAAGATCTCTCAGCAGTAGTTCAAGTAAACATCAATTTAAGCACCATAGGCTTTACGTGTCAAGTTGATAAAGGAAACAACTTAAAAAGACAAACACATACAATGCTTCTTAACTTGATCTGTGATTTTTATGATCAACTACACTACTTAAAAAGCCTGCCATGTAGTACTTCTGAAATACCTCAGAGAATGACAGGGCATGATTTCTGCTCTTTTTTATGGCAGAGAAAAAAAGTAATTTTATTGTTGTTTGAATATTTTTATACATATCCTTCACGCTTGGGCTACCTTATCATGAAAATTGTGGGTTTCCTATTGTTCCATACTGTTATCAGGTTAAGGAGAAAAGGTTTACATCTCATGCAAGATTAATTATGCTTTTGCCAATTTTAAAGGAATCATCTATATCCTGTAGGCAAAAGAGAGCTTTTGGCAGCATCTTCAATCACTTCCTAATTTGCCAGTCTACAAATGTGTATAAATAATATGAAGGCAAGCATGTTTTGTGTATAGTTAGCAAAAGTGTTTTTCTTTGAATATTTTTGAATTTCATGTGAAAATTAACATACAAATACTTTTGAAAATAATGCAAAGCTTTGAACAAAATGCCTGTGTGTGTGTGTGTGTGTGTGTGTGTGTGTGTGTGTTGTCTTGGTGTTCTTTGATGTGGGAATAATCTAATGCCATGAATTATAATTATGTGAGATGAGCAATTAGAAATAAAATCTCAGATATCCTCAAAGATTGTTTAGTTAATTGGCACTGTGGTTGAAACAAACATATGATATGTGATTTTGATTTAGGTCCAGTGACCATTTGAATGGACATATGGTTAAATATTAAGAGAAATGATGTCACTATATATCAAAGATAAATATTGTTAAGAATTTCATCAGAAATAATTAAACTTTGCTCATAATTTGGCTGCTAAGAAACAGAGTAAAACCTTAGCTCATCCCCTTTGCCAACATACACTGAAGCTTTGAATGGATGGATTACTGAAAGTAATATATAACCCCAAACACCTCACATTTAAAATGGTGGCTTATTACAATGACCAAAGAGAAAAAATAAATGTCATCAAATTATTATTTTCAGCATTAGAAAGCCATGCCAACTAATGGTGCTTTAGTGTAGGGTCAGTGGCCTACAGTCATTTCTCTCCATTTTCAGTGTGGATTTCAATGAGTCTCAACCAGCCCTGGAAAGTATCCAAGTACAGAAAAGCATCTGGAGGCTGCTAAACAGATGGTGAAGGACAAACAGATATGTCCACCCTGATGCTAGTTACTCAGCCTTTTCTTGGGTCAGATTCATAGCTTCCTTCAAACTAGAAGATTGTCATTCAAAGTAATTCCTAGCCTTGGGAAGTTCAAGATTATGGTGCATATGCTTACAGGCAAACAAGAAGATAACTTGACATAAGCCACAAGAGGGATTTCAGGCAACAAGGTATGTCTGGAATTTGCTGTTTCTATTTGTGATATTTGTTAGAATAAAAATTGGACAACAACAACAACAACAACAACAAAGCAGGCAATTAATCTGGCCAAAGATAGAGTTATTTAGAATAAAATACTACTGATATCCATTATATGCTAACACATTTCCCCATTGTGTCTTGAGATGAATGACCATGGGAAATGTCTCAGTTTCTGTATCCATTGCAAAGTGGATCCACCTTCACAGGCCTTTAAAATACCAGATTCCATGATTAAGGATGCATGTTTGAATGGAAGGCTAAGCATGAAATGTAAACATATTTTAAATACTATTCTTTATTTATTATACACATTATCTTGAATTACACACACACACACACACACACAATAGAAATACTGGATAGACTCTGAAGCTTGAAAAATAACAAAATTTACTTTTGAAATCTCTTTGGCAATGAAAAATTCCATTATATTTTTGCATATCAATTGACCTTTTTGTTCAGAACACACATATGCTTGTTTCACTAATATAAAAAATTGTCTTCTACCAAAAAACATTGAGAACCTGTACTTTCCAAGTATTTCAGTTGTATATTATTTTGTCTTCTTTTCCCGTATCGCTATGATCTTAACGTTGCTTAAAAGGTGTATGATTTCAGGAGGCTAAATTCTGCATTTTTCATTCTTAACATGTCTCTACTTTGCCATCAGTAAAGATGGCAATCCTATTCACAAGATAGGACCCTTACCCATTGTGGCATATTGGAACTCTTTGGGAGCACCACCACTTCCTATTGGCCACACAAAGTCCCAGAGTTTCTTTACTTTGCTCCCAAGGTATAGGTCCATTTACCTGACAAGGAACCCTGGCTTCTTTCATGAGCATGACTCAAGGTCATGGGGAAGCAGACATGAATCATTCCTGCCCGGGCAGCCAGGGAAACAGCAGGCAGCCAGTGGCCAGATGAGTTTTAAACTGTTTAACTTATTAATTACAAACTTATCTTACTATACATCACCATCCAGCCTGATTTCAATAAGAAATTGCCTTCTATGGATGTTTTATGTACCTGTGGTGCACAGTCAAATTGAATGTGTTTTTTTGTATCTTTTTGAAAAAAGAGAGAAACCCTATTATCTCAGGGCTGTGTTTTTACTTTAAACTTTATTTCACTTTATTCCACAAATGAATAGCATTTCCATATGCAATGGGTATAGAATTACTTATAAAAGTGACAAATTCATATAAGATTATACTTTTTCTATAACTTTTGTTTTTAGAGCATATAGAATAACTGTAAATGAAATATAAAAGAAAAGTTTTATAGACAGGTACAGGGCTTCAGGCCTGTGGTCCCAGCTACTCAGGAGGCTGAGGTGGTGGGATAATTTGGGCCTAGAAGTCCTGGGAAGTAGGTCAAATTTCCATTTCAAAAACAAAACAAACTTTTACATATTTCAGTTAGGGTACACATTTAATACATATTATACATATTAACGAAAACAGAAAACAAATGAGAGAATAGATGTCACTGTATATTCAGAGCTGCCCACGTGTGCTTTACATTATAAAAGAAACAATTAAACCATGAGCACAGATTCATCTATGACAGTTCCCTGCCTCTGTTCCATTCATTTCTTGTGTTCCTTCTCTTGGGAACATTTTACTCCAGGTGTCTTTCAAGTAAGAGTAAAGCATTTGGGCAGTTCTTCAGAGTGATACCACTTTTTATTTAATGGCAAACTATAACACTGTCTTTTCAAAGTTGTGAGACGACACATCTTCCATCACAGATGAAAACTGTTTAATGGTCAGATGTGTAAGCTCAGCCAATGATTTTTCTTTGAAAAGCATTCCCCACCAGCAACCCCACCAGCTCTGCTTTCCTTTAGAAAGCCTAGCCATTGTTTAGAAGTCTAAGAGTTGCAATCAAATTTCCTTCAAGGTAGGATGCCAGATATGCCAATTATACACCAATTATTTACTGACACCTCTTACAATCCTCAGTGCTGTCTAACTGATGGATGGCCTATTTACAGGAAAACTCCATCCAAGAAAAAAAGAACTTTTTTTTTAATGGAACATTCTAAGATCAGATTTTATGGCTCACAGGATCACAAATGCTACCTTAGTGCACCCACGTGCACATTTAAAACATTTTAAAACCAATGTGCATTCTCATATCAGGCTTGTTTCTGACTAAGAAGCAGACTTAGAAATGTATTCCTGACCTTAGTGAAAATGTCTTTAATAATCACAAACTATTGGAGTGAATGTAATTAAAAGATAATTGTTAAGAGGTGATTAACCTTTGGAGTCAAAGCTAGATATTATTTTTCAGTATGCTTCTCTGCTTACAATGCATTCTCAAAGGGACACATCTACATACCTGTTGATAGCTCTAAATATGATGTCCCCATGGACAAGCATGGGATGAACTGTTGGGTGTTTCACATATTCTACCAATTTGGTCTCTCATTGCACCATACAACTATTTTGTATATTTCCTCTGTCCCCAAACTCATAATACTTCCTTGGTCATACTATCAGCTGATGAACTGCTTACTTTTTCACTGACAAATTTGTAGTAAACTGAAAGATCTTTTTATGACTTCCTACAATCACACCTATTCACCTCCTACTTCCATTTCCATATGCTGCAGGTAAACTAAACTGATACATTCCTAAAATCAGTTGCCCTAGCCCTCACACCTGTTGCTTACTCATGAATATTGTTTCAAAAGTATTAATAAGCACACAAAAAATTATATACTCCATTGCATCTCATCAGATCATAATGGAATGAGATTAGAAATCAGCAGCCAGTAAAACTACAGAAATGATATATGCACAGAGATTGAATAACACAATTTCCAATGATGAATGAGTTTGTCATTTGCAGGAAAATGGATGGAACTTGATAGTATTGTTAAGCTAACGCTGTTTAAGTCTGGCTCACCAGACTTATATAACTCAGTATCATATGTTTTCTCTCCTATGTGGAAGCTAGAGAAAAAGGAAGGAAGAATGAAAAAAAGAGAGGGGGGTGTAATCTCATGAAATTGGGGAGACCAGTAGAACAGAGGAAGAAGACTTAGGGAGGGAGGAGGAATGAAGAGGTGCTGGGAAACAAAATTGACCAAATAATGTTATGTGCATGTACAAATATGTCACCATTTATTCCACTATTATGTATGATTATAATGCACCAATTAAAATTCACACAGAAAAAACTATTGCTTTAATGGTCTCTTGTATATTTTACGCAGCAGTAATTGTTTTCTTCTTCCCTAGATTATTCAAATCAGTATACATTCAGGACTTAATTTTCTCTTCTATTAAAAAGAAACAAACAGAAAACCTTCTCTGAACCCCAGATGTGACTCAAGTTTCTACACCATTTCTCTGTTTTCCATGGGGCCCTGTCTCCAATGTAACGCTCCAATTATCTCTGAAATCCATCCCTTCCACTCAAGTTTTTGCCCTTGTTATTCCAGTGACACTTATTTCTTTTTTCACTGTGTCAAACTACTTATCTTCCCTAGTCAAGGGCAAATTACCAAATCTCATCACACCCGGCCTATTAGCAGCATTTGGCTCACCTTGTCGGTCCTTTGAAATCCCTCCTTCCCTTGATTTCAAGGTACTTCCCCTGCAATGAACAGTAGAATGGAAACTGCAAGGCTATGCGACTGCCAGAGAGCAGATTGAAAGGACCTTCGATGCTGCATTAAGAAGCCTGATTTATCTGTAAACTGCTTAGAGATAAAGCAGGATTTTAAACATATGAGTGACACAACAGAAGTTTCAAGGGAGAATTCTGAATGAAGAGAGGAAAGAAGGAGTGAAGGAAGAAAGGGAGGGGGAATGAAAGAAGGAAAGAAAAGATAGTTATCACTACAAAAAATTGTCTTCCTCTACTCTAAAGGAATATTTATATATTCATATTCTTTGCTATAAAATATGATGAATCTCTCTGTAGCCAGACTATACTTCCATATCCATTGTTAGACGTGGCCATGTATCTTACCTGGGCCAATGCCATATGACTGGATTTGAATTTGTCCCTTCAATCATAGGTTTTAAAATACAATTGTGTGGTTTGGCTTTCCCTATTATATCCTTGCCTTCTGAAGTGGGTATAGCATGTTTCTTTACATGGAGGAGAGAGAGAGAGAGGAGAGCAGAGCCTAGCAGTGACAGCTAACTACAGATCTATAAACTAGAAGTAACATTTGTTATTAACTTATTGTGACCAGACACAATGGTGCACATCTATAATCCCAGCAGCTCAGGAGGCTGAGGCAGGAGGATGGCAAGTTCAAAGCCAGCCTCAGCAATAGTGAGTACTAAGCACCTCAGTGAGACCCTGTCTCTAAAGAAAATACAAAATAGGGCTGGGGATGTAGCTCAGTGGTTGAGTGCCCCCGAGTTCAATCCCTGGCACCAAAAAAAAAATAATAATAAGTTATTGTGCATTAGAATTAGAAGCCATGCTGAAGTGTATTTTCATCACAAAAATCAAAAGAATTGGGTTACTGATTACTGGAAATATAGACCAAATGGGAGAGTGAACCAATATCTTGTTTTTACAGAAATAGGATTTTTATTTCAGAAACATATTAGCATAGATATACATCAACTTTCTCAGGGCATATTAAACCAGAAAAGCAATGGATAAAAATTAACCATGCATAAGCCCCCAAACCATTGACTATGGAGATAACTGAGTCATCCTCGAAGGCATACAGCCTGCTTATTGCTGGGAGGAAATTAAAGTGTAAGAAAACTGTAGAAGAACCTTGGAACTAGATATTAAAGTCAACACTTACATTGTGGTAGTAGGATAAATATTTTATTACCACAATAGAAAAGAACATCCTATTTCAGTGTAATAATAAAATGAATATTTTAATAATTATTTCTAAATAAATTTCTAGATTCAGGCTGATGAGTGCCAATACTTCAATGCTAATGTTAATTCAAGAAATTGAAGCAACAGTTTTATTCATAGGTTGGTTAGAATAATTTTCAACTTATGGCTTAAAATCTTGAAGTTGTGCTTTTAATTGAAGTTTTATTCTTTTAGAAATCTCAAAGCCAAGTACCTAACTAAAGTTGTTTGGAATGTCTGTTAATTTTCTAATGGCATGAAGAATCTTAATTATATTAGAAATACAGTGTAGCTATTTTAAAATAAATTATTTTTATCTATTTTAAAAAGGTAAGAAAATGTATGAGGCAGTTACATTAATCGCATTTAAACTTAATAATAACCCAGCTTCACTTGCCTTGTCTCATTTAATCCCAAGATAACCAAAGTATATATTATTTTTATTTTCTCCATTATATTGCTAAGCCTAAGTAATTTTTCCAAGTTCACATAAGAAGAGGAACAACTAGTGTTAAACCTGCATCTGTTTGCTCTCTATATATATGAACTACTTACATTGGAATGTGCAGGCATTAACCATAGAAATAATGTGATTTGCAATTCATGGATTTTATATCCTATCCGTAGTTTTAACGAAGTAGCAAATGGTTAAGAGTAGCAAATAATAAACACAGAATTATCTCAGGAAAAATTGAAGAGCCATTATTTAAATGTTAACGTACAAATTAAATTAGTTTTTGTAGTGATGTCTATTCAATTACTGACAAAAAATTTCATTTGTCACTGTACAAAGATCTTCATCTCACCACCAGCTATTTTCCCATGATTATATGATTGCCAGGGGCATCTCATTATTATTACAGTCCTACCTACTCACTTGCCATAAGTGATTGTTGGTTTTAGGGTACATCAGGCCTATGCCACAAAGTCAGAGTATATCCCTTGAATTTTTGTTTTATGATGTAGACCTAAGGAACTTATTAAATTTTACTTTGGAGCTATAGTTATAATTTAGAAAACTTGGGGGACATCAGTGGCCACATGCATTCAAAGTTAAAATACCTTTGTTCTGTCTCCCGAAGAAAATGAAACAAATAGGCAGTACAAAGTAAAGAGGCTTCCTGGTGGGATTCTTGTCTTTGTTCCAGTTGTTCCTACATTTCCTAGGACTTGTTTGACAAAATTTTAGAAAGTTCTAATCTTAATTTAATGACATTATCTGTAAAACATTTATACCTACACATTAAAGGTGGGTTCTAAGAAATTATAGTATAAAGAGAGAGGGAGAGCATTATGCTTTTCATAATGGAAGAATACACTGATAAGGAGAAAAACAATTGCATAAATGCACAAAAACGAGCACAAGGAATAATGAACTTTGCCTAGTACATCAAGTTAGTGGCTATAATTTAACAAAAGTCCTGTCATCTTCCAAATAGACATCCTTAATCACAGGTGAAGTCCCTTTTCTAAACAGTCAATTAATGTGAAAACATCAAAATAATGTCAAAATGAAATTCTCCTTCAATTACACATAAAAAAGATGAAATACCAGAGTATCATCATGTGCTTAGTCAGTAAAGAAAAAGATACACTGAAATTTGGAAATTAAACATAGTAAAAAATGTGTATATGAGCATATTTGTATAAGTATAGTTTATGTCTTCAACTATAAAAATGATCACCATATCAACAATGTTTATTTTTAATTTTTTCTTTTCTTCAAGTTTAAAAGGTGGGAAAATTTACCCCTGTGCATCTTTTGTTCACTGACCTATCCCTAGCTTCCAAAAACTCTTCTTGACACAGAGAAGTAGCCCTAAGGAATTGTCAAATGACCATTAAAAATTTTTAATAATTGTCAAGCAATTATCAAAAAGCATTTAATATTACTGAAATGAAATACTAAGGATGATATGCTTGAAAATCAGTTTTATCAAATTAGATGATCAAAGTTGAATTTTCTCAAGAGCAATGAAAGAGGTAAGTCTACACTTCCACAGCCACTAGAAATTCAAGGAATATTTATTTATAAGGATCTGGTTTCTGAAAGAGCCATATTGATTTAAGTATACTATAAAGCTTTATCTGACAATCAGAATTTTGACGTTTAGTCCTCTTAAAACTCAACTATTCTGACTGATTTGCAGACGTGATAAAGATGATAAAACTGTACTACCAAGACAAATAATAAACAAAAATGTGTAGATAATTACATATGGACAATATGGGCAAACCTGATTATCTGGAAGGTGGTGAAGCATGGTAGCACTTTGCTTAGACACTTGGAATATGCTCACATTTAACAAATATTTGAAAACATTTTTATTTTTTTCTTTTGAAAAATGTTTATTTTCTAAGATAGTTCATAGAGTAAAAAAGAAATAAAATTCCCCAGCAGACAAATATTCATTGAGCCTGGATCTATGGGAAGTATTATGTTAGAACAAGAAAGAAAATGCATATTCCTATTTGGGAGAAAATGGTTGATGGTGTAAAGAAGGGATTACATGAAATTAACTTTCATTTTTTACCAAATATATAGTCATATACAAGATCTCCTTATTAAGAAATGTAATACAATAAGTAGTAAAACTTGAGAATTCAGTAAAAAAAATTACATTTTTAAAACATTAAGCCTTTATTCAAAATCTTTGGATTTGTGTCTGAGTTTGATCTTTCACTTAGAAACATATCCTCACTGAGTGACAAAAAATGATCATTGTTTAACAAAGTTTGTAAGTAAGCATTCATGTATACTTCACTTGAAAACTTATCTGGTAATTAGATATAGTATGAGAAAACATTAGAACGTTTGGTTAAACTAATAACCAAGTCATTGTTATCATTTTAATTTTTTGTTATTAAACTGCTTACTGTATTGTAACTTAACATGATTAGGTTTATTGTTAAAAAAACACATTAATGACCTGATATTTATATTTATGACTTTCCAAAAGACAGTGAAGTACTCCATCAAGAACTCAGTAGGCCTGTTTCGAGTACTAAGTGGGAAAAAACAAAAGAATACCTCACTTTCTGATGAGATTCATTGAAACAAATTCAGGTCCTGTAATGTAAACAAACAGGTTATGACGTAATGGACACAGAATTTTGGAGTCATACAATAAATTTACTTTCCACAGAGTTTTGCTAACATCACAACCAGCAAATAGTTATTGAGCACATGTAATAAATATAAAGTTAAGGACATTTATTTCTGCACAGGTTAACTATTTAAGGTATCATGGTGAGTAAATGTCAAAAGATAAGTTAGGTCTTTTATACCTATGTTAGTTATTTCTTTTTACATACAACTCTGTGTTCTCTGATTCCATTAATTTACATCTCTTACAGGCAAAATATTCCCACCTTTTCTTAAAGTGGCAACAATTGCATCCCATTAGAATATTGGTTGAACTCTAGAATCTCTATCTAAATTGTGGGCCTTGCAGATAGAACTGATGGGGCATTTTTCCTATATTTAGTTCCTTCAGTGCAATTTATCTTTAGATCTATGAAACCAAAGAGACAAGTAATTTGTCTTCTACATACCAAAGCAACGCTGAGGCAGGCAGAGAACACTTGCTGTCATTCCTGTGGAAATTATAAATGTTTAAGGTAATGATATGCTCATTACCTTGATGTGATTAGTACACAATGTACACAAGAATCAAAACATCATATCATACTTCATAAATATTGTGAAAGAAATGTGAAAGTCGTCAGAATCAAGGTGGTGATACTTGTGTCAACCTAAATGCTAAAAAGTAAAGAAATGCCCAGAGATTGTGAAGGAAGCTGTTCTTCCATGTGATTGCCTGACAGTAAATTTTCATGACCTGAATGAAGGTTAATTCAGGAAACCAGAGAGGGGTGATGGGGAATTAGAGAAAATGAACAGACACACAATGAGAGAAAAAGCTGGGACCTGGTGGGTACCACACTCTGATGGAATGTAGTGAGGGGACAGCTCAGCATGTTCATTACATAGGTTTCAACATCAAAGGGATTCATTGTGAGAAAGTTACTCTGAAACAGAACAGAGGTCAACAGTTTGAACAGCCCAATTACAATCCTAAGCTTGTGCCCACAATTGTCCCCACTAGGCAGCTGGCATTTGCCACAGTCTGGCTGGGCACAAGATCACGAGCCACTCACATTTTGTCGATTCAAACAGCAATTCTTTATTCCCGAACTCACACCAGCCTTTACACACATTCTGGGGAAATCCAAGTTCTGGCGCCCAATTCACGTACTCCCCCAGGCTTTTTCCAAATACTTTCTGAATTCCACGAGAACTCAACGGGAACTCAGGCAGCAGGATACGGCCTATTCCCAGCAGGAATAACCTTAAACCTGGAACTGCCTTAAACCCGGATTGTCTTAAACTGGGAACGCCCTAAACCCAAGGAGCGAGATACTTCCTAAAACCTGCAGGATACACCCTAAACCTGGATCCACCCTGGTCCTTGAGCAGGGTCACCTTTCTCAAACACACATGCAATGTCACAGTGAATGTCCAAGGCAAGTCCATTTAACATGGGGTACGCTGGCAAGGAAATTTCGATGCGTCATTCCTACTTGGCAATGGCCCTCAGCATCTCCCCCCTTCTGATTAATTAAACAACAAGCAATGTGGTTTAAGTACCGTGCCTGGTAGGTTGTCCAATTCAACATATGGTTCTTACCTGTCATGGGAAAAACTGACCTCTAGGCATCAGCCTCCTGTCTTAGGTTGATACCACTGCAATCAGATCAAACCCGTCACTGACTACCGGTCCAGCATACAACCATACTTGTGGATAGGCCTATGCACCAGGGGGGCGTGAGGTTCTTGCCTCACCTCTATTGGCCCCCAAATTTTAGACCATCACTAGTAGAAGGGAGGAGCATACAGAAATGCCATGACACCAAGCCAATTGACGGCTCCTTTGGAAAAATTGCATCACATCTCCTCCAGTCACATTCCACCTGCCTATACTTATCACCAAGTTGGTCCATTTGAACTGGTGTGGATGGACCAAATAGCTTAGTGTTCTCATAATCTAATGGTTTTACCTTTGAATATTCTTGTATTAATAGGACTTTGAGGGAAGGATATTTCATATATAAACTATAACAGTGAAAGGATAATTATTTCAAAATGTCTGATCCTGTTTACTTTCATCTTTGAAAACTTCCTCTCGCCACAATATCTTTGAATATCTTATGAATATTCCCATTATAATATCCTGATATTCCCTTTGCAGTGTTGGGCTATTCTGAAAAAATATCAATATCCTTTCAAAACCATCTCCCTGGTTGATTTTTTTTCAGTTAATGGTTTGAACAATTATTATGTATTAATCAAAAATAATTTTTTTTTAAAAAAGGGTGAGTGCCTTTATATATTTAACCTCTCAAGTTAAGGGAATCAAAAGGCTTATTGATTTGTGGTAATTTTGAAGTCCTAGATACCAAATGTTAGAAATTTCTTGAGGAAGTTTTAAGTCTAGAAACAGTTATCTAAGGCCCAGGACTCTACGGGCTCTGGTACCTACTCTCAGCTTATTTTCCCCACCCCACCACATGTCAATGAAAATAGAATGGATATATAGATAAGTAATTCTATCTGTCTGCTTTCTTTTTTTTTTTAAGAATTTTACAGCCAAATGATCTCCCTTCATTTTTCTTAGGGTCTCCTTTTCCTTCAAGCAAAGGTGTCAAGATTTTTGTGAGTATAACTCTTTCCAAATCACTAGATCCCTTTTATGATCTATATCGGCATTATTCATTTAGATTTAAAAAGTCACAATCACAAGTATCTGTGATAAGCACTTCTCTACCTTCCTTGGGCTCAAATTGAGTGAATAACACCTTTAAACTCCTTAGAAGACACCCATTCTCTTTTGGAGATGTGTGTAGCACATTCCTAATCTCCTTAAAGAGCCTTTGATATGGTAACACCTTTGGTGTTTCTGACATCTTCATAAAGCCTTTGCAGTCACATCCTCAGCTTCATCTCAGACCATGCTTTTCTGATGACACTCTGCTTTCAATATTTGCTCAGAGCAAATACTTATTGTGGGCATCATTTATCATTTAGAAAGACTAAGAATTTCAAACCCATCAAGTCTTAGCACCTTTCTGGCAACAGTCTTTCCCTCAATTTATCTCCTATTTTCACATTTTCTATAATCAGCACAAAGAAATTATGTGGCATATTGAATGATCTCCTCAGAAATCTACTTAGCTAAATCACTCAGGTAATTAGGCACATTTTCTACCCAGCAGGTGAGTGGAGACAGTAGTTAGTCCTGGTGATCTTTTTGGCATGGCATAAGAGATTTGCCTTGCTGCATTTTCTGATAACACATTCCTTCTCTCTTTTTGTGATCTAAATAACATTGTCCTCAATGTCCAGATTTCTAGGAACAGTCTATTGAAGGCAATTTAGGCTTTCCCAAATCCATTTCTCAAAATCCTTCCAGGCTCTACTCATTCCTCAAGTCTAAGTCCACAATGTTCCTCCCATTTCTGCTATAGATACTTCATTCCAACTTTACCAGTGGATGCCTAAAATCACAAATATCCACCATATGCACTATTTTTCTTCTTATACATTTATACCTATAGTAAATTTTTATTATAAATTGGATACGATAAGAATAATAATAACATCAAATAAAATAGAACAACGATAACAATATACTGTAATATAATAAAAAATAAGTGAATGTCATCTCTTCCTCTGAGTCTCTTAAAATACCTTGCTTCTCTTCCTTGTAATGATGTGAAATGATACAATGATAATGTGATGACACAGTGTCAGATAAATGACGTAGGTGCTGCTACATAGTATTAGGCGACTCTTGACCTTCCCACCCGAATATAAGCCCTGGGATGCTGGGATTGCTGAACTGATAACTGAGCTGCTAAGTGACTAAGGGACAACAACACTAGATGAAGGGATGTTTGATTCAGTGTCTGGGATGAAGGGAAAATGTAGGAGCTTACATCATGCTACTTAGAATAGCTTGTTTATGGAATTTTCCATTTAATATTTGAGGACCATGGTTGATGGAGTGTAACTGAAACCACAGAAAGTGACACTGTGTATAAGTGGGAGACTACTGGGTCACATATCTGGCAGCACTCAACTTGCCAGTATTGATATCCATATTCATTATCTATTGCAGCCTAAACCTATGTTCTCTTAGTTCCAGTGAGTCAGAAATCAATTGTCAGCTAGATTGGCTCTGTCTCAGAGTCTCTCTTAAGCCCGCAAGGAAGGGATTCATTGGAGTTGTGCTCTCATCTGAAATTTTTAATGGGGGAATGTTTGTTTCCAAGCTTAGTCTCTGGGTTGTCGGTAGGACTTAGATCCTTGCAGAATATTGAATTGAGAGCCCTAATCTCTCACTGGTGGTTGGCCAGAAATTTCCCTCAGTTACATGCCATGTGGGTATCTTTACAGGTTAGCACACTGCATGTCAGTGGGGTCCCCTTAGCATAAATGATTGAGGAAGAGGGGAAGAAATTCCTAGCACACACATGCCTCGGTCTTATCGCAGTCTCATCATTTATGCCACATTTTATTGTTAGACACTAGATTGAACATAAGCCAAGGTATGAGAAAAAAGAGCACGGGTACTAGAAGGTGGGATTCACTGGGTTCCAAAATGTCTTGATCTGAAGCTTTTCCTCCACACCACACTATGAATTTCTGATTACATTTACTCTGGATCCCTAGTGGCAAGACATAATTGTCAAAATACAACTCGTTTATGATAATTTTTTCTACTGGGAAACATGATCCACTTTTTTATAATTCATATATTAAATTTTCATGAATAAAGGGTGGTTAAAATACCTAAATTTCAAATACAATTATTTAGGCTTCAAACACTATTATTATTAGTATTCTGGTCATATATTTATGAGTATCAAGTTGTTATTTTGAGATTTATTATTTAGGGAATTTTCTATGAATCTTTCATATTTTCTATGAATCTTTCATATTTATCATATGTGCATATTTTGCATATCTATGCAAAATACTCAGAGTATTTTGCTCCAGACTAACCTTTTAATTATTTTTATAGCAAACTACCTTAGAAGAAAGACTATCTCCCTCCAAAACAAAGTACATGTAACAGTGCCAATTTTTAATTTTTGTACTCCTTTAATTCAGTGTTTCTCTTCTATAACACAACTTCTGTGCATGCAGGCTTTATCTGATCTTCTTAATTTTGGGATTGGGGCTCAGGGAATATGCCTAAGAATAAAGATATTCTGATTGCTATTGTTGTAATACATATCACCCTTCATCTCTGAACCTGAGGTCTTGTGTTTTCTATCAGCCTCCATAAAACCATGGCAGTCTATGTGTTAATGTCTAGATTGGGTATAATCTCAGACCCTTTAAAGTTTTGGTAGAATTAATTAAAAAATTTAAAGCTCTTTATTAGTGATGAGTAATATTTCATTGTATGGATGTGTCATTGTTTGGTCATCCATGGTTAATCTGCTTTTAAGGTACTATTCTTATGAACAATGATATCTGATTTAATTGTTTAAAATTTTAATGACCTAGAAATAAGCAAAATGGTTCACACTTAATTTTATCTATTCATGTCATTGAATATAAACAAAGGGTAAAATTAGGAATTATTGCCATTTGGAAAAGTTTTCTGTTCATATTTTTAGTATTTGTTTTCATCCTAGTGTTACCTTTCTAGAAAATACCACGGAATTTTGATTAATTATGTGGGGATATTTCAAATAGAGAAAAAAAAAGCCTATATGTTCTATATGTTTTCTTCTGAAATTTGGAAGAATGCCATTATTCATTTTATTTTCAAAACATGTCTGTCTACACTGAGGAGCACCTGTTTATCCTGGAGCACAGCCTAAGAGTCATTGCAATAGCCCACGCACCAGAATGATAAACACCTGTGTACCTGGTCATGATGATAGTGACCTTATGCCAAAGGAAAGTGAGCCTGGCAGAAAAATTCCTGCTATCCAGTAGAATCCTGATGAATTTTTAAATAAAATATTACATCATTATTCTGTTAGTTAATTTTTATGTAAGTATTCTCTTCACTCGGTTAAATATTCATCAAACAGACTTTTTTTGTATTTTTTTAGTAGGGTTCAGTTATAAAAACAGAAGCAACTCTAAGTACGCTTAGTGGAAAGTTACATTGGGAAATTAAGTGGTTTCCATAGCCACTGATAAGGCAGAAGGACAATGTTAAAGAACATTTCAGGGAATTCCAAAATGGTGCTGATGACAAGGCAAACATTCAGCAATGTAATGTGGACAGTTGTCAGAAGGATGCCTATTAGCCACAGAGGAAAGTTCCTAACATTGTCTCCCAATGCTCCAAGCTGACTGGCTGCACCACAATGACATTGTCTTTCTTTTCTGTCTTCCAAAGTTTATGCAATTGCCTCTAAAGGATTTTAATGGAAATTTCATGTCACAGGATTCTTGAATCCATAATTTACAGACTTCATGTTGCTCTACTACAAGAGACAATGGTAGACTATTAAAAAATCATACCGGGTATATTTTGCATTTTATCTGTTTGACACCATTACACATCCTTCTATTAATAATTTAAAAAAAAAACACTAAAACAGTGACATATTCCAAAAAACATATTTTAACCTTGGATTTGACATTTAGAAACACAAAAGATAAGTCTTCATAAATAGAATACACGGAAGCTATATATCTTCTAAGAAATTTTATACAATGTAATTCAAATTCTGATAAAATGCAATAGAATTTGAGTCAACTTAGCATTCCATTGGATGGCTATTTGGTTCTCAAGAATACAAATTCCAGATTAACAGAAAAACTCCTTCATATCAATCTTCTTATTTGCTATTCCAAGTTATTAGTCATCTGAGAAACTATTGGTTCTTTGTGTCTAGTCGTCTTTATTTCTAGGTAAAGGGACAATAAGGGACTTACAAAATTTTTCACATGTAAGAGTTACCTTCTCCAATGTCCTCTCTGGCTGTCCCAAATGGGGTTATAATTTTCAATCCATACAAACATATTTTGCAGAAGTTTCTGTAGGAGAGGCTCAACTGTGTTTTGCTATTAATTTAAGTAATGGCCAAAACTCCCTATAGATACATAGATGTCTATCGAGACAGGTGCTGTACTCATCCTATAGTCCAACTAAAGGAATTATTAAGAAATTGGTATCCTGAAACTTAACTTGTGCCAAGAGTTAAGTATTACACCTTAGATTTCCCCTGATAATGGAGTGTTCCCAGGACTCTGCTGCTAGAGGTAGGTGAAGCCACTTGAGTCATGATGGGCAGCTCTAGTCACATGGTTCAACTACATCTAAGAGCCACACATCCATTATCTATCAGAGTCTGGTGAAATAACCAGTTGATTTGCCAAAGAAGTCACTTTCTAAAGAAGAAATGGTTATGTTTCAAAACTTAGCATCATTGTCTTGAGATTCTCTATTGCCGACTGTCATTATCACTAGTCAGTGTCCAAACTTACGGACACTTCAAACTCCATAACACCTGCTGGGGCATATAGGTGAGTTAAAGAACACTTTGTTCTACGGGGTTGATACATCTCTATAGACATTTATTTCTCTGTATCTCCAGGGGATTTGGAAAATTTGATCCAACAGAATTCCAAACTTTTGCATCTGTAATGCAAATCATTAAAGGTATTATCAGGGAAAAGTATGTTCACAAATTAGGAAGATAATTATAGTGACAGAATTGGAAAAAAAAGAGAAAGAAAATATTTAGGAACTCATTTAGTTAGTCTCAGTACAAAAATGTTAAGGTGCATAATGAAGGCCCTGGCAATAATAGCTGAAAAAATTAGATTAAATCGAGAATTGTTAAGACAAAGAATAGCTTGACTTCGTGACTGAAAGAAAGAAAGAAAGAGAGGTATTGAATATGCTGCTCAGATGTCATGTTTTTGGAATTGGTTTACTAATAGTGTCCTTTGCAAAAAAAAAAAAAAAGGTGGTGGGGAGGGCATATAATACCAAGAGCATCTGAAACAGGGTGAAAGGGGGAAAGCATTCAATTTCTTTAATATTCCTAGTTTGAAGTGTTATGAAAGTTCTATCAGTTATGTGGAGTTAAAGCAGAGAATAGAAGTTTAACCTATAGACTAAGATGTTACCACTATTTGTTTATTGATGGTTAAATCCACCAAACTTAGTGATATATTCTTTAAAACTGTAATACAGCTATTGATGCACAGTGAGTCTATAGTGATAGAGATGTTATTGACTAATGTTCCCTTTATTATTTCTGACTTCTTGGATTAAAACCACTACCCTTTGAATATGCTTAAGGAGCTTGTGTATCAGGTATTTGGGAGGGCTTGCATGAGCAGTTCTTGCTTGGGGGTCTCTCCGGAAATCTCAGTCAACTGTTGACCAAAGTTACAGTCATCTTGAGCTTGCACTGATGTCAAAGATAGCCCACTCCCATGGCTGCTGGCTGGAAACTCGACTGGGCAGTTGATCAAAATGCTTGCTCATTTCCATGTGAGGCCCAGAAAATAGCTAAAGACTCCAAGAGTAATTCTATCAACACAAATCAGAGTCCCAGCTAATTTCTTTTTCTGACTTAGATTCAGACTTCATGCAGTCTCACTTCCTTTGCATTTCGTTACCATAAATAAATCGCAAATTGCAGCACAAACATAATCAAAGATGACATAATATCCCTCATCTGTGTGGAGAATGTCCAGACTTTGCAGATAGTTTTTAAACTGGCAAGCTTCCATCACAAGTAGAACATCCTCATGGCTCTCCTGTCTTAGTTTCTTATTACTGTTGTAACAAATCACCACAACTATTGGTGGTCTAAAACAATACAAATTTATTGTCTTCCTGTTCTCAAGGTTGAAAGTCTAAAATATGTCTTATGGGACTATGATCAGAGTTTGTGTTCTTTTCAGGAGCTCTGTGAGATAATTAATTCCATAATTTTCTCCTTTCTAGAAGCAGTCTGCATTCCTTGACTCTTCGTCACCTCATCCTGACTTCCTGTCCATGGTCACATGTCCTTCTACACTGACTTTCTCTTATCACAGTTATAAGACCCTTTGCGTTTATATTAACCCACTAGATAATTCAGGTGAAACATCTCAAAATCTCTAATGACATTTGTAAAGTCCCTATTACAGGGAGGGTAACAAACTTATGGGTTCCAGAGATGCGAATGTGAACAAATTTGGGGGCAACTTTGTTTAATGATTTATCCTATCTATTGATAAGAACTAGAGAGTTTTGTATATTCTACACAGTGCTTTGTATGTAAACATGAATATTGACCTGCTAACAACCTCAGTTGGCTTGGATCTATACTTTCAAATGTCATTAACCCACTAATTATAAAAGTACTTAGAGACAGTTTTGCTCAAATCCACTGTTTTGCAAGTCATTAAAGCCAACTTTCCAGAGGATTCTGTAGAGGATCATGTACACACTCAAGCCTAACAGTGACAGAAGCATGTCCAGAACACAATCTGGTTGATTCCCCACCTGTTTTCTTCATTGCACCACATGGCCTGCAAGTTCCCCAGACTTTTTACAACTTCCCCCACAATCCAAGAAAAGCAGTGAAAAAGCTTTCAGACACGTCATTTTTATGCTAATTCTCCTGAAGAGAGACTTTTGCAGAGGGTATTGAAGACCATGGTACCAAGAGGAAAATCAATACCTACTTTCTGCCTTTAAAAAAAGTGAAATTCTGGGATGGGGATGTGGCTCAAGCGGTAGCGCGCTCACCTGGCATGCGTGCAGCCCAGTTCGATCCTCAGCACCACATACAAACAAAGATGTTGTGTCAGCCGATAACTAAAAAAGAATAAATATTAAAAACAAAACAAAACTATTTCTCAGAGGAGGTAACACATTTTTAAAAAAAAGTGAAATTCTACCTCATTTTCTTTATTATTTTCCTCTTGTGGACTTATTTGCTTTCAGTCTTTAACAAAATAGATACATACTTTTATTTTCCATTTGGACTAAATCTGAGTGCTTTCATCCTCAGAATAACTAGATATATCTTTTCTTTTGTGCTTAATTCTACAGGACTAATATATTTGTTGAAGCTTCTAAATCTAGTAATTCCATATATTTTTAAAATTAGTGTACTGAGTGAAGAAGTATGTATATATTTTTTCTTTTTTAAAAGAGATGTTTCTATCTATTTTCATTTGTATACATTCAAAAAGTTTTCTATGTTTATGACAGATAGTTTAGGAACATCACTCACATTTCTGTAATAAAAAGTTATGACACTGGAGAACCAGTTTAGCAGCCCACAGAGTAAAACAGTGGTTGTTCTTTATCTTCATAAGGCTGTTGTAACCATCAATTCATGTCCTTTCTACTGGTTTGTTAACTGAAAAAAAATGGCACAGAAATATTAGGTATTTCTAGTGGCACATTCCTTGCCTTTCCTTTGAATTCTGTTATCTTTCCGGCTAATCAATAAAGCATCACATTTATCTCTCAGTATAAATTACACCTTCAGGGATAATGTTAGCATATGATTTTAAAGTACCAGAAAAAGGATCAGTCAGACAAGCAAAAGACCATGGTTCAAGAACTGGATTTATCTATCTTGATGTGATATTTTGAAGGTCATTATAGCACAATGACACATTAGACATGCCCTGAGCTTACTTTATGCCTGCAAGGTAGAAGCAATTTTTGCGTATCATTACCTTCACTGTCTTTGGTCCTTCCTTTCAGAGTGACCTTTAGATGGTTTTACCCTGGGGAAACTGCAAAACTTGTTAAAAATACAGATTTTTATATTCCACTACTGGAGATGTGAATAAAGCAAATTCTGGGTAGAAAACAGGAATGTTTTAATATTGAACTGCTCCTTGATGATTCTGATGCAGCCAGTAGATGTATCAGGAAGCAGAATATCATTATAGTCATCTTGGAGTCTAGACTTAGTATACTCATAAAAATAGGCATAAAATTTATTTACAACTCAATTTATGGATCTAGGTCAGTTATAAAACCTAGTTATCTTCATGCAATTCCTATAGCACTTTGTGAAATTTTCTTTAAGTACTTTGTCTTCCTAAGGGACCTGACTCAGATAGCATCATAATGTAAGTGTTTCTTTCTCTAATTTTATCTTTTCTTTTTATCTGACTTAGACCCATTATGTGTGAAGCTGTTATTTACCAAATGTTTCCTTGGTGTTCCATTATATGGAAGTTGAATTTTAAGAAAATGTTATCTCTTATCTCAAGAATCAGAATTATTTTTTAAAAACATGTAGTTGGGTTTTGCTACAGTTTCCTTTGCTATGGTATGAACTAGGTGGTCAGTGTTTACATATTGCATCATATTCATGTGAAGTTAATTTTCTTGCTAGGAATACTTGCATACATACATACAAACTCACTCTTGTATACATACATACAAACTCACTCTTGTATACATACATACAAACTCACTCTTGTATACATACATACAAACACACACTAACACACAAATGACCCCATCAATGATGTGGGGCAAAGGTCAAGAAATGTATCTTTTACTTTATCCTTTAGTTTCTTACACATTGTCTGTACATTTTATATAACAATTCCTTAACAAAATGTAAGCTGAATGACAAATGCAAGTTCTGACAATGCTTCTCAGGGGTAGAGATTATCATCACTTGAATTTTACAGTACGAAATCTGGCTCAAAAGTGGTCTCAACAAAGATCACACAAAATCCTAACCCATTACTTCTCTTACTGACTTTGCCAGCCATAAATAGTGTGTATGAGAAGCAGATGTTGGAGGTAATAGGCTTCTGTGCTTTATTCTTTCTCTTGCTTTTTCCTTTTTTCCTGCCATTCCTCTTGGACAGGAAACTCATATGCAAGTATGTGCACCCACTCATTTCTATCTAGGCAGAAAAATAATTATGTAAATGAAATATTACAGACTGACTTATGCAAGGCTAAGGCATTAGCTTTCTAAATTCTCTTAAATATCTTTACAGGGACACATTGATTTATATCTTTTCCTTACCCTGACCTCTCAGTGGTGCCAAAAACTGCAACTACTCTGCAGTCTTCAAGGGAGCGAAATTATGTGTCATGGTTTGGATATAAGGTGTTCTCCAAAACCTCCTGGCTTAATGTAGGGGGTGAAATGATTAGATTATGAGAGTTGTAACCTAATCAATCCATGGATTAATCCATTTGGTGGACTAATTTTGAATGGTCACTGGAGAGCGGTGGGGTGTGGTTGGAAGAAGTGGGTCATTGGGGGCATTCCTTAGAGAGTATATATTTTGCCCATGGTTCCTCTTGCTCTCTTTCTGCTGAGGTGAATAGTTTCCTCTGCTACACTCTTCCACTATGATTTTCTGCCTCTTCTCATGTCCGGCACCATGGAGTCAGCTGGCTATGAACTGAACCTCTGAAACTATAAGCCAAAATAAACTTCTTCTCATGTAAGTGTCAGTTATTTTGGAGTGACAAATAATCTGACTAATATATTATTCAGAAGAAATTCTAATGTATTTAGAAAGTGTTACTTTGCTTGTGTGATAATATTCTATGGCAAGACTCAATGAAATGAGTGCCATTAGTATTTATGTCATTGGTAATAATTTTATAATGGAAAAAACCTAACAATATAACAAAAATCAAGGTCATGATTCATAAAAGGATAAAAAAGGAAAGTATAATTTGAAATGGGTAGGTTGAGTCACAATTTGAAATAAATTAAGAATAATAATTTTATAGCTTAGGCCCATTATTTCGATCCTCAAAAAGCAACCCAAACAACCAATAAAGGAATTTGAATGAACATTTTCTTGGATAAGAATTAAACAGTTTAAACATTCAAGTGACAGATCTACTTAAATCACTCACAGAAAAACCTGCATCTTATCTGTAGTCCTAAATATTTAACAGTATATAGAGTAGCACTACTTGTCAGAACTAAATTAATATCTGGTGTATATTGTGACCTTTCCTATCACATTTTATTACATGATTGTCCTCGGTGAAATTTCTCTGATGTGCCTATACCTTTCAAACTGCAGAGAGGAAAAAAAAGCCTACAGAAAAAGGTCACATACTGCACGGTGTGCAGATCCAATTTCAAGGGAATATGAAATTCAGGCACTGAGTAGCTCTGGATCGCTTCCATGAAACTGTCAGGAGAAAGCGGGCCCTTTAATGATCACAGGCCTGTATGTTCAATTGAGTGTGACTAGATGAAGCAAGAATTCAAACTGAGTCTCCTTGGTGAATTGTCTACTAATTGAGATGTAGCTCAGTGAGAGGAAAATGGTCCCCAGGGATTGTGATTCTACTGAGGGAGCAGGAGGAAAATATGCTCTCAGGCTGGGGAGCAGCTTGCTTTGGCTTGGGTGCAGAGTGGAATTCTAATGCTGTCAATAAATAAAAGGGGACTTGAAGTTTTTAAGTTACTTTCTTTTATGTCTATTAGATTTTCCAAACACGGTCTAGGAAATAATTTTTGTTTCCCAAAACCTCAACAAAAAATTAACCTTTGATATCAATAAATCTTGGCATCTTTAGAAATGTCTTCCCCTCTAATTATATTTAGATATCCAACAGTATACATGACTTAAGTCAAAACAGATCAATCTAGGTTGAAATAGAAACAGACAAATAAATAGTAGTATCTAACTTACTTTCATGCGTCTTAGTATTTATTCATGAACAAATTACACTTGATCATGATATCTAAGCTCTTGATTATAAAATAGTACCAAGAATGTTTGAGCATCAAGGTTACCTGTTCCCATCCCTGAATTTCATATATGAATAAACTGAGAGCTAGAGCACATTGTAAGAAATTGGCACATTAACTGTAGAAATTCATGTGCTTTTGCAGAAAGCCTAAGATTTTATAATTATTGTACCATAATGAAATTATTGGAAGTTCTAGAGAGTCAGTGTACACACAAATGATTTATTACAAAAGGATGGTCCTGGCTCTAGGGGCATCAGCTCATCCTGGGAACATGTCAGAAAGGTATATTCTTGGCTTCCACCCAAACTGACTGAATCAGAATCTCTGGGGTTGGGGCCCTCAGCTCCTACAACCACTGGATAACTTCCCCACTACCTCAGGTGATTGAGATGCACACTACAGAACCATTCTGGTGAAAGCTATATAGAGGAAGAGTGGTTTGAGAACCATTAGTGCAAAAACCTTGCCATGGCTTAGACTTTTACTTTTTCCATATAGACTTTAAAATCACCTTGTCTATATATTATTGCTGCAGATTTTAATTTGGTGTTACCTTGAATCTATTGATCAATTAGTAAATTGACAATATTTGATATTTGATTGTCAAATCCAAGAGTAAGGAATATCTTCCAATTAATCTAAAAATTCTTTAGCATCTTTAAATAAAGCTATGTGATTTTTTTATGTAATATTCTTGCTTATATTTTCAGATTTCGGTCCATGTAACTTGCTGTTTTAGTTTGATTACATATTCCAGCATTTCATGCTGATTGACTAAAATGTGATGAATTTTATGTACTGATATTAAACTCAGAATCCTTTCTTTAATCCCTAGTTAATTAAAAAATATTTAGTATATTGTGTAATAATTTCAGTAGTATTTTAATTAGAAATAATGACAAAAATGAAGTTCTTATCCCAATATGATTATAAAATAAATGGTAATTTTTAAAATCATTTTTAGTATTGTTAATTATAAGTTTAGGGATGTAATAGCTTTTATCAGGTGAAGTTAGCTCCATTTATCATCTAACCTTTTAAGAACTTGTATCACAATCAACTCTATAGTTTGCCATTTTTTTGCTATAATAAAATGCTGTGACTTAACTAACAAAATGAAATATTATTTTCACACAGTTCTGGAGCCAAGAAACAAAATGAAGGTGTCATCAGGATTGGAATGTGGTGAAGCCCCAATCCCTGGCTTGTTGAAGGCTGACACATTCTCTAGGCATCTTCAAATAAATTTTATCCATTTGGAAAAATTTCTGCGTCTTTTCCTATTCTAATAAAGACACTAATCCCATTGTATTAGGGTCCAAAACTTATGACTTTAACCTAAATTACCTCCTTAACAGGAGATTTTGGGCTAGGATTTCAGTGTTTGGAGGTTAGGGGGACATAATTTATTTCATAGTGTTCCGGCTATTTCTTCCCCAATATTCATGTCCTTTGCATGAAAAATGTATTTACCCCATCCAAGCAGCCCCCAAAGTCGTAACCTAGCTCAACATCAATCCCAAACTAGATTGTCTAGAAACTAGACAATTTATGTACCTCCTAAATGTAAAGGTGCAACTGGCATTTGGACATTCCATTCCAAAAGGGAGAAATCAAAAATAAGGAAGGGAGATGGGTCCTTCAAAGCCCAAACAGAGCAAAGTTAATTCCATTAGATCATAAGTTTTGTAACTAATCCTCTTTGGCTGTGTACTGGGTCCTCTGTTCTTCCTAATGCTACTGAGGTAAAGCTGTTTTCCCTATGACCTTGGGCTGCAGCCCCATCCCCTTCAGGTGAAATAATAGGCTTTGATCATAGCCAGTATGCCCTGGGCCTGTCCTGACTCTGGCAGCTCTGATGGCCTTGGAAGCATCACTAAGGTCACTCTTCCCTTTCCTTAAAGGATAAAGCATATGTGAAACTAATAGCTCTGTTATATTGTCCTGAAGGTCTTTTTTCATTCCAGCTCTGTTCCTCTTAGTTCAAACTGGCAGTGTCAGCTGGTGTGAACCTATCCCTGTCCCTGGCTTCCACAGATGGCTGATGAAATTTACAGCTCAATTCACTGTGGAGCCCTTGTTCAGCCACACCCTGGTGTTCTTTCCAGAAGACATTTCCTAACTTTAGTGATATGGATAGTGTGAGAATCTTCAAGATCTGATTCTTTTTTGCTTAATGATGCTTTCAATTTGTCTCTGTATTATATGCAAATTGGTTTGCCATTTAACTGTACAATTGTGTTCTTGAAAAGACAAAAGTGATATTTTAATGTTGATGGTATCCGATATAACTTTTTTACTTTTTGTTACTAAAATTTATAATGTCATGTCTAAGATATCATTGTCTTATTCAAGGTCACAAAGAGTCATGTTATTATTTCTTTGAGAGTTTTAAAATATTAGCTTCTACAGTCAAGTCTTTGATTCATTTTGCAATAAATTGGTATTCCATCTGAGTAAGGCTTCAAATTTATTCATTTTTTTTGCTTAGAAATAGCCATTTATTTGAATGCTATTTTTTGAAAGACTATTTTTTACCCTGGGATGGTCTTGGCACACTTGTCAAAACTCAGATAACCATCAACTCAACATACAGGCTTACTTCTGAAGTCTTCAATCTATTCTATTAATCTCTACATCTATCCTTATAATAGAATACACTGTTGGAAAAGTTTCACACATATTATCAAAGTCATGCAAGTGTGAAATCTCCATTTTATTTTATTTATGTTTTAAAGATTGGTTACTATTCTGGTTGCCTGAAATGTTCATATTATTTTTAATATCAGTATGTCAATTTTTGCAAAGTAGCCAACTGAAAATTTATCAAATGTACATTGCTTTTGAATATCAATTTCAGAAATACAGAGATTTTTAGTAATACTATTTCTCTGATCTATGAACATGTGATGACATGTGATGAATTTCATTTAGTTAGATGTTTAATTTCTTTAACCACTATTTTGTAGTTAAGACAGTATAAAGTGTACACTTTAAAAATTATTCATGGGAGGAGGAGTTGTGGGGATAGGCAAGTTGGTAGAATGAAACAGATATTATTACTGTATGTATATATTTGACTACATGACCAATATGATTCTGTAACATGTACACTTAGAAAAATGAAATTATTTCCCATTTATGTATGATATAGCAAAATGCATAAATGCATTCTACTGTCATGTATAACTAATTAAAACAATTTTAAAAAATTAAAAAAATATTCCTACAGATTCAATTCTTTTCATGCTATTATAAATAAAATCATCTTTTTATTTCCATTTTCAATTTGTTCATTGCCACTGTTGAGATATACAAATTTGAATTTTTTTACATTGATCTTCCATTTCAGTGTGGCTTATTATGTTGATGTATTTTTTATGTATTGAACCAGTGTTTCTTTTTGTAGAACTCCCACTTGGTCCTGTTATAATATCCTTTTTACATTTGGCTGAATTTAAGCTTGTAGCATTTGTTGAATATGAATGTATCCATATTCTTAAGATTTTTCCTTTAAATCTTTTTGGTTTGGATATCAGATATACTGTTCTTATAGGATAAATGGAGTATTTCCCTACCCCTGGTTCTATTTTTTGGAGCTTTTATAAGGATTAATGTTAGTCCTTCCTTTCCTTTTGGAAAAAATTTGACACTGTAGACACTTAGGTCTAGGCATTTCTTTCTCACTAGTTATTTGTTTCTCTATTCAATTTGCTTATTTCTCATAGATCTTTACATATTTCTATTCTTTCCTGAGTCAGTTTCAGTAGTTTGTTTCTTTCTGGAAATATTCCTATCTTATCTAGGATTTATATAAGCAAAAAAATAAAGGTAAAGAAAATTGGACTTAAAAAAAAAGAAGAAACATGCTGGGTGGAAATAGATTCTCATTAAATGACACACGTGCACACATGGATCGAACCCAGCGCCTCAAGCATGCTAGGCAAGCGCTCTACCACTGAGCCACAACCTCGGCCCATGTTTCTTCTTTTTAAAAACAATCTTTACTTCAGTTTCTATTAATGAATAATATGTCATAATTTGATAAGTGTTTTTCTCTTCTAATTTGACAATTCAATTGAAAACCATACTTCTCTGTTGCTCTACAGTCACTATGTGCAGAGCATGGCCACAAGATACATCCTAAGTTTATATTTGTTGTGTTTAAAGTAGAAGAGTAAGTGGATATAAAAGTTAATAGTTTCAGTTTTAAATTATCAGTAAAGAATTTTACTGGACCACCAAGACTCATTGACCTATTTTTTTAAAATTTTTATCAAATTGTACTTGAGGTCTGGGCCACCTACCTATCTCAAAAATTGGAGCTGCGTTTCCAAACTTGAGGCTATGAAAGCAATGCAGAGTGTTACTGTGCTTTGTGACATACATGAAAGAGTAAAAATCCCCATGCTACTGTCTAAAAGAGCCACAGCCAATTAATATGATGCATGGCATTTTTGGTTGAAAGGTGACGCCAGCTAGCCATTGAGATGATATGATTATGTTAAGATTTACATTCATATGGATATTGGATTCCTGCTGTCCACCTTGGCCTGCTACGGGACTCCTGGAGAGTTCCCATTGGTTGGGGAAGTGCGGTAGGAGGGATTTCTGGAGGAGGAACTTCCTCTTAGGATCCGGGAGAACGCTGCTGTGTCCATCGGGATTCTTCCCGGGGGCGTACTACAGGGCATTGGCGGCAGTTTCAAAAAATAAAGTTTGTTCCTGCTTGAGTGGCTCATGATTTTGTGCCTAGCCAGACTGCGGCACTACTGTCCACCTTTGTTGTGGAAAGACTTCTGTGTAGAAGAAATTACAATGTTTGATCCCACCTAACTCCTGCACAATAATTGACACCTGAGAGACACGATCAGTATTCTAAATTTAATTAAATAACAGATACTAGAATTTAAGACTGCATCTTAAGGTTTAATGGCATATTGGTACTTATGACTGTGTTATGTTTGACATCAGAAACTAGATTATAACAACCTACACAGTCTATCCTAAACCATATCTGGATGGTCAATTTTATTTAGCATTTAAAAAAAAAATTAAAGATATTTATTTACTTGAAAATCAATGAGCTCTAAGAAGAAAGGAAACTGCATATCATTGTTTAAACAAATGATAACTAACGAATGGAGAGGCATGTTCTATAAATTTTACTTTTAACCAGTGTCAGTAAAAAAAAAAAATGTATCCCAGGATGGGAGAACATTTTAGAGGTTCTGCTGATTTGCTTATGGATCACACAAAACTGCAAGAAAGCTGCTTTTCATATGTTCAAAAATTATATTAATTCTCATTGTAGCACATTGCACAAAGTTTGCTTTAAATAAAAGTTCTTGACAATTAACTTTTTAATGGAGATTTTGCTTCCTTCCCTTAGTCTCTAGACTTTAGAAAATGTTTGCTACAGTTTCACTCATTTGATCTAGTCTGAATGAACCAACCAGAGAAAGGAAAATTCTATATCCCACCTGTGTTCTCAAGTTCCTCACTATTTCACTGAAGGAACCATTTATTGTACTTTCTGCCATGGCTCTCAGCCTAGAAAGGTATTCTCAGATAGTACACTTGTGATCAGGAGTGCTTTGTAGTAAATCATACAAAGACATCTGGAAGAAGTAAATTTTAATATCTATTACAAAACTTCTGTGGAAGGCAGTATGAGTAGTGCATTTTCTTAAATAAATATGAATTACATTGTTCATGTGTTTATGATAAGCCCCACCAAAAAGAGAAAATGGACAAATGGCTAAGTAAAATTAGATACAGAGATCAGGACATTCTTCATTGTGCACTATTTTCCAAATCATGAATATAAGATAAATATTCTGAAACAGTCTTTCAAAAATTGAATGTTAGAAAACAAAGAAAAGATAGCACATGCTCACAGGATTTGAATGATTGGTTTTCTTCTTTTGATTTGTGTACAACTGAGCACCACCATTAGCAATTCTGAATAAAATGACGCAAATCATTTGAAAGAAGAAATTATTTGTGAAAGGGAAGAAAATCGTCAAAATAATATAATTTTCCCCCTAAAATTACCCTTCTCTTCTTTCCTCTCTACTACTTTTCTCTCCTCCTTCTCTTCACTGCCCTCATCTACTCTATTAGCCTTTCATCTTTGTTTTTTTCCTCTTTAAAAGTTTTGCATATTTTGTCTCATTTAAGTAAACAGAAGATGAAATAAAAGAAATAATATTTTTTAAAGAGAGAGAGGAAATTTTAATATTTATTTTTTAGTTTTCGGCGGACACAACATCTTTGTTGGTATGTGGTTCTGAGGATCAAACCCTGGCCCACGCATGCCAGGCGAGCGCGCTACCGCTTGAGCCACATCCCCAGCCCCAAGAAATAATATTTTAAAAAATATTTTATTTCATTAGTTGAGTATTTGAATTTTCAGAAACTTGGTAACTAAGCCTATGCCTATAATCTCAACAACTTGGGAGGCTCCCCAGGAGGGAGGATCACAAGTTTAAGTCCATCCTCAATAACTTAGAAAGACTCTCAGCAATTTAGCAAGACCCTGACTCAAAAAAAATAAAAAATAAAAAGTACTGAGGTTGTATCTTAGTAGTAAATTGTCCCTTGATTCAATACCCAGTTTAAAAACAAAGAAGAAGGAAAAGAAAAATAAACTTGGTGGCTTTTCTTTATTTGTGGATTAAATCATTTAAGTATATTATTTACTTAGCTAGAAACTTTCCTGAGAATTTCCTTGCTAACTTCTATATCACACTGATTACCCACATGTAAATGAGATTCTTTTCAGTCCTTACCCTTGCTGACTACTTAGCAATTTTTGAGATTTATTTCTTTTCCATATAGATTCTTTCCCAGATTAATTTTTATAGCAAATATACTTCTTAACTTTTTCTATTTCTCTGGCCATTCCATCAATTTCTGTTTATTAGACTATTTTAAAATATTTTTTAGGAAGATTTGAGCATTAGTTCTCAGCTTCTCTCTTTGGATTGTTCTAATTCCTTGGATGATCTTATCATTTTCTTTGGTTTGGTTACTAGGATAATGCTGATACATCTAACTTGTACATACAGCACAAAAGATCTTCAAGGCTTGAAGTATTATATACCCAATCTTTTACTGGACATTTGGTTTTGCCATCTATAGATAATACAGTCACCATGTCCAGGGATAATATCATCGTTTCTAAGAATCCCCCCTCACTGGCAAAATTTGCTCCTCATTTAATACTCTATTTTTAGTTATGGGAAAATAATTCTTTTGGTTCACACAGAACCTTTGGAACCATTGCTGACTCCTATTGTGTTCTTAATACAACCTGAATTATATTCAAATATATGAGAAAAGTTTTTAGCTTACCTTCCAAAAAACCTTTTGAACTTATATGCTTATCTCTGATTCCATTATCATGTTCATTCCAAGATATCCAATATATTTTCTCTGGGTTATCATAATAGGTTATTAATAGCCCTCTCTACATCTATTATTATCTTCTACTATATTCAGTAGGCTAAAAAAACTGGAATCTTTTAATATCCAAATCTTGCCAATTTATCACTTAAATTAATCTACTTATTTACAGATAGAGTACTAGTTTATAAGAATGATTTCAAAATTCTCTATGCTCTATCTCTTTCCTATGTGTTTAGATTTCATGGATCATATTGAGTAAAATCCTGTTGAAATGCTTATAAGCAAAATAGGAAACTTTAATGAGCCTCAAGATAAAAAAATACACAAAATTTAAGAATAGATTAGAACATGAGTCGGGTATAATGTTATAAATTCTCTTTCCCACTCTCATTTACACAATTTAAGTATTTGTTGAACTGTTTTTTATAACTTCAGTTCTGCTTATTCTTCATCCTATGGAACATAGTACAGCATAGATGATAGTTAACAGCTTTTAATTTTCTTTTTTTCAAAAAGATAATGGTATAAAAGTCAAAATATTTTTCAAACTAAATCCCACATAAAGAACTCTGATTGGCAAAGAATGTAACAGAAACCAATCCTATACCACTGAACTCTCTGAAATATTTAAACTCGTTGTATTTAGGGAAAATAATAGAGGTAAGGGAAGTTTCAGAAGTCCAGAAGTCAAAAGTCAGATGTGGGTTATTTATTGGACTTTGGTAGGTGGGTTTTAGCATTTTTTTAATGGTATGCTGATGTAGAATGGGTCCAGTCTGTGATATAATAGTTTAAGAAAGGCAAAGGCAGCAAATCATTGGTTCTGATGGGAGCTTATTGCTTAATAGACAAAGAGTTCACTCAAGTAAGTCTACTGTAGCCTTTGATAAATTAATCTGTAAGGGATTTCTGGGAAATCCGTTATTTACTGAGTCTCATATTTCCCTTGTAAATTTTTCTGGAAGACACAAATAAATAACACTGGCACAGATTGTCTATTATTCCTCAGTTGCATTTAGAGAGGCTTTCCCAGTTCTCAGGCTCTGCCTTGTTTTCCTTCTGCAATCGAGTCTGGATTGTGATAATTTGAATATTATAATACAATCCATTATAATTTGGAGACATGATCAATCCTGATGTATATCACTATTCCAAGAGTCACATGTAAATATCAAGTTTCTGGTGGCACTTGTTTTAATTGCCATACATATTATGTTTTTCTCTTATTTTGGAAGGTGGTTATTTGTGTCATCCTCTGACAGATTTATAACTCCAGAGATAACACATTGAATACTGAAGTGAAGAAAAATACTAAGAGGAGGATTCTGTTTGGAGTTTTTGGTCTACTTCTAAATTAAGAGCCAACAGAATCAGGATCAAACCTAGAGAACATAGTCTCACCCCAGTGTTAAGAACCCTCAGGACTGGAGATCCGTGGTGGGGTGGAGTTAGGCAGGGCTCCCTGATCACAACACAGAAAGGGGGCAGTGAAGGCACAGCGGACCTGAGAAGTGGGTGACAGAATAAATGCTCTAAGAACCTAGATTACATAGTCTGTGACCTGGGGACAATAGAAGTTTGGTGGCCAGAGTAGAAAATAAGGGCAGAGTTCTCTAGCCCTGAACCAGGACCACGGAGGGAGTGCTGGAGGGGCAAAAGAGAGAGAAAGAGGGAGCAGAAAATCACCAAAGCTCGCCCTAACAACAGCTGGAAAGAGCAGCAGACAACATTAAAACTCAATGGGAGCAGCTGAGTCAATGAAGGAAATTAGTCAGTTGAACCCAAACCTTGGATAAAAAAACCCCTCTGGGCATGGTAGCCATTTTATGAAGCCCACATCTGACCTGACCAGTCACCTGGAAGGAAATTAAATCACTGTGGCATCTCCTCACCTCCAAAGAGCCATAAATTAAACCAGAGGGAGTACCCTCTGCACTGAGATCTTTGAAGTGTCCATTTAGAAAAAAACTTGTAGAGGGAGGGCTAAAACCCTTTCCCCTCCCCCTTAACAAGGGGAGTAGGTGGAGAGACCTGGACTGGGAAGTGGGAGCTTGGACCAGAACTCAGCACAGCTTCCTCAGGAGCCAGGGCAGAGTTGGAGTGATGCCCAGATGCCCTCAATTTGCAGCGACAGGAAGTGAGAACTCAAATCCAAATGGGAAGGCAGTTTGGGTTCCTGGAGAGAGGAAAAGGAATCATTGCCATGGCTGGCTGGTGGGCGGCCCTTCACGGTAAGAAGCTCCAGCAGCATAGAGGGAAAAGACCTCTTAACCCCTCTTACATTGTCTGCTACTGCCACGAATACTCCCCATCCATATTTTTCTTCTTTTTACCTTGGTGCATATTATCCTTTTCTAACTATTCTTTCTTTTGTTCTTTTTCTCTTTTGCCCATTTTTTTTTCCTCTTCTTTCATCCCTATCCACTGCTGGATCTTGGCAGCAACCAGTAGGAAGCTGAATCATGGTGAGAAGTTGCCTGTGTAGAGGAAGCCTAAGGAGACAGTGACCAGGTTGACACAGCCATCAGGAGTTTGGTCAAAGTGGAAAGTTCCTGGGTCCAGGGAAGTAGAGAGCTATTGCCAGTGACTCATGGTTACAGCTGGCAAGTGTTTGGATGGATGCTGCCTTAGTCACATCGACATAGGTAGCAGCACCCTAGGTTCACAACCTGAGGCAGTGGTAAGTTCAGAAAACTTAACAGCAAAACAACAAATAGTACAAGTAATAAATCAGCAAAAGGACTAAACAGACACTTTTCAAAAGAAGAAATACAAAATGGCCAAAAAATAGAAGAAAAAAAAATGCTCAACATTTCTAGCAGTCAAGAAAATGCAAATCAAAACTACATTGACATTGCCATTTCTTCCTACTCCAGTCAGAATGACAATTATCATGAGTCCAAATAATAATAAATGTTAGTGAGGATATGGGAAAAAAGGTACACCCACTCATTGTTGGTTGGAATACAAATTAGTCCAACCCCTCTGGAAAGGATTATGGCAATTCCTTAAAAAACTAGAAATAGACCCACCATGTGATACAGCCATCCCACTTCTTGGTATATATCCCAAAGATTTAAAATTAGCATCCAACAGAGATTTCACTACATCAAAGTTTGTAGTAGCAAAACAAAATATCCAAGCAATGGAGCCAAAAGGTCCCAGTCAACAGATGAATAAAGTCAATATAAAACACACACACACACACACACACACACACACACACACACACATGCATATACATATATGTCTATACACACATATAAACACAAGGGAGTATTACTCAGCCATAAAGAAGAATGAAGTTGTGGCACTTTCTGGTAAAAGGCTAGGACTGGAGGAGACCATTATGCTACATAAAATAATCCAGATACCAAAAGCCAAAGACCAAATATATTCTGATATGCAAAAACTAGTCCAAAATAAGGGGGAAAGAAGAAAAGGAATGAAGGAAGGAAGGAAGGAAGGAAGGAAGGAAGGAAGGAAGGAAGGAAGGAAGGAGAGAGAGAGGGAAGGAGGGAGAAAGAAAAGGAAGGAGGGAGTAAGAAAGGAAAAGAAAAAGAGAGAGGAAAGGAAAAGAAAAAGAAAGAAAGAAAGAGAAAGAAAGAAAGAAAGAAAGAAAGAAAGAAAGAAAGAAAGAAAGAAAGAAAGAGAAAGAAAGAAAGAACAGAAAGAAAGGAACTAATAGAAATATTTTAAAAAGCAATGAACTATTAGAATCAGGTATGTGGACATTAGCTGATCATCCAATTTCATAATTTCTTTATTTAATTCTTATATCTTTGGTGTAACACTTAAAATCAGTAAAGTGTATAGGAATGTAAATGTAGTAGTCTTTTTCCAAAAGGACAGTAGTACTGCTTCAAAAAGTCAGTTTTATATCTTGTGCTGCTGTGTTTCAAACCACCATCTGTCCAGCCCATGAACTTCTCAGGTAACTAGGTCTATTGGGCTAATAGACACTGTGTCTGTTGGAGCATTAAGGATTCTCCCCACTTTCTGTGCATCTTGTAAAGCATAATTCAAATAAGTTTGAGGTCAAAGTAAAACTTTCCAATATTTCTCTTGAGTGATGAAGCTTTCTGATTTTAAAAAGGGATTTAGGTTTTCTCCTCCAAAATAATTCTGTTAATAATCACATGACTGATGCAGCAGTGCTTCTTAGAACACAGCTCATGCTTGCTGCAGTTTCTGTTCCTGTTCTTTACTCCACTCAGAGAAGAAAGTCTTTCATGTTGCTCTGTAACTGAGGCATTGCTATATTCCTAAATGTGGAATTTTCTGCATTCAGAACTCAGAATCCCTTCAAGCAATGTGCTTCCTTTTCATGGTAGGAGGTCCAAAATGTAATAATTAGTTTTTATCAGGTAGATTTAGCCATGCTTCTGACCACTGGACTCTTAAACTCCTAAAATTTTAGATGGATCCAGGACATATATCTGGAATATTCAGGTCATGAATCTGTAGAATATTCAAACCATGTACTTGTGCTCACCCTCTGGAGCACACATGTCTTATCAACACCTCTAGGGTATCTCTTGTTCATCTAGGGAGAATGTCATCTATGTAATGGGTTGATGTTATACTTTGAAGGATTCTGGGATTTTCCCTGTTTCCTGGGACTATATTGTGTCACCAGGTAGAGAACTTATTGGGGAGATAACTAGAAGTATTGTTTATTCATTTCATCTGAATCTTAAGTGTTTCTTGTTATATTTACTAATTGGGATAGAAAATAACATATTCACCAAATCAATGTCTGCATACCACATACCAGGGTTAGAAAAAAACACTATAGCTAAACTATCAGAACTAGCATAACAGCTAAACTGGCAACAACTGTTTGGATGGGTTTGCATTAGTTTATAGTCACTCTGGTGAATAATTTTACAGCTGAAATATCACATTTTATTCATTGATGGGGGTCCACATTTGCAGTCAAGAAATGAATATATAGTTACAAAACCCCATCTTATAAGCTTTTTCCAGAAGCATGTTGAGACAGATGTGGATGTGCATTGTTAATAATTAATAACTTTATAAAGAAGGGAAATGAGCAGGATAAGTAAAGGAAGAAGATTAACAGCAATGTAGAACTTGATTAACTTTGCTGACATGATGGAGAGTTCAAGAATGCATACTGCCTTCAGATTGTTCTATGTTAGGCCAAAGTGTCTGGGTTTCTTTTTAACCCCACCTTGTTCTGATACAAATTCAAGAGTCATTCTTCCCTGGGAACCACAAAGTAACTGTCTCTTGACTATTTTTCACAGATAGGCAGAAAGTGCTTCCTTGAAAAAGGATCTGGGTAGTATATCTGTGTTTACCCTAAGTGCAATTTGGGTTCATGGATCTTTATCAACATCATATTTATGGAATCCTAGCTGACTTAAAATATAGTTTAGTTCATTTCTAAAGGAGAGAGAACTCAGCTGAATCCATTCAACTAAAATGTTACAAGGCACCTATTTTATGGAAATATTTATTGAATGAATTATATTCATTGGGATTCAAAAAGAAAAATATCTTCACCCAGCAATCTTAGGAAATATATGTATGTATACACAGTCACAGTAAATATATATGTGTGTATATGTCTATATACACACACACATATACATGTATATAATTACATATATGCATTATATCTTTTTCAGGCATTAGATAATCTAGTCCTATGCAAAATATGCCTCTTATATTCCTCAGTTGAGTACATCCTCCCTATACCCTTAGTTTGATCTTACTTCTTCGTGGAACCTGGGAGTAGAGATGTACGTGATATATTTCTTCATCATATCATACATAGAAGTGTAGAAGCACATTCAGTCGGCTACAGAAAATTCCCTTTCTACCTAATGGATACAACCTGGACTCTTGTCTCTGTACTGAATATATATGTGCCAACATTGTTCTGCTGATATCGCTTTGCCTCTGAAACAAGACCCTCTTAATGTGAAGTCCTTTTGAAATGGCTCAGAGTGGACTTCGTTTTCCAGAGTCCCTATCTGGTCCACTGAATCCTTTTGCGTCCTTTATAAATCTCCAGTTGTAAAGCAGATGCCAAGCTAGACCCTTCATTGGTAAGTCAGATATCATTCCCTGAACTATTCCATTTCTGAAGCACACATACCACAGTCCACAAATAGTTATCTTGAACTTTCTTTCACATAGCTTACAGTGATAAAGGTTTATCTTCACAAGCATCGCAAACTGGCAATTCCTCTGAAATAAATTCACCCTCTCCAATTTCTACAACTCTCAAACAAATCTCATTTATGTTCCTGAGTTGGGTAATACATTAAAGGTCACAAATGAGTTTCAAAATATTTTACCTAGTCTCACAAAGGTGCTATAACACTCACTCTACCTTTCTTCATCTATGAGGACTCTGCCAAAATTTTACAACAGGCAAAGTCTCATTTAACACACTGTGTAATCAGAGTAATTTCTCTGGGCCTGGGACATACCTCACAATACTCACATTGTCCATCTGCAGAAGAGGGAAGGTAAAGTTAGCAGAAGAAAATGGCTTAGGATTTAATGAAGAGAGAATTTCAAAAGAATTAAATAATTCAAATATCAATCACATATAAATAGTTTGATAGTACCACAAAACTTTCAAGGGCATAAGAAATGCAGAATGTCTACTATATTGTATGTAATTTGTTCTTTCTAAGCCCAAATTATACCTGTGATCCTATAAATACCTGTTTTCTTTTAGATGAGGAAATTAAAGTTTCCATGATTTTGTTTGTGTTACCACTAGTATATGGTGTATCATGTTTCAAATTCAGTTCTATCAGAGTCCAGAGCCCAAAATCGTCCAAGAACATTTTTCCAGTCAGTAGTTATGTATGATCAGAAGTGCCCAGGTAGAATTAAAAGTCCCTCATTAATCTGATTACATTAATTTATAGTTCTAGATTTTTTTTTTTCATTTTAAGGTAACTTCAATTATATCACTAACATTTTATTAGATGTAGATCTTCTTTAAGCAATATAATATACTTGTATTGAAAAAATACTACCAAAATTGAAGAATGTCTCCAAGAATATTTTTGGATTATAATAGAAGGAATATCAATATTAATAAATACACAATACAAAATTAAATAACAATTATCATTTATTTTAATTTGTAAAACCCAAAGGAATATATATATATATATATATATATATATATATATATATATATATATATATATATATGACGTAAATTCATAATTATTATAGAGAAGTGATATATGTGATGCATACATTCATGTCCCTGTATAGGTGTATGTATGTACGTACAAATATACATGGAAAATGAACATACATGTGTGAATGAACATACGTATATAAAACATATATACATATACATAACAACCTACATGTAATTATTAAATGCATATAATAAATTATACATATGTATGAAGATGCATTTGCACAAAGGACTTGAATATAGGAATGAAAGGAGAAAATGATTTAGATGGTAAAATGAGCAGGAGATAGGTGTTTATTGGGGCAATGAATATTTTTTTTTGACCACAGGAATATTTTAATCACCTATTATGTAATAGGTGAATACAATATATTCATTTCCTGTGTTAATGGGACTTCTGCTTTATGAATAGTGATAAGAAGAATTTTGGGCTGGATTTCTGGTAGATAGTTCCTACTTCTTAACTCATGCCAATAAGCAGAGGTAATTAATTACCCTTCTGCTTCAAACAAACAAGTGTAATTACACTTGCCTAACTCAATCCAACACATTAAGCTATTTACCTCTTATTACCTTTTTTATTAAGAGCAATTTTAGGTTACAAGGACAGAATATTCCCTTAGTAGGCAAAAGTAACTTTTTATGGTGTATCTATATAATGGATGTTTAATGACCAAGTCTATGCAATAGATCAATTCATAACTTAAATACTTGTCTGTTCCAAATTATTTTAAAGGTTCAATCCAGCACATACTTTTAACCTGTTAAGAACACTTGGACTGCAAGCATAATAATTAAAATAAAAATCTGTTCATTGTTTGGATAAGGCCCCATCACTCATACTTCCAGAATGTATGAAGAACCAAAAGGCTCAACATTAATAAAACAAATAATTAAATCAATCAATGGGCAAATAAACTGCTCAGAACATTTTCTTTAATAGTTACTCTAGTTTCTAATTATTATAATGAGAGGTTGCATGAAAAAAGTTACATTTTCTTCACCGGAAGCTCATGAGAACTTAAACATTTTGTTTTGATTCCTAAGTAAGTCCAACATGACCAAGCAGCCAGCCCCCTGCGGCTGCTGTCATGACTGCCACAGATTGAGAAACCCTATATTGGTGAGGCTAATAGACAGAGACTATTGCAGTTGCCCTGACCAGAGTGGACCTTCAGAGAGGATATGGCCTCCCTAGTGACAACAGGAAGATGTGCTGATACACAACACAAAATGTTAAGTATAGATGCCCAGTAGGGACATTGACCAGTGCAAGACAGGTTTTTAACCAAGAACTTTTGGAAAAATTCTTCTTCTCTTACCCATGAAAGGCACTTTTAAGACCTAGTACCTGATATGGCCTTCCAAAAGATATACAAGGAAACCAAGCAATTGGCTATGCTTTCTGGGATAAGATCTAATAAGATGTTATTTCTTAAAAAAAGTGCCCTAATTTGATGAAGATTATCCCATTTATTTTATTATTAAACTATGTCTTACCATCTTCCCCAAATCAAATTCATTGCTCTCATTCATTATTGTCTTTTTTTAATTTAAAATATGTATTAAACACCTAATATATATTCATTACTATTCAGGGGGATACTAACAAAAAGTAACACAGTTTCTACTCTCAGGGATCTTATATTCTAATATAAAAAAATAAAATGAACAAAACTAATGACTACATCCATATTTTTGTAGTAATAACAGTTAGCAAGTACTGTGAAGAAAAATGAACCAAAGGGAGAGGAGAGATTTGTTGATGAGGGAAGATATTAGAAAATATCAGGGGATTATAAAAATACTTTAGAGATATTAAGGGCTTTGACCACAGACCTAGATAAATTAAGGGAATAGGCTGAATGAGCATTGGAGAAAGAAGACATTCCAGAGTATTTTTTATCAACTTTTTCATTGTTGTGAACAAAAGAATTGACAAGAACAATGTAGAGAAGAGAAAGTTTATTTGAGGCTTATAGTTTCAAAGGTTCAGTTCATGGCTGGCTGATTTGATAGCTCTGGTCCTAAGCTGAGGCAGAATGTCTTGGCAGAAGGGTGTGGTGGATGAAAGCTGCTCAGGACATGAACACCAGGAAGCATAGAGAAAGCTCTGCTCACCAGAAACAAAATAGAAACTCCATAGGCACACGACATTGACCTATCTCCTCTAGCCACACCCTATGTGCCTACCATTACCACATAGTTAATCCTTATCAGTGGATTAATGCACTGGTTAGGTTAAGGATCTCAAAACCCAATCACTTCACCTCTGAATATTCTTTAATTGTCCAACATGAGTTTTGGGGGAACACCTCATCTCTAAACCATAACACATAGATAGGAACAAAAGCAAAGGACCAGTGGCAAATGGCTGCTTGGTGTGTTCACAGAACAGTGAGTTTAGTGCACATAGGAAAGCAATTGCTCCTCATGCTCTCATTTTAGTGATGCCTATTAAACCTATAACAATAGAAAACACAGGCACAAAAATGTTTCTGCACAATGGTTATTCACAGATGCCATTCAATATTCCCAGAAGGAGCTTTACCCATAAGTTGGGGCATCACGTAAATGCTGTGAGCCCATATACTTGTAGCTCACTAATTATCCCCACCTCATTCCTCCAAAATATTCTTTTATATCAAATCTCTTTGTGAATGAGAAAAAGCTATAATGTCCCAAGAAAGTGGTTCTCATTAAAAACTAAATGTAATATATTTCTATTAAGTCTAAATCACTCCTGTGACATACTTAAAATATTGGCCCTTTCTGTCCCTTTGGATGTATATACATGTGGTATCATGGAGATCTGAGTGATTTGCAAATAATAGGAAGATAAGTATATATAATGTTTATGTGTGTATACATATACATACATATATATTCATATATATGTATGAATATATTTATCTCCTGGAAAATGGTGAGTAGATAGATGGTCTCCAATTTGGATGTCACTGTGTATTCAAATCAGATTTTGTGGTTGAACAAACATTTGTTATATGCCATGTACTGTTCAGGACACTAGGGACACATTGGGAAACAGAATATGGGAAAAAGTCCATTTCCTGTGAGGTAATTCTCTGTTTTGTGCTTTTAGGTCTTTAAAAGATTTTAGGTTTGATCAGAAATTCTTTTGCAAAATGATAACAGACTTTTGCTGATTTATTGATATTGATTTGGAGCATAAAATAGAAAAGTAGGACAGCTTTAACTGTTTCAGGAGTTAAAAGATTTATGATTCCTTTTCTTTTTCTATGTGGGTAGTAATATAAAATATCATTTTAATAAAATGACATCATTTGAATACGAAGAAATATTTTCATGTACAGACCCATTCTAAGTTGTAGAAAGTGTTTTTATTCTGTTTCCTAAAACATCCTACAAAGTATTTTACTTATATTGCCATTAGGTGCTTATCCACATAAGTAAATCTTTCTAGTTATATAGCAATCAATTCTACATTGCCTTTGGGGGTCTATATTTTGTCTCTGGTGACTGAGGACTCTTCCTCTACCATGCTCTTCTGTCTCACTTTGGACCCAGAGGAATAGAGCCAGCTGTCTATGGACCGAGACCACTGAAACAGTAAGTGACAAACAAACTTTCTTCCTCTGAAATTGTTTTTATCAGGTCTTTGCTCTTCAGCCAAAGAAAAAGCTGACAAAATCATTTATACTTGGTGACTTTTAGGAAATGATTGATAAAAAAGGTCATCAAGAAAGCTCTAGTTTTCAGGAGCTATTACCCTTGGGACAAGTGGAAGCATTAAAATATATTTTCTTGAGACGTTAAATTTGAAATAGCACAGATTTTGGTGATACTATATTTGGAAACTAGGAGATTGGTGACAACTGAACATTAGAGAAGGCAAGAGAGAAGAAGGAAGTGTGATCCACGATGTCAAACATAAGTGAAAAGAGGGCTAATGGAAAGCTTTGAAATGTGCCACTGCATTTCCTAACTGGCATGGTTTGGGTGACTTAGGAAGAAAAAAAATCAAGGGAGTGATGCATGAAGGTTTAAGATTGTAGCAAATATAACATAAGAATAAAGAACTACAAAATAGGCATACCTTTTTAGCAAAACGGTTTTAATAGGAAGCAGCAGATGTATATTCTAGATATTCAATTTTTATTTAAATAGAATAGTCATGAAATACCAAAAGTGGATATATAATTTGAAGATAAAGATAGGAACAAGAATGGATAGGAAATGATCCACTGAGGATTTGGGAAATGGTTCAAAATAAACACAAAAGTGCAAAGGAGGAAGCAACCTGCTCTTCCTAATGAGTCGATGAGTTCTTTGAGGTTTAAGTATGCACTCTTTTTTCCTTTTTTCTTTATAAAGATGTGAGGCAACATCTCCTTTCTATTGTTCTTTGTATAGTGTGTCAAATGAAGCTATCTTTGCCCTAAATGTATCAATTTGTATAATGATCAAAGAAGGGAAATCCCACAAATGATTTAAAGATTCTTTGATTCTATGTTTTACCTAATAAATTTGATTTTCTATTTAAAACCATACTAGTAGTTGTATGTGTGTCTGGTCTCTTTCGCTGAACTGTACCAAAGATTTCTTAATGGATTAAAGATGAGTGAATTGTAACTTGCAAAACAAAGGTAAAGAAAAGACCAAATCTGGCATATCTACTTGTTATTGGGATTGAAAATAAGTGGGCATAGATTTTCATTTTGGTGTGGTTACATTTTTCCTAGTAATGTGTTGTAGGCCACTCTAAATTCATTCTTTAAGAAGAACTTTATAAATGGCAATTAATGGCATCTGAAAAAAAATGTTCCATGAGAAAGATAATCAGACAATGCAAAACCAATTTCAATTTGTTTTATAAAATTTCAGAGTTTCTATGATGGATTTTAACCCCTTATGCACCTTCTTTGGTAGTCTTCTTATCAAAAGAATTTGTCTCATTTTCTTCTCACTAAAGGTGAAATGGGGTTAGCAATTCAACTCTAGGCAACAATCTGATGTAAAAGCAGTGGAGCAGATCATGCAGTCTTTGCTGCATCTGCTAATGCAGGAGGGATCATCTTGGAAATGCAGTCAGCATGCTATGTGCAAGTCAAGCAATCACAAAGAAAGCCCCCATATTGGCATTCCAGCACCATCTCCAACTGAAGTTCCAGCTGACAACCAGAGGCACTGAGACAGTGAAGGTAAAGGTAAAGGTGTTTCCAGCTCTAGCCTTACCCAACACTAGCTGATGCCACACAAACTGTTTTATGTCTTTCCTACGTTGCAGATTCATGCATTAAATGAATAAAATTGTTGGAAGCATTGAATTCTGGAGTGGTTTGTTATTTAGCAATAGATACTAGAATCAACTTCCACAGGCTAATGATACAGTAATGTTAAAGAAACTACACAATCATTTCTCAAATTGTTTTCTCATTGATCCTTTCTCTATGATGACACACAGGAGGCAGTATTGTAGGGTCTGTTTGGGAGAATGCTTAGTATGTGTTTTTTTCAGAAAAGATGAAAAATTTCCCTGAAGTTTTTAGAATAATTTTTTAAAATAACTTTTAGTGAGTACTATGTAGAGTATATACATCATAATACAGTTAACATTTTCTTTCAAGATTTTCAAGAATTTTAATATAAAAATACTGCATTCTTCCAAGTGACCTATCACTTCACTTGCACCAAAAATGCACACACAAGTATCTGCACATACACACATATTTTTTTTCATATTTTTTTACCAAGTCAGAATTAATAATGGGCAAAAAGATACTCTGACTTATTATTTGATTTCTCAAAGAAAAATGTATGTTCAAAATAATTTGATAATTACTAAATTCAATAATTTCTCACACTGTGTATTTTTCAAATGAATAGTTTAATAAAGCTTTTAAAAATAACTTTGAAAATCAACTGTTTTCATCTGTATAAAATTTCATAGATATCATTACAGTCTTATTCTCCTTGAGTTATCAGCAAATTTCCACCCTCACATTTATATTTTTGCAATAAGACACATGCTTTGAAGAATGACACTTTTCACTCTGCCTTTCCTCATAAGATGAATATTTATTTCAACTATGGAATACCCACTGCACATTGTTACTTTTCTAATCTTGATTTTCATTTCACAAAGTCACAGTGATACCAATAAGATGATATTTACTGTCCTGTTTTCAATCTTAATTTAAGTTTACTTATTAAGTATCCTTGGTATGTTGGTTTACAGATACTGAGTCCATAAGTCTACTAAAATCAAAGGACCCTAAGGAATGCTTCTGAAATCCAATTTCAACTCACAGACAGCATTTCAAACACAGATACTTCCTTATAAATTTTATTTTCTCTTCTGTAGTCCCAAAGCTCTAGGATAATCTGCTATGAAGTTGATATAATATAAGGTTTCATTAGACCTATTGGGTTTCTTGATCTAAGAATCACAGCACTGAAAAAGTACAATATTGGTTTATTTTTCAATTCTTTACACATTCACTCCCTATTATTCTTCAATTCTTGCAATTATATTTTAAAGTTTTACATGAATGCAATTTATTTAAATCACACATTTGCTCTACCTTCTAAATTAGCACCATGTTTAGGACAAAACAAATTTGCATTAAATCAGGAGCACCCTTTTATCTCTATTTTACTATATTCTGTAAAGAATCCATGAATAAAACAAGAAAATGTCATAGTATGAAAGGACACAGAAATTATTTTGTTAAAACATAGATGGCAAATTAACTTTTATGATTATTGAATAAATATTTACCTAAGTAGATGACTTAAAGAACAAGTACAATTAGAATAAAACATAGGTAATATTCTATAATCATAATCTTTCATTATCCTTCTTTCAGTTCCTAAAGTATATCTAAAATCTCTCCAGAATATAGAAATTATTTAATTAACTAAAGAACTCTGTACTGGATATCTCTTACAACAGTTTTTGAATAATCAATGAAACATAAGGCCTGTTATCTTTAAAGTATATTCTAGTAAGGGATATAGAGAAACATATAAATGAAGGACAATAGGATTTCAGGAAGTGTTTAGGAGTTGAGAGAAGGAAGTGAACTGTAACTTCTGGCACAGGATTAGTGAATATGTAATCAGAGTACACATCAGCAGTTGTGCATAGGTGGGGGCCAAACACAGCCTAGTCAGATTATCACTGAAGCCTAAGGTAAAAAATATTTGAGCATATTTTAGAGAAATGTATAAAACAAAGGCATTCAAATACTTGGGAGAAAATGATTTTAGGCAAAGGGAAAAATGAATTGAAAGGCTCAGATAGGACCAAGATCTTAGATACTGATGAAAGCAAAGATCCAGTCTGGCTATAGAAGCAGAAGCCAGAAAATAGCTGGAGCATCAGATCTTAAACATGGAGAATGGAATCAGAGACTGCAGTTCAATCCTGATCCCACCATGACATAATGTTGGGCAGTTTACTGACCTGCAGCCTCTGTGTTTTAATCTGTCATTTGAGAATATTAGTGCACCTGCCTCATAGAATGTCTATCAATCAGAATGATAGATAGGTATAATGGCCTGGGAACTGGCCTGTTCAGCTGCTGCAATGGTGAGAGATAAGCTCAAAGAATTATTCCAAGACCAGATTATGTAGCATCTTGTAGACCACAAAAAGAAATTTGTATTTGTCCTGGACATAGAGTCCAGAGACTATGGAACACAGGAAAAACTGGATTCTTTAAAGAATAAAAGAGCTACCTTAATTTTAGTCATACGTTTGCTGTAAGTATTATGCTAACTTGGGTAAGTCACTTGACATTTCTAACATGATATTTACACAAAATCAGGCACACAATTTTATAGTAATGGGAAGGCACTTCTGGTTCTAAAACTCATGAAAAATTTTATTTGGAGTTTTTAAATCAAAATCAATATGAAGAAAAATGAAATGCTATATGTCATTATATCAAAAATAATCTTATAAATATTTGGGCACCTTAAATTTAATTTTTATGTCAAATAGATTTTTCTTTTTGATATTTTAAAGGTTTTAATAAAAAATAATTATTTTTCATGTCCAAATAACTTTTTCATAATTAATAAGGCATGCATAACTTATTAATTTTAGGGTCATAGATAAGGGTAAAATACAAACATTTTCAAAATTTGTACTCATCAAAATTAATTGCTCAATTATTCTCAGAATTGTATGTGTTTATGTCTAAAAAATACTTTCAAGGTAAAAGCTTCTCAAGATTTTCACATAAATACTGATTGATATTTGTTCTTATAAACCACAATCTCTCACTGAAATTTACAATCCATCTCTGCTTCTCCAGTTCACCTATTACATTGCTTCTTGCTCTCCTTTCCCCCCAACACCTTGTATAAACTTATCGAAACCCAACAACCTACCCTTCTATATCAGTTCCATCCAGTTTGTTCTTAAAGGCATCTGAGTTTGTCTGTTGCATCAGGTCATTTTATGGAAATAAATGATCACTGTTACCTTAGTAGTAAAAATAATTTAAGAACCTGTATATCTTAGAGCTGCAATTCCTTCTGAGGCTTTACATTTTCTGTTTTTTTTCCTTTCTTCTGATTAAACCTCAATATCAAGGACATTTTTCACAAAAATACAGCCATTTTTTATTTTGTTGCATCCTTCATGCTTTATTTTTTCTAAAAATTATAACATTAAAATTGCAGCTATAAAGCTTTTAGTATCACACACTAGTTATTTGTGACATTGCATTGCCAAGAAATATTTAAATCAGGAAAATTAATATTAGTCTAAATTAATCTGTGCACAGTTATTTAATGCTTATTTGTTCTTTGTCTACTGTAAAACAATGTTCCAAAGGTATCATACATACTGATGGGTGTTAGAAAATATTACAATGCTTAGATTTATCTGGATCTGATGTACATTTTACTTCTTTTATCGCTTTTATTCCTTTTATGATTGATAATGTTAACTGAAGAGGCTGCTTCTAATTCTTACCATACATCTATGAATTTCTGATGCTGCTTTAAACCAAAATTGCTCTTAGAAAAGAGAATTGATATTACTAGCACTTAAAAATGATGGTGAAATAAAATTTATGAGAAAGGACAAGGATAGTTTCAAAACATTTTACAAAATTCTCTGAATATCATTAGAACAAGTTTTTATAGTAATGAAAAGATAGACAAAAAACAAGAATCCATTTTTTGAAATGATACTGAATTAAAATTATTCTATTACTATTAAAATCCACAGAAAGTTTGAATTTTCATGTTCTTTGAAATTTTAATACATTCAAGAAAAATTTACTTAAATGGTGTCTATTATCATGTTGTCTTGAATACAATGAGGCAATTTTGGTCCCTGTCATGGAAAGAATATTCTTGTGTATATTACCAACACAATCTTATGATAAGGTGATGTGTTTACCCTCCCATTGTTATGTATTGTAGCCTTCTTTGTTAACCTAGACTACAAAATAATTATTCAGAGGAAGAAGGCTCAGCTGCAAGTTTTTTTAATTGTTGAAACAATAGTCTCCACCTCTTCCTGGGTTGGGATGTGAGAATGTGGAGAACTAGCAGATGGATATCTATAAAGCCAGAGAAGGACTCTTGAGACATAAAAGTTTCAGGATTTATCTAAGAAGGTTTGGAAAATATTATCGCTTACATGTTTGCAAAACCAGATCCCTCTGGTTTGAGAAGTATAGGCAAATAATATATATATAGGCAAATAAAGATCCTTCTAGCTTGAGAAGTATAGGCAAAATAATTATGATTATATATTAGGGATCCTGTTACCTGATTCTTTTATAAGGATTCTTAAGATGCTATCTTCCATAATTTAGTTATTAATTTTGTTTCTAACTTCATTTAACAGGATAATGTGCTTATGATTCATGATCTACAAAAGAAGTTTAGCAGTCAAATTTTAATAATATTCAAGTTGATTAAAGACTATAGATCAAAACAGTAAATAAACAACCACTGCTTATGCCTATTCTGCACTGTCATCAAATTACAATTGTAGCAGTTTGGTTAATTGTCTTTTAAATCAAAACAATTACCTTCAATACACAGAAATCATATGAAAATGAAAACAGTGCATTTCCTTAAGTGCGTATACTTAATATTGCATCCCTAATGAAATCTCCTGAGCAGGGTATAAATTATGAAAAAGCTTTGAATATGTGTTGTCTGGGGATAAACACCTCTAGATTCATTTAGGGAAAAGAGAATGGAAAAAAAAATTAGCTTTTAGTCAATGTTTCATATGAGGTCTCCTTTATTCAGGAAATAGTTATGAAAATATTTACAGCATGATACTAAAGTTTATCAGCCTGCCCTGAAGTGAAATATGAAAAAATACTGTATTATTCATCAATATTGTAACTCTTGTAGAATTAGCGCAAAATGGTCTATACACAAGTTTTGTTATCTGAGGTTCGAGGCCTTCTCATGTACTATAATATTGAGAAGACCATGTGGGTAAAAATCCTGGTTCTTCTACTCAGAGCACTGCCAAAATGAATGCTGCACAGGACCAAGTCGAACAGGCAGGGAAGAGGATTCAAGTTAATACATCAGCAGGGAGAGGACACAGCTCAGTCTGAACTCATCGCTGCTGAGCCAAAGTGTGAGAGTTTTGAAGAACACAGTGAGGGAAAGGTGGGGTTGGGCGCCTGTCTTGCTAACCCGCCTTACACCTAAGAAAAGTTAACTCTTATCTTTTGAACAAGAAGCAGTTTTCCAAATGTTTTCTCTGATATAAGGAGGTTGACTCATAGTGGGGTAGGGAGGGAGAGCATGGGAGGATTTGATAAATTCTAGATAAGGAAGAGGGGTGGGAGGGAAGGGGCAGGGGATTAGCAAGGATGGTGGAATGTGATGGACATCATTATACAAAGTACATGTATGAAGACTTGATTGGGTGTCAACATACTTTATATACATTTATGAAAAATGTAGGTATATATGTGAATTGTAATGCAAAAAGAAAACAAAGTTACATGTATAATGGCATAAACTGGCATGAACATACTTTATACACAGAGATACGAAAAATTGTGCTTTATATGTGTAATAGGAAAAATTGTGCTTTATATGTGTAATAGGAATAGTAATGCATTCCACTGCGATCGTGTATTAAAAAAAATAAAATCAGTAAAAGATTAAAAAAAAAAACAAGAGGCAGTTTTATAGTCAGAGTATGGCACCCACAGAAGTTAGGCTCCTAGGGAACCCCAGAGCCTGGGAGATGGGGTGCTATCTTAAATTAAATTTGAAGAGCTAAACAAGAATCCTAATAGTCTCTTTTCCTGAAGTCTGTCATGACACTAAATCTCTTTACTGTGGGAAAGCTGAGCCATAGCTTTCCACTTTGTTTTTCCTCTGTGTTTTCCTATTTCTTTGTTCAAGGGCATTGGTTGTTTTAAAATAAATCATAAAAATAAAATAGGTAATATCAAAATCAATCTTCTCTTGAGCTCTTTATTCTCATATTTAAGTTTTGGGCCTAATATTTGGTCTTTTCCATTATCAGATATGAGTATGTATATACAGGCAAGGAGAATTTAATATAAATATTTAATCCATTACAAGTTTATTTTTGTGTATGGTGAAAGTTAAGAGCTCAATGTCATCACCTTGCATGAGGATCTCTGGTTTTCCTATAACATGTTCGTAAATATGGACCTTTGATGACAATTAGTTGACAATATGTTTCAGTTCATTTCTGAGCTCTCTCTTCCTTTGAATCAGGAAATACCATGCCTCCACCTTTGTTGTTCTTTCTCAAAATTGCTTTATTTAATAAGGGTTTTATGGTGCTTTAAAATTTTAAGATTATTTTTTTCCATTGTATAAAAAATATCCCATAGGAATTTTCATAGGGATTACATTGAATCTGTATGTTGCTTTAGGTACTATGGATTTTTTAGCAATATTAATTTTATTTCCATTTATTTTTGTCTCATTTACGTATATGTATTTTAATTGATGCATTTTAGCTTTCAATGTACAGTTATTTCACCTCCTTGGTTAAATTTATTCCGAAGTATTTAATTTTCTGATCATATTGTGAATGGGATTACTTTACTAATTTCATTTTTGAATTTTTCATTTTCTTTCTTTTCAAATTAGATGCCTTTTATTTCTTAGGCTTACTAAATTACTCTTGCTAGGACTTCCAGTTCTGTGTTGAATAGAGTGGCAAGAGTGAATATAATTATCTTGTATATTTTATATCAATCAACAAGTTATTGTAGCTATAGTTATTTTAATGCTTTTAGTTTTAACCTTTATAGTAGAGTCAAAACTGATTTATATACCATCATTACAGTATTAGAGTAGTTCTGAATATGAATGTGTACTTTACCATGTTTTCATGTCACTAATAACTGTCATTTTCTTTTAGAGTGATGAAATATCTTTAGCATTTCTTGTAAGGCAGGTCGGTGAAGGGGTTCCTCAGATTTTGTTTTCCTGGGAAATTCTTTTTCTGTCAGTTGTTTCTGAAGAATACCTCTTTTGGTAAAATAATCTTGGTGGCAGTGATTTGTTTTCAGAACTTTGGATAATCATCACACTCCCTCTTGGCCTGTACGGTTTCTTACATAGTCCATGCATAGTAGATTAACAGATACACTTTACCTTGCATTTGACAGGCAAATTCACAGATATGTTTCTTTGAAGTTAGTTATTGGAAAATTATTATATTCCTTTGGTAGACTCATGTTTTCTTGGTTTTTCTTGTTCCTTAAAGTTTTGCATCACAAAATTCTTAGTGTTTGAAGAAGCAGACAGCACCTCCAGACTCTAATGACTAGCTAATCTCATCAGTCAGTGAGATTAGCAATTCTAGGCTCTTCCAGGATTTTTCTGTAGATGTATACCTCCTCATTCCTGCCTTGGGAGTAAGGAATTCTGAAGGTTATATGCCATTTTCCTGTCCGTCAAAAACAGGTGGGGTGCTGAGAGTCTCCTGATTGTTTTCTGTAGGATGGTGTCCTGAAATTCTCAACTTTTTATGCTTTCTCCCAGACCACAGAGTTGAGCTGTCTCGTTGCATTGCTCATGAGCCACCTGTAAAAGAACTCAGTGTTCTGAGGCCATATTACAGCAGCCAGCTACAGGGAATGAGGTAGGTAAAGTGTGCAGATCATTAGAGGTGTAAGTGGCCCACAGGAAGGGCCTCTGGAGTGGCTCATGGGCAGGTTTCCTGGTGAAGTCTGCAAAGTGGTCAGGAAGATCCATGTATCCTTGTTGAGCTTAAACCTTGGTTGCCTCTGTTCCCTGATCCCAGCCTCTCCCAGATATTCAACCATAATGATGCCTTTAATATTCCTGATAGAATAAGAAAGGAAAGCTTCTTAGGCAGCTTCCTACCCAGCTACAGAAGCTGGATTCTCATTCATTGCATTCAACTCCTGTGGGAGGAATCAAGGACCAAAGAGAAGGCTCTTGTCACTGAGCTATGCTGTCTTTCAGGAAGAGTGACCTGGGCAAAATGATAAATATTTTGCCCTCTTCAGTGTGTCTCTCTTCAGATGTTTTTGCTCCAAACATGTGCTAAATTTGCCCATTAGCTGCTTGGACTCCCACAGAATACTTTTATTTATGGTTGCTGTTTTTGACAGCTGTTCCACACTGCTGCAACTAACAGGCCCAACCAGTACAATTATAGAGGAGGAAAAGTTTATTTGGGGGTCTCACAGTTTCAGAGGTCTCAATCCACAGGCAGCAGGCTCCCTTCCTTGAGGCCCAAAATGAGGATGAACATCATGGTGGAAGAGTGTGGTAGAGGGAAGCATTTCACATCATTATCAGGAAGCAGAGAGAGAGGTTTCCACTTGCCAGATACAAATATCTATCCCATATGCCATGCCCCAATTCCCACCTCCTTTAGACATAGCCTGTCACTTGAGTTACCACTCAGTTAATCCCTATTGGGGTTTTAATTCACTGATGGTGTTAAGCCTCACACAACCCAATCATTTCTCCTCTGAACCTTCTTGAATTTTCTCACACGTGAGTTTTGGGGGGACACTTCATATTCAAAGCATAATAGTTGCCTACTAAATCAGCACAACGTAGGGTGATTGTGGTATAAGATTCCTATTCTGCCTTCTTTTTTACTTCACTCTGAGGAATTTTACAATGTAGTAAAATGACAGCAACAACAAATACTTGCTAGAGTTTAGCAATTAAGAGCATTCACTGTCTTCTACTTATGAATTGCCATTTTTATACCAAACCTGTAAATACTTTTCCTGTTCATCACCATTTAGTGCCCAGAGTAGGCCAAGATTGAATGAGGTCATGACTTCATTTTTCAGTTTATAACAACTTCTCTAGACACTTATTAACGAAACTGAACAAAATTACATTTTAATTCTTTCTTGTCCCAGAATCAGTGGGAGAGTTCCAATCACAAATGGAATTTGTAGGAAGAAAGTATTATTGGTATGCTCAAAATTGAATTAAAGAGGGCAATGAAGACTGAGTTCTCACTTTTATAGCTCTTTGTAAATATTAATAAAATATTTTCCCTTCTGTATATGTATATGCTGTAAACAACACTTCATGTTCAATTGCATAACAGTTTTAATGGTATTGAGAATATGTTATGTATTTACATAGTAGTTACTATGTTTTTACCATACTTTGCAGTGTTTCAAGGAATTTACACAAGTTAATCTGTACATTATTGAGAAAAATATCTTATCCAGCATTTTAAATGTAAATGTTATAGATTGCTAGGAACTATTGCTTGATATGCAGACAAATTATCTCAAGTTTATAATAATGTATGTCATAGGTCTTCTACAGTATTTTCAACAGTTAAGAATTAATTATAGCTTTCTAAGCTGGAAATTTTCCTTCAGATAAATACTGTCATTGCTGACATCTTCATTTTTATATTACAGGGCTTTTTTTTCTTTTTTAGTGTACAACCTAGAATTTTAACTATGAGTAGGATCAAGCTTATTTTCATAAACACTTACCATTTGGTATCTCTAGAGCTTTCTTAAAAGAATAGCATTAATTTTCATGAAAATGTGAAGCAAATCCATTGTCTACTCAAGATTTTATACCATGATCTGTGATTTCTTCTTTTCTGATTTTGGAAGAAATCAACAGAAATATGTATATTTGCACTGAATTTTATGCATGTATGTGTTTTAACATTTCTTTGTAGATTCAAGATTTTACTTATAAAGACAGAAGGCTGGTAATAAATTGTAGTGAAGAATAATATTTAAAATGTTACTTTTGACCTCTTCTTACTCTTTTTGAAATTTTGTGGCTCTGGACTTATTATAGATCATGAGGCATAAGTTCAGATGTCGATAATTCATGCAACAACTTTGAATGTAATTCGGTTTCCCATATCATACTCAGTTCATAATTAAGAGATTTCATATTGGAAGTAATATTTGTAATAGTAGTGGGGATTTAATCCAGCGGTGCTCTACCACTGAGCCACATCCCCAGCCCTTTTAATTTTTTATTTTGAGGGTCTCACTAAATTGCTTAGGGCTTTGCTAAATTGCTAAGACTGGCATTGAACTTGCCATCCTCCTGTTTCAGCCTCCAGTGCTGAAATTACAGGTGTGCACCACTGTTCCTGACCTAGAAATAATATTTTAATGGTCACCAAGAATAGAGTGATTTTTAATATGTAAGAACACTTAAGTTAATTAGTTAATTATTCATTAAGCTGGCAAGGCCAATGCCAGGTTAGCCTTGTTCATGCTATGTTAGCAATAGGTTTATAGTAAGATATTAATCAAGGTTTAAAGTTCTTGCATTAGTTACCGTGTTCCTCTATACATCTCCATATGCTCATAATGTTTCATTTCAACCACTTTTCAAACTGACCTAATTTCTCTGAATAAAAGCCAGAGAAAAACACCACCTCACATACAATCAAAATGTGCAACAGTTAAGAAATAGAACCTGATTTTTCCTAAGGGCATACAATCCCATTTCCCAACAACTGTGGGCCCCAAACTATAAATGGGCCCAAACCATCCATGTTCACTTCTTTGATCCAGCACTTTGAATTTTTACTGAAGACAGGTAAATGATAGAAGCTCTCAAAGATAGCAGATACACATTACATGCTGGAGGTTCCGTAGTTATGCATGGAGACAAAACATCTGTGAAAGATGCTTTTCTTTAATACTAAGGTGACCTTTAAAGTGTGTAAAACTGTCTTTACATGTTGAGAAGTAAGAGATAATGTTACATATGCGTATGCTTCTGTCCATATACATGAGAAACAGTGGCAAAGTGTGGTGTTACATTGACTGGTTCCATTAAGAAAAGTGAGCTCTTGAAAACATCTCAAAATGTTCTCATTAAGTTTATTTATTGCATATTTCTTTACTGGAGAATGATCAATTTGTGGGAAAAGGTAAAGCAAAGGGGTGATTAAGAAGCAAAGACTAATGGAAATGACATATAATGATGAATCTCAAGAAATACTGGATAATTGCAAGACAACTTGTTTGAATGGCAACATTTAGAAATAAGTAAGACATTAAAAGTCTAAAGAAATACATATTTTTTTTATTGGTTGTTCAAAACCTTACACGGCTCTTGACATATCATATTTCAGACATTAGTTTCAAGTGAGTTATGAACTCCCATTTTTACCCCAAATACAGATTGCAGAATCATATCAGTTACACATTCACCTTTTTACATAATGCCCTATTAGTAACTGTTGTATTCTGCTACCTTTCCTATCCTCTACTATCCCCCCTCCCCTCCCCTCCCATCTTCTCTCTCTATCCCATCTACTGTAATTCATTTCTCTCCTTGTTTTTTCTTCCAATTCCCCTCACAACCTCTTCTATGTAGTTTTTTTTAACAATGAGGGTCTCTTTCCATTTCCATGCAATTCCCCCTTTCTCTCTCTTTCCCTCCCATCTCGTGTCTCTGTTTAATATCAATCTTTTCTTCCTGCTCTTTCTCCCTGCTCTATTCTTAGTTGCTCTCATTATATCAAAGAAGACATTTGGTATTTGTTTTTTAGGGATTGGCTGGCTTCACTAAGCATAATCTGCTCTAGTGCCATCCATTTCCCTGCAAATTCCATGAATTTGAAATTTTTTAGAGCTGCGTAATACTTCATGGTGTATAACTGCCACATTTTTTTAATCCATTCATCCATTGAAGGGCATCTGGGTTGGTTCCACAGCCTAGCTATTGTGAATTGTGCTGCTATGAACATCGATGTGGCAGTATCCCTGTAGTACGCTCTCTTAAGGTCTTCAGGGAATAGACCAAGAAGGGCAATAACTGGGTCAAATGGTGGTTCCATTCCCAGCTTTCCCAGGAATCTCCATACTGCTTTCCAAATTGGCTGAACCAATTTGCAGTCCCACCAGCAATGTGCAAGTGTACCCTTTTCCCCACATCCTCTCCAGCACTTGTTATTGTTTGACTTCCTGATGGCTGCCAATCTTACTGGAGTGAGATGGTATCTTAGGGTAGTTTTGATTTGCATTTCTCTGACTGCTAGAGATGGTGAGCATTTTTTCATGTATTTGTTGATTGATTGTATGTCCTCCTCTGAGAAGTGTCTGTTCAGGTCCTTGGCCCATTTGTTGATTGGGGTATTTGTTGTCTTATTGTCTAATTTTTTGAGTTCTTTGTATACTCTGGATATTAAGGCTCTGTCTGAAGTGTGAGGAGTAAAAATCTGTTCTCATGATGTAGGCTCCCGATTTACTTCTCTTATTGTTTCTCTTGCTGTGAAAAAACTTTTTAGTTTAAGTAAGTCCCATTTGTTGATTCTTGCTGTTAACTCTTGTGCTATAGGCGTCCTGTTAAGGAATTTGGAGCCTGATCCCACAATATGTAGAACGTAGCCAACTTTTTCTTCTATCATAAGCAGAGTCTGATTTGATATCTAGGTCCTTGATCCATTTTGAGCTCACTTTTGTGCATGGTGAGAGGAGGGGATTCAGTTTCATTTTGTTGCATATGGATTTCCAGTTTTCCCAACACCATTTGTTGAAGATGCTATCCTTCCTCCATTGCATGCTTTTAGCCCCTTTATCAAATATAAGATAGTTGTAACTTTGTGGATTAGTCTCTGTATCCTCTATTCTGTACCATTGGTCCACCCGCCTGTTTTGGTACCAGTACCATGCTGTTTTTGCTACTATTGCTCTGTAGTATAGTTTGAAATCTGGTATTGCTATACCACCCAATTCACACTTCCTGCTCAGAATTGCTTTTGCTATTCTGGGTCCTTTATTTCTCCATATGAATTTCATGATTGCTTTATCTATTTCTACAAGCAATGCCATTGGGATTTTGATTGGCATTGCATTAAACCTATAGAGGACTTTTGGTAATATTGCCATTTTGATGATGTTAGTTCTGCCTATCCATGAACAGGGTATATCTTTCCATCTTCTAAGATCTTCTTCTACTTCTCTTTTTAGGGTTCTGTAGTTTTCATTGTATAAATCTTTCACCTCTTTTGTTAGGTTGATTCCCAAGTATTTTATTTTTTTTTGAGGATATTGTGAATGGAGTGTTTTTCCTCACTTCCATTTCAGAAGATTTGTCACTGATATACAGAAATGCCTTTGATTTGTGTGTGTTGATTTTATAACCTGCCACTTTGCCGAATTCATTTATTAGTTCTAGTAGTTTTTTTGTAGACCCTTTTGGGTCTTCTATGTATAGAATCATGTCATCTGCAAATAGTGATAATTTAAGTTCATCTTTTCCAATTTTTATGCCTTTAATTCCTTTCGTTTGTCTAATTGCTCTGGCCAGTGTTTCGAGAACTATATTGAATAGAAGTGGTGATAAAGGGCATCCCTGTCTTGTTCCAGATTTTAGAGGGAATGCCTCCAATTTTTCTCCGTTCAGAATGATGTTAGCCTGTGGCTTAGCGTAGATAGCTTTCACAATATCAAGGTAAGTTCCTGTTATCCCTAGTTTTTCTAATGTTTTGAACATAAAGGGATGCTGTACTTTGTCGAATGCTTTTTCTGCGTCTATCAAGATGATCATATGGTTCTTATCTTTAAGTCTATTGATATGGTGAATAACATTTATTGATTTCCTTATATTGAACCATCCCTGCATCCCAGGGATGAATCCTACTTGATCATAGTGCACAATTTTTTTGATGTGTCTTTGTATCCGATTCGCCAGAATTTTATTGAGGATTTTTGCATCTAGGTTCATCAGAGATATTGGTCTGTAGTTTTCTTTCTTTGAAGTGTCTTTGTCTGGTTTCAGAATCAATGTGATGTTGGCCTCATGGAATGAATTTGGAAGAACTCCCTCTTTTTCTATTTCCTGAAATAACTTGAAAAGTATTGGTATTAATTCTTCTTTAAAGGTTTTGTAAAACTCCGCTGTATACCCATCCGGTCCTGGGCTTTTCTTGGTTGGTAGTCTTTTGATTACTTCTTCAATTTCATCCATTGATATTGGTCTGTTCAAATCGTGTGTGTCCTCCTGACTCAGTCTGGGCAAGTCATATGTCTTAAGAAATTTATGGATGTCTTCACTATCTTCTATTTTATTGGAATATAGGTTTTCAAAATAATTTCTAATTATCTTCTGTATTTCTGTGGCGTCTGTTGTGATATTGCCTTTTTCATCCCTTATGTTAGTAATTTGAGTTCCCTCTCTTCTTCTCTTCGTTAGCATGGCTAAGGGTCTGTCAATCTTGTTTATTTTTTCAAAGAACCAACTTTTAGTTTTGTTAATTTTTTCAATAGTTTCTTTTGTTTCAATTTCATTGATTTCCGCTCTGATTTTAATTATTTCTTGCTTTCTGCTGCATTTACTATTGTTTTGCTCTTCCTTTTCTAGGGCTTTGAGATGAAGTGTGAGCTCATTTATTTGTTGGTTTTTCCTTTTTTTGAGGAATGACCTCCAGGCGATGAATTTCCCTCTTAAAACTGCTTTCATTGTGTCCCATAGATTCCGATATGTTGTGTCTGAATTTTCATTTATCTCTAAGAATTTTTTGATTTCCTCCTTTATGTCTTCTGTAACCCCTTGATCACTCAGTAACATATTGTTCATTTTCCATGTGATATTGGATTTTCCCTTCCTTCTTTTATCATTAATTTCCAGTTTCAATCCATTATGATCAGATAAAATGCATGGTATAATCTCCACCCCTTTATATTTATTGAGGGTTGCCCTATGGCATAATATATGGTCTATTTTTTAGAAGGATCCATGTGCTGCTGAGAAAAAAGTATATCCATTCTATGATGGTTGGTATATTCTATATATGTCAGTTAAGTCTAGGTTATTGATTGTGGTATTGAGTTCTATAGTTTCTTTATTCAACTTTTGCTTGGAGGTTCTGTCCAATGGTGAGAGAGGTGTGTTGAAGTCACCCATAATTATTGTGTTGTGATCTATTTGATTCTTGAACTTGAGGAGAATTTGTTTTATGTATTTCACAGCACCGTTATTTGGTGCATAAATATTGATAATTGTTATATCTTGTTGTTTAATGGTTCCTTTTAACAGTATATAATGTCCTTCCTTATCCCTTTGGATTAACTTAGTCTTGAAGTCGATTTTATTCGATATGAGGATGGCCACACCTGCTTGCTTGCTCGGACCGTGTGCGTGCTATATTTTTTCCCAACCTTTCACCTTTAGCCTGTGTATGTCTTTTCCAGTCAGGTGTGTCTCCTGGAGGCAGCATGTTGTTGGATTTGTTTTTTGAATCCATGTTACCAGCCTATGTCGCTTTATTGGAGTGTTTAAACCATTAATGTTTAGAGTTACTATTGATATATGGTTTGTACTTCCAGCCATGTTTGATTATTTATCTCTTTTTTTTTAATATTTCGTTTGTTTCTCCATGATTACCTTTCCCCGCTCCGTCTGTCTTTACTGAGGTACTTCCCACTGTTGGCTTTGGTTATTGTTTTCCATTTCTTCCTCGTGAAGTGTTTTGCTAAAGATGCTTTGCAACGCTGGTTTTCTGGCTGCAAATTCTTTTAGTTTTTGTTTATCGTGAAAGATTTTTATTTCATTGTCGTATCTGAAGCTTAATTTTGCTGGGTACAGAATTCTTGGTTGGCATCCGTTGTCTTTCAGTGTTTGAAATACGTTGATCCAGGATCTTCTCGCTTTCAGCGTCTGAGTTGAAAAGTCCGTTGTTAACCTTATTAATTTACCCCTGAATGTAATCTTTCTCTTTTCTCTTGCAGCTTTTAATATTTTCTCTTTGTTCTGTATATTGGATATCTTCATAACAATGTGTCTTGGCGTTGGTCTACTGTGATTTTGTATGCTCGGTGTCCTGTATGCATCTACAATTTGTATATCTGTTTCCTTTTTTATTTCTGGAAAGTTTTCTGCAATTATTTCATCTAGTAGATTACTCATTCCCCTGGTTTGAATCTCTATCCCTTCCTCTATCCCAATGACTCTTAAATTTGTTTTTTTTTATATTATCACATATCTCTTGTAGGTTTCTCTCATGATTTTTAACCAGCCTATCTGAGTTGGCTAGACTCTTTTCCAGATGATATATTTTGTCTTCGTTATCTGACGTTCTGGCTTCTACTTGCTCCACTTTATTAATGATACTCTCATTTGAGTTTTTAATTTGGTTTATAATTTCCCTCATTTCTAAGATCATTGTTTGATTCTTTTTTATAGTCTCTATCTCCTGATAAAGATGCTTAACTTCTTCTTTTATCTGTTTATGTAATTCCTTCTCAATGTGTTATTTTGCTGCTTGAATTTGCTGTCTCGTATCCTCTTTAAGGTTCCGTTCCATCTGTCTCAGGTGATCCATGAGTTCTTTATATGACCATTTTTCTGGTGACTCTATATCCTCCTGAATATTTAGGCTGCCCTGCATTGTTTGCACTCCTTTTCTTCCTTGCTTTTTCATGCTGTTCATATTGTTTCTTGTTCTGTTTGACTGCTGAGTTACTGTTTACTCCTATAAATTTATTTGATGCTTGGGAGGAAAGGTATTAGAAGGGATGGGAAGAAGTCACTAAAGAGAATGAGAGTAAGCAGGTAGAATTCAAGGAAGGGAGAATAAGAAAATTGAAAAGAAATGTAAAGGCAGAAGAAAAGAAGGAAAGAACAAAATAGAAAATTTAAAAGAATTTTAAAAAATAATAATAGTAGAAATGAAAAATGAAATTAAAAAAAATAGAATAAAATAAAATAAGATGGATTAAAAAAACATTTAAAAGGACAGCAAAAAAAAAAATTATAAATGTAGTCCTAGAGTTCGATTAACTGCTCTTCCAATAGATGGAGCTATGCCTACCGGGCCAAGTCTCTCCTCTCAGTAGGCGGGAGTCAATCACTGTGCAGCAGTTCTTCCTCCTGGACTGGGCGAGTCTCCACTCCTGCTGTGGGCGGGGCCTTTCCCAGAGCTGGTCAGGGGTTGTTTGCAGCACTGGGCTGGCGGGTGGGGGGTGGTCATCTGTAGCTCCAAAACACCAGAGGAGGTTCACAGAGTCGGGCCGGCCGGTGCCGAGCAGGCAGCGCCCGCTCCCCCACTCACTGCAAGGTTGCAGGCAGCGGCTGTTTGGCGCCAGCCGGCGGCGGTTCACAAAGCCGCGGCGGGCGTGGGCCCTGGCAGGCAGCGCCCGTTCCTAAGTTTGCTGTAGCATGTGGGCGGCGGCAGTTCACAGAGCCGGGTGGCGGGGGCCCAGGCGGTCAATGTCTGCTCCTACCTTCGCTGTGACGTGTGGACTGCAACCACCCGGCAGCGGCCGGTGGTGGATCACGGAGCCTGGCCGGTGTGGGCCCAGGCAGGCCGCGCCCGCTCCTAAGCTCGGTGCACCCTGTGGGCCGCTCGTCTGGCAGCGGCCAGCAGCGGTTCACAGAGCCAGGCCGGTGTGGGCCCAGGCAGGGAGCGCCCGTTCCTAAGATTGCTGCTACGTGTGAGCAGCGGCTGGCTGCGGTTCACAGAACCAGGCAGCGGGGGCCCAGACAGTCAATGTCTGCTCCTACGTTCGCTGCAACTTGTGGGCTGTAGCCACCCGGCAGCGGCCGGTGGTGGATCACGGAGCCGGGCCGGTGTGGACCCAGGCAGGCCACTCCCACTCCTGAGCTCAGTGCACCGTGTGGGCCGCTCGTCTGGCACGGCAAGCAGCGGTTCACAGAGCCAGGCCGGTGTGGGCCCAGGCAGGCCCGCCCGCTCCTTAGATTGCTGCTACGTGTGAGCAGCGGCTGGCTGCGGTTCACAGAACCGGGCGGCGGGGGCCCAGGTGGTCAATGTCTGCTCCCACGTTCGCTGCAGCCACCTGGCAGTGGTCGGTGGTGGATCACGGAGCCGGGCCGGTGTGGGCAAAAGAAATACATCTTGAAAGAAAATCTCTTACTACATTTTAAATTACAATTGTCATCTTAAGGGAAATGTCCCTGACTTTCAAACATTTGACTTTCATATAACCCAGATTTTTATATATTCAACTTTGATGCCTAAAATTTGCATATTTATGCAAAATATTGTTTTTCATACATCATTTGACACATAATAATTTCAACCCTGTCTGCCAGTATCTACTGTGTGTGAAAAGATTCAGCTCTCATCCACATTGAAAGAAAATATTTGTTAGTTTTCAATATGCCCAGGACCTTGTGTCTGGTGTAAACACCTCTGCAAGCTCACTTGCTTTATGAACCATTATTTTTTGTTACAGTTTTCACAATTGTAATACAGTAGTGGAAGAAGAGAAAGAAAATTTGAAGGATCAGAAGTATTTTAGTTAATAAAATGTAATTTTAAGATACTTTCTGCAAACAATTGTAGAATAATCATCCTCACAATATATCTGATTCTTTACAGTCTGATTTTTGTTTGCATAAATGCATTAAGTACAAGTAAGAAACCACTACTACATACACAAATAAGCTCTGCCTAACTTGATTCCTATATTTGAACTTAAAAATATTTTCAGATATTATATTCTTCATAAAGTATATTAAAATATTTTCAAAAATTTTCTTATAACATCAAATACTTTTTCTGACCTCATCAGCCTGCATTCATCTGAGCAGACAGGCAATAATATCCATAGACTGTCCCAGAACTTGTTTTGACATTAGTAAGTGGCCTATGAAATTGTTACAAATCACAATCTTTTTTTTTTTTTTCCTTGCTCATACCTCTAATGAAAAGAGTGTTTGGCAGTTTTGCTGAAACAATACGCTTACAGATCAATTCACCTTAAAACATTTCTAACAGTATTTCCCACATGCCTTTGTGGTTTCAGAAAAACTATTAAGTAGAATGGTTAATAGTTAACATTAAGTAGATTGGTTATGAATGACTCTAAGAATTTTCTTTCTCTTTCTATAGTGCTTAATTCATTTATTTCCTTCTGTCTCTTCACTCTATAAGTTTTCTTCAAATCCAGAATTGGTATTTTTTTTCTCCAAATCCTTTATAAAATACTGATGCAACTCTACATCTCCACAGTTTTTCTGAAAAGACAAAATCTCAGTTACTTGGTAAATTTAATTGACCAATGCTGGATACCAGAGGACCAAGAAGGAGAAACAAAAGAGTCAGGCAGCCCAATGAGATGACATTTCTCATGAGAAGCTCCATGAACTACCTTTGTTAGTGTGAGAGGTGAAGAAAAGCCCAGATGAGTGTAAGACAGGGTTTATACACAAAGTTGATTCTGTAAATTTTTCAAGGTTCTTGAACTTCAGAATGGTATCTTTGAATAGCTTGCATTTGGAGCTAGTAAGTGCCCTGCAAGTGGCAGCATTGACCTCCAGGAACCTCTACTCCACCAACTTTGGCCCTCGATTAGTCAAAAAAGAGGGTGGAAAAGAGGATTATGTCTAGCTTTGTGGATAAAATACACAATATTGTGCTATTCTCTTACTTCTTAATGGGGATGCAGGGAAGTGTCTTTCTGCATCTTCAAGTCATGTGCATCAGGGATTCCAAGAAAATCATTTTCCTAGAGGGAGATAGCGATAGCTCCTTTTCCTGATGGGTGTTACCAACATGCAGAATTTGTATATAGATCTATCCTACTGCCCCCATAAGAATGCAATATGGTAAAAAAAAGCTCATGGGAGGACCCTGTGGGGACCTAAGAACCTCAGGGTGCTGGAATGTGCCTTTATGGACTCACCCCAATTATTATTGAAAAAAAAGTGGGATGCAAAGTGGGTTGAATTTCAGGGGCACAAATGAGGGTGGGGCTTATTGCCATCTTCTAATCTGGAGGTTTCTGAAGGCAGGTGGCACATCCTCATGCTAGCCTGCCCTGAAGAGCTCCACACTGTTCCAAGTTTCAGCCTACTCAGGTGGCACATGGAGAGCCTGTTATTTTGGCTCTCTCCTAAGGATCCTGGAAGTTGGTCATGAGGCAGAGTAGCACATCCATATAGGCAACTAGGAGGCCATGGGACTGCTGTGTCCATCCCAGAGAAAGAATGAGGTATAAAAACCTAAAACGTACAAAGGGTCATATGGGATATCTCTTTGGGTGGAGGGGTTCTCAGGCTAGAAAAAGGAAAGACAAAACATCCTTAAGCTAAAGCACTCAAGCACACAAATTCACAGCCAAAAAGTAAATTCAGAGCTACCAACATTATACAGATACTGACTGAGCCAGTCAGGATCTCACAGTGGGCTTCCAGATGGTCATACGTGAGACATCTCCCTTTTCTCATCTCTACCCTCAACCTGACAGAGAAGGATCCTAAGCCTTGGAGTCTGAATTGCTGCTTTATTCTACTTCAAGCAGCTGTAGCCACATAGTTTGCCCTGGGGAAGGGGTGAGATCAGTTCTGCAGTCAATATGCAGCCAAAGATAGAAGTGAACAAGCCTAAGAATTAAACATTGATATTTGAACAATTCTAAAAAACTAAGTGACAAGATATAGAACTGAGAGCTGGGATGCTGGGGGAGTTTTTTTTAAAGAATCAAGGAAAGATCAAGAGACAGTTACTAAAATAAATAAAAGCATGAAAGAACTAAAGCAGATCACACATGTAATCTTAACCATGGATTTTCTCTGAATTTCTCTCAAGTTCTGATCTCTGCAAAGGGATTATGGTCAAATAGCTCTAGCTCCAGTAGTGAGTATGTGTTAGGACTTTTTGAAAGAAATCATAAATGTAGTCAGGTGGGGATGTACACAGTTCTGGAGCACTGGTCCTACAGACTGGACTAGGTAGAACTGAGGGGTTGCACCATAATCTACTTTCCAGGAACACTCTCCCCACTCTGCCCAGGGCTCTTCATACTTACTTGGCAATGGGAAGACCTTCTATACCACCATAAACAGTAGAATCATTCTACCCAGTCACACAGGTGTTTTATCAGGAAGGAAACCTCTGGAAATCAGGGCTATCATCAGCCAATTCTACCCCTGAGCTAACTCAGGTCCTGAGCAAAGTCCCTGCTAAATTCCCAAAATACAGAACATAGCTCTTGAAATATCCAATATGTCATGGTCCTTTGCTGCAGGTATTTGCATTCTATTGACATTCTATATCTGTTTCCCTGATCTGCTAGGCTAGTAAACCTGCCTGAAAAAGGAATCAGATTGGTGTGACATAAAGTAGGCAGAGAGGGCCCATGCTGCGTCTTAATGATTCAGCCTTCCTCTCGGAGGTGCTCACAAATCATGCGTTTAATAATTGGATTTAGAATCCTTTGGAGAATTGATGTCAAGGTCACAGATATGTGGTTTGCATAATGCACCTCCTTTCCCTCTTGGAGGATCAGAGCAACCATTTTCCAGCACCTTACCCCTCAGAGCCCCTGCCAGTAATTTCCTTATTGAAATGTCTCCCTGTCCTGCAAGGCCTTGTCTAAACCTGGAGAGCAGACTCATTGAAAACTTCAACGGATTTTCTTATAAACTATTCATCCATCTGAACTTTAAATTCATTTTCCTCAATGTTTATTCAAAATTTTTGTCAAATTTCATCATATTTAGAGAAGATGCATTCTAAATCAATATATTGATATTCATTTTGTAGAATGATGACAAATCTTACATAATCTGCCAATTCTTTGAAGCTTGGGATTTACTCAATTGTAACATCTTATGCTCTATTTCCACCTGGAATGTTGCTAATAAAGATTTTCTTATTTCTTAGCTATTATAGACCTAAATCACTTATTAATCTCCTGTTGAGGCACCTGATTTGTATTTTTTTAAAAATCTATATGTACAAATTTCCAAAGAAATTTCTCCAAATAGCTGGAAATAAGTCTTAAAAATACTTGTGAGAAAAGATGTTATGATTAAAAGTCAAACTTTTAAAAACAGTTTAAATGTATCTCAATTTATTTCTGGCTTCATTTAATATCCAGGTACCACCCTTAATATAGGAAAAAAAGTCCAATTATAATCCTGGGGAATTAAACAGTATATTTCATCCATAAACATAATATCATGTAAAATTACTAAATAACATTTTTTAATTAAAAATTTTAGATACTTCTTAATAATTTCTAACTCTTATTCTTAGATTTTTTTATACTGTTCACTGAAGAATAATTATTTTTTACCAACGTTTGTCCACAGAAATCCTATTTTCTTTGGAACATATCCCTATAATATCTTAGAACATATAGTAAAATTTAATAAACAGACTGAACTGATTTTTTCCTTCATCACTTCCGATGAGGAGTTGTTATGGGAACCTGACTTCCACCACTTAAGATCCAGATGTTAATATACTGCCCAGTGCCAGTGTAACAGAATTATAGAAAATGATGGGACCAACAACCCCTGGCCCATACTCCTTCTCCTACCCTGACCCAGAATCAAGCAGTTAATGTAAGGTAAATTTCTTTTAAAAAAGTGTTTAGGTAATTTAGCATGTTTTAAAATGTCATTAGTTTGAAAATAATTGAAGTATAAACTTTTATAATAATAAAAATACAATGTTTCTTATTTTTTGATTTAGATAGGAAAAGACTGGTTTTTCATTTATTATTTATGGCTTGGAAAAATATAAATATATCAAGTGAATAAAATAAATAATGATGTACAATATGTATATAGTTAAGTTTCTTGTATAGTCTGAGCTAATTGCAATAAATTCTTTAAAAGTTAAGCAAATAAAAGATTAAGGTGAAATTTTAACTATTAACATAATCAACTACAATCTTTAATATTATTATCAAAGAAAAAAACATATAGGAAAAAAACATAAATATAACATAAGGCCATGAACATTTGTAAGGAACAATGGAAATTAAATCCTTTTCCTAATTAATAATTAGCAGTAACATCTGTCCATCTGTCTTTTCTACAGTTTTAAATTAGTCATGCAAAATTCTCTTCATAATTTCTCTAGTATAATCTCAGACATTTCTAAAATGCCAGTGAAAAGAAAGATGGTCTGTCACCAAGCTGAAAGCTAGATATTTACAATATACCCCAAATGGTGCTGCTTTAAAAATTGATAAGGACAAATTCTACATTACTGAATTTCTGGGAATTTGTCAGGTGAAATTTTTTTTCCAGGCTCAAACAGAAGAAATGGAAACATCAAAATTTTACCTAGACGAAAGTGCTATTAAATCGTTGATAGCTCATTTTATTCCAAAACTGTTTAAGGAAAAACATAGCACCTTCTTTTAGTGTATAAATAGTAATGTATTCTCTATGGCTTAGTGTGCTCCATCTGAAAAAAATGGTCTCAAGAAGAGGAGATTGTAAAATTAAAAATAAATATTGTAATGATTCACTTGGAAGTGTCTGAACTTAATATAGTTTCTATCATTCAAAAATATTCTTACTGAATGACAAGAGTGTGGTAACTGTGATTCTCATGAACAAACATTTATATAGACATGAATGTAAAAACTTGTGGGCATCCGTCCAATACAAGTGACAAAAATGTGCAAAACCTGTCATCCTCATGCAGAGCACTTTCTTCTGTATTAACACACATAAATTGAGCAGTTGTACTTTCTCAGATAATGAGCCTAGCAGAAATAGACGGCTGTTGGAAGCAGAACAATATTTTTGAAATGACTGCCAAATACTAAAAACAAACATGGAAACAGAAGAGTTAAAATACACATGATATGGGGCTGGGGTCGTGGCTCCATGGTGAAGCACTCGATTAGCATGTGAAAGACACCACATAAAAATAAATAAATAAAATAAAGGTATAAAGGTAAAAAAAATACACGTGATGTGTCATAATTTATTATGCAGTCAAATAATTGATAGTCATGTGTATAACAAATTGGCAATGAGGTATCCCAAACACCAAAACTAATATTCAATATTTATATAAAAAAGGCAGAAGGGTTCTTTGTTAGTTTCTATGGGATTGCATAAGAAAACACACACACAAACACACACACACACACACAAACCAAACTGTACAGTAGTTTAAAACAACAAAAGTGTATTCTCTCACAATTCTGAAGGCTAGAAGTTTCAAATTGTGGTGTCCTTGGGGTTGTTTTCTTCTGGAGTCTCTGGTGAGGAGAACAAGATATAAGACATTCTTGCCCTTTAAGTGCATGGTGAGTCTCTGCCTTTGAAGAGGAAAGCACCCCATCCAACCCATTAAATGTTGGTACTGTATTTTAGAACAAATTTCCCATCCACTTTCTGCACATATCACCACAATCCACCGTCCTCCACCATAGCAGCTGCCCTCAAAAACATTGCCCTTTACGTTTTGTCTGTACTGTATGTTAGAATCTTTGAAACAGAAAAATTATACATATGCACACACATACACTTGTACTTGTATTTGGCCATACACTGATATATAGAGAATCTTTGGAATTATACACATGCACACACATGCATGCACGCACACACACCCCCCCCCACATATATATATATATATATATATATATATATATATATATATATGTTATACACATGACTATCAATTATTTGACTGCATATATACACACACATACACTTATACATCCTTTATTTCAAAGATGATTGTACTTACCTGACCTCTTGGTTGGTTTGTTTCTATCTGATTACTGAAACTTTTTGTTGATTTAATTTATTTTCCTACTTTATGAATTCTGAAAGCAGTGATTGTTTTCCTTGTTCAATGTCATGATTCTAAGGAATAGAAAACTATCTTTTACCAATTAGGTACTACAAAAACATCTGTTGAATGAATGGATGAATTCATATTATTGAAAAAAATACATTGTGGCACTCTTCTTTATTCAAAGGCAAAACTTTAGTGAAGACAAACCTTCTGCATCATATATAATTATGGTACAGAGTTCTTTGCAAGTGAACATGACAAACATTTATTTGCTAGTAAAAAGAGGACAAGTTTTGTGTGACAAATTGAATGTGTTAACTTACTTAATAATGGCACAGTAAAGTGAGTGATGCTTAGATTCCCATCTTGCCAAGAACAAAGTGAGGCTTAGAGAAGTTAAATAACTTGCGCAGCTAGTGATCTGAGAAGTAAAACCAGAAATAATACTTTGTGTCTAATATCATATCATAAATATACAGACAGAAACTACATCACATATATAGCCTACACCCTGCCATTTGAAGTTCTATGATGGCTCAATGGTACCATTTGGAAGCAGAAATATAAAAAGAACAGTACAAAAGAATACTACAAAGAACACTAATAATACAGACCCACTTACTGCTAGATCAAAGACTTATGTATATTAGCTAATTAGTAACTAAATAAAGTTCTTTATATCCTCTAAGTAATGTATTTTAACAAGAAATTAGCAAAGCCATCACTAAATGGCTGGTTCATTTGCCTGAGCAGTCAATTTCTGCTATTAATAACCTGTGTCCCAGGTATTGAAAGCCTTTAAAAATCAATGATTATTGCTTCAGTTTAAACATCAGGCTTTAGACCATGGAGCACTACATCATAGATTTTCAATAAAGTGGTAATTGTGGACAAAATTGCAATGGAAATTTACTCAGTAATGATGTATTTTCATAATGTCCGTGATCACTGAGAATTGTTACAAGCTCCATTGTCTTTTTAAGGTAGGGCTGTAGAAATAGGAGATTGTGAATTGGAGCTAATGGACTGTTAAAGCTTTATGATGATAATAAGCCATGTTCCTATTTAAGGAACAGAGATGTCAATATTCAAAATGCCATGGGCCTGGAGAACCTGATTATATTCCTGGTCATGCTTTCATGTGACCTGAGTCAGGAAGAGTTTTTTTTTTTTTTTTTTTTCTGACTCATTGTGAAATGCAATTATAGATACCATCACCAAAATTTATATGGTGTGCGTTTGTTAGCAGATACTGGGGCCTATGTGTGATTTGTCAGTTCAAATTATTTCTAAGAGTAAGACATGTAAGCCAAAGACTGGAAGAAGAGCATCTGTGGTTAGAAAGATGCCACAAGTAATTGTAACCATTTGCCTTGGTTTGAAACATTTGCTACATAGAAGTAGTGACCAGATTCTAAAGTTAAGCCTGTTATTCATGATTTCATTAGAACTAGGGTGAGGTTTTCCTTACCAATTAGAAACTCCCTCTTTTCCAATATTAGCACTATACACTAACTCAAACTGGTTGAGCTACTAATTTAAGTCTAGTTTTACCCTCCATTGAAAATGCTGGCTACTTACTCCTCCTCTAAGCATTTCCCTTCATTATCTTTTAGGACGCAGCACCATGGTGTCTTTCTCTTACCACTCTAGATACTTCTCTTTTTCCTTTGAACTATTACTCTTTACCAGGTCTCTAAATACTGGGTTTCCTCAAGTTTGGATCTAGTTAATCTTGACCCCTGACATCAGCATCTATGTTATAATACTATGTTTCAAAACACATAGATTATGTTATAATCTATGTTTCAAAGCACCATACATATATGCATATCCCCAACCCAGACCTTTCTTATTATTGGACTCACATAACAACTCATATTAAATATTAAAACTTCTTATTGGACATTTCTTTTTGAGTTACTCTTATGCATACTATCTTACTTCCATTTATCTCATTATTTTCAGTAATATTTATCTCTGTAAAATGATATCACACTGAATCTTATCCTGTGACATCTTTTATTCCTCTTTCTAATTATCCATATTGGTTCATCATTCTGTATCTTGTATCTATCTCTTTTCATTACTGTCATGATCATTTAGACAGTCTCTCTTCTGATCTATTAAAAGAGCCCTCAAACTGCTAATGACTGTTAAATGCACAGTCTCTGTGCTGCTCCTTCTTCCAATCTGTTATCTACAATGCAACCAGTATAATAAATCTGGAACACAGGTACAATAATGCCAGCACCTTGTTTAATATCCCCCAGAGGCTTTTCAGTAGGGAAAACTGAAAATTATAGTTGTTGTTTCAAGAAAAATTATTTAATACTAGAAATTAATTACTGCAGTGTTGAAAGACTAAGAGCAAAACTACAGTTAATGCAGAGTTGAATGGCTACAAGAAACAGCTAATACCACTAGGACTGGTAATAGAAGAAAACAGTGCTGCAAGACTCTGAATGTCAGAGGGCTCTTGCTGGACTCTTAATCAAGAGGAAATTTCATGCAACTGGTGCAAAGAGTGAGAGCAGAAGCTTTTGATTGGAGTCTAGAGCTGTTGCTGTTTCTTGGAACATAGGAAGAAAGTTACATCTCCCCTCTTCCCAGCTTTCAATCTCCCTCCAGCTGCATCTTTAGTGGCAGAATATTATAAAAAGGTCTCAAAAGGACCTGTAGGAAGTAGTGAGAGGGGGTTTTCCTTTTTCCATCTGCCTAATTGTGATGCTGAAAAAGATTCAATTATTTTTATTAAAAGCTGATATCGAGTGAAAAGGAGGGAGGAAGGAAAGCAGGGAGGAAGGGAGGGAAAAGGAGAGAAGGAGAGAGAGAGGGAGGGAGAGAGAGAAAGAAAAGAGAGAGGATGTTTATAACTTGACCAAAATCTATGGGTGACATGGGCATGGCCATCTCTTCCCTCTATGGTCCTGATTTAAGAAATCCTGTTCTCATGTTAATTCAGGGACAAGACTAGAAACAGGGTAAATCACATTACTTGTCTTGATACATTTTCTAGTATGATTAAATAATCACTGATATTTTCTAATAAAATAAAATTGAAGCCAACACCTGAATGTATTCTTACTTGATTTGATCTCAGTTTTCCTCAGCTTGGTTCCCGTAGGAAAAAAAAAAAAAGAGGCAAAAAATTTATTTATTGTGAGACTATATAATCTCTTTAAATTACTAGGAGATGAAACTGTAAATCTTAGTGATACATGATAGTTTGTGATGATACCAGGAGCAGCGCTTGATAGATATAAAATCCTTTCTATCCAAAATTTTCCTTAACATCATGAAAATTTAAATGAAAAAAAAAACTATTAAGTGGGATAAGAAACAAACAATGGTGAAAACTGGCTTTATTCAGAACATTGATCTCATTAGAAAGCCAGGAAAAAATGTCAGAATTATATAATGTTATGATCAATTTAAAGATGCCTCCCCCAGTTATGCCATCAAGGTATGATAGAAGATAAAAATTAATTCTACTCAAAGCAAAAAGTGCCAGTAGTAAGAATCATCTAAAGGAAGTTTACATTTTTTGTACTTAATCGAAATTTTAATGAAGGATTACAATTGGGATTTATGAAAAATAAAGAACTCTACATGGATTTAGCCCAAGCAAAATTATTTAGAATGAAACATTGATGATTTAAGGATTGGGGGATTTAAGCTATTTACTTTCTTGTGTGTATTAAGATTGTTTTATAAGACCATCATTAAATTTTATTTGAGGCATTAGGAAATCATTTGCCAAAACAATATTTTAATGCTGTGTGGTTATGTATGGATTTTCCCTTTGATTTTGCAGATTAGAAATCTCTATTTCCTCTTATTGTAACTGAAAGAGTATTCATCTCAGTAAACATCTGTCCTTTTTTTTATTGTTGAAGCTACTGATGCAATGATTTTTGTAGTTACTTAGGGTATAGTTTTATTCCACACAACAGCAATAACATGCAAACTAATATTTTTTTGTCACAGTTATTAGGTATATTTATTATGTGTATTTATTGCTAGTCTTATTTTTTAAAATTGATAACAATTAAACACCTTTTCATTTGCTGACATTTTCTTGTGTTTTAAGAGACTAATAAATGCTTCATTCTTAAAAATGAGATTTTTAGAGAAATGGCAAAAAAAAATTTAAATGAATGTTAGCATATATTAGATATTAAGGCAATAAGTCAAGATAAAATTTTAATGTTAGATTTAATGATTTGATGACACGTACAGCTTTAGAAAAATACTAAAATAAGAACTGGACTAAGTCCAGTAACACAATTTAATATTAGAAGCCAAATTTCCTCCCTTCCTAGGAAAAAATAATAATCATTACGTATTTTTATATGTATGCTATTACATTTTTGATGATTATAATCGATTCATATTGGCAGATGACCCTCTATTTTTATTTATAAAATTACAAGGCTGATTTTCTCTCAGTCTGAGACATCTGCTGACTGTCTGCTGGGTCTGCTTAGTTCCTCAAATAATCAGTCTAGACATATTATACATCTGCCATCTTCTATAATCCAAACTGCTGTGAGAAAGAAAATGTATTTATATTTCATAATGAAAAGGAAGTGTCTGAATGCCAACTAGAACACACAAAAGATTACAATCTGAATTGCCAGTCTTGGATTGTCTGACATTAAATGTTTTAGTAGCTAAATCTTATGAATTATTGATATTCTCACCATTTAGCAAATGGATCACTTCAGTATAGTAATTAGCACCATGCATCTTCTGCTTATCATAGTTAATGTGTCATGAAATCAGTTAGGGTAGGGATCTAAAATAAAATCAATGATGACATTTGTTTGAGTTATATTGTTAAACAGAAGATAAAAACCTAGGACTTAGGGATAATGTTCAATAGGTTTAAGGCCTCAAAAGAGTATGTATGTTTCCCATTCAGGCAATTCTTTGAAAGGGTAATCATGACCTATTCATTTGGGAAGATTTCAATTTAATGTAATTCCCTAATTTTCAAAAATCACACTACCTCCATTAATGCAATTGATTTTACCTGGGCAGAAGAAAATATTTTTAGAGCAGAAACCACATTTACCTGTGTTTCTATTACCAATCTATTGATCATAGTTATAACTGAAAACAATCTACTTAAAAATACCTTTAATAGTTTTCATCAAAATAAAAACTAAGATAAAATAATTGCACACATATTGTACATTTATTCACATTTTATTTACTTTTTTACCCCATGTTATAATGCAATAATAATGCTAGAGCTTCAAGCATCACTGTCTCCTGGTTGTTTTCTAGAAGTGAATAGAGTTGATAAGAATTTAAAAATCATTCAAGCAGTTTTAGTAACAAAGTCCATTTTGTTATAATCAGAAAATTTCTCATTGTACTTAATATTAAAAACAGTTTAGCTTTTGCAAAAGTCTATTAACCCAAATAGTCAAGTGATTTGGGCTTCACACATTCTCTATTAAGAATGCCGTTTGACCCAGGAATAGGAAGTATATCAGCTGCTCCTACACCTTGCCCAAATGAACATAGTAAATAAATTCTTAGCAAATAGCTCTCCAGCAGTTTGTTCATTTCTACTGGCAATAGCATTCTTTCTGTCAGCCAAGTCACTGGGCAAGTGTTTAGGCCCTAGGACTCTAGAAATTTAATGAGTCAGAGATCAAGCCACATACCACGAAATATCTCCTATAAGGCTCTTTTTATCTGCTGACTCCCCATAAAATGAAGAAAATGGCATTTTTCTTTGATCCATACTGCCCAAGTACTGAGCTTCCAGAACAATAAGCTTTTCTAGAGCTGGAAGTTGTCTTGTTAATTAATGTTAATTATGTCCTAATGGCCTGAGGGTATGTACCTGTAGAACAGGATTTCATGAAAACTATCTTTGCCCTGTTAAGTTTAAAATTTAAGAGTCAATGTTGGAAACCAAGGAAAAGATATACGAGTCATGAATACCAACATTCAACAAAAAAAGTAAATCAGACGAATGTATTTTTTATGGATTAATGATAAGTTCCTTTCTGAAAAATTGAAAGCAACAGATATGATCTCTCTACCTGTAATCAGAGGTTTTGTTTTTTTAAGAGATTATTTGGTTATACTACTCACCACTGTTTAATTTCCCTTGAGTGATAAGATACTTTTCACATCAACCCTATCGCATACTTCATTCCTAGAATCACCCAGTCTCTGTCTCTGGGATGACAGCTTTTAGTTGCATAAAAATAATTCTGTGTCACAGTTGAGCAAGAAAACTTATGGTCTAGTTCATCTCTTCTGGAATTTAAAACATGAACCAGTTATAGTCACTGTCCCGTTAACTCATGACATAAATTCAAGTCATTCTGTCACAATCATTGTAGTCATAACTCCACATATACATGTCCACAAACACAAAAAAACACCGAATTCATATGTTTAGATAATTTTTAATAATAGATTCTTATCCTACATACAGTTTCAAAGAAATGTAATCCTATGGGTCTATTAATAATATCAATTTTTCTATTTGACACATAAGATCCAGCAGAGAAGATAAGAACAAAAATTAACAGTCCAAGTAAGATCTTCCAAGTGTCCACAGATCAATAAACATATTTTTTAAAGTGTATTATATTAGAATTTGTGTTGTAGATACAAAGAATATAATATAGTGAACTGGTGACATTCAGTCTATCTTACATAATGATCTTTCTTTCTCTCCAATACATGTAGGCAATACCTATACACAAAGTTGTAAACAAAACCATTTTGGGTACAAATGAGAAAATAAGATGAGGATTTTGAGGGGCTATATTAGCTGTACAGCAAGAGAGATCTCAGTGAATAAAGGGCACCTAAGAAGGAAATAGTCCTGCAAAGATATAGGAGGATCAAATTCTAGGCAGAAAGAGTGAGTGTGGACACTCTGCATATCAACATGCACACCAGCACATGGTACATAGTGAAGAACTAGGCAAATGTGCTGGGCCAGAGGTAACAAGGGGTAGGAATAGGAGGAAAACTAGTGGACAGGGCCTGGGTCTTTGGAGCCACTGGAGGGAAAGGTGATGATGAAAATCAGTGTGGATTAATGCCCTAACTTGCACAATTTCTGTATTTATTCCTTTCCCTTAAATCTTTGCACATGTGGGTTTTAGCTCCTCCAAATACTGATTCTAAGTAAATGTTTAAAAGTGAAATCTTCACCAGGTGAGTCGCTTGACAGAGTCACAAAATGAAAGTGGTCATTTGTGGAATGGGCTTGGTTTGACCTCCTCTGTATTCATCCTATTTTCTCTTAGTTCCTCAGGACTGAAACTATGCCTGCCTTTTTGAACACTTCTTTGATACAAGTTACCAGACAGTTAGTTGGCTGATGACCTCAGGTGACATGAGCTCACAGGTCAGAATAACTAGATCTCTCAGAATGAAAACAACCTGAGTAACATATCATCAGAAGCAGACTTAGAGAAAGAAGAAAAAAATAATTTAAAGTAAGCCAGGATATATATAAAGGAAGATATTAGTAATATGAAACAACACAGGAAAGATAACAAAGGGCTGAATGTAAATATTAGACATAAAAATTCATAATAGTTCTAGAAACTACCTAATAGATAACACTAAAATTGAAACAGCTGAATAGTCAACTGGCATTTGGAAAAAGCAGTTGAAAAGTTCTTTCAGATAGTGTCCAAAATGAAAATAGAGATGAAGTATGTAAAATGAAAACCAGGCAATTTTAAACAATAGAAGCAGTATTGTTAGCTTTATAAAATTAGATGTCATAGGAAAATAGAAGAAACAAAGATATCAATGAATTAATTTGAACAAGTATTGAAGATAAATTTCCTAGATCTAAAGACATTTTAAAGCTCTCAGATTGAAAGAGTTCTATTGTTTGGGGGTAATACCCACACTTTCAATAAATTTAACATGGTTAAATAAAAAGATTGAATAATTTCTGCTCTGTACTACAAAGCAATAGTAACAAAAACAGCTTGGTACTGGTACCAAAACAGGCAGGTGGACCAATGGTACAGAATAGAGGACACAGAGACTAATCCACAAAGTTACAACTATCTTATATTTGATAAAGGGGCTAAAAACATGCAATGGAGGAAAGATAGCATCTTCAACAAATGGTACTGGGAAAATTGGAAATCCATATGCAACAAAATGAAACTGAATCCCTTTCTCTCACCATGCACAAAAGTTAACTCAAAATGGATCAAGGAACTAGATATCAAATCAGAGACACTGCATCTGATAGAAGAAAAAGTTGGCTATGTTCTACATATTGTGGGGTCGGGCTCCAAATTCCTTTATAGGACGCCCATAGCCCAAGAGTTAATAACAAGAATCAACAAATGGGACTTATTAAACTAAAAAGTTTTTTATCAGCAAGAGAAACAATAAGAGAGGTAAATAGGGAGCCTACATCCTGGGAACAAATTTTTACCCCTCACACCTCAGATAGAGCCCTAATATCCAGAATATACAAAGAACTCCAAAAATTAAACAATAATATAACAAATAACCCAATCAACAAATGGGCCAAGGACCTGAACAGACACTTCTCAGAGGAGGACATACAATCAATCAACAAGTACATGAAAAAATGCTCACCATCTCTAGCAGTCAGAGAAATGCAAATCAAAACCACCTAAGATACCATCTCACTCCAGTAAGATTGGCAGCCATTATGAAGTCAAACAACAATAAGTGCTGGCGAGGATGTGGAGAAAAGGGTATACTTGTACACTGCTGGTGGGACTGCAAATTGGTGAGGCCAATTTGGAAAGCAGTATGGAGATTCCTGGGAAAGCTGGGAATAGATCCACCATTTGACCCAGCTATCGCCCTTCTCGGACTTTTCCCTGAGGACCTTAAAAAGCGCAATATAGGGATACGGCCACATCAATGATCATCGCAGCACAATTCACAATAGCTAGACTGTGGAACCAACCTAGAAGCCCTTCAATAGATGAATGGATAAAAAAATGTGGCATCTATACACAATGGAGTATTATGTAGCATTATGTAGTATTATGTTTTGAACAATCAATAAAAAAGGAAAAAAAAAAGATTGAATAATAGAAGCTTAAAAGGAAAATGTGTTTACTCATAAAGGGATAACAGTAAGATTGGGGTGAGAATTTCAGTAGTAGCTTTGGAAGCAGAGGGGTAGTAGAGTGACATTTTTAAAAATGAGAGGAAAATAATAATATTTTTTATTCATCACATTATCATAAAAATGTGAGAGTTTAATTAAAGAACATTGTGAGGACTGTCTGGATTTAGATTTGTCATATCAAACCTTACATTGACAGTGGTTTTGTAAAAAAGTATGTAAACAAGTAAAAAAATAGATAAATCCACATTTGTTGCAAGAGATTGTGCAATAAGTATAATAAAAGATATTGTAAATATTAATTTTTATTCTAAAGAAATTTCAGGTTTATATAGATCAAGTTATACATTAAAAAATTAAAAACACTTAAAACTGAACACTTTATCTAAAACTTTATACTGTAGGAATGGGAGGAGAGAAAAGGGAAAAAAAAGAAACCTGAGAGTGTATTGCAGAGCTTGCCTTCTCAGGGAAACAACTTCAAAATGAATCAGGGTGAATACACTTCGGTATCATTGAACAATTAAAGGAAACTATTTCCCATAGTAAAATAAAGTACGTAATAGAATCATCAAAGAAGAAACTCATTGTCTCAAAAGCATGCTGCTTGTATTATCTACTGTTGCATGAAGAGGAAAAACAAAAATATGTTGTAAAAATCTTACAGTTGGTTGACTTTAAGAACTGTTAAATAAACTTAAAAAAGTAATGCTAATAAAAAAGCAATGCAAATAGATTAAATTCCCCCAAAAAAGATTGAATTTCTAAAACTGGAGTAGAAAACAAAATCCAAAAATGTATCTCCAACCTGAGACAAATAAGAAATCACAAAAATGGAAAATGATAGTAAGAAGAAAACATTCAAGAGAAGTACAATCATGGGGACACAGAAATAGTGATATTAACAAAGTAAAATGACATAATCCTCGTTTTTCCCCATGTCCCAGATATGGAACACATATAGAGTTCAACATAGTATATAACATGGTAATATAATAATATAAGAATCATTGTAATTATCAGTTCTAGCTATAATGATTCTTATATGAGTAATTATACATAGAGTATAATTACAAAGAACAAAAAAGAAATAAAAAACAGAATGATTATACTATGATGCAATAATTTTAATGCTATAATAATATATATCTAAGCACTCTCTTGATTATTATTTAAAATCTATTTAAAAGCACCTGTGTTTATTTTGTGAACATGTATGCAGAATTGAAAACTTTGAATCTCATGGGTTAATAATGAAGAAAAAACAGAAGCATATTGGCAAAGGTAGAGATACCTACTCAGAAATGTTAAAATAAAACAAGAAGCCATAACAATTATATAACATATGATAGAGATTTAAAGGATGTCAAGAAACAACTGGCAGAACTTTATGGAAAATAAAAAACAAAATGGAAGTTAAAGCAAAGTACATAGCTTTAAATTAATTTATCAAAAGCAAAATGTTGACAAAAATGAATATAAACAGATTGTAAATTATTCAACTCAAGAGATTGGAACTAATAAATACTGCCTAAAAGAAGACAGAAAATAAAGCTGTTAACACTGAGACGAGCTTAATTCTGGTTGAGGGGACTTACATCAATCAGAAAGTGAGATTCTTACCATCCTCAACTTAACAAACCCCAAAATTAATAACCTGAAAGAGAAGGCAGAAGAACAGTGATGTCCAGATTTGGGAAGATTAATATAATGTTTAACGAGAAGAAGAGATTGAATAGAAAATAAATTAAAGGCAAGGACACCTGTTAATTATGGCACCAATAAAGAAAACCTTGACACAAGTTTGGAAACATTTTCTGAGAATCTCATGAACTGAGGTGTCATAAAAAAAGAAAGAAAACATTCATGTTCAATTGCCTACAGTGCTTTCATTTTTAGATTGGATAATCACCTTGGAAGTACTTCAAAAATTAACTGGATTTTATTGCTTCACCTTTGTGATCATAGCAAATATAAATACATATTGTAAACAAAATGCCCTTTGTACTACTCTACTTTAGATAGATAAAAGAAAATTAAAATTAATTAAAGATACATGTGTGGGAAGTAAAAAGCAGTATTGTAGCCAGCCAGCCACTGGCTGTGTGTGTGAGCCATGTGCATTTGAGCACGTGAGGGGACTATATTGACATTGCTGCTCTGACTGGTTGTGCAACCTATGTGTCCTTTTCCCTGGCTCTGCTCTGCTTATGATCCCCACACAGCACCTGAGACAGGTATGGCTATCCAAGATGTCAATCAAATTGCTGACTACAAGATATCACCAAGCACGACTCCATCCTCTGAAACCCAAACCTTTCTATTTTAATGGAAAGTTCTTTTGAACAGCTCTCCCCAATAAAAAATCAGGGTCCAGGGCGTGTTCTCTCTCTTTTGCCTGCTTCTCTAATATCCCTTGTGGGAGATGAGGTTGAGGAGCCAAGACTGAACTCCCCAAAAAAGTATTTTCTATCTCTGTATGGTTATTTATTAGCCAGCCCAATTCACTTGGAGTGACCCTGACTGATTCAGTTGCGTGTCATGACACAGTACATTGTTATTAATTTTATCATCTTTGTAATGTTCACCTCAGCCTATATTACAAATATCATATTTAATTCTAATAATTCCTAGGTAGGTACTGTTGTTTGTTCTTTTAACAAAGAAATTAACTAATTGGAAAATAGGTAAGAAATTTATCCAAGTCAACACATGTAGTAGATAGTACATCTGGGGTTGGTAACCAAGTAACTAGGTTCCAAAGACTATATTCTTTTTTAACTTATTTTTTTATTTTTATTTTTTTTCTAAATAGTACATAACAGTAGGATTCTTTTTGACACATTGTACACATGATTTTGAGTTACTAACTCTCATTCCTCTTAATTTAAATGATGAGATGGATGATGTAGTAGGGCATATGTATATTATTTTGAATCCTCATGGTTAACACACACACACACACACACACACACACAGTCAGTGGATAGAAACAATGCTTATTTTTTTTTGCTATAAATTCTGTACATAAAATTTCAATTTTGTGGACATGAGTATGGTTTTCCCATATTCTTGAGAGATAATTTTTGATTGGAAAGAATATATAGGTAAAGAGGCCCTTAAATTAGTGAAGTTCCACAGATCCATTCAGAACAATTTGGATTGGCTTAATTTAAAATAAATTCAAATTAGCATCTAATCTCAGTGCTTCTTTTGTGTGAGACATTGTGACTATTACAAAAAAAAAAGGATAGCATACAAATTCTCTAATTTGACGAACTTGCAATAAAGTGGCAAATTAAATAAGAATACCTGTATCATGCATGGTAGGCAAGTGCTCTGTTCCTGAGCTAAGTCCCCAGCCTTTTCTGTTCATGCACCATAATAAAGCCAGCCTAAAATGGTATGAACAAAGTTTGAGGATGTTGCTCCAAGAGATGGGATATAGAAAAATTAAAAGTTAAATTAATAGATTTCCAAAAAGTACTGAATTCATGGCTGAGATTAGACAACGTGAATTCCAAATGTGTATGATAATGATGGTTTCACCCCTTCCCAGGAAACTTCAGGGTACTGGAATAGAAGTAGAGAAATTGGCTATGAGCAGAGACTTGGATATAATAATTTAGGAAGTTATGAGTTAAGGCAAGTTAATTCACTTGTGTAAGTGTTTTGCATTCCTATTACTTTACTATTTCTATATTGTACTAATTAATTGAAGAGAAGTAATAATCAAACCATAATTGTGAGTTGTCTGCTTCTCATTCCTACCAGTTATTAGGTATATTGGATCATTATTAATTAGGTATACTAGGGTTGCTATGTCATTTTCATCAATTGACGTCATCATTATCACAAGTGCTTCTTTATTTTTCACAACAACTTTGATATTTATATAAACATTTTGTTTTCTTTTTACTCTTATCAGTATCTTTGTATTTAAAGTGCTCCATTTGCTGGATCAAAATTGTAGCACATATCTCTTGAATGTTCACTGAATACTTGCATTTAACACTAGACCACAGTGATTAAAATCAGAAGGCTCATTAAACCACATATTTCTTATTAATCAAGCAGCCAAATGGAGCAGAAGACACTGAAAGTTAGTGTAGAAACTAAACAAAACAGCAAAAACACCAACATTCTTTTAATTCTATAATATATCTGCCTTTGAATCAAAATAAAAGCAAAATACTCCTCAAATATTTCATTGTAGCATTCCCAAATTGAAATGCAATGAAAGTATCTTTATAAATGAATGGAAAGGAACAACCGGTAACAAATACAAACCATAATTACCAAAGAGTATCTGGCAAATTATGAAATTTATGCCAAAATAAGAGATGTAGCAGAAAGTTAAACATTCTCAAATTCAGAAGGTCAGACATTTCCCTAAAACAAGTTTCAGGGCCCTGGAAGCCCTGTCAGTGATCCCTTGGTTATAATGAAGAGCACCTGGCAATAAGTTGTGGGGACCACCAAATCCTCAGAGACTGAGTGGGATCCACCAATGAAAACAAAGGTGAATCTGGAATGGAAATCATGCTGAAACAGCCTTATATATTTTTTTCCTCTTTTCACATTTTAGCTTGACATACCAAAAAATATTTTTACAAATCTTTTTTTAAAAAAATTAAAGTTCTTTTTATTTCTAATTTAATTTCTATAGCTGGCATACATGTTTTTTGATTGCCATGAATTTATATTACTCAGCCATTCTTCAATATTATTTTATAATTGCAAAGACCTTTTTTATATATGTAATTCTATTTGCAGTGAGTTTTCTCTTCTTTTTAATTTTGCTTATAATCATGTCCTCTTTTTAACTAGAATCTCCAAGTAGCATTGACCCATGATGGTGATATTAACTCCCTTCGTATGCTGTCTCTGCTACCACACTCTGCATTTGTGATCATACTTCCAAAATAATATTAGTGCTGGGATGAAATGCAAGCAGTAGCAGCATGCATTGTTCCTACCCAGAACACCATGGCAGATTGCCACTCTGTCTCCTAAATTTTATAATTTGATTCTTTCTCTAACAGTGATTCCCATTTTCTGCTACTATAAATAAATCCTCACCTCTTATCAATACTTCCTATTTACTGATGGGCATTCATTGAAAATGATTTCAACATTCCCCTGTTGGTTTGGAGGATACTTTATTTTATTAGTTTTTCTATTTAAAGGGTTTTTCAATAAAAGGACGCTAAATTTTATTAAATGAATTTGGGGTATATTTTGATATAATGTGTAATTTGCAATACCAATCTGTAACCCAAAATCTGAACCTTCTATCTGGAAACTTGTAAGCTTCTTTTTTTTCAAATAATTCTTGGCAGTCAGTAATTTCATTATTCATTAGGATAAGTCTAGGGTGATGCATACATTAAAGCCTCAGATGTGTATGGAAAATATATTGAAGTTTGTCAGATATATAGGTATAATCATTCTTCCACTCGATTTTATGATTAGAATTTCAGAGACAAACAATCATTGTTTTCCTATGGAGAATCTTAAAAATAAATGAATGGGAAAGCAGACAAAGCAGACAATAAGCAGCAACCTGGTGTGCCTACATTAACATAAGGAAAATAGAGTTCAACACACAGTGTTCACATAAAACAAGAGGGGTATATCATGGGGCAAAAAGAATCACTTTCTCAAGAAGAAAACAATGAGTTATTTGTATTCATATAACAGAGCTTTTGAATTCATGAAATAAAAATAAATGAACACAACTACAATCACTAGAGCAGAATTTTACACTCAGCAAATTAGAAAACAAGCAGTTCAAATATATTATATATGTCTGGAATTGGTCACCAATGTTGAAGAACTTGATCTAAATGGAATCTAAAGAGTCCTACACCCAGTACATTCAGATTGGTATTGCTGTTGTTTAATTAAGAATATTTGTATCACTATTCATAAGTGATAGTAATTGTAAATGTTTTCTTCACCTTTATGTGCTTTAGTGATATTATTTTATTTCATGTCTCTGAAAAAGAATTCAATTAATTCTCTAAAGCAAGCATAACATCAGTGACTTAAAAATCTGGTAGAAATCATTTGAGAATACATTCCAACCTGGTACTTTTTTTTCCATTTCCTACTCCAAACCTTCACAATACAGGATGGAGTTTCAACAGCTTTTTATGAATTATAATTTTTCTACAGAAACTGCACTCTTTAGGTATTTTCTATCTACTGTAATCAGTTTGGGTAAACATTATTTTCTTAGAGGTTTATTAATTTCATGTCGGTTTTAAAATTTATCTGTCTAGAATTGTAGACAAAACTTTCTTGTGATTTCTGTAAAGTACCTCTGTTACAACCTGAAGAACACATTAAATTTAGAAGTCAAAATGATAAATGAAGCCAGTGTGGGAACAGAAAATGCAAATCTTTATTGCTTATCTCCTTTGTGCCTTTTTAACTAGGTGAATTAGTCATTTCAGTCTTTTCATTTTTAACATTGGTCTTTCTTGAAACCTGGGCAAACCTTAATATTTTGAGTGTTAAGTTTGTAGATTCATTCTCCAAATGTTTTTCTCTTTTCTATCATCTTTTCATGTCATTTTTTTTTTCATCTTGCACAATATTTTTCTTTAGTCTTTCAGTCATTAAATAAGATGCCATTTCAGCTCCTCTGACATTCCCATTTAAGATGGATTCATCAGTTTTTTTTTTCCTCATACTGGAGATTAAACCCAAGGGTGCTTAACCATTGAACTACATCTCCAGCCTTATTTGTTTGTTTGTTTGTTTGTTTGGAGGAAGACTCTGGCTAAGTTTCTGAGGGTCTTGCTAAGTAGCTGAGGCTGGCCTTGAACTCACAATCCTCCTCAGTCAGCTACCTGAACTGGTGGGATTACAGGTATGTGTTACTGTGCCCGGCTGTTTCTATAATTACACGACTTTTCCTCTTCATAACAAGTTATGCCATGTATGAATGCAGGGATGTCTAGAAGATTAATTTTACCTATTTTGAAAACTTTTTATTTTCGTAAGTCTGTTTTCTTCCATGATACTTCCTCAGTGCACTCTGTTTTTTTTTCCCCCTTCATTCATGGCGCTGTTCAGAGATTCTTCATTATAATTCCTATTTATCTTTGAGAACTTCTGCTTACTTTAGCCTCCTCTCCCCTGTATATTTCTGGCTGTGGTTTTCATTATGTCTTTCCTTCTATGAGTTTTCAACCTGATGTCTACTTGCTGTCTTCTGGGTGTTTTAAAATGAACGGAGCACTTTCACCTGTAAAAGTGTCCTGATTTAGTTCCCCATTTTAAATATTTGTTCTCTCTTTTTCCATACAGAGTCTGAATGTCTTTTAGGCTTGCTGGTAATTTAAACTTTCATTTGCTTTTGACTGGCCATAAAATATTGCAAAAGATTTCTTTATCTAGATGATACTTTATTATTATTTTTATTATCTCAATTGTAGAAAAAAATCAAAGATTATCAGGACAATTGGCATTTTTTAGTATTTTTGTTCAGGTTTACCTAGGCTACATTTTTTTATATTATTTATGTAAATAGAGGTGATGAGACTAAAATAGCAATACAAATGATGAATAATTGAATCTGACTTGTGATTATTTGATTGAATAGTTAAAGCTTTGATATATAATGAAATTAGTAGATTTAGAAATGGGTAGGATAAAACATGGGAATTCTACTTCAGCTTAATTTATTAAATAAGCCTGCTTTTATTAAGTTTCAAAGAGAAAGTTAACAATAAGTCATGACGTATGCAAATTTTAAAGAAAGCAACAGCTTTACAACCAATATTTGCAAAGAACTTAAATTTTATTTTCTAACTATAACTTTGACAAAGAGACTATTACCAGTGTTACATTGGTAATTGTTTTCAAAATAGATAATTTTTTATATCACTCTAAATTTTGAAAAATTGTTATATGAATTAGAGAACAAATAATTATATAAGTTCATCATTTTGGAAAATAAAAATAACTCAAAAAGCTAATGATGATAACACCATTTTGAAAATACCCATATAATAATTTCAAAACAATTTTTTAGTATCTATTTATATGGTTCTTACTCTTGCAGATTATTACTGATATAATAGTAAGCTAACAGTACTAAGTAAGTGAATTTGCAGTATCTCAGAAGTTGAAGTTCCTTTCAGGAATGAATTTTTCAAAAACCAAAGAAGGTTGTGTTAGAATGTGTAGACTATATTACATTTTAAGCAATATAAAATGACCCATGGAATCAGTATGAAAACAGTTAACACACGTCACATTTTAGATAGACATTAGTACATTATTTAGGTGGAAATGAGTGAAATAATTGAAAAAGAGAATATGCCTGAAATAGCTGAAAAAGAGAATATGTCTTGTTTTCCCTCTACCCTTCCCACTATCCCTCTTTTCCTTAGCTCTTGTTTATTCTTCTACCCTTTGTCTCCTACATTATTTTGAAGGTTTTTCCTTACCTTTGGTCAGTTATTTATTTTTTGTCCTGCACTCTCAAGGCAAACAAAAACTTGCCTTTATATTTAACAAAGAAAATTATGTGTGTGTGTGTTACTTATCCAAAAGATTGTCAGTGTCTTGCAGCAGATGCTGAGGGTCACTTGAGTAAAATGGATTTGCTGCTGTTGTAGAACATAATGTTCTCTTGATATCCAAGTAGGTCAAGTATGACAGTGGTGTTGGTTAGGTCTTGATGCCCTCAGTGATTTTGTATCTACTTCTTCCATCAACTGGAGATATGATAATTTGTCTATAATTGTAATTATGGATTTCTCTATTTCTCCTTTGTATTTTAAGCTCTCGCAGAATATAAACATGAATTTAGAACTATGTGCTCTTAACTGACCTCCTTATCATTTTCTATTATTCTTCTTTATGAGTTCATAAATTTCTTGTCTGAAATGTACTCTCTGACATTAATAGAATAATATTATATTAGAGTACCTTCTGATACTAATATACTCTCATCTTTTCAACTTTAAATTTGGCCATTATATTTAAATTATGTCAAGTAGAAAACATACATTTGAGACTTTCCTTTTTATTCAGTCTGACATTTTTTGCCTTCTAATTTAGCGTTAGATAATTATATTATCGGTATACTGAAATATGATATGCGTATCTTATATATAAATAATACCTAGAAGAAATATTAAAACATTATACAAAGAGATACACTTCAAAGATAGGTAAATTGAAATTTGATTATATAAAATGTTCAACAAACCTACAATGTGGAAAAGAAAAAAAACAGAGAGAATAAAAACATCAAATAAATGGTATTAAAAGGCATTAAGCTCTATTGCATCCATAATTAGAATGCATGTAAATGGCCTAAAATATCAAGTATAGACAAATATTTGCAGAGTAATTAAAGTGTGTCTCAAATATATGCTACCTCAAGAAACTCTAAATATATTAATATAAACAAATTAGGAATGAAAAAGTGAAAATTTAATCATGTATCATGTAGACATTAATAAAAAATGAGCATATTAATATCAGATATAGGAAATACAGAGCAAAGAAAATTACCACAGATAGTCATTTTATAAAGATAAATGTATCAATCCACTAAAGACATGGCAATTATAAATGTATATGTAATAAAAATTATGTTTAAAATCATGTTTAAAAAACACTGATAAATCTGAAAAGAAAAATAGACAAAAATCACAATTACAGTTGAATATTTCAACATTCTTCTTTCTACAAGTGATATAACTATTCATTATCAGCAAGGATGTAGAATTCTACAACATGATCAACCAACCAGATACAATTGACATGTATAACACATTCTGTGTGTAACAGAAAATATCATCTATTCAGGTACCCAGAAATAATATTAGTAAGAAGGAAATTTATACCATTTAATACCTAACATAATGGAAAAGAGGAAAAGCCTCAAATTAATAATCTATTTTTTATTTCAAGAACAAAAATACATAAATAAATACTATAGACAATATAATAAAGATGTGAGCAATGTAATTGGAAAAAGAAAGATGATAGCAATAGATCATCAAAACAAAAGCAATTTATTTTAAAGTAAATAGCAAATCCTGGAGATACATTTTCAAGGGGGAGATGAAAATTTTGAGGATTTATATTACAAACTTTATTTTCTTACTAAATTGATAGGTTAGTTATTTTCTAGTTTATTTTCTAAGAATCCCAATAATCAAGATGTGATCAACTGGTAAAGATTTGGTATAGCCATTAGAAGTCAATGAATAAAGAATAAAGATAAAAATATAACTTAAGCAAGATAAAAGCTAAGAGTCTTGGTTTTGTTTAGAAAAGGGAAGACATTTTGTTTGGCTCCCCTCAACTATGTTGTAATTTATAAAATATTTTAGAAAGGAAGGGAACCAGAGGTCCCTTGACCATTACAATCACGAGTCCTTCAGAACCCAACTCACAACAAAATAAACAACAACAACAACAACAACAAAAACTATTATTCCAAAGATATCTTCATTTACTTTGTCAAGTGTAAATGTAATTCATTTTTTGAATTATCCTTTCTTCTGTTTTCTCATAGTTCTCATTGGATTATACCAAGCTAAAGCAGTATATAGAGTGAAGAGTTTTGGATAAATTAGGAAATGAAATTGCATGATTCTAAAAGTGAAGTTCATTTTCTTTCGGAGAGAACATTGTTTTATGTTAAGTGTATTACAATTTCCTCTTGCCAGGACTTCCTAATGGAGGACAGATTAGGAGAAAGAGCTCAGTGGTGATGAAGAACAGGCTTCCATTACAAATTGTGAGCCTGGAGTCCATGTCCTAAGGAGGGAAAACAAATCTGAGAGATTATTTGTGGTACTCTGTTTTAATTTGTTTCTGTTCTGTGTCGAAATTCCTTCCAGCAAAACTATTAAATAATAAAATTTAGTTATGGTCTTGAATTCACTGTGACTCAAGAACAGTAAATGAGATCAGCATCAATGTTTGGGGGAAAAATGGATCACTGAGAGATTGGATCAGCTTGCAATCAGGGCTGTAGTAAGTTTTCCAAAGGTGACTGGCAGGAAGTTGGAGCTTTCTGTTTTAAACAAGTGTCATGCGTCACACAGAGATTATAAATTACCTATACATCTCAAGAATCTGACATAAAGTCTGGGGGACTAAATTCCCTATAATCAATTAGGAATACTCAGTCCTACATTCAAAACTACCTAAATCAGAACTACATATCTAGAAAGTTGTACAATAATAACCCATTTCCTCGATCCAGTACATGAGTTTCCCTACGGGACACAAATGATCAAGATGACTGGAAATTATTTAAATTCTGGAGATATTATCTATCAATTTCATTAATATTGCAGCAAGGTTGATAAATGGCTATGAATCCTTTGTTTGATTAACTCATTTTTAATTTCAAATTGGTTTATGTGGTAGATATGGTCTCACATTTCCTAAAACTAGGAGAAAGTAGGAACAACTCAGGACTGTGGGAAAATGAATACTTTAAATTAACATCTACTTATTAGGAGTTTTATTACTTTGATGGCCAACCTAATTTTCTCAATCTGGGATTAGGGAAATTTCAAAAATCCATCTAGTCTAAATAATTCTCAATAACTTTCATTATCTCTCCCCACAGATATTGTATAGCTCCGTATTTTAAGTGCTAGTGCTATACAATCTCAAGAAGTACATAATAATATTTATTCAGAGAAATGTTTTTAAAACCTAGGGGGAAACATACATTGGTAAAACAGATGGCACAATGAAGAGAACTCTGGAGTCTGCACTAGGCTTTGACTTGTAGTTCTTACAAGATCCTAAAATAATGAGTTGTATATGCATGCTTATAAAAGCTATACTTTACCAAAACTATAGTATGGGGAATTTTTAAAGCAAGAATTTAGATGGTAAATAGCTTCAATTTGTGAGATAATTTCAGAATGTGAAACCATGAACTTATTTATTCTATAAATATTTTAGATTCTCCTTTTTTTTTTTTTTTTTTGGTGGTGTCCTTGTGCTAGAGAATGAAGAAATAATGTTGAGCAAAACCAGAAATAGTCTTGGCCAATATGCAGACCACAGCCTTGTGAAGTAGGTAACCAAATGTAATTACAAAAGTGATCCACATTTCGAAGGAAAATTTCAGATGTTATTAGGCTACTAAGCATGTGTTTTGGTTGGGGGGCACTTTAGTCTACTTGTACTGCTATAATAAAATATATTATACTGGGTAATTTATAAATAATAGAAATTTATTTCTTAGAGTTCTTGAAGCTAAGAATCCAAAAATCAATGCATGGCCAAGTTTAAGAGTCCAGAGAGGGCCCATCTACTTCCAAGATGGTACCTGAATGCTGTCCTCACATGCCAATAGGGCAGAAAGGGTAGTGAGCAACAATTCCTTCACACCTTTTATGAAAGGTCTAAAAGCCTCACCCCTTAACACTATCATAGGGCAACTAAGTTGTATTATAATAATCTAGGGAAATGCATGCAGACTGCAGCAAGGGATCTGTCCAAGCCTCACATTTATTCCTTTTTATGTAATTTTAGGGCATTAAAAGTTCTAATAGTTAAATAGACGATACCTCTCTTTCTCTCTCTCTCTATCCTAGTCTTACTCTCCTCCATGTGTGTGCTTTAATATGTTGTTCCTCTCTCTCCATCTCAACTCTGAAACTAAAAAGCAACATAACATTATGTAATTTATTGCATCTTAAAGAGAAAATTGCTTAAACTTTTATAATAGTGGTTTATGGCTTTGTTTCATGTTCTGTAGATCCCAACTCAACATTAATTCACTTAAATTTATCACATCTTTCTCTTGCACTGTCCATCCTGCCATAGATATTTCTCCATTTAAGTTGAGTTACTTCCTCAGTAACATGAGATAAATGTGCTTCACCAAACCTAATTGCACCTGTCAGAAGCAAACTCCATTTTTGTTACAAAAACTCTCAGAACAAATTAAGTCATGGAGAATGTGGAGATTCATTTGGGAAATCGTGTTTTATAATTTGTTTCATTTTGTGTGACTTCACAGAGTTCTTAAAAAAAAGGGGGGGGGATAAAAATTTACTCTAGAAACTGTATGAACACCATAAGAAATGACAGTTTTGTGAAAAGCTGTCTCTCGCTAAATGATATCATATCTACTTCCACACTTGAAAACAGTGTATTAAAAATTGATATAAAATTTATTATCTTTGACTCCTAGATAAACATTTTAGTAATGTGATTTCTTTAGAAAAATATGCTTAAACTCTCCTGCCAAGAAAGTTCATGAGAAAATATGGATAAATACCTGACACCACCTCTCAGTCACAAATTCTACATTCACATTGATCATGATTTAGGAGAATATAGGTAGTGAAAGATGAAAAAAGGACCACTTGGTTTTAATGATTTTTCAATTTCAGCATTTTAAATCACACAATAAGAATGACATTAATAATACAGACACCTGATTTAAAAGCAAATGAAAGCTTTTAAGGGTATAATAAGTTACTTATCCATAAAAATTCTAAGTTAATATTATTGCTAACAGAAAACATAAGACAAAGACAGCATTCAAAGTTTCCTTTCAAATGTTTTACTTTTGTGCTGGTACTCACTGGTTTAAGTCAGAAAAGGAGAATTTAAAAAGGCACCATGTTAAAAAAAAAAGAAGCAGAGAATAAGGATTTAGGGATCAGAAAAGCTAGATTTGAATTTTGTCCTTGATATTTACTAACTCAACTGAAAGCAAGTATACATACTATAATATAAAGAAAGTGTGCTATAGCAAGCAGCAATTCCAATTATGCCTAAGCAATAAACCTTCTTTGAGCCACAGGGGGGGAAATGAAGAGAATAATATTTATCTGTCAGTATTATGGTGAAGATTTAATGAGATAATGCATACAAAGTACCTAGAGAAGTGGTAGTAAAGATGGCTTTTTATTAGTCAGCCCTATTATTTTCTAAAGAAATCCTTATCAAAATTTGGATTTGTAGTTAAATCATTTCAGAAAACCAAAATCTGAAATTCGTAATGCTAATGCCTTTAAGTACCAGCCATGACTAGACTTTTCAAAATATAGAACATTTTTGTTTTTCCCCTCAATGACTGTTGTGGAAAACAACAGCAATAACAACAACAAAAACAAACAAACAAACACACAGAAGAGTTGAAAGAATTTTACAGTAGGCAGTCACATCCCCACCAGCTAGATTCCATCATTATATTATACTGTATATTATTATGTAATTTCTTTATCCATCCATTAAAACATCTTTATTTTTGATGTATTTGAAAGTTGTAGATACCATTACTCTTCTCTGTGAATACCTCAATATGCACATTGTCATCCAGTGTGTTTGTTTACAGTTTTCTTTGGCTGTAAAACTTGAATGCAATTAAATGCCCAAATCGTAAGTACACACCCAGTTTTTTTTTAAAGAGTGAATTTTTAAAAGATTTTTTATACAGTTCCTTTGTTTTGTTTTTTTTATTTTATTGAACCCAGTGCCTCACACATGCTAAGCAAGCACTCTACCACTCAACTATAATTCCAGCCCCACTCATCCAGTTTTTAACAAATGCATTCACCTGCCTCTCCCAAACTTACAACAAAGTCCATTATTATCTCCCTACAACACATAGCCTTAGGTTTTAACAAAAGATTTCAGTTGTCTTAAGATTTCAGATGGATTAACTAAGCATTACATGAAAGTCACATTGGAATTATATGGAAAATAAATGAACAAGATGACTTGTCATTCTTAACAACTGGAGAGGGCAGAAAATTGAGTCTTTATTACAAAGAAATAACCATGCCCAAAGCGGAGCACTATAAGAAAATTGTCCACTCAACACTGAGAGGGGTTATGACCACATAATATAGGAAGAGAAAATTTAAAGTCCAGGGTGCAGAATTTAAAGATCATGAATCATTTTATGCGTTTCTTTACCAAATGACAAAATATACTGATATTCAAGGGTATGTTACTACTTACCTATTTGATTAATTTTAAAAGTGAACATTTTGATTTTCCTATAAGAGACATATTTAGGTAAAAAATATCAAGCAAATGTAACACTAAGATCAGAGATAAAGGACACACATTCTGTGGTAGATGACATTATTTAAAAAGGAAAAAAAAATGATTATTTGATGATGTTGGGCTAAAAAACAAATGAACCAAAAATAAAAGAAAGGAAAAAATAATAATAAATGTGATTTTTGTCCTCCCTATTTAAAGTCCTCTATATCTAACTATTCTTCAAGAAATATATGGCTGCATCTAGTCAGCTTTCTAAAAAATCACCCCTTTTGAGAATCAATATGTCAACTTTCTTTCTTTCTATCCTTCTGTATACATGATTGTGTCATCCTAAAATAAACTGGAATATTTAAAGTTAGGAAATTCAAAGGCTTGCGAGCATGATATCAGTGGGCTAAAAAATTGTGGAAAGCATTGCAGGGATATGAGTAGAATAATACCAAGGATGCACAAATAAAATAGTACTTAGAGTAGTGCTACTTATGCAGCTACAAATAGGCACCACTGAACTCCCTGACAGAGCAAACTGGCTGTAATTAAGCCATGCAGAATTAGCATATGTATCTTGTTTCATGGTCATTATAAGATAAATTAGGTCATAATTTGTATAGGTTAGCATATTGGAAAGGTCTCATTCTACTTTTACCTCATGTGTGTGGCTATAAATATAGCAAGATCAACAGAAATTGTTAATAGTATGAGTCGATGGCAAACTGCAATTGTTACAATAAGAAAGAAGTCAGTCTGCTCTTATGAGACATTAACATCTTGCCACTCATAATTAGGCCTCCATTTAATCACATAAATTAAGTCCTGAGAAGTACTACTCCTTCACTCATGACAAAGGACATGCAAACACACATTTACATATTCCTATGCAGACATAACCACTGTAACTTTGCTAATTACAATTATTTATTTTCAATGCACTCTCTGGTGTGGACAAATTTCATCTTCAGTTTCCTTAATTTCTGTACCTTGTTGAAACATCCAAGGTTAATTGAGAAAATGATCTTTGTTTCTGGTAAGCTCCTTTTTTTTCTTGGTTAAAAGTTCTTCCAAGTGTCTAAAGGCAGAACCACCTTTCTCTGAATTTGGAATTTGCATGTAAGTGTTCTTCATCTGGCCTTTCCTGAGACCCTTCAAACTAAGTTTAGCATCACCCACTTTCACTTTTTTTTCAGGAAAGAAAAGGAATGTGGACCTTCCCTGAGCTCCAAACATAAAAATCTGTTTATTCAAACTTGTGGGAGGGCTGGACTCGAGAGCAAGTGGGTGTGAATGCTAAGGCATGTAAGCCCTAATATCATCCATATTGTCATTGATCCATGGAAACTTTGACATGTGCTAATAGAATATCTGTGTTGCACATGCTGAATGAGAGTTTTAAAAAATGTGCAGGCACCATAACTTAGGCACCATAACTCTTCAAATCTTGCTTTATTGTGTCAAATGTATTAATCTTTACAACTAACCCTCTTGAATCAGGTATTTTGCTGGTAATTTTTAAGATGATATTTGAAAATTAAAGTTATGTAAGAAATGAATCACTTTGGTTTGTTATATAGAAATTGCTCACATTTGGGGAATAAACAGCTGGAGGCAGCATCTCTTCTTGCAGGCAACTGCTATATTTCCCCCACCCTGCTAAGTTAGACTAGAAGTTCTACCAATGTAGGGCTTTCCATGAAAACACAGGAGCTTCTGGCCCCAGAAGATAGACTTGAATTTGGAGAGAGAGGAACAATGGATGCCTGGTGTTATTTTTAAACAAAGTAAATACAGTAGGAATGATTGTGGAAAATACATCTCTTTATGGTTGTTGTCCAAGGGCAGGCAAGCAGTGGTCTAGCAAGAAAGTCAATATAGAGATCCTGGAAAGAAGAGAAATACAGATGGTTCTGACAAGCTGCACAACTAGCCCTTTCTGCTAGGTATCTTTGTGAATGTACAGGGAAGAAATGTGAGTACCTGGGAAAAGTTAAAAACTGAGGCCGACTTAAAAACTGATTGAACATAGAATGCACTCCTGAAACCACACACAAATCCATCAGCAAATAGCCTAAGTTTTACAGTAGTGAGGTTTCTGGGCACACCCTCTGCTCAAATTATTAGGTGACCACTAAGCTCTGCAGACACATAGGAGACTCTTAAAAAGTCAGGCTAGAAAATAAAACTAAGATTTAGTAAAATTGAAGAGAGTTATCATTGGCTGCCTATGTCAAGGTGACAGACTCAGCAGAAGTAAGGGAAAAAGAACAGTTAATTATTGCAAAACTCTATAGCATAAAACGCAAAATGTACAGTTTTCAATAACAACAAAAATTAGCGTTGCTACTTGAGAATACTTTTGCTATAATTAGTATACACCTATTGTCATTATTATTATACTTCTCTAAAGAATATGTATTTTCAAGAATATTCTATATGTTTTAAAATTTTGAGAAACTAATCTCTTATAAACCATGTGAAATATTATAAAAGATGATATTTTATTTAAGAGGCAAATATTTTACTATTTAAGAAATAAAATGTAATACAAAAATTCCATGAGTGCATGCATGTAGTATAAATCCTTTCTTTTGGTGGTGCATAAGATATTGGCATAAGATATTGGCAACATAAGATATTGGCACTCCATGTCTCTATTCTATGAAGGCTGCAGAAATCCAGGTTAAAATTTCCTTAAGCTCTACTAAGATTTTTAATTTTTTTTCACAGACAAAAAAACTATATGTAACTTTCTACCTACTAGTGAAAATGCCTAAGATTATCTTAATTGGGACTAATGCAAGAAGGTACATTAAACACTACTTAGCCAGAACAATAAGGCAAATTAATGAAGTAAAAGACAATAAATATAGGAAAGGAAGAGATACATCTGCCTTTTTTTCATATAGAGAAAAAGTGGATATTCAGAAATTTCTGAGATCATTAGAAATAGTAAGTAAACGTAGAAAAGTGGTAACATGATATAAGATCAATATAGAAAAAGAACTATATGACAATATATTAAAAACAATTAAAAATAAAAATTCAATTCACAATAGCACTAATAAAATTACTTAGTTTTAAATTCATCAAAAAACATTATAGTCCTCTATTCAGAAAAATACTAAACATTAATTGTGAAATCTAACTAAATGAAGAGATAGACAAGTGTGTGGAGTTGACAATTCAACTTTTGGCATATATTAATTTTCTTTGAATTTACCTATGTATTCAATAAAATCCAAATCATAATTCTAGCTGATTCTTTATAGAAACTGACAAACTGAATCTGAAATCCATACGTAAATACAAATGACAACCACCAAAACAATATTAAAAATTTTATAGGTTTGGATGTAAAGTGTTCCCTAAAAGTTCCTGTCAATGCAGGAACATTCAGAGAGAAAATGATTGCATTATTATATGGAAACCAGAGACCTTTCATCTTAGTTTGAATGAGCCTAACTGGGTGGCAACTGCAGGCAGGTGGAGCATGGCTGGACAGTTGGGTCACAGAGGGTGTGCCCTGGGGTAGCTCATCCTGCAGCCCCTTTCTCCTCTCCCTCCCTTTTTCTCATCTTCCCCACCTGCCATGAACTGAGCAGCCTTCCTCTGCGGGGCCCTTCATCTATGATAGCCAAATCTAAGAACTGAGACCTCTGAAAACCATTAGTCCCAAACCAACTTTTTCCTCCTCAAGTTGTTCTTGTCAGGTTTTTTTTTTTAATCACAGGGACACAAAAGCTGACTAAAACAGCCCCTGAATTCAAAAGTTAGCATAAGATATAAAAAACTTAGGTACATGGTACAAGCCTAAGAAAAATAGTCCACTGAAACAAAGTAGAGACAGAAACACAACAATACTTCTAGGGCCATTTTGTTTTTGACACAAGTACCAAAGAAATCCAGTGAGGCAAGGTGCTACATAGGAAGATCCAGCAGTCAGTTACCTCTTATAAAACAAAGTTCAACCATGTACTAAAAGTAACTAAAATAATTGGGCAATGATATCTGGTAATATCCTAAGTATTTTACATGTTATAATTTAACCTTCAAAGCAAACTTGTAAGACATATTGGGTAATGATCCTCAATATGCAGATAACTGAAAGGAATCCCTAGGAGACAGGGAACTGAGAAGCAGCAATGCTGGAGATGAAGCCCAGTTTAGAGCTCACACGGTTAACCACAGTGCTCTACTTTGCAATAAAACTGCCAGCAAGATTCCAGTTGATGGATTTTATATGTGTGGATTTTAACTTCATGTTCTCCTTTGAAACATCAATTATTCATCATTTTTCCAGGATAAAGGAACCATGGGAGGTAATAGGAGAGATTTCAAGGAGTGATATACATTCCAACTCTTTAAAAACTTATATTGTAGGAAGGTAAATAGGTTATCCAATGTGCACCGATACCAGTAGCATGTTCCATTCTTATTCTGTTGGTATTAGTTATTCTAGCTAATGTATTCACAGAATTTCTAGGAAGTTCAAAAATCAATGTACATACATTCCCTTTGGAAAAGCTCATTTCTTTTGTCAAAGATGCACAACTCATATCAACAACAACAAAAGAATCTAAAAAAAACTAACATCTTGTGAATGCCTAATATATTTAAATCAGTGTTCTAGGTTATTTATACAACATTAACAAATTAAATGAATGTGTTAATTTTATATGCATTAATTTATTCCTTTAAGAATTCTAAAAGATATATTCATTTGTTTTATCTACATTTCAAAGGTAGTCTGAAGCATAAAGATGTTTAATATATTATTAAGGACAGAGAACTGGTAAAGAGCAGGAATAATAATATTTTGTATCAACATGAATAAAAACATGCATGTTATAAAACTAATAATATAGCAAAATATTTTATATAATGGAGTGCACATATGGTATGTATTAATATGCTGTATAAGTAATGAGGATAATTTGCTATAAAGATGTAATTTAAAAATTAATACAAAAAGGAATCATTTTTCTAAATAAGGAAAATGGTATGCTATAAATAGCATGTACTTTATAAACTTGTAATAATATGAATTATAAAATGAACACAAAAAGATGTGGCTGTCATACTATTTACAGTTCATTCATAGACAAATTACATGTTTTCCCACAATCTCTCTCCAGATTCAAGAGCCAACGACCTCAACAAATTCTGTAAACAATCAAAATATACTATAGAAGTTCAGGTAGTTGGTAGTTCCTTGAGCTTCCACCTGCTTTTTTTCTACCTGACATGAGGATTATATATATGTATCAGGATGCATTCATGATTGCATAGATCTCACAACTTGATCTACAAGAGGCCTTAAGGTTACAGCTTCCAAAATAATTTACCCAGTGATTCACCTGACCCGAATGTCTTCTTATATCAACTTTTCTGGTTGGATACTTCCTGTACATGAAGAACTCCCTGAAAGGTGGCCATAAATAATGACTCAGTTATCCCATCTATAAATATGTAACCAAGAATGGATTCATTTAAGAGAGATCTCCTGTTAAATGAGGGGTATCTGATCTACTGGTAGTGTTTCTCAAAACAACTGAAGGACTCTTAGACCACTCCGGAGGCATAAGTCAACCAAACATTTTATTCATAAGGGTATAATGAAGGAGCAACAAGGGCATTCTGTGGAAACTAGAGAGACCAATTATGTTCCCAAACATTGGCCTGTCTGAACCACTACCAGGGGACTCAGATCTAGAATTGAGTTTAAATCCCTAAGATTCTCTTGAACAGCCTGACACATGGAGAGTCACAACAGCCAGATACCAGCCTATGGCTGCTCTTAGGAGAAGTAGCAAAAAAATCCTGAATAAGTACAAGAACATACATGCCCTCTTTTGGAACAATATTCAACCATCAAATGGTGTGTGAACTATGTGGAAGTGGGGGAGGTAGAATCAGAAATCTTTTTGAGTATACGACTTCAGAGACTAACCTCATCTAAACAATATCAGAATCTTGAAGATGACAGGGAGAATGGAAGATCATTAAACACCTTGCTGATCATTACCTTATTTAGTAGATTTGGTGATAATAGGTACAGTATTGTCAGATTGCAGACTATCCACAGGAACTCATGACCCAGATTAGTTTCAGAGGACATGATAATGGAACCAGAGTCACATGACCAAATGGGATACCAACAGCATTACTGGAAAAAAACAAAAAGTGTAAACAGACATTTTCACCTTAAAGAGTTCATTAGGTTGGTGGCAGTCCCAAAGGTAGGGAATATGGCACAGCTTGCTAGATGGCTTCCTCACCAGCTTCTTGGTTTACCTTATAGAAAGGACCAAGGTAAAGGTCTGAGTGTAGAACATAGACTAGCCTATACCAAAATGCAGTAAGGATACTACATTTTGGAGAAAATGAGCAAAGTCAGCAGTTTTTCTTCCCTGCTGGAGACAATGAGCCTTGTGGAGACACACAATAGTCCTAGGGAGCTTTATCTAGTGAGCAGGTCTTTGAACCTATTGGAGTTTATCAGCCATCCCTAGATCAGAAAAACTGAGAAGCAGGACTACCAATGTTGCTAGTTTGAGAAGATGGATGTCTCAGAGAGCAAATTCTATCATGTGCTATCCAGTGGGTTGGATGATATCCACCCACATTGGTGAGAGCCATTTGCATTACTCAGTATGATGTATTACAATATTTTATAACATCAAAATTAGATCCTCAAAATGAAATTTCAGGTGGAAAAGGGAAAGTTTACCTCAAGTAAGGTGGGTGTTATTCCTTGATGAAAAGAAGAGTTTATACACACAGAAAACCATGTTGTAGTCTACACTAAATAGCAGGGTATTTTTAATGTTGTTGTTGCTATGTTGAACTCCCTGCTTGTGTTTATGGTATACAATTTTAATACTTGTGTGTAAATAGTATATTTTTATTGAGTGAATGATTTTAAGACTGAATCAAGTCCTCCTTTCCTCCTCTGGTTGACTTTGCATGGGGAACACCAGGATGGATATCCCAAGAATACAAGTGGAGGAGCTTTGCAGGGAAAAGGAAAGCTGTAACAGAGTGTGATGAAATCTTTCACAAGAGTTCAGATCATGTCTATGATATTGCTACGTGAGGACATTGAAGAGATAATGTTAGTTCAAGAATGATTAAAACGGAAATATGATACATGATATGATACATGACCTTCCTTATTTCTCAATTTGCTTTCTCATTTGGCTAAAAGTTTTTATTGGTACAATGAGAAAATTAATATTGTTACTATTTCTTACCTATTAATAATTATACAATCCTTTTACATCAGAAGAACTATAAAATAGTGCTTGAATCCCCTTGCAGCAATATATACATTTGATGAGTTGCATAAGCTTTCCAAACTTGTAGTTCTATTGGAAAAAAAAATATGCTTATGTTATTTGAATTATCAGGAAGTAATGCATCAAATTGCTCAGCATGGTGTTTGAGTTATAGCAATGCTTTGATGAAAGCAGGTGGCCCTTAACTGTGTAGTTTGTTGTTTGAGCTGATTTGTACTCTCTGAATAATTAGGTACCTGTAGATGATAGAGTGTTTATACCATTGTTTTTATTTTATATGAATTACCTTGGTGAATACCAAACAAAATTTTTCTAAGAGACATATGAAAAAGTTCTTGAGAGTTTAGTTAATCCTTTCATTTTCTTGAAGTAAAACAGTGTCTTATTTGGGCATTTCAATCCTTGCATTATCAATATTTGAGGCCAGATAATCCTTTGTCCTGGCAGTGTGTGTGTATTGTGGGAGGATAGGGGGACTGTCCAGTGAGCTGCAGAATGTGTAGAAGCCTGTCAGTCCTCCTTAATAGATGCCAGCAGTAACCTGTCTACCCTCTGACCCTAATTGTAGCAACCAAGTATTTCCAGATGTTCGTAGTCAGGGAGAGAGGACTTGTCCCCAGCTGAGGACTTCAGGTCTAAACCATCTGCCAGGGCAATGGTGATCTTGGAAAGTGGTAACAGCAGCCTTTCCCAGTGTCTAATGCACCTGAGAGTTAGAATCTTTTCTGTATGCTGCAGATTTCTCCTATTGTACTATCATATTTTCTTCTGTTTGATGCTGCTATTAAACAAATGACTATAAAGTAACTTTCTGTGAATTGTTTCAAAATCATTTTGCAGCCTTACTCTCCACAATAATGCATAACATGAGTGCTCTGAGTATTTAGGGTCTTAATCAGAGATGCATTAATCATGCCTTTCTCTACATTATTTGCATTTTTTGGTAATTATAGACTAATGAGCATGCCCTTTATGTGATATTTTAGCTCACATATACCTTGATAAATATTTCAGCTTTGTGATAATTAAGTAAATTGAACATTATAAATTAGAAATGTAGTCAGTGGATATGGCTAAAAAATATTTAAAGGTAGCATCTTTTAAAATAGAATTTTAGTATCCTAATATCTTTTAAGTAAAAGTCTTCATAAATAATTTTTTTTTCCAAAATTGATTTATAAGTAAATAAAACAAAGTGTTTTTTTAATAACTGGAAGCTAAATCCATATGATTATATAAACAGGGTATAATCTCTGATTTTTTTTTTTTTTTGCTTTTTACCTATGTACATAGAGAAAGAGTTGTTCAATAGACTCATTCTAATGAAAAAAAATGCTTCATTGGTAAAGTGACATTCTGGGAAGCTATGATTTTATCACATCCCACAATCTTAAGGACAGCGTTGAAACATTTAGTGGTAATTATGCCAAAGAAAGTTTGCTGAAAAGTGAAACTTTATAAATAAAATTTAATTAATTTTAATAAATATTATACTCTTTTTATAAATTACATTTTTAGTGCCTAAGAATATCTAAAAATTGAATTATCAACCCTCAATCAGAAAATGATTCTTCTTTATAATTAACCAAAATTTTATATGTTTGTGTTCAAATATTACACTTTCTCATTTTTTATGTGAAAACAAAATAAATCTGACATAGAGCATCTTCAAAGGGATCTGTCATTTCAAATGGGAAAATCCAGTATTAGCACCCAGCACAAAAATGCATGCCTGAAATTCCCACAAATTTGGAGTTTGAGGCAGAAGGATCGCAAGTTCAAGGCCATCGTCAACAATTTATTGAGACCCTGTTTAAAAAAAATGAATGTAAGTTAGAAAGGCAGGAAGGAAAAAGGGTTGGGTTGTAGCTCAGAACACCCCTTGCTTCAGTTCCCAGTACAAAAAAAAAATCATAAGCTGTAATTAATATTGACTTTTACTTTTTTGTGCTCATAAACCAGTCAAAATTGCCTCTGAGTTTTCCTTAAATTAAGTCATGACCATGTCCAGGGTGCTGAAATAATAAGAGAAGTTACAGTAAAGAATATTAAGTCTGAAAAGTCTCAAAGTTTCAAGCAAGTCATTTGGCTTTCATTAAGCCCTCCTAATTGCTTAAATATTTATTCATTTGGTATCAATACTTGTGTTTGGTATGACAATTCACGTCTTTGTCAGAGACATTTGACCACAAGTCTTAGGTTTATAAGATTATGACATTTTATATAGGCTTTCAATTATGTTCTATACATCTAAATATCATCTCTTTTTAAATGATTTTAGTTGTTGATAAACCTTTATTTTATTTACTTATTTATATGTGGTGCTGAGAATCGATCCTAGTGCCTCACACATGCTAGGCAAGTGCTCTACTGCTGAGCTAAAATTCCATCTTTATATGAACACTACACTGTTTTGTATATTTTTATTTCAATTTAATTGACAATAATTGCATACAATGTGAGAATGCCTACATTGCATTAATGCTCTACATATACATTGTGAAATTAATAAATCAAGCTAATTAATACATTTCTCACTTCTATTTGTTTTTATAATGAGAACATTTAAAATCTACTACTTTAGGATTTTTAAATAACAATTTGTATTGCTTATTCCTTCTAGACAGTCATTTAGCTTTTGTCCTAAACTATTAACAACTATACTCAACATTCCATGCATTATTTTTATTACTATAGTATTGTAGTAAATTTTAAAATCAGAAAATGTAAATCCTTCAACTTTGTTTGCGTTCAACATTGTTTTGGCTGTTCTCAGTCCTTTATATTTTGATATAAATTTTAGGGTCAGCTTGCATATGTCTGGAGATTCTGTTGGGATATTCACAGGTATTATATTAGCTCTCTACATAAATTCAGAGAGAACTGCCATCTTAATAATGTTGACCCCCCCCCAATTCATGAATGTAGAATCTCACTTGATTTATGTAGATCTTTAATTTCTTTCAGCAATAATGTGTAGTTTCAGTGTGTACTTATTTTTCATATTTATTTCTAACTGTCTTATTCTTTTGAATAACTCTTGTGAATGAAATTAGTTTCAATTTCTGTTTTGGATTGCCCATTTTTCATTGTATATAATGAATTTTTCTGTTTGTGTATTGGTATTGTACTGTGTGACCATACTGAGCTTCTTTATTAATTTTAGTAGTAGTGGTGTGTGTGTGTGTGTGTGTGTGTGTGTGTGTGTGTGTGTGTTCTTTAAGTGTTTCTAAATGCAATATCTTGTTTTCTACAAATGAAGACAATTTTACTTCTCATCTTCTCTGGCTAAAACTTCCAATACAATGCTGTGTGTAAGAAGTAAGAGCAAACACCTTGCATTGTTATTTATCTTAGGGATAAAGCATTCAGTTCTGCATGTTCAATTATGATCTTAGTTGTAGGCATTTTGCATATACCTTTTATCAAGATGTATTCCTAGTTTTCTTAGAGATTTTATCATGAGTAATTAAGTATTGGATTTTGCCAAATGATTTTCTAAGATCTATGGAGACTTTCATGTGTATTTCTTTTCTTAATGTGTGTATTTTTTAAATAATGACAAGTCTTATAAACAGGGATATAAGTTTTCCTCCTTTTGTTTCCCCCAATACCACTAAGAGTAGTTACGTGATGTGCTAAAAATCAATGGAAAATTCACTCTACAGTATACATTACCAAGGAATAGACTTATAATAAAGCCAAGAGAATTGTAAACTTGGGTACCTATCAAATTTTGTGTCCATCTCTAACTTTTAAAAATAATAAATTCACAAGTTTCTATGTAAAATTCAGTTGATTGAAAATCATTTAAAACTTTTATCTATACTTGAAATAAAACTTAAAGTAAGTTGTGAAACTTTAACATCAATTTTAGTGTGGATATAAGGTTATACTTTCAGAGAAGAATTTTTTAAAAAGAAGTATGAATCTTAGGGCAAATTTAAACAGCAGCTTTTCATTGTAAGTGTGATGACTAAAGTGCCTCTACTGTTGGTAGCTAAAGAGAGGGAAAGAGGAACTTAGTGGATATGATGTTTAGGTTTAGATTATGTAGAAAGCATGACAGTAACTTTTGACTCAAGTAAAATTATATATATATATATATATATATATATATATATATATATATATATATATATATATATATATCACTTGATCCTGCCAAGGGAAGAAAAGAAATCTATTTCTTCCTACAGGATTATTATAATTTCATAACTCAGATCAAAGCATTTTATGATGATATTAGTTATTATGGTAAGATGTTAAATAACTAGAGCTAACATGTCCTGAGCACCTTCATAATTATTCGCACTATAAAGAGGGTTTTAAAAGGATTGATGGCTTTATTTTTCAATGTTTATAGTCTGGACAACATATTTATTAACTACATAGCTGGGTACAGTAACTCACACCTGCAATCCCAGCAACTCCAGAGGCCGAGGCAGGATCAGGAGGATTACAAGGTCAAGACCAGCCTCAGAAACTTAGTGAGAGCCTTTTTCCAAATGAAAAATAGGGATAGAAAAGGGCTGGGAATGTTATTCAATGATAGCATCCCCAATGCCTATGTACACATATAAATCATTACAAATTATTTAATTTATGCATTGGTGTTCTAATTATTTTTTAAAAGTCAGCATAACATTAGTTACTCTATAGAGTTATTAAAATTATCCAGAGAAAATAATTTTTTAAAGTTTGAAGCAATATTAGACACATCATATGCATAAAATAAATACCTTATTTTATATTTTAGGATTAAACTGCTATGTGTCCATTTATCAAATAGCATTTTTTTCTTAATTGACTGTTCCTCTTAAAATTCATGCCACAGCCTTCCATACCCTTTAAGCTATTTTTTGTGTTTTTTTTTTTTTTTGTTTTGTTTTTTGTATTCTATTTTGTTTGATATTAATAGGGTAACTCTAATTTTCTTTGTATTTGACTTGGCTGATTTTTGTGTATTTGTTGTTTTTGTTTTTATTTTTTTAGCATTCCTTATTTTAAAATTTTTCTTAGAGCTCTGCTCTCTCTTTATTTCATAGCTCTGACCTCAGTAAACATGGAGAGGTGTTGACAAGGGATATCTCAGAGGCAGATAATGTGTTTGTATTAATTATAATCTACTTTCTACTCCTGCTTGATTCTGCTGCCACCCAATACTACCCTGGGGCCCTGAATTTCCGCTGTTATCAGTAGGGATGCAATACTCCTGGGTCCCTCACACTGATGCACATATTTCAAGCAGAGGCACTGGCAGCCCTGGTTTGAGAGTGCTTATTTACTGATGACTGTGTGGTGAGCAGCTTTTGAAGAGGAAGACAGAATCTCCCTTCAGGGAAAAAGTAGGTTTGCCTATAGCCTTGGAAGATGATTCAATATTTCTCACCCTGTCAGGAGGTAAGTTCGTCTACAGCCCATTAAGAAAGATACAGGTTTTCTCCGCTCAGGGTTCAGATGAAACACTACAAGGGCATGCATCATCAATCCTTGTTGTGTCACCTGGTCCTTGTCACATTGCCCTGTGCGAATCAAGCCTTTGGGAAACAGCAAGAAAATTATTATACTCAGGCTGCTTCTAATGCTGTGTATAATAAACCGACATTTTTTTCATTGCACTGAAGCTTGTAGGTCTTCTGCCATTATCCAAAATACTGTGGCTGACTGCTGTATAAAAACCAGGGCAAACATTCAAATCCTTCCTGTTCTTGAGACTATCCTTCTGCCAAAAAGTGGTAAAAGGTAGGAAATGATCCACCCAGTACCATGTTCAGGGAAAGGGGCCTCAAACTTCTCCTTTAACCTTGGGCTCCAGACCCCTGGGGTAAGATTTTCCTGTTTTAATCCCAAACACAGAGGCCAGCTGTATTCGAAGAGAGCTCTAATTGTGTTTTCCTTGATTGTTTTCATCAATATCTATTTTTTTTTTACTTCTATGGTTTTTCCCAGTTTGGTTTGAGGAAGAAAATAAGGAATATGTGCTTCTTTGACATCTTGTCACACCCCCTAGAATGACTGTGATTTAAAATTAGTTATACATTCATCTTACCACGAAGTGGCTGATATGGATATAATATCCTTTCCAATCAACACAGTGATATCATGTGGCTCCAGAGGAAGCTTGCCCTCACAGGGGAAAAGAAAAATGCATTTGGCAGCCTAGGAAATTGCAGCATTACAAAGCATGCTGGATACTTTATAAAAATTCTACTTGATGGCAATGAAATTAATTACAAATCTGTAGGGCCAAAATGCACACACACATAAGAATCATAATTAAATAATTTTGGCATGAATTAACAGAATGAATAATGAAGTTTATAGCACCAATTACCCAGGATATATAAAGAAATTTGAGACAGCCCCAAAGCACAACACGTGCGAAAAATTATATACACATACACAGTTGAAATAGCATCAAGTAACAAAGCCAATACATTTTTAAGTTAAAAAATAAGATTGATTTTAGTAATAATGCTTCAATTTAACCTGAAATGCAGCTGTCTCTTTGACAGGTTGATCTCATTGTATTTGGCTACATATTTGGCATTGGAATTGCCAGATCATATGGTAGTTTTATATTGAATTACTGAGGCAGTACTCCGGTGCTTTCCATAAATGGCTGTGCTAATTTATAGCTCCACTAACAGTTTTCAGGGTTCCCTTTTTTCACATCCTTAATTGTACTTGTTATCTTTTGTATTTTTCATAATTGCAATTCTTAGTGTTCTGGGGTGCTATCTCATTAAAATTTGATTTACTATTCCCTGTTGGTTAAAGACACAGAGCAATTTTCTATATACATACTGGTCTTTTGTATGTCTTCTTTTGAGAAATGTTGATTGAAGTATGTTTAGCATTTTTAAACTAGTGTGTTTCCTTTGCTTTTGTATTCTGAGGTATATTCTGGATACCAACATGTGATAAGATAATAGAGTTTGCAATTAATTTCTCCCATCAAGTAGTAGACCGACTCTTCCTTTGGTTGATGGTTTCCCTTGCTGAGCTGAAACCTTTTAGTTGGATATAATCCCATTTTGTTGTTTGTACTTTGGGGTTCTTGTCCAAAAAGTCCTTACCCTTTCCAATGTTCTAATATGTTTCCTCTGTTTTCTTCTTGTAGTTTCAGTTTCAGGACTCTCATTTACCTTTAATCCATTTTGTTTGATTTTTGTAATTAGTGAGAAATAAGGGTCTAATTTCTTTCATGTGTGGATAGTCAATTTTCCCAGCACCATTTTTTTTGAAAAAAAAAAAATAAAAGAGCTGACCTTTCTCCATTATGTATTTGTCATAAGCTATGTCACTAACATAGACCAAATGGATCTGTGTCTTTTCACATTGACAGAATTTATTGAACAACAATAAATTCATAGGCTAATCACTTTAATCAATGGGGGTTGTTCACTGAATACTTGTGGGTCACCTAGTGGTCATAAGCTGGGCAATCAAAGTTCTTTTATTTAAATTCTAATTTTTAGAATCAAAATTGTATCTGAGGTTTATGGGAAAGCTAAGAAAGTTTTATGGCAGCCCACAGGGGCTCAGAACTGAGATCAAAGGCAGACAGCAGATATGGATGCAGAGTCACTGTAGGTGGTCAGATAAGAGTACAAACCAGCTGAAGCTCTCTACTTCAGGGGTAGAGCTCATGAACTTATTCCAGACAGAGGTCTAGATGAATGGCAGTTTCAGTGTTGGCTCAGAATGTCAAAGTGAGGTTATAAGCTTGAAGTGGGACTTGCACGGTTCTCACAGGCAGAAGAAACACACTCTGCTATATGCTCAAGGACAGAGATTTGGAAATTCTTTGCTGTGGCAATTTTCCTGAGCAAAGCTTGTGAGGAGTGACCAGGGGATGGGGTCAGGATGCCATATCCAGTCTGGAAGTGCCCCTCCTTTTATGTGTCTCAAGTGAGAGTTTGCATCATTTGGTGGCCTGGTATGTTCAATAAGCTGGCAGCCCTAATTTTTCCAATACAATTTTGATAACTCCATGTATCCACGTGCTTCCGAGTAATTTGATAAGTTTACATGTGCTCATTATTATTGGCATGATTAATTTATTTATCAGTTTATGCCTTACTGTTGTTCCAGGCAGATAGTTGTTGTTTCCTTGTACCAATACGTCATTCCACCTCAGCAAAGAAACTCAAAGTGGAATAGCTCATGGCAAACTACTGCTTTACTAAACAGAGTATAAAGGTGTAGACACAGCCTGAGAACATCTGTTCTCTCCTTCATGGAGTGACTCAGATGACAGCACATCCTGCTCTCCACAGTGTTCTTAGCACATCTGCTGAAAATCAGTTGGCTGCAGATATGTGGATTTACTTCTAAGCCTCTATTTTGTTTCATTGTTCTGTGTGTAAATTTTTATGCCAATTCCATGTTTTATTTTTGTTGTTCTTATTATTCTTTACCATCCTCTTTTATCACTAGAGCTTTGTTGTATAGTTTGAGGTGAGGTTATATAACGCCTCCCACTTTGTTCATTTCTTTCAAGGTAGTTTTAGTTACACAGGGCTGCAAACAAATTTTGTAATTGTTTTTTTCTATCTTGGTGTAGAACTTCAGTGGTACGTGAAAGAGATTACATTGAATCTTGCTTTGGGTAGTATGGACACTTGAATAATATTGATTCTTTCAATCCATGAACACAGGACATCTTTCCACATTTTTTGTCCATCCTCTGCAATTTCTTTCATGTATTTTTTATAGTTTTTATTATAGAGCTATTTCACCTTTTTGGTTAAATATATTGTTAAGCATTTTATTATTTTCATAGCTATTGAAATACTATTGCTTGCTTGGTTTCTACTGCAGATAATTCTCTACTGGTTGATAAACAAAAGGTACTGATTTTTATATGTTAATTTTATACTCTGTATAATTACTAAATTACTTCATTATTCCTAAATGTATTCTGGTGACAACTGCAAACAGTGACTATTTATTTCCCTGTTTTCTCATTTGATTTAATTTACTTCTTTTACATGCTTGAACACTCTGTTTAGGACTTTCAACCCATTGTTTTAAAAAAGTGGTAGAAATGGGTATCCTTGTCTTATTCCAGGTCTTAGAGAAAGAGCTTTTTTCCCCATTCAACATAAGGTTAACTATCGGTTTATTAAATATAATCTTCATCTTGTTGAAGTATGCTTCTTCCATTCCTAATTTGTTCAGAGTTTTTACCATGAAGGGATGTTTTATCTAATAACTTTTCTGTTTATATTGAGATGAACATATAGATTTTGTTCTTCAATATGTTGATATGATGCATTACATTCATTTATTTATTCATTTGCATGTTTAATCACCCTTGCATCCCTCAATTAGATCCCACTTGATCATGGAGAATAATTACTGCAGTGTTATTGGATTCAGTGTGTTAGTACTTTGGTGAACAAGTTTTTAGCTATGTCCATCAGATACTGGTTTATAGCCTTCATTTTTGTTGTACACTTGTTTGGATTAGTATCAGGCTAATTCTAAATTCATAGAATGAGCTTGGAAGAATTTGCTTCTCTTGTTTTGTAGAAATGAAGCCATTTTCTCTTGGACTTTTCTTAGATTGGAGATTTTATTATTGATTCAATCTTGTTACTCTTAATTTGTTCAAGCATTGTGTTACTTCACTTTTCAGTCTTTGTAAAGTGATTGAGTTGAAGAATTTGTCCATTTCTTCTGGCCTATCAAATTTTTTGAAACATGGTTGTATTTAATAATCTTTAGTGATCCTTAGCATTTTTGTGACATCACTTGTAATATCATCTTTTCATCTCCAATTTTTTAACTGTCTTCTTTTTCCTTTTAGTCTAGCTATGGGTCTGTCAAACTAATGTATCTTTCCAAAGAACCAGGTTTTTGTTTCATTATATTTTTATTTTTTTTTTATTCTGTATCTCATTTATTTCTGTTTTTATTATTATTTCTTTCTTTTTATTAATCTGGAGTTTATTTTTTTCTTATTTTCTTGGTTTACTCCTTTCTTGAGATGCAGGAAAGGGTTGTTTTTTGTCCCATAAATCTTTCTGCTTTATTGATATATGCATCAACTGCTATAAAATCCCCCCTTTTTACTTCATTTATTAGGTTTTGGTATATTGTGTTTCTATTTTTGTTTGTTGTAAGACATTTTTAAAATTTTCTTCTTGATTTCGTCTTGATTCACTGATTGCTTAAGACTAAATTGTTTAATTTCCATGTATTTGGATGGCTTCCTAATTTTTTCTTGCTATTGATTTCTAGGTTTATTGCATTTTGGCCGGAAAAGGATCTCAATATGTTTTCAGTATTTTTAATTTGTTGATGTTTGTCATTGCCATCATGTCATCTATCCCAGGGAATGTTTTATATGATGATGAGAAGAATTTATATCCTATGGTTGTAGGAAATGTTCTGTAGATGTCAGTTGGGCCCCCCAGCTCTAAAGTGCAACTTTAACTCTATTGTTTCCTTGTTGAATTTCCATCTGGACCATTTATCCATTGTTGAAAGTGTTGTGTTAAAATGCTACTATTATGGTGTTATCTTTTCTCTTTCCCTTTAGGTCTATTAATATTGCATTATATATTTGTTTGCTCTGATATTGGGTGCATATATACATAGAATTATTTTTCCTCTTACTTATTGGCTACCTTTCCACTATATGATGATCTATCTTGTCTGTACTGCTTTTGATTTAAAATCAATTTTATCAGAGGTATGATGACCCCCTTATCTCTTTTGGATTTCATTTTTGTGGAATATTCTGTTACATACCTTCACTTTCATCTTTGTGAACCTTAAAGTTGAATTAAGTTGCTTGAAACAAACACATTGTATGGGCTGGGGATGTGGCTCAAGCAGTAGCGCGCTCACCTGGCATGCATGCTGCCCGGGTTCGATCCTCAGCACCACATACAAACAAAGATGTTGTATCCGCCAAAAACTGAAAAATAAATATTGAAATTCTCATTCTCTCTCTCTCTCTCTCTCTCTCTCTCTCTCTCTCTCTCTTAAAAAAAACGAAACACATTGTAGAGAGATGCTTCTCTTTTTTATTCATTCAATTACTCTATGACTTTAAATTGGTATTCAGTCTATTTTCAAATTAAGACTGTTATCAATAAAAAATGATATTACTACAATTGTTTGATAACTTGTTTTCTAGCATTTATCTATTTCCTTTTTTAACTTTTTAACTTTTTTATTTGTTCTAATTAGTTATACATGACAGTAGAATGCATTTTAACACATCATACATAAATGGAGTATAACTTTTCATTCATCTGGTTATACATGATGAAGAGTTATATAGGCCATGTAGTTGTATATGCACATAGGTAATAATGCCTGATTCATTCTACTATCATTCCAACCTCCAAATCACATTCCATCCCTTCAGTCCCCTCTATCTTATACAAAATACCTCTATTCCATCCCTTCTCCTTATTTTGAATTAGTATCCTCATATCAGAGAAAACTTTCAGCTTTTGTTTCTTTGAAATTGACTTATTTTGCTTAGCATAACATTCTCCAGTTCCATTCATTTACTGGTAAATGCCATAATTTTATTCTTTTGTATATACAATAGTTTCTTTATCCATTCATCTGTTGAAGGCCACTTAGTTGATTCCATAGTTTAGCTATTGTGAATTGAGCTGCTATAAATATTGATGTGGCTGTGTCACTGTAATGTGCTGATTTTAAGTCCTTCGGGTATAAACTGCAGAGTGGGATGACTTGGTCAAATAATAGTTCTATTTTAGGATTCTGATGAATCTCTATGCTGCTTTCCAGAGTGGTTGCACCAATTTGCAGTCTCACCAGCAATGTATGAGTGTGCCTCTTCTCCACATCCTTGTTAACATTTATTATTGCTTGTGTTCTTGATAATTGACATTCTGACTGGAGTAGAGATGAAATCTTAGAGTAGTATTGAACATCTTCTCATATATTTGTTGATCTCCTGTATTTCTTCTTCTGTGAATTGTCTGTTCAATTTCTTTGCCTATTTATTGATTGGGTTATTTGTGATTTGGGTGTTAATTTTTTTTGTGTTCATATATCCTGGATATTAATGCTGTATCTGAGGTGTGTGTGGTAAATATTTTCTCCCATTCTGTAGGCACTCTCTTCACATTAATGATCATTTCCTTTGCTGCAAAGAAGCTTTTTAGTTTGATTCCATCCCGTTTATTGATTCTTGATTTTACTTCTTGTGATTTAGGGATCTTGTTAAGGAAGTTAGTTTCTAAGCTAAATTGGTGGAGATTTGGGTCTATATTTTTTTTCTATCAGTTGATTTTTGTATAGGGTAAGAGAGAGCAGTTTAATTTCATTTTGCTACATATGGATTTTCAGTTTTCCCAGCACCATATGTTGAAGAGACTATCTTTTCTCCACTGAATGTTTTTGAAACCATTATCTAGTGTGAGATAACTGTATTTATGTGGGTTTGTCTCTGTATCATCTATTCTGTACCATTGGTCTATGTATTCTCCTTTTCTTACAGGCTTTCATTGTGGTGAAATGATTTGCTATAGTAGTGTGTTTTGATGCCTCATTTATCATTTATTATTTTTGTTTTATCCATTATACATTTTTGCTTTGTGGTCCCTTGAGGTTTATAAAAAATATTTGACTATAATAAGCTATTTTGAAATGATAACAACATTATTAAGTCTTCATAAAAGGTAGAATGGAAGCAACAAATGAAAAGAAAATATACTAACAAAGAATTTCATACGTGTATTCCAGTCCTCTCTACATTTTAAATTTTCAATCTCTCATTTTACATCTTTCGATTACCTATGTTTTAACACACTAATGTGCTTATTATGTTAATGTTTATTTTTAGTTATAATACTGAAGATATGAATGGTTTGTGCACCATGTGTATAATACTAGAGCATTCTCTATTTGTCTGTGTAGTTATTCTTACTGAGATGTTTTCTAATATCCCATGTTTTCCTATGAGTTTTCAATGTCTCTCTTTCAGTTTGAAGAATTCCCTTTAGCATTTATTTTAGGAATATGATGGGACATATTCTCACAGCTTTTGTGTGTCTGGGTCTGTATTCTTCTCTCCTTCATTTCTAAATGTTATCTTTGCAGAGTGTCAAAAGATCACCAGTTCTTTTCCTTTAGCATTATAAAAATCCTAGGCCCCTCTTCACTGGTCTGAGAGATCTATGTTGAGGATTCTCCTTTTGAGTGATTGCTACCTTAAGATACATCTTGGCATAGACTTGGTTAAATCTGTCTGATGAGCTTTGACCCACTTGTACCTTATTTTGTTTGTATTTTTATTTTATTTTTGCTTTGCATTTAAATTTTTTCCTAAGTTTCAGATATTTTCTGTTATGATCCACTTGAAAATTTCTTATTCATCTCTGCCATACTCAAGTCACAAGTCCCTGTTGAATCTCAATAATTCAAATATATGTTCTCAGTGCTATTCCAAAGTTCCTGTAAATTTTCTTCATCTCTCTTCATTGATTTCTCTGTTTTCTTCTTGGTGTGTTTTCAAATAGCCTGTCTTTATTCTCACCAATCTCTCTTCTGTTTGATCTATTCTGTTTTTGATATCTTCTGTTGCTTTTTAAATTTCAATCTGTTGCATTTTTCAGCTCAAGGATTTGATTTTTTATATTGCTTCCATGTGTTCTTTATTTTTAAACTATAAAATAATTTTCTATATATTTTTTAAAGATTCTTGAATTTTCTTAAAATAAATTTTAATTTCTTCACCTGCAAGTTCACTCATATAGTTACTCTCTTGTCGGTGACTGGGACCTTATTTTGACTGGTAGTTGAAATCCAAGTTCCCTGCAAGTTCATGATGCTTTTTGATGGCCAACATCATCTTCACATTGAAAGATTAGATTTTTAGTTCTGTTTTATGAATCTATAATTTTATACAGAATGTTATGCAGATGATGTACTTTGAGTTTTGCAGTCATATCTACTATTTTAATACTAGATGATGGGCTAAGTCCAAGCTTGCTGTGAAACTGCTATGACCTATTGCCACTGTTTCAGCCATACAGGGCAATTCAAGCCCAGTTTTTCCCATATCCATGGATAGCTGTTGGTCATGAATTGTGGAAGCACCTATAAAGTGTACTCTAACCATATCAACCTCTCCATGGGTCCAAATACTTCATCCACAGTAACCAGACTGTGTTCTGGTGACTGTAGAAATCCACCTAACTCTGGAAAGAATCAGCAGTCCTCTATGTCTGTAGTTACAAATGTTACAATACTATTTCACAATTTAAGATCCCAGCCTGTGAAGGCCAGATCAGCACCGGGTTGTACCAAGACCCACATTGCTATGGACTGTTTACTGTGAGGGCAGACTTATGGCTTATGACTGTATCATCAGTGACTGGTGATGATGGGTGGAATAAAAGTCTAATAGACTGCAGCCATGCATTTCTCTCTGGCACCAGATCTATTCTGGAAGTGTTATCTGTGAGTACGGAACTGGGGGTGGACACTATTAGGATCTGTCCATAGGTCCCACCATGGAAAAGTTTTATGCTTACTACCCTATGAGTCTCAGAAAATAGATTCTTCCTCCACATTAGGCTGTCTGATTTGGGGAAAGTGTTAGTGAAGGCAGTTTTTGGACACAAGAGCTGACACTCAGCTGGCTGACATCTTAATCTCACATATACAAGGACATTCACAGTCTCAGATGTTCCCCCAAACCCACACTACGACTGGTGATGATGGAGGCCAAAATATGAGTCTGTCCAACCAGGACAGTAGTCTTTCCTTGGTAGAGGGCTTTACTGGATTGGTCTAGATGCCCATATCCAAGGACTAGTCTGTGGAGAGTCATGCTGCTCCAAAGGAAAGGGTTTGTGAATAGCTGCAAATTTCCACCAAGGCTGATGCTACTAGGACACCTGAGTCTTGTCACTCTAGGGATCTGTGAAGTCTGGGTGTGCTGATCAATTGTCTATACTGGCACTTTGTAGTAGCCTAAGTAAAAATGGTAGCAAAACCAAAAGGGGGAAGAAATTTAAAAAGAAAGGAAGGAACAAGAGAAAAAAGGGAGAAAAATGTATATTTCCCATGAATATAACAGTTTCTAATGGTCATCCACTTACTTTTATTTTTATGGCTAAATTGCAATTGATCTTAAATTGATCTTAAAGCAGGATATGAAACAATCTTTATACATCAGCTGGAGTCCAGATTCACTGGCTGATGGGCCAAGGGGCAGGCTGTAAGTCTGCACCCTTCCACCTCCTACAAGGATTAAAGCAACCTTTATATTCCAAAACCATATTAATCATAAGTGGTTGCTATAATCCAAAACCATAAACAAATATCATGAGATTTAAAATCATATGCAAAAGGGGAAATGGGTCAAAATGACTGACCCTACTTGAGTACAAGTTAAAGAATGGTTACTAAAGTCTAGAAAATCATTCTCTGACAGGGTATATTGTCCAAGAAAAATGGGAACCCAAAATAGAACAATTTTACATTGTATAAGAATTGTCATTTTGTGTTACCAAACATGCTATGCTAAGCAACTGTTTTTGGGTACAGCGGTGGGGCTGTCCCATGGGAGAAGCATTTCTTACACAATATAGAGTCTCAGTGTAAAATGCAGTCTATTTGGTCAGTGCCCACATAGCCTGGCCCATGACATTACTATTTAAAGTCATCACTAATTAGGCACAATTCTTTGAAATACCTTGCTACATTTCATCTAAGTGCATTTTAATTATCATGTTTTCTTGTTCCATTTTCTTAAACTCCAAAGCTGTTTTAGAAGCAAATTTATATCTATTTGTGTAGCAATGAATATTTGTTTTAAAATATCACCCAAAACAAACTTGTGTAGAAATACCCCTGTTGTTGAAGTAAGGACAAAATGGATTTGTTCTATTTGAGAAATAGTCCCATGAGATTTTCACACCATCAACAAAACCTGCTAGTCCCATGAGAACCCATTTGGCTTTGTCTATCCTAGAAAAAGACTTTATCTGAAATTCAGTTGGAGGTTCATAAATCACTGTGGGTATTTCAAAGTGATGTGATTTTTGTGCTCTTATTGAAAGTTTTGGAGAAACAAGTAAAGGAAGGCAGGTATTACAGTCAGGTTTTTGCCATCTTTCAAGGAGTGCTCCAGGGATTCTCATCTGTGTAATGCTATCTTCAGTGTTTTTAGTTAAGGCTGTCATCAGAAAGCACCACAGACTCACACAACAGACATTTATTTTCTTATTGTTTTGAAGGCTGGAAATCTGAGGTCAGGGTCCCAACCAATAAGATCAAGTTTGGGTGAGGGCTGTCTTCCTCGAGTGTCCATGAAATCTCTCTTCTGTGTCCTAACACAACACAGAGGAAACACAGAAAATGGGACCAACAGGAGAATGAGAATCTCTACCTCTTCTCCAAAAAGTCACAGTCCCATCTAATCCTAGTTCCAATCATATCCTCATTTTCACTTATTTACCTATTAAAGACTTTTCAAATATAATCATGTTGGGGATGATAGTTTCAACATCTGAGTTTGGGGGAATACACTACAATTCATAGTAGGAAATAAAAAAGAAAGTATGAAAATAAAATGCAGTGAATGATTTTTAGGGAAAAAATACATCCAGAGAAGAGGCCCCCAAAGTCATACATCTAACCATACCTTAGGTCTGCTTGCTTCTGCTAGGTAAGCAAAAATATTGTTGTTCCTTGTTATGTTTTGAATCTGGTATGTCCCCCCAAAAGATTATGTATTAAAAGCACCGGTCCCCATGCAGCAAGATTTGAAGGTGGGACTTTTTGACAATGATTGGATCATGAGGGTTCTGACAACATCAGTAGATTGATCCATTTGATACCCAGAGGGATAATCAAAATCCATTTGATGGCTTAATGGACAACTGGGAGGCAGGACATATTTAAAGAAAGGAGAACTCTACGGTCATGCCACAGAAAGGTTTGACTTTTCCCAGCCCCTTCCTCTTTCTCTCAGTTTCCCATCTGCCATGAGCAAGCAGCTTTCCTCCCTCATGCACTACTCCATGATGTTCTGCCTCACCTCAGTCCCATGTCAATGGAGTCAGCCAACCATGTACTGAAGTCTCTGCAATGTGAGCCAAAATAAACTGTTCCTCCAGTAAGTTGTTTATGTCAGGCACTTTGGGCACAGTTACAAAAAGCTTAGTAACATACTACTCTTCTGTGTTCCAAATATAGCTTGAGACTGCATTCAGATGGAATCTACTCTGGGGACATCCTGTTAGAGATTCTGGAAAAGTAAATCAAAGTCTTGTCAACCTACAGTACAATAAATAACACAGAAGAGGTAAAGAGTCTTGAGTTGTCACCAGTTATTATTATGGCCTTGGGATTCTATCAGGACTAATATAGAGACAAAAAGTCTTCCTCAAACCATTTGACCCCCCATGAGAAAAATATCTGGAACAGAGGAAATATCACATAACATAGATGCTATCTTAGTCAGTTGTCCACTGCTGTGACAAAATACCTGATATAAGCTACTTAAAAGAAGGAAAAGTTTATTTTGACAGAGAGAGAGAAAGAGAGAGAAACTATGTACACAATATGAAATGTACCCATCAAAGGCATGTTCTCAGGAACCTAATTCATTCAACTAAGCCCCACCTTCTAAAGTTTCTGCCACCTTTCAATAGCGCCACTATCTGGGAACCAAGCCTTCAGCACCTGATACTTTGAACAACATTCTAGATTCAAAACATCACAAATTCTACCGGGGATCAAGAATTAGACATTATATACAGTCTGAAAAGCAATGCATAATATCGAGCGCTGTTTTTCATTCTGATTTTATAAATAGAATATTTAGCATATACAATCATTAAAACTTGTTGTTCTTTTCATGTTTTATTCAAACTTTATAACTGAGAAAATAATAAACAGTTGAGTTTAACCTAAACAATGTCGGTGAGACATTCCCTCATTCTCTTCAGCTGGCAGTAGTGACCTTGAGTTCATATCAATGGCCAAAATAATGGGACACAGCAAGATTTAACCATTTTATGTTTGTTTTGCTTTAGCAAATGTCACAGATCACACAACAACACACCTTGTATAACAGCAATGTGGGAGCTCTTGTGTTCCTAGCATGACTTTGCTAATCGGTCACACTACACTTGAACATGAAAGAAATGATATAATACAATCCACATCCACTTACTGCAGGAAGCCAATGGCCCTGGCTTACTTCCATGTGGAATGCTTAGTAACAGCCCCATAGCTAGTCATGCAATCCCTTGAGACTGTTGAGACTAGCTTCCTTCTCTAGCCAGCTGTGTCTCTTCCATGTAGATCTCTTAGTACTTTAATTATTCAGCAGTAAAATGCAAAAGCTTGGTCTGACTAGTTGTCCTTGTTTAGAGTCTCATTTATCTTTTGTCAAGTATACTACTAAGCCTTCCTTGTGTTAGTGTTGAATGTGTTTTAAGATTATAATGATATGTACCTTAAGTCAAATCAATTAATAGTAAAAAATAAACACTAATAACACAAAAATTACTTATTAAAAGTTTAATAATAGAATATATTCAACCATTTCAGTGTTTAAAGTTTCTAAAATAATATTTCATTATAGGACATAATATTCTTATAAAAATACCTTTTTCAATTTCATCATTGTTTAACTATGCTCTGTAACATGCAAAACAGAAGCATCATTCCCATTTAATAAAAACTCCTCTGAGTTATAGGTAAATTGCCAAATAAATAATCTCCTTGTTCATACAGAATTATTCACTTATGATAAGCAATACAAATTATAAAACATAGAGCGTTATGTATTGCTTGTAATCTAAAGATTTAATTTCTTATGGAGATCGATACAAAGACTTGAGTCATGTGAGTTAGTTTAAGACACTAAATATAAAGACATGTTCTAAACTGCAGTTTCAAATTAAAAAGTGACATAGGTTTTAACTGTTCCTATAATTTTATGTACATAATATTTAAATAACAATAACCAGTAATTAAGAAACATATACCTATTTGCTAACAATATAAACTAATTTGAGAATCATTTCTCAACATTACTTTTCAATAACACTGCTTTTCTACAACTCTTAATTAACTTTGCATCCACATCAGGAGTATAATTTCATTAACCTTTTATTGTGTTTTGCCACAAATGGTAATTATATTCTAATGCAGTATTAGATTATACTTTTTAGTGTATTAGAAAAGAATGTGTTTAAATTATTTGAGTAGTATTCATTGTAAAGGATTTTCTGAAATGACCTGACAGTGTTTTATGAACTTGAAAATTCATTCACTTATTTCAAACTTATGTATGTTGCTCTTGCAAAGCCAGTCAGTTTTTATTAGTTCAAATGATCGCCAGAAGTACCAACCTTTGAGCTCACTGCTTCATTTTTACCCCACAGTAATTCTCTTAATGGCTACTAGAATTGATTGTAATAGCAGGCATGCCTTCCATTAATATTATGCAAGAGTGAAAGCAGTTCTGGGCAGGTTCCTGAATGGAATTCATCTGATTAAATATGCATTTTTTGATTACTGTCTAACCTTCTACGACCTTTACTGTCTGTCTTTTGCCATTAAAGATTAATCTGCCAGTCTATCAGGTAAAATAATAACCTGAATGGATCTGCATTACTTTACCTCATCTATCAAATGGCAGAAGACTATTATTTTTACTCTGTGTAGATATATGTGACCATAAAATTACCATCCACTAGGAAAGAAGACATATCAGAATGCCATGGTATGCTTTTGAAATACATGGGTTTTGAGACATATTTTCTAGATATCTAAAATTTGTAGCTATTACAAAAGGAGAATCTCAATGGAAGTAAAATATTAAAAAAGAATAATACTGTAGTTTCCATTGATTTGACCCCTGTTTGACCATCCATTTATTCAAACAATAATTTCAAATTGTTATTAATTGTCAGAGTAATTATCCTGTGCAGATGAGGAAATTATAATAGGTGTAATTCAATTTTTTCTTTATTGAAATGTCATTTCAAAAAACACACATTACAAAAAATTTAATAAAATATATATATATATACACACACACACACACACACACACACACACACACACACTCACTCACCCCTACACAGAACTTTATTATACAGAAGAAAGATTTATGGTGTGGTAACAAAAAAAACTGAATTGATAATATATGTTATATCACTCTTTGAGATGTATATTAAATGAAAGCATAGTAAACATCTGCTACATTATACAGAAAATAAATTTGTTTAATAAATTTTCAGCTCCATGTTTAAGAATGGTGCTATACTTCAGAACCCTGCTTCATGAAATAAAATATAACCCTTCACAGAGCACCATCACTGAGGCTGGTGCTGGGAGGAGCAGTGGTTACGCGGACTGTCCGAGCAGTGCTTTCATCTCAGGCAGGCACAGACTAGAGAGGGAGTCAGAGCTTTGGGGTGTAACAACATTAGTAGAAATTGGGAACAAATGAGAAATGCAGGCTCTCCTTTCATCACCTTCTTCAGAATGCAATTATGAGTGAAAATTGTCAATGAAATGAAATGTTTGAGAAACAGAAAGAAGCATGAGGAAAAAATGAAAATTTATCTAAAACATTTACAAATGCCCCTCTATATATGCAGGGGAATTGGATGCAGGACCATGAGGGTACTAAAATCTTCAGGACACAGAAATCTGAGGATTCATAAAATCCCTTATTAAAATGGCACAGTATTGGTAATAGCCTACACACATCTTCTCACATAATTTTAAAAAGCTTTAGATTATTTCTGATATCTAATACAATATACATGCTATGTAAGTAGTTGTAATATTGTGTAATTTAGAGAATGATGCAAAGAAGAGTTCTGTAAATGTTCAGTACAGATGTAGTTTTTTAAATATAGTCATATGTGTCTCAATGATGGAGATACATTCTGAAATATGCATCAATAGTAGAATTTGTCATTGTGTGGCTATAATAGAATGTACTTTCTCTAAGTAAAATTGTTAACATATCACTAGGCAACATAATATTATGGAACCACTGTTGTATATACATATACAATGATGACATTGACCACAAAATGGTTTTGAGACACTGTACTACATTTCTCATTGCTATAGGATTATTTATACTACTTAGTCAGTGGCTAACTGAGAAATCCTTGGGTGAATCCTTCACTCAATCCATTATATTTAATTTGTAAATCAACCCTCCCATGCTCCACTACAGTACTGGGAATTCAATGAAGTCAGAGATGTTTGTTCATCATTGTATTCATGGAGCCTGGAATAGAGTTTCACATAATATTTACTAAATAAAAATTAAGAATAAATTTTATTTACTAAATGGAATAAAATTTACTTGCTAAATAAAAATGAATGAATTAATAGTAAATTTTATTTGCTAAATAAGAATAAAATTCATTTGCCAAATAAAAATTAAGGAATGGATGAAGCAAAAAGCTACCAATGTACTACATCCTGTACTTTAGTATAATTAAATCAATCAATGAGTTCCTTAGGAATGATTATGTATTGCTTCCATTATTTTCTCTGTGAAAATTAATGCTGCAATTTGCATGCTCTTATTTCCATGAGTGGAAGTAATGGGTTAAAGTGCAAATGCATTTTAAATTACAATTGATAGTAGATGTTACCAAACTTTTAAGTGAAAATCTGAAGGCATTTCCAATTTTGGCCAGTAAGGTATGGAGTTAGTGTTTGCCTGCATCCCAGTAGCAAAAAGTATTATCATTATTTTTATCTTTTGTGTTTTTTTGAATATAGTATAATATTTTCTTTTAAATTTAATTTACATATTCTTTATTGGTAGTGAATATGAACATAGAATATTATTTGAAAAGCTTACAGTTAATAAAAACAAAACATATCTGAAGATGTATCTTCTTACCTGTTGAATTCTGAAAAAAGCATATTGACAGTTTCCTTGTAGTTCTACACAAACAACTCCCTTCAGCATTTTTAGTAGATTTTGCTTCACATGTTAGCTACTCTATTTTATAGTACACTCGATTTATTATTTCATATTAATGAATTGGTTTATTATTCTATTTTCTTATACTTTATCCTACTTACTGTTTTCCAGCACATATTTTACCCTAATTGATAGTAGTATTACCATTTTTCCATTCCAGTTGATTGCATTTTCCTGAAGTCCTTGATATCATTTGTTGTCAAACGTTTTTTTTTTAATCACTAATACTTGTATCTCTTGTATGAACTCCCAGAATTGGGTCTTCACTTTATTTTTTTTTAGATATGGCAATGAGAAGAATTTGCACATATCATGTTTTAAAAAATTAAGGATTTGATGAAGTCAACATAAATTGCAGGGAAATATTCCAATGCAAAATGTTTTGCCTTTCAGTTGCATAAAACAGAAAGCAAAATAAAATTAACTTTGTGATCCTTTATTAATACCAGACCAAAATTCCAAGAAAATTGTGTCATTGCAACAGAAGAAAAATCAAATTTTAGTTCTGCATCAAATAAAACTTGACATTACTTTTAAAATATTATGAATAAACCATTTTAAATATTATCTATTATGGACCAAGACAAATATTGATTTTGCTAAATGTCATAATGTTTAAATTTATTTAGGTATTATCTCACATATTTTAGAGGACTTAGATATTTTAGGACAAAATTGTATTTTTAATAAAATATTTTCATATTAAGTTATTTGCCTAGATGAGTCATATACATGTATATAATTGTTAATTACAATAACTATTTTGTAGAGAAAACTATGAGGTGGATGATTATAAACTGTTATGGATCAGCATTTTGCAATAGATTAACCAAGTTTATGAATATATATTTCATACTCTTTTACAGCCATATGCTTCTTTATAATATATCTTTTTAATGTGGCAAAAATGAACATGCTTATTAACAAACTCAAGTATATAAACTTCTCAGACAAGCCATAAAAATAAGAGACAAAGTACTATGTTACTTTAAATGCATGTTTTACTGTTTTATATTTTTAAGAATTGACCTAGCTATTATATTAGATATCAGCTAAGTAATGCCCAGTGATTAAATTAATCTAAATTAGGTAAAGGTTTTAAGTACCAATAGATCTTAGAAATTATTTTTAAGATCTTAGAAATTATTTTTAGTTTATTAAAAACATAACTACTCTTGAAATAAAATTCATCTGAGTGATTTAATTGGATAAGAAACAAATTTAAATTTCTTAGAATTGTAAATTTCTAATGTAATTCTTGCTAATATGATAAATATACTTATTAATTTAGGAAAAATATATCCAAATACAATAACAGCATATGTGGTAACATTAAAAAATCTAATAAGTGTAAAATCATTGTTATTTCCTTGAGCAATATTAAAACAATTCATTTGTAATTTAAATGTCAGAGTTCATTTAAATTATGCTATTTGATTTTTAAAGCATTGTAATTATTCTTCATATAAAAGACTTTTGAGTTGGGCACAGTGGTGCAGACATGTAATCCCAGCAATTCAGGAGGCTGAGGGAGGAGGTTCACAAGTTTGAGGCCAGACTGAGCAACTTAGCAAGATTCTAAGCAATTTATCAAGACCCTGTCGCAAAATGAAAACTAAAAATGGCTGGGCATGTCACTTAGTACCCTTGGGTTCAATCCACAGTACTGAAGAAAACTTTTCCAAAAAAATATTTTTTAATGTCTGAAAATTAAAATTTATATAAGCACTTATTTATCTCTGAGTTATGAGTCAATAAGAATACAACTTTCCAGATTTCCTTAAGAGGTTTTTATGATCTAATTTGTTTATACCATCTGGAATTCTAAAATAACAGCTCATTTATGCACATATATACACTCTTACCAAAGCTCTGCACCAATTTGTACTTATTTGTCTGTAGACTCTAACTCCCATCTAACTGAATGAAAGATTATAGGTTGATGTTGATCATGACAATGGAGTTTGCTGCATTTGGGGAAGTCAGAATATCTTACCTATTCTGATCAACTAACTTCAGCCTTAATATAGAAATGTGATGATATACATGAAGAACAGTTTAGAGAAAAAAATGTTGTTTTTTTTCCATTAAAAATGAATTCTATTAATTTTTTTAGATTTCTAAAAGTCATTTTTGTTATTCATACTCCATGAATAGAATGATATCATTTTAATGGTAAATATAATAATAAAATGAAGAAAATCATCTCTTTCTTGTAATACCAATCTCTAAGTTATTGGACATCATATACAAAGCATTTGGGGTTTTTATCTGTAATTACCAATACTGTAAAAGTAGGGGCAAATATGCAAAAAAAAAAGCCAAAATATCTATTTTTTCAATTGTGCAATGAAGTGTGCTTAAAAGCCAATGCTCATTGTTTACTGTGTGTAGTATTTCATTTGAGATGGACCTTTGATATTTAAATTATTAATGTAATTTCCATTAAAATAATAAGCTTTTTTGCTATGCTCTCTTAAAATATTACAGACCTTGCTTTCTATGACATTAGAATAACTGGAAATTACTTTTTTCTATAGTGTCTTGGAAAATATTGATTAAAACTTATACCTGATATTCTAGTTTTATAAGTAAACCTCCAGTAATGAATGACTTTGAAAGGTAAACACAAGCAGGTGCCAAACCCTTTGCCATGCAGGACAGAAGTGGACAAGGGATTAATTTGGCACAAGTGTCCTTTTCGATACTTTATAACCTTAAATAACCTAAAAGTGTACCTCACTTCAAAGAAAGCCTTTGATGTGATGTTTCCTAGTATAACACAGGGAGCATCAAAGGCCCAATTCAGAAAAACTGGCTCTAAACTTGGCCAAAAGAAGACCCAGGACTTTGTCAATTCTGTTGAACATGAAAGCATATGCATTCATAAAACTTATGAACCAGCAAATTTGGAACTAGAAAACAACCAAATTCAATCCAAGAGACAACCTAATACAAGTCATCTGAAAATTCACAATTATATTTGTAAGTTAACCTGTGATGTGTTAATAGTGTATATTATTTTCTTCCCGGCAGTATCACATACTTTTTTTTTAATCTATTTAAGTTTACTGTCCAGTTATAAAGATTAAAAATACAAACTAAGTCATAACATCTTTGTTTTCCTGTATCCTTACCTCAAAACAGGGTAGTGTAATATCATCCTTAGTATTTATATATTTTCTACATAGCTACTATGGTAGTGAAACTAAATGCAAAATGGGTGATATACTCTCGTATTTTTTCTACTTTTACACCAGATTGCTAAGAAGAATTAGTCCAAATTCCTCTTGTAATTTTGATTGTCTGCTGAAACCTGAGTATTCTTACAGGTATAATGGGAGTTTCTGATGAATGTATTTCCTCACAGTAGAGGAACTGGCTTCATATTTGCTGTTTACAGGTCCTAGGATATTGCACCCAAGTATCTGCATGACTCACTCCCTTTACTTTATTCAGGCACCTTCATCCCACTCCAGGTAAACACCACCAGGGCCACTCAGCCTTAGCCTCCTCATGATGCTACTTGGTTTTTCTTCCTAGCTTGTATTGCTACTTCACAATCTTACTGCATTGTTTTCTTTTTCTTCAAAATAATATGTAAGTTTGAGGAATTAAAAAAATGTTCTACTCTGCAATCCCCAACTACTGGAAAACTATTGTCACATAATATAGACTCAATAGCAATTTGTATAATGCATAAGTTAATAAATCTTAACACACATTATTATCTAGACAGGGACCTAATTTCAAAAGAGTGACAAGCAGCCTGTAGCTGCTTTCTTTTGATCTCTGAATAACATGCAGTTTCCAGGAGGACAAAATTATGACAATAGCAGGATTAGATTAAAAGGTTCAAGACTTGACACTTCAATGGAAAGATGCCTTACTTAAAAAGGTGGTATGTCCTGAAAGTGGAATAGGAAACCATATGCAGAACAGTTGATATAGTCTCTAACTTAATATTTTCTACTCTTACACCAGATTGCTAAAAAGGATTAGTCCAAATTTCTCTGATAATTTCAATTGTTTCCTGAAATCTGTCCATTTTTAAAACATTTGGTTTCATACTCCACTTTTAGGGAATCCTGCACTTTTATTTATTTATTTTTTGGGGGAGGAGGGTACTAGAGATTGAACTCAGGAGCACTCATCCACCCACTGAGCCACATCCCCAGCCCTAGTTTGTATTTTATTTAGAGACAGGGTCTCACTGAGTTGCTTAGCACCTAGCTTTTGCTGAGGCTGGCTTTGAACTCATGATCCTCCTTCCTCAGCCTCTGGGATTACATGTGTGCACCACCATGTCCAGGGGTATACTGCCTTTTTAGAAGGGATTTGCTAACCTCATACACTGGTCATCAAAGCAGAATTGCTACACATTTTACATTATTTAAACATCACATTGCTCTGACAAAAAAAGTATATTATGGTAAAAAATGATATATTATTTTCTATTAGTTGTTTTAGTAGTTATTCATAGCTCTCAAACACAACGTGGCACTAATACGAGATTTTAGTAAACTATGTTTTATTTTGTTTATTTATTCAGTTTATTTTTTGGTACTAGAGACTGAGGCATTTACCCCCTGAGTCACATATCCAGCCCTTCTTATTTTTCTTATTTTGAGACAGAGTCTTGCTGAGTTGCTTAGGACTTCACTAAGTTGCTGAGGTGGGATTTTAAGTCAGGATCCTCCCGCCTCAGCCCCGAGCTGCTGGGTTTCCATAAGAGGGCCATTGTGCCTAGCAGTTAACCAGATTTTCTCACAGACTTTACATAAAGAATTACCCATGCCATTGCCCCCCAAATTGCTTTTTATTTTAATCTTAGTGTAAATATTTCATAGTTAAATGGTTTTCAAACAGAGGATGATGACGTCGTAGCTTTTAAATAAATTAAGCCAGCTGATAAATTTACAAATCGTATTTATAATTTAAGTCCATTTGGTTTATAAAAGATATCAGACCTCTGGAATATATTTTGTTGAGATGGACTTTGAAGTGAACTGAAAAACAAATGAATGACCATAGAAAACCACTCAGATAATAAAACCTTAAAATGGGTTTTTGGATAAGAAGAAATGGAGCTGTGTAGTCCTGATTCTATTTATCATTACCTTGAAAATACTTGTTTGATGTTTTGTTGAATAAGTGTATTTTACAGCTATTATAATTTATATACTTTGATTTGCTTCTATTGCTTAAATCTTCAGAAGTCAAATAGGAGAAATAAAACACCCAGTGTTTTTAAGAATATGGTTGCAATGGAGAATATCTACTTTTTTTTCAAAGTGTTATTGTATTTATTTTTCTTTTTCAATTTGGAAAGCTTCAGGACATCAGCATCATATTCAAAAATCCTCAGATTAACAGTCTGACTCAGATTATGATAATGTTATATCATTTCTTTCTTACGCACCAAATGTTCTCAGTCAGAGAAAATGATGGAATTACTTAAACCCCTAGGGAAAATGAACACATTCTAATTTCTTACTAAGATATTGCTCTCTTTATGTCATGCTGTCTTCACATTGAGAGGAAGATTGAATTTGGAATCAGATGGCTTAAAAATAATGCCCCATTTTAATGCAATTAGGAGCCTTCTAGACAGAGCAGAGAACTCTAGCTTTTGAAAACAAAGGTTTAAAAAGTTCAAAGATAAATTTTATTTTCTTATTTTAAGCAGTAAATTGAAAGATACAGATCATTGCTTGTTTTGGTGGTTCTAATTATTGAGACATCTGGCATTTTCTTCTTTTATTAGGTGGAAACTGTAACTCTGTATACTAAAATTTAATTATACACTTTAGTATTAAGAAGGTATTGTCTTAACCTATGGATGGATATTTTAATTTTATCAAAATAACATATTTCATATTAAATTGAATTATGTACTTCTATTTTACTAAAAGTATGATTATAAAAAAGACACAAAGTGAATGACATATTACAATAAAGTGTACTAGGAAATTATTGAACTGGATCTTACAGGAACCAAAGTTGATTAACTTCTAGTCCTTAGGAACTATATTATTCCAAACACGGAAAATTACAACTAGTATTGGAAATTTTAGAATGAGAAAGCATATTATTTCAAATAATAGAAATTGCTGTTAGTATTAGAGAAATTTTAGGAAATTTAAGTAGATTCATTCTCACTGTGTGAATGAAAGATTGTCAAATTTATTACATTGTTTTCAATAAAATGAGTACCTGACTTTCAAAATATGATCATCTAGGATATTCAGAATGTTTTTAAACATGATTTGGAACCTACTACAAAGTAAAACAATACCAGCTCCCAAAAATACGGTAGTGAATAAGCTAAGAAAAGGTATCTATGTAGAAAAAATGAAACACAATTTTACATTACATTCTTTTATTTCATGTATATACAGTTTGCTAAAATATAAGAGTTTTTCTTGTCAAATTTTCACCAGTGTTATCATGAGTAGTTCAGAGACTCCCTGAATGTTTAGATAATTGGTGTCTTGGAAGCATCAAGAGGTTATAGTTAAAATCAAGGGGAAACCTATAAATAAAGGCAAATAAAGTAACTCAAAAACCATAATTATCTTTGATTCTTTAATGTACAAATGAACCTACCCACCACAGCTATCCTTGAACTGTGTGCTAAAAATAAAAGGGCAATACATTTTATGATGTTCTTCTGACATATTAATGAATGTTATTTTCAACATATCACAGGAGGAATAATTTGTGTAACATTATATTTTTCAACTTTCTGTTTTTGTAATCTGTTTCAATTATACACTTAATGTGTTTATTTTTAAAAACTAATAGGGAAAATATGTGAAGAGTATTAGCATCTGTTTACTAAGTCTATCTGATGCCTCCATCAGAAGGTAAAAATTGTTAGCAGCTGGAGGTACATGGTTTTCTCATCTACCTCATTTTATATACTTAATAAACATACTTTTAATGTAGACACATTTTAGCATAATGAAATAAGACTATATTCAGAATGTGAGAGCCCGATTATTATTACTATTTTAATCTTGTAACAGCACATTGTATTGCAAATATTTTCTGATTGCATCTTTCCTATTTTTACTTTAAAGTACCTTCTTTAGTATTGCTTAATAAAGCCTTTCTAAAAAAATACTGTACTTTCTATCTTTCCAACGTACATACATTATTGCATTTGAATCCTTTTCTGTGTTTAGAATATATTACTATGAGATCAGATTCTGGCATCAACTTTTGTTCTGCTACCAAATTAAAATACCATCTTTGCAATTATTTAATTCAAGCTTATTTGGGGCTGGATTTTCTTTTTACTTTCTACGTTTTTTTTAATTTCCATTGTTGGTTTTTATTGTCATTTTGTTATGTTTCCATTTAATATTTTGTGTGATTTCAATTCTTTTGAGTTGGGTAAGATGTATGATATGATCAGAATGTGTGTCACATGAACCTGAAAAGAACTTGTATTCTGTTATTATTTGTTTGACTATTCATTCAATGTAAATTATGTAAAGATTTCTCATAACTTACCATGTTGTTCAGATCTTCTATAACCTTAATGTGTTAGGATCATTTGTTCTATTTATTGGTCATAAAAGATTGTTGCAATCTCCATTTATAATTGGGGTTTGTTCATTCCTCCATTTAGGCCTATTGTATTTTTTTCCTCAGGCATTTTTGGTGTTCATTTTACATATATGACACATTCAGAATAATTACATCTTTTAATTGAACTCTGTTATCATGTTATGTTTCTTTTTATAATGGTAACATTCCTTAGTCCGTATTCAGATTTATTATTAATATGTTCAGTCTGGCTTTCTTTTCATTAGTGCTTCATGATGCATTTTTTACAGCTTTTAATTTCAATATAGTATGTCTTTTTATTTGCCTTGAGGAAAACAGACCTAAGTCTTCTTGTATTTTTATCCAAGCTGATATTCCTTGACTTTTAATTAATATGTTTAAAGCACTTACATTTGGTTAGTTATTGACATGCTTTAATTGCAATCTACATTTTGTTCAGTTCTTTACTATTTTTTAACTCTTTTTTGCAATTATTCTCCTCTTACAATGCCTTATGTTAGATCAATTAACTATTTTCATGACTTCCTTTGGTCTGCATTTTAGTTTGTTATTTTTATGACTTTTTAAATGTTTTTGATGGTTTCCCTTTGATTTACAACATATAAATTTAATGTGTCACTCACAACATTCAAATCATGCTTTTTGTTCTTTTATCTATAATACAAGGATTTACAACTTTAATTTATCCAATTTTTTAAATATTTCATTTTTTAGTTGTACATGGACAATATCTTTATTTTATTTTTAAGTGGTGATGAGGATCAAACCCAGGGCCTCGCACATGCTAGGCAAGCGCTCTACTGGTGAGCCCAGCCCTCTCCCATGTTTTGTACTATTTTTTTTCTACATCATTTTCTCTTTCCCTTCTCCCACTGGTATTTAATTGCATATTTATCACACTCTTCTATGATGATCCATAGCTCTTGTATGTTCTCTTAACTTCTCCTCCTCCTATTTCTCTTCCTTCCACAGAGGTCTTACCCCTCTGCTAATGATAGAATTCTTTAATGGTCTAAACTGAGGATATTCTCCTGAATCTTTCCCAGGAACAACATTTCCCCATGGTGCTGAAGATCCTTATCCATATTTTTAGAGTTAGCCAATATTTGACTCTCCTCTGGAATTTAAGTCTTTGTTCCATGAGGGACACAGGGATGATGGATGTAGGTGAGCCTCCACACCTTTCCTCCAGCAAATGATTCTTCTCAGGTGACTTCCTTGGGTCTCTTTTCCTGCTCTGTCTAACTTGAAAACGTTTGCTGATGTCTCTGGAATAGTGTCAGTCAAATGGAATGAATCCCTCTTCTTTTTGTGGCGAGTTGAGTTCCTATCCTGCTAACTCACACTCAGTCTTCAGACATTCCTTAAAAAATTCAATGTGATTTGTTTTAATAGCTTACATGACATCTGCTGTCTGTTTAGGGTCAGCAAGGGCTCTCATCCCATCTCCTTTGGGAGGCACCTGTACTTTTATTTTTAGAATCTTTTTTTTTAAGGGCTCAAAATACTGATATTATATCTGATGCTATTTAGGACAGACACCTTAGACCTCTGGCTTATCCAGGCTAACCCATCTTTGTTACCACATTGCTGAAATTTCTGTCATTTTCCCTGCTCACTCCCTACTCCCCAGTAGGCAGTGCACCCACCTCCCCCACCCCCGCTGTAACACATTTGTAATTAATTGTAATAATTGCCTCTTGAGGGACACAGAAAACAGTAATTGTGTAATACTGCATGATGGCTATTCTTTGGTCAACAGTTTTAACTGAAGTACCACAATCACCATAATTCTAGCAAGATACAGGGAATTTTTAAAGTTTTAATCATTTTGTGTTTATGATGTTTGAGTGAAAATAGCATTTTAATTTCTTTTAATTGAAATAAATTTCAATTCTTTATAATAATAGTGTTAATCATATATATACATATATATACATACATAAATATATAGATTAAAACATTTATCACAATAAACTTTATTCGGAAAAAGCTTGAACAGTAAAATGTTTAATTACAGTACTAACTGCCATTGAATGAATGATTAATTAGTACCAGATGCTTTCTGGTTAATTAATTCTCACAATTCTCCTCATGTTACTCTCTGCACTTTACTGTGAAACAAATTTCCCAAGATGAAATGTAAAGCCCTACCTCTCTGACTATCCAGTAGGTACCATGCACTAATTACCTGTTTTGTTGATGTGCTTTTTTCTTTTGGGTGATGAGATCTTCCATATTTAGCTAACCATGTTCTTTCTTTGCATTTAGGATTTGATACCAGTATTTTGCCCATTTGCAAGGATTCTCTTGGCTGGATGTTTAATAGACTCGATACAAACTATGACCTACTGCTGGACCAGTCAGAGCTGGGAGCATTTACCTTGATAAGAACGAACAGTGCACCAAGGCATTTTTCAATTCTTGTGACACATACAAGGACAGTTTGATATCAAACAATGAATGGTGCTACTGCTTCCAGAGACAGCAAGGTAAAAGATGAGTCACCTGTACAAGCAAATAATAGACCTCCATTTCAAATTTTATGTAATCTTTCATGATGAAAGAAATAACCATACTCTGTGCCTTATTTATTTCACTAGATTTTTTCTAATTTGTGTGTTTATAAAAAGAACCATAAGCAGGATGTTGAGCAAAGTAACTGCTAAAAATGCAAACATGCTAAGTGAGATGAAAAATGGTAATTAATATTTTATATTAATGTACTTCATTATAGTTTCCATTATGAACCACCAAGAAGCACACAGAGATATGAGAACATAGATATTAAAAGTAATCATTAAAATTAATTTGCTATCTGTTTTACCCATGGTGTAAAATAAATGGTTTTTTTTATCACTATACTGTGGAGTTTTAATGTTCTATTTTGTGATGATATTAAATGAGCTGAATGAACCACAGCATTTACCATAAAGTTATTTTTACTCATTTTTATTTTGAAATGAGTAAGTCTTTCAACCTTTACAAAATAGTTCAGCCTTTCAAAAATTCACTAACAAAGACAGTGCTTCAATACTCTGGTAAAAATTAAGCAAGATGAAAAATTGAAATGCTGCTAGTTCCTTATATACCCTTCTTTATTAGGAATGCAAACCAAATGTAAATTTGGAAACATGTTACAGAATCAAAGGAATTAGCAATTTGTACCAAGTGAATACAGAGAAATAGATCTAAAGTTCACATCACAATGAAGTTTTGGGAAACTTAGAAGATAATGCTATGTATAATTCTGATGCTAATTTAAAAACCTTGAAAAAAGTTTAATGTGATACACCTGTTCTTGCAATGCTTTTTAAGATTTTTGAAAGCTAAGAGAATGAACAAGCTACTTTAAATTATGTCCATGTAGAAATATGAAAACATTTATCAGGATTTCCCTATCTAAATTACTTTTTAATATTTAGTGATAATTTTATAAGTAGAGATCAAATGATTATCCTTAAATTGCTAATCAGGATTATCTGAGTAGGGTAGCTTAACTGTTTGTAAACCATTTTAAAGCAAAGTTTAAAAAATGGATTTACTGTGTTAAAATTTTAATTGAATGCATACATAAACACATGTCAACTTTACTGCATATATGTACTCTAGGTCATTAAACACTCCTAAAAATCTAGGCAGGCTTCAGTGGCACATACCTGTGTGTGAGTTTGTGTGTATGTGTGACTATTATACACATTATATATTATGTTGTGACTATTTTGAATTTTCTATTTCTCTACAAATATCCTCTTTGAAATGATTGAGTTTGAAAAATGGACAAATGAGGAATTCCAAATTTATTTAAATGTTTTGTTTATTTTTAAAATCATGGTTTATCAGAAATTATGGTGTATTGTATCCTCTTTCTAAATTTCACACATATTTGGAGCATCTGGGTGACAATAGAAAGACCAAGGTACATTATCAACATTATTCAATATTAGAATTTATGAGTTTTTCTGACACATCTTAAAAGAAGTATCAACTTTTCCATAGATCATAATGCTAACTTATTTCTCTATATCTTAGCAACTCTTTTAAATGAGGGAAATTTCATCAATTGGTTAGAATTTCATTGCCAAGTCAGTTGATGCTTTAATAGTACATGATGGGAAATATTTTCATCATATAATTATTTTGCTGTTTTCTTTTTTCATCCAATTCAGTCATTCTAAGAAAAAACAAGATGATGGGAGAGTGATAAATCTCATCCCGGACACACAATCTATATGAACGTTTATCTGTATAAGTAAGGAATATAACACAACCAATATGTAATGTGTCTTCTAAAAGCATGTAAAGACTAAGTGAAGATTGATATCAAAAAAGTTACCCATTCTCTGTTTGACTAAAATCCTAAAGGTGACATTTTTAATGTCATTACAGACCCACCTTGCCAGACAGAGCTCAGCAATATTCAGAAGCGACAAGGGATAAAGAAACTCCTAGGTGAGTCATAGCTCATTCTTCTGAAGGCTTTATTGCTTACATAAATAACCCCAGGGAAACAGCAACATGAAATCAATATTAATCCAACAAAGATAGACTGCACTAAATTTCAGCAACAAAATTTATGAACTTTTTTTTTTTTTTATGAACTTACTTTTATTACCTCACCTATTGAAAGATATTATGTCTGTTTTATTACCCTAATATAATGTTCATTTTGAAAGTTATTAAGTAAAAAGAGATTTAAACAATAATAAAGTTAAAACGTCAGCAGAAACTTCTAATTCTGTGGTTAATAATGTAAGAATTGATGGGTAGGGGCTGGGGATGTGGCTCAAGCGGTAGTGCGCTCGCCTGGCATGCGTGTGGCCTGGGTTCGATCCTCAGCACCACATACCAACAAAGATGTTGTGTCTGCCGAGAACTAAAAAATAAAATATTAAAAATTCTCTCTCTCTCTCTCTCTCCTCTCTCACTCTCTCTTAAAAAAAAAGAATTGATGGGTATACAGATAGATAAATATAGATATACACTCAGAGAGAATATATAAAGCAAATATTTTAAAGATGGGGTGAAAAATGCTGAGTGCCTCAGAGAAGTTTGACTGTATTCTTTAGTGTTTTCATGAGTATTTTTGGCTATGTTACTTTTAGCAATGGAATATATGTGTGGATGAATGGATAGGTAAACAGGTAGGTACATAGATAGACCAACATATAAATAGATAATTGCAAATTTTACCATGAGCCCCGAACTATTTGAATGTTTGGTAATCAAGACACCATCAAACCATTAACTTTGATTATCGTATGTTTCTTTAAGCTTGAACATTTTAAATAAATTCTTCTTAGAATAATGCTAAATTCTTAAAAATTTACAAAATTACTACATAGTTACCAGAAATCCTTTACCCAACTTTTCCTAAAGATAACTTCTTGCATGCACCAAACAATCAGAACACATTTGTAAAAATGTAAGAAATTATTATTTCTATAATCCTGGCAGCTATAAGGGTCAGGTTTTACTTGGATTACACCAGTTTTGTCACAGTTTGTTCTTTTTTTTTTTTTTTTTTTTTTTGCATTTTGGTATATAAAGCAGGACAAAACTCAGGCAGTGTGTCTTTTAAGTATGCTAATACATTTGTCGACTTAGTGGCATGTAACTTAATTATGACTCTGGATCTAATTAATCTCTTTTACATTTTGATGAGCTATCTTTATAATTAAAATATATGTGTGTGTAAGTAAGTTTATATATATATATATATATATATATATATATATATATATATATATGAACAAACTAGCATATTTCTGTTATTAGTGTTCTCTTTCACTTTCAAAGTGAACTGGCATAAAATATATAAGAGTTTATGTCAAAAAAAATGCTGTTTTAAAGTAGTAAATATTGAAAATTTGATTTTCTTATTTTTTTTGGCCTTAGATCCATTGAAAATGTTTCAAAGTTTTCCTTGTTGGAGATACTCCATCTGCTTCACTGAAAGATTAGTAGTTCAAATGAATTATAATTTATAAGTTTAAATCAACCACCTATTTATCATATCAAAAATTGTAAAACTTATGGAGGGGGTAAAATTATGATCTAATATGGTATAAGAATAAATGATTTTCATATTCTAACTATATATTTAGGGTTTTTTTAAAAAAATAAAAATGATGTTTCCATCATAGAAAAAAAAAGTTCAGGAAAAAAAGAAAAGTTTCTAATTTTCTAGAACTCACATTCTTATGTTTAAGTATTTAGTGAGGAATATGACCATACTTATAAATTACTAACTAAACATTTATCTTTAGGAATATACCATATACTGTGCTATATATTATACAAATAGAAATAAATATCTCTTTCTGACCATTCCCACTAAACTGTGTTCTATAAGACTGAGTTTAAGAGATACTTATACAAAAATGAAAGTCAAGAGAACCCAAACATTTCCAAACAGAGGATATGTAAGTGTAGTTTTGAATGTATTCAATGATAATCTACACACATGCACACACACATGAGACGGAAGATATGTCATCTCCTCCAGTTTAAGAGAAGACTTCATATTGACGGCATTTTTAAGTTGAGTCTTAAAATGAAACAATGAAGAAAAGAGATTCCAGTTGATATTAAAAGGCAGTGTGTAAAAAAGGTGAAAAAGCATCAAATTGAGTGGTAATAGCTACACGGCATGAAAAGATCTTGAAAAATATGAATGAAAACTTTGGAGAATGAAAATAGAAAGTTGTTAGTGATGAGATGATATAGGGTCTTGTACACCATATAAGTGCTCCCAATGATTGAATGTGAGCATAGCATCACATAGTAATGCTGTACTATACCACTGAAAACACTACACTTTGCAAAAATGAGGCATGTTTAAATGGTAGTTTCCTTAAAACAGGATATGAATCCATAAGTTTTAATCAGTTCCTATGGCAATGGCAGTGCCAGAACAGCAGAACACATACCTGTTTTCTTCTACAGGTGTCACTAGTATGTAGCCTGGAATACAGTGTCACTTCACCTGTGTATGTCTTAAGGCTTATTGGTGAAACACATACGTGCATTTGTGGGTGACTATGTGCATGTTTCACAGGACAGTACATCCCTCTGTGTAATGAAGATGGTTACTACAAGCCAACACAATGCCACGGCAGTGTTGGGCAGTGCTGGTGTGTGGACACATATGGAAATGAAGTCATAGGATCCAGAATAAAGGGGAAAGGTTATTTTAATAATTACCAATCACAGTAGTCAATACTGAGATCCTCATTAATTTGTCTAAGCACTTAATGAAGACCTGTCCTATGCAGACAGGTTAACTGCTATTTGACATACATTATTTAGGAAAAGATAAAGAGTAAACAATGAAAGTAATCTCATTTAATCCTTAAATCCCTCTTCTACATTAATTTATTCTGTAACATTTTTAGTAGTTGTTGATTTTCTATTCTGTCCAATATGATTAGATTTCAGTGAGACATACTATTCAATAGCTATCTTATTTAATTTTAACATGTAGAGAATATTTCTTCATAATATGTAAATTAAAGTGTTAGTACTACTAATTACTTCAGTTATCTGTGTTGCCAGTGGTGAATAAAATGTAATTTTTGTTGTAAATGAAAATTATATGAAGATGAATTAAAAGTGGACAAAAATTATTTTGGAATCATGGACTTGTGAGATTTCTTAGCATGCTATGATTAAGAATATGCAGGAAATGGGAAAATAGAAACATTTTCTTCATATAAGATGGAAATTTCAGTGTGTGATGATTTCAACCAATTCATAAACAATGAATTTTATTAATTGGATTTGTTATAATTAGATACCAAAAAATTATAAGAATTAATATCCAGAAGAGGTAAAAATGAAGACACACTGGCATTTAAGAAGTTGAAAAGTGAATACATACTGAGATATAAATGAGCATTATTACCTCCAGAAAAATTATTAGCTATTTCTAAAATATTTTTAAAAAATAATTTAATAAATATTTCCTTTGTCAAAGTAACAAATTCCCACCAACTTAGTGGCTCGGTCTACAGAAATTTGTCATCTTGCCAATCTGTCTGTCACGAGTAGATATCGGGTCTGTCTCACTAAGCTGAACATCACAGTATCAGCAGGGTTGTGCTCCTTTTGAGACTCTTGAGGAAAACCAATCTCCTTATCTTTCCTGCCTTCTAGAAGTCACACACATTCCTTATCTCAAGGAGACTTACCTCCAAATTAAAACTAACTTTGCATCTCTTTGTCCATTCTTCTGTAGTCATGTCTCCTTCTGACACCATCTGGGAAATGTTCATTGATTTTAAGGACCCAACTGACAGTTGGGGTCTTCATGTATAAACTGGGAAAATCTCCCCATTTCCAGTTATAAGGACCTAATCACATTTGCAAAGTTCCATTTCCATTTAAGTTATTATCTGTAGGTTCTAGGGATCATGAAGTAAATATTCGGGGGAGGGGAACAATTATTCCGCAACCACACTTATAGAAGAAATTTTAAGCACTTTAAGATTCAATATGTCATGTGAACTTCTATAAAAAAAAAAGAATGAGATCAAAATTACTGAACTAGAAATCTTATATAGCATACCTCAACAATAATTTTGCTATTAGCACACAAATTTTAAAAAATGATAAAGTTTAACATGTAACAGTTTATCAAATAACTGATTTATTTCTCATCTTCATTAAAGTGATGAGCAAATTAAAAATTTATTAATTTTCCTGTTTTTCATTAGTATGTTATCTCTTGTATATATATCACCCCAATACTCAGTCAAAATAAATATAATGCTTATTTATTTTTAGCTTTAGATTTTGAGATCTCCGGAGATTTTGCAAGTGGAGATTTTAATGACTGGACCTATGATGAAGAAGATGAAGATGACATCATCACTGATAAAGATGAAATTGAAGATGATGATGAAGATGAAGGGGATGATGATGATGATGGCGATGACCATGATGGATACATTTGATTAATGGCAGTTGAGGTCAATAAATTGCACATTTGTAATATTGACAAAGTGATTGCTTATGGAGAATTACCTTGTTGCCCCAAAACAAAATTATTTCAAACCTCATATATATTTTGTATAATTATTTCAAATATGGCACGAAAAGTCATAGAAATTTATGGTGAAATAAGAATTATTTACTTTGAGTTTTTGTATGTCTTAGAGAAAAAGAGAACATATATGCAGTATAGCCAGACAAAGGAAAGTGATGGAGAGCTAGTAAAATAAAGTCTGAATAAGAACAAATTTTGCAAATGTTCCATAAAAATAACAACGAATGAGTGCTTGGGATGATGAGTGTTTTGTTTTCTGAAACCCCAGCTTAAATTTACAACTTATAGTGATCTGATCCCCAAGGATTTTATAAAATTATGCATGATCCAGATCTTTCCAAAGTAGCATCAGAGTAAAAGAGAGACCACATGGTAAAACAAAGTGACCATTGTAGAATCTTATTAAGTTGTTTATGTTAACAGTGACATTTTTAATTATGAAGTTATTCTGGATATGATAGGATATTTTATAAAATGGCAAGTATGGAAAACCACAGATTCTTGAATGTTAGAAATTTAGTTGTCCTTTCTAATTTTTATTTTAAACTGAATGGCAGTCTTACACACACACACACACACACACACACACACACACATATATATAATATTCGTAAGCAGCATGACTTTTAGATTTCTGTCTTTCTGACCAGCAATTTAGGATACAGAATTCAGGAAGACAAAAGGAAAGATTCATTTTAACCATATTTTCACTAAAAGTTTTTCATTTGCCCCCAAGGTCAAATTTGAAATTCTTAATTCTAATTTTATGTTCTATTTTAGATAAATATCTGCATTTACTCTTAGAATTTTGCCATTTTTGTTCATAGTGCTGAAGCTTAGAGAACATATTGTATGGTGCCTTGCAAAAATAGAAATAGAAAGGATTAGCATGCATACCAATATAGGGTATTAGGCAATATTTAAGCACACCTAATTAACAGATTAATACCAGTAAAGGTACTGCTGCTGGAATGAAGAAAATGGAATATATTTCTTTCTTTTTTTCTATTGTTACAGAATTACCATGTGGACTGGTTTATAATAATTGTGTGGAGTGGCATTTAAGATTTAAGTGTAACAAAAATTACTTTAATTGCTATATTTAAGTTAGCATGTTAATTAATTGTGTAGACATTTTGGCACACCATCACTTTTAAGTATATCAAACCAATGGTTTTGTGCCCATAATAAAAAAAAGGAAAAATCCTGTTGAATATTACACATTGATATCTTTAATTTCAACAGTGGGTTAACTGTTTTCCTGGTATACTATTCATTGAAAGCAAAATTGGTGGATTCTTTCGATTTAATTTATACACTAAATAAAAACTTTAATGTTGAACTTACCTAATATTTAAAGTATAATGCATTTTCTTTTCTACTGTTTATGTATAGTTTACAAAATAAAGAATCTTGTAACCAAATCAACTGTTCCCTAATGATTTTTCTGGAGTATACATGGTAGTATGAAGGATCCATAATCTATTCCCTGATTTTTAAAATGAACATATCACAAATTAGTTTGGGAAGTTTTCTGTGGTTTTTGAATTTCAAAACCAGAGCTCTTGACATCTTGAATATTGTTTTTCAATGTATGCCCAAAGTGATTTTTATTGTTGGTTTGTCTTATTTTGTTACATTTGTCATATATTGCAAAGTAAATACTTTTCTTTGTTAAAGCAATATTTTTAAACCCACTTTTTTGTGGTATCAAACAATATATTTAGCTACATTTCTAGCATTTTCAAGAGTGTCAGATAGCCTTGTCTCTTTTACAAAAATATAGGAATAACAGAATACAACTGTGGATTGGTTGAGGTAAGATCCAAACAACAATTCTACCCACACATTTAACAAATTAATTCAAAATAACAGACATGGTGCTCTTGAAGTTAAACTATTTTCTAAATTGTCTCTTTTCAGACTCTCAGGAAAGAAACTAATTCAACAGAAAATATTAAACTGAAACATTAACATGAATGAACTTTATATACATCATTTTATGTACAAAATACACTTGTATATATGTATATAAAATTCCTATCTGTGGCGAACTTTAGATCTCATGATCATACTTCATTTTAAATATTTCTCCTCAAAATAATTGTACTTTTATATTTTTCATAAAAGTATAAATGCTGGGCAACTGTGGTAAGCTAGTCATGCTTCTCAACACTAGAGATTCATCAGTGAACCTATAGTCTTGCAGTTAATATTCTAGTTTGAAGTACAGACAATAAGTCTATTTCCATTTCACAACACAATGTAGTTGATGCTCCAATAGAATAAATCCAACAGACTTTTTTCCCTAGATTTAATTTAAATAGAACAAGATATTTTGAATCCAATTAAAACTCCTTAATACTAATCCAAAATCCTAAGGGACAATTTTCAATTAAAAAAATTAACTACCCTAATATTTTGTTCTTCTTTAAGTTGATTCTGATTAATAGGCATGAAACCATGCTAAGGTGAGACATCAAGCAACATTATTCCAGTGTTATTTTGGAAAAGACACATGCAAGTCAAAAACTGCAGGATATTCAGGATCACAACAAATTAAAAATTAACACTGATGAAAATAGTAGAAAAGAAAAAATATCAATTGATTCTGATATATCACAAATCTAACATATAAAGCTATAAATGCTTTCTTATTTTTTATAGACAGCACAAACATTTACATATGCTGCATAATACCATTTGGAGAATTAAGCTTAAAATAAACATAAAACATTTTAATATTGATCAGAATGATATGCAGTCTAAGGCAAACAGTGTTTCTGACAATCATTTAATAAAATAATATCCAAGAATCCATAACCAAGAATATCCTAATTAATTAGTAAGACAAATATTAAAAGGGTATGCATTTTTTATATTAACCTAAAGAAGATATGAAAATAACTCATAAACATTGATCCTGTTTAATTAAAGCAATGGCTCATTTAAAGCCAGTTTAGAAGATTGCAAAAATAAACAACTGATTCATAACAAATATTTTGATGAATTGTTTATATGAAATCAATACCTCAGCTACATGCAGCAGGTCATTCAGGACCTTGTACACGGATCACTTTTTGAGATGCCTAATAACAGAAGAAAACATGTAGAACCAAACCAAACCAAACAGAACCTCTAAAGAAAGTGAGTTTATTTTGCCTGTTTTATACTTACACATTTACACACCTGATTAGTCCATTTTTTTTTCTTGCAGTTAAGAAAAAATAACTGAACTGACTCACATTTATTTCTCTTATCTCTTGTTCAGTATGAATAAAAAGAACTGGACTGTATCACAGGTTTTTCAATTGAAATAAAAGGAAAAAACATAAGTCTAGCATATTTAAGTGCATGAAGATGTAAATAGCTGATGATGATGTGAATTCCCTGCAGGTTATTCTTTTCAACATTGTTTTAAACATAATAGTTGACACTGAGGTGAATATAATGGAAGAAGACATTTTTATTCCTTCTAGTACACATTTTTTATACTAAACATTATTAGCTTTTTACTCATCTTTAAAATATTTTATGAATTATAGCTTGACTTCATAAAATCTTTATCAATATTTGAGTCAATTTACACCTCAAAGAGAGCATCTTAAGCATTAACTCTCTACAGTATATATGTCATCCCTCCTGAGGCAAGACAATTTGAAAAAGTCTTTCTGTATGATGATTGTTTTCTCTGCTCAGTTGTGTATAATTTGTTCTATCTTTGTGGAATTTCTCTGTGTCCTTATACTAAGCTAGCAAAATTAGGATAAATCAGTACATAATAAAACATGATTTAAAGTGACATAGTAAAAAGCTGTAGGTGAAAAATCTAGTTGAAAACAATAAGAAAAAATAATAAACTTATATAATTATACCCATATTCACTTAGTTCAAAGGCATCCTTTAGAATTTATTTTTAATATATTTGTAATGATAAGTCACCTTCTTGATATTTAGAAGCATAAACAAACACACACTTGGGTTTAGAGTCTTGCCATGTCATGCATTTCTCACTTATTGAATGCAGTTTAATGTATTCATCCTGTAGGTTATCTGTGAAGGTTACATGTGATACAAATTCAAATCAAGAACTTCTTTGTCACTTATTAGATTGGCACTGTTAATTTTTTTTCAAGTCTTTAAAATAGGTTAGTAAAATTAGTCTTACTGAAGTTTGTAAGACATACTTCCAAAATTATCTTTTTTTCCAGTTTTGTTTATCCAAATAAATTACTTAGCTTATAATACACTTATATAACAAAAAAGTATCATAAATAGTGCTTGCATCATAGGCTCAGTCTGAAGATAAAATGAATTAAGTCATGGTATCTGGAACACAGTAAATACCAAATAATTGCAATTTGTATTGCTACATGTAGAAGTGTGGTATTCAAAATCACATTAAGAAATGAAAAAATTAATTCCAAACTTGAAAGGCTTAGTGTTAGATTTAACAAGAATTTCTTAATTGTTAATAAATATATTGTGTACTTTTGCTATATGTACTGTACATTGAATGGTACATATATTAAATACACACAGTGATCCAATAGCTGTGTACTTTTTCTCTTGCATTAAAGATAAAGATTTTCAGAAATCACTGGCACTAACATCCATGTCCCCTCTCCTTCCTTGGCATATGAGGCAACATCCTTTCTTTCCCTAATCAGGTTGAGGTCTTACAATAGTTTTGACCAAAAGTCAGCTGAAGTAACTTGTGTGTTGACTGGAAGGGCAGATCACAACCACCGGTTTATATACAGTTGGGATTAGTGACAAGCTGTGTGTTTAACCTGCCTTCCCAGTTACACTGTCATTTCATATAGTCATGCTACTTCTATATTTAAAATTGCTACCATTACATAAACCTTATTCCTTATTATTATGTAACATACAACATATTTTGAAAGTCAAAATTCTCCAAAGTGAAGCACTGGCGCTAGTTAATATACTTATTTTGGGGTGGGGGGTGGTGCTAAGGATTGAACGTAGCGCCTTATGCATGCAAGGCAAGCACTCTACAAACTGAGCTATATCCCCAAACCCCAATATACTTATTAATGGAAGGAATTTACATAGCAGTACAGGAACAGCAGTTTATAGAGCCAAATCATTGAACTCAGTCTTGTATTGCTTTCTGACATTGTACAAACTCTCAACTTGCTTTACTTCAATTTATTCATATAAAAAATAAAAATAGCATTAAGATTTATTTCATAACTTCATGGTGGAGGTTCAAAGAGAATCCTAATAAAATATCAAACTCAAAAACTTAGCTATATTATTAAAAAAAACTAAGAAAAAAGAGTATGCATAGTGGTAAAAACCTTTGGCATACAGTTGGACTCCTGGGTCTTGATATTGGCTCTGTGGCTCACAGACATTAGGCAAGTTACTTCTCATCTTTGTGGATCAGTTGTTTCATCAGTAAAAGAGATAAGATATTAATTCCTATGTCACTGTAAGACTATGGGAATTAACACACACACACACACACACACACACACACACACATACACACAAAAAAAAACCCACTTAAACAGTACCTGGCTACTTAATAAGCACTAACTAATAGTAACTATTAAGAAAAGAAGAAGAAAAGAAAAATCTATGAACAACTTTACATAGAATCATCACATTTTTCTTTTCAAATGAGAATACAGAGAGTATTATCTTGGTTTCTTTATAGGAAAACTATTCTAGGTAAATTAGATGACCTCTAAAAGTCACCAGGGACATCAATGTAGAAACCAAAGTACAAACTCAGCACCAACTCACTCACTCACTTCCTTCCTTCCTTCCTTCCTTCCTTCCTTCCTTCCTTCCTTCCTCCCCCTCTTTCTTTATTTTGTATGTGTGATTTGGGGGATGGAACCTAGGGCTTCACCATTGGAACACAAGCACTCTAGTGTTGAGATGCACCCCCAGGCATCTCAGTACTGAATCATGTTAACTAACTTTTATTTTCTCACAAAAGTTCTCTCTTAAAAATGTACTTTTTATTGAAGGGATAAACTTTCAGACATTGATTATCTACAGTTTAAGATATCCTTTCCAAAAGAATAGGTGTTTATAAAAATTTCTTAATATAATCTTTCTATATCAGTAATTCTTGGTGTGTTTTCGATTGGGTTGTCAAATAATACTAACTTTCATGAGAGATTTTAGCCCCTTTGAAGGTAAGATTTAGAAATGCCTGCATTGAAATAAAAACAATAATTAGATTCTGTAAATCTGTTTCAGAATTTAGCAGAGTTTGCACTAAATTGTCATTTTGAATTTAGACTAAAAATCATAAATTTTGTGGAAAGCTTTAAAAATAACATTTTGTGGGAGGAGAAAAAAGTAGAGGTAGAAACAATAGGGGACAGACAGATGATGAGAATGATGGAACATGAGGTTAAGGGGATTGATTATTCTATAAAATGGGGCTATGATGTGCTGACCTCCACATGCTGTCTTTTTCAAGAAGCAAGTTACCTGCAGCTCTGTCTGTCTTAAATAGACAGGATATATCACATTCCTCAACAAACTACTTGTTATCTGCAGGAGAAATGTAGGTTCCAAATATTGTCAATAAGAGGCACCCAAGTTATCCTGGAGGGGGAGACTTTCATGACACTTTTCATATATCAAATCCCAAAATTCATGAAGATAAGAATAATTTCTCCTAACCATAAACCCTGTAAGGATTTATAGTTAAAAATCCAATTAGAACTGGTCAGCATGAGTCAAAGTGACCTAGAGGGCTCATGGTAGTGGGGAGTTGAAAGTCTGATGTCATCCTGATGTCAGTCAAAAGGCAAGAGGCAGACCTGGGTAGGACTCTCTGGTAACTTCTCTGGGATCCCCAATAAAATTGGAATGCAGGAGATGCACACTCTCTTCTTTCTTGGGGACCCACTCTCTCCATTGAGATTGTCCCCTTTCTCTCTTCCCTGTGCCTTTAATAAATTCATTCCTTTTACTCTGAGCAACATGTCATAAATCTTTCTGACTTGATTGCAAGAATAGGACCTTGAATCGGGGGTTGAAGCAAGGAGTCTTTGAACTGCCTTCATTTCCCAGAGCGCCCCAGCCCTGTAACTGAACTGTGAGAAGTATGGAGCATACACTTTAAATCTTTGAGCAACCTCAAAAAAAATGTAAGTCCGTGACATTAATCATTTTACACTTGTAAACAAATTGAAAACTTTTATTTTATCATATGAATAAATATTAGTATGGAAGTCTGCCATTATTGTTAAGCTAATTCTGAGTTTAATTTAGCCAGATACAATTTTTTATATGACATGTAAATATTTAACATTTTTTCTCTTTTAGGATAATGCATTCCAGGTGTTCATCATTTTCACTCTAAACAAGAGACACTTTTTCTGAACTAACTTAACCATCTAGAGAAAGACAGATAGGAGATAAGGGGGAAAATACCCATTACTGTAGGATAAATTTGTGGAGAAATGAACAGATAGAAACCTTTAAATTGGACCTCACTTTGTTCTTATAAATTAAAATGACATCAATAAATTATATATGGTAATGGTAAATTATTTGTCTGGGTTGGTCCAGGCAGCCCTGTAAATAATAGACGGTAGAGGCTATTGGCTTATGAATCAAAATATATATTTGAAAGACCTCAGCTTTAATAAGAGGAGTAGTGAGGATCCCTGTCACTCTTGGTTCAATTTCTGAAATGTGTGATTATTTGAATAAAATGTTGTTTTCATGTGAATCCTTTAGTCTTATATTTCACTGGGGTTCCTTAAAAGGGCCACTATTTGAAATAAAACTGCCTCTTGATTATTTAAAATTAGGTGAAGTACATAAGAATTAATGAGGTTAAGGAGACTTCAGGTTAATAACCATATATGCCTGACATTGAATACTTTAAAAATATTCCAGGCTTACAAAGACATTTTTAAATTAATTCACTCAGGCTTCTAGGCAGGTGAGAATAAAATGATCACTTGCCTATGAAAAGAATCTGATCATTTACCCAGGATTCTATTTCAAATTAGCTTTATAAGACCTTGCTCTTCTTTTTGTCAACTAAATATTCATTTGTGTTTGATCCCATTTAAAGGAATAGCAAAACATTGGGTATCAATAAGCCTAGGCAAATATCCCTTAGGAATGTTCAATGGGTACCAAATTACTGTGAACAGTTTCTATTTGTGCCTATGATTATCCCTATTAGGAAGTGACTTTGTAACTGGTCTTAGCTACATAATGATACATTCTCTAGTTTGATGACAGGAACATTTGCAGTTCAAAATTTTGCAAGGTGGAAACACAGCAGATATAGCCATTCGGTTATATTCTTCTCTGCATGGCTACCATGTGAGTCCCTTTTATGCCAAGTAAGACATTGTCATGTTTTATCAGCAAAAACAACTTCCCTCTGCCCTTGCAGTGCCTCAGGCAGATTAATTTTAACACTGGACTTTGATGGGTCCATTCAAAGAGCTGTTCATTTAAAACATGGTCTTCAATATGCTGTAAGGGAGATCTGTTAAACATTTATAAATATCACAGCTTCTATTTTAATTCCTCATGCTAATGAGAGAAAATGACAAATAATAAAGCCCAAAATGAAAATTAAATTTATGTAATAGATGTCACACACTATTGCTGTAGTACTTAGTTAAAAATATAGCATCTCTATTAATCCCTTTCAAAGACATTTCTATGGCATTATCCAAGCCTGCACTATTACAGATGTGACTATCCATGGGTTTCTAATGCTTCAAGCCATATTGTGTTTTTCCCTTCTCTTATATTCATATTTCTGACATTTGGGGAAACAAATGACATATTAAAGGAGAGAGGTCACAAGTCGGTCCATTTTACACTTGTCAGTGTCCAGACAAGTGTCGCATACATGATGGACCTAGGGAAATTTCATTGAATTTTCATGAATCTTTCAATCCTAGAAACCCAATAACATATATCTTCAAACAAATAGCCATATAAATGGAACTATCCATGTAAAAATAAACCTCTGAAGAGTATGTCTTAGTAGGGAGAAAAACTAAGGAATTGAATGAATAGTGACATCTCATCCCCTAAAGATGAAAAGAAAGCAGTTGAGTCTCTGAGGTCAGAGATGAACAGCAAACAAAAGTAAGGTTGTGACTAACCCAAAAAGTCATGCTCCCTAGACTTAGCACAAATATCTGCACAGCACCAAGAGCTACTGAAATGAAATCAGCCATCTGATCAAGTTACATATTCATGGACCTTTTGACCCCTTTTCAACTTTAGCCAAAACCTTTGTCATAACCTTCCCCAAAATGTATACAAAGTCACCCTTTATGCTGATGTATCATGTCATGTCAATCACACATCTCTCTCTCCTCATGTTTATTCTGTGATTTTAGACACAGTGAAGAACAAACAGAATTGTGAAAACGTATTCTTTTTGATAACCACCTTTTCCTGCTAAAACCATATGTGATGGCTACTTTGAGTTTCTTCAGATTTGTTAGCGAGATGGAGTCTTGATATCAGAATCATCAGCAACTCCGATCATTCCTTTGCTTTGTTTTTCCATCAAAAGATAAAACAAATGACTAGAAATTATCCTGTTGCATGTTAATTTATGTTGTTCAGTCTTCCACATAGATATTTAAAACTGATTGCAAAATAATTGTTCTACATCACACTCTCTCCTACTTCTGTTAAACATTGTGATTCATTCTTTTCCTTCTTATTCCACCTATCAAAAAAGTGACTGAAGGTTATTGCCTCAACTACATTTATTCCCTCTTTTCTATTTCCTTCTCCTTCAAAATGTAAAAACAAAAAGACAATTTCCAAAGCAGGTATACACACAAGCATGCTCACACCTGTATACCATATCTACACACACTGAGGAGAAGGGAGAAAGAAAATACTCAAACATATATTTTTATAGAAGTGGAGAACTTGCTTGAAAACATCTTTGAGTTCCCATTCTTCCTCCACAGCATTCATAATGAGCAAATATATAGAACATAATTACACTTGGAAAGTTGTTTATCAACTTCAATATGTTAAAAACTAATTATGCTGAAAGTTCTATCAAAGTTGTGCTGGTGTTGATGGAGCCTGTAATGATGTCTTCCTTGCATAAGAAGGCCATAAACAAATTACTGCTGCTATGCAAGCACATTAATTTCTGATTGTAGGAGGAAGTTTCTTTTTTGACAGAGTTCACACATCCAAGCATTAACACCTGTTTAATCACAAAATCATATGCTATCATATAATTGAGTTCTAAGTTAATTCCTTCATAAAATTAATGAATAAGAGGTTGAGTGATTATTTTTATATTCTGAAATAGAGCTCTAGAAGTCAAATCTGATAAATGATCTACCAAACCTACATAACAGTTGTTCTAGTATAATAATGTAAACTGTCTGATTTCTATAACTTTCTAAAGACAAGTGTTTAACTAGAATCTTCAATATACTTAACTACAAAGCAATAATGTTCTTGAATTGTATATTTATAGAGAGTGCTTAGCAAATTTATAAAAATGATATTTAATCTATTTTCTTTTGGAAGATGGGAACTCTAGATACGGCAGGCAAAGAGAAAATTTTCAAGTGAACAATGATCAAACTTCTGGTTAGGTGTCATCATGGATATAAACTCTTTCCCAAATCATGCCACCTTTTTTAGACACAGTTCCTCTGCTCTTCCACAGTATTTCGCAGAGAGTTGCAATTGAACAAAACTTCCAGTACTGAAATTTATTGTCATTTGTTTATCAGTCTCTCAGAACAGTTGCTCAATCTTTAAATCCCAACAATAAACAACCAGTGGATGTAGTTGATGTTAAGAATTTGTTAGGGAATCAGATTGTTAAAAACAGAAAACAAATGACTCAAACTGCAAAAGCAGCAACATAAGAAAGGGTAGTCTGAGAATGAGATAGAACTCGGGATGCAGAAGGTTGACAGTTGACAGGGATAATTCAACCAATTATAGAAAAACAAGTCTAAAAGGTGCTCCGCCTTAAGGAGGAGATATGTAAAGATGGTTCAGGTTTTGAGAGTCAAGAAAAATGTTACAAGGAACAGAATTTATTAAAATACAAGTGTACTGTAAAGGATAAGAAGTGTTGATGGTCTATTCCATCAGAAGAGTTATGACAAATGTGATAGAAACTGTAGTAATTACTCTAGGAAACACATTAAAACCTAACAAGGTCTAGTCTGAAATGTTCTGACAAACTCCAATATGTCTCAATGCTGTTTCACGGGAAAAATCACCTATCAGTCCCACATGGATGCATTAGCATCCCTTGACAGCTATGATGCTTTCCACTCATCACATAGCTCAAGGATAGTTGAATCTTTGCCAGGACCTACATAATAGTTTGTATCAAATGATACTGTTCAGGGGCTTGAAGTCATGCCATTCTATGCAATTAATGGGAAGAGTATTCTCAGATATCAACTAGCTGGAGGCACACTGACATAATGTAATAATTAAATAATCTGGATTGCAATATCTTCCCTGTAGAAGATCTATTCACAGAGGACTGCTGCAATAATAGGAAAATTTCAAATATTTGCCAGGAAGAAAATTCAGAGCTGATAAGAAAACACAGAGAAATTATAGCTTGAAGCTATCACTTCATCACAGTAGAAGACTGGCAGAATACCCCTTGGTTTAGCCATATTAAAGGCAGCATTTATCAGTTATCTGATTTCAATTAGTAAACAGATGTTTTGGGGAGGTTTTACAGTTGTGATAATTTAATGTCTACACTAAAATATGGTTGGTACAAATCAGCCCAGTTTATTGGACACTTAATGGGAGCTCATGTGAAAATTGTGATAACGATAATTAATTGCAGAGTATTGGCATTAAGCTGTCATTTCTGAAAATGCATGAAACATAATTGGAGTAACTATGTTTTTTAATTAAGTTTATTTTTCAGTACAGGGAAGCATTCATGAACAAAAGAGGAAATTTTATTTAATGGTCAGATAATCCCAATTTATTTCTGTCATGAATACAATAAATGATAAAGGACCATGTCAAAACCAAAGTTTCTCCAATTTTTCAGTTTCTCTCTCACACTGGAAACACTAAAGGAGAGCTATAATCTTGAATTCATTCTTAATTTGATATTTATGTTAGGGTAATGCAAACAAAATTTTAATTAAGAAAATTTTGTCCTAATGCTGCTGTGAGTAAGGATTTTGGTGTATTTTCATCTGGAAGCAGAGCCAAGCACAGGACATTGGTACAGGTGGTTTACTTAGAATATGATCCAGGAGGTAGGGTTGGCAGAACAGGGAAAGATGGGAAAGAAGGAAAAATCCTTCTGCACCTATGATGGATTTACTACTCCTGGGATGCTTTTCTAGTGGGCCCTCTGAGAAATTAACTTTCTTGCACTTCCTGACCAGGTTTTAATGAAGGCTAACCCACTGTCACACAAAAAGACTGAGTTGCAAGGGACTGTCCTTCACATCTCCAGCTCATATCACACAAAAGCAGACAGGTGGTGAAAGGAGGCAACAGAGCTATCTGCTACTATCAGCTCTCTATTCTCTTTCCTCTTCTTAAGCAACTGAGTTTGTTTGTTTTTATCTTATGCATAAAATCTTCAAGTGTCTCTTTGTTCCAATTTAAAAATGTTTTATTTTTTTATCTTTCTAGGTTACTCTTAGCAATTGTGACATGTACAGATATAACATACTTTTATTTTTCTGTCATTGTGTATTTCCTTAATAACACTTCATTACTTGTTATTACTTTATGCTTGCTTTTCAACCTGGGTCATTTACATGTTCACCAGTCTTTGAGAGACAATAATTTGGTGAAAATTTTAATACCCACAGTGTATGCTAATATTGTAAAAATCCAATGATCTTTAGATTGTGTAATACAATAGTCTGATATCTCAGAATTAGATATTTTTAAAGTTTTAAAATTCTAACTTCTTTACCATGGTTAAAGAGTTAGAATGCCAACCAGCTAGCATGCTAATAAGATAATAAGATCTTGGGTAATCTATGCCTATAAAATGTGAATCTATGGCTTTGGTTGTGGTTTTCTGTTCCAAACCACTGGAATTATTATAGTCCTAGGGAAAGCAGTAAAATATCAACTTGCCTTTGTATTCAATTTATATTTGCTATTGTGATAAAATATTTTGTCAGAATCCTGCTTTATCATAGTAAAGAATTTGTATCAATTAATTTTTCTTCAGTTAGTTATTTTATTTAAATAATTACATATTTTAATTATTTCTTTAAATTTTTTACAAGTTCTAAGGATTTTCCTGGAAAATAGTTATGTAAGACAGTCACTTTGTCAGATGCCATTAAATGCTTAGTGCTCACATTGTTCAGTCCTTTAGTTTCATATCCAGAAATAGAAAAATTAAGACTGACTCTTTTTGCTGATCTGGCACTTTCATCTGCTGAGAAGTTGGCCAAGAGATCAACAGTTCCATGACAAGTCAGCAAATATAGAATGTGGAACTTGTTTTGATCTGTATTCAACAGTGTAAAAAATGTAGGTTTCCTTAATATTACTAGATATTTGATATGAAGGGATTATTTGAAAAGATATTTAAAGCTAAAATAATGATTTTTTCCACTGTTAAAACACGTCCTTATATTTTGGAGAAATATGTTGAAGTATTTGTAGGTATGAATATATCACATCTGGGATTTGTTTGAAAATAACTCTGGAACTTGAATAGGGATATGATTAAACAAGAATGATCTTGGTTGATTGTTGTAGTAAGTAGGTGGGAATTCATCATATGTTCTAATTTTTTATGTCCCATGATAAGAGTGTTTAGAATGAAGGCATATCAAAGAATAACAAAATAATCCTAAGTCTCTCATACCAAGGGAAAAAATGAATTGCTTAAATGACTGACAGGTACTTAATGCCCTTCTTCCTTATCTTTTTAATCCATCATCTCTTTCTCTTTCTCACGTCTCTTCCACCTTGACTGTGCCTGAAGCACTTCAGGCAGCCTCCTGTTCAAAACCTTTGGCACCTAATAGCCCTTCTATCTGGAATGTGCTTCTTTGCATATCCACTTGACTTTCAACTTTTAGATCTCTTAACAAGTCTCCTTCCTCAGGAAAGCCTCCTGGACTGACTCTACTTCAAACAGCAATTCTGCTAACATATGGACCTTCTACCTAGCATCAGTCTTAATTCGTTTCACTTAATAATGCTTTTAACATTTACTTTATTTTTCATCTGTCTATTGACTTTCTCCCCCAAATACATAATAAACTCAATTAGGGCTGATATTTTTAATCTGTTTTATTTTCTGCTAAATCCCTTAGTGACTTCAAGGAATTCAACAAATATTTGTTGATGAAATAAATGAATCAAGTTATCACTCATATGTGTTAGTATGTTTATATGTTGCTATGTCCTATTGTTTTTTTTATTTTTTTTGCAGTTGGAAAATATTGTCAAAATATTCTCATTAATTTTTTTCTCTTTCAGCTACAGAGACTATCATTTTATTTAGGATGTTAATATTTTATATATAAAAAGTTGATTATTATTCTTCAACAACATTGTATTATATTTGAACTTTTGTTATTGTTTTTATATACTAATAAAAACATGAGAATTCCTTCTGCAATCTATTATCACCAGACTAGACTTTTATACTACCTGAAGTAGAAAATATGTTCTCTGTACATTTACTGTGCATATATTCTACCAGATTTTTCAAATTTTCAAATACAGTTCTCTATATAAGTATCTCCCTCTGATTTTATTGTTTTAATACCAAAAATTTCATACATAATATGATAGTAGAACAAATCTTTCTGAAAAAATGCTTATGAAAAACTATTTTTTTAATTTGGTGTCTTTTCTTCATGGGTAGACCATCACATTAATTAAATTTGGAACACTAAAACACTAAGGGACAGAGAAAGATTATTTGAGAACTTAAGAAAGAAAACCTTAATGTTTTTCAGAAAATAAAATTATATTTCAAAGCAGTCCAACATTTAAATTGACTTCTCAATTGTCTTGGTCATTTCTATTATTTTATTCTCTTTTTTTTCTCCATGACTTTGTAATAAAATGCTACATGTTATATATGTTGCATGGATATCAACGTTTAAAAGAAAGTAGGGTTTGGATTTCTGCCTTTTAGTAATTAATAAATCTCTATGTTGGGGTTTCATTTAATCTAGAATTTATTTGAGAATCCTAAGCATTTTGAGTGTCTGAATGGAGCTCATGTTCCCCTAATGCATACAAAGATGAGAAGCACTCAGGGATTCATGACTGTCACTTTAATTTTTAAGTAGAAGGTGACCTGTACAAAAATAAGTAACCCCTATTCTGTCTAGAGAAAAAAAAAGAATTTGATTGAAGTCATCCTCTGTCAAATACATATCATCTTGAAATTTAACATATCTATAATGTTGGAATTAAGTAACAGCCTTGAAAATTAATCAGTACAACTTAAATTTAGTGATTTTTATATTAGATGTCTCTGTTATCACAGAAATTATTGATTATGTTCTTATTGGAATGTTGAAATAAATTTACAAGCAGAAGAAAAAACTGGTAAAACTGGTCAATGTCCAATGTCCATATCAACTATATTACACCAGTGATTCGCACTTATATGGATAAATATTATTTGCCCTGCAATTATTTTTCTACTAGTTAACTTTTATCTGTACTGAGTTGCAAAATAGTACTCTCAAATAAAAAGTGAAGATAAACTATTTGAATGAACTAGTCAGAGCACCCCCAAAATTCTAATGTTGGACATTTTTCTTTACCTCCTCTATCCATCTGATACTCTCTTCAGACACATTGTGTAGGAAAGAAAAAATACATGAGGAACTGTGGAAATCTTACCCAATTGCTCCTGTTTTAAGCATATGGCATGTTTTCTAAGCTAGATAGATGTTTGAACACTCTCTCGAGAACATTTGTGAATTCTCTAGAGCCCCCAGTTGCTGAGACATGTCAGAGCAATTTCTTTAATGAAGTAATGTGTTATGTTCTGGATGTTAACTTTCTCTTTGTTCTGCATTCTAGAAATCAGGAGATACTCTCTGCTTCTCTTTGTTGAGATGCATTACTCTTTTTTTTTAAATAGGTCCCGAGTAACTAAAGGAATCTTTCCATCAGAGGACCCACAATTATTTCATGGCAAATGAAACTCCACCTCTTGCTTGTTTTAGTAGCTATTTGCTGCTGTGACTAAAGGACCTGACCATAGCAATTTTATGGGAGAAAAAGTTTATTACAGGGCTCATGGTTTCAGAGGTCTTAGTCCACAGAAAACTGGTTCCATTCCTTGGGGCTCAAGGTGAGGCAGAACATCATGGTAGAAGAATGTGACAGAGGGAAACAGCTTACATGTTGATCGGAAAGCAGAGAGAGACTCCACTTGCCAGATGCAAACATATATACCCTATACCATACCCCCAATTCCTACCACCTCCAGCCACACTCTACCACTTTAGTTACCACTCAGTTAATTCTTATCAGTGGAGTAACTCACTGATTAGGTTAAGGCTATGACCCAATCATTTCTCCTCCAAACCTTGCATTGTCTCACTTGTGAGCTTTAGGGGAACATGTCACATCCAATGAACTTGGGATTTCAGATCTCCTGATGAACCCACTTGAATTCTAGCCCTTCTATAAGTGGTTTGCAATCTAATTGATTATCTTTTATATTACTCACAAGGAATTTAGTCATACCTATGTCTTTAGTGCAGGGTCACATGTCAATATCTTCAAACACTCCCTTTTAAGACCTACTTCCTTCATTGGAAGTTGTGTGTGATGGTGGTGCAGGAGGTGAGACTCACTGAATATCACTGATTCTCAACAAAAACAGTGTCTATTAATTAATCTTCATTCTCTGTTCTCTTGGCTTTAAAATCTTTTTTAAATGCTGGAGAAATGTGTCTTAGAGTTGAAAAACTGATGATGTGATTTCTGCTTTGGAAGTCTTGAATAATAGTGCAACTTATAGATATGCATTCTGTAGTTTTAGTGCTTTATAAAATCAGAGACTGGAAGAGTTCTACTTTTCACATTTTAGATGTGAAAATACTCCACTGTGACCTTAATCTCTAGGCTTTCATTTTTGACCTTTGGCTTGTCAAATAAAACCAAATTTGAACGTAGATAAGCAGACACATTATTTCGAAGAATATTGCAATAAGGGGAAGGGAGGTATTGCCAGTAGGGAAAAGGATTGTATTTTAGTGGGGAGGCAGCTATGATCTTGAGATCTGCAAATTTCATTGAGGTCAGACATAAAGGCACTTTCTTTATTTTAGGCAGGAGTAAATAAAGGTAGAAAAAACCTGGGTGCAGCTAATTAGTATGATCAGAAGGTAGAATGGTCTGACTTTTGAACAAAAAAAATTCCCTGGAGGGGAGGATCTGTTAAGGAAGTGTTATTTCACACCTCAGGCTGTTGCTGGCTTTGGCACAGTGAGTCAAAGTGCAAGAACAGGAGAAAGGAAAGAAATCTAATATTGGTCAAGTCAAGTTAGCAGGTGCTTTGTCTAGATTGGTCAATGGGTATAAACAGTCTAGCTATTCACTTATAAAGCAAAGAAGGGAAATTTGGAGATCTGTCAGACCTTGTCATGGGTAAATATGAGGGGCATCCATGGATCTTATGTAAGTTATATAGGAAAGGCTGGTTGTTTGCAGTTAAGCTATTTGGGGAACAGGAACAGGTAGGGAAGCTTAACTGTGGGTGTTTTTCCCATGAGGACAAGGCTCATATTACTTCTCATGATTCGTGTAATCTGACCAACATATCTGTTAGCAAATTTTCTCTAGTTGTGTATGTCAAGAGATAAATTAATGAGATTTGTTTTCTTCTGGAAAGTGACAAAACCAAAAAGGTTTGTATGCAGTTTTTCAAGGGACACTGGAAACAAAATTGTCCTTGGCAGCTCTATTTCTGAGGAGGCACAAAGCTTTAGGTTCTTGAAACAGGGCCATGTAGCTGAAAGCTTTATCACCTCTTTCTTAAGAGGCCCCATGTGAATCATTCCAGGAAGTTCTAAGTCTGTGAAGAATATTGTCACTTTAAAGAAACTAGAAATCTCCCTAAAGTCTATCCTATTAGTCTGATGACTGGACTGGAAAATAGAACTCCAGTGTTCTATTTACAGCTTTAATGAGAATTTGCTATGATCACTTGAGGTCTCCCTTGTCTCAGTCTCCATGTTCCTATAAGTTATTTACAAAAAATGTTTCAAAAGCTCTTTTAAAACAGAGTCTGTAAATTCAGCAATAAACATTGCATGTATGTCCACAAAAGCAAACACTGGTTTATTGAAAACTTACTGAATGCATGTTTATTAAAGCCTATGTAATTTATAAAAGATGGAATGAAAACTTTTTATCAAGAGCTTATTATGTTCCAGGCTTTGTTCCAAGATCTTTGCATGTAATTTTCATTTAACACTGGAAATAATATTTGGAGATTAATCTCATTATTACTTCAGTTTTACACAAGAGTTACCTACAGGAAAGAGAGGTTGATAGTGGCTCAAGTTCATGTACTGGAGAAGGGAAATCTTATATTTGGCTTCACTTCATTTATTTTCTGTTGATATAATAAAGGGCCTAATCCAATTAGAGCTTCAATCAACTTGCTGAAATCTTTGGTACATAAAGGTTTTAGTATATCAATCTCTGCACCAAAAACAAAAAGAAAGAAAGAAAATTATTTGAATGAGAGAGTCGAGAGTCTATAAGTTGAAAATTTATAATTAAATTTCACCTCTACTTAGAAAAATTTCCTCTCACCTAAAAATATTCTGAATCGATGCACATCTTTATAATTGATATTTCCAGTAATTAATGTTATGGTGAGTAATATTATTTTACAAGCCACTCTTTGGAGGGTTAATGAGGATAGTGTTAGCCTATAATTCAGTCTTAAGATAATTCTAGAGTAAATGGGAACATTATGTGTTAATAGATTCATTTATCACAGCACTCCAAAGCCTGATAGTTCATACAATACCCCATTCTGTCTATTTTTCTTGCTCCTGCCAACACACATAAAACATGGTGCACTTGTGAGTTTATGAAATTATATTGAAGGGTTTATCATTAAGTATTGTCTTTTCTGGTAACTTCTACACATGATGGGTACATAATTAAGGTAATTATCACTTTTAGAATATAAAACAATTGACTTCCATTTACTGGAAAGATCAAACAAAATTTGGAGGCTTGAAATTGTCTAGATAATGACCTCTTTCCTATCTTGCAAATGTAAACGAAAATGAATCAAAGCCTGAAAAATAGAAAATACGTCCCTGAAATTTATGACACCATTTAACTCAAGACAGCAAAACATTCTTGAGTTCTTTGAGGTGTTTTTTTTTTTTTTTGAGATAAAACTTTTTTAAAATTACGGTCACATTGAACTCATTGTAGGCAGCAGTCTTTGGATTCAATGAGAACCAGGTATGCCAGAGCAAAACGTGGCCCTGAAAGTACTCTAAGGGAGTGTGAAAAAGTGAAAATGAATTTCCTACACTAGGCCCTGTGTTCTGCTTTTCAGCATTTGTTTCTTGAATGTTTAGAGCCACCATGCTTCTTTAGGAAGTTTAGAACCTTCTAGTTGCTTAGAAAAAGAAAGATGTGATAAGTTATACGTCATGGCTGAACCAGTAATACATCTGAATTTGATAATATTCTTTCCTGGCAATGATTTATTGGTATATAAGAGAAACTCTTGCCTTTCATGCTGGCCAGTTGGCCCAGAATATCTTTAGAACATGGAGGATTTAATAAGCTTACTGACTGACAGAAAGGGCATCCTCATGTCTGTAGTTAAACCTTAATAGTTTAGTTGGGGGAAGGGTTCAATAAGAATAACACAGTGTAAGACCTTCCTTCAAGGAAGGGAAATATTTATTCTTAGAGCTAAATTTCTGGATCATTTGGCAATTAATTAATGTACTGAAAGCTTTAGTGAACTATTCTAAATAAGAAAAACAGAAAATGAGTTTTTGATAATTAACATTCCATAGTTAATGTCAGATACCATAGGGTTGAGGTTCACTTTATACCATTTGCAGTAACCTAATTTTTTGCCAAGAAGTATTTTGTGATCTGTATAGACATTACAACACACATATAAACTTTTATTATTATGAATACTAACAAATTTATAGTTCTCATATTCTTTCCTTGGTAATCATATAATCTCATGTAACAGAAAGGGTTCTGGCTAGGAGTAATTAAATTAATGAACTAATTTGATAATTGTCCTCTGAGCAGTTTGATACAAGTGCATCAGGCTCCAACTGGCCTACCATTATATTTATCCCTTCAGCTTAAATTTCTATTTTTGTTTCAAAGTACAGCTCACAGGCCTTTTCTCCAGGATGCCTTCTATCCTTAATCCATGTACTCATAGTCTGGGACCCCAAAGCCCTTTTCTTTCTCTAACCCCCATTCTGTTATAAAACTTTTGTTTGTTTCTGCACAAAAAACAAATATTTTGATTTTATGGATCATGCAAAGTTGTTTTTCTATTATCATACAAACAAGGTTTAAATTAGAAGTCATCTGCCAATATTGCCACATTTCCTTAGCAGTCTCCTTGGCTTAAAACTCCAAGAAACATTCCAGGAATTAATCATCATTTATTTGGGATTCATTTCCACATAATTATACAAGCATGGAACACAGTTTGCTCCAGTTCTGTCCCCAGCATATCCCTGTTTCCTCCCTTCCTCCCTCCCCCTTTTCCTTTTCCTCTACTGAACTTTCTTATACTTATCTATAGATTTTTTTTAGATTACTGCATTATATATTTAGATAAAAGTGAAATTCACTGTGGTCTACTCATATATGTACAAAGAAAAAGTTTGGTCTGACTCATTCCACCATCCCTCCCTTTTCCCATACCCGCTTCCCCAATAAACCCTGAATCCTCTTCCACTTCTCCACTGATCTCTCTTCTATTTTCATGAGATTTCCTCTTTCCTGCACTTTTTATTCCTTATTTTGGTTTTCTTTCTGCATAATAAAAGATTTGACCATTAACTTTCTGAGTCTGGCTTATTTCACTTAGTATGATGGTATCTAGTTCTATTCATTCACCAGCAAATGTAATAATATCATTCTCCTTTATGGCTGAGTTAAACTTCCATTGTTTATGTATACCACATTTTTTTTCATCCATTTATCTGTTGACAGGTATATTGGCTGGTTCTATAGCTTGGATGGATATTGTGAATCACATTGTTATGAACACTGATGTTGCTGTATCCTTATTGTGTACTGATCTTAGCTCTTATCCCATCATAGAGTGAGAGAGCTGGGTCATTTAGTGGTTCCATTCCTGGTTATTTTGAGGAATTTCCATACTGCTTTCCAGAGTGGTTGTACTATTTTGCAGTCCCAGCAAACAATATATTAGTGTATCTTCTATCCCAATTTCTCAGCAACACTTTTATTTGTGTTCTTGACAATTGCCATTATGACTGAGGTGAGATACAATTTCAATGTAGATTTGATTTGCATTTCCCTGGTTGCTACAGTTGTTGAACATTTTTTCATGTATTTGTTGGTCATTTTCATTTCTTCTTTTGAAAAACGACTCTTTAATTCTTTTGCCCATATATTGGATTATTTGATCTTGAGATGTTAAGTTGTTTGAGTTCTTTATATATTCTGTGTATTAATTCCATGACGATGAGGTAGCAACGGTCTTCTACCATTCTGTAGGCTTTTACTTCATGTTCCTCTTTGCTGTTCAGACACTTTTTAATTTGATGCCATCTCACTTATTGATTCTTGGTTTTATTTCTTGCACTTTAGAAGTCCTGTAAGGAAATTGATGACTAAGTCAGTATGTTGAGGGGTTGAGCTTACATTTTCTTCTAGTAGTGCAATTTCTAGTCTAATTCCTAGGTTTTTTTGATACAATTTGAGCTGAATTTTTTGCAGGATGAGACATAGGGATCAAGTTTAATTTTTCTACATATGAATATCTGGTTTTCCCAGCACCATTTGTTGAAATTGATATCATTTCTGCAACATACACTTTTGACACATGTGGTAAGTATCAGATGACTGCACTGATATGTATTTGTGTGTGTCTTCTATTCTAGTTTTGGTTTTGGTACTATGCTATTTGTGTTATCATATCTCTCTAGTATAATTTAAAGTGGTTCTCTTATTATTCTTTCAAATGAATTTGAGAACTGTTTTTGCTAGTTCTGTTAAGAATGTCATTAGTTTTTGATGAGAATTTGCATTACATCTGTATAATGCTTTTGGTAAGTATGGCCATTTTGACAACATTAATTTTGCCTATTCAAGAACATGGAAGACCTTTCTATCTTCTGAGATCTTCTTCAATTTCTTTCTTCAGTATTCTATAGTTTTCATTGTAGAAGTCTTTCATCTCCTTGCTTAGATTTATTCCTAAATTGTTGTTGCTAGATTATTGTAAATACAAGAGCTTTCCTAATTTCTTTTTTATATAATAATTTCTGTAGTACATGTAAGCAATTCATTTATTTATGATCTTATGTCCTGCTACTTTGCTAGATTTGTTTATCAGCTCTAGAATTCTTCTGTTGGAGGTTTAGGGTTTTCTAAATATAGAATCATGTCATCAGCAAACAGAGATAATTTGACTTCTTCTTCTCCTATTTTCATCCCTTTCATTTCCTTCTCTAGTCTCTTACTCTGGCTAGAGTTTCAAGAACTATATCTAATATAGAAGTGGTAGGAGTGGACATCCTTTTCTTGGTCTGATTTTAGAAACTGATTTTGGATTTTTTTCCATTCTGTATGATATTGGCCTTGGCTTGACCTAAATGATGTGTCATATGTAGCTTTTACAATGTTGAGGGAGGTTCCACCTCTCCCTAGCTTCTCTAGTGTATTACACATGAATGGTGCATCTCACCTGCACCTGAGTGCTACTTCCTGCCATTTTGAATTGTGGGCAACCATTTCTATCTCTGCCTGAGCTCCTGCAGAAGCTGTGCTAAGTGGAGTGGTTCTGTGCTTCCTCACTGACCTTGATTGTAGTGAGGGGAAGGGGGTTTCAGCGACTTTTGGCTTGTGGTTTCTTTTTTTAGATGGCTTATTGAGACATCTGCTACAGGGATACTCCCTCTGGTTTAATTTGTTGCTATCTGAAGGTAGACCATGCTGATGTAATTTCTTCTAGGGTGGCTGGCTAGTCGTGGGCTCCACAAAATCGCTACTGTGCCCAGTACCATTTTCAGGCTACAATTTGGGTTACGCTGCCTGATCTCCTTCATTGGTTCTGATGCTCTAATTTGGTCTTCTTTTCTTTCTAGCTGTTTTGTAAGAGTGAGCTCAAATGCTTTTCCTCCCCCCCCCCACCCCTCTCTCTCTCTCTTGCCCCTTCCCTCTCATGACACCTGGTCTCTGTTTGGGGTAAAGAAATTCTGTCCTTATTTTCTATTTCTGTAACTGAACTTCAAGTCTATCCAAGCATTCAGCTGTCCAATTTTGCATCCTAAGAGCATTTATTCTGTCACTCACCTCTCCAGTCAGCTATTCCTTTACTACCTCCTTTTGGTGTTGTAGAGGGCTCAGGATTCACTGCCTAGTCATGCCACAAGTTTTTTGCTTGTGGCCCTTTAAGACTTAAAGTGATAATGTCTTCTCACTGTTGGAGTCTCTGGAGACTCAACACCCTTATCAGTTCCCTCCTGAACAACCCTTTTCAGATCTGTTTTCTGCCAGGAACTGGAATCATTTGAGGCCTGTCTGGGGCAGGGGAGGTGCCATCTGTGTTACCCCTAATGTTTTTATTGGGTCATCATTTTCTAGCATGAATGTGTCAGCTCCAAAATTTCAAATCCAGTGAAATTATTGAATGGAAAATCTCTTACAAGACAGAGGAGTGTCTTTTCCTCTTCAGTAGTCAATCCTTAGGCAAAGAAATTTAATAATTGGGAATTTTTAAACACTTAGTGATTTCTCTAATTCTATGAACTCTATTAGAATGAGGAAAGTTGATCTTTAAAAAGTGTTGCTTGAATTAGGAATTAATCATTGAATACATGATTGCTAATGCTTGAAATGCTATCAACTAAGCAAGTCATATAATGTTGCAAAATTCTAGTTTCCAGGTGGAGTTTTTTTAGTCATATGTTAATATGACTTATTGGGGATTTAACTTGATGATGCCGAAGAAAAGGTAATATTAGGTAGTGTGGTTTCCACAAATTCATTACACTTTCAGCTTACATGAATTATGAAGGCAATAATTATGAACAAAACATTTACAGTCATCAAGACCTATGCATTTAGAAGAGGGAGCTGGTGTATTTAAATTGTTAATTTAACAATGCAATTTTACATTTTTAATAAAATCACCCCATGTAAGCAAATTACCCTTAAATTGAAAATATAATTATGAAGAATAAAAGAAAATAGAAAACATAAATCACCTAACACAGGTATTCCTGAGAACAATTATATCATTCCTCAGATAAATGTTCAAACAGTAATTTTCTATATTTTATTCATTCTAATTTGGCTGAACTTTCTGCTTTAATTCTTTACAAAGGTACACTACGTTTCCCAGTTTAGCTTTCAATGTATTTTATTTGTTCCTTCAATAAAAAAATGAATACTCTGCCCAATGTTTACATGGGCATGAGTTGATCCGATGAACAAAAAATTACATGGACTCAAGAAAGGACTAAAGTAAACTAAATTTTGTTCACATATAGCATTTTATTTTGTAAAGAAGTAAGGCACAGGGGATAATAAATATTCACTGCCATCCTAAATCTATTTTTAACATTAATTTGTAAATCACAGAACAAAGGCAAATCAAATTGGCACAGGGAAAGCAATTGAGGAAAAAATTTGTAAAAGATGTAGATAATTATCCATAAGGGGAGGGGTGGTGCTGAGGCTGAGGCAGTGTATTGCAAGTTCAATGCAAGCTTGGGCAATCTAGGGAGATCCTGAATTGAAATAAAATGTTAAAAAAGTGCTGGAGTGTAGCAGTGTTAAAGCACTTACTTATATAGAGTGCCCATGGTCCTGGGTTCAAACTCCAGTACTACAAAGACAAAGAAATTATACACAAAAATATCAAATAATTGGAGATTCCTAATTTCTTAATAGTGTAGATGAAACTCTCAAGAACAATGTAATGAGATGGTTGATCAACCTATACAAGACTGCAAGCCAAAATATCACAGGAAAAAAGGTCTTATTTTTATATTTTCATAATTAATTCCCAATCAACATAGAGTTGAAGTGCTAATCTTGACATTCTCATATTATTTTAAATTATTCTGATGCAATAGTTCTTAGAGTTTAAAACAACAGGCATTTTAGATAAGTTTCCTTTTTCACACAGTAGCTTCAAGGTAAATTTTGTGGAAAACTTTTGTACTTTATGACTTTGAAGGGTAAGAACTAAAACTCTAATGTCAATGAGTTAAAATTTTTTCATTGTTTCCTATTTTATAAAAACAGTTGCATAGCCATATATGTGTGTATGTGTGTGTGCACGTATATACATAGATAGATGGATCCTAATATATATATATATATATATATATATATATATATATATATATATATATCCTATAATATTATCCAAAAAATAATTGTATAACTACAGCAATTTTCTGCTAAATATAGATACATTTTGCTCAAAAATTACATGAAGGAGCAAAATTCTCTAGAGCATAGAGCATTATACCACTCAAGGCTTTAAAATCTGGAAGCAGCTTCCTGATTAAAGTGAACTCTTTGTGGGAACTGAAGGGGAGAGGGAGCTCACCAGCTCACCAGCTAATCACAGAAGGTGTGGATAGGAATGTGTTCAGCTAAAAGAGCAATTCATGATCTCAGAGTGCAGGTCGAATATGAAAACTTTGAAAATGCATGAAATATGTTGTATAATTTCTTTTATGAATGCATGTAAATTTCAAAACACATTAAGTAGATTTGTCTAATGTAATATGGTCAGGTGGAAATGCCTCATCACATTTATAATTTATTCATACTTCCTAGACCAGAGCATTAGTTCTTTATTTAAAGTACAATGAAGTGTATTTATTGGGGTGAGATAGAGAAGCAACAGGGTTTGGAATAGACTGAGTGGTCAGCCTACCTTGCCATATTGAGCACTGCAATCCCTTCATGATGGTGCCAAGAGCCCAGACCCAAATTTTTGATAAGGTCATACATACATTTTCTTGTTAAAAGTGTTTTACTATGATTCAGTGAGGATGTAACTACACAATTATGTGGAAACTCTCACTTTTTTAACCCATCCCCATATCATGATTTTGTGCCATTTTGTGACCTCAGTTTGATAATTCACTAACCATGAAAGCTAGGATCATCTCCAGACTTGAAAATAAATTTCTTCATGTCACTTCTTTGGATATAAATATTATCAGATTAAACTACCTCCCTGGTTACATATTAGAAACTACCTGTACCCTATTAGGTTTATTCAACTTATATTAATCATGTTTCTGACTAAGGTAGAATATAGGGTCTATCTTTATTTTTGCCCTGATTAGATCACTGTGTCACCTTTCTGTAGACTTTTCAGGAGACAATGTACCTTTAACTTTTTCAGCAAAGTGAGTACTCTCCCCACTTTTCACATGTGGTCTGATGAAAACACTCCCACATTCTTTGCCCAAGGAATATGCACAAACTCAGGGCAGAATCTCTCTCTTTTTGAATGGAACAGCTCACCAACCAGTCTCCTGATCTGTCAGTTTCTCATATGGTTAAGTGGATAAATGAGATACCAATTTCAATAATACTGTGACAGTGGTAAGCTTCTCGATGATCATAGAATAACCCCTTTCTCTAGGTCTGAAGCAGATAAGACCATGATGATATATGATTGGGTCTTTCAGGACACAGAGAGGCTGGTCCAGAACTTCTATCCCTGATCAACCTCACTTTAACCATTCTATATTCTTTCTTTTCTTAGTTAATTGAGAAAAGTAGAGAAATCATGTCAGACTATTAGCTCAGGCATTTTTAATAAGTGGTTGGCAATTGTACTGAGGTCAGTTTTACAGTGATTTTTTGTTTAACCCACACACATGAATTCATATGTAACTTTGTCTTCTGAAAGAATATAAAAGAAATAATTGTTTTTGTGAGTAGTAGGCTGAGTGTATAGGAGCAGTTGGGAAAACATCTTCTTAATTTTAATTTTATCTTTATCCTATATGAAGTCTAAACATTTCCTAAGTGTGTGTATGCATATACACTTTGTATAATTTTAAAGTATATATGTGTATGTGTGTATGTGTATACATAATGCACAAAGGAATGCACAGAGTCTTATTTTCAGAAAAGCTTTCCCACTGAGTGCAATTTGTGCAATTGGCACTTGCTGATAGCCAAAATATATCCCAGCCTGAGAAAAAAAATAATCAATATTAATAGCAAATTCTCAATGTTCTTGTATGTCATGCTTACCTCTATACTCCAGTTCTTGATTACAGTGTTTACCAGATGTGTCCCAAAATTCCACACAGAATCATGCCTGTCTTTTACCTTGTCTTCTCTTTTGGTCAGACCTTTTCTTTTTTAGGTTGAAATCTTGCAGAATGGAAAATTTTTAGAGCTGAGTCATTCTTCTGTCAAATAAGGGGTATAAATTTAAGTGAAAACTGTATCAGTTACTCAACTCTCAAAGTTATCAACAACATAGACACTAAATACTAAGTGACCTAAAAGGTTCTGCTCAAACTAAAGTTCTAGGGCAACAAAATGACATAGAATGGTAAGAAAATTTAAATAACCAATAGAAGAATTGTTAATGGAATATACAAAACAGTGAAAAAATGCCAAAATGTATATTTACTGCAGGTATAACTCACAATTCAATTTGTGTTTGACAATAAATAACACACTATTAACTGATTTTGGTTCACCAATCAATTTTTCTCCCCCAAAGAGACTATAGTATTAGAAAAATCTGGCATCAGTATCCTCTCATTTGTGAAATAATTTTTCAAAATTAATAAATGGATTTTGTAAACAATGTAAATAAATTAATAAACATTTTTCAGGAGCCTGAAAATTTCTTCATAAAATAAAAATAAATTTTATAATATTAACATTAGTAAGAGTAATTAGAATTATGAAAATTTAAGTATGACTTAGACCATGTTGATCTGCATTTTTTTTAGGTAGTGACAAATTCAACATTAAAAGTTCCTGTTTAATGAATTTGCATGTATTGCATCAGAAAATAAGTTATGAGATTAAAATAAAAACTGGAACCTGGTTATTATGGTAATTTTAATTAATGATTCTAAATCTAGCATCCTGTTTTTAACTCAAAGGAATATAGGTTTATGTGGCAAATAAACAAATCTCAAAAGTGTTGAATAATAATGTACCATATTCATTTCACATTCTTCTCCTTAATCAGTACAAGAGGACTGGTCATTACTACAGAGGAACAAAGCTCATTCCAGCCCGACAGTAGACATTTCAGAAGATCTTTTTACCTCAATTGTTGAATTGCACATTTTGCACTGTGTGGAGTGCCCAGCTTCATGAGTGACTCTTTGGTAAAGAGTGTGCTACTCAGAAGAGTGGCAACCTGAGCTTCCTGCCCTAGCCCTGCAGTCTTCATGGCATTCAGTCAGTCACTTAACTTTGCCTCTCCTTTTCACAAATGCATAAAGTCTGAGATTAAACAAGCTTATTTCCATTGTGCCCTTTAGCTTTCAAATCTGGATGAATATGTGAAAACTAAAATTCATTACGAGTGAGAACTTTAAATTGGAATACAGTGAATTTGCTGGAAAAGTTCCTTTGGTTGCTGAAACCTTAAACTATGTGAGAACAATGAATACCTGGGAGCAGATGGTGAAGTACGAACACATGACTACTTTCCAGGCCTTGTTATTTTTCTTAATGGCATATCTAACTATTCATGTATTCTATTTTTTAATATATATTTTTTCATTTGTAGGTGGACACAATAACCATTATTTTATATTTATGTGGTGCCAAGGATTGAACCCAGTGCCTCATGCATACTAGTCGAGCGCTCTACTGCTGAGCCACAACCCCAGCCCATGTATTCTATTTTTAATTATATTGTTATGAAACAGAGAGAAAGCACACATATCATTTAATTTTTCTAGAATAGAAACCATGCCTAATAAGGCTACAAATATTAAGTGAAGTGAACAAACACAGGAGGTAATTTATGAATATACATATATAGGTGAATGTGTGTAAAACTACTTAGATTTATTGCTGTTTAAAAAAAGTATAGATTTGAATATTGGAATCCTGATTGCAGAAATGTTTCTTTGTCTCTCCTATTAAAATTCTGTGAACAAAGAACTAGAGAAGATTTTAGGTAAATTATAAGTACTTCCTTGGATCAGGACTGATTAAATACATTTCTATTTCTCAATAATTGGGAGAGCAATTCACATCATTAGAAATGGGGAGGAAAAATTACCCCTATCAGTTTTCAAAGCTCACGTCCCTGATCCTACTTCTTTAGCAGTGTGTCTGCTTCAGAAGCAAGTCTGCCAGTCATGAGGAGCTTTCCATGCTTTCAAGTGTATGCAATCATTTTTGAAAACAGTCTTATCCAATATCATGTTTATTGTGCCAGTTTTGTTGTACAATATTTATTATATCATTCCTGGTGATTAAATATAGTCAGGTTGTCCACTAACCAGAGATGCAAAATTTATTTACATTTTATTCTTTCTTTTTAGCTATACATGACATTTTGTCAAAATTATAAAATCATAGAATATGTCTTATTCTAATTCTCTAACTCTGAGAGGCCCCCAGTACCTCTCCTCCTTTTCCTCTCCCTACACCCTTGCTCCCTTCCTTCTATTGATCTTTCTGCCACTTACCCATGGTTATTTTTAAAATTAATTTCTTGTGGATATACATGATGGTGAGACCCACTGTGATATATTCATATGTGTACATAGGAAAATTATGTCAGATGCACTTCACTGTTTTTCCTTTTCCCATTCCCTACCTCTTCCCTTCATCTGTCTTAGTCTACTCCATTGAACTTCTATTCACCTCCCATCATTATTGTGGGTTAGTTTTCACACATCAGAGAAAATATTCAACCTTTGATTTGGGGGGTATTGGTTTATTTCACTTAGGATTACAGTCTTCATATCCATCCTTTCATGGGAAAATGTCAGAAAGCTATTCTTCTTCTTTATGGCTGCATAATACTCCATTGTGTATATATGGGCACTTTATCCATTCACCTTTTGAAGGACACCTATGTTGGTACCATAGCTTACCTATTATGAATTGTGCTTCTATAAACATGGATATGGCTGTGTCATAGTAGAATGAAATTTTAAAGTCCTTTGGATATATAGCAAGCAGTGAAATGATTGGGTTAAATGGTTTCGTTCCTAGTTTTTTTTTTTTTTGAACTTGCAATGCTTTCCAGAGTGGCTGCACCAATTTGCAGTCCCACCAATAATGTATGAGTGGACCTTTTTCCCCACATCCTCACCAACATTTATTGCTCTTATATTCTTGATTATTGCCACTTTGACTGAAGTGAGATGCAGTCTCAGTGTAGTTTCAATTTTTATTTCTCTAATTGCTGAAGATGTTGAACATTCATATTTCTTCTTTTGAAAAGTGTCTTTAGTTCCTTTGCCCATTTATTGATTGTATTCTTTGATTTTTTTAATCACATAAGTTATTGTGCCTCTTATTCCAAAAGCGTGGATATGGATGACTTCCAAAGAACAGACAGGAAAGGTCAAGACATCAGAATAAACATACTTGTTTTCCAGGATGAAAACAAAGCTCAGGAATGGAGTGTCATAATAGTGTGCAAGTGTTTATAGAGTGGGTGTATAATAAACTGTAATTTTTAGGTACCACTCACAGACTAGGATCTTGAAAAAGGAGAAAAAATATATTCAAAATCTGTGTATGGAGTGGGGCAAAGTGGCGCATGCTTGTAATCCCAGTGACTCAGGAGGCCAAGGCAGAAGAATTGTAAATTCAAAGCCATACTCAGTAACTTAGTGAGGCCCTAAGCAACTTAGTGAGACACTGTTTTAAAATAAAAAATAAAAAAGGCTTGGGATGTAGTTCAGTGGTAAACTGCCTCTGTGATCAATCCCAGGGTCCCTGAAAAAAAATGTATATGGAAATCCAAATTAAAAGAAGTTAATTTGCAAACTGTCATCAGTACATTAGACTTCAAAGTTAATTAAGAGTCAAGATAGAAGCAAAATGCGAACCACAATGATTTGAAATCAGTAGGCATTTAAATTTTGGCTCATTTGTCCTTTGGAGTGAACTTGTGAAAATCAGTTAATTCCTATTGGACTCTATCTCCATTTATCAAGTAAATGGACTGGACTGTAACCCAACGAAGATCTTTAACTGCTCTTTGCTTCTATAATCCTCTGTCAAATGCTTGCCAGGTCTCAAATGACTCTGACAGATTTGCAAAAACACGTGGGGACATCCATAAATACAAGTAAATATGACATCATAAATTAAAGATAAAAGTGTTGTGCTTTTCACAACAGTGCTCTTAGGTTTCACGAATTGAAAACATTCTTTAAAAAGCCAAGAAGCTCCAATAAGCCAAACTGTGGTTTTTATCCTCATTCTTCATTCAAATGGAAAGAAGAGCTTCCTCCAGTTTTCTTCTCTTCTTTATGTTGACTACAGTAATGAGGGCCTAGGGAATTCTTCAACTTTCCTAAAAGGTTTCCTCTTATTTCAGGCAGGATATGTGATTCATAATGAATATATGTTGCTATTTTTGTCATGAATCCTCCCTAGAGAGCGCCTGCTGTTTTCTTATTCAGTTGAGGAGCCCACACTCACTTGTGGTCAGTAACAGCACGATACTTGCTGCAGCTTATATTTGCTATCATTGCTCAGCTCATTTATTTAATCCATTGCAAAGCCCATAGATGATCTATTTTTCTCTGTATTCTTATCTCAATCCTTTTTCTCACTCTAACACCCTGATGCTGACCTTGCAGAGGCAGTTAGAAATCTAATGTATTTTTTCCCTTATTTATTACGTTTCCACCTAAAGACTACTTCTCCCCATTCTGCATAGTCCTGTGTTTTATTTGGGCTGCCTTTGATGCAATAAGGACTTGCCAGAAGACATTTGCTGTAAATATAACATTTATTTATTTAATGGCTAATATGAAATGGATTGGGAGGCCACTGGGAGTATGTGGAGACAGTAAATGAGGTAGGGGGCTATTCCTGCAGGAAGGGACAGATTTCCATAGTTTGTAAGAGAACTGAATGAGCTTGTCTCTCTCATCTCGTATCCTCATAGCAGTAGTTACTGTTAGGAAAAAAATAAGCAGACTATTCCAATCACAGCTTGAAAACAGTCTTTCTAGTCCCACACAATCCACTGGGGTAGCCTGGCAACCCAGAAGCCCAGTAGTGACAGATATGAGCAGCAGGTGAAATGACCTCCCACTATTCTGTCTGCTGTTGGTGACAAGAGATCTGTATGTACCCATACTTACGGAGGATGCCTGCTTCTGAAAAGCATTAATCAATATCTTATCAAAATAATTTGCCTGTCAGAGTTTTGTCAATACCAGCCTTTTTTTTTTTATCAATACCAGGCTTTAAAAACTGATATTTTGTTCTCTGCTACCTTTTTTTAAATTTCCTTTCCAGTGACTCCCTACAAAAACTATCAAATAATTTGTTACAATAAAGATGTATTTATCAGATATTGAAAGTATATTAGGTATATTTGAGACAAATTAACTTTCTTTGCTAATAAGGTATATTCTAATTCAGAAAGGAACTCTATTTATAGTAATATTAATCTCTAGATAATTTGAAATTCTTGTTTTTACTGTTATCAAACTACTTGCAAATAAAATTCAGCATAATTGCTTAAATATCATACAAGAGAATCTAAAGTTAATTGTAACTAGTCAAACATAATACATAATTATTTCATATAGTACAAACTTGATATCACTAATCTGAAAATCTAAAAATCCAGAAGGCTCTGAAATCTGAAACATATTGAGCAATGACTTTTGTAGCATTTCTGATTTTTGGATTTATGGATTAGATATGTTCCTCAATTGGTAAAATGTATGGAAACATTGTAACATCCAAAAATTCTAAAATCTAAAAAAAAAAAAAATTATTCCCAAATATTTTGGAAAAGAGATACTTAACCTAAGTAGCAATATGTATTATAATAAATAAAAAGAGAACTGCAAAGATGATAAAAAACCCATCATGTGATTATAATAATTAATAGACCACTTAAATAGAAAATAATAAAAAAATAGGACAGTATGGACATATTGACCCTAAGGGGAAAATAGAAATCATTGCTGTTTTTTTTTTTCTCATGCAATTTAATTTAGAGCTATTTTCCTTACCAAAGTGATTCAAAGTAAACAGAAAATTTGGTATCTATTTTTTTTAATTGAAAAACATTCATTCTGTGTATTTATGGGGTACAATGTGATATTTGATATATGCATATATGACCAGGTTGTATAGCACAAATAAAGTAGCATATATCAAACTATTTGTTAAAAATAATTTATTTATTTGTTTTAGTTAGGTATATATGGCAGCAGAATGCATTTTGATTCATTGTACACAGTTGCAGCACAACTTTTTGTTTTTCTGGTTGTACATGATTTAAGGTCACACCATATGTTCAGTCATACATATATCTAGGACAATGATATCCATTTCATTCCACCATATTTCTTTCCGCTTTGTCCCTCTCCTCCCCTCCTTCCCCTTTGCCCAATCACAGTTCCTCCATTTTTCCCATGCCCCCCACCCCATTTATGGATCAGCATCACTTATCAGAGAGAACATTCAGCCATTGGTTTTTGAGGATTACCTTACTTTGCTTAGCATGATATTCTCTAACTCTAAGCATTTACCTGCAAATGCCATAATTTTATTCTCTTTTAATGCTGAATAATATTCCATTTTGTGTATATATGCCAAAGTTTATCCACTGATCAGACTATTTAACATATCCATCAACTCCTTCATCATATTTTGTAGTGAGAACATTCAAAATCTATTTTTTTGCAATTTTGAAATATGTAACACATTTTTTACTATAGTAACCTTGATACACAGTAGATTTTTTAATTTAATTCTCTGACATCTGCTTCCTGAAGCCCTTTATTGCCTATTATGACAAGAAAAATACATTAGCACTCTATGAGACAGAACTTTTTGATCCAAAACTGCAATCTGTATTTGGGGTAAAAATGGGAGTTCATAACTCACTTGAAACTAATGTTTGAAATATGATATGTCAAGAGCTTTGTAAGGTTTTGAACAACCAATAAAAAAATGGTAGAAAGACATTCAATAGAAGTTGTTCACTCTTATCCTCAAAAGCATTATTGTCTGTCTCTGGTGTGTAGACTCTAATTTTCTCTTATTTTTTCCCCACATTTTAAAAAATTGTTACATTATAGTTATATATAATGATGGGATTTGTTGTTACATATTCATTCATGCTCACACTCTATCAATATAATTTGTCCAATATCACTCCCCAGCACTCCCCCCTCCCTCCTTACCACCCACCCCTTGGTCCCTTTCCTCTACTGATCTCCCTTTAATTTTTTTGAGATCTACCCCCATCTTTCTTTTTCTTTTTCCTGTATAGCTTCTGCATATGAGAGAGAATATATGACTCTTGACCTTCTGAGTTCGATTTATTTCACTCAACATCATGGTCTCTAGTTCCATCCATTTTCCTTCAAATGAAATACTTTTATTTTTCTATACTTTTATTTTTCTATATGGTTTAATAAAATTCCATTTACAATAGATCTGGAAAGCTTATTTCCTCTAACTAGAACATTGTGACCTTCTCCCCATGTTCCTCCTTTTCCAGATTCTTGTACCCACCAATCTATTCTCTAATTTCACCAGTTTGTTTTTTTCAGACTCCATATGTAACTGAAATCTGTAGTATTTGTCTTTCTGTATCTGTGTATTTCACTTAATACACAGATAATACATAGAAAACTAATGAGCATTTTCCCTCTTACACCTCTGACAACAAATCACACATGGCTTATGATACTGGCTTTTCTCCACCTTCAGACTGAAGGGGTCCCATTGCTGGAAAACAGGTAGTGTGGCTGACAGACATGGTATCCCAGCCCCCACAACTTTCTGGATATAGCCCTCATTTGAAGAGCTCCTTCTCAGAGACTTCTTCCTTTCTCTTCAGGCCTCCCAGAACCTGAGCCCACATACATGTGTCCAGTGTATCTTGTACCATTTAATCACCAACACTATAAAGTTCATTAGGACTTGATGTGGCTGCTGGCCTTGGTGTGCCCCACTCAAAACTCATCCTCTTCCTCCTGTGCCCACACCCTCCTCTGCCCCCCACTTTCCTAATGTCTTCATTCATCTCATCACATGATGCACCTTCAACCACTCTCAGTGTCCCTTCCACTGCCATATCTTGTGGATCCAGCCTTTTGGTTTCCTCTAACTCTGCCTTACCTTACATGCCTGCTACCACCAGCCTTGCTCAGGCTTTTGGATGAAAATGTTGGAATACAGGAATATCTCAAACTCAGGGCACCTGGAAATGTAGGGTAAAGGATACAGGGATGTCAAGTGGGTGGGTGAGAGTAAAGAATAGGCTGTGGATTACAGAACAAATGAATTGGGGGAAATTGAGTGATGGAATGAGGGCATCTATTTCATGTCATGGTAATAAAAAGCAATTAAAAGGTCAGTGGTTTGGGAGAATTAAAAATTACTGCAAATGTCAAAATGTCAACTAACCATTTGATCTCTTCAAATGGTCAACAAACATTTACTGAGTGTATTTCTTTTTTTTTTAAAGAGAGAGTGAGAGAGGAGAGAGAGAGAGAGAGAATTTTTAATATTTATTTTTTAGTTCTCGGGGGAAACAACATCTTTGTTGGTATGTGGTGCTGAGGATCGAACCCTGGCCGCACGCATGCCGGGTGAGCTTGCTACCGCTTGAGCCGCATCCCCAGCCCTAGTTTTTTTTTAAATGCTCTTTTGAAATTGTTTCTGAGAATAAATGCAGAAATTTTTTTGAGTGCCATTTGCAAGCATTTCCTTAGGATTATTATGTTTTAGGTTTTTGCCAAATAGAGTTTAAAACATAATCCCTGTATCAAAATAGACTTTTGGATTTTTTTAATTACTTGGGATTGAACTCAGCGCCTCACACTTGTTAGGTAACCACTCTGTCTTTGAACTACATCCCCATCACTTTTAAAATTTTTATTTTGAGACAGGGTCTGGCTAAGTTGCTGAGGCTAACCTTGAACTTGCAATCATTCTGCCACAGACTCCGGAGTAGCTGGGATTACAGGTGTGAACCTCCATGCCTGGCTCTGAAATAACTCTTTATTCTTTTTTTTTTAAAGAGAGAGAGAATTTTTTAATATTTATTTTTCAGTTTTTGGTAGACACAACATCTTTTTTTATTTTTATGTGGTGCTGAGGATCGAACCCAGCACCCCCGAGCATGCCAGGCCAGCACGTTACAACTTGAGCCACATCCCCAGCCCAACTCTTTATTCTTTATTCATTCAATCATTCATTCATCTCTCTGATAAACTCTTTCTAAATACTTGCTATGCCTCAGGCACTGTGAGATGTTTGGAATAAAAAGCTAAATAAGATATCACATTTTATATTAATGGTGATAATAACAATGCTAATGATAAAGGCAAACGTTTACTGAACACTTGCCCTGTGCCCTTTGCTGTCCTAAGCACTATGTATCTGTTAACTTGGGAATTCTCCACCATAAGCCCATGAGTTGGGTGCTATGGTCCTAATATCCATTTTACAGACAAAGAAGTCAAGGCACAGAGAGATTGAGAAATTTGAGATGGAGCCAATATTCAAACACAGTTTGAAACCTGGACACCAGGGCCGAAAGCAGAAGCTACAACAACAACAACAACAAAATACTTAGAATGATATGAAATGAGTGAGAATGGAGGGAAATCTCTGATCATGAGGGCACAGGAAATCAGTGACCAAACACATCCATATCTAGGGTGCAGGGAGGGTATCTTCTTCTCCACGTGTGTATGGCTCTTGGCTGGGTTAGGAGGGTTGGCAGAATGTGGTGGCTGGATATTTGAGAGGCAGAAATGAAATTCTTAACCTCTCTCAGTGTCATTTCAGAAATGTAGGGCTGTTTCTACAACAGTTGAACTCAGGGGCACCTGAGGGAGATGTTTCTGGGTGTATTTGGAAAAGGGTCAGCAGGATGCTAATAGGAATCCTGGGATGGTTGTTTATTTACCTTCTCAGGATTTAAATGCAAAGTTTTGGTGTGGTGTTCATTAATTCATTCAGTAAATGTCTATTAAGTACCCACTATCTGTCCAGAAACTGTCCTAGATGTGTAGGATACATAGTGAATAAAACAGGAAATATCTTTGTTCTCATGGAGGTTACATTCTTGTGGGTGAGACAAGCAATAAACAAAGCATAATAAATAAGTATTTTGCAAAGTTAGAAGATGACAAGTGTTAGAAAAAAATGTAGGTGATATTCAAACAAAGTCCTGAAGGAGGTAGGAGTAGCCAGTGCCAAAGTCCTTAAGCAAAAAGTTCCTGGAACATTAGAGGTCATTGCTGCTGGAGCAGTTAGTTGGGGGCAGGGGATGGGTGGAGAGCAGGAGGTGAGATGAGAAAGTGCCTGACTGGCACATGAGAGACAACTTCAAAAACTTTGAAATGGGGAGGGCAGTGGTAAGCGAGACGTTGAGAAAGAGTTTGTGGATATACTTTGAAGTTAAAAGATGTCTTGGGAAGAATGAGGTTAGGTAGCAAAGGGGAGGGTCAAGGTCAAGGCAAGTCAAATCAAGTCCAAGAATTCTAAGGTCAAGGTCTCTGGCTGCATCACCTGGAAGGAAGGAGAAACTATGACCAGGGAGGAGGCAGCCAAGAGGACTGAGAAGAAGCAGCTACTGCAGGAGGAAAAGAGTAAACCATCTTGGGAGAGGTGAAGAATGTGTGTCAAGGAAGGGGACCCTGGTCTGCTGCTTGTCCACAGGGAAAGGCTCACCCCAGTGGAACTCACACCCCTGCCTTTCTCAGGTCCAAGAGAATGGAGTTAGTCAGGCAAACAGTCTCAAGGGACAGAAATGATTGTATTTTCTTGGTGCGGAAACAAAAGCAATTTGTATAAGTGGCCCTATGGGAAGGAACACCAAGTCCAGTGACAAATGAAGGAGACTTTAGCCACATGAATTCATCAGAAGCCCATGTCTTCACTGCCTGTGTATGTGTGGTTTCTAGACAGGCTGGAATTTGTTTAATGATCCTGGTCTTCCTTTCCCCCCCCATCATCTTTGAATAAAAAGATCATTTTTGAAAAGCTAGGTCATGCATGGCTCAGGATGCCTTATTTTCATTTTCCTAATTTCATAGGGAAAAAGGAAATAAGGAGACTCAATGAACACATTTGTCTTTAAAATCAAAGTTATCTCATGTTCACCAATATCTTCACCTTGTTATGCCTCCAAAATGCATTCTCCAGCCCCATCATCCTTAACGCTGGCCCTCACCAAGCACTGAACGTGATTCATTCTTAAAACTGTTTCAACATTCTTTCATCCATTTTGTCCCTCTCTCTGGTTTGGAAGGGATCCCAGAGGAACTAGATTTGGCTATGTCATAATGTGGACTTGAGACCAAAGGGAAGCCAAAGTCTGAGACCTGGATAGACATTGGCAGGATACAGGAAATTATCATTGGGGCTACAAGGTCAGACAGCAGGTCAGAGCCTGGAGACCCCCAGAGGTAATGGTGCAAAATTCATTGGAGCAGAGGGATCTGATGAAGGTCCTTGCCCATTTATTCACTGGCTGCGTGGCTCCTGTGTCTTTTTCATAAGTTAATAATGTTTATTTAACTATATTGAAAAAGCCAGACATAACCTAATCATGAGAGGTCTGGTAATAGATGGTATGGCATAGGGGAAACAGCACCAGCTGAGTCAGGCTGGCTTGGCTTCAGATCGCAGCCCTGGCCCATTTTCCTCTGAGTTGCTTAACTTCCTTGGTCACAGCAGTTTCCTCCACAGGGGACTCTGTGATACATTTCTGGTGGAGCTGCTAAGATCCCAGATGATCTGTGGAAAATAGCTGATTTGTGGCAGGGACATCAGATATTTTAACAGGAACTCCATATACCATAATGGTCACAAACTTTTGTTTATTGTAGTAAGATGGATGAAATAAGTAAACACAGTGAGCCTTCCCACCTAGAGGTAGAAGAAATGAAGAATTATTGCCCCAGAACAGAAGCAGTGAATGTGCCACATTCAGACTATTGTTCATATTTCACATCCTGCAGACATTGATAATCAATTGTCATACTCCTACTGAAGCTGGGAGGTGGGGGTGGGGTGGGGGGAGCTTCTGAGTATGGCTGCAGGCCAATACCAATTAACTGGAGTTAGCTTGTGCAATGTCACCCATTTACCACTGTCATCCCAAGCAGAAGGCCCAGGGAAGCATTTCTGAGAGCTTGTTTGTTGACATTCAATTTAACAAAAGGGGGATTTGACTGAGAGATAGCCCCCAAGAGTGAAAATTAAGTCTCTAAGCATCAGAAGCAGCTTCTTTGAATTGTGGAGGCAACCCTCAACCAGGAAATAATTTAGAAAGACATTTTAAAGTGCTTAGATTCTCTTTTCCGTGATTAAGAATGGGCTTGTCTCTACTGTCCATGCCCCAGGAAGGGTGCAGCTGTAGGCAACACAGCCTGCTGAAATAGCATGGCTTCCGGATCCTGCAAGTCTCTCTCCAGGCCCAGACTTCCCCAGAAGAGGGAACTCAACTCTGGTCACCACCCCCTCAGTGCAGTTTCTGTTTCCCCCTCCCTCCTTCCATCATCATAGCCAAGGGCTGTCCAGACACAGGAGGCAGGAAGAGAGTCAGTTCTCAGTTTCTTCCTCCACCACAGCCCTTCCTGGGCCCCAGCTGGCAGGGAGGAAATGGGAAGTGCGTTTTCCCTCTGGTGAGCCACACAGTTGGTTGTAGGACTTTATGTAGCCTACCCATCCCCATAGGCTACAAAGTCTTTGCATAAACATTACCCCCAAGTGCTGGGAACTGAAAAGAGATCATTGACACTAGACATAAATAAATACTCACTACCTAAAACACAAACCAATGAGCAGGGAAAGCTGGAGGATTCTGGGTTTCAGATTCCTCATTAGACCTGATCCTGGGCATTTCTGCTGCTTGTTAGACAATCAGTGTTGCTGTTGTGACTGGTAGTGGATGGTGGGAGGAGACTGTGGCAGGTAGCTGCTGATGGCTCAGCCCATCTCAGGTCCTTAAAAATTGATATTTACTGATATGTGACTTTTTCCCTGAAAAACTTCAAAGGCCCAGGAAAGAAGAAAAACTTCCCTTCACCAACCTGGGCTGACTCTTCCATATTCCAATAACCCAGACATGATGTTCAAGCAGGATGATATCAGCAAATGTGATGTTGAAGCAAGATGAAGATGCAGGCAGAAGATACAAAGTAGCACACAGGTAGAATGAACAAGTCTGAATATTTAACACACAATTTGAAGACTAAAAAAAGGACAAGCCACACGCATTTCATGAGATGCACTGAGAAAGGCAGCAAACCAGAGTGAGCATCAGGTCTCCAGCACATGAACACCAGGCAAACTGGTTTCCTTGGACCAAGCCAGCTTCCTGAAGCCCTGTTGTAGAGGGAGGGAAGTTGGAACCTCAGAGACCTCTTGGGGAGTTCACTGAGTTCAAACCTAAATTAGGAAGTCTGAAGAGAAAACTTTAACAAGTCCATAACAACAAGACATCAGGCCAGGCATGCACCACCATGCAACTTAGTGAGGTTTTAAACTCAGTGAGACCTGGTCCCTAAATAAGATATATATATATATATTAAGGGGGAGGATGTTAAGGACTTGGCTCAGTAGTTAAGCAACCTTGGGTTTAATCCCCAGTTTTTTGAAAAAAAATGACATCAGATAAAATTGTTGATTCACTAATTGTTACTAGTAAATGATTTTTATGGAAAAAAATACAAGCATGCTATAAGCAGATTTAAGGATAATGGAGAGAGTGATACAATAGGAAGAATTGTTTCGACTAACATTCCAGTGCCTTACACATAACTAATAATCGTAATCCTCTTCTTTGTACCAAAAATCATGTGCAGTTTCTTTCCATAATCCTAGTAAGAATCATGCACAGGATGTTTTATTTTCCCAATTTTTCAGATGATAGAACAGGTTTAGAGAAGTTTAGGAACAGCCCGTTATCACCCAATAGAGAATGGAGAGCTCAACTGGGAACCCTCGTGGTTCTGACTCAAATTCGATCTCCTGACTGGCTGACCACACAGCTTCCAGATAACAGCAGACTTGAGAAAGAGAGAGCCTTGCCATTATTCATCAACTCTGCATTCCCTCCGGCCTCCCCTTAGATGGCCTCCTCTTCCTCTGGATTGGTGGTTCTCTCTTCTTAGGGTTCATCCTCACAATCACTTGTAGGGCTGGCCATAGTACATGTGAGTTTCTGATCTTTTAATCATTTGTGTTTTCACATTTCTGTTTCCAGATGGTACTGGTGTCAAGAGACCACTGAGAGCCAAAGCTGAGGATAAACCTGCTTTTCTTTGTTTCTAGGATGCAGTACTGATATTGCAAAAAAACGACTTTAGTGTACTCTTCTAATAAGTAAACAACAAATAAAATATGGTATTGTTTGATGATAGGTGGCAATTAAATTTGTCTCTATTGTAAATGAAGAGCTTTCAGCTATTGTTCAATAGGTCCTGGTGGAATGGCCCCACATTAGCAACCATTACCAGTATGTGAAATGGCCCTGAGAGTTCTAGCAAGAGGCTATGCCAGGCCTGTTTCAGAACTTAGCCTGTTGGGAAAGTGGTGTTTCCTGGGTCTTTGTAGTCAGTTTGTGTTCAAGCTGCATCCAAAGCCCTTTCTGAAGTCCTGAAGGCTGCAGGCTCATGGGGGTTTCTTTTCCAGGCCTCGCTGCCAGGTTTAGTGGAGGAATATGTCAGAAAGCTAGGCAGTCAAAACTTCCTCCCCTGAGCACTATTGTCTGCCTCTCTGAATTCTCCCCCTTACTCTCAAATCTTCTCACAGTTATTTACATCCCCTAAGCATCACTATCCAACAGAAATGTATTATAAGCCACATGTTATTTAATGTATTTAGTAGCCACATTAAAAACATAAAAACAAACAGGTCAAATTAAGTTTAAGAATATTTTATTTATATGAAAATATTATCCTTTCAAGCTATAATCAATATAAGGTGATTATCAAAATATTTTACATTCTTTTTCCCCTCCAAGACTTTGGGATCTGGTGTTACTTAACACTGACAGCATGTCTTGATTCAGACCAGACATGCTGCATGTGCTCTATGGCTTCATGTGGCTGGTGGCTGCTGTTGGGATGATATGGCTCTTGGGTATTTGCAAGATGTGAATGTAGAAAGACGCACTCTGTAAAAGCAAAGATATCCAAATATATGTATGTTTATTAAACATATAGACAGAGATGGCAATACATGGCTGTGCCTCAGAATTGACTGAGACACCTATTAAAAATAGAAGTGTGGGCTGGGGATATAGCTCAGTTGGTTGAGTGCTTGCCTTGCATGCATAAAGCCCCAGGTTCAATCCCCAGCACTGCAAAAAAAAAATGTAAAAGTGTTGGGCTGGAGTTGTAGCTCAATAGTAGAGCACTTGCCTCACATGTGTGAGGCACTGGGTTTGATTCTCAGCACAGCATATAAATAAATAAAATGAAGGTCTATCAACAACCTAAAATATATTTTTTAAAAAATAGACATATCTGTGCAAAAATCCTTGGGTACTTAATTACAATAGAGCAGAGGAATTTGCAACTTTAACAAGTTCCACTAATCATTTTGCTGCATCTAGCTTAGGACTTTCCTGAGAGGAACTCTCCCAAATCAACAGATGGAAAAGTATGAAATCCCATCCAGAAGTGTCAGTCCAAGGTCCCAAGGCCATATTCCAGCTCATTTCCCCACCAAAATGTTTTCTTTATTCGCTCTTGTTGCCTGATTTACATAGATATGTATTCTTAACAGTCAAACATTTTGATTATCTTTCAGTTGAGGTTGTGATCCTAAATTCCTAGAATAAACACAGTTCATGTGGCTTTCTCATCTTGCTTTTGAGACTAGTTTGGATTTGTACGCGGGTTCTGCCACCTAGTGTTGGAAGGGACTATTGACACATGTTGGAATGTAGCCCTTACTCCTGCAGATAAAGACCAGTTCTGATCTGCCCCATATGGGCCTATTGCTCAGAGTCACTGTTGACATCTTAAAGCAGTGGTTCTCCAAATGTGGCCCCCAAACCAGCAGCAACAGCATCCCCTGAGAACTTGCTGGAGATGTGCATTCTTTGCCCTGCTCCAGACCTTCTGAAATAGAAATCCTGAATCAGGATCACAGAAGCGCCTATCATGAGATTTTTTTTTTAATAGCAAACACTTTTTTTAGTATTTATTTTTTTAGTTATAGGTGGATACAATATCTTTATTTTATTTTTATGCAGTGCTGAAGATCTAACCCAGTGCCTCATGCATAGTAGACAAGCGCTCTACCTCTGAGCCACAACCCCAGGCCCTGATCATGAGATTTTCAGTTGAAGACCTCCCTCCATTTATTTATGGTGAAGAAATTGGTAATGAAATAAAGAGAGTCTGCAATTTGTTTAGCACCAGTAACAGGTATTTAATCTGTTAAACAGGTGTTTTACATATTAAAGTAATGACCAGTTTTCTTTAAAAAATTTTCCTTACTCCTTCAATGTTTTTAAGACCATTATGTACATTGAATTTGGTTCCTGTGTTGTTTGTCTTGAACACTAATTTTACTTAGTATATTACCTAAAATTAGTACTGAGGAAATAAAATTTAAAGTCTGTTTTCAGAAGGGCTCCCTTTTTGGTTGGCATGCTAAACTCTAATTCAATAAAATCATCAAATTTTTAAATGAGTCCTGAAAATTGCTCTTATAATCAGCCTTTTCCTTATGAAATTGTTTCAAATTTAGATTTGCTAAATAAATATTTTTTTTTATGCAGTTCTGTATTTCATGTACGTATAAAGGTCCTGGGCAATGTTTTTATTTTAAAAGTATCAAAAGAGATCTTTGCTGCATTGTTCACTATCAAGCAAATAACAAATATAGAGTGTTCTGCAATGTAAATGTTTTAGAGGACTTTCCCATTACAACTTATGTTGTTTTCTACATCTACTTGTAGCATATAGTATCCTTGGCCTTCAAATTGTTTTGTTTAGATGTAGCTTTATAAGTGGTCTACAGAAAACATTCTACAAAAAAAATATTTCCTTTTGTATACTACACAACTCCCCCCCACCACCACCTAAATGTGCATATTTGAAAATAATCACATTTGGGAAATAAACAACTTAATTATTATTTGTTCTACAAAGTTTGCATTAAGACTTGTATCCAAGATACAAAGTACATTCAGTTCAGTAATTTCAAGGGAGTTTTGTCTTTTCTTGCTTTTGCTACTGTTCTTCAGTATGACCAGCACAGAGGGAGAGGGTACCCATCTAGACTTGTGCCTGCCACGCTTTGTTAAAACCAGGGCTATTGACATCCCTGTCCTTTCCTTCTAGTGTTTCTTATATTTTCTCAAAAAGTATATTCAAGCATCCAAATATTTTTTTTCAACGTTCTTTCCTAATGGTCTTCCATTTTATCTTTTCTAATCTTAATTTCAAAAATATTTCTGATGACCAGGAAAAAAGTCACGTATTTTATCTTAGAACTCATAACATCTTACTACATAAGCATATATGATGGTTAATTCTATGTGTCAGTCTCTCTGGGTTAAGGGGTATGCAGGGGGCTGGTGAAGCATGATTTCTGGGTGTCTGTGCAGGTGTTTCTGGAGGAGATCAGCAATTGAATTAGTGGACTGAGTGAGGAAGACACGCCCTCACCTGTGTGGGTAGCCTGGTCCCATCCATTGAGGGCCTGGACAGAACAAAACAGAGGAGAAAAAATGAATTTTCTCTCTTATCCAGAGCAGGGGCTCCCATTATTTCACATGCTGGAGCTTCAGGTTCTTGAGTCTTTGGATCTGAGGATTTAAACCAGCAGTTCCCCAGCTTCTCAGGTCCTTGGACTCAAATGAACTGTCCCACAGGTTTCTGTGGTTCTTCAGGTTCCAGAGAGCATATTGTGAGACTAATTCCTTCACAATAAAGTGAGACCATTCTTGTAATAAATCTCTTGTAGACCTTTATCTACACCTGTGTCTGTATCTTATTGGTCTGTTCCTCTGGATAACACTAACTATTATAAAGCATACATTAACGGAAGTTAATGTTGTTTACAGTTGAAATTTTCATAACAAAAATTACTAAAACATAACTAGTGCATCATTATGTAAGCTCTAGAAAATGTCTTGGGAACACTTCATGATTAATCCCACAATGAAAGTACTGTAGACTTAAATTGAAAGCTTAATAATACCATTACAGTAATATCAAATGGCATAAACTATAAGATGGAAAGTAAATTTGGCAGGGCTTTAGTACCAAAGGAGATTTTTAAAGTTTTAGTATACTCAAGTCAGTTATCAGCCAACTTCTTGTTTGGAAGCACAGAAAAATAATGCACAATAAAAATAATGTTATGGTATAGCAGCAGGGTCCTTTGATAACAAGACTAATCATCTGTAAGTTGAAGCAAAATAGTATGATAAAACACTGTCAGACAAGGCACTTTACTTTTACCTGTCACAGAACAATAATTTTGTTAAAATAAGATATCTCATTGTTGTCTGCTTGAAAATTACTGCAATAAAATATACTGGTTGCCCAACTTTGAAGACAACAAAGAACATATTTCAAAATTGCACAGAGGTCTGTGATGGGAGCTTGTCATGTGCCCCTCCCCCTTTTGAAATGGCACCTTTGTGCAGTGCACTACTGAGCAACTCTATTTGATGGCCTTGGTACTTGGGTTGTGTTCTCATCAGAGAGGAGCTTTTTTTTCTAGATTTCTCTTCACAATTCAGTCCAGTAGGACATTTAAATGAAAGTAATGAAATGTTATGCAAGTGAAGATTATTTTGTTAATTCCTGTGATTCCATTTACAAATATATTCTGATTGTCAACAACATTTCTGAGACTTACTGGCTTGTGATTAATGTGGCATCAGGAATGGATCCATTAGTGATGTGAACATGGCAGCAGGGAAACCAAGCTTCCTTTCCTTTTAAAAAAATATAACTGTGAGGAAAACCGTTCATTGAACCAATGAAATCTGAATCTGTCATCTTATTTCTTAATCTTGAAACCACAGTGACGGTGGGAGAAAGCCATGGAGAGGGAGTCACAGGCTCCAATCAGAGCTCAACTTTGGGTTTGCATCAGGTCTTCCTGCCAGGCATCCCCAAAGGCTTTCCCAAAGCTGGTCCAGACCTGCTCTGATCTCTGATCTCCAGTCCTGTTCTTAAATCCCAGACCCAGGCTGACCGAGCAGAGGCTAATGTGCCATGATGAGGGAAGGTAAGCTGAGCTTCCTGCTTCCATAATTGTTCACTGGGTTCATTCTTCTGGGCTTTATTGTCTTTGTTTGTTTGTTTTTCTTACATATCACCTAGGAAAAGGTAGCTGTTCAAAAAAAGCAAGCTTTGTCCCTTCCTGCTGGGGTCCCTGCAGTATTCCTAGATGTGGTTATCCTTCTCTTACTTATGAATCTCCACCCACAGAGCCAGAAAAACCTGGACTGGCCCTCCCAGAGCTTCCACACAAGAGGAAAAAGCAACACTAATGACCTGTTTTATGGTGGTCATACCTCAAAAAGGCCCACATTCCCTATAGAAAAGGCCCCAAATTTCACAAAACACCTAAACATGGCCTCTTTGTCCAGGGAGGCATACTGCCTAAAGCTCATCATTTACTGAGACCCATAGGAGCTCAGATATTTTCTCTCCTCTTTCTTCCCTGTCATTCTTCAGCATCACCCCCTTCACCCTGGCCAGCAGGCTTAAGGCTCCTCCAGGGAAGTAAAGATACATCTGCTCCAATTTTTTTCCAGGGGGTATGGGCACCATAATTCCTTTCTTTAGATCCCTTCTGTCACTGGCTGAGTTGTGTCCCTCTAAATTCAAATGTCTAGGTTCTAAATTCCCAGTACCTCAGAGATGACTGTATTTGAAGAAATTATCTTTACACAGTTTATTAAATTAAAGTGAAGTTATTAGGATGGGCCTTTGTCCAATATGGTTGGTGTTTTTGGGAGAAGAGGATATCTGGACACAGACATAGAGATGAAATATCACGGGAACATGAAAACAGCCACATGGAGGCAAGCAGTGAGGCCTCAGAACAAATAAACTTTCCAGTACCTTGAACTTGGACTTCCAGCCTCCAGAACCACGAGAAAACAAAGTTGCATTGTTTAAGCTACCCAGTCTTTTTTTTTTTTTCAGCCCTGGCAAAGTAATACACTTTCAGCACTGGGGTCAACCTTGCTCTGAGGTCAGAAAAGAGACAGTGATATATGATAAGGAAATACAGCAAAATCTTAACTATAGACTCTGGGTGCCCGGATGTGTCTTTCAGGGTCCAGTCAGAGGCAGGAACCACATAGTGATCTGAGCCAGGAAAGTTTAACATGAAGAATGATTACCAGTTACAAGGGCTTAAGCACTGAGAGGGCTCTGAAGAACAGCAGTCACAGGGAGCAGCCTTTACTACAGATGCCCCCAGGGAAAAAACAAACGTGGAAGGGGTGGACAGGGTATGGTGGGACCCTCTGAATGGTGGAGAAGTTTGCCAAAGTGCAGCCAGCCAGTGCTGATAAACAGAGAGCTGTGCTCTGAGGCACAGGAACTCAGGGAGAAGCTGCCCACAAGTGTGCTCCTGAAACTGACTCTGGGTCCCTCATGCTGCTGGCCAACATGAGCCTAAATAGCAAATCCTGGGGAGCCTCCCAAATCAGCTAGAGAAGTCCTTTCCTCCTCCAGTGTCCCTCTATTGAAAAAGCTTGGTAAGCACCAAGCCATCTGGAGAGGAGACATATAGGGCACAGCTCCAGTGTCACCAAGTACAGCAAGAAGAGTGGATTTGGAGCTGAGAGACAACACACAGATAGCTGGCACAGAGTGTTCAGTGGACACATGCCTGACAGGGCTCAGGTAGATACTTCTTAAATTTTTCTGTAGAGGAGAAAAGAAGAAAAGTTCAGGGATTTATTGGAAGATGATCCACTAGTTGTTTTAGGATAGATAGTGCCAGCTTTACGTCAAACCACCCTGAGCATTCCCTGGGTTTCCCAGGAACACATGACCTTTCTCTTTGGTGTGTTTGAGGGGAACTTGCTGCATCATTAGCAAAGATTTCCCAAGTATTCCCAAAGATTTCCCAAGTATTTCCCAAGTATTCCCCTGCCTTTTGAGGCCCCTAGAAAGGGTGAGGTCTACTGGGAGTGAGGGGGTGAAGAGGGCATAAGCTGTAGATGGGATGAGATAGTCTGATTCCACTTCTTTTGCACCTGAGGCAAAAGAGGGAGCTGTCCCAAGCCCTGTGCTCATGACTGAGGGACTCTTGTTGTCATTGGAGTCAAAAGAGGCATGAACAGACTCAGAGACTCCCACAATGGCATGGCTGAAAGATCCCACAGAACCAAGTGCCTTCCTTCACCCAGGCCCAGAGAGGACCAGGACTAGATAAGAAGGGAATCTGTTCTGAAGATCTCCTTGGAGTTTCTCAGAACCAGTTCAAGGTTTTGGCAATAAGTCAAATGGTGTTATGAAGAACTTTTAAAAAGTGGATACTTTTGAAATCATCTTTTAATTTTCTCTTTCTGAGCAAAACAAGTCCACCTCCAGTTCTTCTGATCTACTGCATCTGGTTCATCACATTCTGATTTTAGGTCCCTGCTGCCTCCTCCTCCTCCTCCTCCTCCTCCTCCTCCTCCTCCTCCTCCTCCTCCTCCTCCTCCTCCTTTTTTTAGAATATTTGTTCTTTAGTTGTAGATGGGCACAATACCTTTATTTTATTTATTTAATTTTATGTGGTGCTAAGATCGAACCCAGTGCCTCATGGTGAGCACTCTACTGCTGAGCCACAACCTCAGCCCCCCTGGCTTTTTTCCCCCCACTTTTATTTTATTGGTGCACTGTAGTTGTACATAATAGTGGAATTTGTTGTTGCATCATCATACCTGCACATAATATAACTATATAATTTGACCAATAGCATTCCCCAGTATTTCCCCTTTCTCTCCCCTGGTCCTTTCATCTACTCTCCTGATCTCCCTTTGCTTTACATGAGATCCCCCTGCAACACCTTTCCATTTGTCCTCTCTAGTTTTCACAGAGCCTTGACCTTCTGAGTTTAGCTTACTTTGCTTAATATAATGTTCTCAAATTCCATCAATTTTCTCAAATGACATAGTTTCATTCTTTTTTATGACTGAATAAGCTTCATTGTGTGTGTGTGTGTGTGTGTGTGTATACATTTTCTTTATCCATTCATCCATTGATGGACACCAAATGTGTTTCCATAGTTTGGCTATTGTGACTTGTGCTATTATAAACATGGATATGCATATGTCACCATGGTATGTTGACTTTAATCCTTTATGATAAATAGGAAGAAATGGGGCAGCTGAGTCACACCACAATAAAATAAGTGGTGGTTTCATTCCTAGTCTTTTGAGGAACCTCCATACTGATTTCCACAGTGATTGTACTGATTCACAGTTCCAACAACAGCGGTGTCTCTATCTTCTTAAGGTCAGGACACAGCACAATTGTATCAGCCCAGAGCTGCAAAGTTCTTACTCTATTGCCTTGAGTGAGACTTCTCCTCCCACTCTTGTCTTGGGTCCTTTGCCTTGACCATTATGGGACTTCACAGTATTCTGTTCATGGATATAACCAAGAGCAGGAGTCTCCCTACTAAAGTCAACACTTTTTGTCTAACACTACCACTGACTACTGGGCTGAGTGGTGGATTTTGACCCCTTGTTCTCCTTCTAAGCCAGTTATCAATGCACCTAGTCACCCTACTGCATGGATACCTTTCCCTTCTCAGAGTTCAGGGTCAGGAGCCCATCATCTAGGAGCTCAGCCAAGTGGGTTAAGGTAATTTTTTCCCCTCTTGAATTAGGGGATACCCAAGACATGGGATGGTGACGATGAGCACACACTCTCAGGAGTTGTTCCCAGCTCCTGAGGAACTGTGTTTTTTAGAGGCTGAGGCTGAGGGAGTATAACTTCATTATTTCTTAGACTCACACTGGTTCTCAGTGAACCCCAGACTCAGCAGGAACGTTTTATCAATGCAGATTCCTGCACTTCCAGCACTGTGTTTTCTATGCTGCACTTCCAGGGTGGGGCCTGGGAATGTGTCCAATTCCAAATTCAGTTGTCTAACAGTTCTAAGCTGAATATATTCTCTATGCTAAGCAATGTCCTAAGACCTCAGGGTATTTTAAAAACAAAACAAAAAATCCCAACCCCCATGCAGATTGCCTTCTAGTTGGGGGCACAACAGGTAATATAAACAGAGTAAGGGAATTCATGCTAGGTTAAAAGATGATAAATACTATGGGAAAAAAACAGCAGGAGGACAGGGATTAGGAGCAAGGGACAATTCTCAATATGGCCATCAGAATTGTCCTGGCTGAGATGACATTTACATGATGTCTTTAAGGGGGTGTGGCAACATCTCAGCTACCTGGGAAGAGGCTTTGCAAGTAGGAACCAGTGTGCTGGACCCAAGGAGGCCAGAATGGTTGATTGGAACAAACCCGGAAGAAGTGGAGGAGACGTGGCCAGTGGAAATATGGAGCCCTTTCCTGTGCAGTATTGGTACCATTGGCTTTAAATCTTCTAGGCAGCTTTGCCCAGGTTTTTCATGATGCTTCCAGTGTGCCAAGTCCTGGGGAGGGATGTATGTGTTTTAGCCCTAGCCTAAGTAGCTAAACCCTACCCTCACCCTGGCACAATTTATATTATGTTCAGAAGGCTCACCAAGGCTGCTGCATTGTGTATATATATGGAGAATAAACTGCAATGGGTGGAAATGAAGAGGCCAGGGCAGTCATCCCAGGAGACATACTGAGCAGGATGGAGGAGAGCTAGGGGTGATGAAGAAGACTGAGGATCTGCAGGAGGTTCTCCAGGTGGGTTCTAACTACTGCACTTGGTATGCTGGCTTTGAGTTCATACTTCTAGGGGTGGGTGCCACTAGCTTTGTTTGCCACACTGCATCCAGGCTGCCCTGCGGGGGTGAGAGGTAAAGGGGTGAACCAGTGTATCTAATCCTAACAGGACCCAGTAGCTTAAGCCCATTCCTGTGGCCCCCACCCAGCCCATGCTTTCAGTGGGGTCTTGTTGGAGAAGCCTGGTCATTCTGGTGCATTTCCTCTTGGAGCTGAAACATGGTTTCTCTGGCCATTTTGTAAGGAGTTGCCTAGCCACATGTATACCTCTTCAGTGCCCCTGTTTGCTGTATTAAAAAAGTAAACTTGGAAACTTATTTAAAAATGGTCAGGTCCTCTGTTACAGTTTGAATTGAGTCCCCTTAAAATTTCCAATATCTCAGAAGATGATCTTATTTGAAATAATGTCTTTATAATATATTGAACTAGTTAAGATGAGGTCATATGGAAGTAGGGTGTGCGCCTCCGTTATGACTGATGTCCTTATAAAAGCAAAATTTGGAGACAGACTGTATTAGTTTTTCATTGGTCTCTCAAGATATCCAAGACAGGCTAATTTTATATATTTTTAAAATATTTACTTTTTAGTTTTAGGTGGACACATTATCTTTATTTTATTTTTATATGGTGCTGAGGATCAAACCTAGTGCGTCACACATGCTAGGTGAGCTCTCTACCACTGAGCCACAACCCCAGCCCTAATTTTATAAATTAAAGAGCTTTATTTAGCTCACAATTTTGAAAGCTAAAAGTCCAAATAACATAGTGTTGGCTCTGGTGAGGGCTCCATAGCAGATAACAGGAGTACAGCAAGAAGAAGGATCACATCTCAAAACAGGAAACTAGAGAAAGATTCAGATCAGATTCCAGCTTCCATAACAACTTGCTCTCATGAAAGCTCAGGGGTCCCATGAGAGCAACCTTCCAAGGGTAAGGCCCCTAATGACCTAAAGAGCTCCTACTAGGTCCCTCCCACCTCTGAAAGACCATCTCCCTCCCACACACCACACTGGGGACCATATTTGCAACACATGAAGCTTTGGGGTGACAACATCCAACCATAGCATAGACACACACAGGGACAACACCACATGAAGATCAATTCAGAGATTGAGGTAGGCCTGAGCAAGCCAAGAAGCACCAAAGATGGCCAGCAAAGCACCCGAAGCTAGGAGAGGGCGAAACAGTCATCACAAGGAACCCACCCTGCAGGCACCTGATCTCAGGCCTCCAGGCTTCCAAGCCATGAGAAATTCGGCAGCTGTACCTGGGCATAGTTTCCAAAAGGCATCTCCAAATCCTACCACAGCTACGGCTAGGAAAAGGACTTATCACCAAGACCTTGTGATTCCTGGCTTTGTCCTAGTCTCCACAAGGGAATATGGTCCTGGAGGTGAATTTGGCTAGTCCCAGAATAAATAGTCTCTTTTACTAGTTTTCATTTTATGGGATTATTATTATTATTTTAAACCAACACACATACATATGGTAAACGGAAACAGTACAAAAGGAGTGCAATATAGGTGAGTCTCTGCTCTTGCCCACTGCCTGGAAGAAGTCATCCTCACTCTTCCAACCATTTCTTGCATGAATAAGTTTGTCTGCATGAGCAAATGAGACATGCTTATGTCTCTCATTTGTTCTTTCAATCTGTTGTGTCATGGGGAATAGTTCTGCATAAGGGCAGAGAAGGCTACTCAGGACTTTAGAGCCACCATTGTGAGTGATCCCCAGGGCAGTTACAGAAACATTTCAGGTAACTTGGTAGAATTGAACATCTCATAGGCCTCTTCACAGATCAACTGAGTTAGAAACTTGGGTCTGGGGCTCATGAGCAAGAGAATGTTCTAACAAACCGCCCACGCTCAGATTTGGGGTAGAGATGGTGCTAAGATTAGCTCTAATTCTCACTCCATTGTTCTGCAGCATAATTTATTTCCGCTGATTTAAAAAAGTAACAGGTTTTTAGAGGTTTAAAATGAAAATAATGGATCTTACATTATTCTTTGAAGTGTAACTGTTGTTAAGTTCCACTTCAAAGGCGGGGTGCATTTGAACTCTATTAGAAAGTTATTTTAGTTACATAAGCCAAAGAAGGGAGTAAACAAAAATAAAGATACAATCTTGGGCTGGGGATGTGGCTCAAGTGGTAGCGCGCTCGCCTGGCATGCGTGCGGCCCGGGTTCGATCCTCAACACCACATACCAACAAAGATGTTGTGTCCACTGAGAACTAAAAAATAAATATTAAAAATTCTCTCTCTCTCTCACTCTCTCTCTCCTCTCTCACTCTCTCTTTAAAAAAAAAAAAGATACAATCTTAACTCTAAAAAAAAATCACCTCATTTTAACAGTTTATTACAAGACCAGGAGGTTATGGATAGTGGTTAAGTGTCTCAAGGTCATTAAACAGTTAAATCTCATCTGCAAACAATTTACAGGAAAACAAGTGCAATCCTCTAAAATAGTTACATAAGTGAAGTTTTTAATAATAAGCTTTCTTGGTTTCAATGCTAGGGGTCAGCAGTCCTGACAGACAGCTATAAAAACAAACCTCAATGATTTCTCTGATTTAAAGATGCTGATTCATAATATGCTGTGAGGGGGTGGGGGAATCAGGGGATGGGAGGATTAAATGAACTCTAGATACAGCAAAGGGGAAAAGGGGAGGGAGTGGAAGGGAGGGGGAATGGGGTTGAAAAGATGGTGGAGCAAGATGGACATCATTACCCTAAGTACATGTATAAAGACATGAATGGTGTGACTCTACTTTGTGTAGAACCAGAGAAATGAAAAATTGTGCTCTATATGTATAATTTGAATTGTAATGCATTTTGTTGTCATAGATAACAAATTAAAAATTTTAAAAATTAAGCATTCCTATCTTAATAAAAATCTCTATATGAGGAGAACTTCTTACTCTTTTTAGTAAACTGATGTTGAAAGAAACTTAATGCACAAGATACAAATAAATGTAGATTTATTTTGATGTTACAGTAATCAGTTGGTAAAGTTTTTTTGTGAGTCTGTCACAGAGATTGAACGCAGGAGTGATTTACCACTGAATTACAACCCCAGAACTTTTTTATTATTTTATTTTTATTTTTAAATTTTGAGACAGGATCTCACAAAATTGCTGTGGCTGGCCTTGAACTTGTGATCCTCCTGCCTCAGCCTCCTGAGTCATTGGGATTACAGGCATGCACCACCATGTCCAGCATTGGTATATAATAACTTTTCTTTTTTTAAAAAACAATGGTTCCTATGACACCTGAAGCTTTATTATCAAATGCCCTCATGTCAACAACTTCTTCTTTAAATTTTTCATAATACTATCAAAACTTGTGGCCCATTTTAACTGAGCTTGAATGGCATGATTTGGTGTATTGTCTTTTACTTTATGGGCATTTAGACGGCTTCTAGTTTTCTGTCTCACCAAGTCATTGGTTCTATGGCATCTTCCCACCTGTGGCCAATGATCATGGAGGTTAGGTTCCTCAAAGTGGAACTTCTATGTTAAAGGTTAGGTGCATTTGACATTTGATAGAGTATCATCCAGTTATTTTGTAAAGAGATAGTTGCAATTTACACAGGATATTAAAATGTGAATTTACATATACTTGCTAATATCTTTTTTAAATATTGAAAGCTTTAAAATATTTTTCCATGTGCAAGGCAAAAGAAGAGTGGCTTCTTTTTGTCATAAATTCATTTCCTTGTGGAGTCATCTGGATGTCTTTTTTCTATTTATGCTTCTTTCTCAATTTTCTATTGACTGCAGGTTTTCCATATTATTTTGCAAGCACTCTTTACATGAACAACAAATGAGTCTTTTGATATCTGTGTTGCAAATACCTGTATTTTTAAGTTGTTTTATTTTTTCATTTAATTATTTTTTATGCAGAAAACTTTAATTTTTAAAAAATATATTTTAATTTATTTCTTACATGACAATATTGGAATGCATTACATTCATAATTATTAATTCACAGCACAACTTTTTGTAACTCTGTATATAAAGTATTTTCATGCCAAATTATGCCATTATACATGAGCTCTCTCTCTTTTTTTTTGCATTACAATTCTTAATACACCTTTATACCACAATTTATCACATTTCTGTTTGTATATAAGGTATGTTGATGCCAAATTCACATCCTCATACATGTATTTTGTAAAATGATGACCGTCTCCTTCCACCATCCTTGCTATTCCCCTTCTCCCTCTCTTTCCCTCCCACCCCCTATTCCCTAACTATCTAGAGGTAATCTTCCTCCCCTGATCTCCCTCCCTACCCCACTTTGAGTCACCCCCTTATATCATAGAAAACATTTGGCATTTATTTTTTGGGATTGGCTAACTTCACTTAGCATAATCTTCTCTAATGTGATCAATTTCCCTGCAAATGCCATAATCTTATTCTTTTTTAGTGATGAGTAATATTCCATTGTGTATAAATGTCACATTTTTATTTTTTAGTTGTAGTTGGACACATACCTTTATTTTATTTATTTATTTTTTTTTTCTGTGGTGCTGAGGATGGAACCCAGGGTTTTACACATGCAAGGCGAGCTCTCTACTACTGAGCCACAACTCCAGCTCCAGAAAACTTTAATTTTTATATCATCAAATTGATCCGTCTTTATTTTTGTGGCTTCTGGGTTTTATAGGTCATATTTGTGGAAAAAAAAAGAAAAACAACTTTTTCCTTTCCCCAAGTGTATCAGTCTGTTTTCTGTTTCTATTAATACAATACCAAAGACTGGATGAATTATAACTAAAAAAGGTTTATTTTGGCTCATGGATCTGGAGGCACAAGGTGGAGGGGCTTCTCTGGTAATGGCCTTCCTACTGGCAGAGCATCACATGGCAAGGGATAGAGAATGTGTGTGTGTGTGTGTGTGTGTGTGTGTGTGTGTGTGTGTGTGTATGTGTATGTGTTTTCTGGTCTGTCTCTCTTACAAAGGCCCCAGGCTTTAATCATGATAGCTATACTCTAATGATTTATTTGATCTTAATTCCCAAAGGCCCCATCTCTAAACACCATAGTTGAATAAAGTTTCCATCTTCTAAATTCTTCATAATAGGGATTAGATTTCAATATGTGAAGGCTTGGGTGACACAAACCATATTCAAGCCATAGCACCTAGGTACAGAAAAATTCATTCATGTTTTCTCCTGGAATTGGGAGGCCATTGACTTTAGAGTTCAATTGCCTATGTTTAAATCACACTTGCTGTATGATCTTGGCTAAGTAACTCAACCTCTCTGGACTCTGATTCATCATTTGTACCTATCACACAGGGAAATTGTGAGGTAGTGTCTGATATGAATATAAGGTTTTAGTGAAATTATAAATTACTTGGGGATGAATTGAAACCTTTACATTATTTTTTTTCTAATGTAATCAAATGACTTGTCTAAAATAAATAATAATGACAATAAAAAATAATAATGTTGCTTCCTCCTTTTCAGCATGTAAGCCTTATTTTTTCATTTTGTCCATTTGTTATTTTTCAAAACCCTCCAGGACAATGACAGCATGTGGGGGTGCTGCAGGTGTTCCAAATAGGCTTCTTGACTATGTCTCTGGGGCTTGACATTCACCCTGGTGCTGGATTTGCTAAAGCAATTATTTTAAATTGTGAGCATTCACTAGTGGAGTCCCTGGCATCTGTCATGCTTTTCTCTTGCCAAAAGCCCCAAAATCTTGCTTTGGAAATGACCATCCATGTCTTCCCCTCAGCCCTGCACTTTGGTTAAGAGGGGCCCTGCCTGCATCTGTACAGCATGTCTTCCCTAGATTTCTGAGTGCTCCTGTAAAGAGCTCTGCCCCCGGAGGCACAGGAATGTATACGAACTTACAGAGAGCCTTTGTCTTCATATCTAGCAATGTTTTACTTTTCGTGTACTTGTAAAGACTCAGGTTGTAGTCATTTGTCTAGTTGGTTGCTCTGAGCCCAAGAGATAATAAATCTTTTTCCCCAAGACTACCACACAGTCACCTTCCAGACCATTCCCCTAGTTTAATTCTCTCCACAGGCATTTATCCTTCAAGGAAGATGGGACAGGGACCTTGGAGGCACCTCTAGTTTGTAAGGACCCATGCAATGTGACCTGGTTCCTGCAGGAGTTTTATCTACTTACCAAAAGGTTAGAGTCCTTTCCATTCTATCTCTAAGAACAAAGGCCTTTTCTCCCTCATTTCAGAAAGGGAAAGGACAGCTGCCTCTGTCCTGTATATAAGGAAGAGAAGATCCATTGTTCACTGTACTTGGCCCACAGAGTCTTGGCCAAATCGAAGGATTTTCCATTAGGCTTTCCTGGTGTGGCTCTAGGATTAAATATCTGGGCAGAAGAGGGAGACATAGTTGTTATTTTGTGGATGATAATAACTAATCTGTCTCTGATCCAAAATACCCCCTATGCTCATTCAGGATTAAATTAATCAAAATATATATTAAAAACCTCACAGTACTTAATTAGCAAAAACACTACTAATGATTCATCTAAAATGTGCACAGCCTTCTCAGGAGATTCACTATGACGATGCAGTGATCTTTCCAGACGTGCTAGTGGTACTAATCTTGGTAATTCCCCAGAGATGAGGCATTGCTTCTGATGTACCACCTTGGCAGAGGGGTCAGTTACAATAGAGTACTTTTGGCCCTTCAGCCATAATAGCCCCTACTCCATGGATCAGGGAATCAATGTGAACATTCTATTGATTGCCAAATAGATCTATTCCACCTACTCATCTTGAGATGGAGGAAATGACCACAGTTGGTGTCCCTGTTGGACCCAGTTTGAGAGAGATCGGGGCAAGGACACTGTCCATCACAGGCTTCTTGGGGCTTCCCTTCTGCCAGGCAGGCTGTGGTAGCATTTCCCATCCTTAGGAATTTAGGTCTGTTAAGAGCAGGTATATAATACTCCCAGGGTGGGGGTTGCATATTTCCCATTCTGACATCATAGTTACACAGGTATATAGCCACAGTTTGCTCTGGAAAAGCTTGGAGAAAATTCTTGATACACTATGGCTGATTTGCAAAGTCTTTGTTTTAGGGCTCCAGGTCTGTGAAAGTGGTCATGAATCTCCCTAGGATGATTTGATTTAGGTTTCTGCCCCAGAATTTATATATTTATTTTTCTGCCTAGCTATGTCAAGCAGCATTTTATCCTTATCCATTAGTTATAACCACAAATTGCTGCAGTTCCATCAGTCCTTGTGTTTATTGTCATAATTATGGCCATCTTGTCTGTATTAGACAAGTATACCACAGGTCCCACCACACCAGAACTGTGTTACTTTTCTTGAGACCAGGGATGCTAATTTCATCACAGAGTTTTTCAAAGTGCTCTGTGCCATTGATTCATTTCCAATATGTGTTTTAAAGCTTCTATACATGGTGGTTACACTGGGATCACTGGTGGGGCATGTCTGGGTGTGGGGGGAATCCAGGGAGCTGAGTAGCTTGCAATGAACAGATGCATTCCACTGTTCCTTTCCTATTTCCTCAAGCCTTTGCAGGAGCAGCAGGGTTTGGGGTGGGTGCTGGTGAGTCACCCTGAATATAGGCTGCTGTGACAGGTGGAATAGCTACTCATGGAATGAAGGTTGCTAACAGCTGACCTTAGGATAAGAGGATTGCACTGGGTCAGCTCGGAGGTCCTAAGAAATCACAAGGCTCTTTACACAGAAAAAAGAGAGGTAGAAGAGTCACAGCCCAGAATTGGAGAGTTATCATCAAAAAGACTACAGGTGGAAGAAAGTCCTCAAGTCAAGAAACGTGCACAGAGACAGCTTCCAGACACTGGAAGAGGCAAGAAAACAGATATATTTCTAAGATCTCCAGAGAGGAATGCAGTCCTGCCTCTCCCTTGATTTGAGCTTAGCAAGATTCACTTTTGGACTTCTGACCAGAACTATGAACTAATAAGCTCATATTGCTTTAAGCCTCTTAGTTTGTGGTAATTTGTCACAGCAATAGGGAACTAATACATCTATTGTTGACTCAGGTTTCAAATTTATGTCACTTGCAGGTTTGGGAGCATATATCTTGGATCTCAGATCTCAGAGGAGTTTACCCTTGAAAATGAAGTTAGCTGTACAGAACCTTTTAGTCAGTGTGATGCTGACAAGTGTTTAATGATCAGCTCTCCAGGAAAAAAAAGTTCGGATTTATACCAATTGCTGACTTCCAATTTGCACACACTCTCACCTTGGCTCTCTTCAAGCCAAAAACATATATCTGAACTTGGTGTTGACAAGCAACACATAGTATCCCACCCTCATGGAATATCTCCTGGGTACAGAGGTAGTTGACCTCCAAAGCAGATAATAGTAAAACACAGAGAAGACAACTAACAGTGAGTTTGGGGTATTTATTACCTGTATTTTTTAAAATATTTTTTTTAGATGTGGATGGACCTTATTTTATTCATTTATTTTTATATAGTGCTGAGAATCAAAGCCAGTGCCTCACACATGCTAGGTAAGTGCTCTACCGCTGAGCCATAACCCCAGCTCCTATTACCTGTATTTTAACATACTTAATTGTACTTTCCTGTGATTTGTTTTAATGAAGGCTGTGCTTAACAGCCATCTTGTAAAATTCCGTAGGGATCTAATTCCTGTTGAAGGCTGCTTAGCCTACTCTGAGGAGAATGGGCCACTGGCTCATGGTGCATTGTGTGGGTGCAGGAACTTTCCTTGGATGAGAATTGGGGGTTCAGAATTCTCAACCTCATCTGCGTCTGTCACTCACATGTTTTATCACAGAGTCCCTCCTTTCTCAGTAGTGCCTTGCTTAGTGCCATGGTTTTCTTTTTCTTTTTTTTTTTTTTTTGCTAGATCATATTGCACTTCTAGTTTTATTTACTTATTTATTTGTTGAAGAATCTCCATACTGTTTTCCATGGTTGGTCGCACCACTTTGCATTCCCATCAACAGTGCACAAAGATTCCAGTTTCTTCACATCCTCAGCAACAGTTGTCTTTGAGTTTCTGACAGTAGCCATCCTAGTAAGTCTGAGTTGCTCTGCTATCTAATCCCCCAGGGAGCTGGAAGGTGGCTTTGGTTCCCCGCAGGTGTTTCAATTGGCTTTTGCATCGCTGTGACCAATATTACTGACAAGAACAACTGAGAGGAGGAAAAGGTTGTTTGGTTCATGGTTTCAGAGATGCAATCCATGGCCCGCCAATTCCGTAGCTCAAGAACAGTAAACCCAAGATGAAAAGATACAATCTTTGTTCCAAAACGCTCCTCTTCTAGCTGGTATATGGATAATTAGCTCAGGACACAATTAGCTCATTTCTCTTGGCTCATGGTTTCAGAGGTCTCAGTCCCTGGTCATCTGGTGCCAAGGTAGTAGCACCATGGTGCAAGGGCATGGAAGAGAAAAACTTCAGTTCATGGCAGCTGGCTAGAAGAGAGCAGTGCCATGGTTTTCAAATGTGAACCTGCATCTGAACCTCAAAGGACTTGATAAAACACAGGCACTGGGCCCCACCTTTAGAGCTTCTAAATCAATAGGTCTCTGATGGGGCCTGAGAATTTGCATTTCCAACAGTCCCCAGCCAACCCTGCTGCTGCGGGTGGGGGAAGTGCACTTTGAAACTGTCTTAGTTTCAGAGACCTGGTGGGTTTGGATATTTAATGCTGCAATTTTGTGACCCTGCGAATCAGGTGTTGGTCTTGCTTCCCAGTCATATCTGGCTGAGATGACAGGAGCCCCTGGATCCCTCAATTTTGCCAGAAAGGATGCTGACTTTCCACTTAAGGCCACAGTTGGACATTTCTGGGTTTTAATTTCTCCTTTTCCCACTAGTTCCCTTAGAAAAAGCTCATGGACCCTACAGTCTTTATAATTAGTATTGCAGCAAGCACTTCAAGTGTAACAAACCACTCAGAAACATAATGGCTTCAGACAATCATGTTATTTGCTCAAAATCTGTGGTCAGATCTTCGCCCACCTCTTTGAGGAACTTGACCAGCTGGTTGTCTGGAATGGCAAACTTAACGCCTCAGCTGTAGTGTTGGAGACACCTGTGGTGCCTAGAGCCTCTCTTCTCAAGTCTCCTTCTCTAGGAGGCCAGCCCAGGTGTCCTCACATTGCGGTCACAGGGCTCCCGCGAAGCAGCAGATGCAAGTGAGCCACAAATACTCATGTTGCTTCTGTCACGTTTCCTGATACCCCCAAAACCAAAGCAAGATGGCTACGGCTAGGGTCATGGTGGAAAAATTAACTCCAACAATTTCTTAATAGGAGGAAATGCAAAATATTGTATCCATTCTTAAAAAAAAAAGTCTACCACAATCACTATTGTCACTGTAGCAAAGAAGGGCCACAGTCATTTAATTTCCCAGTATCTTACACTCTACTTAAACTTTATTCCGCAATGACCACTGAATAAAGTGGCTAACCAACATACTGGTACATGCCATAAATGACCTATGTCCCATTTCCCTCCACAAAGAAGGTTGTCATGATGTTATTAAATGCATGAGCAAAACAACCCACTATTATGTTTTCTGGGATCACTATCCAAACAAATTACTGAATGAGTCTTGGCAGACAAAATATCAAACTAGATACTTCCAGAGGAGTTTACTAAAGAGATAATTTAGAAAGGTGTAGGCAGAATGAAGGTAAACCAGGACAGTATCCTGGGTTAGCCCTTACTGAGGCAGAGATTTCTGGAACCCTGAAGGGCAGCTGTACAGGAACAATTGCCTGCACCAGCTGAGTTTTCTAGATGGTACAGTCAGCTCCCTATGACCCAACAGAGCAAGAGCCAGGGGTATAAAAGCCACGACCTCATTTTCCTCCGACCCTGTGATCTCCCACTGGTGCCTTCCCTGGGCCAATTCTAATGGATCACAAAAGAAAAAGATAGGCCATTGATGTGTTTGTTCCCTGCAGGTCAACTCCCAAGTAATACAGTTGGCAAGTGGGATTAGAACTCACTTGTGTTCTTTTTTTTTTTTTTTTTTTTTTTTTTTTTTTGCAGCGGAGAGGTGTACCAGGGATGGAATTCAGGGGCACTCAACCACTGAGCTACATCTCCAGCCTTATTTTGTATTTTATTTAGAGACAGGGTCTCACTGAGTTGCTTAGTGCCTCACTTTGGCTGAGATTAGCTTTGAACTGGTGATCCTCCTGCCTCAGCCTCCCCAGCTGCTGGGATTACAGGCATGTGCCAACATGCCACTTGTGTTCTTTGATTGAGTCACAGGTGAAGCTGCAGTGTAAGCAGACTGCTCAAACCATAATTAGTACCTACCAATAAAGCATCACAAACTGTGTGACTTGGAACAATAGGAATTCACCTCAGTTCTGGAGGCTACAAGTCTGATCACCATATTGTCAGGGTCAATGGGTCCCTTCTGAGGGCTATTCCAGATCTCTTTCCACCTTCACGAAGTTGCCTGGCAGTCTTCAGCATCTCTCAGCTTATCCATGAATCACCCCAGTCTCTGCCTTCATGGTCATGTGGTGTTCTCCCTGTGTGCCCACTGTTTCTCCAAGTTTCCCCTTTTTTATAGGGAAACTAGTCCTGTGGGACCAGGGCCTACCCTAATGACTTCATATTAACTCAATTATTTGCAAAGGCCCTGTTTTCCTAGTAAAGGCAGTTTCATGTGCTGAGCTTATAAATTCAGCATAGTTTTGGAGAACACATTTCAACCCATAATGGTGCCTATTCTGAGACATATTGACCATGTTTATTGAGTGTCTGACACCTTCATAGTACTAGGAAGAATCAATTCAATTTAGTCCTGTTTGCACCTTATGCTTTGGTTGTACTATACTAAAAAAACTCATGATTCAAGAATATTTTAATAATTATGAATCAAAATATGTTACTAAATAGAATAATGTCTTACCTACTGTACCAGATAAATGGGAAATCCTCAAACAACAAACAAAAACAGCAACTGACCTCAGCTCTCCATATCTGTGAAGTTCTGGACATGTGACCCTGCCTCTGTGGAGAGAACTGGGGCTCCAGTTGCTCCTTACCTGGTGTGAAGCTGTTCTGAACAGCAGATGTCGCTGTTGCCATTCTGATTGTTCACTGTCAACACAACAAAGGGTAGAAGAAACAATAAGGCACTTTGTCAAGTGAGAAAACTTACCCAAGGCTACTCACCTCATTCACCCAAGTGTGGTCCATTTAGGGTTCATTCATGGCTAGATGCAGAAACTTCTGACTTGTCTCTAGCCTCTGGGACCCTCTTAGCCTCCACCTTTACAGATGCTGGCTCAGGGGAGAGCAGGCTGCAGACCTCATGATTGGGACCTTCAGGACAGGGCCAACACAGCTAATTGCCTCTATTACTGTGGCTCCCTGCTGGGAAGCAGTCATCAATGGTCTCCTCCCATGGGCTGTGAGCACATGGCTCCTATGAAAATATGAACAGGCCACCAAGAATATGAGGTCCCATCATCCCCTTTCGTTGGAGCTAAGGTGTTTAATTTAAAATTTACCACTGGGTCTGTATATCAAGATTGAATTTATTCTTTTGAAAGAAGGGGACAATGCAGGACAATAGTAGTTAGGGAGTGTGGGGCCAGAGCTACTGAAACCCCCTGTCCCCAGCTCTTAGTCCACTGAGTCGGGCAGGGAGGCTCCACTTTCTCTGACTTATGGAATGACAGTCAGGAGGGATGTACATTCCTAAAGGTTGCGGCTCAGATAATAAAGCTCTTCCTTTCTTTTCTCCCTGCCTCAACAGATGTAAAACTGCACAGCCCCACAGGAAATCTGGAAAGGTGTCCTGGGCTGCGGGAAGGATGGGCAGGGCCGGGAAGAAGAGGAAATTGCATTGGCTTGGCAGTGGCAAGGGCCTGAAGGCCACATGGATGGTGCAGCTGCACCTGGGAGGGTGGAGTCGAGGAAGGGCCAGGAGAGAAGGGAAGCAGAGGTCAGGGACATTAACACAGTCGGCTGTTTCAGATGTGGTTGGAACTTTGTGCAGCCATAACAGTTTCTGTGGTGGCTCTTGGGAGTCAATAGTCTCTTCACAGACTCTCAGCCTCATAAGTTACTAGTTGGAATGACAGTAACCATTATTCATTGCAGAGGGAGGTGATCTGGAACAGTCCTGATAGATACAGATATTAATATAATAGGCTAAATTTTATATACTTTTTTGACCTGTACTTTTCTCCATTTTGGAAAATGTAATGTGATGAGTGTATAACAAAATGTGCTTTGGTTCTTTGTCTTTGCAGGAGTTTTTAAACATTCATATAACTGAAAGAAACCTATAATCAACCCTCAATCCTGATATTCAGGCAACATCCCAGGAAGCTCTCTGTGTAAATCCAGGTGTTACTCCCATGGATCAGGGATCATGGCCTCATGTTTTTGTCTGCATGGTTGAGAGATAAAGGCCACAGTTCTTATTTTCAACCCCTTGTTTCCTTCCCTCCCCTTTCTACCTGAAAGACAAAGTCATCATTGTTAATATGAATCTTGGTATGTGTCATACCTGGTCCTTGTGGAGGGGAGCAAAGCCTTACGGACATCTTCCTGGTGAAGGGACCAAGAGCTGAGAAGGTTGAGCAGTAGGCAGAGTATGGGGCATGTCCTTATTCCTGGGGCAGCCTACATGGAGGCCCTGAGTGGGGGCACTCACGGGGGAAGCACAAGTAGCCAGTGGCTAGAAAGAAAGAGGGCGCCCCACTGAGGGGTTTGCTTGGGAGGGAGAGGGATCTTAGAGGAATGCCCTCTTGACAGTGTGCAGATGGACTATAAGGGATGCAAGGACATTGCATAGGAAAGGTCAGATGAATCTGGTTAGGACTTGAACGTGGGCATGCACTGGCGTGAAAAGAAGTGCCCTGCTGTCTGAGATCAAGAGGGAAGGAGACAGGCTGGGGATGTGGCTCAAGCGGTAGCGCGCTCACCTGGCACGCGTGTGGCCCGGGTTCGATCCTCAGCACCACATACAAAGAAAGATGCTGTGTTTGCCGAAAACTAAAAAATAAATATTAAAAGAAAATTCTCTCTCTCTTAAAAAAAAAAAAAAGAGGGAAGGAGACCAGGCTCCCACACAAGGTGCTGGAGCTGCCCCTTGGGACGGTGGCAGGGAGGGCTTTTCTGAAAACAGACACCACCTCAGGAGGGGAGAATCCAGCCACAGACTGTGGGAGGTGGGTGGGTGAGGCCTGGAGAAGAGACCATTGCTCCCTGCCCCCTCAGAAGGTTGGAATAGGTAGCTAGCTGAGGCCAGGCCCATACACAGAGGGTAGAGACAACGATGAGGTAAAAGCAAGGGTATCAGGGTCTCCAACTGAATAGCTCTTGGACTGTGTGCTTCCCAGCCCTGGACCTCTCATGAAGGCCAGGAATGCCTGCCTCAGCCTGCCAGCTGCAGAACTAACCCCACCGTGGCCATGGCATGCCTGATCCTTCCTAGTCAGTTTCCTTCAGGGGATATTAGAAATTAGAGTGTCTCTAAATTCAAGTGACTTTTTTGATGAGCTGCCACGTATGCCATAGGATTCAAACCATGACTGAACACTGGAATCACCTGAGGAGCTTAATAGCAACATGGGGGCACCCGTCGCAGGGATTGCGCTCTCATTGGTCTGGGTGCAGTCCAACTATTGGGATTTTTACAAACTCCCCAGGGAACCCTAATGATAGCCAAGTTTGAGAACCAGTGAACATGGCAGGGTTACAAATGCCCCATGTCCTGCTAATAGCTATGTGCATGCATTCTCTCATTGAGGTTCTCAAAGCAGGATTCTCAGAACCAGCAGCATCAACAACCCCTGAGAATATGTTAGAACTATAATTCTTAGATTCCTCTTGAACCAGACACTTTGGGGATGGGGCCTCGTTAGCCTCTATAACAAGGAAGAGGGGGCAGTGAATCATCCCCAGGTGAGAACCACTGACTTAGAGGAATAAATCTCTAATGGTGGAATTTTAGTATCAGTTAATTATGTTAAGAAATATTCTGGGGACAGAAAGACCCACTCAGTGCCTCTCAAATAATACCATTAGGCAACTTTCACACTTTTCTTAGTCTTGTAATAGAAAAAGTGAACATCTCTGTCTGTCCCCCTCCTCCTCATATAGAATACATACAGGTTAAACCTGATAACAAACCACTGGCAATGGCTTCCTTCTAAGCTGACTTTTCTCCTAGATGTCAGAATAAGCAGGGCTCACCTTGACCTTTCTCCTCAGTGTGAGCCATACAGTCATTGGCATTTCTCCCAAATGGTGTTTTCTTAAGAAAAGGTAAAAGAGCCATATTCTCCCAGTCCTGAGCCTGCAGGGCCCTCTGACATGTTTCCCTGGTGTCGCCAATAGTTCCTCTTGCTCCTTGATTCAAAACCACCCATAAGGTTTCACTGACTCCCCAGAGGCCTGAGAGTGACCAGCAGGAGCGTGTGTGAGATAGAGGGTGGCATGGTCCTGTGGTCGCCTTGGTGGAGTAGTGGCTGTTTGCAGCTCCCAGCTCCCTCCTCCTTTGGAGAAAGGCCCATGCTGGGAGAACTCACATACCTGTGAGCCCAGCCATTGGGAGGTGAGGCAGGAGGACTGGAAGTTTCAGGCCAGCCTCAGCAACATACCAAGACCCTGTCTCGAAATACAAAATAAAAAGGGGCTAGGGATGTAGCTCAGTGGTAAAGCACAACAATCCCCAGTCCCCCAAAAAGATATCCCCACCTCACATGGTGTCTTCTAGAATAGCTGGTGCTCTTGCACTTGCTCTCTCAAAATTTAGATGTGGTTGCCCTATAGAAGGACAGGAAGGGAGCCAGGGGTAGGTGGGGATAACCATCTTGACAGTAGTGAAGGTCACCCCTCCTGATTCCAGTTAGTCCTTTAGCTGCTTTTAATCTGTTAAGTTCCCTTACAAGGGACATATATTAAGCTCTTGTTCCCTAAAGCACACTCTGGGAAAGCTGCTCTAGATGTAGCATGTGAGGCACTAGCAATGACTAGCAGTGGTGGTGAGAGGGGAGGGACTCCGATTTGACAATATCATTCCTGCAGCCTCATTGCCCTCTTCTCATGCCAGGCTGACTTTGTAAGAACTTGTCCTGAATACTTCTCTTCATCTTTCGTTTTCTACGGGACCATAAACTGGCAAGTGCAAATCAAACACATCACTGGGAATTCCTTTAACTGTTGATGTACAATTTATGCTCTATCTATAAGCCTGTGACATTTTTATAGTCCTAAAATGACATCAGCTTTACTAGCCCAGACAGGAAACTGCCAAGTTCCTGCCGTCTGGGAGGACATGGCGAGAAGCTTCTCTCCCTCCCCCTTTCCTGTCCTGGTGAAACAGTGACCCTGCTCTAGAAGCACCATGGAAGGAAAGTGCTTAGCACCATGGAAGGAAAGTGCTTACCTGTTTCCAGTTCCTGGAAACACCCAGAGTCAACCAAAGTTGACAGAACATTATACTGGTGACACAGATCTGGCAGCTAATGGACACAGTGAACTGGGTTCTGTTTCTGAAAGCCCTGACTAGGGATCCATTCATAGTGAAAGGACACTAATGGAAATAAAAGGTTCAGGGATGCTCCCTAGTTCAAACCACCCACAAGTCTCACTGACTCCCCAGAGGCCTGAGAGTGGCCAGCAGAAGCACATGAAGGATGGAGGGTGGCATGGTGCTGTGGTCACCCTGACGGAGTACTGGCTGTTCGAAGCTCTCAGCTTCCTCCTCCTCTGGAGAACAGCCCTTGGCCTGAAAGGATCCACTTATCCTCCCTGCCCAAGAACACCCTCTTTCCCTTGTGCCCAGGGCAGATGCTGGCAATGGCTGAATGGCAGAGTAGGAATGCTGACCTCTGCCCCACTGGGTGGCATTTCTGGCTTTTGCTTTGCAGTGCAGGGCTCTCTGCAGGATCGGGCTCCAGGCAGAGGCTCCCTCTGTCTACTCAGAGATCTTCCCTGCCTGTCCTTCTTCCCTGGCACCCAGGATTGTTAGATTTAGTCAGTAAAAACAACCACACCCAGCTAAATTTTAGATGATCAACAAATAACTTTTTAGTATAAGATATCCCATGAAATACTGGGATGATATTTGTACTAAAAAATTATTTGTTGGTTTTCTGAAATCCAAATTTAACTGGGCATCCTGTGTTTTCTCTGACAAAACTACTTGTACCCCTTCTCCTAAGAACATGCCTTCAATAAGTAATTTAAACAAGAATCCCTGTCACAAGCTCTGCTTTGGGGAACTCAAAAAGTGGGACTATGGAGGGCAGGAAAGAAATAGACAGTTTGTGCCATGAGGGACCCTGATTCAAAGATGCTTAGTGAAACACAGGTCAGCAGCTTTCCTTACAAGCAGGACTCTGAGGACCAGACAAGGCCCTGCCTGGCCAGGTAAAACAGTGTCCACTCCACCTCACCAGAGCAGGATCCTGGTTTTCCTGGGTCTCACCTAGTTAGGCATGAGTCTTAATGGGAGTGCAGGACAACAGATGTGGTTTGACTTAGTGCTTCCTCCCAGCTGTCTTGAATTATAGGAGCTGTACCATTAATGCCCTTCATTGGCTTTGTCCTATTTCATCGACTTCTCTTCATCTCTTCATCTTTCCTCTGGCTTTACATGTCTGTCTTCGTCTGAGGAGCAGTGGCACACATGTGAAGTAGGTGTAAGTCTGGCCTTGCAAAACAGAACCACATGTGAGTCTTACATGTGTTACCAAATAATTCATCACAATGTACTATTTTCCAGTATAGCATGGTGCTTCTCAAACTCTACCATGCAAATAAACTTGGTCCTTATTAAAATGCAGCTTCTGACTAGGTGGGTGGTGGAGCCTGAGAGTTTGCATTCCTGACAGCTCTTGGGGGTTGCATCCATACAAGATGAGATGAGAAAGCAGCCCTGAGGGTTACATATGGTAACACAGGTGGCTCACAGCAGAGCTGGGTTTAGACCCCAAAGCCCATAATTTTTTTTTTTTTAAGATTGACCCAAAATGTGCACTTTTATGTTAAAACTGAACCTTGCAATTTACAGGTACAATATTATACAGTATCATATGCAGAATATTGTTACATTATTAAATTTGATTTCTATATATAAAATATACAATAATTTCTATATATAACATACAATGAAATGTTATCATAAACAAATACACAATTAAATGTTATATATAATTGAATTTACAATATGATACATGATTATTTTCTCTTTTAATTAGTGCATTTTAATTTCAGAGAATAATGGGTTTTATTGTGATGTTTATTATTCATGCAAATATCATATATTTTGATTATATCCATCCTCTCTTTACCCTGTTTTAACCTTCTCTCCTTTTCCCCTCTTCTAATAGACTTTTCTAATAGTCTCCCTCCTAGTTTGATGTTGTCTCCCCACCCCAAATTCTACATATGAGGGAAAACACCTGATATTATTTCACTTCACATTATGATCTTTGTTTCCATCCATTTCCCTGAAATTGACATGATTTTGTTCTTCTTTATGGCTGAATAATCCTCCTGTATTATGTATGTATATATATATATATATATATATATATATATATATATATATATATATATATATATATATCTCACATGTTCTCTATTCATTCATCAGTTGATCAGTTGATGGTCACCTGGGCTGATTCCATGACTTGGCTATTATGAATCATGCCAGAGCTCATGTTTTTTACCACTAAACTAGGTAAAGCTCATTCAAATACTGCGGGGAGTGTGCAGGTGCAGTGGTGGTGGTGGTGCACAGACAGGTAATACATGAATCCAGAGGATACTGGGACAGGAGACTCAGAAACCTTCAGCAATAATCAGATCACCCGATTTCAAGGTTAGCCTCTACCTCTTGCTGTACAAGTTTAAAAGATCCCCTAACTTCTATGTTACTGCAAGATGGGACCCTAGCAGTAATTTCATCCATGGAGCTACTGGCGGCTTCCATATTCACACACATCAAGTGCTTAAGAGCAAGCCTGTCTGGAAACACCTAACATCTGGGAACTGCTATTAATGGAACCTCAGACACAATTGTCCTGTGTAGCAAGGTAACACACTGTGAAGGGACCTACCTACCATGTCACATAGACAGCTGGACCTAGGCCAGGCCAGGAGCACAGTGCTTCCCTCTTCCTGTCTGCTTTTTACCCCTGGTCCTACAACAATTTCTATTTCTTTAGGGTAGAAATTAAATGATTTTGTCCTGCTATTGCTGCTGGCACCCGTGGGCAGGCTGCAGCTGGCTCCTATTAAAAGGATAATGGCTTCTAATGGGAGACAGTATCATACTCAAAGCTCAAGCACAGCAGCAGCCACCCCTGTGACATCTAGGGGCATGTCATTGCTGGGAACATGAGGAGGAACAGCATGCCATTAGCAGGATAATCCTTTGGTATAGACACTGCACCCAGGCAGTGCAGCCCCAAGCTCAGGTCTCTCTCAATGGAGTACAATGGCCTTCGTTACCTGCATCCTTACAGCAACTCCCCCATCACTTGCCCCTGCAGACAGTCTCCCTGGGGAAAGCTGAAAATTGCCCTGAGTTTAATCTATCTGGGCAGCAGGGCATTGCCATTACCCACCTGGAGTACAGACCTCCATGATTTTGTCACCTTTGTAGAATGACTCCATCTCAGTACACAAAAGGTACGGGGGCTCACAGGCTGTGATTAGGGTCTTGGGATATCATTAGTTCCCAGGAAGCAGAACATTTAAAGCTTTCAAAAGAAAGACCAATGCTGGGTACGTGGGAAGACTTAGACTTTCATCTTTAGCTGAGAAGGATATATAAAATTATGACTCTGTTATGATTCATTAGGATTTGAAACAGGATAAGGTTTATTCTCTTTTAAGTACAAAATAAGTTTCTATTACAACCACCAAAAAAGTAGTCATTAAAGCACTTTTCTAGATTTGCATATAATCCTCCTTCTTTAAAGAGCAGCACTTTATGATAGAACAAGTTTCAGGGACAGAAATATTCTCTATGTGCTCTGTCCCACCGGGTCCCCAGTGTGGCCTGTGTGACTGAGAATAGAATTTTTAATAGTAATTAATTGTAATAATTTCTTAATTTGAATTTAAGTGGCCACATGATGGTAGTGGCTACTGTCTTACACAGCAGAGCTCTAGAGGAACTTTGTCGTCTGGCCATTAACAAGTGGAATATGATGGGCATCAGCAAATTAAACAGAAAACACTGGCCAGCCAGTAAGTGGTTCCCCCTATGTGTCCCCTCCATGGGAGTTTATCTACAAGTATAATAATGGAATGAAGAAAATCTGTCTTCTCTTGTACTTACCCAGCAGAAAGAATTAGTTATTATGGGTCAGAGGCTATTAGTGAGCAAGTCTGCAAATTATAACATACTCTACAGTATAATGGGATTCTACTAAGGGAGGCAAAGAGAAGTCTTGGTGGGGGCCTCTGTTGAAATGCTTCTATCTAACACAGATATCCATTTTTGCTTCCCTCTATCCATTCTTTTGTTTCTATCGAGTATCTCCTTTCATTTCTTCTATCTGCCCTCTCCTTCATCCTTTTTTTTTTTTTTTTGGTACCAGCTATTGAACCCAAGGGCACTTAAACACTTAACCACTAAGCCACACTCCAGTCTTTTTATTTTTTATTTTGAGACAGGGTCTCACTAGGTTGCCTACAGCCTCACTAAATTGCTGAGGATGGCTTCGAATCTGTGATCCTCTTGCCTCGGCCTCCTGAACTTCTGGGATTACAGGCCTGCGCCACCATGCCCAGTCTCTCTCTCTCTCTCATTCCTTTCCCCTGTGATTCAGTGCCCCCTTGAAGCCCTGTGAGGACATTTCCATTCTTGGTAGAAATGAGGATGATTATGTAGCATAGATGACTCAGTGCCTTTGGGTGTAAGACATGTCTTTATTTTCTTTAAAGCAAATTGCCAAATGAGTTGAAAGTTGGATCTCAGGTGCTTTGGCAGGCAGCGAAAAGCAGCCTGCTGGGTGCCATGCTCAGCCCTTCTCTGTTGTTCCCAGGGTGCAGTGTGAGCTGGGTGGGGAACCTTGGGTTCAGCACTACTCTGCATTTTACCACGGCCTCCGCTGTTCCCAGGGTAACCCTAGGGAGGTTTCCTGAAACCACAAAGAGAAAGTGAGGTGGGCTTTGTGCCCCTGATATAAAGGCACTAATGGCCTGAACTTTTCTTTAGAATTGGGAAGGGGAAAAAATTCAGAGTATTATGGTTTGGATCTGGACCCTCTCCCAAAGGCTCATGTTTGAAGGCTTGGTCCCCCATGCTGCAATGTGCAGAGGTGGGGCTTTGGGAAGTGTTAGATAATACAGCTCTGATCTCAACAGTGGGCTAATCCACCAATTGGTTCATAATTGAATGGACTATTAAAAGGTGGAGGAAGTGGGTCACTAGGGGCATGCCCATAAAGGGTACAACATGTCCCCAGGCCCCCTTCCTCACACACCCTCTCTCTCATTTTTTCTTTCAGGCCACTATGAGGTGAGCAGCTCTGCTCCACCACATGCTAAGGGGCTGCCCTTCCAGTGTCGTCTGCAGGGAGTTTGAGGGCATGGAGAAACCCTCCAGAGATGGTTTTCGAGAACTGCATCTGCTTTATTGTGCAGCAATAGCTTTTATAGTGGGTATGTACCAGCTTTCATATAACAGTCATGATAGGCCAGACACCAAGAGTTCAGAAGTCCAGACACCAGGAGTTCAGAAACTGCCACATAGACTGATCTTGTACCAACAGGTGAATAACTTCTTGTCAAAGGAGCAAGGAAATGGCACTTGCCAGTGTTCTGAAGGCACTCTGTCCCAAAACAGCATTCTATGTTAGGATTTCCCTGCTGCACAATGAGCAAGATAAACATTCCTCCATATAGGTCCAAGGTCAGGCCCTGCAACAACCATGTACATGTTTCCCGCCATGATGTTCTGCCTTACCAAAAGACCAAAGTATGGGGCATAGTAACCATAGACTTAAAACACATAGACTGTGAGCCACAATGAATTTTTATGCCTTGAAGTTGATTTTCTGTTATCGTAACAGAAAACTGACTAACACCGAGAACAAGATCCAAAGCAGCCACATTTTCAGTGCTCAATGGGTGCACATGGCTGGTGCTGCTGTATGGAACACCACAGATCTAGAACATTTCCGTTATTACTGGTTAGTGCTGGTCTAGATCATGCCTTTTGGAAATATTTTTTTATATGTACTAATTCATTTCATTTTGAGAATGAACCAGTGAGTTTAATAGTAGTATTACCCTGATTTCAGAGAGGAGGAAGTCAAGCCCAAAAAGGCTTATGGTTAACAAGGTGACCAATAGCCACGTTAAGTTTTTGACCTGGTTTTGGATCATGTGGAACCTCACCTTGAGAAGCTGCACACACCTATGACAGCATGTGTCTATTACAAGACAGGGTGAGCACTATGCAGAAAATCCTGTGAGTATCGTTGTGATTAGAGCAAAGAAGTAGTATTTAATGACTGGAGGAACAGCTTCTGATCTTGAGTGGTAGGCCGTGAGAGAGTAGGAATCTCTGCTTTGTTAGCAACAAGTCTCCATGCCAGAGAGATGTGGGAATCTCTGTGGTCTGTCCTCGTTGCCTTAAGTAACCAGAGATAAACCCCCAACTTCTCAAACAATGCTGTGATTGTTTGCCTCTTTGCTTTTGAGAACAGCAGCAGTTATCTAGCAAATGGAAGCCTAATTGTGACCAGGTTTAGGTCCCATCAGTTGGTTGCAGGAGGCACCTGTGGGGGCCTGAATCTCGTTAACCTTTACCTGACACTCCACCCAGGAACTCCCAGCAGCCTCAGAAGCCCAGTCTTCAGGGTTGAAGTTGGAGAGGGTGTTGGGCTCAGGTGGGCAGTGTAGGGCCCTGGGGTGGAACAGGAGGGAGGGCTCTGAGCATTTCCTGGTCTGGGGATATCAAGGGGGTCTGAAAAGACAACCTGCTTCTCCTGGAATCAATGGCTCATTCGTGGAAATTGCAGGTCTAAATAGAAAATGTGCAGAAAAGAACAAAGGAAGACTAGGAAAAGGAGATTAAAGGTATTATTATTTGCTTAGTTTCTCTTCATTTATGTTCTGTATGCTACACAATGAATTACACTAGATTCATTTAAAAAGATTTAACTCTTGTTAATGTGCCACAAAGCTAGGTAAACAGAATTTTCCCTAGATGTGGGGTTTTCAAAGGGCAAAAGCAAGTGAGAATCTATTTTGTTAGAAAACTCAAAATCCATGATTTTAATGAGCAAACTACTTCATATTTGCACAGGACTCTTCAATTTACAAAGTATTTTGCATAGATTATTTCATTAATTATCAGTCCTATAGGTGGCTGGGATTATTATCACTCCTATACAGGCTAAGCAGATTTATAATCTGATTAATCTTGGACAAGACCTTTAACCTTTTGTCAGTATCAGTTTCTTCAGGGGTTAGGTGCTATCTATTTGTCAAGGCTGCATGTCACCAACATAGCACCAACAGATTAAAGTATATCATTCAAGACCATCTGCCAGAGGAAAGAGGAGGGGTGGAGTTAGTAGGAAGCCATTTGGGATCTGTAACAAGGCCATTAGGGCTCTGCAACAAAGCTTAGGCCTAGCTCAGGCCTGGCAAGAAGAAGCAAAGAGGAAATCCTGAAGTTAGTGTCAAATACAAAGAGGAAGTGGCTGTGCGTGGCAGACATACTCTGATGCGACCCCCAGCAGATCACACCCTTGTATTATCTTCCCTCTTGATTGCAGGTGCAGCCTCTGACTTCCTTCTGACCAAGAGGAGAGCAAAGGCTCCAGATGCCACTCCCTTGGTTAGGTGGCATTATGTGAAAAAGGCTATGGATACCTCTCCCTCAATTAGATCGTCTTATCTGGTGAAGGCAGTAGATGGCATTCCCTTGATTAGGTTACTTAGCAGGAAAAAAAGAAAGAGACTCTTCCTCTGTAGTTTTAGAGAAGTAAGCCACTATGACCTCTGAGAATCCAGTGCCAACAGCCACCAAAAAGCCAGAGCCCTAAGGAATAAGACACAGAGACATAAGTTCTGCCAATAACTTGAGTGAGCTTAGAGGTTCCCAGTGAGATCCCAGGATAGATGATCTCTTATTTTAGCCTCTCAGATGACTCAGCTGAACCTGGTCTGTATTCCCAACCTTCAGAAACTGAGAGATGATAAATGGATGTTGCTCAAGTTACTAAATCTAAGGCAGAGTTAGTAATAGAGAACTGATACACAGTAGTTTGCCACCAGCTGCCTGAAGTGGGACATAGTGATCTTGCTACATGAGGCTGGATCTTCAAGCAGCCCAGGGGCTCAGCCTGGCAACACAGAAGGATGGGCAGCAGGGCACAGGGTTGCTTTGTGCAAGAGAGTGTGTGAGGCCTCTGTCCCTGGCTCCAGGCTGACATAAGTTTTTAAAGCCACACTGTCTGATATAATGGCCACACCTCACCCACTAGCTGTTACATGCCTGTTAGAAGCAGCTACATGTAGTTCAAGAGAAAAAGTCACTTCTTAGGGTAATAGTAGTGGTGAGATGAGTTGATGGATATAAACACTAGCTTCATGCCTGGAGGGACTCAAGGATCCACTATTCTCCTCCTTCATTGAGAAATGAGGACACCATGAGCCATGTTAGATAGCCAAAGGGACTGAGGTACCAGGGAGTTGATCTTACTCCCAAATACACCAGTTCATTCAAAGTATGTGTGACTAGGTGGGCAATCAGACTTCCTCATTGAGATTCAGAAATCTTAAGTATGCAACAAGCTCTGTCATCTCAGGATGAAACCTTATATACAACCTATCTAGGACTTGGGCCTTCCTCTGTAATGGGCAAAGTGTTGGGCAGAGGTGTTCAAAGTCCTCTAACCAAATTGAAGACTGCTCAGATGCTACAAGTGACAAAAGTTCACAGCTGTCAGTGCTAATTGTGTTACCTGTTTTGAACTCATGACTGTAACACTTGAACCCTGCTCCAGCAGCCCCACAACAGCTGAACCCTGTTCATAGCAAAGTTTTAGCTATCCTTGATAAGAACTAGAGCATTGTAACATAAATGCATGAATATTTCCCTTTATGAGCTGCAACAGACCTTTTTTAACCCCCATGGCTGCCCTTGCTGGCCACACAGGAAGCCACCAGACATCAGTATATTTTTAAAAACTCAGGTAATTCCACAGTACAGCAGTGGGTGAGGCCCACTAAAGTAAATGGTCTTTTCTGCTTTATCATCTCTAGCATGAAGGCCTGAAAATGTTGACTGATGGATCCCTGGACATCCTTACATATTAGAACATAATAATATATAAACACATGTTGAAGGGATAGATATGTCTATATGTTTATATCTATCCTGATAGATATAAGGGTATATTAAAGTTCATCCCTCCAAAGTGACAGGAGCTGTGCTAGACATACAGCTGGAACTTCAACAACAAAGAATGCAATGATTTTGACATTCCAGAACTTCTCACAGAACTTTAACAATGAAACAAAGCATTCTTTGGTGACCAGTGGGTTAATGCTGGTATCCGCTCCCTTTGGAGTTGATTTTTAGCACAGTTAGGTACTCTCTAAGGGATCTCAGGCAGGTTTTTAGTGGTGGTGCCAGACTTTACTTTTCTATTGTTGCCTCTTTGCCATCAGAGCTGTCCTGACTCCAGACTGGAACTCATGGCATGGTCTAGTCTACAAGGGCAGTAGGGAGTCTGTAGGACCCCCATCCTGGAGTGTACAGAAACAGGTCATGGTTCCCAGTCCTAACTTCGTTCCACAACCATCTGCAGAGCAAAACCATCTTGAACCTATAGAATCCAGTCTTCATCCCAGACCTACTGAGTTATGATCTCTGGGGTTGGGAACCAGGCAGTAGAATAAAGATCAGTCATATTCTGGGGAAACTCAAAAACCCATCTCCTGAACAGATGTTTTAGTGTCATCTCCTATTAGTCATCTACTAAGAGAATCTCCAGTGCTATTACTGGATCTAAGAAACAGATTCCATGTTGTCTTATTCTCCATTGCTGGTTTCTATAAGAGGGTTGAATGGCAGAGGTGGCATTGGAGACTAACATGCCAAACACAAATCTCATGCACCTTCTCAGATTCTCTGGATGGCCTCTTTCTCTCTCTCTTATTCAGCACCCCCATCCTGAGTGACCCTTCTCCATCTAAGCTAAGATGAAATGCAATAGCTTGGAGATTTTCTGAAAGATCAGTGAGGAGCTAAAGGGTGTCACCCTTGGGTTTGTCAAGTGGAAAAAGGAGACATCCCCCGTGCCTGCCCAGTCCCCAGCTCTGAGTTGTGGCTTTTCCTTGTGACCTTTTAGAGAAAATCCCAGTATGCTGCAGAGCATGCCTGCTTAGTGACAGGCTGAGTCTTGGTCAGTACCACAGGTAGCGCCAAGTAGAGGATTTGCATCTCTCCTTTGTGCTCACTTTTGCTGCCTTGCGGTGCTTCAGGATCCACTTTCTGTAGGACCTGAATGAAAGCTGCAACTCAGTAGTGGGCCACACTGCAGTCTGTTGAGCATTCCCTTTCCACCGGGCTGCCATGTACTTACAGCAGCCTTTTGAGGAGGGCCTTTCATCACCAATATCCACTTTTTATGAATGAGGAAACTAAAAGAGTGACAGGTCAAGTCACTATTATCACATCCTCTTGCCATGCAGTTAGTCAGACCTGTCTCCCATATCCATGGTACAGCCTCCTTCCATTCTGCTAGGTATCCATGGAACAGCCATGGTCAGGAGGGAGGGAAGGAAGGGGGGCTAGGTGTCCCTGTGAAAAGCATCTCACTGGGGAAAAGTGTGGGTGCAAAGATGTCCAGGCAGGAGACAAAGAGTGTGCGGAAAGAACATGGAAGAATCCTTTTATCACCCAGGAACTCTGGCAAATTCAAGTATGCCACACAATGGTCAGAGAAAACCAGGTTTGAGCAGTGGAAAAGTTTGTTTTTATCATTCAATTTAACTTTGAATTACACTATCAAGTTGCTATGAACGTCCTAAGCACTTACTTTCAATCTGTGTGGGTCACAATGGGCAGGTAACATATCATTGCCAACCACTGCATGAGTAGCAGTGGCCTGGGGAACACCAAAGACCCAGTGCTGATTCTTTTGTTAACTACTATTGGCCTAGGAGAGACAGAGGTCCTTACCCTCTTGGCAGTGGGGGCAGGGGAGTCCAGGATGGCAGATCCTGAACAGGCTCAGTAGCTACAGGCAGGAAGGCAGGACCTGTGTGCTCTCTAGGTTCCAGACTATATCCTCAAACATGCAGATGAACCACCATGAGCCTAGGCATGCCCCTCTGAGACCTTTAAAAGCTGGCTAATGCCTGGAGAGAAGGACAATAATTTAATTCTCTCATCCCAGAAGTCCCAGCAGTCCCTGAGCCTCCAAAGAAATAGTTTTGACATGTCTCAAATCCATTAAAGGTATTACCACCTGGGTGGTGACTCTCTGTTTCTGGTTTATGTTGGTGGAGATTATTTTGTTTTCTTCCCTTTTTTGCAGGGGAGGGAGACTATTCTCCCACTAGCCAGAAAAACATCCTTTTAAAGTAGTTACTGCAAATGATTCATGTTATCAATATGAAAGCACTTTATATTTATCTAAATTAGCCTTTACTTTGTGAGCTAATTGAAAAGCCAGAGAGAAGTCTGTGTCCCGTATAGCATCTAATACCTTAATGAGGAAAATATCTGATGGTATATCAAAGGTTTTAAAAAAACCTTTGTCTTGTGGAAAGATGGAAGCTGTAGACAGCCCTGTGAAATGTCACAGCCAGGAAGCCTCTTGACAAGGCAGCATATCATCTTTTTCTTTCTTTTTTTTTTTTTTTGGTACCTAGGATTGAACCCAGGGGTGTTTAACTGCTGAACCACATCCTCAGCCCTTTATGATACTTTTTTAGCACTTGCTAAATTGCTAAGGCTGGCTTTGAACTTGCGATCCTCCTGCCTCAGTCTCCAGAACCACTGGGATTACAGGCATGTGCCACGACACCCAACTGAAGCATACCATCTTTACTTTGTTACCCATTAATGGTTTATTCATTTAGAGATGGGAATTCTTTTCCTCAAGAAATGAGGTGATGGGGAACCCATCAAAACAAGGCCTTGCTCCTCTGGCATTGGGTGGGATTTCTCTGCAGTGCTTTCCTTACACAATTCTAGAAGGTGCTGCAGATGTTCTAACAACATGAGGCATCTCCAGAGAGCCCATTTCCCTGCCGCACTTGGAAAGGGTAAGTGCCGTGTTGAGAAGGCTTGCAGCCTGCCAGTTGGGGCTATCTATCACTGTGTCAGGCTTTGAGCTGGGGGACAGGCAGCCAAAACAACAGCTACCCTCAGTGGCAAGTCCTTATTTAGAAGTTTGAAGAAGGGAAAATAGATTTTTTGGAGGGGCTGTGGAGGGTACCGGGAATTGAACTCAGGGGCACTCGACTACTGTGCCACATCCCCAGCCCTATTTTGTATTTTGGAGACAAGTTCTCACTGAGTTGCTTAGGGCCTCGCTTTTGCTAAGGCTGGCTTTGAACTCACAATCCTCCTGTCTCAGACTCTGGAGCTGCTGGGTTTGTGCTGGCCACCACACCCAGCAAAATAGATTATTTAAGAAAACTGACTCAACTTAAAAATAAAAGAAAGATGGGGCTGGGTTATAGCTCAGTGGTAGAGTGCTTGCCTTATGCATGTGAGGCACTGGGTTCGATCCTCAGCACCACATAGAAATAAATAAAATAAATAAAGATATTGGATCTATGTAAAAAAAAAAAAAGTGAAAGAAAGAGCCAGGCATGGTGGCACATGCCTGTAATCTCAACATCTCAGGAGGCTGAGGAAAGAGGATCCTTAGTTCAAAGCCAGCCTCAGCTACTTATAGAGGCCCTAAGCAACTCAGTGAGACCATGTCTCTAAAATACAAAATAGTGCTGGGGATAAGGCTCAGTAGTGGAGTGTCCCTGAGTTCAATCCCTGGTGCCAAAAAGAAAGAAAGAAAAGAAAAAAAGAAAGAAAGGTCAGAGAAATCACTTAGTAGTCCAAAATGTAGAAGTCTACCCCTATACTTAAAGACCAAAATTGGCTCTTCAGTACAATTTTTTCCCCCTAGAATAAGGAATTAGAATGATGAAATGAAGGTTTTTGTAAGTTTTTTTTTGAGAGGGGGAGTAGTATTTTATTTTTAGATTATTTTAGATTTGAGTTGCAAAAATAATACAGAGAATTCCCACATACCTTTCACCCAGATCCCGATTATATTAGCATCTTACACAACTGTAGAAAATGTAGTAAAACTAAGAAATTAACCTTGGTATAATACTACTAATTAAACTACAGATTTTATTTGGACTGGCACCACTTTTTCCACGAATGTTCTTTTTCTATTCCAGGACCCGGTCCAGGATCCTACATCTCATTCAGTTGTCATGGTTCCTTAGTTTCCTCCCATTGAAACAGATCTTCAGTCTTGTCTATAATGACTGGATGCTTTTGAACAGTAGTGGCCAGATATTTTGTAGAATATCCCTCAGTTTGGGTTTACCTGATGCTTCCTCACCAGCTTTGGGTTGTGGGGTTTGAGAAGGACACACAGAAGGCTTCCCTTCTCAGCACATCCTGTAAGAGGTACATGATTCTGACATGAACTACGTTAATTTTGGTCACTTGGTAAACTTGATGTTTGCCAGGATTCTTCAGTAAAACTTTGTATTTTCCCTGTCATTATTAAACGTGGAGGAGTAAGGGTTTGAGATTATGGAAATACCTCATTTCTGATTAACCACCCCCAATCCCCCCAATTTTAGTACTCACTGTTAGCTCTGGCTTGAGGCAATCAATGTGATGTTTGTTCAAGTAGTAAAGTGTCTATCAGTATGGATCTTTATCTTTTGGTTGTTGCTATAATCCAATCCAATCATTTATTTTATCACTCAAGTTGCTCCAACTTTGACCTTTGGGGACATTCTCAGGAGGCTCCCGTGCCCTTCAGACATACCTGCATCTTTTCTGTTTGTTTTTTAAAAATTAGTTCTTTGCTTTCTGGCACTACAAGGTACTTCAGGCTCATTTTGAGTTTTCTCCCTAGAATCAACCCATTCTCTAAGGAGCCTTGCTTTCTTCTATTGGAAAGCATTATTTGCAAATCAGGATCTAGGAGTAGTTGTGCTCATTGCTGCTGGGGTGCTGTCGTTTCTAGCTCCTCTCAGTGGATCGAATGAGGTAATAAATGCATGTGTACTAACTTAAGCATGTGCGCACCTCTACTTTCATTTCTGTATCTGCCTGCAAATTTTTAAAACATAAGTTAACATTGATAGCTATGACCCCCATCTGTAATCTCAGTGTTCATTCTAGCCTTTCTCCTTTCTTTATCCGTAACTTTTTTTTCCAGTAGTGAGAACTGGGTCAGCAATACATTTCTTACTTGTTCCTCTTGTGTACAAATCATTTCTGAACTCCTAACTTGTACCCCTGTGAGATTCCACATTTATCAACTCAAGTGTGGTGATTATATTCAGTTCTTTGTCTCTAGCTTCATAGGATCTATCAAAACACTTTTTCAAAGTGTTTGAAATGGTAGATAGGGTCATATGATAGATAGAACCATATGGTAGGTGTATGTTTAACTTTTTAAGAAGCTGCCAAATGATCTTCCAAAGTGGCTGTAACCAGTTTGCATTTTCACCAGCAGTATATGAGACTTCCAGCTGCTCTGAATTTTAACAAGCACTTGATATTGCCAGGGTTTTAGAGGAGTGGTGGGCAAACTAAGCCTCCTTTCTCTTCCCTCATCTATAAAATGTAGGTAACAATAGTACTTTCCCTAAATCAGTTGTATGAGGGTTAAATGAATCAATTTGTGTAAAGCACTCGGAATAGGGTTTTCAGATAAAATACAAGGCACACAGTTAAATTTGAATTTCAAATTAAGAATTTAAAAATATAAATGCATCCCATGTGATATTTGGGATATACTTATTCTTTAAAAGATTTGCTTATCTGAAATTTGAATTTAGCAAATAAAAATACAGGAATGAAATGTGAATTTCAGAGAGACAGCAAGTATTCTTCAGTATAAATATGTCCCAGATATAACATGGGTTGTATGTATATTAAAATTTTTGCTTTTGTGATATTTTAGAGATTAGAGCTCTTTACCAAAGGAATTCTCAAATACCCATGAAGAAGATATAGAAATGATTTAAAGGTTCTTGAGTGAGCATGGTCTTTGTGTCTTGGTATTTGTTTTTAGTAAAGTTTGTATTGAAGTTGAATATACATACAAAAGTGTGCACAAATCACAAGAGCAAAGCTGGATCTGTTTTCACAAAAGGAACACACCCAGCCAGGCATCTAGCACCAGACCAAGGAACAGCCCACTGCTACCCCTGACCCCATCCTGATTTGTGACACACCAGACTCATTTGGAGCTGGCTCAATTTTAAGCAGATTTAAGATACTGATATTTTTTTCCCAGCAGATTACTTGGGAATTTCCAGAGAAGTTTCCCTGGAGCTTTGACTTACGAGTGGGTCATTATCCTTTTGAATAAAATTGGAAAAGGGAGGCAAGTCTGAACCCAGGAAAGGGATCTTACAAATAAGAAGTATCCTGGAATGCTGGCAAGTGCTTAATTGACTGGGAGAACCTGTAATTATATTTCCTCTTAAGTCTTTCTCAGAGACCAGGTAACAGGGAATTCTTCCATGGCATTCGTCATGTCCCAGGTGTTAGAAGCATTTTCCATTTGTAACTTATATGATCCTTACAAACCCTATGGGGCAGATGCCATTATCCTGTCAATTTTCCAGCTGAGCAACCCGAGGAACAGAATTGTAAAGCAACTTACTCAAGACCTCTTGGCCAGCAAGTGCAGGGTAGGGACCTGAGCCCCAGTAGTCTGGTTCCAGGGTCTGTGCTTCTAATAGCCACACTATGGTGCCTCAGAGACCTGGTGGCATTCCCTCTCACAGCTCCATCCTCTAAGTTGGAAATATATGTTTCTATTATTTTGCTTCTATTACCTTTAATGATTAATTGGACAAATGAGATTTGCCTGTCTCTGTGCAATAGTTGGTTAGGCTGCCATAACAAACGCAGAGCTAGGAAGCTTAAACATCAAGAGATTAACTTTCTCACCATTCTGGAGGCTGGAAATCCAAGATCAAGGCGCAGGGAGGGTTGGTTTCCTTGGGGGCATGGGGCATAAGGGAAGGATCTGTGTGTATCCTTGTGTGTGTGTATAAGGCAACCAGACAGATTGGACTAGGGTCCACCCTAATGGTCTCAATTTAAGTTAATCACCTCTTTACAGGTCACATCTCCAAATCCAGTCACATTTTTTTTCCATACAGGGATTTAGTATTTTGACATGTGAATTGGGAAATGGGGGGACACAGTGCAGTCCACAGCACCTGTAGTGTTCCTTGGCCCTAGCTCAGTGGCTGATGCTATTAAAAAACACCTAGCCTGATGCAGGTGTCTGAGTTGAAAAGAGTCAGTAGAAAAAGTCTTGAGTAAACCCAAGAACAGATGTCTAGAGAAGAGTCTGGGGCCTGAGAAGGGGCAGAGTTGCCAGGTAATGATCTGAGCTGGAGTCTCCAAATTTACTGGGGAGGCATTGGAGCTAATGGAGCACTGATTCCTCGTTGCAGGTGATAAATCTTCCTAATAGCATTTTGAACACATTGTTCTAAATTTAAATATTTTAATATTAATTTATTCTAATGCCACCTCAAATGGATAATGAACAATACCATCAGCTGAATTAAAAAGAGGAAAGAAAAATAGGCAAGTTCTTACAAATTCTCTGCTCAGGGAGTGAAGCCAGAGGAGAGTAAAAAACATTCCACCAAAATGCATTTCTCTTTTAGATGGTAACACCGATTACCAAAATTGTAATAGGTATAAATGACCACTAAAATTTTAGCTTTGTGAGGAAGGCATAGCTTAACTTTCTATTTCTTTCAATTTTTGGGAGTGTGCGTTTGGTCATCAGCATAGCATAGCAGTGATAAACTATTATCAGATGTTGAGTGTACATCTGGTGCTTCCCAAGTGTTTTCCACAGATTATCTCATTTAACCATTCTAACAATTATAGGAGCAGGTGGTCTTTGTCACTATTTTACAGATGGGCAAACCAAGGTCCTACCATTTAACACAAGAATTTAACTAACTGTTGGAAATAGGGTACTTATGGCTTTGGAACTTTGGCCCTTAACTATGGCTTCTCATGATAAGAGCTTATTTGCACCATCAAGAAAATGGAGCAAATACAACAGAGCCTGCTGGTGCTCTGACAGAGACACAGTGGAAATCCTGTGACATGACCCAGTGATCCAGAACTGCAGAGCATGTGAGCATCTGTGACAATGAACTGAGTAACTCAGTTGGAAAGGTCAATTGAAGCTGGAGCAGAATTGCCCTGAGTCCACTCGGTGATTGGAAGTAATGAATGAGAGCTCAGAGAACTGTCACTTTGAAACTGCACAGGAAACAGAAGCATCCCTCTTTTTATAGCCAAGTGCCTTGAGTTGAAACTTAAAATGAGTGACCAGATTTTCCAGTTTCCATTAGAATATTGGACCTCCTGTATGATTTATCAACTCTCTTCCTCTCAGCTTCCAATGCCCCTTCTAACATAGGCTCCATGATAAAGAACAGGATGCCTTTAATAATTTCTTCTTTAAAGTGAGCAGTGAAATAAACTGTGTTGTATTTGTGATTCCTATGTATATACATATATCACATATGAAAAATAAGTGAGCTGAAGTATTAAGCTTTTTCAGTAGAGGGCACTGGAAGGACACTTTGGTGCGAGGAGGCTCTCTGGCTGTCCCCTGGTTGTTTCAGGGCTTGGTCTTATGGGTGTGCTGACATGTAACACAAGCTGTCCTACCTTCAGCCCCAGAACAAGGTCCCTCTGCAACCTTGTATCTTAGGCCTGGCGATAACCTTTCTGCAGATGTCTCTAATGAAATTCACAGTCCCCATGGACTCCCACAGCATGCCCATGCCACCAGTCTTGATGGTTGGCTCCCCAATAGGCACTCCAGAGGATGGCCTTTGATTTGCCGCATAGCTCGAGGAACTTCACAGGAAACCTCTACATCTAATGGCTGAGCCATGCTTCCCTGTTACGGTTTTGATGTGAGGTGTCCCCAGAAGCTCATGTGGGAGAAAATGCAAGACGGTTCATAGGAGAAATGATTGGGTTGTAAGTCTTAACCCAATCAGTGAATTAATCCCCTGATAGAGATGAACTGAGTAATAACTGAACTGTATGGCTGGAGGAGGTGGAAATTGGGGTATGGCTTTGGGGTATATATTTATATGTGGCAATTGAGACCTCTCTCCACTTGCTGATCATCATGGAAGCTGCTTCCCTCTGCCACACTTTCCTGCCATGATGTTCTGCCTCACCTCAAGCCCTGAGAAAGGAGATGGCCTTCCCTGGGTTGAGAACTTTGAAACTGGGAGCCCCCGGATAAACCTTTTCTCCTCTACAATTATTCTGCTTGGGTCCTTTAGTCACAGCAGTGAAACAGCTGACCAAAACACTCCTCCAACTGAGGGAGTCCCTTCCAAGCTTGGTCCTCCTTGAGGGCTCTCCCTCAGTCTGAGTTACCTCACATCTCAGTCTTTTTCTCATTGCTCATGATTCTTTATATCACACTCTCCCATTTAACAATGAGGACAACTACCACACATACCTTAGGCCACCCGCCTGAGCCAAACTATGCTATTGTGATGGGCAGTTTGGATACTGAAACTGAACTTCTGGTTTTATTATCTGCCTCTTTTTTTGGTCTTATTTTTGCCTTTGAGATTGGTTTTAGGAATAAATCTCTTCAATCTAATGTCAGTTCTGTTTAGGTGTTTTTATTTATTCTCCATAAAAGAGAATATTCAACCAAAATGAAAAGAAATTTGCAGAAAAAAAAATGCTGAAAAGGAAAATTCAGGTGTGCTCACTGAGGATGTTGGGATACAGTGTGAATGAGCAGGAGACCTGAAGATGGGCCCAGGAGGGGGAAGGATAGAAGACGAGGGAAAATTCATGGCCTGTGTTCAAAAGAGGACATCAGTTGAAGAATCCCACCCACCCTAATATGGGAGTGAGGCACAGCCTGGCTGATTTTCTTGGTACAAAAAAAGGAATACATGGAAAAATCCATAACCAGAGGAAATCACTTATTTGTCATTTTTGTCATGTTTTGCCATTTTTGCTAAGATAGACATCTTCATAATGAGGGGAAATTGGTCAGCCATCCTCATTCAGGTCACATCGCCCTGGCACCCAGCATAGCCTAGGGTGTTTTGCCAACATAACAGGATCAAATTTTAAAGCAACTCCTTTGAAGTCAAACTGAAAACTTGAAATTTCATTTCAAATACAGCAAAGAAAGGCTGTTACAGTTTCCACATCTTTCAGGTGACCCCGACTGTCTCTGATTCATCCAGTTACAAAATTAGAGAACAAGTTTACAAAATAAATGGACAGTAGCTCCCAAGCTTAAAAGCTGAGGTCTATCCATCAGTAGAATTCAGAAATGGAGTCAAGGCCTGTGCCAGTGCTTTAGAGGAGAATTGACAGTTTCCATCATCACTAAAATGCACTTCAGCACAAATAGCACATGGCACATCAAATGAGAGTCCCTGCATCTATGGGCCAGACATACCCAGGGCCACTGTGGTCAGACCAGCATGGTGGACCAAGTTCACTGCTAGAGGTGTTCTTTTTCTAATGTGTTACTTTTGGTTTTATTTTTGACTTTGAGAGTGGGTTCAGGAACAAAATCTTTTTACTCTCAATATAAGTTTTTTGTTTTCTGTTTACTACCAAAGAGAGGCTTCAGTGATTGTAAATTAAGATGTTTCCAAAAGGAAAATCTTAGTATAAAAATCTAGCTTAAAAATTCTTAACCGACGTGATTCTGCAATCTGCATTTGGAGTAAAATTGGGAGTTCATAACCTACTTCAATCTAATGTATGAAATATGATATGTCAAGAGCTTTGTAATGTTATGAACAACCAATAAAATAAAATTAATTAAAAATATGAAAAATTTTGCTCTATATGTGTAAAAAAAAATTCTTTGCCTACACATCCCCTGCAGGATGAAAGTCGAAATTCCTTGGCATGACACACAATGCCTTCCACAACCTAGTCCTTGACTCCTTTCTGTTTTATCTCCTGCCCTTGTGTTTGTGCACTTGATAGCCTAGAAAAATTACTGTCTGGGAGTGCCTGCCTCCATGTATTTTCTGGCCTCTATCCTTTGCTTATGAGATACACTTTGCCTGAAATGTTTCCCTCCATCTTGGCTGTGGCTACCCAGTGGTGTACTGGTAAATGTTAAACAAGAGGTTCTCCAAAAGGAAAAGGCTTGATTTGTAGGTGGGCTGATTTCTAAGGTGTTAATACTCAGCATTGCTGACATCAAGGTGCCAATCAGAGTTGGGAAGAAATGTACACAATTGCCTCTTGCAAGCCAGCGTCAGTAGCTTTGGCCTATCCTTGACTTCACTTTTCCCTTATACTTCCACTTCTCCAGGAAGCCTCCCCTGATTACAACCTTCTCTGGCCCCAAGACTGAACTGGATGCTTCCATGACATCCTGTGTATTTTTGTCTCATTGCTGCTAGTGTTTCTGTTTCTCTCTGCTTCCTCCATGGACTCAGCTCTAGAAAGATGGGATCACATTTTTTTTTTCTTCTGTGATTTTTGGCACCTAGCACAGTGCCTGGCACATAGTTGTCACCTGATATATGTTTATTGAAAGAATGAGTATAGCTCTCCCTTGCCAAAATGATGTAATTTTTCTCCTGCAGTTAGATTATATCGTCTAATGTTCTTAGAAGTTGTCTTCAAATAACCTGTTGGGATGGCTCATTCAGGCTTGTTATAAATCAGGCTGCTGAATGTTTGGCTGGGTGAGTTTGGCTGGAACAGGAAATGGCTGGAGGGGTTGGGGCATAGAGCCCCAGAGTTTAGTGTAGAACAATACCAATAATTACAATGTCTATTAACCTCATCTGTTTTCTTTTTTAATATCTGGGCAAGCAGGAGCTGCCTGACTTTGTGCTTTCTTTCTAAACCTCAGGTTTATAAGGCTTAAAACTTTTCCATAGGTTTGCTAGCTCCTATGCTCGGTCAATGTCTGCCAGTTATACTCACAAGGAAAATGTTACACATATTGGCATTAGAAAGATAGGTGTGGGGGAAAAAAACTCAACTTCAAAAATAACTATTATTTCACATCTTGCAAATGTGTGCTATATAGAGTTGTAGAATTCTAGAGTTGAGACTGATTCACTAGTGAAGCTACCAACCCCCAGAATGTGCAAATTGTACTGGAAGGTGGCCAACCCCTGACCTTGGCATTCAAAGTTCTCCACTCCCTGATCTTAACCTTTTAATTACTAAACTGACTTCTTTCATAGTGTGTTGTATTCTCAGGGTGCATGAATAATACCATTGGCTAACTGGTTATTTGTGGCTTTTTACTTAGGGTAGTTACCTTTCCTGCTTCTTAATTCCTTTTTTCCCCCTCAGTAGTTCAAAATAAAAAAATTCCCTGTCATTACTTTTCTATTTACAATGAAAGAAAATTCTGAGTACTAGAAACCTAAAGCTACTCCTCAGATCTAGTTAAAGCTGTCCACTCTGCAGCACAAAGAGTTCTATGGGTGGATCCTCTGGATTCTTTCAAGGGAATTTACATGAATCTGCCTTGTCTTAACCTAGACCTCAGGAGCAATGTATGGGAGAAGCCCTCTATATGCTTGTTGCTATACAGCATGTATTCCAAATGTCAATTGTGCATACGAATCACCTGGCATACATTTATAAACACACACACACACACACACACACACACACACACACACAGCTGGCCTGCCTGCCCCCATCCTGAATTGTTGAGTTCACACATCCAAAAGAATGTGCTGAGGCTTCTAATTTCCCACTTCACTTGCCTCAGGGAATTAGACCTTTCTTCCAGGCTCCTTTCTTTCCCCTTATCTACAATCAAAACCAACATCAGTTTAAAATGGCATAGGTGAAAACCCATTTTTTTAACTTAACTCACTTCTGGAATAAATGATGACTGTGATTCTATCTGGACATTCAAGGAACATTCTCTGAGTACACAGGGCACAATAGTTCCTGGTTTCAAGGAATTAATAAGGAAAACAACCTTGACAGGAAATGAGAGGTGCCATCAGAGGGCTTAAAAGTAGTTCTGTCTTACTCCTGATGATTAAGGAAATCTCACTTGGAAATTGAGGCAGATAATCTGATTCTATCTAACAGAAGCTTCCATAATCAATCCAGAGCCTGCATCTTTTCCTCCTCCGTGACCTCAACAATTGAACTGACAGAGTTAATAATAATAATAATAATAATAATAATAATAATAATAGATATTTTAAGATGATTCAGATGATTCTTAGAATATTTGCCTTCTTAGGCAAATACATAGGTCAATTCCAAAACATTAATTTACTCTATTCCAATTATGTAAGCATGTTGTCATGACTCTATGGTCATTAGTACTTAAGAAAGAAAGCATATTGGAAATTATGGTATTGTGATCTTCTGTGTCTATGAATACATTTTAAAAGTAATACAGATCACATATTGGGAAAAGATATTATATATATATATATATATATATATATATATATAGAGAGAGAGAGAGAGAGAGAGAGAGAGAGAGAGAGAGAGAGAGAGATGATAAATGACTCATAGCTAGCATCAATTTCCTACCACTACTGTAAATCAATAAGAAAAAAGACAACTTAAAAAATGAACAGCCAACTTGAAGACTCTTTACTAAATAGAATATCCAAATGTCAATAAACACATGAAAAGGTGCTCAGCATCTGTACCAAACAAGGGAAGGCTAAATAAAGCCACAATGAAATGCACTTCATACACACCAGAATGTCTAAAATTAGAAAAACCAACAATTTGAGGTGTTGGCAAGTAGATGAAGCAACTGGAATTCTTTTTCATTGCTTATGAGATTATAAATTAGTGCACCCCTTTGGAAAACTAGCAAAATCCACTAAAGCTAAATTTTCAACAATTTTGTGGCCCAGCAGTTCCATTCCTATGCCTACACCTACATCAACTATGGATGTATTGTCTCTCTACACCAAATTAGTCCTTTTTGACTTCTCTGTGAAATGGATCTTGGCTCTTTAAATATTTTTATTTCCCCATTGCCAACTAGTACTGAAGCTTGGTCAGTAGAAACTGCTGGTGAGATGCTGCGGGAGTTTTGCTTTCTGGTTCCCTTGTGCTCATTCCTCAAGCTTTTGCAATGTGCTTCTCCAGCGTCCAGCTCTGGCAGCTGCAGCAGCTTCCCCAGGGTCCAGCTTCTGCAGCTTGTGCTACCTCCCCAGCATCCAAAACCTGCAGCACCTGCACCTTATGCCTTTCTCAGCTCCTGCCATGCCTGGTAACCAGGAGCACCTGGTAGCTTACAGCTTCACTGATCCGCCTGGTTAGTCAGTTTTATAGTAAGTGTATAGGTATGATGCGGCCCATGATCAACTTTCTCCAGAGCCCAGAGGACAGATCTCTAGAAGATTCCACCAGGGCAGCTCTGTTATTCAGTGAGCTGTGACCAGGCCCTCTCCAGTAAGATCTCTATCTCAGGCCTAAGGCAGGGGTTAGGGTGGGCCTTCCTTGGGCATTCTCTTGCATCTCTGCTCTTTATATCTGCTTTTTCAATATTTAGATTTCTCTTCCTTTCCTGATAGTTAATCCTTTATTAATCCTATTATAAACATTCTTCCTATTAACCTTTTTCTACTCAAGTTGTTATGTGGTTTTGCCCTTCTGATTGGACTGATACAATACCCAAGAAAAATACATCTGTATTTTTCACCAAAAGACATGTACAAGAATGTTCACAGAAGCTTTATTCATCATAGCCCCAAACTGGAAACTACCCAAATGTCCACCAACAGTAGAATGGGTAAACCACAGTAGATTCACACAAGGGATACTCAGCAATAACAAAGAGGGAGCTGCCTGTGGAGGAATCTCACGGGCAGCATTGAGTGAAAGATGCCAGATGCAAAAAAGTATAGACTGTAATATTTCATTTATATAAAGTTCAATATCAGACAAAACTTATCTATAATGACAGAGTCAGAATAGTTGATATGTCTAGGAGCAGAGTGGACTTAAATGGTGACTAAGAGGACACAAGGAATCTTTTGGGGATATTGTACATGTTATTGTTTGATTTAAAACTATTTATATAGGTATATATTTATGTAAAAGCCATCAGTTTGTGCACTTTATATTATACTGTAATAAAAAGCTAAAGTAATATAAATAAAAGGTCATAGAAAAGAGCCACAGGTACAGAGCTGTGTAGATAAGATCCCACTAACTAAATCCCTTGGCTCCACACATCTCAATGGTACTCAATAACCCAAACCTGACATTTTACAATCTCCCCTGGGGAAATGACTTTAGTGATGGCCCAGGGGCTTCTGTAGTGTTGGGTGCAGAGTCTGAGGGAGACAATGGGAATCTTGGTGGTTTTCTCAGGTACACAGCCAGTTAATGGTGGCGATGGACACACCCCAGCCTTCACTTCCCAGATGGGGCACTTTCTGCTTGTCGTGTGGCATTTCAGAAGGTTACTTTCTAAACACATTTGAGATGAGCAATGGGGTGTTTTATAGAACAGAGCAGAGTTTCATCCAAGAAAAGCCAACAGAGAATGATTTTGAAATTATCCTGTCACAGTTGGTTGGCACGAACACAATTTTTTTTTTTTAATAATGTCTTCCTGACTTCGGTGATGAAGACTGTAGGAGAGTTGGTGAAAAGGGAACATGTGCCAATTTGGTGGCTGTATGAAATCACTGCACTTCAAAACAGAGCAAAATATGAAAAAATCAAAATAGTTCTTCCCCCGCTCCCTGCCTTCCTACTCTTCTTGGGCAGGAATCAAAGGAGAAAAAGCTCAGCAGTAAAGCAGTCTCTAGGGACTGGTGTCAGGATGAGCAACTGCCATGAAGACAGATAAATAATTCTCACCTCAAGAATCCTGGCCGCACTCCCTGAACATGTGAGGAAACCACCTCCTTGTGCACACACAGACAAAATCGGGATTTTGTGAGCTTGGGGAAATCTTCTCAGCCCTGGGTGCCACTACAAGGGAGTCACTGAGGTTCTGGTTGGTCTCTGTTTTTTACACTGAGCTGAAAGGAGTTAACTCAGGATCCTGTGCAGAGGAGAGAGTAAAAGTCATTCATCCTTTCTCTAGATACATCAAATCTTTCAGCCCTACTTTTCTCTTGACATTTGTTTCAGTTGTTAATTTATTGCCTCGAAGCTCTAAAGCCATCCCTTTTTTGTCTTGATTTGTGATTCAGGAGCGGATCTCAGCATTACGTTTCACCTTTGACGGCAGGCTCAATGCTAGGCTCTGCCAATAGAGGGCGCTGCAAGGAACCAGCAAAGCTGAAAAGGAAGGCCAGATGCTTCTTTCTGTGTGTAGTTGCAGTTGTGAGCAAGCTGGGATGCAGAGGGTCCCAGCAGTGTTCATCTCAGTGCGGGTGACAGATCTCAGGGAGAGGCAATAAGCGGCCCCCTACCCGCCGGCAGGTGTTTTCTTCTTTCCTGGCAGCCACACCTTTTCTTTGTGGTTCCACCTGCCAACCTTGCTGGACCCTCCTCTAAATCTCTTCTTTCCTTTCTTACTTTGCCCTTACCTGTAGAAGTGGTAACTGCTTTCTTCAGTTTCTATCTCTGTTACACCAAATATTTCTTTAATGCCTTTTAGTAGTTAATTATCTCTTGCCGGGGAAACATTTATTCATGCTAGCTCTCTTCTATTCACATTACTAATGGACTTGACTCTTAACTGGTCCCTTCTAGAAGCAACACTCAATGCATCTGCTTTGTGCAGTGGTTGCTTGTTTGTGGGGCTCATGGCCCCCTATGGAACCTTGTGATTTTGGCCCCTAGGAAAACAAACTTCCAGCTGGGATATGCTAGAATGGATATATTTCAGGGGATTAATGTTCAGATTCTAGACTTCCATTTGTATTCTTAATAAGATGGGCCTGAGACATGCCTTCAGGCAGATATCAGGAGAAGGGTTTTGATTTCTCAGCATGCCTTGTATGTTCAAAAAGAAAGGCATAGCTCTCACATCTTCTTGATTTTATGGTGCAATGTCTAAAGTTGTGGTACATTTATGTTGTTTTGATTAATTTAAAGAATAATTTCAAAAATGATTCAGAGGAAAAAGATTTAACATGTGAAGCCTTAAAATTATAGAACATTTGAAAATCAATTTGATTTACATTAATTATTGCTATATAGAATTGTGATTGGGTAATTAATAACAGATTTTCAAGCATGAAATTCTGTACAGTGGAGTGATATTGGGGAAATGGAATAGAAATATGAGTTCAAGGAAGAAAAGTAACACTAGTTTTTTTTAAACTATTAATAGATTGTTCATCTGTTTATAACTGTTGAATGATGATAAATATGTAATTGCTATGGTGTTGGATTAATATTCCCTTGGAATCATATAAAAGCATGCATTAATACTTTTATTTTTACTTGTCAATATTAGTACTACATTCAAAGAATGTAATTAGAGCTCATCTTTTAAAAGTTCTAGAGGATATGTTTTCCAAAATCATGAAAAAATGAAGATTTGTCTGAGAGATTAATGAATGAATAAGGAAGTCTGCAATTGAAAGCAAGAAATCCCTCCTAGGATGAATGAAAACAACATCCCTGGTTTCCCTTAGGTTTCTCAGCTCCTTCTCCTAGAGAAACATGCAAATGGAAAATGGCAGATACCAGCATGCCCTTGATGTTGAGAACAGATCAGGGGCCAGGCCAGGGCAAGCCTCTCCTCTGTTCTTATTTCAGAATGATCTATGGCTGAATGAGTGGCATGTAACAATGTATTCATTCCCTTAAAATCTTGCCTTATGTCTTCATTTTGCCATCTGTAAAATATATATAGAAATTTTATATCAATGACAGTTGGACTACTCATTTTACCTTTTGGAAGGAAACAATTGTAGATTTGGACAACTGGATTTGGAGCCAGAACACGTAGGTTGAAATACCAGATTTTCTAGTAATGGACTGCGTGATATTTATCAAATGCCTTCATGTCTCTATGCCTCAATGTCTCATCTGTAAAAAGTAGATAGTGCTAACTGTTAGCATTAGATGAGATCATGCATGTCAAAGTGCTTAACATCTGGCAGGCCCTCAGTAAACGTTTGGCTGACTCTGAAGTGCTGGGTGGTAGAGCACTTTGGGTGTATCCATCTCTCTCTGAACTAAGACAGCAGATTATTTACCATAAGTTAAACTGTGTTGCTTCTATGACTGTCCACTGGTCCTGACCTTACTACATACCCTGCCATCCTAATGCAAGTATGTGGAACACATGATCCTAGTATGTAGACAAGTTCCTACTTTACCCCCACAAACACAGCCTGTGTAAGCTCTACGTATGGCTAATACTTCATTCTTTTTCTCAGGAGAGTCATGCTTCATCTTCACACTCTATTGCAGTGGTCACTGTCAAGTATTTTTCTAGGGCAATAACTTTATCATATATTATATAAAATATCAAACACAAGCAACAGCTTCTTGCCCAAGTGATTACTAACTCTACTGTCTTATAAGTGTACTTATCTTCTGATCAATTGAAAAGCAAGCTAACCAGTACACAGGCACAAGAAGTGATGTGTTTACACTAGTGGATGACAGACCTTTGTCGTCCACTGTGGTGGAAGTAGGCCTGGCATTTTCTTAGCAACAGAGATCAATTAGAAAGTGAAATCCTTGTGTAAAGTGCCTAAGAATAGAATGAGGGTTTTGCCCATGAAGGAGATGGAGCTGTAAGTGAAATGAGGCTAAGCTGAATTAGAGCTGCTTCTGCACTAGAGCCAGCAGCTGCCTTTGAAATCAGAATTGCCCACTGAGCTCTTCATACCTTTACCCTAAGACAAGAGATGAATTTTTAAAAGAGTCTTGTGATGCACTCTGGGGAGCAAACACTCAAGCTCTATTCCTCTAAAGATTAAGAATCTCATTCCAGTCACCATTAAACTAAGAAAAATAATGATTGCTGACACACGGAGAAAGATGGAGTTTCCATACGTGCCAGACCCTGGCGAAGGGCTTTCCCAGCTCTGGTCTCAGCACTCCTAGCACCATTGTTGGTGATTCTACTTCACAGACAAAACCACTGGGGATCACCCAGGTTCAATATGGGGCCAGGACTTGAACCTTTGTCTATCTGAAACCAAGCTCACATTTTTCCCTGTCATTTCTAACCCTGGTTCAAAGAAGTACATGCTTAGAAAACTCGGAGTCTTGAGCTTTAGCATTACATTCCCATGGAATGACTCAGAGTAGAGGTTCTTGATCTCAACTACATGTTATATCATCACTATTTGAACTCCTTGCTTTCGAGAAATGTCGTAGAACAGTCTCTGAGCCTTTAGTGGGCTTCATGATTACTGGGATGTATGTCAAAACAGCTTGTCAGGCCTCGTCCCCAGAGTTTCTGATTGTTGGCCTGAGAATCTGCATTTCTAACAAATTTCCTGACACTGCTGTTGCTGCTGGTTGAGGAATGCTTATGCACTTGCTATCTTAGGGTATTATTTCATAAAGTGCAGTCCTGACCTTGAGTACCTGGGTTGAATTATGGGCTCAAGCACATATTCTTGGCCCTGGCCCATATCTATAGGATCAGACTTCAGGAGGTGGGGCTCAGAGGCCCATCTCTTAAATAGGGGTTCCAGGCCATTCTTCTGTTCACTGAAGTGTGAAAACTGTCATCCAATGGGTCTTTAAACTCTCCCTTATCTCATACACAGCCTGGTTTTTAAATCCTGTCTCATTTTGAATGACAACCACCCAGCAGAACTCCATTTACAAATGACCATTAGCTGCTGCTATGACTTGCTTCTGGTTATTTAAAATGCCCAGAAGGGATCTCTTAGCCCATGCTTCATAAATAAAACAAAGAGGAAAAAAGGAAATATTTACTCATTGATTTTTTTTTAAAACTCTCCATTTGTCAAGTTTCTGGCTCATCAGGGGGAAAGAGACTTAACTGATTGCTGGTTGTTTAGTTCTTCCCCCAAACAAGCGAAATCAGGAGAAAGGCATTCTCCTTAAGAGCTTCCTCCCCCTCCCCACCGCTCCTCAGGGCGCCCTCTGCTTCTCAGTGTCCACCTTACAGTGCAAGCTCCGGTGTTGGGGCTTGGCAGCGTGGAGCCCAGTGCCTACAAATACAGCTGGGAAGCCAGATCTCTGCAGTGACTTCCTCAGAGTGGGAAAGGTCAACCAAACCCACAGTTCAAAGACTAAGTGCAGGAAGCCAGGCCCAGGCTCAGATGTGCCCCCAAGAGATGCAGGTGCTTCCCGGAGCTGCCCCTTCACTGTGGGCCCCGAAGAGAAGCCAGGTGCTAAGAAGGATATTTATAGCGGCCCTCTGGCTGGTTCCTGCCACCTCTCACAAGGTGGCCTGCAGATCCCTGGACATGGGCCCTCCAGATGAGGGAAGGCTTAGAAGGCTGAGGTGGGAATGGCCCAGCTGTTCCCCTTGAAGAGTGGCAGAAATAAGTCCCACTTGACCTGAAGTTACAAATGCACAGGAATTTCAAATGTGGCAGAGACGATGGACACACAGAAAGACTTACCAGTGCTCCTATGTGCTCCAAATCTGCTGATTGCCCAAGAAAACTCCACCCTAAGCTGCAGAACTGACTGTAATCATTGTCATAAACATGGAAAAGTCTAGAAGCACTCTCAGCCCTGCTCCCAATGCCAGCCCTGCCCAGAGGCCCTCAAACAGAACCCAGCTTCACTGTCCAGGTTCCTAAGGCAAACCTTCGGCAAAAACAAAGGTCCTTTTTCTTTTCTGTCTTCTCATTTAGGCCCGCGGGTTATAAAAGAAGACTGACCCAACACAGCTCTCCTTGTGCCTCCCTTGTGCTGCTTGGTAGCAGGAAATGAATACCTTGTGGGGGTGTCCAATTGTTTGTTTAGGGACCACAGCACTTCCACTCTCAGGAAAAAGCACTGGGGCCCATGAATTTTCTTGTCAGTTTTTACAAGGATAGAATACACAGCACAGCTGCTCAGCTAAAATTTCTAGGTGAAATCGTTAAATCTCTAGGGGAAAACCAACAAAACAGCATGTGTTCTGAAAGGGTTTCACTTCCTAACTGGTGGCCAGCCTGAGATCAAAACCTGTTACACAGTCACAGATGAAATTCCTGCAAGAGGCACAATCTATCCTTTTGTTCTGTCCCAGGCCCTTTTGTCTCCCAGGGTTGCTCCTAGTGGCTGGGGCTGAGATTCCTTGGATACTAATGGGAGAGTCTCTCAATGGGCTTGACTAGTGTAACTACAGTACACGGTGGCCCTGGGAACCTTCATGATGGGTGTGATTTTAAGAAACCCCTTCCTGAAAGCAGAGGGGGATTTATATTTTCTTTCTTTCTTTTTAAATGTGGAAGTGGGCAAAAGTAGAGTGTGGACAGATGGTTAGAGCTAGGCAAGGGTAAAATTCTCCAGTCCTCCTCGTGTACTCTCAGGTCACCTGGCCCAGTGCTTTCCATGTGTCATCTCAATAGCCAGTGAGAGGTGCAGCTGCTCTTTGAAGCAGAGGAATCCAAGGCCTAGAGAATTAAAGGACTGCCTCTTTGTCACAGGAGGAGGATAGCAGAGTTGGGATTCACACTCATTGCATCCTCAGGAACCTCTTTTTCACAGGAGGAGGATGGCGGAGTTTGGATTCACACTCTCTGCCTCCTTAGGAGCCCCAGGCTGCACCACCACCTCAGCACTGCTGGGCTGGCTCCATATCTGCTCTTCTCTACGAGCTTATCAGGCTGTGCCAGTCTCTGGTTTCCTTGCATTATACAGATGAAAGGCACCAGGGATATGGGTCTCAGCACTTTTTGAGACTTAGTTTACGGGCTCCACCTCTGGGGCCAGCCCAGGCTCCACGGAGGCCTCTACGACCCTCCTACCTCAGTTGTTGACACACCCTTCCACTGGAGCCAGCCAAGTCCTTCCTGGCCTGGAGCTTGTTTAACTGGGTGACTTTCAGGACACTTCATGCAGATCAAATTCCTGGTGGCTCCAGCCAGGTGGAAGTGTTCTGCCCAACTCTTTGATGTTGTGGTGATGGCAGAGACCTAAAAGCAGAGAAAGTAGCTGGCGAATGCCAACCCAGGGGAGTTGCCTTGGGACCCGCCAGCAGTGCTGCTGTCTTGCCACAGATGGTCACTGCCCTTCTCTGGTGGATGCTGGTGGGAGTAACTGAATGTGTTCAGTGTGGAAGGGACACAGCAGCAGCAAAAGCCATGCTGCTTGCAATCAAAGATCTCTGCAGTGTTCTGCAGTGTCCATTTTATATAGCTTTGTGTCAGGTGAGAGGAATAAAATGGTTTAACTTCTAGTCACATCCAGAGAGAGCTCCTCCTCCCTGGACTCCTTGGGGTCTTGCATTTTCCAGGGTGCCCAGAAGGATTTTCACTTATGTCTTCCTTGTTTACAGTTAAACTCTATGGTCTAGCACAATGCCTGGCAAACTATGGGTGCTTAATTTATATTTATTGAAATGATTGATTAAATGAATGTCTAACTGAATATGTGGCCATTCACTTGGGTGGTCAATTCCTGAAGATATCAGAGAACAGGACACTAGGATATTCTTTGGATCTTTAAAAACAGTGTCACTTTCTGAGATGTGAGAAGCGGGTCAGTTCAGGTCCCACAAGAAGCAGACACTGAGATAAAATTAAAAATGGGTCTCAGTGGGGGCAACACCGTGGAAGAGAAAAGGGGAAGCAGTGGGGTTGAGTAAGGAAGTCCACTAGGCGGAGCTGCTGGGGGAAGGCAGGAGAAGCAGGGTGGGAGAAGGAGGCCGTAGGGTGCAGGGAGCCCTGATTTCCCTGGGAGTGTCCTAACAACTGGAACTGCCTGGAATGGTGGACATGGTCTGCCTGTGGCAATGCTTATATCTTTCCTTCTCCAAGCAACATGCTCTCAGGCCGCATTCCTTCCACATAGGGGACAACCATGTCTCCCTCAGCCCTGCAACTTTCCAGGGACACTGCTAGATCTCACTGGGAAGCAACTCAGGACACAAAGGCCCTCTCTGTCAGCCTTTTCTTTCCAACCACTTTCCAAATGTCTCAGGCTTGACAAGCCCAAACATCACTGGAGTTTACTCCTTCCCTTGACTGTTTTCTTTCTTAAGAACCCATCAGGTCCCATTGGTCAAAATCTAGGTTCCTCTTTCTCCCCCTGAAGAGGGCATGGGCTGCAGTCCCAGGCTTTGTGCAAGAGCTTTTCCCTGACTGCAGGACAGGCCTTCCTCCAGGGCCTGAAGGGACAGACAGGACCTCTTTGCTTTGGAGGGAGAAAGCATCTGATGTGTCTGAGTAAATAGCCCCAGGAGGAGGCCTCTGTGGTCAGCAGGGGGCAGGGGGGGGGAACACATTTGTTTTCTTGATTCCCTGCATCTGGCAGTTGGTGTTCTGTGTCAACAAGCCTGTTTACTTAAAGTGAATGTTTTCCTCTGAAGTCCTGGGTTTCAGCCTCAGCCTTGATCCCTTCCTTCCTAGGCTCTGCCTCTTGCTGCCATCTTTTCACCCATCATAGTTGTCATGAGACCACTGCCTTCTTCTGCTCATTCATTCCCTTGCTTGGGTTTTTGTTCATTCAACAGACATTTACTGAGAATATTTTCCAAGAAAGAGTCACCTAGGGAGTTGGGTTAAGAGCACAAACTCTGCAGACAGACTCACTGGGCTCAAATTCCAGATAGGCTCCCACTAGACAATAGGATTGACCACAGCAGAGTTACTCAACGTCTTCCCCAACTCAGTTTTATCATCTGTCATGGAGGTAGCTAGAATACCCATCAGAGGTCAGTGGGGAGTTAAAGAAGTTAAGTGGTTCCTGGTATGTAGTCAGGGCCATTAAAGGGATGCAGAGGCAGTCACATCAAATCTTCATTCTCAGGAAAGTTTCACTCCAGGGGAAAGAATAAAGCAAAAATAATCATGATGCAGGCTGGCATGAGCTGTGGGTAAACCCAGAATGTATCTAACCTGGGACACTTTTGTGGTAGAAAGGACTACTCAAATAATGAAAATTACATTGTTTTGAAATTATTTGTGGGTTAACAAATTAGTTTTGGCATAGTGGTAGACTTGTAAATAGTTCTATTAAAATGAATACAAAAATAAAATTATCTTTAAAGTAGAAAATAATTTTTATGTTCAAAAAGCAAATTTAAAGTAATTTTTATGGATTAAGAAAATTTGTGAATAATTATGGTTATAAGTATTTTCACTTACTGTCATCATTTTCTGAGGTCTGTCCAATATGTTAAGTCACAGGCATTTTCAAGGAATGTATTTCAATGTCTTTTTATTTTTTGATTTTTTAAATAACAGTATCTGTCATACATTTACAGTTATAATTTGTGATTAATGAAATTGACCTTCCTCTGTGGGGTAAAATATTTTTGAGAAAATATACTCTACAGATGCTGAATTATTTCGTAAACTCAGAGAAAATGCATCTAAGTAAAGCTTGTTCTCAATTCTAATGTTTTCATTTTGAATTATGTTAATATTTCAGCCCAAATGACTTCATCAGTTATGTCTTTTGATCCCATTCAAAGCATTTTTACTCAACAAATATTTTACAAGGCACAACTTGTCAAACAATTTCTATTCATGATAATCCTTTCGAATGCTGCACCAGAGTTAAATGTTATAAAATTGCAGGTCTTTTCAATTATATTCCATTTCAGTACAGAATATAAATTGATCTAATTAAAAACAGGGCTTCACCAAAAGATGCTTACCACAAGTCAAGGTATCACACACCTCTGAGCACCCACAGTCTAATTTATTCCCTCCCTTGATGTGATGCAGACAAACCCAATGTGACCTTTTGTAAGCTTGTTATAGATAATTACAATTCATAAAAGCTTCACAACCTGAACATTTTTGTACTCTACTTATTGAATAATTTTTTAAAATATTCTAATGAATTTTCATCAAAATGCAAGCAACATTTGAGGAATTAATCCAAAAGAATTCAAGAGTATTCCAGGATGCGTAGGTTGATTTATGAAGTAGTATTCAAAGTTTCATACATTTCTAAAATCAGATCACTTGTGGGCAACTGAGAAAGAAAATGAGTACTACCAAGCCCATATTTTTGTTGTTAGTGGGTGGCTTTTGTTGGTATGTTTTTTGTTTTGTTTTGGGGGTGGTGCTGTGGGGTGCTTAATACGAACTCTGTGGCAATAAATTTTTGCTCTACTTCCTTTAGATGTAGAAATATTTGTAATTTTTTACAATGACAGTTTCTGTTTCCTTTAGTGGCATATCACAGTGGTTCTGACACAATTATGAGTTATATGTTCTACAACAATTTCCAAGTACATTCTGCTCTGAGGCTCTCTTAATTTAGTAAGAACATTATTTTTCCACACACCTGCTCCCCCCGCAAGTTTGTTTTTCCCATCATTACCATAAAAGCACACTTTATCTTCAGTATTGAACTTTTGAACTGAATTTATGAAAGCATTGATCAATATCAGATGTTTTTCCCAAAAATAAGTTTCCAAAAGTTTTACTTTGATTTCATGAATCATTGTGAAAAAAATCAAACCATCACTGGAATTAACTGACTTTCTATTTCAAGTATCTGAGACCCTTCTATAAGAGGGGCTGCATGCAATCATTTGGTGTCTCCTCCTTTGCTAATGTAGCCAACATGCATGCAGCTATCAGTTCACTATTTGTATGTGCAGACCTGGAAAAAAATGGACAAAATTAATTTAGAAGAACTATAATTTGATCTTAACAAAAAGTCATACTTCCCAGGGTGATATGCAAATATGCCTTCTGCCACTGCACATGTGATATCATTGTCTGGAGACATGGGCTTCTTAGGACAGTTTTAATGCTTGAAGCAGATTCTTCAGATTTGTGTCCGGTTTTCACAGGTCAGTGACGTCACCAGGACCCCTGATAATGGAGAATATTTTGTACAAACTCTATTTATCAACTTTGTTAATATATGGAAATTCAGCACTTAGTTTTTTATTTAATATGCACATTTCAGTCCATTGCTGCTGAAAATATGCATTGTCAAATGAAAAATGTACCAAATAACAAAATGAATAGTTGTAATTTTATATTATAAATGAAAAACTCTATAGCAAGAGTATTCAGGTTATTCATTGAACATATACAGTGATTGAGCAGGGCTGCTCCATCTCTAACTCCCACTAACTTCATAGACAACCAGTGTAGAATTTTCTTAAATTTCCAATAACTCTGGCTAGAGTCCTTGGTGATTTTGCACAACTGGCTGGGACACAAATAATCAGCAAGAGCAACAAGCAGCACAGAATCCAACCCCCATTACCTTCCAAGATCTGAAGGAGTTATAGAAAGTTCCTTTTCTCAATAGCAAGGGGGATGAAAGGGGAATGCTAGTTATTGCATATTCTGGCTTGCATCCCGAAAATCTCAGTAAAAGAGATAAGGTCTTGCTGGTCATCTTTCAGATTGAAGCACACGTTCAAGTGAGAGCCCAGATTACAACCCAAATATGGGTCTTACATATTTGCAGACCAGGCCACGGTAGAAGCAGGTAGTACAAAGTGAACATCTACAAATTTACTTATGCAGTCAGCATTAACAATGTTTTATAGAAATTATAACATCAGAATGAATCTTAAGAACTTCCTAGAATGATAAGTATAAACTGGGAGTGTTTCAGGAGAAGCACAGTATATGCTCTCACTGGCTATCAGAGCAGTAAGCATGTCATTCCTCTGAAAGACACCCAAAAGCAAGGGAAGAGACATTAGGGGAGGTTCCTTAGGATAGGAAACACCTGCATTGAATCTTAAAAGGTAGGCAAAGGAAAAAACTTCTCCACAGCAAAAGAAACAATCAACAAAACAAAAAGCAATCTATAGCATGGTAGATAATCTTTACAAATCATATATCTGATAAAGGGTTAATATTCAAAGTACATAGGGAACCACCTATCTAATACTCCATAGCAAAATAATAAATAATATGATTAAAACATGGGCAAAAGAACTAAATAGACTTTTTTCCAAAGAAGACATACAGATGACCAACAGGTGTATGAAAAGGTGTTTGACATCACCCATCAGGGAAATGCAAATTCAAACCTCAGTTCAAAAAAGCAAAAGCAAGTGTTGGCAAGGACACAGAGAAAAGAGAACCCTTGTACACTGTTGTTAAAATGTAAATCAGCACAGCCATTATGGAAAAGAGTGTGCACAGTTCTCAAAATTAAAAATAGAACTACCATATGTTTCAGCAAGCCCACTCTATGTGTATATCTAAAGCAAATGAAATCAGTATGTCCAAGAGATGCCTGCACTCTCATGTTCACTGTGGCATTGTTCACAATAACCAATCAGACTAAGTGTCCATCAGTGGCTGAATAGATAAAGAGAATGTGGTGCACACAAACCAGGAATTACTATTGAATCTGAAGAAAAAAGAAAATCCTGCAATGTACAACAGGGATGAACCTGGAGGACATTATGCTAAGTGAAACAAGCCAATCACAGAAGGACAAATACCACATGTTCTCACACACATGAGAAATCTAAAATTGTCAAACTCTGCAAATCAGAGAATTGAATGGTGGTTGCCAGGGATGGGGAAGGGGGGTGGAAATGAAGAAGTATTAGACAAAGGTATTAACAAAGTTTCAGTTATGCTAGCTGAATGAGTCCCAGAGACCTACTGTATGACTGGCATAGTGCTTCTAGATAGAAATTTATAACACTTATTTAACAATATAAATGTTGCTAAGATGTAGATCTTATGGTAAGTGCTTTTATCTCAAAAAAATGATAGAGTGGAAGAAAACTTTTGGAAGTGATGGATATATTTATGGCATACATTGTGGTGATGGTTTCATGATGTATTCTTATCTCCAAACCTAGAAATTCATTATGCATTATATATGTATAGCATTTTGTATGTCCATACCTAAAAAAGTAGTGGGTTTTTTTTAAGTGTAAAAAGCAGTTTTCAAAAAAGGTTGATCTATGTAAGCTTTTTGCTTGTCTGATTTAATTTTCATGAAACCCAACCATCCATAGTATTGCTCTCATTTTACATAGTAGGAAACTAAGGGATTGAAAGATTAAGGAAGTTGCCTGAGGGTACCTGGTAAGGCTGGAGTTCCAACACAAGTCTATGACTCCAGGCCCTGGGCATCATAGGCAGGTCAACAGACTACGTTCTACCCATGCAGTGGCTCAGCAAGAGAGTTGCTGAGCACACTGGAAAAGCTGCCGGTCATTCTGGTGAAAGCAGGGGTGGGGTTGACCCACGGAGGCCAGGCTGACTTGAACGGAGTCCTGAAATTTTCAAAGTGCCTGCATCACACCTGCTATTCCTCCTGAAACCTTCCCAGGTGACAGCAGCCTGTGCTCCTCTCTCCATCTCCCTACCTGTGATGATTTTTGATTAGCTTGAGATATGGCTAAATGAGATATGGCTAAATGCCTTACCAAGTACTCTCTTGTATAGATTTCTTACTGTTGCCTTTGGTGTATAAAGTGAAAATTTAAGCTTCTTTAAGACAGACTGATGTTACTATAGATTTCTTAATAACCCTCACTTGGTGCTGAGCATATGAGAAACATTCAGAAAAAAGTTCTGTTGGTAGAAAGTAAATTGTCAATAAATGGCTTTTGGATTGGACTCTACTAATTTTTCTACTATCTCAAATGTTTAAAAATATAGAAAGGGGAAAAAAGATAGGTAGGGATGAGTCTCATGGAAACCAAGGAGAAGTAGAGAAAAGGGTTCAGGAGGGAAGAGGTAGGGAAGGAAGGGGGAAGTGCTGGGGAGTGATATTAGCCAAATTATGTTAAATTGTGTACATGTAGGAATATGTAACAAAAAATCCCATCATTATGTACAACTATAATGCATCAATTACAGATGTGGAAAAAAATAAAAATAGAACTTAATTTTGAAACTGCTTGAATTTTCCTTTTTGGTACCCAGTGGCTTTGTATTGTTTTCCCCAAACTTGCCCTTTGGTTTATTCATGCTTTCGAGTCCATGTTAGCTGCTTGACCTTGTGTTACCTTTATAGTTCCTGTCTGTTTTCCTGCTGCATCTGAGTAAGAGGCTCATTTTCTCCCAGATGTTCAAGGCTGAATAGGTCCAGGTGGGCAACAAAGGATTCTTTAATGCCTCATTGTTCATTCCTGTTGGTGTGTTGCCTGATTTTAATCTCAAGTGTTTGAACTTTACTGGTTTGGGTAGATCAGGCCACATCTGCATGGGACTAGAACTCTGGGGCTATGCTATAATCCATGGTGACCACTAGCCACCTGTTCCTACTTAAATGAATTAAAATTAAATAAACTTTAAATTTCAATTCTGCAGTCACACTAGTCACATTTCAAGTGCTCAATAGCAGCCTGTGGCTAGAGGCTGCCTGATTAGATGGCACAACTTGAAACCTTTCCACCATTGCAGAAAGTTCTGTCATGATAAGGAAGATGATTTAAGATGAGAATATTGAATAAGTTAGCACAATTTAAGGCCCAGATCAAACATTATATAACTAAATTCTGATAAATGACTCTTATTTTGACTTGTTAGTCAGGGGAATATTAGCAGAATTCCCAAGATAGAATTACTTTGTGGGACATATATAATCATTTGTTTAAATATCTGTGACTTCCAACAAATCCATGTGCTCTTCCAGCATAGGGAGATCCTGGGCTTGAAGTTATGTCTGGCACAGAGAGGGCTCAAAAATACATAAACACATAAATGTTGAAACCTCAATTAATCTTCTTTATTGCTAACTATAGTTGTTTATTTTGCAGATTATATTCTGAGACCTGCTAATTGTTTTTTTTACCTATTCTTACAATTCTTGTTGTTGTATTTTCTGAGAATATAAAAGAAAGAAAAAATTCAAGAATGAAAGTGTTTAAAATCTATGGTGGAGAACATAGAAGGGAAAGCCCCATGTGGGATTGGTGGAGGACTCACTTTGGAGGCCAGCATGACCCTAATTTGACTTTTGTGGGAGTTCGCAGGAGCCCACACAGGGCACCATGACTTTTGATGGCCACAGGTGTCCCATCCTCAAGGAAGGCAGTGTAGACTTATGGAAAGCCAGCTTCCTGTCCCTTTCCTCTCTCTGGAGTGGCCCTCTGCCAGAGCCCAGGGATGCTTATCTTGGTTCTGCAGATCTTTGGAATGAGGTCATCCAGGAAGTTGAATCCCTTTGATACAATTATCTCTGCATCCGTGGCCTTTTGTTCTCATGGAGAATGACCGGTGACTCTCATGCTTCTTACGTGGTTAGAACAGCTGTGAGCAGGCAGATACCAAATGCAGGCCCTTGTAGGGGTGGACATGTCCTTCCCCAGCTGTCAGGACACAGCCAATGGATGTAGGTTGCTCCACCCCCACCCACAAAGCACAGTCCCTGAAGTTGCAAAGGTGAGCTATCAATTGTTAGAAGAAAAGGAGAACTTTGCCAATGGTGGGAACTAATCTCTCTCTCTCTCTCTCTCTCTCTCTCTCTCTCTCTCTCTCTCTCTCTCCCCCTCCCTCCCTCCCAACACACACATACATACACACACACACACACACACACACACACACACGCACACACACACACACACATTTGTGATGACAGGGCCAGCAGTTTTTTCTCTTCAATTCATCTTAGTTGACAACCAGTTATACCAGTTCCAAGGGCTCATTCTTTCCTGAAGGGAGGGGGGAAGTAACTTTGGGAGGGGAGTCTCACCACAGCCCTGAGTCCATCTCTTCACATCTTTCAATGCACGCTTCCTAACAGTGCACACCTTGAAATATTTTCTTCCCAGTAGGAATCCTGTGTAGCAGGCCTAGATATTCACGGTATGTACCCCTCTGCTCTGCAAAGCTCCCTGCCTCCACCTCCTTTGACCCTGAATCTGTCTTTGTGCTTTTGTGAGGGGGAAAAACCACCCTCTCCCTGGGTTACATTACAAAGAGTCATATAAGCAGGAGGAAGAAGGGTTAGTGACAGCAAAGGGGGAATCCTGTGGCCAATGCAGAAGTCTAGTCAAATCACTGGAAAACTTGTGAAGTTTGTGTTTTTTTGTGGCATAAGACATCCAGATGCCATTCCATTTGAGTTCCCTGCCTGATTATTTTCTCTGACCCTGTTTTTCTATCTTCCATTTCCCAGTTGATTATTTCTATGGGGAATTGGACAGTATTCATTGGCAGAAACAGCAGGTCTGAAGGGCTTTGCGTTTTTCTCCCTGAGGTTGAGTTCATTAAGCAACTGGAAGTCCTTTGCTCTTAGGGAATGATTCTAGAAAACAAGGCTCCTATTGTGTGTATTTTAAAAAGTATTGTTCACATACGCAATCATGACAGAATAACAAGCTAGACTAGTATACTGTCTATTAGAAGCCAATGAAGGGAAGTTTTCATGCCTCCTGTGGGTGAGTGGCAGCGGGCAGGAGGCAGCACTGAGTGACAGTGGGCACTGGCTGGTTCTGGCTGCCTAAGTCCAATTGCTACTACTTCCCAATTTTTACTGAGTATGGCAGAGTCAAACTCCAGGAAGGAAACTGAGGAAAATCATGGGGTTTAATGAAGGGGCTAATTACAAAAGTGTGGGTGGGATGGGCACAGAAACACCTCACTGTTCTGGAGGCTGGGATTTCAAGATCCAGGCACAGGGAGACTCTGTGTCTGAGGAAAGCCTGTTTCCTCATCAAAAGCTATCTTCTCACTTCAACCTCATGTAACAGAAGCGCAAGGACCCCTTTTATAAAAGACACTCATCCCATTCATGAGTACTCGGTTCCCATGATCTAACCATCTCCTGAAGCCCCTTCCTTCCTATACCATCACCTCAAGCGGGATGAGGATTTCAAGGGGAGGTCCAAGCATTCAGACCACAGCAAGGGCACCAAGCAACTGGTGAGAGAGGGAGCTGTTACCACCCTGGGGCCTGATGGGTAAGGGCTGAATGGGGTGACCAGAGCTCCAAGCAAGCGCTGGAGCTGAAAGGGCTTCCAGTATCCACAGGGTTGTCTCTCTCAAATGACATAGCTACTGTTAGAACCTCAGCAAGGCATCTTTGATCTCCTATTGGTGTTCCCATGGTCAAATCCAGCTGGAAGCTGTAGAACAAGGGAACCAGGTAAAGCATTCTGAAGAATGTCTTCATCAGACACAGCTGAGACACACAGGATCAAACAGAGCCGAGTTTTCAGGCCTCTTGTACTAACCTCTGTGCTCTGGGAGAGGAGACACCCTGCCACACACACACACACTCCGAGAGCACAGCGAGAGGTTCTGATGAGCTAATCCCTCCTTGGCATGTGCCAGCTCCCAGGCTTGGTCAGAACACATGACCCAATTCAGGCCCAGGAGTCAAAAGGAAAGTTTTTCTAGAATGTTTAGAAAAGAATATGCCTCACTTCTGAGGGAGTTACTGGGAAATTGTGTTGTTTTCCTGCAGGACATGAATGAGATAACAAGCAGTTCCTACTGCCTCTTCCTACAGTACAACTCCACTTCCGGTACTGTCAAGATTGGGTCAAGAGCAGCTGAGGAAGATGAGTCATGGCAGATATCTATCCTCCAATCAGTTTTGGAAAGTTATTTATTTTGGGGAACTTGTTAATTTTTTTCAAGACTTCTTGGCATAACATTAGTACTAGATAATGGGATATGCCACCCAAACCTCCCCAATTCCCAGCCCCCAGAAGAGAAGCACCTGTTTCTGCTGGTGCAGAAGGTGTTGGCTTCTGACAGTTCCTAACCAACCCCTCTTAAGTTGGCCTGAGGCTGGGAGAACTGCCTTACTAAGATCTGGGGCACTTCTCAGGGACCATCTGCCTGAAAATTTAGACCCAGCCCCTGCCTCAATTCTGGGCAGTCCAGTAGGATTGCCCTAACCCTACAGAAGCTCCCTGTGGGATTGACTGAAGTGATGGTCACAGCTGTGTCCCAGTTCAGTCTCCTCAGGCTACCCACCTCAGCATCTTAGACTGCAACACCATGCGTGACTTTCAAATCTCAGCTGTCATCACACATTCTCTCATCTCTATTATTTGTCTATTTGCACCTTTTTTTCTCTTAAGCAATTTTTTTTACCTAAGCAATCTTGATAGACTTTTATTTATTTTACTTTTTTTTCTTTAGTACACACTTTACTGGTTTGTGCAAAATCCCTGCCTTTGATTTGCTTGCATTGATTTTGATTTTCTCCTCTTTCTCTAATCTCTTCAATTGAATGTTTAGCTCATCTATCCTTCAGTCCATTCAGAACATTCAGTTCCTTCAGAACATGGAACTTGTAAGGCGTTAAATGTTCTCTTAACAACTGTATCTCCAGCTAGGTCCATGGTGCTGTCAAAGTGACTGTGTCCACACCTAGACTAGCCATCTCCATCTGTTCTTCTGCCTGTTCCTCCCCACCCCTCCCATGTTGGAACAGCTAACTTATTCTTCCTGTTAACCAGCCCACGATCTTGTCATAACTTTTGATCCTCTTTCTCTTGCAACCTACCTCCAATGAATCAGGAAATTCTGTTGGCTTTTCAAGTGTGTGGTCCTTTGGTCATGTCCATGATACCACATAGCCTGAGCCATCTTACCTCGTGCTTAGCATGCTCTCCATTACTGCTTCTCAGCATCCTCTCTGCCCCCCCTGAGGTCCATGCTCCATGCAGCACTTAGGGTAAAAATTCTAAATGTTGACTCACTCTTCACTATCTTTCCATCTTGTGAGAATAAATTCCAAGCCACTGTATGGCCTCAGGACCCTCAAGAGTCTGTCCCCTTACTGTGTCTCATATTCTATCTTCAGCTCCCTTTGCTCCAGATGATACCCCCCAGCTCCTCAGTCAGACCTGGCTAAGTTTTTGCACTTGAGGTCCCCTAAATACCTGCGTGGCTCACTCCATCACATCTTTTCAGTCTTGCTTGGATGTACATTATCAGAGTCCTTTCTTCACCAGCTATACATAATTCCACTTCTTATCCAGTCACTTATTCACTTATTGTTGTTCTTAACCTAATTTATTTTTTCTCTTAGTGTTCCTCATTGCCTGACATATGTTTTTTGTTTGTTTATTGTCTGTCTTTCACTATTAGAGTTAAGCTCTCTCCAGGCAGGGGTTATGTGTTGTGGGCACTGTTTTATCTGCAATGTCTAGAACATAGCCTGGCACAAAGTAGATGTTCAATGAATTTTGGATGAAAGGATGAATGAATGAATGAATGGATGAGTTGCAAGTTGATTTTAAGCTACAAATTCTCAGGGCTGGCTGCTTCCCCTTTTACCTGGAGCCCCAGCTCTACCTTCATGAGGTAGTTTGGTTTACATCATTGGTTTGCATCATTGTTATTCTCTGAAGGCACAGGTGGCCCTTTGGCGATTGAGATTAATTTGCAGAGTGGAGGTGGAGGAAGACAATGTCTGCCTTATGACTTATGCTTCCAGGGCCCAAGGCCTCATCTGTCCTCTTAATAAATGAATACTGCAAATGTCCCCAGAGCAACTTTTGCTTTACCACCTTTAAGTAATTCTGAACTCATGGTCTTGCTTCATTTGTTGTCCTCTGAGGATTTCCCTTACTTTCTTGGGAGCTTAGCTATGTATTTCGACCAATATTGCTTTATTTTATTTTAGGGAAAGATTTCCAATGATCTGACCTGCCATATATTTGAATATAGAATTTCTAAGACTCTCTGTTTTTTAATGTAATACCCAGGAGCCCAATGTACTGACTTGCTCAAGATTTTACTGCAAATAAAACTGCTGGGGACCAGACCCCAAGATTCCTCTCCTCCAGGGCCTGCCACATTGGGCTGGTGACTGCCCTAGCTCCTATTGAGGATCTAACAGTACCCACATTCTTTGCCCACTGAGTATCCCTAGGCAGTGAGGCCAGGCAGGAGAAGAACCACACAGCAGTCTTCAGGGTCATAAGAAAACTGTTATTGCCACCAAGTGCTCTGGCAGCCATGTGCAATTTTGTAATGGGCAGTAGCTCTAGGAATCGTGGGTGATTCTGCAGAGTAGCCTTTGCCAGAAGCTGCCCTTTGCTATTTCTCTAGAGGTCCAGTCTGAAAGACCCATTTCCTAAGGTTTCTACTCTACTCTCAGGCTGGAGACCACCTGCTTTTCGTCCTTGCTGTTCACTTAGGCTGCACCTTGAGTGATTGTCAGTTGAAATGCAAACATTGGTACCTTGATAATTATACAAGGTTTTAAAGAAATTATTATTGGCTCAGATGAAAAGGTGTAGCTGGAAATAGGCTCACTATAAGCAAAATGGCTGTAGGTTGGAGTGTTCAGAACACTATGCAAATCAGTTAGAGACTGAGAAGTTCAGTCCATCAATCAATTTCACATCATGCCGGGCCAACTGACACAGTTTTTTAAAACCTTATTTGTCTCATTGAATTGATCATCTTTGGGCCTAAATTGACTTAACTGCATGATTGCTTTTGATATATGGCAGACAGTGATTGCTCTGTTGGGCCACGATCAAATGCAACAAGCCAGCCACAGGCGATAGTGGACAGCCCCAGTTGGTAGATGGCTTGCTAACTTTTTACTTGAAAAATCACTTAGTGCTGCCAATCTATCAGTGGTTTAAAAAGCACATGAACAGTCCAGAGTATAGCATACAGTGGATTAAATTTTTAATGTATCATACCAAATCACTGGTCACTTAACCCAGTACAGGCTTTGATAGGTTATAATGACCTTAGGGACATAGGCAATGAGCTGCTTTAAAATTTCCATCTTTGGCTTTGGCTTTGAAGATTGGCTTTTTTTTTCTGGTACCAGGATTGAACTCAGGGAAACTCAACCATTGAGCCACATCCCCAGCCCTATTGTACACTGAATATTTTTGAAAATCAAATGAATGTACTAGTAATTTCCCATTCCTGGATTAAAAATACACAGGAATATAATTTCCAAGTTTAGAGGAGGAATATTTGTGTTCATTCGTTCTTTATATATTAGTTTCATGTGTGTATATACATGTGACTATATACATACATATATGTCCTTTCCCATTTCTGTCACAATGGAAATGTCTGAATCTAATTTTTCTTAAAGGAACATTTAGGTCAGTGGAATCTCATGCTACTCTGATCGCTGTACTAAAATTTCTGATGTTTTCACAAACTCAGTTGGTTTTTAGTTCTTTTTTTGCTTGTCTGTTTGTTTGCTTGTTTTTTGTCTTTAGCATGAACAAATAATTGTGAACCTATCTCATTCTCTGGTCACTGAAACACAAAGAAGAAGATGACACAGGAAAGCCAAAGTTGTGGGGGAAAAAGCAGGACTTGAATTTTACATAACTACATCAATCAGAGAGACAGACTTCCCTCTAGGACTCCTTGGGTTTCCCAGTAATGACAGCTTGACATCTGTGAAGGAGCACCTCTTTGGCTTTCTATTTATTTACTTTAAGATTAAACAGATCTTAACTTCACGATCCATATAAATTTATTGATCATCAACTATGTAAAAACTCTAAGGCTAGACTCTGGAATGAGGAGTTCTTTAAGTCACTGTGCATTTTTTAGCTTGCATGGTAATTGCTCCCTAATTTAGAAACTGTATGATTACCAAGAGTTTCTAAAAAAAATTCTATAATTAGAAAGAGGCATATAACTTATATAAGCATATATTACATTAATACATCTGAATAAATGAAGCACATGAGATCACAAAACAAAAACATGGAACTAAAACTCCTCAAACAGCTATAAAAAGTGCTGCAATTACAAAGAAAAATAACTGTCTTTTAGGTCCAAAGTATGTGTTTTCGAAGTCCTGTAGCTAATAAATGTCTATACCTTCTTTATTCCAAATTTATTGCTGTGCATGAATTATCATAATTTGTTTGGGAGATCATGTGTTGATATAGTGTTTCATTTCAAAAAACTCTCTTAAAAGAACTAAGAATTTTTCTTGTAACATTTATCACTAATTGTATTAGTATCATAGTTTTATGGTGATTTTTAAGCCTATAGGAGAATTTTACTTAAAATTTAAAAATTCTGTGTCACTGAAATGGTAGGAGATATATTATATTAAAGCTGACCTTATTGTCTAGGAAATAGAAATCTGTAAAAGAAAATATATCCAGCTATTTGGTCATTTTTGAGGTACTGATCTGTGTATAATAAGTAAAATTTAATTGTATTTGCAGATATATGGATCTGTGCTTCAAAATAAATGTTCCTTGAGAAATAATATTAGTGTATTTAACCTCTACACCTATGTCTAGAAAATTTACATAATATCATAAAAATTATATGAATTGTGTAGAAGAATAACAATTCACTGTATAGTATTTTGAGGAGATTCATGGATTTGGTATTTTTGCTTCAAATATCTTTTGTCAAAAACAAACAGAACGTGGTTATAAAGCTTTTTGTTTTATATTATATCATCAATTTATGATGACACTATTATTCTCTTTCAAGCACAACTATATATAAAAATAGCGATTCTTTTTCTTGGTGTCATGTTATCTTCCAAAATTCTTATCCTTTGTGAAAAAAAAAAGATAATTTTCTAGTGCAGAATTACATCCTAATAAAGCCTAATTTATTTCCTCCAATTTTAATCTTGCATCTAAATTCATATTAAAATGTATTGAACATTTTGATTGTGTAATATAAGCCCATAAACTATTTTACTTGGAGATCTGGATCTTCAAATATACAAGTCTATTTTACCAACAATGAATTAAAGTAAAAGTAAAAGAGAAGCATAAAATGAGAGAAACATCCACAATGAAAAGAGGAGGTAATCTCCAGTGATAAAAAGACTTCAAAGAACTTCTGGAAAACAGAAAGTCTGGAAGTAGATGAAGGATGCATTTGAGTTCTAATTAGTGATTCCCAGGAAGTGGATTAAGACCATGACTAGGCATCTTGGAAGTCCATAAGTTAGTGTGCTTCAGATCAGCACAATTGAAATAAAGGGAAGGAAGCACATTTGGGCACACAGAATCTGGGATTGCAGTCTAATCTCAAAGGAGGCTTCTGTTTACTCAAAGTAAAATTATGGATCTGTCTTGCACTCTCATATTTTTCCTACTTGAGACATGGAGTGTGATTTACATGAGTCTCAAACAGTTTTGAGTTTAGAAACCCTTAAATGGTAATAGCCAGAAAAACGATCTTCTACCAATGAAAATATTTTGAAAAGACCACTTTCAGCAGTTGTCTGGGAAATGAATCCTTCAGTCCTAGTTGTGCCATAAAGCATAGTTCCCTATAATGACACCACAAAAACTCACTTTTCAGTCTAAGTTCTGTACTTAGTTTATGGTACTGGTGAGACTCTATTCCTGAGGAAAACTTATAAGAATAGAAAACAGTGCAATTAACTACAGTTTTGACACCTGTGTAGACTGAATGTCAAATTAATAGTCATCTTGTGTCTCTTCTGCTGTTCAATTTAGATCCACTAAACATACTTCTTTTAGTCTCTATACGCATCCCCAAATCATTTGAGGCTCCTCACTATAATTTTCTCAAGACACAACTACTGCACTGATACTTTTACAATTCCTGTATGGAAAGTGAATACTAAAATGTAGAGAATTGGATCATCTGTTTTCAAATTGAATGATCAGATTTTTATCTACAAATGTACAATAGACTTTTATATTTGGGTACAGTGGATACCATGGTCATAGACCAATAGTAATGTTTTTATTTTTGTTAAGTGTGGTCTGATTCAATTTTAGGCATGATGTATTGGCACTTTATTAGTGGTACTTGCTTAGAATTGCAACATGGAATCAATGTTCTTCTGGTGAGGAGAGTGAATTGACCTAGCTAGGGTTGTAATTTCTCCTCTTGTTTTCTGTTTTCTTAGTACATAGAATTTAGTGACCTACTGTGCAGTTTAAATTTTAGTTGAAATTTTGTTAGACATCCAGTTGGAAAAGTGTCCTCTTATTAATTAGGATTTCTAAAAGCAGAGGATGCAGAGGCATGGCATAAGAAAGTATAATTGCCAAGTGCATTAATAAGAGTGATGGTGAGTTAAGACTCTTAAACTTTGACACTCTGGTTCCTGGATCTATATAGTGTGTCTCTTGGTAGCACAACCTAATATAATGATGTGAAATTTAAGAAGTATTAGAAACACCATCACCTACCATGTTCTACCAGGTAGAATTCTACCAGGCCAGCAGCTTTTTGTTTCCTTTTTTAGATGATAATATAGTGGATAGCATGGTCATAGACCAATAGTAATATTTTTTTTTTTTGTTAAGTGTGGTCTGATTTAATTTTAGGCATGATGTATTGACACTTGATTAGTGGTACTTGCTTAGCATTTATTATCTGTAAAAGCAAAATTTAAAAAAAAAGTTAGGATTTTCTGATTAAAATTATTTCTGGGTTAGAAGATGTCCACTTGTTAATTTATTGTGAGAAAATGGTGAAAAGAATGATGCTGTAACAAGAACCTAGAGATAGAACTCTCCTCCTAGCTGGCTAGATATTTGGAAGAAGCATTTGATAGGTAAAATACAGTGACTGGAAACCACTATGGTACTCAGTTGTCATTTATCCTGTGCAGCATCAGAGGCTGGATAAAAACAACTACCCAAGTCCAGTTGTCAACTTGGTTGTCTTGTACAATGTCCATGATGTATGTGCTTTGGTATGTGACAGCATGAAATCCCATGATATTTACACTGCATTGTCTCTCTCAGAGATCCATCCTTATTATTGTACCCCCAAAATTTTATAGTCTTCAAAAGTTCCTTCTAAACCCTTGACCAAGTCTTGATTTCTTCCTATTATTTTATGTACCTTCTCATATACCTTCTTACCTTAGGTAACTTCTTTTTCCACGTGAAATTAAGGATGAAGTGTGTTGCCAAGTATTCTGCTCTTTAGAAAGAGTTTTTTCAATTTTTATTTTTCAAGGGTAATCCTGAAAGACACTGTACAATGGTGTTATTTTATTTCACTTTACTTCTAAATGAAGATAACTCATATTTATTTCTAGTAATATTTTGATAGAGGTTGGCCAATTTCCTCTTCTATCTGATTCGCAAAAGAGACTTTTTCCCAAAGAAGGAAATGAATAGGTGTTGTGTCACACCTTTGCTCTGAAATTGATTAGGGTTTTTTGAGAAAGAGTATAACTTCAGTGACTATCTTCTTGGTTAGTTATTTGCTTAGTTATTGATCACACTCTACAAGTGTGACCTAAGGTGAAATTCCAAGGAAGATAGAGAGTAAAATAAGTAGAAGTTATCAATTGATTATACTTTTGTAACTGAAGTATGGTTTGTGAATTACTATATGACTTGCATATCTCTCTGCCTTACATTTAAAATCAAAATATAAAATTCGTATTTATTTTTTATGTATCACCAATAAGCTTCTAAAAATAAAATTTACATCTGTTATTTTTTAATCCTGTACATGATTTCTCTATTTTCTTGATTATATGAATTTTTATAACTGATACTAACTTGATAATCTGTGTCATTTCCTGGTTTACAACACTTATTGATTTTTGTCTCTTTTTAGTTATAATTGGCCTCCAGTGACTAAGGGAAGTCTGCTCCTTAGTCAGACTTCTGATCTGCTCCTCCCAGCCCTACTTCAGACTCTCAGCTTCCCAGACCCTCATGCAGTTGGTTGTAAATTCTTCCAGAAGCTGTTTTGCTGTCTACTTTTCAGGACTAAAAATAAATATCAAAACTTAAAAATAAAAACATACTTAAGGGCTGGGGATATGGCTCAAGTAGTAGCATGCTTGCCTAGCCTGCATGAAGCACTGGGTTCAATTTTCAGCACCATGTAAAAATTAAAAAAAATAAAGATATTGTGTCCACCTAAAACTAAAAATGAATATATTTTTTAAAAGATACTTTAAAAAGCAAAATGTAGAGGAAGAAAGTAGCAACATTTTTTGTGGTAATTAGGCTTTTTAATTTTTTTTTACTTTTGTCTGTTTTCAATGTGGGTCACCCACTAACACTTTATCAAAATAACAGTTTCTTTTCTGAGTTCAGGTGACCAAGGAATATCCACACCCTTGGAACAAAACAAAACACACACACACACACACACACACACACACACACACACACACTCATACACACACACACACAAACAGAATTATCTTTTACCTAACTTTTTATATGATGTCTCAGATCCCCTTAATTTTGCACATTAGCTTCTTTGTTCAGTTGAATTGAAACTGCTTTTTGTACTTGGAAAGAGTGTGACTATTGAACTTGAAACCATTTATTCTGGGCATCTTGGTGGTTTCTGGTGAGGTTAAGTGGGTGAGAGGGTAAAGGGAAATGGGGGAATCTTTCCTATCATAACATGAAGTTTTCCCCACAGTCTGCTCTCAGGTGCCAGACCTCAAGTATTTTTTACAGTGGTATACTTTGATTATTTTTATTTCCCCTTTACCCATTAGTTTTAACAGTATTTTATCAAACTGCACTTATTAAGAACCATTTTTAAAATAAAGTTATAGTTCGCCTAACCAGTCTGTACTTATTGCTTATGGTTTCACTCACCTGCCATACCTGTTTTTGGTGTCTGAAACACAGATATATTATTTTACTTATTTTATCCATTTTTCTACATGTGTATATTGAAAAGAAAATTAGGTCTGGAAATATTCCATTTTGATTGAATGGTATAATCAAGAAAATAAAATTTAAATATGCTAAATATATCTCCAGATTTTCTCAAGTATCTATGCTTAAAACAAAGAAAATATCCTAAAATAAAAAACCATGGTCAGCTTCAAGAAAGCAAGAAAAATACCCAAGTATTTATCCTTAATGATGGATTATAGATGATAAATACAGAATGACCTCAAGATTTAAAGGAAAAATAATATTCAACCTGGTATTCTAAAATGAAGCAGATTGTCCATCAATGATAAATAAAAATAGATTTTCATAAATAATAAAAATCTAAAAAGCAATTTTCCATGCCTCATTTCAAAAAGAGTTACTCAATATAGAAGAAAATTTTTTTAAAAAGGGAGCAGAGTTTGTGAACAGAAACAGTGGCTCTTACTGCAGAGCTCAAGAAAGTTATGCTGATTCTGCAGTAGAACTTGAAAATAGTTTTGTTAGTATACCTCAGCCCTATCTTTAAAATAATGGTTTCATAGAAATATTAGCTATTGTGTAGTTAAGTGATTGAATGTAGCAAAAGTTAGAAGATTCCAGTGATCTATTTTCTTGCCACAAAAAATTGAATATTAGAAAATACAGGAAAAAGAAAGTGATGAAAAAAGAAAGTAAAAACTCACTAAACACAAATAATGGAAAGCCAAGTTCTGTATATGAAATACAGTAAAATGTGCACTTTTTGTAAAATTTAATGGGATAGAAGAAAGTAGTATTGATTGTTCTTGATGGTAAGAACATCCTCCCATGAGCAGCATTCATGTCCTGATATTGGATGTCAGAAAGGCTAATAAATTAGAGAAAGAAATCATTCTTACTTCTGGTGTGTGTTTTGTGATGAAAAGTTTCTTAAAGTCAAATTTGTGAAAATGCTCATGGATCTCTAACCTTCATGAATTATCTGTAGACAAAGAATGCAACACATAATTATTTTTAAAAGAGAATAACTAACTGAGGAAGCATGAACACAGGGACTTGTAACTATGAAAAAATAGAGTGGGGTGTGGTGGCCTGTACAGATGCTGATACTCAGAAATAATAAAGTGTCCAATGTAGATTAAGCAAGAAATCACAAAACATATACCATAAATGATAATCAATTAAACGCTGAATCCTTTTAATATTTGACTGATTAGGCCTGAAGAAAAAGAAGTGGCCCCATAAGTTAAATTGGTTTTTCTCCCTTTATCATTGCAATTAGGAAAAATATTGGGAACACCTAAAACATTGTGTAGGGTCTTCTATTTATATTTCAATATTATGATCAATATAATCAGACAACTAGTAGTAGGTATGGCTAAATTTAGTTACCTTTTTAAACTTTTCATAGTGGCAGATAGAGTGTAGGCTGCTGATTTGGGTGTAAAATTTGGAAACTACTGTTTTATATGGCACTGGGGATTGAACTCGGGTGCTTTATCACTCATATATATAAAAAATTCTCTGATATTTTACTTTGAGACCTGGTCTCACTTAGTTACCAAGGCTGGCCTTGAAGTTGTGATCCTTCTGCCTCAGCCTCTATGATATTTGAGATTACAGGTATGTACCACCACATCAGGGATGGACACTACTTTTTTTTACATGCATCTAATTATCTAAATTATTTTAAATATTTTTGCCTTTTATTTGATATAAAATATTCAATACTATCTTACCAAATTGGTTCTGACCCTAATATTCTTTTCTTGAAAAGGCCAATATTCATGTTAAGTAGTTATACTTTTTTTTTTCTTACCATAACAAGATTTACTCTTTAGATTCTATCCTGAGTTAGCAAGTCAATTTTATCCATGTTTTAGAAAAACAAATTGCTATAAATTGTTCTGGTCATAGTTTTAATAGAAGTACCTTCCTCTTAGTCATAATCAAAAAAAAGATAGGATAGGAGAAAATTTAGTAAAGTCAAAAGCTAAGATCCAACAGTTGGCCAGTTCTTGTTTCAACCAGATGTTTATGATTTGATTGTTTCTCTTTTACATTTCTTCTTCTGATTACTCTGATGGCCTTTTCTATGATATTTAATAGTCAGCTTCATTTAAAAGCACTAGTTTATGTGAAAAGTGGATACTAAGGGAAATAAATATCTGGAAGAAATTCATAGTACTCAATATGTTTCTCATGATTATATACAGTTTCCTCCCACCATTCTGCGATTTCAATTTATAGAGCTTTAAATGACTTCCATTTCTCACTATATTTCACTATCAGCACATGCAGAAATAATTTCTCAACAAATTTATATTAAATAAGTAGCAATTTAAAGAAAACCAGATATAATTTATACCTGTGAAATTAAAACAATATATGTGGAAGTTGGCCAAAGAATATTTGACATATTCAAAGAATAAAATGAAGAAATTTACCAGAATTGTTGCTGTCCTTTATGTGATAGGGCACAGTTTATTGATATGTTGTTTCAAAAAGACATTAACATTTTCCTTATGAAAAAAATAGTTGTAATTCTTTCAAATAAATTTTACTTGATTTTTAAAAATTTTTACCCATTTATCTTGCGCACTGAGAAGGTATTTGCTGGGGTAAAACACAGTGAGATACTGATCAATCAATTGTATTTTCAACTAGCGTTGTAAAATGCATCTCTGACACATTTGCTTGTTTTCATTTTATATAATAGCATCATGCACAACCAGCATGAGAAGAATTTGGTCATTAATTTTGGTATCAATAGTGGGTTAGGTACATTGAAAAGATGTTGAGAAAATTACATCTATAATGGAGGAATCTCCCAATTCTTTGTTTTCATATTTACTGTGTTGCTTCTGCTCTTCATATTAGTATGTTAACTTTAATTTGCATTGTCCATACAGTTTCTTAAAACATAAGACACTTAGAATTGAGGAAATCATATATAGTAAGTTTATTTCATAAACTGATATGACTCAATGAAACACTTCAGCATTATTAATGTACATTTTATCAAAATTCCATTATATCACAATGGTACATACAGTATTAAAATTTTATATAGCTAAAGGTTTTTTTAACAATGAATGATAGGCACCCTAAGCAAGTATGTAGTTCCAATTATTCATTTACTGAGCTTCATTCATTCATAATATAATCATTGTCAAAAACCACACATCAGAGTGTCTGTTTTTGAAAAAATTGTTTGGTGAATTACTAACAATGCAGCATGAAATTTTTATTTATTATTGGTTCATCATACCCACATCTTACTCACATAGTCAGATTGTTATAATATTCGATAAGTTGTAGCTAAAATCATGAAATACCACATACCATATTGTACAGATTATATAAATGGTCTTATTATTTCTTCATCCTTTTCACAAATATTTATCAGGCACTTACTATATGCTAATTAGAAATAAGTTCATTATAATTGTCTCAGATATTTTTTTAAAAACTGCAAGACCTCATTTGAAAAGAGCAATATAGATTTCAGAAGTAACTACGGTTTCTCTAGTGAATAATGTATATAGAAATCTGCTAAGGTTTTGGGTATGCAAATATATTTGAGATGCATCAAAGAGTACATGAAAAAACTACTACTTTTTATGTTATTTAAATAAAGTGAAATATCATACCAAAGGTTAAAAAAATTAACTTTGGGGTAAAAAACGCAAAAGGGTGTACTTGTATTTGAAATAAGGTAATAATAATTTTTACTATAATTATTTGTTTCTGAGTCTCATTTCACTCTTTAATTATCTATCCATTGTTTTAAGAACCCCTATAGGTGTTAAACTATATAAGGTACATATATTGTGGTGTGAGGTGTTATTAGAAAATATTAGCATTCGGTGAATAATGCCATCAATTTTCTGTTTTGCACTATTAAAGAACTATTTCAGTATTATTGCAATGGATAGTTTTGTTTAAAGTAACAGTAGTTTTTCAATGTAGAAATTACTAAGAAAAATTTAGGTGTTCTCCAAAAGTCTGTGACAACCATATTTGATGAACTTTGTGTCATAATGTATAAGAAAAGTTGCTTCCCTTCCACAAACCAGATATCATTGGAATAACCTTGTGTAGTATCAGCACATACAAGTTTAGATGAGGACTTTTGCTTCTTTTCTCCTTTTACTTCCCACCTACAACATGGCTTATTTTTCATAAGCAAGTTTATATGCTTGTTCAACCTCTCACACATCTCAGAATTCACTAGGAGAGATCCCTGACAATATAGAAACAAACATATCTGAGATAGTGTATAGATTAATATATGAAGAAGTTCAAGAAAATATTGATCTGGCCATGAGATGGTGTGGTAACTATATAGAAAGCTAAAAATTGAAATTGAAAGAAATATAATACTCCTGAGAGTTACTATGAATCATGTAGTCTTTGGAAGCAGATATTTTAAGTAGGAAGCTCTTGAGACTGATGTCCACTGCATCTTTTATATGAATATTTGCTCTGGTTTTGAGGGCCACCAGATTTTAGGCAGTAAACATTTGGCTTGATATAGCATAATCAGAAAGCCCAGCATTCTCTTTTTATACCTAGGCATTGTTTACTAAACATTCATTGATTTTTTGCACAGACTTTTCCCTTATTTTAATAAACCTAGCCCATCAGTCTTGTCACATTCAAATTCATCCATTCTTCAAAAAGTAATTTAATTAAATTTCCTATTGTCTTTAAAATAAAATATCAACCTAAAATAATTTCTATACTCTAAACATTTTATTGTAGTATCTAGAATCTTTATAACTACTAAGAAATTACATTCTATGTCTCAGTTTTACCATTGTCTCTCTCTTATTACTTTCATTATGATTTGAGTATGTCCCCCAAATTCTCACATGTTTGGAACTTAGTTTCAAAGGGTGAGAGTTGGGAAATAGTGGAATGTTTAAGAAATGAGATCTACTACATTGTGCTTAGATCATTGGGAGAGATGTTCTTGGAGAGGGTTAATGTAACTTTCATAGGGCACAACATAGTTCTTATTAAAGCCGGTTGTTACAAAGAGCAAGTCTTTTTTCTGAATTTCTCTGACTTCCTGTCTCATTATGTTCTCTCTACCTCTCAAATGAGCCCTCACCATAATGCCACCTCATGTGTAATGCAGGTGAAGGAGCTGTCACAGGAGCTGAGAAGATTCTGGTACAGTGCACTTAAATCTTCAGAACTCTGTACACAAAAATATTTTTATTTATTTATAAGTTGTAGTTGGACACAATATCTTTATGTTATTTATTTATTCATTTTTATGTGGGGCTGAGAATTGAACCCAGCTTCTTGCATGTGACAGGTGAGCACTCTACCACTGAGCCACAACCCCAGCTTCTCAGAAAATATTTTTATGCATTTATATCTCTTTTTATACATTGGCCTGTTTCTGGTATTTTTCTATAACATTATAAAACAGACTAAAACAACCTCTGTGTCTTATTTCTAAAGAAGACAGGTGAGACTTTGCAATGTATTATCAAAAAATTCTGTAAAAGCTTTAGAATAAGAACTGTTATGCATTCACTGAGTGACCTTTAGTGAATAATTAAATATCTCTGAGTCTAAGGCATCTTACAATGAGAGTGAGTAGAATTTCTAAGATTACATTTTAAAAGCTCTGGTATAGTTTAGATGGTAATGGCTTAGCATTTCTGATTCTTATTTGTTTTTATATTTCAAAGGTGATATCTTGTATTTCTTATATTCCTCATGGTGCTTAGGTTAATGTATTGCCATTTACTTTGGGACTCAAATATGTGGAATTTATTTTAAATAAATAAATAAGTAAAGCAAAAGCAAGAGTGGTTCCTTAGAATATAGCAAAGACTCTATGAGAATGTTTTTATTTTTAATGGGAAGAATTGTCTCATTGCTAATGATTGTAGAGGGAATTTACATCTTGATGACACCCATTATTCAGAAATGGTCTGAACTGAGTAGATCAAAAATATTAGAAAACCATGAATAAAGAGGCACATTAAAAAATATGTTTTTCTAGCACCATTTTGAGTCTCCTATTAGAGTACAAATTTAGTATTTTTTACCAGTGAAAGGACTCAAGCATATGTAGGTGCATTTTATGCCTCCTGTAATCACAGAAGTCACCATCAATCATAAGACCATTGTAGGAAGAGAAATGTAGATCTTCACAGGCAGAAAAATCAAATACAAAAAGTGCAATTTGCCTTATGCAAAAAAAGACCTCATTATTTATGTCATACTTCTTTTAGCTCCCAGGTTCCATGTCTTTGAGCTCAATATATTCAACCAGAAGAAAGTGGATTTGTTTTATGCTAGATGAGTTAAGAACTGATATAATTAGAATGTGGGGTAAACATATTTTGATTTGGGGTTCAGTTATTTCAAGTATGATGACTTTCCCAGGAAAACAAAGCAAGAGATTTTGTCCTCCACTTCACACAAATTGTATGGAAATATTATTATTTGTTTAAATTAAAAGTGGAAGTCACAGGCAATCTACAGCAGGTATTAAAATGTCATGATGAGACATCAAACTGTAGTTGTTTTTCTCAAGTTTTTGTATCGTTGATTGCTGTGGAATTTGAATATTTGAAATATAAAAACTATATTTAAAAATAAACATTAATGTTCTTTTGTATTTTAAGGTAATTTTAAGGCTCATAGCCTAAGGTCATAATACATAGTATAATTACCTCATATTTTTCTAATGTAATCCCAAGACAAAGGAGTTGGGATATATTTTTCATGAAAAAAAATATGTTTACTAAGTAAAATTATGTTGTTCCATGTATCATACTTTTCTATGCAGTATATGTTTGGCCTTAAAATTAATAGAAGTGAATGCTTGATGGGACTGCCAAAAGGTTTATATTATCTTGTCCTGGTGAATATTGTGGCAGAATATATGGAGGATAAACCAGAAGATTTCTGAAGCTGTGTATTTTTTGGCTGGAAACTGTTGAAAGGTACATCATTGTTATTAATGAAAAAGACTGACTAGAAACAGCAATGTTCTTTAAGAGTATATATGTGAAAAAATTCTTTGTTAAGCAAAAATGCCCTGTGCAGCCAGGGATGGCTGAAATACATTACACTTTGACTCTGGTAATCTCAGTTCCTTTTTTTTTTTAACTCTAACTAGTAAACTTTTCTACCTCAATAAATCTCTCTATATTCCTTTTCTTGCTTTTAAAACCAGAGGAGCAATAATTGTCTTTTTTAACTTTCTGGATTGTTTTCCAATTTGACTGCAATAAAATATGCAGAAAACTTTTGGAAAATATTGCAAAGCATACAAATGGAAGTGAATAATCTTTGCTTACTTTGTGACACTTTTTTTTTTTCGAAATGCTGTTGTAGCTCAAAGTGGGTAACTTATCTTTCTTCAATTACCTTTAACTGATTATATGTCCATTTTTTCCCCAGGATTTGGAAACCACACTTCATCCACTATTGGACTCTTACTTAAGTCTTCACAATTTTTTATTTCTATATTATTGTGTGTTGATGCAATTGAGTTTTCTTCTCATTTAGTGTAGTTTCATGTATAATTAAATTGGTATAAATATGTCTATATTGGAGAGTGTACAATGTCCCCAGACCTTGTTCTTATGCATATGTTGTTGTAAACTCAGTTCTTCATGAATTATATGTAATGTTAATAAAATTGTGAATGATATTCAATATGATTTTTGTATAGATTCTGTATATAAGAAGCTTTTACCCTATTGTACCTGAAAAGCCAACATCTTATGATAAGAAACTTAATCTTTACATACAACCTCTCAGTTTACCTCTTACTACTTGGTCTTCAGAAAATGAGACTATGAACCATAGCTCATTGATTATTTTGTCATAAGTATAAGACCTCATTCAACCTTGACTGCACATCCATTTCTCCAATTCCTGCCCTGAAATAACACTACCTATAGAATAACAAGGATGTCAGAATTTACTAATGTACATGAAAACACTGATCATTGACCTCATTCACAGAAAAATGAAATGACTCCAATGAGGATGAAGTCTAGGAGGCCATCATGCACACAAGAAAGATAAAGCTCTTCTCTCCTGTAAGAGCTACCTTTAAGTTTGTGGAAATTCAGTCTATTAAAATCACTAGGAAATGTTAAAATGTTAAAAAGTAAAAATTTTAACATTTATAAATCAAGATATGAAAATCGGAGGCTTATTTTCATATATCTATATCCTTCTTATAACTCTTAATTTCACCATAAATACAAACAGAAAAAAATAATGATCGAACTTATGCAAATTGTATTCCACATTAAGTTTGATTAAAATGTGTAAAATTATTAACAGGTGCTAGAGAATTATTCACTCAACAGTATGTTTTACTGTTACGTAGAACATTTAGTCAATTGGAACACTATGATGTTTGTCATTTAACAACAGGATGCAATACATGAGTGTTAACATATAAACAAATACTCAGTTATAAAGACATATTGCATACATAAGGTAAATATAGGTAAAAAAAATGAACTGTAAACCTGGCATGGTGGTCCATGCTTGTAATCCAAGCAAATTGGGAAGCTGAGAAACTTCAGAAGTTTACATTCAGCCTCAGCAACTTAGTGTGGTTTCAAGCAACTTAGAAAGACAGTCTCAAAAATTGAAAAAGTGGAGAGAGGGCTTAGGAATATGGCTCAGTGTATAAAAATACCTAAACTAAACTGAAATACAAAAAAATTAAAGTTTAAAATATTACACTTCAGTGTTAAACATCAAAAATAAATTTCATATAATTCTTTTCTCAGTATTCAAAAGTGAAAATAGTAATTTTTGATTTAGAAAAAAATTATATTCTTTCAAAGATGAGATTTCTTCACTATGCATGTATATTTATGACTGATATTTCTACAAAATAACTTTATAATGCTTAATAAATTTAAGCAAAAGTTAAAGACAACTACTTGTTTTCTAAACTTAAATGAGTTCTGTATTTTACTGATCCTCATATTCATCAATGTGTAATATATAGATAATAACTTTACTATACTCTCACATTCATTATAAATGTTTCATTGTTATATAAGGCATACATTTTGGACAAAATCTGTTCAATGTTCACTACTAGTATAAGTTTTCAGATGTTCAATGAATTTAAAATTTAAATACATTTTGGAAATATTATTTAACTTTTCAGAGTTTCTGGGCACAATTAATTCTCCAAAAATAAGCAGTGTTTAAGAAACATGTAGCTACAATTTTTTTCCATTTGTATTTTCTCTAACCAGAGAATCGAACCCAGGATTTCACACATGCGAGGCTAGCACTCTACCCCTGAACCACAACCCCAGCCCCAAGGTTTAGTCTTTCTTAAACGTGTTATCACTTTATTCACATTTCACATTCACCAGGATGTCTTCTGCTGTGGTGAATATAGTTTTATTTTTTATTAAATGCTTTTCCACATTATTCACATTTGTAGGGCTATTCTCCAGTGTGAGTTCTTTTTTTTTTAAAGAGAGTGTGAGAGAGGAGAGAGAGAAAGAGAGAGAGAGAATTTTTAATATTTATTTTTTAGTTCTCGGTGGACACAACATCTTTGTTGGTATGTGGTGCTGAGGATCGAACCCAGGCCGCACGCATGCCAGGCGAGCGCGCTACCGCTTGAGCCACATCCCCAGCCCAGTGTGAGTTCTGTTGTGGTGAATAAGGCCTGTTTTATTGCTAAAAGCTTTGCCACATTCCTTATATTTGTAAGGCTTCTCTCCAGTGTAAATGCTTCTGTGACAAATAAGGTGTAATATTTGAGTAAAAACTTTGTCACATACTTTGTGTTTGTGAGGCTTCTCTCCAATGTGAGTTCTGTTGTGGCAAATAAGGTATGATTTTTGACTGAACGCTTTGCCACATTCTTTACATTTGTAAGGCTTCTCTCTAGTTTGAGTTCTGCTGTGGCAAATAAAGGCTGTTATTTGAGTAAAAGCTTTGCCACATTATTTACATTTGTAAGGCTTCTCTCCAGTGTGAATTTTGATGTGGTAAATAAGGTGTGATTTTTCACTGAAAGCTTTGCAACATTCTGTACATTTGTAGGGCTTCTCTCCAGTGAGAGTTCTCCTGTGGCAAATAAGGTATGATTTTCGACCAAAGGCTTTGCCACAATCTTTACATTTTTAGGACTTCTCTCCAGTGATTTCTGCTTTGGTGAATAAGATCTATTTTTTGACCAAAAGCTTTGCCACAATCTTTACATTTATAGGTCTTCTCTCCAGTGTGAGTTCTGCTGTGGTAAATAAGGTGTGATTTTTTACCAAAAGCTTTGCCACAATCTTTACATTTGTAGGGCCTCTCTCCATTTTGAGTTCTTCTGTGGCAAATAATCTGTGATTTGTAACCAAAAGCTTTGTCACATTCTGTACATTTGTAGGGCTTCTCTCCAGTGTGTGTTTTTCTGTGGCAAATAAGGTTTGATTTTTGACCAAAAGCTTTGCCACAATCTTTACATTTGTAGGGCTTCTCTCCAGTGTGAGTTCTCCTGTGGCGAATAAGGACTGATTTTTGACCAAAAGCTTTGGCACATTCTTTACATTTGTAGGGCTTCTCTCCAGTGTGAGCTCTGCTGTGGTAAATAAGGTCTAATTTTTGACCAAAAGCGTTGCCACAATCTTTACATGTGTAGGGTTTTTCTCCAGTGTGAGTTCTTCTGTGGAAAATAAGGTCTGATTTTTGACCAAAATCTTTGCCACATTCTTTACATTTGTAGGGCTTCTCTCCAGTGTGAGTTCCTCTGTGGCAAATTAGGAGTGAGTTTAGACTGAAAGCTTTGCCACACTCTTTACATTTGTAAGGCTTCTCTCCAGTATGAGTTCTGATGTGACAAGTAAGGTGTGATTTTTGACCTAAAGTTTTGCCACATTCTGTACATTTGTAGGGCTTCTCTCTAATGGGAGTTTTGCTATGGCAAATAAGGTGTGATTTTCTACCAAAAGCTATGGCACATTCTTTACATTTGTAGGGCTTCTCTCCATTGTGGCTTCCTCTGTTGTAAATAAGACCTTTTTTTTTTACTAAAATCTTTGCAACATTCTTTATATTTATATGGCTTCTCTCCAGTATAAATTCTCTGGTGGTGAATAAGGCCTGATTTATTATATGATTTCTGGTGTTTACTCTCACTTGTAGTTCTCCTCATTTTCTTTTGTGGTAAATAGGTAAGATCACAACTTTTATATTTTGCACTTATCACTTCATGAAATATATGTTTTAGGTCCTTTTCTGTTGAATATTCTAGGGTATGATTAGGAGTCATGACTGAAATAAACAAAAATTTAAAAAAAAAACAATACCTATTAGACTGGGATAAATATATTTGGCATATATAACATGAAATTAAGATAAAATAAGTACATCAGGGTGTAGCAGATTAGTAAATCCAAAGTCACCATAAATCCAAAAAATATATTAGTTCAATAAAAATGTACAGAAAAAATTACCTTGAAAATATTATCCAAACTTTTGTAGAGACCACAGTATCCAAGAGGAGATCATCGTTAAGAAGAGTAATATAATTAAGTGTAGAAGAGTATCATTAAGAGCCTTTTGTCCTTCATAAGATAGTATTGTGAATTTACGAAATATCTACCATCTACATTCACTGTCAGTAGAATAAGTGAAATGTAAAACATATACAAACATTTCTGGATTTTTAAAATAGTGTCCAAAATATGATTTTTGTCTTCCATGACATAGAGACATGAAAATAACTAGTAGATTTTGAATGATAATACCATAAATATTCAACAAGGGTAAAGAGGCAATAGACTCTTAAAAAAAATATGAACAAAAAATTTACTAAGGAATATACACATATATGTCTATAAAACTTTTCATAAAAACATTTTAAAAGGCTATAAAAACCTTGCATAGCCTATGGCCATAATATTTTGATGAATTCATCACATGACAATCAAGTATAATAAATTGATTTTTATATTTTTACATGTGTGTGATATGAGAATTTCCTTTATTGACAAATACAACTTTGTTTATTTATACATATATCATGGTATTCTATACTATATATACAAGGTAAAATGACTAAATAGAATGAATTAACAAAATCATCATTTCATATAATTATCAATTTTTTTCTTACAAGGTATTGTATTCCTTCTACTAGTATTTGTGAAGAACACAATATACTCACTATGTGGTAAAATAAAACTCTTGACCCTATTATGCTCAATAAAATAAAAATATGGAGACTTTGACAATAATATCAAACCTACACAAAACACAGTACCTGGTGAGCAAATTTTTGCTCACTAAATTTCTGACTTCCACATGTGAATTAAAAGCTCCTACAACTTAATATCTGCCTGCCACCTTTCACGTAATTCAAAGTCCTACATATATTTCTTATAACACTTTAAGAGACAAAATATTTTATAACTAAGTAATAATAGTATATAAGTACATATTTTTAAACATTTGACATTGATGGGCACACACATTGAGTCCCTAGCTTTAATACTGAGAAAAATGTTGGCACTAAACACAAAAGCAGAGGTATCTCTTCAATTTTCTGAGTTAATTGTTCATGGATACATATTTAGTACAGGCAATTCTGGATCTTTAGGTCATCCAACTTTCAATTTTTCATGTGTAGTGATTGAGATTACCCCCAAAATTTTATATCACGAAATACAACACAAGTCTTTTTAAAATTGTTTGAGCCATGCTGTTTCTAAATTTTTGTGACTTCTCTCAAACATGAAGTACTTTTGTGTGGCCTCCCAATTATAAAATATTACAAGGATGCAGCACTGTTCTTGCCTATTTTTATTTATTTAAACATTTTTATACTTTTTTCCCCAAAATGGACTATATAATCTACTGATGGCTCCTTTAATGAACAAATAAAAAATAGTACAGCAAATATAAACAAAGAGAAGGATGGCTAAATCCAAGTGACAAAAAAAGAAAAGTAAAACATTAAGAATTTAACATTAGGATACTGACACTTATGAATTACTCAAAGAACACTAAATAACTATTTAAAAATGTATAGAGAGTGAAATTGATAAATATTAACATCAATGAGCACAATGTTTATGTGAATAATTCTTTAAGAAAAATGAGAGGGGCATTCATAGTGTGCAAATTTCAAATTCTACAAGTATGGGAGAGGCTTATCAAGCAGTAACAAGTTTAAGACACGTCTAAGCAACTTTTAAAATACTGTAAAAATTAAAAACCTATTGGACATATGAAGAGAATTGGGAAATATATATATATACACATACACACACAAACACACACACTGTGTTTTGTGTAGGGTTGATATTATAGTCAAAAACTGACTCTCTCTCTCTCTCTCTCTCTCTCTCTCTCTCTCTCTCTATCATATATATGAAGTGTGAAAAGAATCCAAGCATGCCCCAATAAAAAAAAGATCCAGAAATTAAATCACTAATTATAATAAAAAATAAAAAATGTAAAAAAAATTACAAAGTAGAAGTAAAATGATTTATTCACTTCAAAATATTTATGATTACTAGTGCATTATTTCAAAACACAAAACAAAAGAAAAAAAATTACTAACAGAATTGAATCTAAAAAGAAAATGTCAAGTCAGTTCCAGCAGAGAGCATGGAAAGAAACCAATCATGATCTGATCCTAGAGGCCCTATTTGTTTAAAGATGGATAATGCTCCTGCCTTTACATCTCATCCTTTTGCACAATTTTTAACCAATGAGATATAGTTTTAAATCATGAAATTTTTCATAATTCTTTTGGACGAGCTTTTGTTGAGTGAGCAAATACTTGCCTTAGCCTAGGGGTAGCTCTGGCTGCAGGACACCTGCACTCTTCACCCTAAGCAGGTACTTGTGGCACTCAGGACTCAGTGGCAATGGCAACAAGCTGCCAGGGTCCCGGGGCTTCTGCGCACCCCAACCGACTCCAGTGCATTCCTCCAGGTGAACAGTGAGACCCCTGAGGTGACCTGTCCCCTGGACAGCATCTCTGCGGCTCAGCGGTGGGCCCCGAGCCCATCGGGACCCGCAGGGGGCCACGGAGGTCGGGGGCGTCCAGCAGTGGATGCGCTGGCCACCGGAAGGGTGGACAGCTGCGCCCTCCCTAGCGGAGCCCAGCCGCCAGCGGGGACGAGGTGTGGACCTTGGCTGGGTTGTCTGGGCCTCAAGAAAACTGCAGCGGAGATGCACTGTCGCCTCCTTGAGGTTCCTGGGGGCTCTGCCATTGCCTCAAAGCAAAGCGTGGCAAGCAACCAGGAGGCTGCAGCGTCCCCTTGCAGATGCACTTGTACAGCAGGGTCCTGGCTCCGCCCACGCCTCTCCCCAGAGGCGTAGCCATGCTCACCCTGGCCCCCCTCCTGCACCACCCACGCCCCGCCCCACCCACCCCCCCACCCCCCTCCTCTCTGGAGACCCCCAAACCAGATCAAGGTGTCTGTCTTACATTGACTTTAAGACTTATCAAGTGCAAGGCTGAATCGCACTATGAGTGTGATGGGCCTGCATGTGGACCTGGAAAGGACCTTCATTCTTGGGCCAGGGGTGGAATCCTGTGACTGTTGGCTTTGCCAAAAGGTAGGTAGACACTCTGTCCCTGAGGACAGGATACAAACAGACTTAAAATCAATCCTGTAGTTGCAGGGTTAGTCGAGATACCACAGGGAGTGCCCCTATGCAGGGTGACCATGTCTTTATGAGGGGCTGATTGGGTGAAGAGGACACACAGGGGCCCTGTGATGACAGAGGAGGAAGCTGGAGCCAGGCAGCTGGGAGGCAAAAGGCTTTGAGGTTTCCGGGCATCACTGAAGCTGGGAGGGCACAGGAAGGCACCTGGAGGTGACCTAAATCATGGCCTGGGCACCGGCTCAGTATTTTGGCCTCCAGGCCACAGAGGATAGGTCTTTAAGCCACCCAGCGTGTCCTACATCACTCTAGCATGGGGACCAGAGGCTTCCAGTGTGGCCATTTGCAGATGCCCAGGCTGGCCAAAGCTGAAGGTGTGGCCACCCAGGGGTTAGAGCCTGAAGTACACCTTTACAAAAATCACCTTTGTGAACATTGGAGCTGCTAAAGTTCTGAAATGATTACCTGAGGCTGTCATAAAAAAACACTATCAGGGGGTTGTGGCTCTAGCTCTGTGGCAGAGCACTTGCCTAGGATGTGTGAGGCACTGGGTTCCATCCTCAGCATCACATAGAAATAAATGAAATAAATGTATGCTGTCCATCTAAAACTATATTTTTAAAAAATTAAAACAAAACAAACAAAAAATGTCCTCAGCTAGACCTGATGAGTGGTACCCAGTTGTGACTGGGAATCTTGGGAAAGCCTGGTTAAGGAGGCAGGGAGGTGCGAGGTCATACTGAGGCCTTCGGGAACTGATCACTGTGTCTTTGTCCTTTGTCTTCTCTGCCCAGACATTTGGCATGCAAGACTTCTGCCTGGGCAAGTGTTTAATTCAGCAGATTCAGGGCAATCTGCAGCAATGTTCTTGGGGTCCCTTTGCCTGCACACATATGCTGCATGGGTTGGCCTTTGAGGAATCCCCTAGCACCTGCCACAGGGGCTGTGGCACTTCCATGTTTGCAGATCCCTATGAGAAACGCAGGTGGAAATCAAGGCAGGACATGGTTTGGGTTTTGCTTTGAGGTTTCAAATTTTAATTTTTAATTTTTTAATTAGTGCATTAGAGTTGAACACAACAGTGGACTTGGTTTTGAAATAATCCCACAAGCAAGGAAGATCCTTCTCTCCATTGCAGTCCCTCTTGCCTCCCCCTTACTCTCTCCTCTTGCCCTGCCCCCTCCTCTACTTCTCTTCTGTTATTTATAGTTTATTTGTAGTGGGTTTTCAACCTTTAATAGGAAGCTGCATATGTTCATATTTAGAAATTGCTTTCTTCATCAAATTTCCAGAATATTGACCTTTTCAAAAGCAAAGGATGCTTAAACAATTCAGATAAAAATAAATAAATAAAGGAGTTCCACCCTCCCGTTCTGTGCACTCTCTGCTTTCTCCTCTGTGGTAGACAGATGAGGTCCTACAGGCCACCAGGGCTTCCTCTGTGAACCTGAGGGTCTCAAGCTTTGAACTGAGCTAATTTGCTTCTAATTTTGGGGGTTGTCTCTGCACCTGCAACTACTGTACATTTCCCAGGAGAAGCAAGATCTGGCAGTAGACCTAATGTGAATTTTTTTTCTGTGTCCAAACCCTCAGAAAGCCCAGTTTTCAGGGTAAGTTGTAACCACAGCCCTTGCCTTCAGGTTTAGTCTCCTAATGGCTAGGGACTTCTCCATGCTTAGGTGGCAGCACCCCCATCCTGAACCAAAGTTGAGGCCTGAATCGTGGAATCTCAGGCACTGTAAATCATTTTAGAAAGCGCTTTCTGGTGAGTCATTTTTTTATCAAAGACCACTGGTCCTTGAAATTTCCCATTTAACTAAAATTACTTAAAGGAATTTCTTTCAAGATAGTAACATTTTTAAAGGTGAGTATTTAATGAGAGTGCTGTGGGAGAGACAGATAAGCTTAATAGCCAACTTTATTTCATGAGTGATTCCACCTGGAGCACAGGCAGCCATTCTTTGTGAAGACAGTGAGAACAACCATGTCTGCCCTTCTATTTTTAGGCTGAGTGCTCAGCCAAGCCTTCCATCCAATACTCACTCTCTCTTTTTCTTCCTCCCTTTCTTTCTTCTTCCATCCCTCCTTCCCTTCCTTCCTTCTTATTTTCATGGAAACAGATGCTGTTCTACATAGTTGAAAAAACAAAAATTGTAAGATAAATTTTCCTGAGTCTATGAAATATATCAGATTGTTATCTTCCTTTTGCAAATAACAGAAAATCCAATTAAAATAGGTTTAAAGGAAAAACAAAGAGTAACATTGTATAGCTAAAGTACTCAGGGGAAAAGTGGACTGCAGGTCCAGTAGTATCCAGGGGTTCATCAGGATATAGTTTACCTTACATTTCATTTCTTGCCTTCTGCTGTGCATTCCCCCATTGTCAGGCTCTTCTCTCACAGAGGCAGGCAGTTCACTCTGGGTTTAAATCTAAAAAAAAAAATAAGATTTTTTTTTCTCAGGGAGTCATCAAGCCCTGTATGTGTTCTAACTGCATCCTGGATAGAAGAGGAGCAGCCTGCCTGGGTCTTCTGGATTCAGTCCCTCTTAAGCATTGATCTGCAGAAATGGGCTGGAAGGCAGCTGGCAGGTCCAGTGGTCATGGGGAGGCTGGCACTGCCAGTGTGGTAAACAGTGGGTAAGAGGATGAGGCACTGTGTCCAGCTGACTTCAGTTTTTTCAGATGTCACCAGAAAAACCATTTCAGGGCTGTAGACTGATACCACTAGGGAGAACAGGAGGGTAGTGAAGCATCACTTACCACTAACAGACCATCAGGTGGATGGGCAGAGCCAGCAACAGACCTCTAGCCTGAGGTCTCACAAAGCACACGTGCTGTATGTTCTGCCATAAGCTTCACCTTCCATAAGATTTGTGCATGGCAATGCCATTTTCCAAGGCCACTGAGCTTATTTTCAGTGGGCTTCAAGGTGACATGTCCATTCCCCTAACAACTCCTCTGGTTGGCAGCTCTGACTGACTCCCCAGCCTTCCCTCTCCTCAATTTCCATGAAGCATTACTCACTGAGGATTTGCAAATGTGCAAGTGGAGATACCATGGAGAGCAGTGTGGAAGTTCCTTGGAAGAATAAAAATAGAATGACCATATGGCCCAGCAAGCCCTCTTCTGCATATATTCAAAAGAAATAAAATCAGCATGTGGATGATATGTGTGTACTCATGGGTTTGCTGAATACCCTTCAAAATAGCTAGGGACAGAATCCATTTTAATGTCCTCTGGATGGATGGATAAGCAAATTGGTGGTTATATAGTGAAATATTATTCAACCTGAAAAGTAAGGCCATGCTGACACTTGCAAAAACTTGGATGGACCTAGAGGATGTTGTGCTGAATTCCATAAGCCTGACACAGAGAAATCTGGCATGACCTCACTTACATAGGAAATCGAAAAATGTGAACTTACAGAGGCTAAGAAATGATGGTCACCAGGTGGGGAGTGGTGAGGAATAGGTGTTGGTCAAAGGTACATGCTCACATGTGTGCCATGTGAGTGAGACCTAGAGATCTGCATTTGAGCTAACTGCCGATAGTTCAGAATGTGGTAAATTTGGCATCTTGCCCTTTAGCTCTCAGGTTAAGTATTCTTGCAAAACAAAGCAAAGCACACAGAGGAGTAAGAGAAAGGCAGGATACCTGTGCCTCACTAGGGTATCCCAGGGGTATGCATGTGTCCAGCCCACTGAGCTGTGCCATCAGATATGAGCAATTGTTTCTGTTTCATCTGTGCCTCCCAACTAGGAGGAAAGGCTCTGTGTTCAAGAGTCTGTACTGCACATTGGGGGGAGTTGGAGCCACAGGGCAGGGGTCATGATGTATCAGTGCAGGTGGCTTCTCCCTAGGCCAAAAGGAATCGATTTGGCCTGAGTTCTGAAGTGGATGCAGCTGCTCAGGCTGGAATATTTTCACCTGGCCACCCAGTACACACACTGACTGTAGCTGTGGGAGATGTGAAGTGCAGGTTCACATGGGCAAGGGCTGGGAATGCAGCCCCGCCCTGCACCCCAGACCCCTCTATAAGATGCAAGAAGGGTCCAGAGGCTGGCTGCCTCCCTTCCTGTTCCCTTCTGCTTCCCCTTTTCAACTTCTTTTCATGGTAAGTAGATTAGTTACAAATCCCTCTGATTTTTTTCTTTTTTTTTGGGGGGGGGGTGGTGGCTACTGAGGATTTAACCCAGAGGTTCCTAAACCCTTAGACACATCCCAGCCTTTTTATTTATTTATTTATTTTTTAAATTTTGAGACAGGGTCTCACTAAGTTGCTCAAGCCCTTGCCAAGTTGCTGAGGCTGGCTTTATAATTGTGATCCTTCAACCTCAGCCTCAGGAGTCTCTGGCCTTACTCTTTTTCATAAAGAGGGGTAAGAAAATAATTTGTGGCTTTCCTTTTTATTTGTATCTTCACTATCAAGGTCCCTCTCTCTTTATACCAGAAGCTATTTTTTCCAAGACACCTGCACTGAGGATATTCATGAATCAGACACTTGGGTACTTTGGGGATGGCAAGGAAAGCCCAAGGGTGTTTCTTCAGAGCTGTGAGTTCCACACCCTTCCACACAAGAAGCAAAACTAGATAGGGGGATGTGACCAACCAGGGCAACCGCACAGAGTTCCAGGTGAATCTGCCCATTAGGAGGGCATGGCCACAGGTGCCTGGCCTGGATTTACCCTGCAGATAGCTAGACCTTGGTCACTGTGCAGTGGGTGGCTGCACTGGAGGGACAGTGGAACAAGGCATCTGCTGGGCCCGACAGAATTGTGACTCCTACTGCAGCACACACAGATGACATGTTGGCTGGATGGGGCAGCTGGCCAGGGCAAGAAGAAGTGAGTAGTGTGAGGTTCTGCCCTTCTGCCAGGAACAAATTCCAAGAAAATAGGAGCAGGAAGCAGCAGCGATGGCCTGCTCTGAACAAGGCTGTGCTGTTTGGACCAAATGCTCACTAGAGAGTCAGCTTTGCACACCTGTCAGGACCTCTGAGAGTGAACTATGAACCATGGAACATTGGTGCCAATCAGGTGAGACCCACTGCTTCCCTGAAGACCCTGGGGTCAGTCAGTTTGGTTAGGACCCTAGGGGCAGGAGGAAAAACTGCTTAAGGTGGGAGACAGAAAATTTGGAATCTGACCCCTTCCATTGTTGAGCTCCTGAAGACAACCAGCCCCAACAAGTCCTCATGCTGTATAAGAAGGGACTATGTGTCAAATCAATTTGAATTTTTAGGATAGTGGCTATTGTATTTAAGAAATAGAACTTCCACCATGTGGTATGAGGAATGATACCAGGAAAAAAAAAACTCATTTTGTGTGCCATCTTGGAAGTCATAATGCATTTAGAATAGGCTTTGGAAAAGAAATCCTGACTACCATATGGGTTGACTTTTATTCTTTTGGTGACCAATCCTTTTTTCTTCAAATTCAATCAGGAATCACCCCTGGACAAAGGACTTTGTTAAAGGTGTCCCCACAAATGGGCTTCAAGGTCTTTTACATTTGAAATAGGCTTTAATGGTGCTCATTAACATATCTTTCAGTTAGCTGTGTGGTTGAGTGAGGCCCATTATCCTGATTACATGGTCATTATACTATCTATTCTATTTTATACTAAGTCACTGTGAACAGAAAACAATAGTTTTGGATATGTGAACAGAGAGCTAGAAAACTAGGGGTTTATTCTGAGACCTATGGAGAGCTACACTGAAGTTCTGGATTTCAGATTTTTGTTCTGGATTTGAGATATTGCTTCCTCTACATTCAAAAATCTCAGAACTCATGAAGAGAATGAGTTAAAAGTCAGCATCATCAAATTTGTTAGGCCCAAAGAAATTCAAAGGTACCCTGTATCTAAATACAAATATTTAAAAAAGGGGGGTGGGAATGTGAATCAGTGGATGAATGCCTCTGGGTTGAATTTCTGGCACCAAAAAAGAAAACAACACACACCCACACCCCCCACACACACACACAAAATAAAACAAACAAACAAACACTCACGAGTAACAAGCCCTAAAATCAACAGCCTCTCTCATGCATGAATACAATAAATGGATTTGTAGTTCTCTCCTGGTAATTATCTCAGTCTTCACCATGCAATCTGGAGACATGCTGGACTCATGGCATATGGAAGCCCATAAAGGGCTTTAGAAAGAAGCTGAAAACACCATACAATTATGGAAAAAAATGCCCAGGTTTTCAACTGCCAATCTAAGCCTCACTAGACTAGTCAGAGGCAAGTGAAGGCTAAGCTGCTGAAGCCAGATTTAAAGTTAGGTAGTCAGTGTAGTTAGGTAAATCGGGTCTAATACCGAGTGAAATCTAAAATGGAGGCCATGCTGGGAATGACTCAGGGAAAACAGGACAACTCATGGAATGTTAATAAAGTTCCGAAAAGGCCCTAGGCCAAAGTCCACCTGGAAGAAATGTTAATGAAGCCCAGGATACAGCCCCCAGCAGATTTGGAGATAGCCCATCACCAAAAAGTGATAATGAAGTCCTTCCTGCTCAGACTACTTCTTTGGCCCACCTGTGTCCACCCCTCGGGCCTTCCAACCTACATTCCATCACTGAAAGAACTATAAAAAGGGGAGACAACTGCACTTCCACGGATTCCACCTTCTGGGTCCCCTTCTTCCTCCGGGAGAAGTCTTTTCTTCTGTCCTTTAATAAATTTCTAATTTCTACTCTGACTTTGCCTTGGCGTGCTTCTTTGATGTTATTCTTCAACATCGGGGAAGCAAGAACTCGTCACCGGTCAACAGCGGTAACACTGCCCAACAGAGACCTTCTGGCCACAAGATTCTGGAGAGGACCATGAGGAGTCTGTAGACACGATTGCCAGTTTCCACCATTGCCACTCCTGTCAGCTTTAAGCCACCTTCCTCCCCAGTCTCAAGATAGCAAGGCACACTTACCATTTTCTGGTTTTCAGGGTTCTCAGCATTCTCCCTGTGATTTGTTTTCAGATTATGCATAGCACAGACACCTGGGCTCTGGATCCAGGACAGAAAGCCTACAAAAGATTGAAAAAATGGCAGGCTCCAGACAGGAAGGGAACTGAAGATTATGGAAACCCGCTCCCTCATCACCAGCTGCGTGAGGATTGGAGAGTTATCACCTAAGAGACTGATTAGTCAAGGATTCAGGTCATGCCTCCAACCTGAGTCAAGTGGGTGCAGAATCAAAGTCTGAATTATAGGCTTCTCCATTGTCATTGTTAAAAGACTAGAGATCAGGCTTGAGAATATAGCTTAGTCAGTAGAGTGCTTGTTTTGCTTATATAAGGCCATGGATTCAATTCCCTGCACTACACACACACACTCCTGCCAAAAAAAAAATAAGTAAAGGACTTTGGGGACTAGGGTTATGGATCAGTGGTAGAGTGCTTCCCAAGCTTGTGTGAGATACTGGGTTGAACACCCAGCACCACATTAAAAAGCCAACCAACAAACAAACTACTAATGGTATTGTGTCCATCTACAACAAAAAATATTCAAGAAAAAATAAAGACTGTGTATTGGACTTGTGCACCCTCACTACAGAACTCATAAACAGTTTTTATATATAATTTATACATATATGTCTTCAGATAGTGTATAAAATTCCTCGTGATGGCTTTTCAAGTAACTTATATTACAGATATGCTTCACAATTCTTAAATCATCCCCACCTCTCTTCTTCTTCTTCTTCTTCTTCTTCTTCTTCTTCTTATTATTATTATTATTATTATTATTATTATTATTATTATTATTATTATTAGAGGATCTGTGAATGCAGTTATTTTAAGGCAAAGTTTTCTTCCAATACTAGGACCTATCCCAGAAGGAAGTGCATAGACATTCATAACTGCTTATAAGGTTAAAGCAATTTGTGAATAAATATGTCTATATTTATGAAAATGATATCACAATTTAGTTAATTTTTTTCAACTTCTCTGTTCTTTGTCTCATAAAAAACAGTTTGAGCTTTAAACTCATTAGCAATGTCCCCATATCCCTTCCCCCCAAAAAAGTGACTCACAGTTATAATTCAAATTATTGACACTCATAAATTTTGGATCCTTTATTTTAACTAGTGAAGTCTATATATTTTCTTTTTATTTTCACCCTTAAATGAAGCCCAATTTTTATAGCTTTCTTGTTGTGTAACTGATCCCTAATACTCGCATATTTTCCCCTGAAATCTGATCACTTTGGACTATTGATGTTTTGATGGAGGGGATCTCAAAGTGGTCATGCACAAGGCAGAAAATGGATATAGTAAGATGTAAGACTGGAGATTGCTGAGTATGTAGAATTTGCATTACAAAATAAGTATCGGTGGACTATATGGAAGTAGGGAGAAAAAGAGCAATGAAAAAAAAATAGAAAAACTTGTAAGGGGGGTCCAGCGAAACGTCGGAGGGAGAGACCACTCAAGAGACTGACTCCATGCAATTGGCAAAAGGGGATTTATTGAGGATCCATTCCAGCGCGCTGGGACTCTGTGCTCACTCAAGAAGGGAGAGCAGCCCAGAGCCCAGAGCAGAGTTCAAGCAGAGCTTAAGTACACTTTTTGGAGAGGGTGGGGGGCTTTGCATACATCAAAACAAATCATCATGAGGCGCGGGAAAATTGAACAACAACCCTGAGTCAGGATTAGTGCATACATTGGCGGGAACAGATTGGACAGGGGTGATTGGTGCTCTTAAGTGGGGTACACATTCAAACTGATTGGTTTAGGTCCTGCAATGCCTATGTGCCAAGCAACTCAGAACCCTTAGCTATTAAACAACCAGAAAGTCAGTGGAAATATTTACTGGGCAGTTCCAGCACTGTCCTAACAGCTACAGGGATTACAGGTTTTGGGGGTAGCAGAGGGACTCTAACAATACCTAGTCTTTACTTTTTAACCCAATCTCTGCACTTTGGAAACTTTAGGATGCCTGGTCTTTTACACTTTAACTCAGGCTCTGCAGCTTAGAATCAGCTTAGAAATTTTACCTTTACAACTTGAGCAGTAGACAGGTTCATATGCTACAAGTCTACAATGGTGGGATGAATGAAGAGGAGTAGTGCTCTTGGAAGCAACAATAAAATTTGGAGGGAAAGAAAAGGTAATTTTTTGCACAGTTCCCAATTGAGAGAGCCAGGTGAATGGGTTCTGTGTTCAACTCTTCCCACCTAGGAGTGGAATTTATAGTTCATAGAGTATATCTCAGTAAGCAGGAAAACACCATTTCCATGTACCTTTACATTTTTCATTTTCCATTATTTATTTGTTCCTTTATTAATTCACTTTTTCTTTAGTAGTAATTGTTTTTACATTACTGGTGATTATATAATTGCATAAATATTCTGAATGTTAACTTTTTATTAAATATTGTTTTATGTGTTTATTCATATACTGACTTTTCATTTAAATGCTTTTTTCTTTGCCAAGCCTGATTTATATTAGACTTTAATCTTTGTTTTTGAAGACTAGATAAAATCACATCATTCCAAATGACTCAAGGATCTATCATCTTGGCAGAACCCTAATACTAAAGTTGACCCAGTCTGGATCAGCTAAAAGCTGTATTAAAACTCCTTTTTTACTTATATAAACTTTAATAAAGAATTCATCTCTCACTTTTATATGATGGAGAGCAGACTAACTTTCCAAAGCAGCAGTTAATAACCTAGATGTGTTTTCCAACTAGCTCATTATTATTTTTAAATTATTTACATCCTTGACACTAAGAGTGTCACTGATTACTTTTTTAAATTTTGCAAGATATCTCTCTTTCTCTCTCTCTCTCATATTACAAATTGAAATCAGATATGCTTTTTTTGCTAGGAAACACTCTCAGCCTTTAATAAAATTTTCTATAAAGAAAAATGATTTGCTGATTTTCTTACAACCTCACCAATTTGCTGCAGCTGGCTGACTTAAATGTTTTAGGAAATAATGTTATAGATGTTAGCATTATATATATACCATTGTGTGTGTTTGTGTGTGTGTGTGTGTGTGTATCATTGAATACTCAGCAGTTGTATATACACAATAACAGTAAAGCAAAAGTGAATGAAAAAAATGTAATGAATAAATAAATAAATAAATAAATAAATAAATAAAAACAGATAAAAAGTACAAAGATTTTATGTGACTGGAATTGTCAAATGTTGATTGTGGCCACAGAAATTTGTAAAGCTACTTGGAAATGGTTTTATACTACCTACTTAAATATACTCTGTGAATTATCAATTCCACTCCAAAGTGGGAAGAAATAAACACATAATCCATTCATCTGACTCTTTCTTTTGGGTACTGTGACAGAGTTAACTTCTTCTTTTGCTTCAACCTTATTTCTGCCTCCAAAGAAACTACTCCATACCCTCATGCTACTATTGATCCACCACTAGACTTTTTAAATCTGAACCCTTGAGCTTGTCATTCTTTCCCTCTTTCCTTCACAGCACTTTTTTTTCTCTACCCTCCAATACTTTTTCATGAATACTCACTATTACATACTCACCAATACTTTTTCTTGAATACTCACTATTACATACTCAGAATCCTCCAATCTCACATCCTGACCCATCCCAATCCTGCCTTTTCCATGGATCACTTGAGATCCCCTCCACTCAGATATCAATAGTCCAGAGTAATGTCAGATTAGGGTGTTATATCTACAGGTTCTTAGAAGTCATTTACATAACAATAAGCCTATAAAAAGTGGGATGTATTTTAGCTGAGGTTAAAAAGAAAATCTACAGACTGCACTGTTAAACTGAAGGGTCTAAAATTCACTAATCTCAATAATTTGGAAAAAGAAATTCTATAAAAAGGAGAGTAAAGAAAAGAACATAATACATAAAGTGACAAATTTGAAGACACAACAAGTATATATATCCAAAGAGTGTCATATATTGGTGCTTTCAAAAGACAAATTAATCTGAAATAAATGTGGTTAATGTGAGATGTAGTAATCATTTATTAATTATATATAATGGTACTATATATGTGTGTGTGTATATATATATATATATATATATATATATAAAATGCATGTCATATAATCATGAGTATATGTTGCAAGAAAAGAACTCTACAGATTTTTTTTTAAATTTTGCTAAAACACTAGAAATACCTAAAACTGGGTTTATGTATTACCAATTATTCAGGATACATTTTATACTTTATAAAGTTTATCACCAACCAACAGACTTTTTTTCAAGTTTAAAAAGGAATAGTATTTATTTCCAATTAGAACATAATGCCATCATTTATTTTTCATTTTAATTAGTTTTTAATTTTATATGACAGCAGAATTCATTGCAATTCTAATTAAACATAGAGAACACAATTTTTCATTACTCTAGTCTTATACAAAGAATATTTACATGAATTCACTTCTTTATACATGTACTTTATATAATAATATACATCATATTCCACCATCATTTTTTAATAGAGTTTTTTTTTTTGAGAGAGGGAGAGAGAGAGAGAATCTTTTTTTTTTTTTTGTAGACGCACAGAACACAATGCCTTTTTTTTAAATGTGGTACTGAGAATTGAACTCAAGTCCCACCCATGATAAGTGAGCATTCTACCAGAAAAACACAATCCCAGCCCTCCACCATCATTTCTAACCCCAATAACCCTCCCCTCCCAACCCCCAACAGGCATTTTGATATACACTGAAGTATGCTATAAAGTTATAGAAAAGAGTATATACCTTATAATAATATGAACACATAAACTTTTGTAAATAATACATAGCATAATAATAATAATAATAATAATAATAATAAACAACTTTCCATTTAGAAAACAATAAAGTATACATCTGGTAATACTGATATGTTTTTTTAAAAAATGACATCTTTTCCAGAAGAAAAAAGAGGTTTATTTGTGGGAAAAAATGATATTCTATGCTTTCTTAATATCAAGAATAAATGATTTTCAGAAGTAAGATATATTTCAATATAAGAATAAAATAGAGCAAGGTTCCATGGCACACACCTCTAATCCCATTGGATTGGGAGCCTAAGGCAAGATAATCCTGAGTTCAAAACCAGCCTCAGAAACTTAGCAAAGCCCTAAGCAACTATGTATGACACAGTCTATGTGTGCCCCTGATTTAAATTTCCAGTAAGAAACAACAGCAACCAAAAGAATACAGAGTATTGATGAGGACACAAAACAAATTCTCATGAAGTAAAGATGGAGTAGAAATTGCTGTTGTTTCTTCATGAAAACTGTTTATGTATATATGAAGTATTCCTCACCAAGCAGCATATACCTGTAGAAGTTATAGTATGTGTTTACCATGACAGTGTACAGTTACAAAATAGCATAAGGCTAGAGCTGTACTTGTCATAACAGTGGAAATCTGGGGCCTTGGAGGAAAGAGGAGGTACATTCAAAAACATAAAAATAATAAAGCTTAAGAAAAGTTGGTAAATAGAGCCCAGAAATATTTTTGATTTAATTAGAGTACAAAATACCACATAAATGTATTATACTGAAGTTACATCTGTTCAATACATTACGTGTATACTGGCTTTCAAGGAAAATATATAGAACTTATCACAAACTAAATAAAAATTACAAAACACATAAAATACCATGTGTAAATAAAACTAATCATTACAAAGACAATTATTTTAATTCAATTTAATATATAAAATTTTCCAATCAAAATTTTAGCATGTATTTTTTAATAAAATAAGAGAGCTGGATGTGATGGTGCACAATTGTAATCCCAAAACCTTGGCAGACTGAGACAGGTATATTGTGAACTCAAAGCCAGCATCAGCAAAAGTGAGGCCTTAAGCAACTCAGTGAGACACCATCTCTAAATGTCTTACAAAATAGGTCTTGGAATGTGGCTCAATGGCTAAGTTCCCCTGAGCTGAATTCCCAGTACCAAAGAAAAGAAAGGACCAAAAAAATTCATCTTGGAAATAAAATATGTAAAATACTTCAAAACCTTTAATAAAAAACAAATAATACAGTTATTTTTATGTGATACATTTAATTATATTGCAATAATACAGAAGAATAAATCATAACATGAATCAAATCTGAAACCATATGTATATCAATAGTACTGTTAAGATAAATAGAAAGGCATATGTAAAACCAGCCATATGAAAAATAACATTAGATTGAATGAATGAGTCAATCCAACCTAAAGTTAGAATTGGGACCTAGTGGCAAAATTCATTGAAAGACTGTGTGTGTGCACAATGTGCAAGGTAGTCAGTTCCAACCTTTGCAACACTATAAAAGGCAAATGTTAAGAAGGAATGATGTTGAAAATAAAGCAGAATATTAAAATGAGACACTCTCTCCATCTATAGATACATTTTAGAAAAAAACTGCTATGAGTGTCTCTTTGGCAAAATTATAATGAATAGGGAGATTTATATATACTGGATATTAGTCATGTCTTGAGCAATGTATCACATTTAAGACATAATTCCCAATTACCATCATCACTTATAGTAAACACAAATGTGAGAGACGGGCTGAGGATGTAGCTCAGTTTTTAGAGTGCTTGCCTTTTATACACAAGGCCCTGGATTCTATCTTTAGTATCACAAAAAAAGAAAGAAAGAAAGAAAGAAAGAAAGAAAGAAAGAAAGAAAGAAAGAAAGAAAGAAAGAAAGAAGAAAATATGGGAGAAGTGATACAAAAAAAAATGTGGTGATAGCTAGGAGCCATAAAAGCTTTTTCATGTGTTTCATCAGCTGTGATCAAGACACAGAAATACCCAAATATCAAAGCTGTCAATTTATCTCAAAAAACATCTGCAAGCATATTTTCCCAATTGCTGTTGCTGACAGATGAAGTTCACTCGAGCTTGTATTTTAGGGGAAATAGGGAGGAATCCAGTAATCTACTCTTAGCTTGAGTGACATGTTAGCACTTCCTGAATCTTGCCCCAACCCTGACACACTAGCAATAATGCAAGAACTACCAATTGCTCCTAGAAAAAGTTGTGTGTGTGTGTGTATATGTGTACTGAATGTCTCAACTTTAACATATTGTTTACATTACTATGTCTCTGATACACTAGTAATAATTCCAGAATTACCAATTGCTCCTAGAAAAAGATTGTGTGTGTGTGTGTGTGTGTGTGTGTGTGTATGTGTGTACTGAATGTTTCAACTTTCACATATTTTATGTTACTATGTCCTGAAGTTCCAAGCTCTGGAACAAAAGGTGACTGAGCTTATGTAAATCTCTGTAGATTTCAAACAAATGAATTTACATACTTTCCCAGCACTTTTATGAACTATGATACCAAAGAGTAATTCAGAAAGTTTAAAAACCAATGATCCCTGTTTATTCCAACAAATCTTTACTGAATAGTCCTACATTGGCTACTTCATATAAACTTTCCTCAGAGATAAATTGCATCAGTCAAAGAGATTTTTTGTAGCCTGATCAGTGTTGTTGAATAGGTTATTATAATAATCTCAAAGAGCTAGGTGTGGTGGAAAATATACTAGTGGCTGGGGAGGCTGAGTCAGGAGAATTGTAATTTTAAAGACAGCCTTAACAACATAGCAAGGCTATAAGCAACTTAGTGAGATATTAGTGATATATCACCTGTCTCAAAAAAAAAAAAAAGGACTGGGGACATAAGTCAGTGGTTAGCACCCCCAGAGTTTAATTCCTAGCACCAAACCACACCAAACCAAACAAATATCTGAAAGATAATAGGGACTCCAGAGTATATATTTATATGTATAGATAAAAAGTTTGGTTAAAATATAAAATGAATACAGATACTTGTGAAAAACCTATCATGGTTCTTAAAAGCTCAAAATACAAATTTCATCTAAACCACTAATAGTAATATTTTGATGAAGAGTATTATTGTGAATGTCTGTACTCCCAGTGGCTTTGGAGGATGAAATAGGAGGAACTTAAGTACAAGACCAGCCTCAGAAACTTGGCAATGGCTTAAGTGACTCAATGATACACTGTCTCATTAAAAAATGGATGTAACACAGTGGTAAAGTGCCTAAATAAATAAAAATAAACAACAATTCTTCGGTAAAAAATGCCCTAGAACCAAATAATTATAATTCTGGATATATATCAAAAGAAATTGGAACATTTTTGTTAAAGAAATTTCTTTATTTCCATTTTCATTGTAGGTTTATTCACAGTATCTAATAAAAGGAATCAAATGAAGTGCATTTTATATACAAGGTATTGATGAAAAGGGTCCTTTTATCTACTTGCCTTAAAGGCTGCATACTTATAATTCTAACTGCTCCCTAAAAGGCAAAACTGAGATACTGATTTTTCTGAATACTCTAAGAGATTTTGGTACCTCTGGGCAAATTGTGTAAGACTTTTCTAAAACTAAGGAATAGGTAAATATTGGGTTTGGAAGGTGGACAACACACAGTAAATTCCTTAAGAGGGAATCTTAACTCAGACACTGTGATAAGGTTTCTGAGTCTGTAGAAGAAAGAGGAAGTAAAATCAGACTTTGAGATAAAACTAGGCTCTCAGCCTCACTGATTTCTAGTGAAGAAATTTAATCCAAATAGATATTGGAAAAGGGTTAATGCTACTAATTAAAATTTATATAAAACAGGTATTTAAAAAGTACCAGGAAAGAACTGAAGGTGTGGCTCAGTGGGACAGTGCTCCCCTAGCATATATGAGGCCTTTAGTTTAATTCTCAGCACCACAGATAAATAAATAAAATATAAGTAAATATTTTTAAAAACAGGGTAAGAGTCCAGGGTTGTGGCTCAGTGGTAGAGTGCTTGACTAGTATGCATGAGGAAGTGTGTTAGATACTGGATGCACATTAAAATAATAATAATAATAATAATAATAATAATAATAATAATAATATTTTGTTCATCTACAAGTATAAAAAATTACTTTAAAAAAGTACAATAGTGCCATGGCCTTTGACCTTCTAATTAACTGTGTTCTAATTAAGCCTTTGCAATTGAACTGGCTTTTAATTTAAATTAAAGTCCAGTTCCGCTTTTATTTCCAGCCACACCAGGACAAAGGAATTTTCTTGAATATTAGGAATCCTTCTAAATGTCATTTTAATAAACTTGTCTTACATATTTAAAAACTCACTTAAAAGCAAACTTGGTAGAACAGGCCATAACCCCTGTGACTCAGGAAAATTAGACATGGGTATCATGAGTTCAAAGCCACCCTCAGTAAAAGCAAGGCACTATAGTAGCCACTAATTGAAACCTTCTCTCTAAATAAATACAAAAACATAAATGGGCTGAGGTGGTGTCTCTGTGCCGCTGAGTTAAATAGTATTAATGATAGACCCAACCTGATCTTTTTTTCAAAATTGGGAGACATTTCACCACAAAGCCATGAAAAGATAATTTCAGCTTTACTATAAATTACTGCAAATTTTGAACCTGCTTGGAATGCCTGCCTGTAACTTCAACTCATCCATGCCTGGCTCTCTGACCAGATAGCAGCCCTCTCTGAAACTTTAGTGACACCTCACAAATCTTGGCCTTCCCTGGAAAGAACATGACCTTCTCTGAGCCTCTAATGACCTTCATAAATTCTGATGTCGGGGCCAGCAAAAATGTAAACTACTACCATTAGTGTTATGCTCATCAGAGTTCTGTTATCTGTAACCCCGCTTTGTGTAACTTTCTGGGCTATAAAGCTGGTCTTCAGGAAAGCTGCTGCTGCTGTCTTGTTCCTGTGGTTTTGGGTGGGAGAGGCACCCCAGCCAGTTGAAACAATAAGCTTGCTTTAATTTGATTTTAATTGGAATCAGTGGTCTTTTCTTGCATCCTGGTCTAATATTTTGGAGTTCCCCAGCGAGATGACCCTGCCAGACCAGACCACAAGACCAGACTGCTGGAAATTCTGGAGCCGGCCTTTGCTTTAGGTCTCCAGGCTGGAGAGCCACTCTAGGGTGTGTGAACCTTGAGACCTTCCAAGGCCTCAGAGTGAGCCTCAGTCCCTGGAGAACTGCAGTGAACTGCTGCACTAAAAGTATTAGCAAGCACCTGGTGGAGGAGGCCTCCATAGGTAAGTGGTGCCTTTATAACATCTGGTATCTGGTTAAGGGAGATCTCTTCTGAAGACAGAGTGGTGGCCTGGTGAGGCTCACATATACTCCTGCCTGGAACAGTAATGAGAAATCACTCTGTCCTCTGTTCTGTTCTGTAGGGAATTCCTCTGGAAGGGTGCTGAAGGGCATGCACATACTCCTACTCTGGGAGCTTTAGCAAGATGTTGCATTGCTCCTCTGTTTTTCTGTTTCGGCACCAGGTTTCTGTTTTCTTGTGTTTTGTTCTGTGTTCTATATGGGTTTTGTTTATTTGTTTGTTTGTTTTTGTGCCTTTTGTTGTGTGACTTCTATGGTAAAAACTTAAGGATATTGGACATGAAAATGGGTAATAAAGCAAGTAAGCCTGACACCCCTTTGGACTGTGTTTTAAGGAACTGTGATGAACTTTACCCCCCTTTGTTAAGCAGGATGAGAGAAGCCCCTAGCTGGCTACCTGGAGCACCCCCACTGCAGAGGGCAATGCCTGCTGGGATGAAAGAACTGAGTATCTCCCAGATTAACAAGTGAAACTCCTTTAAAACCCCTTGTTCCTCCAGATTGAGAGAGTCACAACCTTTGGGGCAGAGTCCCTTGTGTTTCTCCTTTGTTAGCAAAGCAATAAAACTCCCTTTTTCTTTTTCTAAAAACTCTGTCCTCATTATTAAATTGGCATTTATTGGCACCCCATTTTCTATTCTTTGTAAGAAATTATGATCCCCCCAACACGGAGCCCCTTGCAGCACAGAGGTCATCCTGGAGGGGGGTCCTGGTCCCTCCAGTCCATCAGCCCTGTGCTTTGGGAAAATTTCCTCCTTCTCTGAGCCTCAGTTTCCTCATCTGTAAAATGTACCTAATCTTCCTTATAGACCACCTCAGTGAAATTAGGACTGAATCAAGTTGTCAGGTCTTGTACCAGCCTGAGTCTCAGTAGGCATGTAACACCTGATCCACAGACTCATGATCATTTTCTTTTTTTTTTTTAAAGAGAGAGTGAGAGAGGAGAGAGAGAGAGAATTTTTAATATTTATTTTTTAGTTCTCGGCGGACACAACATCTTTGTTGGTATGTGATGCTGAGGATCGAACCCGGGCTGCACGCATGCCAGATGAGCGCGCTACCACCTGAGCCACATTCCCAGCCCCAATGATCATTTTCTAAAATTAGACAATTCTTGTCTGTCCTTGGATTTCTGTTACTGTAACAATCCCCAAGACAATCAGCTTATAAAGACAGGAGGTTGATTTGGCCTCATGGTTTTCAGGTTGCAGTGCATGCCCAGTTGGCCCTGTTACACATCATGGTGGGGAGCCTGTGGTGGAGCAAGCTGGACAACTGGTGGCTAGGATGGGAAAGAGGGCAGCAGGCTGACCATGGGCCACACAATTGTCATTCCAGCAGCCTGGGAGGCTGAGGCAGGAGGATCATAACTTTGAGGCCAGCCTCAGCACCTTGGCAACATCATGTCTCAACATAAAATAAATAAATAAAAGGCTGCGGAATGTGGCTCAATGGTAGGAAGACTTGGGTTCAATTCCCAACACCACAAAAACAAAATAGAGACCAGGGTCCCAGCAGGGCACAGCCCCAGTGACATGGGACCTCCCAGTAGGTTCCACCTCCCAAGAGCTCTATGAGGTGGGGACCAGGCCTGTAATCTTGGGCCTTTGGGGACTTTAGCCCAAACACAGCACTCATTCAATTGTGCACATTAAAAAATGATAAGAACAAATGTTCCTTAAGTGTCCAGAGACTCGCAGGGGAGCCTCCCTGGTACTTGGTGTCCCCTCCCCACCTCTCCAGGCCCCCCACAGGCTCCTAGAGGACCCATCTTCTCCTGCAGCATGTCCTGAAGAAGCCCTGGAGAGTCAGGCCTGGGGCCTGGGGCAAGGGGGTATGGAGGGGCAGCTGGAAATCCTCGGGGTCAGTGACACCAGGCCGAGACCAATGCCCTCAGCTTCCTGACCTGCAAAATGGGCACCTGGGTCCAGGTCAGCCTTCCCAGGCCTGATGCCCTGATTCAAGTCACTGTCCCCAGCCGAATTCCACCCCTCCTGAAATAAATCAGTTCATGACTAACTATCTCTGGGTATGGAGGGGACCCAATGGCACCCTCACTGCTGTCCCTGTGTGACAATGATCAGGACCAACCTGCACAACACCTGGAAGGACAGGAGTGAGGACATCAGGTTGGTCCCACCCCATCCATGGAGCACCCTGTGTGGACCAGGCTGTGTGCCAGGTGCAGAGGGGACAGTCAGGAGACAGACAGTCAGGGGAAAGTTCCGGCTTTGGAGAAAGTGGACAAGAATCAACAGCGTTAATATCTTTAAAGGAGACTTTCTAAAATATTCTATTTTTAGTTGTGGTCAGACACAATGACTTTATTCTATTTATTTATTTCTGTGTGGTCCTGAGACTTGAACCCAGGGCCTTGCACATGCTACACGAGCACTCTACCACTGAGCCATGACCCCAGCCCCTTAAAAGGAGACTTTTCTAAAAATAAGGTCTGATAGGAAATGAAGGGTGCTGTAGAGAGAAGAGCTAGGAGAATGAGGGCGAGGGCCTGTGGTTTTCTATACAGTCCTGAGGTGCCTATTGGAGAATGTGACATTTGGGCAACACCTTCATGAGAAGTGGATGATTCCACGACTATTTCTGGAGAAAGTGGTTCAGGCCGTGGGAAAGAGCTGTGCAAAGGCCCTGAGGCAGGGGCTGCCTGGCTGTTGAGAAGCTGGAAGATGGAGCTGAAACTGGGCAGGAGAGGAGAGGAGAAGAGGTGAGGACAGGATGGTGTCCGGGTCTCAGTAAGGATTGCTGATATCTTATAACACAAACTCTATTAATAATATCCCTAGCCATCTTTGTCCCCTACATGTATCAGTGAAGTGCCACCACACCAAAGCCCAGGTGGGCAGGGAAGCCCCTTCTCCTCCAGACCCTCCCATGGTCCCTCAGTAGAGTCCCCATGTCCTGCATGACTGGGGTCCTCGTTCCTGGATGTGGGGGAGCAAACGGAGGCCTGGCCAACTGAGGTCTCCTGGGCAAAACCTCATGCCCAGGATGCAGGGAGAGGTTCAGGGAGGTCCATGCTCCAGGGTGGGGCTGACCACGTGCCCTAGGCACCCCTGCCACCCCCAAGGGAGGTGGAGGCTCTGAGAGGAGGCAGGTGACGAGAGCCAGACAGGCCTCTCTTCTCTCCCCGTACCTCCCCGGACACTCAGCGGCATTTGGGAAAATCAAATTGCTCAGTCCTTTACTCAGCAGGGAGTCAACTCATGAGGGTCACCATCCCCAGGGTGGCCCAGGCTAAAAGGACACACTGCACTGGTTCTACAGGGTTCCATTAAGAGCAGGGACCCTGGATTCAGACACAACCATACAGGAAGGCAGGCCCCAGGGAGGCTCAGGGCCTGGGGCTATGCACAGAAGTACTGGAACCCAGCAAATGTGGGTTTTGCCCCTCTCTGACCTCAGGCCCTTCTTCTGGGACATAGGGTGCGCAGTGAACCTTGCTTCATGGGACCAACATGGTAGCCAGGTGAGACAGTGCTTATGACCCACCAGCATGGGGTGACGGGGCCTGGGACTTCTCAGCCACTCTCTCCGGAGCACAGGGTCAGTGTGTCTGTCCAGGCTGGCTCACACAGAAGGTGCCTGGCATATGTGTAGGCCTTCCTATCAGCTTTCTGCCTGGCCTCAGGCTCCCACTCAGCCCTGGACCAGCCCCTGCTGCCTCCTTGGGCCACCCCAGCAGTCCTGCAAAGTCTCCCCAGCCTTGGGTGCCAAGAGCAGGCTTCACTCCATTGGGGTCTTACCCAGTCAACTCGTATGGTCAACATCAGGCCCCAGCAAGGGGAAGAATCTAGGGACCTACCTCAGAGCCTCAGAATGACCCCAGTCTAGAAAGATGTCACCTTCACTGCCCGGACCCCCGTGAGGACACAGTGGGTGGGTTCCAGAAGGGGGGGCCTTGAAACTGTCATTAGTGGCAAGAATTTCTTGATCTCCTTACTTCAACATCATTTGCTTCAGTGGGAGGAGAATGTTCTCTCCTTTCTAAAGTCAGAGAACAGACCAGAGGACAAAAGCAGCCACAAACCAAAGGCTAAGGCTGGACAGATACTTCCATGCTGACCAGGATGGACATCTTCAAATTCAAGAGCCATCCTGTCCAGGAGGAAAGGGTGAAAGCCACACACAGGCACTTTCTGAATTTTCTAAAAGCAACATTAAAAAAAAAAAAAAAACTTGGCATTTACTTATTTAGGGGTCAGGAGCGCATACCAGGAATTGAATTCAGGAGCACTCGAACACTGAGCCCCATCGCCAGCCCCATTTTGGGTTTTCTGTAGAGACAGGGTCTCACTGAGCTGCTCAGGGCCTCACTGTGGCTGAGGCTGGCTTTGAGCTGGCGCTTCTCCTGCCTCAGCCTCCCGAGCCTCTGGGATGACAGGCGGCCCTACTTCATCCTGCCCATGAAATTATTTTAATATAATTTAACAAAACTCAGACATCTCCTCTCCAGTCGCCCAGGGCTCTGGGTGCAGAAAGCAGGTCTTGGAGTGCAACCTCCAAGGCCCCTGGGGGGGCTGGAGGGCGCCCCCTGCCTGTCCCCTTCCAGAGTCTGGCATCCCCTTGCCCTGCCCCCCATCTCCACACTGGCAGCCCCCCCCCAGGTGCCATGTTTTTCTGGTCCAAGGTGGGAGGAGGGGTGCAGGGAGAGACAGGAGCTGGCACCAGCGGGAGCTCTGCAGGAGGGAGAAAGGGACAGGCCAACAGAGGGTCCAGGGACAGAGAGGGCCAAGGCCGGTGAGTGCTGATGTAGGGAAACGGGCTGCAGTCTCTCTGGCCCAGGGAAGCCCAAAGAGCCATCCCCAAATGCCACTGTGCCTAATCTTCCTCTCTCTACACCCTAATGTTTTACCCTAAGGCCACCTCTGTCACCTCTCCAGGTGCTTTTCAGCAAAGGAAATTGCAAACAATTTGCATGACTTTCAGTGAGCATGAGGGTTCCCACACCCACCTCCCCTTCATCTCCCTCACGCTCCTCCTTCCCGGGGAATCTCGAGCAGCCCTGCCCGGGGGTGCCGATTCCCAGTCCCCAAACAGAATTAGAAGGGGACAGTGGGGTAAAGACATCGTCTCCCTGAAGGAAGCTGTTTGACCTGAGGTAGGCAATTGACCTCTCTGAGCTTTAGTTTCCCACCACACTGGGGAGCTCAGCGTCACACACCTGCCATCATTTTATTTGTCCCTCACAGTGGCTCTGAGAGGGAAGTGTCCTGAGTGCCCTGACTACCATGTCCACCATGCAGTTTAAAGACACTGGGGTGTGTGCCTGAGTCACACAGCTCCAACTTGGCAGAGCCAGCATTTGAAACCTGGTTGACTTGGGACTCGTGCCTCGCCTTCCGGGTGAGCTCCCTAGGTGGCTGCTCTGGTGACAGTCCCCTTTCTAACTGCTACATTCTCTCCAAACACCATCATGCACTTGGCCCAAGAAGCTCCAGGAGAGGATGGTGGCCAGGTTCCCGTCACTGCCACAGCTGGGCACTCACCCAGCAGCCGCCCCCTCCCCTCATGAGGTCACTCTCTGGTACCCAGGCCTTCCCCACACCATGTCCCCACTCAGCCTGTGGGCACCTTCCACTGCCTGGACAGTCCCCAAATCCCCTGGCTTGAAATATCTCCAGATCCAGGCACCAGGTGATTTTCTCCCCCTTAACCGCAGAATGTGCCCCTTGGGTGGCCTGATGTCAAACCAAACTGCCTTTTCATTTTCTGGGTTAAGTGGGACAGTTGTCCAGACCTGTAATTCTTCTCTTTCAAGTTGAAGTTAAAATTTGCTGGGTTGAAAGTTTTTTTTTTTTTCCCCACATCAAACTAAAAACACAGAGGAGCCAGGCACAGAGGCACACGCCTGCCATCCCAGTGGCTCAGGAGGCTGAGGCAGGAGGATGGCAAATTGGAGGCCAGCCTCAGCCACTAAGCAAGGCCCTAAGCAACTCAGCAATACCCTGACTCTAAATAAAATATAGAAAGGGCTGGGGACGTGGCTCAGGAGTCCAGCCTCCCCTGGGTTCAATCCCCGGCACCAAAAATAAATAAGTAAATAAATAAGAATGCAGAGGGGGATGAGGAAGGAGAAGAAAAAGAAAGACTCTGTCAGACTCGGAGCTTTGCCCCACATGCTCCGTGGCCTCCAGGATCTCCCAGGACTCAGCTCCTGCTCATTGGCACCAGGACACTCACAAGAAGACATGCAGGAATCAAAGTTCCTCTAAATGCCACAGAAAGCTGTGCCTCTGACGGTCCCCACTCCACAGGCACCAAGAGAAGATCTGTGGTCGCCTTTGGCAGGAGAGGCAGAAATGAGCATTCTGGGATTTTCAAAAATAAAGATAATAAAAGTAATTAAGGTAATCAACCACCCTGAAGAGAGAAGGATTCACAGCTGCGAATTCTGTATTTTGCTCTGTCTGCCATGTCGCAGCTGCCACGGGGCCTGATCCACAGCGCAGTGTCTGGGCCCCTCTGCGTCCAAAAGCATATGACAAAAAGCTGTGAGGGGCGGGTCTCCCTGGCACCCAGCCCCTGGGGCCTCCCTCTGCTTGGTCTCCCAGGTCCCCAGCGGGGATCAGCCCTTGCTGGGTCCTTCCTGGCCTGCAGACTGGTCCTGCTCTTCCATCTCCAACAGGCAAGGACAGACAGCCCAGGGTCACCAGGGCAGGCATCACAAGCTGAGGAGCATCCATAATGAGGCCATCCCCAGCCAGAAGAGCAAGACAGGAGCAGATCCTCAGAAAGGGCGGCAGGAGCCACCCAAGAAATAAGCAATGAGCCTCCAGGCCTGGTGCCGCCCACCTGGAGTCCCAGCGGCTGCAGAGGGTGAGGCTGGAGGATTCTGAGTTTGAGGCCAGCCTCAGCAGTTTAGTGAGATCCTAAGCAACTTGGTGAGACCCTGTCTCTAAATAAAAGTCAAGAGGATGGGGAGGCGGGGAGGTGGCTGAGCTCCCCTGGGCTCGATCCCCAGGACCAAAAAGAGAAAGGAAGTGAGAGAGGAGAAATGAAGTGCTCCTGGAGGATGCAGTGTGCCCCAAGGGAGATGCCTACCAAGGAGCCTCTGCAGGGCCCAACGAGGTGGGTGCCGCACATCTCCCCATCATGAGGCTTCAAGTGCCCCCATAACTCAGCCTGGCCCTGCAGGGGACCAGCCCATCTCCCTGGCAGAGTGGCCCATAAACCCCCTTGAAGCCCGTGGATTTACTGTGTTTATTTGTTGGGATTTGGAGAAATATACCTGGCACCCAGAGGCCTCGGGACACAGGGACATGATTTTGAAACACAGATTGTTGGAGGGAAGGAGAATTATAAGGCAGAGTCGCAGCTCATTTCTCCCAGAGAGCAGGAGAGACGCCACCGTCATTAATGACCGGAGTCAACATGATATCACAGGAGCCACGTGGAGAAGTCCCCAGCAGAGGGTGGCAAGGTCCCCAACCCCAGTTCCATGTCCCCAGCAGGCTGACTCCATCACCACCTTTGGAACTCGCTGTTCCCTCTGCCTGGTCCTCTGTTCCCGGCAGACCTGGCACCAGGCTCATCTCCTGATGGGGTCAGTGCTGAGACCAAGCAGCACGTCCTCCTGGAGGACTGTCCCCTCCGCCCTCCTGCCGCTGTCCCCTTCTCATAGAAGTTTTGTCACCACACCATCACTGAACATAAGTGTGGACTTGGCTACTATTTTCTCCCCAGAGAGTGGAAGCCTTTGTCCCCTCTGTGTTCCCAACGCTGAGCTCCAGGCAGGCACACAGTAGGTGAATGTAGGGCACACGGTGTTTGTTGAATGAGTGAGTGACCGGGGTCACCGAGGGCTGTGGCGACCCCTGGCTCCTGTTCTCCCCTCTTCTTCTGCCGTCAGCCCCAGAAACTGTGCAGGCCACTCTCAGGACATACGGGGACACTGAGGTTCCGCGTGTCCTGGGGCCACACTGTGTAAGGTGGCAGGGCAGAAACCAGGACCCAAGTGACAGAGCGGAGACAAGTGGAATTTAGAGTCCCACTCTCTGATCTGGGGCCTGGGCTCTGTCCCGTCACTTGGCCTCTCAGAGACTTGATCCCCTCCTCTGTAGAATGGGGACAGTTCCATCAGAACTGGGGAACACATAGTAGGTGCTCACCAAACTGTGCCACAGGCCAGACCCACCTTGAGCGCTGTGTTGTTCATAGCCTGTCATTTCCCCTGACCACAGGTGCCAAGAGGGATCGCCTCACAGAGAGCAGGCTCCGCAGAGGCCCTTGTCACCCCGAGGCAGGCCAGCCAACAGGGGTCCTGACCGTGACCCTGAGCTCTCTTTCATTTCTACTGCGATGGAGGCTCCTCCACCTGTAAAATGGGACTGCCAGGGCTGTGGTCACCTTGCAAACCCCGGGATGGCCGGGGAAGATGGCTGGGAATGGCATGGTGGGCAGATGAGAGAGGAGAGAAGGTGGACGGCTGAGTGGACAAACGGGTGGGTAGATGGATGGATGGGTGGATTGACAGACAGATGGACTGATGGATGGCCAGATGGATGAGGGTGAGTGGGTGAAGCAGTGGGTGTGTGACTGGGTCGATGTGGGTGGCATGAAAGGTTGGACCTGGGGATGGACAAGAGGACAGGTGAGGGGCGGTGGCTGGGTCTTCAGAGTGGTGAGTGGGACTTGGTGACCTGGGGGCTAGTGCAGGAAGGCGGTGGTGAGTTCCCCTCAAGGCCATCTCTCCCTCCCACTGCAGTGACCCCATTTTTCAGAAGAGAAAATCAAGGGCGGTGAGGGAGTCTGCTGTCCAGGGTCTCCACTGCGGTCCCCACAGGGCCGGAAACTGCATATTGGTCAGGCTGGCTGTGATGGGTTCTCTGACTCACCATGAACAAGGTTTGTAATTCTCTACTTGGTTAAGTTTGCAGGCATTCTAAGGTAGTCTCTAAGGTATGTTTGGGGTAACTTGTCACATATTCCTTATCCTTCAGTAATTTTGAGTCTTGATATACAGTGATATAAATATTTAAACAAAAGTTGTAGCTACAGTTCTTCTTTAATTGACTTCCTCTTTGGATTCTTATTTGCTTTATTTTCAAGTTGTTGGTATAAAAATAAAAAACATTACAGTTTGGAGGATAGACAGGTTTTAAGATGAGAGGACATAAGCTTTATGCCGCTGGCAATATAAGTGGGCACAGGATTTATTTTATTTTAAATTTTATTTCCCCATTTTATTGTCTGTTAAGTAAATTTTCTAGTTCTTTTATTTGTAAGGTCATTGCCAGAATCAAATGTGGTTTGGTACCTGCATGTGCTGTATCCAAAGCTCTCTGTAATCGCTGGCTGCCACTTTGTATAGTTTCTAGTCAGATGTGTTAAGAGTCCAGTAGTGTCTGGGGACACTTCAAGGATATGTGGAGACTTCTTTGGTATCTTCCAAACTCTGTCCCTGCTTTGATTTTTAAGCAGCTGCTGCTGCCTGTGCTTTTTTTATTTTAGTTGCAAACATGTCTTTGTTCTCTTCTAGTGTCTCCCACCCTCACATGGGCTGGAGTCGAAGGATGTACAACCTGCCTCCCCTTGTTCACCCTGCTCCCATCTATTTTCTGTCACACCCTTCTTAGCTGTGTGCTTGTGGGCCACCTCAATGGCACTGACTTGCATTTAGGAGCTCATCCATGGAGGAGCTCCTTTTTAGTACAAATTTCATTTAGTTTAACATTTATTCAGTGCCTTGTATCAGGCATTTGGTTGGCCCAGGTATCTAAAATTCTGGGGAAGAAATTTTTCTTACCCTGGCAGAGAAGGACAGAAACCTGTGGTTAACCTGTGTCAGAATGCATTTTGTGACAGAAATACACATACGCTGCTATTGGTACCAGTGGGGAAGGTGGCAGTTTTGGGTGTGAGCTGTTTGGATATGCCTCCTCCTGCCATGCCTTCCTCTATTCTCTAATCATTCTTTTATCCAAGGGAGTGGAACTAGCCAGGCAGTAAGGAATTGTGTACCATGAACTTTGTAGAGAAGGTCACCATCAGCTAGTCTGTGTAAAGAGGCCTGGTATCTGATTTTCAGTTTGGAAGTTGAAGTCACCACACCCAAACAGGAGAGAATAAATTGCATTGTAATTATCATGAAATACTGGCCAGGTTTGTTGTGCAGGCAGGGGAGCAGTTATGGGATCCATACCACGAGTTGAGTCCTGGGGTCCACAGTGACCTGATGCCAACCTTGGCCCCTATCTGCAGTCTGTTGCTCAGCCAATTCTGTTTACCTCACCCCAGCCCCCACTAGGGTTTTTTGTGTCTCACAAAATGGGACTGGCATTCATAGGGCACCCACTATGTGTCATGCACCACCCTAGGGAGCTGCAGGGAGGGTAGGAAAGAGAGATCCAAATGCCCTATTCCCTAGGAACTCCTCTTACTGAGGAGGACACATATACTTGAGTCATGGAATAGACAACTCCAGAGAGACCAAGAATCAGGACCAGAGGAGGCTGAGGCCTGAAAGTTTAAGGGACTCTGTCCAGGCACTTTAGAAAATTGTTCCTTCTGTGAAACCCCAGTGAATCCATTCCCCTCCCTGCCCCAAAAGGCTCTTGTTGCAAGGTCTCCTCCCTCCTCCTTGCTATCTGCCTTCCTCTGGTCCAGCCCTGGGGATAGAGCAGTGGAATGAAAACAGGTCACCCTTACCCTCAGGAACTCATGCCCTGTGCATTCAGTCATAAATAAGTAAATTTGGTAGCATAGCTCACTTGGGGAAGTGCTGGGGTTGGACTGTGGCTTTCAGCAGGGCTCTCAGGTATTCAGGCCCCTCTGAGCAGGTGCCACTGGAAGACAGAGCTGAAAGGATCTGGGCTGGATGAAACCCACATGGCTCAAGTGAAGAGAGGAAGAGACATGACCAGGAGCATCACAGGTCAAATTAGACTGCTCTGGAAGTTTCTGACCTTGATGCAGAGTCAGGACTTGTGAGTTTCCAGTGCAGATTCATTTGCTGGGACTGAAGTGACCTGGTGCCCAATGCTTGTTGCAAGATTGCTATTGTGACATGGTAGCAGTAAGCATCCTGTGTAACCACAGCACAAATATGAAAGGCAGTGATTAGAGTCAAGACACCACACTCCTTTGCCTCATAGTCATCACTGAAGAAAACCACTCTGCTCCTTACTCCTGTGCTCCCCAGTTACCTTCAAAACATATGGGATGATTTGCCAGTGATATCCCTGATGTGGACCTGGGAGGGTAACATGTCTAGTGTGCTGGACTGGGCACAGCCAGATTTCTGCTTGTGAGAAAATCTTGGCAGAAAAGCCTGCAAGTAAGTCTTCTTTTTCTCTTTCAGATGGCCTTCTTGAGGATACCAGCCCCAAGGACTCATATCTAATCTCAAGAAACATCATGGCTGAGCCAGACTACATGGAATATGACAATCCATAACTCATTAGGCCCCAGAAATTGATCAATCCTGTCAAAACATCCCGGAACCATCAAGGTCTTCACAGAGAACTCCTTATGAATCTAAAAAGCTACCATAGTTTCTGGAGCATGGCTTCTTTACAGGGATTTTAAGGTAACCAGATATATCAATGGTTGTTTTTACAGAGGCTTTGACGAGTTTTTATTTCTTGACAATTCTCAAGGATTCCTTTCTCTCACCTTCAAGCCAGGTCATCCCTCCCTGAAGTGAAGCCCCTGCTGCAGCTGAGTTTTTGTTTCTTCTAGAATGCACACACATTCTTAAATTTGGGTGCAAAGGGCTTGGGCAAATACATAAGAGAGGGAACCAAGTAAATGAGAAATATGTTATTTCTTAAATTTGAAATCACTGAATTTCCCCCATGCTTTGGGGGAAGTATTAGAATCAAATGTAAATCCTGCATGCATTAGCAATGGGTAAGTGGCAAGGAGAAGTCTCTAGAGCCTTATTAGAGTGAATAGATTAGAATGTTTCTTCCTTATGTTTTTGTTTGTTTGTTTTTAAGTTGTATTTTAAATAATAATCAATATTTTATTAACTTTTTAGATGGTAGCAGAATATATACAAATTTGTATTTTTACTATGTTTATTTCTACAGACTGCCTTAAATTCTATTTTTATTTCCATCCCTGTTGTGTCATCCTGAGAAATTTAAAAATTTTTAAATTTAAATTATATTGTATTTTTAAATTTCAAATTAAAATAAAAGCAAACACAAGGGTTCAGAGCATTTTCACGGCAGTTCTTCTGAGTTCACGGAACTAATGACTCCTGTTCCCAGATGTCTTTCTAGATAAATTTATCCTCCTGGATAATGGGATTGTGACTCCCTCATTTTTGTCTCCAGCATGTACTATGGAGCTATTAGATTAAAGTTTATTAAATTGAACACAAGCTTGATCATTTTTAGTAAGTGCTTACCTTCTGCCTGTCTTTGCTGCACAATCAAAATGGAAAATATGAATTTATTACTCTCATGCCCAGAGCAAAACATGACTATATACATTTCTAAATAAACCACAGAATTTGGAAGCAGGCCTGCCTGGGAAATTTTGTCTGTATTTTATTGGAAGATCATCAGGTTAGTGGGCTTCAAAACAGAGTAGCATTTTGTCACCTACTGGTTTTCTGATCTGAAGATGGAGCTTAGTTGAACTCTTAATAAATATTGTAGCTCAAATTATTTTGCTTTATTTTCATTGGAAGTCTATAGAAAGGCTCCAAGTGAGAATAAAGGAAAAGTAAACCTAATTTTGTAAAATAGATCTTCTCTGGATTAGAGGCTGCAAATTACTCTGTAAAAATATACTTAGTGGGGCTGGGGTTGTGGCTCAGTGGTAGAGTGCTTGCCTAGCATGTGTGAGTCCCTGGTTCAATTCTCAGCAGCACAAAAAGGAATCAAATGAAAGCTATAAAAATATATAATTAGTAGTGTGATACACATCACTGCAGAACATATGGATTTAAGCAGTTGAGTCTTTCTAAATTTTCTAGAAAATGGACCTCCTTTATGTCTGCCTTTGACCCATTCTTCCTTTCCCTGTTTACATAGCTGACTCTTTAGCAGGCCCAGTGCAACTAATTTGGAAGAACGATAACTTTTGCTGAAGCGCTGAGGCATAGCGAGGACATTTGAGATCAGAGGTCATGAATTCTGAGCGTTCACCATTTAACTTGATGTACCTTATGATCTTGACCAAGAAACCCCTCTTGATATCTTTTTTTCACCTATAAAGTGGGGAATAATAATATATTTCTTTAAAAAATAAATAGTAGCATGTATTACAATACCTATTAAAATATATGGCATATAAATGGTCAGCTAGTCCCATCCATTTTCTCCCCATGTGGCATGGGAGAAGAAATTCCTCTTTCTTTTTTCCCTTTTCTTTGAAAGATTTCAATCTGATGGAATGTATTTTAGAAAAAAAGGCATATTTTAAGTCAAAAAAGATGAATATATCTTGTCATATGTTGAAGGTATAAACAGATTTTTTTAAGATAAAATATTTGTTTAGTAGCATCTTTTTAAGAAACGTAGTCAGTTTTAGGGTGAAAACTTCTCAAGATCAGAAGAAAACTTTCCTTTTATTTTTCTTCCATATCATGAACCCTTTGGAGACTGTGGGGTTTTTATTTCTATTTTAGTACCAAATAATAGGAAGCATCATATCAATAATTACTACCAGGCTTGATTACTGGTTTGTACTAATAAAAACCTGTTTCCTTTTCTACAATTTGTGAAGGGCCTTCCTTTATTTTGTCTTACCCAGTGATCTTTCCAATAAACCAGCATGTTACCTTGCGATTGTCCCACTTTGACACATTAGAAAGGATTGTTTCTTGTTGAGAATTCTCTCAAGATCATGCACTAGATTTTTAGAATAAAAAAGGATAGAAATAAGCATGGAATTTAGGACAGTTTCTAGAGATATTTATAGTAATTATATAAACTAGAGAAAAGATTGAGTAAATGAAAAGACCAGAGAATGAGATCAGCAAAAAACAAACTTTACCTGTAGCATTGACCTTGGCTTGCATAACTACAAATTTTGCTCAAAGCTCTGCAGCAGTTAGTTTAATTTTTTTTTTACAATTTACTTTTAGAGATTATAAGATAAAAACAGTTACTGCTTAGGAGAATAAGTATTCAGAGATCTTCTAGCTCTGAAAATGTGCTTCTCTATTTTATCATCTTTTTAGATTTGGCTCAATTTCCATTAGCAGTCTTTAAATTTCCACCTAGTCACAGTCTGCTTCTAGGTCTGATGGTTATGACCTTTTGTCAGGTTCTTGGGTTCCATAGGCCTTTATCAGTAGTGCAAAAGGCAGTATTCAGAAGGCATTATAAAGCATTATATTTTTAGTAGTTGAAATGTCAGTATTGGAAACATCTTTAAAAAAAATAAGAATGACACATGGAATATTATTCAGTGTTAAAAGAGAATAAAATTATGGCATTTGCAGGTAAATGGATGGAGTTGGAAAATATAATGCTAAGTGAAGTAAGCCAATCCCAGAAAACCAAATCCCAAATGTTTTCTCTAAGGAGGCTGATTCATTATGAGGATTGAGGGGGGAGTATGGGAGGAAAAGATGAACTCTAGTTATGGCAAAGGGGAGGGAGAGGCAGAGAGGGGATGTGGGAGTAGAAAAGGCAGTGGAATGAGATGGACTTCATTACCCTAAGTGTGTGTATGAAGACATAAATGGTGTGACTCTACATTGTGTACAACCAGAAACATGAAAAATTGTTCTCTGTATGTGTAATATGAATTGAATTGCATTCTGCTGTCAAAACAAATTAGACTAATTTTTAAGAAAAGAAAAAAAATAAGATGATTTCTAACACATTAAGAGATTCAATTTTCTATAGAGTAAATTTTGGACAAATAAACCAGTTAATTTGAGCATGCCCCTAATGGTTCTTTGTCTTGTACATTTCTAAGTGAGTGGTTTGTAGCTCCCTGAGTTTTCAGCTGAACTTTAGAGATGCTTTACCAGACAAATAATTTCTCAATGAATACTTTGATGCTCTACAGCCTGGAAAAAGATAGGGGAGGTTGTAGCAATAACAGAGAAAAGTATTTATACTTGAATCCAGGAAGGTGAAAATGGCTAAGCCAAGAATATAGATGAGGCAGGACAAACCAGAGAATTCCAAGATTCACCATCACGCTGAAATCCAAATGCAGCCATCCCTTTCAACAAAAAACAAAAACCTAATAGACCCAGAGCAGTTTGGCTTGGGGGTCAGGCACATGTGCTCTCTGATAGTTTGCTCCCCAGCTTCCTGCTCTGGCTGGTGATGTGTTCCTATTGAGGAGTTGACTTCATTCATAGCTTGCAAGCATGCTTGGGTTGAGATGAAGATGCAGTGCATATGGGCTTTTCAAGTTTGCCTCTCAATATTTAGTGTGTTTTGTTGATGTGAAGAAGAGTGAGGAAGAGAACCCTGTGTTTGTATAGGTGTGGAAAGTGTGGGGGCACACCAAACTGTTAGTAACAGGTATCTCTGGGTGCAGGAATGGGTAGGGCTTGATGGGAGGAGGCACTACCTTATACACTTCTCAGGGACACCACTGTGTAGAATACAGTGCAGATGGTCCTCCCATGATTTGTTTAATGGGGCGAGTTTGGGGTGTGCTTTTACTTTTTTTTTAATGGATCTGGATAAATTGCCTGACTTTTTTTGGCAAAGACTCAAAGTGCACCTATTAAGTTCACAATTTTGAAACTAGGCTTTGCCCACTGAGATAGTCACAGCTAGCTCCATGACCAGGAAGCAGACTTGAGAATTCCTTGATCTTGGGTAGTATGAAGCCACTAGCTCTTGACTCCCTGTCAGTCATGAAGGGATTGAAAGTACTTGTTATGTGTATGTCAGAATTGATTGAAGAGAATCAAGTGTTCTTATGCAAGGGGTAATATTGTTATTTACAAAATTTGGAGGTGCTCATTTCTGCCCCTCCACAGTCTCTGCATTCTGATCCACTTAGAGAAACAGACAGGCAGTGCTTAATGTCTCCCATTTGGCACAGAAATTTAAGTGACCCACTATGATAAAATATTAACTGAAGGTCTATGACTACTTCTTGAGTGTTACAAGTGCAGAATTTTTATTAGATGAGCACCACTTTCCGGAATTGTCTGTTACTAAATATTTTATCTTATTGTCACCATCATATAAAATCTTTGAGCAGAAAATGAATACTATAGAATAGTTAAACCCATTTTTAAGCTGCAATGGAAAATCAGCTTAAAGTGTCATATATCAAAGTCCTTTCAGTGAGTTTTGCAGAAGATTGTAACAATAATTTAATTGAATTTTGCTGGTGGAATACAGTGAAAGAAAAATCTTTGAAATCTAAATTATTCAGATAACTAAATTCTTAATCCTAAAATTTAATTCTCTTAATTCTGTCTATAGTGTCAAATCAAGACTTTCTATTAGTCATGAAATTAAGAAGCTACTTAGTCTTTTTTTGGATTATTTTAAGAAAGGTTTTCCAGTGATTAATGACTCTTCTAACTGAACAGCAAGAGTGCTCAAAAGCAACCTTTAATGTGCTGATTAAAGATTTGATTTCTAGAATATTCTGTCTGTATTTTCATACCTCTGTTCAGTCTTGATAACTGTGAGACAAACTATAATTAAATCAGAAACATGACCTGCTTCTTGTTTCTTTGGAAATTTGACCAAATTAATTTTTTAATTAAGATTTCTGCTAATATTTGAAATTTGAGAAAGTAGGACATATATACTATTTTGTCTTTTTGTCCTTATCATCAAAGACAGTTCATACTGATCTTTACTCTGTAAACAACTACATTGAAAAATTTTATTGAGATTTTTTAAAAAGGAAGTAGGAAAGTTGCCAGTTGTACCACATGAAAATGATGCCTTGTAGACTGGTGGGCAGTGGGCCTTATTACTTTTCGGTAGAGAGATTGTTTGTTGACATTTTTTTCTCAAGTAACTTTTCTACTGCTACATTCCCCAATGACTGAAAACATAATAAAGCAGCCTGGTAGAGAGGGACCCCTGAGAGTTTGGATGTGATATCTTGAGTTGAAGAGTTCTCCTTGAGTATATCCCAAGAACTATTTATCAGTTTTGCTATTAGTTTTAGAGATTTAGTTCTAGCCTGCAAACATAGACAACATCCCTTTACAAAGTTTGTATTATTAGTAGCCTTTAACCTATTCAGAGAGATATTTACAAGTTTAAGAGAGAGAAGAGGATCTTTGACTGTTTTTACCAGGCAGCCGATTGGGTATATCAATCATCATCTTTCAGCAATGCTTCCTGTTGAGTTTCCAGACACTTGGACATGGTTTGGGGGGAGCTGCACCCAGGATTTTACAAATGGCCATACAATATTTATTGTTATTATGCTCACAGGCCTGAGGATCACCATGAAAACAGTTCTTTGGAGAGGTTTCATTGAAAAATTTAAGACTCTTCCTAGAAGGAGTTTGGCTACATTTCATGAGATAGAAGGGTTTAGCCTTCCCTGCACTATGCTTTGAAAGAGAGTTAGCAGGTATAAAGTCTGTAGACATAGGTCCAAAAAGGGTGTGGGTGTACTGTGGTGTTGTGGGTTCCTAGATCCTATTGGGAAGCCCAATCTTATGTGTGTCCTTCTTCTCCAGAATTGAAGGGCGAGTTGTGCATGATTGTAAAAAAATGGATCTAGAGAGGGTTATCTGGGAATATCTTACAGGTAAATCTAGGTGATTGTGGAGGTCCTGTAATGTTGGGAGCTGTGGTGGATTGTCTTCTGGAGGGCATGCTGCCAATTTTAACCTAGAAATATGAATTAATTTTAACCTAGAAATATGCCAATTTTAACCTAGCAAGGGGGTCACTTGCTTTCCTCCCTGTTGGAGTTTTGCAGTGTTGGATGTTCACAGGACTACTTGTAATGGTCCTTCCAATTTTGGGGTTAGGGGAGAATCTTTCTATTGGGGAAGAAAAGCAGATGCATTTGCCTGGTTTGAGGGGAATGGAGGCATCTGAATTCTTTGGATATGGAAGCAACAAATCTTGTTGCTTTTATAACTCAGAGCATATAAGGAAGAGAAGGGGAAGAGTATTTTGGTCAGGGAGGGGTCAGGGCTCTGGTGAGACTCAATAAGCCAAACAACCATTTACCTGTCCAAGGTTTTATTAGTGGACTACAGTGGCTGATCACAGAAGAGAAGGGGGGTTGAGTGAGAGAGAGAGAGCATAAGTAGGGTCTTGATATTTATGGGCTCAACACAAGGTGAGTGGGAACAGAGGGGAGTTGGCTGTTACTTTTTTATTGGCTGAGAGTCTGTGCCACTTCAAGGAAGTGGGGATGCGCCATTCAATATTTGTGCCCTTCACAGGGATTGGAGGTGATGGTTTGTGCACCATTCAGAGTTCCCGCCATTCAGTGCATCATAGACCTGAACTCCCAAAAGAGAAGCACTTCAGGTGTAGTCTTTACAACATGAATCTTTATTTAACACCAGTTTTTTTTTTTTCTTTCTGGAAGACATTAGGCTCTTTGAAGATCAATGTTTTTACTCGGCCGTAGGAAATTTTCTTTTTTTATGACTTCTTTCTTCTCTTCTATTTTCTAATTTTTCTCATTTTAAAATTATGTTGGGAATATTTATTCACCTGGGCTAATCTTGTATGTTTTCTGTCTGAAGAATCTCTTCAATGTTATCTTCCAGGATTTAAATTAGGCATCTAAAAAATGTTTTTGTTTTCTTGTTTTTAATATACAAAGTCTCTGCCTTAGTTTCTGAGTTTTGCACCTGGTGAGGTATGATTCATTTAACTTATGTTTGAAAGGAGATAATCTTTAAGTTAATAAAATTTTAATTGTTTGTTATGATAAGAAAACTTAGTTTTAAAATTACCTTATCTGCTATATTATTTTAAGTAAAATAATTTTAAATGTTAAATATTTAAAATAAATTAATTTTCTTTCTCATTTGATAATATTTGTCAAGGCAAAATAATTCATGCTGATTTTCTTAGAATTTTATTTTATTTTATTTTAATATTTATTTTTAATATTTATTTTTTAGTTCTCGGCGGACACAACATGTGGTGCTGCGGATCGAACCCGGGCCGCACGCATGCCAGGCACGCTACCGCTTGAGCCACATCCCCAGCCCCTTCTTAGAATTTTATTCTGTGAAATTTGCTTTGTGATTTATAATTCATGTAGAATTATTCATAGAAATTTATCACTTTTTAAAAAATATCTGAGTAATCCAAAGAGGCAAGTTAAATAAAATTAAAGGTTTTTTTAATATGTAATATAACTCAGCATTATGATTGACCATACTTAGAAAGTCATTTCAAGAACTGTAGATTCATGCTTCCAGTAATGGCCAAGGTGATATCATATTTAAGTAAACAGTAAATTTTTAGGTTATTTGGGGTATAAGGTACAAATTCCATTAAAAGCACTGGGAAAAAGAAATACAAACACTGTCAGAAGGAGTCCTGATATATAAATATAAATCAGTAAAATAAATAAATAAATGAATAAAAATTTCAGACCAGGTATGGTGGCGAATGTTTGTAATACTAATGACTATAGGGAATGAGGCATGAAGATCACAAGCTCAAAGCCAATCTTTGAAATTTTGCAAGATCTAGTCTCAAAACAAACAAACAAATCAATCAATTAATCAATAAAATCAATTCTAAATTACATCTTACTAAGTTAACATCTTACTAGACTCTAGCTTCATTCCTTGACCTTTATTCTTTTGCTATTCATTCTCATATTTTATATTTTCTGCTGAAGTTCTTTCCAGAAATACAAAATCCACTTCTTCCACAAATTATCTCCAGGAAGGACAATCTCTGTAAATCTTTTCACCTTTGGTAAGGATTGTCAAGCCTTCTATTGGGAATTAAGAACTATATCCTCTTCTTTAAATCCTTTTGACTGTTTTTCTGTTCCTCTCTTCATTGTGATTCATAACTACATAGTTACAATCATGGTTTACATAGCTTCTTTGCCTTAGAACAATTAAGTCTGATGCACACTTTTGTCTAAACCCCAAAACCCATGCTTTTTTTTTCTTTTGGTTCAGCTACACCACTTGACTTGGTACAGATCCTAATGCCAGCAGATTTCGGTTTGATTTGGTCCTAGATTTCTCCATATCATATATGGTGCTCAGGATTCATTGTGCTTAGTGCTTCCCTCTTAGTAGGGTTTCATCTTATATACTAGCTTTGATGAAATGATATATCTTCTTTCAAATGTAGTAGAGGTAATAAATGGATTTGATATTGGGTCTTCATAGAGATGAGTGACTGCAGTTTATACCTGTTGTGCCATGAGCCTTCCTCATCATATAAAAAATAGTCTTATTTTATGTTCATAAAACTTGTAATCATGAAATAAACAAACCAAGCTTAATGCAGTTCTGATCTCATTTACTTACTATATCTACTACATGTCTACACTGCATTGATCATTTGCTGTTTTTAAGGGCCATTTTACTTTAGTGAAGTCTAAATAATTATTTAATACCATATAAATAAGGAAAATAATATTGGGCACTATCAAATTTTCCAGAAACTCTGAGAGTAATTATTAATGATTGACAGATGATAAAAATGAGATTCCCATAATTTAGTTGATTTTTCACAGTTTATAGAGTTACTAAGTGAGAAAAACCTAAGATTAAAATCAAATTTATTATATATATATATATATATATATATATATATATATATATATATTCACAAACTCTTACACCTAATAAATTATGAGGCAATACAATAACTTTATTGGATTTTCCATTTAAAATTTTTATTTTAGAAATATTTTTATTAGAACAAATAATTGTATTCCTGATTACAAATATCTAAAGAAATAATTAATATCTTCAACAACCACAATGTTCATAAAACTGTGTAAATTAGAATTTTAATATCTTTACATATGATTTTTGGGAAAAATGTTAAAATCTGGTGGTTTTAAGCATTTTTGGAATTGTGATGTTATAAACACTTATGTAGCTGTATCCCTGTAGTATTCTGTGATGCTCTTCAGTAGAATAATGGATAGAGAAAATGCACAGTAATACACAATAGAATATTATTCATCATTAAAAGAGAATACATTCATGGCATTTGCAGGGGAGTTGATGCAGGTGAAGAATATAATGCTAATAAGTGAAGTAAGCCAATCCTCAACAAAACAAATGCTGATTATTTTCTCTGATATAAAGATGCTGATTCAAAATTGGGAGGAAGGAGGAGTACAGGACGAAAAGACAAATTATAGATAGGGCAGAGAGGAGGAAGAAGGGGACATGGCAACAGGAAATGAGATATATGCCATTATTCTAAGTAGATGTTTGAAGACATGAACGATGTGACTCTATGTTGTGTATAACAAGAGATATAAAAATTTGTGCCCTATATGTGTATTATGAACTGAAATGTATTCTGCCATCATATATAACAAATTAGAATAAATTTTTAAAAATTAGATTATAAAAGAATGTGAGTGAATGCAGAAGAAATAAAATATTTAATATAAAAAATAAAAAAGCCTAATTGTATGTCTAGAAAAATATTTCATAAGTTCAATATCCAAGATTAACTATAACATATTATGTGAAAAATAAATAAATAAATAAACAACTGAAAGATAGATATTTGGGCTAGAGGTACAGTTTCCTGAGAGTTTGTGTGCAGAATATGTAAGGTAATGTTCAAACTCATCAGAAATAGAAGATGTTAAGGTGAGATGAAATTAGAAGTTTCTTTATCAAGAAAGTTTTTGATTACTGCTTCAATCTGTGTACTGATTAGTGACCTGGATATTTTCTCTTTCTTTATAATAAAATCTTGGCAGGTCACAGGTGTGCGAAGCCCATGAGTGTTGGTGCTTGCCCCCTCGATGCTCTGGATGCACATGGTCAAGAGATGTGAGCAAGATCCTCCTAGAACACCCAGTGCTCATGACCTTCAGAATCAGCTAAGTTGACTCCAAAAGGACTGCCCATCTGACCCACAGAACACAGGAGAATATGAAGTTCAGGTGATGAAGTATTGGGGCAAGCAGCAAAAACTAAGTATAACAGTCCCACCTTGCCAGATGTTATCCATCTTTTAAATAGAAATCATAATTTCAAATTTTTGTGTAAGTTCCAGTTTTGAAAAAAATTGAATTAGTAGCCAACATCCCAAACACATTCTACAGGCCAAACAAAACATACCTTTAGACTGCACTTGGCCTGTGGGTTGTTGGTTTGCAAGTGGCTATGCTGAGGGACACGAGGTGTTTGTCCTAATGCCTGTTTGCAGTCACTCACTCACTCACCCTTCTTGCCAGAGTGGCCAGTGCCCTCCACCTGTGGCTGCTGTCTGTACAGGATGCCTGCTGTATGGGCACTGCCCCAGCTTCTCCGGGTGGTCTTTCAATGTGGAAATGTGGGATCACTCGTCCTCCTGGAGAGACTGCAGTGTGAGATGGAGTCCAAGGAAGGACAGTCGAAGGTAGTGCCTGAGCATGAGATCAGGCATGGAGGGGGGGCCCATGGAGGGCAGTGGACAAGAAATCCCATCTGTTTTTCCAGAGAATGTTGTTCCTGGAGGGAAAGCCAGGGAGAGAAAGTTGGAGAGAGGGGATTGTGGGGCCTCTAAAGGCCAAGCCAAGGATTTCCCACTTGGTTATCTGGGCAAAGGAGAGTAGCTCTAAGGGAAGAGAAGTCACTGGCAGCTTTTGCACAGGGGGCCCTGGGAAACAGGGGCCTGCTCTGTTTATCCACGTGCAGAATGAGTTTATGGCAGGAGTGGAGTCAGGCAAGACGGGGGCAAGACTGTTTGTAGTGACAGACGGAGTGTTGGCATTGGGAGGAAAAACCCAAGTGGAAGAATGTAAGTTAAGACGTGTGGGGACTCTTCTTGACCTTGAGATAGGGCTAGTTTTGCTGATTTTCTTATCTATATCATCAAGACATGTTAGTGTGTTTTCAAAGCACTTCCATCAGCAGCTTCAGATTCCCGGTTCCTGTCGCCTCCTTGAGTTCCGTCGTACCCACCCCCATAAGAATATGTAATGCAACTATGTTTGAATAGAAAAAAATGAGTACTATCAGAAGGATAAGTTGCTTGTTAAGAAGAATACAACTCTGTGTCCTGACAGGGGGATAAAGTCCAGAATATATTGGCTGAAAAGTGTCCACCATGAGTTACATGAAAGCCTTGTGACTGGTTTTCAGTTCCATGTATGTATAGAGATCTACCTTAAGTAGATTTGGAAGACATGGATAATTCACTTGTCAGATTTCACCTCAAAAATCCCTTCAATCACCCACCAAGTGGCTTGAATATAATTTTGTGTTTCTATACTTGGGTTTGTGTGCATATACTCATATGTATATTTGGACAGATGCAACCTTTATTTATGTGTAAATATGCCACGTAAGCCATGTACATATTCTGTTGAGTGCTTTCTTATTTTCCTTCCTCAAATGAGAACCTGTATTTGAGTTCTAGAAAATGCAGTGTGCACGTGGCCAGCTCTGCTGCAGGATCCTTGGACCCAGGGGACCCACCAGGAAAGGCACCTATGGCTCTGCTGATGGTGGCAACCTCTAGGGAGCCAGGCTGGAGGTGGAGGGGCAGGGCTCCCCTCCGTGCCTGATGCATTCCCACAAGGAAAAAGCAGTTTAGTTCCTGTGCTGACGTTTTCTCCCTTCCAGAACCTTCTCTTGTAGCTGCCTATGTTTCTGATGCCCAGTACAACAGGAACGTTCCATTCCAAACTTCCCCTCAGGCTATCAGGTAATTTAATCATCTAGCTGTCCCACTTATCCACCTTAAGTTCTAGAGGTTGAGACAAACCTGGAGGTATTCTTTCTACAGAAACTTTTCAGAGGGGTCTAGTTACTGCACATAATTTGGGTAAAACCCAAGAGTGTTTTGTTCTGCGGTGCTGGGAGCTGACCCAGAGACGGGCCTGTGCTAGGCAAGCGCTCCACCACGGAGCTGCATCCCAGCCCCTGAGCCTGCTGGTTTGGGTTAAGTTCTAAGAGCACAGTGTCCCACGTGCAGGGAGCATCCGGTCAGTTAAGAGCAGATCAGGGGTAATGGACACCACCAAGGCCAGGAGATGGAATGCCCAAGCTGGGCGCACATGGCCACCTTTCTTTCTAGCCAGCGTTACCTGGAGTGCAAAAGAGGGCTTCTCTTTTCCCTTCTGTCACCTCCTAATGCTACCCACACATTCACTCCTTTCCTGGGAATCCAGCCTTTTCTATCTCCCCCTAAAGTTTCAACTAAGACCAAGCCCTTGGCTAGAGTAAGGAAAAACCCACTCTTACATCAGCGCTCGGTGTCAGTGTCTCCAAAAGCAACAAATACCTCATATGCCCAGACTGCCAAGCAGGAGTGGGGGACTGTCCCACCCTGCAGGGATCTGGCATGTGGCAGCCACATCTGTCCTGAGTATACCGCGTTGAGACTGGCTGTGCACATTTTCACATTGGAATCAGCTACGCCCACAAGGCATTAGGTCACTTTAACTGAGGGTTCACCTTGTCAGTCTCTGGTTCAGAGTGTTCTCTTATTACTGTCACAACAACCCCGTGAAGAAGGTGCTAAAGCTGGCTCGAGACTGTCCATCAAGTGTGCTTTGAGATATGATCATCGTCTTGATGTTTTCTGTTAGTGTTTTATAGTTTGAGCTCAAGTAATATCACCCCTGCTCCTGAGAACCTAAAGGGCATGTGACCCATCACGAGTCTTATTTGTTTATTTGTTTATTTACCCGTTTATTTGGCAGTGCTGGTGATAGAACACAGGACCTGGTGCATGCTAGGTACTGCTCTACCACTGAGCTGCTGTCCCACCACGAGCCCCTGTTCCTCTTAGCACAGAAGTTTGAGTTTTTATATAACTCCTGCTCAGTGGTTATAACCACCTTTACTGTTTTTCCTCTCCAGACTTTACTATTTTTATAATCACTGGGCCATGCAGATGGCCACGTACTTCTTCATCTGTGTCAACCTCTCTCTTGCCCTGTTTGAGGAACCAGTGCTGTTTCTGCTACCGTTCTTGGTAAGCATTGGATAAAAGATGTTCAACCAGACCTTCTCACCAATGAGTGGGGACCCTTGCTTCTCCCTTGTTTTCCTCAAATGTCAACAAATAGGAATTTGACTTTATTTTTTTCTTGCTGGGGCTTCAGAGAATTCTGCTTGTTGGCTAATGTGCCAATCATAAGGGATTTTGAGGGCAATGGAACTTCAGAATAAGCTGCTGAATTTGTAAAATGAATCAGTTTTTAAAACCAGTCAATATGATGTTTCAGGGTAAACTACAACAAATATATGTTTATTTGGTGCAACTTGTTTGTTTCCTTCAAGAAAATGTTTCCTGATACATATAGGCCAGGAGCCAAAACCTGGAGACTTTCTCAGTTGAGAGAAGCCAGGAACTTTGTGTTTCATTGGAGAGTTTCTGCCTAAATCTCAGAAGCTGGACCTCAGTGACACGATCTGATAGTGGGTTTATTGGAGAATGTCCCCCATTCCTAAAATGATAGTATGGACCATATCCCGCTAGGCCAAGGGTACTTTTGGCTTCTGCCTTCTATTTGATGATATTTTCCCCTCTCTGCTCCCCCCAGCTCACTCTTGAAAGGCCTTCTGTTCTGCCAGCCATAGTGACATCTGCTGGCGGACATGGGAAGTCACAAATCTGAGGGACCCTCTCAACCAAACCTTGTTAATGCTGCCATTTATCACAGGGGCAGGGGTGCGGGCTCTGGAGGGCTGGGCGTCCTGTCATTTCTCCCATACCCTCTCCCAAGAGAGCAACCATGTCTCAAGCAGCCAGTTCCCACCTTCCATTCGCAGAACTGAAAGTCAGGCAGATGCAAACCCCAATGCTAAAGTGGGCCCTGCAAAATAAGCCACCATTCCAGGTGACAATAGACTTGACTGGATGCTTGGGGACTGAAGCAAGGTAGTTCTCATCCACCTCTGCTCACTCCTCATTTTCAGCAGGCCTCTGCCTGCGGCTAGGAGAGGAGTGGAGCTCTGTCCCCCACCTGGCCCGCTGTCTCAGCGCTGCTTTAAGGGCAAATTTGCAACTAGGTGAGTCCAAAGACGATTATTCCAACTCAGAGTTTCTTTCCTTCTGAACCAATGCAGGAGATGTCCACTTTGCGTTTCTGAGAAGTTCATGGTGTCCTAAGAACTCCACTTCACTTTGGCTACTCAAAGTGGGGTCGCTTGGTCAGCAGCACCAGCATCCCTGCTCAGAGCTTGTCAGAAACGCTGCCACTCAGAGGTGCTGGAGTTTTGCACTGACAGAAGCCACGTTTGAAACAAACCCCAAGGCTATACCTTCACACACCCAAGTTCATGTGCTTGTACTCCACACTGGGTTCCTCACCTTGGCGCCCTTGGCCCATCAGGCCATATCCTTCTTAGTCTGTAGAGGTCTTCCCCGTGCAGTGTAGACATTCAGCAGCACCCATGGCCTCTACCTGAGTTTTGCACCAGCACCCCTGACTTGTGATAACACAAAAGGTCTCCAGGCATTGTCAAATGACCCAAGGGGAGGGGGAAAGTCACCTGTGTTGAGACCCATCACCTTCAGGTTCACCTGAGACCTTGTTACAAACACACATTCTCAGACCCCACCCCAGATTGGCAAAACCAGGAACTCCAGTGGTGCCCAGGAAATTGTTTAACTCTCTGTGAGACACAGGCACTCTGAGGTGGAAGAGGACTCGGGAAAGGCCCTGCAGTGAATCACTGTTTGGTGACAGACAAGTCACAGGGGCCACAGCATGACCAAGAGTTTGCAGGCTGTGGGTGATAAAGAGCCCAAAGCTGTAGCCACCTGGGAGGGTTTGCAGCCAACACTTCCCCCTGTGCTATCTCCATGACCTTGGCCAAGTGACCTGATCTTTCAGTGCCTCAGTTGTCACCTATGGAAAATGGGGACAACCAAAGCACTGTTCCTCCTGCAACTATTGAGGGATGAGGAAGCTTTTATGATAAGGTGCTTAGAAGAGTGCTTGGCTCCAAGACCTTTGGACAAGTCAACTAACTGGTCTTTTCTTCACCATCACTGTCCTGTCTTGCCCCCGATTGTTGTGTCCCCTACAAGCCAGCCAGGCATGTGCTTCATTCTCTGCCACATCCTCAGCAGGGAGCCCTGGCCTGGCCTGGACCAGGCTCTCAATGAACATCGGAGGAGAAAGGCATTGCAGTGCCCATGAGGACATGAGGACACCAGCAGGAACCCTCTGTCTCAGGGGCTTGAACTTTGCTGTGGATCCTGTATGTTCTGCAAAGGGACCCCAGCTTCCTAGATCCGATTCTATTAGAAGGTGTCCTTGCAAATGTGGCAACTGAGCAAAAGTGAGCTTCTCCATCCGTGTGGATTAGATGGGACCTCAGGTAGATCTACAGGCATGCTGTAACCAACCGTCAATCAACACAGGCTTAGAAAATCATGGAAAGACTAATGAGGGGGCAGGGTGCTTCACAAATGCTGTGTGTTTTCTTCCTCTACTTCTAGGATTCTCTCTACCCACCTCCTGAAGTCAGTCATACAACTATCCCCATTTCAGATATCCAAACACTGAGGTCCCAAGAGGTTACAGAACATGCCCAAGCTCATTGTCTAGTAAGCAGTGAAAGTGTTCTCATGCTGGTCTCTGATTCCAAACCCACACCTGCCTTTCTTCCCAGGGCACTTCCTGGTCTGCACACAGGGATTACATGCCTTAAGATTGGGAGGACAATCCTAATTTCAAACCTTCTACCTCATGTTATGCTGAAGACAATCCTAAGCAGCAGAGCATGTGTCTTATTTGGTTTAAAAACTCCATCTCTGGTAGTAATGAGATCTCTCTGCCACAGTCCCACCAGACAGCCATTTGGGACCACAGGAGTGTAGAGAAAGAGTGACCACAGGAGTGTGGAGAAAGAGGACATAATTCAGGAAAGCAAAATACAAAGAAGCAAGAGCTGAATATACTAGAACAGACAAGACCAGCAGAGAGAGCCCAGCTGAGAGAGGCCTGGAGCAGGGCTGGGGCGAGCCAGCACATTCCACGGGTATTGATGAAGTTCTGCTGTGTGCTGGCACTATGCTGAGAAGTAGATGCTGCATTGAGTACAGTCTCTGACCTTGCCCTGCTAAAGATCCCAGTCTGGGGATTTAAATGTGGATGACATTGTCCAGCACTATGCCATTTCTTCACACCCCAGCTGACCTAGAGCCCCCAGCACCATGGCCCATTTGCCTACAGTGAAGGCCACCAGCAGAATCCTGCCATGGCTGGCAGGAGTGGGTGGAGAACCCCAGCTCTCTCACCGTGTAGGAAGGCTTCTATTAGTAGCATGATCTACATGAACCCCCAGCACTCCTTATCAGAACTGTGCTTAGTCACTCAGTGACAACAACTGGCTGGTACACCCTGTCTTCCAGTTCCTAATCACTTCCTGTTCCCACCTGGAGTTTTCTAGCATCGCCTTCCAAGGAAACTACTTTCTAACAAATCTGGATCCCAGAGTCCCCACACTTTACCTCAGGGAAGCCAGAGCATGAAAGAAGGTTCTAGAAAGATGTACAGTGATCCCAGTCTATCTGGCCATTTTATGTCTGAATTTATAGTACTCCTTGGCTGCTCTGACTGCCCTGATAGGTTTAGGAGGAAAGACAATCCATATTTTGGGATGTAAAATGCATTCAGGCTGAGTCACTTTCACACAACCTACCAAGTAGGGGTAGAATCTCATGAAACTTTAAGTACAACAGAATGCCAAATGACTACTCATTCCAGTGAAGACATGCTTCAAATAAGACTTAGAAGACGTGCTGCAAACAAGTCTTAGAAAAGTGTCCTCAGAGAAGATTCTGTCATTCTGCATTTGCTTCTGAAAGTTGAAGCACACAGTTCTAATGAGCCCAGGAGGACAAGGTTGATACCCAGTTGAGTTGGCATATGATGTGCCAGAGCTCAGGACTTCAGGGCTGCTGTCAGGTGGTTCCCGGGCTCTTCTGGTCCTCACCTTCACTCAGTGTCTTTTTGTTGGTGATGTAGTTCAGCAATGGATTACTGGCCCAGAGACTTGTTCAGTATTGCTCAGCAGTAGCAAAACACTGTCACCAGTTGTAGGTAGCCAACTCCAGGTGAGAAACTTGATAGATGTTAATGCTCACAGCTTCACACCGGCAAGCTGCCCCTCAGTGATCCTGCTCTCTAAAATATACACCATGCTAAATTGTGTGGAAGAATTCTACGTCTAGCCAAACCACAGGAGCTCTCAAAAGCCATCCCAATAACATTTAGAGGATTCACTCTCCAAAGCAAGCTTGCCAATGCCTGAGTGCCCACACTCTATTGGCGCCAACCTCACCTCCTTTTAGAATGCACACATCCACCAAGATATCACTGCCTGTGGTGGTTGAATGGCCTTTCCAATGGACGAGGTGGATGTGAATGTAACACGTAAATGAATTAGCATTTACCAACAACTGGAAGAAACAAATTCACTCTCTAAGATATGATGACGGAGCTGCTCTGTGATCTAGACCATCCCCTGCTCTCCTGCATCCTCTCTGTTTGCCTCTGCCTGGATGGACCTCCAACTCAGCCCAGAAGGATGTGTCCTTTCTAGTCAGAAGCCCTGTCATGGCTTCCAATTCCAGGCCCTGATTCCTGGTTAACTGTAGCCAGAGCTCGCTCTCAAGGTAGTCTCTTCAGATCCCTTCCCTACCCTAACCACAGTGTGGGCTCTGGCCCCACCCTTACTCTCTACACCACCATTCCACATTATTGTCTTCTTCTCCCTCATTGTGGCCCAGGACTACCCATGACCATGACCAACTGTTGAATCAGGTGCCTCAGAGGTGAGAAATGACCAGAGATTGCTAACTTGAAGATTTCACAGATAGTTAATGAGACATCCTGACTAGTCAAATCACATAAGAGGAAGTCAATGAATTCTAACCTCAAGGGCAAATCCTACAGTACACTGGCTGTCAAATTCAGCTACACACTGGAGCCACCTGGGAGCTGTGCATAGTACTGACCGCTGGACCACCCACTGGCCCTGGGCTAATGGAATGGCTCTGGGCTAAGATGGGACACTGGGGTTTGTAAATTACCAGTTGAGTATAATATAAAGCAAACTTTGAGAACACTGCTTTTTCCCCACATGAAGAACTGTGAGCATACAGATGCAGAAGTACACAAATCTGCAGCATAAGGCTCCTTGAGATCCATAGATTAAATGCACTGCAGTCACCAGCATCCTGGCTAGGAACACCACCAGCCTCCTATTTCCACCTTCCCAGGTGATCACAGCCCTGCCATCCAAGCATGGAGGAGTCCTCCCTGCTGAGAGATTTCAGTGTGGTGAATGGAGAGCCCCTCTCTCCTCGGAGTCCCTGCTTTGACAACAAGTGCACTGGAGAAGTTTGAATCAAGTGGGAGGCACATGGGCAGACTCCCTAGATGAGGCCCTATTGAAGGGAATCTGAATTTCCAATGGAACAGATGCTTAAGAGAGAAACTGAGAGTGCCGGCTCTGAGAAGCGGTTCCACTTCATGCAGCTTCAACCAGAAACAAACCTCAATGTGCTTACAGGGAACAAGACCGTTCCTTCAATTGGAAGCTGCCTGCACAAAATACTTCTGTTCTGCACTTCCAAGCTTTTCTCAGCCAGCACATTCAGACGACGTTTACCCCCAAAGTGCAAATTGTGCTACGCAGAGATCCCTTGGGACGTCACCAATATTCACGTGGAACATTGGACGGTTGACAAGATTAATGGCCCAGAGTTTCATTGAAAGATTTTTCTCAAATTTTTTGAAAACTAACTGGAAACGAAGGTACCCATGAGCAACTAACTCTGCTTTATATAAGACACAGAAACTTCTAAGTAAAGCCTGTAACTGCTGGCTCTAAGAAGGATTCCAATTCCTACTAGTTCAACCAAGCCCAAATCCCAATATGCTCTCTAGAAACACTTTTACATCCTGCAATTGAAGCTGTTTGTACACCCTGCTTCTCTTCTGCACTTCACACTCTTCTCATTGAGCACATTCAGAGAACAGTTCAGGCTCAATATCCAAAGTGTGCTAGCAGGAGAGCCCTTGTACCTCGGAGCACTTGCTCAGATAGGAAGTGATAGGACTGATGGGTGGGTCAATACCTCAAAGATTCTTTGGAATCCATTCCTCAAATGGATTCTGAAAACTATCTTGAAGTTGCATGACCCTGTCTCCAATGACCTCTGCTTTATTGAGTGCATTGATGGTTCCAAGTGAAATGGTGCCATCAGCTCTGACAAGAGGTTCTGCTTCCTGCATGTTCAACCAAGGAAAACCTGCCACGTGTTCACTGAGAACAAATCTACTTTGTGCACAAACTTTTTCTGTTTGCCCCCTACAAATGCACCTCAGGATGCACATTCAGAACATATTTCCTGCAAAAAACATGAGAAAGTATCATTGCAAAAGTCCACTCTGGTCTAGCATCACCAACATTGATTAGGAAATGAATTACACAAGTTTCATCTTATCCCCTTGGTCTCCTTCTTCTAAAAACTCATTGAAACTGCAGGTACCTGACAGTAACCAACTTGCCATTGACCAAGAGCACAGTTGCTTCCAATGGAAACTGGGCCTGCCAGCTCTCAGAAGCCATTGGATTTAAGGCTACTTCAGCCAGGTACAAAGCTCAATGGGCACGATGAGAAAAAAAGTCATTTCCTAATATGAAAGCTGCTTGCCAAAATTCTTCTGTTTTGCACTTCCAAAATATTTTCAGGAAGCACACTCAGAGCACAGTTTCAGCCCATATGCAAAGAGTGGTGGCAAGAGAGCCCTTGGACTTAGGTTCAGCAACTGGAGGAGAACTGTGGGCCCACTGGGAAGAGCAATTCCCCAAGGTTGATTGAAATCCATTGCTCAATTGTTTGTCACAGAATTCACTTGAAATCCAAGTGCCTGCCTGCATTGAACTTGCATTGACCAATTGTACAGATGCTTCAGAGGGAAAATGCCACCTCTGAGAAGCGGTGGTTCTTCATGCTAGTTTAAGTAGTGACAAACCCCAATGTGCTCACTGAGAACAAAATGAGCTTCTGAATGTTGAAGCTGCTGAGAGACTGCTTTACTTTTGCACTCCCAAACTACTCTCAGCAAGCACATTCAGATCCGAGGTCAGGCCCAAAATACAATGTTGGCTGGCAAGAGAGTCCTTGCGCCCAGGATCACCAATTTTGAGAAGCCAATGAGGACTGCTGAAAAGATCAATTACACGAAATTCCATGCAAATCCACTCATCAGACCTTTCTGAGAACACTTAAGAAGGTTTCTGCATGCAAGGAACTCTGGGTGACAGATGGCAATGTTTGCCAAAAGCAAACATGCCTACCAGCTCTGAGAAGACATTCTCCTTCACACTGCTTCAACCAGGGAAAAGTCTCCATGTGCTCACTGAGAACAAGTTAGCTTGTGCTACTTGAAGCTGCTTCTGCAAACAGCTTCACTTCTGCACTTCTAAACTGTTCTCGTCAAGCACATTCAGAGCACAGTTCAGGCATGAAACACAAAGTGTGACAGAAAGAGATCACCAACTTGCAGGAGGAAAGAAGACCAGCTAAGAAGGTCCATTCTCCAAAGTCTCACTGGCATCCATTTGTCACACTTGTTTACAATATACATTTGAAGTGCAGGTGCCCACATGAGTGAACTGTTTTGGATCAACAGCACAAAAGCTTCAATGTGAAAGCATGCCTGTCACCTGTAAGAAGCAGTTTTGCTTTCTTCTAGCTCACACAGGAAAAACACCATGTGCCCACTTACAACAAAGTTAGTCCTACAAGTTGAAACTGCTTGCAGCAAATGGCTTCCATTCCCCACTTGCAGCCATCACTGGTTGACAGATGGCACAGAGGCTTCAATGTGAAACCGTGAATGCCAATCATTACAAGTGCTTCTGACACTCTAGTTCAACCAGGGACAGCCTAAAGTGCTCAATGAGAACACACTTTGTTCCTGCAAGTGGAAGCAGCTTGCACGAACTGCTTCAGTTAGAAAATTCCAAGTTCTTCTAGCAACCACATTCTGAGCACAGTTCTGGCCCAATAGAAAATGGGTCCTACCAAGAGGATCCCGTATCTATGATCACCTTCATAAGGTAGCTTCCCAACTTCTGTGTGGAAGTGTGTTTCTCCTTGGCCCTTACACTGTTGTGGAGACCACTAGGAGTTCAGCTTTGTGCAGGATCATCTGGCCTGGACTTTTTGCAAGACCTGTACAGCCCTCACACATGCTCAGATGCTCAGGACTTTTCAGACCAGTCCAGGCAACAGTAGGCATCCATTCATTGTCTGCAGTCTACAGATTCCTAGATGCATGGCATTCATTACCATCAAATGCAGAATTTTCATCAAAAACTAATATATATATCATTCCAATCTGAATCAAGAAAATCGGAAATATCCCCAAATTTAAAGAGTGGATCCCCATTGTGATGCTACAAGTTGAAATTCCACAGCTGACCTCATGGGATGGTTCACAGTCAAAAGACAGCTGCATGAAAAATATTACATGACATGACCTTCCTTCTATGTGAAAAGTGGCATGTGAAGTACACATGCATGTCTTCCTCAGACATGGGTTCATTTGCAAGACACCTTGTGCACTTGAAAATACTCCAAAAGGGGAGAAATCAGAACCACGTCTCCAAAGTATTTCAGCAGAGACCAACTCCATCTGTCTATCTATCTCTCAGTGAGTGTGTGTGCTCTTGTGTGTGTTTGTGTGTCTTTGTTTGTGTTTGTACCATGATAGCCGATACTTCATTGCCCCCATTGGAAAACTGACTCAGATAATGCCATCTGCCAAACTCCTAAAAACCAAAGTTCTTGCTGATAGAATGAAACATTCCTTCCTGTTGGTTTGGATGTGTCCTTTAGGAATCACTGCTACATTTAGTATACTCAAATCATCAGAGTAGATCATGTAACAAAAACATATATATTTTAAAATAATAATATATTAATGGAAACAACAAATACAGGATAGAGTAACAACTGTGTTACTAAACAAGGTCAAGGACAATGGCAAACTATAGATTCAAACTTTGAAGCAAATAATCATCAATGTAAATATTCCTGGGCTGCCTCAGCCCCGCCCAGGCACACAGCAGCAGAATGGTTTTGCAAGCATCCTCAGGAGGGCTGGAGCCTTCTTTGCAGGATGAGAGGGAGATTGAGGCTGGATCCATTCATCATTCTTTTGGGAGAGGCTCCTTTTCCTCAGCACAAAGTTGGATTTTTTGTGAGGATTCTTGGCATAAAATACATTGGCCTGCGCTGGAATCCTCAGCTCTGGGGAGAGAGGGTGTACAAAAAGAAGGTGGCATTCAGGAGGTGCTCCCTAGGACACGCCAACATCTGAGAGCCTGTGCCAGAAAAGGCCAGAGCCACACACCTGAGAGCTCTCCAATTCAGCACCAATACCAACAAAGACAGCCTCCACAGTCCTCCCTGAGGAAGAACTAGGCAGAGCACTTCAACAGACCTAATGTCTGTTCCTACCAAAGGCTTTGGACTCCAGAATATCTCAGGTCCTCTTGCATCTGCCAAAGCACACCACTAGATTTACATCTGAAATCTCCCACAAGAGGCTCCCGTGCTGAAGATTCAGTCCCCACATGAGCCATCTTCATAGGTGGGTTTGGAGGGAAGCATTGGATGGTGAGTGCTCTAATGTCAACATGAAATTCTCATTCAAGATGAATACACTACTGGGAGGTGGGAGGGCCTGGAAGAAAGGTTGAGCATGGTTGGAGGAAGACCTAAACAGGGTTGCGCCCTGGGCAACAGTACCTTGTTCCTGTTGGCTCCAATGAATCCTCATTCTCCAAGTAGAGGTCCTCCTTCTCCTCTCCATCTTTCTCTCTCTCCCTCTCTGACAGCCTCGTTCTCTCTCTCCCAGTCTATGCCTGTGTGGCAAGGGCTGAGGAGCTCTCCACTGCCACACACTAGAACTTTAAGGACAGCCTCAGTGCACAACCAAAGAGAAAGCTATGAAACCCAGAGAAAAGGCCTAGGATTCCTCCTCTGAGTTATTTTTCTCAAGTATGGCCACAGTGAGGACAGGCTGACCAGCACAGATACCACATTAGAGCCATGCTTCTGCATTGGTGGAGCCCGCCTCCATGTGAACCAGGCTTCTGAGAATGGAGGCCACATTCCAAATGCTGCCCTACTGAGAACAATGGTTCCAAAGACCAGCAAAGGGACTGCTTCCCTCCAACATGGTGTATGGCCCAGTGGTGCCATGACCCCGAGTTGGGGAATACAACAGCCTGCTTCTCCTTCCTCTGAACACCTGTTTCCTGTCACCCTCCTCTAACCTAGAGCCTGTTCTCCATCCCTTCTGGGATGGATGTGGGGATCTCTGCTATGAATTTCTTAGGCTACCAAGGCCCCAGACAGACTTCCTCTTCCATAGACTCTACTAACCTAACAGTAGGTTAAGATAGGAGACAAGTGATCCTAGAACTCATAGGGATGGTGGTCTTCAGGGTACATAGGCTGGGATAATGGCTGCTATGGTGTTTGGCTAACAAAAACCAACCAACCAACCAAAGAAAAAGCACTGGCATTATTATCAGATGAGCTTTGTGGCTAAGTGCTCAGGAAGCCCTCATCTGACTTTAGTTAGGGATCACAACCTGGCTATTGTGATCACTCCTTGGCAAGTGGACTCAGGTGCGGAAGACCATGGAATTTATGCAAAAACAAATGCTGTCTCCCAGACTGTGTTTTCTTCCCAATTTCATCCTGTTACTGCTTGCTAGAATCCTGGCAATGCTCTGCCCAGGCAGTGGATTTCTGGTCACACAGAAGGCTTTCAATAGTACTGCTTCAGTCCACAAAATGCCAGTTCCCTCTTTAGCCCATGCATTCCCATGTTCCTTTGAAACCACTCCTATCCTAGACCATGAAAGCATACTGCTCCTGGAAAGAGGCTTTCCTCCTCACTCCTCACAGATGTCAGCTTTGTATGCCTGTTCATGTCCAGGGGAGGGCACCTGGTGGGGAACCGCAATATCCACTGGGGTATACTATTGGACCTCAAGACCTTCCACCAGCAGAAGTGCAGTTGGCTTTGTGCACGAACCCAACACACCTGTTGGAGTGTTCTTGGGGGTCAGAGACTACTCTTTGTTGCTAAGAGTTGACCTGAGTCCACATCCTGACCCTTGCTCTCTGCCATCTGATTATCTCACTTACTCTGACGGCGAGAGATGATTTGGCCCAGCTCATAATCGTCTGGATTCTCCTCAGTAAGGAAGTGTAGGTTGAGGGCGCTGCGGATGATGACAGGAGCCCTATCGTGGCAGGTCACCTGGACCAGCATGGGAGACAGGCCTTCAGGAAATGGGCCTTGAAGTGACTACTCAAGGACAGTCAGTGGGCAGGGGCATTCTGGAGGCATCTCCACTCTAAATACAAGGACAACATCCATGACCTTACTACCTGAGGCTGACCTCCTGCTCATTGTGTGGGCTCTTCCCATAGGCTACTAGCCCAATCCTTGTATATAGGACTTCCTGGGCTTGCCATTGCTCTTTGTGGAGCTGCACTCCTCTCGGAGTGAAAGGACCCCACTACCTGCATACAGATGCAATCTCATCCCACAAGTTGGGAGGAATGGGACAATAGCCTCCAAGATCCCAGGTCTGCCCGAGGATGCAGGCAGCATTGGGAATGGCCTAGGCACAAAACCTAGAGGTTTTGGTCTGGATTGTCAGGGCCAAAAACAGACCCAGGAACATGACCCCACACAGGAGTGCTGAAAGATAGCCAAGAGAGCTCCTGGCCTCCAGAGGCTCAGTGCTGGCTGGGATGTAGGAGGGCACCTCATCCGGCAAGGGTGGTCATTGGGTTACCTGGACATTTAGTGTGCTTGCTCCACATCCATTTCGACTCTGCAGAGAGACTCTCTCAGCTCCTTGTTCAAGGAACATGGAGAACCTCACACTGCTGTCCTCCTCCATAGATGTCAGCATCCCATAAAGGGGAACCTGCAAACTAGGTCCTATCCTATTCTCGTCTGTCACCCATACCTGCCCCTGCCCTTCTGGACTACATGCTGCCACCTGAAACACAGACTCCCTCAGACATGGCAGTGGACAAGCTGCTGCTCTGCCTCATCTCAGCTCCAGCCCTTCACACTGCCCTCTCCCTTCTTGATTCCCCTCTATCCTCCTGATCATCCAGAAGCTCCAAATTCAAGAGGGCATGAGTAGTTCATGGTATTGGACCAGTGTCTGCTCCCCACCCAGGTGTAAGCACCAGGGGACACCCCTGCTCCCAGGCTTACCAGAACACTCTTGGCCATCTTTGGACTTTGTGTTTCTAAGTGGACACGAATTAAGCAGGTGTCTCCCACCTGCTTGTGGGAAAGCGGCCTGGAGGACTTGCAGGTTGATTCTGAGAACTGTGGGGGATGGAACATCAGCAAACCCAGAAACAGAAAGCCACCCCAGCCTGTCAGTTGGCTCTATGGGCTTCTAGCACATATGTCCAGGTGCTGAGGCTTCTTATTTCCTCAGGTGGGAGTGGAATGGCAGCACAAGTACAGCTTGAATAAGGTAGGTGTTTACCTCCTTTCCCTTGACCTGGGGGCGTTTCCTCACGATGAAATATTTTATTCCCGGATTCATGGACAGACACACGAGTGAGTGGTCAGAGACCTTGATTTCTGCAGAGTGAAGTGGAGAGAATTGTTAGGTGGCACTCAAGGATTATACCACAAAACACCCACAACCCCTGAGAGTCTCCGCCAGGCCCATCACACTTTGGTATTTTGGGGCCAAGGCCCACTTTCTCTTGGCTGTGAGTTATCCTGAGCCCACTGTGGATCATGTCTCCCCAATGTCTGATTGTCCTACTTACTCTCATCCTCAGACATCATACTCAGCAGCTCAAAGTTGTCCACATCCTCATGCTGCAACAAATTTTGGTCCAAGGCCCTGCGGATGAGGCTTGTCACTGTCTCCTGACAGGTCACCTGGATCAGGGTGGGACAAATGTCATCAGAGAATGGCTTTTAGAGGAGCTACCCAGAAGCCTGTGGTCAAACATTCAGGAGAAATCTCAGCTACATATACAAGGGCACAATCTTGTTATCCTGCTACCCGAGTGTGTCCTCCATATACCCTCTGGGTTCTTGCAATGTGCTAGTAGAACAATCCTGGTACAAATATCTGCCTGTACCTGCCATCTCCCCTCCCCCTGGGGAGCCACATTCCACTCAGGTCAAAGGACCAAACTGTCTATGCACAGACACACTCTCATCTCACTGAGATGAGAGCAATGGGCCAGGGATCTGCGGACCAAGTGTGCTCTGGGATGCAGGCTGCCTTTGTGGGTGGAAGAGGCAGATGCACTGAAAATTTTGGTCCTGACTGCCATGACACAAAACAGACTCAGATACAAGAGTGTGCATTTGAGTGCTTCATGAGAGCTTTGAGAGGCCCTGGCCTCTGGAAGCTCGGTGCGGGTCTGGTTGTAATGATGTACTTGACTCAGCACTGGCAGTCACTGAACATGTCTCCTCTGCAGCTGGACACCTGCAGCATTAGCGTGTCTACTGCACATCCATAGAAATTCTGCCAAGAACCCCTTTAGCCCCGTATTTACATACATGCAAATGCTAACATTCAGAAGCTTTGGCATGACCCCCCAGGTGATCCCGACCCCAAATTCCTACACCTAGTCATGCTAAGGAGGTTCTCTTCCCTGCCACCAGGAACACATCCCCTCCTACACATGTGACAAGTCACTGCCACCTCCTCTGCTCCAACTTCACTCATTGAGAATACCAAGTACTAGGCACTGCAGCCTGCACCCTGGACATATCTCTGCCTTCATCTGTCCACAGCACTTCCGTCTGCACTTCTGGCCTGCAAAACCCACAATACACAGGCCCACTCACCACTGGAGCTGGGCATGCTGATGCTCTCCCTCCTCAGGTCAAGCCCTTAAGACGGACCTCTCTCTTCTTTGTTTCCCACCACAGCCCCGGGGTTGGCTGTGTCTCCTGCCTTCCACTGTGTGGACACTCAGGAGGCAGCCCTGCTGTCGGGCTTACCAGGATGCACTTTGTCTCCCTCAGGCTCTGTCCCTCTAGGAGGACGTGAACAAAGCGGCTGTCCTCCACCTGCTCGCTGGAGTGAAGCAGTGAAGAGCTGCTACTGGTGACTTTTCTCATGCAGCACTCATTGCTTTGGGTGGCCTGGGGGAATGATCTTGCAGCCACTGCAGAGCTGCTGCTCACAGCTGTTGGGGTCCTGAATGCCACTGCCACAGAAGGCTCCAAGAACTGTGGGGGATGACAAAATCAGCAAAGCCCAGCAACTGCACCCCACCCAGCCTGGCAGTTGGTTCTGTGGGCGTTCTACAACATCCATCCAGAACCTGAGGTTCTTGTCCCCTTGGAGGATGTGGAGTGGCACCAGGAGTAAAGAGTGAAGAAGGTGGCTGTTTACCTCATTTGGCTTGACCTTCAACGACTTGCTGGCAGCTGTTTCCCGAAGAAGAAAGTTATAATCCACTCCTCCATCCAGGGCGTAATATACTTTCCCATCAGCAGGGATCCTCAGCTCTGGAGAGGCAGGGGCAGAGGCGTGGTAGGTGACACTCAAGGAATACACTACCCAACATCCCCCTCCAACTGAGAGCCTCTGCCAGCTCAGGTCTCACACCTGAGAGCCCCCGAATCCAGCTACTGTTCCACCAAAGACTCCCCACTGATTCCTCCCTGAGGACCCTCTATGCACAGGAGGTCCACTACAGGAACACCTTTCAAGGAAATAGCCCCTTGTACCCCAGAACCTCTTAGTTCATGTTGGACCCACCAAAGAGAAACAGCTAGACTTTGTATCTGGATTGGTCCCCAAAGACTCATGTGTTCAAGGTTTTCTCCCCACTGCAGCAATGATCACAGGTTGGTTTGGGGAAAAGCACTTGATGGTGGGTGCCTCCACCTTTCCAGTGGATTCATCCACTCATACAGGGCTACACTAATTTGAGGGGTGTGGTTTGGAGGTGTGTTGAGCTTGGGTGGAGGATGTCCACAGCAGGGCTGTGCCATCCAGAGCAATATATTTCTCTTGAGTTCCCCACTTCTGCATTTCCTCCTCATGAGTATAATTCTCATTCACATTTTTAATCAATTTATTGTTATACTTCTTGTTCGGCTTGTGCTTCTCCTTCTTGTTCTTGTTCTTCTTCATCTTCTCCTCATGCTTCTTCTTATAGTCATCTTGACCTTCTTATTCATGGTCTCCTCCTTCAACTTATTTTCATTTTTCTACTCCTCCTTCTCCTCCTCCTCATCCTCCTCCTCCTAATCCTCCTCCTTCTCCTCCTCCTCCTCCTCCTTCTTCTTTTCTCTCTCTCTCTCTCTCTCTCCTCCTCCTCCTTCTTCTTCTTTTATCTCTCTCTCTCTCTCTCTCTCTCTCTCTCTCTCTCTCTCTCTCTCTCTCTCTCTCTCTCTCTCGAGTTTACAAGCTGTGAAGGCTTCTATTCTACCACATACTTCTCTCTAGAAATGGCCTCTGGTCCTAAGTGGACTCAGTTTGCAATGAATATAAAGATTGGAAGCCAGAAATGATTCTTCATTGAACTGCTTTTCTCATGTACTCGTCTAGGTCAGGAAAGGCTGCCAAAGTAGGCACCCTGTGGTTGTCTGTCTTCTTTGACACAAGACAAAGAAGCCTCTCTTCTTGGCCCCACGTGGATAATAGCTTTGCAATGCCTCCTCAGGCCAAGGAAAGAAAACATGATAGGCAGGTCCACAGCCCCTGGGGAACATGAAGAACCTGTAGATTTATGCCCCATCATTACACTTTGTTTTGTGCACAAGTCCCACCATACTCTTCCTGGGCATTGGGTCAATGCACACTGTGTTTTCGCTCCCAGTTATCGTGAGCCCACTGTGCCTCACTGCTCCCTACCCTCTGATGGTTCCACTTACTCTGATGGTTCGAGACAATTTGCAGAAGCTCATAGTTTTCTGGATCCTCCTGCTGGAGCAAGTGTGCATCTAAGGCCCTGCGGATGATGACTGGAGTGCTGTCCTGGCAGGTCACCTGAGCAGGGTTGGAGGAAGCTCATCAGAGAGGGAATTTGGGAGTAGCTACCCAGAGGACAGTGCTCAAGGACAATCAGAGACAAGAGAGCTCTCAACACAAGGGCACCATCTTGTTACCCTGCTACCTGAGGCCTTCATGTGATCATGTGGGGTCTTCCTATGAGCCTCTAGTCCAATCTTGGTACAAGAGTTTGATTCAACCTGCTATGCCCTACAGGGACAAGGGAATAAGGACCAAAAGGCTTTGTACAGACACACTCTAGTCCCATCAAGATGGGAGGAATGGTCCAGTGGACTTCCATATCCCTGCTCTGGTCTGGGATGCAGCTGCATTTTTGTGTGGACCAGGCACAAACCCTAGGTGCTTTGGTCCTGACAGCCAGGGCACAACACACACTAGGACTCTTTAATGATAGGCATGGAAGTTGCTGGGCTTGAGAGTGTCAGTGCTTGCTGGGGTGTCAGGAGGGTTGGACCCAGCAGGTGCAGTGGTTCAACATGTCTCCCCTGGAAGTGGACACCAGAGTCTCATGATGGATACTCCACACCCAGGAAAATTCTGCAGAGAGCCCTGCTAAATCTCTATTCACATACATGCAAACTAGGACACTAATGGGCCCCTCCAAGGCCCCCAGTTGTCTGTGACCCACACCTACCCACCCTAATCATTCTACAATAGCTCCCTTCAACAACCAGCAACATATCCCCTCCCACACACAAGAAAATGACTGCCAACTCCTCTGCTTCAACCTCCACGGTTCAATATACTCCTCCTCAATACCAAAATCAGTAGAGGATGGCCTGTACCCTCAATATTTCTCTGACTTCCTCTGAACCCAGCACTCACTCCTGCACTTCTGACCTGCACACCCCAAAACACGCAGGCCCACTTGCACCCAGATCTGGCATGCTCTCCGGCCTCTCTCTTCCTCATTTTATGCTCTCCTTCCTGACCTTCCAGAAGCTCCAGTTCAAGAAGACAGGCCTAGTCCAAGGTGTTTGCTGTGGACTCGGTCTTCCCCAGTGTGGGCTCCCAGGAGACTCCCCTGCTCTAAGACTCACCAGGATGCTCTTATACTGTGTCGTCCTTTCATTTTCCAGGTAGACGTGAATGAGGCACCTGCCTCTCACCCGGTTGTTGTACTGGGGCCATGGGGAGTACCCAGTGGAGACCCCTGATGTCCTGGACTCTGGCACTGCCCCTTCCCAGGGAGAAGGCTCTGGCTCTGGGGTTGGCTGAGGAGCCGTGACAGGAACTGAGCTTGTAGCTAGAGGAGAAAAGATGCCAACATGACTGCCTTGCCCTGAGCTTCACACAGACAGACAATACCCCTGCTGCCAGGAAGAACTCAGGCCCTTAGCCCACACAGGACCTCTTTGCAGACTGGGGTCACTTCCTGAATGGACAAAGGTTTATCCTAATTTCCAGCCCAACACCAGGCATACAGACTCCCCACAGTGGGACAAGAGTCGGACCTTTCCTCATATACCCTTAGGTACTCACCCCAGTCCGCCTGGCTCTCAGGCTCTGCCTGGCTTGATATGCCATCTTCAGTTGGGGCCAGGAGGTGGTGTGCTTGATGCTCCAGGTACAAGCCAACCAGCAAGAGCCCCATATATGGCAGCAGCTGCTGCAGACTCAGAGAGCCTAGAGGCTGATGGGAAGCCTCGGAGTAGAAGTTCACCCAGGTCCCCAGGAAGGAAGGTGAGGCACTGTGGGGAGGCAGGTGTGGAGTCAGCAAAACCCTGGCCTTGCCTTCGCCATGGCCTCCAGAGAGAACCTCTGACCCTACACTTCTGAACCGTCCCTGGTTCTGAACACACCAGTCCACCTCAGACAAGACACAGTGGCTGTACAGGCAGGGACAGGACAGGTCGCTACAGGCAAAGAACCTTCAACCAAGGAGCGCTAGATCCATGGTATGACCAGCTCTCCCCTCCTCTGGGCAGGCCTGACACTCTTCTTCCCCTTGGCTACGTGCTCTCCAACCTGGAATGCACCTTCCGGGAGTGTCTGTCCTCCTGCCCACTCTTCTCGGGGCTCAAGAGACACCTCCTCCCCTGGCGTGGGCTGCAATGCTACCTCATTCTCTGTGAGCTCTCACTGAGTCCCCCTGAGTAGCGGTGGACCTCTCTTTTCCCATGAGTGCAGACCACATCTCTGTGGCCCTGGGGGAGGACAGGGAGGTGTAGTGTGGGGGGATCCCTTGTCCCAGGGACTTCCCAGAGGACCATGACTCCACCTACAACTCCCCACCTTACCCCTCCTACTGTTGAAGCCCCACACCTTACACTGCAGGCAGAAAACTGAATTGGGGAGAGCAGTCTTTCCTCAGCCTTCCCAAGTCAAATCACCTTGCAGGTACCTATTCTGGAAACAGGAGCCCACCCTCTTGACCCCAAGCCCATTCCATGTTGAAGTTGGTCAAGGGGTCCACCATAGTCACTGAAGAGGACAACGTGCAGTTATGCCTCATGGAGTCAGGGATGCAGTCACATGTAGGATATCTACTCATGGCACCTGCGGTTTTAGGCTGACCCCCATGAAAAGGGACACAATGGCAGTCATTTGCACCCCATTTTTCACTGAATTATGAAACGTGACTGGAAACGTGTCTTCACACAGTGGGTGCTTTCTCCATGTTCATCAGTGAATGAGCCCAAACTGCTGATTCCAACATATCTCTGGGGGTGGGAGCTGCAATGTCCAAAGCCCCTGTCCAGCTATGTCCCAGCTAGGACGCTCTGTCCCACTATGTATACTAACATGTCTTTATTAACCCAAAAGTGCTTTTCCCAAGGCCTGAGTTTTGAGACGCCTCTGGCACAGATCTACATTCTTCACAAAGCCAACATCAACCCGAAAGGCCACCTGGCCTCACTGAGTCCACCTGGGAATGAGCTCAGTGCACACCATTGAGCTGTGGTGCCCAGTGTGTGGGGACTGCTCCACGGACCCCTGTGGATCAGCTGGAGTCAGGATGGTTTCTCTGCCTGAGAGGGAAAGTTCACTCCCCTTGCAAGGCTGTGGCAGGCACCTCCAGGACTTGTCCCATTCGGGGCTGACATTCCACTATGAGTGTGGTCCTCTATCTCATTAGTTATCACAAACCTTTGGGTCCCTGAGAGGTACATGGCAGCCCCAAGACCCAGGCATGAGGGGGCTGCACACTTGGGCTTGGTGGTCTGGTGCTTACCTTGGGAACAAGAGATCCAGCACCTGCTGGGTGGGGATGGAATCCCAGGAGATTAACCCCATGTTGCTGCTGAAATGTAGGTTCCTCCCACCAATGACAGGCAGGAGCTCATTCCTAAGCTGGTCCTGCCTGTAAGGTTCAAGGCTCTGTACCCTGAAGGGCTCCTCCGTGTTCTGATCATTTTCACCCTGGGTTGGAACCAAGAATGGTGGGTTCAAAATGGAAATGGTGACAAACAGAAAAATGACTTGTGCCAATACACTAGAGTCAAAGCACAATGGGACAGTTCCCATCAGTACAAACACACACACACACACACACACAAACACACACACAGAGTAAGAATAGGAGTCCTTTGCCATTCATCAGGGATCAGACTAGAGGGCCTGCTGGGCTCACCTGCCCTGTGCTACTCACTGTTACTCTTGAGCTCCTCTGCGACAATTGCTAAGATGAAGCCTCACCCAGTGTAACCACAAAAGGGCTAGTTGGCCCCCCTGAGATTCCTGGGAGCCTGAGGCTCGGCATTGTTTGCAAGGACAGGGGAACATCCTTCTCACTCCAGTGTCTCCAACCAAGTGAGCTTGGATGGCTTGGTCAGTGAAGTGGGTGCCTGGATACCAGGGTTCCATGTTCTGTTTGATCCATTGTCAAGGCAATGATGTCATTTCCTGTGCCCATACCTGAGCCTCTTTTCACATAAGACCACTTTCAAAAGCCCTATGGGCTGCTGATTTCTCCTCCATGCCTACCCATCTCAGGTGCACAGGTGTTCACCAACAACTACCCAAATACCCCCACCAGCATCTGCCCTGCTTGGTGCCACTAGAGTTCCAGCTTGGAACCTTCAAATATGCATTCACAACCAGTCCTTCCCTCTCAGCAGCTTTTGGACCCTGGTCCCATCATTGTGCAACTCATGGTGTGCCCAGTCTTTTCTGGAAAGTAGGGTAGCATCTAATCAGGGATTGGTGTTCCTGATTCATACATAGCATATGGTTTCTATGAAATCCAGTGAGGGAGCAGGAGTAATGAAGCTGATTGCACAGATTACCTCAGGGAATACTGACAGGCCAAATGAAAAATATGTTCCAGCTAACCATTGGTATTTGGGCTTCTCAGCCCAGTCCTGTTTTTAAAAAAGGTGCAGATAGGCAGTGTTCATTAAAAAAATGTCTGCCATTTAAAAGTGGGTAATTTAAATGGCATCTAGTTACACATCTGATAGAATGGTCTGGCAACATATGAATTTCATTCTAACAACAACAACAAAACATAGAAAAAAACATAGACATAAAGATAAAACCTTGTCTTCACCAGGATGCCTAGAAATAGGTTTTATTTGGCTCATGCAAATATCTTTCAATAGCACTTCTAATTTCTGCATGAACTCATTCAATTTTATAATGTCTGAAACCCTCTGTGAGCATGGGAAGCACTGCTGACAAGACACCAGAGGGCCAGAGCACTTGTGCCCCCTGTATAAGTGTCTCTTGGCTATCACCAAAGACCGTTCCCCTCCCGGGGCAGCTGAGAGCAAGCTGGGCCTTGGAGCAAGGATTAGTGCTTCAGGTATAGACTATGCAAGCAAGGGACAATGTCTTTAATAAAACTAAAATTAAAAAGTCACTTCAAAAAAAAATTTAAAAAGAAGAAGAAAATAAGGTCAAGTAGAGGAATGGGCAGAGGCATCCAGAGGAAGCCCATTTTCACAGGAGAAAATCCCCCAGTGAAAAACATCAGAATAGATACCAAGAAAAATACCAACAAAAACAGTGTGCTCCCACTATGTATCTACTCCACATGCAAAAGTTAGAAAGCTAGATAATACAATCCTGGCCACAGGTAGAGCTATTCAGAAGAGCCACCTGGCAGTGCTTAGTCAAAGAAGTAAACATGCACACTTTGACCTAGAAATTCCACCTGTGTGTAAACCAGGTGGTGCTTAAGCAGTTTCACAAGGGGACATGCACAGGGAAATTTATCCTCAGGTTCCTTATAGAGTTGTCTGTGCTTACAGAAGGTTGAGGGCTGTCAGGGTGCCCACAATTGGGAAAGTGAAATGCTTAAAAGGTAATGGATGCCAACCTGAATATATTAATAGAAATCAATGAAAAACAATAGATTTACATGACAGTAAAATCCCTGAGTTCAAGTTCTTGCTAGCCTACCTCCCAACAATCATGCTTGGTTAAGACACTGACATACTTCAAGGCAAAAAAAGGAGAAAATATAATGTCATTATTACTTTTCTTAAATGCAAAAAAGGAAATGGTAATATTTACCCAGCCATGACCTGTTATGCATAATATGTGAGATTATTGTGGACATATTGGTAAATGATTATCTACTCAGATACGTTCCATGACTCACCAAATGCAAAGGTCCATGAAGAATTACCGTCTCCACACATGAATTCATTGTCAAAAGCCTTGAGACAACAGGGGCTTCACAAAATGGCTTCTTGGCCAACTTGATGAGTGTGTCCTCGGACAATGCTTCCACCTGAAAGATGTCACCAACTTGTTCTCATTCACATTTCCACAGTGCCCCCAAAAAGAAACAAAGTCTGATACTCTATTGAGTGAATCCTCAAGTGGACCAAACACCATACTTCCTTCCATATTTTAGAATTAACAAATGCAACTTCAACTCAATAACTTGCATTAGGCAACATGCAACCACAACCTCTTACACATACTCTTTTACACACTCACGTGTCCTAGGTTCTGATCTAACTGTCCATTGAGCATTCAGAACACGTGCTACTTCACATTCCTTACAGGCGACCATCCCATTCTCTGCCAAGCTGAATACAAATCCCTGGTCACAGGAGAATGGAAGTCTATCTCCCGCAACAACATGCATCAGGAAACATCGGGGTTTTCAATAAAAACTCTGGGGAAACCCTTTTGAAAATCACTTACCCCCTGAAAAGGCGCCTGCCATTCTTCTTGCTGTGGGGGGCGGCGTATTTGAGTCGATTTCCAAACACCTCTTCACAGTTGAGAACATCACTGCACACACTCAAAATAACAACAACAATTATTATTATTATTATATTATTATTTTTAAAAAATCACTGCAGAATGGCACGGAGTAGGGAAGCAGCTCAGGACAGGACACCCAGGAAGCTGAGAGAGTGCTCCCCTCACCAGGACAGAGTAGCAACCCCAGGGGCAGTCCCCAGAGACCCACCTCCTCAGCCACACCCTACTGCCTACAGTTACCACCCAGTTAGTCCCCACCAGGGGTTCAATGCACTAATTAGGTTAAGGCTCTCCTCACTTGCACTGTCTCACACGGGAACTTTTGAGGGACAGTAACAAACCATCACATCTGTGAGCTACAAACATCTGTACCCTCACCCTTTCTCATAGGATGTATTCCTGAGCTGTCAGCCCTCAGGCCTTCTGTAGTTTCATGGATTGGAAATCTCACTTATAAATGGTGCATCCAACTGAACACACTGCTCTACAGGGAGCCAGGTATTTCTGGTCCTATATACACTGGACAGAGAGATGTTGAGGTCCTACTAGGTGTCAGGTACTGTTCAACATTCCGGGATACAGCACAGACCTGGCCTTGGCCTCCCAGAGTCTGTCATTTAGCTACTTGTTTATGTGTAGCCTGAGATTAAGCAAGCTTTGAGGGGAAGGTAGGGGTGTGTGTGTGTGTGTGTGTGTGTGTATGTGTGTGTGTGTGTGTGTGAAGATTGTCACCATTCACAGATTACATTTAACTAATTAGTGTTGGGAGCATCAAAGGCAAATGAAACAAAACCTCTTCCCCATGGCAAAAGAGGGGAGATAGGGTGCATACTCAAATTTTAGTAATTGTATAGGTTACTTCCGATACACTGTTATAATTTTCCTTGGGTCTCTATGGTTCTACCCCTCATAAAAGATGTCTGTATTTGTTGTAGAGGGATCTTTAAATAATATATTATGGAAAACATCAAAAGATTATACCTTGCTTAAGAAAACAACAGGCATACTAAAAACATTGGGGTTTTTTAAGTCAGCATCCTGTTTTATACACAGTTTACTGCTAAGAATTACGCTTCCCACCTGGTGTGGTGGTGCAAAAAATATGTGGTTGGCCATTATTTTTCACATCCAATGGACTGTTTTTTTTTAGTGGATTGATGTTATATTTTTATGAACAAAACTTCAGTTTTCATGAAGTCCAATATTTCTATTTTTTTCTAGTTGCCTGTGCTTTTGGCATCTTATCAAAAGAAAAAAATCATTGTCAACTCCGGTGTCCTGAATCTACTGCCCTATGTTTTCTTTTGTAGGTGTTGTATTAGGTAAGAGTTCAACTTCATTCTTTTGCATGTTCATGTCCAGTTTTCCCCAAAATGATGTGCTGAAAAGACTGTTCTTTTCCTCACTGAATGGTCTTGTGTCCCTTATCAAGAGTCATTTGATCACATACACCAGGGCTTACTTCTGGGCATTCTATTCTGTCCCTTTGGTCTCGGTTTGGCTTCCTGTCAACACCGCCCAAGGAGTGGAGGCCACACAGTCAGCATTGCGGGCCAGCCTTGTGACTGGAGAATGATGTGAGCTCTGAGGTGCAGGCCAGTGTTCTGCCAGGTTTCCACCTTAACACACTGAGGAGACTGAAGTACTTTCTCACACAGCCTGTATTGCCAGAGATCCGTGAGGCGAGGCCGAATCCTCTGAGTGGGGTCTCACAGGCGCCCATAAATGCACGGGCTGAGCCCTGCTCCTTCTTGGAGGCCTGGGGCTGCCCCTGCAGGTGGAGGTAACAGCTTTCCAACCTGCCCATGGTCCTTGGTGGGCTTGGAGCGGTTCACCTCCTCTTCTGTCCTCTGCTGACATTAAGAGCCCTTGGGATTCCATGGGGCCAACACAGTCATCTAGGGTGACCTCCCTATTTTTAAAGTCACTTGATTAGGAACCTGAATTACATCTGTAAACTCCTCATTTGTCTGAAAAGAAATAGATTATACACTTCCAGGGATAAGGGATAGAATCCTTGGGGCTGTAATTCTGCCCATCTTTCTCTCTCTGACCTTGACCTTGCCAACCATCAGGACCTAGAAGATTCCTGCTGAACCATCCAGAAGGACAGTATGTGCCTACAAACCAACCAGCAGACAGACAGACAGACGAAGCAGCTGTCTCCTGACAGAGCATCACTCAGAGAGGGAAAAGGCAGACTTGCTGTTTAATCATATTTATTGTACAAGCATTGAAGGATATAAAATTTGACAGTAATGGTAGCCTAAATTTAGATGGGTTCTTTTAAAATGGAAAGCTACGAGAGGTATTTCTAGATATTCTGCTCTTAAGTATTGGAACCCACTTTCTATTCTGGAATCTTCTCTGAGTCTTGATTTAAGGGCCTGCTCTGTCTTTGGGCGGGGGGGAGCCGTGGTGGGTTCTCCCAAGCATGCTTGTCATCGTTTGGCCGCAGGAAACAGGAGAGGCAGGTGAACAGCAGTTGGCATCGCCATACCCTCCACGTGCCAGTTCTCCGCCTGTGTGGATGCTGCAGGGGAGGAAATCCTGTGTTTCTTTCTGGTGTCCTGTTTGTTATGGATCTGCCTGGTTCCTGGGGCTGAAGTGATGGAGCCATGCTGCTCTGAGCAGAAAGCCCTTCCAGAGTGTGGGCGGGGCTCTCCCTGCACAAATCCCTGAAGTGCGTGGGGAAGGGGAAGGCATCTGTCATGGAGTGATGGGCAGGACCCTCAGTGTGGCTCTCGCTCCTTCTGGGGCTGGCCCTGGTGAAAACATAAGCCAGGGAAGTCCCTGTCCTGCTGTGTTCTCGTGGGTCTTTTCTTCCAGCCCTCCAATCCCTCCTGTAGGAAATCCAGTTTCCATGGAAGTGGTTTAACTGTCTCGTCTCCTCCTGGCCAGGCGTTCACTGTGCCGCTTTCATTCTTGCTGACGTCGGGGGAATCTATCTGCGCCTCCCGCCATGCAGCGTGACCACGCTTCCGGTTCCCTCCATTGTTCAGGGCAGGTGGCTCTCCTCCTAGGTCTCCATAACTGCATTCGAGGGAGAGAGTTGGACAGCGACATGGCTCAGGTCCTGTCCATGTTGAATGCTGGTGCCTTCCTAAGGCACCGAGAATGTCAGAAGGGCAGGTTTGGAGCGAGCTTCAGCATTAGGGATGGGGATGGCTCTGAGGACCCTTCGCATCCCACAGGGGAGAGGGAGAGTGGGCAGGTTTTCCAGGGCCTGTGGGAGCGGGGATGTCGCCTGAGGCCAGCCTGAAAGGCCACAGAAGCAGGATGGGCACTGGGAAACATGACCGAATCCTCCTAGGATGCCTCCCTACACCTTGCATTGGTTATTCTCTTCGTACTTCATGACCTGCATCATCATCAACAGCCACATCTTCATGTCCGTCTTCCTGGCCATGGTCTACAACAACAACCTGCAGGTAAGTGCCTGAACCTGGAGCTGGGGGCCGGGAGGTGGGAGCACCTCTGCTGACCCTTTGGAGGCGTCCCCTATTGTTTACTTGGGTGGAGCTGAGGGCTCCTTTGACATCTTGCTCCTTTCTGCTCCACGGAAGTCTCTTACCAGTCTTCCTGGTGGGGCTCAGGATGTATCTGAGGAGATCCGAAGGACAGTGGTTAGCCAGGATACCCACCCTTGTGTGGCAAAGCTCCTGGCTCTGCTTGTTGCTTTTAATGCCTCCCGAAGCTCATGGCTCTTTGCAGTGTGCAAGTGCAATGGGACTGGGGATGTTCTCCAATCTTCCACCCCTTCCCCCTCAAACAGAAGGCAACACTCTAGAGCCAGCCCTGTGTGCTCTGCTTGTGACCACTGGCCTCCTGGGGACAGAGGCTGGGCAGAGGTTTCTGAGTGCCCGGATGGTAGGGAGCTGCATTTGCCTGGAGCTGCCCAGCGCCCAGCCGTCCCACTCCCTTGCTGCACGGACCTTCTTTTACTGTAAAACTTACTGCACAGAGAAACCTTTCCTGAAAGGTCAGTTTTCCTTCTGGCTCTTGACTTTTTGGTCCTGTTTTGAATTTCCTGTTGCTGAGGGGTGTCCCCACTGTGGGCAGGTAGAAAGCTGGGGACAAAGACAGGGCTTGCGGTAGAGGGCAAGAGAGCAGTGGAACTGAGTCTCAGAGCTGGACTTTGAAGACATTTGGCTCTATCAGGGTCCCAAGGAACCTCGGGGCCTCCTGGTGCCAAGGCCAAGCCTCCCCTGGTGGAAGAGGCTGCTCCTCAAGGTCTGGGTCTCTCTTGGCTTGAACTGCTGGACAAACAGTTGATGTGCCTCCTATGCCTCGAAACCAGCCTTCCTTAACATGCATCATCCAGCACACATGTCTTAGATGTGCTTTTTGTGCCTGGAAACACCTAAGGTTCTGCGGAATCCACAGTGACTGAGACCCTTTAAGCTGGTACCGTCCAGCTGTGGGAGCCCATCACCTCTTTGCTGTGTTGTGGGACAGCCTCCGGGAGCAGTAGGACTGAGCGCGGAAGCTGGACGGCTGGTTCTAACCTGAGGGGCATTGTTGAGTTTTCTCCCCTTCTGGAAAGTTCCCTGTGGTCAGACCAGATGGCAGCTATAGGAGTCCAGCTCCCACAGGGGGTCTCAGGAGACAAACAGATGGTGAGGAGTCATCGAAAGGGGGTGGAGAGACAACGCAGACACCAAGATGAAGGTGCTGAACCCAATCCTTACTTGTGAAGTTAATCATATATACTTTTCATTTTGGCAGGCTCACAGTACTTTGTGGTTACAAAACAGAAATCATTATTCAAAGAAACAAAGTATTACATAGCTACAATTAGAATAGAAGTATGTATCTTGACTTATGCATAAGCAAGCATTTTTTACTTTCAGTTCACTTTGCTTTGAGCTGTTTCCACTTAGTTTTTAATAATAGTTAGAAATGTCCCAGACTACTGGCCTACACCTTGACTATTCTTTCTTGACTAGAATTGGTGCCACTGTTATGGTAAGCGGTTAACTTTGAAAGAGAGGCTACTAATTTTAATCAAACAAGAGCAAGAGCACAAACCATTGTGCACAGGAACAAGAACAAGTTGCCCAGTACTAAGCACTAATCTGTCTTCATAACATTAATTCTTCTTCTTTAGATTTTAATTTAATTTCTTAAAAACTTCCTCGACTGTTTTTCCTACAGGGGGTTTCTCATTAAACATTAACAATTTACGTTCCACAGTTGAATCATTGCATTTAGAGCAAACAGATCTATTCTTTAGAAGTAGTTGCATTAATTGGGAAATTCATGCTTTTTCCTTCATACTTAATGGTCATATGAGAAGTCACAACTAGACTTATTAAAGGAATACAAAAACAAACCAGCCCATTCCCAGAAACATACTGCACTCCTCCAGAGGATGGACGCCTGGCGCCATCCACCTCAGTAGGGCCTTGCCATTGCCTGAGTCAGGGGAGGTGGGCAGCAGGCAGCCTCGGCTGTCTCCTTGTCTCTCTGGCTGTCTTAATGGAGTCCTGTGTCCCTCTCCCTGTGTCTCTCTCCCCTCAGTGGTGCCCCAGCCCCTTCCTTTCTGGAATCCTTCCTCTGGGGCTGAGTGGAGTCTGGAGCCTTCGGCTGTCGGTCTGTTTCTCACCACAGATTGTCCTCCACAAGTTCCCTCATTGACACTTGGTAAGATGAGTCTGTGACCGCAGGCGTGGTCAGCAAAATTGACGTGGAGCAGGGAAGGTGACGTGCTGCTCATTGGCTGACCCGTCAGTGACTCTCCCTGAACTCCTCCTTGACCTCCACGTGTTTTGTGTTGAAGAAACGGACATCTTGAATCTTCTCTTAAAATACCCAACTCTGCTTTTCTAAAAACGGGGTTCGAAAACTTGCCTCCCTGAAATGTCCCCAGGTGCTGGAGGCATTCCGCCTTCTGAAGGTCAAGGTGGGCACCGAGGTTGCGGTGAAGGAGGCTGCGTGGAAGCAGCTGGTGAAGGTGGTGGTGCCCGACATCAGCACCTCCCACCTGGAGCTACTTCTGAGGACCTCAGACAAGGGACAGAGGGACAAGTGGGTAAGGAGCCATCACCTCTGATGGCCCTCTTCACTGTGCTTCCCAAAGCGATGGGAAGCTGGGGATGTGGCTCAGTGGTCGAGCGCCTGCCAAGCGTGGGTGAGACGCTGGGTTCGAGTCTCAGCACCACATAAAAATAAATAAATAAAATAGGGGTATTGTGTCCATTTACAACTTAAAAAATAAAATTAAAAAAGCGATAGAAAAAGCAGCAGTGCTGTGCAGTCACTCAGGATCTGAGGTGTTGGTCCCAGGATCCCTGTAGACACCAAATCCCAGGATGTAAAGCCCCATGGGGGTATGGCAGAGCAACTGCACAGAACCCAACACATCTTCCTGTACCCTCAGATCATCTCTAGATTTCTTCTAGTAGTTAATGCTGCGAAAATCCTTGTTACACCAGTAGTGACAGGAGAAAAAGTCTGCAAGTGTTCAGTGCAGACACATTTTTTTTTCCCTGAATATTTTTGACTTGAGGTTGGTTGAGTCTGGGAATGTGGAACCCAAAAGACAGAGGGATAAATGACTGTTATTTTATTTAAAAAATTTTATTAAAAAATGGTAGTGAGGATTGAACCCTGGGGTACTTAATCACTGAGCCACATCCTCAGCCCTTTATCTTTTTAATATTAAGATGAGATCGGCAGAGTTGCTGGAGCTTCACCATGATGCTGACCCTGGCCTCGGCCTTGTGATCCTCCTGAGTAACTGGGATCACAGGTGTGAGTCAGCAAGACAGGTCCTCAGGAGTTAGCCAGCTCTATTTTGTCACTTGAATCATGATTATACGTTAAATGAGACCAAGGTTCATCTGATTTGCAAAAGGAATTAGTCATGGCCTTTTTTATAAAGATCCATCCATGTGTGAGGAGAAGATGCCAGCAAGCCGCTGGGTTCAACAGACTCCCCAGTATTTTGCCTTTAACAAACAGCTGCCTCAATTTAAACATCACTCCTGGGCCAACCTGTTTTTGAGGAAGATAACCAGTCAAATTTGCTGGCTTGAGGGTGGTTGATTATGTTTCTCAGGATACAGCAGAGCTTTCTGCTGACTGGTGGCTCCTTCCTTAAGTGCTACTGATATACCTAGCCTAGTTATCTCATTAGATTAGAAGCCAGCTTGTCACAAGTTATGAAGGATTCATTTCTGTTTTCTGTAAAAATATCAGGATGTCTGTATGGCCTGGCCATTAGTTGATGTTGTAAAGCTGATTGGAATGCCTGCCCGTGCCCTGAACTCACCCAGGTCCAGTTTTCCCTGACCAGATAACAACCCTTTCCTAAACCTTAGTGACGCCTCATAAATTCTGGCCTTCCCTGGCCGGACAATGACCCTCTCTGAGTCTCTAAGATCTCCATAAACTCTGATGCCGGGGCCAGCAAAAATGTAAACTTGTGTTATGCTCCTCAGAGTGTTGTTATCTGTAACCCCCCCTTGTGTAACTTTTTGGGCTATAAAACTGGGCCACAAAGAAGCCTCGGGGCTGTCTTGTTCCCGCTGTTTTGGGAGGGAAAGGCAGCCCGGCCAGTCGAAATAATAAGCTTGCTTTAATTTGATTTTAATTGGAGTCAGTGGTCTTTTCTTGCGTCCTGGTCTAACACTACTTTCAAAAGACAGTTTTAATAATACAGGTCTTCAATTACACACTTCACTCGGTCTCACCTCGGAAGAGGTGAAGGAGGGAAAGGGTGCTGTGGAGCGTCCCACGTCCCCACTGGGTCAGCAGATGTGAGGACTTGTGGATTCCAAGGCTGACACAGGAATCCTGTTAGCACCCAGAGTGTTGAAACTTGAATCCATTGTTAAACAGAGAAGCATAAAATATAAGGGCAGAAAAAACGGGTGGAGTAGAATTATAATTTTTTTCCTTAGTGATATCTACTTTTTGTGGTCTCAAATGTTTTCTTAATATTTCCTTTTTTTAAAAAAAATTGATTTTTTTAGTTATAGGTGGACACAGTACCTTTATTTTATTTTCATGTGGTGCTGAGGATCTGACCCAGTGGGTGGTGCTGAGGATCCGACCCAGTGTCTCATGCATGCGCTCTACCTCTGAGCCACACCCTCAGCCGCCAGCTTAATCTTTACTTGTTAACTGATACATACATAATAACATAAAATTGTGTATATTTATGGGGTACCCTGTGATGTCTTGACACATGTGTACAATGTATAATGTCTTATACTTGTTAATAAAGAGAGTATGAGGCAGGCAGTGTGGTCTCTGTCACAGATGCATATTGATGGAGTAGAAGGAGCCCCCTGCTGGGTCATTCTGACAGAAATGGAGCTCCAATGTGGTGGTGGTTTTAATGTCTCTGAGATTAGAGCAAAAACCATCTGGGGACTGCTTCTGGTTTTAGAACAACAGAAAAGAATTTTATCTTTTATCTAAGATAAAAAAATTTATTTTACTTACTTATGATTGCTGGATGAGATTCTATATATGCCAGGAACAATAATGGTAAGGAATTATTTCATACATTCCTCTGTTCATTCATGAAAAATAAGGACATTCAGAGATAAAGATAAGTGAAAAAGAACACCCATCTCTCTCTCTCTTTGAATCTTCTGTCCCATCACATCCTTCAGTCATTTCTCAGTTCTGATCTCTGGTATCATGATTGCAACTTACTTTCTGATTCATTTATGGCTGAGCAAACATTTACTGAGTACCTGTTACGGGCCCTAGGCTCAACACCGAGGCTGATTAGAGAACAAACACACGCAGAGGCCTTGCTCTCGTGGAATGCAATCAAGTCAGAGAGACTTGTCCCATCTCTAGGCTGCCTAGAATGATCCCCGGACACCTGCTTTATTCTTCTGATAATCATCAGCTGAGCTCAACTTTTTCAATGGAAAAATTATTTTCTTTGCTTTGTTAATCTTGTCTCTTTATCACCTGTCTGATATTCATTTTTGAGGTCTATATCCAACCTCATGGAAATAGATCCAGGATGTCTTTCTTAATGATTGGGCAGCACTGACATACCCACAAATAAATTGGAGTAACTAGATGCACCTGGACACCAACATCCACCCTTGCATTGAATTCCATAGGACTTGGCATCTGGGTGTTTTGGTGAATGCTGCCGACTCACAAACACATCCTGTCTTCATCTAGCTGTGATATTTCACCTTAAGGACCCCAACTGTGCTGGACCCACGAGGATGTCATGAATGATTTCATCAGCAGGTCAATGTCCCAGAGCTAAATGAACAGCCTTAAGGAAGAGCCAGTTTCATTCCTCGTCTTCACACTTCACATTGTTCTTACTCCTGCCACATGAGATGAGAGGATGAACATTAGCGCCCAGTGACCATGGAGGCACATGGCAAGGACGTCGGGGAATGTGTGGTTGCAAGGAATGTGGTTTCCTTGTCCATAAATTTGCTTTGGTACCAGGGCTACAGAGAGTGGATTGTCCAGCAGGCTTCTAGAACAATAGCTTAGGGCAGGTTGGGGTTAGAGCCTGCCCTAGAGAAGACCTCCTGCTCTTTTATTTCCTTTTCTAGAATTCACAGTAGTTGACCTCTTTCGAGAAACTCCCAAGTTTGCCACTGCCCAGATGAAGTCCCAGTATTTGGCAAATTTCATGCCAAGCCTCCTTGGAATGTATTGGCTTCTATCATACCTAGTTGTTTGTAATTTGGCAGGGCACATGTCAGTCCTTACCTGGGCAGCTCTGGTCAGAGCTATAGAGCTGCTTCCACTCAAACTGCACAGCACAAGACAAAGCCCCTGATACAGGAAGGAATTGGCTCAGGTCACTTTCCTGATGAGGCAGTCATGGCATGGCAGACACCATGGGCTTCCTGGACTCCACTGCTACCAGGCCAGCACACAAAGTGAGATCCAGGGATCTGCTTGGTCTACGTAGATTTCCCCACATTGGGCACACATGGTTCATCAGTCACCTGCACACTTGTCATAGTCTTACTGGTAGCCTACCACGTGGCAGGCTCTGTAAAGACAGGTGCCAGACACCATGAGTGAAAAACAGACCCATCCCTGTCCACACAGAAAATGGGCAATAATCAAATAATCACACTGTATCAAAAGAGCACAGGCCATAAGGGCACACAGCCAGGGGCAGGACAGGCTGCTCTAATCAATGGGTGTTAGGGGAGACCTGAAAGATGAACAGGAGTGAATTAAATGATGGGGGATGTTTGGGTGGGGTTAAAGGTGAGCAGAGCATTCTAGGCAGTCGGACTGGTGTGTATCAAGACCCCAGCAACATGGGGCAGCATGGTGGTGACAATGAGAAACTAAAGAAAGACCAATGTATTGGACAGAGGAAAAAACAAGGAGAGATAGGCCTGGAGAGGTGGGCAGGACAGTCCAGGGCTTGGGAGGCCATGGTTGTGTTTTAGAGCTATGCTAACTGTGCACCACTAGATTGCCAGGTTCTTCTGGGCCCCGGGGAGTTACCTTCATGATGAAGAGGAAGGCTGGAGGTATTAGAGAAGAGACAGATAGAAACAGGAAGATGGGAGTTCTCTAAGGACAAGCCCTCCTACAACATTTCAGGAGCACCATCACTATCTTACCTGTGACTTCTACTTAAGCCCAGCCCAGGACCATTCTGCCACCCCACACCTACCCAGTTGGCACTCCCAAGGCTTTGCACATCTCCCCTTCTGTGGTGTAGTGTGATCAAGGTCCCCCCACCTGCACACCTGATAATGGACAGAGCAGGAAAACAGGAACAAGGTACAATGAGGACACACAGGCCCCAGGGACTGAGCCCCCACATGCTATTTTCACCGTTAAAGGAGGTGTCAAATATCACTTCCTCCCATGACTCCTAGATGACATGACACCCTGGAGCATCTGTGGGAAGACGCATTGCACCTGAACTATTTCTGTAATGTAGGGTAGGCATATGGAGCATCGAGTTCTTTACTGTGGTGTCTGCCACATTGTGGTGCATAGTAGACCTACAGTAAATGTTTACCAATTGAATTATAATGCCAAACATGTAAAAATTTATTTTCTCTTTTTACCTTGAGGGGAAAATTTGGAGAAATACCCAAACTCACATTGAAAACAATTTTCTTATGCTCAGGAAAGGGAAGGGTGAGTTCATCAAATGTGTTGTTTGGGTACAGGGGAATAAATCCAGGAGTGCTTTACCACTGAGTTACATCCCCAGTCCTTTTTATTTTTTAATTTGAGACGAGTCTAATTAAGTTGCAAGGCCAGCCTTGATCTTGTGATCCTCCTACCTCAGCCTTCTTAGTTGCTGGGATTACAGAAATGCACCACCACACCTGGCTCATTGTAAAAAATTTAAAAGGGCAGAAAAAATTCTTGGCCTAACTGGGGCTCCTGCAGACTTTGCTCTTATTGACTTAGAGGCCATTTTGTTGTTGTTGTTTATTTTCTTTTTGTTTTAATTATGGAGACTTTGTTTATTTTGTCCAAGTTGATACCCCAGTAAAGGACAGACTCCAAACAAGTAGAGTCTGTAGAGACTGATGTCTTAGCTGTGTGTGTGTGTGTGTGTGTGTGTGTGTGTGTGTGTGTGTGTGTGCACGCATGCATACCTATGTGTCTCTGTAGGTTCCTCTCTTCTCTAGTGACCCAGAAGGCCCCAGTTCTGGCTCATCAGTGAGTTGACTGCATATTTAGTCCAGGACATGGGGTGCAGCATGTAGACTTTTCCCTTATGAAACATCATACTTAGCACTTTACTCACCTCTGGACTTGAAGAGAAATTCTTGCTCTGGAGCCCCAATTTAAATGACAGGAGAGAGGAAGGGCCCCTGATTTGGGGGATTGCCTCCTAATAATACTCATTCACTGGCTATTTCTCTGCAACCAGGACCTGGGGACTGGACCCAAGAGGAGACTAGGATTCTCTCTCCACCGAGCATAGAGATGGGGGAACTGTGTACTCACCTGCCTGCCTATTGGAGCCAGAGCCCCGGCCCTTTGCCTGATAGAGTTCTGCTGATATATGCAGAGCTTTGTGCACTTTTCCACACATAATTTTTTCTGGCGAAAGGACCCTTAGCCCGTCCTAAGGTTTTATGATCTCTCAAAAGCTAAGAACCTCTTATCTTTATAAAGAAAATTCTTCACATTTTATCTCATATTTCAGAATATCCACTGAGCCTGGCCTTGTTCCTGCTTGATCATCTCAGTTTCTGAACAAAGTGAATAGTGCATAGTGTCCTCCAGGGCTCACCAAGAATAAAGGTGACCAACTAGGAAACTTCCTGTGGATTAGAAGGTGGCTTTGCCTAGAAGAACCAGTGCTCCCTTGAAAGGAGACTCAGTACTCAGAGCTTTCTCTCTGTGGACCAAGCCTCCATTTCTGTTCTGCTATACAGACCAACAAGCTCCAAAGACTGTAGTGCCAGGGTAGAACCTACCACTAATCACAGTCCCTTTCCCTGTTCTGGGCAGCACTATGGATCTTGCTTCTTTGGAGAGGGCTCAAGATTAAGGAAGAAGTGGGAGAAAGGAGAGGGTCTTGAGAGTCTGTCCCGTTCCTCTCCCTGTACTCACAGACTCCGGCCCAGGGAATCTAGCCAGAAGGGCCTTGAGGAGTTTGATAAAGTGGCAGAGTGAAGCATCAAGTCAAGGGCAAGGTTTGGAATCCATGGAGAGTTTGAGGAGGACTCTGCCTGGCCAAGAAGAGGCTGCAGGTTGGCTGGGGTGGGATCAGGGTGGGATCAGGGTGGGATCAGGTAGCAGGCATCAGAGTCAACAAGAGGTAAAGGAGTAAGAGTCTGTGAGGTGAGAGAAGGCTGGGTTCCCTGGTGGAGAGAGAAGCTCCAGGGCTTGAATCACGAGCTCTTTGGGTTGAAGAGGGGAGAGGTCCAGGAGCTGGAGCCCTTGGCAGCAGCCTGGGCTTCCTGAGGAAGGAAGAAGGCCCAGTAATCTGGATGAAAAGTGCACAGTATTGAACTAGACAGTCTGGAAGTATAGATTCCTGTCCAGGAAAAAGAATAAAGATTAAATGCTGTAGACCACCCAGTGTATATTTTTATTATGTTTATTTCAGCTCCTCTTTATCTTTGTTCCTCACTGTTTCTAAATTAGCAGGAACTTGATCAAATCAACTCAGTTTCTGCCTCTGTGAAGAATCGACTTGTTAGTAAAGAAAAGGATCTCCAAGAAATCTTTTGGCCTTGATAAGTGGAATTTACAGTTCCAAGTAAGACGTGCAGAGGCAGTATGTGGGCTTGTGTGTGTGTGTGTTGGGATAGTGGTGGTGGCAGTCATGTACCTCCAAAAGAATCCTTTGTGTTCCTCATCATCCTCCTTCTCATCTCTGCCCATACCTCTCCCTCTTCTCTTCTGTTCCCCCAACTCACAGCACCCATCCTCTGTCTAGGAGGTCAACAGGAATCTCCTCCATCCCTTCTTGACCTCCCCATGTATCTTCCACATAGTAGATGGAGTAATATTGTCAAATGTAATATGACCTTGTCAAATACCCATCACCTTCCAGGTTTATACCCTTCAAAATGCTTTCCAGTGCTTTTAGAATGTGGTGCATCCAGGAACTGGGAATACGGCTCAGTGGTGAAACACATATCTGGCATGTGTGAGGTCCTAGGTTCAAGCCCAAGAATAGCAAAAAAGAAAAGAAAAAATAGAATAAGGGGCATGCTCACTGCTCCAAGCTCCCATGCTTCTCTCCTTTAATTCTGCGTCCCTTCACACTGGACTTCACCTGGTTCCTTCCAAAGCACCTTCTCCCTCCCCCTCCTTGGACTGCATGCTCACTTCCCAAGTTTCCACACCTGTCCATTTCTGATCATCCTTCAGCTTTTAGAGTTGCTTCCTTAGGAAGCTCTTCATGTCCACTCAGTCCAGAGTGGCCCCCTCAGTCTAGATTGCCATAGAATTTATTTCTGTTTTCAGAGAATGTATTTCCCTTTGCTATTATAAACTAAGGATGGTAATTATTCGATCAAGAGGTGTTTTTTCACTCAGCTGTAAGCACCACAAAGTCGGACATGCCTGTCGATGTATACCAGTGTATCCCTGGAAGCTAGATGGGGACTGATCCCAGTAGTTACTCAAGAAAATATATGTTAAATATATAAATGAATGGAGGTGACTGGAAACTACTTATTTATTCATTCATTAGCCAACAGAAATATGAAAGAGGGACTACTATGTGACAGGAACCGTGTATTTCATAGCAAACCTAACATATGTCTGTCTTCCAAGAACTTAAACCTTAAGAAAAAGATCTATCTTCTCTAATGATGTCACATTTGAGATGACATCAAAGCTACAGTGGAAGTTTGCCAGGCCAAGAAAGGAGGGGAAGGGATTCCAGGAAAAGATACAGCAGATAGGGAGGTTGGGGGAAGGGAAAAAATTAAGAGTATGAAGAAATCAAAGAAGACCAAAGTGGCTGAAAAGTAAGGATGAGCAAAGGAGAGTGTAGAGAGAGACGAGGTTGGACAAGGAACAAGGGACAGATCCTTCCTGTCTTAGAGGTCCTGGGGGAAATCTTGTGTTTTCTCCTGTGCACAGGAGAAAATCATCCAAGGTACAGTGACATGGGGCAGGCTCTGCTCATGCATCTGCTGGCAGAGAATGCACTGCAAAGGGTGAGAATGGAAGGTGGTGACTAGTCAGGAGGCTATTGCATTTGTCCAGTCAAGAGAATGTCCACTTGCTTTGCATCAACTTGTGACAGTAGAGAGGGACAGGAAGGCAAAATAAAGAAAAGTGCTCATGGTAGAATTGAAAGAACTAAGTGACAGACTAGATGTGGGTTTGGGGTGGTGATGAAGAATAGTGAGCCATTAAAAATGACTCCTAGCAACTCAGCAAGTCCCTGTATCTAAATAAAATACATTAAAGAGAGGGCTGGAGTGTGCCTCAGTGGTTAACCACCCCCACCTGGGTTCAATCCCCAATACCAAAAAAAAAAAAGAATAAAAGGATGACTCCTGAGGCCGGGTGCAGTGCACATGCCCGCAATCTCAGCAACTCGGGAGGCTGAGGCAGGAAGATTGCAAGTTTGAAGCTAGACTCAGCAATTTAATAAGACCTGTCTCAAAATAAAAAAATAAAAAGGGGTGGGGATGTGGCTCAGTGGTAAAATGCCCATGGGTTTAATCCCTGGTACAAAAAAAGAAAAGACTCCTGTGTTTCTGGCTTGAGTAACTAAGTGGTTAAAGTATGTACAGATGAGAACAATCAGTGAAAGAGTGAGTTTAGAAATAAAAGTCTGTTTCAAATATGTTAACTGTGCATAGTTGTAAGATACCCAAGTGGTTTTAAGTAGATAGTATACATTTGGCATTCAAAGACTTGTCGGGTAATTTTTAGAAATTGTCAGTATAAAAATGATGCTTAAAGCTCTGTGTATCAAGCAGGGTATGGTAGTATACACCTGTAATCTCATATACTCAGGAGGCTGAAGCAGGCGGATCACAAGTTTGAGGTCAACCTGGGCAACTTATTGAGACTCTGTCTCAAAATAAAAATTAAAAAGGCCTGGGGATGTAGACCAGTGGCAGTGTGCCACTGGGTTCCATCTACGACAAAAAAAAAAAAAAAAAGAAAAGAAACAATCATCCATGTATATCAGGGAGCCTCTGCTGTGTAATAAATTACCCTAAAATTTAGTGACACAAGACAACCATTTTGTTTTTTGTTTTGTTTTGTTAGTAGTACTAGGAATTAAACTCAGGGCCTTACATATCCTAGGTAAGCACCCTACTATTAAGCTACATCCCCAGTTCTTTTTAATTTATTTTGAGACAGATCCTGCTGAATTGCCAAGTTGGCCTTGAACTTGTACCTATTTCCTCAGCTACCCAGCTGGGATCACTGGTGTTTACCACCATATCAGGTACAACCATTGTTTACTAGCTTACAATTCTTTTGAGTTGGTAATTTGGTCTGGGATTAGCCTCCCATCTGTCCAAGGTGAGAATGGTCTGAAATAACTTCACTCACAAGTTTGTTAGGCTATTGGCTAGAGCATCTCAGTTTTCCTCCATGTGACCCCTTCTACAGGCTAGCTAAGGCTTCCTCACAAAGTGATTTTAGTATTTGACGTAAAGCAAGAACCAGCAAGTACCAATGTACAAATGGTTTGTAAGTCTTGGTTTATATCACTTTTATAAAATACTTATTAGCCAAAGCAACCCCAGATCCTAGAAGTAGAAAAATACATTGTAAGGAGATCTCTACAGGAGTAGCAGTTCTTTGCAAGCTACCAGGCGTGGAAGTAAGATGAGCTCACTCAGAGTGACAGTGTAAACATAGAAGGGCAGTGTTCTGGGGGGCACCACCATGTAATGGCAGAGATAGAAAGTGGGACCTGACAAGTAGGGAGAGGAGCAGCCAGACAAGAGAAATCCAGAACCATTGGCTTGTACATCCTGCAGGAAGGGAGCATTTCAAGAAGGCAGGAGTGATCTACAGGGGGCAGGAGGTAAAATTGGGTGAGGACAGGAAACTAGATGTGACTAATGGGGTAGGATTCATCAGTGGGAGGCAAAGCAGGAACAATGGACTGAATTCAGTTGGACAAGCAATCCAAGCTGCTTCCTAGTCCCCTGCCCCCAGCCCTACTTTACCCTAGTCCTGTATATTGCCAAAATAGTGTGTGAACAGAGATTATAGCTCCCTGGTATGCCTCCTATCCTTCCTGACCCTTGTAGCCACTGTTTACCTTCCATATATCCATGAAGCTCCTACTAGGGATCAATCATACCAGGTGCTGGGGGTATAGGCAGGGTCTGCTCAGGTCCTGGTAGGGGAGGAGGGGAGCTCAGAATCAAATCTATCTTTATCGTTCACCCCAATCCAGTGCAAACCTTCATTCTCTCACCTGGATGGCAGCCAGTTCCTTCTGACATCCCTGACTCTCTGCTTCATTCTCTGAAGTCCACAATTCACAAAATTTCCAGGCAGATCCTCATAAACCGCTAGTCTCAGTATGTTGCTTCCTGGGTTAAAAGCACTCAACAGCTGTCCACTGGCTGAGGGTTGAATTCAGACGCACTAGCAAGGCTCCCACAATCAGGCACCAGACTGATCTTTGCAGCCCCACCACCCACCCGTGCCTCCCCAGAACCCACACACTGGCTCACTCAGCTTCATCTCCACCATTGCTCTAACATGCCAGGCCCTCCTGTGCCTGGCCATGGGCCACCCACGCTACCTAATACGGAACATACATACATTTGCTAACCTAGTGGACAAATGGGTGTCTGTTCCTCTTTGTTTCCCCCAAATATAGCATCAGGTCTCCTGACAGGTGAACAATCAATACATGTTTCTATTATTCCATGAACATGGTCCCATTACCCTCAACCCCAGAGCTTTCCAGGGTGCCCTCCTGTAGGGACAGGAATGAGAAAGAACAGACAGTGCACAAAAGTTGGCTCACCTGGTTGCTGACCTCAGCTCCTACTCACAGCTCAGGTGATCTTGAACACCCTTAAACCTTGCCTGGCCTCAGGGAGCTGGGATCATAGGGAGAAAGTCTGGCAGAAGGCAGCACAGTGTCAAGGGCTATGGTCCCTGAGCTATCTCCTTCCTAGAAGTTTCCATACCCCAAGAAGGTTCCCAACTCCTGTTAGACAGTACTCCTTACCAGGTGGCTTCCCTTACTTACTGGGTTCACAAAGATTGCCACTGCTCTCCTCCCTCTCACTTCCCCAGGGACACCCCTGGGCCGACAGTTGCACGATCCCCACCTCGCATGGGAGAACATGTTCCTTTGGTTGTGTGGCCCATGTGAAGCTCTAAACAAGGCAGCCCTCACTCCCCACCATCTGACCCATGAAGGAGTTCAGAGCACAGACAATCCTGTGCCCCACCTCCATCAACTTCCTAAATTGTTCCCTTGTGTGTGGCAGCTTTGTTCCCCAGTAGCCCATCAGCCTTCATGGCTTGACAATGGCCTGATGCACTCAGACTCTTCCCAAGCTCTTTCTCTAAGTCCCCAGTTTGAGCTGCCACCGTGCTCTGAGCCCCGAAAGCGCAGTTTAGGGACAACCAGCCTAGACTGGAGAGCCCACTATCTGTGAGACCAGCCCATGAAATAGCAATTTAATAAGGATTTGAGTGTACTATGATTGTCCCCATTTTACAGGTGAGGAAACTGAGGTTGTGAGCAATGTGAGGAGGCCACTTGCTCAAGGTTACACTTTTTAAAAAGTTTAACTGACACTTCAACTTCAATCCCTAACATATTTGACACATTGTGTATGTGTATATATATATATATATATATATATATATATATATATATATATATATATATAGAGAGAGAGAGAGAGAGAGAGAGAGAGAGAGAGGGAGAGAGGGAGAGAGAAGCACAAATTGAATAATATCTATAATAAAGCTATAGACAACTTCTACTTCCACATAAATGCCACCAATATGTTATAAACTTTCCCATATGTGATATTAAATACTCTATTTTGAATGTCTTTATGATTGTGAATTTTCTTTATGTCTGAAAAAGACATTTCAGTTCCTAGGTGTTGGGTACACTTAAAATTGTTTTTTCATTTATCTTGGTCCTTATGCTTCATTCCATGCAACTGTCATTGGTGAAATAGACTTCTTTACATACTCCCGATTCCTTTTATATACAATTTATTTGCTTCTATCTAAAAGCTTTTCTTAAAATACTCCATTTTTCCTACCTATTCTATTCATTGGATCCATTTGCCTCATCTCAATTATTTCTTAGATAGTCTTTGTTTCTAGGAGCATTTTACAATTAACCTTAAATAGATACAAAAGTCTTGGACTCTTGACTGGTATTTATTTAAAATAGACATCCATGTACATTAATTCAATATTTTTCAATCTTTAATATGCAGAAAAAAAGGTATTTTGTTAAAAATGAAGATTCTGCAAACTAGAAAGTTCCCATTTGATGCCACTGGTATTCGTTCAAGACCACACTTTCAAGTCAAAAGGTGTTAATCCATAAATATTTTCATCAACTTGGAATGATATAATTAATTATTCAAAATATTTACTGAACATTGACAACAATGGAAAATTCAAACACCAGATTCTGCTCCAGAGCCTAGTGATTAATTGATGGGGAGAAAAGAAGAAACATAAAGAGGAGAAAAGAAAAAATCAACATCCTTAAAATCATGTGATTCAATGGAAACAACCAAATAATTTCTTTCAGTTAACTTAATGAATTAATTATATAAACATTTAAAACTTTATGAAGAGATCCAAGATGGTGGGCCAGAGGGAGGCAGCATTCTATGTCACTCCATGACTTAGGACTCAAGTAATGAGAATACTGCTTCTCTGCAAGCGATATTCTTGCTCCCATGCAGGAATCACAGTCACCATACCCATCCAGGGCTCCAGGCCTCAGCATCAGAGTAAGTCTCCCAACTACTCGTCCACGTAGGACTACCAGGTACCCTAGCGGGCACTATCAACACCTGCACAGAACTTTCAGCCACCCATCTGAGCAGAAATCACTGACACCACTCTCTCGCAGGACATGGGCAGCTTCATAGTGGTATTGGGAGTGGGAGCATGGAAGAGTAGAGAAATTCTAGATAGGGAAAAGAGGAGGGAGGAAAAGGGAGAAGGAAAGGAGGTAAAAAAAAATATGGTGGAATGAGATGGACATCATTACCCTAAATACATGTATGAAGACATGAATAGTGTGAATATACTTTGTATACAACCAGAGATATAAAAAATTGTGCTCTATATGGGTAATATGAATTATATTGAATTCTGGTGTCCTATAAAACAAATTAGAATATTTTTTTTAAATTAAATCAAATTAATAAAGAATACAGAAAAACCCCTTTATGATAAAACTAATGAAACAAACTGCCGCAGTCCGGCTGCAGCAAAACAACCCGGGGGTGATGAGCAACTTGCGTAGATTGATACAGCAGGAGTGGGAGCCGTTTATTGTAGGACTGGAGGGGTATATATACATTCCACAAGCTTATCTCAATTAACATAAACTAGATACAACAGTCAACCAATAAGGAATCTCCACACTTAATGGCTCCCTGGCGTTACTTCACAAACCACTCCCTCTGCAAAATGCCAGGCGCCATCCAGACTTGTTTACAGACTCTAACAACAAACTTGGTCTTTATCATAAAATAAATGATAAACATCTAGTTTATATGGAATGTTTAGGGAACAAACAACTTCCTGAGATATAGCCACCTGAACAATGAGCTGAAGGAAGTATAAAAAGGGTGCCTTGCAAATAGTAAAAGAATAAAAGAGTAAAAACCAAAGTCTGTGTTGCCATCTATCCTAATTGATCTATGCTGGTTCACAAATCTGACTATTCTAATAACTTAAGAAAACAGTGAAGAAAGCATGAAACACACAGAAATACCTTTTCAAAATCTGGGATGGCCTTCTGACTTCACTGTTCACTTGAAAAATGTTTCATTGGTTGATAAACAAGTAGCAAGGGTGAGGGTGAAAAGGTAAATGGGGTAAGAGGAAGGGATAGCTATATTCTAGAAAACTCTGGTAAATATAAAAGCAAACAGTTGTCTTTTCTCAAAAACATTATCTTTTCCAATCAAGAGCTACAATTCATCTGGATTGAATTTTTGTTTTTTCTCATTTGATGTAAAGTTGAGGTCAGTTTATATTTTTCCATATGGAAATACTGTTAACCCTGCAGCATATTTGATGTTTACAAGTCAGTTTCTGGCCCATCTGTTGTGTTGGTCACTTTAGCAAAACCTTTGGTTTCCACCAAGTTTTTATTCTGTATCATGAAGACTCAAATAACGCTTACTGATGCACTCTTAGGACTACCAGGACTTTTACTGAGGGTGCATTTCAATATCTACAATTGAAATAAAATGTCCACTTTCAAAAAAAGTGCAAAGTAGATAGTACCTAATGTGGTATTATAGAATTGACCCAAAGAAACAAAACATAAACACTAAAAACATGTGTGTGAATCTTTTTGATTGTACAATTAAAAAGAGTACTATTTCATAAAGTTACTAACTTTATGAGTCAAACTATCAATAGAATACACAATAAATTATAACATAATTCTTATGGAAAACTTTCTGTACACAAATCACCATCTCCTTGTTTAGTTTTAAACTATAGCATAATGAAAATAATCCCTTATCTTTCTCTCATACCTGAAACTATGTCAAATATATATTGGGTAATTCTAATTAAAATTAACATAAATGAGTTGTTTTTTTTTTTCTTTTTTTTTTGTGTGTACCAGAGATTGAACTCAGGGACACTCGAATACTGAGCCACATCCACAGCCCTATTATGTATTTTATCTAGAGACAGAGTCTCACTGAGTTGTTTAGAGTCTCGTTTTTGCTGAGGCTGGCTTTGAACTCACAATCCTCCTACCTCAACCTCCTGAGCTGCTGGATTACAGGAATGTACCTTGGCACCTGGCATTAAAATGAATTTCTGAGCTACTTAATTATGTTGACACAGTGCCTTGAGGTGTCCAGATTAGTCCATAGGTGCTACCATCTTTGGAATATTGAGTGTATCTCTTCATACTTTCAATCTCTCTTTGTTTTATCTTCATAATTTGCTCTATGGATGATATTGCATTAAAGATCCTGGTTTAGTCTACCTTGCTTGATAGTGTATTTCGAGGGTAAGAGAACTTTATGAAGATCTATCAACTCTTTGAAGATTCTGTAAAGTAAAGAGAGTTTCTCAGATATCTATTGTTTCTATTACCACACTCTCCATTTTAGTATAGTACCAAAAAATTGTCTCCAAGTCATCAATTTCAAAATATTAACTTTGGTTTTAAGTATGACCTTAATTTTACTCCAGGCAAAACTTTTTTTTGAAATACTTGATTAAAAATAAAATGACCCTTGACAATAAATTTAAGAATAAATGCAATAAAAACATCCCTTTCACTTTGAATCTATCTATAAATACAAATTTGATTCCTCTGGAAACAGAGTCTATATCCTGAATGTGTTTGAAACACAATATAGTTCTATATTTCTCTTCTGCATCGGTACATCAACAGAAAATTTGATACATATGTGGGCCAATGAAAAAGGGTAAAGAAAAAGAACAGAAAATGACCTGTTTCCTGTCAACATAAGATGGCTTTTATTTCCTGTGTCTGCCTCTGCACTAAGGCCTTACATCACTTCAATCAGATATTCTGAACAAGACTGTCATTCAAAATATAATGGAGAATATGTTACCGGTTTCCATAACACCTAGAGGTCACTTGACTTCTGTTTTCATAAGCGAAACTTTTATGCGAGGAATATTCTTTCCAAGCCCAGAACTGAATCATACCCTTCATTCTAATCACTTAAATTTAAACTAACATGTACCCAAAACTTGATTTTCTGGTTTCCTAGCTAATTTGGAAAGCTTGTTGTGACTGAAATGAGGATAGCAAATCTCTTAAAATTTTTCTTTTTTATTTTCCCCCAGAAGTAGGAGATGTTTTTACATTTTGTCATCTGTATAAATTGCAAGTGTCATCTGCCGTTTTTTTTGTTGTTGTTGTTGTTTTCTTTTTTTCTGGTAAGAGAACCCAGATATTTGGTCAAACTCCAACTTAGCTATATGTAGCTGAGAAGGTGTATTTTTAGATGTATATGACACTTAAATCAGTGAATTCTGAATAAAGCAGATTATCTCTTATACCATGGGTAGTCCTTATCCGAACAGTTGAAGGCTTTATAAGGAAAGACTGAGGTTTCCTCATGAAGGAACTGTCCTCAGACATGCAAGAAAGAAACTTTAATTTCACAGTAGGAGATATGTTGGAATGGACTCACCATCATGAGATTCACTGTTGTACCATGTTCTGAACCATGTAGGGGCTACAGACACTATAAAAGATCTGTTGAAGGTGAAGCTAAAGTGATGAACCAAGAGAGTGCCCTCAGAGGATTCAGTGCTGCCTTACAGGATGCAATGCAGACTTACATCAGAGATTGCTTTAAGGCATTGTGTCTTCAAAAGGAAGAATACACAGATTCAGAAACCAAGGCACACAAGCAGCGGAGGCATCACTTACCATTGTTCCCAATGATTCACTAGGAACTTTGTGCTTTACATCATTTTAACTGTGGTTGCTGAGCCACCCAAAGATTTCCTGCTCATTAGGAAGACTTTTGTGAAGGCTACTTCTGAGTGGGACAACATTACAGCTAGAATTCGGTTGCATTTTCATACAATCTTGCACATCCAAAAAACCACACTGTGCCTTTCCTTCATTCTGTGTCAATCATGAAAAGTCTTTTTAAATTAAGGTGTGTGAGCTGAGGGAGGAAAGTTGATATCATCATTATGGCCACATGGTAGACTGGGATACCTGCACATACACCTTATTTGTACCTTCTGGCTTGGATGCATCATTTCCAATATACAATAGATGACCCATATGTCCAACTGAATTTTTGACGTTCAAGTCCAAACAATTCAATCCATCATGAGTAGATCAAACTGCATTGTCACAAGATTTCAAGGAATTCTGGGAATTTTAAATCTTTTAAGGGAATCTAATAAAATGTTCCCAACCTACGTGTCAAGATTCCACATGAATACAAATAGGATCCTGTCTCATTGAACATTTTTTAATTTTTTTAAAGACAGAGAGAGAAAGAGAGAGAATCTTTTTATTTTTTAGTTTTCGGAGGGCACAGCATCTTTGTTTGTATGTGGTGCTGAGGATCGAATCTGGGCCGCACACATGCCAGGTGAGCGTACTACTGCTTGAGCCACATCCCCAGCCCATCATTGAACAGTTTTTAATCTAATACTATAATAATTTTTCATGCTTGGGTTTATTAGGTAAAAAATAGCAATGAGTAATTTAAATGCTTGTAATATCTGCTTTCTGTGCATGAGTGCTATTTTGTAAACTTTATTTAACTAATATTTTTGATGATTTTGATATTAACTAATGCTTTTTTTCATGTGTTTGATTTATTCCCTGACATCCAATACTATTTATCATATCAATAGTCTATTCAGAGCACAGACTATTTATCGTGCTTAATAGCCTAAGGAATCTAGCAAAGAAACTAATTTTTAACTGAATATATCTTAAGAAATGAATCAAAGTACAGATTAGTTGCTCAACATTAATCCTAACTATTGATATTTAACCTCAAGTTGTATATGACTTCCCAAATTTTTTAACACCAAGAAATCATAATGAACTAATTTAATTGATATAGAACATAAACTAACTCAATTGCTATAGAACAAAACACAGGAACATTAATGAAGCAACTTCTTACATTTGTTGAAAAAAAATGAGTTAGGATTGAAAAAGGAACAAAACAATCTCTACAATAACTTAGTCTCCCAGATATATTAACAGATTCAAATATATAAACTAAGCTTAATAGTATTGCAGGATAAACTCTGGAATTATTAAAAGTGAAAGAGTTTATAATGTATTATATGAAAAATACTTAAGGGAAAGGCATTAATTATGTAGCCATAATAACTGACTATCAGTTCACCTGTCTTGGTTTAGTTATAAAGTCATTTATTCACAGAACTATATTTCCTGGAATAAAAATAAAGCAAACAAAAGTCTTACGAATACTAAGAAATGCATACTTGATGTCATCCAATATAATACTTTGACTTAACTAATATGTTTTAGAAGAAATGAGAATTATAAAAAGAATGCCTTACATCAAAACTCAGAAATACAAATATAAGTATATAATAGTTATTTATATGGCAAAGAAAATGTTACAAAAAATGCTTACTCTTATTTTATTTCAGTGGAAAGTGTTTTGAGTTTTTAAAAATGTATGCTGACTTCTAGCCAATTTTTTAAGTATATCTGCACCTTATCAGATGGATACACAGATAGATATCTCATCAAATATATATTTATAAAGAAATATAATGCAGCTAAATTTAGGAAAATATTTTATTTTTATGGAAATAAAAATGTTTTATGATTTAATTCTCTTAATTTATAATAGGTATATAATATTGTTATTGTGTTGCTAAGGTCATTAACTACCTGAATTTTCCAAGGATAAAAAAAATTGCAAAATTTAAAGGTAACTAACTTATAGCGTATCTGTTTTTTATCCAATGCTAAGAATCATCTATTTTTCTATTGGCTATATGCTTTTCAAAACCTTCCTTTTGTGTTTAAAAAAGTTGAGAGGCTGAACTTACATGATAAATTACATAAATGAGCTTCACATAATCTGGGAAAATATTTGCACCCTAGCAATACAGCACAGATTAAATACTAAATGTAAATATATTTATTTTGATTCATATATAGAAATCTAATTTTAAACAGTCAAAAGTGACACAAGTTAAATTACTAATCTCAGGAAGTCCAATAAATTCTTTCACGTATGCTTTCAACATGCTATATAATATGTTAAAATTAGTGATTTAATTTCCTCTTTATTTTTATTAGAAAACAATATCCTTTCCATAGAATGCCCTATTTTAATAATTCTGGAGGAAATACTATTCATCATTTTAACAAAATCAGTACCTAGAATCTCACTTCTTATTCTAAAATTATGATAAAGTAAAAAGTTAATTGTTTTGTTTGGTTGTCTTCTAAGCCATTAGTTTTATACGAAAATATAGAGCTAGTATAAATTTTACACATTTGATATATAGTTGGTTCAGTTTTGAAGAAGCTAATTTTATTATTATAAGGAAACATGATTCAATTCATATATATGAAGTTTATTATAACATTTTCTGTATTGTATCTCATGAATATATATATTAAAAGCCTTTGGTGAGATTTTACATTGAAATAACACAGAGAATAATTTTATTTCGTGGTTTTCATATGTGAGATATTGAGAAATCACACATTTAAAAAGATATTCCTTCATTTCAAATGTTGAAATGTCAGTATAGATATAAATTTCTTTTGGAACAAGTCATAGTAATCATTGCCTGTAAAGTATTTTGCTCAGAGATATTTATGTTTAATATCTTGGTGAGAATAAATTTCAAAATTCTCCAACATGTTACTATTGTTGAATTGCCTTTCATGGTCTAAGACAACATTCAACCAAAGCCTGCACAAAACCAGGTCATAATGACATACTCCTACCCATCATTGCAAAAAGGAATCAAAGGGCCTCTTTGTTTTCATCAGAAAACAACTAACAAACAAACATACACTTATCTTAGTATTTTGAATCACAGAATATAAGGGAAGCTATAAAAATACTCATCTGTTCCATTGGCTTATCCTCTGGGTGATTCTACTTCCAGACAAAACCACAAAAATAATTTTTGCTTAAGAAATAAGTGGAAAAGCAGAATAAAGCCACTAAAAATATGTGATTATATTCAGGAACACTTACTATCATCTTTTCTAAACTCTTATTCCTGCTCATACATAAAATATTTTACAGTATTCCATGAAAAGCAGAATAACTACATTGTTTTCTATGACCTTATGAAACAATGCCAGTTTTTGATCTACACCTCAAACTGATTTGCTTCCGGCTACTACCCTGTTACACATGAAGCTGATGGCTCAGCTCACACTCCTCTTCTAACTAGTGTCTGTCTTTCTGATCCTCTTCAACATCAACCTTCTTTAACAAGCTTTCTTACATGACAGAGTTGTTTCCATTACTTCCCAGAAACTTTTAACTACTGTAATCTGACTTTTGCTCTTATTAATGAAATAGCTCTTACTGAGCCCCAAAACAGTTTCTGTCAGTAAAGCCAATAGACATTTAATAACTCTCATCTTAATTGACATTTGTATAGCATTTGGTACCTCTGACATTGTCCCTCTGTAAACATGTTCCTCGACTGGTTTTCTATGACATTATACTCTCCTGAGGGTTTTTCTGCATCTCTGCCCATTCTTTTCAGGGTGTGCCAATTGTTCATTGTTCTCAAACTAGGAAATATCTTGAAGTTCTTTGAGATGTTGTCTGGCTTATGTTTCCCTGTTGCTCTATTCTTTCCCCAGGCAATAAGATCAGCCTGGTCCTTTTAATCCAGTCAAAAATTACTAGGGAGAAACAACTTACAAGCATCAATTAAAATGAATAGCAAAGCTGTATGGATTGAGTGATGAAAGTCTGCACTGATACTACACAAATGATGGTTTAGCCTGGAATATGTATTTGAACTTCATGTGACCCTATGATCAGTTTATAGCTCCAAGGAACCGTGAAGATGTTCAGCTTAAGAGACTGATTAAGAGTAGAAACTTAAAAGAGCGTTTGATTCTCTGGTTGATTTTTATCATTAAACAGATAACAATAACAATTATACAGTGTTCTGTATGTAGAAGTGTGGAAACATTCAAGCATTTAAAGACAATTGTTACTGCCCTCCAAGATAATCTCTTCTCCACTGGTTAAAGATGCATAAGCTTAATGAAAAATTTATATGTGTATCTGAGTATTTGTGTGTGTTCCTCTCTTTCCTTTCTCTTTATATATGAATATGTGTGCTTATATATATTGTATTTGTGTGTACCTACATATGTGCACGTTATTACAATATATTTATATGACATACTTAAACTGGCTATTTGTTTAATATGCTAATATATTTAATTATATACATCTATGACATATATGTGTGTGTGTGTAAATCTGAAATGTCTCCAAGTTCCATGTATTAAAGGCCCTGTCCAAGCCTATGGCTCCATTGCAGGTGGTGGAGTCTTTAGAAGGTGATGCTCAGTGTGGAATATTAGGCCATTGCAAGAGTGCCCTCAAAGGGGAGTTTGGGATACGGGTCTCTTCCTCTTGCTTTTTTCTTTCTTGACCATGAATTGAATGGGGTTCTTCTACCATGTGCTTCTACCATGATATACTGCCTCACCACTGGCCAAAATGCAATGGGGCAAAAGACTACAGACAAAAATCTCTAAATTCATGAGCCAAAATAAACCTTTTCTCTTAGATAATTTGATTATCTCAGTATTATCTTGGCTGAAGTAATAGAAAGCTAAGAAATAAGAAATATATATATATATATATATATATATATATATATATTTCTTTATACATATTTAATAAACACAAAAAGTGCCAAAGTCTAAATTCACACAAGGAGATCATCCAGCTGTGACTGAAGAAAATAAAGTATCAAACTTCTTGTTAAATCTAAGACATTAGAGAATCAATGTGCAAATATGCACCCAGAGAATTTAGCTCTGTATCTTTCATTTTCCAGAAAAATAAAATAATTTCCCCAACATGCTTCCTTTCTCTATACCTATTTTAGTCTGTTAATATTATTGTAGATAATATTATCTATATGGATTGACTTTTTTATTAGGAGCCTTTATTAGACTTATGGAAACTTAATGCTATAGGATAAGTGGCCATCCTGAAGGATCCCAATGGTAATTATAGAGGCAGGGAGTTGAAAAGGCCCATCAACAGTGTGTTCACTTTTCTCTTATAGGATTATGAGCAGATATTGAAGTGAAATTATTAGAAAAGAGAAAAAGGAAGTTGAATAGTAAAAACCTTGGTTCCTGGTAACAGAAATACCCGGGGCAGTACAAGCATTAAATCCCACAGCTCCGAGTTTGGCATCCTGTACACACTGTGGTAGGAAATAGATCCCTAAAGGCGTGAGCAGTCCCACCCTATAGCTCTTCTCAGGTATTGTAAGATTCCTGTGGCTTTCCAAGTCTGGCGTGGAATGTAGCTGGTACTTCTGCCTTACTGGAGTGTCTACTTTGGATTCATATCACAGGTCACTAAGTACTATCCTATCAGGGGCTCCTGATGAGGACTCTGACCATGAAGAACATTTTTTTCCTGGCCTCAGGTGCCTTCCCTTGTAATTTTGATGAAAGCCACCATGACCTCATAACTCCTGCATTCTGCCAACCTATGAAACTGGCATCACAGGGTCAATGCCAAATTCTGCCACCAGAATGAGGCTCATGAACCCATTTGAATCATAGCTACAGTGGCCTGAGAGTAATTTTCCAGTAAACCAGAATCCCAGTCTATCCTTGGGCACTTGGTGATATGGGGCTCTTTCCTAAAATAATACAGCCATAAAAGATCCTTTTTTCTTTTTTTTTATTTTTTACCTTTAAAATTTTTTATTAGTTTTAATTAGTTATGCATGACCATAGAATGCAGTTATGCACTTTGCTATATCATACATAGATGGGATATAATTTCTTATTTTTCTGAGTGTGAATGTTGTAGAATCATATTGTTCATACACTCACATATATACATAAAGTAATAATGTCTGTTTCATTCTACTATCTTTCCCAAACTCACATCCCATCCCCTCCTGTCCCTTCCCAAAAGATTCTTGGCAATATTCCCTATTTTCCTGATGCAAAGCACTTGTATTTTTTAACTCACACTAATCAATTTAGAAGCTGCCTGCTCTGCCACATGCTTCTCATTTACACCTTTACACACTTTTTTGTTTTTTCTCTGACTTGGTTATGAATTTTTCAAATAATTTCATTTTATGAAAATTAAATAACAACCCCACTAAAGTCAAACAACAACCCTACTTCTGGTACTAATTTTCTGTATTAGTTAGCTCTACAGTACTATAAAAATATACCTGATGTTGGATATTTATTTTAAAAATAGGTTTTATAAATCATGTTTTTGAATACCCAAAGTCCAGATGACATGGTGCTGAATGTGAAGAGTGGCATGGCCACAACTTGGCTCCATCACCTCATGATACAGAAAGCAATGGCAGGAGCATGGACAATAGCAAGTAGATGACTACTTCTCAAACAAGAAGAACAAAAACCTGGGCATACCCAGGATTGCTCCTCTGTGAGAGTTCAAGTGATTATATGAGAATAACATTCTAAGAGCATACAACTAAGGATTTAACAACCTCCACTAGAAGCTCTCCACCTACCAGTAGTGCTACCCTAGGTATCATGCCTCCAATGACATGAACCTTTGAGAGAACACAATGACATATCTAAACCATAGCAACCTATGTCAGGATGTTTGTTGGAGATATGGCAAACTGTGGAGTGACTATATTACAAGAAAACTGTACATTCTTGCTTTTCATTGACCCATTATGTGTATTCCTACTTTTTCTTGACCCATTGTACTTTCTTTCCTGTGGCTTTATTATATTTTTTTTGTTTTCATAACCATGTAACTTGTGATAACTCTTTAAACTGTACAGAATGTAGGGTTTATCTATTTGAAATTATACAGGGTAATAGGGGTAACTTTCAGCAGTATAGTGGAAGTTTAAACTTCCCATTTGGAGAACCAGGGAAATGATGATACAATTAGCTTTGAGATTTAACTAAAACAAGATAAGTAAGATATTATAGTAGTTGCGGATTCTGTTCCACTCATCCTATTGCATGCACACAGGCCACCTCACTTCACAACTCCAGTGTGGCCAGCAAAAAGCACTGTGCTACTCAGGTTTTCATTGCTTTGAAAATACATCTGAGAAAAACAATTTGGAGGAGGAAGGATATATTTTGGCTCAAAGTTTCTGAAATTTTAGTCCACAGTCAGCTGGCTCCATTACTCTGGGCCTGAGGTAAAGCAGAGCATCATGGTGGAAGAACATAGAGGAAGAAATCTTTTCAGCTCATGGAAGCTGGTAAGGAGGGGCAGGGAGAGACAGGATGGGGCCAGAGACAAGATATAGTAAGCAAAGGCATGCTTCCAGTAACCTTCTTCCTTCAACCATGCCCCATCGCCTGTAGCCCATTAGAATTATCAATTCATCAAATGGTAAATTTCACTGATGAGGTTATAGCCCTCTTGATACAATTATTTCCCAAACATCCCATTTCAGGATATCACTGTACTGGGGACCAAGTCTTCAACACATTGATCTTCAGGGAATTTCAGGTCCAAATCTGAAGTTAATGAGTCCTTTTGGTTAAAATTCTAATTTGTAGTTTTAAAATGCCATGAATTAAGATTGAAAATCATAAGTATAAACTAATTTCTCCATGAGACAATAAAAGCAGAGATGTAAACAATCATTTTAAGATCAGCACTTGTGATTATTCATTCCATCTTGTGTGTTATTAATTAGTCCTAACAAAAGAAGTGAAACATATTCTAAACAGTTTAACTCAATAAATTTAAAAGCAAAAAGAAAGAAAGAAAGAAAAAAAAAGCATAGATAGAAAAATGTTCTATTCTCAAACTCCATATCTTAAATTTATCATCAACTTGTGCACCCTCTCTTCAATCAGTCAGAGAAATTGTGTTCTTTACCAGATTATATACTATGTCCTTATAGTCACACAGTGTTATTGTTGATTATTATATAATATTGGTCCATTATTTTACAGCAAGGGAAGTAAGTGTTCTTCACTTGTTTCTTATTATCTAGAATACAGCTTCATAGCTCCTTTTCAATTAATCCTTTCTGATTGATAGGCTTAGATGACTCTATCAGCATGGACATATAGATTATATGGCAGGCCACATAGACATTAGAGAATATAGTCATGAGAGGTTGAAAATCAATAGGAAAGCCAGCACTTCCATTAGAAAATAAACAAACAAAATAAAACACCACTAAGCTCTTTCAGAACTAAGGTTTAGAGCTCTCGCATCCTGGGAAATTATCTTTGGGTTTGTTTACCAAAGAAATTTTGTTATTGAGGATGCTGTCAAGATATAGTTTGCTTGGGTTTTATTTGTTTCTCCTTCACATCTTGTTGATGAGACATGCACTTGATCTAAGGATAACTGAAAAAAAATGTTAAAAGGTTCTTAATATCCCTGTCTCAATTAAGGAGAAACGTGAAATGACTTTGGATGCAATTAAGACCTGTGGGCCTTGAATTTTCTATGCATAGCTGGAAGTAAGAAAGAAGACACAGGGCAAGGATCCTCTGTTCTTACTGAGTTGGCCTTGGCATCTGCTGCTCATTTGTGCTAGTTTTTGCTTTCTTAAAAACTCAAAAATATTTCCAACTTCTAACAATAAGAAATTTAGGTTAACTGTTTAGTTTCCATACTTCTCAACAGATCTTCTTCCTTGTTTATTGGCACCAGGGCTGCTAGCATGACTCTGGAGTCCCTCCTTTCATCTAGATTGTGACTTTCCTTTAACACTTTCATTTTCTGCATCGGTCAATCCACAATTGTCAATCCTTACCTGGACTTGGATATCCCACATCGTCTTCAGTGATCACTGCCCAACCCCTGCCACGGTGGCTTATCATCTACGACTGCCACTGAAGAATCTCTCAGAAAATTACACCCCTTCCACATGAATTCTAATAAAGAAATCCTCCATCCAATTGATTAAAGCTGAGATGGTGGTTGATTTTGTTAACTCTCCTCCAATAGCAGAAAGAAGCTGTTTGATTCTCTGGGCAACCATAAACACACTTTTAAGTGCCAGATCAGATCCCAGTAGCCCTCTCTCCCTATACACCATGTTGCTGAGGGTTAGAATTATCTCAACCATCATGGTTTCTTGTGAGATAATGCCATCAATTGTAATTTTTTTCTAATGAAACCAGTCCTCAAAGCAATCATTTTGTTAGTAAGTATTCTATTTGATTCTTCTGTCGGCCTAAATATTTTTAATTTTTTTAATTGTTTTATCTATAGCCTGTGAGCAACTAATTAAGACTTGAAAATTACAATGCCAAAAGTGTTATTAAATACAAACTTAAAATAATGTTATTGAAAATGATTATTTTATTTGGCTAAGATGACTTAAGAGATTTGTAATGACAAATGTGCTCAGAGATAAATTTGAAGATACACAGATTCTGAAATACAAACATTTATGTTCCCTAGTCCTAATCCTAACCTTCCTATAGAAAGGGCAAAGAGTTTTATTGCAATCCAACAAAAGATCCCTCCAGCAGTAACAAAGTGGAGACTCAGGATGTATAAGATAGTTTTCTTCCTTATAGAATATGGTAATTTATAAAAATCTTTCATGTTATGAAGACTGTTTTTTAAATCTTATATTTTAAATTTCCACTGTTTTAAACAATGCTTTCTACATCCTGAGCAGAACCAGAACTCTCTCCATTATTATTTTGATATTTTATTATTTTGTATTTATTATGACAAAAAATTCTTAGAAATAATGAATGCAATTTTCTAATCCAAAATATAATCAGATTTTTAGAGTCAAATAATACTTGAAACAAAATAAAAAATGATTTTATTAATTTGTTATAAAATCGTTACAATGTATAGCCAAACAATTGTAGACATATTAATGCAGAAAATATTTGAAAATAATTTTTCTTTAATTTTTGCATACATCTTTCACTGCAACTATTGCAAACAACACAAAAGTTTTCAAAGTAATGGACTAAAGGCAAATGCACTATCTAAATGACCAAAAAAACACAGTGAACAGGAGGAGAAATAGATATAATTTACAAGCTGGACATACAACTTGTAGATAAAAGAGAATCCCTGTAATCTTTAGATGGAGTTTAGTAGATATTAAATCTCCTTTAAATATTATATTAGGACTGTAATTTCCAAATTACAATTCAATTTTATGGCTAATTTAATTACAAACACCCTTGTTTTAGCTGCTAATTTAATAAATAAGTCTACACACAAAATCCAGAAAATTGCATGCCAAAAGTGTAATTAAATTCAAACTTATAAAATAGTGTGATTAAAATAACCATTAGGGCTGGGGATGTGGCTCAAGCGGTAGCGTGCTCGCCTGGCATGCGTGCGGCCCGGGTTCGATCCTCAGCACCACATACCAACTAAGATGTTGTGTCCGCCGAGAACTAAAAAATAAATATTAAAAATTCTCTCTCTCTCTCTCTCTCTCTCTCTCTCTCTCTCTCTCTCTCTCTCAAAAAATAACCATTATTTCTTTCATTTGGCTAAGTTGACTCAATAGAAGTAGAATGACAAACATGTTCAGACATAATAAGTTTGCAAGGTTAGGATTTTGAATTCACAAGATTTAGCAGGTAGAAGACCTGGAAAAGAATTTATTGAAACCTACGTGTATAGCTGTAGTAAGAGCTCAGTAGGTAGTGTGTCCAGGTCACTCAAAACGATGTGTGTAGAAAAATGAAGTTACATGTGATGAAAAGCCAAATAATTTTATTTGCATTTTCTTTTTTCTTTATGTGATTCTTCAAAATCCACTACATCCTACCTCTTTCCTTGTGATAATCATTCTGAATTTCAACTCAGAATTTCAGTTCAGTCTGTTTAGACACAGCTGTCTAGTGATGGATAGGCAAGAAAGTAGTTAGATAGACAGCAGATAGTTCTTGATTTCTATCCTGGTAGCTTTCTCTGATGTGTCTGTGAGTGTGTGTGTATGTGTGTGCGTGCGTACGCACGCTTGTGTTTGTGCATGCACACGTGCGTTCTGCATGCGCAATATGAGAACTATAAGGTGAATATTCCATTTCTCCAAATTGCTGATGGTCACTTCTGCCTGATTCTTTACCATCTTACACAAGTCTCATAATCCCATGAAACATTTGCATATTCAGCAGGCTCTATCTTGCCCTGCATTTGCTCTATTGACCTTCTCTTTTGGTTCCTTAATTCTATGATATGTCAATTCCTTATTTGTCTCTTAAGTTTCCAATTTGTTCAGAGTCCTCAGGTACCCTGACATATTCAGAACTCTTCTTATCTAAACTAGATGTCCTCCTCTTCACTTATTATAGAGTATCTCAGATTGCCCCAGCGATGTCTAGTTTAGGAATACTTACACATTAAAATGTAAATTCAAAGTCCCTATGCACATTGCTGAAATTAAATGAAAGTGCTTAATGCATTACTCTTTGTGTAAATGTATTTGTTTTGAAATTAATGCAATTATAATTAATTTTGCAAAATAAGTCATATATTTATTAGAAAAGAAAAAAATAATTTGGGGATTTTAAAGTCAGATTGCAAGCCAACTGTATAATAATATATTTTCTCTGCATGTTTTCTGGTTTAGCACAAGTCATGCATTAATAATCTGTGCCATCCTTTCTCCATTGCATGCTTTTATCACCTTTGTCTAATATAAGGTAGTTGTAATTTTGTGGAAGATTACCAATAAATAGGGAAGAGAGGTGGGAGGGAATGGGAGGGAGAAGGGGAATTGGAAGATGTAAGGAGACCCTCATCGTTATACAAAATACATGTATGATGATGTGAGGGAAAAAAAAGAAATGTGTCACATTAGATTGGGAAGAGAGAAGTGATGGGAGGGGAGAGGGAGGGGGACAGGAAGGGCAGCAGAATAAAATAGACACTAGTATTGCTGTATGTATATACGTGTCTGTCTAACCAATGAAATTCTGCAACCTGTACACTTGGAAAAATGAGAAATTATACCCCATTTGATTCAAATGTATGATATGTCAAAATCATTGTATTGTCATGCGAAACTAATAAAAAATAAAAAAAAAAACTCTGTTATAATAAAAAATAAATAAACTGTGTCACCATACATTTTGGGAACCAAAATTTTCTTTATCCTATCCATCATTTTAAAAATTACACTTATTATAACCTTTATCTTGGCTCATTTCCCAGACTCATGTATCTTCTCTACATTGCTGCAGTAATTACTTATGTTTTTTATTTGTTGAGTACCTGTATCAACCCCTTTACTTTCTGCTTATTCTGAAATGCGATGGTATAAAGCACACAGGTCACTGCTGATATCAGATCCATTTGTTCAGGTATTTTATCTGGTACTATGGATGACATGATAAACTGAAAATTCATACTTTTGAAATATTACTTGGATGAGCTTTGGTGTTCAATTTATACTGTCTCTTTTATGTGATTTATTTTATATAACCATTTTTTCAGGAATTCAATTCTTTTGAAGTACACCAAATTAAGAAAAAAATGAAATTTTGTTTATCCTAAAAATCATACATATAATTGTTTCTAGTACTTTTCCTACTTACTATTAGTATTTGTTGCATATATCCATTTTTTTTAATTTACTGGAAGCAATAATTCATGTATCATGTTTACTATGTTTTATATACTTTGGATTTTCTTCAATTTTTCATTTTAGCCCTCTAGGAGAATAGATAACCTAATAATGAAGCTTTCCTCAGGAACAGGCCAGTTTTCTTTTAAGTTTTTATGCAGATTTTCAAATAATTTTAACTACATATAAAAAGGTATTCTGACTGACCCATAATCAAATTTGAGCATCCCAGGGACAAGTGTCCCCACACCTACCCTATTCCTATTCAAACTTTTATAACAGCAAAGCATGTACAAATTAAAAGTATGTGTATGTAAATAAGTATCTGAAGTGAAAACGTGGTTCATAAGCTCCTGAGGAAAGACAATGAGAGAGACAAGAACAATCAAAGGAGAGTCATGGCATCAAGGTCCAATGGACTCAATATTATCATTTTAAAAATACTGAAGGTGAAAAGTTAAAAAGCTGTTTACATGACAAAGTTTGAAGATTTAAAGTAGGAGCAATACTGTTGTAAACTTAAAGTAACCAATTAAATAGTTGGGAAGAAGAACTCTATTTCTTGAAGGATCACAGCTTGACTTTGAGCTTGGAGGACTGAAAAGAAGGCGATGGCATTCAACACTTGTGGTGGAACCATGCTGTGGCAACAGCAGTGAGCATATGGCTCAGGCAGAGAAGCAGTGTTCTCAGGAATCTGACCCAGAGGCAGGGATGAAACCTGTTCCTTCATTGTCTTATAAGTGGTCACACCTGATGGGAATGGCAGAACAAGAAAAGGAGCTAACTCAACCCAAAGTGTACTTCATGCACTTTGTTTCCCACTGTCTACTAAGAATTGTGAGAAGTCAGACCTGAGCTGAGAACTTCCCAATATAAAGGTTTAAATCACTCATGTTCATATTCTAAGAGTGTCTGAATCAAATTTATTTCTACGGTGCAGTTAATTAGCCTCTTATAAACATTTGGCTGTCTGGAATGTATAACCTTTTATATAGTTTTTAGATAAATGGTCCATCTAGACACATACTTTCTTTTGTAGCTATTTGCACTGTTAAACTGCAGAGTATCAAATCAATTTAACCATAGATAAACTCTTCTTCACTTCTAAGATCCAATAATAATACCATGCAGAAGAATTGCAAAAATGTTTGAAGATAAAGTATTTTAAATGCAGCATGGATCATTTTAAAGATATTTCAAACAATGTGTGATATAATGCATATTTGGAACATTCTAAGTATATTTTTATACATAATCGTTATATCAATGCACAGATAATCATATTTTTTAAAGAATAAAAAAATTATTTTTGTTTATTTACTAGACTTTTCTCACCTTTTCCCCTTCTTTTGAACTATCTCTTGGGCATGTTTTCATATTTTTTCCAAGCCCATATATTTTTACACCAATACATAGACAGACCATGTGTATGAATAACATGAATGTATGTAAATATCATATGTCTTATATAAGAGACCACATATAAATTTTTTGACATTTTCCCCTTAAAATGGGAATGCACTTGTAAAAATTCTATTGTAATTAGCTTCTTCTATTTAACAATAGAAATGACTGCATAATATAATGACTATACAATGTACTAGTTTGCAGTTATACCATAATTGCTTCAATTACTCACTGGCTTTGAATATTCCCATTTTTGCAGGGATTTTTTTTTGCCAGTCAAAAGAATTCTACATGATAATGTTCATGGAGAATTATTAAAATGAAATATTTATATAAATGTAAATACATAAAATGACATGTTACGGTGCTGCAGCAAAATCTTTTGCAGCTTTATTTTCTCCTACAATTTCTTGTTTTTCCAAGACATTTAGATATCTTTTGAGAGGATTTGTTTTGTTGAAGGACATAGGGATAATGACAGATAGTATTCCAGAAACTAACTATTGCTATTAGCACCAGCAATGTGCTGGAGCATTGCATTCTTTATGCTCTGGCAGAAATGGGGAGCATTGTGTTAGGTCTTTTTATTTTCTTTTTTCAGTGAAAAATGTGACATGATTAATAGTGAAAATAAGCTACCGTTTTACACATATTTAGTGGATATTTTTAATTTTCTGTGAAAACCTTTTTCATAAGTTTTAACCATTTTTTTTTTGTCCTGGGGATTGAGTTCAGGGGTGCTTTACCACTGAGTTACATCCCAAGCACCTTTCATTTTTTCAGGTTCTCACTGAGATGTTCAGGCTTACCTCCAACATGCAACCCTCTTGCCTTGGCATCTCTGGCCACTGGGATTACAGGTATGCACCACTGTGTCAGGCTAACCATTTTTCTTTTAGATTGCTGTACCTAACTTATCAGTTTATAAGCACTTATTCTTATCCTCCTCTGACAATGTTCATGTAGAATTACTAAAATTAAATATGTATATAAGTGTAAATACATAAAATGACATGTTACAGTGCTGCATTTATGAGACAGAACTAATTAGATTTTAAAGTTAAAAAAAGATGTAAATCATCTAGCATTTTTTGCTTTTGTCCTAATAAACATACCAAATTTTCAGATTAACTGAGCCACTACTGATCATTAATGCAAGACTCCTCCTTCTGTGACCCAATTTTACTCAAGTGGATAATCAACAAGAATAATAATCTATTTCAGGTGATATGTCAGTGTTTAAAAAAAAAAACCTCTCTATTACTAAGCCTCTAAAAATACTCTAGGAAACATTTTAAAGAATATGTTTAAAATTCAATGCTTAGCCAGTCAGAAAGAAGAAAAATTCTCAAAAATTCTTCTCAAGAAGCCCAAATTCAGACACACAAGTTCTTAAGCACCAGCTGTCAATTCCTAGTAAGCTAAGCTTGAGATTTATTTATTTTTCTTTAAGATATTTTATTTTTATTAGGATGATTTTGATTGTCCATATTTATGAGGTACAGTGTGATAAATAGATACATATATACAATGTATAATGATTAAATCAGGGTAGATGGTGTTTCTATGTGTTTAATTTTTAAAAAAATTCTATCAGCAAATAATTATTATGGGATATAGTATAATATTTCAATATATTCAATGCGTGTGTCCAGTGTATACCTATCAAATCAGGGTCATGACCATTTACATCTCTTTATAATTGATTTACATTTGGAGACATGTAGCTCCTCTCTTCTAGCTTCTCATAAAATGTAAGCCATGCCTGGGGTAGGGGATAAGACTGGGTATTCTGTATGTAAGAGATCCCTTGAGTAAGATAACGTCTCCATGTTGGACATAAACATTGTATTAGAAAAATAATATTTTGCTTCATCAAGAAAGATGAAAACTTGTTTAACTGGACCTTAACTCTGAATGGCAGGAAGAAAAGCCTCTCTTAAGAATTCCCACCCCCCAAAAGGTACATTCATACATTGCTGAGACTGCAAATTGGTACAACCACTATGGAAAGTAGTATGGAGATTCCTCAGAAAACCTGAAATAGAACCAACATTTGATCCAGCTAATCCACTCCTCCATTTATACCCAACATACCACAGTGACACAGCCATATCAATGTTTATAGCAGCTGAATTTACAATAGCCAAACTATGGAACCAACCTAAGTGCCCTTCAACAGATGAATGGATAAAGCAAATGTGGTATTTATACACAATGGAATATTACTCAGTATTAAAGAAGAATGAAATTATGGCATTTGCTGGTAAGTGGATGGAGCTGGAGAATATCATGCTAAGAGAAATAAGCCAATCCCAAAGAACCAAAGGCGGAATGTTTTCTCTGATATGTCGATGCTAATTCACAATAAGTTTGGGGGCGGGGAGTAGGGAGAATATAAATACTTTGGATTAGGCAGAGGGGAGGGAAGTGAGGAAGGGAGACATGAGAGTAGGAAGGATGGTAGAATGAATTGGACATTAATACCTATATGCATATATGACTACATGACTGGTGTGATTCTACATCATGTATAACCAGAAGAATGAGAAGTTACAATTCCTTTATGTATGATGTGTTGAAAGGTATACTACTGTCATGTACAACTAATTAGAACAAATTAAAAGAATCAAGATGTAAAGCAATTTTATCATCCCAGAAAATGTTATTGTGTCTCTTTGTAGCTAGCCTTTTCCCCACTCTCCAGCTATTGGCCACTTTTCTTCTGGTTTCTGTCTCTGTAAGTTTACTTTTTTGCATCTGGCTGAGATATGAGATTTATTCACATTGTTTGTAACAGTAGCCTGGTCCTTTTGATTGCTGGATAATATTCCATTGAAGAGATACAACAGAATTTCTTTCTTCATTTACTGGTGGGAAGGTATTTAGATTGTTTCTAAGTTTTGACATTTACATTCTTTATTTAAACCTAGGATTGCTGGGTCATATGGTTAACAGTGTGTGTTTAATTTTATGAGAAACTACCAAACTCTTTTATAGTGATTATACCATTTTGCTTTGTCTCCAACAGTATAGAAAGTTCAGGTTGTTCCACATCCTCATTAACACTTGGTATTTTCAGTTATTATTTTTAAAATGTGCAGCCATTCTACTAGTTGTGGTTTAAGTTGTGTCTTCTTAATCATTAATATTAAAGATGTCTATGTGAAAAAAAATAAGAATCCCCACCCCAAAACATGACCATAAAGAAATGTAAACAAACAATAACAACAAAAGAACTGTTTTCAGATTTCAGATATTTACTATTATATGAAATGGCTATTTTGTGTGATCTTAAGTCTAACTCAAAATATCCATAAGCCTTAGGTTGCTCCTCTCTTATATAAGAAACATCATTTTCCTAACAGTTATTTACTTCATTGCAAACAAGATATTACAAATAAAAGCCCTAAAACTTTTCAGATTTTAATTTATACATGCATTTATACCCACACCTTTGAGTCACTGGACGTTTCTGTTTTTATTTATTTTTTATTGACTTAAAAATGATAGTGGAATTAAATACAATTCATATTACACATATATACCACAATTTTTTATATCTCTGTTTGTATATAAATATGTTGACACCCAATTCGTGTCTTCATACTTGTACTTTGGATAATGATGTCCATCACATTCCACCATTCTTGCTAATTCCCTGTCCCCTACCTTTCCCTGCCACCCCTCTTATGTGACGACATTTGTACTTTTTGTTTTTATATAACCTCCATTTTCTGGAATATCTGAAAAACTGGTACAAAAATACTATTAATTCCTTTAGTTGGATTAACCATTTACTAAAATATTTGAGCATCTACATTCTGAGTCTCTGCTTGCCCCCTCTCTCATTGTCTTGCTATTTCCCCTCACCATTGTTGGCTCTATATATTTTTATATCTTCTGAACTATTTTATTATTTATTTTTTTTAGAATTAGAGGGTGATCTCAGGAGTGCTCTACTGCTGAGCTACATCTCCAGCCCATTTTATTTTTACTTAAATTATCTATTTATTATTTATTGGGACAGAGTCTCCCTGACCTTAAAGGTGTCATCCTCCTACCTCCTGAGTAGTTGAGATTGTGGACATGCATCAAAGTATCTGACCTTCTGAACTATTTTAAAATAATCAGTACATATGATGGTTGTGTGTATCTGAATTACTTGTTGTACACTTCTTTAAACAAGGGCATTGCCTTCACATTTACTTATATAATCAAAGTTGATTATTAAAATGAGGGAACTTAACTTTAATATGATGCTATTATTATTTCCATAGATTAGGCTCAAATTTCATCAATTGTTCTTTTTTTTATTGTTGGTCGTTTTTTTTTAATTGTTAATTGTTCTTAATAACTATAATTTCTTAGCCTGTAATGCAATCCAAAATAACATCCCCTTAAGAAATACCTCGTTTTCTTTAATTAAACTGTATTATAAGGTTTGGGGTTTGTTGTTGTTGTTTTGTTTTGTTTTTGTTTGTTTGTTTTTTATTTTTGTTTTTTTTGGTGTATCATGGTACTTACATTTTTGGAGTATGGTCAAATTTTTTGAAATATCCCTAATGTGAGCTTGTCTTATGTTTCACCGTGACTAGATTCACGTTACATATTTTGGAAGAAGTACTACAAAAGTGATAATGTGTCTTTCTCCATGAATCAAATCAGAAGTCAAATAATTTTGACTTGAGTATATATTGGTAATATTCTCTTTTAATCATTTTAATGAGCTAGTGTGTATAGGTTTCTTTACTCTAAAATGACTGTTTTCTCTTTTTAATAAATAAGTAAATTTATAGAGAGATATTTTGAGACCATAAAAATGCTCTTCACCATTTGTACTACATCTGTTGCTTTATGTTGCCAACACTAATCATTACTGTGATGATAAAAGGTGATTTTCTATTACTTTGCTTAATTTTATTAATTAAAATGCTACTATAATATAAAGTTTTCTACAAGATACCATTTATTTATGTATTTATTTCTTATATTAGTATAGACTGATGCATTTTATGGCACTACATGGATTATAATCATTATTATAATTGTTCAGATTGACCTGTATTTGGCTAATGAGAGCACATTCAAGTCTATTACTGTGTCCTTTGACATGTTTCCAGCACTTTTTGAACACTGTGTTTTCAGAAGTAATTGCTGGCATATGGCATTTCAGGTTCATCTTATATTTTTCCAGTCCCAGTCCTGGAATCAGTCATTTCTGCAAGAAGCCTTCACTTCCTTACATGAGCACTAAATGCTCTGTCCTTTGTAGGCTTTTAAAATAGATACAAGTAGAAAATTATACACACATATAAATCTATATTATATCAATAAAGATGCATATTTATAGACACATGAGGACTGTGATTCATAAACTTGTTTGATAAATCTGATTCTCTGACAATGGCACAAGATTTATTCTACTCTTCTCTGTAATTCTCAACAGCAATAACCTGGTTTTCATTTTTCATAATGCATTGCATTTATGTACTCAATTATTATAGAGTAAATAGAAAATAGTATTAGAATCGCTAACTATTATACTATGAATTTTTAAGTCTTTATAATCTACAAATCAGTTCTGTTTTGTTCCTATCAGTGTAGGAATGATTCATTAAAAATAAAATTATATAATTCTTCCTGTATTTACTTTACTTTTGGATTTAATCCAGGGAAGATTTACCTCTGAGCTGCATCCTCATCCTGTTTTTATTTTTATTATTATTTTTTTTTTAAATTTTGAAACAAGATCTAACTAATTTACTTAAAGGTCTCACTAAATTACTAAGGCTGCCCTTGAAATTGTCATCCTCCAGTCTCAGCCTCCAGATTTGCTAAGATTATAGGCATGCACCACTGTGCCTGGCCCATTTTACTTTTTATATCTATTTTTCTGGTTTTACTTATCAAACTATAAAAATATTAACATGTTTCTAAAACTCAAATCTACCTAAGCAGGTATGTTTCTTGAAACATAACTATCCCATTCTGTACATTTTATTCAAATTTATACCCTGTAGTTAGCAACTATTATATTTTTTCTTTGGTTTATGAATCATTTTCATGTGTTTTGATAAATTTTTTTCCAATGTTTCTTTGGTTTGTGATTTTTTTCTTTAATTTTTAAGACTTTCTAATGTGTTAGGTTAGGGCTATTCATCTTTTATCTGTATAATACCCTGTAAAAATCTTCTTACAATTTATTTTTGCCTTTGCTTGTGGTTGTTTTGCTTTTGAAAGAGTATTATTTTATTATTATCATATTATTATTATTAGGAGATTAAAATATAATTCTTTCTTTTAGTGAATCTGATTTTGTTTGTTTGGGTACTTGGAATTGAACCCAGGGCCCCATGTAGGCAAATGCTCTACTACTGATTTTGATCCTCAACTTTGCACCCTCATTGCACTCCTCATCTTGATGATCTGGCTTGCCATAGTTCCAAAACAACAGAACTAATTGATCATAGGTTGAAACCTTTAGTTACCATGAGCTAAAATAAATTTTCTTTTCTTGCAGGTGTTTGTGTCAGGTATTTTGTCACAGTGACAGAAACATAATTAACACAGTGTTCACTTTTGTCCCAGTTACAGAAATGTCACTTTTGTTATATGCTGAATTTCCAATTGCATATGACTCTATTTCTGGACTTCCTATTCTATTCTAGTCCATTATTCTATGTTCCCATACTATGTTAATAGCATATTCTTTTTAATAACACAGGCTTTACATTTATGTTCTGATATTTTGTAGGTTCATTTCCTTCTTGTAATTTACTTTTCTTTCTTTTAACTGTTCTTGAGTGTTGTTTGTCTCCATTCCTGAAATTCATGAAAAAAAAATTTACATATCAATGAAACTGATAATGCTGGTAGAAAGTAGATTAGGTTTTAGAGTTATGTTTAGAGAAAAAAGTCTTGGTTACCCAGCAATTTTGGGGAAACCCAGGTGTCTGATGGTACAACAGTCTGACTCCTATTTTTGCTATGTGGGAAAACAAAAATATGATTGCTAAGCAAGTACAAGATAGTTAAGGAAAAAATGTACAGTTTCCTCTGCCTATGCACACGAGTATATATGTGCATACATACACACATATTTTGCACTGCTCTCTCAGTCTGCTATACTACAAGGAAGCACCTGAGGGTGGTGACTCATAGTGGATACAAAGTGAACAGTGAGACTAATTATGATGTTTAAGACTATGTAACAGGAAAGTTGCAGGGGCAAGGAAAATGCACAAAATTCTATCTTGTCTTTGAAACTAAAATGGTCTGAACAATACAATTATCTGGGAAGAGCTGGACATGGTGGCATGTGTCTTAGTTACTCAGAATGCTGAGATGGGAGGAACACTTGAGCCCAGAAGTTTAAGGTCAGAATGGAAATAAGAAAAAAAGTCAACAAAAATACTAAATTTTGGTGTCAGAGAAACATATATATAGTCCACATGTTTTGTTACAGTACAGGTTGAAATCTATCAGCAAATCTTAGAAGAATAAAGTTTCTGATTGAATTGCAAATGTGAAAAGTGTAGTGAGAAACTTAGCCATTGAAAGACTTCCAGGAATGAATAAAATCCTTTCTTGAGATCTTAGAGATGAAGATAACAGGATAATAGGGTTTTTTTTTTCTTTAATAAATTTTACTTTAACCTTTACTGTTTCATGTGGTAAGAGTCCTTCAGGAATCCCATCCTACGTTCAAAATTCATTTGGACTGATAGATAAGAGAAAGTAAAATAGGAGAAGCCTAGAAAATACCATGTAATTATCTTCAGTATGTTACTAGTTATCAAGTAAGAGCATCCAAAACAAGGAAGAGGAAACATTGGACCTTGGGGCCATTCTCTTAGCAAGCTGGTTAGGCAGGACTCTCAGATTTTCCTTCGAATCTCAGTTTGGCTTGGCACTGGCAGGCCTGACTTCAGGGCAGAACTTGGCCTGTGTGAATTAAGCACCAAATACATTTTCCCAAGAAAAATATGGGGCTGCTCTGTGTTGTGTGCCTAGGTGTCATATATTAGACCTGAGTCTCTTCATCTATAGCAGTCCATGCAATATCAGATGAATAGGGATTAGAGGATAAGGAGGGTATGTCACTCAAATTCAGCTCAGATATGTTGGGCAAAGGACACCTACACATGTGGCTTTATGACAGGTGGTTTCTCTCTTGTTTTGATTGTGTTTATTGATGAAATGGTGACAAACCATTTTGTCTGCAATATACTTAAATACCTGCAACTGAAGCAAGAGAAAGTCATAGCAGAGGTTCCAGAGGCTTCTAGGGATGGGAACATCACTTCATCTCAATTATTCAAGGAGACATAGCTTTCCATTGTCCATAATAGTTTTTAACACTGACACTATCACTCTCTTTTCTAATTATTATATCAGTACGGCAAGATATAAAATTTTTAACTTTAAGAACTCATTCATAATAATTTTCTGAAAAAAGACTCAGAAAATGACATTTTTATTTTTTTGTATTTTTAGTATTAAATTTAGGTAAACATTTTACTACCTTCATGCCAAGATAAACATATTTGCATAGAAACTAGTGAATATGACTTTTGTCCATCTGGTCTTTTATTTTGTTTGCTTGATTATTTAATTTTATTTTTGCATGAAAACAAAACATGAGCTCCATTCTCATAACAGAATGCAAGTGTACAATACAATATAGTTATTTATAGGCACAGTGTTGTACACTGGATCTATAGAATTTACTTCTCTTCCAAAATCAAAATTTCCTAACTGTTGCCAGGCAACTACCAATTTCCCTCCTCCCCACAGCCACTAAAACTCAACATTCTATCCTTTACTTCCATAAATCTGAACATTTTAGAAACCTCATAAAATGGAATTATATAGTAGTTATCTAGTTGTAACTGGCTTGTTTTACTTAGGAAAATGCCCTTCCCATTCATTCACTTTGATACATACTATAGAATTTCCTTTAAAAAGGAAAAACAGAAAAATATACTGTCAGATTTTTTTATTCTTTCATCCATTGATGGACATTAGAGGATTTCCACATTTTGACTATTGTGGAACAATAAACATGGATGCTTTAGGAAACATGAGAATGCTAATAATGTTTGATCTCGACAACAAGGGGAATTGCTGAATCGTACAACAATTGTAACTTGGAATTTTTGAACAAAATCCACACTTTTTCATAGTGGATGAACTGTTTTTCACTCTCAGAATTAAAAGTGACTTACCCACCACTGTTAATATAATATAGTAATCAATAAGTGTCATATTTTCCTTTAATGCTGAGCTGATGTTTCCTTTAATACAGTGCTGATGTTTAAAATACTTTTATTTTAATTTGAAAAACTTCCTTTATCAACTTTTGCTAATTAAATTTATTTTAAATGACATATAAAAAATAAAAGTTGTATATTTTACTAGGGTGCTATGTGAAGTATATATAATGTGTGTGTGTATGTGTGTGTGTGTGTGTGTGCTTATTATTAAAATGTTAGGGTTATGATTAATTTCATATGGTTTATTTAGATGTCTATCAGTTTTTCTAAAGCACGAAATCAAAATATAAACCAAATGCAGAAAAACACAAATAATAAATATTATATTTATTCCACTTTAAAGAAAAGAACTGTACTGAGGAAAAATATTTGGCACAGTATTCTTGGTCGGCAGAGGGTGAGAATTTTGGAGAGACAGTGTTTTGTTACTGCTTTTAAAATTGCTACTTTCCTATTGAGGAGTGGGGTGCAGGAGCCTTTTCAGTATTTTCTGTATTTCCCAGAAAAGGTGTTGATGGATGAGATGATTTTGACTTGGTGTATCCATAGGGAAGGAAGGAGAATCCAAGTTTTCCTCTTGCGCCATCTTGGTACATCACTAGAAAATAACTTTTTAAATGGAATTATCCACTTTTCCTCTACACTGATCTTTTCTTTAAAATGAAGTAAATATAAAACTTATTATTTAACATTGTTTTCCTAACTTTAGCTTTTATTTATATTTTGTTCTTTGGAAAGCTGATATAAAATTAAGTAAATCATATGAAATTATTCCATCATAACCCAGCCAGTGGACCCATTTGATCCTATTAATCAGTCAGCACTAGTTAAAATATCTGTTTGCTTAGGTATTAAGAATATCAACACTTTTCATATAATCATAGAGACATTTATTTATACCAGGTAGCTATTATATTTTCTTTATTGTAGAGAAGTCACAGTAGCATTGAGCTAGCAATTATTTTAAAGAGCTGGCTACTCAGGAAACTCAAGTGGATTGGGATGTTTTTTAAAAAATGTTATTTAAATCTCTAAATGCTTTCCAATAATGGCATCTTTTTAACTTTCTTTCATTTTTGTCTTCTTGTAAAGCAACTAGCTTTTTTGCTTTTTTACCACATTTACTTCTTTTCTAGTTTAAGTAGTTTAATAGATTATCCAGTTTTATTAAAAAGCAATGAGACATTTAGTAAATATGTACTCACAAAACAAAAAGAATCAACGAAACAAAATATATTTCTATTCTAACACCAACAAAAACTAGGCAGAATGTACTTTAGTTGTCATAAAACCTTAGCACATTCTATGTCAGAAAAAAATAAAACAACAAACAGGTGATGTTAAAACCAGCACATTCTGAACCACATAATTGTAATACTGTACTTTTAAAACAGTTATCATATTTCATCATGACTGGAACCCATTTAATAAATGGATTAAGTAGTTTCTTAAAGCAAGACCTAGGTCTTGTTTTGTTTTGTTTTCAACCTGATGTGTTTCTGTTTTGACCTCCACTTTTTTCAACAAAGTGTGAAAAAAAAAAATAAGAAACAAACAAAAGCATCTCAGTTACTTGTGCCACATTAATCAATCATAGTAATTTTTTATTGGTGTAGAATCTAAAATAATATTTCCTTCGATCTTGGACAATTTTAGAATAGTATGGATTGATTCTAGGACAGTTGCATGTCTCAGACTATCTGCATGAAAATCAATGTGCTGCAAAATTTATAAAATATTAGGTTATCACATAAATTTGTATTAAATAAATTTAAATGTGAACATAATGAAGAATCTGAGACTTGTAGAAAATGAACCATAATATTTAACATCAAGTTCCCAAATTTTTTTCAAGAAAATGTCATCTATACTTTTTAGGACAAAACTATCAGAGTAAGGTTTAGAAAATGATTAATTATTACAAATCCAAATAATGTATTAGGATTGTTATTTTAAGTAAATGAAATGATATTCTTCAACTGTAGTGTTACAAAATCCTCAGTCTCTTAGGAAGTTACCATAGTACTGTCAAACCAAATTTAATTCAGAAAATCCCCCCAATAAGTGTTTCTAGGACCACATATATCCAGAATTCATATAATAAATAATTTATTTATAAGGAATTGCTAGAATAAAAGGAAAAATCTTTGAGTCAATCATCTAATACTGATATTAATATAGCTTGAAAGTTATATCGCCACAGTTGTTCACTTAACCTATGATTTCTATGTGGCTGCAGTGATGTCTGAGCTTAAAAGAAGAGCATATAGCTGGACATGGTGTTGCACACCTGTAATCCCAGTTGCTCTGGGGCTGAGGCAAGAGGATCTTAAGTTCAAAGCCAGCCTCAGAAACATGGTGAGGCCCTGTGTCAAATATGGGTAGATAAAAAATAAGGAAAAATAGATAGAAATAGGAAATTGATTATAAACAAGTAAATAGTTGATAAGGTAACTCTTATGGTGGAATTGGATTTTAAAAACAAAGGAAAAGTAAGGTTTAGGAAATAATTGATTATTACAACTGCAAATAATGTGTTAGGATTATTATTTCAAGTGAATGAAATGATATCCTTCAAATAGAGTGTTAACAAGGAGGAAACAAGGTGGAAAATATATATACACAACCTAATCAGGAAACAATCATTATTTAAAATATTTTTAGAATTTATTTATTTTGTTCTATTTGGTTACATATGACAGCAGAATGAATTTCGATTCATTTTACAAAAAGGAAGCACAACTTACCCAGGGTAACAATATTCATCTCATTACACCACCTTTCCTCTCCCCATGTTCCTTCCCCTGCCCTCCCTCCCCTTTGCCCAATCAAAGTTCCTCCATTCTACCCACACCCTCTGCCCCCATTATGAATCAGCATCAACTTATCAGAAAGAATATTCGGCATTTTTTTGGGGGGGGATTGGCTTACTTCACTTAGTGTGATATTCTCCAACTCCATCTATTTACCTGAAAATGCCATAATTTTTCTCTTTTAATTATGAGTAACAACCACATCTGAACTTTGGTATATATACCACAGTTTCTTTATCCATTCATCAATTGAAGGGCATGTAGTTGGTCCCACAATTTAGCTATTTTGAATTAAGCTGCTATGAATATTGATGACACATATGATGTGGCTGTGTTACTATAGTATGCTGATTTTAAGTCCTTTGGGTATAGATCCAGGAGTGAAATAGCTGGGTCAAATGGTGGTTCCATTCTAACTTTTCTAAGCAATCTCCATACTGCTTTCTATAGTGGTTATACCAATTTGCAGTGCCACCAGGAACGCATGAGTGAACCTTTTTCCCCACATCCTTTGCAAAGGTTATTATTGCTTGTATTATTGATAATTGCCATTATGACTGGAGTGAGATGAAATCTTAGAGTAGTTTTGATTTTTATTTCTGTAGTTACTAGAGAGGTTGAACATTTTTTCATATATTTGTTGATTGATTGTATATCTTCTTCTGAGAAGTGTCTGTTCAGTTCCTTGGTCCATTTACTGATTGGGTTTTTGCTGTTATTGTTTTTTGGTGTTAAGTTTTTTGAGTTCTTTATATATCCTGGAAATTAGCATTCTAGCTGATGTGTGTGTAGTATAGATGTCCTCCCACTTTGTGGGCTCTCTTCTTCTCAGCAAAGGACAAAATCTTAATGATAATAAGGGTTCTATGATCTTAAAAATGATGTAAAGATAAATAAAAATGAGACAAGATATTAAGCAGAGAACTCCATGTGATTACTGCTCTAGGTTGTTCTCACCAATGCTATAATGCATTTTACCAGTAAATAAATATTTCAAATGCAACACTGAGTCTGAGTCTACCGGTGGCATAACTTTGCGATAAATATGAAAGAAAGCAAAGCCTCACTTTATTATCTAGAAATATAGGCTCATCATAGCAACTCTTTAAAAAGTGAAAAATTAAATGTAATGATTTATTTAAAAGTTATTAAAATCATTTGTTAAAATGCATATCTGCAATATGTTGTAAATTATTCATTATAAATGTTTATTTTCTCAAATATCAGACATTTATTATAGAAAGCCGGCTCCTAAATTTTCAGCTGGCAGCTGACAACACTGATCTAGAGAAATGATGTGACTAACCTTCGTGTGCTTCTCCTGGATGAAATAAAACAAAATAAATGGTTACAAAAGGTAAATCAAGATAGGAGGATGACAATTATAAGAAAAAAAGATCATCGACAAGAGATGAGATGGAAATGGGAAAAAGACTGGAGTAATCTGGAGCACAGATGTCAGGTGGATTTTTTATCTCATGAATTTGAAGAATAAAATCCAGGGACACAAGGGTGAGAGCAAAGTAATGGGATTTATTAGAGTAATAGAAAGAAAGCAGAACTAGGAAGACGGGGGTGTTCCAGGAAAGGATGCTCCCTGATAGCTATCGTCTAGAGCTTTATATGAATGTGTAGATTTAAGAAATTCATCCTCCAGCCCCATCCTGGGTGAAACACTCAGAGTCCCTGAGGCATTTAGTCCAATCAAAATATTGGTCAGGCATTTTTTCCTTCTTGGAGATGCTGTAGATTCCAGGTTCTCTTGGTCCTGATTTAAAAAATAGCCTCTTGTAAGTTTTACAACAAAAATTCTGCAGCTGCTGTTTGTGCTTTGCTGCCTGGGAAGTTACCCAGGGACCTATGTCCTTTTCTGACCAGATTCATCTCTTCCTCTTAACTTCAATGGGACACATAAAGCACTAAGTGAACTGCATGTGTCCTAAAAGAAGGCTTCTGCTTACACTCTTTCACACTGACTGAGATCTCAAAGCCATCTCCTTAAAAGTCAAGGTTTGGTGAAATAAGAGCTGGAATCAAGGAGAGAAATAAAAAGTATGGGATTCTGGGCTGGGGTTGTTGCTTAATGGCACATGTGAGACACTGGGTTTGATCCTCAGCACCACATAAAAATGAATAAACAAAATAAAGATATCGTGTCCATGTATAACAAAAAATATATATATTTAAAAAGTATTGGCTTCTAACTGAGACACACTTTTTCATAGCCCTCTTCCTCCACCTATCTTGTATACCTCTTTATATCTTCTGGTCTTTAGTTCATTTTCATTTGTTAAGTGTGCATAATAATAGTGAATAAAATAGGATAGTTAATGGGTGCAAATTAAGGGGTTTTTTTAAGTCTCCTCTATGAATTGAACTTATAGAAACATTGCAAACATTCCAATCAAGCCTTTGTCCCAGAATGGTGAGAGTAATTGGAGTTGGGGCAGACCTAAATGGAAGTTAGAGGAAAGTTCAAATTCAAGGACTAAAAGGGCACAGCATTTCAGCACCGAGGGCTTGTGGCCTGGGAAAATTGTCTAGAGGAGGCCTGCCCTGCACTTGTGGGCCACGCTGCAGGCACATGACACGCGGGCGTGGCAGAGAGAGGAGGGTCACCGGAGCAACCAGGGGAGCGACAGTGTGTAAGGAAGAGAGGAGAGAGGATCCCCTGGAGCAGGCCGAGCCTGGGGGGGAGGAGAACTCAGGGGTGACGTCTTGGTGGGCAAGGGGAGCCGGCTTGTGAGGACTTTTCTAGAAGGGGGAATAGCAGGTTATCATCACTCAGGCAGCGCCTCAGCCTTGAGTGAATGAGCTCTGGAGAAGGCCACTGAGTCTGACCTGCAGGAGGCCATGCTGTCCTTCCTAGGGGACAAGATGGGCAGTGCAGCGGAGAGTGGCAGAGGCTGGGGAAGAGGCCTCGGACTCCGAGGCTCCTGTATTTGCAGAGCTGGGAGCAGAGGGGCGGGTAGGAAGCAGGTGCACAAGGCTCCCTCCAAAGCTGTCACCTCTGCCCACCGCACGTGCTTCTTACTCTTTCCATTGGTCACTGGGCCCAGGAAGTCAGGAGTGAGGTGGGAGGCCCGAGGGAGGGCTTGTCCTGGAAAGCCCGCCCTGGCTGGCCCCAGAAGGCGCTGCCTGGTCCCCCACTGGATTTTCCACTGCAGTATCAGCCGTGTCCGCAGGGGCAGGGGAACCTCTTTGAATGACAGTCCTTCAGACACCAGCTGCGCTGATCCCCAGGGGAGATAAAGGCTGTGAGAACCAGGTGAGGGCCACAGGCCGCGGGTCAGAGGGGCAGAGCTTTGTGGGGGCTAGGGGTTGAGTCGCCGCCATCCTGTGCACTTGGGCTTCCTCTTCTCTTGTTCCTGCTCCAGGACCTTCCCAGCTCTGACCCTGAATCCTGGATGGGGACGCGGTGGCAGACACTGATGGGAGGGAGGGAGAGATGTTTGGGACCACAGAAGGCAGGTTGGGGAGGCCGTTAGAGTTCTCCTCTTAGGGTCCCCTCCTCTTGCTCTTCCCGGTCTCCCCTGTTTGGCGCCCTCCCCGCTTCTTCCTGCCCCTCCCTTCTGTTCCCGTTCTCTGTCCTGTCTCCCCTCTGTCTCTTTCTCTCTCCCAGCCAGCCTCTGTGTTCCCACCCTGCTGAGGCCTCAGTTGACAGTGGAGGATGGAGACCAAGGATACCTCCCTTCCCAGGGACCTCGGAGAACAGGAGGGGCCGAAGCTGGGGGTGTGGGGAGCTGCAGAGGTGCAGAGGACTCTTGGATGCCCAGATAGGGCCTGCGGTCCCCTCTGCTAGCCCTGAAGTCCTCCTGGGGACAGCTTCCCAGCACTGTCCATAGCCAAAGCTCCCTCCAGTGGTCATCTGGGGAGTTGCAGCCACTCAACCCTCCTGGAAGAGGTCACAGCGGGCAGCTGGCTGAGCCAACTTTCCAAGGGCCTGAGGGACATGACTAATTGAGAGCTGGAAGTAGAGAGTGATTTTGCACTTAGAAGCAGCCTGTTTATTAAAATCTCCAGGGGACTGGTGAGGACAGAGACCTGGTGGCCTCCATCCCATCATTTACCACCTCTCCTGGCAGATGAGAGCAGCCCAGAGCTCCTTGGAGGCTGGACTGGAGACTGCTCGGGGTCATCAGTGGCTGGAACTGTGAGGAGTTCTGGTATGGCTGGGTGGACGGGGCACTGCATGAGCAGTCAGGAGACCTGGGCACACTGGGCTGGGCACAGTAATTCCTTTCACAAAACCTTCACATCCTCTTCTTTAACATGGCTTTTTGGGACAGCACTACAGGGTTCAATCTCCAGCACCAAAGTGGGGGATAAAAAAAAAGGACAGAGAATTCCATCACAGTCACCAGGACACTGGCAAGGCCAGACATGGTGTCCAGCATGCATTAGGGAAGAACGGGGCCTGGCCTGAGTGCATGGGGAAGAAGGTCCCAGGGCCGCAGCCACATCCTAGAAGAGCCAATGGTGGTGGTGGGCAGCCTGGGGTCAACAAAGGGCCTTCTTGACCAGCCTAGAGCTGGAAGAGCCTCTGGGAGTCACAAAGAAGCCCCTCACCTCACCTGGCTCTGGAGGGGCTGGTGATGCTCCTGGTTCAATAGGAGGGAAGGTCAAGAGGATGTGGGCAAGAGGGAAGGAGATGCCCGAGAGGCAGCTGAGGGTCCAGCCTTGGGTCACAAAGCCAGGAACCTAAACAAGAACCAATCCCCTCCTGCCTTTGGAGCGGGAAGTGGGGCTTCGTCCCCCTTTGCTCCCTGTCCTGAGGAAGGAGTCTGTGTAAGGATGGTGGCTGTTGAGGCATTAGAAAGGGGCATATCTACCCCTTGTGGCCACTGCTGGGTACTGCAGACATGAGCCCCGAAGACCAGAGGAAGTGCCAGACACAGCTACAGGCTGTCCCTGTTGACAAAACCCTGGATCTTCACGATCTGTCAGCCTCCCTTTTGTGAGCCATGTTCAGAAGCAGGATGCAGGAGCCTCAGAGGGGTGCCTTTCAAGATCCCCTGCAGTGAGTGTGGCATTCTCTGGACATGTTGTGGGTCACAGGCACACAACGGTGACAGCAACAGTGGGGATTGAAGAACTGCAGGACATTGATGAGCTCCTGGCCTGTGCCAGCCTGTGCCAGCCTCCTGGGATGCAAGGGTGGACAGCACATGTCTGCGCCCTCCATGGTCCCAGCGGGACACAGAGAGCAGACCCAGGTTGATGCCACCACATTACCCAGATGATGGGAGGACCTCGGCCTCTCCTCTCACTCCTCTTGGTCCTGTTCATGTCGAGAATGGGGACTTACTAGGCTGGGGAATTTGGGAGGAGAAATCCAGCAAGTGACCCCACTCTTCTGCTGGCCCCGTGTATCTCGGGCCAGCGTGCTCTCAGGACCACCCATCCTAGCCTTCCCTCTGCCCTCTGGCCAGGGTCTGTGCTGAGCAGGGGCCCTTTGGTCAGGTCTGCCTGGGTAGGGGGCCCGTGGTCATTCTGTACTGCTCCTCTCTGGGATGGTAGAGCATAATGCTGGGTGGTGCATGAGTAAGTTCTTGTGACCACAGGTCAATAAGCCCCATTCTCCAATCAGCTCTGTTGCCCAGGTTAGGATTTTCATCTCCCTGTTGGGGTCCATACCTCAAATGTTTCTGGACTCAAGTGTGGAAGGGGATGTTATTTGATATTTGTCTCAAGGAGGTGGGGAGATACTATCATCATGTAGCATGAAGAAGCAAAGGAAAGGATGCAAACAGAAATAAATCCTAAAATACACAGGACAGCCACCGCAGTGCATCACCCCGAACAAAGTGGGGTAGTACCCAGCTTGATGAGCCCTGACCTGAAACATCAAGTGCTATGAGAAATGAAAACCCAAGTTTTTTTTTTTTTGTGTGTGTAAGATGCGAGGCTTAGGTTGAAGTTTATTTATTTTTTTACCTAAGATGTCCCCTTGTATCTGTACCATTTGTTTAAAACTATATCTTCCATTGAATTATTTTTGTACTTTTGTCAAAACTATTTGGGCACCTTTATGGAGGCTTGTCTCTAGATCCTTTATTCCATTCTATTTTTTTATGTATGTATCCTTTTGCTAATACCATACAATTTGATCACTCTGGCTATATGATAAGACTTGAAGTTGGGTAGACTAATTCATCTCCATTTATCCTACTTGGTCAAGATTGTCGGAGGTATTTTAGCTCCTTTGCATTTCCATGTATGTTTTAGAATAATCCTGTCTATGTATGGAAAATTGTTGCTGGGATTTTGATAGAAATTACACTAAATCTACTTGGTGTTATTGAGGAGAGTTGATATCTTTACTCTTGAATCTTCCCATCAATGAACATAGTATGTGTCTCCATTTATTTATGTCTTTGATTTCTTTCATTAGAATTTTGTTTGTTCTCAGCATATGAGTCATGTAACAATTTGTTATACTTATACCTCAGTATTTCTTGAACAATTGTAAATAGTATTGTGTTTGCATGTTTAATTTCTGTGTCCACATGTGCATTGGTACAGAGAAATGCAATTGATTTGTGTCTGTTTATTGAGTATCCTGAAGCCTCTGCTGGCCTCACTTCTATTCCATTTCCTTCTTGTCATAATTCTTCAATAAGATAATATTTGGGGGGAGTTAAATTATAAATTCAATTCCCTGAATAGTTTTAGGGCTACTCAAATGATCTGCTTTAGATTGGTGAATTGTAGAAGTTTGTGTTTTCCTAGATACTGACCCATTTTATCTAAGTCGTCAAATTTGTATGTGTAGTGGTACACACAGCATGCTCTTGTTAAAAATTATTGATGCATTATACTTATATGTAATAGTGGGATTCATTGTGACATATTTGAACATTCCCATGACATCATTTGGTCATCTTATTTTTAAAAAATATTTTGACATACAAACAAGGAGTACATCCTATTCTAATTAGGATCCCAGTCTTGTGGTTGTACATGATGTGGAGATCCACTGTGGTGTATTTATATATTTATGTGAGAAAGTTAAGTGAGATTCATTCCACTGTCTTTCCTATTCCTGTCCCCCCTCCTTTCCCTTCATTCCCCTTTGTTTAATCTCCCGAATTTCTATTCTTCCCCTCCCCCCTTGTTGTGTATTAGCATCCACATATTAGAAAGAAGATTTGGGCTTTGGTTTTTAGGGATTGGCTTATTTTGCTTAGATAATAGTCTTCAGATTCATTCCACTTTCTGGCAAATGTCATAGAGTCATTCTTTTTTAATGGCTGAGCAATATTCCATTGTGTATATATGCCACAGTTTCTTTATTCATTCAACTGTTGAAGGGCACCTAGGTTGGTTCCATAGTTTAGCTATGTGAATTGAGCTGCTATAGACATTGATGTGGCTGTGTCGCTGTAGTATGCTGATTTTAAATCCTTTGGGTATATACCAAAGAGTGGGGTAACTGGGTCAAATGGTGGTTTCATTCTAAGTTTTCTGAAGAATTTCCATACTGCTTTCCAGAGCAGTTGTACCAATTTGCAGTCCCATCAGCATTGTATGAGTGTGCTTTTTCCCTACATCTCACCAACATTCATTGTTACTTGTATTCTTGTTAATTGTCATTCTGACTGGAGTGAGATGGAAACGCAGTGTAGTTTAATATGCATTTCCCTAATTGCTTAAAATGTTGAACATTTTTTTCAATATTTCTTGACCATTCATATTTCTTCTGTGAAGTGTCTGTTCCTTTGCCCATTTATTGATTGGATTATTTGTCTTTTGGTGTTAAATTTTCTAAGTTCTTTATATATCCTTGAGATTAATGCTCTGAGATGAAGGTGGCAAAGATTTTCTCCCATTCTGTATGCTCTCTGTTTGCATTTTTGATTGTTTCTTTTGCTGTGAAGAAACTTTTTAGTTTGATACCATCCCATTTGTTGATTCTTGATTTTACTTCTTGTGCTTTAGGGATCTTGTGGAGGAAATTGGTTCCTGATGAGACTTGAGCCTACAATTCCTTCTAGTAAGCACAGCGTCTCTGATCTTAATGCCTGGGTCCTTGATCTGCTTTGAATTGAGTTTTGTGCAGGGTGAGAGAGAGGTATTAAATTTCATTCTGCTATATATGGATTTCCAGTTCTCCCAGCGCCATTTGTTAAAGAGGCTCTTTTCTCCAATGTATGTTTCTGGCGTCTTTGTCTAGTATGAGATAACTGTATTTATGTGAATTTGTTTCTATGTCTTCTATTCTGTACCATTGATCTTCATGTCTGTTTTGGTGCCAAGACCATGCTGTTTTGTTACTATAATATAATGTTTTTAAAGGGAATGCTTTCAGTTCTTCTCCATTCAGTATGATGTTGGCCTTGGGTTTCACATATATAGCTTTTACAATGTTGAGGTATTTTCCTATCATCCCTAGCTTTTCTAGTGTTTTGGACATGAATCTATGCTGTATTTTGTCAAATGATTTTTCTTCATCTATTGAGATAATCATGTGATTTTTGTCTTTAAGACTATTAATGTGGTGAAATTATATTTATTGATTTCCATATTGTTGACCTAACCTTGTGTCTCTGGAATGAAGCTTACTTGATGATGGTGTACTATATTTTTAATGTGTTTTTGCATGTGATTTTCCAGTATTTTAATAAGAATTTTTGCATCTATGTTCATCAGGCACATTGGTCTAAAGTTTTCTTTCCTTGTTGTATCTTTGTCTGGTTTTGGAATCAAGGTGATACTAGTTTCACAGAATGAATTTGCAAGGGTTCCCCTTTTTCTAGTTTATGGTCTAGTTTGAGGAAGATTGGTGTTAATTCTTCTTAGAAGGTCTGATATAACTTGGCTAAGAATTCATCTGGTCCTGGGCTTTGCTTTGTTGGTAGGTTTTTGATGGCATCTTCAATTTCTTTGATTGAAATTAATCTGTTTAAATTTTCTATGACCTCCTGATTCAATTTGGGTAGGCCATATGTCTCTAAAAATTTGTTGGTGTCTTCAAGGTTTTCTATTTTATTGGAGTACACATTTTCAAAATAGTTTCTGATTATCTTCTGAATTTCAGTGGTGTCTGTGGTGATATTTCCTATTTCATAACTAATTTTAGAAATTTGAGTTTTCTCCCTCTTTCTCTTGGTTAGCATGGCTAAGGGTTGATCAATTTTATTTTTTCAAAGAATCAACTTTTTGTTTCATTGATTTTTTGTTTCAATTTCATCCCTAATTTTAATTATTTCTTTTTGTCTACTGCTTTTATTTTTGATTTGTTCTACTTTCTCCAGGCCTTGTGAGATGTAATGCTACCTTATTTGGCAACTTTCTATTCTTTGAGTGAATGAACTTAGTGCTATGAACTTTCCTCTTAGAACCACCTTCATAGTGTCCCAGTGATTTTGATATACTGTGTTGCTATTCTCATTTTAAATTTCATCCCTGATTTCTTTTGCTATCCATTGATAATTTAGTAGCATATTATTTAGTTTCCAGGTGTTAGAGTAGCTTCTAATTTTTATTATATCATTGATCTCTAATTTCATTTCACTATTGCCGCAGTCTGTCTGAGCACAAAATAACCGAGCCACCACAAAAATTTGTAGATTCCAACAGCAATTCTTTATTCCCGAACTCTCACCGGCACTCTACACACACGTTCTGGGGAAATTCACTACCTCCACCTTCTGAATCTCGGATAACTCAACGGGAACTCAAGGAGCAGGCACCTGAGGAAGCAGGATACGCCCTATTCCCAGCAGGATCCACCTTAAACCTGGAACCACCCTAAACTTGGATCCACCCTGGTCCTTGAACAGGGTCACCTTTCTCAAACATTCATGCAATGTCACTGCAAATGACCTTGGTCCAAGGCAAGCCCATTTCCACAATGGAGAGTCCTCCCTCTAAGCAACATTGGGTAGGCTGACAAAGAAATTGCCATGTGTCATTCCTACTTGGCTATGGCTCTCAGCACACTATGATAGGATAAAATGTAATACATTCTCTCTATTTGTTTTGTGTTTGCTAAGCATTGCTTTGTGGCCTTAGATGTGGTCTATTTTTAGAAAATTATCTGTGTGCTGCTGAGAAGAAAGTGTATTCAGTTATTGATGGATGAAATATTCTATATGTCTATTAAATCTAAACTATTAATTGTAGTTTTTAGTTCTATGGCTTCCTTGTTTCTAGATTATATATTTTATCTTCATTGACTGAAACTCTGTCTTCCAAGTGGTCTAGTATGCTAGTGTTGCTTTCCATTGAGTTTTTAATTTAGTTTATTGATTCTTTCCTTTTGAGAATCTCCAATTGATTCTTCTTTGGTATCTCTATCTCCTTGTTGAAGTGATCTTTTACTTCTTGGGTTTTTCTGATTTCACTCCTTACATCATCTTTTACCTCATATATCAGTTTAAGTCTGATCTTTCTAAATCCCTTCTCTGACATTTCATCCTCTGTGATATCACTGGAGCCTGGTCAGGAGGTATTTTGAATTGTTTGAGATGGTTTGCTCCCTTGCTTTTTCATGCTATATGCATGTCTATCCATTTATCAGTAGGAATCGGAGATGGCAGAGCTTCTACCCTATGGATTCATAGTGTCCCTGAAGGTTTCTATTACCTCACAATTTAGGGGTAGACAAATAATAACCAGCAATGCAAACAATATTCAGCATTAAACTAAATACTTGGTTCCTATTTTGTCCTCTACAATGTTAATTAGCACTATAAACAGAAATGTAACCAGTTGCCAAAAGTTGAGACATTATGTTTAAAAACAGATGTGCTTTTTCAAAAAGGAGAAGAAGAAGAATGCAGAGGAGATTTTTAGGATGTAATAACTGGGAGTGAGTATGAGAGAGAGTAAAGAGATAAAGACTGAAAGAAAGAACAATAGAATTTGGCTGTTAGTGAAAGAGAGGAAGAGAAGCAAGAGAAATAGACAGGAGAAAAACAATATAAAATAACAACAACAACAAAAACAATGTAAAACAAAACCAAGGTATACTAATCAAAAACCCTTGTTCTCAAAAGACGAGAGTCAAAAAAACAAAAAAACAAAACAACTACCTTCAAGAATTGCTAGAAATGAGAAGAGTAAGACATATATGTATATGTACAAATGTTTAGGACCTTTCAGCACCCAAATTAAAAAAAAAAAAAAAGGAAAAAGGTGCTTTCTTTTTTTTGTACAGGGGATTGAACCCAGTACCACTCAACCACTGACGCACATCCCTAGCCCTTTTTATTTTTTATTTAGAGGCAAGGTCTCACTAGGTTGCTTAGGAGCTTGCTAAGTTTATGAGGCTGGCTTTGAAGTTGCAATCCTTCTGCCTAAGCCTCCCAGGCTGCTGGAATTGCAGGCATGCACCACTGTGCCCAGCAGAAAAAGGTTCTTGATGGAAGATTAGGAATTGTTTCCATTGAAATGGTCAAAAATTGTTTATAATAGTATATGTTTGTTGTCAGGTCCCAGTTGTCTTTCTTTTCATTTTTTTTCTTGAGCCATGTATTGTGTGCAATTGTAGTAGTCAGGGGCTGTCAGTTCTTTCTTCTTTTTGTGGAACTAGTCAGGTTGACCATTCTCAGCTTCCCGTCTTGGCAGTAGGAGGTGGGGCAGGTGGGAGGGTGTTGTCTACTCCAGTTACAGCAAGTTTCCTGAAAGTGGTTCCTAGAGGCTGAGCTCCTGGAGGTGCAGCTAGACCCTCAGTGCTTTGCAGAATGATGTTTGGTGAAGCTTTTAAATCAGCACAGCTCCAGAGCCTGGCTGCTTCTGATCCATGCTAGGCACCTGTACCAGTGGATCTCCCCTGGGTTTTCTTTGACTGGTGAAGGAGCCAATCCTTCATCCCCCTCTGACCCCCATTTCCCAGCCTTCTGGGCTCAATCCAAAGGGTACATTCAGTCCACCTGGCCCCCCAAGTTCCTGGTTGTCTGCATGGGGTCTTGCGAACTGTGAAACTCAAAGAGTAAGAGGCACCCAGGCAGGATCTCTCAGGCCTGAGCCTCTTGAATTCCCCTGGGTGCAACAATTTCCACACCCGAATTTAACCTGTCATATTCTAGTCACAATCTGGGTCTCCTAGTGGCCCTCTGCCAGGTCTGGTTTTCAGACCCGGGTGAAATTACAAGGTCTGGGTACCTGGGGTTGGAGGGGGACCTGAGTTTGGAGCCACACCTGCCGGCCACCATAGTGCAGCCGGAAATATGGCAGCTGCCTGGCTCTCGCCCGGCTCCTGGGAGGCGCACAGCGCGTACCTCTCACAGGAGAACAAAGTGCAGCTCACCCAGTGGATCAGCTCAACAATGTCCCGATCACCGTGCTCTCCGCTTCAAGACACGCCAGAGTGGAAAACCAAAGTGTGGGCTCTCTTGGCGCCCCTTTCCCACATGGCCATGATGGTGGGTCCACATCAGCGGCTGCGGTGCCCGGGGTGAGTTTCTTTCTTTCTTTCTTTTTTTAAAATTTATTTTATTTTATCAACCTTTTGAATCCCTAGGCAGTGCTGAAAGTCCAGTATTAAATCCCGGCAGGGTTCTGTCCTGGTCTCGCCTCAGGAAGCCGCTTGCACGGTCGTCTCCTCCACGCCGCCATCTTGGGCCCCGTTGGCCTCTGGACGTCCTGTGTCCTGTGGGCGTTTGTGGGTTCGGTGGGGACGTCCCTGTTTCTGATGTGGTGATTTGTGTCCTCTTTCTCTCTTTGTAATTCCTGTTAGGGTTTGTCATTTCATCGATTTTTTTTCAAAGAATATATATATTTTTTTAAATTTTGTTTTTTTTCTTTCCCTCCTTGGTTGCTTTTGGATTTCTTTTTCTGGGTTCTGGAGGAGGGTGCTTAGATTATTATTTGAGACTTTTTCTCTTTTCTATGTTTCATTTTGGAACTATAATTTTTTTTTCTTGGCCTAGTTTTAAACTATGACCACAACTTTGGACAAGTTGTATTTTCATTTTAGTTTAATATAATACGTTCTTTAAAAAATTGTTTGAATTAGTTGAACAAGACAGTAGAATGCCCTTGGATACATCATATATAATGGAGTATAATTTCTCATTCTTCTGGTCATACATGATGTAGAGTTCTGTATACTTTTTAATTGACCTTGAGACTTTGTCTTTTACCCAGGGGTTATTTAGAACAGTGCTTCTTAGTTTTCAATTGTCTGGATATTTTCCTATTGTAATTATGTTATTGATTCCTAGTTTGGTTCCCTTGTGGTTGGAGAGTATGCTGCATAATTTCAGTTATTTTCACATTTTTTTAATGGTATAGGATATGGTCTATTTGGTGTATGCTATGTAGGAACATAAATAAAATTCTGCAGTTTTGGCTGAGGTGTTTCATAAATGTTGATCAGATTTTTTTTTATATTTGGTTGAATATTTGTTTGTGGATATTTGGTTGAATCTTTTTTGTCTTATTATTTATTTGCTGTCACTTTTTTAAAAAAAATTAACCGCAGAGAAAGGAGCACTAAGCTCTAACTATAATGATGGATTTTTCTATTTCTTTTTCTATGATACAGGTTTATAAGATTTTACTTTACAAAGTTTGTATGCCTTTGCTGCATGTATACTTAAGATTGCTTTTTAGGGGGTCCTTGTTAGATAAACATGTCAATAGAGTGTATTTTTAAAAAAAATATTTATGTTTTAGTTGGACACAATAGTTTTATTTTGTTTATTTTAATGTGGTGCTCAGTATCGAATCCAGGGCCTCGAATGTGCTAGGCAAGCCCTCTACCACTGAGCCACAACCCCAACCCAGTAGACTGTATTTTGACACATCATACATACATGGAGTATAACTTCCCATTCTTGTGGTTGAACATGATGTGGAGTTTCACTGGTTGTGTATTCATATCTGGACATAGGAAAGTTATGTCCGATTCATTCTGCTGTCTTCCTTATTCTCATCCCCTCATCCTTCCTTTCCTTCCCCTTTGTCTAATCCAATGCACTTCTAAACTTCCCCCTAGCTAATTGTGTGTTGGCATCCACATATCAGAGAGAACATTCAACCTTTGGTTTTGGGGGATTGGCTTATTTTGCTTAGCATGATAGTCTCCAGATTCATCCATTTACAGCAAATACCATAATTTCATTCTTCTTTATGGCTTAGCAATATTCCATTGTGTATGTATACTACAGTTTCTTTATCTATTCATCTGTTGAAGGGCACATAGATTGGTTCCATAGCTTAGCTGTTGTGAATTGAGCTGCTATAAACATTTGATATGGCTGTGTCACTGTAGTATGTTGATTTTAAGTCCTTTGGGTATATACCAAAGAGTGTGATAACTGGGTCACATGGTGTTTCCATTCCAAGTTTTCTGAGGAATCTCCATACTGCTTTCCAGAATGGTTGCACCAATTTGCAGTCTGTCAACATTGTATGAGAGTGCCCTTTTCCCTACATCCTCACCAACATTTATTGTTACTTGTATTCTTGGTAATCGCCACTGAGATTTAACGATTTACCACTGAGCTACATCTTCAGTCCTTTTTATTTTTTATTTATGGACAGGATCTTGCTAAGTTGTGAGGCTGGCCTTGAACTTCTGATCTTCCTGTCTCAGCTTATTGATTTTCTAGGATTACAGGCATGCACCTCATGCCATGTTGAATGCATCTATTTATATAGCTTTCTTTTAGTTATTACTCTTACATTATAGATGCATAACTTATCATTTTCTATTGATGTAAGCATATTGTAGAAATGAAAATGTAGAAATATTTTCTCTTTTTAAGTTCCTTTATCTTCCTTTAAGTATTTCTTCCATATATATTTGGAATCACATTAGATGGTGATATAATTTTTATTTCACCTGTAGAGAATTCAAGAGAAAAAGAAGTTTATTGCACTTACCTATATTTTCCTTCTTTTTTAAAAAATATTTTTTAGTGTTGATGGATCTTTATTTTATTCATTTATTTATATGTGGTGTTGAGAATTGAACCTAGTGCCTCACTAATGTGAGGCAAGCACTCTACCACTGAGCCACACCCCAGCCCTAATTTTCCTTCTTAATGTTCCAAGATTCCTTCTTTTACCATATCCTTTCTATCTAGATTACATTCTTCAACTATTCTTTTAGAGTAGGTCTGCTGATTATCTTTGTTTTCCTTCATTTGAGATTTCCTTCCTGGTTTTCTCTTAATTCCTAAAAGATATTTTCACTGGATACAGGATTAAGGGTTGACATTTTTTTTTTTTTACAGCACTTGAAAAACATGGCACTTTCTTCTTGTCTATGTGCTTTCTAATGAGAAATCCTCTGTCATTTAAACCTTTCATTCATTTTTTTGGTCTTCATATTTTAGAAATTTGACTATGATTTGTCTTGGTGTGGACATGATTGGGTTTATTGTAGTTGAAGTTTGCTTGTCTTCTTGAGTCACTAGGAGGCTTATGCCTTTGCCAAGTTTGGGAAGTTTTCTGCCATTATTTCTTTGATTACTTTTTGCCCTTTACTATTTCTCTTTTCTTTCTGGTACTCTGATGACATGAATATTAGATCTCTTGTTATAGTTGTACAAGTGCCTGGAGGTTTATTCCTTTTTCCCCTCATTTAAAAAATTGATACATAATACATTATGGTGAGGGTTGTTGTTATACATTCTACCTGCACAGAATATATGTTTCCTTTTCTTTTTATTTCTTATTTTTTGTTTTCAAGATTGGGTTAGCTTTATTGTTCTATCTTCTAGTTCAAATATTCCCCCTCTCTTCATCCTTCTGTTGAGCTCATCCTTTTGGTTTTAAAGTTTCACTCATTATACTTTTTAGTTTTAAAAATCCTCTTAGTTCTTCTTTATGTCCTCTCTTTCTTTGCGGAAACTTTCTGCTTTCTTCATGTGTTCATAACTGCTTATTGAAGCATGCTTACGACAGCTGCTTTAGAAAATTTGTCAATTAGTTCTAACATCTTTTACATCTTGTTGGCATCTATTGCCTTTTTCAGTTTGATATCTTCCTAGTTCTTGGTATGATTTTTTAAAAAATGAGAACCAGGACATTTTAGGCATTCTGATATGAGATTCTGGATATTATTTAAACCTAATATTTTAGCTTGCTTTTTCTGACATTGTTTCAGTAGAGGAAGGGGCATTGGGGTCAAGCTACTGCTAGGTGAGAGTAGAAATCCAGGGTTTCCAGTCAGCTTCTGATGACAGGCAAGGGGGCCTCTATGGATACCTCTGAGAGGGAAGGAAGGGGTGCTTCATGGCTGCTCCTCATGTGCTCCACTGTCACCGTGGGGGTGCCACTTATTACAGTGGGGATGAGGGTCCCACCTCCCTAGTTGGTCTTTTCTGACACCATGCCCCCATTGGAGAGGTTTGGGGGTGGTGAAGCTAACCACCCAAGCCTTAGTGGTGTTTTGAAGGAAGAGACCAGTTTCCCACATCCTGTGGTGTTTGACTCAAGTACAGCAATTATTTTCTGGAAGTTTCTGTTTTTCTAGGCTGCCTATTTGGGGTCCTTTGGTTAGAGAAATCAGGTGTTGGTTGACCCTTCGTTTATTTATGCCTGGGGACATTTCTGGGTTCAGCCTTCTTCAGCTCCAAATCTGGGAATATATGGAAAAAAGAAAACCCAGAGACCTTACCACTGCTCTGGTTTGGATTTTGAATGTTTCTCAAAGACCTGTGTTGGAGGCTTGGTCCCCAGGTTGGTGCCATTAGGAGGTGGGGCTAGTGGGATTTCCTTGGTCATTGAAGGTGTACATCAAAGGAATTAGTGGGACTCTATCCCCTTTCTATTTCTCATCTTTGATTTTTGACCATAAGGTAGATGGATTTTCTCTGCTTTGCACTTCCACCATAATATGTTGCTTAGTAACCAGGTCAATTGATCAGGGACTGTAACCTCCAAAACTGTGACCCAAAATAAACTTTTTGTCTTACTAAGTTAATCATTTCAGGTATTTTGTTACACATGGAAAGGTGACTAATACCACTATAATGTTGTTCCTAGGGTTCTCAGATCCTTACCTGATCCGCCTTTTTCTCTTTATCTTTTGGCATCCCTTATTTGTGAGTATACATATTCATTCTACTGTTTTCAGTTGTAATCAGTAGGGGGAGAAAAGTGTGTTTGCTCTATTTTTCCAGAAGAAGAAGTGTCTTGCTTTATTTTTACTTTTTTTAAAGTTTGCATGTATATTTTTAAAAATTGTCAAAGTGACAACAGCACATACTGAAAAATAGTGCTATTATGGAAGCCCAAGATCTCTGAAGAGCTGGGTGCACAATTTGCCAGATCCAGTGCAAAATGAAAATGTAGGTCCCTTTGTGCAAAATGCAGAAAAGCGCCTCCTTATGAAGTTATTACAATAAAAAACGTTTTCCTTTCTTCCACAAGGTCTCTGCCACTTGCCATGGTGTTTTTTATTTGATATTAAATGTTATTCTAATTAAAAAAATTAAAATTGCTAGCATGAATGGCAGCATTCATCTTCATATTGTGTAATGCCTGTTTTAAATGTAAATATAACAATATTTATCCTAAGGAATCACTGAATTTAGCCAATTAGTATTTCATAGGTCATGCATTTGGTGGAAATGATGCCCGGACTGCTTCAAATGTTTCATTTCACTTCTTGATATGCATTCTCCCAGCTGTCTCTCCCTTAGGCTGTCTGGTAGGCAAGAAGGACAAGGACCATAGGTTTTCCTCTTTCTCACTTTCTTTCTATGCAGTCATTTCTGCTGGGAAATGTTGTTGGCTAATTGATATAAATTGTTGTAATGTAAATTGTTGGCTAATCTATGGAAATAACATGAATAAGAACGAATATAATAGGATTCCTTGGTCTTTTATGTTTCTTAGAACACTTTTGCTCTTTTTCTGAATTCAAAGCAAGTTCTACTTGAATAAAAAGTGTGGCCTCCCAGGACTGTCAGTGCCCTGTGTACCCACTCACAGCTATGGCATGCTTGCCTGCTCTCATTTTGATTCTCTTGCATAATGTGTCCACTGCCTGCTGTGCTCATGGGCATTGCCAGATACTCTATGGGTGTGAGACAGGAAAGACAAATGGACAAGCTTAGTGCACATCTTGTTTGCTCACAGGCATGCTCCATGGGCCCATTGGATTTGACTTACAAAATAGAAGTTCAAAGACAAACTCCTGAAGAATTTCATGATACTAATGGAAGAATATTAAACTAAGCATGGGGCAATTTGAGTTCAGGGCCCCATGCAGCTGCACATACCCATGAAACTGACCCTGGGGCCTTGCTTATCTCAAGCCTATTGACCAGATGGAACCTGATCTTTCTGTTTTCAAGTTTTGTTTTCTTGTGATTTTTCTCTTCCATGATATATTCCTGTTTTTTGACGATCAGTGTTAGAGATGATTCAGTCAACTTCTGCTGTGATAGATGAGAATTAACTCACTTGATCACTTTCTTTCACCTCTACTTCCTACATAATTATTTTTAGTCCCTCTTTTGTTTATTTTGGAGCTTAATATAAAAAGCATTTTTATTTCTTGAAAATATGTCTCGAGTCTCTATTTTGTAAAATGAGATATTTGGACCCTTCACCTGTTTTTTTCTTTTATATTCAAGTTTTTTCACAGGTGCTTTGGCTTCCTATATTTGTTAGAGTAATAGTAGATGCTGAAACATATGTCTTAAAACACAAGTTTATGGATTGCTCCAAAAACAGCCCTGGGGAGTGGATAGATTAGGAGAGCATTCATTGATTTAGTCTCATGGAAGCTTCATGAGTTCAACCACTAATCAATGTTGTCTCTTTAGTTATAAATCAATGTAACTCATCTTGTCTTTTGGCCAGATGGAAATGGTCTGTTAGACCAGGATGCAAGAAAAGACCACTGACTCCAATTAAAATCAAATTAAAGCAAGCTTATTATTTCAACTGGCCAGGCTGCCTCTCCCTCCCAAAACTGTGGGAAGAAGACAGCAGCAGCAGCTTTCCTGCAGCCCAGCTTTATAGCCCACAAAGTTACACAAAGGGAGGTTACAGATAACAGAACTCTGACAATCATCACACCAATGGTAGTTTACATTTTATGCCTGCCCCAACATCAGAATTTATGAGGACCATTAGAGCCTCAGAGAGGGTCGTTATCTGGCCAGGGAAGGCCAATATTTATGAGGTGTCATTAAAGTTTCAGAGAGGGCTGCTATCTGGTCAGAGAACCATGCATGGTTGAATTCAAGGCATGGGCAGGCATTCCAAGCAGGTTCAGAATTTGCAGTAATTTATAGTAAAGCCAAAATTATCTTTTCATGGCTTTGTGGCGAGGTGGCTCCCAATTTTAAGAAAAAATCAGATTGGGTCTATCAGGTCAGGAGTATGGACAAGAGTCCAGGGGAGAGTTTGTGAGCAAAACCTAGAAGTGGCACTTGTCCCATCAATTGTATGCTGTTGGCCAGAACTGTGGACACACTTCACTGTGAGGAATTCTGGGAAGTGTAGTTTGCTTAGGAGCCCATCATGAAGAAAAAAAAAAAAAAACAACAATTTTAGTTGATAACCACCAGTCTCTGTTACTCTTATATGGTGAAATTTACAGCTTTTTTTAAAAATAGTTTACAGATAGGTTGATTTTAAAGGCTGAAAATATATATCTAGGATTTACCTAAAAATTCATTCTGGTCAGGATTCTGGTACAGAACCTAACCCATTCGACCTGATCTGAGTAAGAAGGTATTATGGTCTAATAATGTTGTGTCACTCCCACAGTTATGTGTGGAAGCCTAATTCCCCCCAATAATGGGATTAGGTGGCACAGACTATAAGGTAGTTAGGTCATGAGGGTGTAGTCTCAGCAATGAGATTAGTGCCCTTATAACTGAGGTCCTGGAGAGCTGCCTTGCCACTTTGCCTTGTCAGGACACAGGAAGAAAGTGCCATCTATGAACCAGAAAGCAAGACCTCACCAGACACCAAATCTGGTATTGTCTTGGTCTTTGAGTGTCCATCTTCCAAAACTCTGAGAAATATATTTCTGTTGTGGTATTTTGTTATAGTTACCAGTGGACTAAGGCAGAGGATTTTTTTTAATCACTGTTGGAGATTGAACCTAGGACCTCATGCATGCTAGTCAAGAGCTCTACCACACAGCTACACCCCAGCCCCAAGACAGAGAAATTTATTAAATGGATTTAAACATTATCTAGAGGACGGAAAAAAGTTGAGGGGCTAGGGTTGTGGCTCAGCGGTAGATTGCTTGCCTAGCATGTGCCAGGCCCTGGGTTTGATCCTCAGCACCACATAAAAATAAATAAATAAAACAAAGGTATTGGCTCCAACTACAACTAAAAAGAATATTTAAAAAAAATAGACCCTAAATTGAGATTTTAGGAACCCCTTCAGAAATAGTGCCCATGAGATCTGTGACTCCTCCACAGTCAGGAAGCTGCCATCTCTGGAACCATACTGGCCAGCTGTCTTGATGAAGAAATCACCACTGCTGCAGGCTCTGGAACCATGCAGACCAGAAGAGTGAATGCCCCAGGACCCGTCTCAGCTCCCTAAAGTGTTGGCTATATTCTTGGCCCTCTGTTACTGTGGCCACAGGAAAATCAGCACATCCATAGCTGTGCATGTCAGCAGGAAACAGCATAAGCAGTAAAAACCCACCCCTACCCTTGTCTCGCTTCAATCTTCAGAAACCTTAGTGCATTGGATTAATATAACACAGATCAAATCTAAAACTCCAGCTTCAAAGGAATCTGAGAAATTTGGTTCTTAATTTTTCTCAGGAAGGCACAGGAAAATGACAGTGCATGAAGTGTCAATCCACAGTACCCATTAGACTCTATCCCTTTGATAATTATGTTCTTTAACTTTTATTCAAATAGACAAAGAAATGAAAGCCATAACAACATTCTCCTTTTCATATAATGCAATCATCTGTATAAAAAATATTCACTGTCTTCCCTCAAACTGATGAAACATGAGAAGTCCCATTAGTTATCATAAACATCACTTGAAGATGAGCCCTCCTTCTCTGGCTCCACTGCAATTCCCTTTTGATACATTGTAGCACATGGATTAAATGAAAAATTTAACTACCAAAATACATTCTATAAAAAAATAGTAAGGAGGAAAACAGGAAATTAGTATTTTAATATAATAGAGTAAGAAAGAGAATGCAGTTCACTATTATATTCCTTTATTTTCTTACAAATGGTTCTAAGGTTGTATTTATTACTTGGGTATTTATCCAATGAAACAACACAGAACTTTATTGCTGAGGGTTGTGAGTTTTGTCTCTCTTTAGTCACCATAGGTTCTATCCATTTTTCTACCAGATGTGTAATATTTGGGGACACTTTTAAGGATACATTTTTTTTGTTGTTTGTTTGTTTTGTGATGCTGGGGATCAAGGCCAGGGCCTTGTGTATGTTAGGCGAGTGTTCTACCATACCACAGAGAGACTTTTTTCATTTTAAAATTTATTTTGAGACAGAGTCTCTAAAGTTGCTTAGGCTGGCCTGTAACAGTGATCCCCCGCCTCAGCCTCCTGATTAGCTACAATTACCATATACACAACCACACCCCCTAAGGATCCTTTGAGTTCTTTTTTTCCTCATATTTTAATTGTTGCATTATAACTATGCATATTGATATGGTTCATTGTTACATATTTGTATATGCACTCAATATAACAATATAATTTGGCCAACATGATCCATCAGTATTTTCTCTTTGCCTCTCAACTTCCCTTCTCCTGGTCCCTTTCCTTTAGTATACTGATCTTCCTTTGATTTTCATGATATTTTCCCTGCTTCTTCTTTTAATTTTTTCTCTCTAGCTTCCAAATATGAGAGAAAACATGTGACCTTTGACTTTCTGAGGTAGGCTTATTTCACTTAACATAATATTCTCAAGTTCCATCATTTTCTGCAAATGACATAATTTCATTCTTCTTTATGACTGAATAGCTATATATATCACATTTTCTTTATCCATTAGTCTATTAATAGACACCTGGACTGGTTGGCTATTGTGAATTGTGCTGCTCTAAACATAGGTATGTATGCAGGTATTGATGTAGTGTGCTTACTTTAATTCTTTAGGATAAATACCAAAGAGTGGTAAAGCTGGGTCATGTGGTGGTTTTATTCCTAGTCTTTTGAAGAACTTTCATGATGATTTCCATAGTTGTTATACTAATTTATACAATAAATTAGTATACATAGTTGTTATACTAATTTAGACAGTCCCACCAACAGTGTAAAAAATCTTTCTTTTTATCCTTATGCCCTTCAGTATTTATCATTGTATATATTCTTGTTTAAAAATTTTTAGCTATATATGGATGCAATACCTTCATTTTATTTATTTATGTGGTGCTGAGGCTCATGCCCCACACATGTGAGACAAGCACTCCACCATTGAGCTATATCCCCAGCCCTCATTGTGTGTATTCTTGATGGCTGTGATTCTAACTGGAGTGACAAAATCTCAGACTATTTTTGATTTTCATTTACCATTTTCATGTATTTGTAGTCCATTTGTAGTTGTTCTTTTGAGAAGTGTCTGTTTAATTTATTTTCTCATTTATTAATTTGATTATTTAAAAATTTTTGGTGTTAAGTTTTGTGAGTTCTTTATATATTCTGGATAATAATCCTGTCAGAAGAGTAGCTAGCCAACATTTTTCTTTAATTATGTAGGTAGTTTCTTCACATTTTAAATTATTTCATTTGCTTAACAGAAATTTTTAAATTTGATGCCATCTGATTTTATAAACTATTGGCATTATTTCCTGACCTTTAAAGGTTTTATCGAGAAAGTCATTGCCTGTGCCTATACTTTAGAGTGTTCACCCTATGTTTTCTTCTAGGAATTGCATAGTTTCTACTCTAATTCCTAGGTTTTTCATTCATTTTTGAGTTGAATTTTATGTAGGGGAATGATAAAGATCTTATCTGATTATTCCATATATGGATAACCAGTTTTTCTAGCACCGTTTGTTAAAAAGGCTATCTTTTTTCAAGTGTAGGTTTTTGGATGAAGAATCAGATGACTGTATCTGTGTGGGTTTGTCTCTATTTCATTGGTATATACATCTACTTTTACATCAATACCCATGCTGTTTTTAGCTCTGTAGTATAATTTGAAATCAGGTATTTTGATGCATTTTATTTTTTCTTACAATTTTATTTTATTTTATTTTTTTATAATTACTTTGCCTAGACTGGGTCTTTTATTTGTTATTCCAAACAAATTTTAGAACTATTTTTTCTCCTAGTTTTGTGAAGAATGTCATTGGTATTTTGATGAGGAGTGCATTGAATCTGTATAATACTTATATAGTATGGTCACTTAACAGTATTAACATAGGAGGTCTTTCCATCTTCTAAGGTCTTCTTCAACTTCTTTCTTCAGTGTATTATAATTTTAATAATAAAGGCCTTTCACCTACTTGGTTAGATTTATTCCAAGGTATTTTATTTCATTTTTTAGACTATTGTGAATAGAATTGTTTTTCTGATTTCTTTCTCAGCAGATTCATTAATGGTGTATAGGAAAGCTATTGATTTTTATATGTTGATTTTGTAACCTGCTACTTTCCCAAATTTGTTTTTTAGCCCTAGCAGTCTTTTGGTAAAGTTTTTGGATTCTCTTAAGTATAGGATGATATCGTCAGCAAAAAGTGAAAATTTGACTTCTTCCTTTCATATTTTTATCATTTTCCCCCTTCTCTTGCCTAATTGCTCTGGCTAGAATTTCTAGTACTACACTGAATAGATGTGGTGAGAGTGGATATTCTTTTTTTAATATTTATTTTTTAGTTATAGTTGGACACAATACCTTTATTTCACTTATTTATTTTTATGTGGTGCTGAGGATTGAATCCAGAGTCTCGCATGTGTGAGGTGAGCGCTCTACTGCTGAGCCACAACCAGCCCCCCCCCCAGAGAGGAAATTATTGATTTGTTCTAGATTTTAAGGAAAATGCTTTCAATTTCTCCCCATTCACTATGATGTTGGCTATACTTGTACTTTTTTTGGAATTGATTTGTTGTTCTTTTTCCAGGACCTTGATATATATCATTAGGTTTTTTATTTGGGATCTTTCTTATTTTCTTATGTAGGCACTTGTAACTATAAACTTTCTTCTTAGAACTGCCTTCATAGTGTCCCAGAAGTTGTGATATGTTTTATCACTATTTTCATTTGAGTCTAAGAAGTTTTCATTTCTTCCTTGATTTCTTCTAACACCATTCATCATTCAAAAGTGTATTGTTCAGTGTCCATGTGTTTGTCTAGTTTTTATTGGGTTTTGTTGAGTTGATTTTGAATTTTATACCATTATGATCTTATGAGATGCAAGCAATTATATCATCTTTTTTTTTATATTTGTGGTGTTGCTTTGTGACCTAAAATATATCTACTGTGGAGAAGGTTCCATAAGCTGCTAAGAATAAAATATATTCAGCTGTTTTTGGATGAAATAAGCTATAGATGTTCAGTAGGTCCATTTGATTTATAATATTTTTTAGGTCTAAAGAGTCTTTACCAAGTTTATATCTGGATGACTTATCTAATAGTGAGAAAGGTGTGTTGAAATTGCCTAGTATTATTGTACTGGGTTCTACCTGAGACTTTAATTTGAGTAGTATCTCTTTTATGTAATTAGTTGCATCTACATTTGCAGCATAAATGTCGGATTGTTCCCTTTATCAGAATGAAGTGATTTTCTTGTCTCTTCAGATTAATTTTGTTTTGATCTGCTTTGTCAGATGTGAGAGTAGCTATTCCTGCTTGTTTTGGGGCTCCATTCACATTGTAAACCAGTTTCCATTTTTTTTCATTTTAGCCTGTGACTCTTTACCTGTAAGGTACACCTCTTGTTATCAACCTATAGTTGGCCTTGTTTTCTAATACATTCTGCCGACCCATGTATTTTACTTGGAGAATTAAGGCTGTTTACATTCAGTGTTATTACAGACAGATGTTTATTAACTCCTGCCATTTTGATTTATTTATAATGTTTAATTTGGTCCTGTTTCTCATTTGCTTAGCTATTCTTCAAATGAGATTTATTCATTTGTGAACTCTGGGGTTCAAAAATTTTGATTTTGATTTTTTTCTGGATGAGTATTTTGTTAAGTAAGTTCTGAAGTGCTAGTTTAGTTGTCGTAAATTCTTTTAGTTTCTTCTTATCTTGGAAGGTTTTAATTTCCCCTTTGATTTTTTGAATGGTAGTTTTGCTGGACACAGAAGTCTTGGTTGATAGTTCAGGACTTAGAACACACCATTCCCAGCCTTCCTGCCTTTTAGAGTTTGTGTTGTGAAATTGAAAGTGATTCTGATAGGCTTGCCTCTAAATGTGATCCAATGTTTTTCTCTTTAGGCTTTTAAAATTCTATCCTTGTTCTCTATTAAATTACTTTCACAGATAGAAACAGTGTTGAGAGGGATGGTGTAAGGGTAAATCAAGTGTTTAGAAAGCCCATAGATGCCACTCCTGTCAGAACTACAATAATAAGAGAAGACAAATTAATAAAAGTGTTCATTCCAGGAAGGTCAAATTGCTTCCCCCTTGTATTAGTAAGTTTGTATCACTGTGATCAAAATATCCAACAAGAACAACTAAGAGGAATAAAAGTTTATTTGGGGCTCATGGTTTTAGAGTTCAGTCCATGGTTGGTCAAGTCCATTTCTCTGGGCATGAGTGAGGTAGAACATTACGGTAGAAGGCATAGCAGAGAAAATCTTCACTGCTCATGGTGTCCTCCATCCAATGGTAGGAGGAAGGGAAGGATGGAGAGAGGGAAGGGAAGAGAGAGAGACAGAAGGGGGGAAGAAGCCAGGGGGACAAGACATAATCTCCAAGGGCACACCCCCAGTGATCCACTTTCTCCAGCCATGTCCTACCTGCCTTCAGTTACCATCAAGTACAATAGTCCTCTCAAATTATTAATCCATCAAATGGATTAATCAACTAGTTAATGACTCAGCCAGGCATGGATTAAACCTCTAAAATATGAGCCCAAAATAAACATTTCCTCCTATAAGTTGTTTTTGTTGGGTTTGGTCACAGAAACACAAAGTTGATTAACAAAAGAGGGGAAGTAATATATTATTGCTGGAATAATCTTTTAGTTATTCCTCCCTTGAATACCAATACAGAAGCGTTTGGGGGACACCTCATATCCAAACCATGGCATCCTGCCCCTGATGTCCAAAAGCTCCTGTCCATCTCACAATCTTAAATGCATTTAGTTCATCTCCAACAGTCCTTGAAGTTTTAACAGTTCCAACATTGCCTAAAAGTCCAATTCTAGTCTCCTCTGAGAGGGAAGGCAAACTCTTAGTTGTGAATCCCCGTAAAAATCAAAAGATATGTATGATATATCTAATAATATATCTAATATATAGTGGTACAGGGTAAGCATTCCTATTCCAAATAGGAGGGATGGGGGCATAAAAGATGGAATGGAACCAAAACAAGACCAGAATTTGGCTGGTCAAACATTAGGTCCTGCTGCTGTATGTCCAGATCTGGGGTGCATGACAGTATAATGTAACTTCCATGAGGCTTGGGAAGCCCCACCCTGTTATCTGTTTTAGCCCACATAGCCTCTCTCTTAGTCTGGCTCTATCCCCAGCTCAAGACTTTCATTGGCAGGAGTTCCCTGTTACTGGCATCTCTTAATCTGGAGGGAGGGCAGTGAGGGGTTCTCCATTCCAGCTTCTGCTTCTGCCTTTGCCTTCACTTCTTCACATACCACCCCATCAGGGAGTGCATTCAGGGATTCTAACCCTGCTATACTTTTCCTGATCTTTCAGGCCTTCCTTTGAAATCTCAGTGGAGACTTCCATGATCCCTTAGCTTCAGCATCCTGAGTTTCTGCAGAACCAGCACCGTTGGATGACAGCAAGATTTACTGCCAGCTTGAGCAGTAGCTGGGCCCTCTTGGACCCTTATCCATGGCTTCAGTGGCCTCTGAGTGCCTGGGCAGCTGAGCATGGGGAAATGAATCCTTGGGATACTGTTTTCTAGGCACACCCAGGAGAGCAGTGTACCCCCAAGGTCTCTCAAGTGAGTTTTCACTTCTACACCCTTGAGCCTGCCATGGGCTTGGTCTTGATGATTTCTGATAGGCCCTCAAGTCATCTTTCCTACTGTCTATGAAAAGGATTTAGCTTCTCTTCTACCAATAGATTATTGGTAGTAATCTATTCAATAACCATAACTTCCTGATACTCGTTTTATGAGTGATTTTCTGGCCAAATTGCAAAATTTTCAAATCTTTCTCCTCTGTTTTCTGCTCTCAATTATCACAGTAAACCTGGCTAACGCTCGGCAGCAATATCCATAGTACCATCTGATTGCTGTGCTGCCTTGAAATTTCCTCTGCCAGATTAATTACTCCATCACTTTTAAATTTGGCCTCATTCACTCTCAGGACATGAGCAAAATATAGAAAAGCACTTTGCTGGAATGTAACATGTGACCCAATTGAGTCCTTGTTCAATACCCAATTGAGTCCTTGTTTCCTTCTGAAAACTCATGAGAATAGTCTCTACTGTCCACATTCCTATTAGCATTCTGGTTCTCTGAGCTCTATCAGAATCACCTTGTATTAGTCAGCATTCTCTAGAAGAACAGAATCAACAGGAAGTAAAATTATAAAAAGGGGATTTATTAGGTTTGGTTTACATGACCAGAAGCTGGATAGTCCACAATGGCCATCTGCAGGCTGGAGAGCTGGAAGAACCAGTAGCTGTGCAGTCCAAAAGGCTGAAGCCCGAGAACAAGAAGGATCAAAGGTGCTACCCTAGTCTGAGACCAAAGGCTCTGGGAGAATCACTGACAGAGTCTGCTTTGGAAGACTGAAGAAGTGAGAGTCTGATATCCACAGATGATCACAATAGCAATCAAAAAACCATTCAAGAAGAATCAAGCCTGCATCTGCTGCTGATTCCTTATTCTTCCAACTTTTATTCTATCCAAGCCATCATCCTGTTGGTCATTGCTGCCTATGCTTAGGGAAGGTCTCCATTTCAGTTGGCTATCCCACATGCCAATCATTCCTAGACACACTGACATACCCATAATCCTTGGCATCTCTTAATCCAATCAAGCTGACAATTCAAATTAACCATTACACATCTTTTAAGTGCTGTTTACAACATCTTAAGGCTTCTCCAGCCTGCCTCTCCAAATTTCTCCAAACTTCTCCTGTAAACTAGTTTCAAAATCTTCTGAACCGTATAGTCAGGTATGATCACAGCAATAATCCCACTTCTTAGTATCAACTTTTGTGTTAGTCAGCTGCACATCACTGTGACCAAAATATCCAACAAGAACAACTTAGAGGAGTAAAAGTTTATTTTGGGTTCATGGTTTCAGAGGTTCAGTATATAGTTGTTCAGCTTCATTGGTCTGGTGGAAGGCATGGCAGAAGAAATTTGCACTGGTCAGAGCAGCCAGGAAGGAGAGAAGGAGAGAAGGTCAAAAGGCGGGGTGGGGGGATAGATACTGATTTGAATTAATCAAATGGATTAATTCACTCATTAAATGACGGCTGTCAAAATCTAAAAATTTCACCTCTGAACATTAACACAAGTGCTTTTGGGTGACACCTCATATCCAGACCATTATACCCCCTTCATGATGTATGGCTTCTAATAGGGTGGAACAGTTATTCTGTGTGCTCAGTGTTGGCTTCTGCTATTGGCACTCAGCAATGGTGGAAGTAGGATCAAGTTTTTTGATGGGAAATCCAAGTCTCTATGACCTCCATCCCTGCTCTCATGGCCCCATTGTTTATGAGCCCATTGGGAAAATACTGTGGCTGGATAAATAATCCAACTGATATCCATGGAATAGTTCATCTCATTGACCTGATTATCTGTCTCTCCTTCATTTGGTATATGTGGTAAGCATAATAATGGTCATCCCACAGATGTCCATGACCTAATCTTTGAGAACTGTGATTGGATTTCCTTACATAGAAAAAGTGACTTTGCAGTGTAGTTAAGGATCTTGAGATAGGGATATTGTCCTGGATTCATTCAGGTGAGCCCTGTATAGACACTAGCATCCTCATGCATGGGAGGGAGGAGAGAGTCAGAGAAGGAATGTGATGTTTGAAGCAGAGGTCAGAGTGATGTGATTGCTGACTTTGAAGATGAAAGGAGACCATGATTCTAAAAGCTGAAAAGGGCAAGAGCATGAATTCTCTGATGGTCTCCAGAAAGGAATGCAGTCTTCGACTGGCACCTTGATTTTAGTTCAGTGTGACCCATTTCAGACTTTTGACCTCTAGAATTGAACTTCTTAAACCTGCACATTCATATCTTTTAACAAATTTGGGGGAGGGGTTGGTGTTTCATTTTTATTTCATTTTCCTTTTCCATTTTTAATTTCTTATCCTTTGGGAACCCCAGTAGTATATGTCAGACCTTTCAAAAATTGTTCCATGTGTCCTTGAAGCGCTGATAATTTTTTCCTGTCTTTCCCCTTTACTCATCATCTTGTTCGATTTCCTCAAATTCACTGATACTTTACTCCATCATCTCATTCTACAAATAAGCAATATAGTGAACTTTAAAAATTTCAGATACTAAACTTTTCATATATACATTTTTTTGTTTCTCTGCTATATTGCTGATATTTATATTTATTTGGAGCAGATATTCATTGATCCATTTGAGTATCCTTATAATGAATACCTTTGAGTGCTTGCCTGATAATTCCATCTGGTTCTTCTCTGGATAAACCTCCAGTTAATTTTCTTTTCCTTTGAGAATGGGTCTTTTTTTTCTGGTTCTTTGTACATCAGTTAATTTTGAATTGTATCCCAGATGTTTTGGACACTATGTTTTGGAGGCTCTGGATTTTGATATATTGTTCCAAATGGTATTGATGTTTCATTTTTATCAAGCAATTAACTTGCAAGAGTCATACTTACACTCTGCCTTACCTGTGGAGAGTGGCAATTCAGATATCCATTCAGACTGCCTCCAAGCTGCCCTGCACATATGTCAGGGGAACCAGAGACTTAGGCAGTCTATGCACAGATTTGGGTTTTTTTCTCCCTCTTCCACTTTTTCTTCCTCTTTCTTCTCTCTCTCTCTGTATGTGTGTCCTCTACATTCTTTGGCAGTCCTGGTTTCCCTGATCTCTTGCCTTTGGTTCTTTCAGTGAGAATAATGATATGCTTCTCCATTGGAGCTGCTGCTGCTCAGGACCATCATGACAGTGCTGCCACACCCAGAGCAGTCAGGAGACAGGAAACTCGACCCATCTGCCAATGTCTGCAGCCTTCATTCACTCTTTAGAGCCTCCAGGTAGTGGTTGACTTTTTATTTATTAATTTTGAATTGTATCCCAGATGTTTTGGACACTATTAAAAAAATTAAAATTTTTTTCACCATAGTTTTTAACTGTTATTTATAGAAGGATTGGGTTATTTATAGAAGGATTGGGTTGTTATTTATAGAAGGATTGGGTTGTTAAATGCTTGTTAAATGCTGAGTATTAAACCCAGGGCCTTGTGCATGTGAAGCCACAATTTGTTTTATTAGTGGGATAGATAAAAATCATACCCCACTTCATGTGATACAATTGGTTTTGGTGCTAGCCCAGCCAGTGATGCATAACTGAAATGTATGATGGGAAAAGTTGAGACAAGTATATATCGAGGGACAGGCTATGAAACAGTGATCTATCATCATCAAAAGACTCCAGGTAAGACAGAAATTGTTACTTTCTGAAAGGGAGACTAAAGAGACATGATATCTAATCACACAGTATTTTATGTTAATCCCAAGTGTACATACAAAATCTGAAAAATTAGTTTCTAGACTAAAATATTTTATAATAAGTAACTTGATTGAAACTTAGTACCCATTGACCAGCCTTACCCTCCCATCCCTGCACCATTCCCTTGGTCCCCACCATTCCATTCTCAACTTCTATGAGAGCAACCTTTTCATATTTCACAAATGAGTGAGGTAACGTAGTACTTGTTTTTCTGGGCCTGGTTTATTTCACTTAAGATAATGATCTCTAGTTCCATTCATGTTGGATGACAGGATTTCATTATTTTTTGTCTGAATACTATTCCATTGTGTATAATCTAGGTTACAAACCCAATTGTAAATTCATATGAAAATAATTTGTTTCATTACCTCTATATTTTATAGTTTTATGGCAATGTTTATATGTTTAAAAATTCTGAAAAATTTATTTTATTGAAGAAAGAGGTTACTGAGGTAAGCAATCCTGAAAGTGAGGTGGTAGTAATAAAGTAGTATTAATTTCCTGACTTTGATGGCTACATTTGTTTATATTGTAGAAAATCACCCATGCACTCTCCAGGTAAGGGTTCCCTGCTGCCACCTCCCACTTGACTCTCTTGGTGTCCATCATCCTCCCGGCCCCTGGCACATAAGTTTTCTCCTGGCCTTTTACTTGAGATCTGGTCTCTGGGTTCTTTCCTGGAGGTCTCTGTGGAACCTCTGTTTGGGGGGGCACCTCATTGTGCCTGACACTATATGAAAAAGGAAGGGATACACCAGATGTGGTAGTGGACACCTGTACTACCAGTGACTCAGAAAGCCGAGGCAGGAGGATTTCAAGTTCAAGTTCAGCCTGGGCAATTTATCAAGACCTTGTCTCAAAATGAAAAAAAAAAAAATAAGAGTTGGGGAGATAGCTCAGTGGTAATATGCCCCTGGGTTCAATCCCCAATATGGAGAGCAGAGGAGAGAAGGAGATATGGCACAGTGCTGGCCCTGAGGGTGCTTGGAATCTCTAGCAAGAATGTAAGAGAATGGGGGCTGGGGATGTGGCTCATGTGGTAGCACGCTCGCCTGGAATGCGTGCGGCCTGGGTTCGATCCTCAGCACCACATACCAACAAAGATGTTGTGTCTGCCGAGAACTAAAAAATAATATATTAAAATTCTCACTCTCTCTCTCTTTCTCTAAAAAGAAAGATCTCTCTCTCTCTCTCTCTCTCTCTCTCTCTCTCTCTCTCATAAAAAAATTCTCTCTTTAAAAAATTTTAAGAATATGAGAGAATGGGAGGCAGGAGTGCCTAATGGTTACCACTAGGCAGCATCTTGACCAGTATCTACCATGAGTTGCCAGAACATGTACCTTACCAGTTGTTGGATATTTTGAATAACATCCTGCTGAAGGATGTCAAAGGTGTTCTGTGCCTCACTAGCTGGCCCTGTGCCATCTCCCATCAGCTGTGTGACCTAGGGTAAGTTAACATCTCTGAGCTTCAGAAGTGCTTCTCTGCAGTGTGAGAACTCACTTCATAGCACATTGAGGATGAAAGGGAGTGGGTAAACAACTGGAGAGCGTTTGCATGGAGCAGGCACTTAATAAACATTAGGGCTGTGCCTCAGCATTGCTAGGGCTGCAGAATGCTTCTCATACTTTGCATTTCAGCTGCTACTTGAAACACGCATTATCTCATTCTACAGATGAGACAATAGAAGCCCTGAAAGTGGAATGACTAGGTCACATGACTGGTAGGTAATTAGAGTTGAAATGTGAATCCAAAGTTTGTATTCTTCCATGCCATCCCCCAGCCGGAGTCGTAAGCCTGATGTACCAGAGAACTGAGAGAATTAGTCACCTGACCAGTTAGTGCACAGGCTTCTAGAGAATGCTAGAGGAGTTCATAACCTTGGCCTGAGGATTGAATCTTGCTTAAACGAAAATAAAAGTCAATGACCAAGCAAATCAAATCGAAGTCCCAATTGACATAGAGCCACCAGGCAACGTCACCGCCCAGAAGTGTCTTTCCAGGGAATGCAACAGGCAGAGCGCCCCCTGGAGGCGGACGGCAGGTCCTGGGTGTACCTCACCTGGTTGTGGAAGTGCTGTCCAGTTTAAAGCATGGGCTTGGGGAGAAGGAAATGTTTTTGTCAATTCAGAGTCCTGTGAACTTTGGTAAGCCCCCTAGCCTCTAAGCCTCAATTTCCGCATCTGTGATGTTGCCTATTTTGTGGTGTTGTGGTAAGGATTAAATGCACAGTAAATCACTTAGCACAGGGCTGGGCACAGAGCAAGAGCTCAAGAAACAGCATCTGCTGTCGCCATCCTCAAGTGCTTGCTGTTCCCGGTAGCTAGGAAGGGACTGAGCAACATTGTAAGCAGAGTCCTCCCCTGAGGGCTTTGCAGGTGTACGTCATGGACTTTGAAGGGCGGTGGAATGCAGAGAGATGTAACAGAGACATTCTGGGAAGGGTGTGCGAGGAAGCAAAGAGAGGCAGAAGTGAACTGACTGTGCTCCGGCTGGGTGTCCTAGGAGCTGGGAGAGGAAAGGCAAAGTCAGAGTTCAGGGAGGTAGAGTGCAGGGTCAGGGATCTGGACTTGCTTTGTGTGGCAGCAGAGAGCCATCTGCTCCAGTAGATTCTCCAGCAAGACTGCCCTGGCATGGTGTGTGGGTGAACGGGAGGAAAGAACATTTGAAACAGGGAGCCACACTGTGGTGGCCAAAAGACCAAGTGATGAGAATGAAGCATTGGATAGCCTTGGGACATCCTGTTATGACTTAGGTCTCAAAATGCTACAGAACTGACAATGGCTGCACCCTCTCCTCTTTATTTCATTACTGCTACCCCTGCCAACTGACCTCCCTGACTTCAGCCGTTCCTAATCTTTCTTGACTTTTAGCAAGCAATGCTCCTGCTCAAGAGCCTGGAGTGGCTATAATTGCCTGTCACCAGTTATTCCTGAGGACTAACTTGTCTTTAGGCCATTCAGGATACCTGAGCTCAGGCCCTCAGGCAAAACCCTGAGCTTCAATGGAACCTTAACTTGACCATCTATTTTTTTTCCTCTCTACACACTGGGGTGGGCTGATAGAAAGGCTCAAATCAGACAGTAGAAGAGACGGAGAGGAAATGTCACACCTTAATTCATTAGTCCTCCAACAATGCAAGAGGAAGGAACTTTGGTGTCCTTCTATTTTAGAGATGAGGATACTGAGGCCAGAGTGTGAAGGTGATTTTTAAGATCTTATTAATGTTAGCAAATGACAGAGCTGAAATTCCAATGGGCAGTCTGACTGTAACCACTATAAGAGGTTGCTACATTTTGGGTCTTGGGCATGTGCCATTCATTAATAATTATATACTGGATTAGGTGTGTAGTTCAGCGAGGGAATGCTTACTTAGATGTACAAACCCTGGGCTCAATACCCAGCATTACAGAAAAAAAAGGATATAGGGGGAGCTAACAATTATACACCTAGGCTTATTCACTTGGCACTGTGCTAAGAGTGGAAGATGTCTACAAGCCCTTCTGTTTGTTTATCAGTGAATTGTTGAGCCATTTATTAATTACATATGTCACTGCTAAAAATAACAAGTAATATTTAGACTAGCCTTAGTACTGTGTCCATAATGAGGCAGAAACTATCATTATCATCCTTGTCTTACAAAGTTGTAACCTACTCGAGGCCAAGATCTAGAAAATGATGGAGCTGAGATTTTGAACCATGTCCAAATTCTACACTCTTGGGCTCTCCTTGAGGGATTACCTTGCGCTGGACTGTGGAAAGGACAGAAAAGAGACCAGTTCCTACTGTCAGGGAGGAAGTGTGGGAAATAATGACTTCCTCACTGATTTTGGAGGAGTCCATAAAGAATGAGGCTTGAAGAGTTTATAAATTATGGAAGAGATGCAGTGGGACAGAGAGGTGGGCAGGAGGCTGGAAAGTATGAGTGCCCAGGCCCCAGAGTCAAGTGTCCTTACTGTGGAGACAACTGAGGACTCTGCCTATATGTGGGGAGGGGCACAAGTGGGTAGTAGCCAACTTACTGGAGGAGGCGACCCAGCTGGACTGCAACCACCCAGTGGGGTGTGGGGCAGGGATTATGCAACTGGAAGAGGAAGTAGCCATACAAAGAAGATTTTAGTCTGAAAGCAATAAGAGCCTATTTATTTTTATTTTTTAACATAATTTTCCAATTTATTTAGGTGCAATATGACCAATAACCTATTCTCTGTAACTCAGGATTCTAATATCCTGTATGTGTGATTCAGAAGTGAGCATGGTGTGTGTATGTGTGCTCACGTCTGTGTTTTAGAGTCAAAGGCAAATGTGGAGTCATCTAGGTGAAGATGAAAGGAATTTAGAACAAAGTTGAGCTAAGTGCTCCTATCTGGGCTGAAATTGACCCAAAACAAACATGTACAGTGATTCATCTGTAATTTAGGTTTAGAATTTAATGTGCTGAAATATAGCCAGGAGGGTCCCCAGAGGGTTGCAGCCCTATCCTTATCTGAATCCCATCAGTCATCAACCTATAATGTAAGGAGCAATATACACATGGAACTAAGCCCTGAGACTATCAGCCTTCTAGATAGGAAGGAACTTGACCGAACTTCTGGCCCAACTGCCTACTCCCATGTTTCCCACTAGAAGTCACCACTAGCCCTGCCCATTCTTTCATTTCCTTTCTGGAATCACACAGGACATGCAGAAAAGAAATCTTTCCCCCCAGAAGTGGTTGCACATTCTTATAATCCCAGCTACTTGGGAGGCTGAGAGTCGGGAAGATTGCAAGTTCAAGGGCAGATCCGGTAATTTGTCAAAACCTTGTCGACCCTGTCTCAATAAACAACATCAAACTAAAGCATTTCTTTATTTTTTTTAGAAATGCAAATGTATTTCCCCCACATTTTTATTGGTGCATTAGAGTTGTACATAATGATGGGATTTATTGCTACATATTTGTATATTCACACGGTATAACAATATAATTTGGCCACTATCACTCCCCAGCAGAACATTCCTACTGTGACTCCTTATCAAGGTCCTAACATTCCTACTGTGACTCCTTATCAAGGTCCTAACATTCCTACTGTGTCTCCTTGTCAAGGTCCTTACCTTCTCTAGGTCCCCAACTTTCTCCTCAATAAAATGGACATAACATATAGGCCCGCCTTATTGATTGATTAGTAAAATGTGCAGGCAATAGCAGACCAAAAAGATTCCTTTGTAAACTGTAAAGTGCAGTACAGATGGGCGTTTTTGTTATGATCCATATTGGTATTGCTTGGGAAATCATCAAATCAGAGGCCAAACATCCTGGCCTCCACTCTTCTTAACCCAGGGACCGTCCGACAGTGGCCAAACTTCACTGCGGTGCGGTGCGCTGCGGCTGCTGATCTGGGGACCAGGGGTCGCTTTGAGGAACGCTGGGGCCACCGGGTCAGGGCTCCCAGCGCTGGGACCCTCGGCACCCTGACGTGGATCCTGGCCGCTCCTCCACTCGCTTCGCCCGGGGGCGGGGGCTGCGGGGTTCGGGAATGATAAAGTGGCGGCCGCTTGGCCTCCGGGACCCACGAGTTGCGCAGCACAGGACCATGCGCGAAAGGCTGAGCGCCGCTTGCGAAGCGGCCTGGCCGCGGCTGTGCTGTTTTCTGCGCTGGATCCTCCGAGCGAAGCCCTCCCGCCGCCCCTGCGCAGCCAGGTACTCCCCGCCCATCGAGGTGTCCACGACAGAGTGTGGCAGGCGTGCGACTCCTGACCCGGACAGTCCAGCCTGGCCAGCACGGATCCTCTGCTATTTTTCAACACTGGGACTGCTACTTTCTTTAGATGGGATGTAGTGAAGAGAGCAAAGACGTTCTTTTACAAATTCCCCTTCCGAGGAGGGCCACCCCCACTCACTTGGGGTCTAGGCTGAATAGGCTGGTGAGAAGTGGCATCAACAGGGGAATTGGGCTCCCACGTCAGTCCCAGACAGCTATAAACTACACCTATGACCTCAGCAGCCCTACCACTCCAGGGCTTCCGAATAGCTTTGTAGGTCTAAGCAAGCCACCACACTACCAGCATTCCTTTTGAAGGACGGTGCTGAAGGTCCTTCGTCAGCAAAAGGCCCAAGCAGGTCCAGGCACAGCTGTGGGGTTACTCAAATTGCATGAGTGTCTGTGGACTCAGATAAACGATGCTGTCATTTGGAATCAAGTATCCAGAGTCTTAATGTGCTCATCTGACAACTGGTCACAGGATCTTGAAGCACCTAGATGAAAGAAATCTGCTAACTAGAACAGACAGGCCCCTGGATAAAGCCTTGTATATTCACTTTTCAAAAAAAAAATTATGAAAGGAATTTATAGCCACCATAAAAAGTTGGAAGATACAGAAAAGTAAAAAGAAAAATTAAAATGCCCATGATCTCACCACGTAATGCTAATGGCTGTTAACATTAACTATCATTTCCCCCAGGTTCTTATATACACACACAGCCAGCATCAACCACATATGCAGTTCTGAGGCATTGTTTATAAGAGTGGAGAAACTAGACACAATCTAAACATCCAGCTGTAGGTGATGGGGTCAGGCTAATTATAGTTCATCCTTATGGCGAATTTTCAGACAGCCCTTTTAGATGATGCTTTTTAATATTTGGGGTAGATGATTAAGCAGTCAAAAACACTGTTTCTCAATCTAAATATTGCTGAAAACTAGTTGATGTTTCTCATTTGAGACTTATGAAATCATCCAACTCTTATGAAATTGTCCACCCCTATCTCCAAAAGTAAATGAGAGGAAACCAGAATGGGTGCAGGATAGAGGGTTAGAATGAGTGATGATGGTGAGAGTGAGCAGAGCATTAAGGCATTGCTACTGTGGGGAGCCCAGCCTAAATCATCTTCCTATGTAAGTGGCCCCCTGGTGCCTGCTCAGCATGACTTATCTCTCTCGTCCTAATGTCCAGATTTTCTATATTGGCTCTCCCACCCCAACCCATGAAGCACATTATTCCAGACTAGGTGAGTGTGTTAAAGAAAAAAATTATTCAATGATAGTTGTTTAAACACAACAAGGAAGGCTCCCTATATATTCAGGTCAGGTGCTGGATATGGGGACCCTACAATAGGGTCCTTCAGTGGAGGAGAGATATTGAGCTTAATTCAGAATACTGAATGAGCAAATGGGAGTTGATCTCCAAGGGACAGGGTGAGGGTCAGTTCTAAGGGTGATGGAAAAGGTCTAAGACGGAACGAATGTCAGGGGTAAGAAGGATTGTGTTTAAACCAATGGAACAAAATTCTTGCTGAAAAGAGGCCAGGATGATGAAACATCATCTGGGGATGGTGAAGGATGAGGAACCTGATTAGATATCAAGGGTAGAGGGTTCTTGCTAACCTGACTTAATGGAGTTCTTTGCTAAAACTAGATTTTTACAGGGAAATGAACAGATGAGCATGGCTTGGGATAAGAAGAGATATCATTCTTTCCCTTGAACAATATAAGTCCTTTTTAAAAATTTAACTGTTAAAAAAAAAAATTCCATGACACTTGCTGAAGCATGGTAAGGATATCTGTATTAAGGGACCACTGCAACTGAGTCTTGCAATGGAGGAGAGAGATTGAGCTCAACTTGGAAAACAGTATGGAAAAGTGGGAACTGATAGCCAAGGTTGGGGGCCAGTTCTAAGAGGAGAAGTTCTAAGAGGTCACATCAGGAGTAAGGGGGATTCTATCTAAATCTGTACTAACAAAATTCTTGCTAAAAAGAGGTTAGCATGACCAGGTACAGTGACACATACATGTAATCCCAGAGATTTGAGTGGCTTGAGTCAGAAGGATCACAAGTTTGAGGCCAGCCTGAGCAATTTACCAGGTCCTTTTTCAAAATAAAAAAAATATATATAAATAAAAAGGGATGGGGATTTAGTTCAGTGTAAAGCACCCTGGGTCCTATTCCTAGAATCACAAAAATAGCAAGCAGGCAAGGCCAGGATAATAAGCCTCCACCTGAGGATGGTGGAGGATGAAGAACCTAATCAGTTATGAAGGGTGCTGAGCTATTGTGTTTGGGGGAGTTACTGCTAAACTGACTTGTCGTGGTTCTTTGTTAAAATCGCGTTTTACAAGGAAGTTCACAGATAGGCATAGGAGAAGGTTCAGAAACCTGATCAAAGTTTGATCAAGCAAAGAATCTTTGCCAGATAACTAATAGATGGTCAGATGGACAGCCATTTACAGGGATGCTGAATCATTTGATTCATATCTAAGTTGCTTTGTGACACGTACAAGCAGTCCGCCCTTATCCATGGGGCACACATTCCCAGATCCCAGCAGATAACTAAACCCACAGTAGTACCAACCTCTATGAATACTGGATTTCCCCACTTAACAATGGCTTAATTCATAAATTAGGCATAGTAAGCAATTAACACAACTAATAAGAAAATAGAACTGTTATAACAATATACTGTTATTAAAGTTATATGAATGAATGTACATCATTGAACCAGGACAATGTCAATGGTCTGATGTCATGAATCAACTTCTTCAATTCTACTGGAAGTAAAGCAGCAGCTGCTTCATCAATAGATGCAGCCCTTTCAATAATTTATATATATATATATATATATATATATATATATATATATATATATATATATAAATTTATTCCTGAATCTGCATAACCATCTCTTAACTTGGAGTACGTGGCCTGGTGTCACTTGTTTGGAGTCTTCCTATAGATTCAGGGCCTTTGGGTGGAACATATTGTCATCAGTCCAAACATCCTTTATGTTCGTATCTTCCACCCACAAATTTAGGGCCTTTTCCATCTTGACTAAGCACTTATCATGCTGTGGCTGTAATTTTTGCAGTTTGGGGTATAACAGAAAAACTAGCATGGGTTTCTTTTTCCTTCTTCACAATTTCATAATTACCACATCTTTCTTTTTTTTAGAATTTTAATATTTATTTATTTTCTTAGTTTTTGGTGGACACAACATCTTTGTTATGTGGTGCTGAGGATCGATCGCATGCCAGGCGAGCGCGCTACTGCTGGAGCCACATCCCCAGCCCACAATTTCATAATTAGAAAAAATGCATTCTTGTCATAAATGTTAGCAACCTGACCATACGATATTTTTCTTTCCTTATTAAGTCCAGAACTTTTACCTTTTCACCGAAAGGAGGTACTTTATAGCTTTTCTTGGGCAATTCTGAATTGCCAGAGTCACCCGTCTTGTGCTTTGGGATGATTATTAAGTAAAATAAAGCTTATCTGAACACAAGCACTATGACAAAGTGGAAGTTGGTGTAATGACCAAGACCACTGCTAAGTGACTAGTGGGCAGACAGTGTATACAGTGGGGATTTGGTGAATGAAGGGATGATTCACAGTCCAGGCAAGATAGAGGGGGATGATGTAAGATTTCATCATGCGCCTCAGAATGGCATGCAATTTTAAAACTTATGGATTGTTTATTTCTGGAATGTTCCATTTAATATTTTCAAACTTTGGTTGACTTCCTACAACTGAAACCATGGAAAACAGAACCACAAATAAAGGAGTTCTACATACCTACAGTCTCTTCCAGGGATACTATCTTTTTATAGTTATAAATCACCTAATGTTGTATGAAATGTATGTAGTTAATTTAAAAAATACTACACATTTATTATTATTATATTATTATTATTATTAATTGTTTATTTATTTTGGGTACTGGGGATTGAACTCAGGGGCAATCGACCACTGAGCCACATCCCCAGCCCTATTTTGTATTTTATTTAGAGACAGGGTCTCACTGAGTTGCTTAGCACCTCGCCATTGCTGAGGTTGGCTTTGAACTTGTGCTCTTCCTGCCTCAGCCTCCCGAGCCCTAGGATTACAGGTGTGTGCCACTGTGCCTGGCCTACAGTTATTATTTTTTTCCCAGTAAATCCAAGCTGGGTGTGGTGGTGCACACCTATAAACCCAGAGACTTAATTTCTAAGCTAGCCTGGGCAACTTATACAGACCCTGCCTCAAAACAACAACAACAAAAATGTGGGGGATGAGGGATGTAGCTAAGTGATAGAGCACCCTGGATTCAATTTCCAGTACTGAAAATAAAAAAAGGAATCTATGATCATTCATATTCCAATCTCATAGATATATGTATGAAGAAAATGAAAGACCCTTATTATATTCTTTAACCTTCCCCCTCTGACAATGCCAAGAACATGGGGCACAATAAGCTTTCAAGGTAGGATGCCTCGATGGAATGATTATCCCCAGGGGCAGGCAGGTGTGGGTGTGACTATTGGAGGGTGCTCACATATGTGCACAGAGAACGCCTATGTTGTCTACTTCCTACAGCAATGTGTAAACTTGAAATCCCAAACCAAAACCAATGATTTCAGACAATCAAGGCTTTTCCTTCTTCAAAGGACAAGCTCATTTCTTGAAACACAACTTGTTGTTTTAAAATATATCAAACCAATATGTTTGTAAAAAGAATCCTTTTGAAAGTATTTCTAGAAGAAATACTTACTGGGATATGTATGTCAATAAAGATGTCATGACATCTTAGATTTGCTTTAAAATAAAGGTGTTGCATGCCTGTACCCAGCAATTTGGGAGGCTGAGGCAGGAGGATCACAAGTTAAAGGCCAGCCTTAGCAACTTATTGAGGCCCTAAGCAACTTGGCAAGACCTTGTCTCAAAATAAAAAAGAAAAAGGGCTAGGGATATGGCTCAGTGGTAGAGCACTCCCTGGGTTCAGTCCCCAGCATTGCAAAAAAATAAATAAATCAAATAAAATCGTAGCTCGGTGGCAGAGTGCTTGCCTAGCATGTATGAGACCTTGGATTCAATCCCCAGTACTGTAAAAACAAACAAATAAAATAAAGGCAGAGGATGGGTGTCAAAACCAGATGGCCATGATAACTGATGAATGGGGTTGAATCTGAGTGAGGGACCCATGGAAGGCTATTACGTCTCTCGACTTTTGCAAGTTTCACATTTTCCAGAATAAAAATTTAAAGTGTATAAACCAGGATAAGTTTCATGTTTTGGATAAGGAGATCAAGTCACTGAAAAACAATCAGGTGGTGGGCAGAGCTTGCTGCTGGCCTGGGAGGGGAGAGTGGACGGAGCTGTTCTCGGCCCACCTGCCCCTGTTCCACATGGGCACTTGGCTTTTGAAGAGGGTATTTTCCCAGAACTTCTGTGTGTTGCTGTCTGGGCCAGTAGCTTTGGCTCAGGTCCCCTCATATCCTTTTGTGTGGGAAAAAGAGAAGAAGAGGAAGGATGGGACTGGTGGGGAGATTCGGTCTGACTCATTTCCCCACCCTCCGTCCTCCTTGACTGGAAGCCACGTTCCGTTCATTCCCACCCTCTGGACCTCAGTCCCCCATCTGTCAAGTGAGGGGACTAGGGGACGGCACTCCAAGATCCCTCTCTGCTCTCAGACTCCATCTCTGATGGCTGTTTCCTTTCGTAGCCCAGGGACGCAGGATGACCCCAAATGTCACAACCTCAGCAGGCACCAGAATGGATCTCTCCCTCCCCTCCTGGAGATGGCAAAGGAGAAGCAGGTGCCCTGGAAAGAAGCCCACAGCGATGCATTAGATTAGAAGCTTCTACATCTGCCCAAGCTTCCTCAGCCCCTTCCCTTGGAAACCACTCTCATGTCACCTGCTCTGGAAGTCCTCCCTCATTTCCTCTATCTGTGTAGGAGTCCTCCTCTCTGTTCTCCATGTAATAATGCTCCCCTATGTGAGATTGGCTATAACAACCTCCATCACACAGAGCCATAATGGCTCATGTACATGTCTACCCTCCCCCAGAGACCGTGATACTAGCCCTGGGTGTGACCTATCATAAGCACTCAATACAGTCTCTGAGGAATAAATAATTTAATAGATACTTCCCTTTCTGGGTTTCAGTGTCCTCATCTGTAAAATGAAAAGGTTGTGGTGGAAGTTTTCCAAGAACAATTTCACCTCTACCCAATTGTGGTGGGAGTTTTCCAAGAACAATTTCAACTCTACCCAATCTCTGTCTTTCTCTCCGCCCCCCTCTACTCCCCCTTCTCTTTCTGGAGAGCAAGGACAGTAAATAGAGTAAACCAAGACAAATCATTAATTAAGAAAGTAGTCATGAGCTGGCTACAGGTCCTTAGCTAACAGGACACAACTTAATGTGACACTGGTGTCATTGGGTGAGCTGGATGGGACAGAAGATCCCATCAGTCAAGGTTATCCAAAGGGTGTCTATTTGGCAAGAGGAATTAAAATCTTCCAAAGAGGGGCAGGGAGAGTCAAGACCTTTTCAGGAACCAAAGCCAAAAAAGAGGCAGGAAGTGTATTTGGGTGTGAACGGAACAGTTGGGGCTAAGGAGCCATGGTGGACCAGGACCTTCATGAGCAAGGCTGGAGGTGGAGACTCAGGAACATCATGATGTTGTCAGCAGCTTCAGGGGACCATGCCCCAAAGTAAATCAACCAGAATATATGCATTACCCATGGATGAACCCCTCAAGACACTCCTGCCTTGGACAGTTTCCTGGGAATAATCAGGAGTGAGCAAGTAGGAAGCCCAAGTGGGTAGCAGGGTCCCTAAGGGAAGCTGGAGACTGAAATGCCACTGTCTTTAGAGGAAGGACATACACCCTCAATCTAGACTCTCAACTATGCAAATGCCTTCCCTGAGAATCACAATTGTCTACATCCCAATGCCCATATATGGCCCCCACACTCTGACATGTCAACAAAGCCCACCTCAGAGACTTATGGACACACATGCACTTCTTTTCTATTTTGATTGACATTTACTAAGTATGTGGCACCCATTGGGGTCATTAGATAAAGAAGCTACAGACCCTGTCCTCAAGGAATTCAGAGTGCACATTAACATAGGTATACAAATGACACTACACACACTCCTGTCATCTAACGTGTGTTCACACACACCTGCGCATATATATCCCCTACATTCTCCGAGAGGCCCGCAGACAGACAGTCACATGTGAGTGTGCACTCACATGCCCCCCATGAATCCCAGGAGATGGGCTTGTAGGTGGCTTCCCAGCCACCAAGGTTTAGTCAGCAGGTTGTAGAACTTGCCAAAACGACACCTTCTTCCATTTGCACACTCAATGTAGAAATGCAACTCTATACTTCTTTCTGCAAGAGAGACCTTCTGGATCTTTTATGGGGACATTCTCTTGTGGCAATCTTGTTAGCTGGCATTTATAGGGATTCAATCAATAAATTAGATGCTGTTTATAATGATGCATTGCTGGCTCACACTGGCTTAAGAGCTCTGAGTTTTCAAAGCCAAAATTGGAAGTTTCATCCTCTTCTTACACACACACATACACATGCACACCCTCCATTGCATAAAATGTCACTTTCGCCATGATGGAAGTTAGCTTCTTCTTTGCTTCCCATGGAGAAAACTTGATGTGTGGTGGGGTCAGGGGGTTGTAGGCTTACCTTATCAGCTAAATTTCTTTAAGTTGGAATCTCCTGAGATGAATGAATGGAGCCATGATATAGCAAAGCTCCCATTCTGTTGCTTTTCTGCCCCTCGGGGGAAGAGAAAAAGGTCTGGATTCAGGCATTTAGAACTCTCCTTCCCTCACTCAAGTACCCAAGCTTACCAGCCACATCCCAACAGTAAGTATATTTAAAGGTGATGATTCTCTCTGCCCCACACCAAGCTGTCAGATCCCATTTGCCCAACCAGGATGTCATGATCCCCCCACTCGACTAAAATATCAGCAGCCCATTTCAAGCAAGATGATGGACAGGGCACACTAGAAACCCCACCCACCTTCTGAGCCTAGAGGCTAAAGCCCTGGGCTGACACAGGCACTGGGAAATCCCATCAGTTATGTCAAGAAAATCTGTGTCCAGCTAGAGGTTCTGTCTGAAGGAAGAACACAGTGACCTTTGAAGCCTCCTAAGGAAGGAGAACCTGCCCTAAGCTGGAAATGGGGATATGATCCTATTAGACTGTCCATATTGCATCTCTTTTGACATCTCCAATGAGCTCTTCCTCAGTCATATACACATCTCTTTTGAAAGCACATAGAATTTCTCATGTTCTAAACCTTCTTGGGGCCCCAGGAGTTGCAAGGGTCCTCTCTGCCCAGGCTCCATCATTCCTACTCGGGGGTATGTTGCTCACTTTCCCAGGCTATGGAAATGAGCCACCTTCCCTCTGTCTTCCCCAGATGCTCACCAGCACCTTGTTCTCTGGCTCTTCTCTCTGAGTCTCCCCTCCCCTGGCTCATTGATAGGCAGGGGAAAAATGTGCTTGATAGAACTTCTTGGTCTGTTAAGACCTGTACGTGGGCTCTTGACACGCTGAGAGCCCTTTGCTTCAAAGCCCTTGTTTTGTTGATTTCAAGAGCCTGTGATGAAATTTAAAAGTCGGCGTTGGGCTCAATTGCATGCCACTTGCTGACACGGTAGCCATACCTGATGAGAGCAGCTGATAGAAGCTGCCCTCCGCCCTGGGCTCGCTCACTGGGGGCAGAGGAGAGGCAGGAATCACGTTAAACACTTGGCACAAAACACATCTCTTTATGCTTCACCATATTTTCCTGCTGCATGGATAAAAAACTAAACCACACAATAAAGGATTTTTTTTCTGTTTCAGTGGAAGTGTGTTCAGGGTGGGGCAGGAACAGAGCAAAGTGGGGTTGGGGGAGGAAGTAATGGCAGTTTCACAAAGGTGGCAAGTAACCCTTAAACTGGGCATCTAAGGGTTAGAAGTAATTCGCGAAGCTGGCAGAGGTTCTCGTATCTGGGGGAAGGAGAACGTTGGGATGATTAGTACTGGGATACATTTTGGTGTGGAATCCTGTGTTTGAGTTCTGTGCTACTTTCCAGGAGGGCCACTATTATGGTTTAGATCTAAATGTCCAGCCAAAAGAGCTCCTGAGGGCTTGGTCCCCTGTGGGTGGTGCTACTGGAAGATGGTGGAAAGTTCAGGAGGTGGGTCCTTGTAGTACTCACCGGGCTAGTGACTAATAAACACTTACTATTAGGTCAGGGTTAAATGAGACAATGTCTGCACATGGATTTCACACGGTGCCTGCCATAAAGAGGGATGTGCGTGTGAATCCATCCTGTTTAGTAGTTGTTTGTCCAAATGATCACTGAATGGGAGGGGCAGGGCAAACTCCTATTGGATATTCCTTCCTGGGAACCTATGCAGCCTGCATGAACCAAGGCCCCTGCCTCCCCTCACTGGCTCTGCCTGCAAACTGAAGAGGGCAGGGATGATGGATACAGGAAAGGCACCGAGGCGGTCAGGGCTTAGAAGTTGTGCAATGGGGCTGCAATGGTCTATAATTGCTTTTCCAATTGGCCTCCAGGTTGGAATAACCTCATTACGTGAGCTACTGAACCTTGTGGCTCAGCCTGAGAGGAAGGTGTTATGGGGGAACTATTTCCTTTCATACAGCCCTGCATTTCACACACTTCCCTCCATGGAAACCTTCCTGTGTGGAGGGCCTCCTGCTTCTTGGACTGTCGTGAGCCTGGGATAGGAATGCCGTTGATTTGTGCTTCCCTTTTTTATATCTTTAGTTGATATATTGCTGAGTGTGTGTGCGTGTGTGTGTGTGTGTGTGTTTGTGTGTGTGCAGTTTTGTTCTTCCAAGGTGGAATGTGTTGTGTGGGTGTGTCATTCTGGGGACCAGACCCAAGATCTCTTGCATGCTAGGCAAGTGCTCTACCACTGAGCTACATTCCCAGCCCAAGATGGGACTTTTAAGGAGGTGATACATTAATCCTTCAGTGCACCCCAAATAATCTTTTTTTTATATGAAAATGTTCATCTTTCTAAACACCAATGTAGCAATATTTTCTGTCCTGTAAGAGGAGATCCCAGGACTCCACTGCTAACCCATATTGTTTGAATTTAGAGAAATCACTTCTCTTCTCTATGGCCTAATTCCCCCATCTGTACTGTGGACTAGTGGCACCTTCTCAAAAGGCCTCATGGAGCTATTGTGAGCATGAAATGAATTCTGAAGGCATCTTTGAGAAGGGAGACACATAGCTGTAAAGCAGTATGGTGTTCAGACCAGTGTTTCCAAACTTGGCTACACATCAGAATCACCTTGCATCTTTAAGAACTTCTGATGCCTCCCGATGCCCACCCACTCAATTTTAATATTACTCAATGCTGCTTGGGTACCACCAAGGCATCAGTTTTGAAAGTTAACTGAGAGATTTTAATGTGCAGGAAAATTTGGGGACCACCAGAATAGACTGTGCCTTCCCTGTGATGGCCTCCTCCAAATTCCCTGAAACGCCAAGACATCCCCTAGCCAGAAATAGCCTAAGACTGTTTGGCCCACTGCCAAGAACTTTCTCAAACCTTTGCCCCAGTGAACTGACTCCTAATGAACCATGAATGAGCTTTAAAAATATTTCATAGCTCGATTTTACAGGTGATTTTTTTTGCAATTGCATAAATTTAGTAAACCTGTGAGAAATAAAAAGCAGAAGATTAATGTCAGGGCATGAGGAAGATAAATCTAAAGTCCCTTCCTACTCAGGCCTCCCACCCGAGGTGTGAGATCAGCAGAAGGGAGCTTAGTTCTTCAGGGGTTGCGAGATCAGTCCTGGCTTTGTTAAAAGGGTTTCCAAGACTGAGTTCATGTTCTGCAGAAGTATTTGCTGTGATCTATTAGTGATGTCTGCTCAGGTGCCAGATGGGAAAGGGGTAACCCAAAGAGCAACTCAAAGAGCTTCATGCACTGAGAAGTTCTAAGGCCAACTTCTTACTATGGATGGCAGCTGTTATTCCTTCCTTAAAGTAAATCATGTCATCCTTAGGCTGTGAGACTGGGTTTACTACTATATTATGTAAGCATCTACGGGGTGTCAGTCTGTGGCATTTGGGTACAACTTATTCATGTCAGCTCCTGGACTCCGTGTGCACAGGGGATGCAGGAAAAAAGAGATCTTATGTTTATCGCCCTTTCATGTTAATTTCCTCTTACCCTTTCTTCCCTTTATAAGAGTGATCCTAGGAAAGGCACACTCCATCCACCACTCAATGATAGGGTAAGTTCTAGGTAATGGCACTCAGCAATGTGTGCATGAGACACCTGTGAGGCCTCATAGTGGAGGGGTTGCCCAGTGCAGGCTTGGTCACCATCTCCTGGGTGCCCTTGGCTTCCCAGTTCATTCAGCTCTAAGCACACACTTGACTGGGCTCAGGTGCACAGAAGGGCTCGAATATCCACGTGGAGGTCTAAGAACTAAGGACCCTCAGGTGATCAGGACTAGGCTGAGAGGCAGATCATTGAGTTATGCAAAGGATAAAGTATTGCTGAGGCAGCCAGTTGGACCCAGATTGTCTCAGACAGGTTCTCAGTCCTAATTCTAATGGGAAAAGGAAGGGAACTCAGGACTCCCTACTGCTTGGCTACTAGAGCCAGCCATTGATTCTACAGTGGGAGAGAACCTGGCTTTTATTTTTCCCCCTCTGTACAAAGTACAAGAAGGTAGCAGAGGTTCCAAGAAAGGTTGGCTCAAAAAGAAATGAAAACAAATAAATGATTTTGAAAAATGAAAGTGGAAAGACACGATTTAGAATCTGAGTGAGATGGGATCTCAAGAAGAAGTACATTAAAGAGCAAAGAGGGCAGTAGAGGAGGGGATGGAGGTCACAGGGAGTGGTTCTAATACTGGCTGAGTAATTCACAATATCCAGAAAGCATGGTGTAAGATTCCCCCGATGTATAATCTCATTAATGCCATTCACACTGTGAGGGAAATAATGAAATAAATGGTGTAAAGTACTATCATCAATCATCCACATTTTGCAGATGAGGAAACAGGCTCAGAGAGGTGAAGGATACATACACAGAAAACAAGAGCTGATAAAGAAGAGACCTCTCCCAAGATGATCCATGATTCAATGCAAACCCAATCAAAATCCCATGAAGTTATTTTGTAGATATTGGCAAACGGATTCTAAACTTTATATGGAAAGACAAAAGACCCTGAATAGCCGACACAACACTGAAAGAGAAGAATGAATCAGAGGATGGATGGTACCCAGTTCCAAGATTCACTATGAAGCTATAGTAATCAAGACAATGTGGTATTGGCAAAAGAATAGACATAGATCAATACATATTGATCTACTGAGAGCCCAGGAATAGACCACATATATGTATAGTCAACTGATCCTTGACAAAGGCATTGTGGGAAGCAATACAACTGAGAAAAGATAGTCTTTTCAACAAATGGTCATTTATATGTAGAAAAATGAATTGAGACGCAGGCCATATACCATTCAGATTCTAATCATTGAACTCACAGGCCTAAATGTAAAACATAACATTATGAAACTTCCTTTTTTTAAAAAAAAATTTCCTTTGTTCTTTTTAGTTATACATGACAGTAGAATGTATTCTGACATATTATACATACATGGAATATAACTTCCCATTTTTGTGGTTGTCCATGATGTGGAGTTACACTGGTCATGAATTAATTTATGAATATAGGAAACTCATGTCTAATTCATTCTACTTTCTTTCTTCTTCCCATCCCTCCTCACATATTTTTGTTCCCCTTTGTCTAATCCAAATTACTTCTATTCTTCCCTGTCCTCCCACATTGTGTGTTATCATCCATCTATCAGGAGAACATTTGGCCTTTGTTTTGGGGGGGATTGGCTTATTACACTTAGCATGATGGTCTCCAGTTCCATCTATTTACCAGCAAATGCCAAATCCTTATGGCTGAGTAATACTCCATTGTGACTATATACCACATTTTCTTTGTCCATTCATCTGTTGAAGGGCACCTAGGTTGGTTCCATAGCTTAGCTATTGTGAATTGATGTGGCTGCATCACTATAGTATGATGATTTTAAGTCCCTTAGGTATATGCTGAGGAGTGGGATAGCTGGGTCAAATGGTGGTTCCATTCCAATTTTTTGAGGAATCTCCATACTGCTTTCCAGAGTGGTTGCACCAATTTGTAGTCCTGCCATCAATGTATCAGTGTACCTTTTCCCCATATCCTCACCAACATTTATTGTTACTTATACTCTTGATAATTGCCATTCTGACTGGAGTGAGATGAAATATCAGTGTAGCTTTAATTTTCATTTTCTCTAATTGCTAGAGATGTGGAACAATTTTCTATAATTTTTTGACCCATCATATCTTTTTTTCTGTGAAGTGTCTGTTCATTTCCTTTAATCCATTTATTGATTGGGTTATTTGGGGTTTTGGTGTTAAGTTTTTTGAGTTCTTTATATATCCTGGAGATTAATGGTCTATCTGAGGTGCAGGTGGAAAAGATTTTCTCCCATTCAGTGGGCTCTCTCTTCACATTCTTGATTGTTTTCTTTGCTGTGAAGAAGCTTTTTAGTCTGATACCATTCCCTTTATTCATTTTACTTCTGGCAATTTAGTAGTCTTAGTGAGGAATCTGGTCCCTAAGCTGACATGATGGAGATTTGGGTCTACTTTATCTTCTAGTAGGTGCACAATCTCTGATCTAATGCCTAAGTTTTTGATCCACTTTGAGTTTAGTTTTTGTGCAGGGTGAGAGATAGGGGTCTAATTTCATTTTGCTACATATGGATTTCTAGTTTTCCAAGCATCATTTGTGGACAAGAGGCTATATTTTCTCCAATGCAGGTTTATGGAACCATTGTCTGAGGTAACTATATGCATGTGGGTTTGTATCTCTGTCCTTTATTCTGTACCATTGGTTTTTGAGTCTGTTTTGGTGCCAACACTATACTGTTTGTGTTACTATAGCTCTGTAGTATAATTTAAGGTCTGGTATTGTGATGCCTCCTGCTTCACTTTTCTTGCTGAGGATTGCTTTGGCTACTCTGGCACTTTTATTTTTCCAAATGAATTTCATGACTGCTTTGTCTATTTCTATGAAGAATAACATGGAAATTTTAATAGAAATTGCATTCAATCTGTGTAGCACTTTTGGTAGTATGGCCATTTTGACAATATTAATTCTGCCTATCCAAGAACATGGGAAATCTTTCCAACTTCTAAGGTCTTCTTCAATTTCTTTATTTTTCTTTAGTTTTCATTGTAGAGGTCTTTGACCTCTTTTGTTAGAGTGATTCTCAAATATTTTATTTTTTTGAGACTATTGTAAATGGGATAGTTTCCTAATTTCTCTTTCAGTTGATTCATTACTGATCTATAGGAACATAATTGATATTGATTTATGTGTGTTAATTTTATATTCTGCTACATTGCTGAATTAATTTATGAGTTCTGAAAGTCTTTTGGTGAAGTTCTTTTTTTTGGTATTCCAAATAAAGAATCATGTCATCAGCAAATAGAGATAGTTTGAATTTTTCTTTTCCTATTATTATCCCTTTAATTTCTTTCTTCTGTCTAATTGCTCTTGCCATTTCAAGGAATATGTTGAATAGAAGTGGTGAAAGAGGACATCCTTGTCTTGGTCCAGTTTTTAGAATGTTTTCAAATTTTCTCCATTTAAAATGGTATTGGCCTTGGAGATATATATATATATATATATATATATATATATATATATATATATATGGCTTTTTTCAATGTTGAGGTATGTCCTACTGTCTCTAGTTTTTCTAGTACAAAACGATAAAATTTCTACAAACTAATATGTAAGAAAATCTAGAAAAATGAGGATTGGACAATGACTTTTTGTATACCATATCAAAATCATGGTCATGAAAGAAAAAAATTGATAAATGGGACTTTGTTAAAATTAAAATTTTTCTGCTTTAGGGTATCAGACTAAAATGATTCTTCACAGCAAAGAAAACAATCAAGAATATGAAGAGAGAGCCCACTGAATGGGAGAAAATCTTTTCCACCTGCACCTCAGATAGAGCATTAATCTCCAGGATATATAAAGAACTCAAAAAACTTAACACCAAAATCCCCAGTGTGATAAAAGATGGAAGGGAAGGCTAGGCATGAGTGGAGGCAGAGGGTTATGAGGAACCTCTGTACCTTCTGCTCAATTTTGCCAGGAACGTAAAACTGTTCTAAAATATAAAATCTATTTTAAAAGAGACAGCAAGAGAAAGAGAAGAGGATGCCCACTACCACCACCACCAAGAAACACTGATCTTTTAGTGGTTCCCAGGGACTCCTTTCTCTCTCTACCTTAGCTCCAGCTGTTTTCTTCCACTGTGATTTCTTCTCATCGACACCCCTGTCTCTCCACCCAACTGTAAATCCATGTTCACCTTTTCAAACTCCAACTCAGGATCACTTCTTATAGAATGTCCTCAGCCACCCTTTTCATTCATTGCTCCATCCACTCACCCAACCGTCCATCTATCCATTCAGTATTCTTGAATTAGATGTCTCTCTCTTACCAGACATGGCTCCAGGCACAGAGATACAGATGGGGAGCCAGCCCTCAAGGAACTTAATGTAAAGAGAAGACCGATTTTAAGCCAAGAGCCAGACCCATAATTGTATAGTGATCACTTGTAATTGATTTAAGAAGAAAATATAGGATACTCTGGGAGGGTATAAAAAAAGAGTACTTAATTAGATTGGATCAACAAGACTTGCAAGATTTGTGAGCCAAAGCATTAGGAATGCTGGTGACAATGGCATTGCCTAACATTATTGTTTTCTCTGTGCCAGGTGCTTTCCAAGCTCTCTGTGTGTATTAGCTCATTTAATCTTCCCAACAACCCTATAAGGTGGGCATTATCATTATACTCACTTGCAGATGAGAAAACAGAGGCACTGAGAGGTAAACTAACTTTCCCTCAAATTGCTCAGCTAATAATAAGCAAGAAAGTCAGTATTTGTATGCATCCATTGAATGCAGACCCCCTACCCTTATTGAGGGAAGAAAAAAAAACTGTATGCATTAGGGAAAGAATAGAGGGAAGTGGTGAGGTAGGAGGAAGACTGCTGAGCTCTCAGGCCCTTGAAGGGTTTTAGACCTGGTTCTAAGTGTGAAGCCACTCATTCACACACAGGGTTTGAGTAAGGGAACAATAGAATTAGATTTATTTAAAAGTATATGGTGGAACTGGACTTGGTGGTTCATGCTTGTAATCCCAGCAGCTCAGGAGGCTGAGGCAGGAGGATTCCAAGTTTGAGGCCAGCCTCAGCAACTTAATGAGAACCTGTCTCAAAATTTAAAAAAAAATACAAAGAGCTGGGGATGTAGCTCAGTGGAAAAACACCCTTGGGTTCCATCTCCAGCATTAAAAAAATAGTAGACAGTCCCTACAGTGAATAGATGTGGGGGAGAGAGAGATTAGAATTGAGGTTGGGTGAGTTTAGGGAAAAGGAAGAGTCAATGAGAAAGGAAAAGAACGAGAAGGGGATGAGAGAAAGGGAGAGAGAGGGACTGGATCAGTCCCTCTGGTCCACCCACACATTCTCCAGGTGTATTTGTGTTGTAATTGGTCAATTTTGTCCTTGTCTCTCCTGCTAAGCTCCAGCCGAGTGGCAGGTGTGCTATGCACCCCGCTCTTCATCTGCAGCACCTAGCAGGGGCTTGACACAGAAAAGGCTCCCAGTACATGTTTGTCAAATGTCCACTTTATGAATGAAACCCCTAACGACTGTACTCCACTGCCTGCACCTACTCAGACGCCGCCTCCAAATCCTACCCCATTCTCAGGACCCAGAGAGCTCGCCCAAGCAGCGTGCACTCTCCACCCAACCACTGACTTAATCACATAAGGGAAAGCACCCCTCAGTCTGGGTGCCTGGCATCCTGTGGAGAGAATGAGTGAGGGGGGAGAGTGTCCACGTTTTCCTGGCACAAAGTGGGGAAATGCTGTCTGCCACCATCTTGGCTAGCTATGGGTCCCCTCTGCCTTTGAGCTGATGGCGAAGCAGATGTGTAGGCAAGATGGCCAGCTTTGCCTTTCAGGTGGAGGGAGCTGCCTTGTCAGTAAGTCAAATCAGTTTTCAGATTGGGATGCAATATTTATCACAGCAGTGACAGGATGCAAACAGGAGACTGGCATGTCGGGTGCTCTGCAGATGCTGTTGCTGTGGTTAAAACATGCAACTTCGTGCACAGAACTGTGGGCAAAGAGCCTCCAATTGGAATCAACTCAGATGCCAAATTCCTGACAGCCTGAGAGCCGGAGAGGGAGACTAATGGCCAAAGAGGAGGCTTCTTTGGCATGAGAGCTCCTCTGGGAGCCAGGGAAAACAGAGAGCCCTGCCTTCTATGCAGACAGGCCCTATAGATGACGAAGGAGGGTTGTAGTTATTCAGAAGGCCTGTGCTTGACACCAGGTTTGGGAATTGAGAGATTTGCATCGCTAAAGAATTCATCACAGTTTCCTTTAAGGAGCAGCCTCCTTAACATCAGACAGTAGGATCCTGGGGACAAAACCTCATGTACTTTTCAGGAACCTTTAGATGGCACAAAGCATGAGTCGGTGAACTATGGCCCACAGGCTCAACCAGCTGGCCGCCTATCTTTGGTTTGTCTTATAGTTGGAAATGGTTGAAAACAAACTTTTTTAAAAAGAATAGCATCGGGAGGCATGTGAGAGTTATATAAATTTCCAGTGTCAGTATTCATAAAAAAAGTCTTGTTGGAACAGAGCCAACGCTCATTTGTTTCAGTATTGTCTGTGTCTGTTTTCATGCCGCAACAGGGCTGAGTAGTTGTCACAGAGTCTGTGTGACTGGCACAGCCTGGAATAGTCACCATCTGGCCCTTGACAGAAAAAAAGTTTGCAGAGCTTTGGTTTGCATGATGAATTCTTGATCCTATCCGAGTGAGCATTTCCCTGTGTTCACTGGGACCTGGGACCCCCTGCAAGTGGCCCCTCTGGGAATGAGTGGGTGATAAGGGCTGTGTTTGCAAGAACGGTGGCCCCCAAGGGAGAACATTAAATGGAAAATAACATCCATAGGGTAGTTCTCTTGACTGATAAGCATGTGAACATGTGTGTTTTGCAAGTGGGTTCACATGGAGTAAGGACTCTAGATGAGATCAATATTTTTGCAAAGTGTGTTCCATGTAATACTAGATCCAAGCAAGTTGTAGATGTGATAAGATGAACATAGACTTGGTGGTCAAATAAGTGTGAGAAGCCCTGGGTGAGCAGCAAGGCAGCTTTCTTCACAGCAGGCCTGGGGTCGGGAGGTTCCAGGTGCTGTGACCACCCTGACTTCCTGAAGAGGAACCATCAGAAGCAACATTCTTCCACCCACTTGGCTGCAGAGAGTATTTATAGTAATGCTAAGCTACTCTTGCATGATCACAGGTCCTCAGCTGCCAAGTCCTTTACTCACCAGGCATTTAGCCCATCTGCCAGTCAGGAACATGGACACTTGGTAGATGGTAAGACCTGTCCAAGCTTCTGAGATGCCATGGGAAGATTTCCTTGAAAGAGTTGACAGGATCTTTGAGACTGGCTGGTGTCATAAGTGGCAAATGGTAACCTTTGTTGGGCAAATGAGACTGTCCCATTACTCTCCAAAAGGAGATCCTGAAACCATCCAACATACCCCCTTCTCTGGATTTCACCTGGGATGTTTGTGAAAACCAGGATTCTAAGAACCTTGGTCAATCAAACAGCATGGTAGCACTGACCTATCACCTACAGAGGTTCCTGGGGCAAAGCCAACATCACACACCAGAAACAGGCCAATTTGAACATCATTCTGAAGGAATTAGACAAAGAGAAAGAATTTAAAATATAAGAGGACCCTTGAAAGAATTCAGAATCATCATCCCAGAGCAAGATGGATCAGAAGAAGGAAAAAAAAAATAGGTCAAGCGGTGTAGTTTCCAGATCATTTCAGATGTTTTGGGCTATAGATGCTTCTAATAGGTTTCCTGGAATCTTAGCTACTAGTGAGAGGGGATTTCAGGACACAAAGCTGGCTTGTACCAAGTGAACCATCTTACAACTGGGTTCCAGGATCCAGGTTCCCTCATGACCTGATAAAAAGAGGAGACCAAAGGCAAATCACATCTCAGAAGGTGGGTGGAAAGTCATGTGAATGTCCTTCAACCTGAGAGATTGATATGCAGCTGAAAACAAAGCCCCCAATCCAGGAGATGGATAGTGGAGGACCAGATGGAAGGATGAGGAGGAAAGGGAAAAATGGACTCACAAATTCAAGAAGTTTCCATGATGCCCAGGAGTATTCTTAGGGTACCGCTACCATGAAAGGCATAAATGAAAGGTGCAGAGCTATGGCGGTCACAGACTGATGGGCAGACTTCTAAAGCCTCCACCTTCCACATTTCATCCAGCCCTGCAAAGCTCTGCTCATGGATGAAGTCTTCTTTCCATGGAGAATTGACCTTGATCTCCATATACTCCATGAACTCTAACCTCAGAGCATTTCTTGCTCCCATAGTTCTCATTTCCACATCCATTAACTCATCCCTTCATCAATCTATGGTGTACTTGGTGGGAAACAGCATGCCAAGTAGGTCGGTAGAGGCTTCTTGCTGGGTCCCTACCATGTATGAGGCAACGCTCTCCAATCTCAGATCCAGAGACCCACTCTGGAAGGAGGCTGGGCTACAGGAGCAGCGCTTTAAATATCTGTTTCATCTCAGCGAGAGAGCTACCTCCCCCCAAGGGTTTCCCTTGTGTTTACCGTGGTACAATTAAATGTCTGGATAAATAACAGTTATTAAATGGGTAAATATATTCCCAATGCTCAGCAGAGTTGGAGTCTCCTGACACCGTGGCTGGACTCATTTGTTTATTTAGATCTTAGGGGACACCAGGGCAATAATAGGTGACTTCTGACACATCGTTCTGGTTGTTTAAACAGAGAAAGGTCTCGAGCTGACTTCAAGGGGAGAGGACAGAGAGCTGCTGTGGGTATTTTTAGATCTTTCCTAACAAAAATCACTTTCAAATAAATGCTGGTTTCTCTTTCAATGCTTCTCTTCGGGCTATTAAGGCGGTGGAAATCACACAATTGAGCTACCTTCCCACCCTGCACTGGCAATCTTCAAATAAAAGGTTCCTGGGTTGTAGTTGAATCTGAATAGATGGTTTGCCAAACAAAAAAAATCCAGTTACAATAATTAGGAGAATGTATTGGTGGGATTTCCAAGCCTTTATCTTTCTTACTGCTGGTGAATTGGAGAACACATTTATCTTGTGGGGCTTGTCTGAATGGAAAGCAGATAGGGGAAATATGGGTTTTGTGGGTGAAATGAATTTTCTGTCAGTGGAAACAGATTTCTGTTCTTGTGATAAATATAAAGCCAAAGCTTTCTCTCTCTCTCTCTCTCTGTTTTGGCCTTGGCTGGGGCTTTCATTTCCTTATTTCAATTATTTCCTCTTCTAGGAGTAAACATTCATTATTAGGTCCCTGAATCATCAACCACAGAACTGCCACATCTTGGGGGTGCACATTGGGGGTTCTCTTGCCATGATCTGCAAGTGCACCCCCATTTAGGAACACCCAGGATGTGGAAAGGCACATTTATGCCAAGCTCCCCTCCCCACCACACACACACACACACACACACACACACACACACAAACACATGCACATACACTGTGTGTAACTGCCGGGCTTTTCATAAGCATTTAAAGTTGGAACTGCATTTATGCTTAATATTTAGTCATGCAAATTTTCTTCTCTTCACCCCTTGTGTTTTCACTTAAAAAATAATGGTAAGAGATGTGAAGCACTCAGTGATTTCCACATGCAATTACCAACCAGCCCTCCAGAGTTCCACACTCGACTAACTACGAACTTGACTGACTCTGAGCCCTCGACACGTCCCCTTTCCTTCGGCATTTTCTCGTTGCTGAGAACAGAGGGTTGCCTTCTGCAGGGATAGGACAAAAGAGGTTGACCAGTTATCCAAAAGCAATGCTTCCTGTTAAGACTTTTTTTGCTGTCATTATGCACTTGACGTTTGGATAACTGGTCAACCTCTTTTGACATGAGGTTATGCAGGTGACCCTAGTTCATGGCTAGAGTCTCTTCAAAGGGATGGGGGTCCATTGTGGAATTTGCCAGCCACTCCCAACCCTAATGGAGAACACACAAGGAGAAGGGAGGCTGCCAAGAGCAGTGAACAGCAGTGGAAGAGTCGATAATGGCATTCCTTTGCACACTCAAGTTTGAGAAGCACTGCTCTCACACAGTCTACTAAAGACCTCTAGGCCACGTGGATTCAGAAGTGAGGCTTTATTTAACAAATATAAAAATGGCATTTAATATTGTGTCAAGCTGTAAGTGACCTCTTAGAGATTCTAATGGAGCCTCCCCTTCTCTCACCCTGAGTTGAGCATTTGTTTCACCTGAGTGTCTCTGGAATTCACAGTTTGCTCTTGGCCTGCATTGAAGACAGTGTCTGACAAAATGATCTTACAAGTCTTACGCAGTTGTCGTGAATACATTGTTTACTATCCTAAACCACATCCTCCTTATGAATGTCCATGGGAGAAACTGCCTACAGAGCTTCGTACTAAGAAAAGGGCTATGAACTTGAAGAAGATAGAAAGCAGTTTCTAATTGACTCTTCTGCCCTCTTCTGCTTTGACCACTAGGAATCTCAAAGTCAAATTCTTTATTTCCCTTTAATATCCATATAGAAATCTACATTATATGCTTGCTTTAAATTTCTCCTTTGGGGAATCTTCTGCCAAGTCTGTATTTCCATTATCTTGATTTTCATATAATCAAATATTTTCATTATATTCACAGACAGATAAATACATAGATTGGCATGGCATGGTTTAAATCCTTTCTGCAATGTGCGGAACTAAAAAGTTCAATTTATAGCCCATGCTGGGCAAAGAGCTCAATCTCACTCTTGGTGAGGATGGGATCAAGCAAAACACCCCATAGCCATCATGTTTTATTTATATATGTGCCCCCATTTCTCCTCCACAGAGAGGGCTTAGAAAGGAGGAACACATGGGAAGAGTTTCATAGTAACCATTTGGTACCAAAGAAAAATGCTGTACAGATGCTGTCTTTGACTTGAAAGAGTAGAAAATGGAGCTATGCAGGCAGAGAACATAAATGATGATGTACCACCCGGCTCTCAGAGTTGGAGATAATCAGCAACAGGTACAGGTACAGGTAGTTCTTCACTGGAGTCAGTCTCTGAGGTGCTTTAACAGACTCAGCACTTGATTAACCAGTTAGAAGTTTCCCGATTCATCATCTGGGTACAGTGGTGGCATCAGCGTGAGGGAATCATTAGCGGAAGAACAGAAGCAGAGCAAGCCCAGGCTCCCCAAATCTATCAGCAAGGACAGAAAGGCAGCCCCTCTGATTAACAGGGAGGAAACTGTTTTCAATCCAAAGAGACAGAGCATAGGTGAAAAAAATACATGGAAAGAGTTTTTATTTTGTTATGTACACAGTTGGTAGGTTGGTGGGAGAATCAATATTCAAGGAGCAAAAGTACATGTGCTGCTGATGTGGGAGATATTGTCACAAATGGGTAAAAACCAAGAAGCAAATTAGGACTTCGGCCTATGGCAGCAAATTGAATTGAGTTGAATTGGATTGAATCAAACCATATTTAGGGATTCTTAATAAGCACAAAGTTCATATGAGAATGTTAGTTACCTGGCAAACTTTAAGCACAGAAGACAATATCTCAGGTGACTTAAACCCAGCAGCCAGATATTTCCTTTTGAAATATCAGATCAGCAAGAGGCAGCACGTGGAATAAGATAAAGGTGATGATCTCAAGTCATGCTACTCAAAGTACAGCCCTGGACCAGCATTATCAGTGAAACTCAGTGGGTGGTTCCAAGTAAAACCTCACTCCATACCTACTGAGCCAGGATCTGCATTTTAACCACATTGCCTGGCCATTCCTTTGCACACTCAAGTTTGAGAAGCACTGCTCTCATAAAGACCGTACAGTCTGTGACACCCACTCAGGTGTCCCAGCCACCTGTCTATACATTATTTATGAAATTTTCCCCATGCACCTTCAAGGCTCATGGTGTGTTCTGAGCACCATGAGGTATGAGAAGATGGGTAGGACTTTGTCTCATTCCTGAAGGAATTTCAAATCTGTTCAGTGAGTAGGAGGAGGAACACCACAAGGATATAAATATGGAAACAAATGGTAAAAAATAAATATCATAAAAAGTGTCCAAACAAGGTGGAAAGACAGGTCATATGAGATCAGAAATCAAGAACTTGAGCAATGGAGAGCAGAGCCATGCAAACAGTTGGTTGGGTGAAGAACAAGAGCCAGGTGCTCCAGTTCAACCCCAGCAGCCTCTCCTGCATAATGTGGCACATTTTCTTAGCTGATGGACACTTCTCCTTCCTACCACTATGTAGAAGACCCTCATTTTCTCTCTTCCTTTCCTCTAAGAAAATCTTCTTTCCCTAACTAATTCCCTCACCAGAGGTGGGAATGATGGATGCCAGCTTCAAGTGTGGTCCTCTGGGCCACATGGACATCAAGGCTTTCCAATGAGGTGGAACCCTAAGCCAATGCTTGTGTACAGCAGATTCCCTTTTCCCAAAGGGCTTTTAATCTCACCACTTATGTCATTGCCCATTTATTTTTTCCTGGGCATGAAGTTGGCAGAACAGATGTTAGTTTGAGAGGTAGCACACGGCATGACTGTCAGACACAGGCTCTGGAGTCAGACTAAGCTGTATGCCCTCAAGAAAGTTTCCAAACTTCTCTGTGCTTCCCTTGCCCTATCCATACAGTGGGAATAATAATCCTAATGACCTCCATGGATCTGTCAGTAGGAAAAAATAGTGGTTAGTTTTTGAGGTCAGCTATTGTCATTCTACTGCTTCCAAAGTTTTCTGAATTTTCATGATGATAGGAATTTCCTGGGATGTCTTCTAAATGCAGGATTTCCCAAGATCATGTCCCTGGAAACCCTGACACTGTATGCACAGTGGTCCCTGAAATGTACAAGCTTAACAACTACCCCTTGATGTCTCTACTTGTCAAGGAAGATTGAAGAAATGACTTTCCTAGGGGCCATGCCCCTGTATAAGAGCATAAGGTGATAGAAGGAGTCACTCCCCACCTCCTCTGTGGGAGATTCTGAGTGTCTCTTCTTTGGGCTTCCTGAGCTTTACTGGGAGCCTGTACACACCAAGGTAGGCAGCGATGCAAGGAGAAAAACCCAGAAGCTCTGGCACCAGACAAGCCTTGGACCTCACCCTGACTCATCCACTCCTGGAGGTGCCTTGGTTGTTGTGTGGATAAGATCTGAGCCTTTGCAATGTCCAGGCTGCAGAGAGGGCATCACATATTCTGCTTTGAGCTTCACCAGGGTCTGGGAACACCAAAGCCAAGCTGATAGAATGCTCCAGTCTAGAAGTTTGGAAGGGTCTAGCCACAAAGTCATCATGATCAATGAGACACTGGTCAGGAGCCGAGAGTCAGATGCTGTTGAGGAGGTCACAGGGTCAGAGCCATTAACAATTCTGTTATTGTAGTCACTCTGCTTGTCCACATACACCCAGTGAGCTCCTTATCCTCCTTATTTCTTTCTTAATTTTTTTTTTGTGGGGGGCGGGTACTGGTGATTGAACTCAGGGGCACTCAACCACTGAGCCACATCCCCAGTCCTATTTTTTTTTTTTTTTAGAGATGGGGTCTCACTGAGTTGCTTAGCACCTCACTTTTGCTGAGACTGGCTTTGAACTTGAGATCCTCTTGCCTCAGCCTTTGGAGCCCCTGGGATTACAGGCATGCACCACTGTGCTGGATTGTTTCTTTGTTTTGTTCCTTAAAATTTATACCATAATATTCTGCCCTGATCTGCATGTTTATGTCCCCTGCCCCCACCAAATTCATGTGTTGAAACCAATTTCTACTATGGTGATATTGGGAGGCCGTTGGACAGTGATGAGTTCAAGAGGTTGAAGGGGATTACTACCCTCACAAGAGACCGCAAAGAGCTCCCTCATCCCCTGTGCCACACAAGAACATGGTGAGAAGATGGCCTCTATGAACCAGAAAGCAGACTCTGCGTGGACACTGAATCTGCTGGCATCTTGATCTTGGACTTCTCAGCCTCGAGAGCTGTCTGTTCAGTCTATGGGATCTGTTTCCACAGTGAAGACGAGATGGCTGAGTGGACTTATCAAATCCAGGATGCCCACTTCCTTGCATAATTCAGATAGACAACTATGGGAAGGTTGCTGGCACCTTGATCTTGGTTGGATTTCCCAGCCTCTGGAACAGTAAAAAGGAAACTTCTGTTTTTCAAAAACTATCCGGTTTATGGTGTTTTGTCATAGTAGGCTGAATGCACTCAGACACAACTTCTATGTTATAATTTTTTTACCTATCTCCCCCAGCATTCAATAAATAATTGTGGGCAGAGGAAGGGAGAGAAATAAAGAGGAAAGGAATGGAAACATGAGTATACAAACATATTCCCAGGTTAAATAGAGTCTGTCACCTAGGCCTAGATGTGTAGGGAACAAGTGCACCTACAAAGAGAAAAATCAGAAAGAAGTAAGTGGCAGGTTCAGGTGTTTGTCCCATGGATTGATTCAGGGCAGAACTCCTGCTGGACTGGGAGCTGTAGGCAGAGACCCACACACAAGCCCTGGAAGAAAAGCATCAGCTCCAGGAACACAGAGACTCTGGGACCTACCTGAGATCCTCAGTCCCAGCTGCCACTGCTGTAATTTGTCTGCTCAGGGACCAGCCTATGACATCTCCAGGGCTCAGGGCTGTGCCCAGCTCAGTCCCCTGAGCTCAGAACTAGCTCCCCCCACCCCACCCCCCACTGCCATTGCAAATGGAAAAAAGAGCTGGTGTCCATGATGCCCTGGTCCAAGGATGGTCTAATGGGGGAACCAGCAGGGTGGGGGGGGCGGACATTGGAATGCTGCCTAGAGGGAGCTGGGGGATGGACGCATGTCACACCTTAAATGCCTCAGGACCATGGAAAACCCAGGGATGTGGTGACCTTTAAGCTGAACCTTAAGCAGCACATTCCCGGGGACAATTTCCTCCACTGCCATTGAACACACAGACAGACACACTCGAATAAGCAAACACGTGGGACCCCATTCCCCCATCGGGGTGCCAGTGGCACGGCACCGCTGCGCTCTGCAGAGCCAGGTGCTGGATCTGTGTTAATTGGATGAACATTATCATTCGCATGATGGCTTTGATTGGTGCTTTGGGGTGCTCCATCAGGATTTCTTAAACACAAATTGATCTCTGCTGGCTTCTCCTCCCTTCCTCGCGGTGTGTTCCCTGAGCCCAGGATTCCTGCGAGACACTTGCTCCAGGGAGTCTAAATTATCTTACTGCATTTTTCTCTCTTCCCGCTCCCTCTTCCTTTCCCAATGTCTCTACCTTCAGTTTTGGCTCTAATGCCCAGTTCCTTCTCTCTACCTCCTTGTCTCTCTAATCCTCTCATCTCTGTCCTTCCCCCCACCTCCACTTCCTTCCTTCCTGTGTTGATAAAACCTGCCTCTTCCCTTCCCACCCTGTCACCCATCTGTTCCTCAGAGCCCAGCCTCCCTCTCCTCAGCTGACACCTTCTGCCATCACCTTTCCCATCTGCTGCCTCCCCTTCTCCCAGGGGAAGTCTCCCCGGTCCCTGCTTAACCAGCCTGGGGTGAGGGGCCACCCCTGCAGGGGTGAGAAGGAGGAAGGAGGAGTTGTTGAAAGATGAGGCCCTGAAGTGCTGCAGGCACTTAAACAGTGTCCCCCAAAGCCAGGAGGTCACGCTCGGAACATCAAGAGCATGTCCCCAGAGAATAGAACCAGGGAAACTCATGCCTCCACAAATTACCTTGGTCAGACTCTTGGAGCAGCAATTAGTATTTATCAGAGGAAAAGATCTGTTGGATGAATGAATGAACCCATCAATAACACCATACCCAGAGCCAAGCTTCACCTCGGTGTGCGTATTTGTTTACTAATGATCTATCACGGACCAATAAAATTAAACATCAATCTGAAGTGATGGCAACAGCAATTATAAGGTAAATTCATAATGCACAGGCATCCAGGCAGCGAGATGCAGTAGAACCCCCTAGCAGACTTCTCCAGGCAGATCTCCATTGTGATCTTCCATTCCTCATCACGTACCTCCCACAGGTAGTGTCTTTGCCTCTGCACGCCTTGACCTAGTCACCGTTCCTGCCAGATGCTTCCCCACATGACCTTGCCGATTCCCTAGGGTCCTGTGCCCTTGCTCATGCTCTTACTTCTGCCCGGAAGAGCCTCTCCCTAACCTCTTCTCCTTCATCATGAAGACCCAGCTCCAATGCTACCTCCACTCTAAGTGTAGCCTGGGCTATCCAGCTGCATTTCTCATTTGTTTTTCTTGGGTCTTCTGATGTGCTGGGCACCCAGCCAGGTGTGGATGGAAGAGGAATGGCCCTGCTCTCAAGCTCCCACTGGATCTGCATGCCCCGTGGTGTTTCAGCATTCCCACCTTGCTCGACCTGGCTCACCTGTTGCATCCTTCTTGCATAGAGGAGGCTCCATACTAGTCATCGGTGTACAATCAATGTCAATTGAACAAATGAATAAATGCATGAGGAAACTGAGGCTTAGGAGATTAAGAGATATACCCAAGAACAAACCCCTATTGAATCACTGATCCCAGCCTGCAGCTTCCATCTGTGAGTCCCCTGCCAGCCACCAGTTTCCCTGCATGTCAGAGGCACCTTTGGTCCTCACTCTATACTTGCAGCTCAAACCAAGCACTGGGCCGGGTGACAGGGGAAGCCAACCGCTAAAGGGAAAAGCTACCAATGGTTCTGACATTAGATGGATCTTGAGAATAGGTGAGTTTGGGTGCGTCTGTTTTTAGAGAATATTTAAAATTAAGTATCCCCTGGAGTCAGCATTCAGTCCAACTTTAACCTGTGCGTAAAACAGGTTGACAAATGTTCAATTTCTTTGTAAAATTAGTATTATCTAGATGCTATTATTACCAGTAATAGTAATCTGCTTTGAAGGCCCAGCTGCTCTTAGTATGCAATATCATTTCTAAATCTAGCAAAATTCCTGAAAGTTAAGGATTACCCTTATTTTATCTAGAGACAAGAATTCTGAGAGGTGACATGGCATGTCCAAAAACCCTCACTGGTGAATACTAACTAGACTTGGGATCTGAACCTGATGTGGTTGACATTGTTGCCTTCTGCTCTGAGGCACACCAATGAGTACACAGGGTTTCCTAAGGAGCGTAGAGCCTTGGACTTGACCAGGGTTTCCCCAAAGTAGGAACTGAACACTTCAGTGGTCTGGGACGAAGGCACTGTCATGCTTTTCTGAACCAGGGGTTGGGGGAGCCACTGCAATGGTGGTACTCACCTGTTGAATGGAAATGCCCTTGTGGTCATGGAGATTTTGGCAGCCAAGCTGCACCCAGGCAACCTTGGGAGGACCAGAGATATCAGGTCAGTGTGTGAGTTCCCGCCAGAAAGACTCTGAGACAGATTTGCATGCAAGTGGTTCTGGTGGGAGTGGGACATTGCCGAAGCCAAGTGCCAATGACTCGGCTTGGCACAGAATCACGAGCCACCACACAGCTCTGTAGGTTCAAACAGCAATTCTTTATTCCGGATCTCACACCAGCCTCCACACACGTTCAGGGGCAGTCTCGTTCTACAGCACACTTCACCTACTCCACGAGGCTTTTTCCAAAATCCCATTTGAATCTCACGAGAACTCAACGGGAACAAGCAACAGGAACACCCTAATCCCAGCAGCAATAATCTTCAACCTCAACTTCCCTAAAACCCATATTCTTAAACCGGGAAACGCCTTAAACCGGGAACACCCTAAGCCCAAGGACCGGGATACTTCCTCAAACCTGCAGGATACTTCCTCAAACCTGGATCCACCCTCGATCACCTTGAGCAGGGTCATCTTTCTCAAACACACAAGCAAGGTCGCAGCAAATTTCCAAGGCAAGTCCATTTAACATGGGGTACACTGGCAAGGATTACGATGCGTCAATACCTACTTGGTAATGGCCCTCAGCATCTCCCCCCTTCTGATTAATTAAACAACAAGCAATGTGGCTTAGGACCGTGCCTGGTAGGTTGTCCAATTCAACATGTGGTTCTTACCCGTCATGGGAGAGCTGACCTTTGGGCGTCAACTTCCTGTCTTAGGTTGAATCCACTGCAACCAGATCAACCCGTCACTGACTACCGGTCCAGCATTCAGCCATGCTTGTGGATAGGCCTAAGCACCAGTGGGGGGGTGAGGTTCTTGCCTCACCTCTGTTGGCCCCCAAATTTTAGACCATCACTAGTAGAAGGGAGGAAGACACAGAAATGCCAAGACACCAAGCCAATTGACGGCTCCTTTGGAAAAATTGCGTCACTGGTGACACCATCAGCAAAGATGCCAGTGTTACCACAATTAACATGGGGTGCGCTGGCAAGGAAATTGCATCACTGGTGACACCATCAGCAAAAATATGCCAGCAGTACCACAATTCGCTGCACCAGACGATAGTTCACAATGCATGCAACTGATATATAGTCCAGGCAAGTTCTGCAGGCAGTTCAAAGTGGAAGAGTCTATCAATATGTCCATTTCCTCCCAAAGTAAATCAAGTCCTTGATTGAGCAATACTTGTTGAGTTATATTCATTGATGCATCAGTTTATACAGTTTACTGTGATCATAGAAGCTGTAGTTTGGTTTTCTTAGTCTTCACAGGCACTGGGATGGAGATGGGAATTCTGGCAATGATGTTAAAGAGACATTATCCTGAACAGAATTATTAAATATAATGAAAAGGAAAAGTGAAAGTAAACAAACAGATCTGTTAATCACTTTTAAAAACAATAGCAAGCAAACAGATCTGTTAACCACCTTTGAAAACAATCATTAACAGCTGTTTACCTAATTTAGATTAAACCACTTAAATCACGTGAATAAAAAAAAAAAATTCGGATCCATTTTTTCATGAGCGCTCCTCAAATAAAAATATGGACATACACACATACTGACATGCAACACAAAACAGTACACACATAACATACAACACATAAGACAATAATAAGTAAAGGCCTTGTAGCTATACCTAAGTGAAATCTCCATTGCAATGTTTAAAAACTCCACAGTCAAAAAATAAAACACAGTCAAAAAACAAAACTGATCAGAAAAACATTAACCTAGGTTTGTATGAGCTCAAAAAATAAAATAGAACTTTATGATGTGGGAAAAATGCAATAATAAAATAGATATTGAAAAAAAGCACCGTGGTTAATCACTGTCGCAGATGTAAGAATAGCCAAGCTGGAGCTCTGGATATCAGCTGTTATGGATTTCAGTCAAATCATCTTCTTTTTCTGTAGAAATTGTTTTGGTTAACCTCTCTGGAATCCAAATCGGCTGCTGTTCTCCCTGTGGGAACACACAAACGGAACCCCGACTCCAGACAATAACTGGGTCGGGACCTTTCCATTGTCCTGTTAGAATATCTTTCCAAAGTACCTTAGGCTTATGTACATTTTTCGGATACATATGTCTTTCCGCAGCACTAAGTCCTGATGAATCCAAATTTAGAAAGTTTAGAGTAAAAAGGGTTATTTTAAGTTTATCTTTGGGGGATATATACCCCTTTCCAATTCCCTCTTTTTGCTTTAATAAGTACGTTTTAATAGTTTGATGAGCTCTTTCAACTATGCCTTGTCCCTGTGGGTTGTATGGGATTCCTGTTATATGAGTAATACCAAAGGATGAGCAAAATTGTTTAAAAGAGTTAGAAGTGTAACCAGGACCATTATCAGTTTTTAACTGTTTAGGAACACCCACAGTGGCAAAATTTTGTAAGCAATGAGCTATAACATCTTTAGTTATTTCTCCGGCATGAAGGGAGCCCATCAAAAATCCGGAAGAAGTATCAACTGTAACATGTAAATATTTTAATTTTCCAAATTCTGGCAAGTGTGTGACGTTCATCTGCCAAATATGGTTAGGTATCAGTCCTCTAGGATTGACTCCAAGATTAACTTGTGGTAAAAAGGTCACACAATTTTGACATTGTTTTATTATATGCCTGGCTTGTTCCTTAGTTATTTTAAAACGCTTTTGTAAAGTATTAGCATTAACATGAAACCTTTTATGAAAATTTGTAGCTTCTTCTACAGTAGAAAAAATATGTATATCATGTGTAGTTTTATCTGCTAAATCATTGCCCAAACTAAGGGCTCCAGGCAATCCTGTATGTGCCCTGATATGTCCTATAAAGAATGGATCTTTTCTATCCCAGATTAGACTTTGTATAGTGGAAAACAAAGAGAAAACAGTAGAGGAAGGGGAAATCCTACCAGCATCTTCAAGGGATATAATAGCGTTAACTATATACTGACTATCAGAAAATAAATTAAATACAGAATCTTTGAACATCAGGAAAGCTTGTAAAACTGCATTAAGCTCTACCTTTTGAGCTGATTGTTTGGGAACTAAAAATGTAAAAGTTTGATCAGGGGTAACTACTGCAGCTGTACCATTATTAGACCCATCAGTGAATATATTTGGAGCATTCACGATAGGTGTTTTTCTTGTCATTTTAGGAAAAACTACAGGATGCTTAGACCAAAAAGACAACAAAGGATTAGATGGTAAATGATTATCAAATGAAACATTTGATTTACACATGATTATTGCCCATGTATTTAACTCATTAGCTAACTCATCAATTTGCTCCATAGTATATGGAGTAATAATTTTATTGGGAGAAATTCCAAACACTCCCTTTGCTGCTTTTATTCCTTTGAGTATTAATTGTCCTACAGCCTCAGGATACCTAGTAAGAATAGTGTTAGGAGAGTAAGATAAATGTATCCACAATAATGGACCTTCCTGCCAAAATACTCCTGTAGGAATATTTTTTGTTGGTAGTACGATAAATAATAAAGGCAAACTTATATCAATTCTATCTAAATGCATATTTTCCATATATGTTTCAATAATTTTTAATGCCTTTCTAGCTTTAGGAGTTAGCATTCGGGGTGAATTTGGATCTGATGGACCTTTTAGAATATCAAATAAAGGTCCCAACTCTCCTGTTGGTATGCCTAGATAAGGCCTTATCCAATTTGTATCTCCCAACAACTTTTGAAAGTCATTAAGTGATTTGAGTTGATCTACTCGTATTTGAATTTTAGGTGGACGGACCATGGTTGAGGATAATAGAACTCCTAAATAATTAATTGGAAAATTTAATTGTACCTTATCTATTCCTATCTCTAGATTATAATTTTTAACAAGTTTGTAAGTGTGGCATAACATTCCAGCAATGTGTTTTTATCTTTATGTGCTAATAATACATCATCCATATAGTGAAATATTTTTAGTTCAGGATTTTGATTTCTAAGTGGCTGGATTGCTTTATTAACATATATTTGACACATAGTCGGACTGTTAGCCATTCCTTGAGGGAGTACTTTCCATTCATATCTCTCATCAGGACCTTCATGATTTAATGCAGGGATAGTAAATGCAAAACGTGGACTATCCTCGGGATGAATTGGAATCGAAAAAAAGCAATCTTTAATGTCTATAGCTAAAACATGCCACGTTTTTGGTAAAGCAGACAATTGAGGAATCCCTGATTGAGCAGGTCCCATAATAACCATCTCATTATTAATTGCTCTTAAATCTTGTAATAATCTCCATTTACCCGATTTCTTTTTGATGACAAAAATGGGAGTATTATGGGGAGATACAGAAGGTTGTAAATGTCCTTCCGCTAATTGTTGTTTGACCAGATCATGGGCTACTTGTATCTTTTCTTTAGTCAGGGGCCACTGAGGAACCCACACTGGTCTTTCTGATTTCCAAGTAATTTTAATTGTCTCAGTGGCCCTTTCTGAAAATCCAACCCATGTCTGTCTGTTCCTTGATCTATTTGAATTGGTGCTGCTATACCTTGCTCTTGTTTTCCTAATCTTTTTTCTTTCCTGATACCTTGTCTAGCCCTAGTAGTGGGCGCATTAGGATTGATGTTATTTGTTAACATCAAACCTAGTTGATCTAGGACATCTCGTCCCCATAAATTAATAGGAAGGTGATCCAAAACATATGGCTGTATAGTTCCTTCACATCCTTCAGGATCCTTCCAATCTAATACCATAGCACTTCTATGGGGATTAGTCGCCACTCCTAGGCCTCGAAGCGTTTGAGTGGCTTGTTGTAATGGCCAATGTTTTGGCCATTCTTGAAGAGATATGATGCTAAGGTCAGCACCTGTGTCCAGCAGGCCATTAAACTCACGACCCTGAATATTTAGTTTTAGCATTGGGCGAGAATCTAAATTTAAAGACAACATAGCCCAATCTACACCTGTGGAGCCTAATCCCCTGGAACCTCTTTCTACATTAAGACTAGAGAACTTATTATGTAGGTTGGGTATTATTAACAACTGTGCTATTCTATCTCCAGGTGAAATTACTGATATACCTCCTGGAGAACTAGCTATAATTTTTATTTCACCTACATAATCGGGATCAATTACCCCAGGACTTATCATAAGTCCTTTTAATGTAGATGAACTACGTCCCAATAATAAGCCTACTGTTCCTTGGGGAAGAGGTCCTTTTATTCCTGTAGGAATGATTTGAACTCCCATCTCTGGAGTTAATACTGCTCTGGCAGAGGCGCAGATGTCCAACCCTGCGCTCCCTCGGGTTTGTCTGATGAGGGATTTAATGGACAATGTGTCCTGGGCACCACCCTTATGGGGTTGCTGGGTTCCTCCACTGCCCCGTATATTTGTGGTTGTGGGCCCCGGAGCATTGGGCCCCCCTGTCCGTTTTTTGGCAATGAAGCCTGATGCCTTTCTCCACGATATCTTGGGTAAATACCTGATCCTTCTCCGTTTTTTGATAAGGGAGTACCTTCTATGGTGGTTTGAGAACGGCATTCATTAGCCCAATGTCTCCCTCTACGGCATCGTGGGCAAATACCCGGTATTCTATTCCTTTGATTTCTAGTTTTGTTAAAACCTCCTCTTATGGGGCAACTCCTTTTAAAATGTCCTGTTTGTTCACAATTATAGCATGTTTCTGGCCTGGCATCTAAAGCCTGTTTTACTGCAGCTGCCATGACTTGCCCTTGTTCATTAACATCTCTACATAATTTAATATATGTGTTTAAATCTTCATGCCTCCATGGTCTAATAACCTCTCTGCAGCAACGATTTGCTTGGTCATAAGCCAATTGTTTTATTAATGGCATTGCTTGTTCTGTGTCACCAAAAATTTTGGCGGCCGTTTGAATAAGCCTATCTACAAAGTCAGCGTAAGGTTCATTAGGTCTCTGTAATACCTTAGATAGCTGACCTTGTAAATCTCCATGTCCTTGTAAAGTCTTCCATGCCCTAACTGCGTCTGCAGCAATCTGTGCATATACAGCAGGATCATATTCCATTTGTTGCCGCTGACCCTCATAATCTCCTTTTCCTAGCAGCATCTCTAGATTTCTTTGAGGGTAACCGGCTGCTGCATTTCGTCTAGCTGTCTCCCTGCAAAATTCCTCATTGGCAACCTTCCATAACAAATATTGTCCTCCATTTAGCACAGATTTACACATGCTAGCCCAATCTGCTGGCGTCATGTCCAAGTTAGTAATGGACTCCACCATGCTTACTGTGAAAGGGGCTTGAGGACCATAGGTTGTTACAGCCTCCTTTAACTGCTTCACTGTTTTAAATTCTAAAGCACGGTGAATTCGCTGCCCTCCTACCTGTTCAAATACAGGGCATGCTAATCTTTGAGGTCCTGTCTCAGGATCCCATCTATCAACTACGATGGGGTTTGAGGGCCATTCAGCTGTCTCCATCGGCGGGGCTGATGGTTGAATTACACCCTCTGGTAATAAAACGGAGTTAGTAACAGCCTTTTGTTGTGGCCTTTTTCCTAATAACCCCTTTTCCTTTAAATTTTCTTCCTTTCTCTGACTAGCTCGAGAGACCTTCTCTTTTCCTTGATCTAAAATGTCTTTCTCCATGGTCTGAACCTCTAACAATTTACTTAACAACTTTTTGGTTTCTTTTTTACTAATTTCTAATCTTCTATAAAGATAACGCAACCCAATAAGATAACATAAGAAAAAACCGCAACTGAATGAAACAAAAACTGAATAAAAATTCGCTGTATCAATTTTCTCTTTCTCGGGGCTAACAAACTTCAAACCTTGAGCGAACCATTTTTCCCAGTTTGCCTGAGAAATTTCTAGGGACAGGCAACTTGAAACAAAAACGAAATAAATCAAAACAAGAACACATTGTTTTTGGAAATGGTCACCCATTCTCTCGCCTTCCCTCAGGGGCGAGCAATTTACTCACCTCCAAATTTCAGATGTTCCGCGTACGGGCCACCAAATGCCGAAGCCAAGTGCCAATGACTCGGCTTGGCACAGAATCACGAGCCACCACACAGCTCTGTAGGTTCAAACAGCAATTCTTTATTCCGGATCTCACACCAGCCTCCACACACGTTCAGGGGCAGTCTCGTTCTACAGCACACTTCACCTACTCCACGAGGCTTTTTCCAAAATCCCATTTGAATCTCACGAGAACTCAACGGGAACAAGCAACAGGAACACCCTAATCCCAGCAGCAATAATCTTCAACCTCAACTTCCCTAAAACCCATATTCTTAAACCGGGAAATGCCTTAAACCGGGAACACCCTAAGCCCAAGGACCGGGATACTTCCTCAAACCTGCAGGATACTTCCTCAAACCTGGATCCACCCTCGATCACCTTGAGCAGGGTCATCTTTCTCAAACACACAAGCAAGGTTGCAGCAAATTTCCAAGGCAAGTCCATTTAACATGGGGTACACTGGCAAGGATTACGATGCGTCAATACCTACTTGGTAATGGCCCTCAGCAGGACATAGCTGTGAAAGAGCAAGGTAAGATGATATGGCAGAGGGAGCAGTTGGTCTCCGCTTCTTCCTAAAGAGGTCTGGAGTGGAAGGAGCCCTTCAAGGGTGTTCCTAATGAAAGGGAAGGGCCATGCTTTGGACCCCTGCATCAACCAGCTAATGGATAAGGCTGATAATGATGGGTGAGACTGTTTCCTCAACAAGGAAATGAGAGCCTCAGATCTAAGGAGACACCTGGATAGTGCACAAGCATCCCTACCCCGGGTTTTCAAATTTCCCCTGTAACATAGAGAAGCACATTGTAGTGCTACTAAATCAGCTCCTATGACTACTCCCCGCCCTCTCCTTATTACCATGGTACAGTGCTGGACAAAGTGAGTGCCTGGTAAACAGTTGTGGAATTGAAGACTATTCCAGTGTCCTCACGGGTCTTTCAGATGATCTGGATCATTTCTGAATCATACAGATGAGGAACCTAGAAGTATCAAGTCTCTTACTTAAAGATACACAGCTTGGGAGAGGCAGAGCCAAGAACTAGAACCAGGCCTCAGCCCTAGTATATTCCCCATGGGGGGAATACCATGGTCTAGATCATGAAAGTCTGCAAAGTAACGGTGAGCCAATTTCATCTCTAATGAATATTCTTCAACAATGGATTAGAGCTTAGATAGGAAGTATCCCCCAAAGCTCATGTGTAAGTCAGTGCATGAAAGTTTAGAGGTGAAGTGTTGGGTTAGGAGAGCCTTAATCTTACCATACATTAATTGACTTGAATGGATTAACTGGGTGGTAGCTGCAGGCAGGTCGGGTGTGTTTGGAGGAGGTGGGTCCCTGGGGGTGTGCCTTTGGGGTATTATTTTATCCCTGGTGAGCAGAGCTCTGGATGCTTTCCGGTGCCACACCTGAGCTGTTTTCTTCCGCTATGCCCTTCTGCCATGAAGTTCTGCCTCACCTTGGGCCAAGAGCAATGGAATTGGCCATCTATGCACTGATACCTCTGAAATTGTGACCACCTCCTCTGCATTTTTCCTGTCGGGATTTTTGGTCACAGTAGTTGACTAAAGCAAATGAATCTGGCTCTTCGCCTGTTTGCCTCTGTGGATGAGGCTGGGATTTAATGTTTTCTAAGAGCATACCCAATATTGTCTGGTAGATGTCATTTTTCACCATGAACTTTTTAGCAAGCATTTCCAAACTTTTGCATTTAGGACAGAGTATCAACTCCTCATGCCCCCACATCCCCAAAATAAGACAAATAAATCTAAGAGTTAGTCACACACCTCTCTCCCTACACCCCAATCCACTGTGTTTGAAACAGGCTGTGCACTGCCACCAAGACACCTCCCATACATACAACCAATGGGCCCAGTCCCCCTGAGCAGCAGCACCACCTCCACCTTCCCAGAAGTGACTGGTGAAGACTGTGAGGTCACACGGGGCTCTTACAACCAAAGGGTCTTCACAACACACAGTACACCTGACTGCTACAGCGGAGCATCTGGGGAACAGTACTGTGAACTGCTGAGCTTGTCCTTGCTGGAGGAAAGCTAGAGGCCCCACAGCCATGGGGATCCAGGCACTCATTTAAGGCTCAGAAAGCCATGCTGGGTCATGGAGGAGAAGATAAAATCACCCAGGATATGCCACTCCTGCTCGGCAAACACTGGGACTTCTGGGAGTTAGCCCAGCAAAATGGATATGCTGAATCTCTGCCAGCTAATTTTGGTCCATTCACTGATACTCTCTTGGCCTCAGTTTCCTCATCTGGATAGGAAGGATAAATACTACCTCCATTAGAGGCTAGTTGTGGTTTATGCTTTTAAGTTTTACCTGTTTTTAAAAAAATTACATAAAATTATGAGGAAGATAGCCATCATCATCATCATCATATGAAATTCTACTATTAATGTTATTTCCATTAAGGTTTTGGAGACTGAGCCCTTAAGCATCCTTTTTATGAACATATCTGTCATTGTTGGGGGCAAATCAAACTGAAGTGTATCCAAGCCTTCGCACAAGCCTGGCAGATAGAAGCAGTCACTGATGGCCAACCGACCAATTTCTCATTTCACTATCACTAGCCCAGGTCATCTGGTAGAAACAGCTTGGAATTTGGAGCAAGAGAGCATGGATTTGGAACCAGATTTGACCCCCTTCAAGATGGGGATTTTAAGCTGGGAGCAGTGGCGCACACCTATAATCCCAGCAAGCGGAGGCTGAGACAGGAGGATGATGAGTTCAAAGCCAGCTTCAGCAAGAGTGAGGCTCTAAGCAACTTAGTGAGACCCTGTCTCTAAATAAAATACAAAATAGGGCTGGGGATGTGACTCAGAGGTCAAGTGAGTTCAATCCCTAGTATCCCCGCCAAAAGAAAGAATTCCAGAGCAAGCCCTGCCCTGATCTCAGTGTGCTTGCTCACCTATGTAATGCAATAAAAACATTTGTTTGATGATAGGAGCTTTGGTATCAGGCAGGCCCAGCTGTGGGTCTTGGCTTTGCCACTTACTAGTTATTTTACTTTGGGGCAATCTATTTTTTTTTACCCTGGTAGCCCCGGTTTTCTCCTATATAAACTGCTGCTGGTGAATCACACCAGGAGGATTCCAAGAATGCAGGAGACACAGCCAGAGGCTGGCCCACAGCCGCTCCCCAAATAAATGCAAACAGGTAGCAGCCGCAGCAGCATCCAGAGTGACAGCATCAGCAATTCATTGCATTATTGTGAAAATGAAATGAAATAATATCAACAAAAAGTTAGGAAAAGTGCTGTGCAAGTATTTTATCATTTAACCCTACCAACAAATGATCTATGTGCATGGCAGTTTCATTAGCAGACCTGTGCATTACTATAGATGTTTCTTGCCCAGCAAAAAAAAAAAAAAAAAAAAAGTGTGAACGTGGCTGGAGCGATTTTTAGGGTCATGTCAGGGTAACAGGATCAATATTTCAATTAAAGGCTCCCCTCATTTTTCATTCCTTCCTTCCACAAGTAGCTATCATTAACACATATTTTTTGAAAAGCACTTCCGTTAATTGCTTCCAGGGCTACAAGTAGATGAAGACATCGCCTCTAGTCTAAGTCCTGTTCTGAGCAATTAGTGAATGTATATTATCTCACTGAATCCTCCGCAACAGCTTGGAGAGGTTGTGGATTTGATTCCATTTTATAGATGCAGAAAACAGGTGCATAGAGATGAATTGGCCAGAGGTCACAGGGCTGGGAAGACATGGGAGTCAAGTTCTTGAGCCCATGGTTCTTACACTGTAAGTTCCTAAGGGCATCTTTGTCTCCGTGTGCACTACATGCCAACAACTCTACCCATAGCACCCACAGAGCTCAAAACCAAACCAGGGCATGAATCTTTCCTAAGCAACTATGATTCTCAAAGACAGGTATTTCTTTTCTCTTAAATGAAAAATAAAAGGTATTACCAGGCACCCAAGATTATCTGTGAATTCAAAACACCAGTTGTGACATTTTTCAGATTTTGACTTCAAAATATTTTCTTCTGACTGACAGCTCATAAATGCCCACTTCTTGGGTTGAGTGTAATTAATCACCATATTTTGACCATTCCTGATACAAACTCATCATCTCTCAGCCTGCAAGTCTGCAAGTCTTCTAGCTCTTCCCCATCCCTAAAGGAGAAATGACTAGATATTCTGGTGTTCCCAAAGCAAAAGCAAAGGAGCATAGGGAATAGAAGAGTGTCATCCTTGCCCGAGGCATGCTTGTAGCACATTGGAAGCAGGGGGCAGCATGGAACAGTGGAGAATAAGGTCAATTGTATCTGAAGGTCAAGACCAGCTACACCACTATTGGGATGTGAAACCTAGGACTATGCCTTAATGCTCTCAATTCTCACATCTTTGAAGAGGGAATAATAGTAAGAACATGTCCCATTAAACATTTAAATATGTAAAAAAATTATGAGCTATAAAGCATTTTAAAGAGATTGAGGATGATTAATACAATAAACAAAAAAGAAAAATAAGAAAGGGCGATTATTGCTATTATTATGACCATGACTAATATTCCCATTATCTGCATAGATGCAACGATTCTTTCTTTGTTATCAGCATAATCAGCCACACATCTTGAGCTGAAGCACAAAGCCACCTCCTTGGCCTTGAGGTAACTGAGTTGTTATACACAAGATGTGGAGACTCACTACTTCCTGACTGTGAAATGCTAAAAATAAAAATAAAAAGTTGGTCCCCCGTGCCATTTTCATTTATTATTATTATTGTTATTATTATCATTTTACTAGTTCTTGATATCCGGAGGCCTGGGAATCTTTGAACTTGAACTTGAACATTTGGGAATCTCAGAAAGAAGAAGTTTGAGAAATCACTCCACATTTTATCCCAGGAAAGGGTAACTTAAGCCCTATTTGGGGGTCACATTTATGGCCATCAGACCTGCCAATGAGTCAAACCAAGTGTTTTGACAGCCTGGTACCTGCCTGGTCTATGCCAGCTTGATCCATGTGATATAGCAAGTGACAGAGTGCAAAGTTTTGTGTCCAGCCCAGCTTTTACAACTGTGCCCTATGTCAAGCTCCTTGATGGCTCTCTGAGACTAAGTTTCCACACTGGGAAAGTGAAACACAGTAATGGCTTTGTAGCAGCCTTTAGTGATATTGGTAAACCTGTGCTGGTCACCAAGCAGCAAATGCAGATTCCAGTTCTACAGGCCCCAGGAGGTAGTTCAAATGCACATCTCCAGGTCCCGGGGCTGGGCTGGATCCATCATCCCTTCTGGCACCTAAAATGTGGAATTTTTCATAGAATAGTAATTTAAATGGACTTTAATTAACCATTGGCCCATTTTATTTTGTAAGTGAGAATATTGAGGCCCACCATAATACTTCTCCAATCATATATGACTAGAGCTGATATCTATGGTTTATAAATTAATGCTATCAGAAACAACAGGTACAGGAAACAGATGTAGCTATGGACACATTAGAGGTTAGGGACAAGGGCTTCAACTCACTGGTGAGGCAAAGCGAGGCCTGAATCTCAGTCCCAGTTCAGCTGCCTTTCCACTGTGACTTGGGACAATTCTATAACCTCTCCATGCTTCAGTTTCTCCTTCTGTCAATTAGAGTTAAGGGGCTGGGGTTGTGGCTCAGTGGCACAGCACTTGCCTAGCATGTATGAGGCCCTGAGTTTGATCCTCAGCATCACATATAAATAAATAAATAAATAAAGGTCCATCAACAACTAAAAACATATTTTTAAAATCAACAAATAAACTAGGGTTAAAATAATACATCGCAAAGGTATTGCAAAAATTTAAAATGAGATTTTGTATATGTGTTAGTTTGCTAATGTTGCCATAACCCACTCTCACAAGCCAGAGGAGGTGTAAACTTCTGACATAAATTTGCTCACAGCTCTGGAGGCTAAAAGTCCAAGATCCAGGAACTGGCAGAGTTGATTTCTTCTGAGGGCCATCTCCTCCCTGCATCATTACATGACTATCTTAATCTTCTTATTCTAAGGATATGGTTCATATTGGGTCAGGGTTCACTCTAATGTCCTCATTTAAAAAAAAATCTTAATTACCTCCAAAGATAGTCATTTTTGTAAGTGCTGGGGTTGAGTACTTCAACCTATGAATGGGAGTGGGGCATGATTCAGATCCCAAGAATAAATAGCACTAAGGAAGCACAGTACACATACATAATATCTGCAATTAACATATTCTGTCTTGTTCCAAAGAGGACAAAATTAGGAGGGAAAAAAACAACAACGATGAAAGCTAATAATCCCCTGAGAGACACTTGCAGACTTGATTATTTTTAGGGCCACACACTTGGCCTGAAGGCTCTGGGAAGCCTCTTCATCTGCACACCCAGTACATGGCCTGTAGGCTGTGTGTGTGGCTTTTGAGCCCTTAAAATGAGGCTCTTGTAAATTGAGATGTGCTGTCATGACATTAGTAATAGTTTGATATTTTTTACATGTTGAATGGATAAATTTGTTGAAATAACGTATAGGAGTAAACAAAATATATGATGAATATTAATTTCAACCTTTTAGATTTTTTTTTCTCTTTTCATATGACTTCTAGAAAAAAATTAAATGACATCCATAGCTCAGGGTTTATTTCTCTTGAACAGCACTGCCCCAGAAAGTGGCAAAGGTGGTATTAGTGAGCTATATTAGAATTCTTAAGCTTGGTTCGTTATCACAGATACTTAAAGGAGGAGGGGTGGGGAGATTATCCTAAATACTGATTCCCCAAAAATCCTCCCTTAGAGATTCTATTTCAGTAGGTTTGAGAATCTGCATTTCTGAATATGTGCCAGGCATTGCTAAAATATGCATGTCTTATCTCCTTGAACGCCCACAACCAACCCATGTAAACAAATTAATTTTGCAGATGAAGTAAAAGGGGTTAGGGAAGATTAGGGTATCTGGCCCAAAGCCTGTCACCTAGTAAGTCATGGAACTGGGGCTGATTCCAGAGACCCCTGATTTCACAGCACTTAAGGGGCTCCACTAAATTCTAATGACCCTTGAACCCCATAAAATCCAAATCTCCTAATACAGAGTGCAGGCCCCTGAGCCTAGCTAGCTGCAGTACACATCACCCATAGGCAGAGCTATACCTTTGGTGCTCTGGGCTCTCAAATAGAGGGCCCCTGTCCAGTTCCTACAGGGACATCTCTGGAGAAGGTGTGGAGGTTGGGTCCACACTTGGAATGATCGAATCATATTCTCATGGGGAATCATAAGGAGAGGGGTAGATGATGATCCTAAGTTCCGATTGTCCAGATGGAAAAGTGTGGAAATGCAATTTGCCAAAAATTATGACTGGAACTGGGACTAATTTCCCAGGTATCATCATGGGAAAGAAAGTCCAATGCCTTTTCTCCGCTCCTGATACATGTTTCACGAACTCCTGTTATCAGCAGCTTCCTATTCTGCAAACAAAACTTCCCATGAAAACCCAAAATACAGCCAGGACTGATGGTGCATGCCTTGAATCCCAGAGACTCCGGAGGCTGAGGCAGTAGGATCTCAAGTTCAAGGCCAACCTCTGCAACCTAGCGGGACCCAATAAATAAATGAATAAAAAGGGATAGGGATGTGGCACAGTGGTTAAGCACCCCTGGGTTCAATCCCCAGTACCAAAAAAAAAAAAAAAAGAAAACCCAATATATAAAGAGTGTTACTGGTGCAGGAGTGGGCCGGCTAGATACCTGCCCTCTGATCATCCTGGATCCCCAGGCAGGCATCCCCTAGAGCTCTGCTCTGTAATGCAGTTTGAAGGCCCTAACCACCCTCATTTTTCCACCCATAACATTTTGTGTGTTAGATGCAAGGAGCACCCAGCACGTGCCAGACACTTTCCTATACATGTCCAACAGGCATGAATTCCTTTAATTCCTACAACAGCCCACAGTGCAGTCACCATCTGCATTTTGCAGATGAGGAAACTGAGGCACTTCATGGTTCCATGACATGGCCAAGATCTCACAGTGACGAGTAGGTGCCAGAGGTAGGATTGAACTCAGGCTGTCTGATTGCAGAGCCTCGGCAATGAGTCCAACAATCAAGGCAGTTCACGTCCTTGTTTCCATCTAGCTTACAGTCGGTGGAGGTGGACAATCAACTGATCCACAAATAACTGAGAAGTCAGCACAGCCTTGAGTGCAAGAGGTAATCAGACTGAGCTGTGATAGAAGGGAAGGGCTAGGAAGGAAGGGTGCTGAGGGAGCCCTTGATCTTGGGCTTGATGGATATGACAGGAAGGAAGGGACGGGGAGCCTTCCAGACAGGGAAGCGGCAGGTGAAAAGACCCTGAGAAAAGGAAGCTTCAGGTGCTTTGGGAAGAGCAGAGGGACCATTGTAGCTGAGCAAAGTGGGACCAGGAGGAGGAGAAGTGGGGATCAGCAGTATCCTGCTATGGGCTCGTTCAGATGCTCTCATGCACATGAAGTCCCTGGAGGGTTGTAAGCAGGAAGAGATCAGCCTTTATTTTTTTTTAAAGATCACTCTGCGAAGCAAGGAGGATATTCTCTTAATAAATGGTGCCGGGGCCATTGGGCATCCATTGGCCAACTGGAAAAAAAAATCTTTGATCTAAACTTCACGCCTTATAGATAAAGAATTAATTCAAAGTGGATCACAGATGCAAATGTGAAATGTTGAACTATGAAGCTTGTAGGGAAGAAATAATAGGGTAAAATCTTCAAACCTTGGTCTAAGGCAAAGAGTTCTTAGACAGGACTCAAAAAGCTTGATTTATAAAAGGGAAAAATTGATAAATTGAATTTCATCAAAATTGAAAACCTCTGCTCAGCAAAAACCTTGTTAAGAAGATGAAAGACAAGCTTCAGATTGGGGAGGGAGAGAGTGTCGGCAAACCACCTATGAGATCAAGATCTTGAACGTGGCAAATAGGAAAGTCCACCTGCCTGCTGAGGGGCAGGGCATTGCAAGGGGCAGGAGTCCGTGGATGGTTCCTGCAGGAATCTACACAAGAGAGGCTAGTGGCTTGGACTGGACCAAAGAGTCTAGTCCAGAGAGTGTTGGGTCAGGATGCCTTTAACTGTGGAGTCGCAGGAATTCCCATGGCTTGGATGTGGAATGGGGAACATGGTGAAGAATTAGGGATGATTCCAAGTGTTGGGCTTGAACAGCTGGGTCCAGGAGAGACCATTCACTCGGCTGTGGGAGTATAGGCAGCCAGGGAGGGAAGGAGGGGACATACAGGACTGTGAGCTGCTGGGGATGGACCCCCATTCACTGACCACCTTCTCTGCGTGTCTCTTGGTCTGACCTCAGATGGCCTAAGCCTTGAACAGGGCTTAGCTCTGTGTTCTCACTCTATCCTTAAAAACTTGACACAGCAGCTTTCACAATGTCTATGAGTATTACTTTTACCAAAAATTGCCAGTGCGTCTCCCCTGAGAGTGAATGGGCTCAGAGGATGTGACCACTACCCTAGCCCCAACACCTTCACCTACACACCTGTCCTGCATGCCCAGCCCTGTCCTGTCCATCCACCATCCCACCTGTCTCCAACCTCTCCTGCAAACAATGGCAGAGTCAATATTGCCCTCAAGAGAGCAATGCCAACGAACAAGCACACACGAAGACCCCCGAGCAAAGCAGAAGTCCTGCGGCCAGCCACTCAGGAATGGTGTGGGGAGGAGTCTGGGACCCCTTGCAGAATTCTGTGGTCATGGGGCCGCAAACCAGGCCACTTCTAGCAGGAAATCAGTGGGCAGAAAAGTCGAACCCATGTGACCTTCAGAAAACTCTTTGAATGTAGGCAACTTGGGAAGCAGAAGCTGGGAGAAAAGTGTAGGATAATGGGAACCCACTCCATGCCCATCCAACCCAGTGATGGGTGACAGGCCTGAGTTTCCTTTTGGGACACAGTTCCTGTAATCCTCTTCCTATAATCCTGCTCATGACTCGCACCCCTGCTTGCCCTGAGTCAGGCCCTGTGCTAAGCTTCTCACACATGTTAGCTTATTATACCCATTTCACAGAGGACAGAACTGAGGCTCAGAGCAATTAAATAGCTTGACCTCAGCTACTTGGTTTGGTAGAGCCCAAGAGTCAAATCCAGGCTACTGTTAAGTAAATAGCCATTCAGGACAGAGCAGGTCCTGCTCCCTGCTGGGACCTCCCGTCTGCCCTGTGGACTGAGTCCATCACCTACATCCTGACTCCTGAGCATGGGCACCTCTGACCTTCCCCTAGTTGGGACTGCACCCACTGCTTGGAACCTGGTGAGATTCTAGGATGTTAAGTGACTGATCCATGAACATGGCTGAGCCTGGTTTCAAACACAGGTGTCTCTAACTCTAAAACTTGCTGAGTGTGCCAACCTGAAGTTGCTTTCCTGTATCACTTGGACCTGAGTGGTGGTGGGGGGCTGTGTGTTTTTACCCTGTCTCCCCAAGAGTGAGATGAGTTTCCACTTCCCTCACTTGCTCTTGCTTGTGAGCTGGGGACACCCTGGCTTCAACGGGGTGGGCATGGATGTCTCAATAATTTGGGCAGGACAGAGTGTATCTTGTCAGTGCAATTGGGGTCTTCCCCCCGCCAGGGGAGGCAGCATGGCCTGGCAAGTCAACACCACAGCTTCTATGGCCAGACACCTGTCCTTATTCCAGTGGTCACCCAGCAGCTATGGGACATGGTGCAATCTGCTCACTCTTGGATCGAAATTCCCTGGTCCATACAACAAAGCAATGAGCGTCTTTCCACACAGGATGGTGTGAAGAGGAATGAACTGGGTTTTAAGGTGCCTGAACACTGCCTGGCCAGTGAATTTTCCTTGTTGTTATGTTCTTATCACCATCTGGTCTATTCTATTCAAACCCCGTTGCTGCATAATCCTTCCCTCATCCTCACATCAGGAGGCGGGACTTTCTGCATCTGCTTCTCTTCCCTGCCTTCCCGTTGCCCACCCCCAGCCCAGGGATACTGGAGAGGAGCTGGGCGTCTCAGGCCTGTGGGCCAGGAGAGCAGAAACCCTGGGTAAGGCTGGTTCTTCATTCCCAACACGAGACAAAGGCCTGAGCTGGCTTTGTATCTAACCGAACTGATTAAGCTGCACGTTAGCTGGGGATAAAGCGTCTTACCGAATAACTAGACTTTTGCTGAGCCAGGATGATAAATTCATTCTTAATTCATTGATAATAAAAAGAGATTTTTCTTTTCTCCCCACCCCACCCCCTGTCCCCTTCTGTTATTTCCCAGAGGCTTGGGGGCCTTCTCTGTGTGGAACACCGCCATCTAGAGGGAATATGGGGAATCACACTCCCTCCAGGCAGAAGCAATTTTTTTTTTTTTAAGGAACATCAGAACTTAACACAATCCACAAGAGGTTCAAAGTAGACACCCTGGGAAGCCAAATGTGTTTACAAAATGACTTCCAGTAGTTACTTATTACCCTGGAAATGGCATCCTTCTGAATGTGTGCCCTGATGCACGCCTCAGTTATTCCCAGACTCCTCTATCAGATGCAGCTTTGGCTCCTGTGAATATCTTACCCTCATTGAAGCAGTTTTGAACATCTACTCTGTGCTAAGTACCATGCTAGCACTATAAGGCATACGGAGAGGAGCAAGGCACGACCCGTCCTTATGATGTTAAGATGCTAAAAAGTAAAAGATGACTTTAAAAATAACATAACTCAGAGTAACCTCTGTGCCTTATGAAGATGCAGATGGTTATCCAGAGAGGGAGCTTGGTGGGATCAGAGGAAGCAAGAAAGGAAGACGTTAACATGTCTACTCTATGGGTCTGGGTATTGTCTCACTTAATGTGCTCCTCACCCCATGAGATTAGATAATGTTCCACATCTCCCCCCCAAAAAAAGTGCACAGAGGTTCAGAGAGGTTAAGTCTCTTGCCCAATGCTACCCAGCTGAGAGATGAAGAAGCCAGAATTCCAACCCAGACTTGTCTTATTCAAAAGCTTTCTAAAATGCCAGGTTGCCCATTGAAGGAGAAGAAATGGATGAGGAAATCGGTTCTTGAATTATCTCAGTGGTGACAAGTATTTATCTCCAGGAAGTGAATTTGATTTTCTGAAATAATCAAAAAGTCTTTCTAAGCCAAGTCATCCAATGGATAATGGGATTTGAGGATGTATTTTTAAAGTGTGAATTTAAAGCACATTTTTCCCCCAACTCTTGATAAAGTGGCTAAAAAGTATTTCTTGAAGTCTGGCAAATAGCAATGGCAGGCAGAGGGGGTGTGGCTGGCGGAGATGACATTGACAGGACCATCCTATCAGGTGCCTCTGCCCTGTGTACGTCTAGTTCCAAGGCAAGATCTTATTTGCAAGTACTGATGGAGGCTCTGCAAACCCTTCATGTTTCCTCCCCAAATCTAAACAGGAGCAGCTCTTCTCTGTTTTAAAAATAAAGAAACGAGTTTGAAATGAGAGGGAACCCTTGAGGCAGCTCAGTGAGGCTCAGTGAAGCCAACAAACAGGGTGCAGAAGAAACCCAGCCTCCCGACCTCCCTCTACACCCCAGTAGGGGGCGTTGTAGAGCAAGGGAGTTGAACTCCCCATCCTAGGATCTCACGCTGGCACACACACCCCACAGTGGATAAGACAGTCTGTGTAGGAAGAGGTATTCACAGAAAGCTTCTGCAAGAGGTGTTGCCAAAGTCCACCTGAGAGGAAAGGAACAGTTGGTCACTGATTAGTGACCTCCATAACCCCAAATCTACTACTGGGAAGACTTTTAATTATGTCACAAAGGCTGCAGAGGTTGACCTTTTTTCCGATGTGCACCCAGTCTGGATGCTCATTTTCCATTCCAAGGTAGCAAGCCAGCTGGGGCGGAGCAGTCTGGATGCAGGTGGTGAGGTATGGACACTCTCTGTGCACAAGAGCCAGGTCTCCATGTAATTATGATTGACCTCAGGCTGCAGCCCAGTTGCTCAATGGACATGCCATGTGAGCTGGGGGTGTAGGGTGGAAGTGGGGGTTTTCCTTACTACCAGAGTCTGTACCATAGCAGTCATAGTAAGCCAAAGAGTAAGTCCCTACAACTTTGCCCCTCAAATCCCAAGATGCTCTCTGTTGCCCATGCTGAGGCACAGAGAAGTTATCATGATGAAGGATGATAATGGTCCTGTGAACCAGCGCAGCATTCATACTGGATCCTTTCCCCATCTGTTCATCCATTCGATAATTCAGGGGGTGGAGTATAGGCAGAATCCCAGAGAGGAGAGTGCAATTCATTCTGAGAAACTCCAGGAGTTCAGAAGGATCAGAGGATAGACCCGAGGGAGGTGGTGAGAGATGAGGTCCTACACAGACTGGGTGGTTTATGGACAATCCCTTCCCAAAGGCTCACCTCGGAATAACATCCACAAATACATTTGGAGGTGGGGCACAAACATTCAGTCCACAGTGCCTGCCTTGTAGGAATGGCTGAGGGCCTGAGCCAAGGCACCAACCAACAGAAAGCACAGATGGTGGAAACGCTGATCTTGGATGAGACCCCTTGTTAGCAGGCCATTATGCTAGGTCACTCCACAGCTTCCTGAGTACTGCTGTTTGGGAGATGCCTCCTGTGGATTTTCTGTCCTTCATTTGGCTATCATCAGGGCCTCTCCCACTAGCTTGGATCCCCATAATCTGAATGTCCATTAATGATCCCTAATGAGTCCGAGGCTCAATATTCATTGATGAAAACATTATTGTACCCAAGAAGAAGTAAAGTGGCTACCTTGTCAGATGACTATTCTGTACTGGGGGGAGGGCCCGAGGATATCCAATCCAGGGATGGTACACGTAGCAGACACAGCTGGTCTCTCCTGTCCCGAATCCAGATGGCATTTCTTTCCTAACAGAATCTTAGTTTTTCTGAAGTTTAGAAAGGAACCAACTAAAATGCTTCTTTCTCCAAACTCCCATTCAATGAGGTGCTTCCATGTCAGACAATTTTAGCCAATGAGGTGTAGAAGTCTGTTAGAAATTCTTGGAAAACGTTTTGTTTCTAGACACAAGTATTCTTCTTTCTCCTTCTTTCTTTATTCTCATTCTTCAAAATGGAGGCAGGAGACTGAGTGGGACAAGTGTGGTCATAAGCAACAAGGACAACAATGACACTGATGGCCCCTTAGTTAGCCCTCCTACCACCATAGATACACCAGAGGCAGACATCCCAAGTCAATCCCAGCACTCTTTCCTAAGGAGCCTAGACATTACTGCAGACTCTCCTTCAACCCAGAACTCCAAGAAGTCACTACCAATTAATCAAGATTGGCCTTTGGATAAAATCCATTAGCCATATCTTGTTTTTTGTTTTGTTTTGTTGTTGTTGTTGTTAGAGCTTTATAGTTATACATAATACTTGGGTTCACCCTAAAAAAAACTCATATATACATGGAAATTGATCTCATTTCATGATCCCCCATTTCCCCCTTCCCTCCCTCCTCTCTCCCCTTCTTCTCTAGTTCAATCCTCTATTAATTTATATTTGATTGGTTCTTTATGTTTCCCTATCCTTCTCTCCCCTTTCCTTTATTTTACTCTAGCTTCCATATATGAGGGAAAAACATTCAACCTTTGAGTTTCTGAGTTTGTCTAATTTTACTTAACATGAATATTCTCTATTTCCATCCATTTACCAGCAAATGCCATAATTGTGTTCAGTTTTTATGAACTTCATTATGTGTGTATATACATATATATACATTAAATACATTATAGTTTTTATATATACATACATATCAAAGTTTATTAATCCATTCATCTATTGAGAGGCATCTAGGTTGATCCCATAATTGAGCTCCTGTGAATTGCGCTGCTATAAACATTGATGTGGCTGCATCACTGTGTTGTGCCAATTTTAGACCTTTTGGGAAAATGCCAAGGAGTGGGATAGTTGGGTCCATTAGCCTAACTTTGCCTTGGCCAAACTCAAACTTTGCCTTTACCCACATTTTGAATAAAAATGAGGCCTGGGGAATTAAAAATAAAAAGCGATCCTGAAATAATGAATTAATGTTGTAAGCCAGAGTTGAAAATGGGCTCCTAACTCCTAGCTGCCTGATGCAGTGGGGGGGGGGGGTCTGAGTCTGGGAGACGGAGGGCCCCAGTTCTTATCTTGACTGTGCTGCTTCCTCTCTGTGTGACATTGAAAATGCCATTTCACCTCCCTGAGCTTTAGTTTCCTTAACTGTGAGATGGAGATAATGCCGCAGACCTTGCAGACTAATCCTATGGAAGAGGAATTAAATTGTAAGACGTTCAGTAGATCTAAGTGCGTCTTTTTTTCCCCTTCTCTTTCCCAATCTGGTGCAATTCCAGAGAGAAAATGGCCAAAATTAGAGAAGCTTAACGAGAAAGCGAGGGAAGAGATTGGTCTGATTTGCCCAAAATGAATTATATTCATTCCCAACCTGCCATCCTCCTGTATGAATTTGTGACTTTGCCAAAGGAATGAAGAAGCTCACTTCCTGATCAACTGGGCAGCAGGCTCCCTGCCTTTGGAGGTTTTAATGAAAATCTTGGTATGAAAAATTGTTAGTAGGAAAGAAACAGCTCACCTCTGTTGCTCTTGCTTTCGTTCCAACCACCCCACCTCTAGGATGTAGTTGACCACAAAAGCAGTTAGTTAACCATACACTGAAGAAAAAAGAAAAACAGCCACCAAAAAATAGTTAAACTCTGTCTCATTTTCTGATATATTTTCAACTCTTATGCAGTTTCAACTTATTAGGTACAATTTTTTTAAAGTTCCTTAGCAAAACAGATCATCCAGCAAAACCTTAGGAATTAGAAGCATCTTTCTGCCTATAAACTAAATGGCACTAAGTATGTGACTTCCATGTACCCCTCTTCAACGTTCTCATCTGCAGTAGGGAGAGATGGCAGCAGCTTCCATTTATTAAGCACTGACTGTGTACAAGGCACTATATTCAACATATTTTATTATTCTTAATTCTATCAAGCCATCTTTACCTCCTGCCAACAATCTCATTAGTTAGTAGTTATTATTACATATCTTTCAAACAAAGAGGTTAAATAACTTCAGCAAGACCATACAGCTGAGATTTGAACCGTCATTTTTTCCAAAGGCAAGTCTTCCCATTGAGTGTGATACAGTAACATGCCTAGCTGATCCTTAACTCCACATTCGTTCTCTTTCCTCTTCCTCTTCTACAGCTCAGGTAGTAGATGCACAAATGTGTAAAAGTGGTTTCTAATGAGGATCCCACCAACTGCTCCCCAATAACCTTTGCTGGGTGTGTGCAGGCAAGCGCCCTCTGCAGGCCTGGGCCAGGAACTCCTGCAAGTTCAACCCTCAGCAAAAGCAGATCCTTGGCACCCCAAGAGATGCTCATGGAAGCTCAATGGGGCCTCATCTTGGGACCAATTTGTACACACAGACACGAGTTCAAAGAACAGGAACACAAAAGGAGAGTGAGAGACAGGGAAACAAGATATGTCATTTGGACATAGAGTCAAAGAGATGATACCCAGAATTCCAGAAGGCCCTGGAAAGGGCCCCTGAGCAGCATCCCTTATGAAATAACTCACATCATAACTGCCAACCTACGTTATTAAGGATTTTAACTCTTGTCCTATCCCCAGAGTTGTGTGGGATCAAAGCTCTTAGTTCATTGCATAATGAGCAATAAATGTGATTCCTGTCCCATCCCCAGTGGTCCGTTGAGCAGGACAAGTCCCTGCTATCCCTCTTGCTGATGTCCTTCAACCCTGGGTGCACAAATCCAACCAAGGCCACAGATGCCCCTCTGTGTCAGAAGGCACTATCCCCTCCAGCCTGCAAGTGCAGAGCCCTGTCAGAGACCTCTCAATTAGTTTCTCTTCTGGAAGACAAGTTCTGCTACCGTCCCAGGGGGGGGAATTGAAAAACCAACCCTGCAGGTTTCAATCTGAAAAGCATTAATGCTATGAAGTATTTCAATCCTAACCAAGGAAAGTGATAAAGCTGTGAGCACCCAGCAGATGCAGGATGGGGAATTGCCGTCTTCACGGGCCTTGATTACAGAGAATTGGTTCCTGTTCAAGAAGCAGCTGGCAACAGGGGTGAGAGGCAGATTTACAACTTGGAAAATGTGGTGGGGTGCCTGGAAAAGAAATAAGCATCATCAAACAGCAGTCAGAGTTGGCAAAGAGTGAACTTCTCCATGCCCAGAATTGTGGTGGGTGCTCTGTTGTCAAAGAATCGTAGTAGTGGTAACAACTACAACAACATCAACAGCAATGAGCTTATATTGATCCTGGCCCTTGCTGTTGGTGGGATCAGCACTAGAAATCACTTTTACACATTTGTGCATCTACTGCCTGAGCTTTAGAAGAGGAAGTCCAGCGTCTTCCATTTGACAGAGGGAGATGTCGGGGTTCAAGGAAATGAACAGCAATCTGCAGGGCTGGAGCTGGGACTCGGGTCTACCCCAGCTCAAAGGGTGGCTTTTAATTAACTCAGCAAATAAAGTCTCCATCACACGTACTTGGGGACAGAGAAAGCAGTCAACTTTGAGGACTCTGCTTTCCGCAGCCCATCACAGAGCTGAGTGAGATGATAGGAGGGGCTGGCCACATGTGGGATCCCTTGAAAAATCCCAGAGAACCAGCTATTCCATTTCTTAAACTCCTACCTAGAGCCTCATGTCGGAGAGCCCTCAGCAATGTCCAGTCTGCTATGGACAGAATATTTTTGTTCCCCTTGTTCGCCACAGAATTTGCACGTCGGAAGCCCCAATCCCCAATGCGGTGTGTCAAAAGATAAAATGACAACAAACTTAGCTATAGATCCAATTGGCTTTTATTCACTTTCATGAATCAGGGGAAGCCCTCACTCTACAAAAATAGAATAAGAGCTCACACAAAGCAATGGCAGGATACTGCGTTTTGAAAGGAAACAGAGTAATAGTGGGAAGACGTCGGTTGGTCAACGTGAGGTTGCTTCATGTTGCTTTTCTGTAAGGGCTGATGTGACACTGACTCAGACTGGAATCTTCTGTTTGGGGGAAAAACTGGCCTCTTTGGGGATCTGTCTGCTTCCTTCAGTATTTAATGTGGCATTTAGCATGAGTGAGTCCTTTCTGGTATGTTGAGACCCAGGGCAGGTGCTCAGTTCAGAACAATGGCTCCCATAACTTTGGTATTCGGAGGTGGGCCTTTGAGAGGTAATTAGGGCATAAGGGTGGTGCCCTCAGAAGTGGGATTAGTGCCTAGGAAAAGAAGACATGGAATCTCCTCCTCTGCTCCCCACCATGTGAGGGCCCAAGAAGGCCGTCTGCACACCCAGAAGAGGCCTCTCCAGACCAGGTCTGCCCAGCACCTTGATCCTGGACTTCCAGCCTCCACAACGGTGAGAACTAATCAAGGTTTGTTGGTGAAACCCTCTAGTTTAGGCTAAATTGTTAGAGGAGCCCAGACTATAAACAGAGTCCAAACCCATTATTTGACAGATGAGGAAACTGAGGTCCAGAAGAGAAAGTGAGTTGTCAGAGGCCATCAAGTGAATCAACCACAGGTGTTGGGTGGCAGCGCAGGCCTTCTGTCCTCTAGATGTCACTCTTACTACCGCAATTCATTCTACCCTGTCCTGATCCACCATTTCCCACATTTCATTGCGAGAATTTCACCATTTCCAACAAAGAAAACAGAAACACCTCTCTAATCTGAATTCTCTGCTTTGATAGGGAATTCCTTCTTTCCACACTTAAGGCTTTTTCACCCAGGAAGGAGCCACAAGTTCTTCATTTCTCTGTGGACAGGCAAAGATGGTACATGCATTGCTGACACCATCTGCAGATGCCTGTGTCTGAAGTAAGGGTCCATAAATACAGGAGTCCCAGCCTGAGGAAGAAAGAATACTGACCAGGCGTAGGTGTTCATCTCTGGGTCTCCTGTGCCCGTGGTGAGCCCTGGGACAGTAAGATTTCAACCCATATTGCCAAGGGAAGTGAACGTCAAATAGGCAGACACTGCTGACCTCTCTCTATGCAGTTTCATCTCCTTGGTTGGAGTGCCATTTCTGGGCTTGTTGTGGATTACCAGGAAAAGAGGTGAAAGTGAATTTGTGGTGTAATGATTCTCTCTTTAAGCATCTTGCTATTGGAGTTCTGAGATTCTAGATCTCTTAGATAATGGAAACAAGAGTTCTGCATTGTGTTTTAAATTAAACTGTTAGAGTCACTTTGTTAAAATGTATATGTAACTTTTTTTTGCAATAAGGAATGCCTTTAGCGATATTCCCACTTCTAAGAGAATCTATGCAGATGTTGCATGCTTTGAGTTAATTGGAACTAAATCAATGAAGCCACAATCCAATGGGTTAATTATCTCCAGACTGGAGAATTAAAATTCACGCCTATTGCAAACAAAGTTTACAGACTTAACTAACACAGTATTTGAAACAAATATTCTAATAAATGCAGTGTCTTAAAAAATAAATATTCATGGTCTTGAGGTTACAAATCAGTTGGCCTTAGAACTTTTTAAGTCTTTCAATAGGTCTCACACTCTTTTTTTTCCTGGTAGTGTATAGAATGAATGGAATCTTTAGGTTAGGAACTAAGTAGAGATTTAAGGAACTAAGTAAAGATTTAAGTTGAATTTTATGAAAATTGGTATGCAGATATACTTTAATCTCTGTCATTATATGTGAGCTGTTTGTCAGTTAATTGATTCAAGGGTGACTTGAATTCTTAAAATTGTGTCAATAACATCTTTAAAGTTTTTCATATTTCTGGCTCAAAAATAAATTGTGACCTCTGATTTAAACTTTTATTAATCTCCTTTTTTTTAACGTGTGTGTGTGTGTGTGTGTGTGTGTGTGTGTGTGTTGCTAAGGATCCAACCCAGAGCCTTGCCCACGCTGGGCAAATATTCTACCACTTACCTACATCCTCAGCCCTGAACTTTTTCTTTTTATGATACAAACTAATTTTGATAGCTTTGAGGCTTTTTTTATTCCTACACTTATTAGCTGATATTTAAACATATTTGTATGAAATCTGTCACTATATCACACCCACACACAAAGCTGAGAAGGTTTTCTCCAAAAATCATAAGGCATGTTTCCAATGGTCTGATTTAAGATAAAGGTCCCAGCATAGTTCAGGAAATATACTTTTGAAAGTCTTGGCAAAGCCACAGAGACAGGAAGGCTAAAACTAAGGTTCATTAGGGTCGAGAGTGAGACCCTTTGAGAGGCTGTGCCTTGCATCATGAGGTATCAGAGATGGTACAAAAAAAATAAAAAACAACAAAAAACAAAAAACCAAGAGTTCTCAAACATGGGCCTCGAATCTAGGCACCTGGGCAGATGCTCTGAATCACACTTGCCAATTTGCTACTGAGCTACTTCTCCCATGAACTGCACTGTGCAGCCTGTTCCAGGGGCAAATAGCAGCAAGGATGTTTTCCCATTTAATGATGGCTGATAATTGTCATAAGCAAAACCTCCAGGTCTCCCCGTATGTATGTATATGTCTGTGTCAATATCTATATTAATTCATCAGCATCAAAATCGACCGACCAATAAAATAAGCTGCTGAGGTGGCACTGGGCCAGAGTGGACTTCAATACTGGCACCCAGGATGAGCCCAAACAGCTCTCATTTCTTACTGTTTCCTCTCCCAAACAGAGAGCATAACTCTCAGCATATAGACTCATGTTTACTCATCTACCATCATTTTTCCTCCAATTTGTCTGAGAACCAATCCCACCATCAAGGTAAGAGAGTTAAACATCAGGCAAAAAAAATAGTCTGCAACTCAGAGCAAAGTGCTACATGACTCATGCAGGACATACTAAGAAAGCCACACACAAACACAAAACAATCCCAGCACCCTGGAGGGTGTAAAGGTTGGAGCTTGAACGTTAGAGGAGATTCACTCAAAGAGAGTTGCCCTGGTAGGTATTAGGGCATTAGCTAAACTGCTCCTTTCCCCTTCAGAAGTGGATTCCAGGAGACCACTTGCAGTATAACATACCTCTGGGAGTCTCCTGAGCCACCTACAATGGCAGGGACCTAAAGGGTCCCTGCTGAGAGAGTGACTTGCCCCTCTCTAAGCCCCTGTGCTAGGAATAGAAGCCAACATAGCGAGTGTCCCAAGGCCTCCCATGGGGAATACATGGCCCAGCTCCCCTGAGCCATGGATCCACAGGAGGGGACTGCAAAGACCTCACACAGGCACCCAGAAGGAAAGCCCCTTCTAGAAACATCTCTTCCGACTCCAAGTATTACATATTTATCCCATAAAAAAAGATCATGGCAGCACCCGTCAAGCAAAAATGTCCATGTTCTCTATCTTTCGCAAAAATCCGCTGACTTCCCAGAGGGACCAGGAATAATCCAGGCCAGGTAGAAAAATAAAGGACCGGAGCACGCAGCCACTTCCTATTCCAGGCTTCCAGGGGAGCTAGTGGGAAGCCTGACGTTCTGAAAAGTTTAAGAATTACAGGGGACTGGACATTTTATCACTGAAATCACACTATTTTGAGACTTCACAGTGACTCAAGGACTTTTCATTTCCTGAAAGTGACAGGAAATTGAGGAACCTGCCTGAGATATCATCTTCAAGTTGACAAAAAGGGTTGATAAAGTAAGTTTGCCAGACAGTCCAGAGAGGAGGGGAAAAAAATAAAGAAAGCTGCGTCACCATCACACCCTGTCAAGTTCCACTCTGTCACCCTCGAGGTAACTTTGGGTCCAAAGTTCTTTCTCTGGCAGAGAGCAGGGATGACTGGGCAAGAGTGGGTGCTGACCCCAGTGCTGGCTGATGATAGTTTGATAGATGGGCCATCTTACAGGTCAGCACCAGATGATGTCCAGGAGGAGGGTGCACAAGAAGAAAGCAGAGATCAGGAGCCAGGGAGGGAGCTGGGAAGAGCAGGAGGTCAGGCGTGTGAGTGGATGCAGGGGGGCCAGGGGCTTGTTTTCATGATGTTCTCACGCTGAGGTTCCGAGGGCACTGGCTGCTCCAGCACAGGAGCTTCTGTAAGGAAGGACTCCTCAACTAGCAAAGACTAGAGAAAGGAGAGGAGGGCAGGGCCCAGGAGGAATGTGAATGAAGCAGCAGAAATCTCCTAGTGCCCAAAGCAAGCAAAGTAGTTAAACAAGGAACAGGACGAGGAAGACCAGCAGAGAGGCCTGTGTATGATACAAGGCCGGCTGCGCTATAGCACCAATCCCCAGAAATCTCAGGGTCCTTAGCCAGGGCCACAGTGGGCTGGCTGGGATTTCACCCTGGGCTGTCCTCACTCTTGGACCGAGCATGAAGGAGCAGCTATGTTTTGGATCATGTTCCGTGACTACCGGCAGAGGGAAGATAAAATGTCTAATCTTGTGCACTGGCTCCTAAAACTTCTGCCTGGAATTTTCGCATCTCACCTCCAATCACGTTTCTTGAGCCAAAGCACTTTACTTGGGTGCACTCAAAGGCCTAGAGAGAGAGGAAGAAAAGCCAACCTAGAATGATGGATCTGAAAATGAGGGAGCCCTATTGCAATCCATCCCAGTGCCCAGGAAAGAGAAACAGGTCCTTCTGAAATTGGAACTGGAGAATGTTCCTGGACATAGTGAGGAAGACCTGCAAGATCTGAAAGCCCAGGGTTACAGATGGGAGCTATCATCCCACAGGGGACCAGCCTGACCTGCCATTCAGATAACCTGAGCTCAATGAACGGAATGGCCAGAGCCTGGTCCTAAAGCTGCGTTCCTCTCCATTCATGGTTTATTCATCCCCTATATAGGTACTTACTGAACTCATACTATGTTCCAGGCACCATGCTACTGCCTGAAGAGAGACCCATCACCAAGACACGTGATCTTTGACCTCTAAAACATCAGTCAGGAGACTCCTAACCCAAGGTCTCCTCTTGAAGTACGGAAATCAGGTACAGCATGACTGAGGGGGAAAGAGCCCTGGATTTGGAGATAGAAGACCTTATTCTTGCTCTAACTTAATGACATAACATGGGTCAAATTCATTCTCCTCTGTAGGCTTCATTTTCCCATCTTATGCCAGAAACTTGCCATTGCAAAGGATGGTGCCTGGTCTACCAGCTTAACTAAAACAGAGCACTAAGGAAGAACAGAAAACCCCACAAGAGACCGGAAATCATGAATGAGGTTCCTCTCTGTTGTTCCAGCCATGCACTGGAACAATGAGTTGCTGTTGCTCCACCCATCTGCAAACATCTCTCCTCCCCAAGTTTGTATCCAACCATGGCTGTTCCAGTGCGGACCCCTGGACATAGACATCCTCTTCAAGTCCAGTGCTAACAAATTTCAGAGAGTATGTGTGTCCTGGACTGTCTCATATATCCACTGCTAGTGCCATCAGCTACCAGAGGTGGAGTCTTTTGTCTACTCAGTAAGGACTTTCAGAAAAGTAGATGCAGAATGGGTCTCTAAAATGTAGGGCTGAGGGGGAAGCAACGGGCATCATCTCTTCATGGAGCGACTGCAAAATGATGACAGTCCCATTCTGGTCGTCACATCCCTGCATTCAATGATATTTCGTTTCCAAATTCTGTGTTAGTCGGCTTTTCATCACTATAGAGAAATACCTGAGAAAATCAATTTATAAAGAGAAAATGTTTATTTTGGCTCACAGTTTGGAGCTTCCAGTTCATGATTGGTTGGCACTGTTGAGCATGTTCTAAACAGTTGATAACTTTTCTGCCCTACTGTTGCTTTGGTCCTGTGGCCAGGCAGCACGTGATAGCAAGAGCATGTGACACCATCCAGGGAGCAATCAGAGCAGAGGAAGGGACCAAGATCCCACAATCCCTTTTGAGTACACACCCCCATTGACCTAAAGACCTCTCCTTAGGCCCCACCTTTTAAAGGTTCCACCACCTCCCCAGAGCACAGCACTGGGGACAAAGCCTTTGTTCCTTCAGGAGACATTCAAAATGCAAATTGTAGCAGACCCCAAACTCCAACTCATTGTAAAAGTGACTTACTTGCAGACCATATCAATCTGTTCTCTAGAATAGCAGCTCCCATGACCCATCCCTTCACCCTTACCCCAGTCCTTCCCCATCCAAGGGCCTGGACAAGGGGGTGTAGGCTGCAATCCCAGAGCATGTTCTAAATGGTTGATAACTTTTCCATCCTGTGTGGTCTCCTGGGTCCCCGGGCCCAAGCTGGGGTCAAACCCTCCCAATAAGTCTGTACCTTGGTGGTCCCACATCACCGTTCTTCTCTGGCTGGGCCACCCCACAGCCCTCCAGCAGCAGACATGCCATGCTCAGCATCTGCTGTCCCTTGGGTCTGAGTCCTGCTGTGGGCACTTAGGACCTAAGGAGCCACTCATCTCTCCTTGCAGTTTAAGAAGGTTTGTGTTGCTGATGTTGGTAGTGAACCAGGATTCCATGCCCACCCCAGGGAATGTTGACTGTCCTCACTCGGCTCCTTCCCATCGCCTGACTCACAGGAAGTTCAGGCCTCAGTGGGACTGACTGCTGGGCCTTGAAATTAGGCTCTGGAAAGGGAGCTGCAGGAAATGGCCCTTGGGCTGGGGAGGTCGCAGGGTTTAGGAAAACCATGCTGTCAGCTGTAGGGTGGAACCAGAAGGGAAGGCAAAGAACAGTGAGAGTGAGGACAGTTAGGGTCGACTGAGCCCTCCTTCCGTCATGTGTAAGTGACCCAATGAGGTCACGAGTCATTTTGAAACCATAAGTTTTTCCCTTGACCGTGGCGTCTTTTGAGCCATGGATCAGGTGCGCCACGACTTCTGCAAGCTCTTGTCTTCTACCCCCGGCTGAACGCTCTCTGACAGCTGATTGATCTGTTAGGTGGGCACCAGGCCATGCCATATCAGCAGCACAACCCTGGGGCTCATTGATTCAGCCCCGATGCCCAGTCAGAGCGGGCATGAGTTCAGAGCAGGCATGAGTTCAGGCAGAGCCTCTTCCTTCAGCCAGCACCTGCTCCAAGGTGGCCAATTCCCCACAGTTGCACCAGCAGATTCAACCCAAGTGTAGCTCAGTTGCTTTGGAGTTTTTACCACCTGGATACGGGTACTAAATCCATGCTACAAAATCCCCTCAGCTGTGCCATCTTAGGAGATTCTATCCAAGGGAGAGGGTATGGGTCAGCAAGTGGGTGGCTGGAACCCTTTGCAGAGAGGGAAAGTGGAGGGAAAGAGGAGATGGAAAGTGAGAATGGACGTGTCCTAAACTACTATCCCAGGATTTAGATCAGACAATGCTAGGTGCACCCTGGCCTCGGGGCACCCAGGCCTCCCTAGGCTGCGATCTAATAGAGTGTGGGTGGATACCTCAGTGGGCCAAACCACTGCCCTGGAACAAAGACCAATAGTCGAGAAGAAACCTGCATCTTGTTCAGGCTCAATGCATAGATGGGTTTGTTACAAAGTAGAGTCCTAGGGATGGGTCTACTTCTAAGTGTGAGGGACACAAGCAAGAGAATGAATGACCACCCACAGACCACAGGTCTAACTAGCCAAGAGGAGAAAGTGGATCCATCCTCCCAATAAATAAAATATGTCCTCTTCTTTTGATTTAGAAATATATTTGTCATAATTACCTATTATTTATCTATATTGATAGATGAAGCAAAATTATGTATATGTGTATATACACTTATATGAATATATACATTATATATATATACAAATGTATGCATACCTCTCTTGCTTTATATATAGATAACATAAAATCTTGCTATGTTTACATACAAATATGTGGTGTATGTGTATATATACGGACAATTCATATCTATTATATATAAACACATAACTTGCTTTATATACACATATATAAATAATCTGGCTTTGGTTTTTATCTGACTGAAAATCAATGAAACATCAAAGATGACTAAGTTCAATGTTCACTGCACATATCTGGGCTTTCTGTTGACAACCCACTGCTGTTCCAATGAGTAATATAGTGAAAACATACATTATTTACAAGTATTATATATTTATCCCATAAAATTTATGTTTTCCTGTCTTCATGAGAGCACAATCACTAATTGTGTGGTGATAGGCAATATTTTTTTTGTATTATATGTGCTTTATTGAGATCCCTGTCAGATTAGACAGCTTTGCTTGACTCATTGGGATTTTTTTTTAATTCATCGCCATTTGGACAAACAGCTCTGCCAAGACAAGTTGGGACTGGGATTGTCAACGGAGGTATTAAAGCAAGGCCTAGGTTCAAAACAAGACTATAAATTTTATATAAGGGTTCAAACGCTGCAACGGGGCTGTGTATGGTAATCACGTCTCCGAAAATATTAAAAATGTGAATTTCATGGAAGATCCCTGTCTCACATCCTGCTTTTCATTAGTTTTTAGAGCAAAGTCGGTAACGAATCTGTACCACACTACACAGATGCTCCACCTACATGTGTACACACACGTGCAAACACGCACCTCCACACACACACTTGAGGGGAAGATAAACTCTGAGTTTTTATTGCAAGAAAAGGCGCTTGGGCTGGGGAGGTCACAAGATTTGGGAGAAAGGTCATGCAACATGGCCTTGGCCTCCACCTGCAATGCTCCTGGTTTTGTGACTACCGCCCTCCGTCCTGAGCTCTACCAGAGCCACCCATGTAAACAAAGAGCAAGTGGGCAGATCTGCTCTTTACACAGAATCCACCATTTTCATGGTGTCTGGAAGGAAGGATTTGACGAGGTAATTAATTTCTCTTTCAGCTGGCTGAAGGCCTCTGTGGCCCATCCCCTCCTCTCCCTCGGGGACCGGCAGCCCTGCAGCCCTCATGGCCTGGAATTCTACACAGCTCAGTCTGGGGGGACGCAGGGCTCGAGATGGGTGGGAAAAGCCTGTTTCCTGAGAGTGACAGCATTAGCCACCAATGGTCAGTAAGGTTCCATGTTGTTCTGTATCAATGCTGAGCCGCGCATCTGGAGGGCAGAGTACAGAACAATGTTTCTAGACATTTATTTTTTTGTGCACCATTATCTGTGGGGCCCTGTGAAAACATGGGGTCCAACACAGGCGGCCTAGGAGCTGTGTGGCCCACCCCCTGTAAGAAGTAAGGAGCAGCTGCTATCACCAAGGCCACAGAGGGCAGAACGCACAGGGAGGAGGGCGAGACAGAGCAGGACTAATGACCAGCCACGGGCGACATGTCCATCTGTCTTTCAGCAGGAGGGGCTGGGGGACACCAGGAGGAACTAGCAAGCCAGAAGATACCTTTACTTCATTCTCATTAGCACAGGGACAGCGGTTCAGCCACAGAGGAGGATCTGCCAGCGGCTCACTGCTTATACCTTTGCTGGGGCTGCGGAAAGGGGAGGGAAAGGCAGGTGGGTTCCAGCCACTGTAGGAACCTCATAGCAGTTTCCTGAAGCTCCTCTTCTAGAGCTCAGCACCGGAGTCCACTCCAGGCTCCTTCATGAAGGGCAGGACCTGGAGGCTTGAGATACACAAACACCTGGCTTTAGAGAAGGAGAACGCCTCCATATGGCTGTGGTTGGTGACTGAGTGCTTTAATGGATCATCCAGTGCCTTTTGGGGGCTGGTAAGATCTGCCAAGCAATGTGCTGGGCTTGGAGCATACTGGAAGGTGAACCACGTTAGCCCTCCGAGAGCTTGCTGGGGAGCGGGGGTCAACCACGGGAGGAAGAATAATGATGCAAATAAGGATGTAGAGAGGACGGAAGGAACCAGTGACACATCAGGGGACGAAGTGTCCATGGACATCCACAGAGCGCTGAGCCTTGACTCAGGTATCCCAGGAGAGCTCCCAGGGCCCCCGTGTAGTGCAAGGTGGCTCCTTCAGTCTGGTGATGGCTGGTGGGCAGGGCAGGTGGCAGGGCGGCACGTGACCTGAAATATCTGCTCCTGTCTCGCTGAGCACACATGTGAATGGCCAGTCCACCCAGTGGGCAGCTCTGCTTCCCATTCCCCATGTAATTGAAAATTATCCCCAATCCTCTGCCTGTCGGCATGAACAAGCTTGATCAATGATTAAGATGTAACTTTCCAATGGACCATAGATTCAAGGGGCAGGGCCTATGGAGGGCCTGCCCATGGCTCATCAGTGACTCTCCGGAGCCTTTTGTCTGGTGACTGCTTATGTGCTTGATGCCAGCCTGCCTGCCTAGGGTGGCACAGCCAGCCCTGGCTCTGAGACAGCTGCTGGCAGAGTCAGCTGTGGGCCTTCCAGACACCAGCCCCTCATATGCTGAGTGTGTCCCAAGCTGACTTGATGGGATGGTCAGATCAAGGGGCTGTGGCTTTAGGATTATGAGCTTGAATATAAGACCCCACACGTGGACCAGGGAGGGACCTCTGTCCAACATCAGAGCTCAAAACCAGTCTCCATTGTCCTGCCAGGTACACACATGGGAGCCCCCATAGGAGGGCAGGGCTCACCTTCCTGCAGTGGGACCCAAGAGAGGTTTGGGCGCCCTGGACTGGGGAAGGCACCCCCTAGCCCTGACCCTGGCCTGGCCAGCAGGGATTCTGCAAGCTGGGAAAGCTGGAAGACTATCTGAGAACCTCTTTGGGAATCCACAAACTACACTTAGGTAGCAGCCCAGAGGGACCCCAGGAGAGGGACAATCAGGAAGACGCCATCTCCAGTGGAGCATGCAGTACTCATTTCCTGTGGTGGCAATAATAAATCATCCCGAACCAGGTGGCCTGATGCAACACAGATGAATTCTTTTGCAATTCTGAGGCCAGAATTCTTCCACAGGCCCCACGGGGCTAAAACCAAGATGTGAGCAGCACCCTGCTCCCTGCAGAGGTTTCCCACCCTAGCCCAGGTTTCGGTGGCTGCCACGTTCCTTGGCTTGTGGCCACATCACTCCATGTGTTCTTCATGTTGCCTTCTTTCCTCTGGAGCCTAATCTCCCCCTGCCTTCCTCTGCCTCTCTCCCATAAGGACATTGTGGGTGATCTGTTGATGATAATCTCCTTATTGCAAAATCCTAGACTTCATCCCATCCGCAAAGTCTGTGTTGTCACACAAGTAACCGTCACAGGTGTAAACCCTGCTAAGCTAGGACTACGTGTCTTTAGGGGGCATCCTTCAGCCTACTGCAGGTGCTGAACTTTTATTTGATAAATTTGGTAATTCCAGTTTGCACACAGACCCTGCCTTAGACGGGGGGGCTCCTTCTGATAAAGAACACCAACATGGTGGACATGGGCCTCCCATTGCGGCACTTTCAGGGTAGCTGGGGAGGCAGATACATAATCAACTAGCTGCTCCCAGGAGCAGGAACCTCCCAGAGACCCAGGACTGAGGACTCTGGACTAATTCAGGGGCCAGCCTGCCGGGCTTTTGTTCAAGAGGTCTTAGGGACACTCTGTGTAAGAGTGTCCATGTGACATCTGAAGCCGGTTGCTAGGGACCTTCACACAAAGAATTGATCCCTGATGCTCTGGAAGCAGAATCTGAGAATAGCTGATGCCGAAGGGTAAGAGAAGGAGGAAAAGATAGACAAGGAAGAGATTCACACCCTTTACCTGATGGAGAGCAGGGATGGATGGGGTAGAGGGGGAGGAAAAGAGGGAGGGAAGAAGGGAGTCTATTCCACCTTCCCACCATGCTTTTTATTTTATTTGTTTATTCAATTAATATTTTTTTTGAGAAATTAGTGTATGGAAAAATTAAGCAGAAAGTTTAAACTGTTCTCTCCTCCAATCTACTTTCCCCTACTGTGAACATCTTATATCTCTGTGGTACATCTGGTACAACTGATGCACCAATTTTGCTACATTAATACTAACTAAAGTCCATAGTTTGCATTAGGGTTCACTCTCGGTGACAAATATTTAATGACATGAATCCACCATTACAATATCATACAGAATAGTTTCACCATCCCCCAAATCCCTTTTTCCCCCAAATCCTGGCAACCCCTGATCTTTTTTTAACTATCTGTATAATTTTCCCAAATGTCATATACAGTTGTTTAAATCACACAATATGTAGTCTTTTCAGACTGACTTCATTCATGTATCAATGTATTTGGGATTCCTCCATGTCTTTTTGTGGATTGGTAGATCCTTTTTTATCACTGAATAATATTCCAGTTATGGATATACCACAGTTAGTTTAAGCATTCACCTATTAAAAGACATTTTGGTTGTTTCCTATTTAGGACAATTGTGGATAACGTTGCTGTAAATACTTTGTATGTGTGTAAATGTAAGTTTTCAACTCATTTGGGGATATGTCTAGGAGCTTGATTACTTGTACATACGGGTAAAAATACATTTGAGTCAGGTACGTTGGCACCAGCAGCTAGGAAGGGAGGCTGAAGCAAGAGTATCACAAATTCAAAGCCAGCCTGAGCAACTTAGTGAGGCCCTAAGCAACTTAGAAAGAACATGTCTCAAACTAAAAAAATAAATAAAAAGGGCTAAGGATGTGACTCAGTTGTTAAGCCCCCCTGGGTTCAATTCCCTAATTCCCTAATGTATATTTGGTTTTATAAGAAACTGCCAAGTTGACTTCCAAAGTGGCTGTACCATTTTGTATTTCTACCAGCGATAAAGGAGAGATCTCTGTTTCTAAACATCCTTGCCAGCATTTGATATTGTCAATGTTTTGGATTTTGGCGATTTTAGTAAGTGTATAGCAGTAGCTCATTGTTTTAATTTATAATTCTCTAAGAACATAAGAGGTACAACATCTTCTCATTTGCTTTATCTGCCATCCATCCAGATCCAGACTATGAAATCAGCTATTAAAAACAAATGGACCATCAAGCCAAGAAAAGACATCGATAAGCCTTAATTGCATCAATACTTGCTATTTTTTTCTTGGGTGACCTGTCTGTTCAGATCATTTGCCCATTGTTTTAACTGGGTTATCTGTTTGCTATTGCTTAATTTCAAAACTTCCTCATCTATTTGTGGATACGAGTCCTTTACCAGATACCTGATGCACACATTTTTCTCCCATCTGTGTCTTGTATCTTCCTTCTCCAAACTATCCCACCTGTTATTTTTTTTTTTGGCTTGATGAAAGTTCTAGGAGTGTGCAGTATGCAAATACTTGAGGAGGAGAGAAAAGATGTTAGGTGAAGTGGTGCTGACATTCACTTTAAGTTCCTTTGAGAGATAAGAGGGCAAAACGCAATCCATGTTCAATCTTAATTTTAATATGCTTGCTCTTTGAAAGGGCTATCCCTCAAAGGGGCCACCAGCCCAGGCTGCAGCCTCCACAGGGCTGCATGTCTCTGCAAAAGAGATCCCACTTTGTGAATCCATCCATATGCCCATCTCTCTGCCAAACTGTGACCATGTAGGGAAAAGGACTCAGCTCCTCCCTCTCCATCCCCCTGTGCCTGCTCTGCAGCAGGCAAATGTGGAATGTTGAAAGGACAACTTTAACAAGAATAAAATCAAAAGCATCATCATCCCTCTGTGCCTGCTCCTTCCTCTGGCTTCTCTGGACCAGCTGAGAAAAGTTCAATGTCCAGCATTCCCACCAGCCATTTGGCCTCCCTCTCAGCATGCCTAGAACATCCCCTGAGTCTTATCATTCTATAGGTCAGTCCATTCTCTGCAGAGGCAGCCCCTCTGCCCCTCCCTCAGCCGGTGTAATTGTGTCTCCTGTGGATTCACCTGAAACCATTCTGCACCGGAACCAGGGGAAAGGAGACTCAAATAACGTCAGGCTCCAAGTCGAGAAGAACTCAAGAAACACGGAATTGAAACATCATGCAAAAGAGTTGGAAAAAACGCAAAGGATGAAGTGTTCGTGTTTAAATATTCCAGCACTTTAATATTTCAGGGAAAAAAATCAATGGATTCAGAATTTTCAAATTTCAATCTTAAAAGCTATGCCCTTGAGCTAGTTCCTCTCTGAGATCTCAAATTCAGCATCAGTACAAAGGGCAGACTGGCCATCTGGTTTCCAAGCACCTTTCCATATCTTATCTTTTCAGAACGCAAGCGATTTCTGTTCTTTCTGGAAGATGTTTTCATCATTAAAAAAAAAAAAAAAAAAGAAACCCCAAAATATTTGTTTTCCTTCAGCATTTCCTGGATTGGCCACTAGATGGCAGAATGAGACCACAATGGGGCTGGCTGGAGATCTGTATGCCGCCTCGGTGGCAGCAAGCTAGCAAGCCTTTCTCCTGCAGGCATCTGATTAATAATAGAGTTGTAATTATCTTTACACAATCCTGATTGCAGCTCTGTTGTAGCCTAGCTGTTAAATTAAACTGCACAAATAAATATGCTGGGCAACTCTGCCTCCCTGCAGTCCCCACTCTGGGCGGCTTCCAGGCTTATTAACATATCAAAACACAAACTCAACCCTCCCAGCTCCCTTCATTTTCATAACAAAGGAGACCCCCTTTCATCTCCCCAGCAACCCATTCTGTATTTAAATAGCTCTGTGAAGACTGATAACATTATTACTTTATTTCCCCAGTCTAGCCCAGGGGATAACTCCAATCTGTTACCTCTGGAAACTGGATGGATGTGTTTTATTAGGAAAATGAATCACCCTCCACCCCAGCTGCCTTAATCTCAGGGATGGATGTAGGTGGGAAGGAGAGCAGCCCAGACACCTCTCTTGGAAACTCTAGAAATCACTGATCAACCCTGCTGTTTCCCTCCCAGGCCGATCAGTGTTGTCTGATCTTTCAAAATGATCAAAGTGGAAATGAATGAAAAATAAAGACAAAAAGCAAACACAATTTAACATCCAGATGCATTCTGCACGGATTTGGGGTCACAGGCATGGGTTAGAGTTACAAGAGTAGGGTCCTGGCACTTGGTCATCTTGGAGTGATTAACCACAGGACTCTGGGGAATTAAGACGTCTTAGGAGCTGAGAGTTTACTTAAAAAAAAAAAACAACACTTCCCCCCAGGCTCTTAGGGGGCTGCTGAGTACACTTAATTTATTTTGCCACATAGCCTCTGAAGGAGCACATCTGCAAAGAGCATCCATTTTTTTCCACCGAGGTGTTAAGCCTTAAGAACTCATCTTCCTTGCCTTGCAATCTGTTCATTGAAGGATGAGGAACCAAAGTCCAGGAAAGAGAAGAGTGTGACCCAGGGTCTCAGGCTGAATCCTTTGCAGAGTGGGACAAGGCTTCTCTGGGTCCTCTAACTCTACCACTTCTAATCGCCTCAAACTTGATCTCCGCAAGCCTGTGTCCCACTCAGGAATTCTGAAGACCTGTGAAAAACAACCCTGTTCCCTAGATCTAGACAGACCAGGTCAGTAATAAACAAGAGTTAGGAGAATAAGTGAAGGAATGCATGAAAAGCCCAGAAAGGAGCCGCCTTAGATCAGAGAGAGGCTGCTACCCAGAGCTGGTCCCCCAACTGGAGCACCCACAGCCCACAGAGAAAGTAATCCAACCCAAAGAGTCACCTGCAGTAAGACTTCAAGGACAACTTAGCTGAGCCCCCCAATCCTTTGTCTTTCTTCAACTCGGCTCAGGGTGGGGACAGGTCTGAGCATAAAGGCAGTGGGTGAGGGAATGGAGAAAGCAGGGCAGATATTACAGCCCACTCTCAAGAATACTTCTGGGTAATTTTATAAGGAAAGGTTTATTTATTTGACTCAGGGTTCCAGAGGTGGGGAAGCCCCAGGGCATGGCTGGGTTGGATTCCTGGTGAGGGCTTGAAAAGCCAAACTAACCTAAAGCGGAGCAAACCTGGGGTCTGCAGCAGTCTGTAGGCAGCGGTGGAATGGCACCTTTTCAGAGGGGTCTGTGTTCATAGGTCTTAATGAGAGTTAACCATACCAGGATGTGTAGTGTGACTTAATCCTTAGAGGCTGAGGGCTTGTCGTGGGGCAGTCAGGAAGCTAGTTGTGCAAGTTAAAAATCCAACTCAGGAAAACAGTTGCAAAAGCTTGAAACTCATTGCTCCTGGGTTAAAAAATCCAGAGCCCAGAACCCATTTGTTTGTTTTCTCCTCTGGGACTCAGTGTTACTGGGAAAGGGTGAAAGCCCAGAGCCCAGGCCTATGTTCACCTTCTCTCTCCTCAGGGGACCCATTGTTCTCCCTCCTCCCTGGGGGCTGTCCTTCCCCTTTTGGTGGTTAGGGTTTCTATGTTCCTATGAACATAACTGGCTCAGACTGAAAAATCTTCTCTGTACTGATGACCCCTTAGCCACCCCGCACCTGCACAGCTGGTGGGCAGCCCACTGCAGATGTGTGGTGGGGAGGGGAGGTGGTAGTGTCCTTCAAACTCCGGGGAGGTCTCTATGCAGCGCAGCACATGTGCAGAGGGCCTTCTGGTTGGCAGTACATACTGGCCTTATAAGCCAGGACCCGTATGGAAGGTTGTTGGTCTCTGCCTTGGTCAAGTTTGGGCTCTGTGGTGAGTGCAAGGGGGTGTGTCCTGATTCTCTGTATTCAGCCTCTCTTCCTGCTCTGCTCAGCAGCTCATGGGTCCCACTTCTCATGGGATTCACCAAGCCCCTGTCCACCCCACCAGTTCACCCAGTGTCCTAGTTCACCCCAGGCCTCGGAAGCTTCCTGCCTTCCCTGTCAACTATCCCCACCCTGTCTTTACGCTTCCTCAAGCTTGTGTTGTTGGTTAGGTGGGTGCCGTAGCTCTGCTCTGTCAAAACAGGCAGGCTCACAAAGAAACCCAAACAAACTAGACAAACACACAGGAGGGGCAGCCAGCAGCAACAGCAAGAACCCAACGCAAATGAAACCCTGTCTTTTTACCCTGTACTATGCCTTTAATGTTCCCAGCTGAATATCCACGAATAGTGAGAGTTTCCCTGTTCTTTTTTTAATATATATAAAATTTGAGGATCTTTTCTAATTTTTTAATATGCATGACAGTAGGGTGTATTTTGACATGTTATACATACACAGAGTATAACCTTCTGATTAGGATCCCATCTTGTGGTTGTCTGTGATGTGGAGTTTCAAGGTCACGTATTCATAGACAAACATGGGAAAGTCATGTCTGACTCATTCTCCTGTCTTTCCTGTTCTCTGTGTTTGAAGGCAAGGGGCTTAACAACAAGCTGGTCTGTGGTTTAAAGGCCCGGGGAGTTCTCAGGGAGACTCCCAACAGAACCCATCAAGATAGATCTGTAAGCTAAAGAATTGGTACACTCCTCCCTGTCCTCTCTGTCCTCTCTGTACTGCTAGGACTTTTCCCAACCTCCCTGGGTGCTCGTAGACCATACATGACTCATGGCCACTTGACAGGTGGCCAAGTGAAAGTATGCATGAAATATGAGTAAGTTTATATTAGTAGATCAATAGACATTCTCATTCCATCTTCTCAGCACTTATTGGATCACCTTGGATACTTACTTTGGAAACTCCCAAACACAGGGTGAGACATCTTGGTATCAGTCAAGGAGTTCCACAGTGACGTTTAAGTATCAACTCTGATGCATGAAATGGGCAAAAACTCAGGCTGCCGAGAAAGAGCACAGATTGGAGTCTTTGGCTCTTTCCAGGTGGTCAGGGTCCGCTGCCTAGAGAATGCCTAGAGAATTGAGCTGAGATCCAAAGACAGAAAACATAGTTTGCCAGAGGAAGAGTCAGGGAGGAGATGTCCTCGTTATGAGAAACGACATTTGTCAGGGCCCTGATGTTGGAGGAAGGGAGTCCGGTGGGACAGCAGCACAAAGGTGGGTGTGACTGGTGCAGAGACAGAGGGGACAGAGGCAGGAGCAAAGCCTGGCCCCCAGGCACAGGGACTCATACAGCCTGCGTGTCAGAGGAGGTGCCGAGAAAATACTCTGGGATGAGGGGGTCGGGAAGAGCACAGAAGAGCATCAGTGAGGACAGTTCACTCAGCACAGGTTGGGTTCCCCTGGTGGCAGCTGGGGCCATGGGACTCTGAGGAGAGCTGCCCTGAGCTCATTGGGATTCAACCCATAGCATCTGGGAGACAAGAGAGATTAATAATAAGAGGGCAGCAGAGTGTGCAGGGGAGGGCAGGGATCCACAGACTACCATCACTGTGGCCAATAAGAGCCCCAACCTGCCATCCGCCCGCCAGTCTTCTCCTCGCTTAACATTACAGTCTGTGTCCTTGTATCCTCTGTGCTGTGTTAAATTATAAATTGGTTCTCCTGCCACATGGCACTCACATACATCTCAACGTGACTCTGCCACATACCTTGAGGCACAGGGAAGATTTTGTAAATGAAATATAAATTATCTCATACCCCACACTTAATTAACGCCATCTTCTACTTAAGATCTAACCAGAAGACTCTACAAACACAATTTAGCAAGCATCCACTCCTGAAAAGATTGAAGGAGTGCAAAAAAAAAAAATCTCAATTACGTCATCAGACTCAGTTACATTCAATTACAGAACACACTTCTCTGCTCTGGATAAATACATTAGTATCCACTGGAAGCTGTTTACCAAGCTCCTACTGAGAAACTAATATTGACACAGAGAAACGTTTGTGTTCCTGGGAGGCTGCATCATGTGGGTGAAAGAGCAGGCTTTGGGAATCAGACCGACCCAGGCTTGAATCCTGAATCTTGGACCCTCCTGCTATGTGCACCTGGAAAGTCTGAGTATGCTCTCAAAGCCTCAATTTCCTTGTTGGGGAAAAGGTATTTACCTTGCAAGCTCATTAGAAAGATTAAATGAGATGGTGAATGTGAGTGACTGATGGCTCTGGCCCATTCCAGGTTCTTTATCTGTGTGTGTGTGTGGGTGTGTGTGTGTGTGTGTGTGTGTGTGTGTTGTGCACATGCAAGTGTGTGTGTATATACCTGTTTCATGATATCATCTAAACAGATTTGGCAAAGAGGCTACAATTGACAAGTCTTCTCTCCCTTGTCTTTTACTACAAGCCAAGGACAAATAATATCCCTTTTGAAAATTCCTTAACATTCTTAATTTTGGGACCATATTGTGGGTCTTGTGACCTTGGCCAATTCACTTCATTACTTCTTGTTGAATCTTACACGTTATTTTAAGAGGATTCTTAAGCTCTGTGGAGAAGAGAAAGGAAGGCAGGAGAAAAAAGAGAGGGAAGGAGGGAGGGATGCAGGGATGGAGGGAGAAATAATGCTACTAAAAATCAGAAGTGCTCCGATAGAGCTTTCTTTTGTCAGGTGCTGCTCCTGATGTATAACATATTTATTCATTCAATCATCACAACGATCCTATGACAAGGAACCACCTTCTCTGTTTTACAGATGAAAAAGCAGGCTCTGCTACTACTTGCTATGTTGCTTGAGGCCAAGTGACTTACTTGGCTTCTCTGAGCCTTGGTTTCCTCACCTGTAAGATAGGAGTGATGAAGATATCCACCTTGCAAAGCTTTCTGGTGAGGATTAGATGATATCATACACATAAAAGGTCTTTGCCCTGTACTTAATACACAGTGGGAAGTGTTATTTCCCAAGGAAGAACAGAACAAGGATGGTCTCATTCTTCTCTCCCAAGAGTCCCGGAAAACAAAGGAATGCAGACATTGGCAGAGTAGGGGCAGCTGGAATGATGGGCAGAGAACTGTGAGTTCTGATGTCGTGTGGAGCCGTGGTGTTGAACTGGCCCCGCCTGTGGGCCCAGGGATGCCTAGATGTCACGGCACATCTGGGGGCTTTTCTTCTGCTAGACCCCCTCTTCTTGACTGCCATTAGTGTGGTGAACAGTGAAGGAAGCCCTGACATTTAGTCACAATAGTTCAGGGACTTCATGCCACATCAAAAGTCCACCAGGGAGTGTGACTCTGCTGCAAGCAGGCTTGAAATTTCCAGAACTTGAAGTACCCCCAAATGGATCCCCACTTCCTCATGCCTAGATAATAGCCAGTTCTCAACTGCTCTCCTTTGCAAATCTTGAGGTCCTGGAGGAAGAGGAAACCAGGCCAGCAACCCTATAGGGAAGCCGAGGCCCAGAGTTATTTGGTATCTTGAGGCCATGCCAGGCGTGACAGGGGGTTACAGTCATTCAATGACACAACTTTAAAATACACTGTTTATATTTATTGTGCAAAAGTGGTGGCCCATAGAGTTGTGCAGCAGGGCAGCCCTGAGTAGGGCCATGATGTAGGGATGGGGGGGGGGTCTTCTAGCTTCCAGTCTAGTGTTCCCTCCACCATGCAAAAAGAACAGCCCACAGGTACCTGCCTGTGGACCAGAATAACACTCAGAAGCGTAGGTGCTGCTTGCTGAGCTTCAGCTTCCTGAGATCAGGGCAGCCGCTTGCTAGACATAAGCCCTAGTTAGCACAGGCGCTTGATCTCAGAGGCTGGTGTCAAATAAGTCTATGCCCCAGTGAGGTGGGAGGGCAAAGGAAGGGAAGATACAGATGCAGAAGGGAGCATCATGGGCACAGGAGCAGAAGGAAGTCAGCATGGATCTTCTCAGGGGGCTGGGTTAAGGTCAGAGCACCGCTAGCAGAATTCAGCTGGAAAACTTAAAGTTGGGGTGACTTGGTAAGTGTGGGGATGGAGGTTAAGGAGCAAAGTCTCTGTTGAAGATGGGGCAGGCTTTGTGCATGGAGTGTGGACTTGTTGGTGTACGAAGGTCACGCAGTTCACCTTGTGACTGCTGTGCCAGGTGGGGCTCAGGAGTGTTAAGAAGGAGCTGGAGCAGCGAGCTGGGATTGGGGTCTTGTCAGGCAGGTTGGCCTTATTGTAATGAGCTGCTTCTAGAAGGGGGAAGACACAATGAAAATACACCAGCTCAGTGGGCAGCCACTGTCCACACTCCACACTAGGAACCTCTGCCCTGGGAGCAGATGTGGTCTGAGTGTTTAGTCTCTCCAATATCCATGTTGAAAGCTGATCCTCATTGTGCTGGTATCATTGGCCCTGTAGGGGGTAATTAGAATAAGATGAGTGTCCGTGTCCATGTCAAAGAGGCTGGAGGGAGTCCTTTTGCCCCTCCCACATCTCAGGATGCAGCAAGAAGTGTCCCTCTATAAGGAGCAGACCCCCATCAGACACCAAATCTACCAGCACCTTCATCCTGGACATTCCATCTTCAAGTATCAGCAAATTTCAGTTGTTTATACATTCATGGGATGTTCTGTCTGTCCTCTTACAGGTGGGGATTATGTAAAGTATGCTTTTAGAGCAGCCCGAACAAAGACTCAGTCTTGCTGCCCCATTCCAGAATGAACTGCCTTACATGGAGTAGAAAAAAAAAAAAAAAAGAGGTGGCGTAGGTATCTGACAGGCTCCTCCAAAGCATGCTCTTAACCCTCATGCAGAAGAACTGGAATTTTCCCATTTGCCCCAGGAAATTTGGGGTTCTATCTTCTGCTTTCTGGCCCACTCAACATCATCTGGCCTTTTGGAAAATGTGAGACTCTTTGTCCCTCTTTGGTTTAAAACAAGACCCATTTGTCTGAGCTCATGCCACTCCTGAGGAAAATAAAATTACAGATGGAGGCCAGGTTTGGATGTTCTAGCAGGCTCAGGGAGAGCCTGGCAGCCTTCAGCTCTGGGTCTTTTGGTCATAGTAGTTGTCATGCAATTGTGTCTCTGGACTGGCTTATTGCAGTAGTCGGAGGGCAGGCCCAGGCAGCATGAGCTAATTATATCCCCGAGGAGTTGTTAGAATAAGACAGCCAGGCCCACGCCTCCCCAGGGCTCTGATTACCTCCAGCGCACCTTCCACATCCTAATCGTGCCCTTTATTAGATCGCTGTTGGATTCTGACTAAGTTTAATTCGGCGTTCACTTTTCTAAACATCCTGGAGATGACAATTATGCAGCAGACATATTTAGAAACTGCCGAAGGTATCTGAAGCCACCAACTTAGGAGCTCTGATAACCGTGTTGCTTGTTTTAATATAAGCTTTCCAGGGAGCTGGCCCAGAACCTTCTGCCAAAGTCTTTGCAGACTGTTCCCTCCCTCCACTCCCCAAGCATCTCATTTAGTTAAGTGGTTTTGCCTCCTTCAGGTTGCTTTATAATTGGGGTGATTATTCATTCCCATCACAAGACAGAGCTGAGAGGAAGAGGCTGGCTTGGGACCCCAAATCCTTTGTCTTCATCCTGCTGAATTTGATCACTCCTCTGGCCCTGGGTGCTTGATGTCTGTGATGTGAGGAGCTGGCATGGGGTCAGCCAGCCCCAGCTGCCTCATGGCCACTGTTCAGAAGGAAGAGCGCCATTGTTGTCAAGTTGTCAGCCTTGGGGAGAATGGCGATGGGGTCTTCACTCACCAGCCAGCTAGGACTGTGTGGGGACCCACACCCTGGCTACTCTGTGAATTGCATCTTCTAAGCAAAGAAGTCCTGGATGGGGTGTTCAGTCTTTACTCTCTTGCACACCTAGGTTGTCAGGTTTCTGTTCTCACCACTGAAAGGCTGAGGGTTTACTCCAGTTGAACTGGGACAACTGGGCTGCAGAAAATAACCACACAAGAGACACAAATACCTTTTTGTTTGGGGTCACTGTGACGGCTCCTTTGACCTTAAGGGTCCGCAGGAAGAGAGAGAGAGAGAGAGCACGCGCTGACCCCTTTTATTGAGTAAAAGCTATTCAAATGAGGCAAGGGGTCAGGTTTCAGGCGTCTAAGTCTAGCTTCATGATGTCCACTGTCAGAAGGTTGACTGACATCTGGGTAGGCCACACCCAAGGGCACAGTAAGAGAAGGGGACACACATAAGGCACTTCCGTGGAAGATTCTATCCTAAACAGGGCAAGGGGTTCTATTACAAAGGAACAGGTGAGCATAGCTTCGCCCATGGGGCTGTAGCAAGACACACCCATGCAGGAGACACGACCCTCAAACCCAAGAAGGGTGGGGAAAGCTCTGCCACATTTCTGCGACTGAGTGCCTCAGCACCCAGCCGGGGAGTGGGATTCAGTCAAGTGCAAGGTTGGTCTCCCAGACTAGGTTGTATGTGCCCAGATTCCCCTGGAGAGTGGTAGTTCATAAGAATGTTCTGCAATCTGCCATGTCAGAGTACGTAGGCTGGAGAGGCATAGGGCCATGTTGGGGAGCCCATTCATGACCCAGCTACATAGCACACTGAGTATACATCAGGAGAGCATCCTCTGTCTCCCACATTTAACCAAGACATCCTCCCTCCTAACCTGTTCTCATTATTTTGGCTATGTCATCTTGCTTCTGGCTCCTAGCCCATGTTTGGATAAAGCACTGACACCTGTTACTGGCCCATCACCCAAGCCTGAACACCCTGTCTTCTAACAACACTCTCCAGGAACTCGTACTTCTTCATAGCCAAAGTATGAAGGGGTTACTGGGCAGAGAACCTGTCCACAGGCTTTGGCCCCATGGAAAATAAGCTTTTTAGAGAGACAAGGAAGTAAACAGACCATTATAAGATCCAGGATAGGAATACAGGGTGCTAGGTAAACACCAAAGAGCAACATGAAATCCAGGCTTAGAGGTGGCATGAACCCTCCCTGCAGGGAGAGATCTCACTAAGGGAGACCTGAAGAAGGAAAAGGGGACATATTCAGGCAGAGGTAGCAGTAAAATATTTCAAACTGGAGAAAATCAGGAACAGTTTGGCCTTGCCAGGAAGGACAGCGGAGACATGTTATGAGTTCTGTTGTAGAAAAGAGAATGGGTTCTGCCTAAGCCATGCAAGATCTTGAGAGCAAGATCATACCTAGAGATCATGGGAAACCAAGAAATCAATAATTTCAGGTGAGAATTGAGCCCTATGAGCTTATCCCCCTCAAAATGGCCTCATGTCACTTGTGAGAATTCTGATGTCAACTTGATTCTGTCCCCCTCCCCGCCCACTCTCTCTTTGGAAATTACATGTTTTTAAACATTGTCCCACTGTCAAAGTTTGAAGTCATTTCTAATCTTTTGCTCCATAAAATTATGTTTCCATAAAGTTATGATGAACATCTCTTAGGGTGGTCTTTTCTCTCCTTTCTTCTTCCATTTCAGATTCATTTTTCTGAAAAAGAATTCCACAAATGGAATTGCTGGGACAATGTTACCAACCTCCGCAGGGCCCTTTCTTGTTTTCACTATGTCATGCTGCTTGTAAAAAACAAACAATGAACATAGAGATGATAATTCTTTCTGCTCCAAACCCCAAAAGCACTACCATAGGTTGAACCAGAAATCAGAATCACTGAATTTAATTTCCAAACCAGCTTGACAAATTTAAAAGCAAAAAATAAAAATTCTCTCCTTTCATTATTGGAGTAGAGAATTTAAGGTTTTTTTTTTCAACATTTATTCCATAATGATGAATGATCGCTCCATTTTATTGGACAGGGAAAATGGAGCCAACAATTATAGCAGTAATAATATCAGAAATAGAGGTGAAGCTTTGAAGAGCACACCCAAATTAGAGAAGGATGGACCAGACATGGTAAATTAGAGACAGGGCTTCATGGAAGTCCTCTGCCATGGAGCAAAAGTGAGGTCATGTCTCACTTTTGAGGGGACATGCAGTGGCGCATGCACACCTGCAGTCCCACATCCTCAGGAGGCGGAAGCAGGAGGGTTGCAAGTCTGAGCTCAGCCTTGGCAACTCAGAGAGACCTTGTCTTTAAAAAAAAGGTATGGAGATGTAGATCAGTGGGAGAGAACCAGAGAGCCCCTGGGTTCAATTCTCCAGGTTGATGGAGTTATGAATACAAGGCAGACGGGCAGCAGCATGCAGCCCAAGAGTGCATTTGAGATTGTGATGTGAGGCATGGAACTGGGGTGAGGAGATGAGCATAGGTTGGTTGCAGTGGTGGTTAGTAGGAATCTAGGAGTAGATCCATGCTCCAACACATAGGGAGGCAGATGAATCTAAATTAGAGCAAAAATCCAGACAGAGTTCTTGGATTTCTGGCATTAGGCATTGAGAAACTGAGGGGGAAATTGGAGGAGAAATAGGAAGACATGACCACATGCCAGATGTGGTGGACATAGTGCCCTGGACTTCATATATACCCAACTTCTGAGCAATGCCCAACTGAGAAATGTAAAGAAGACGGGCTTCTCCCAGGAGCTGGGGCTGTCTGGTATTTTACTGAACACTGTGCTGGAGATAGAACCAGGATTGCTCTGAAAACTGTTCAAAAACAGCTACAAATGACCCCAGTGTACAGGGTACAGGTGACCCCATGGAAGGATGGAGAGAGGAGGGGAGCCAGTGAATACATTGCCTGAGGCTGTTTTTTAAGACCCCAGAGATCTTTTTGATAAAGAAAAACTCATCCTATGGATGGCTTAGCATCCCCTAGACCTTTCAGTCTAATTATTCTTCAGGCTATTTTATTTCATGCAGACTTAACTTGCAAGCATTTTTTCATCCGGGAGCTCTGGACTGCAAACTCATGCCAACTGATGGTACCAAACAGGATGGCTTGACTTTAGGATTCCGAAAGATGTGAAGACGTCATAAACTGTGGCTTCAAAAAAAAACTGTTGCCCCAGCCTCTCAGTCTTATTCCACCATTCTGACCTCTCATTGCTGAACCATGAAGACCTCGATGATTACTAGGAAGAGGGAGGGTGTATCCGTCCTGTTGCTTCATTTCTTCTAGGTCAGGAGCAATTATGATTAAGGTTCAGAGCCAGGTAGCTAAGCAGAGAGCCACAGGTCCTCCTGTTCATCCCTGACCCATCCCAAATGAACTGCTGCTGAGAGTTTTTGTTGAAGAGGAAACAAAATTGGGCTTCACTTATTGTGCAAATTCTTCATCTCTTTGTGATCTCTGCACACCAACAGAAGACACAGCGAGAGCACCATGCTCTTGATGATCCTTCAGGTATAAGGGAAGGGAAGGACATTCTGCATAAGTCAAGCCCCTACTGAATACCCAGTATCCCGCTGCAATGGGACCTTACTTCATCCTTATACAAACTGTGTAAGAAAACCCAAACAGGTCCCATTTTGCAAATGAATAAAATAAGACTCAAAAAGAACAGTAAGTAGATTACAGAAAACAGCATCTATGGGATTTGGTGGAACAATAGTCATTCCAACTCATTCACTGTCCAAACTTGTGTTTCCTCATCTGCAAAAAGAGTATAATGTTTGCCAGTTGGGTCATTTTAAGGAAAAAAAAATATGAAATTATGTATACAGATTTCCCTGCACAATTCTTGTCCTGTACATGAATCAGGACCTCCAAAACCCGTGGCTGTTACATTTTTAAATAATGACAATAATAACATTTACAGAAAGTAAGTGGTAGAACCAAGTCCTGACCTCAGCACCCGGCAGTTCCCAATATCATGTTCCTTCTTCCGCATCGCAAGTTCTGAAATGAAGCAAATTGCTCCTAATTAAAAGACCAGAAAGGTAGCCAAAGCAATCCATTGCTTTCTTAAACTTCTGGGAGGGCTGAATTCTAGAAACTAAATCAAATAACAATGTCAGATATGTGAGATGGGAGAGCCCTGGCAGTCTGGAAGCCAGGCAGACAGGGAGAAGGGGTAACTGGCCCCTCTTCTGCCCTGTGTAGCTGGGGTCGAGACAGATACTCATTCAACTCTACCAGTTGAGCATTTTTAGACTGCATGGAAAAATATTTCTGACTACCTAGGAAATGATGTGCGCTGAGCTCCTAATATTTTTAGGTGTGTTAAACATTATTTTATGTAATCATCTCAAACAACCCAAATGAGGTCAAATGATGATAAATGAAGTGAGGGGACGAGGGGGTGGCCAGGATGGGGTGATGCTAGTTTAAATGCATGGGTGAGAGAGCCCCACTACTTGTGTGGCACAGGAGCAGAAATCTAAAGATTTAGAAGTGTCCGTCTCTGCTGATACAAAGCAGGGAAGAAGGCCAGAGAGCTCTCCTCCACCACCCACACCTCTGGTTTCCTCTACTCTGGGAATCACAGCAGTGGTCTATTCCATTTAAATAAAGCTTAAAGTCTGAAGCCTTTTGTGGTCTAAAGCCATTACTTTAACCTCATAAAATCCTTGAGGGTCAAAGCTAATATCCCCCCCTTTTTTTTTCAGAAATGCAGCCAAGGCACAGAGGGCAAAAGCCTGTCCAGGTCACACTGTCAGGCAGAACTGGGATTTGATTTCTAGTCTCTTGATACCAACATCAATTCCCTGTCAGCTTTATCAGGACAGATGCATTCCTTCCTCTGGTCCTTCAGGTCTTGGGACCACATTTTCCAATCACCAGCATTGCTATGTATGTGCACTGAAGGATTTGTGAAGCAGACACGTGCAAATTGCACGGATGCTGTGTTCCTCTTGCAAGGCAGCAGGTTCCCTGGGATGGGAGAAGGTTTCCTACCATAGGCATAGCAACTTGAACTGTGGGGCACCTGGCTCTGGCCTCTCAATGTGTGCCAGCAGGAAAGGAAATTGCAGAAAGAGAGAATCTAAAGTTGTGGTTCAAAACACAAACTGGATCTGGAGGTGCTGGTATTGCCTCTGCCACTAATGGGGGACTTGACACACGATGCTCGGCCTTTCTGCACCTCCATTTCCTCATTTGTAAATGGAGGTAATGATAGGACCTACCACCCACGGTTGTTAGGAGGATCACATACATCAAGGACTTTGCTGCTATTAGATGTGTGTCGGCTTCTACCAATGCACCTGCATGACAGCTTGAGGTAGACATGAAGACATTCAGGTGTCCCGTGCAATTCAGACAGAATCCCCAGAGTGCAGTCAAAGCAAATAGTTCTCTCTCTCCTGTCATGGATTAAGCTCTGTCATGGATTAAGTCACCAGGGCACTTTTGGAAAGGCTAAAGTCAGCCTCTGTTTCACTTCACATCCCTAAGTACTGACCCTATTTTCTTAATATCCTATATGCCAATACTTGCTTTCAGCCTGTGAGATCTAGGGAAAGAGGATTTGGCAATCTCCCTATTCTACAGAAGGCAAGCAGATGAGGCCTTTTTATTATAGCAGCACTTATACACACATACACACATGTGTGCACATGGATGCATACATGCCACTCTGGGATGCCTGACATCTCATACCAGGATGATATGAGGGCTTCATCTCCATTTGACTCAAAGTGCATGCTCTCCCAGAACAGTTTTTCCAGGAGCAGGAGGGTTGTATTCTCCATGTTTTTCTTTTTATTTCTCTGATGATTGCCACGAGGAAGCTGCCTGAAAGTAGGAACAGAGTCCTGTTAACACAGCTACAACTTGTGCAGGTGTCTTGTTGCCCAGCCTATTCTCTGCAGTGGACTGGGGTCCCTTGAGGTCAGGCTTTGCCTTCCTCAACCTTGAAAAGTGAGCCCAGGTCTAGAGGAAGCACATTTCAACCCCAGCTCTCCTGATGCAGGAACTGAGCATGAGCTCCCTGATGTGCATTAGGAAGCATCATGCCAGCTACATCCATTGAGTCCTATTTGCAGTCCTATTTTATCAGGATGGCTTATGGGAACTGCTCTCACCCAACTGTCAGTGTTGGAACTTCACAACCCTCCTAATAACATATGGTTTCTCTTTTGTTCTCAGCACTTTGGAAAAAAAAAACTTTTTTTATTTGGAAATAATTATAGACTCACAAGGAGTTGCAAAATTAACAGAGAGGTCCCATATACTTATCACTCACCCAGCTTTTCTCAACATTTTACATAACACGCTGCATTATCAAAAGCAGGAAATTGACATTGGCACAATACATTCGACTAACCCAATACAATTAACTAGATTATAGACTTGGCTCAGATGTCACCAGCTCTGAATGCACTCCTGTGTGTGCATGGAATTCTATGAGACTTATTCTATCTGTAGTTTTCATTCCCCTTTATTTTTTAAATTAAACTTTTTATTTTGCGAAACTTTCAGACTCACATACAGCTATAGAAGTGATGCAGAGATCCTGTGGACCAGTATCCCCTAATGGAAACATTCTGTATATCTAGAGTACAATATCACAACCAGGGTTTTGGCATCAATGCAGAATGGAACATTCCCATCATTGTAAAGATCCCTTATATTGCCCTTTTCTTGCTGGTGGGACTGCAAATTGGTGCAACCACTATGGAAAGCAATATGGAGATTCCTCAGAAAATAGGGAATGGAACCACCATTTGACCCAGCTATTCCACTCCTTGGTTTATACCCAAAGGACTTAAAATCAGCATACTATAGTTATGCAGCCACATCGATGTTTATAGCAGCTCAATTCACAATAGCTAGACTATGGAACCAACCTAGGTATCCCTCAAAGATGAATAGATAAAGAAAATGTGGTATATATACTCAATGAAATATTACTCAGCTTAAAAGAAGAGTGAAATTACGGCATTTGCCAGTAAAATCATTGAAGGTGGAGAATATCATGCTATGCAAAATAAGCCAATCCCACAAAACCAAAGGCTGAATGTTTTCTCTAATATGCGGATGCTCATTCACAATAAGGCGGGGGGCACTAGGGAAGAATAGTGTTATCTTAGATTAGGTAGAGGGAAGTGATGGGAGGGCTGGGGAGGGGATGTGGAGATAGGAAAGATAGTAGAATGAAACAGACATTATCATTGTATTTTATAAGTGACTGCATGACTAATATGATTCTGCATCTTGTACATTCAGAAAAATGAGAAATTATATCCCATCTATGTATGACATATCAAAGTGAATAAATGCATTCTATTTTCATGTATAACTAATTAAAACAAATTAAAAAATAAAAAAAATAATAGCTACATCCACTTCCCTTCTTTCCCCCAGCCCTTTGTAAGTCATTGGAACCTCTAATATTTTCTGTTTTTTGTAACTTTGTCATTTCAAGAATGTCATCATTTGGTTTTAGTTTTTTTTTTTTTCCTAAGCATAATTCTCTGGAAATCTGTATAGGTTGTTTGTCTGTCAATATGACATTTTTGTTTTTACTGCCAAATAGTATTACATGATATGGATGTACCACAGTTTTTTTTAACCATTCCCTCATTCAAGGACATCTGAGTTGTTTCTAGTTTTTGCTGTTATGAATAAAACTGCTCTAAACATTTGTATCCAGATTTTTTGGTGTGAACATGTCTTTGTTTCTCTGGCATAAATGCTCTGAAGTATAGTTGTTGGATTATATTGTAGTTGCATGTCTAATTCTTTAAAGAAACCTCTCATTTTCCAGAGTGTAAATAGCTGAGCCAATTTACATTTCCACCAATAATATTTGTGTGATTCAGATTCTCCCATCTTTCCCAGTATTTGGTGGTCTTGTAATCATTTTGAACATAGTGATTTCTTCTTGTGCTTTTCGTTTGCATTTTCCTAACAGCTAATGATGTTGAACATCTTCTCATGGGCTTATTTGCCATTGGCATATCCTCAGTGAAATGCCCTTTGTCCATTTTTCTAGTTGATTTTTTTTGGTTTTTGCTGTGGAGTTTTGAGAGTGCTTTATATATGTCATATACGAATCCTTTATCTGATATATAATTTGAAAATATGTTATCTCACAATGTAGCTGCTGTATTCACTCTCTTTGTGAGTGAGCTCTTTCAAATGGCAAGAGTTTTAAATCATGAAGAAATCCATTTTATTATTTTTTCCTTTATAAATCATGCTGTTAGTAACAAGTCCTGAGTAGTTTCTCCTATTTTTTTTTCCTAAAAGTTTTATCCTTCTACTTTTTACCATAAGTCTGGAATCTACTTTCAGTTAATTTTTGCTTAGGTGTGTGATATTTTAGCCTGTGAATTCCACTTGCCTCAGTACCCCTTGTTGAACGGTCTATCATTCCCCCATTGAATGGCTTCTGCTACTTTGTCAAAAATCGGTTGGGCATATTTGTGTGGGTTTGTTTGTTGGCTCTTTGTCCTGTTGCAACAATCTGTGGGTCTATCATTCCACCAGTATCATGTAGCCTTGATTAATGTAGCTATATAATAAGTCTTGAAATTGAATAGACTGATTCTTACCACTTTATTCTGTTTCAAAACTCTTTTAGTGATTAGAGCTATTTTTCCTTTCTATATACAGTTTAGAATAGTCTTAACTATACCTACAAAAAAAATCTTTCCAGGATTTTAATAGAAATTGAATTAAACCTCTGTATCAATTTGAAAAGAATTGCTATGTTGAGTCAGTCAATCTGTGAACACAGTATATCTCTCCATTCATTTGGATATTTGATTTCTTTCCTCAGAATATGTAGTTTTAAACCTACAAATCCTGTGCACATTTTGATTTTATTTTTAATGCCAGCACCCATGTGTTCTTTACTACTGTATAGGAACATAATTGACTTTTGTCTGTTGATCTTGTGTTTTACAATATTGCTGAACTCTTTTTTTATTAGTTCCATGAATTTTCACAGGTCATTTGCAATTTTATAGGTTAATAATCATGCCATTTCAAATAGGGATAATTTTAGCTTTTGCTTTATGAGCTACACTCCTTTTATTTCCTCTTCTTGCCTATTGCACTAGCTAGATCTTACAGCACTGTTCGAATAAAAATGGGGAAAGTAGATATCTTTGCTTTCAGATCTGAAGAGGAAAGTGTGCTATCTCTCATGATTAAACTTGTAAGCTGTAGGGTGTCATAGTGTGCTCTCCCTCAAGTCTAGGAAGCTTCTCTCTATTTCTATTTTCCTGAGAATTTTTGATACCAAGAATGGGTTCTCAGAATATTTTAACAACCTAATTACCTAGTATCAAAGGTGAAAATCCTGTGAACATGTCTTCTCCTAAAAGTGCCCACATGTACGAAGAGTTTACAGAGACCACAGTTTTGTGACTGAATCAAGAGCGACTTCATGGACAAGGATTTAGAGTTCACTGTTCTACAGAGGTCTGGCTGGGCCCTGACACTGCAGTCTCAGAGGCACAGATAGCACTGTATTCTATACAAAAAGATCCTGGGGAATTGTGCAGTTCTGGCTGCCCCTTGTGGGAGATGCTCACTTTGGTCGCATTAGTTGACCTTGCTTGGCTCACACCCTGTCTGCATAAGGCTTTTGCAGATTTTAGGTCTTGGGCAGTCCCCTGGCTTGCCTTTCACTTACTTATTTGATGTATAGTTACCAAGTCCCTCCTAGATGTGAGGCGCTGGTGTGCCAGGGGATGGGGTGCTACAGTGAATAACAGGCAGAGGCCTCCACTTTTCATAACTCCTTTGGAGGATGATGGTGGATCAACCCAGGACCGTTAAACGGAAAGGACCAGACTTGTTAGATTTTATTCTTGTGCTGCTTCTGCTCAGTCTCAGTGAGCAGGTGTGGTAGAGCTGGAAAGCAAGCCATGGTCCCTCATGGCAGGTGGCTGCCACTAGATGGAGTCCCCCTCTCTAGGCTCTTCTGGATTCTGTTCATCCTGATAACCAAGTCATTCACCACCTCACCTTCAGGTCATAGGCCAAAAGGAAAGCAAGCTCTTAGGAAATAAAGTATCACGTGATTCATGACGGTGAGCATCCAGGCATGCTAAGCTAAGATGAAACCACGAGGCCATTCAGAATAACTGACAACAGTCTACAGTGGGGGCTGTGCCACACACACCCCCACCCAGTGCCTGGAATCCAGGCCCCGTCACCCAGAGAGGCAGGAAGGGGCTGGAAGAGGTCGAGTTGGGAACAGTCTTCCATGTAGCAAACTTTGATCATCCAAAGGGCATCCTTCAGGCCTCTAGCTCAGCAGCCAGCCATGTGCACTGCTTTAATTGGGCATTTTCAGACCATTAAGTAGATCGATCAATGACAATTAATGTTGACTTGTCTTTATCTAGGCTTTAGAATTGCTGAAAAGGATTCACATGAGCTGAAATACATGCGCATGGGACCCATTCTTCAGTTTGTGCACCCTTCCCCTCCCTCCACACACACACACATGCACACTCAGGTAGTGGGACAGAGGCTATCAGAATAGTTAGCATGTGGGCTGGGGTTGTGGTTCAGCAGTTGATCACTCGCCTAGCATGTGAAAGGCCCTGGGTGTGATCCTCAGCACCACATAAGAATAAATTAAAAAAATAAAAGTCTTTAAAAAATAAAAAGAATAGGTAGCATGAGCCGGATGTGGTGGTGCATGCCTATAATTACAGTGGCTCTGGAAGCTGAGAAGGGAGGATCTCAAGTTCAAAGCCAGCCTCAGCGATGTCAAGGTGCTAAGCAACTCAGTGAGACCCTGTCTCTAAATAAAATACAAACTAGGGCTGTGGATGGGGCTCAGTGGTCCAGTGCCCCTGAGTTGAGTCCCTGGTACCTCCCACCAGAAAAAAAGAATAGGTAGCATGAGACCCCAGCCTCTACCTGTCTGCCCCCTCATCTTTGGGGAACAGGCCAAAGGAAGAAGAGAAGTTGGAGTCACTTAGGATACCTATAAAGTTCTCTAGCTGACTCTTTGGGGAGCATTATTTTGTTTTTGAGAAGGACCCACCTAAACATACATGAGAAGAGCCCCTAGGACCCATCATCTGCCCTTTTTGAAGGAATGAAGAAAGTCTCCATTTATAGAGCACCTGTATGTTGACAAGCAGGGCACTGGGCCTTTAACAGATACTATGTCTTTTAATCCTCCTGGCATCTCTATACAGCAGGGATAATTTCTCCAGTCTGCAGATTAGGAAACAGGCAGTGAGGTGCTTTGGCCCCCCGGGAAGGTGCTTCCCATGGCACTTTTCTATCTCTTCCTCACACACCAATGAACTCATGTCTCCATACTGACCCAAACAATGGTTTAGGGCCTGGGGTTCTAGCCTCCGTGCCTTTCCTAAGCAGGTTTTCCACCCAGCAATGCCATCTTCTTTCTGCATGTGGGTTGTACTTACCTCATCTTCCAAGACTCAAAATGCATCCACAGGGAGCCTTCTCTCATTTCCCGTCTTCTCTCACCCACCCCTGCCCAGCGCTCCGTTAGCCCTCAGCTCTCCCAGCCTGGCTTGGGTTGGCTTTGTCTCCCTTCCTTTCGTCATTGCTGGGTCATTCTGTTTCCATCACTGGTTGCTGATGGTAAGCCCGGCAGGGGCACAGAACACTCGGCTCCTCCCTCCGCCCTGGCCTCCCACTGCAGCTGCTCTGCACCCTGAACCTGTTATTGCAAGGCCTGTGGCTTGCTCATGGCCCTGTTCCAACTTGTCGGAGAATCTGTATTTCAGTAGAACTGAGTCTATGAAAGCCCTGAATTGTTTATATTTCTGTTTTTAATACCTGAAAGTCAAAGGAAACCAAAGTCTATCAAAGCTTGTCCTGTGGGAAACACAGAAGCTGAAGAACCAGCAATGTCCAAGGCCCTCTGCCCACTCCAAAGGCACCTCTGCTATTGCTCCCTGGCTATCCTCCGGTGCACCCAGCCGCTGCACTATCCAAGGGCAGAGGGAGCCCAGCACTCTTGTCCTTCTGCCCTTCAGTCCCTTCCCCCTTCTACCGGCACTGCCACACCAGCTTCTTGAGACCTTCTTGAGGCCAACAGGTGATGTGTTTCTTTCTTACCTTGCATAAAGTCATTTCTCAGTACAGTGGAATCTTTTCCTTATCCAAGGCTTTTGCCCATAATCTGTAATAGACACACCTCTTATCTTCTTCCTGTTCCTGATCTGTATCAGGTTTCAGAGAACTTTGTGCCTGTGGCTGAAAAAATTTCTCACACTGCTACAGATCGTTGTTCTTAGTCTGAAGAACTGAGTTGGAAGATAGTGTTCTTTTAAATGTAGGTTCAAATCCCTGCTGATAAGCTGGGGATCTGAAGACTAAGTCCTCAGTTGCTCAATGACAGCAATTAATTAATGCAATTGGGGTGATAACATAGAGCATAGACTTTGGCATCAGCCAAATGGGGATTTGAATCTTAGCTGTACCAGGCATTAACTATTCACTACTAATGACTACTCCTCAAGCTTTACGCTTCTTGCCTATACAGTGGGGCTAATAATACCAACCTCATAGATTTGATTGGGAATTACAATCACATGATAAGAAGGGCTGGCATGAGATAGATGTACCATGAAATGAGCCAATTAATTGATCAAGGTTGCCTTACGTCTGAAGGACTGAGCTGCATTTTGACAGCCAGAGATCAAAACAAGGCAGTCCAGTGCCCAACAAAGAATGGACACAGATGAGATGAGAGGACCAGCAAAAAGCACTTGGGGATTGACTTTTTCAGAACTCACCAGGGACTGACCTTTTCACCTGTAAAGGGCAGAGGTCAAATATCTCATAAAGATTATCATTAGATATCAAAATGTTGCAGTTCATAGCTCAGTGTCCCTACTCACAAGAAGCAAGGAGATCAGGACTCCAGCAAAGCTGGTCAGAAAAACTGGAAAGTAAGATTTCTCTACTTCACAAGCTTGTCTGGCACTGCACAAGGGGTGACCTAGGGCCATTTTGCTTTAATGCTGCTTTCTGAGATAGCCAAAAAGGCTTGGACCAAGGACTGGGACCTGTTCTAGAATGTTTTAGGCACAGGAGGAATGAGGAGAGGAGTACCCTTTGTTGCCTTCAGCAATCCCTCATCTCCTCTGCCTGCCTGGTAGAGTAGAAGGAGCACTGAATCAGGAGCTCAGGGACTGAGTTTCAGACTTGCCATCGAAGTGTGGCATTGTATCCCTTCACCTCTCTGAGCTTCTATGATGCCTTACTTTGTCAGGTAAGAATATTTATTCTGCCTCTATTACTGAATGTTTAGGAGTCAATGAGGGTGAGTGATTTTGGCAAAATAAGAGACCTGTAACACCCAAAACAGATGATATTTGCTGCTACCCTGAAAACCAAAGCAAAAATCATCATCATCATCATCATCACCACCACCATCATCATAATCATCATCATCATCATCATCAAATAATAATTGCAACAATTATTATTGTTGAATTGTTTTTACCATCCATTCATCCATCCATTCCTGTTTTTTCCTCTCCCTCTCTCTTTCTCTCTCTCCCCTACCTATGATTGCTACGGTCCTTTCTTCCTACCTATCTTCTTACCTACCTTCCTACACACTGCCTAAAACATTTCCCATATTCGATCATGCCAATGAGCACACAATCACCTAGTATTCACCAGAAAAACCATGCCTGTTAATTTGCAAATGTTGATGGTAACAGGTGACAGGTGGGAAGTAACCTGTTTATTAAAATTGAATGCATCTTTGAACCCTCAACTTACTTAATGCTTTTGAAATAAAGCTTAGGATTTCCTCGGCATGTAATTTTAAACATGCCTCACCTATTTTGAACCTAATACAGTGTGTTAAAGTATTCCTCATAATTGAATGCATTTCCTAGGGTTAATTTATGTAATCAAAAACGGTTTTGCATCTGTGAGCAATTCGTTCAGTTGTTCAAAAGGCTTAAAAGTTTCAAGAAGTGTATAATGGCTGAATCATGGGAAATAACCTCGAGAAACTATAGAAGAAATGCTAATGAACCATCAGAGAGGAGATCAAATAGATGTTAAAACCAAAATGAACACCCAGGCCAATCAGGATTGACAGAGCACACGGATAAAACAGGAGGGTGAGTGGAAATGAAAGGGAGTGGGATGATGGAGAGGTGACCAAGTAGCAGTACGAGGACCAAATAGTCAATAGGCCCTAAGAACTAACAAGGGGGGAGGTCCTACAGGAAAGATGCGTTGCCACAGTAAGCAAACAAATCAATTCATTGGATACACGTTAATATGTCAAATGCAAGTCTACCAGGGTTGTGTTGGAAAGGCTACAGTCTGGAACCTACACTCGGATGGACATACACCAAAAGCAAGAGAACCTGCCCAAAAAGGGCAACTTGGTCATAGTTCTCCCACCACTGGGGACCCACATGCATCTTCAGAAGATTCACTAAGTGTCACATTACATAAGAATAAGAGTGTTCATTGTGGTGCCAAGGAAATACAATTAAATGAATAAAGTAAGTTTCAGTTATGACAATAATTGTGAAGCTCTTTGGGCTAGCCTCAATGGTTTGGAGATGAGGTGCTCCCTGAAAGACTCAGGTGTGAGACGATGCAGGAATGTTCAGAGGTAGGATGATTCAGTTAGGAGAATGGTAACTTGATGTGTTTGATCTGTTTGATGGATTAATAATTTGAAAGGTCAACTGGATGGTAAATGTAGGCAGGTAAGGTGTAGCTGGAGGAGGTAGGTTACTGGGGTGGGGCCTGGACTCCATCTCTCCCTGGCCTCTCCCTCTCTCTCCTTGCTTGCCAGGTGCCATGAGCTGAACGGATTTCCTCCGCCATGCCCTTCCACCATGATATTCTGCCTCTCCTTGGGCCCAGAGCAATGAAGTTTGCTGACCATGGACTGAACCTTTGAAACTAGGAGCCCAAAGTAAACTTTTCCTCCTCTAAGTTGTTCTTGTCGGGTATATTTTGTCACAGTGACAGACCGCTGACTAACACACCAGTTATTGTTACATTGGATACAAGCTGTTTTAGTTACTTTCAATAATAACACCTCCGTTTTCTTGAACTTCATCAACATCACCAATTACATGATTATTATCCTTCATTGAGCACCTCTACATGCAGGCCCTGGATCAACGCTTCATACTCTTCAATTCTTGTGCTTACTAAAGCTCTGAATGGGAAGAGCTCTGTTCAGTGTCTCACAGGTGAGCACACTGAGAGACTACTAATGGAATAATTTACCCATGTTTCTATAGTTGGTAAATAAGGGACGTATAGAAACTTGGGTTTTTCTGACTCGCAGACACATGTTATCTTTCCTCTTCACTCTCCTAATTATAACCATCTCCACCTCCTGATCCAACAACTCAATCCTTGTAAATCTCAGGTCTGACCTTTTCCTGAAAACTCTTCAATCACGGATTCACTGACACCTTCAGTGTGTCAAAGACAGCAAAAGGAGACCTGTTAGAGGGTGGTGAGACTAAGTGGGAAATGGTGAACAGCAGTACAAGAAAAAAAAGAAAAGAAATAAAAATAGCCCATAAAAAATGACCATAGCTCATCATGCAGATTTTTAAGTAAAAACTACTTAGTACCGTATCTGCCCTACCCCCACTGAATCAAAAGCATCAATTGGAAGACACAAAATGTATAGACCACTCAGAAAGAAAAAAAGGCTTCCAATTAGTGGCAATATGTCATATTTTGTTAAGACATGGCCCAATTCAGGAGATGTTAAAATGCAAAAAAAAGAAGTCTTAGAGTAGGGGTAATGTTGTATGCACACACACCTGGGTGACTCTAAGAAGTGCATTTCTTACCAAGGGTCATGGTCAATAGAGTTTTAAAACCTCTAGCTTTTTGTGATGGGAAAGGTGACTGGGCATCCACAAAAGTGGTTGGAGCTGCCAAGAGCACCCAACCTGGACATCCAATTAGTGTGCTTAGCCACGGACAGCCCTCGCTGAGCTCCGGCAGCGAGTTGCCCTGTGACCTGGCCCTCAGGCAGCCATGCTTCAGTGAGGCTCACAGCTCTCCCCCTGTGCCAGGGCCAAGCATTAATGAAGGTGCTTGGCATTTCAAGGATGGTGACCCGGGAGGTGTTCCTTTCTCAGGTTCACTTTACACGGAAGTAAGGTCCTGGCCAGACAGCATCACATAAATTAATTGAGGTGTTGGGGGATGATCAAATGGGAATTCATAATCCCCAGGGGAGACTCATGAGGCTCAGAGCCAGAGACTGTGTAAAGTGATTGAAAGGCTGGCCCAGGGCATTGCAAAGTGAATCCTGGCTTCGGACAGGCAGGTTTCATTATAGAAAGTGAGGGGATAACGATTTTAGAGTTTGGAGTTCCAATTTGACTTTGGTCTATATCATTGGTTGATTGACTCATTCAGCAACTATTTATGGAGCACCATGGAGGCCAGGCATTACGCTAAGGCTGCTGGAGATCAGATTGGGTGTCATAGTGCATCTGACTTTAGAAATGACTTTGGGTGGATGTCCACTTTGTTTCCCCACCTCTGTCTTCCCCAGAGCTGCATGACCTGGTCATCAGGGCTCCTTGCTGGAAGCTGAGACCAGTACCAGCTCCTAAGCCACTCCCAATGGAGGCTGAGGGTGTAGATTCATGTCCTCTGCCTCTCCTTGGTGAATCCCAGCATCAAGTAAGTCCTAAGTTTTCCCATGTGGAAACCCAGTGGACAGCCCTCACTATTAGGGTTCTTCTAGCTCCTCTGATGGCCCCAAGTTACAGCACTGTCTACTTTCTACTTGAAATCATTTATGAGATATCAATCTGACCATCACAGTCTGGTTGCCTTACTCAAAATCTCAGTGAACTTTATAAACATAGCTAAATTTATTGTCCTGTGCAAAAATATATATGATCTTGTTAGGTCTCATTTCCTTCTTTCCACAGTCCTGTGTGATAGATCGTGTTAATATGCCCATCTTACAAATGAAGAGACTGAGCTTATTTTATCTCTTATCAGCTGCTTTTGTGTGGACCAAGTTGACTGGTGCTAATGGCATTGCTGCCTGACTTTGAATTGCCCAGCCACCAGGAATCCCTCACTGTCTAGCTCCACAGGTACAACCAGGAAGGAGTGAAGTTTTAGCACCTTCAAGGAGGTGCCTGTGTTTTTCTATACCTTAGAGGGATACCATTCAATTGGAAAATGAAGAGCTTCCAGGATGACAAAGTGAGGCACACTCTGCCTGCGCTACTGTGTGTCCTTGTGAGCTCTGAGTAGGAGGAGCAGTGGATGAGGAGTCTGGACTGCTGGGGAAAGTCCTGGGTCAGCCCCAGCCTGCTGTGTAGCCCCAAGTGAGTCTGTGAGCTTCCCTGGTCCAGTTCCCTTATATGCTAAATCTCCAAGGCCCCTCCAGCATTTATATGCATGAGACCATGGTGGCAGAGAACATCACTGCTCAAAGCTGTGTGTCATTGGAATGAGAACAGAGCTTGTGTTATATGCTGAGCATGATACAGGGGACAGTGTGCTGATGTTCTATAGAATAGCAGAAATGGGTTACGGTAGCTTTCACTAGGGTGTAGTCTTCTGTGGCACACCCTAGTGACCCACCTCCTCTAGCTCTGACCCACCTGCCTACAGTTACCGCTCGCCCCATCCATTCATACTAGGATGGACTGATTAGGGTTCAACTCTCACAATATGATCATTTCACCTCTTAATAATTCTGTGGAAACACAAGAACTTTGAGGGACACTGCAAATCCAAGCTGTGACATGGATGCTTTTATTTCACAAGATTCAATCTGCTCAGTTTTCCTCTCTGAGCCTTGTCCATAGTCTGGTGCTGGACAGAGGGACAGATCTGTACATGTTGGGGTGAAAAAACAGGGCTAGAAGCAGGAGATCCTGTGAGGGACCTAGGAAGCCACTCTTTTGGCCCAAGAGAAGAGCTGCCTTCATGGATCATCCTTCCCCTAGCAGGTGTCTGCAGCCTGACCCTACCAGGCATAATTTCAGCATCGAAGCAAGTTACTTCAGAGCTTCAAGAAGACCTCCTGTCCCATGGGGGCTGTGCTGCTTGCCATTTCTTTATCTAGGGACAGGGTTTTTCTTTTTCTGAAGTAGGAACTCAAGTACACGTGTAATGTATAGCAAACCCAGAATGACAGGTACTGTGAGGGCTTTGCCTACATGAACCTGTGTACTCTGAGCAGCTGGAACCTCTCAGCGGGGGAGAACAGCAGGGTTTGGGCTCAGCCCTGCCTGTGAGGGGCTCTGGAGAGAGCCAAGGCGCCCCTCAAGACTGACTGGCTGCACACTCTGGAATGAGGACTACGTGTGCTTTCCTGCCCAGTTAACACTGACGCACCTTCCTACTGCAAACTCTGAAGGCTACTACTCAGTGGGATCCCGAGAGGCTCTTGTAGTTTATCACCACTAAGAATTTGATAAATGCTCTTAAAAGGACAGTCACTGAAAGAGTCTCTGTGCTAGTTTGATTTGAGTTCCTCTTCTGGGCTCTGCTGATCCTTATGTGTCACCCAGGCCATCTGCAGTCTCAGATGTTCACTCAGTGTCAGATTGCCTCGTTCTCCACAAAGCCCCTCACAAGCAGTGCAGGGGTGAAACCCTGCTGCCCTTTCCTGCCTGCCACAGTCAGGTTCCAGATGCTGAGAGCAGGTAGCTCCCTGTGTGGGATCCGTTGTCTAATTCAGGTAGGTAGATCACGGGGTGCTTTTTTTTTTTTTTTTGCTTTTATTCGCAAAGAAACACAGACTGGCAATCTAAGAATAATTAAATGTGTTCTGTTTTTAATTTGTGTTTTAACAAAATGCAAAAGGTGAGTGTACGTTCTTACTTCAAACAAAATCTCTTTTAAATCCTCTCATCCCTTGTTACTCTCCTAAATAATCTCTTCCAAGCCATCATGTACCCCAAATCTCTCTGTCCCCATAGCAGCTCATCCCCACCCCACCTTCGTCTCCTCACTTCTGTTTCTCTTCTCCCTTACATATTTATTATGTAGATCAAACATCTCAGTGATTTTTTTAAAACATTCTTTCACCTGATTATTCTCCATGTGACACAGGCCAGAATCTGACTTAGCCAGCTTTAAAAAAAAAATCCTCCCCCACCCCAGGTTCTTGGGGTGATTGCCAAGGAATACTCATACATTAGTAATCTTTGCTCCTGTTACAGTCCTTATATTGGGACTCCTGTTAGGATTTTCAGACTGTTCTCCAGGTCTGCTAATGTAATTGCTTAAAGGGCACTTTAAGTATAATCATTATCCATTGATTTTTTTTCCCGGAGGTTTTTATTCCCTCCAGGAAGCTCAGACAAATTCTGGCTGCTGGGCTCCATTTGTTAAACCAGGGAGAGCTTTGTTCTGCTTGGGTATTCTCTATCCTGAGCTTTCTGTCCACCATCCGTGGGGCAAAAGGGAGATTTTCTGCCACTTCCTTTTATTGAGAGAAGTCACTTCCTGATTATTGGAGCTGAAATGAGGTCTCCTTTAGGAAGAAACACGGATGCCACAGCACTTCCTGTGTCACACTGTTAGCAGCCCCCATTCCCTCTCACCCAAGAAGGTAGTTGTTCAAGGAAGTTCCTCTTTGATAATTTCAGTCAACAGTAAATAGACTCCTCAGGGACCTCAGACAGGGAAACTTTTGATAGAAAGTCACCCAGAAGGGTATAGGATAAACATCAGAGTCTTTTCTTAGAGTAAATTTTGAAAGAGGTAAGAGAGTAAAAGGTTCAGAGAGAGTAATGGGACTACAGAATTCTAAAAAAAAGGCCCAGAAAGGGAGGCTGTGGCTAGAAGATAAACTGCCTGACCTCACAATTTTACCCAGTGCAGACCCAGGAGAGATGAAGTCAGAGCTCCGTCTGGTCCTGTTTCTCTACAGTGATTTTTTCACACAATAGGCCCCTTGCCAGTTTACCAAGCACTTCCACAGGCATTACCTCATTTGTGTCTCTTGAGCAGACTACATCTTCTGAAAGCACCCTGCCTCTGCCTATTACCAGCTTGGCCCTCATCCTTTCCTTGGGACACTCCTCAACACCTGCAGTCTGGAGTATGTGTCCCCCGGTGTCTTCTCCTCTTATTACTCACTGGACTTTGGTAATGACCTCTTTTCATTCTTTTTGGATAAAGAGGAAGGAAAGGGAAGAAAAGGAAGAAATCTCTAAAAGGTACCTTACCAAGCCTGTGACCCCAGTCCAATTGGAGAGCCTAGGAACTAATCCTCAGGGTTTGCAACTGCTGACCTGGGAGAACATCTGTTTTAGTCAACCTTTTCAGAAATCTCAGTCTATAGATGATCTGTACCATTGCTCTGGGCCCAAGTTGAGACAGAACATCGCAGTAGAAGTGTGTGGCAGAGAAAAATAGGTCATAATGTGGACTCCAAGGAGAGAAACAGAGAGAGAGAGAGAGAGAGAGAGAGAGAGAGAGAGAGAGAGAGAGAACACTCCTTACCACAGACAAACTATACACCCCAAGGACACTCCCCCAACACCCCAGCTCCCCTAGCCACACCTACCTGCCTATCATTATCACCCAGTTAATCCCTAGCAGTGGGTTAATTCACCAATTAGGTTAAGATTCTTATAACCAAATCCTCTCATCTCTCAATCTTCTTGCATTTTCTCACACACAAGTTTTCTGGGGACACCTCACATCTAAACCATAACATACTCACTCATGCCCCATCTATCCTTGGTTGAGGGCAGGTCCTGGGCTATTCATCCTCTGGTAATTTTGGCTTGTTTTATGCAACCATGTTCTTGTACAGCTAGGAAGTAGGGAGAATATTCCCCAGGCAGAATCACAGGCATTCTCAGCCAGTAGCCTTCTGAGTTTGGGACATTGGACGATCCACCACACCCATCTCTCTATTCCACCATGATTCCTAGAGTGTAGGTCCTAGACCCATCCCAACATCATACCTGGGACATAGGAGTCTCCAAAAAATGCCAAATGATTGTGAACGGGGGCATGCAAACCAGGGCTGCCTGCACTTATGCAAACAGCACAGTTGTAGGCTCTTGCATGTAACACCCTTGGCAGAGAACACTCATCAATCAAAGTGTTCTCAGTGATGTTAACAAAGGTGTGGCTACTTATTTATTTATTTTATACTGACAGATAAAATTGTATGTATTTATTGTGGACAACATGAGGTTTTTGCAGTGACTCTTAAGTGTGACTCTTAGTTGGCACCAGAGTGAAGAGTGGAAAGATCCTTAACCAGCCCAAATTTTGATTGGAACTTGGGGGAAAAGTACATGAAAAATATCTCCCTATCCATCCCATCAAAAGCACATTTAGTGGGCTGGGGATATGGCTCAAGCAGTAGCGCGCTCGCCTGGCATGTGTGCGGCCCAGATTTGATCCTCAGCACCACATACAAACAAAGATGTTGAGTCCGCCAAAAACTAAAAATAAATATTAAAATTCTCTCTCTCTCTCTCTCTCTCTCTCTCTCTCTCTCTCTCTCTCTCTCTCAAAAAAAAGCATATTTAGTATAAATGAGTCCCTTTCTGATGCTAAGCATCTCCTTCCCATCCCTCCTTCTTCTTTCTCCAAACTCACCCTTTGTATGTGGAAGTGAGGCTACCCAGGGAGCCCTGGAGATGGCCAGAATGGGCCATAGGGAGCCAAATCAATGAAAGTGAAGGAACTGGGAGCAGGAAATGGGAGATAGAAATCCAGGGGGGGTGGGGTGCTGTGTTTCATATTGAGAGACATTTCAGTTGCCAGCTTATTGTTTGGGAGGGGCAGGGGACAGGAAGGAGGGACAGGAGAATAAGAAAAACAAACAAGACAAAGTCTGGTCCTTGCTGCCCCAGACAGCTATTAATCTGTGGTCCAGCTTTTACTTCTGCCTCTGCATCATTTAGCCTCTGGCACTAATGAAAAGAAGGAAGCTTACAAAAAAAAAATCTTGTGTAGGGATGAAAACTGAAGAGCAGAAAAGGGAAAGGGCTGGCAAGAGGGCAAGATGAAACCTTCAAGTAAAGAAGGTTCTGTGATGGGCCTGCTGGAGGGGCTGGGGGTTCTCTCAAACTGGAGAGAGTGGGGACAGGTGCCGATTGCATGTGTCTGTGTGTCTGGGTTGGGGCCCTGTGTCTCTAGCTTTGTGCCATGGGGTGGGAGCAGTTCTGGGCTGCTTGCCTTGGTCACTTGGTGTGTTGGTAGGCCCATGTGTGACTGGTACTGTGTGTGGGTGTCCAGGCATAGAGCTGGAGACCGCTTTGTTCCTTAGAAAGGAACAGAGTCACCAGGTGAACCATCTCCCATTATTATTTTCTCAGCTTCAGAAAGCAGCCCAGAAATATGTTTTCCCCCAAATCTGGACTCTGAAAAAGAAATTAGGGGGCCACCTTAGGGAGATGGGAGAAGGAGAATCAAGCATCTTCCCAAACTTCCAGGCTGGATGCTGCCCCCCGAAACAGCCAGGGCGGGTTCTGTGACCTCTCCCCAGGACTTCACTTTAGGGCTGAGCTAAAATTGCAGTTTGGGGCCAGATGGCCTGACACCTAGCAGGATAATGATAGGGTCCTAGAGGATTCTTCTTTCCCTATCAGGTATTTCATGCTGTTTGGGGCTGGGGGCGGGGGACAACAGCAATACAGATAAGATTATTTTGTTTCATTTAAATGATCACTTCTTTTTTTTTAATTTAAAAAATTTATTATACTTCTTCGAGGAGCCACAACAAACATATAATACAGGGTTTGACTCCTTTATGATAAAGCCAAAGCATTCGACAAAAGAATTTGCCTTTTTAAATTTGTCCTAATTAGTTATACATGACCATAAAATGCACTTTTATACATCATACATATATGGATGATAATCTCTCATTCTTCTGGTTGCACATGATAGAAACCTTGTAAACATTATAGCATTTTAGAAATGCACAACTTAAAGCATGAAATTCTCCCCAGCCCTTTTTAACATTTTGACATTATTTCTTGTGATTTTTTTTTGCACTTTGGATGGACATCAGTCTGCATCTATGCACATAATGTATCAGCATAATGCATATATGTATATACATATGAATCATTGTTAGTTTCTACAAAAATGAAAAAAAATGCAACATTGTAATTCAACTTACTTGCTTCTCTAAGCAACACTTCATGGGCATCCATCCATGTCAATTCCCACAAAATTGCATCCATCACTGAAATGGCTGCACACTATGACTTTAGTATGAGTGGGCTCCAATCTGGTCATCCAGTCCCCTGATGAAAAACATTTCCATGGTTTCCTAAGTTTTACAGTTTCAGGGAGCATTTTTGCGTGTGCCTCTGCACACCTGGAGTTCCTCTTTCAGTAGGATCGTGGTGATGGGGTGTCGCGACCCCTTGCCCGCAAGGAAGACGCAACTCGGGAATCTTCTCTCAGCAGTTTATTCAGGTCCTTGATACTTTTTCTTCTTAACCCCTGGATGCCCCTCCCAGCCTTAATAAAGCACCTCAAGCCCCAATGCGAAGCTGCCACGTGGACTTTTCTCACAGGGTGCCAAGTCACAGCATGCCAACTCATTCTGATAAGGAGTTGTTTGTCACAGACTACAGGGGAAACCAGGGCCATCTTGTATGGCGGCCACAGTTCACAGAAACGGCTCACCACAGTTCCCCCTTTTTTGTTTTTATATGACAATACAGGCTAGAGTAGAGGTCCTATCCCACTGTGCAGAAGTGGCTGCATAGTATGGCTCAGCCCTAAGGAGGCGCCTTCCCCAGATCCGAGGCCATATCAGCCGACGCCTTTTTTCGTGGGGCGGGGCGTGGATAAGGTGGGGTAAGGAAGGACGTCAAACCCGCATGCAATAGGACATGCTCTCCTTGAGGTCCACTCCAAGGATCACTCAAGTGCAGTGCCTTGCCTCGCATCCTGTACCGTGACGATGGTGGACGGAGGGGGATAGCTGAGGCTGAACTGTGACTGTGTACAATGACAAACAAGTTGACAGCACCCTGAAAGAAAGGCACGGACTTTAAAGCGATAGAGAAGCACTAGTGTGGAAACCCATCTGCGTGCAATGGCAGCAAGACCGGCAGAGTGCAAGGGCTTTCCAACACTAAGAGAACAGCGAGGAAAGACATGTCGATCCCAGTGCAATGTTATAATAACTTGGGGTGCAACGACCATGTCAAAAATTTACTGTTTAAGATGCGCAAGCCAGACTTGAGGTGAATTGCCATTTTCTAAAGCTGCAAGAGCTTGTATGATCATAGCCTTATCGTGAGCATTGCAGGCCTTGAGGCGACAGAGAAACCACAAACAGAGGAACATACCGAAGCAACACATTGCACCAAAAACGCCTACCCCCACCCACTCTTTAAAAAAGGAAAAGGCAGAAGATATCCAATCGGTGAATTGTCCCAAGGTCACGGGATCGACACGGGTACTATTCAAGACAGCTATTTGGGTTAGTTGAGACTGGATCATGTCTTCTGCTTCCATGGACCAGTTTCCGGCCAAATATTCGCCAATGATGCGGGAAGCATTCCTGGAATCATTAAATCTGACAGAGGTTATGCATAAATGTGCACGTTGGTCAACGCAACCCAAAAGCACCAAGTCAGCTAATTCTTCTACCTGAGCTTGGAGTAAATCTATTCTTTGGTTGGCAGCTAAAATCCCTGACAAAATATGTTGATTGATTGTGTTTTGGGATTCGAGTATGATGGAAGTTTGTTGAACAACTCGATTAATGGTGGCAGCAGTTTGTACTTGATTGGCCATGGCCACTCCGGTCGTAACCGCTGCAGCAGCAGATACCGCCACGGCTGTCACTATGGCTGCTGTAATTCCAAAATCCCTGCGGACTCGAAATAGCTCAACAATGGGGAATTTTTCAGGATCTGCAGTTACCGGGATTGGGACAAAAGTTGGAATTTTCATAACCACTGCTACAGTCCAAGAACCATTCCAACACTCAGATAAAAGACAGGTAACATTAGAACAATCTAGCATCCCTGACGAGGTGTCATTACCAAAAGGAACAGGAACGGGGATTGGACACAGACCATTGCAGGGGGTAATGTGGCACTATATAACAGAGAGTTGAACGAAACAGATGTAAGTCTATTTCCTCGTTCACTCTCCCTAACAGTGCCAGAAACATTAGCCAACCAGCTTTTGGCTCCTAGCAATTGAGCCAATGTAGAAATATCGGCTGAAGCCCCCCTTTCATTGGAAATCAGCCACTGAAACCAGGACCAACCCACTCCTGTAGAAGAGTTGGCACTGTTATTAAAGTTATAAACATACCTCTTAAGAGAGGGAGAAAGGGAGAAACCTTTAGCAACTTGATGTTTCTCCCAAGAATGATCCTGACAAGGCGTAAATGTTGGGGGAAAACCAAGATTAGGGGTACAATAAGGAGAGGCCTTGAAATGAGTGGCATGATAGATACTATTAGAAGAAGAAGGCACTGGGATTAGCACCTCGGAGATAATAGCCAAGGTAGTTATATTTAAAGCAGAGCTATTTGCGGGGGTCCCTGAGCCTGATTGCTTCCCCGAAACTACTTGGCTCAGTACGGCACTGATAATGCTCCCCGAGTCCTGACTGGACCGCAATGGGTCCTCCCAGTTAGTCAAATTTTTGGTCTTAAGGCTAATGCAATTAGCGTTCCCAAGGCTGAAGCAAAAAACTCCTGTGAGATTAACTTGAGATTGATTAAAAATGCTCTCTATGTCCCCTCTAGGAGAAGCACAGGGAGCAGACATCTCACATGAGGTAGAAAAAAGAGTAGGGAGAACACTAGAATTACCATGAACCGGCATCGGCATCGGCCATGCCCGTGCCACTGCCCACCACTGCATCGGTGTCGCCTGTACCATCGGCATCAACATCAGAGCCAGAGCACTTAGCAGGATGAAGATCCTCATCACAGGATTGCTGTGGTATCTCTTGTTGCTGGTTGGCTGGAGTCAAGACTCTTCTTGTCAGGCGTTCAGGGACCCACAGCGTTTCTGTGCGATCCTGGGGAAAAACACATACAGATCCTCGTGCCCATGTCAGCACGGGGTCGGGGCCGTTCCATTGGCCCGTAAGAACATCTTTCCACTTAACATAGCCAATCACAGAGGGCTGAGGGGACACATGTCTATCGGCCGCAGAGCGACCATGAATATCCAAATTCAAAAAATTAATGGTAAAGAGAGCTAAGGACAGGCGTTCTTTAGGAGTGTGTTCAGCTCCTATTCCCCCTTTTTGTTTTTGTAAAGTTTCCTTTAAGGTGCGATGAGCACGCTCAACAATGCCTTGTCCTTGAGGATTGTAAGGCAGACCATGAGTAAGTTGCACTCCCATAGTAGAACAAAAGGATGTAAATTGTCTGCCAGTGTAAGCAGGTCCATTATCAGTCTTAAGGGATGTAGGAGCACCCCATGCTGCCCATGCCTCTAGGCAATGAGTAATAACATTACGTGCCTTTTCTCCGGATAAAGCAGAAGCGTGAATAATTCCAGAGCACGTATCAACAGAGACATGTACATACTTGAAGTTACCAAAGTCAGGAATGTGTGTCACATCCATTTGCCAGACAACCAATGGCTTTAATCCCCGTGGGTTTACGCCATAATGAGGGGGGTGAAGAAATGTGACACAATGAGGACATTGTAATACTATCTGACAAGCATCTGCTCTTGAAATGGAAAAACGCCTGTGTAGCGTTAAAGCATTAACATGGAAGTTTTGGTGAAATAATTTAGCCCCCTCCAAGGAGGAAGCCAAGCATATCAAGTGATCTCTAGTGGCTGAGTCCGCACAGGCATTGCCCTGTGATAACGGACCAGGAAGAGAGGTGTGAGCCCGGATGTGCATTGGATAAAAAGGAGCAGCGCGGCTACAGATAAGCTGTTGAAGTTGAGTAAAGTAAACAGATACATTATGGGCATCACTAATAGCTCCCACGGCCTCCAGGACTCTTAGTGCTTGTACCACATAGATGGAGTCCGAAATGAGATTAAAAGGAAAAGAACACTGCTTAAAAACCTCAATAACAATTTGTAGTTCTACCCATTGTGGATTTCCTGGAGCAAATTGATGCTGGACAGGGGGAGAATCATTAATTACATAAGCTCCCATTCCAGACTTGGAACCATCAGTAAAAATATTAACAGCCTCCGGAATAGGACTGGGTGAAGTCACCTTAGGGAAAATGATGGGATGCTCTTTAACAAAATTGAGTAATGGATGGGAAGGGTAATGATTATCAATATCTCCTTGAAATGAGCAGCATAGAATAGCCCAGTTGTCTAGAGTAGCACACAAAACATTAAGTTGAGCTTTAGTGTAGGGTATGATAAGAGAAGAAGGCGACTGTCCAAAAAATTGAATGCTTTGTTGAATCCCTTTAAGTGCTAACACTGCAACAGCATCAGGATAGTATTCTAAGGATTTTCCTGGAGACACATGTGGGTGGATCCATAGTAAAGGCCCATCTTGCCACAGTACTCCAGTAGGCTGCCGCATAGTGGCAAGCACACATAACTGGAAAGGTTTATCACTCTGGAGCCTGTATAGAGTGGCATGCTGTATAGCTTCTTCTACTTTCATAAGGGCCGCTCTAGCCTCTTTGGTGAGGCTACGAGGGGAAGTAAGATCTGGATCACCCTTAAGAGTAGCATACAAGGGCTGAAGCACAATATTAGGAATATGTAAATATCCTCTTATCCAATTAATATCTCCCAGCAGTTTTTGAAAATCATTTAGAGTTTGGAGATCCTGAGTTCTTATGGTGATTTTTTGTGGTTTTAATTTGTCATACCCAATCGTTGCTCCCAAATACTTAATAGAATCCCCCGTTTGAACCTTTTCAGGTGCGATATACAGTCCATATTGAGCTAACAGGTTTATTAGGTCTTTATAAGCCTCATTAACCCTTTGTTCTAATTTAGCAGCCAATAGTACATCATCCATATAATGAATGATCTTAATGGAGGAATACTTTTGTCTGAGAGGTACGAGTGCCTTCCCCACATACATCTGACACATCGTAGGACTATTAGCCATGCCCTGCAGCAACACTACCCACTCAAACCTTTGATCTGGTTCCTCCTGGTTACACGAGGGAAGGGTGAATGCAAAACGCTGTGAGTCTTTAGGATGCAAAGGAATAGAAAAGAAACAGTCTTTAATGTCAATAGCAATAATATGCCAGCCCTGAGGAACAGAGGAGAGCAGAGGCAGCCCTCTTTGAATGGGCCCCATAAGTTGCATTTGAGCATTAACCGCTCGTAGATCATGCAGTAGGCACCACTTCCCTGACTTTTTCTTAATGACAAATATGGGAGTATTCCAGGGAGAAGTAGAAGGTTGGATGTGACCCAAGTCAAGTTGTTCTTTAACTAGGTCATGGGCTGCTGCCAATTTAACCGAGGGAAGAGGCCACTGAGGCACCCAAACAGGCTCCTCGGTGAGCCATGTTATGGGTATTTGTGCCCCAGTGGCCCCTAGGAAAAATCCAGACCAAATCTGTTAAGCTTTTGATGACCTTGCACAGGATGCCTACGCCCCTGTAGGTGTTTTCCTAGTCCTAGACCTGGCCTATACCCCATATCTAGCATAATTTGTTGAGACACCGGGGAATAGTCATTGCTAAGAGTAAACCCCATGTCATTCATCAGATCACGGCCCCATAAAGAAACAGGCAAATCAAGTACATAAGGCTGAAAAGTACCATGATGTCCTTCCGGGTCCTTCCAAGATAGATGTCTACAGCTGATTTGAGGGGCTTGGGCATATCCAAGTCCTCTTAGGGATTGATCAGAAGTCTGCACTGGTCATCCCTTAGACCAGTCCTTAAGGGCTATAATGCTACGGTCCGCCCCTGTGTCCAGCAATCCCACAATAGATTTACCTTCTATGCTTAACTCCAAAGTGGGGCGATTGCTCATATTCAGTGACAAATAGGCACAATTTCCTCCGGTGGCACCAATCTCATCTCCCGTCCGTGACCTTGAGTCAGAAGGGAAGTGGGTATGCAAGCTAGGCAAAATTAGTAATTGAGCAATCCGATCCCCTGGAGAGATAGACACAATGCCCCTTGGAGCTTCCACCATAACCTTTACTGTCCCTACAGCATCAGGGCTGATGACTCCAGGGAAAACATGAAGACCTTGCAAGATAGAGGATGCACGTCCAATTAGCAAACCTACAGTGCCAGGTGGTAAAGGCCCTTTAAACTCAGTTTCTACCAATTGGACTCCCATCTTAGGTGTCAATACGAGTCTGGAGGTGGAACAGAGGTCCAATCCTGCGGCGCCTGTAGTGGCTCTCCGCGTTTCATGGGATGGCGTAGAGACGGCCATGTCTCGGGTTCGGGTGTGACATTCTCCATTGCCCCATATATTTGTGGGCCCTGGGGTCGGGGGCCCCGTTGGACGTTTTTTGGCCCAGCTGAAACAGGCTGTCCATGGATGTCTCTCACTGATTGACACTCTCTTGCCCAATGTTTCCCCTTTTTGCATCTTGGACACAACCCCGGTAGACGAAGGCCATTGGAAGGGCCACCGTAAGGAGGTCCAGTAAAACTGTCTTTTTTGGGACATTCCCGTCTGAAATGACCAGATTGACCACAATGGAAGCATGTTCTGGCACCAGGACCGCCCCCTTTGGCAATCCGAAGGACAGCAGCTGCAAGGCCTGAATTAGTTAAAGGTCCTCCAATCTCTCTACACACCTTCATCCATGCTTCTATGCCCTTGTTTTTATAAGGAGTGATTGCTGCTTTACATTCCTTGGTGCATTGCTCAAAAACCAATTGCTTGATAAGGGGCATGGCTCTATCAGGATCCCCAAAAATCTTTCCAGCGGCATCTACCATCCTTGCAACAAAATCTGAAAAGGGTTCTGTAGGGCCTTGTAGAATCTTGGTCAAATTACCAGATACCTCTCCTCTATTTAGAAGTGATTTCCATGCCCGAATGCAAATGCTGTTAATTTGGTCATATACCTCAAGAGGAAATCCTGTCTGTTGATTAGCAAATCTCCCCTGCCCCAAAAGCATGTCCTTATCCCAAGCGGGGTGTCCTGCCGCATGGTTTTGGGCGGCCTGCTCTATTGCGCCCTCTAGCATAAATGCTCTCCAGTCCAAATATTTACCCGGGGAAACACAAGCCCGAACAAGGCTAGCCCAGTCAGAGGGAGTCATGCAGTATCTAGACAAACCCTCCACCTGAGTTAGTGTGAAGGCGGCATCCACCCCATAAGTACGCACGGACTCCGCCAGGGTCTTCACAATTTTGAAATCTAAGGGTTCATGGAATCTTCCCCTATTGTCATCCTGAAAAACTGGATAAGCAAGACCCATCTCAGCATTAACAGCCCTCCATGTTTGGGCATGGAAAGCTCTCCCCGAAACACCCCCACCATACGGCGGTGGATCTGGAGGATCATTTTTCTTGAGCCCCTGTTTATTTCTGTTCCCTTCTCCCATACCTACACTCCCTAGCTGACAAGACAGCCTCCCAAGCTCCTCCTCCTCATCCTCCTCTTTCTCTGACCCACTTTCGCATGGGGGTGTGCGCAGCGCACTGAGATCTGGATACAATCGTCTCCTCCCCTGTTTCACATTCCGTACATTCCCATCCTTCTGAGATATCTCACTTCTTGCCGGAGACAGCCGCCTCCTCCCCTGTTTCATGCTCCGCACACTCCCATCCTCCTGAGATACCTCACTTTCTGCCGTCTCTGACTTCTCCTCATGTAATTGCTCTAAAACTTCCTGTCCTTTAGTAAGTGCTTCCTGACATCTGCCATCTGTGAGGCAACTACGGACCATCTTCCAAAGGGGTATCACCCCACCCTCTAATATGCCCTGCTCAGAAGCAAAGTCAAGGTCTTTGCCTAATTTATCCCAGCTAGGTATAGTAAGGCTGCCCGAGAATGCAAACCACGGTGCAGCAATATCTATCTTCTGTAAAAATCTCTCTAAAGTACTACGTTTCACTTCCAGGCCCTTGGAACGTAACAGGTCATCTAGGGCCAGGAGGAGCGGACTTGAAGATGCGGCACCCATGACACAACAACAAAAGACGCACAAAAAACAACAAGAGATACCACAAAAAACAAAAACGAGATGACACAACAAAAGAAACACAGAAAACAAAAGTGAAAGTACACAGTGCAGCTGCAATAAATATGAGGCTCTCTCTTTCTTTGTAGAGGAGCTGACCCCGCTTTGGACGCGGATCCCACTTACTGGGACTATCCCTGCTTTCATCGCAGATCCCACTTACCTGGGACTAACCGGTGCACCACCCCTGACTGACTGAAAGTTCTGGTTCCCGGGTTTCGGCACCACTTGTCGCGACCCCTTGCCCGCAAGGAAGACGCAACTCGGGAATCTTCTCTCAGCAGTTTATTCAGGTCCTTGATACTTTTTCTTCTTAACCCCTGGATGCCCCTCCCAGCCTTAATAAAGCACCTCAAGCCCCAATTCGAAGCTGCCACGTGGACTTTTCTCACAGGGTGCCAAGTCACAGCATGCCAACTCATTCTGATAAGGAGTTGTTTGTCACAGACTACAGGGGAAACCAGCGCCATCTTGTAATGGCGGCCACAGTTCACAGAAACGGCTCACCACAATGGGGTACTCCACACATAGGGTCCTTCTAGGGAAGCAGAGAAGGCAAACCACGTGCTTCCAGCTGTTATAGGTTCTAAGCTTTCCCATTAATATGCAGAGCAATTTCTTGTTCTCTGTCTTTGGTGCCTTCTCCACACAGAGAGAGGCTAAAAATAAATTCACCTGTCTCCTCGTCACTCTGTTTATTTAACTGTCTTTCTTAAGGATCCTCAGCATATCCACTAGGGTTTAAAAATACTCCAACAATTCACTTGCAGAACAGAAGATTAGATAGTGCTTCCCACTTTAGGATTTCACCAGCACTGCTCTGACATGCTAACACCCCCACACCGGCATAGACTGTACTTCTGCAGGTATAGACCGGCCAATACAAGAGCAGAATGAACTGGTTGGCATCTCAGCTGCTCTGCTTCCCACCTGGGAGGTGTCAGTCAAGGAATTTGTCTAAGCTAAACTCCTGTTTCTGGAAATATGGATATAATACCTAGAGTATTGAAGGAAGCAATGCATTTATAGCAATTAGCACACCATCAGATGTAATAAGCGCTCACTGAATCTTAGCTACATTATTATTACTACCATTATGGACCTAAAATAACAAAGATTGTGTCTAGTTCAACCTCATTGCATATGGGTCTTCCTCATCGCCATGAAAGGCATCACCCAATAGTTGTATGATTTAGAAACAATGAGATGCAGATGGAGTCCTAGACTTGGGTAACCAATATTCTTTTCTTGGTTTGACATATTTGCTTCTTTCCCTCTGTGCAGTATGCTTGTAAAATTTCTAGTATTACAGAAGAGTGTGACTTGGAGTGTGTGAAGGTCCACATAATTCTCTGTCCAACAAAATCACGATTTGCCAACCAACATTTCTCTATTTCCTTGTTTGCCAGTTTCTTGACTGTCTTCGTCTTCCACTAAAACAAAGCTCCAAAAGCACAAGGATGATAAAAATGTTCCTCCCTGTATTGGACTTTTTTTTTGTTTGTTTTCCACTGTAGCAAAATAATCAATTTGAAAACAAGAAAGTCTTCTGTTGGCTTACAGTAGGAGAGAGCCCGCTTCATAGCTTTGGGGTATCTGGTGAGGCAGAACATGATGGGGCAGAAGATGAGGTGTCATAGCAGCCAGGAGACACAGGGAAGAAGAGGAGGAAGAGACTGGAATCCTACAATTCCCTTCAAGGACACACTTCCCGAGGGCCCAGCTTCCATCCAAAAGGCCTCCTCTTCTAAAGGTTCTCCCATCCCTCTGTAGTATCAGGGGCTGGAGAGCAAGCCCCCTACACAGGGGCCTTTGGGAGACATTCAAGACCCAAACTCTAATGCTTTCTCTTTTTCTCTCTGAATATTTAGCACCAGGCATCCTTGTCTGGCATATTACAGGAAAGCAGTAAATGCGCTCTTGGATGAGTAAGTTAATAGTTATTATTAATAACCTAGGTGAGGCTCTGGCAAACTCTGAAAGAGTGCCAGACGTAGCCATGTCTGTTGCAGCTAGACAGGGCAGAACAGAGTCAGGGGAATTCAATCAGGACCTAGTTAGACCCAAAGGGAAGGTGTATATCTAGCAGAGGACTAGTTACCCTCAAGTCTGGAGCCCAGATAATAGAAGCCAGTCTTGCAACCCTGTCAGCATATAGCAGTGTATTTAGGGAAGTAGATGTTGTATCAGGCATGTGGGACCTAGAAATGGAAAATCTAGGACCCCCAATCCTAAGTGGGTGGGTCATTTGGCTCATGGGGACTCATTGCAGAGTTCTGAGGCATGAGCTACGGTTCAACACAGCCACTAGGTTTGGAGAATACCTGGAAGGTGTCCCCAGTGATCCAGGTACAGGAGTAGGATCCTGAGACATAGTCCATGTGACATTCCCATGACTTCCTACAGACTTCACCTTGGCCAGTCCTTGGAGAATGGGAGGCATTATTAAGGTCAAATCATGTTGCCTTGTCTTAGGTTTCTGTTTCTACGGGAGGAGGCCTTGTGCTGGTGCCCACGTAGAAGAAGAAAACATGGGCAGTGCTTCTGTGTCTCCCTAAACTAAGCTGGAATCCAAGGCTCTGCTCATTCATTCCCTGTGGCCTCGGGCAAACGTCAGAACCTCCCTGAGCTCCATCGTACCTCCATCTGTGTGGGATACTTTTAAAAAGTGTTTGAAGATTAATTTAGGTGATATGCAGAGAATGCTTGGCATAGTGTCATCTGTAACTAGAAGGCCAAGGTGAAATAAGTGGCAGCTGTGTGGTTATCATCAGTGTTTTTGATGTGGTCAGAGGTCAGTGGTCAGAGACAATCCTCATAGAGAAGGAGAGTTTTCAAAGGGGCAGAGGGAGTTTCACGCTGTAGCCCAAACCTTGAAGTTCCCTAGGTAAAACAGCTTCCAGTTCCTCTAGATCCATGGTCAAGGTTTGAGGTGGGGAGAGCATGCAACCTTCTTCTGCTTGGTCTCTAAATTTGTGACCAAAGAAACTGTCCTAACACTGGGCAGCCAGGATGCTTCCTTATCCCCCAGTTCTGTGTTTAATCTGAACCAACATACAGGATAGTGTATTACATCAACAATAGCAATTACAGTCATAAGCATTATTATTATGTAGCTTTGATGTATCCTATTACAACTGTAGGTAAAATCATCTTTTTACTATGGGTATTACTGTAATTAATCCATTACTTACCATGTTCTATGTATCAGGCCAGGGCTTTCCAAACGTTATTTGATCCTCACAAAAATCCACTTGGTAGGCTGAGGCAGGAGGATCAAGAGTTCAAAGCCAGCCTCAGCATAAGCAAGGTGCTAAGCAACTCAGTGAGACCCTGTCTTCAAATAAAATACAAAATAGGACTGGGGATGTGGCTCAGTGGTCAAGTACGCCTGAGCTCAATCCCTAGTATCCCCTGCTAAAAAAAAAAAAAAAAAAAAAAGTCCACTAAGTAAATATGATCATTTTCCAGATAAGAAAACTGAGAGTCAGAGAGGTAAGTGATTTTCCCAAGGGCACACAGCTAATAAGTGGCAGAACCCCTCCCAAACCTACCCTGGTAACCTCTGCCTGGCTACCTCCTCTTTGCTAAGACCTGTGTGGCCAGCCCTGCTTTGAACCCCAAATGGCATCATTTCCAGGGTCTTCCCATTGGGGGGAGTGTGGTGGGGATGTGGAGGATCAGGGGGCATCGTTAGGGTCCCTGGGCACCAGGGACTTTCCTTGGGCTTGCTCATTCAGACTCTGTGCCTCTTCTGAAGGCCGTTCATGCTCTCTTCTCTGTTCATGATTCACACTTGGAAGGGACCCCAAGATCATTGGCCCTCCACCATCCCCATCATCTTTCTCATCAAGTACATAAAAATGTGATTGAGTCCCCTCAAGGCAACAACGGCCTTCAGTATCGAAGACAGCAAAAAACTCTCCCAGGTGAGCAGGTTGCAACCTAGAAGGAAGTTCTCAGGTGCTCCTGGGTTCACTGGCCTCTTGTGACTCTCAGAGCTGGACCCTCCCTTCCCTCCTCATGCCCTCACCATCTATGGATGCTATGCCACCCCCATGCCTGGAAGCCCTGGTTCTGTCCTCCGTCAGCGTACCAGCCCTGGTGCTAAGAACTCCACAGGCACCATCACATTCTGTCTTCCCAGCCATGCGTTGCTGTGGATGCTCTTCTTACCCCCATTTTACTGATGGAGAAACCGAGACAGAAAAACAGTCACAGAACTGACATCAAACTCAGACATGTTCGTATCCAAGGCCCAAGCCGTCATCTCTTAACTGCATTCTCTATGCATCTTCCAGTTCAGTCACTTTCTCCATTTCCCCTCAGAACAGCTGAGACAGACGAGTGTCCAAAACAACCCACTTCTCCCTCCTCCCTTCTACAACAAAAATTTAAAAACTATAAAAATAGCACACACCTGAACTCTGTGCACGGGCTTCTTCTCCAGCTTCACTCAGTCTGGGAGTCATACTTCATCCCCGGGTTTTTACTTCCTCCTTCATCCAATAGGTATAGGCAGATAAGAAATGAAAGAAGGGGCTGGGATATAGTTCAGTGGCAAAGCGTCTGCCTTGCATTCGCAAAGCCCTGGGTTTGACCCCCAGTTCCAAAAAAAGACAAAAAAAAAAAAAAAAAAAAAAAAAAACAAATGAAAGAAGGAGTTAGGGCCCTCCATACCACTCCTGACTTTGTGCCTGTCATATATCACACCTACTAGGTAGCAGACCGGTTTTGAATACCAGAGATGTTGATACTGGTTATGATAAAGACGACAACAATAAAAGGAACAATAACTAATGCTTACTCAGAGGCCACCATGGGCCAAAGTAGCTAACCACTGCCTGAATGTTTACATGAGGTTCTTGCAAAACCCAGTGAGGGAGGCACTCCCATCAGCATTCCTATTTTGCAGATGAGAAAAACAGGTTCAGAAGGTGAAGTGAGTTGCTAAGGTTATACATCATGGAGGGTCGGAGCTATGAGTTGGGCGCCAGAGCCCAAGATTTGACCCCCTGTAGTAGTGCATCATAGAGAGTTGAGCAGTGTGGTCGTGAAGGGGACATTAGGACATTAAAAGATGCAAGTTAGACATCCCTACAGGTGAACACAAGGATCCTTCTCCTGGGAAACTGGGGAAGGGGACAGAAAAGTGGTGAGGAAAGGCTTCCTGGAGTTGGTATATGTAGGTTGGTTACTGAATGCTCAGCAGGTGGTCACGGGCCAGAGGAGGGGAGGGTGATACTCCAGGCAGAGAAGAATGTGGGCCAGAACCTAGCAGAGGGACACAGCCTGGCTTTAGGTGGTAAGTGTTAACACATGGCTTACTTCAGTGTGGTGGGAAAGGGAGGAAATGATGGATAAAGAGACTGGAGATATTTACAGGAACAAAATCCCAAAGCCACCCCCCCCCCAGATGATAAATAACCACTGAGGGACTGAGGACAGGGAGAAGGGTGACCAGATGCAAACTGCAGAAGGGTCCCTCAGGCACCTGCATGGAGAGGAGTGAGGCTGGTGGACCTAGGGTGACCTGTCCCATGGAAGGCTCAGCAGGGAACCACCCCTTAGTCACATGTAACCTGAGTAGGTTTAGCTTCAGGTGGGCCCTCAAATCTCAAACCAGCCCCTCCCACTCTGCTAGTCCTCTTGCTACTGCACCTGAGAAACACAAGGCTCTTCAGGGGTTTCCATCAGTGGAATCATTCCAAGCTCCCCAGCTTTGCTATGGGTCCTGGCTCTTCTACCTGGTAATATTGAAGGTCAGGGACTGGTGGTGGAACTTGCTCTCCTTTTCTGACAATTTTGCTGGAGCCACTGAGTAGCACCCATTGTTTTTCAAGAGCTGAACTGATCCCAACTTGTTAAATTCAAAAAGATAGCACTGGAGGGTCCTGGCTCTTGTACCCTCCCTCTAGGATCCTCTTCTCCTGGGGAATATACTCTCTTCCCCATTTAACCGCCTGGGAGTCACTAAATCTAGGGCTAATAATCTCCCTCCTTCTCTAGCCAATGCTTGTGTTAATGCAATCCAAAATGTGCCAATCACTCGGTTAGCATTAGCTTCCTAACCTATCTTGTTTTATAGATATTTTATGAAAACAGAGTAGCCCTCTGATTTCCATCAGATTCCTCTAATTAGCAGAGCCAGGCATTGATCTTGGAGTTGATTAGAAACTCTCCCCCTGGAATGAAATGTCAACCCCTTCCGACAGCCCCTAAGTGTCTTCTGATTTTTAGCTTAATCATTCTTCCCTAAGAATGGATCCAGGGAGACTCTAGATCTTAACCAAACTAAAAAGTGGGAAAAAAAAAACAGTGGTAGAGATGAGGGAGGATGCCAGGACAAGAGGTGTGTGGGGGTCACCCCCTAGCTGTGGATTGGCTGCACAGGGCCTAATCCAGTGGGAAGGCTGCTCCTGGGGTCTGGGTAAAGACAGCTGCGACTTCCGGGAAGGTCTGTCCACAGCTGCTCCTTCCCAGAGCTCAGCAGACTTTGCACGTGTGGGTCACCTGCCTGTGTGCCTTTATCCACCACCACTTCCTTGAGCACCCCTCGTAAGCAGGGAGTACAGGGTTTGATATCAAGCCACCTTGACTTCAAACCCAGCCTGGCCTCTTGCTAGAAGGTGAAGGTTGATGCTGATAAATGCTTAAATCTCTTTTGACTCAAGTTTCCCCTGCTATTAAATAGAGGATAAAAATAATAGGATCAACCTGTAACGGGGATTAAGTATAATAAGGGGTGTTGAGAGTGCTCAGCTCTCTATACCCGGCTAGGCACGGGCCAAAATAAACATGGACAAAAACGGTTATTATCATTATCAGCTGGGGATGCCAACATAAATGCAACAGAGTTCTCTGCCCTCAGAAAAGCCAGATGGGATAGGGATCCAACTCCACCAGCACATTAGAGGGTGCCTGGGGTCAAAGGAAACGGACTCGGACCAGGTCCACAGGGAAGGAGCTGGGCAGACCCAAGGCATTTGGGACTACTCTCTCTCATCAGGAGAATCCCGGCCTTCTTTCCCTTCTTGGGGTCCAGTCAGGATTGTTCTGGCCACTTAGGTAGCCCTCCCATGGCCTCTGCCCACATGCAAGCAGGAGACAGAGCCTGAGAGCTCACTTGGTGCTGGCTGTGTCGCTGGCGAGGGCCATTAGAGCAGCTCAGCAGCTGAGGCTGAGCAGCTTATCTCGGCTCCCCAGCGAAACCAAATCAAATTCGTGGAAAATATTAGGTTTTCCAATAAAAAGGCAAGCCAGGTGGAGTAAACCAGCTACTGCAGCAGACAGCTAATTGGCTCGTGTCTGTCTGAAAATATGGAACGTTTAATAGCCATCAGGAATCCTTGACGAGAGCCTCACCTTCTGGGGTTGGGGAGGATCTTCCCAGGGGTCATCACACCTGTCACTCCCACCTGTCACTCCCAGGCCCCCAAGCCCACTAATTTTTCCCGTTAGGAAGGAGCATTTCATCAGAGGCAGGTGCAGCAGCAGGAGAGACCAGCAGCAAGAGGGAACTGGAATTTTTGAGTTCCTCTCCTGGCCAAACCACAGACCTACTGCTGTGCCCCTTAACGGGCATGCATTTATCAGAGAGACATTTAATTGAGTGAATGCTATGTACTGGGTATCAAAGATAAGGACTCGATACAACATTTTTTCATGTTTAGGGATGATCAAAACATTTATGTGATAATTCCATAGGCCCACAATTTCATTTCCTGTCTGTGTTAGTTATCTCTTTCTGTGTTCTCAATTATTCCCAACTTGGAAGCTTAAAACAGCAAATATGGTTTAGCCACAGTTTTTGTGGGATTCACTTAGGCATGTGATATGAACTCAGGGACATTCCTGAAGTTATAGTCAGGCTGTTGGCTACAGCTACAGTCGTTGGAAGGCTGGACAGGGGACACTACATGCCTACGTTCACTCACATGGTTGTTAGAAGACGCCAGTTCTTCAGGTGGAGACTGACCACATTGTAGTTCCTCACAATGTGGGCCTCTCCATAGGTGTTCTGGATGCCTTTGCAACATAGAGCTGCTTTTCCCTGGAGCAAGGAAACAGAGGAAGAGAGACAGACATGTCACAGTGTCTTCTATAACACAACCTCAGAAGCCACATGCCATCTCTCTTTGGCATTTGGTATTCTACTGACCACACAGACTGACTCCAGTACAATGAGGGAGAAGACTATACCCCAGGGTGAGGATATCAGGATGCAGTACCCATTGGGAGTCATGTTAGAAGCTACCATGCTTTTTTGCAATCTATGCTTTGAAGATAACTTTGGGGTTGAATCCATTTCATAGTCTGTAGCTTAATCCTTGCCATATCAAATGTTCTTAGTGAAGGTGAATGGACGGATAGCTAGTTGGATACATGGACAGATACACGTATATATGTGTGTAGGAATGGATGGATGGACAGAAATGATTTTTCCTTTGTTTATATTCCCAAATGCTGAGCACCGTGATGAACAATGATTTTTGTGGCTTGGTCTTATATTGAAAGGATTTAAGCTCTAGAAAGGATCATGGAGTGTTCCACTTAGTTTTACAGAAGCAAGAGCAAACGCCAGGAGAGGCCATGTGAGTCACTAACAATCAAACAATAACTTAGTAACAAAACCAGAACTAGAACCTGAAGTTTCTCTTCTAAGGCTCCTTCTCCACCACCAAAATAAAAGGCGCTGCCTATGTTGGTTCTAGAATTTCTACCCAAAACTCATCTAAGAGGAAGCCTCAGAGAGAGAATATGACTTATTCATGTCCCAAACCAGCTGCACTTTCCTGAGCCAGACATGTCCCCCTCTGGCTGTGGCTTGAGCACCCATTTCCTTCTGTTCAGTTGTCCCTGAAGAGGGACAACTCCCATTCTTTCTGGCCTACCCCAGTGTGCATTGCTGCTCTGCCTGCAAACCCCACTCCTTGTCAAGTTAGGATTTTCTTAAGTGGATCTGCTCCTCTGCCGATACATCCCCCATGGATGCACCAGAAACACTGACATTTCTCCAGAGCAGGATGTTTTTGAAAAAATATTTTAGATGAATGCCAGACCAGGCCTCATTAAATGTCATGGTGACTTTCCAAAGAGACCTGCCAGGAACTAGGGTGAGTAAAACATAGCCTCTGCTCTCGGTTCGGATGTGAAAAAAAGTAAAGATCATGAAGAGAAGAGTTTATTTGTTTTTCCAATAATTATTTCTAAGTGGTTCTGGGCCTGAAGAATGCGTCAGACTGGCAGGCAGGAAAGCAGAAGGCCTGTGTCTGACGCCAGATGGGGGGGAAAGTAGAGGAGGGCAGCAGATGGGAGAGGGGCTTGGAGCCTCTGATTCCAGCCCCAGCCAAACACTCCACACACTTGGAAACCCCTCAGAGATGGGGAGCCTTAGTTTCTCCAGCTGCACAGAGGAGAGGAAGAGAAACACAGGAAATGGTATACGTGTGACTGCGTGCGGGGAGTGCAAAGAAACACTAGAATAAATGCAGACAGAGAAATGGGCAGGAATAACGCTAGCTTTCAGTTAAGGAAAAAAATATCCACCAGGGACGGATCCAAATCACCCCAGCTCTGCTCTCCACAGCTGCTAACCCTGGGTTGGAGAATACACCTCGAGATACTATGAGAGTCTTGGATGAGCAGTTAGGGTTGAAATCGAAACAGCTGGGAGACAACCCTGCAGTCTTCATTGGCCAGAAGACTACTCCTGAGCTGGTTACTTAGCTTCTCTAAGCTTCAAATGCCTTCGTCTGGAAAATGGGGAAGAGTTCCTAGCCTCGAGCTTTTTTGGAAGGCTAAATGGATACAGAAACCAAGCACCCACCAAGGAATCTGCCACTTGGTAGTCTCAAAACAAATGTCCACACGCAATGTACCAGCAACCAGCTGGTCTCTGTGTTTGGGCAGGGAAAGCCCTGCCTTTCATTAAAGCCCGTAACTCAGCTCAGTGGTTGTGCTCTCTAGAGTTTGTCTGTGGTGCAAACAGTGATACTGTTTTGTGAATTTTAGTTCAGGTTGACTGCATGGTCAGTGTGTGGAGCCAGATTTTAGAAGGAAGGAAGGAAACATGTATCATGTATTTTTCTCCCACTGCTTCATCTGCTGTCTGCCAGGCCCCTAGGACACATTTTTTTACATGTTATTTCATTGAATCCTTAAAAGTTAATTCCTGTGAAGTTAGAATATTTACTTCCCTCCCTCCCTCCCTCCCATATTGTTTAAACTGGTAAAGAACCTAAACATCAGAGAGGTGAAGAAACTTGACCAAAGGCACATGGCTTAATGGTCATTCTGACCCCAGACTGGGAGTAAAAATCATGTTCTTTCCCTCAAAAAGGAGTTTCTTCTGTAAAACTGGATTGGAAAGATGACAGAAAGGTTCAATTCAGTCATGACATACTCGGCTTCCACCTCTCTATGTGCTTCTTTGTGTGTGTGCATGTGCATGCGTGTTCACATGCTTTTGCTCCTTTGCATCTTTTCCTTAGCTGCAATGAATTTGTCGGTTCCATTATTGACTCAGTCCAAAAGCCCAGTCCTGACAGAAGTTTCTTTGTACCTTTTTTATGGGGGAAGGGGATTGGGAACTGAACCCAGGGCCACCTAACCACTGAGCCACATTCCCATCCCTCTTTTCAAAATATTTTATCTAGAGAAAGGGTCTCACTGAGTTTCTTAGGGCCTTGCTAAGTCGCTGAGGCTGGCTTTGAACTCGTGATCCTCCTGCCTCAGCTCCTGAACCATTGGGATTACAGGCATGCGCCAGTGTGCCCTGCCATCTTTGAGCCTGTTTTTTTTTTTTCTCCCACTGCTTCATCTGGAAGAATTCCCTTCTGTCCTTTAAAGCTTAACTCAAATGTCAGCGGCTCCACATAGGTTTTCAGCAATCTTTTAAGCAAAGGTAGACATTCCCTCCCTCCTCCACTCTCCATGGAGCATATGTACCACTTTCAGTGAAATCGTCTTCTATTCGTCCTTAGATCTCAGATGCCTAGCACAATGTCAGGCACCTAGTAGAACAAGGAGGTGCACGTGGGGACAAAGGAATGGAGGGAGGGAAACGCTCCAGAAAGGTAAGTTTTATGGCAATGATGAGAGTCCTCATAATGCCCACTGCCAGCGTTTACTGAGGCACCTGATCATCTAGGCTCTGGTCCGGGGTCTCCTGTGTGTCATCTCATGTAATGCTCACAGTCACCTTATGGTAAGCACTATTCATTATCACACTAATTACACAGATTGGATTTTCAAGTCACACAGCTAATTGAGGATTTTTAGTAGATGGTTTAGAAGATAAATCTAAAAGATTCAGAAGAAATATTTTAGTACAATATCCAATTAGTAGAGGATTAGTAAGAGATAAATAGAAATTTGAACTCCAGCAGTTTGGTGCTAGTGCCCTGAATTGAATCTTTGTGTTGTCTGCAGGACTGGAGGGGGAGGGACACGAGGGTCCTCATCAGACACACTGGCCCCAAAGCACATTCTTTTTTGGAGGGGGCGTACTGGGGATTGAACTCAGTGCATTTGACCACTGAGCCACATCCCAAGCCCTATTTTGAATTTAATTCAGAGGCAGGGTCTCACGGAGTTGCACCATTGTACCCTGGCCAAGGCACATTCTTGCCTTGTTAGTTCTGTGGTTTCAAATGTCAGCTATGTGAACTGCAAAGGTTACACTTCCCCATCTGGGTGATGGCATCTCTCCCACCTAGCCTAGTGGGTTGTGCAAGGGATGACACATTTCCCACTTGGGACCATCATATACTTAATGGACATGTAACAAACCATCTATAGTTCCCTGATTCCTCCACCATAGGTCTTACACTCCTGCTATTTATTGCAGCTCCACATTCTGTTTGGCGAAAAGTGACCTGCTTTAGACATTTGTAGCATTCTGCTCATTTATTCATTTAAAAAATATTTACTCATCAGCTACTATATTCCAGGCACGATTACAGGTGTTGGGGGTACAATGGGTCCCCCCATTGTACATGGACATGGTCCAGACTCTTATAGCACTTATATTCTGATAAATCACAGATAGCTTCCAATGGCTCTTGTAACTAGTGGACAAACACACACTCAGACCAAAATACTACAAAATAAGGTGATGGGACAAAAATGGCTGGGGGTGGTGCTCCATCAGGAAGAGGAGGCGAGGAAAGGCCCTAAGCAGGTGGCTTTTGAGCTCAGCTCTGAATGGGAATGAGCTAGTCTCAGCAAGATCTGAGGATGGGCACACCTGGAAGAGGTCACAGCATGGGTAAAGATGCTTCAGCAGGATAAGCCTGTGTTGCACTCCTGGTTCATGAGAGGGTGGAAGGGATTGAGCTCCGAGAGGCTGGACAGAGATGGAACATGGGGGCAGGAGAGCTCACTTAAGATCTTAGAATCCCTGGAACAGGCACAGATTGGATTTACAGGGTAAAATGTGAATATTACTTGAAGGAGCGATTGCAGAAGCATTATCCCCCAGTTTAATTGAGATTTACAGTCTGAATCCACTCAAATAGATCCTTTCCTTTAAAAACCATTCTTTCCACCTCATAAGAAATGAGAAGGTGGCAGATGAAACCATTGTCTTAAAAATTGTCTTCTGAATTATTTTCTGAGAGAGATGAACATCAGTCTCTATTCAGAAAAAAATGGCAAAGTTACTATGTTATGGAAAGTTTCTAAAATAAGCCTGGTTTCACTTCTCACAGGCTGTCACTAGAGTCTACTGGAGATTTTACCAGCTTCAAAACACACTGCACAAAATACCAAAGGTCTGTGATTAAGGTGGACAAATGGACCTTCTTGAGAGTCAACTTTGACGTGGTACAGAGGAGTCCATTGAACATTACCCAGAAAAAAAGAATTGCTGAAATTAAGTGGACTAGAGACTTAAAGGACTTTGGCTTTAACTTGCAGTAGCCGGATGGCTGCATTAGCTTAGGGGTAGCATGGAAAACACAGGGGGTGATTTTTACCTTCTACTCTGCATAGGTCCAGACAACTTCCAATATCCTGTAAGTTGCTAAATCAAAAATATTGCACTTCAATAGTTTCAACAACTGGCTTCAAAATTCCACAGAAATTTTCCTTTCAGGGGTCTTTGAAGGTAGATCTGAAGATCATTACTTCCATGGATTTGGAGTGCACAGATATGCAAATTTTTCTAGGGAAAGCTATATATATATATATATATATATATATATATATATATATATATATATATATATATATAGTCACATAACAGTGGTGACATTTCCAAACATCTATTTTTCCAAATGCCCTCTCCATGCCAGGGTTTTTGTTTTTGATGTCATTGCTCTCTCATATGTTGTTAAAAATGTCACCTTTACCTTGCATTTTATGCTTGCATTTTTTTCCCCAGAAAATATCTGCTAGGTAGCATACTCTTGACAGCCACTTGTCATCTCAAAGTATGTCAGCAAATTGGGATGTTGGTCTTTTTTCGAAAGAATAACATGCAGCTCTGCTTTAAGTGTAGCACCTGTTTTAGGTACTTGGTTTGACATAATGAAACCCTGAGCTACAAGAGATGTTATAGTCACCTCCCTGCTCATTACAAAGCAGCCTAATGATTGTATTTGAGCTCTGGCTTTTCTAAACATAAGCACGTTGATAACACTGTGGCCTCTTGTTTATTGCTAGTTTCTATTTCCTGGTGCCATCACTCACCTGGGAATGAATCAGTGAATCCTTCATCCCCGAATCATCTTGTATTATAATCAAAGCAGCCTCTACATCAGAGGTCACACTTATGCTCCCCCACCTCCCACCGCCTTTTGAACAACATTGTTTTTTTACTCAAGAAGCAATTTATGATTGAGAATATAACTTTTCAGGTCCATCATTTGAGGAGCTTATGAAAAGTAGCTCTTCATATGTTGAAATGGAATTATTATTGAATATGCATAAAATTATTATCAAAGTTATTCTTCAGGGCAAATCACAATTATTGTTGAAATTATAATTGCATCTGAATTTTAAAGACCGATACATTTATAACAAGTTTGAATTGCCTGTATTTTCATTCAAGTGTGTAACAAAACTTCTATGCTATGTTTTGTCCTAATTTTATTTTCTTGATTTTCAGGGCTGTTTTACATACTTTATTGTCTATCATACATTATTTCAGCCATTTACTGCAATAGAAAAAAAGTGTTTCTTCAGTAGTGTATTGCATTTCGATATTAGGTAAAAAATCTCGAAAGGAATATCCAGTAACTGTCCTTAGTTTTAGTGAAGTAATATCAGTGCTGGATGGACTGTTGTGTGAATGTAAACATCACACACCTGAACTCCCAATGACTGGGTTCACGTTCTGTCTCCTGAACTCTGAATGTCTTGCTAACCTAGATGGTTTTACACCCTCATTAACACACAGGGTACAACTCAACTGTGCCTGTGATTGAGTGCAAAGATGGTGCTTGACATTCATGAATATGAACCCCATCCCGCGTGGTCTTCTGGATAATTCTGTATAATCTTGGCTGTGTTCTTGCCAGACTTGTTCTTGTGTCACTGTTTTACCTAATAGTGTCACCAGGTTCTAATGCAGATAAATGGAGCACAGGTGAGCACAGCTGCTCAAGTGCCAGACAGTGGGGACACAGAAAAACTATCAAAAATGTCGTGTCAGATATGGGCAGAGGAGACAGGCACATAGCATCACCCAGACCTCGTTTATCCTCTCTGTGCTGGAAGATGCATGGAAAGAGCTCGCTCTGGAGTAGGGGAACTGACAACTTTGCCATGTTTGGTTTTGGTATGGATCATTTGAACACCAAAAGTCACTATCAAAAGGGTGAAAAGTCAACCCATAGAATGGAAGAAAATATATGAGATGGGGGATTAATATCAAAATAGGTAAAGAACTCTGACAACTCAACAATAATAACAGCAATCACAAACTCCACTCTTAAAATGGATAAAGGACTTGAATAGATAGTTTTCCAAACAAGATAAACACAGGGCCAACAGCCCAATAGCACATGCAAAGATGTTCACGGCTGGTTAGGCTGTTGCAAGTGAAGTCCGTAATTCTCATTATGATGTTCAGTATACGTTTTTGTTTGTTTGTTTGTTTGTTTGTTTTTTAATGGAAAATAAGTGTCGGTGAGGTTTTGGGAGAATCAGAAAACTTGTGCTTCTCCTCTAGGAATGTGAAATGGTGCAGCCACTGTGGAAAATGGTATGGTAGATCCTCAGAAAATTAAACATGGGGTCACCTTGTGGTCTGGCAATTCCATTCCTGGTAGTATCGAAAGCAGGGATTCAAACAGGTTATATCACAACAGTGCTATTCACAGTCCACAGAGGTGGAGGCTAGCTAAGTGTCCATGGGTGGATGAACAGGTAAACACTAAGGGGGATATATATGCATCTGGCCTTAAAAAGGAAGGAAATTCTGATGCAAACAATAATAAGGACGAACGCTGAAGGCATTGTGTGGAACAAAATAAGCCAGTTATAAAATCACAAACGCCACGTGGTTCCACTCACATGAGGAGACTGGAGTAATCAAATTCAGAGTGATGGTAGAATAGTGTTTGCCAGGGGCTCGGAAAAAGGGGGACTGGGGAGTTATTTTTAAATGGGTGCAGAATTTTAGGTTATGAAAATGAAAATATTCTGGAGACCTGTGGTGGTAATGGCTGCACAGTAATATGAATGTACTTAATGTCACTGATCTGTGGGCTTCAAATGGAAAATTGTACCCAATGTATATGTTACCATGGTAAAAGGAAGCCCTCCAGGAGATATCAATACCCACTAAGGTTTGAGAAGCTTCATTAAGGTTGTGTTATATTACAATGCGATTTGTTATGCTATGATCTTAGGAAGAATTCTATAAAGCCTAAACATTTTTCCTATTAATACTGAAAATAAATAAGTTCATGTTTTGTTTTTTTTTGTTTTTGTTTTTGTTTTTTTTTTAAAGAGAATCAGTCAAGATTATCTGAATTGGTTACTTATAACTAAGAAAAAATCTTATTTCCTTTCTTTTATATTAGTTTGGTTTTGTTCTTTTCTCAGTGCCAAGGGCTGTACCCAGGGTTTTATGCACACAGGAAAATGCTCTATCACTAAGCCACATATTCAGCCTTTGTAAGTCACTGGGATTTGGAGGTGCTTGTTACACAGCAATACTGCAGTAATAACTGACAGATACAAATTACCTTTTTCAACTCTGGTCTGCTTTCAACTCCTTTTAGAGTCTACCACTATGAAAGATGATCAGGTGTGTGGAAAGATCTTTCAACATGAGTATTTTATTATTATTAGATAAAATTCCCCTACTAAGTAATCTTTTCTCTTTCCTTTCCCATTTGTTCCTCTCCCCACCTCCCCCAGAAACAGAGATTACCTTTCCTATTTTCCTTCTTCTCTATCTGCCTTATTTCTTATTTTTCTGCATTTCTTTCTTGTTCCCACTCCCATCTTCCTCTCACCACTCCTTAACTTCCCTACTTGCCGTGTTAGAAAACAGCAACACAGAGGTGTTGAATGCATGACTCCTCACCACTATGACCACTCTAGAAGCTTCCTAGCCAGTTAGAAGGCAAACATGGAGACAGTGGACCACCAGGGTAGGCGATGGGGTGAAATCATTGGAGAAGAAGTAGGAGAGAAAACTTACATAAGAGACATATGGGGGCTGGGGATGGACTGATGATTAGGGATCCCCAAAACAAACATTAGAAAGAGAATATGTGTGCAGTGGGCATGGCATGTATAAAGGCCAGGCTCATGAGAGCCACTGCCTTTGAGGAACTGCTGGTAGCTCAACACAGATTGGGTTATTGGCAGAGGTGAGCTTATAAAGTAGGAGGTGAATCCAGAAAGACAGCAGCCAGGGCCAATTCATGAGAGAATAGTTATGCTATGCGAAGCAGTTTTGAATTTTTTTGCACAGCCAGTGGGGAGCCACAGAAGATGAGGAAACCAAGGCTTGGAATTTTTATAAACTAGTAACAACATTTATTTACGTGGAGGGAAAGAAGGCAAATTTCTACTGGAGGTTAATATCCCGATGGCATTGTGTCCAGCAAAAATGATCTTCAATTATGAGCAGTTGATTATTTCTTTTTCATGGCCATTGTATGTTTTTTTGGGTGGAGGGGGGCTTTAGACATACTTTCTACTAATAAAACAGACCAGGCCAGAGCAAGCTGGTGGGACATACATTTGACCCCTATAAGGGGGTTTGATATGGTTTAGATATGTGGTATCCCCCAAAAGAAATTTGTGGTGTGAGATATTGCAAGAATGTTCAGAGATGAAATGATTAGATCATGAGAGACGGAGTCTAATCTATGGATTAATCCAGTGATATAGATTAAATGGGTAGTAACTACAGACAGGTAGCAGGAGGCCGGAAGAAATTCAGAAATTCAGACACATGCCGTTAGGGTTTCTATTTGTCCTTCATGAACCAAGCTCTCTCTCTTTCTGCTCCCTGGCTGCCATGCCCTGAGCTGCTTTCCTCTGACAGTCTTCTCCCGTTATGCTCTGCCTCACCCCAGGTTCAGAGCTATGAACTTGGATGGCATCTCTGAAACTTGAGCCCAAACAAACTTTTCCTCCTCTGGGTTGTTCTTACAAGAAGTTCTGGTCACAGCAAAGCAAAAGCTGACTAAAACAGTGTTGCAGAGTTAGGAAAATAAGGGAAATCGAAAGCCATTTGTGAATTCAAATCCATCATGGTAGAAGAACATGGGTACAGCAGTGGTCTCAACTCCTGAGAGTGGGCAATAACTATGATTTCTCTACAACCACCTGTGGAGCTGACCAAAAGTATACTAGTTGCTCTTGTGGATAGTATGAGGACATCTTTATTTTCTCAAAAAAAGGCGGGGGGGGGGGGGCAAAGAAGACAAAAATAGTACTATCTTCCTGTGTAGGAATCTGAACCCTTTAGAACCTCCAGTGTCTCCATGAACCCCCTTTAGCCCTCACGTTAATCTTGTGAAGTCATTAGAACAAATATGTTCAGTTCTCTTTTGTAAAATGAGCAACCTACATTACTTTCTGAGGGCCACGTGGATTGCATTGGAATTTAAACCCAGGAACTGAAGCCCTAAACACAGGGTGCTGTCTCCTTCCTATTTGTAGTGCATTCACAAACATTAGGTCAGAGAATCAGAGCCACATTGGGTGTTTTAAGTAGAAATCCATTTAATATAGGGAACTGGAGGGAGGAGTTTCATAAGACCCTTGCAAGGGTCAGGAAAGACATTAGAGAGGCATTGCTGAATTTCAGAAAATGTAGGAAGGAACTACCAATCTCAGTACCTGGAGAAGAGGGCCCACAAAGCCCTGTCAAAAGCCCCACCTAGGCCAGGCATGGTAGCACCCTCCTGCTATCCCAGCTGCTCAGGAGGCTGAGGCAGGGAGATTGAAAGTTTGAGGCCAATCTGGATGCCTTAGTGAGACTTGGTCTCAAAAAAAAGGGCTAGGGATGAGCTATAGTACTGAGCTACAGTAGTACAGAATTCCCAAGTTCATAGCACTCCCACCTACTGCCTGATGAAGGCTGCACTGTGCACACTTAGCTGCTCCTGGACAAGAGAATCATCCACACTTGCACATTACGGATCTCAAAATGCCCCTTCCTAGCAGAATCGCACTGATCAGAACTGCTGGTAAGGGCATCTGGGAAAGTGGTTTCCAAGCTTCTACCCTCTGAGTTTCAAGGATAAGCTCTAGAAAAGCAGATGTGATACTGAGTATTAGCAGACAATATGCAGCCTGTCCAGTTCTCAGCCAGAATAAAAGCCCATCAAGTGGGTTGTTAAAACCGAAGAGGGATTTTCCTATCTTGTTTCCTCCCACATACTTCTATGGTGGATCCACTGCCTTGTCCTCTTGGCGACCTAATGAGGCGGCCAGGAAGAATTGAGTATCCTCTGAATGGGGAAATCAATGGGAAAGGAAGGGCAGAGGAAGATTAATTCCATACTAAGGTAGATCATCAGATGGTGAGTAGTGGGCAGAGGGCTGTGTGGAGACCTGAGCCTGTTCCAGGTAGGAACCAAGGTAGGATTGCAATTAGACAATAGGCTGTGCATTATGGGGTTCTTGGGAGCACTTGTCATAGTGTCTGTTTGGCACATAGTACATGCTCATGCAACATTAACTGTTATTAGAATGAGCTCAGGGAGTTGAACTGGCTATCAAGATACTCTTCGTGGAGTGGTAGAATTCACTCTCCAAAGTGCTTTATGCTGTGCAGAATCTTACTCCTGTGGCTGGATACAGAGGTTTTAACAGACTGCTTTCACCTCACACCTCATTATTTTTGTTACTGTTATCATCCTTGTTACTATTATCTCGTAAGTGCTCTACCACATTATATCACATGTACTTTCCTTGCTGTTCTTCCTATAATTATAAAAATGGACAGCAAACCTATATGATCCTCTAGTGCAGGTATGCTCTATTTTGCAGATGAGGGAAACCAAAGATCAGGAAGTAAAAAGGGTTGTTGTTCAAGGTCACCTTGTCAATTAGTAAGGAGCTTGACCTCTGAATATCAGCTTTGGATGGATTGCAGGCAGTTAGGATACCATCTTGCACATGATGATTCTCCAAGGGTGCCCCCTCCCCCCCATTCCTCCAGTACCTAAGAATTGCAGGATCATTTACAGACATTCTTGACCTGCAGACATCTTACCCATTCCCATGATTTTCTCTGGCTTCAAAACTTCTGATACAAACACACTTTAGAACATATCATGGTGGCTTTTCAGGTATATTTAACCATTTCTGCCCAATTACCCCTGGGGGGGGGATATAATTATTTTTCCTGACTCTGCAAGAATATCATGGTCTCTGTGTGACCATGGACAAACTCCTCAACTCTGCTGAGCCCCAATTTCCTCACCTACCTAATAACACTTAGGAACATGTGGCTGGTGCTTCATCTATGGAGAAACACCAGCCCAGTGCCTGGTAGATGAGAAACACAGCTTTCCCTCATTTCCCCGCCCTCCTTCCCAGCCTCCTTCTTCCTTTATCTCCTGCACCCTGTAAGTTTCAACACCGTCCTTCTTCTTAAGCTGCCGTCTCCAACATCCCACAAACTTCGATGGCCCTGGAAAGGACTAAAATAAAAACAAACATATTCTAGAGGTATCAAACCACTATTGTGGCCTTGACCTTTACAAATGGCAACCCAAGATGAAAAATGTTAATTTCACTCTGTGCCCTGTGAAAGGTTAAGACATTGGCCTGGGGTCTTGTGAAAGCCACAGATGTGGCCTGAGTGATGGATCTCTCTTCAATGCAGCAGATGACACTTCTGACCTGGGATCCAGAAAGACTCCGTGACCTTCCCTACCTCCTTCTCCCCACTCCCAGTCTGACTCCCTTATAGGTCAAGTTTTCATCCTCAACAGACTAAGATGGGGGCCCCCATGTTCCCCCCACCCCCCACTAGTTCTGACTATTACTCTTTAGCTGTGTGGTATTAGACAAGACATTTAGCTTCTCTGGGCTTCAGTTTTCTCATCTGTAAAATAGAGACACTAATACCATCAACCACATGGGGTCTCTGAACACACTGTTAAAATAAACCTGACAATCACAGTAACTGAGTATCTGCTACTTGTCGGGGCCTCCGCTAAGTCCTTTGTATCCATAAGACCTACCATAAAGCTGGTGATGCAGAATCTGATTCACAGGTGAGGGACCCATTTCTCAGAAATAGTGTAGCTTTCCTTAAGGCAAATAGCTAGGAGGACTCCAACCCCCTTGCTCTTTTCCCTGGAATGCACCAATCCCCCCGCCCCAAGTTGTTTATTTACCTAATTCAACAATGCTCATCTAAAACTTACTACGTTACTGCCAGCCACTGTTCTAGGGAATTCTCAAGTACTAACTCAAGCTGTCATCCATGAGAAGTCTTTGAGGTAGGTGCTGGTTCCATTTGAGAGGCAAGGAAACTGAGACATAGGGAGTTCAGCAATGGGCAAGTTGCCCTAGGAAGTGTAGAGACAGAATCGATGTCAAGGAAGACTGGCTTCTAAGTCTAAGCTTGGGAACACCAAAGCCATGCCACAGTTGCCTGTACCTGGGCAGATGGCTGAGGCTTATACGCTGGAGGATGCTCTTAGCATCAACCTCCATCCCTGTTCTCTGATTTGGGCTCTCTGCCTTGGATGTGGCTGGTACCATTCTCCCTCCCCGAAATTCTTTCTATTTTGGAAGAACAAGGAGAAGGCCACATGGCTCCAGCCCAGAGCAGATAGGGCTGAGCTGAGAAATTGGGGTGACCAGACGCCTGCACAGCACAGACTGCCTGGCCAGAGCAAGGGCTGCTGCAGTCGCTGTGATAGCTGGTGGTAACAGACTGTTTCAGGCCAAGACCTGCTAATGCATTTTGTCACTTTGAAGAGTGCCTCCAATTACATGTGCTGGTCAAAGGCCGTGGTTTAAAATATGTTGCACTGTACTCGACTAATCTCTTTCGTAAACTCAGGTAGTACATGCTGGCGAAATGTCAGAGCTAGAAAGATCTCCATTAGCGTGGTCTGGGGCTTTCCACCCTTTACTCACCAGACTCCTAAATGAAGGAGGATGGGGACGTGACACCCAAGATTATGCCTGCAGGGAGGGGCCAAGTTCCACTGGGTCAGTTGTGTGCTGTTGGATGCCCTGTTATTTTTTTAAAGACATTCTTCCCCAAATCCCAAAGGCAAGGACTCACATGGCTTTTTCTGTTGAATTTCAGAAGTGGGCTATGTTAGCATTCCTGGGTCTCACTGCGCCCTCTGCCTACCTCGTGCTCCCTTAACCAAGGGCCTGGGAACTCAGTGAAATTAGGGGTGTTCATGCTCTTTAGTAGAAGGTATCCTGGACATAACCCCAGACATTCTCATTTTCAAAGGTTCATCTGAGAAGTATCTTTGCAGCAGCTTCAATGCAATGTTTCTAATTTGCCATTTTTCTCCTGAAATGTTTTGCTCTTTACAGGTCTATAGAAACCTACATCCTTGGACAGGGTGGAGGGAGCATAATAGTTTTTTTTTAAATGATAACACCTAGATGTGGTGAAAGAGCAGGGAAATAAGTGCTCTCGATACAGCTGATGTAGAGGCAAGGCATCACAGTCTCCAGGGACAATTTGGCAATGCACATCCAAACCTTTGAGATTAGCTGTATTATTAGATACAAAACTCCCACAGCTAGAAATGGCCACAAGGGTTCATAGACAAGATGGGGAAAACTGGAAAAATCCTTAAATGTTCCATAGAAAGGAATTTAGATAAATCATGTTTCATATATATAAGGAAAAAAGAAATCTTTTATAATAATAAAATAATAGCATATGTAGTTCTTACTACTTGCCAGCTTAATTCATGATCAATATATGTAACACAAAAATCCTATGAGGAAGATGTCATTATTATGTCCACTTTATTGATGTGAAACTGAGACCCTGAGAGTAAAAATGACTTGTCCGTAGTGCCCCAGCTAGTAAATGGTAGAGCTGAGATATACATCCCAGCTGTCTGGCTCAAGAGTCTATACTGTTAACCACTAGGCTGCAATTCTTCTGGATGAACAGCTAGTAAATGTGTATTTATGAACATAGGTGTGTGTATAAAAAGGGACTTGAAATCTATGCACCCACATGAATGAGAGATGATATGATTGCAAGTTTTATTTTTGTTTGTGATTTCTTCTTTATGCTTTTCTATACTTTCCAAATTCACTTCAAGGATATTATTTTTGTTTAACTGGAAAAATGTGGTGGATAATTTTTTAAAAGAAATAAATCTAAGATGTGATGTTATCTAATTCCTTATCGAATGCATTTCTGTCCCATCTCCAACAAGCAATCACTTGACCCTCATTTGAACTGCTCTCTAGACAAGGAGCTCTTGGATCTGGCTTTAGGAAGCTGGGTTGGACTAAGAATGGAGGGGAAGGTGACCTTGGGATTGTATATATGTGGTGCATCCCAGCCCACAATGGAGGATGCATTTGGGCCGAGAGAACCCAGAGAGCTCTTCTGCTCACACTGGATCTTTGTCCCCACTTGATACTCAGGCTATTCCATGCTCCCAGGATCCTGTGATCCCAATTGTGATGTTTATCATTCCAGGAGCATCTTAGTTTTCTGAAGGATGCTCAGCCATTTCCCCACTGGGCCAAACCAGAACCCAAGACCGTGTTTCTGGACATGCTCCTGGAATCTGCAGAAGAGCTCTGCTGCTCTCAAATGGCACTTTTGCAGCATAGTGCCACACACCATGGGGAAGAGATGGAGGTGCAGGCCCTCAGCATAAGCCTAGAAGGCTCTGTGAGGACAGGATGGGATTGGATGAAAATGTGAAGTTGGCAGAGAGGTTCTCAGAACCTCCAGACCCTACATAGGTGTGCTTCACCCCTTCAACGACAGCTTACCTTCCCTAGGGGTGGTTCCTCGTCTGTTTCAACGTGTGCTCTGGAACTGGTCGGTTTCAGTGTGGTCGACTTAGCCACTTGCTGGTTGACCATGCATGCCTGCATCAGCAAGTGCCTCTCTACTGCCCAGTATGTGCCTAGTACTCTGCTACATACTGGGATAAATGGGGCACTAAGACAGTCCTTACCCTCAAGGACTTCAGAGTTTAGAAAGAGAAGCAGTACAGACTGCATTAATACTGTACTAAGGATAAGTTGGGGGGCAGTGGGAAGCATCTTTAAGAACTCAGCCTTAACCTCAAGTGGGAGGGTGGGGATCTACATATGTGCCGCTGGCCATATGTCTGTATATATCGCAGCTCTTCACACAAGTCTCACTCTAGGGAGGACCCAAATAAAGCTGTGTGGAGTGACTCGCATGCTCTCTGCACCCCAGCTCTAAGCCTCAGCGATTCTAGAAGGTTGGTGCCAACTTGCCAGATGTGAGAGTCTGATTCTAAAAAATATTCAATAGAACTGAAATGCATTGGAAACCAGGACTGCCATTGTCCTCGTGGCCTGTTTCAAGAGCTGACTTTTATTCTTCCCTCTGTTGGCCCAATCACCTCATGCTTGCAACCTGGCCCCTGGGCCCACTGACTGATGGCAAATATTTCAGATCTGGAACAGCTCATTGGTGGGAGCCAGGAAGAATAATAACAGCTCCTGACAGTCTTTCATGGTTTTCCCTAAATGTACCTTCCTGTACAAAAAAAAAAAAGTTTAATAAAAATATGGATTAATGTGGAGACTGGGAGCAGGAAATCAATCGCAGTCTTGCGGCTGTTAGTGTAATACCGATGCCTGTGCTGCTTGCTCACTGGGGAGGGGGGAGAGAGGCGAGTTCAGAGGCCTGGGGAGAGAGGGAGCACAGCATCCTGGGAAGGAGTGTTATGCCTGAGACAGGAGGGATGGGCTCAATCACATGTCAAGACTGCCAGGGAACCAGTCTGGGCTCTCATTGCTCAGTGCCCAACCAACCTCCTGGTCTCCCAGCCTGCTCTGCCCCCAGCCACCCCCAGAGCTGAAAAAGACTGTACATTGCTTCCTTCCCTGAAGACTCCAATTCACCTCCCATCCCAGGGGGAGGCAAGGGACCTGAGTCAGGGAATGCTGAGTCCTCTGTTTGCAGGGGGTGGAGAATCTCCTTGACTGATTAGTGTTATTGATAGTATGGTCTATGCCTTTGCTTTATTATCATATGTAAATTAAAAGTTTTGCATGCAAAGCAAGAACATGCTAGTTTTTTTTTCTTGCTGCTGAATTATTACTATATTTAAGTTAAAAAATAAGTTGGTTTTGAATACATGGAATATCAGCTCAGCAGCATAAAGCATGTTAATTACATGGTGTCGCGACCCCTCGCCAGCAAGGAAAACACGACACAGGATTCTTCTTTCAGCAGTTTATTCAGGACCCTTGAAGCATGATGAGAAAACAGGAAAAGAGAGCGAGCGGTCGGTCTGCCCTAGCTTAAGTACCCAGCCCCGCCAATGAACTAGCACCACGTGGAAAAGTCTAATAGGTACATCACAGCGGAAGCAGGCCAGAGCCCAGCCCCACAGCCTTACAAGGAGTTGTTTACCTCTAACAACTCTAACTGCTAAAGAAGCAGAAGCAGGAAACCAGAGCCATTTTCACGGTGCGGTCGCCAGCTCCCAACAACATGGGATTTTTTTTCTATTCCTTAAAGTAGCCCCCCAAATTCCTCTAATGAAGCTTGTTTTGCTACCTTTCTGTGCATTTGATTGCTGAATAATTTGAAAGCAGTTAAAAAAAAAGTCATCTTTAAAAGTTTTCTACAATTCAGACTTTATATCCCTCAGACCAGGCACCTCCACCACTACTCTGTTTGCATATGACTCTGTTTGCATATGCAGTGGCTTTTCAAAAAGCGCTATTGTTGAGATGACAGGCCTTTTGCTCCTCGGCTCCCCCAGGGCAGAAACCCATTACTATCTGCAGCTAGGTCTCTGGCCAAGCGGGCAGGCAGAGAAGGTACCAACTGCCCAGTGTGAGATGATAAATATGGATTAGATCTATGCAAGCTGCAGGATCAATAATGGGAATATGCGGCTAAATCAGCTTCTAACCATCAGAGTGTTGTGTTTCTGCTGGAAATTTTGAGTCCACTTGGGTTCCTCAGGAGAGTGTGTGTATGTGGTGGGGGGGGGGCACAGTTATAGGAGTTCAGCCATCTCTTTTCCAGGAGATATGAGCTGAGAGTTCTAGTACAGGCTCTGCTTTGAACTAGTTTTGTAGCTTTGCAAAAATCATTCCTTCCTCTTCCTGTGAGTCTCTTTATCCCATCTATGAAATGAATAGGATTGGGAAGGAGATTTTTTTTTTCACTGGAGCCCCATCCCTGAAGAATCTGACTCCAAAGGCCTGGGGTGGGGCCTGGGTCTTTTTATAGAGGTCCCAGGTGGCTCTGATGTGGGCTTCCTCCCACCCTGAAGGCCCCTCCAGGCTCTCACTCTTCAAGGTGCTCAGTGCCCAATCTCCTCATCTCCCAGCCTACTCTGCCCCCAGCCATCCCCAGAGCTGAAAATGCTCTACCTCACCTCCTTCCCCGAGGACCCTAACTCACCCTAGCCCTCAGGTGGGTGCCCTGGACTGAGCGCTGCTGGATTCCAGAGTGACGTCAGTTATATCCATCCCCACACTTCCCAACCATCCATCCACCGCTGTTTTGCACATTGACCTGAGTTCTCCTTTAGGTCCAAAGAGGATGGGAACGAAGTCTCTTGATCTAATGAATAGCAAACATGGGCATCACTTGCACCATGCCCAAGGAGCCAGGTGAGGGTCCCCTGTCTAGGCTGAAGACACGCTTTGTCATTACCTGCTCAACAAGTCCACTCCACTTCTTCCCTATCTGCTCCCACTCTTTCCTCCTTTCTCCTTCCTCTAGCACCCAGGAAACTCCTATGGGAAGAAGCTTGAAGTGAAGGGGTTGGAGTCAAGCCAATGAGTGCCCCAATCCTGAGTGGGTTTATCACCGGGGGCTCTGTCTGACTGGGGTGCTGTCTACCTCCAGCCCACTTTCTTCAGACCCTGCCATCTGCCTGCTGCAGACTATGCATCATGCTGGCTTCCTCTTCTTCTTGGCTGCAAAGCTAGACTACATTTCCCAGAACCACCTGCTGTCAGCTAGGTCATGTGACAGTTCTGGCAGAGGGCTGTAGCCTATTTCTAGATCTGGCCATAAAAGCCCCCAAGTGACCCTCTACTCTTCTTCAGTGTCTGCTGACATTGATCTGGAAGCCACCAGACAGACCCTTTATCAGCCTGGGTCCCTGAGCATTTCTTCATTCCCTTTACCTTTAATAATGCTGATTAGACTTTATGCAGAGTGGGGAATACACTTTTACTGAGTTAAATCACCAATATTTGGGAATTTATCTTTTATAACAGCTATCATTGCTTTAATACCTAACCCATATAGACAGTCAGGCCAGACCTTTATCCCAAGGGAAGGATCTAGAATCCAGTTCTGGTTTCTCCTTATTTAGACGCAATACTTGAAGTTAACCAGGACCCATATCTATGGTTAGACATATGAATGGACCAACCCCTCACTTTTCAATGCATTTCTTTTCTTTCTTGTCCATTTCTCCATGAATCTGCCTTGCTGAGTGCTGAACCAGGCCAGCTCAGTCCCTGGCAGAACGTGTGGGCCATACCCACTGAGTACCTCTTTCCAGGATTCGAAACCACTGCCCCCTATGCAGACTCACCTAAAGTTAATTGTACCTTTGTGTTAGGATCATGCTCCTTCCATACAGTGCTTAGTCACAGGGGCCATTATTGGGAGTCCTAATCAGGCTCATCAGCCACGGGAGGGAGGAGAGAGAGGTGACTGGCACCTCTCCCCTTCAGATGCTTGCATCCTGGGACAATCCATACAAGCAAACCACACCCCTATTCCTACCCATCACCACCTGCTGCTGCTAGCTTGACAAACTCCAGATGCACACTGGCCAGGCCCCCTATGAAATTGTGTTGTCCTCGTTGCCATGACGACCAGTCACAGTGAATGATGACAACAGTAACTTCATTCCTGCTGGGAGGGCAGAGAAAAACAGGCACATGGAGGAAGACAGACAGCTGGGGGTGAGGAAATGCCAGGCCAGGAGGAGGGCTGATGAGGGATATTTTGAAAGTCGTGCTCACACTTCATGTCCTCCATCTCCTCTGTGCAAAACTAAAAAAAAAAAAAAAAAAAAAAAAAAAGGTCCCTGGAATGAACTCAGACCTTCCTCTTAGAGCTCCATTGAGGATTCTAAATTGAGCTTTGGAGGAAAAATGCAGATGAAAAGTGCAGAATAGAAGTATAGAGCAGGAATCATTGAATTTTCATTTAACCATTGTTTCCTTAAGGCTGGATTAGCCCCACTGGTAGGCTATAGCAGTGAGACAAAAGGGATCCCACACCTGGACAGAGGGACCCCCACCTGGACGGAGGGACCCCCACCTCAAAGGATCTGAGTCAGGAGATGCCCATCTGTCTGCAATCAGTGAGCAGCCAGTAGGAGGTATAAGAGGTGAGATCAGAGAGGTCTTTGGTGGGAGATGCAGCTCACACAGGACTCTGTAGTGTGGGAGCTCGGGGACCATTTGGGCTGTCTCCCTCAGAAAGAAGCCAACGTCTGACTTACCCAGGAGCAGGATTTCTCTGGCCCCTGTGCAGAAACCAGATGACAGCAAGGGAGAAGCAGGGAGATGCAGGAGCCCTTGGGAGAGATGCTGGGGCTGGGACAGGGTGGTGGCATTGTAGAACTGGTAAGATTCTGACATAGTTCAAAGGAGGAATCCACCAGGAGGGACAGAGGAGAATAAGAGGTTGTATGAAGATTTTCAGCCTGAGAAGCTACAGAAAGAATCAAAAATGAGGGAAGAGCAGGGAGTCTGAGCCATTTTTCTGAAAGAGTGGTAGAAGATCAGGAAGGAGACAATGAGGGACCAGCACCTTCTCTACCCAGAGCACAGGCAAGGCCTGCTCCCCAGCCTCCTGGGTACAGAACACCTGTCTTCCCTTCACCTGTCCTTCGAGTGTTGCTGGGGGGAGAGCCCTGGATCTGGAGCCATGCTGGCCTGTGTCCAACCCTGTGCTTTACACATCCCACCACATGGCCTCAGCCAAATATCTGTCACTCTCCCAGCATGTTTCCACACCTATGCTAGAGCTCCTCCACACGAGCCAGCTGTCAGCCAGGGATGTGGACCCTGGGCCTCAGCAGCTCTGGCTAGAGACCTTGGAACCCTGTTAATCTGGTGAGTGCTCAGAATAAGGCAGCCTCACACTAACTTGGAGACATGTCTGCTCCAGTCTCTACCTTATCAGCCTCACTCACCAGCCTCCGGGGGTGCCCTACCCAGCTGGTTGTGGACTGCCCATGTGTCAGGTCATGTGTGTTGAGTAAGGAGGTCCCAGAGGTGTCTAGAGAATGGCCCTTCCCTTCATTTGTTTCCCAGACAGGCAAGCTTGCCCCTTGCAAGCACAACATCCTCTAATTCTGGACCTGCCCGACTCATGATGGTGTTTCACTCATATTTCCAATTTTGTAAAATGTGTCCAAAAGTGAATTTATATTCATGATATTCTTGACCCCCTCCCATAATTAGAGCAGATTTCAGGACTCCCATTTGGAAACTGTCTGGTTTCAGTTTTTTCCTCTATGAAAAGTTGAACTGAGCCAGGTATGGTGGCACATGCCTGTAATTCCAGCTACTGAGGAGGCTGAGGCAGGAGGATTGCAAGTTCTAGGTTAGACTCAGCCATTTAGCAAGACTGTATATCAAAATAAAAAATAAAAATGGCTGGGGATATAGCTTAGTGGTAGAGCACACCCTTGGGTTCAATCCCCACTACAGAGACAGAGAAAGAGAGAGAGAGAGAGGGGATTGGTGATTGCTGTCAGTTCTGAGTTTCTGTGACTCTAACACACACAAACACACCGTGGAGCAGATGGTCACATGTACATACGCTGCCATGACTGTGGATTTTGTGATATGCACAAATATAGTCCAAATGGTGGTGTGTCTTTCCAGCCAAACACACCCTTGCACACCCTGTAGATAGTCTTGGCCTTTCTGACAAAGCTCCAGAGAGGGGTGGAACTAGATAGTTTTCAAAATTGCTGACATGTTCTGAATTTCATTCTTCCTTGTCCTACGGGCACCAAGGTCTCTCACAGCTTAGCACAGGTGTACATCCAACCCTGAAATTCCAGGGTCTGTAACAGACACTGAGGATATAAGAAATAAAAGATGCAAAGTCTATGAGCCAGCTAGAAAGGAAAAAAAGAGAACACATGACCAATACCAAGTAGAAAATAATGTGTGCACTTGCTTCTTCTCCCTGAGTAGTTTCCACTCGCATCTCTACACACAGTCCTTGTCCCAGAAAGCCACCTGAAGACATGCTGTTCTATTGCATTCACATCCACAGGACCCCCAGGGCCTGCCTGATGCAGGCACTGAAGGAAGCTCTAGCTGCATCATTGGCCTAGAGCATAAGCAAGAACCTGCAAACCCTCCATGTGAAACCCATCCCTCCTGGTGGACACCATCTTGGTTGAACTGGTGGAAATGGAGAGGGTCTCAGAACTCGGAAATTTAGAGCAATGAACTGCAAGGGATGGGAGACCTACATTCGATCTCAAGGTGAGAAATGTGAGGATGACTCAGTGAGATATGCACCCTGACCACAAGAACAAGTCAGATCAATAGGCAATTTGACTACAGTCCCCAATGGCCCGCCACAGAGTTTTAAATTCCATTAATAGTCATTTTTCTTTCTTTGAGGTCTGTGAAGGCCTCTGTTGAAATGAAAGTTGTCCCAGGTGGAGGGGCACAGTTGGTCACCTGGTCACCATGGTTTCTTCTTTTGTAACCCCTCAACACAGATTTATAACAGATTTATAAATCAGTTTTTTTTAAAGGCACAACACAGAATTTTGAGTTAATGAGACACGGAATAGACATATTTGGAGAAAAGAATATCTGTGGATAAGGAATATTTGGAAGGCATCATGCCATTGGATTTTGAGAAAGGAAAAAAAAGGAGAAGTCAAGGAAAGAAATGCAGATTACAAACAACAGCTAGAGTTAAGTGTCTGGAACAGAGGGAAGTGAGCTGGGAGGCCAGGTTCTGGAGTCCACCCTTCCTCTTACCTACTGTGTGGACCTGCAGGATTATTGCTTCTTTTTTCTGATATCAGTTTTCTCACCCCAAAATGAGGCACTGGGCAACGTGCCTGGAAGACAGACCAGGTTTGCCCCTCTGGCTATTATAATCACATCAACAAAGGAGTTCTGCGTATTTATATAGACATTTCTGTTTTGCAAACCTTGTTCACATTTTCTATACCCACATACCTGATTCTTATTGGAAAATACAAGAGTTATGCATGGAGAAGAGATAGATCATTTCACAGAGCAGGGACATGCCATCTGTACAGGGGATCAGGACCATTATCTCTGCACACACAGTGTCATTAGATCCCAACACGAGTTGACAGATTCAAATGTATGAGGTAACATGTCTTTGGGGCCCTATGAGAAAGAGACCTGGAATCCACAGTAAGTGAAAAATCGCTTTGGCCACCTGTCAAGGTATTTCTCCCAGCCAGCCATCACATCTCCTTCCTGAAATAGCCCATGAGCATCCTCAAAGACATGTGAGATTTGTGATATGCACACATACAGTTCTTGGGGACCTTGATGATTACAAAATGACATGTCCACAATGGTTTCCTGGGGACAATCCACAGGTGTCCTCTGGGTTGATAGGAATGAGGTTCTGAAGCAACACAAGTCTGGTCTCTCTTGCCAGTCTTGTCATTAAGCCTTTGGCTGTATGCCTCTGATCCTTTGCCCAGCATTGCAATTGGAAATCTCTAATCCCATGAATGTCCATAGGGCACCGACTATGGCCAAGACTGAGGCTGGAGGTCCTGAGTCTTTCCAAGAGAACATCTCTGAGCTATATGACATTGTGCAAGTAGCTCCCTTGAGCTTGATTTCCTCACCTGTCAAGTGGGGTTGGCCCTGCACAGGACTGCTGTACAACTCACCTGGGACCATCTATGGGTACAGAAGTGTTTTCAAGAGCATAAGCAGCTCTCTTGCATGAAAGATGACTGGTGACCATGAACTTGATATTGATATGGATGAGGAAGAGAAGAAGAGAGAGAGAGTAGAACTCCTTTTGAAATCTGCCTCCCACGAGTTAGGCAGGTCCCAATTTACTAATGAAGACACCACACCGCAGGGCCTTACCATTAGACACAAACGTGCTTGAGAAGAATATTTTAGTGAAAGCAAACTAGGAGGATGAATTAGGTGGAGGGTGGGTGGATCATAAAAAAATGCAAACAAATCACTCTCTTCGTGCCCCCACGCACTTTTCTCTCCTGCCTGTTATTTCAAAGTTACTTTGTTTTCTCCACGTACTTTCCAGGAACCAAAAAAGAATGTGTGCACTTAGGTTTTACTCCCCCTTTAATTCTTTCCTGAACATTTAAATAAGAAAAACCTGTTTTCTAACTGAATCTGGACCTTCAACTCTGCAAACAAAATAAATCAAGCCACAAAGTCCTTGGTGTGGCTCTGCTCTATTAGGAGAAGGAGGAGAGGGGAGGGGGAGAGGGAAGAGGGGGAAGCCCCCCACTCACAAGCAATCCCTGAAAGCCCCAGAGAGACAGAGAGAGCTTGGTGGGCTAGAGCAGGGAGAGAATCAGAGCTCCAGGATCTGGCGCTTGGGTCTAAATTTAGAACCGATTTGTAGACAAATTGGAGGGAGTTCAGAGAAAAGCCACCAAAACAATTAGAGGAATGCAGTTTAATTGGCCCAGCTCAGCTAAGCAACTGCTAAACAAGGGACTGGTATGGAGTCTATAGCCAGAGGAAAGGCACAAACATCAGTGAGGGGGAGGAACTGTTTAGCTTGCAACAGAAGGGGATCCAGAAAATAAATGAAGCCCAGAGAAAGCAGGACACAGCTCGACCCCCCACAGGGAGGCTGCTAGGCTTTCGATGGCCATGTAGTTAGGCTCTTTATGGGCTGCTACTCCCCAAGTCGTCTCCACAACGTCACATTCTTTAATTCTTTAATCTTCATAGCCACCCTGCAAGGCAGATGTGTTGATTCTGGATTTTTTTTTTGCAAAGGAAGAAATATAAGCTCAAGGAGGCTGAGTAGTTTGCCTAAGATCTCTCTGTAGTACAATCAAGATTTAAACTAGGATCTGATTGGTTTCAAAGCTTGTGCTCATCTCCGTGACACTTCAACTCCTAGGGAGCTGTGGCAGGAAAGGAAGAGTGGAGGAGCTGAGCTGAGACTGTTAACTTTAGCCACAGTGGGCTGCTTAGGTGGGAGACAGGAGGCCAGACCCCTCATGTGTGCCTTGTCCTTGGAACAGCCCCGGCTCCCCACCTAGCCCTCTTGTAGCCTGTCTTTTCTCCGCTTTCCACATTCTCTTGTCCTACGGACCCTCCGATGTCCCATCTGTGGCATAACTGGAGGAAAATGGACTTCAGGTGAGACAGACCTGGTTTTCAGTTTTACCTTAAAAAAACAACAACAACAACAACAACTTGTGGTCTTAGGCAAGTCACTTAATTCCTCCAGGCCCGAGCTCAGCAACCACTTAAACAGAGATAATTAAGTCTGCATTATTTTAAGAGGGTTGTAGAAGCAAATGGGATAGAGTGAACATAAATGTGCTTTGTAAATTGCCAAGCGCTGAACGCAAAAGAAGGTTGTTAGTGATAGTATAGTGAATGTACTCTTGCTCATCACAGGTGAGGCTGGCCAGCTCTGGGTTTCTCTCACTTTCTGCCTGAGCCAGTCCTCAAAATCCACACATGTCCCGGTATGAGTTGGGGATTGGCCTGAGATTAAAGCCGACCAGAGAAGGCTCTGAAAACAGGCAACTGGTGAATACTGAGGTTAAGACCATGTCCTCCTTCCAAATGGGAGCAGGGAGAGATGTCAGAATATGACAGAATGTCTGATAGCCAGTGGCAGCCTGGAAGCCAGACACGCAAAGAGATCGTGCAAATCACATGGGAAATGCGACCTGGGGTTTCTCAAGATGTCTTACATCTAAGGCAAAACCTGGAGCTTCTTCATGGGACAAAGCCCAGAGACAGGACTTCTAGGGCTTGGCTGGGCTGGGGTGGGAATGAGGGTTAACAATAGCAGGAGCTTACTACTAGGAAAGTAAGCTTCAGAGCTCCTTGACTGGGGTCATCAGAAGACATAGAAAGGTTTTCTGAGGCCATGGTGATTTGTGCCTTGAAAATACTGAGAAATCATAAATCTTCTGAGAAATGAAGAGTGCCAGCAGATGCAGTAATTAGGGAGGTGTAGGGGAGAAAGCTCGGACCAGGAGTCAAGAATCCTGGACTCATTCTGTCTCATTCTATTGACCTTTCAAAAAATCACTCCTGGCCCTTGAGTTCTCCCTTCTATAAACAAGTTATGCAAAAGCCAACACTTATGGTGTACCTAGTGTATGCCTGACTCTGATCTAGCACTTCACATGACCAGCTCATTCTTTTGCTCTTCAAAGGAACCCAATGGAGAGGTGCCATTATTATCATCACTGTACCACAAAGGCCCAGAGACAAAACCTACCCATGTGGCAAAGTTGAGATCCAGTCCTGGGCTTGCTAGCTCCTGAACTCCACATTAACCAATGCCCTCTACAGACTTTTTTCTCCCCGCTTTCTTTTTTTTTTTTTTTTTCTGGACTCCAAATGGAACTCAGGGCCTCACACATTCTGGGCAAGGGCTCTACCTGAGTTCCACCCCCAGTCTCTGCTCTGCATCCTGTTTGATAGATCCTGTAATAGATGGTTTCTGAGGCTCTTTACCAAATCACAAGTTATGTTCAAGCTGGAACTTGAAGATAACTTAGCTGGATGTGCTCATGTTGCCAATAAAGAAACCCAGAGAGACAATCAAGTGCCCAGCAGTGGGCAAGCATCCAGCTCCAATATAGTTGTGGTGTGATTCAAGGTCACAGGAAGGAGGAGAATTCATTTGCCAGCCAGCTGTTCCATCACAACCATGCCACACCCACAATTGCTACATGAGTCTTGGGTGTTTCTATATTATCCAAAACTCCTGGGACATTTGCATTTACTGGCCATGCAATCTAAGCTGCAGTTCTTGACTTTTAGGGTACCCATATAGATGCCTCCTGGAATCTTGTGAATGGTTCAGCTCATTTTGCAAGTAAAAATAGATGTGCATTTCACTTTCTGGGGGGAGGGGGTTATGAAAACTCTGAAGCTTTTGCACAAATCTCTAGGGATCTATGAGCCTCAAATTGCAAAACTTCTACTCCAGCTAATGAGAATGCCAGAGAAGAATGGAGTGGAAAGAATTCTGAAGAATCTCTCAAGACAAAAAAAAAAAAAGTCAAGTAAAAGGACCAAAGACCTGTGTGTGACAGAGCAATAGGCAAGCAGGACTGGGATCCAGGCATCCACACTTTCTCCTCTATTTTCTCTTTCAGGTTAGGAAATAGAAGGTATTTGGCCCTTTTGCTTGACTTTCTGTCTCCTGAGACATTCTTCAGAACCTTTTCTACTCCCTCCATCCTACCCTGATTTTCCTCTTTGGTTGGAAGGTCCACACTCTAGTCCGGTCACATCTATACCCCTGTTTTGGTCAGCTTTTCCACTGCTGTGACTAAAGGATACAACCAGAACACCTGTGGTGGAGGAAGACTTTACTGGAGGGCTCACGGTTTCAGAGGTCTTAGTCCATAGAAGGCCAGCTGCATTCCTCAGTGCTCGAAGTGAACCGGAGCATCATGGCAGAAAAGAGTGGAAGAGGGAAGCAGCTCCCATGACAAACAGGAAGCAGGGAGAGAGACTTCACTCAACAGACATATATATACCCAAGGCCATGACCCAGTTCCCACCTCCTCCAGCCACACCCTAGCACTTCAGTTACACTCATTTAATCCCTATCAGAGGATTAAATCACGGATTGGGGTAAGGCTCTCACAACCCAATCATTTCTCCTTGGAACCTTCTTGCATTGTCTTACATGTGAGCTTTTGGGGGACACCTCACATCCAAACCATAACAACCCCTCCTGCTAGAATGGAAGTACCATGAGGACAGGACCTGCTTGCTCTTATCCAGTATGTCCTCCATGCCAGCTCAGTACGGACACATGGCCAGCGTTCAGACAGCATTTGAGGGATGATTGTCTATGGACCGTGCTGGAGTGAGGAAGTAGAAAGTTCTACACATTAGCTTAAGTTTTCCTTGTCCTTGATTTTTCCTTCTGGAGTATAAGGTCAGAGGTAGGTATGACAAATGACCTGGATTAGGTCCCGTTCCTTGGAACAGACCCAGAGATGGGAATTGTCATGTGGGTGGCTTATTGCAGGTCTACTGTCAGACAACACCTGTGGGGATGTGAGGGAAGCATCCCAGAGCTGGAGGAGAAGCTCCGCAAGGCTCTGGTCCATGCTCAACTTGATAAATAGCACTGCAGATGGTCCCACATTCAGACAAATGAGTTGTTCTTTTCTCCCCCTATGTCCTTTAAACCATATCATCTGAGACATTTCTCAGTGGAGCAGCTCCCACTGGGGACAGCAGAGAACAGTTCTCAGGAGACAGATGCAATTGCAGACTTGAAACCCCCAAATCCCAGAAGCTGGGGACCAAATGCATGGCTCAGAAAGGAGAGCCAGGTTGCTGGGCATGGTGGCCCATGCCTGTAATCCCAGTAGCTCAGGAGGCTGAGGTAGGAGGATCATGAGTTCAAAGTCAGCCTCAGCAATTTAGCAAGGCCCTCAGCAACTCAACTAGATTTTGTCTCTAAATAAGATATAAAGAGGGCTGGAGACATGAATCAGTAGTTAAGTGCCCCTGGGATCAATTTTTGGTACCAAAGAAAAGATAAAGGAGAGCTGGGTGGCCCCAGACTGTCCAGCACGTACTGTGAATGCCTCACATCAATTGCACCAATCAGTGGGCCCTGCTAGAGTGTTGCATAGAGAAAAGGGCAGAAGCCAATCCCCTGCTTGGTCAAAAAGCTACCCAGACAGATTAGCCCTGCCTGCTGAGAGAGGATTATTGCCCAGGGGGCCATCTCTTTGCCATGCTGAGCCTAAGGGGAACTGAGAGCCCTGTTTATTTATGATCAGAGGCCTAGATTGGTTCAGGGATGCTGGGGGCAAGTTTATGTCACAATTTAGAATCTTAGCATATACCGCGTCAGATTCCTGTGTTTTTATTGACTACAGGGAGAAACCAGACAGGTAGACAGTAGTTAAGAGATCATTTTTTCAAATTAAAACATAGGAATTATTGAAAAAAATCTTTTATCAATGAGATGAGAAAGTTGAAGTCCAGGGGAAAAAAATTGAATTTCCCAAAGCAATAGACAAACAAGAACTGGAATCCAGGTAGCCCTGTTCACAGGCTCATTGCTATTTCCTTTCCAACACCATAGGCTCCGTGCTCTGCTCAAAGTCAAGGTTTCTCCTGTTCCAGGGGATGTATGACATCATACCTTCAAGAAGAAGCCATAAGCTCACGTCATATATGGCTTTTAGAAAGTATCATCCAATTTAACAGAGACATTCTGGGGACAATGCATTAAACACTGGACTTGGTGGGTGGGGAATAGAATGGGAGGTATTTTTCAGTCCCTTTTGGTGTCCCTGCAATCCTGATCCATAAAACCAAGCTACTGTCTTAGGAAAAATCTAAATCAAGTGGGATGGGGTGTTATGAAGTCAAACAAGATCTGCTTGCTTGAAGTTATATTACGTGGTCAAGGTTGGGGACATAATTATAGAAAGAGCAAAAGGTTAAAGATCCATCTGATATCCAGAAAAGGACCGCTGAGTGATAATATGCACATCTGTTCCTAATTCTGTCAAGGAGAAAGAGTATGCAAACCTTCAGTCTTTAACAACCAAGTCAAGCAGGAAGGAATGGGGTGTGCTTCATTCTCCGGTTTCCTCTGTACTAAAGGCAACGTGTTGCGCCTCAAGACAAGACTGACCTAATCCAGCAGGGCAGTGCCCTTCTCCTCTGCCAATGACTGCTCCAGCCGTGAACAGGTGATCCAGTTCTAGCCAATGAACACAAAGAGATGCCTATCTAGTGTCTTTGGGAAGAGGATTTCCTTCCTGAGTGAGAAAGAAGCCAGAGTTTGCTCCCACCAAGATCCTTCCTGCTTGTGTCCCTGAGTTGTAAAGATAGCCTATGACAGCCATATTGTCACACAGAGAAGGGCAGAAGAGGAAGACTACAAGTTCATGGTGACATCACTGAGCCACTGAACTGACCCTGATATCTCCTGTCACATGGTTTCTTGTTAAGTCAGATGCTTAATGTTCATATGGATTAAATCATTGTCAGGTTTATGGTTTACATCCAAAGTCAGCCATATTTCTGTGAAGATTCAGATGGTAAATATCTTCAGTTTTGTGGGATCTATGATCTCTGTCGAAAGTACTCAATTTAGCCAGTCGAAAACAGCCATAGACGATCTATGTAAATGAAAGTGTTATTTACACAAATAGGCAGCAGACAAGATTTGGTCCATGGGCCATAGTTTTCCAACCCCTGGTTTAAGTCATCAGTAGTTCACATCACAAATATTTATTAAGAGCTTCCTATATGCCATGGCAGCTCTAGGTGCTGGGGTACAGCAGGGATCAAAACAGATCAAGTCTTTGCTTTCCAAAGCTTATCTGCTGCTCAGGGAGGCGTGAAATACACAAATGAATAAAGAAAGTAATTGCAGATTGTCATAAATGCTGGGTGGAAGTACCCTGTTGTGATGGGGAGTTTTGAGGTTAGGCAGAGTGTTGATGGTGGAGCCGGTAGAGATGGGCTCATGAGAAAAAGTGCTTTTGACAAGGTGACATTTGAGACCTAAAAATGAGAAGGAACTTGTTATATAAGAAACAGGAAGATCTTGGAATTGAAAATGCAAAGGCTTAAGGGCAGGAGTACCTTTGGCTTATTTGGGGACCCAAAGGGAGAGAAGCAAGGCAGGGATCAAATCATGTGGGGTCCTGGATCCTGGGAAGAAACATGAACTTCATGCTACGATGTTGCAGGGTTCTACATAGGAGGATGGCATAGTGATGATTTTTTTAAAATAGATTTCCTTTTTTCTTTCTTCTTTTCTTTCTTCCTGCAGGGGATTGAACCCAAGGATACTTTACCACTGAGCCATATCCCCAGCCTGTTTATTTAATTTTTTTATTTTGAGATGGGGTCTCCCTAAATTGCTTAGGGCCTCACTAAGTTGCTGAGGCTGGCCTCCAACTTGCAATCCTACTGCCTTGGCCTCCCATGTCACTGGGTTATAGGTGTGCACCATGGTCCCCTCATGATTTATATTTTAAAAACACCAATATGGCTGTTCGTTCATATGGATTAAATCATGGTCAGGTTTATGGTTTACACCCAAAGTCAGCAATATTTCTGTGAAGATTCAAATAGTAAATATCTTCAATTATGGAATAGGGTGGGGCAAGAGTCAACAGCAGTGACAGGAGAGATGCTATTGCAACACCCCAAGAATTTTATTAGGAGTTTATTAAGTCACTCAAGTTATGGTGACAGTAGGGTCTCCATTGGATGGTAGACACGGGCTGAGAGAGGAAAACCTGAGAACCAGAAGAGCCAGAAAGAAGACTGCAGACAGACAGGCAGGCTTCTCTGTGAGGGTGCTCATGAGGCCATAGTCTAATAAGGTCTAGGAACAGTATTGCCTGGTGCCAGGAGCCAAGAGCTGTGGTGGGCACTCTCTGTCCTACCCCTAGCACACCTGCATCTCCTGAATTGGGGAAAGGGTGACCCAGCTTAGTGATGGCTGCAGGCCAGCTCAGGCAGGGGTGGTGAGCCATCCGCTGACCATTGTGCAATCCAGCTTCCCTCTTACCAAGTCTCACTCCATAGCACCCAACCAAAAAAGGGCATTAGCAAGGGTCGAGGGAGCAGCTCTGGCTGGATGGTGTATGTATCCCTCACTTTGTTATACAGAGGATTTGAGATAGCTTTCGAGAAACACAGGTAACAAAATAGAAAGGTATAAATTAAATATATCGAGACTAAGGAAAATATAAATCAGATAAAAGATCAAGACCAGAGGGCAACAGAGGAAAAACTAAAATGTGGGTTAGATTACATCCTGCCAGCTGCCACCACAGAAAAAGGATGATCCTGAGTCCTATGATCTTATTTGTATTCCCTCCAGCTTACACAGCTTCCCATATATAACCAACCTTTGGGGTGCCACATGGTAACCCCAGGCCTGGTGGAGGTGGCCATGATGAGGGCACCACTATCTCCACCCACCTCAGTCAGTGGTGATCACAAGAACAATGTCTCCTCCATTCTGGGAGGTGGGGGCGGGAAAAGGGCAGCTGATTTTCACAATTTTCTACTCAATTGCTTTGTTCTCATCTCAGTTTAGCTTAATGATTTCCCAATCAGATCTGAATCTTTTCACATTAGTAAAATCAAAATGCTAATGAGCAGGGCAAGTGCAACCCAGACCTGCCATGGCATTCTAGGTTGATGAGGGGGAAGGCAGTTCAGTTCCTGGTGCCAGAGGTCCCGGAAGTGGGTCAGGGCTGGAGTGAAGCTAACAAGGGTGCACCTGGATGAAAATCAGCCAGCAGTGGCCAGACTGGCTTTGGCTCCGATCCAAAGCTACATGTCCCTGAACCCAGATTAGGGAGCTCAGTGCACGGCTCAGGCTCTGGTCACTTTGGGCAAGTCACCTCTCTTCTCAGCGCCCCCTCAACACAGTAAAGGCAGCTAGATTATCAGGGAGGGTTGGCCCCCAGGCTGGAGGAAGGCAGTCTGCAGTCCCCAAAGCGGAGAGATAACTGTCATGGCAGCACAGCCACAAAATTTTTCTCCATCGGCAATTACCTCCCTATACCCATCTCTCTGCCCATCCTTCTCTGAACATTGCCCTCCTTCTTCCATCATCCTGTGGACCCTCCTTGAGCCTCTGCCCTGCTTTTGTCTTTGGGCCTTTGGGGGGGTCTCTCTGGGGTCACTCTGACCAAGCAGTGTCTCCTCTCTGGCTCGGGGCTCTCAAAATCCTTCTGTTGTGCACTGTCTCCACAAGCAGGACAGGCTGCTCCCTATGAGACCTGCCACCCTACAGCCCACCATCTCCAGGCCAAGACCTGGTTTTCATGCACCGTCTGCAGGTCTCTGAGGATCCACAGGGTCCAGCCGGCTGTGCTCAGCCAGCAGCTCTGGATGGCTGATCCAGGTACAGCACCTGCCTCACCTGTTCACGGCCCACCTCCCTCCCTTGAACCTGATGGATTGACAGGCACTTCACAAGAGACAGCCTGGGGTCCTGAGGAAGGGAGAGCAACTCCTCCCAGTTGTCCCAGTTAGGATTAAAAGTCCCAGATTCTGGAAACTTCTTCCCTCCTGGATAAACTGGGATGGCTGGTTCTCCTGCACAAGAACTAGATTTAGAAAATAAGATACAGCTCCAGGTCCAAGCTGGGTTGTGTACTACCTGTAACCATGGGCAACACACATCTTCCTCTCTGCAGACATAGGGCTGCCAGCCCTTCCCGCCTACTTCTCAGGGATGTTCTAAGGATCACATCAGATAATGGATGTGAAAGAGCCTAGTGAACTCTAAAGCATCAGACAGACGTAAGGGGGCTTTATTACCCAGTGTTTACAACCCAGAGGCCAGAGTATTAGCAATTTCAATTAATCAAATAAATGGAAAAATAAATTGGTTTTATAGAAACAGATTCCCACACCTCACCAAGGGTTCAGGGCTGGGGCACAGCAAAGGAAAGAATCCAAATTCTCATAGCTCTGACTGGGCTAAACCCAAACCAGAGCTTGCCCAAGCCCACCCATGGCTCCGGAAGCCCAAAATATGCCCAACTGGTAATAACAGCCTAATCTCCAGGTCAGGGTCTCATCCACATCCTTTCTCAGCCACAGAGAAATCCCAAGCAGTGGATTCTGAGTTGCCCATGATGTAGCTGGGGTGAAACTGGACACATGAGCTCAGCATCATTGATGGGGGCTTCATGGGGTGCATGAGTTGCCCTTGGAATACAGGTACTGTGGAGCTCAGGGCTTCCAAACCCCTCAGGCATGTTCTCTCAGACTCTAAGTGAGTCCTCTGTCCTGCAGTGTCTGTTATAGAGCTTGTCCTCCGCCACTGATGTAACACATGACCTCAACAGGACAGGCACTGTCTTGGAGTTCGAATCCTGATGCTTAGAGCTGAATGAGGACTTGGCTATGAGAAGCAGGATACCTTCTTCCCTCCTGGAAGGAAGGGCATGGCTGGGGTGTAGAAGAAGCTCAGTGTGATCGAGAGCTAGCACAGTGCCCACTCTAAAGGCACTTGGCTTGTTGGTGCCCACACAGAAGCAGTCGTCATAGAAGGCCTTCTAAGTCCACAGCAAGAAACCAGGCTATTTTATTCGTGCCCATGTGGACTTGGGCAGGCTAAGTGCCAATCTCATCAATAATTTGTGAGCGAGGTCTACTGTGGACAATTTGTAATGCAAATCATATGTCCCTGTATAATTAAGAACAGACCGGATGCAGCGCCGGTTTATGAGTTTATGGAATGAGGCACTGAATCCAGTGAAGAAAAACAACAATAGCAAAACAAAACTATAAGCCCCCTTTCCCCAAGGCTTGGTAATCCAGGAGACGGTCAGAAAAGAAGCTTTGTCTCAGACCAAGCAGCGGGCAGACTGCATCTTCAGAATCAGCCTTTGTGGAAGTTACTGGAGTCCCCATCCTCTTTCCACATGGGAGTGGGGTGAGAGCCAGCCAACCCCCAGCCCCACGCCTCTCTCTCTCATTCCCAGTACTGGTGGTGTAATTTGCTGAAGACTTTCACTTTGAAAAGCCAGCCGTAGTGAGAACTCTAGGGATTTGCCTCCAATAAAATAACAGCGCCTTTTTTTTAACATCAGAGAAGTTTTAAAAGTGGAAAATATTCTTAAAGTTCATCTCCTTATTTTATAAAGGGGGAAACAGAAGCCTGGGGTGTGTCTGAGGGGGATGGAGCATGGAGACCAGTCAAGCACATTGTTAGAGAAACGGAGATTGAAGTGCATTCTGATTCTAGATGTGAACTCTTGGCAAGTAGCTACTGAATAATTACTGTGGGCAAGCCACTCTTCTAAGACCTTAACATGGATTTCTTATTTCACCCTTATATCAAACTTAGAAGGTCGTTGTTATTGGTAACTTCATTTTGCAGATGGCAGAACAAAGGCATGGAGAGGTTAAGTAACTTGGCTGGGGTCACACATTAGGCAGACTAAAATGAGACTAGACCTCAGGCTCTGGATGCCATGCTCTTCAACAAACACTTCTGGGCTGGCCTGCCTCTCAGCTGAGCAGGTTCTGGAACCTTCTGGTGCTTGAAAAGTTACTCATTCATGGCCTGACTCTGGCTTTTTTGCTCATTCTTTTAAAGTGTATTCATTGATGCATTCACTTATTTATTGAGCATTTACTACATATGCAATTCTCGGGGCTCCCAATAAGCAACACCCAGCTTCTGAAGTCATAATCCTCTCCTAAGTGGTGATTTTTTATTTTTTCAGAATATGGTCATTTTTTATGACTGCTGTTAAGAAATCACTGCAAACTCCGGGGCTTAAAACTACACCCATTTATGAGCTCACAGTTCCAGAGGTCAGAGTACAAGCTGTCTTGACGGGGCTCTTTATTGAGAGTCTCACGGAGTAAAGTCAAGGAGTCAGCTGGCCCTGGCCCTTTTCTGGAGTCTTTAGGGGAAAATCCATTTCAGGGATCATGGAGATTGTTGGCAGGTTTCTGTTCTATGTGGCTAGAGGACAGAGGGTCTCAGCAGTCATTCTCAGCTTCAAGAGGCTGCCCTCCTTCCTTGGCCCAGAGCCCCATCTTTAATACCAAGAGCAGTGAGTCCTTGTGCTCTGAGTCTCTGCCTTCACCTCAGTCCTCTTCTGCTTTTAAAGACACCTGGAATCATACAGAGGCCATGCAGGTCATCTGGGACAGTCTCCCTATTTTGAGGTCAACTAATTGGTAACCTAAATTATCTGTAAAGTCCGATATGGGGTGAATGTAACATATTTATGGGCATGAGTCTCATCCTATTTGAGGGACTTAGAGTGTGGTTGTAGAAATGAGGGCATCATTAGATTCTACTAACCATATATATTAAATGGATGGTACCTAAGTGACCTTTATGCAGATGACACTCTCTCTGGTTTGAAACTCGGAGACCCCTAAGCCGTATTGGAGTTCCTTTTTGTACCCTGAGGAGCTGCTAGCAGAAGACACTATTATCAACTTAAGGAGTATTAGCTGAGAAGAAACAAGAGTTCAAAGCTAAATGGAGAGGCTCCTGGGAACCCCAGGATCACCAGAGGAAAAAGTGCCGAACTGGGATTACTCAATGGATTTCACTCAATGGTTTCACTCAAATAGTTTCACTCCCAATCTGAGCTTGACCTTGAGGGTCAGGGAGCCATTAGGACCCTCAACCTCACTTTGCTAATGCAACCCATCCTTGGTGTAACAGACCTACTGTCCAATTTGCCTGCTCTGGACCCTGGGCCCCTCCGTGTCCACCAGGAGCATCATTTTCATTCTTCTATGACATGGATGAGATCTGTGGAGCTGTTTCTGCTCAGATCTGCAGCTCTTGCTTTCCCTCCCTCTGTGCACGCACCTCTCCCCTGACCATGGTCCAAGCTCTGCTCTGATGGAACCCCAAGCCTGAAGCCACAGCAGTGCTGTACTCCTGACTCTGAGCCTTACCTGTCAACTGCACTCTTGCTGCTTGCCCCACCCACTGGGTTGGATTCTGCTGGGATTAATACTAATCTATACAGAGGCTGAGTTCTATGTGTCAGTTTAAATACTGTCACGTGGACTGGTGGTCAAGTTATCACCTGTGCACACTGACCTCAGGGTTCAGGCTGGAACTTTATAAGCTTCTGAGGGTGGAATGATACATCTCCCATAGCCCTGGATATATCTCTGTTCTCTACCTCCTCCTCCAGACCTATGCAGCTGAGGTCCCAGCATGCCCTGGGCCAAACACCTAAGTCACCTGTATCCTGCAACCATCTCTAAGGTCTTCCTAGGACTAGGGGAGGATGAAGAAGAAGCTAGAGAATCCTGATCTCACCTGTCTCCTCTATGCTGTAACATGCACAGAATAGTTTACTGTGGTTCATGTTTCAGGTCACAGGCCCCGTGCTAGCTCCACTCCTTTAATTACCAAGTGCAAAACTATTTGAATTCTGATGTCCTTTTAGCTCTGACCACTGGCAACCTTGGCATAATGCAAAGTTGGCACCTACCAGACAGGACTGCCCTATGGAGTCTCTAGTGCCATCACAGAAAGGCCATACGGGGAAGTTGAGGTAGTGAAGTAGTACTGGTATGGAAGAGGAGGGATGATTGAGGTAAATGGAAGAAGGGACCAATCTAGTAATATCGACTGAACCCAAACCGTGTCTGAAAATTAGTAAAAGCTGCCCACCAAAACCTATCTGAATTTTTCTTTGGTGTCCCTTAGGCACTGTGTCTATGACCTTCATCCTTCTGTTAGTCCCATTTTCCTTCTCATCCATTTCCCTTTGTCCAAAGTCTTCATTCAAACTCAAGGTATAAATTACTAATATTGTAAGTGAGTCTTTAAAGTAAAGCAACAGGCCTGATGCAGTGGCATACTCCTGTAATCCCAGCTACTTGGGAGGCTGAGACAGGAGGATCACGGCTTTAAAGCCAGCCTCAGCAATTTAGCTAGGCCCTAATCAGCTTAGAAAGACCCTGCCTCAAAATAAAATGTAAAAAGGCCTGGGTTCATGGCTCAGTGGTTAAGCACATCTGAGTTCAATCTCTGGTACCAAAATTTTTTTTTTTTATAAAAAATAAAGTGTGGGGCTAGGATTGTGGCTCAGTGGTGGAGCTCTGGCCTAGCATGTGTGAGGCACTGGGTTTGATCCTCAATATCACATAAAAATAAATAAATAAAATAAAGGTATGGTGTCCATCTACAACTAAAAAAAAATTTAAAAATAAAATAAAGTAACAGAGTGAGAAGAAAGTTTAGAGATTATCTAGCCCAACCCATTCTATAGACATAAAAATTGAGCTTGACAGAATTTAAGGGTTAGTTTGAGTCCCTGCCAGGTTTAAAAACCTTGCAGGACTAAACCTCATGTGTCCACTGTGCTGTCACTGCCTGGTGATAATCTGTCAATGGGGAACAAAGCTAGGAGCATTTGGAACTTCTCACCACACCTGACTCAGAGCAGATAGCTCAACCAGGCTGGAAAAGGTTCAGATATAAAGTGAGTGCAGGGGCCTCCGCATTGCCAGCAGAGTGGGTTCCCAAGGTCCCCTGTAAGCCAGCTGTTTAGGAGGCAGAATATATGTTCATGCAGAAATTCAGCACTATGCAGCCAGCTCAGTCCTGAGTGTTCTCTGTGTGAGGCTGTGAGTGGATGCTGGCAGCCCAGGTCAGAGCCTGTTCAGGCTGGATGCCAGGCGGGGTGGGGGGCTTAAAAAATGCATTCATCTCACACCCCAAGGACCAGAGGCGCACCCATGGCTGCTCCTGCAGACCATTCTCCTCTCCCCTGTGGATATCTCCTGGGATTGGGGCCAGAACCACAGGAGTAGTAGTGGAGAGGGGCTGGTGCTGGAGAGGCTGGGGCATGATGTGCAGATGGAGTAGGGTCTCTGCCCTGCTGCTGGCTTGTTGGTGGGCATCTCTCAGTTCAGGCCCTAATTCCTAGATGGGGAACAGGGGCATTGACAAGAGTACACTGTAGGGAACTGGTTCTCCACTGCTGGTTTCTCACCCTGCACCCAGATTCACGCTGCACTCAGATTTCTGGGTTCAGGGCCACCACCCTGAAATGTGTGATTGACTAATGCGGGGAGATGCCCAGGAAAAACCGATGCACAGCCAGTGTGTGTAGTGAATTCCAGGGCACGAGTGAGCTAGGCCCTGCTGTCTCTAGGGCACAGGAGGATCTCTTGGCAACATTTGGATCCCGTCTCTTGTGGGCCCGCTCCCCATGCCTCCTCCATGCCCTCCCTCTCCTCAATTCCCCTGCAGAAAGAGCAAAGCTGTTTCTCAATAGGAAATGCTTCTGTTTCCTCCAGGTGCACAGTGATTCAAGGGCTGCACTTAGACCCGGGGCCAAAGAGGGGAGCGCAGAAAGCTCTTGAAGCCTCAGACTTCTCTTAACTAAAACGCAGCTCACTTTGCTCCATTGCGTCACTGAGAGGAGACTTCCCTGGGGTGATGTGTACAAAACACACAGGGCTCAGTGTTCACTGTCATTTTCTCCAGCCCTATCACCTGGGTACCAGGTGGGTGGTGGAAAGGAAAAGCAAAGGGTAGAAGGTAAATGTAGCAGCTCCAAAAGTCCACAAGGAAGGCACAGAATCATTCCAAGGATATGATTAATAGAATCTAGTGCATACTAACTTCCGGGCACTTATCACCTGAGCATATTACACGTATCAACTCATGTAACCCCTCGATGCTCTGGAATAGGTGCTATTGTCACCCTTGATTGGTGGAGCAGGAAACAGAAGCCCAGAGGAGTTCTATAGCTTCCCCAGGACTCAACTGGGGGCACTGGTGTGGTCCCAGCTCAGGTCTTCCAGACCCAAGAAAAAGTGTCCCTTTCTTTCTCATCAGGCTCCAGAATGGAGTTTACAGAAAGGACTGGGGTACACACCCATCCCCTGCTACTCTATGCCACCACTGCTGGGACCCAGAGCCCTGAGATGAGTTGAGTTGTCACTAAGCACTCACTTGACCCTCACAAGTACCCAGTGAGTTGGTAGCACCACCATTCTCATCTGCTAGTTGAGGAATCGGAGGCACCAGGAGCCCAGGTCAGTCACCCAAAGCCACACGGTTAGAGAGGCGAAGAGCAGGATGGGGAGCCAGGTGGTCTTCACCGCAACCTGCACTCCATAGGCTATCTTGCTTTTCCTGCCATAGATTCAGAAAGCATGGGGAAGGAAGATGTGACCCTCCTTCAGGACAGAGTGAGGAGCCTGTTCTGTACCCAGTGCTGTGTGAGGGGCTCAGTGTAGCCCATCTTCATGTGAGATCTGTATTTCAACAAGCCTAAACTTACCAGCTTGCTTCATGTGTTAGTCAGCTTTTTGTTGCTGTGACAAATAACTTCAAGGAGGGAAAGCTTATTTGGGCTCAAACAGTTTTGGAGGTTTCAGCCCTTGGTAGGCCAACTGCATTGCTCCTGGCCCAAGATAAGGCAGAGCATTATGGTGGACAGGCATGGTGGAGGAAAGTTGCTCAGCTCAAGGAAGCGAGGAAGCAGAGAGAGAGAGAGAGAGGGGAAGGGGCTGGGGCAAGAAACACCCCTTCTGGGGCACAACCTCACTGACCTACTTCTTCCGACCATGACCCACTGTATACAGTGTCCACCACCTCCCAATAGTCTATTCAACTACTCATGGATTAATGCACCAATGGGGTCAGAGCCTTCATGATCTAGTCACTTCCTAAAAGCCCCACCTGTGAATGTTGCTGCATTGAGAACCCATATTTCAACCCAGGAGACTGTGGGGGACATTCCACATCCAAAATGTAGTACCTGGGGTCATACAGCTTTGACATGCTAGAACCAGGATTTGGACTGGGTCCTGCCTGAAGTCGATGGTCTTTTTCCATTTGCCAAAGACACACACAAGGCACAGTAGAACAGTGTGATCCAGCTGTGGCCCTGCAGGCACCACAGTCTGGGCAGAAGGAAAACCTGAAAGCCTGAGGTGGGAGGGCTCAGGCAGCTCAGTCTAGTCTGGGTGGGCTTCTTGGAAGAGGAGACAGAGAAGGCAAATGTGGAGCCACATGGATGGTTTGGTTCTGACTAGGAACTGTGTCCAAAATTCTTGCATTGGATTGATATAAATAAATAATGATATTCCTCAGGAAAGTTGGAATGGAACCACCCTTTGACCGTCCTCACAGCTATCCCACTCCTCAGTTTATACCTAAAGGACTTAAAATCAGCATACTACAGTGATGCAGCCACATCGATGTTTATAAAAGCTTAATTCATAATTAACCGAACTGGAACCAACCTAGGTGTTCTTTAGCAGATGAATGGATAAAGAAAATGTGGGTATATATTCACAATGAGTATTACTCAGCCTCAAAGAAGAATAAATTATGGCATTTGCAGGTTAATGAATGGAACTGGAGAATACCGTGCTACGTGAAATAAGCCAACCCCCCAAAGCCAAAGGCTGAATATTTTCTCTGATATGTGAATGCTAATTCACAGTAAGGCAGGGGCTAGGGAAAAATAGAGGTACTTTGGATTAGACAGAGGGGAGCAAAGGGAGGGAAGGGGGTATAGGGTAGGAAGGATACTAGAATGAACCAGACATGATTACCCTATGTGCACATAGGATTACACCGTGTGTGAATCTACATCATGTACAACCAGAAGAATGAGAAGGAACGCTCCATTTCTGTATGATGTGTCAAAGTGCCTTCTACTGCCATGTATAACTAATTAGAACTAACTAAGTAAATAAATAAATAATACATTATTTTAACAACTGATTACTGGTGCACTTCGCATGCAAGCCCTCTCTGAGTCTGTAACACCATCAGCTGTGGCGGCCCCTGCTCTCTTGGCATACATGTTTGAAGAGTCCCTTGCCTCTTGGCCTTTCCTCTTGGAAGTGGGAGAGGGCTGCTCTCTGACAGCCTGCCCAGAGCTCTGAGTCCACAGCAACTTGATTCCCTCCTTTCAGGTCCAATATTCATGGAGAGGAAAGTAAGGCAGGCATGATCCCTGGGACCTTGTGGGCTAAAATGTATCTTTGTAGAGTTTTTGCAGCTAGCCCTGCCCAGCTGCCAAGTGCTATCTTCACTGGATGTGCAATTCTCTTGGGAGCACAGGACAAGTCCTAGCTGGGCTTCACTACCACTTTGAAGTGCTGAAATCATTCAAGCTAGGAGTGAATCACAGAGACGCTTTCTTCACCTTTCCCCTAAGGGAGGTTGCTGACTGATGGAACTCCTCTTCCTGGGTGCAAGTATTTATACCTCAAGGTGGTGAAATATTGTTTCTTTACATTATAATCTGTATTTCTCAGAGCTTTCTCATCCAGACTAACTGGTCTCCTCTTTGTGGAAATAGAGGATATTCTATGGAACTTTCTCTGTGTGTCAAGTGCTTTATATAGATCGTCTTGCTAATTCTTCCAAAAGCCCTGGGAGTTTAGTACAACATGCACTTCCATCCTCAGCTGGGGAAAACACGGCTGGGGAGGGACAGAGATATGTCACACACTTGGTAACAGCAGAGATAACTGCTCTACTCTGTTGGTAGAAGGGGCCAGAACATTTGAGATCTCAAGCCCAGCCTTTCTGTCTTCCTATGAGAAAACTGGCATCTCAATTTAACATGAAGGGCAGGACTTGATCACAGAACCAGCTGGTGACAAATCCTGGACTAAGACCCAGACTCCTTAGTACTGATGCCATATTTCTTCCTCTCTGCTGATGCAGCCAGGCAGCCCTGATCTGTACCTGGCTGCCACTGTTTGTTGGCTGAGTGGCCTTGGGAAAATGAGCAGAGTGTTTCCTTATCTGTTTGATAGAGGTATTAAGGTGTGCTTTCTACAAAGATCTGTAGATTTGGCAGCAAAGATAGGGAGAGAGTACCCCAATTAGCATCTTGGGCACAGTAAATATACCATTCTCTCTTCCTCTCTTCAAACAAACTACAGAGGACCCACATTTACTGAAATCTTTGACTATTTTTGTCAGAATATATATAATCGATGTAACTAACCCTGGATTAATATGCATGATAATTAAAGTTTTTCTGTAAGTCAGGTTGATTTCACTCCCCAGGGGATATCTGGCAGAAATTTTTGCTTGGGTGAGAATGGGGGATTTGCTGCTGGCATCTAGTGCATGAGTATAGGGATGCTGCTAAAGACACTGCACTCACAGGACAGCCCTCCACCCTACAAGGAGTTATGCAGCCCAAAAGGTCAATAGTGAAGCTTAAAAAAAAACCCTGCTGTAAGTCAATAAGAAAAAGATCAACAATTCAATAGAAAAATAGACAAAGGATATGGAGAAGTGAGATAAAGAAGTGGAATCAAAAATGGTCAATAAGCATGAAGTACACCCTGCTGCACTGGCTGAGAAGGGGGATGCAAAATAGAGCAAGAAAAAACACTGTTTTCCAGAATCCAATAAATAAGGATTTAAAACTCTGAGAGCAGCATGTGCTGGTTGGGTGGCAGAGCAATGAGAATTTGGATGCTAGCAAGGACAACCACTCTGAAGAGCAATTTAGCCATATTTAGTTAAATCAAAGATGTATATAGCCAAATAGAGCAAATCTACCCCTGAGAAATCCTTCTCCAGGCCCAGAAAGAGACAGGAGAAAGAAAATTAAGGGTAGCACACCAGTAGGGAGAGATTAGAAACAAACTAACTGTCCATCAAAAGGGAAGTGTGTGTTTAAATAAAGAAATGAATAAGCCACAGGTGTCAATGTGGTTCCATAACAAAACTTGATGTTGAGGAAACAAAGTTCCAATGGATCAAGTTACAATGGTTCCTGAAGATAGTGTTTACAGAGGTGAAGATTTAAACCAGGCCAACGAAACAGTTGACAGAGTTTGTGTTTTGCTCTCACCAGAAGAATAATATCTAGCACAAGAACTAGAAACATAATATCTAGCACAGGAATGTCCACTTCAGGATGGTGGTTATCTACCAGGCAGGAAAATAGTAGGGAATATCATTTAGAGTGGTCACATGGGGCTTCTGCTGTATTTCTAGTGTCTCATTTTCTTTTTTTTTAATATTTATTTATTTATTAGTTATTGGCGGACACAACATCTTTGTTTGTATGTGGTGCTGGAGGATCGAACCCGGGCCGCACGCATGCCAGCTGAGCGCGCTACCTCTTGAGCCACATCCCCAGCCCTCATTTTCTTAATATTTATTTTATTAGTCTCTATTTTGTTTGCATATTTTATGTAAATAAAATAAAATGGCACAAAACTCAGCAGGTTCCTCTAAATGAACCCAGGTTGGAGAAGAGGATATGAGTAAGGGGTCTTCAGGGAAGAACCTACTGTGCATCTGACTCAATCCTTGTAGGAATGTGACTCATCTATGCAAATCTGTACCAGGAAATCCATGTGTCACCCTTGTGATGAGGCCCAACATTTAAAATATGTGTTTTGAAGGACCTTGAGAATATTAGTCTCTCTCTCTCTCTCTCTCTCTCTCTCTCTCTCTCTCTCTCTGGAAGAGAGAACAGTCAAGGTCCTGGGCCATTCCATGTCACCTTCCAGGTCTGACAGGCAGGTGTTTGTAATAGTCTCTGGGTGCAGAGGTGACAGGTGGAGTGAGCACTTCATGGGGCATCCGCAGTGTGGTAGGTGAAGGAAGGAGGGAACAGGGAATGGGGTTACCCCAGACATGACAGCTGTGTACTTCCTGCTCAGCCAGACCATGGAACAGGGAGAAGCCCAGGGCAGGTACTGCAGAAAGTGCCCACTTTTACCTGCTGACCCCATCAGGGAGGCCTGGGGTTCTCTTTGGGAGTGCTCCCGGATGGTGTTCTCTGGCACTGACTCAGCTGTGAGTGGACCTGGTGTAAGAAGATTCAACTTGTAGATAAGCCTGAGATTCATAGTCGTGGATCATCACTTGGACCTGGAGGCAGGAGCTCACCACCCTCAGTTTGAGAACTGAACCCGTGGCCAGAGGTTAGGATGTGGTAGAGGCACTGGGCTCATGGGATTCCTCATTACATTTGGGGGGAGCAGGTGTGGCCAAGATTCCAAAGGCCAATCAAGCTCAGCCAGGACACTGGAATGGAGACACAGACAGGTGGTGGCTGTGGACATCACTGCAAGTTTTCTGGAAACCTATCAGCTGTCCCAAGAAGGTGTAGGCAGGGCCCACAAAGACCCCTACCCTCATGTGAATGTCTCTTTGTTGAGAAAGTAAGAGATCTGTCCGAGTGATCACATAGACTCTCTCGGAGGCCTTCTGCGCACTGAGATGTAGAGGTGAGGGGTTCCACAAACCTCCTGGGTGAAGAAGCCACATGCAATGGGGGAAGGAATGTACCTTCCAGCCAAAATCCTACTAATACATGTGAATGGAAGCTCCATCCCTCCTTTAGCATTTAGAGTAAACTGTGCTCAATGTGGTCAGCAGACTAGTGTTGACTGAACACTGGATTGTCTGACTTAGGAAAAGGAACAGAGAGCAGTCTCCTTGCAAGAAAAAAGCCCAGAACTCTCTCCCACATGAAGTCTCCTATAACCAGGGATGTCACCTCAACAAAGAGCTGAACAAAACCAGGGATGTCTTGAAGGATTACTGGTAAACAACTTCCTTGATGAGTGATCATCAGGGGTGAGCTTCCCCCCAACTCTTTATGTCCACCAAGCACGCATCTGAATGGCTGGTATGAATTTATCTGAAGAAATTTAGTTGAATCAGACAGTATCCTCTTATCTTTCCAGATGTTCAAGCTTTGTCTTGCCAAGGAAGTTATACACTTCCAAGGACTAGAGCTCTCTCAGGACACATAAGAGTCTCTTAGAAACCTTCACAAATGGGTATAAAGAGGATCTCTGTTGCCTCCAAAGCATTCTACACTATGTGTAATAAATGCCTGAATTATCCTCAAATAACAGGTGTAATCACCATAAATGGGCATCTTCTACCAACAGGAGATGAGAGAGGGGCTATAAAAAGTCTGATGTCTAATCAGAGTCATTATGAAGATTTCATTCACTCAGAAAATATTTACTGAGCACATACTCTGTTCTAATATACCTCTAGGTGCTAGTAATAGTGGGGGAAGGGGGAACAGAACAAAAACGAAGCTCTTATGGTACTGGAAGACATACAATATATAGGCAGACAAAAAACAATAGGTAGGTTTTAGATATAACTGCTCTAAAAAGTATGCAATGAAATGGTCTAGAGAGAGGCTGGGTTCAGGCACAAGTCCTGCTCGCACAGAGAGTGTTCTGTGGTTGGGATGCCCTACATGAGCAAAAGGATGGAACTAGCCAGGGTGTTACATATCATCTCCAGAACTGAACTGGGGCATGATCTGTAGTGGTGCACTGGCCAAGGGAGATCAGTTTGGAACAATATAGACAAGGTGGGTAGATTGAAAATCTGGAATCAATATTTTAGAGATCCTTCCATCAAAAGATGAACTCTATTCTCCATTCCTTGATCCCAGGCTGGCCTTGACCAAGAGAATGTGGTAGGGAGATATAGGGAGAGTTCCTCCCCAGGCCATAAACTTCTATTTTCACACCCCTGGAAACCTGAGATGCTCACACTCTGTAGAAGCCCCCCCTCACCTCCTTGAAGATGAGAGACCATGTGAAATGAGAGTCCAGGCCAAGCCTAACATTCCAGCTGAGGCTCCAGGCACATGGATGAGACATTCAGGATAGCCCGACTCTTCTAAATGAGCTTAGGGGAGACCAGCAGTTGGGACACCTAGCTGACCCACAGGATCATGAGAAGTAGCAAGTTTAGAAATGGCTAGGCAGCCATAGGTAACCAGAGATAGGTGGTAACACTCAAAGACACACGGGGTGGTAGTGGCAGGGTTGTCTAAGACCAGCCAGTTCATGGAAAATACTCATCAGATTTGGGGTGAGACAGATTCCATTCAAATGCTGGGGCTCAGAAGAGTGACACAGAGTCAAAGCTATGTTGTCTTGTTGGTGAGCCCACCCTGTACCTATCTCTAAGTACTGGGGGTCTGAAATAGTGGCTTCAGGTCAGGGACTCACAGTTGCCTAGGGTTCAAGTCTAGAACTGTGAGCACCAGCCTTGAAGTGTCAAGTCTCCCTCCTAATTTCTTTCCTAGAGTCCCAAGGAGATCAAGGCTAAGTGGGACAGAGTCAAGGAAAAGAACTTTAGCAAGAATTAAGAGTGGGATTATTGGGGAAGAAGGAATATATTTATAAAGACAAATACAAGAACACAAAAGTCCAGTATCCAAAGTGTGGGTCAGATGCTAAAAGCTTTAGGAGTTCAGAGAAAGGATGGATCACCCAGGACACAAGCAGGTAGTGCAGAAACAAAGTGGAAAGTCACTCAAGGGTGTAAAGACATAAATGAATGAACAGCTGGACAGCAACAAGCAAGAAGTGGACAAGAGTGACATGGAGGGCACTTAGGAACAGAGAAGAGAGCCAGGAAAGACCCAACTTGCCCTCTTTATTTGACAAAGGAAGGGCTTGAATGTATATGACCAAGAAATAAAGGCTAATGGTGAAGGTTAAGATAAATAACTTTGCTTCTAGCTATGGCCCATGAGAGCCACTCAGGGGTTTTGAGCAAAGAAATGGCATTTACTTTAAAAAATAGAGATATGCATAAATGAATGAATGCCTACTTGCATAGATGGTGGAAAATGGCTGGGTGGATGGATGGATGGATGGATGGATGGATGGATGGATATGTAGCAATGAATACAATAGATATGTACTTTAAAGAAAATGATCTGAATGAAGGGATAGATGGATAAATGAACAAATCAGGGAATATATGCATGATTCATAGATAATGGAGGATGAATGGGTGGACAGATGGATGGGCAGATATGTACCAAAGAATACCCATAGTCATGTACTTTAAAGAAAATGATCTGAATCAATCAATGAACATATCAGTGGATGCATGCATGGACAGATGCATGGATGGATGGATGAATGGATGAATGAATTCATGGCAGAAATATAAGCCCAAGGAAGTCAATTTAGTCTGCTGGTGAGCAGCTTTGACACATCTGTTCTTGCTGCTGCTTCCCTCCACTGCCTCACTGTGTATGAGCCCATCCCATCAGCTCAGTATTTCCATATCATCTGAATGCTGGTGAAATGGTTAAGATGATGGTGTCATCAGTATGACAGGGCTCAATAATCACAGACCCAAGATCCAGGTCTTGTAATCTTTCCAATCAAGCCCAGATGTCTGGAGCTTTGAGTTCCTGAAAGAAGATCAAAATGACATGGGATGAGGCTGCAAAACATGTCACACTTCTACATGCCTCATAGGACCAACCTCTAGGGGTTTGGCCAAGGAGCTTCTCAATCACCTTGCCTTATTATCACAGCATTGTACACAGTTCCAGGCACACAGTAGATGTTTGATGAAAGTTTGATGAATTGAGATGACATTTTCTGAAGCTCCCTATATAGGAAAAGTCAACAAACTGCATGATTGACAGCATACCCACATCCCATCCTTAAGTAAGTCCTTGTTAGGGAGATAGACAGAGTGAGTTGAACAATCCATAACCTGACCTTCAAGGGAAGACATAAATCAAACCTCATCAATTTTCAGGGAAATAAATTTCATGAAATAAGGCTGCCATCTGCCTTTTGTGATATAAATCAAGCTCCTATTGGCTCATTTATGCCTACAGGCTGAGGTCCATATTCCTTAGCAAAATATGCATAGTCCCCCACCTCAAGCTTTTAAAATATCCATATGCTCATTCATTTATTAATTGTTAATTTATGTAAAGGGACATATCAGGCATTGGAATGCTGTGATGAATGAAATTTCTATCCCTGAAAGAAAATATTTTCTACTGGAGAGACAGATTATTTACACATGTAATATACATTTTATATATTTTTTACAGATTAACAGCTAAGAAAGTGGACATGTCCATACGGTTTTAACATGAGGGGCGAAGGGACAAGCAATTAATTCTGCCTGAAGGTCAGGGTCATTTCACATTTAAGGTGATTCTGGAAGTTTCAGTGGAAGTTTCCCTGGCCAACATGAAGAACAAGGACACTTCAGGTGAAGAACGGTCTTAGTTAAGACCCTTGGTTTCAAGTTATGGAAGTTCAGTGAAATAGGGAATTTAATAGCCAGAGACCTGCCATGTCATTCAGAGGTTGACTGCACTAGTCCAATGAGAGGTTATAGAAAAATGCTTTGTAAGCTACAAAGTGAAGGCAAAGACAAGGGTTTATTATAGAGTGCTCAGTAGCTGAGTGGTGATTGATTGGTCAATTTGCCACAACCCAGTGGGAACAGATAATACCCCAAGAACCAAGACATGGTAAGGTAATAGAATACCTATTGAGGAGAGTGCTTAACTTGGAAGCCTTCCTGGTATTCATTTGGGGGTATGTTTTACCTCCCAATGAAAGAATTGATGGAAGGGATGGGAAAGGGAGAAGGTCAGCTTGACTTGTGACTAAAGGCCGATGGTCATTGCCCTTCAAAAAGGCATCAAAAAATAAAAATAAGCAGGACACAGTGGCACATATGGATAATCTTAGATACTTGAGAGTCCCAGTCAGGCGGATCACAAGTTCGACACCAACCTGAGCAACTTAGCAAGAACTGTCTCAAAAAAAATTTTTTTTAATTAAAAAAAATGCGAAGGTCTGGGGATGTAGCTCCTTAGCATGCAGGGGATCCTGGGTTCAATCTCCCGTTCCACAAAAGAAAAAAATGGCTTAGGTAACCAAGCAAGCTCATGAAAGGAAGGACATCCAGGTGCCACATGCAATTTTTCAGGAATAAGGACATTGTGAAAATCAAAGTATTAATCAATAATGGACTAAGTGCACTCCATTTGTGAGACCTTGCGCTATGTCGGAGAGAGAGTTGGAAAAAATGTGTGGGTCCTCCCCTTGGGGAGTCTGAGATCAGTAGCAAAATCTTGCCATATGACTAATCAGAGCTGTGTCCAAACCCAGCTATGGACCTCCACCCTCAAAATCACTCCTCCAGTTGTTTCCATCTGGATAAATGGTGCCTCCATCTACGAAACTGTTCAGGACCCAATCTAAAATTCAATGTCTTTCTTCTTTTTTTTTTTCTTTTTTTATTGGTTATTCAAAACATTACAAAGATTGCAGAATCACATCAGTTACACATCCACATTTTTACATAATGACATATTAGTAACTGTTGTATTCTGCTACCTTTTCTATCCTCTACTATCCCCCCTCCCCTCCCCTCCCATCTTCTCTCTCTACCCCATCTACTGTAATTCATTTATCTCCTTATTTTTTCCCATTCCCCTCACAACCTCTTATATGTAATTTTGTATAGCAATGAGGGTCTCCTTCCATTTCCATGCAATTTCCCTTTTCTCTCCCTTTCCCTCCCACCTCATGACTCTGTTTAATGTTAATCTTTTCCTCCTGCTCTTCCTCCCTGCTCTGTTCTTAATTGCTCTCATTATATCAAAGAAGACATTTGGCATTTGTTTTTTAGGGATTGACTAGCTTCACTTAGCATAATCTGCTCTAATTCCATCCATTTCCCTGCAAATTCCATGATTTTGTCATTTCTTAGTGCTGCGTAGTACTCCATTGTGTATAAATGCCACATTTTTTTTATCCATTTATCTATTGAGGGGCATCGGGGTTGGTTCCACAGTCTAGCTATTGTGAATTGTGCTGCTATGAACATCGATGTGGCAGTATCCCTGTAGTACGCTCTTTTAAGGTCTTCAGGGAATAGTCCGAGAAGGGCAATAGCTGGGTCAAATGGTGGTTCCATTCCCAACTTTCCCAGGAATCTCCATACTGCTTTCCATATTGGCCGCACCAATTTGCAGTCTCTCTTCTTTTCATTGTCCCTTCTCAGGACCACCTTATCAACAAGTCCTGTGGGCTCTACCTCCACAGGAGGGGCCCAGGCTGCCACTCCCCATCCCTCATCAGCCACTGCCCTGCCTGGAATGCCATTTCTATCTCACCCTCCCACCATCCAGCAGCTATATTAACCTTTCAAAAATGGGAGAGTTCCCGGGAGTGTGCGTGCAGTGCTGTTGGAGTTCAGGCAATAAAGTTTCCTGTTTGAACATACAAGTGCTTTGTGGCAGCTCAGTGATTTGTGCCCAGCCAGACTGCAGCATTGGTGGGCCACTGAAAAGAATCTGGATTTGTTCTAAGTGTGTGTGTGTGTGTGTGTGTGTGTGTGTGTGTTATAGGGTACCTTTTCTGCCACGACTCAGCTAAGCCTGCAGATATTGACACTCAATATGTTGGAGACACTGCCACAGCTATTGCAGAAATCAGCTAGGAATCCAGGCCCAACTTAGATAGCTATTTATGAGAGGGTCCCTGCAGTATGACCATGAAGGACATTACAGCTGAGAACACACCTCAGTTCCTCATGTAACGTGCTTTATTCCAGAGTCTTGATTTTGTTTTCTATTCTTTAATGTGTAATCCACATTTGGGAACATTTTACTGATGCAATATGAAGAATTCTGAAGTCAGTTTCAGAAGCACATCACTATGGAGAAAGAAGATACTGAAAAATAATTATATTTTTCTTAGGTTACATGCTTGAGCAGAAAGACTCAGTGTATCTACAATGGATTCCTGTTTTCATATGAGTAAACATATCTCTTTTAACAGATTGAATTTTTCTTCTCTGAAAGTTTTCCAAATCTCATCAATGCTGACACTATGGTTCTATTGTTTGTAATAATCTTGGCATTCGCTGTGATGTTGTGTCATAAAGAAAATCAATGAGGAGATATTAGCTGCCATGATCAAAATCAAATGTAGGAACTCCTACATTTTCTCTCCACCGAGATAAAGCAGAGAGATGTCAAATGGACACACCCATGCCCGATTTGGCTTTGCCAATTTGAAGCAGAATTTTGTTCTTTAGGAGTTATTTGCTAAAGTGTAATTCCATTTTCAATTGTATATGGTTTTGAAATTATATACTGTGCTAGTTTTACTTGAATATGCCTTTTAGATAAAGTGTAAGGTTTTCCTCTCAGTGCCTTAGTTATGGATTCAGAGTGTAAATCTTAACTATTAAGAAAACACAGAAGGGGGAAATAAATGTAAATGCACTTAAAAATATTACAAAATGAAAGATCACTTAGATTAGAACATTAGAAAATTTTGTGATATCTTAAAATTTAATGTGATTAAGGCTGAAGGAGAAACACAGTGAGCAGGAGGTCATTAATTAGCTTTAATGCCTATGTGACCTTTACTATTGTGATCCCTATAGCTCGAATACCAGTAAACATCAGAGTTTCCCAGTAAGAGATGCATATTGGAGATGTAATAAGGCCTTGAAATTTTTATATAATCATGTATGCTCATGAGCATATAAGAAGGAAAGTAAGAGAAATTTTGACTCTTAAGCTTCATATGTTAAAAGTAATAAGCTTTGCTTTAGAGATTTTTTTTTCCTGAAGTTTTCTAACACATTTTAAACACATGAATTATAAAGATATCTCTTTAGCCTGTCAATCATTTGACCTAATGAGTCCAAGAGACAAGAGCAAATTTGAAATTGTGGATCCAATAAACAGTCCAAAGTCCAATTCAAAACTGTTCTTGTTATATTAAATCCAGAGAAGACAGTTTCTGGATTAGTACCATCTAGCAGATCTCTGGAACCTTGACCTCTATTTTCAGATCTCATATTCAGACACCCTGTGTTGTCTTGATGAACACTTTGGACCTTCACATCCATTCTGCAGCTTCCTCCTCCTCACTTCAATGGTGTGCTCAGGCCCTATGAGAAAGCTGTCAGCAACCACAACCCCCAAGTTTACCAATATCGTGAGAGGAGGAGATTCAAAACCCTTAAAGAAACACAAAAATAGTGTCCAAATTTACATTGTAAACAGTGTGGTGTAATTTGTTTATTTGAAGAGTTCTAGAGTGAGCAATGGTCAGATAAAATGTGCCCTGTGAGTCTTTGTGTTGGCCTAGAATTGGAAATTCCATGAGAGGTCACTTTCTTGGGATCATCCTTAATGATAAAGTTAAAAAAATGGGTAGAGAAAAAAGTTCTGATAAAGATGGAGTAACAGAAACACTCATTTCAGAATTATATTTTGAGAAATTTAATTTGCTCGGAAAAAGAACAAGGCACAAAGATATAAGTCCAAATTGCTGCCAAAAGGAATATGTTTATCCTGGAAAAAGTAACTGTCAATTACATTGAGGTTTTGGAATATTAAGAATTTGTAGGTGGAGGTTAAAAGAACACTATACAGAGAAATTATCTGAACACAATTAACATAAAGGAAATTGATAAAGCCTTCCCACCTTTAATCACAATAAGGTTGAGTGATTATCCCTTGGCAGTTTCTGGAAGGGTGATAGGACCCATGAACCAGTGAAACAGTTGATACCAAAGAACAAATAAAACTGTAAGATCTATGTTGACCACCTGTAATGCCAGTGACTTGGGAGGCTAATGTGGGAAGATAGAAATGGACTGGAGATGAGCTCAGCAGTACAGCTCCCTGAAGTTCAACCCACAGAACAAGAAAAAAAAGTCAACTACAATAAACTGTGTCATCTCTAGCTATATAATACTGTGCTGGAGCAGGTTGGTAATGGTCTAGTGAGAGCAATACAGGACACACAGCTCTGTCTCCTGTGAGGAAAGCAGGAATATAGCCTGTAGTCCTATTTTGCAGCACTTTGGACAAACTTTTTATTGTTACCACAAATTCAAATTTTCTGGTGTCTCTTGGACTCATCAGGTCAAATGATTGACAGGCTCAAAAGATATCTTTATAATTTGTGTTTAACATGTGCTGGAAAACTTCAGGAAAAACACCCCAAGCAAACCTTATTACCTTTTAAAGTATGAAGCTTAAGAGTCATAATTTCTCTTACTTTTCTTCTTATATGCTCTTTAATTCACATGTGCCCAGAGATAAAAATTCATTTTTCATGTAATTATTATTTTCAGTATCTTCCAAACTTATATACACAAAATGCCACATCATTGTTCCTTAAAATAGAAATCTAATCACCCTAACAATGTTTATTTTTTGAAATTTATTTTTATTAGTTCTAATCAGTTATACATGACAACAGAAAACGTTTTGATTCACTGTACATAAATGGAGCACAACTTTTCATTTCTCTCCTTGTAAAGGATATAGAGTTACATCACATGTGCAGTCATACACCTACATAGTGTAATGATGTTCATCTCATTCCACCATCTTTTCTAGCCCCATGCACACTCCCTTTTCCCCCTCCCCTTGGCCCAATCAAAGTTCCTTCATTTTCCCCTGCATATCCCCCATTATGCATCATTAAAAAAAAAAAAAAAAACTTGGGAACTAACTTAACAAAAGAGGTGAAACACTTCTACAATGAAAACTACAGAACTAAAGAAAGAATTAGAAGAAAACCTTAGAGATGTAAAGATATATGGGCAGAACTATCAAAATGGTCATACTACCCAAAGGTCTATACAGATTCAATGTGATTCCAATTAAAATCCCAACATCGTTACTGATAGAAATAGAAAAAGCAATCATGAAATTCATCTGGAAAAGTTAGATCCAGAATAGCTAACACAATCCTTAGCAAGAAAAATGAAGCAGGGGGCATCACAATACCAGACCATAAACTATACTACAAACCTGAAATAACAAAAAGAGTATGGTATTGGCAACAAAATAGACATGTAGAACAATGGCACAGAATTGAAGACACAGAGACAAACCCACATAAATATAGTTATTTCATACTATACAAAGGTGCCAAAAACATACATTGGAGAAAAGAAACCATCTTCAATAAATGGTGCCAGGAAAACTAAAAATCCATGTGTAGCAAAATGAAATTCAACCCCTATCTCTCACCATGCACAAAATTCAATTCAAAATGGATCAAAGACATAGGAATTAGACCACAGACCCTGCACCTAATAGAGTAAAAAGCAGGCCCAAATCTTCATCATGTCAGATTAGGCACTGACTTCCTTAACAAGACTCCTAAAGCACAAGAAATAAAATAAAAAATCAATAAATGGGATGTACTCAAACTAAAAAAAGCTTCTTATTATTAAAAGAAATGATCAATGAGGTAAAGAGAACCTATTTTGGGGAGCACATTTTTGCCACATGCACATCATTTAGAGCACTAATCTCCAGGATATACAAGGGATACAACAAACACCAAAAAAAAATCACATCAGTATGTGGGCTAAGGAGCTTAACAGATACTTCTCAGAAGAAGATACACAATAAATAAATACATAAAAATTTCTACATATCTAATAATTAGAGAAATGCAAATCAAAACTACTCTAAGATTTCATCTCACACCAGTCAGAATGGTAGTTATCAAGAACAGGAACAATAAGTATTGGCAAGGATGTAAGGGGAAAGGCACAATTTTACATTGCTGGTGGGACAGCAAATTGGTGCAACCACTCTGAAAAGCAGTATAGAGTTTTTTTAGAAAACTTAGATTGGAACCACCATTTAACCCAGCTATCCTACTCCTTATCTATACCAAAAGGATTAAAAACGGCATACTACAGTGATGCTACCACTTCAATGTTTATAGCTGCACAGTTAATAAAAGCTAAACTGTGGAATCAACCTAGATGCCTTTCAATAGATTAATGGACAAAGAAACTGTGTATATATTAACAATGATTATTTATTGTCTTGACAGTACAAAATATCACATTACGGATATATGCAAATAAAAAATGTCATGAAATTATTTCCAGGAAAATCAAAGGTTCAAATTTGAGTTGGAAACAAAATCTATATTTTTTATTTTAAATTGATATATACATGGTAGAATTTGCTGCCAATAGGACACTCTATAAGGTACAGAAAACACTGAGTGCAATTTTAAAAGTAAAGGAGCTTACCAGAAATAAACAAGCAACTTCCAAATGCCTAGTCTATTAGTTAACAGCTATTAATTTCAAGGAGAAGCTATAAACACAGGCATTCATTCACATCTTTATTCAGTGTTTTCTGGAGATCACATCAAGTGACAATACTCCTGGAAGCATTGGAGAAAACATTTTATCATACTGTAAAGCACTGGGCATTACTATTAATAACTCGATTTTTGGTAGTTTTTTTAACTTTATTTACTTTAAATATATTTTTAGCTATAGTTGGACACAATACCTTTATTTTATTTATTTATTTTTAGATGATGCTGAAGATCTAACAGCACCTTGCACATGGTAGGCAAGCATTCTAATGTTGAGCCAAAACCCCAGCCCGTTGGTTGTTTTTTTTTTTAATTAGATAAAAATCATATAACTGCATATAATATTTTTTACCTCAGGTTTTATTGAACATAAATGAAGTGGAAGGGAAGGGAGATACTGTAATAAAGTCAGGAAGCCAAAGAACAAAAGGCTTCCATCTACAGAGACTCAAGGGATACACTTCCCCTTCTTTGAATCCATGATTTGGAAATCTCAAATTCCCCACCAGAATTCCCACTATTGTTTCTTTCCAAAGAACCTTGAATCCCACAATTTAATCTCAATTTCTTCCCTCTTTGCTTTCTCCTTTCTGTCTCTCCTCCTCCCTCTTTCAACACCAAGTGAATATTATATGTTATCATATAAATTCCCATAGGTAGGGATTTTTGTCTTTCATTCATGGATGTGTTGTAAGTCCTTAGTATTGAACATGTACAGGTGCTCAATAAACAGTTACTAAACTGAACTGAATGTGCCATTCCTGAGAAGAGGGAGATACATAAGAGAGTTCCAGTTCTTAAGGCAGCCATTATATATCTGAGGAAATAAACAGGGTTATCATATCAACAGATGTGACATATTAGTGGAGCTGTTCACAAAATGTTCTTGGAATATTGAAGGGCAGAAAAATAATTGTACTTCTGAATAGCTGGGAATTATTTCAGAGATAATGCTTTAATCTTGAGTTGGGAAAGTGGAATAGCAGGTACCAAAACATACAAGGCAAGGAAAACCCTTCCTGGCAGAGGAGCCAGGATATACAAGGACATGGAGGATGAGACTGCAACACTGCCTGGGGACTTTTTAGAGATGAGGGTACAGCAGTGTCTGGGCATCACAGCAAAAGTGCAACTATAGGAAACCCTCAAGAATTTCAAACAGGGCATACATTTCTTCAGATTGTGATGCTCAAAGACAGTTTTTATATAGGAGGACGGGGAGGGTTGGAAAGTCTGGAAATCTATGACTTAATTAAGGATCAATAACATTTAGCTAGGCAAGAAATGAGAAGTGCCCATACTAGGACAATGGAGGTATCTTCAAGAGAAAGGTGAATATATGAAGTATTTAAGGACATAATTGATGAGGCTGCATGACTGATTAAAGGATTTGGTTAGAGCTGAAGCAGGAGAATTAGGTGGCCTGTGTGTTTCCCAATTTGGGTAACTGAAAATTGCTGAGATCACAGAAAAAAAAATAGGTAGATCCTTCAAAACGTAGAAAAAGAACAAAATACCTAATATAAGAATATACCCTCTTACAGTCTATAAATAGTGTTCTTGAAAGTCTCCAACTGATGATTATTTAGGGTATTGATGGAGAAGTGGAGTGGACAGCCAGGAAAACAGTGAGAGATGGAGATAGCATTGGGCTGGATAAACACAATGTGAAGTTATGGCTGGAGATTTAGAGGATGAAGTTAAGATGGAGATATGATATCAGAAGTGAGAGGACATGAATAATGAAGGGAACAGAGATCAATAAATGACTAATTACTGAAAGGACCAAGAAAACCATTATGGAAAGCACAGATATTGAAAAATTTAAGTCCCTATGAAAGCAATATTTGCATGTTATGATCTTTAGATAGAAAATGCTTTTGAGTAAATTTATTTACTTTCAATTTTGAAGTACCAAAGAAAACTCAATCACCATAATTGATACCATAATTGATTTCCACAAATTCATTTGTCTTTCTTTTTTTGCACCACATTTTTATAAAATGAACAGCAAAAGTAGCTTTTCAACATCAATGAATAGATGTACTGGCATGCAACTTATAAATGAGAGATCTTGGGGCCACTGTAAGCCCAATTAACCTCACTTCACAACAGCCACTCTGCTTACAAACACACCCAGAGCATCCTCATTCACTTTTCACATGACAAGGAGTAGCAGCTTCACTAGCTTCTAATTTGGAAAGATTAATCACAAGTGAAGACAGGTGACTGAAGGAAAGGATCAACACAGTTCAATACAAATGCAAATATTAATGAGTTTTAGACCTATCACACCAGATCATCAAGAGCACAGAATGGCTGTCTAGGTGCCCCTTAGAAGTTATCAGCAAATCACAAGATACTTCAGGTCTTTATCAGGAGATAAGAAAACTGCTATAGTATGACTGAGCCGGTCATTACTACATCAGAGGGGATTTTGAATCTGAGTTTCTCAACTTTTTCTTCTCCCTTCCACTGCTTCCTCGATAGTCACCACCTGCACACTATGTTAGATTAACATGGTGCTCTTCCTAGCCACTCTGCTCTTAACATCCTTCCAGGATGGAGATGGCTGCATGTACAGCGATGTGATGAGGGAGGGCTCTGCACTCTACACCCTCAGGGGCTTGCTGGGTTTTAGAATGAGCCACAGCTCCAGTTTCCAGCATTTCTCCCAGATGTACACTGAGTGGGACATTAGGGGGCTCAAGGGTTGAAGAAAGTCTTAGGGGTTCAAGCGCAGGTGGGTGGGGGACATACCTGGATCCAGAAAGAGGAAAGCGAAATTAGTTCAGGATTAGAGCCCAGACATGCCATTGATTAATTAACATTTGAAAATCTCTAAAACAGGCAAAAATATCCTTGTCAGCTTAACTTTTCCAAAGGGTACTAGATGTTCTCTCCTTCTTTGTATCAATGCTTAACAAGCTTTTAATGAATTAGGAGTGAGTTATAGCCCACACAGTGGAGTCTGGAGTTCTCTCACTGTCAGGTTCAGAACACAGGAAAAGTGGACCTTACACTATAGTCAGTTTTTCTCTTCACAATGTAGTGATTGACCTTGAAGAGTGGGTTTAAATTGCTCCGACCCAGGTCTATACATAGTAGTTTGAAGTGACAGAATTATTTCTTTGTTAGAAAAGCAGACATCATATCACAGAGCTGTGCTGAACTTGACTAACTGTGTTATTTGGTAGGCCTGCTCAGAGATACAGGTATCTTAACTGGTATTTCATAGGCTTTAAAACTTTTTCTTCAGAATGAAAAATCAATCAAGTAGACTTGATCATCTGAGTAATACTGGCAGAACAAAAAGTCTCTGAGGCAACCCTTATGAATTTATTTTAGGGGGAAATAAATTATGTTGCATAGATTTATTATGCAAATTAATTTTACTCCTAAGGTACATTAGAGCATTTCACAGGCACAGCAGGCACCTGCAAATATTTCATGAAGAAGTAAATTCAATAAATGAATGAATTTCATTAGACTTCTCAAGATGTAAGGATTATGAAAGTGGTGATTTCTCATCCACAGGGGGAAGTCTGGCTCCACAGTACAATATAATTCATATCAGAGGCAGAAATTTGTTTGAAATAAACTCTGTTTTGAGTTAAAAGTAATAAATACATAGTATGATTTTCAATATAATATCAGAAAGTTTAAATGTTTTTATATTATTCAATTAATATTAAAAGTAAGACCGTCCTAGCTATTTTCTATTCTGGTCTGAAAACTCATGTCTTCCAACAAATTTTCCTAACAATAACAACAACAACAATAAAAACTAGGAAACATTCTAATGCAAAAAGAAAAAGAGGAAAAAAGAAAAAAAGAAGCTAAACTCAAATAAGGTTTTACACACACACACACACACACACACACACATATACACATATTCAACACAGATATAGATACATACTCATAAGCATATTTATGTGTATATACACACACAGGTAAAATATATACACATACATATATGTATATGAAACAAACACACATTGGGGGAATTTGTGATTTCAGGCATGAAAACTACTTCTTTATATTAAGTCTACAAAATTCAGTGTTTAATCAATGTTTTCCCAAAATTCAGCCAAACATGGTATGTCTATCATCACCTTGGCCATGACTAGCAAAGTAGTGGTCACATGAAAATCGACCTATTCACCTTGAACCTCTTTTGGACAGATGCATAAGTAGCTTGTGAGAGCTTATAAAGCCATACGCATTTTGGGCATATATTTAATTAATCTGGAGTCAAATGTAAAAATTTTTAAAAAATGTGTAAAGTTAGCAATTATATCTGTTTTTATACAGTGCAAAATATTTAAAGAAGCATCTGGGTGTTTATTTACTTAGATAACTTTATCCAGTTTGAGAACTTAAATCATTTAATTGTAATCCAATGTTCAGCAAGTTTAAGAAGTAAAGAGATAGCATAACCCATGTGCAGAATTTTTGGAAAATTTAATGATGTAAATCGATACATGGGAGGAGAGAAAATTCAAACAGTGAAGATGGGCAGAAACTACTAACATAAGAGAGAAAATAAGTGTCAAGAGAAAAAAAATGCAACCATACTCACAAAATAAATATTCCAGATATAAAGAATCAATACATCATCATCATTGTAAAAGACAAAAGCACATAAATGTTGTGCCTCACACAGGAGTTCTGCAGTGGCACAAGGTTGGCAAGAGAGAAGCACACCCAGCTGGGTATGGTGGCACATACCTATAATCTGGAGGCTGAGACAGGCTGACCACAATTTTTTTTTCTGCATTTTACTCCTCAGGCTCCTCCTCTACTTGTCTCATGAATGCTGGTATTTCACAAAGATCTTTCTTGCCTCAGTTTCTTTAGTCATTCACAGGTTGTATCCCACCTGCCATTTAAGCCCACCACCCCACTTCTCACCCTTCTATATCCTGCCCTGTGCTGCAGGAAGATGCCCTCAGAAATCTCCAGGGGTTTCAGTACCCTCTGGCTTCATGGTATGCTGGGACAGTGGGAAGCCAGAAGTCACAGAGTAGAAGAGAAGGTAGTCATGGTAGGTATTCTCTAGGCTCCTTGCCCACCAAGTCAAGTGCTGGCAGGGTCTGAGTTCCTCCCTGAGGAACACATGTCTACATGTGTGATGGACCTATAGCCATACCCACAGCTCCAGCTTCTCCCTCTTCAAGAAGAAGCCAACTCTCCAGGACCAGAAGTGGTAATGACTCTGCTGGTGCTGGTCCCAGTGTGTTTTCGCATCACAGTTGGTTTGTTTAAACCTTGTCCCACTGCAGAACTCCTGTGTGAGGCACAACATTTTTCTTTGCTTTGTTCTTTTACAATGATGATTATGTATTGGTTTTTTTTATATCTGGTATGTTTATTTTGTGAATATGGTTGCATTTTTCTTCTCTTGACACTTATTTTCTCTCTTCTGTTAGTAGTTTCTGTCCATCTTCACAATCTTTACAAATTGTCTTGCCTTCAAAATTTCTTTCAGTACTTGATTTATGGTTGGCACCTGCTTCCTGCTGGAATCCAGACTAATTCTCCATTTTATTCTCATTCATCTTTAACTCCTACCACATGATAATGATTTTAAGTTACTATCTCCAGATTTCTTTACAATGTTCAAACATGCATTTCCAACTGCCTTCTACATATCCTTAAATAAAACTTAAAATTAGCATGTCCCAAATTGGGTCTGCCTCCCTCATGCACCACTTCTTTCCCCACCTACACCTCCTTTCAACCCATTTCTGAGTCTGTATTTAAAGAACAGACAACCATCCACCCACCTGCACAATCTAGAAGATTTTCAATTACCCCCACCTCCACCATTCCTCTCTCCTTCAGCCAGTAAAAAAATCTTCTTGGTTTTCCTTCCTCTATAGTTCTCAAATGTATCACTGCCTCTACACCAGCATGGTATACTTCAGAGTGAGCCTATGTATGGAGTCTCTGTCATAGTGTCACACTAATTAGGTTGTGAGCAATTTGAGTAAAGAGACAGTTGAGTGAAGGATCAAATGAATGAATGAGTACATGAATGAAAGCAAAACCACAGGTAAAGATGGACACACAAAAAGAAGTTTTACTAGGTGGATATATCAGACTCAAAAGGCTGAGTCTTGCACCACCTGGTCCCAACATTACCCACTCAACCTTAACTGCTAGCACTCCTAAATTACTTACAGTGGAGTTAACATTTCTTCTTCATGCTCCCGTGTCCATCTATTTTTCTGCCTCCAACAATAACACCTATTGCCAAGTTTCCACCATTTCTCAGCTGGATTTCTCCAACACCCCTCAGTTCTCCAAAAGAATCCACTGCTCTGTACAATGCATTTCCCATGCTGCAGACAGTGTGAGTGTTTCTAAATGTCAGTGAGAACATCTTGTGATTGCTGCCACCCTGTACCACCCACTCTTGGGTAGGGTTTCTCAACAGTCCAAGTTCCTGGTATTAGAAGGTTGAAAGTCCTAAATGTGGCCTCCAAATCCCACTATGGTCCCCACTGGCTTCCTCAGTCTGACAGCCCACCCTCCCCTCAAGCCCCAAGAACTTTCAAACTTTCCAGAGGAGTCTCATGCACCACTTCTACTAGTGGGAATATTCTTCCCTAATTTCACACTTCCTACCTTCTGTGATAAGGTCAGACTGCTTTAGGGAATCAGCAATCTCTCCACTGTAGACATCATTTCAATCATCACTGTGTATTTACTCTCATGATGGGATGGTTAATGTTGGTCCCTAAGTCCCAGAGAGAGACATTTATCTCTTTTTAATTCATGGCTTCATACCTGCTTGTTGAATGAATGCATCACCTGATATGTTCATTTTGACTTCCACATCTTTAAAGATTGTTCCAGTTCCTAAGGACCTTCAGCTCTGCCCAAAATGCAAACCTAGTGTTTCTTACCATGCCCAGCCCAGAAGTCATTTTAAGTTAACAAATAGTCATTAATGAAAGTACGTTCTAGATCCTCTCTTAAGGACAAGGAATACCTGGCTGCCTAAGACCTCAACAGCTCACTGAAGAATGCCTCTTCTGCAAGGAAGAGGAGCCACCATCTTCCTCCCATGGGAGAGGCACAAATGAAGAAACGGCCAAAATCCACAGCAGCACACTGGAGAGATCAATTAGTGTCTCTGGACATTCAAGAGCTTAACAATGGAAGAAACACTTGTATAACATTTTTAAGTTCTTCTTATTTAATATTTCCCAATTTATAAGCAAAAGTTTTGATAATAATTGCTACTTATTGGGCTTCTACTTGGTACCAGTCACTATGATTAAGGTTTTCTATAAATTACTATTTAAATTTACCTCATAGCATTTCTTACTGTAAATTTCAGTGACATGATTTTATAACAAAATACCATTCATGTATATAACATGTGGTCATTATTTAAATTTCTTCACTTAATATCACAAAATACTACTCAAAAGCCGAAAACCAAGGTGGTGTGTTTTCTCCATTTGTGTTCTTCATCCACCTCCACATTTCTGTACCAGACCCAGGCTATGTGGTTAATACACACCTCTGGATCAATGGCATCCAGGTGATCTTTAAGGACACATGGTGGAGTTCCAATTATAGTATTTTATACTATTTTATTCCAATTAAAATACTATAAATAAGTTATCATCATCATGAAAAATTTAACTTAACTACGGCTGATTTTTTTAAAGGTAAAATCATAAACACTGCACACCTGCTGTAAAAAAAATGCCTGCCCTAAAAAAAGGACTGAAAAAAACCCTACTTCTAAATAAAATACAAAAATAGGGCTGGGGATGTGGTTCAGTGGTTGAGTGCCCCTGAGTTCAAACCCCAGTACCCCCCCCCAAAAAAAATTCTTTAGCCCAGTAAAAAACCTGGCATGAATAGGATGATCTGGCAATGAAGACTTGAGAGTAAAGCACTAGCACAAAACAGAGACATATAGGGATAGGGAACACAGATATGATGCATTCCACAACTGAAGTTCCACACTGTGAGCTGGAATGTCAGAATAAAAGATTAAGAACTCTTAATATTTTCTAAATCATGTTATAATGATCAAATCATGAACGATCAGTAGGCATCTTTAGAAAGCAAGGAAACAATCTATACATAGCGAGTCACATACATGACACATTAAAAAGTGTATAGCTTTTAAAAATTGATATCATTCATAGAGTGTTTTAAAGGAGAATATAATATTTAATTTTAAAAAAATGATAAACACTTATTAGCAAAAACATGGAAACATTTATAAAACTAAATACAAATTTATGCCAAGTAATTTTACTCTAACAAAAAGGTCAATAAGATCATTAAAAATGATGCAGTGTAGAGGAAAGAGATTTAAGGTATTTGAATTTTGTAAGAAATTGATCCCCTTTCACACTTTGATGGATAATGTGGACATTGTTAACATTTTTATTGAATGCTAGGATATATGAACAAAACAGATCAGAGGATCCCTGAGTCTGAAAGCTTTAATCATATATAATCTTATCTATTTTTCTACAACTATGTTTCAAAATATTAGGAAGATAAACTAAATAGCTATATATATTTCTGTGATTTTCTGATGCCAAACTTCAGATCCCACTGCATTTATCATCACTAACTGAAAGCAAACTCCAAATGTTGGGACAAGTTGTATTTCCAAATGATCAAATCTATGAAAAGCATAATCCTTCCACTGTCTTTGGAAAATTTCAGTCTTTATGAAAGGCTGGGAAGGAGCTCTTAGTATGGACATAACTGTAGTCAATGGACTGTACTCAAAAGAATTCTCTTGGGAGCTGGGCAACTTAGAAAGTCAGATCCAGTCAAATCAAAAGATTTATTGAGGCAGACATTGGACCATGGACAGCAGAAAGAAGTGTCTCTGTGTTCACAGAGGCAATAAAACACCTGAGATGAGCAATGCAGGACTTTAGACTGCAGTGTGGCTATGCATCTTGCCATTCACTTTCTTCCCTCCTCCTTCATCTCATGCCCTTTTCCATCATACCATCTGTACTTCTAAAATACCATCCCTCCTTCAGGACCTATTTCAGTTGCAACCCCATGCTTACTACACACTGGATTTTCTCTTCCTTCCAATAAACCACCATCCTATAAAATAAATGAGACCTAATGTCAAATCAGCAGCAAGGAAATCAACCACCCAAATGACTGATGATCATGGGCAGTGTGTTCCTTCTCAAAATTGAAACATTGTCCCACTGCAACAACAATAGCACTAGAAATTTCCCCTGAAAAACACTGAGAGTGAAGAAACATGCATGGAAAAAGGTCAGTTCATTTGTTTTTCCAAGAAGCAAATACATTTTAAAGAATTGTACTTTCATGAATTAAAAACTTTCAAAGCTTGAAGGCATTAACAAGAGAATCCTAAGGAAAGCCTTCATATTTCTCCTGAAAATAAGAACAACTCATTTGCTCAAAATCACCAATTGCTTCTAAGACACATAGCATGGCCCAAGAAGGGTGACATTTTTTTGCACAATATTATAGGTCATTTATACAGATGTTGTTCCTTAATCCAAACACTAAAAAGTGGCTGTCCACCAGAGAGGTCTGAAACTTGGGAATCTTGTATCACATTCAATGTATTTTTAATTAAAATATATTTTATATATCATATATCATGCACACAAACTCAACTACAAAGTGATATTCAAACATTAATAAAAGTCAACCTAAAAATAAATTTTATGCCTCTCTTAAAAACACAGAGGCTCTAGCAACACAGAGTTTGCATTCCTTCTTGCATTTTTAAAGACAGGCTCAAGGATAGTGTTTATCATAGACCTGGACCAGGATAGGAGTGAAGAAGAAGGGGTGGAGAGTGGTTGGCCAGTGGGTACAAAGCCACAGCCAGACAGAGAAAAAAGGCCTTGTTTTCTATTAAACTGCAGAATGGCCAGTATTTCTAAAACTGCAGGGTATAATTCAAAACTGCTAGAAGAGAGGCTTTTGAGGAATTTCAACACAAAGAAATGAAACACGTTGGACTAGGGCTGTACCTCAGTAATAAAGCAAGTGCCTTGCATATGTGAGGCACTGGGTTTGATCCTCAGCACCACATTAAAAATAAATAAAGACATTTGTGTGTTCATCTACAATATATATATATATATATATATATATATATATATATATATATGGAAATGAAACATATTTGAAATGAACATCATCTCACCAAATATCCTCAGTTGATCATGATGTAGTGTATAAATGCACTGTACCCCATAAAGATGCATAATTGTCACCTGAAAATTAAAAAATGTAAGTAAATAAATAAAGGAAGACTCCGATTTGGCAATGTGTAGCCTTCAAAAGGGCATACACTACCTATCTAACCAGAGTCCTCTCCAAGGGGGTAATGTGCCCTTAAGTGTCCCACTGCCCTGCTGCTCCAGGCAAATGTCTTTTAGAACTTCTATTTCAACCCCTAAATGTAGATACATTTTTGCAAACCTTTAGAAAACATTTAGCTAATGTAGCACACATTATAGTCTAGAAAATGCCACTTCATTTCAAATCAAGAAGTAGTGGCATCGAATCTATATAGTTTTTAATTCAGAAATGAATCTTTGGTGAGAAATTAAAATTCTATCAAAAAGGAAAAACTGGGAGTGGGTTGTGGCTCAGTGACAGAGTGCTTGCTTCACACATGTGAGACATTGTGTTCAATTCTCAGCACAACATAAAAATAAAGTAAAATATTGTGTCCATGTAAAACTAAAAAAATATTTTTAAAAAAGGAAAACCTGTTAGATCTGGTTAAGCTCTGGCAAATAGTTATAACAAAATCTGTAGCCTATATTTTTTTTCTTCATCATGTTCATTTGTATAGAGTCTGAAATTTGCTCTATTTTTCCAATTGTCTGTAGTTAAGAGGGAAACCTATGGAACTTAGAATTAATAAATTAATTCTGTGTTGATGTATAAAAATTAAATTAGGAATATCAGAAATAGATGTCTTTAAATACTGAATTATTTCTAATTTGAAATTCCATTCAAAAGATGTGCACATATTTAGAATAAATAAATAAAGTGATATTTTAGTATTCCCCCTCCCCAGGAAGAAAGAGGGTAAAGCATATTCATATATTTCTCTAATCTTTAAATTAAGTTTTTTTAAAAATAAGTTTCAAGTGTGCTTAATACAAAACTTTTATTATAACAGTTGATCTTTCTCTAAATCTTAACCAATTCCATTCATTAATTTTCCCAACTTGCACTTTTTCCCCATGGTAATTTTCCATAACAAAGATTTTTGTAAGTCTCCTTTTCATTCTAGAATCCCTTTCACCTATCAAGCCCATTTGAATTGTTATCCAACTTTATTGGGAAAAAACTTTCATCATCACTATTTACATTTATGTTCAATCTCACAATAACCAGCATACAAAAAGCATCTAAATCAGACCTACAACATAATTACTTTTCAACTAGTAATGTAAGCTTATTTCAATATGGAAACCCCCTCAAAAATACAATGCCTTGGAGCTCCACAGTCATTAATTACAAAAACAATCTATCTCTCTCTCTCTCTCTCTATATATATATATATATATATATTTCATTGAATGGAGATGAACTATGCAAAGAAAACCTATAGACAGGCTATTTAATGTTAGAAGCATGGGATGGGAACCACTTTTGTTGGAACACACACTGAAGGGGAAGACATGTTCCATATGCATGTGTATCTTGCAATATTGGCTTCCATAACAAGAGGGTGCATCCCATATCAAATCTATCCTATGGTATTTGAAACAGAAAGAATTCATTTTTTAAAAAATTTTGTGGCACAACAATTCTGTCTACATATACATATTTGTTCTAGATTCCTCATTCTCTCTTTGGAAAAGTACTTACAGATGCATGATCTCTCTCTAAAGCAAATACATAGGCAATGTTTCAAATATATAAAATAGTCATAAATGGTTCACAGAATATAATGATCTCACGATATATAATTATTTGGTCTACATAATTATGAACCACACTTTCTTTCTTTTCAAATAGTAGCCCAGAAAAAAAAGGCTAAAATGGGGCATAGGTTATTTGCCTTTTTGGAATTCAGAAGCCAAGGGAGAAATAAAGGTCTATGGAAAGCACACTGTGAAATAGTCAGTCTGCTTAACAACACAGTTGCTCTGACACATACATTTTTCTCCCAAGGAGACCCATCCATTCACACTGCAAACACGATCAGCAGCATGAGGTAGGCAGCACATATCCTCATGAATTTCCAACAGGTTCATACATTTGCATACTTGTATGCAAATGAAGGTTTGCATGCTTGGCATCTGTTCATTTGTGTGCAATCAATGCCCAAAGTCCTGCTTTCTCTTCATTTCCAATCTGCATGCAGCAAGTGGCACACATGCACAAGCACACAGATCAAGATCACAGCTTCAACATGCACCTAGCCAAGTAGACAAGAAGAATCTACTGCTCCAGTCAATTTTCCCCCTCCAAACCTCCACCCTTTAAAAACAACCAGAAATCAGCCTTGCTGTAAGGAGGTTGTGCCTGCAGAGGGTTCCAGAGAGGAGATCAAGTGCAATGCAGTAGCCACAGGTAATCAAGTATAGACTGGCTGGGTGGGTCAAAAAGCGTAACAACACTAAACCTTCATCTGCGTTACTCTAAGAGCCACATTTCCCTCTTCCATCCCTTAAGTGTAATTCAAACAAGCAGCTCCTCCAGGACGTTGACCTGGGTGCTTTCCTAAAGAACATAGAAAATCAAACAAGGACCCCAACTGGCACTCTGCATACAACCATGGACATGCACACAAACACATGTACACAGCTTATGAGCTTCACCAAACCTGATGCTTTTTGCCTTGGATCCCACATGGGACAGAGAGAAAATCTAAGCAAAAGTTTGCTGGGTGAGGTAATCTCATCTATGGCCTGGCCACCTCTTGCCTTATTCATGTCCCATTACAGATACATCCCATTGTTTGTCACCTCTGAATTTCCCATCCTCAGTTGGGGAGCTTCAATCCCACAGCATAAGGCCTTCTTGAGGCTCAAGCCCTACCCCAAGCCTCAAATTAATGGAACAGCCATTTTTGTACCATCTGCAGTTCCTTCTTTTAATTCCTATAGAAAAATTATTTCTTACTAGCACAGAAAAAGTTTTCCTCCTTTAATAAGGAGATAAGCCAAGAAATAGGTCACCTTCTACCACCACCTGCTTCTGAGAGCTGGGTAGTGAGAGCAGTCCTGACCTGGCAGTTTAGCTCCAGGTGTCCTTCCCATGCCAGTTCTCTAAGCTTCCCCAAAATGCCAGGGTTATCAGGTCTACCACATCTTGGTCTTCTGCCTCTTGGCATTAATCAGGAAGCCACTGTCCTTAGGCTCTTGAGTCCCTTGTGAGGTGTCATGCTTCCATGCCTACCTTCTAAGAACCCTGCTGGAATCTTTGTGGAACAAGGAACTGTATGGGAACAGGTATGGCTCTGACTTGCCCCTTGGTGGGTGCCCCTGCCTCCAAGAGTGCTCAGCACATGTGCAGCTGTGGCTTCCTCCAGGCAGCAGCCCAGGCACCTGCACAAATAGCAGTGATCTGGGCTGGGAAGAGCCATTCCCCCCTATGCCCCTGGTTCCCCTGCACGTTCTTGCCATTTCTGGTCAGGCCTCCTCCCACCCATTCCTTTTAACCTTTCCCCTTCTCCTTTCTGTTTTCTTTATTTTGTATTCTCTTTTCCAAAAACAAACCAAAGACACTCCAAGTGGTAGGAGTGTCTCCCCCATCCTAAGAAATCTTCCTCTCTCTGTTAGCTGCAGGCTACTACCCAAACCCCATCCATCTGGTTCCTTATTTCTTGTTTGTTTCAAGGATGAAAAATCATCCCCCACCCCATTTGGTGCAACAGAAACCCACATCTCACCCCTGCCAGGTCTGCCTGAAGGCAGAAGATGACCCCTCAGCAACTACTGCATGATCCATTCACTGTATTCCAACCAGATAACCCATTAGATTTTGGCTATAAAAACTCTCCTGGCAGACCCCTCCCCTCTCTTTCACTCTGCCCTCTCCTCTTATCCTCTCTCTCTCTCACACACACACACACACTTTGCTCTCTCTTTCACCCCCACTCTCTCTCTTTTCCAGCTCTTTCTTTTTTCTCTTCCTACCCTGTGAATCTGACACTGCCACAATACAGACCTTTTGGTTTCTCTGAGTGTCCTGGTCACTTTCTTTTCACTCCCTGTGATGGTGGTCATAACTACCACAGACCTGCTCCTCTTCCCCTCCTTCTCCTAGTACTCTAGTAATTCACAAGTTGTCTGATTTGCAAGCCAAACCTGCCTAGCTTCTGTGCATGCCCAGTTGCCCTGCTAGCACCTGGATTGCCAGTCTCCATGGGCCTGCTAGGCTCTGTTTTCTGCCGAGAAGGGGGAGGTGAAAGCCATTCAGGAGATCAAGACCCCAGGAGCAGGGCTCCTGGAGCAGAGTCCCCAGGGACATGGAAAGCCACCAGAGACATAGGATGCTCGCCCAGGGCCACAGCCTTAGGTGCAGAATGAAGCTTCAAGGCGCCTGGAGAGGCCTGGCTCAGTGGCCCAGGGCGGATAGTGAGGGGACAGGGAGGGACTCACTGTTGCTTCCAGAAAGCCGGCTCTAATGCTGATCCCAGAGTTGCCGAGAAGAATGCTCTTCTGGGTCACAGACACACTCTCTAGAGGGGTGAAGGCAGCCAGGTGGAGCCAAAAGTGGTGCACACAGGCGAGTGTGCAGTGGAGTTCATCCAATGGTGCTCCCATGTCACCAGGTGAAATGGTGCAAAAGAGGTAGCAGCCGCTTATCTTGCCTCGCAGCATCAGGAGGATTCGCTGTTGCCCAAGACTTCAGTGAATGCGGTCCATGAGATACCTTCCTGCCCAGTGGGGACCTTTCTTCCACCAAAGGGCACTGCGCACCCGGGGACCCTGGAGCTGTGTGTCACCTAGCAGGGTGTCACAATGTGTGTGTGTGTGTGTGTGTGTGTGTGTGTATAAACTGAATCAGAGGAACTTTTATCTTTTGCCAGATGTTAACAAGAATGAAAAAGAGAATAATGAGATCTATACCGAATTTAAATATATATAGCAAATTTAAAATCGAAAAGCAATAAGCATGAAATCAAATAAATTAGGAAAGAATATTTAGTATGCAAAACTGAGATAAAAATAAATGTGATATTTATTAACCACTGAATAATTAAAGAGTCAAAAGAATAAAAGAAACAAAATTCAAAAAGCTGAATAAATATTAAAAGTTAAAATTATTAAGAAATAATATTCAAAGTTATAAACTAAAATCTTTAGAGCATTAGAGGAAATGAAAAATTTTGGATATAAGTAACACAATTAGAAAAAAGAAAACTCAGATTGAACAAAAGGGAAAGATAAGGAGAAGGGAAAATTCCAGGAAGAAATTAGGGGAATCATAATCAATAAAGAATTGAAGAGTAAAAGAAGGCACCTGTCCCTGAAAATGTTGTCATTTTCAATGTCAAATAAAACTCCAATTTAATTTGTGATGCAAATGTGGCCATTTTCCATACTTGTAAAGATAAACATTATCAAAAATGTTACAATAAATTCATGCCAACTTTTATCACTTTTGCATACTTATTTTCATTTTATTCCGTTTTCCATTACTAGTATTATACCCTTATGTTGCAAGGCTGTACAGTGTGTGACTATTTTTATCCTTTCTTTTATAAGTTGAATATTAAAATTGACATATTTAAAATTAACAATTCAAACGTTTTACTTATTTTACAAATTATAAATGTTGGGGCTGGGATTGTGGCTCGGTGGTAGAGCAGTTGCCTAGCACATGTAAGGCACTGGGTTCAATCCTCAACACCACATAAAAAATAAATAAATAAAATAAAAGTATTGTATCCATCTAAAACTAAAATATTTAAAAAAAAATGATAAATATTTATTGGAACTAACTTAGATAATGCATTGGGTTATAAAGAAACTAAAAATATATATGTAATTCCACTAACTAGTGACAGAGATAAAATAGTACATTTGGATTAGAATCCTCTTTTTCTAAATTTTAAAGTTGACATACAATTCAACAAAGGAGACAGTGCTCAAATGTACAATTCAAGAATTTTTGTGTATTCATAATGTGCAATCACACCACTATCAATTTTAGAATATTTTCAATCACAACAAAAAGAAACCCCATACCCACTGGTAATCACTCCCCATTGCCTGCCATCTTCAAAATGTGATTCAAGCAACCATCTACTTTCTGTCTGTGGAATTCTCTATTTTGGACATTTTTAAAACTTGTTCTAATTAGTTATATATGATAGTAGAATAATTATAGGATAATACCGTCTCTCTCATTCCATGGTCCTACCCAACCACAAACCCCTCCCCTCTTCTCTCTCCCCTCTGCCAAATCCAAAGTTCCTTCATTCTTCCCTACCGACCTCCATAATGGATCTGTATCTGCTTATCAAAGGAAACATTTCACCTTTGTTTTTTTTTTTTTTTTGGATTTGGCTTATTTTGCTTAGCATGATATCCTCTAGCTCCATCCACTTACCTGCAAATGTCATAATTTAATTTTTCTTTAATATCCTGGACATTGTAATAAATAGAATCAAAATATGTGATCTCTTGTGAAAAGCTTCTTATACTTAGCACATTTTTGATGTTCATTCATGTTGTAGTATGAATTAATACTTGATTTCTTTTTATAGCTTAATAATATTCTATTGTATGCACATGCCATATTTTGTGTATCCATTCATCAGCTGATGGACATTGAAATTTTTTTTTCACTTTTAAAAAAATATGGATCATTATTAATTTGTATGTGGTGCTGAAAATCAAGCCCAGTGCTTCAAATATGCTAGGCAAGTGCTCTATCACAAAGCTACAACCCCAACCCCACTTTTTGATAATTATATATAAAGTTATAAATATTCTTGTACACATGTTTTCATGGGCATATCTTTTTTCAGTTCTTTTGACGTGTATGCAAGAGTAGTATTTTGGGGTCTTGAGAGCTGGATCAATAATTCACCATTTTACATTGCTACCAGCAAAGTATAAACATTCTAACTTCTTCACAATTTTTTGCAATAATTGTGTTTTTTTTTTTCTTTTTAGTATAGAAATTCTAAAGGAGGCTATGCTGTCTGGTGAAGTGGTATTTTCTGTAGTTTTAATTTGCATTTCTCTAATGGTTAGTGAACATTTTTTCATGTGCTCATTGACCATTTGTATAACTTCTTTAGAGAAATGTCTCAAAGTTCTTCACCCACTTTTTTGTAGTTTATTTTTATTGAATTGAAATAGTACTTTTCTGAATAATAGACTCTTACCAGATATATGATTAGCAAATATTTTCTCCCTTTTCTTGGGTTATCTTTTCACTATATGAACAAAGTCATTTGATGCCAACCACCCCCTTCCCCAAAAGGTTTCACTTTTGATAAATTCCAAGTTTTCTAGTTTTTTTATCATTTATATTTTATGAAGATTTATTTCTTTCTTTTCTCTTGAGAGTTTTAAGGTTTTAGTTCTTATATTTATATTTTTAATCTTTTTTAGTTAAAATTTTGTATATGCATGATGTCAAGGGTCCAAATTCCCTCTTTTGCATGGGAATGTCTAGTTGTACAGCACCATTTGTTGAAAAGACTCTTCTCCTATTCAATGGCTTGAATACCCTTGTTGAAATTAATTGAACATAGAGGTGTATTTATTCTGGCCTTCAATTCAATTCATTGATCTATACATCTATCCTTATGCCTAAACAACCTTGTCATGATTTATAATAAATTTTGAAATTGAGAAGTATGACTTTCACCTTTAACCACTCCTTTGTAAACTTTCACTTCAAAAACTTTTAAGTACTCACATTCTCATGTCAACAAATGCTATAACACCAATTTAAATAAAAATGTAAAATCCCACATGGTGAGTTTTGTTACCATAAAATGCAATTAATCTTTGCCCCTGCATTATTTGGAAAATTTTTTGTTGATATTAATATTGCATTAATTTCCATACAGTAATTACATCCAATTTTGTTAACATTATAAATACTGGGGCAATAATATTTTTTTATATATTTTGTTAAGCTCCATTTGAAAAATATCCTTAGACAGATTATTCTAACTCAAGATTTATCAATCGTAGTATATCAATATTTTATGACAATTGATTCACATCATATATGTGTATGTATGTACATGTATTATTTCAAACACATATTGTAACAATTTTTTTTGCTGCTCCAAAACCATACTTCTTTTAGAATTAGTTATTATGTTTTTTTTAAATAATGACATCTATTTTTTTGAGAGTTTTACCTTTATTACATAGTTAATATTCTGTTTCAAGTATTTTAAAAAATTTGTTCTAATTAGCTATACATGAAAATAGAATACATTTACACTACTTCAGTGATTAAAAACAGTGCCTCATTTTTGTTTTAATTACCTTTGTAAGATTACTACAGATGTTCTAATCTATGGAATGCTACAATTGTATTTTATTTTTAGTAAATTGCTTTTTTATGAGAATTATCCAATTTTCTGTTAAGGTTTTTAATCCAGGTCTTCAGTCCAGATAGTAAAAACTTTTATTAAAGTGTAATATTGCAAATTAAAACTAAAATCAGATATCAACCCATATCTGAAGATGATTATTATCAAAAAGACAAGAAATAACTGTGGTGAGAATGTGGAGAAAATGGACACCTTGTACATTCTTGCTGGTAATGTAAATTAGTACAGCTAGTATGAAAAACATTATGGATATTTCTCAAATAATTATAGATTATATAGTTACTATATTATGATTCAGCAATTCCACTTCTGCATGTATGTTTAAAGGAAAAGTAATCAGTATGTCAGAAAGACACCTGCATTACTGTGTTTATTGCAGCACTACTCATAGTAGCCAAGACATAAAATCACATAACTGTCCATCAATGGACAGATAGGTAAACAAAACGGAGTACATGTGCCATGGTATACTATGCAGCCTTAAAAAACAAAGAAATCCTGTCATTTGTGATAACATGAATGAACTCAAAGGATATTGTGCAAGTGAAAGAAACTGATCATGAATAATTAAATACTGCATTATCTCACTTATAGGTTGGAAACTAAAGTAATTGAATCCATAGAAATAAAGAGTAGAATAGTGGTTACCTGAGGTATGAGTTGAAGGTGTTGGATCAGGGAGATGTTTTTCAAAAGAGATAAGATTTCAGTTAGACATGAAGAAGAAATATCAGAGATCTCTTGTACACATGGTGACCATAATAAATAATGATGTATTGTACACTAGAATATTGCTTAAAGAGTAGGTTTAAATGTTTTTGACACAAGAAAATAAGTATACAAAGCAATGGGCATATTAATTAACTTGATTTCATCATTCCACAATGAATGCTTATATCAGAACATGCTGTTCAATAAAAATAGATACAATTTTTATCTGTTAATTAAAAATTAAAATTATAATTTTTAATTTTAAAAAATGAAATGTAATATAATATTAACTGTTTTATATAATTTTGCTGTAAACAATTTTCTGCCACTTCTGCCTCAATTCTTTCTAAGGTACTTGAATTGAATAGCAGTCAAAGCATCATGCTGGGTTTAGAATAATGTATTTTTGAAAAAAAAATGAAAATAGGAACAATGCTGATTGTAGATCCATCAAAACTGGCCTTTTATGCAGACTCATACATTTCTGGTGGGACTGAAAATTGGTGTAGCCAATGGAGAAAGTAACAGGTTATTCTTAGAGAACTGGGAATGGATTCACCATTTGACCCAGCTATCCCACTCCTCCGTCTATACTGAAAGGAGTTAAAATCAGCACACTATAGTAACTCAGCCACATCAATGTTTATAGCAGCCCAATACACAATAACCAGATTGAAGAACCAACCTAGATACCCTTCAGTATATGAATGGATAAAGAAAATGTGGTATACATACACAATGAAATATTACTTAGCATTAAAAGAGAATAAAATCATGGCATTTTCAGGTAAATGGATAGAGTTGGAGAAAATCCAAAAATAAATGTGGAATGTTTTCTCTGATATAAGGATACAGATTCATAATGGGGATGGGGGGACATGGGAGGAATAGATGAGCTTTAGATAGGGCAAACAGGAGAAGGAGGAAGGAAGGGGGCATGGTGATAGGAAAGATGGTGGAATGAGATGGACTTCAAATACCCTAAGTACAGGTATGAAAACGCAAATGTTATGACTCTACTTTGTGTACAACCAGAGACATGAAAAATTGTGTTCTATTTGTGTAATATAAATTGAATTGCATTGTTGTCAAAATTAGAATAAATATTTTTAAAAAGTGGCCTTTTATTCATTTTGGGAGATATCTTTATTATTTCATATATTTACTTTGAAAAATAACACTCATTTAGTGTAATATTTTAAAGGTACTAGAGGATAACAAGTGAAAATCCCTCCTATGCAATCAGTTTCCACTTTATAATACCAGTTTCCTCCATCCCAACATAGATCATCCATCATCTGTCCAATCAATATTTCTGTAATTCCTGCTCTGTATAGAGGCAAAATACAGTGGTTCAGAGAGCATTGAATCCCACTTCTGACACCTGATAGCCCCTGGCAGGGGGTCAATCCCCAGCAGTCTCATCTGTGAAGTAGGTATAGCGACAGTTGCCTCAGGAATGACAGAGAGGAAATATATAAGGTGGTTGGTAGAGACTCACGTCCCATGGCTACTGCTGTGAACAAGACCACCTGGGGCCATCCTCAAGAACTCTGCTCCAGAGTCCCTCAGGATTTGCATCTTGGTTCCCCCTTCTCATTTCCCCATTTTGAATTGGGCTACTTCTCTTGCTGCTGACCTAGAATCCTATGTCACCACTTCCCACCTAGGGGCCCATCCAGAGGTCAGGCCCCTCCAGCACCCATGAGAAAATGTCACTGCTTCATACCATCTTTGAGAGTTTTCACCCAAATTCTCAAACTTTGCATTCACCAGAATTATCTTGTTAGGTGCAATAAAAACCAATTGGGTTTTTGCCTAATGTTCTGGACCAGTGGTGTTTAGCCAGGGGAGAGAAAAGGAATAATTGTTTACCTCTTTCATGAAGACAAAAATCAGTTTCCACAATCCCAGAAGCTACCATATAGTGAGGCAGGAAATAGAAGTTTGATACTTCAGACCCTTTTTTTTTCTAGTGACAGGAGCTAGAAGTCTATAAACCTAAGTATCCCAATAATAAAATGTTATTACTTGGTATTTCCTAAGAAGCTGTCAAGACCAATTCAAGGTCAAAGTATCATTTTGGAAGCCAGACTAGACAATAGATTGATCCCCTAGGGCAGGTACAAAGTTTTATACTTTGTGGGCTGGTTATTCATAGCTGGGAGGTCTGTAAAGCCCAGTGGAAAAGAGAACAGACCTGGCCCATGCCCAGGATCTACCACTTCCTAACTGTGAACCATGAGTGAGTGACTAAACCTTTCTGACCTTCAGTTACCTCACCTGTAAAATGGGGCCACAACTTTCTGCATCCCAAGAATGGGAACCAGTGTGTGGTCATTTAACAAGTTAGCTGTCATTAATCACAGAACACAATTGTCAGTGGGGCAAGGCAAGGATTAAATTGGGCAACATTCTACTGTTTAAAGAAACTCCTCTAATATATACAAGGACTAAAGCAGAGAGGAGCTTATTCCTCAGCAGAACCAGAAATGAGGGCAATTGTCATATCAAGATTTTTCTTAAACCTTAGCTATCAGCATTTTTGGAGGAAAATCTGCTGGCACAGCTGCTATCTACATGGATTCCTTAATGATTGGGATGTCAGGATGTTGGGCTCTGCTAGGGTCCAATAACCAGCTGGGCTTGTGAATGTGAATAATTCAGATTTTTCTTTGTGATCTTTCAAACTTCCGCAGTCTTGTTCCCCAGGTCATGACATATTATGAAAAAGGTGTGATTCCATTAATGGTTGGACCACTCGTTGGCCATATGCTCTTAAAAGACAGAAAAAACAAAATAAATAATAAAATAAGATTCTTTGGAGGTGACTACTTATTCCCATTCTGTGTATGGTTGTTTCAAACTATCTTTTTTTAAAAAAATGCTTGAATTAGTTATACAAAAACTTAAAATTTAATCAATAATGATTCAGATGTCCTCTGCCACCTAGGGTAATATGCAAATTGATGTTGCCCTCATTTTCATCATTGATATTTTTATAGCAGCTTGTGGGACTTGATAGCTTGTGAAATTAATACAGTCATTACCAAGGCAATTTGATGGGTAATGATCCATTATTGTCTTTATTTCAATGATACTAATTATCCTGGTGGCCCTGGCTGATAGCAAGTGTTATATCTGAAAAACAAGTGAACAGTTGCAACACAGGGTTAGTGCCAGTGGCATGTGCTGATTTTCATCTTTCTGTTGAGAGATGGCTTATAATACGATTGGCAAAATGATCTCTTTTACTGAAAATATGTTTCAGATAATGGAGAATTGATTGAGATCCTTGGTTCTACCTCTAATCAAACTGCAGTTGAACCTCAAGTTGCAGATATTTGTATCCTAATTAGTGAGGAAATGAAGCTTGAGGTCAACACTGAGAAATTGGTGTGAGGGAGACAACTGAGGTCCCAGGTTCAAGTCTAAACTCTGTTGCTCACTGATGTGTGAATTTGAGTCAATTACATGACAAATTCTTTCCAGGGTTGTTGGGAAGGCTAAAATGGGTCATGGGTGGAAAGTCTTGTGAATGTAGAAGCCATGCAGGTGTCAGTTACATTCAGTAACAACAGTGGACTTATCTGGAGTAACACAGAAGGAAAAGAATCATGGAATTTCCCCTCACTAGGGGAGGATCATGGGTGAATGCCCCTGAGCTTTAGTTTCTCCCTCTGTGACATTGCAGAATCACAGTAGCTATGGTACAGGGGATCATGCATGTGAAGTCCCCCAAATATTACTGAATGAATGTCAGGCATTAGCTGATAAATTCACCAATGAAGACAGAGCTTTCCAGAGCCTCCTGAGAAATGGACACTTGAAAGATTTCAAGACACATCTGACCAAGAAAACTACTTGACTGTTCTTAGAAATAAACAGCATAGGTTCATCTGAAAAGGAACTTGTCCCCCGCTGCCTCTGACCCAGACCCCATGTATACAGCATCTTTCCTTTGCCTGTGGGGAGCTGAGGAACCAGAATCACTGACTACCCATACTGTCTTGAGTAGATATGTCCCCAGATTATCAAGTTCTCTCAGAAGAATCATTTAGCAAAAACCTCCAGCACTCTTGGCCTTCATACTTGGGTCACAGGCAGCCTGGGTTTCTGGGTTTCCTTGGTCCTGTTCCCTGAAGCCTATTAGAGGCAACTCTATGGGGAGCCAAGAATCCCTTGAACACAGTGTTATGAAGGCCACCATCCATTATGTATGAGCCACAGCCTGGTGGTGAGTGTCAAGCTATTTTCCACTAGATATTCCAGTCACTGTCATATGGGGAGCTAGCTCAGATTCACCCTTCCCAGGGCTAGGAGAGTGGCCCTCACCTCCCCTTTCCTGGTGAGGCATGGGAATCTGTACTTACCACATTGCCTTGGTGAGCCTGGTGCACAGATATTATGCACATCTGTCCTGGAAGTGGTTCCCAAATTAAGATATACATAATCCATCCGCCCTGGGTTAAGTTGCAGATTCAGATTAGTAGGATCAGAGATTATGCACATCTAACAAGCTTCTATGCCTTCCCAAGCTTCTGGTGCCTGGACAACACTGAGAATAGTGCCCAGGACTATACGAAGGGAAAGAGGAGCTATTGGAAAAAAAATTGTTTGATACGTCAGACTCTTAATAAAGGATACTACCAACAGATATTGGGGAAGGAAGTAGATGAGCTGGTGTCTGAGTTGCAAGCACCTCTCACCCCAGTCACCATGATGGAGTCCAGGAGTCACCTGCAGCCTTTCTCTCTCCCAGGTCTTCCTTCAAGGCAGATGTGGTCTCCAGGCTATAGAAGCATTGAAAGAAGCTGGATCTCAGAATATAATTCTCTCCCAGGCAACTTGCAAGAGCTTCTTATCTCACCAGGAGTTCAAGAATCTGAAGGTACTGCTCAGTGTTGGCTTGCAAACGCTGATCCTCCAGATGTGGGATGAGCAGGAAGTGCCATCCATCTCCCTGGACAATGCTTAAGCTACTGGCTCAAGGACCACTTAAGCAGTGTGATGATGCTTTGCAAGTAATGTTCTGAAGGATATTTTGATTATTTCTCAGGCATATTTGAAGTGGCAGCCTTGATCTAGGTATACACAATGTCATCCATGCCTTACTGAGCCTATTCATGATCTCAACCTATCCCCTATCTGAGGAAATCATTCTCCAGGGTGAACAGACAGGATATAGGTAGGTCCCAGCTAGAGGTCTTTGGGATGCAAGCTCCAGTTAATTCTACAGATGTGAGTCATCCTGGGTCACAGCTTCAGTGATCTCTGGAATCTGGATTTCCTCTCTGCCACCTGCATAATGGAGAGAAAACAGCATGGCTGTATTTTCAGGACAAACAAGGCCTGTGTTCAAATCCTGCCTCTTTCTCTTACTAACTGGGAAAGGAGAGACACATAGTAAGGGATTTAGTAAGGAAGGAAGCACATGGCAAATGCTCAAAAAAATCTACCTACTGTGACCTTGACATTGTTATTATGAATGCTACTACCAGAATTCAGTTTCCCCATTACATGCACCACCAGTTTATATGAACTTGTGAACTCAACTATATGCACATGACAAAGGCAGGAAAAGGAGAAAACATAAATAACTGAGATATTGTGAACAACTCCATTGATCCACAACACTTTCAAATATATGTTGCCTTGGGATGATTTGGAAAAGAGATTTGGATTAGGGCCATTTTCTCCTTTCCCAGGGCCACTCCCTGCTTCCTTTCCTTTCTTTCTCTCAGCTGTGTAGGGAGGGACCTCCTCGTGTCCTCTCCATCCCTGGCAGACTCACTGCATAGCTGCCCAGTGCATCCAGAAGAACTTGACCATATTCCTGGCAGTCAAGGACTGGCCATGGTGACAGCTCTTTGATTCCCTTCAGCCACTGCTGAGTGCCACCATCGGGAATGAGCAGCTTCAAGCCAAAGAGGTCAGTCCACGTAGAAGCAGAAGGGTGGATGTTTCTCCCTGTACCCCATCTGGCACCCAGAACCTGGTGTCTTAATGCTGAGCAGTTTTGACCTGGAAATGCTCCTCCAAGCAGCCCTCAATGCCTCCTTCTGGGTACCTCCATTGACACAGGCCATCCTCCAACTTCACTATCTAGGTATGCACAAGCACATGCACACACACACACACACACACACACACACACACACACACACACACACTTTGTCCTTTCTTTTGTAAAAAGTGAATACTATGCCAGTTGAGCATCAGCATTCTGAAAATCTCAACAGGTAAAATAAAAGCAAATATTCCCAAATCTGAAAATCTCTGAAATCCAGAGCACTCTGGCCCCTTTTGTTTTGGATAAGGATGCTAAACCTATATATTCTCCTTACCACCTTACATTTTTCACTTAAATATATATTCTGAAACTGCAAGCAGTGGTGCATGCCTGTAATCCCAGTGGCTAGGAGGATGAAGCAGGAGGATCTCAAGTTCAAACCAGCCTCAGCAAAAGTGAGGCACAAAGCAACTCAATGAGATCCTATCTGTGAATAAAATACAAAATAAGGGTGGGGATGTGACTCAGTGGTTGGGTGCCACTGAGTTCAATCCCTGGTACCAATATATACCTAAATGTGTGTGTATATGTGTGTGTTTATATATATATATATATATATATATATATATATAAAATATTTATGTGTGTATATATATATATATATATATATATATATATATATATACATGTTTCAAATCAGTCTTATTCATTTTCCTCTGTACAGTGACATGACTCTCTCTGTGTGGATGTAGTTTATTTCCCCTAGCCTTCAGTGAGCATGTGAGCTTCTCCCAATGGTGGCATCATAGGTTAGGGCAGGGGAACTGGCAGAAGAGTGCTCTACCTTGGAGAATGAAGCACTGAGCACATGTCCACAGCAGCCTGTCCCATCTCAGGGTGAACAACGGACCCCTTCTGGGGATTGACACACATCTCCTAGACTGGGATGCTTTGGCCAGACTGATATAAGAAGATAAGTGGACTTTTTAAAATTTGTTTATTTTTATGTGGTGCTGAGGATTGAACCCAGGGCTTTGCATGTGCTAGGCGGGTGCTGTACCACTGATCCAAAACCCCAGGCCAGATGTGGACTTTTCGAAATGGTGAAAAATAAGTCCTTTGGAACTGAGCATTTAGGCATCATTACGACATGCTGGCTGGTCACCACACCATTCCCCAACCATTCTGTTTTAGATATATTAATTAATTAATCAATTAATTAATCATTTATTTTGAAGTGCTGTGGTTTAAACCCAGAACTTGCACATGCTAAATTTTATTTTTAATTGATAAATAATAACTCCACCTATTTATGGAGCATGAGGTAGTGTTTTCATGTAAATATTAAGAGTGATGAAATGAGACTAATCCATCACCTCATATACTCAACTTTTGAGGGTATGGTGAAAACATTTAAAATCTACTCTTTTAGCAATTTTGAAACATATAAAACATTCTGGTTTATTTGCAAGAGATCACTAAGCCATATTTCTGACTGCCATTTTAATCCTCTGAACAAGAGTGGGATGTGAGTTTCTGGCCTGGAATGGTTTCTGTTAAAGTGTCTGTTTTCGCAGGGGGAGCTAACAATGCTGAAACAGAAGCTAGAAAAATCAGAAAAGTTGAGGACTGAGCTCCAGCAGAACACAAGTGGGTCAGAGAGCCAGGTGTCTATGTACATGCCATCTCACAAGTCCCTTTGCGGGGCTCCATAGGTGTGGAATCAGCTGAAGGGAAGAGTGACTACCTGCCTCATGCTCTGCTTCTTGCTTCACACACCCTGGGAATGATATGTAAGGCATGTGCCACTGTTATATCCATTTCACAGAGGAGAAAACTGAGGCTCTGTGAAATTGTGTAAAACTAATTTAAAAGTGAGATTCATGCCAACCTCATCTGCTCTAAAGGAAGAATTTCTTAAATGAGTCACAGAAGCACAAATCACAAGGGAAAATGACAATCTGAGTACCCTAAAGTTAAGAAATTCCATTGATCAAGACATAAAGACACAATATGTACTTGGAGTAAAAATGGGCAGCTCATAAAACTGTTAAAGAGAAACCACAAAATGTAAATAACTTCCTCATATCAATTTGAAAACAAACATTCCAATAGGAAAAAAATGGTTCAAAAATATAAATAAGAATAACCTTGGAGTTGTGTAGGAGGCTCTTATTTCAAAAGTCCATGTGGTCACCAACTCATATGGCCAATAAAGTCATGAAAAGATGTTAATTTAACTAGCAAGCAGGAAAGGAAAATGATCACAAAACTAGGTACCAGGTCACATTTCAGACTGGCAAAACCAAAAAGTCCGATGTAGCCAAATGTTGCCCAAGATGCACAGCAGCATGAACTCTCTGCACTACCAAGGGGAGTCACACTCAGTCTCACTGCTCTTAACCAATTTGGCATTGTCTATGGAAGATGAAGATGTTCATAGCTGATGGCCAGCAATCTCAATTCTATGGATATGTGCTAGAGAATACCACCCATGTGTCTACGAAAAGCCAGAGAGTTCATAGCAGAAGCATGTGCAGATCAAAGGGATGTAATGCCCAGGTGGGAGTTTGTTAATAGGAGGATGGGTGGGACACAGATATTTACTTTAAAAATGAGTTCCCCAGAGGGAGAGTGTGTGAAGAGATTCTAAGCTATGGCCCCCACATTAAATCCAGTTCATTTCCTGCTTTTTTGCAGATAAAATTTATTAGAGCCCATTTATTAACTTCTAGAATAAGGGCACCTTCCTGCTAGCCTGATTGGGCTGAGTGGCTGCAACTGGAAACCATATGGCCTGCAAAAAACTAAAGATTTACTAGTCCTCTCTTTCTTTTCTTTTCTTTTCTTTTTTTTTCTTTTCTTTTCTTTTCTTTTCTTTTCTTTTCTTTTCTTTTCTTTCCTTTCCTTTCCTTTCCTTTCCTTTCCTTTCCTTTCCTTTTCTTTTCTTTTCTTTTCTTTTCTTTCCTTTCCTTTCCTTTCCTTTCCTTTCTTTTCTTTTCTTTTATTTCCTTCCTTTCTTCCTTCCTTCCTTCCTTCTTTTTGGTACCAGGGATTGAAATCATGGGTGATTAATCACTGAGCCACACCCCAACACTTTTTCATATTTATTTTGATACAGGGTCTCACTGAGTTGCTTAGCGCTTTATAAAGTGTTGAGGCTGGCGTTGAACTCTCAATCCTTGTGCCTCAGCCTCCTAAGCTGCTAGGTTTATAGGTATGTGCCATGGCACCCAGCTCTACTAGTTGGATATTTACAGAAAAATTTCCTGATCGTTAGAGAGTCATCAACATGAATTGCCCTTGCAAATATGATATGAAAGGAAAGATTAAACTATAGAGGAATATTTAAAATATTACAGCCTGGATATTTAAATTTGTACATTACTGTTTTAATCCATTTTGTGCTGCTATACCAAAATGCCATAGATTAGGTAATTTGTAGAAAATTGAAGTTTACTTGGTTCATGGTTCTGAAGGCTAGGTGGTCCAAGATCAAGTGGTCATATCTGACAATGGCCTCTTTCTGTCATCATCCCCTGCTGAAATGCAACACCCAATGAGAGGGCTGGTATAAAAGAGGAAGAGGGACCGTCTTCACTTTCATGAAAAACTGGTTGTAACCACATTAATCCATCTATGAGGCCTGCATTGTCATTCCCTCTGCAAGGTCATACTTCTTAGCACTGCTACACTAAGGATCAAGTCTCCAACACAATAACATGGGAGGGAACACATTCAAACCATAAAAATTACTATATATTTGTTATATGGCTATATAGCTGATGGTGTAAAAAGACTGATGGGAAAAATAAAACTAAATCCAGTGCAGTGGGGCATTGGGAAGATGGCACCACTGGTGACCAAGAGGGGGCTAAAGAGCATGGTGTGGCAGAGTTGTCACTTGATCTTGTCACTTCCTTTGATATGCAAAAGCTTCTTAATTTAAGGGATAAAAGCAACAGTGTTTGATGACTGCAAGAAAGAAGGTGAATGGAAGATAATGCTTTTAGATGAATTTACCACTAGGCTTTTGGCATCATGTTGCAAAATGACAGATCTTCTAGAAGAAAGTATAACTGTTGTGGAGAATATTTATAAGAATCGTGAACCTGTCAGACAAATGAAAGCTCTTTATTTTATCATACCAACATCAAAATCTGTAGATTGTTTCTTACGAGATTTTTCAAGTAAATCAGAGAACAAATACAAAGCAGCATATTTATACTTCACTGACTTTTGTCCTGATAGTCTCTTTAATAAAATTAAGACATCTTGTCCCCACAAGTCAATAAGAAGATGTAAAGAAATAAATATTTCCTTCATTCCACATGAATCTCAGGTGTATACTCTTGATGTACCAGATACATTCTATTACTGTTATAGTCCAGACCCTGGCAATGCCAATGGAAAAGATGCCATTATGGAAGCAATGGCTGAGCAGATAGTTACAGTATGTGCCACTTTGGATGAAAATCCTGGAGTAAGATATAAAAGTAAGCCTCTAGATAATTCCAGTAAACTTGCACAGCTGGTTGAAAAAAAAAACTTGAAGACTACTACAAGATTGATGAAAAGAGACTAATAAAGGGTAAAACTTATTCCCAGCTCTTAATAATTGATTGTGGCTTTGATCCTGTGTCCACTGTCCTGCATGAACTGACCTTTCAGGCAATGGCATATGATCTACTACCAATTGAGAATGATACATACAAATACAAAACAGATGGAAAAGAAAAGGAGGCAATCCTTGAAGAAGATGATGATCTCTGGGTGAAAATTCGACATCGGCATATTGCAGTTGTACTAGAGGAAATTCCAAAGCTTATGAAGGAAATTTCATCAACAAAGAAAGCAACAGAAGGAAAGACATCACTTAGTGCTCTTACCCAGCTGATGAAAAAGATGCCCCATTTCCGTAAACAGATTACTAAGCAAGTTGTTCATCTTAATTTAGCAGAAGATTGCATAAATAAGTTCAAGCTTAATATAGAAAAGCTCTGTAAAACTGAACAGGACCTGGCACTTGGAACTGATGCAGAAGGACAGAAGGTGAAAGATGTTATGAGAGTACTTCTTCCAGTTCTACTCAACAAAAATCATGATAATTGTGATAAAATAAGAGCAACCCTACTTTATATCTTCAGTACTAATGGAACTATGGAAGAAAATTTGGACAGGTTGATCCAGAATGTAAAGATAGAAAATGAGAGTGGCATGATTTGTAACTGGAGTTACCTTGGTGTTCCCATTGTTTCCCAATCTCAACAAGGCAAACCATTAAGAAAGGATCGGTCTGCAGAAGAAACTTTTCAACTTTCTCGATGGACACCTTTTATCAAAGATATTATGGAGGATGCCATTGATAATAGATTAGATCAAAGGAGTGGCCGTATTGTTCTCAGTGTCCAGCAGTTTGGAATGGCTCTGGAGCTGTAAGTGCTCGCTAGAAACCTAGAACCAATTATTTAGAACTGGACCGAAAAAAATGGATCAAAGCTGATTATTTTTGTAATTGGAGGAATTACATATTCTGATATGCTTATGTGCTTATGAAGTTTCTCAGGCACATAAATCCTGTGAATTTATTATTGGTTCTACACATATTTTAACACCCAAAAAGCTGTTGGATGATATAAAGATGCTGAATAAACCCAAGGATAAAGTCTCCTTTACTAAAGAAGAGTAGCTTCAGGGGAAGTGGTTTAGAGGTTTTTTAATTAACATGTTCAATTAAAAATAAAAAAAGAAAATGTTACTATCATGTAATTTAAACAATGTAAATATTTTATGGAACAATGACTTTCAAATACATTTCTTAAAGGACTGTTTATGATTATGTATTGTTGGATTTGTCACCTTTAATAATTTAAATATTGTTGCTGCTTTATAGGTGATAAGATATTAAAATGCTTTCTAAACTTTTGTTTTAACCTCTGGGACAGAATTTAATTTCTTAAAGAATTTTCACAGCCCCTTGTGTATATATATATTAATCATTTATTAAATACTTATCTATCTTATGCTGAAGTATAGTTTTGGGGGGAAAATGATTTTTAAATGAAGATATAAAAGTAAAAACTGTAAATGTGTATGTATGATAGAATTATTTCCTATTAGTGCAGTTTTTCTTTCAACTGAAATTCACAGTTTTATTTGTAAAATAATTGAGTCATTGAGTGATTTCATAGTGAACTGTCTTGCTAGATACTTCTAAAAAACACAATTTTATGTAATTTTGAAATGATGTATGTTTAAACTAGAAAACCAAAAATAATCATGAATATTCTAAGAAAAAATAAAATATATAGTTACAAAAAAAAATCCAGTGCAGTGGTTTCCTGGGTACCGAAAGGGCCATGTGATCGGAGGTCATGTGTTTGTGTGCGTGATTGCAATGCTTCTATTTCCCCTTTTTGTTTGAGTGTTATGTTCATGAACTGCAGATGTATGAAAGAACTACAAAGTTCTGGCCCCCAAGAAATGCTCTAAAACTCAAAGGCAGACTCCAATTACATGGTGTGCCCCTAGTAAGCTCTGGGTAGAACAAAGAAGAGCTGTTTGGGCTGGGGTTGTGGATCAGTGGTAGAGCACTCACCTTGCACATTCAAGGCCCTGTGTTTGATCCTCAGCACCACATAAAAATAAATAAAAATGAGCTGTTTGAGGCAAAGCTGATGTTTCAACTAGAATTTTCTGTCTATAACTAGAGTGAGGTGAGGGAAACACTTGTCTGAGGGACACAGTTTAAAGGGTTACCAAAAATATAAGCAAGGTAATTGATATTTTAGTGCAATATCTTTAAATTGCAAATGAATGCAAAAATCCATGATGAGCAAATTATTGACATTTTAAATAAATGTAGAATTTGTGGCTCAGGATTAGGATCAGGAGGATGTGGTGCCCTGTGTGACTTTATTTAATAAAGTTTTGAAGTTTTCATTATTGTGGAAGTTTTTGCACTCATTTAAAATAAATATTGCATTAAAAATATTCACATTTTCTGAATGTCTTAGAACTTCAGAAAATTCTGCACAATGAAGAGTCTACTTAGCTCATCCAAGGTCCATTTCTGTTTCTTCATAAAGCCAACAACATCTTATAGAGTTCAGATGAATTACAAATAGAACCCACTTATCCATCCACTCAACAAATATACGTGAGTTTCTCCTATGTGTTAGATATTGTGTGAGACAACATGGATGAAGCTAGGAACAAGGTTAAATCTCTGCCCTAACAAACTCTAGAGGCAAATAGACAGAGACAGAACAAATGTCAACTAGCATTAGATTGTGAATTGCTATGAAGATAAAGCAAGGGAGCTGACCATAATGGGAGAGCAAATGAGCAGCTTCGTCTAGGAAGGCTTCCATTGAAGGGGATGTTCCATTATAGATCTGCATGATTTGATGTAGCCATTTATGTTCATATCTGGAAGATAGAATAGAAATAGTGAGTCAAAGATCCTGAGGCATCCTAGGATAGTATTTGTTACCTCAGTGGAAACTATAGTCTTCTCTACCTGTGAGTCCCTGACTTATTATTATTGATATGATTGCTTGGTTTGGATGAAGGAAAATGGAACCTGGAACTGGATTTATGGTACAGCCAACAGAATTTTCTTGTGAACAGCAAACATTGGATCAAGATATGTGATGTCAAGTTCTGGAAGGAGCTATCTCTGGCACCTCTTTATCCTCCCTGGGGGATTGTAACCATGTTCCCTGTACAGATTTCTTGACTTCCCTTGCAACCCCCCATAGCCACATCAACCATGTCCAGCCATGCAGTGGCTCCTGGAAAAAATGGCCACATCCATGCAGAGGGTTAAGAGAAGCTAGGCTGAGATGCTGCATCCTGAGCCTGTCACTCTCATGGAGAACACTGCCATGAGGAGGAGAGATGTCACACATATTCATCATAATCAGTGGTGTCTGTAGAGAGCTGAACTTGCTGGTAGTAGTGGCAATGTGTAGAGTGGGGACATGGGAAATCAGAGTAGGAAGGATGGCTTTGAATCTTGGTGACTTCCTTATAGAAATTTCCTCCTCCAAGTTGACATTTGATGTGGTAATCTATCACAAGCTATCAGGTCAGACATGGGGATTTGCAGTGCATTGGCTGCCTGCCGGGGAGATTTGGAGGGAGGAGAAAAACCTTCTTAGCATTCAGGGGAACAGATTTGGGGAAACTTGAAGAAGGAACAAAGGAAGTTCAGGGTCTAGGACCTGAATGGAACAATTAAGTGTTGGTGCCTGCAGAATGCTCTGCCCAGGTTCTTGGCACCTTCATTTGTGTCATAGGGTGGCAAAAAATATGTATGGGGCTTTAAACAAATGAGATAAACTTTCAAAGCCAAAAATATCAAAGGATATTAAGTTCCAGGAGAGTCACCGATCCTGGCCTGCATTCACCAGATCTCTGGGAGAGGGAGATGGAGTCAGATGGTGGATGAAGCTCAGAGGACAGCAGGGTGGTTATGAGGAAGCACTAGAAGTCAGACAGCCTGGGCTGGACACCCTCTACTCTGATCCTTAGCATATCATCTCACCTTTTGTTGCCTCTGTTTGTATTCTGTACAAAGATGATGATCAAAGAACCCTTCTTGGAAGGTACAGGATGGTCTGAAAAGGAAACAGAATTTGTAAAGTGCTGAACATAAGCTCTTTGTTGTGTGCAGGGTCACCAAAATCAGATTTCTGTGCAGAAAAGTACAAGCCAATAATAAAAGGTCACTGTTTACTGCTGTCTGCAAGGAAGATGGTGTGTAGGTTTGAGAGTTCTTTTTTAAATTAAAAAAATAAATTTTTGATTCCTAATAATTGTTCATATTGATGGGAACAGTGTGACTTGTAAATACATGTATGCAGTGTAATGATCAGATACAAGCCATTATCACATCCATCACCTCCAACATTTGTCATTGCTTTGTGTTAGGCATGTTCAAACTCCTCTCCATGAACTATTTTAAAGTATATAGTTAACTATTGTCAATCATAGTTACCTTATTGTCCGATACAATATTAGAAATTATTCCTCCTGTCCATCTGTACTCTGGTACATGTTAATCCTCTTCTCTCTGTCCCCATGTCCTCCACCCCCTCCCCAGGCTGCAGTATGGATTCAATAATTCTTGAATATAAGAGTGTAGGACAGAAGCAAGTCAAGGTGTGGCACCCCTGTGGCTTACTTGTCTTTCTTCCCAACTCAACTGTGAGATCCCTGGTGCACCATAGAAGGCCACAGGATGTCTTTCATATTCATGAATGACCAGCAACAGTGACAGCTTCAGGAAAACATTTGTGTCAGCATTTAACTTCCATCAAATCCCAGTCACCACAGCCATTCCAGGTGGTAGAAGAGACCCACATGCAGGATGCCTTCAACTTTGTACAAAATGTACAGCAAATTCATTCCTCCCTGTCCCTCTTTCTCTCAGAGGTTCTTGGAGTCATTGTCCCTAAGCAGAAAAAGCATTTCTACTGCTTTGGCCAAACTCTGGATCAAGGGAGGTTTTCACAATGATGTCTAGTGAATTGGTATTTGAGGAATGTGCAAAGACACTTTTGGATTGGTGAACCAGCCTCTCCCCTTCATTAATTTGTTTTCATTCTGCATTCACCTAACAATCCTGGGAATGATGCCCAACCCTCACCTCCATGGACAAAAGCCCCTGACCCCACAGCATTTGGGGAGGAAGAGGGATTAGTGGGGACCTCAGCACATCAGGGACCACCTGTCTCTCTGAAAGATGTTCTGTCATTTTCTTTACTCAACAAGACTAATAGTCCTGTAGGCTCCAGGCTTTGGGTTCTGTGAAACTCAAAATTAATGTATTAAATTTATCATGTGTTCCCCTTGCACAGGCCATGTAGCACAAATTAAATTTCACAGTAATTGGCTAAGGTGGAAAGAAACCACCAATCCCTGTGTTGGAGATCAATGCTGACTTTAGGGACAAGGTGGTGGAGGTTAGTTAGGGGTGTGATCCTGGGTGTTCCTGGGTTGCACTGGGCTGAATTGTGTGGCCATGGCTAAACAGGCTTCCCCCATAACAAGTACTTTTTCACATCCATTAGCCTAATCTAATAATTTGAAGCCCAGTGTGAGCCCAAAATTAGGAGGAGCCTCCTCAAGTTGGATGGTGATAATTTCTAAACTAGTTGTTCAGAAGATCACCCTGGAGCAGGGTGAAATGTGGGTTCCTGGACTCTGCTTCAGAGACAGATTTTGAGGAATCTGAGGGTCCTGAAATTTGCATTTCACAAACACCTTAGGTAATTGCAACCCAAGTACCTCCCTAGTGCATTTTATTCATTTATTTCTGGCGTACTAGGGATTTAAGCCAGGAGTGCTTTACCACAGAGCCATATACTTATCCTTTAAAAAAAACTTTTTTAGAAACAGAATCTTGCTGAGTTGTTCAGGGTCTTGGTTTTGAAAGTTGCTGAGACTGGGTTTTGATCCTTCTGCCTGAGGATCCCAAGCCTCCCAAGTCAGATTACAGGTGTACATCCCACACCTAGTTCCCTATTGCATTTTAAAGACAGTTAAAGAAAGGTCTAAGGGTGCTTCATTTAACAGGCAACAGGAAGCACCCTGGGAGAATCCCTCTATTATTAGCTAACTGGTGGCCTTTACTTGGATCTGAGAGATCTGGGTTCAAACCTCATCTACATGATATATGAGTTCGCAATTCTTTCCCCAAGCTTCCCCTCTTCTATGTTTCTATTGAAATCTGCATGTTGAGCTGAGCAGAAGCTGAGGTGCTGAATAAGATGGGAAATGATGAGATGAGGAGGGAATGGAGGACATGGGGTGAATAAAACAGCCCCCAATTTTGTTGCACAACCTCTTTTTCCTGACTCTTTTTGAAAATTAGCACATTTTGTTTGCTGATTACAAAAGTGGTTAAAAGTTTTGACAATATGAAAACATTACAGATAAGTTGGAGTTCCCTGTGAGCCCATTCCTGTAGGAAAAATATGAAATCCCCATGGAGAGTCTGGGAGTATTTTGTTCTGTGCAAACACAAACAAATGCAGGATCACTTGGAACATTCTATTTGGCAGCCTTGGATAATTGACCTTGGGGATTTTTTTTCAGAAAGAACATGCAGATGTGCATCTTCCTTCTTTGTGGGTCTACTGACTGACTTCGAGCCAGACTGACCGATGATGGTATCAATAGGGACAAGCTCAGAAAAGCAGAGCTGTTCCGTGATTCTGGGATCATATGGCTTCTGTCTGTAAAACAACCCAGTCAGCCTTGAGTACCATTCATGATACAGGGGTTGATGGGATGGAGGATCTGGGACATTTTACAACAATTTCTAGGGCATAGCTTCAGCAAACCAGGGGGAATTAAGACCTTATCTAACTCAATGCATTTTGCTCTTCAGGTGACCAAGGCCTGAGAGGCGAGACTGTCCAAGGTCACACAACATGTTTTTCATTGCATCTGGACTTCAACCCAGTATCCTGCCTCTCTTATTTATTTTTTCATTCTCTGTCTTTTGCCTTTACTTTTTGTGAATATTTAAAGGGCATTATGTAATGTGTTAGTATATATATTTGATGTACACAGCAAAATGATTAAAAATGTTACACAAATTAATAGACTCATCATTTCATACAGTTGTTTCTTTTCTTCTTGTGGTGAGAGTACTAACATCTGCTTTCTAGGTCAATGAGCTGCTCCAGGACATTGGCAGTTGCCTTCTGAGGGCTTCTCAATCTCCCCCTCATCTACAGGGCCACTGTTTATCTTCTTGGCAATAAACTGTCAATCAGTATGCATTTTGGTGGCATAAACTTGAAACTTTAAGCCTGCATTTAGAACAATAATACCACTGAAGCCCTGATCCATTGGGCATTTAAAATTGGTCAGTTCATTGTAAAACAATAACAAAAATAAAAGCAAAATTCAAGTTAGTATTACTGGGAATTTGTTAAAAATGTATATTTTTAAACTTAAAACACATACAGCTTCTTACCCTGAGTTACCTGGGTACTGGGTAGGAGTGCATCCTTTTGCATATAAACTTCTGATTCAAGTTCTGCTCTTTTCTCTCTTAATCCATACCCTTAATATATTACCAACATAATTTCCAGCCTTGACTTTTTTTTATTTTTGTATTTTGGGTACTACATCAGGGGCTGGGACTTAGAGAAAACAGGCACAGGCTTCACAGTCACATTCAACAACAATGATAAGCACTGTATAATGCAAAACATATTATCTTCTACCTTTGTTTTGGACCATTTTCTGTTGATATAATAAAATAGCTGAGGCAGGATTCTTTACAGAGGAAATAAGTTTATTTAACTCACAGATTCTCCCCATCATCCTTGGGGGATGATCTTCTGTCCTGCTGGTTAAGAAGAGCATTCTTTAAAGTAGCTATTTTTATTGAGAGTTATTATGTGACAGTCACTGTATAATGCAACAAATATGAAAGATGAAACATTCTGGCTCTGTGAACAAGACACTCTTCTATTCCTAGGACTATTTTAAATATGAATTTTTAAAAAGGTGAAACCTCTGCAGTTACATCTTTTTAATTTCAAGCTTGATTCCATCTTAGTGTACCTGTGACTTCTGGTTAAACAAACAAACAAATAAACAACAACAACAAAAAAACCTGTGGATGGCAAGTTGGTCCATGTCCCCTCACCCGCTCCTCCGCCCGACTGCTCTAAGGCTTGTGCCCCAGGGGTGTCAGCCCCCCGGTGGTTCTGCTCTCTGGGCCTATGGAGACTGGGGAATGGGCCCAGGCTGCAGCCCCGCATGCGTGGGAGCACCGCCTCCCCCGCCGCAGACAGGGAAAACCGCTGGGAGGTACAGGAGGCAGCGCAGAGGAGGTCCCCAGTGGGGGCCGGTGGCAGGGCTGGAAGAAGCCAGAGCCGACCTCTGCAAGCTGAGGCGGGGCAGCTCCCTCGGCCTGAGACCTCCACCTCCCCAAGGCGCAGCGAAGAATGAGCAGGCGCCTGTCCCAGGCTCTGGGTCAGGCTTCCTCCCAAGCAGCGTAGGCGCTGGGGTCGGTCTCTGTGGCGGGGCAGGGCACCTTCAGCGGTGACCAGGCTTGGGTGCAGGTGCCTGGTCTACTGAACTGGCCGCTGGGAAAAGGAGGAGGAGGAGGAGGAGGAGGAGGAGGAGGAGGAGGAGGAGGAGGAGGAGGACCCTTGTGGTGGCGGTTGCCAGGCCTCCCCTCCCCCGCACACTTCAGGGCGCTGAGTGGCCTCCAGAAGAGGAAGTTCCGCTCCCTAACTAACAGTGCAGCTGCAGATCCCAGGAGTCAGGTATTTGAGGCGTGATTGCCCTGTGGGTGGACAGTGGAGGGTGCAGCATAGGCGCCAGGCGTCTGCGGGGTGGGTGGTGAGGTGCGGGTGATTGTCGGCTCCAACCTCCCTGCTTCACCCACTGCAGCTGCCTCAGCCTTCCTGAGAGGTGGGAGACCTTCCACCCTTTTGGGAAACTTCTGAGGAGACCTGCATTTCCCCAGACACTTGCCCCCTTTTCCCCACCACCACGAATGTTAAGAGACAGTTGAATAGAGACATCGAGGAGATTAAGTGGACCTTCTACAACTTCTTGGACTTCGCCATCCTCCTGGTGGGGGAGGGAGACCACATTTGATCATCTCACTGGGGTGCGGAAATGGAAGAACCCACCTTGCAGTTTTTCTGCAGTGTGGTTTGAGGGATCTACTCCCAGGAATGAAAAGAAGACTTGTAACAACTTGATGAAGTATATAAAGCCTAATGGCAGGAAGATATCACAGGACATAAAACTAGCAATCATTTGGAAGGCCACCCAGGTTTCCAGATGTAATTGGGCGAGCATGAAAGAGATACTTTTTAAAAAACACAACACTCCTGTGAGAGGAAAAAATTGTGTTTATCCTATTTGTGAAGATTTTGAAAACGGTTCAATGTCTAGTACATTTGTTATAAGATGAGAACTTTATAAAATGTTTTGTCCAAGAGCCTAAAGGATGACTACCCCCAGCCCTGCTGCCCCTGTTGGGATGCTGGATTCCACCTCTGAACCTGAGGCCACCCTCCTTCCCACATCACAAGCTACCTTGAGACTTTCTAAGAAGTTTATCCTTCTCCTTATTCTTAGTGCCTTCAACACCATATGTTCTGGGCAATTTCTTCCTTCCAGACTCTTCAAAATACAAACACTTTGATCTGGGTTTAGAAGATGTATTAATTCTTCATATAGATGCCTGCAAAGGGGCTAAAACTCCTGGAGTCTTCCTGATCCATGGACCTGATGAACATAGACACAGAGGAAAAGAAGACCACCATCTGAGAAATAAGATGCAACCAGATTATGAGAAGGCCCTGCAAGAAGCAAAAGAAAAATTAAAGAAGTCAAAAGAGGAAATACAGGGGTTGGGGATGTGACTCAAATGGTTGTGCTCTCGCCTGTCATGTAGGCACTGGGTTCAATCCTCAGCACCACATAAAAATAAATAAGTGAAATAAAGTTATTGTGTTCCACTACAACTAAAAAATAAATATTAAAAGAGAGAGCAAACCTCTGCCACCAGTCCCTATTCTAAATCTTGTAGGAATAAGTGGTGGAGGACTAATAGACAGTGACATAAGAAAAAGGGGAAAAATTAAAGAGATGATGAAAAATGCCTGGGATAATTATAGGACATATGAATGGGGTCATAATGAACTCAGACCTACTGCAAGGAAAGGACACTATACCAACATATTTGGAAGTTCACAGTTGAGTGCTACCATAGTAGATGCTTTGGATACCCTTTATATCATGGGACTTCATGATGAATTTCTTGTTGGACAAAGATGGATCGAAGACAACCTTGATTTCAGTGTGAATTCAGAGGTGTCTGTCTGAAGTTAACATTTGATTTATTGGACACCTGCTTGCAGCATATTACCTTTCAGGAGAAGAGATATTCAAGATTAAAGTGGTAGAGTTGGCTGAGAAATTCCCAACTTCTTTTAACACACCTACTGGGATTCCCTGGGGAAGGGTGAATCTGAAAACTGGAGTAGGGAGAAACTGGGGTTGGGCTTTTGCAGGTAGCAGCATTCTGGCTGAGTTTCATACATTACATATGGAATTTGTCCACCTCAGCTACTTGACAGGGGACCTGATTTACTATAAAAAAAGGTCGTGCATATTGAGAAAGTACTTTAGCAAATGGATCATCCAAATGGCATTTATCCAAATTATTTGAACCCAAAAACAGGGCACTGGGATAAGTATTATACATTAGTTGGTGGTATGGAGGACAGTATCTATGAATATAGATGGTTGATATCAGATAAAACGGATCATGAGGCAAGAAAGATGTATGATGATGCTATTGGGGCTATAGAGAAACACCTTATTAAGAAGTCCCAGAGTGGTCTTATCTTTATTGAATTATGCAAGAATGGACACTTGGAAAAGAAGATGGGACATTTGGCTTGCTTTGATGGGGGAATGTTTGCATTCAAGTTTGATGGTGCAGTGGAGGCTGTGGCTGTCCAGCAGGCTGAAAAGTATTATATCCTCGAGCCAGATGTAATTTAAACCTGTTGGTACCTAGGGATATTTACTCATGATTCAAGATAGAGTCAGTGGAGCTGGGAAGCAGCACTGGCTATTGAAAAGTACTGCTGAATCAGTGGTGGAGTTTTCTGGAGTCAAAAATATATATTCCTCTACTCCTACAAAAGATGATGTATAGCAGAACTTCTTTCTTTCTGAAACATTAAAATATTTCTATCTGCTCTTTTCCAGTGATGACCTTTTACCTTTAGATCACTGGGTGGTTAACAGAGAAGCTCACTCTCTGCCTGTGTTATATTTAGTTAACATCACACTTTCAAGTAATCCTGCTGTTCCATGAAAGCAGGTACAGAAGGAATATACTTATGTTTTGTTTACATGAACCACTACAGAAACTAGTCTGGAGAAGTGGCTTTTGAAAATCCAGACCTCTAAGTCAACATGACAGGGTGAAACCTCCCTGTAAGGCTTTTCAACTTGTAGATATATCAGATTTGAAATTATTCCATTTTATACCTGACCAAAATATGTTCTGGTACCTGTAGGACAGAGAACAGATGTACTTTGATTCTTAATGAGGTAGTCACACAAGAAGCACTGTCTGTTACTGTTGTATTGCTAGAGCAATCCAAGAACATAGAGCACCTTGCAGGAATTAGATATGACTTTTGGAACCAATTATATAATTTTTTTTTCCTCTCACAGTGGAGAAGCTTTTAAATTAGATATTACACATTGGTTATTCCTATTTCTCTATTTAAATAATAGAATAAAATAAGATAAACAAAAACAAAAGAACAGTGTAACTACTTCAGTAGCAAGAAGACTCAAAAATGAAACAGAAGTACCTATCCCTGTCTGAATTTTGAAGTTCCCCATTGGATGAACAGACTGGCAGTCATTTCAATCGCAATGAAATTTCTTGGTTACACTTTATTTTTCCTGGGGTATGATCTCACAAAGAATACTCTTCAAGTATTTTTTCTCTATCTGATATCATTGAAATTGCTATTTATCAGACTCTACTTAAGAGCCTGGGTGTAGGATTTTGTGCATGTAATTCAGTCTAGTGTTGGTGGCATGACCAAAAGAGAAGGAAGTGCCAGTTTGTTGCTTTACCACATGTTCTTAGAGAAATCCTTGGTTTTGTTGGTAAGATGTTATTCTTCCAAACCAACATAAGTACCAATTAAATTTTATCCACTTTAATCTCATAATAAATTTAATAGAGTCAGGCAGCTTACAACTTTATGTGGCTTGATAAAATTCACTATTGGTACCTAGGGAGATTTACTCATGATTTACCATGCAGCTCTGAGTTTGCCATGATAAGCTAAGTTACTTTTAAAATTTAGAAAGCAAACCCCAAACACAGTGAAACTTCCTTAAACATTCTATTAGGAATGGGAACAGGGGATCCTTTATTATTTCATCAGATGAGTGAGCTGTTCACAAATATTTTGTTTTTTAGTTTTCCAAGATATAGACTCCAAAGGGTTAATCAGAATAACTTCAAAATAATTTTGGTGAAAAAAATGTGATTAATTATATTACACTGAAATTGGTTATATCTAAAACTTTTCTTTTACTGTTAATAGATTTTGCATTGATTTAAACAAAACTATTTCTTTATATTTTGGCAAAAGAAACTTAAATTTTATCAAGAATTATATAGTATAAGTTACTATATAATGATTATAATTTTTTGTCCCTTGAATTTCTGTGACAGTGAAAGATACTTTTTTCCTCTTGATTTAATATATTTTCCACTGACATTAATAAAAGTTGAAAACAATATAACTAGTATTTACTCTGAATTTAAATATTTTATGAAACAAGTTTGTACAGGAAGCTCACCTTGGAATTCTGAAAGCTTATTCCCTTATTTAGTCGTTTGATTTTTTAATCCTCTAATTAGCATGTAGTAGATTTAAGTTGAGAAAATATTTAATAAATTAATTAAACATTTTAAAAAATATTTATTTATTTTTTAGTTGTAGTTGGACTCAATATCTTTATTTATTTATTTTTTATGTGGTGCTGAGGATCACGCCCAGGGTCTCACACGTGCTAGGCTAGTGCAATACTGCTGAACCACAACCCCAGCCCAAATAATTAAACTTTTTCTAAGGTGGATCATTTTATACCACAATCATCAGACAATCCTCATAGTTCAGTCAATGATCCATAAATGATAGCCACCCCAAAGTTGTTTAGTGTACATAGAAAATAAAGATGTAGAGCCAGGTGTATTAAATTTCTAAGAGGGTTAAATTACAGTATCATTACTATTTGAAAATTTAAAATTCTTGCAAAGGGTAGATGACTGTAACTTTAGAAGAGAAAGGGAATATTTGATTCTCAGAAAAAAAAAATAGCTTTCCTCCTAAAAGTAGCACAAGCCCACTTATGAGTGACTGAAGAATAGTAAAAAATTTGAGTTGGAAAAAACCAAGAGTATCTGTGCAGATAGCAGTAATGTCCCCTGACCATCCTTCTACCTCTCTTTCTAGAATAGTGCAGAGTAAAGGGGCTTTATTGACTCACAAGGTACTCCTTACCAGAGGAGACAGAACTCCTAACCCAAGTGCTCTATATTACTTGGATGACTGGAGCTTAAGAGTAGTCAAGGAAGTGTACAAGCAGAGCCAGTTCCAATTTGAGAGGGACCATTGAAGAGTCTTCTTCACCACTCCCTACCGTCTTTGTGATGATAAGTCTAGAGATTATAACAGTGCTTTTCCTTCTCTGAATACTGAAGGCAATTAAAGTTAGATACAAATGACTGGTCAGTGTCATCTTTTGTTTTTGTTAAAGACTTTGTAAATAACTTTCACTGAGATCAATCTTCATCCAATATTTTGCTTAGTTTCCAATAGTGTTCTTTACTGTCTTCTGTCCTTAATTTTCCTTTGTATTTTGTAGATTTTATTACTCAGATTTGGAACTCATTGATTTATAAGACCTCCTGCAAGGAGCCCAGAAAAAACCTCAAAGAGCTGAATCTTCACTTTGTGTCCATGGCACATTGTACAAAACAGCTAGATGGATTGGTACATAAAAGAAGAAATGAAACAGAGATATCAGACACCTTCTACATTTATTTCTCTTAATATTAGAATCAAAAGTTTTGGTTCATAAAAGACTTTTTGTTTTGTTTTATTGTTTTTTATCCAACCCATGTGAAGTTGTTAAAACAAAGTGAATGGGCTCTAACCAAAAAGAAGTCTCATTGCAGAAAAATAAGTCCCCAGTCACAGGGTTGTTACTTTCTTGGTGGTTGCACATGTAATGTCTAGCACCAACACATTCCTGTCTTTGAGCACCTGTGTCACTATGTAAAACTTATAAACCTCTCACTTTCTCCATTCTCCTTTGCCAAAGTCTTTGTCAAAATTCCAAATTTGTTGATAAAAGCTTACACTTCCCATTCTCATTATAAAAAAAAAACTGTGATGCCTCAGTTTCCCCTTCTTCAAATGGCAGAAGTTATGATAAGTAGAAATTGTGGCCCCATTTGTTTGCTGCAGACACTGACAATGTTTGCTGTTGTATCAACATTGTTATGAGAAATCATGGGGTCACTTCCTTTCTTCATATCAAACAATGGGAAAGAAGCACTCCTGTCTCCTTTTTATAATAAAAAAGCTGTATGAGGTCCTGCCATGAGGTGAGGGGACTTCTCCCTTCTCCAGTGATAGATGCATTCAGTAGTGCCAGGATTTTCTGGGCATGCCCTTTTTATTCATTCACCTGAGGACATCTCATGGTTGGATGGCATGGTGACATTGTTGTCAGCTTGCCACTCTGCCTCCTAATTCTCACAGCCTAATGGAGTCAGGTGAGGATGATAGCCACTGTGTCAGCATCTATAAAATGCCAACATAGTGTCTTTAGTGTCCCCAGAGAACTTATGCTCTTCAAATGTCCGGTACATTCAGAGGTACAGAATTCAGGTGGTCACAGAGAGGATGCAAGGTGTGCTGGATTTCTTCTGCACTCATTTCCTGCACACATCCTGGACATTCCTGAGGCAGACATTTCCCAGGAAGATTAGCACAGAGAAGTTTAAGTGTCTCTAATTTGGGAGACCCACCAAGGCAAGTTCCCCAAGAGACTCTCAGCACCAGCTGCATCTGACCTAGATGCATGTCAAAATGACATTTTCCAGGTTGGTTTCCTCTGGAAAGACTAGGGAGTTGATAAAATGAGAAGACATGCTGAGCTCAAGAGCAAAGCACTCCCAATACCAACTATACTAACTAGGCTCTCAGCTTTGAATACTCATTTCAGGAAGGCAACCCACAAAGATTTTGTTTTACATTATGAAAGTAATACATAGTCATTGTATAAACTTTCTAAATAGAGGAAAGTTGAAAGAAGCAATACAACACTTTATTAATACTGCCACAGTGGCCCCACACCCACCTCTGTGGATCAAGCTGGAGTATTAATTATAAAAAATAAACTCTTTCTTTATGCATGCCTAAATATTTAAAGAGAATCATTGAAGATATTCACCCAGAACTGAACTGAACAATGTGGGGGTTACAGGAGGATTTTGGTTGGGAATTAATTTTGAGAAATTTGAAAAATAAATGGGAGATCAGATAAATCGAGGGAAAAATTGACATGATAATAAAAGACTGAATCATACACCCTGATTGACAGGGACACCCATGGGTAGGGGAGTCATAGGATAAAATGATTCTTGAAGGATGGAAAACAGTATCCTCACAGGCCCACTTTGCCACCCGGCCATGCCCTCTGAGCACCTTGTAGAGGGAGCCCATGGGAGCAGGGGTGTAGAAATGCCTTCTGCTGCCATGCTGCTTGCTACCCTCATAATTTTTCCTGATAGATGACAGAACTTCTTTTCCACAATGATATTATGTAGCTTGGTGGGAAATTGAATAAGTTTTAATTTCTGAAAATCATATCATCCTCCTTTAACATAGAGATATAGAAATCTTTAGTAGGTTTCCTTCTTCTAAAGACCATGATCCTACCATCCATTTATCCATCCACATACCTGTTCATCTGATCTATTATTCATTTATCTCTCCATTATTAATAATTTATGTATTTATTTATCTATTTGTCAATCCATTTATCAATCTATCTATTCACATATCTATCGATCCATCCATGTATGTATGTTAAGGACTCACAGCTTCTCCACCCTTAAGGTTTATGGAATTTCTTTGGAAAAAGAAATATGAGTCCACTTAAAAAGGCAACTGAACAGTGTAAGGCAACGGGTCTTAGAATAATGCATCGTCAAGCACTTTAGACAGTTGGAGGTGGTCAGAACAGACTGTCTAGAGGAAGTAATTTATAAACTTGCATACTAAACAGATTCCTAACTCGATGTCCAAGATTGAGGTTACAGGGCTCCATGAATACTATGATATTGCATCCAAAAAGACAAGAAAGTAAAAGAGAGGCTACCCTGGACTCATCATCACCTGGCCTTCTATCCTGGTCTCTCCGACTCTGTTAAATAGCAGATGAGTGACAGATGAGCTTCAACTGTGCTCAGATAGAGAAAAAGTTTCTCAGAAAGCATCTCCAGCAGTGTGAAGAGATGCCGGATTTAGATCTGACATCCAGGAAAGAACTGGAGCTGAAATTAAGAGGGGAGTTCATAGGCTGGGAAACACAGGTGTTAGGGAGTGGGTAGATGAGTGATCCATGTGTTGGGGAGGGAGGAGAAGAGGAGAAAGAAACCACCAGCCATTTAATGGTTTTCTACTTCTGCAGCTGTTACAAATTATGGAAACTGTGAGACATGAAAGCCATTTTTTTTTTCTAACTGTGGGTCTTTTGTTCAAGTACAGACTGCTTTATGGTATTTAGAGAATACACATTAACTCAGAATTTTCTGAATTCCATTTCTACCTGATCCTTGTAAAAAACACATTACCTTATGGGCCTTAGATTCTCTTCTTATAGAAGAATATACTTCTAAAATAATCATATTATCTACTCCCATTTCCTCTCTTCTGTTGTTACCTCCATGTCTCATCTAGACTAGAACAACAACTATAGCATTTCTCTTGACTAAAACACTCAGGGTCACTCCAGGTGAACTGGGCTGCTTGAAATAATCATAAAAGAGACAGATATACCTTTTCTTTAGGTACTGTGACAGCTCCTCTGACCTTAAGGGTCCACAGAAAGAGAGAGAGCACATGTTTCTCCCTTTTATTGGGGAGAAGCCATTAAAATGAGGCAAGAGGTAAGGTTTCAGGGGGTTGAGTCTAGCTTCATAATGTCTGCTGTCAGCAGGTTGACTGACATCTAGGAAGGCCACACTCAAAGGCAGAGCAAGAGAAGGGGAAACACAAAGGGCACTTCCATGGAACGTTCTATACCAAACAGGACAATGAGGTAGTATTACAAAGGAATAGGTGAGTATAGGTCCTGAAGACATGCCTTCTACTTTCTTGGATAACACCCAAGTCACCATGAAATGTAGTGGTCCATCAGAGCCTCTTGCTTCAAGAAGGAAGGCATGGGTACTTCAGAGTGGCTCACCACAATCAACCTACTAACTAGTTTCTTTCCTCCAGTCTCTCTCCTCCACCCACTTCCATGATGCAGCCCAGAGATCTTCAGGAATCTCTTTCAGATTGTACCCGAATAACATGCTATGGGACTCTCGAGGTGGATTTTCTTTTTTCTCTTATTTTGTAAATTTAATCCAAATTTACAGTAAGAGAGCTTATCTCCAGCAATTTCCTCTGCTCCCTCCAACATAATTCTACATGTTCTGCATTGTGGAATTTAAAAAAAAAAAAAAACTCTTCATTGATAGTGACGTCTCTGTGTATTTAGCTGTTTTATTGCGAGTTTATCTTCAGTAGGAGATTTTTTTTTGAGACTTTTTATTGTTTTTGCTGGGAGTCCTTTGATCGTGGGGCATGGGAGAATTCTACTAGAAGAAACACTTTTGTCCTTTCTTCTGAAGAATTCCCTGAAATGACATTGTATTTGCACTGGCCTCAGATTTTTGTGAGATATGAAAAAAACTGTTGATCTCTAAGCCCACTAGGCCTAGAACTACAGTTTTGATTTCTTATGAAATGAGTTTCTTCCCCACCTGGAGCTAGAGTAGAAGCAAGCTTTCTTACCACCTGCCACTCCAGTGGGTAGGACTTTTCTTGTCCCTTCTCCATGAGGCAGAGCTCTTTGCAGATCCTGGCTGTGCAAGAATCTCCATGCAGTGTTTCTCACCTTCCATGGGTCCACAGGCTTCCCTCCTGTTTCTGGAAATTAAAGCAGAATTACCTGTGCTTGGAGGATGTTCCTGTTTGCCATATAGTATATCAGATTATTGTTCTGACTTTGTGCCTTCTGTATTTCCAGTATCCTGAAATTTCCATTTCTTGAGAACAAAATAGGTATGACAGATACAATGTAGTCTTACTTCTCTATACTATAGTCTTATCCAAACTTTCTGAATGAGCATACAGACAGCATAACTCCTGTACCTGTCTCCCATTGTCCGTGGTTATCTCTGGTCTACATTCTAATAGTCTACACTCTTAACTAATGGCATGCTGGTCAATGCCTCAAGCAGCCTGGACTTGTAGCCTTGCCAATTTCCATAGTGTAAATACTTCTACCTTCACCATTTTCAAATGGCTATTGTGGTGTCACTGGACATGGAATTTGGAAGACACATGCAGAATTGTCTCTTGCCGGCATAACTGGACTCTGGTTTGGCTATTACTACCTGTTCTTAAAGTTGTCAACTTAAGTGCCACTCTTTGAAAGTCTTCACTAATGCAGATTTTAGTCCCTGAATTATTTTCCTAAACCTAAGCCTTATTGTGCTGTATTGTAACTATCCATTTATTTCCCAGACTCTACATTGGATGGAAAAGCCAAGGTAGTAGAGATTTTAATAGGAACCTGTCTTACTGTTATATCCACAATCACCCAGCAGAGTTTGGCAAGTGAGGTCAGATGGGATTTCATGATCTACAGAAATGAAACTCCCTGTTCTCCCTGGTGGTGTGATAGTTTTAATGGTCATTCCCAAGATGGACATATTACTATGATTCTCAACAGATATCCTAAACTGTGGACACACAGAGAGCCGAGTGCTGAGAGACCCCAGCCATAAAATGAGAGGTATGCCTTCATCATCCCCAGTTTTTTTTCCAGCTGTAATGTTCAACTCTGGCTTCTTGCTCCTGTTTTGAGGGTCTCAGCTCTCTGATGGTAGGGTTTGGCCTCTGGAATTGGTACTGCAAGAACAATTCCATCTCTTTGGGACTTTCTTTCTACCCCTTGGACAGAAGCTCTCATTTCAGGGACTTAAAAATCTCCCATGATGCACCCCACCAATAGTCCTCTATTTCTTTACATCTGTGTTTCTTTCTCTCCAAAGGAACCTGTCTCACACAGCCCCCACTTCTGGTCCCACTTCTGGGCAGAAGCATCTTCTAATGCTAACATGCCCTGGTAGGCCTTACATTTCCAGGTGGAGTAGCATTTCAGTAGGAGCCAATGGAAGAGCAGAAGTCTCAGGCTAAGTGTGGAAATCCAGGAAGAAAGATAGTTGAGAGGAGAGATCCGGATGTCAGTCACCTACCTTGAGGATCTCTGAGATGCTCCAGCACATTGTAGATGCAGCTGCCAGCTTAGTTTGCTGGACCAGGATGCTCTGGTGTCCACATACTCTTCATTTCTCATCTGCACCCTGCCTTCTAAGTTCAGATGGGCCTAAAATGGTCCCACAGGGAATGGGGTTCCAGTTGCCATGGTTGACTCATGGATCACAATGCTCAGTTCAAGGCTGATAGGACTCTTGGGGAATTCTGTTGCTAGGCTTGCTGACTGCCACAGCCTGGACTTCAGGCCTACCCTGGATGGTGTGAAGGGGGTGGGCAAGTCTGTCTGGCCTTAGGGTAGGATTTGTTTATGTGTTCTAGAAGCTGGGGTCTGGAGAAGACTTTTGTTTGCATCAAGTGGCCTATTTACTCATTGGCTTCTCTTCAATGTCACTCATTGACTCCCTTTGGCTTTCTTCACCTGTTCAAGGGCATGGACAGGTATATGGGGGGTTAGTAAGAAACTAGTGTATCTGGGTTTAAGCTCACTACCACTACTTTAGGATTCAAGACCTAATCACTCTCTGAACCTCAGGCTCCTCCTCTGGGAAAGGGTATCTTACAATATATCTTTCTGTATTGTTGGAAGGACTCTGGGTGCCCCACTACATGGCCTGACACATGGTACTCATGGAACCTCACTATCCTCCTCTCACCATATTTTCAGGGAGAGCAAATAGCACTTCTGGAATGATGTCATCAACAGCCAATCAGAAAGCTCCTGGGCTGGTCCAACAGGAGGACTCACTTATGTAATGTAATTGTCTTTCTCCCCCTACCCCTCAGGCAATGACTCTGGTTTGTGTTTGATTTATATCTTTTGGGTTGCATTGTTCCGAGAAACGTGTATTTGATAATGCATGCATTTTTTTTAATTTTAAAGTATGCTATTTTGTTATATATCTCTGTTTCTTACTTTTTTCAATCAACGCTGTGATAAATGTGCCCATATCATTAGGTCTCCACCCAAGCTGTTCATTCTCTCTTGTGCATAGCTCTCTATGATGTATACTCACCATATGCTCCATGGAGGGATTTCCAGAACGCCTCCAAGTTCCTGTCACCACCAAATGGCACTATCAGGAACATTTTCAGACCAGCCCTTATGGACCCGAGTGAGGTGTTCTTTGGAAGTGCATGCAGGGTCCATTTTAATTTGACTAAGTTTCATCAGGTTGTTCACCAGAAAGCCAGCTTCCCGTGACACTCCCAGCAGCAGTGTGTAAGTCCCAATTCCACCTGCCGCAGCCTGCTGTGGCTTTCAGACTTCGAAGCCATTTCTTCTCTATCATTCTATTTTCACAGTTTTAAAGCTATTTTGTTACATATCTCTATTTTCTTCTATTTTCTGCTTCTTTCCATGCTGTTTTCTGCTTTAACTGCCCCACCTGCTCTACGTCTCCCTGTCCTTACCTTTTCTCTAATCTTCCTCTCTAGAAACCTTCCCCAGGGGTTTGCCCTAGTCATGGTTTCTTTTGCTTCTATACCAGAGCATTAATTAGCCCCTTATCTTTCTGTTTTACCTTTAAGCACTATGATTGGTCCCTTGGATTATCCAATCTGGCACAATTCTGGGATGCAGATTCTCCCCTTGGACCACCTCTTAAGACAGTCATTGGCTCAGACCTCTATTTCTGGTTCCCCCAGATGTCTCCAGGATGCTAAGGGTCATATGGAATTAAACCTATTGGCTCCTTGGGTTAAGGAATATCTGCAATGAGCTTTTACCATAAAGGGGGCCATGCATATGACAGGCATTCATTTATATGGACTACCTGGTATGCACATTGGTTTCATATTTTATTAAATTCGCCAAATTGACCAATTTTGATGTGAGGTAGCTGCAATTATGCAAGAAGAGTACCAATCTCATACATTATTTTATATGTAAACACAGTGGGAATCTTTTAGTTGTCCCCGTAGGTCCTGTGTTAGGACTGTGATCACTGTGATAAAATACCTGAGAAAAATCATCATAAAGAAGGAAAAGTTTTTTGTTGGCTCATGGTTTCTGAGGGGTCTGTCTATGGTCACTTGGTCCCATCACTTTGGGCCTATGATGAAGCAAAACATCATGGTGGGGAGCAAATGGCCCAACAGAGCTACTCACCTCATCAAAGCTGGGAGGAGAAAAAGCAAAGGGCCTTACCTGTCAAGGACGCACCTCCAGAGGCCTCCTTCCTCTAACTAGGTCACACCTCTGAAAGTTTCTAGCATCACCCAATAGTGCCACCAGCTGGGGACTGAGCCTTAGGAGGCATTTCAGATCTAAATAATAATAGGTCTCTCTCTCTTCCTTCTTGCATTATTTCCTCCAGCCCATAAGCATGCTATTGAGCAAAACCTGTCCTAATGCAAAGGATGTGTTATTTCCCTGCCTAGAACATTCTCCCCAACTCCTTTTTGGCCTGAACAAAGCAAACTCATTCTTCTCCCACCAAATTTCACTTCTCCAGGAAGATCTTTTCTGATATCTATTCTGGGTAAATTCTCCTGCCAGATGTTCCCATTCCCTATCATCACACACTGTGTTATACTTAAATGTTATTTTGCTACAAAATATGAGCAACCTAAGGATGTGATTGTGCTTATCCCATCCACTGCTGTGTTTCCATTGTCCAGCCAAGCACTTTGCATCTAGTACGTGCTCAAAAAACATTTGAGTAATTTTGTTGAATAATGGAGAGGCAATGTGTCCAGGAGGCTGAGTTTAAATCCCAGTCCAGTTATGAGTTCTAGGAGGAAACCATCATTCCTGATCTACCTTATGGTTTTTACATGTGAAAAAAATTCAGATATAAGGATGTACAAAAATATGGCAAGATTATTATCTGGGTAAAGATCATTAGGTAGCTCTGCTCCTATTTAGAGGAATGTAAATACCAACTGCTTGAATAGGAGGATAAAATAATGCTCTCATCCTAATATAATTTCATAAATCAAAGATTGTCATCAGCAGGTTGCTAGATATGGAAGGGAGCCTGGAGTGTGTCCAGTCTAGATATTTTGTTTTGCCTGGAAAGGGAATTGACTGGGAATCAATTTATATGACTAGCCCAAAGTCACAGAGCCATCTAGCAACAGGGTTCTGGTCCTACCCTTCACACACCCGAGGCATGTGCCCTGGTGGGAGGATGCAGCCCAGAAGCAGCCTCCTCTTTGGCTCCTGCCACGCCGACCTTTGTTTGAGTCCAGCTTCCCACAAGCCATTATTTCTTAGAATCATAGAATCATCAAATTCTCTTGTGTTTTTCCCCTTTTTTCCCCTCCATGCCTCTACCTGACCCAGTTCTTTTCACTGACCCATGAAGAAGTAGCAAAGAGAGAAGTGCACATCCCCGCTCAAGCTTTCCTGTGCTGTGATTTCAGTGTGCAACCTCCCCCACCAAGGTCAGCCAGTGGCGAAGTTATCTGGGGGACCAGATGCTAGATTTCTGATTCCTTAGCAGAGCCAAGTTGTTCTCAATACACACAGTTTCCCAGGAAGAAGAGTCCACTGTATTTACATTTTTTCTAGTTGCTACAGGAATTAGAGGGAGTTGCAAAAATAATCCTAAGAAGGGGTCCTTTGTGTCCAACTGTTTTAAAACAAGATTTTTCATAAGTGTTGACTCCCCAGAATGAAGCACAGAAGTGCAAAAGTTCAGCCTGAGTCTTGCCCACTCCTTTGCTTGAGACCTTCCAAGAGACTCACAAGGCTTTTATTTTCCAGGGCCCATGTGGCCATAAATTGCAATGGACATTAATTTATGAAAACAAATGACACCAGCCTACTCCACGACATTTTGAAATGGGAGAATTAAGCAGGGCAATAAAACAGGAATAAAAGAAAAAACATTCCGACCCCATAGCTGCCCTGGCTATGTCCCAAATGACACCAGGACCCTGAGTATCCCTATTCCAACCCCCTCCACTCTTGCAAAGTTAGAGTTATTTGATCAAAGGTGAAAAATTAGCTCTTTGTCACAGAGCGTGGCAGGAAATTAAACACATCCAATGCTTTCTCCATGGAACTAGAATCACCATTCCATCTGCAGAATTTACATCAGTGGTCACAACGTAGGCAGAGAAAAGGAATCAGATCATCAGCACTGGTGGCTTAGTCCATTCTCTCCAGGATTTACAGGGCTTAATGAATTCCCCTGGATATTCGCTGAGATTTGGGGGAGCTCCTAAGAACATCAAGAGGGTGGTTTATAGGCGTGTAGAAGTAGAGACAATTCTAATATCCTTATGGTGGTACTTTCATTCTCCAGCATTGAGGAGACAAGCTATCAATACATAGTACCACCTCCAATTCCATGGGAGAGATGTGGAGGGATGGAGCTGGACAATGTGTCTGTGATTTAAGGCAATGTAGTGGGATCTCTCTTGGTCTCCATTTTTTTGGTTGCTTGGACCTGATACATCTGAGTTTTTCAGATGCGAATACAAAGAGTGGAAAGAGACACATAGCCCTACAACAGTATCTCCTGAGGTCATCAATTGGCACCAATTTACAACTCATTTTCATTTTTTAGGCTACATTTAACATACAAAATTTTAGATGGTGGCTTAAAAGGAGAGGCTATAATTTCTTCCCTTTAGTCCCTATCCCATCAAATGAAAGGACACAAGACCGAAATAGGATCAAAGGACCAGTCAATTTATTGGTGAAGTACATACTTCATCATTCCTTAAAAGTAGGGCTTTTAATAAATAAATAAATTTATTTTTAAAAAGTAGGGCTTCTAGAAAATTTTTGGAGAATAGAAAATAAACTTCAATCTTAATAGGCATTTTATTTCACCTACTAAAATCTTGGTCTTAATACACCTTTTTGGACAACTGATCTGTGAGCTATCTGCCTAGCTTCCTTTATTGTAGCTGCAAGGAATCACCTGCCTTGCCCCACACCCTGGCACAGCTGGACAACAGAGGAAAGGTGGCTGTGCTCCCCGATCGCCTCCAAAGATGAGCTGGCTCAGGGGAGTTAGCCACAGGGAGTTTACTATGAGGGAGAAGAAGGCACAAGACAATGAGCAGGCAATTCCCCCAAGAGAACATAGAGCCAAGGAACTAGAAAACAATACCATGTGTGAATGGTGGACAGCATTTAACATGTCACCCCACCCTCTATTAAATGTGATTCAGTGAAAGCCCCAGCAGTCAGCTTAGTGATTCCCCTGCTTCAGGGGGGGGATCTACCAAGCAGGTTGAGAAAGGGTGGAAGTCTCATGTTCTTTTCCCTCTAAGAGTGCAGTTGTTCCTCATCTCCATTATCAGGAAGGGTTTCCTGACTAGGGAGCTGAGGAAAGGGAAACATAACCAGTATTAGAAATTTTGGCAAGATCTTTCCTTGGAAGTTTGAAGACCACAGAGAACCACATCGTTCTTCACTTAGGGAAAGAGACATCCCAAGTGGGACAGGATCCTTAATGTTCTCTCTTAGGGTGTTTCCATCCTGGAAATGGAATAAAACCATCTTCCTGGTGAGATATCTGATGGATCCCATTCAACAGCCTTCTCAGTTGGTCCCAAGAGATAGTTCCAAAGAGAACACCTCTGGCTACAGGAAGCCGAGTCCTCCGAGGTCATCTACTGGAAGGGGAAGCAATGGTCCGAAGCCTACAAGCAGGGTTCTCATCACTGATGTAAAGCTAGGCCTTTCTCTTAGACCTTCCTGAGTCTGACATGAGAGAAGCTAAAAGCTGTGAATCATTCGCTCCAAGGCAGCATTGGAAGAGGTGATGAAAGCTCAGAGGAGCCAAGAGGGAGGAAAAGTCCAGGAAAAGATTTCCAGAGATAAAGAGAACAATTCCTTAGTGAGGCAGCTTGGAGAAAACACTCTCAGGGAGGCACGTCTTCAGTCTGTCTTTAACAGATGTTGACTAACTCGCTGTCGGGCTGGAGCCAGCTGCAGCTGACTGAGGAATATTTTCCATCACAGATCCTTTGTGGTGAAAAAGAATAAAACTGAAAATGGATGGCACCAGATTGGGTCCATGATTTATTCGTTGAATCTTGTCACCAGAATCAAAGAAACCCATTCAGGGAGGCTAGGGCAAAGGAAAAAGCAAAGAAATATATTTGATATGAATCAGCTATTTGGGGTCCATCTGGGAAGTTTCTTTATAATCTAAAAGGAAGAAAATAATACTTCAGTGATCACTTGTAGTAAACTTTCATGAACTTCATTTGAGTTGGGGATATAGCTCGGTGGTAGGGTTCAGGTTTAGCATTGTGCAAGGCCCTGGGTTCAATCCCCAGCACCACATCACCTGCATGTGAGTGAGTGTGTGTACACATGCGCACACACACACACACACACACACACAGAGAAGAAAGAAAAGAAAAAATAACTTAATTTACTAAGAATATAGAGCAGTACATCCTAAGGATGGAACTCTCTCAGCAACTCAAAAGTGATTGAATCCCTAGGATGGGAAGCTTTCCTCACAGGTCCTTGGACCCATTAGCCTGCCTCTAAGGACTGTGGCCAGGCCCAACATGGAAGTTCCCTGTCCTCATTATATGACTTGCTCCTGTACTTTGCAGTATTTGGAAGTAGCATGCTCTGAGGATGGACCTTTGGGGAAATTTTATTCCACCTTTCTGCTCCTCAGATGCCTGTCTTTTCTTTCCTGCTTCAGGATTTCGTGTTGGCTGTCCTTAGGCCTAAAACACTCTGGCACCAGCTATTCACCTGTCAGATTCCTTCTTACTCCTCTGGTGTGGAGTAGAATGCCACTTCCTCCCTCACAGCCTCATCTCAAGTAAAGACAATCTCCTATCATGTTCTATTCCATTTCTCTATTTATTTACAAAATAATAATGATCAGGCTATCAAATTTTGATGGTATCAGATTATCAGAGAAGAATTCTAAATGGAAAATTGGAAAGGGTTTTGAGCTAAATGAAAATCAAAATTTGTGGCATGGTACTAAATATATAACTCCAAATATTTATACTAGGAAATAAAATGAATACCTTAAATCAATTATTTCACCATCTGCCTTAAGAAAATGGAGAGAGAGAGAGAGAGAGAGAGAGAGAGAGAAGCAAATAAAAACCAAAGCAAAATTTAAAAGGACATGATAGAGAACAAAGTAGAAATCAGTGAAATGAAAAATTGTAAAACAATAGAAAAATAGCAATGAAATGACAGGAGTTCTTTAAAAACAGCGATAAAGTTAACCTCTAATTACAATGATGAAAAAAAAAAACAGAGAGAGAAATAAAGGACACAAATAATCAATATTTAGAATGAGAGGGGCAACACTATAAATCCCACATGTGAAAAGGACAGTAGGGAAACATTAGGTCAACTGTATGCTAATAACTGGACAACCTAATCCCTTAAAAGACACAAAGTGTAAAAGCTCACTCTAGATGAAATAGGCACCAATAACATGAACAGCTCTGCATCTAATAAAGCTAAAACTCTTCCTACAAAGAAAACTCTAGAATTACTTGGCTTCATTGGAGAATTTAAAAAAAAAACATAATACCAATTCTAGGCAAAGAACTACAGAAAGTTGGAAAGGAGGGAATATTTTTCCCTCTGTGAATACAGTATTACTCTAATACAAAAAGCATACAAAGACTTTATAGGATAAGAAAGTCACATATTAGCAACTATCATGAACATAGATGTAAAACTTCTAGACAAAACTTTGCAAACCAAGTTCCATAATATACATAAAGAATATGATACAAGTAAGGTTTACCCCAGGAAGGCAAGTTTGGCTTTATATTTGGCCATAAGTTAATGTAATTGACTCTAGTGGCATACTTTAAAAAACAAAAACCATGTGATCATTTTCAAAAATTTTGAAAAAAATATCCATTAGCCATTACTGACTAAAAAAATTAATTTAAATCTAAAAGCCACATACCTTCAGCAAACTGGGAATACAAAAGAACTATCTTGATAGTACTTAGTGATGAGAGAAAATGTTCTTCCCCCTGAGTTCAGAAGATGGCATCTGCTTTAACAGATTCTGTTCTACATTGAAATGCTGGAAAATTAGGCAGGAAATACATTTTTTAAAAAAAATTCATAATTTTTTAGAAAAGTGAAATCTTTCTTTACAGACAAAATGATTGTCCAGATAGAAAATCAGATAAAATCTGTAAAAACCCATTGGATTTCTGTATTTTAGCAAAGCACTTGGAAAGTGATATTTTAAATATTATTTATAAAAATATAAAATATGAAATGTGTGTGGAAATTTGACAAAAGATGTGAAAGGTCTATGACTTAAAAACTAGAAAACATTACTAAGAGAAATTTGAAAATACCTATATAAATGGAAACATATAACATGTTCATGACATAGTATATTTGTGCTATTAAGATATCGATTTTCTCCTGATTGAGCTATACATTAATTGCAATCTAAATAAAAATTCCAGCATATTTTTGGTGTCATTTGACAAGCTGGTTCTAAAATTCATGAGAAAATTCAAAAGACTAAGAGCAATCAACATATTTGAAAAAAAATATCAATGCCTAACACTGAGTTCAAAACATTATTATAAAAGTTAGAAAAATCTGGTGAGGATGTAGCAGGAAAGGTATACTTACATATTGCTGGTGGGATTGCAAATTGGCGCAATCACTCTGTAAAGCAGTATGGAAATTCCTTAGAAAAGTTGGAATGGAACCACCATTTGATCCAGCTATCCCTCTCCTGGGTCCATACACAAAGGACTTAAAATCAGCATACTATAGTAATGCAGCCACATCAATGTTTATAGCAGCTCAATTCACAATAGCTAAACTGTGGAAGCAATCTAGATACCCTTCAACAGATGAATGGATAAAGAAACTGTGGTGCATATACACAATGAAATATTACTCAGCATTAAAAGAGAATAAATTATGGCATTTGCAGGGAAATGGATGGAGCTGGAGAATATCCTGCTAAGTAAAGTAAGCTAATCCCAAAATAATAAAGGCTGAATGTTCTCTCTGATAAGTAGATGCTGATCCATAATTGGGGGGAGGGGATGGGAAAAATGGAGGAACTTTCATTGGGCAAAGGGAAGGAAAGAAAGGGGAGGAGGTATGGGGGCAGGAAAGATGGTGGAATGTGATGGACATTATTATCCTAGGTACATGTATGACTGTATATATGGTGTTATGCTACATCATATACAATCAGAGAAATGAAAAAATTTGCTGCAATTGTATACAATGAATCAAAATGCATTCTGCTGTCATATATACCTAATTAAAATAAATAAATTTATTTTATAAAAAACTACAGAAATCAAGACAACAAACAAATCAGTGGAATGAAGACTACAAAATCAGACCCATGCATATATGAAAATCTTGTGGTTTTGTTTTGTTAACCAAGATACAAAAGTGATTCAATGTAGAAAGGATAGGTTTTCAAAAAGTGGATATCCTTGCCAAAGGATGATCTTCAATCAATATCTTATACCATAATCAAAAATTAACTCAAAATATATAATGTAAAATGTAAGCTATAAAAATTGAGGAGACAACATAGGAACTTGGATTAGACAACACCTAAAGCATAATCTCTAAAAGGAAAAGTTTACACATTGAACTTTATCAACATTAGAAACTTCTCCTCTTCAAATGTCACTGTAAAGAGAATTAAAAGACAAAATGTAGCCTGGGAGATAGTTTTGCAAGAATATACTGATAAAAGGAGTTTTATCCAGAATTAATAAAGAACTCTCAAAATTAAATAAGAAGAAAAAGCAAACCCAATAAAAATGGGCAAAATATTTAAACAGGTATTCACTAAAGAAAATATATGATTGGTAAATAAGCACATGGGAAGATGATCAATAACAGTAAATTCAACTACAATGAGAACCCACTACAGATTTATTGAAATGGCTAACATTAAATGCACGACCCATACCAATTGTTGCCAAGGATATGGAGCAATTGGAATTCTCATATATTGCTGATGGGTTTGACTTTAAAAAACAATTTGGCAAATTTCTTTAAAAAATTAAATGTGTACTTATTATACAATCCAGCAATTCCATGCTCAGGTAAAATAACAACTTAGAACTGGGAACACAAAGAATCAGGAATATGAATATTTAGAGCAGCTTGACATAATTGTCCAAAACCGCAAACTATCCAAATGTCTTTCAACAGGTGAATCATTAAACAAGATGTGGCATATCTTATACACACAATCATATTCTACTCTGTAATGAAAAGGGGTAATTTCTTTTTGTATTAAAAGAATCCAAAATGCAGGTGAATCTCAAAATAATTATGTTAAATTATACAAACCAGATCCTGCCAAAAAAAAAAAAAGTAAAACCTAGACAGAATATCCAGTGCTCTGCCCTTACCAGCCAAAAAAACTTAGAAATGATTTTTTTAGGAGTAAGTTATACCTAAAATAAGAAACAATTGATCAGAATCAGTACCACTGGATTATGCTTTCAGACACCAGTTTATTCTCTGGTATGCATTTTGTGTCATGCGCTTTTTTATTTGCCATATCTAGGGTCACTGCCATTTCTTTGGACATCTCGCCCTCCCCATCAACATGACCACTACAAAGCAACCTTGAGAGTGGACTTAGAATTCACTGTTAGATATGTGCCTGGGCAGCTCAGTCATTCCTCAAACAACCCCGGGCTTGTAACTCTGATGCCTCTAGCTGGAAGAGGGGAAATCTTGGTCATCTAAAGGTGACCCAACAAAGTAGGTAAAATTCCCAACTTCTACTTGGAATAGTGTGGCTAGAAATCTGTCTCGACCCCTCGCCAGCAAGGGAAACACGACACAGGATTCTTCTGTCAGCAGTTTATTCAGGACCCTTGAAGCATGATAAGAAAACAGGAACAGAGAGCGAGCGGTCGGTCTGCCCCAGCTTAAGTACCCAGCCCCGCCAATGAATTAGCACCACGTGGAGAAGTCTAATAGGTACAGCGCAGCGGAAGCAGGCCAGAGCCCAGCCCCACAGCCTTACAAGGAGTTGTTTACTTCTAACAACTCTAACCGCTAACAAAGCGGAAACAGAGACCAGCGCCATATTCAGGGTGCGGTCGCCGGCTCCCAACAGAAATCCCTAGAATCCACAGAAACATGGCCTAGTCCTACATGCTGACTATTTCAAGTGTCCCTGTGTCTTCTGCGCTGTCACATCTTCTCCGGTGTTCCTGAGTTGCAAGGGCTGCAAACCCACTGGTACTGTGATGTTTCCCAGAACCAGCTTCCTGACAGGTGTTCTTTTCACCTCTCCAGCCCAGGCAACTGCTCTTAGGTTACATATTCCTGAAGTGGTCATTACTGGTCGGGATCTGTCTCCTGGATCCTCTCCCAGGAGTCTCCAGTCTCCATCACTTCCTTCCTGCCCTCAACTCCTGCCTCAAACTGTGAGTGGGAAAGAAGCATTGGAATTCTTGGTGGAGACCCATCAACTTGAATACAGCAGCTGGTGAGCCCCTCAGAGACACCCCTGAAGAAACAGATTCTAGACAATCTTATGACATGTCAATGGCGCCAACTTGGCAGTTTTTATTGCAGCCATCCTCTTCATGAAGAAAGTGGTGACTGGAGAGGCACAAAGACATTTGGAAAGCAGTTTGGAGATTCCTTGGAAAACTGGGTATGGAACCACCATTTGGCCCAGCTATCCCACATCTCAGTTTATACCCAAAGGACTTAAAAACAACATACAATAGTAATGCAGCCTCATCAATGTTTAAACAACATAATTCACAATAGCAAAATTGTGCAACTAACCTAGATGCCCTTCAGTAGATGAATGGATAAAGAGAATGTGGTATATATACACAATAGAATATCATTCAGCATTAAAAGAGAATAAAATCATGGAATTTACAGATAAATGGATGGAGTTTGAGAATATTATGCTAAATGAAATAAGCCAATCCCAAAAACTCAAATGCCGAATGTTTTCTCTGATATGAGGATGCTGTTCCATAATGGGGATGGGGGCAGAGGATTGTCCAAGAAATAGATGAACATTAGATAGGGAAAAGGGGACGGAGAGGAAGGGAGGGGGCATGGGTGTAGCAAAGACGGTGGAATGAGATGAACATTATTAGCCTAAGTACAAATGGTGTGACTTTACTTTGTGTACAACCAGACATGAAAAATTGTGCTCTACATGTGTACTATAATTTGAAGTACATTCTTCTGTCATATATAATAAATTATAATAAATAAATAAATAAAAACACATGCAAAAAAGGAACAAGGGAGATGGGCTGGGGTTATGGCTCAGTGGTAGAGTGCTTGCCTTAAATGTTGAGGCACTGGGTTCAATTCTCAGCATCATATATAAATAAAATAAAGGTACATTGACAACTAAAAAAATATTTTAAAAAAAGAACAAGGAAAATGGCTGAGGAAGCCAGGAAGCCAACTTCTCCTCTCCTGCCATCCTGGACTGTTGAGTTGCAGACCAACAGTTTTGAGAAAGTTTAGTCATGCCTCCCCAGCTGTGCCCACCACTGGATGCCTTCTGGGATACCACTTCCAAATATTTGAAAATTTTTGAGAGATTATTTTTTTGTGGAAATAGAGCCAAAAGTTTCAGGGAATTATACAAGTTTCTAAGAAGCTGGAACCAAAGAAAGGGCTCAGTGTGAGTGGAAAGGAATATTTTAAACAAATCTGATACTAAGATTGCAGCTGTATTTAAAAGTGATTAACAGCATTTAAGAATTTGTGAGAAAGATACCAAGGGGTAGAAAAGTATTTTAAAGATGAAACAGAGATTAAGCTCCTGACATGTTAATAGAAGACTAGTCTGTTTTGATGGAAGTCTTCTCTTTTTAATTTTTCCTCCTCTTTTAAACATTATCCTATATTGAAATAATGATTATATTAATTTTGATTATGTTCATGCCATGGCAATCCACTCCCATTAACCTTTCAGACAGCAGTGGTGTAGCAGTCTCAATCATGGGTCCAAGATTTCATTTACCACTTGTTGACAGAAGCTCAAATAGAGGCTCATCTAAGAGTGATGTCCAAAGGTCCTGAGGACCTGCACAAACTTACCAAAGCAACTCACCACTTCTTCTTCCTCACTTTCCTCTTGCCCATCTATGCTTCAACTTGCACCTCTCTTCCCTTGACAGAGAGGCAGAACCCCTCCCTTAGCATGAAGTGAGCACAGTTCTAAAAATGGACTCCGTCCCTTTTCCTCTAATTCCTTTGTCTCCAGGCACATAATTATTCCTATTGTGTAAGATTCGTGCTGTCATGTGCATTGGACCAGACATTCCTAGACGTACTATATTCTGGATCTTTTCATCCTTATTTGATTCTAAAACCAATAGCATGCTATAAATAAACCTGAGCAAGATTCCAAAGGCAATGTCTTCTTATTCTGCTAATCAGTGGCTTTCTAACTTTGAGAGAATGAGCTCTTTTAAAAAGCCACTGTAGAAACAAGGTACAATAGGGAGAAAACAAGTGAACATAAAAGGGCATTCAGGGACCCCTGTGACACTCGGCTATAGGTGTTAGAATTTGAAAGGACCTTGGAAAATGTGGTCCAATTCCATCAGTGTGACATTAGCCAGGGAGCCTGCACACACCTTTGCACACCCCTAAGCTTCAATCAGTGAGAGTCAGGTCCAGGACCCAGGTGTACTGATATATGAAGCCTTTCCAATTTCACTACCTTGCTGTCTGCTCACTTCTTAGTGTAAATGGAGAAACACAAGACTTGTGTCCATCTGGAATGAACATGGTACCCTCTATCGAAAGTTTCCTCAGCCCTGAAGCAGAGGACAGTTACAGAGGTCTCCTTGGGAAGACACCAAGAAATCACACAAAAACCAGCATCAGCTTTGAAAATCACCAAGAAGCAGCAAACCTCTTGGGAAGAGCTAACACTGATCGTTGGTTCTCTTTTTCTAAAAAACGATTTTCTCTCAAGCCCTAGGAGCTTATCAGGCCACCAGCCCCAACCTTCAGCCCCAGCTCTGGAAAAGTGGATCTTCCTTGAAGGGCCAGCACTTGACCTTGCTGACTAAGGGGTAGAGAGCTTTCGTTCATCAAGGAAAATTTCCTAAGGAAAAGGAATGCATTTATCTTAATTCTACCCTTATGTTTAAACAGTGTTTCTCCTGGGGACTTCTTCTCTTAATTGGAAAGAGAAAGAAGAAAAAAGTATTTGAATAACACGCTATATAGCTTCCTATCCTAGTGTCATGGATGATAAACTGAATCCCCTTAAAAAGCTTTAGAACAGAGTTCCCATGACCTCAAGCAACCAGGGCTGTGTGGTTAGACCATTGCCTGGGAGGGTTCTCCTTCCTTGGAGGACCATCTGTTCCAGCCATTAGACTTCCCTGGGTGACTGTCTGGGGTTTACATTACTTGTCAGGACTTTAGTTGAACTCTGGGAAAAGTAGGTTAAAAGTCTACGGAGCAAAAGACAAGCGATAACAGGAACTAGCAGGAAAATAGGAATTTAAGTTAGACTGCTGGCAGAAGTTTTCCAGAGAGGATTATGAGTGCTGGAATATATTTCTAGATATCCATGAATAGTTTAATAATTAGGCAAAGCCAGGGGAAAACTAAAATAAAAATAAAGAAAATTGAATGACAGAGATCCTGATATGATTAAGTTTGCCATCCATGAACACCCTGAGGTGCAGGCTAAGGAGAGATGCTTGCGAATTTGTTCATACAAAATTCTCTGAAGGGTAGCTTTTTCTCTAGTTGGCTGGGTCATCCTTCTTTTTTGGTCTTTGTCTCTCTTAGTCCCAATCATCAGATGCACTCCTGTCCTAAACCTGTTTATGGACATTCATGTCCAGATTCTCCTTTCCTCTTGAAAGGAAACTTGAGATCTGAGTCTTCTGTCACCTTCTCTCTTGACCTGTCCACCCATGCTCAGTCTTACCTATAGACCCTCTTAGGTTTCATTCCTTGCCCCAGAGACAGCCCCCTATGGAGCTAGGAAGAAGCAGGCCACACCTGCCTTTTGAGCCAGCCTTTCTCTAGCCTCACCTCCTCTTCCTTTAGAGCTCTAATGACCATCCTGTTCAGAAACAAATTCCCAGTATTTTCTTCCACAAAACTGCCTTTCCCAGGATACAAGGCCTAGCCCTCTAGAATTCTCTATATCTTCTTCCCTCAAAAATCTGCCAACAGGTAAGAATTTTAAAGCAATAATTCAGGCCAAATCATTAGTGTCTAAAAACTGATTTCATCGGTGACCTGCCTGAGTGCCAACAATAGCAATGCAAGTTTCTATTTTATAGTCTCATTTCCTGCTCACAGGCACCCTGTGAGGTATCACAAAGATATAGTACAGGTATGTGAGTCAATTCCAACGAAGGAAAGGGCCTTTCTGTGATGTTGCCAACATCTTTCATCTTATTAACCCTAACCCTAACCCTACCCTGTCCTCTGTCCTTCTCTCTCTTCTCATTTTCTGCCACTCTCTGACTATTCACTGATTGTCATACTTTTTGCTAAAGTATAATTTTCATAAAGATAGAAATTCAACTTATTAATTAATAAGTCAGCAACTTGTTAAGATTGGTTCACAAGAATATTCAAAGAGCAGAAATATATGTTCATAAAGGCCATATAATGCTGATATATATTTGCTAATAGGTTAAAAATGATTAATACTCTATAAGATGATTAAAAATATGTTTGAGACAATCAAAATGGAGCTTGGCATGGTGCCACATGCCTGTAATCCCAGTGGCTCAGGAGGCTGAGGCAGGAGGATCATAAGCCTCAGCAACTTACAGAGGTTCTAAGCAATTTAGCAAGACTCTGTCTCTAAATGAAATATAAAAAGGGCTGGGGATGTGGTTCACCCTGGGGCTCAACCCCTGGTACAAAGAAAAAAAAAACTTTAGCTAGACTTACCAAGAAAGAAAAAAAAAGACTAAAATTAATAAAATCAGGAATAAAAAAAGAGATGTCACTACCAATTTTAAGTAAATAAAAACATTTATACAGGAATACTATGAAAAACTGGATAAGAACAAATTAAGTGACTCACATAGAATAGAAATCCCTAGAAAGACACAAGTTACAGAAATTTACCCAATAAATATAGAAAAAATAGATTAATAACAAGTAAAACAACTGAATTGTTAGGTTTAAAACTTACCAATATGCCCTAAAGAAGAATTAACATCAATCTTTCAAAAACTCTTCCCCCAAACTATAAGAACAGATAACATTTTCTCATCTCATTATATGAGGTCAGAATTACTGGTTCCTCATACACCAAAACATCAGAAGGAAATAAAATGGCAGCCCAATATTCTCCATGAATACAGACATGAAAATACTCAACAAAACATTAGCAGGCTAAATCAAGCAACATTCATAAAGTAGTATATACCTAAACCAATTGGAACTTATCCCAAAAATGCAGGGTGATTTCAAAAGTCTGAAACATCATTCATGTAATATACCATGTATATTACATGGTATATTGTAATATGGTAAAACGTCATATGATCCTTGCAATGAATATAGGGGGGAAAATGACAAAACCTAAATGCCTTTTTGGGAAAACCTGCACAACAAAGTGGGACAGAAAAGAATTTTCTCAAACTGGTAAAGACCATTTATGGAAAATCCACATGCTAACATAATATTTAATGGTTAAGACTGAATACTTTCCCTAAAAGATCAGGATCAAGGCAAGAATGCAAATTCTTACAACTTCTATTCAACGTTGTAATAGAAGGTCTAGCCAGGGCAATTAGGCAAGAAAAAGAAATAAATGTCACCCAGATTGGAAAAGAAAAAATGAAACTATCTCTATGAGCAGATGACATGATTTTGTATTATAAAAACTTCTAAGTAATCCACTAAAAAACTTTTAAAACTATTAAATGAATTCAGCAAAGTTGGAGGATAAAAGATCAATATGTAAAAATCACCTATATTTCTGTATACTTGCGGTGAAATTTTTGAAAATAAAATTAAGAAACCAATTTTTCTTATAATAGTATTAAAATATTTAGGAACATATGTGATAAAAGAAGTATAAGACATACACCAAAAATTATAATATATCATTAAAGAAATTTAAAAATCTAAACAAATAGAAAAACAGTCCACACCCATGCATAAGATGACTTAACATTGCTAAGGTGATTATGCTTCCCAGCCCGATTGACAAGATCTGGTATCTATCAAGATAGATACCAGTTGCTTTGTTGCAGAAATGGACAGACTAACCCTCAAGTTTATATAGAAATATAAGAGACTTCAAAACTAAAAAAAATTCAAAAAATAAGAATAAAATTGAAGAATTTATACTTCCCAATTTCAAAACTCACCACAAAACTATAGTAACAAAGACAGTATGGTTCTGACACAAGGATGTGTCAATCAATGAAATAGAATTGAGAATCCACAAATAAAACCACACATTTATGACAATTCATGTTCAACAGGAGTATTTGGATAATTCAACAGGGAAACAAAACCCTTTTTGGTGGAAGGGACTACTGGATAATCACAAGCAAAATAATGAATTTGAATCTTCACCACAATACTCACAAGCATTAACTTAAAAAAGATCCTAGAACTACATATAAGTTACAAACACTGAAAATCTTAGAAGAAAACATAGGAGTAAATCGTCATGCCTTTGGAGCAATGGTTTTCTCTGAAACCACTAAAAAGCATAAACAACAAAAGAAAAAAAATATATAAATTGAATTTAACATTGAGAACTTTTGTTCTCATGTAATACCCTCAAGAAACAGAAAAGACAATTTTCATAATGGAAGAAAATATTTGCCAAACATATATTGGATAAGGAATTTCTATTCAAAATACATAAACTCAATGCTTTAGTCAGATTTTTCACTGCTATGACCAAAATATTTGACAAGAAGAATTAAAACATGAAATGTTTATTTGGTGCTAATGGTTTCAGAAGTCTCAGTCCATAGATGGCCAACTTCATTCCCCAAGGCTGGAGGTGAGGCATGATGTCATGGGCGAAGGGTATGGTAGGGGAAAGAGGCTTAGGACATGATAATCAGAAAGCAGAGAGAGCTCTGCTCACCAAGGGCAAACTATAAACCCCAAAGATACTCCCCAGAAACCCACCTCCTAACCACTCCCTACCTGCCTACAGTTACCACTCAGTTAATCCCCATCAGGGATTGCGTTAAGGCTCTTATAACACAATCATTTCACCTCTAAATTTTCTGTAGTTGTTTCCAATGTCTTTTGGGTGACACCTGGTATCTAAACAATAACTCAATAATAAAAGAAAAAACTAAAATTGGAAAAAGATTTAAACAGAAATTGCTCAAGGAAAATACAAAAATAATCAACAAGTACATATAAGAGTGCTCAACATCACTAGTCACTAAGAAAATGCAAATCAAAATCACACTGGGATGTCACCCCATACCCACTTACATGGCTATACCCAATGATAGATAATAACAAGTGCTAGTCAAGATGTGGATAAATTAGAAGCCTCATACTTTGCCAGAAGGAATGTGAAATGGTGCAGCCACTTTAGAAATCCATTTGACATGAGCCTTCTATAAATTCCAGAAATTATACTTCTAGGCAAATACCAAAGTTAAAACATATCCACAGAAACACTTGTACATAAATGTTCATAGAAACATCCTTCATAATTTTCAGAACAATAGAAATAATCCAAATATCCGTCAATTGATGGATAGTTAACCAATTGCCTGTCCATACAATTTAATGTTATTTTAAAATAAAGAGTAAAGTATTACTATATGCTCCACAGCAGATAAAACTAGAAAGCATTATTCTAAGTGAAAGAAGACAATCTTAAAAGAGCCCATATTTTATAATCACATTTGTATGAAATTCTCAGAATAGGAAAATCTATAGAGATAGGAAGCAGATTAGTGGGTGTCTGTTGCTTATTGGAAGGGGAGATGGTTACAAGGGATAAAGAGTTATGGTGTCTTTGCTGGATAGGAAATAAAAATGGTCTGAAATTAGATTATGGTGCCATTTGCATAATCCTACAAAAATTCTGAGAAGCACTGGGTTCTAAACTTTAAATGGGTAAGTTATATGGCATAAGAATTATTTCCAACAATGCTGCTTAAAATACAATATGGTGGTTCATGCCTGTAATCCCAGCAGCTAGGGAGGCTGAGGCAGGAGGATCGAAAGTTCAAAGCCAACCTCAGCAACTTAGTGAGGTGCTAAGCAACTTAGTGAAATCCTTTCTCTAAATAAAATGTAAAAAGGACTGGGGATGTGGTTCAGAGGTTAAGCACTCCTGGATTCAATCATTCAATCTCTGGTACCAAAACACACACACACACACACACACACACACACACACACACACACTATTGGAGGAGTAGAATTCAGTCACATTCATTGTATTTCTTTGGGAATAATAATTTACATTACCATTAGTTTTCTATGAGTTGAATTCTACCTCTCTAGAACTATTTATAACGTAGATAATAGAAACTCAGTCAAAAGGTAATGTCTGAATATAGTAAGGTAATCCTCAGAGGATGGAAAGCCCAGATTTCCACTGAAAGGAGGCCTGGTCTTAGCCTTCGCCAGGTCATGGATGATTCTCCATGAAACTCCCTGCATGTTCTTGACTACACTACTTTGCCAGTTCTGTTCTCTCTGCTTGAATCTGGCTCATGTCCTCTTTTCAGTTTCTATTCAAGAATTATCCTCCCCAAGAGAGCTTCCCTAAACACATATATAGTAGTTCCTGGAAGGAGAGAAGATCTAATATCTATTGCAACTTGACATGTTATCCTCTAAACCTCTGGCCTTAAACAACAAATATTAGTTGTCTCAGAGTTTCTCCACCTCAGGAATCCAGGTTCAGCTTACCTGGGTGGTCTGGTTCAGGTTTTCTACTTCCATTGCAATCAGAGTGTTGGTTGGGGCTGCAGCTCATCTGAAGGCTTGACTGGAGCTGGGAGTCCATTTCCTGGATGACTCCTTGCTGAGAGGTTGGCAGGAGTTCTCTGTTGGTTGCCACTTGAACCTCTTTATAAATTGCTTGATGAGCCTCACAATATGACAGCTCAATTTCCCCCAGAGCAAACAACCTAAGAAAAGAGTCGACAGTGATTTTATTATCCAGCCTCCAAAATCACATACCATCACTTCCATTTCATTCTATTTATTAGAATAAGTCACAAAATCCAGCCCATGCTCCACCTTTCAAAAGAAGGATAAAAGAGGGCTGGGGATGTGGCTCAAGCGGTAGCACGCTCACTTGGCATGCGTGGGGTGCTGAATTCAATCCTCAGCACCACATAAAGATAAAATAAAGATGTTGTGTCCACTGAAAACTAAAAAATAAATATTTAAAAAATACTCTCTCCTCTCTCCTCTCTCTCTCTCTCTCTCTCTCTCTCTCTCTCTCTCTCTCTCTCTTTAAAAAAAAGTATAAAAGAAAATTATTGGGAAAACAATTTTAAAGCCCCATAATGTAACCCCCACAAACATATCCTCTTGTCTGGGACTTTCTACTATTTTTTTCCAATTATTGTTTTCCTTATAGCATTTATATTATTATACATTTATTTATATGTCAATCATTGCTTTTCTCACTATAATGAAAAGAAGGATTGTTGCATTATTGCACAGTGAATACTCAGCACCTAAAATGGTACCAGACATAAAGTAGCTCAATGACTGATATATGGATGAAGTTACAGGAGCAGAACCAAGCATGGAAACCTGTTATTTAGAGTCCCAACCTAATACATTTCTCAATATTTTACTTTAGAGAAATTCTAATGGTTGAATATAAGTCAACAGTGATTCTGGGTGAGAAAGGGGAATCTTCTTGGTCCTCCATGAAGTCACTCCAATTGAGGCCTCTTCCACTCTTCCCAGATCCAAAATAAACCCTGCTCACCAAAATTTAGGAAAGTCTTTCTCTGCTTCATACATGCAAACAAAAACCTCCCATCTTTTAAGAGCAATATGGGGCCTCGTGAGGTGGGATATGTCTCATAGACCTGCATTTCCTTGGATACTTATAAAGAAAAAGTTAAAATTTCTGAAGCAGCCTGGAGCTCAGGGTATAATACAAGCACTTCATCTTGATTTAATAATGAGACACCTTGAATTCTACCTTGCTTGATAACTCTTATTTATCCAGGATTTAGCAGCATTTCTGAAGCCAAATGTTGATGCTCCTTGGCTCTGGAAAATAAGGAAATCAGCATGCAATTAGGAAACAAATAGTAATGGAAAGTACACTGGATTGGGAGTCCAGAGCACACCACCAACTTGCTGAAAGCCTAATTTTCCATACCTGAGAAATGGCAGGGTGAGACTGAGGAAGATAATCTATATTAAATAGCAGGACTTGAGAAGGAATTTGAAGTTATCTAACTTCAAATTCCTATTCAAGTCCTGCTATTTAATAAAGTCTAGATGTCTTAATATCTCTTGCATAGTCTTTGCCAGGTATTTATCAGAAATTTCAATAAGCCTCAATGGGGAACAGACATGCTTGTATTTCTCTCTTCCGTTTCTAGAATTCTAGGAAGATGAAGTTAGGGGACTATATGGGAGGAAAAAGGACATTTCTATATAATCTGCATAGAACTCAGAAAAGCACTTGGAGGCATCAAAAACAAATGCCCATTTCACAGATAAGATGAAGCAAATGCAATTCTGGGGTCTTGGAGAATGAAAGCCTCAGTCTTTCCCTTTCTTCTAGCCAGTGAGGAATAAAAATGGATGACTCCTCAAACTTAGGGTAGTGTTACTCTAAAAACCACAGTGAGTGTGCCAGGCCATAGCAGGAGTACCATCTTGATGACCTTCAGTGAAATTTCCAAATCAAGACCAAAGGAGCTATGGCCTTCAGAGAAAGCTGAAGGCTCAAAAGCCAATAAACCTGGTGTCCTGGCTGATGGGAAGGACAGAGGCAGAGGCAGAGCTGGGAAAAGGAGTTATTTGCCCTTTAATTAATTTGAAGGAGGAGCAAATGTCTTAAGACTTTCCATTAGTGTGTCTGCTCTGCAGAACCATGGAGCAGCACCCTCAAAACAATAACAGTGGGGACAAAGAGGACAACAATGGTCACTCTGTTTAAGCCTTGGCTCCAGGAAACTTCTTTCCCTACTGTGATAGCAGGAGGAAAGGGCATAGGACGTCTCCCTCAGGAATGTCTGGGAACGCACATCCTGGCCTCAGGCTTGATGCCTAGGGATGCCATATGTCAATCAACAGCTCTTTTAGCAAAGTGGAGGAGGAAAAAGAATGAAAACAACTATTAAGAAGTGGAGAATGAGTGAAAGGACAATGCTTGGGTTTTCACTGTGGGACCTGTGAGATAAACAAGGTGGCCAATGGCAGACGGTCAGAACTGGAAAAAGTCTCAGAGATGTAGTTCAAGGTCCTCTACTTTCAGATGAAGAAATAGCACAGAGAGGTTAAAGGATGTATTCACAGGCCTACGGTGGGAGTATCACACTGGTTAGGAGCCATGTTTATAGTGGCAGACAGGAATGAATGGGACTAAAGAATGGAAGAAAGAGGTGAGAACAAAGTCAAGGTGCTGGCTTCAGCTGATTTCTGGAAACTGTGATTGACTGACAGTACTTAGTGACTACTAAGGTGAGTTACAATAAAGACAGAGTCCAGACTATTCCTAGATTTCTGACTTGGAAAACTGGGTACAATTTTGGTGTCACTTATTAAGGTGGGAGATACTAGAGACAGAACAGATCAAAGAGTTTGAGACTATGTCTTATTTGAGAGGGAAATTCAGTTGTGAATTCTAATAGGCTTGGCACTCAAGAGAGAGGTTCAGATTTCTGAGACAACACCATGTAGGTGACAAAGCCCTGGAATTAGATAAGGTAATAGAGAAACATTTTATGAAAGAGAATAAAGAACATGGCACCTGAAGAACATGGGTACTTGAAAAGTGGGGAGTAAAAAAAAACTGGATAACTAAAGAATGATCAGAGGGTGGCAGAGGACCTGGAGCAGGGAGCATGAGAGCCAGGAGCAGCCCACTCCAACCTCCGGGGACTGAGAAGCCCAGGTGTTCTTAGCCAGGCATTGGGGCATTTCCCTGTCTCCCATTCAGAATGAGACAGGAAACCTGCAGCCCATTTGCCCTGCTTTACTCTCTACATGTCCCAGTGTGAAGTTCTGAGACTCCAAATGCAAAGCCAGAGTTTCCCACGTAACCCAGGTGGATGCCTCTAGAGTCAGCCTCCACTCCGAGGTTTCCGAATGCTCTATCATTTGGTTTTCTACCCTGAAGGTCTGCTGTGCAGATGTGTCCATTCAGCCTGGGTGGATGTTCTGTCAGTATCTATTAAATCCCAACCACCTGGACCATCTTCTGTTTAGCAGACTTAGAGCTTGGCAACAAACAATGAGAGGAAAAGTTGAGAAAGAAAAGGGAAGGTCTAAGAAAAAACAGTGAGACATCTAAATAGAAATCTGTATGTCTTCAAAGCCTTGGTTTCTTTCTGAATTCAGCAAGTCATCACTAGTAAATAGGCAATGAGCATCTAGTATGAGCCCTCAACTCAATTAACAACATATTAAAACAACATCTGTCCAAAGACATGTTTAACCAGAAGACTCCTGAAACCAAGAGAAGGCAGAATAGGAACATGGGACAAATAGGTCAGAATTCAAATGAGTCCTGAAAATTGATGAACTAGGAGTCAGGGAGAAGGGGGTAAGAACCAGGAGGGTAAAAGAAAAGAGCTCTGAGTTCTAAATTTAGTCGTGTCACAATGAGTTGTGGGTCCATGGGGTATCCCCACTTAAGAAATGCTGTCTGGAGCTGGGCTATAGCTCAGTGTTAGAGTGCTTGCCCTGCAGGTACACCACAAAAGAGAAAGGAAATGTTCTCCAAGCAAATACATGGTCAAGGCTCTATAAGACCACACCACAAGTAAGGTATCACCTCTATTGAAGTGAAGCTCATTGGCAATAAAACAAGAACAGAGCTAGCAGAAATCAATGAAGGGAGAAAAAGTTAGTGTGGAAGGATGGAGGAATCAATTTTGAAAGATGAATATAATTTTTTTTAATATTTAGTTTTTAGTTGTCACAATACATTTATTTTATTTATTTATTTTTATGTGGTGCTGAGGATCGAACCCAGGGCCTTGCACATGGAAGGTGAGTGCTCTACCACTGAGCCCCAGCCCCAGCCCCAGCCTGATGATGAATATGATGTTTAAATAATAGGAGCATAGTTAATGTAATAGATAGATAATAATAAATCTCAGATGCAGAAACACAAGTCAGAGGAAAGATCAAAATGCGTTAGGGAACTTTGAAGACCTTATCTTCACTCTACGAAAGGAACACATGGGAGAAAAGTGACAGATTAGGCTGGAGATGTGGAAAGCAGCTAAGAAACCCTCTGTATCAGGTTAGGGATGGGGAGCTATTGGAGGCCCTATTATTTATGGGATTACAATTGAAGTTTGCCTTCTCAGTAGGCATGCTGAGCCCCTGAAGGGGAGACACAGGATCAAAAAAGCCACTCAGGAAGTTGCAGCTACCACTTGTCTCCTGTGAGCTCCTTTCCTTCATCTACCTAAGAAGGATTGAGGTGAGCTGATATCATAGGACTCCCGCGCATTTTAACATTTTTCCTAAGATTAACCAGATGTAGGCCAATGGAGAACAACGAGGCAATTCTCAAGAGATAGCACATTGGACAAAGGTGATAAAGGACAACTGGGAGAACTTGGCACTGATTTTCTATGTGTGTCTATGTGTGTGTGTTATTTTTTTAAAATAACTGAATGTGTTTCAAGATTTTCAGCAATCCAGTCTCACTTAATCTGAGACTAATTTAACATTTTCAGCTTTCTTAAGTGCCCAAGTCATGTCTCATTCATTTTTTTTTTAACTTTTATGTTTGGTGTCAAACAGGAGCAGGGCCCATGAATGCATTTGACAGTCCTAAAGCTAACTCTTATCACAAAAACCAAGCATAAAGTTTTCAAGTGTTTGCTGTAATAGAATTTGAGACCAAACATCCAGCTCCTCCTTCTTCTCTTGGGAGGTGATTTTTCCTGAGTGTCACCACCCTCCTTGGCATTGGCTTCTCCAAGTTATGGCTTCTCCAAACATTTTAAAAATGAGTAGCCATTCTAAATGCTACCTGCTCATTTTTTAAAAAATGAAAAGCTGTGCAAAAGAATGCAGAATAGCACCGAAGTATGCATTGATTACAAGAAGTCAGAGCTGTCCTAACATATTACCTCCATATTTTCCACTGTGGGTTCCCAGATGGGTTGGATAGCGTTCAGTTTTCTTCAGCTTATTCCATGTCTTGCCCAGCCAGCTCTTAGGGAGGTATGGAAAATGAGAGAGTACAGTCTGGAACCTCAAACCTGTGACTGCCAAGGCTGCTAGGATTTCTTCAGCATTCAATTCTCACCCTTAAAAAGGTCCACTCTCCCCGGGACCCATCTTCTTGATTTCAGCTCAGTGATCTTGCCTGTCTTAGCAAGACATGCTCACACCAAGCTTGGACATAGTGGGGTCTCAGGGAAGAAGGAGGTTCAAATACTTCATGTTACTTCTTGTCCTCCCTGAAACAGTTGACTGGACTCTGACACTTGGTTTGGGTAAGAATTTTAGCCTGAAGCCATCTGGCAAGACAGAGGAAATGTCTTTTCATATCCTGATTTCCTCCAGAGTACTAGGCCAAGATTGATTCATGTTTGCCTTATAAGAGATGATTGTGGTTTCTGTGGACACCTTGTTGTGGAGCAGTGGGGTCAAGGGGAGATATTGGGAAAGTAGAATGCTTCCTCTGCTTTGCCTTTCAACTACATGGGGACTTGTGTGCAGTCCAACCTTTACGGTCTCTTTCCATGTTGGCAAATTGGAGGTAGGAATCACATATCTCAGCTCAATTTACTGAGGTCAAAACAAGAGAGGTGTAGTAAAGTTTGAGAAGCACTGATTTGGAAATTATGAAGAATAAAGTTTTCTGTAAACAGGCACTTGACTGAGTTTTATAGGTTTATTTGATCATCTAGTTTAAGACACTGAGATTCATCCAAATGACTCTTGCACTAATTTGATCCAACATGTTCAGCACAATTCCTTCTGCATCTCTTTTTCTCTCCTTTTCCACTTTTATAGGATACAGTATATTTCATTACATAACTATCACAATTTGAACTGATAAAGGTGTCATCTAATACAATTTTGAGTCCTTGGGCAAGGGCTTAGAATACGTGAAGCAAGACTCTAGCTAAACAGTTGTATGTAATACCACAGAGTAAAATATGGTAATACCAATGAGGAATTCGGGCAAACCTTTGGAGATTTCTGTCTTAAACAAGTTCACCTGGAGTGGCTAATCTCTGTCTGGAGTATGGATGGAAGCTGCCGTGGTCCTGCCATTATGAAGAGGTCACCATTCCATCCTTATGCATTCTTTTCAGTTTTGTAAATTTATATCTGTTAATCTCATCCTCCATGTTACCAGGAAACTCACTTTGTGATGGAATAAAATTAGGCAGCTAGAGTGTCAACTAAATTACTAATGAGATGTATGTGTGGGTTAAGTTGGTATTTGATGTAAAATAAAGAGAAGATGGTCCTGAAAAGATGCCCCTAGAATAGAACAGGTCAGACAGAAATGGAACATGGACTTCTACTTTTTCTTAGAAAAAAAATCAAGCAAATATGCTTTTACTATGTTATATCCCAAACTCATGTAATAAGATGAGAAAGTTAGTGTCACTGAGACAGATGAAGACTTTGAGATCTGCCGGTTGGGCTTCCCATCATAAAAATCTGCCAGACACTCCTCTAGTCAAGCCATTTTAGTCAAGCCATTTAGACATAGGAAAGGTCTTGGGATATCAAATAATTGGGTCTGGGCTTCTATCACTTCTGTTCATTTTACTTCTACCTGCTGTGTAAAGCAGAGCAAGTCATTTCTCTCTGTAATATTTCCCTCTGTAAAATTATATTACAGCCAGAACTGAACAACAAAAGGGTTAATTTCAGCACTCCGATGATATAGCCATATTATATAGCAATGTTATCAGCCATATGGCTGCTCTGCCTAAGGTCATGACATGATTCTTTGGTCTTTGAGCATCATTTGTATGGCTACAACTTCCTGCTATGCCAAGGCCAGAAATCTCCCTTCTATCCCTCTTTTTCTTAAAGAGAGAGAGAGAGAGAGAGAGAGAATTTTTAATATATTTTTTTTTAATTTTCAGCGGGCACAGCATCTTTGTATGTGGTGCTGAGGATTGAACCCGGGCCACAAACATGCCAGGCAAGCGCGCTACTGCTTGAGCCACATCCTCAGCCCCTCCCTTCTATTTTTAACTTTTCTTTGTGTGTTGTTTGTCTTCTTCTTTGTGGGTTATGAGGAGTTGAGGTAATGGAGGCGGGTTGGGAGTACTACTAACCCAGAGACTATGGGAACTAGATTTCAGTTCTGCATCTGAGTGTTGGTTACACCAAATATGAGTGCCTAGGTGAAGAATGGGGTCGGGCAATGCAGGACGAAGAGGCAGAGAAGGTGACAGAATGACAAGCAGAAGAGTGGACATCTAAGTGTCCCAGGACCCAAGCTGAGGGTCCAAATCCATACTGATCCCTACAGTTAGGAGCTGGTACCAGGAGGTGAATACAGGGGCAGATGGCCCTTCAGCCTGGGGGCGACCTTTGTAGTCTGGCAGCCAAGTTCATGCAGGCGCAGGCATTAAGGGCTCTTGCCCAAGCTGCTGTGGAAACATGTTTGGCAGACCCCCCCCCCCAGATTCTGGAGATTTCACCACTGTCCCTGGTATGTTGGCTAGGTCTATCCCACTCCTTCCCCCTCTCTGACTCTCAAGAAAGAGATCAAGAAAGAGATGCCAATCTGTCTGCTTTGTCTGGGAGACTTCCTCAGTATTTCTGAGAAATGCTGCTATTGAGAATTTCCTCCAGTCTGCTGGTCTGCCCCATGTTCAGTCCAACTACAGAAGAACCTTGTTTCCTGCTTGCACAGGACAGAGAACTCACCCCGTGACCTCCCCTCTGGAGGGAAGAGCCAGGTGGTGCACTGCCGGGATCCTCCTTCCCCACCCTCTCTTAAAGCTTACCCAGGCAAGGTTAGAGCATCCACCTCATTTTGAGAGGGCCAGGGCCATTCTATTCAGGAGCAGAGGGGATTTTGAGCTGCCTGAAAATTTCACAGTGTGTTTTTGCTTAGTCATGTCCAGTTCTCCCAGTTCCTGTCCCTCTTCTCACTCACTACTTCTGTATCATAAAGTATCCCATAGGGACAGATGCACTGAGACACTGCCACTGTCAACACACACGCACACACACTCATGTACACACGCACACAAAATCACACACATACACACAGGAAGCCTCCTGAGATTCACAGGAAAAAGTATGTGGCACTCAATTCTCAAGACAGTTTAATTGCTTTTTCCTTTAGAGAAAATTATGTTATATCAGTAGGAAACAATAGTGTTTGTTTTAAAAATTATAAATAAAAATAAACAAAACTGAAAAGTACAAAAGACATTTAAAATACATCCCAATATTCCATCACTCTTAGGAAAGAGTTATTAGAATCATTCCTCTCATCTCTCAATATGGGAAGGTAAAATTTTTCAAAATGGGATCTTATTCTTTTTTACTTTTTTTAAAAATCCAAAGGGCTGTCTTCTTGAATTTAAGTAAAGATCATTATGAACTTAAGGAATTCTTGATACTAGAAAAAGGTTTTAATACCACATGAGATATTTATTAGTTCTTAAAAGAAATCTTTTTGTTTAAAACCTTAAGATACTATATTAAGATTACTATTTTTCTAACTCTTATTTATTTTAGGCCCTGGTTTTTAAGGCCACAGCTTGTATTTCACATGTGTTTTTAAGCTATGTTCTTCAAAAATAAAATCAGAGCTCCCCAGATGTTTTCGTGATTCTTTACACTCTTGTTTCAAAGCTTTTGCTTCATATTTGCTATGTATATTGGAGCCCTACAAATCCCTGCTCCCCTGGAACAACCTCTAATAAGGAGGAAGAGATGGAGAAGTTAATGCAGAAACTAGGAAAATCAGATCTCTGGAGCAAACTCATTTGAAGCAAGGTAGTCCAGCTTTCTATTTAATTCTCCCTTTCTTTCAGTAGCCACAGTGTATTAACTAGCTTTAGGTAGGTTTCCAGGAAATTGGTCTCTGTAACACAACCGGCCCTATACCATCGTGACCCTTATTTGAAGGGTCATCAATTTACTTATGTATGTCCTGATAAACTACTTTAAAATTGGAATAATAAACCAGTAGCAATACTGCATTCAAAGCACCATGGCTCCACAATTGTTCCGACTAGTACACATATCTTTCTTAAAGTTTTAACATTCCAATAAGTCAGGTCAAGGTCACTAACTAGAATTCTAATTTTCTGCTCTTTAGAGTCCTCAAGTCCCTGACCTGCCATGATTTTCCTGCCCCAGTAGAACTTTCCCTCCAGTCCATCCCATTGTATCGCACCACCTTGGTCAGCCAATCCTCACTCTCTTGCATGTCTCCCCTCCCCGTGTGCTCTGGCGCTGTCTTGAGCTTTGGCTGCACATAGCCCGCTTTCTCTCAAGAATGTGCTTGCCTTGCTTTTGTCCTGTCTCTTATCAGAGAGTACAGGAGGGGAGATGAACAGACAGAATCCAGATGTTCTGCCAAAAGAAGAGAAAGCCAGAGAGCCCCCCCCCCCTTGCTGATGGCTTGTGAAGAATCATACTAGCTTTGGGGCTGAGTCCTTGAGGGAGGTGGGAAGAGTAGGTAGAGAGCAGAATATCTGGAAACTTATTACTTCTCTTCTGTTGGTTTCTCCACTCTTGGAAGCAGAGAAGAAAGAATGGATATTTTAATTAGTGTCCCCAAGTGTTTCAGAGCAGATTTTCTCAGCATTGCTTAGCATGAAATAAGGCTCTTTTCAAAGATTATTTTCTGTCTTGGACCAAGTTTTCTTTGTTAATAGTTTGAGTCTGATTACTGTGTATTTGTGTATCTGGGTAGGGCCTTGGGTGGGGGCTAAATGGAGGGTGAGAGGAGAGGAACACGAAGAGAAAAGGTGTGCAGCAGGTGTTTATAAAAAATCACTCCAAACAGAAATAGCAAAGGGATGTCTGTGGACAACATGCTGGCTGTGAGCAGAGCTGGAGAGAGAGCCGCATAGCAACAGAGCTCTGATTGGCCAGAACTATGCAAAGAATAGGCCTATCACAAGGGATCTGAGCTGCCTTTCTCAGTTCTCAAAATGCACTCAATCCTGGCAGGCCTACACAGGCCTTGCAAAGGCACGCTCTGAAAACCCAGAAGACAGCATTGGCTAGCAGTACCTGTGACTTCTGACAGCAGTACAGCTACTGCCTCTGCTTGTGGCCTCTGCCTCCTCGAGTCCACAATGGATTGTGTCTTCACAGACCATAAACTCTTGAAGACAAAAATCTTACCAACAGAGATAACCCAGTTCAAAAGACTCTCTGAAAGAAAATTGGTCAGGAAGTCAGGATTCTGGGTTCTATTTCTATACTAGACATTCATTTCTATATTAATTTCTGTATATATCTATAGCTAACAGAGGGCTTACTAACTGCTGGACACTATAAGAATCTATAATCCTTTATTTTCTTCACAACAGCCCAAGGAGAAAGAAACAATTATGATCCTACTTTCCCAGACACAGGAACTGAGTCAAAGAGAGGCCCAGGGGGAGGTAATCTCTAACTCTGTGGGGCACATGAGATGCTCAGTTGTCTCTAGACATAGTTCTGAGTCAGCTGGAAAATTAAGCTGCTTTACAAGCAACACAGTTTTTCAGTAAAATTTGGCCTGAAATTAAAGTATTAGGTTGAGCCAGTAGTTACTAACCTTAAAAATAAAATATCAGCTGAAAATATTGGGGAAAAAATCTGAAATTTTTTCAGTGGGGAATTAAGAGGTGTAATATGTTCATGATTGAATACAGTATTTGAAAAGAGCTTAAAATGAATGGACTGGGCCTATATGTACCCACAAAAAAGAAATCTCAAAAACATATCGTTGACTAAAAATAATAGTGGCAAAACAATTCATGTACTATGGTTTTAGGTTAGTCAGCTTTTTATCACTGTGACCAAAATACCTGGAAAAAAAAAACAACTTAGAGAAAGAAAAGGTCACTCTGGCCTCGCAGTTTCAAAGGTTCATTCCATGGGCAGTCCACTTCATTGCTCTGGTTTGGAGGTGAGGCAGAAATCACCGTAGAAGGGCATAAAGGAGAAATACTAACCCAGGAAGTAGAGCCAGAGTGGGAGAAGGCAGGGACAAGACATAGTCCAAGGTCACATCCCCATTGACCTACTTCATCCAGTCACATGGCTCTTGCCTATAGTTACCACACAATAGTCCATTCAAATTATTAACCTATCAAGTGGATTAATCCACTGAGGAGGTGACAGCTCTCATACTCTAATTAATTTCACCTCTGAGCATTCCTGCATTTCTTAACACATGTACTTTCCAGAGAACACCTCATAACCAAACCATAGTACATATCCTTTAGGAAATTTTTTTAAATATGCAGACTAATAATATATATTATCTGATATATAATACAATCATAATATTTAACAAACTTGCATTAAGCTAATAAGATCATGACCAAGAATGAATAATCTGATTGTTGATAGTTATTTTTCTCTGGGGAGAAAGAGAAAATACTGGGAATCTGAAGAGTAACAAAATAGTTTTCAACTTTAACTGTAAGAGCCTATGTATACACACTATCTGAAGCCTCAATGACACAAAGCAAAATTTTAAATATGAGTAGGATATGTTAACATGTCTATCATATTGTTCTTTTCTGAATTAAAAGAGCATGGAAGGATATTTCCTGAGGGCATCTTGTTCATTAGCCACCCTGCTTATGTGATGGACACCTACTGTGGTTTCTCCAAGGAATACCCTGCAGGAGGTGGAGGGAAAGATGGAGAGGTGTGTACTATTTAAATTAAAAGAAAGCAGAAACAATCAAGAGTCTTGCATTTCAGAAAAGAAAGAAATTTGCAGAAACCTTGGAGATGTTACACCTAGGCAGTTGAGGCTCCTCCTCCCGCTCTCCTCTCAGCCAGGAAGCAGCTTTTATTAAGTTCCCTCTCTGTACAGGACTCCCAGTCAGCCCAGAGGGTGTACATATGGTAATGCAATTGCTGTATTTTTAAAAATATTTCAAAAGTCATGTCCATTTACTTGTGAAAACAAGTCATCATTCCTCACACACTGTCTTTCTGCTTCAGGAAATAGCAAAGGGCAAGTAACATCTCAGGTGGAGGAGGCTAGAGGAATGTCGCACACACACTCTGCCCTGCAGACCAGAGGGAGAGGGAGACTGTGTGTCCCAAAGTGGATTGTGAGGAGGAGACAGAAGAGCAGGTGCTCAGATTTATGTATCCTTATTTTCTCGTCCCGGAGATAAACCCAAGAACAGAAGAAAGAAAGAAAGAAAGAAAGAGAGAGAGAGAGAGAGAGAGAGAGAGAGAGAGAGAGAGAGAGAAAGAAAGAAAGAAAGAAAGAAAGAAAGAAAGAAAGAAAGAAAGAAAGAAAGAAAGAAAGAAAGAAAGAAAGAAAGAAAGAAAGAAAGAAACTAGTAGAAAGTTCTGCATAGAAGTGGAAGGAACCTGAAAACATTTATGGGAGGTGGCCAGGCGCATTCTTCCCTGGCCACATATTGGAGGAACTATGAGCCTCTTGGAAGGGTCACACACAAAGCCATAGTCAACCTGGTTGAGTGACAGTTTAGCAGCAGAGCAAGAAAGAGGCTGGAAAGGCAAGTCTTGGTCATCATGTCTTACATCCATGACTTTCTAGTGAACAGTGGACCCAGAAATTCAAAGTACTCCTGAGGGAAGCCAAGGGGGTTATTGAGAAGACCCCAGATATCACATTGCCTCCAGTGCACTGGGGACCAGAGGTCAATAATCCTTGGACTGGACCAATGTCCACCCCAGTGGAAACCAATGAAATCCATGGAATAACATATTGGCTAGAGCCCCTCCTTCTTTTCTTTCATCATGTATTGTTTTTAGCCCCACCAGGTGCCATCTTGGAAAGAGCAGGGGAAGGAAGAGACTTTCAAATAACTCAGTAAGTACCTTTGATATAAATATTTAACTGGAAAAACTTGAGATATCATTGACTGACAAGGTTGTTATCCCATTAGCTAGTGCTATTGGGGCTCTAAATAGATCAGTCATAGAAAAAATTTAAACTGCACATAAGTCACATTTTCTTTGTGAATCTGAATGCAGAGTGAATCAGTGACCATGATACACAGTTCAGTTTCATCCTCTATCATAGGAATAATTACCAAAGATCATAGTCAAGCAAAGAACATGGAATAGAGAGCCTTCTAAGGCTTTCTATATGGGGATTTAAATCTCCATGTTCATTGCAGTGCCTCTTTAAATGTTCAATTTCTACGACAGCATGCAAATATATATACACATATATAATATATACATATATTATATATACATATAAATATATACACATATTTACATAGGTATATATATTCAAACACATACACATGTGTACATACACACAATTATGATTTAAAGTGCTGTGGTAAATGGTAGAGAGTTTGCATTTAAAACAGGGCATATGGAGAGTAGAAAGGTAAGTAGTTCTTGAAAATGAGTAAATGCATACACATATTCACATGCAGAAGACACGGATGAGCCAGATGTATGTTCTTACTCTTAATCACCGGACAATTACCTGCTTGATAGATCATCAAGGGCCTGAGTCTACATATTAAGCAGGCAGCTAATGAGTTTAACATCCATCATCCCGGCTTATTGGATGGTCCTGTGATTCTTTGCTACAATGAGATATAAATTAGGGCCTAAAAAGAAGTGTGGCTAAAAACAAGTAAGGTTTCCTTCATTCCCTTGGTCTAGGGGGCTCTCATTTGCAGCAGCCAAAGGCCCACCCAGATGGGATTTGTAGTTTGCAAATTCAAGTAGTCTGGCTAATGGTCAGGGGGAAATAGCATCCCAGGCACACTGGGGCAGGGGAGGAGAACAGGATGCACCCTCTAGCCCTGTCCCCTTCACTGACCTGTGCAGGAGCAGCGTTTCTGGGTTCCCCGTGACCCAGAAACTGAACTCCACTCAGCTCCATCCTGTCCTAAACTGAACTCCACTCAGCTCCATCCTGCTGCTTCCTGCTCCCTGCAGAGTGAGCCTGCCTCTCACTGGCTGGGCCTTCCCTACCTTATTTGGTTTAAATTATTTCTTTGAACTTTGGTCTCATTATTTTTGGAGAGTCATTTGGTCTGGAAGATTTTGTTTCTATTCTCCTTTCTTTTCATTCTCTTGGATGTGTTTCCTGAGGCCTCTTTTTAACAGTTTCTTTTGGGTGGTTTTTATTACCTTCATGCATCTGATCTGAGTAGGGAGAAACTCCAAGACCATTGTCATCTCCCCCCTCTGGAGTCCCGCTTGTTTGGTTGTTACTAGAGCTCCTCAGTTTAAAGGGCTGGGGAAACTCTGTCCTCCAGCTGCTCATGACCTAGTTCACAGTCTGCCTTTTCCAGTACAAGAAACCAAGCTCAGCTGTCATCCTGGACTGCCACAACCTGCTCCTGACTCTCAGGAACAAAACCATAGATCTGGAGCTGCCCTTCAATGGAGAAAGCTAAAGATACCAGGCACTACTGCTTTCTCTCCCCTGATGCTGAGCTTGATTTGGTAGTTGAACTGCCTTGGATACTATGGACTGTAAGTAACAGAATCTGTACCTCTCGACTGACTGGATTAATTCAGAAAGCATATTATCTCCCATGACAAAAGTTCACGGGTAGAGCAATTTGTAGTTCACTGACATCACCAAGGCCCGTGTTTCCTTCCATTTGTTTGCTTCACCACCCTCCCTGGGAGAGCTCATCCTTAGGCTAGCTGACCACTGGTGTAAGATGGCTACCCAATCTTGTTGATAATAGAATGAATGCTTAAGTCCCCCCAAAGTTCATATATTGAAATTTAACCCCCAATACTGATGATATTAAGAAGCAGACTCTTTGGGAAGTGATTGGGTTATGAAAGCCAAGCCCTTATAAAAGAAGTCCCAAAGAACAGCCTTGCCCCTTCCACCATGTGAGGAAGCAGTAAGAAGCCATCTATAAACCAGAAAGTAGGTCCTCATCAGCCACTGAAATGTAGGTGCGTTGATCTTGTACTTGAATCTCTGATGTTTATAAGCTTGTTTGTGGTACTTTGTTATTGCAGTCAATGAACTATGACACCCAGACACCACAGTGTCCAGCAGGAAAGTGACCTCACCTACCCCCCATTAACATGCCTCCCACAGAAGGCTCCTCATAAGACATTTTCTCACTTTTTTTAGCTAGAATATGTGTCCAGATCAATTTCTAGCAAGAGCAAAGCCACCCTTACTGGCTCAAATCAGTCATGAAGTAGCCTCTGTGGCTGAAGATGTGGTTCCATCCTCCCCAAAGCCTGCATCTCCACAGAGGAAGGCAGATGCCAAAACAAACTCAGCAAGCTATCATAAAGGAGGGAAGGGGGAACAGGTGGACGGGTGAGCTCCAAGATCACCATCATCTTCTCCCCTGAATTCCTGTTTGTTTGGTCCTTATGGGAGCTCCTCCATTTAAAGAGCCGGGGGAACCACTTCCATCGGCTACCATGTAAAAGAATATCAAGAAAGACTTCTGCCATGAAGTCTTTATCTCTGTCTTGCTAACTCACCCTACTTGTCTCCAGTAAAACAATGTTTTTTTATACCTATGTCTCTATATCTCTTACATTTCCTGGGGAGGCAGAATAGTGTAGCAATTAGATACCTGACTTTAGAGTTAGCCCTGGATTTAAGGTCCTGCTCTAACATCTACTAGCTGTGAACTTTTGCAACTTCCGTTTTCTCTCCAGACCTTTCCTCATTCCAAATAGAAATAAATAATGGCAACCTCTTACATTGTGATGGTTATATGTCAACCAGACTTCTAAGCCTTTACATCTATCAACACATTTAATCTGCACAACAATGCAGTGAGGTCAATATTATCATCCTATTTTAAAAATGAGGAAACTGAGGCACAGAGAAATGAAGTGATCTTCCATTATCACACAGATGGTGAAGAGCAAATCTGTGATGTAACTCCAAGGTCCATGACCCCAATCACTGCATTTTACTGCTTCTTAATGAAATAGTCAATAAGTCTAGTGCTCATGGTCTAGAAGTGACTATGTCAGATAACAAAGGTCAAACAGTTAGCAGAAAGACTTCTGAATCACAAGTACTCAGTAAATACCAGGTAAAGATTCTGCAGTCCATCTGATAACAAAAAATTAAACCTCCCTTTACTGGTTCAGAGACCAAACCTCCCTCTCTTTGTGCCACATCTTGTTCTGGAACTCAGCCCTGGGTTTCCTTATGGTTTGTTCCTTTGCTTTCCTAGCTGTTCATAGACCAAGGCAAGATCTCCATGGATACCATGTTGTGTGATCTACAAGACTCCATCTGTCTCCACCTGCCTGTGACCTAGAAATCCTTCTAAGGCTCTCAGGCCTGAGGAAATCCCCCATTGAAACAAACCTATACCTGCTTTAATCCTTGTTTCTGCAGCTATACAGTTTAGTTTTCAATTTTCTTTTTCTTCTCTTAAAATCATCATGACATATTTCTAATACATGTAAAATTATAGAGAAAATGAAAAAAAAATAATGTACCACCATAGGCACTTTGAAAATGTCAATATTATCCTATATGTTTCAGACCTTTTACAAAATAAAGGATTAAAGATGCAATTTAAGGTCCTTACCAACCTTCCCTATTTTTGGTAGCATCTCCTCTAAAATTGTTTCCCCTCTATACAAGTATTTGTATTTTTAGTAACATTTTTTATATAGAGTGACACATCATTTTTTTGTGTGTTTGGTAAACTTGAAAGTAAGTAGGATTGATTGCATGTAAGGTTCTGCTACTTGCTGTTTTAAATCAATGTTTATTTTACTTATTTTGTGCTTTCCCTTTCATATTTCTTTTTGTTTATACCTTTATAACAGCTACTCTGGTTTATTTTTATTCATTTATTTTATGTGGTACTAAGGTTTGAACTCAGGCCTTACATATGCTAGGCAAGTGCTCTACCACTGAGCCACAACCCAGCCCCACTTCTTTTTTCAATCCTAGTTTTCCTCTTTCCCCTGACTTCTTTTTGATCAATACAGGTCCAAATATTCTCCCCACTGTCACCAATTTTTCCCTCTTGGCTTCTGGTTTAGAAGCTAAATCATTATTTCTTCTATTTTAATGGTTACTCACAAAGTTTTAATTATATGTACACATATGAAAATTTCTGCTAAGTTCCTAATGTATTCATTATCTTGAGCCTCCCCCTAAACAACAGAAGGATTGTGGAATTGGTTCTAATTATCAAACTGAGCATCCCCTGCCACCAATGTTCTTTGATGCTGCTTAGGCTTTTAGCTTGATTCTTTTTAACACACACACAAAAAGTTTTAGTCAGTTATCAGTGCTCTTCACTGAAATAACTTTACAACTATTTCTGCCTTGCTTCCAATTGTTTTCTCTAATTTCACTTTTGTTCCGTTAGAACTAAATACAAGACTCCATAAGTAGTACATTTCTTTAGTCTTCATGTAACTGAATGTGTTCTCACTTTGCTTTCACAACTGAACAATAATTTAGCTGGGTATAAAATTCTAGGTTGACTTTTTTCTCAGCACTATCAAGATATTAACTCATGTAATTCTTCTTTCAGTAACTTTTTTCTCCTGATAGATTCATTTTTATTATTCATTTTCTATACATCACAATAGCATAAATAAATGTGGGTTTACTTTTTATTTATTCTATTTGCACTCGATGTGAACTTTCAACCTAAGAACTCATGACTTCATTACTGGAAATGTATATCATTCTTTGTATCTTTTTCTCTTGGAACTAAAGCAGATGCATTATGAAGCTTCTCAATCCATTCCCCATGACTCTTAACTACCCATCACATGTTTACAAGTATGTATGTATGTATAATTTCTATTGTGTTCATATTTTGTTATGGGCCTAGGTTCTGTTATCCTATAGTAATAGAATTCTCCAAAGAAATAGGACCAATAAGATATATATGTCTTCTTGAGAGACAGGGAGACTGAAAGAAATTTATTATAAGGCATTGTCTCATACAGTGATGGAGACTGTCCAATCCAAGTCTGCAGTCTGGCTGAGCATGTGTAGGACAGCCAATGATGCAGATGCAGTCTGAAGGCAGTCTTCCCGAAAATTCCCTCTTAGTTGAGAGAGCATGGCCTTCTTATTGCAATCAGGCCTTCATCCACCCTGCTTGGCTCACTCACATTGTAGAGAGCAATCTGCTTTTCTGTACCAATGAAAATGTAAGTTTCATCCAAACATACCCAAGCAGAATCACCAGCATAACATCTGAGCAAATATTTGGGCATCTCGTGGCCCAGGTAACACATAAAGTTAATTATCACACCCATTATTTTCTTTCTTTTCTTTCTTTTTTAATGTGTTAGTTCTAAACTGTAGATAAGAGTTTATTTCATCTGTTAGCAGTTCTTCTTGATGACTTTATTTTGTAGTATCACAATTTACTACTGTTACTTTAAATATTCTCTTATGTGCATACAATTTTTTATTTCATCATTTTTCTTTTTACTTTTATTATAGTTTGTCTTTGACAACCCTAAATAGACTTATTTTTCAATTTTCAGGTTGCTCTATTATTGTAATGTCCCCAGAGTTAAGTTCATTTTCCCATATATATATATATATATATATATATATATATATATATATATATATATTTAATTTCATTAGTGCCCACTTTATTCTTCACGTGTTTCTGGATTTGGGCTTCCAGGTTCATCTTGTGTGAGGCCACTTAAATATACACAGAGGCCACTTGGGATTTCCGTCTGCATGTGATATTAGGAATAATATCCATGCCAGCAATAATCTTGACCTTGGCCTTTTCTCTGGGGCTTTCTTCCATCTTCCATCTCCCAAGATGTGTGGTTCTAAATAAGCTGCAGACCCAAGCAGAACTTCTCTGAAGCCTCTTCATGGCTTTACAGAAAGGACTGTGATGGGGTCTTCTATACCCAATTGTAGACTAGTAGAATTGAATGTGTAGTGGCCTCTGGTGCTTTTTCAACCTAGGACCCACAGGTCAGTAGGTTTATTCTACCAATTAAAATCTTATCCAGAGACATTGACACAGATTCTCCCAGAATAATATTTGACCAAATATCTGGGCACCTCATGACCCCATTCAAAGTGATTCATAAAACTAATCATCACACCTTCTTTTTTACTGCATTTAGAGCAGCAGGTAAGAGATCTAGAAGTAATGGAATTTTCCATAGCAAAGACACACAGAAAACTTGTCAGAGGTATCTGCTTTTAAAAGCACTTAAATCTCAGCCTTTGATCAACTCTCTTTTCATTTAGTATGACCCCTTCACCCAAAACCACTTCCTCTTCACTTTAGAGCACCAGTTTGCAGCTCAGAACAATATCAGTTGACAGCACTCCATCCATCAGGAGAGCAGAACTGTGGGACCCCCAAGCGGAGACAAGACTGTCCATAAGGCCTGTCTGACAGGCTGCAATCCCACATGGAGAGGTGAGAAGGGAAAAGGAGGTGGAAGAGAAAGTGGTGCTGAAGACTGAACAGGCAGGTGGGATTCAGTCTTTTTTTCCAAATTAAAGAGATGTCTTCTCTGCCAGGGTTTCTGGGCCCTGATACAGCAGTAAGTCAAATACCAGCATTCATCTTCCTGCAAATGGGAACCACTTCCCCTCCTTGGAGCCCAGACAGAATGCATTTGAGAAGCCCAGTGGAAAAAGCTGAGTATGGCTGGGCTGCCACACAGAGGCCTTTGCCTCTAAGTCTCCTTGAGTTCCCTCCCCAGGAGGGACAAATATGCAGGGCTAAGAGGTGTCCAAGGAATGCAGGGTTCTCAGCCATTCATTACGGAGGCTCAAAACCACTGGGGCAGGAAAAGCAGACAGAGAGCTGGGTAGGATCCGTCTCCAGTGAGGTTTGGAAACAGGAGATACCCCTGGCTGGGCAGGCTGAATTGATGTGGTCTGGCCTAGGGGCAAGGGAATGGGAAGAATGACCATCGCAGTGCTCGGCCAGCCCAGTGGGTCTATGAAAAGAGACGTTTGATTCATTCTTGGGCCCTACCCAAGTGACTCTGAAATATTCCTAGACAGTTGCCAGGAGAGTCAATGGTGGATGAAACAAAGATCCAGAAGCCAAATATTGGGCTTCCAAGCCATTTACTTCCACATTTTTTAAGTGTTTTCCTTTCTGTCTGCTTACTGATTCTCCTTCTCCAATAAGCTCTAAGACCCTGAGGACAGAGCTACTTTCTCCTGCCACCTTCTTCTGCCTCCTCCTCCAAGCTAGATTGGGCTGCCTCAAAAAGAAGAGTTTCTGATTGACTTGGATCATTTCTTGACCTGACAAGTGGCAAGGGCTAGGGAGAGGAAAAGCAAGAGCCAGGGCAGCAAGAATGACAAGGAGAAATAGCCCTGGCATCATGATGGTTACTCATTTATGGTCTTCCAATTTATACTCCACTCTGATGCCCATGAAAGAAAAAGGAAGTTATTTAAATAAAATGTGGACAAATTGCCTGCCCACTCCCAGGCCCAGAAAAATGAGTTTCTTACCTGGAAGAAATTCCACCAAGCATGAAGTTTAAATGGGAACCCAAAATCTGATACCTACTCACATCTGGACACATTTGGATCCTATAGATACAGCTGTGTTCAGACAGACAGATTCATCAAAGGGATGTCTGGAATTAGGTACTAAGAACCAGAGAGAGTGAGTCAGGAAAGCCCTCTCACAAGAAGTTGTTTTGGGTAAAGATTTGTGGATGAGGAAGAAATTTAGAATAAGGAGAGGTAGGTACATCCTCTAGGGGTAGTGACTGGCCAAGGATTGAATGAATGGGGGGCTTGGGCATGCAGAAAAGGATCAGGAAACATTTTAGGAGAGCCTGCAATTAATAGGAAGTGAGTACATGGTAAGATTGGGCTGGGGAACGAAGCAGTGTGGAGTCGGGGATAAGAAGATAAGAAAACTAGATTGAATCTAGCACAAGGGACCCAGGGAGACAAGTTGGAAACCCATCCAAGCATCTGTGGAGACATGTAAGAAGTTGTGATCTCTCTAGTCTCTCAAGGAGAATCACAGAAGATTCTTTGATAATTGTGGATTTCCAGTACATGCAGATCAGGGGAAGGAGAGAAGCTTTCCCAGAAAAGCTGAGAAGCTAAGCAGAGGGGGGATTAGCAGTCAGTGAGTGAAAGCATGCATTCTTGATAAAACCTTTTAGAGGAAACTCCCCCATCCTAGAAAAAGAAAACCACTCTTTGGCTTGGTATGGATATAAATGAGCTTAATTTAACATCCGAGGATTACTCAGTTACATCAAGAGAGCAGAAATGCTGGCAAGGATGTCAGGAGAAAGGAGTCACTGCATGAGTGTCCTTCACTTATCAGACACCTATGACTGACAGCCAACAGGAGGGCTTGTCCCGGGTCTTGTAGCTGCCCTACACCCCCATCACTGACAACCCATGACATAGAACCAGCTAATTTCAAAAGTTCATCTTCACTTCAGTTCAACAAAAGATTTTTGAATATCTATTTCAAACCAAGCACAATTTTGACACTTGGATGTGTAAGAATAGATGCTTCTGTTCTAGGAGACATGCTTGCATCCTGATGCAAAGAATGCAAACCAAACAAACAAATAAACAACTGCAATAGCTGAGTTGGTGTTCAACACTGTGAAGAAAATAAGACATCCAAGCCAAGCACGGATGGAAGTGGCATACGAGAGGGTGACACGCAGCACAAGCTGGTGAGAGAGGACTCGCTGAGGAGTTGATGTTTGTGCTCAGACAGAAAAGGCAAAAAAGGCAGCCAAAGGGAGAACTCCCTGTAAAGAGGGAGAAATGCATTCAACAATCTGATCTCTGGAGCTGAGATGTATAAAAAGGAAACAAATAAGATGTTCAGTACTCAAAGTGAGGGATGGACTAAGATGTGGTATGCACAGACAGAAAGGGAGATAAGAAAAGTAACATGTTGGACATTTGAATGGGACATAACAGAGGTAAAAATTAAGAAAGAAAGACAACCAGAAATACACAGCTGGCCAGCAACATGTTTCCTGTGCATGCCTGTCGTAGTTGATTGTGTGTGCACACAAATCCTATAAGTGTGTGACCACAGAGCTCACATCTGAACACTGCTCTGGGACACTGACAGAGGCTGATAATCTGTCTCCAGGAAAGTGAGTTAGAGAACCAGACAGAAAAGCTCAGTGAGCAAGTGCACTGGGTCTCCCCAGTCTCCCAGGTAGTGATGACTGCCCATGTCTTCAGAGTCTGCCTTTCCACATGATTGTCAGAGCCTCAAAGGCACATGGCTATGCTCAGCGTGTGTCCACAGTGGCCCTATAAAGCAAGAACAGAGATTCCACACTCTTAACCTTTGTTATTATTAGTCAAGAAGATTGGAAGATGGTTGGCACTGAATGCTGGACTAACTTTAAAGATTCCTGAGCTCCAATCCTGACCAATAACTTCCCTGTTACTTTCCCCTGTGGGTTTAACTTTCCCCATATACAAAATTAAGGAACTGGATATTAGTATCTAAGGGCTCTTCCAGCACTACCAGTCTTAAAATTATGGAGGGTGTATAACCAAAAGAGACATAGAAAACATTAGCAAGTACAGCATGACAACATCAAAAATCAAATGAGGGGGCTGGGGTTGTGGCTCAGTGGTAGAGCACTTGCCTAACACGTGTGAGGCCCTTCGATCCTCAGCACCACATAAAAATAAATAAATAAAGAAATTGTATCCAACTACAACTAAAAAATAAATATTTTTTTTAAAAATTAAATGAGAATTGCACTTACTCTATAGATGACTTTGGGTAGTATGACTATTTGCACAATATTATTTTTTTCCAGTCCATGAACATGGGCTGTATTTCCATTTAACCATGTTCTCTATAATTTCTTTCACTGCTATTTTATAATTTTCATTTGAGAGATATTTCATTTCTTTGGTTAAATTTAATCCTAAATATTTTTACTTTTTGTATCTATTTTGAATAGGATTGCTTTTAATTTCTTTTCCAGCAAGTTTATTATTTGTGCATAAAATACTATTTTTTGTATGTTGATTTTCTTATCCTGCAATTTTATTCCATCATAAAAAAAATAATGAAATCCTGTCTTTTTCTACAATATGGATGGAACTGGAGGTCATTATGTTAAGTGAAATAAGCCAGGCACAGAAAGATAAATATCACATAATCCTACTCATCTGTGGAAGCTAACAAGTCAATCTTGGAACAACAGAATGGTGGAGACTAGGAAGGGCAGGAAAGAGAAAGATTGGAAAAAAAATTAATAAAGGACACCAAAACACAGAGTGGAATAATTACTTTTGGTTCTTCTTTTACACAGAAGTGTAACTATATGCTACAATAATCTATGACATTTTTCATAATGACTGGAAAAGAAGAGTAGGAAATTTTCAACACATAAAAATGATTAATGTTTAAGGAGATAGAAATGCTTATTACCTTATTTGATTGTTGTACATGTAATTGAATTACCATAAGGTAACCCATAAAGATATATAAATGTTGTGTCTCAATAAAATAATAAATTAAAAAATGAATAATAAGTAATGAAATCAAATGGACTAGGGAATTCTGGTGCATTGGTTAGTCAAGAATTTGGCTTCATGTAATAGAAAATATATCAAACACTAGCTTAAGCTAAGTGAAGGTTATTCTCCTCTTATAACAACAAACCAAATTGCTTTAACTCAAGATCTATGCTGAGTATGAGAGAAGCAAAGCTGGATTGAGGGTGATTGGTTAAATGCAAATGTCCTTGGGGGATAAAAGGAAAGTGATGACTTCAGAGGTATTGCTCAAGCAAAGGAGGGACAGTCATGGGAGGTAAGAGTGGTCAACAAGGGGACCAGGAGGTTCCAATATCAGAGGAAGGGTTTGGGCAGTTTGGGGAGATGAGAACACCTGTGTGTAGCCTTGACAAAGGATTGCTAACCAGCAGCCAGGAAAAAGAAGAAAGTAATGAGATAATAACTTATATGGACTTGGGTAATTTCTTAGCATCCCCTAGAGGCCACCTTTCTGCCTTACCCAACAAATCCCATCTAGAACATTAATAAAGAAGTGGCAGATGTGCAGAGAACAAAGGAGCACAGCCAGCAGGGACAGCCTGCCCAGATGGAGGAGATTGGAGGGAAAGGAGCTGGAAGGATTGAATGTCTGCACCTCCAAGGAGGAGATGTGAGGAGGAAATGTAGCAGAACTGTAAATGGCCTGAAAGAAAGAGAGAGAACCAGGAACTGCTTCCTCCCTGCTGAGGGGCTCTCTAAGCACCTTTCTCATTCTGGCCTCAGGAACTTTGAAGCACCTGCCTATCATGATGGATTTGAGTGTCTATTTGCCCTGTGAAAATCTTTTTTGCTTTGCTGTCTTGGGATCTTAAGTCTGATGGCCCCAGTCACTCTAGTTATTGAATGCCACCAATCTCATGTTTTTTAAAGAGCCTCCAAACAGGCAGCTTTACTCTTCACACTGGGATGTCCCTAACATGTAAGGACATATGATGTGAACCCATACAAATCATTAGCCCACTAGACTGTGTGCCCTAGTGAGCCCAAACTCCACTGTTTGTCCACATGTTGATTTTTCCAAAATAAAAATATGTAGGTGCCTAACAACTATTTCTTGAGTACTGCATATGAGCAGCAGGGTCAGGGTGTTTGAATGGCACTCCAGCGTGACACCCCGAAACATCCTGCACTGCCCCAAATCAATCATGCTGCCAAAGGCCAGGTGGAGTTGCTGTCCACCTGAGTTGAGGAGGAGAGCTCACTACCTCCCTCTTCATGGCCCTAGTTTCCTGGATACCTTACCACTCAGAGAACTGGTCTTGGTTCCCTCAGGGTCCCACTGTCTGGGGCCCAGCACATCAGCCTGCAAGCATGATGTTTACTTTGGGGCCCAGAAGACACCACACTTGTCTTCTGGGGCTTGATATCATGCCAGAACCTCAGTAGCCGGCTCTCTCGGGTTTTTTCTAGCCCCCTCCCCTTTGCCACTTGCTAGCACTTTCCACAAAGCTTAGCCATGACTCATTTGGTGAGAAAGAAAGGGGTCAAGGGGAGGAGGGAGCCCAGAGCCCCAGGTCGCCAATGTCTGGGCAACTCAGAGGAATCAAAGTCCAGGGAAATAATCATTATCATCTCTCCCCAGCGCTCCCACTCCCTCCTTTCTTGATGGAAACACAGTGGATTTGAGGTGAAACATCTGTTTTGCTGTGAACCAACTTCATTTGTCTTTTCTTTCTCTGTTCAGTTTTAACCCTCTTTCTGCCATGAGATAGCTTGCTACATCCACCTAATTTAATTCATCTCCCCGGGGACAACCAAGCACAGTCTACGTAATGGACATTATCTAGTTTATAGAGTAGGTGAGGTGACTTGTCCTTCCTTTTATCCCTTGGCTACAATGTGTCTGAACTGAGTTCAAAGTATGAAATGATATCTGCCTACTTGATTCATCTCCCAACCATCTATTAAGAGAAAGTACATAGCAGGCACTGTGCTACTTAATGGAGACACAATGATCAAAAAGACATGTACAATCCTTTGAGAGCTTATGTTCCAGGGGCAAAGACAACAAATGAGCAAGTCAATAAATGAAATTGTCACAACTTGTGATAAATGTCTAAAAAGTCAAGAATTAGGGTGTCATGAAAGATAAAAATGGGTAAGAGTCACAGGGGGACATGGAAGATCAGGACAGTCCCTTCCATAGAGAAGACAATTAAAATGGGACATTGAGGTTGGCAAGCTATGGAAAGAAAGGGGGAAAGAGGACTTGGAGAAGAAAAGTGGATCATGTCTTGAAGGAACAAAAAAAGAGTTTAGTGTTTTCTAAAAATTGTGTAACAACATATCTTTCCAATATTCATAGATGACAAGCGAAACTTCACATTATATACAATCGCAAGAATGGACCCTAATTAGAATAATAATAACTCCACGTATGTATAAAGTCAAAAAACATGTATACCATTCTAAAAAGAACAAGTTGAAAAAAAAGTGAGTATAAAATAAAATATTTCTAAAAAATTTTGCACTGATTTTTTATAAGGACAAAAGCTTTCCAATAATGAAAAATATGCAAGCAGAAACTTTTTTTAAAATTTTAACTAGCATTGACATAAAATAAAGCTTCTGATGCTTACTGAGTGGGAAAGAAAATAATGACACAAACATGTTAGAAAGAAAGGCAGAAGCCAGTGTGGTCAAGCCTGGCCACCTAGAGAGGGACTTTGATTTTATTCTAGGTCCTCTTGGAAGTAAGGCATTGAAAAGCTCAGTGGAAAGTCATGGATACCCTGAGATACACCTCTAGGGAAAAACTAGGGTAACTTCAAGACTCACCCCAGCTTCATCCCCAACCTCTATTCTCAACTTCCACCTCTTGATCAGCACCAGCAACCAAAGGGAGCTAAAACCATGTTTAATTATTTCAGTTTCCTCACTCCTCTGATAGGGACAATAAGATACAGTTCAAATCAGTCCATTTGGCAACCTCTCAGCATATTTTGGTCAATGATCAACTCTCAACAAAAATGAGATTTTTGAATTATTGTGAGAAGTTTCAAAGATCCAGCCTCTCCCTGTCCCCCATGACTGTGAATAATCCCAAATTTTTTATAGGACAGTGCAAGCTTTCTTAGGCCAGAGGATGTTTGCCAGATATTTCTACTCTGGGTGGTTACAAAAGATGGTATCCAATAACAGCCCAGGCCTCTTAGGTTTGGACGCTCACTATACCCAAATGTGCAGAGAAAGTGTGATTTCTTCACACTTCTGTAAGTGAACCTCCCCAGATGCTCACATGTGATAGGGGAAGGAAAAGATAAATTCAAATCAATGGATCATTTCAGTCAAGTACAATAATTTCAACAGTGCTTTTAGGTAAAATGCTCACATTCTTAGACTTTATTACTCTCCCATTGTTTCCTTTTCCATTATGGTTTGTAAGAATATGAAGACAGCTTGAAGTGTCCTCAAAGCCCAGGGGAGGGGCCTCATGGCACCCTCTGATCAATGCTGTGGGGTAGGACCATTTAGGAAACTGATTCTCTCTGGGCTAACCTGACATTGGCTATTGAGGTGCTTGGGTGACATATTTCAAGGTCTAATCTCTCTTTTGGTTTGCTGTAGCCCAGTAACCGCCAGTGTTTGACCCAGTCTTGCCACTATCATTGTGGATGATGCTCAGGACTGAGTCATCCGAAGGCTCTAGCCTAGGTGATCCATTCCAGAATATAATGCTCTTTACTCCTGCCCAGAAATCCTCTCCTACTGCCCCTCAGCCTCTTAGCCAACTTCTCATCACTAGGTCTACATCCTGCCCAAATTACACAGGAACCCAGGCAGCTCAAGAGAAAAAAAAATAATGCCTTCCATTCCCCAAACTAGGGGGCCCATCAATTTTACTTTGATGTGGCCAACAGTAAGCTGGTTATTTTCAGTCGAGCCCCTCCAGGAGGTAAATGAGATGTTTCCCAGCCTTCAAACTCCATTTTAAGTAGTTATTTCTGATGTTTCTTACATGCTTGATCCTACACACCATCCCTCTTCCTCTGCCTTCTTTATTTTCCCCATGATCCCCTGAAGTGTGAACATGGGAGGCCTTTATGCTAGTTGATTCTCTATATTATATACTCCTCCTATCCTTGTTAATCAACTCAGAGATAAGACAGGATTCCTTATGTTATCCCCTTTTTTATAATCATCTGTGTTATAATTTTAAATAATCAGTGAAATTTACAAGGAGCATTTATTTGATTGTGACCTTTAAGTATTTACTTTTAAGTGACAACATGCAACCTCTACCCTTCCTTTTCATGTCCAAATATGCTAACATGTTTGGAGGAAGTAATATTTTTCAAATACCATTTATTGGTTTTCAATATTTATATTGCCATTTAAAAGTTTAAAAAAGACTTTCAGAATACAAAATTACATGTAAATGCTATACACTTGCAAATTTCAAAAGAATACTCATTACTTGAAAGGAGGATGGGTCAGAGAAAAGGTAGAGAGAAGGTATTGGATACTGAATCCATTCTTAAATACTGGAAACATGAAGACTTTTTCAAATTTTTTTCAATAAATAGAGTTTTTAATATATTATTTAAAATAATAAATGAACCAATGGAAGGGATGCTAGTAATAATCTACATTTCTCATCTGTAATAGCATAAAATAGGCTGGTACCGTGATGCATGTCTATAATCCAGTGACTTGGAAGGCTGAAGCAGGAGGATCTCAAATTCAAAGACAGCCTCAGCAATTTAGCAAGGCCCTAAACAATTTAACTAGAGCCTGTCTCAAAAAACAAAATGGGCTGGGGATGGGGCTCAGTGGTTAAGCATTTCTGGGTTCAATTCACAGTACCAAAAAAAAGTATAAAATAGTGCTATTTTTTTAAATGAAATGGAGGTTAAAAACATGGTTTTTTTACACATATGGAGATAACCAGCAGAAGTTTTAAAAATAGAAGTAACTCTGAATGTTTACATCTGAAGAGTGTTACTAGTTGGGAAGAACTCCACTTACTTTTTCTTTGAACATTTCTCTACATATATTTCTTCCCACACAAGAAAGCCCTCATTGAAAGGTGGTAGATGATGTGGATCCCAAAGATAAAAGAGTGCTTCACAGGAAACAGGAAGTAGGTGTTGGCAATGAGATAGGGAAAATGTCCTCAGACACAGAGGGCTCACAGCAGTGGCCAAAGCAAGAAGAAAATAAAATGGTCACAGAAGCCTCCAGTCTTAGAACAGATCTTGGGGGTGTACCCTGAGACCCCACAATGACACTCAGCAAGGTTGGTGTAGTTCTGTCACCTGGAACAAAGCATAAGCAGCCACCAAAGGCTTGGATGGCCATCCTATTTTCTCTATGCAGAGAATAAAGACAGGTTGGAAGAACCTGAGGAACTCAGACACTTCTGTGGGTTGAAGAATCAAAGTCCCCAGAGAAGAGACAAGTTACACCTGGAATTGTCAAGGGTATCCATGTCAAGAAAGAGCAGCAGATGAAGGAACCCAATAAAGGAATCCTATAAAATGAGCATCAGAATCTGGCACTTCAGGATTAGAAAATGAAGAGCAGCCAGAGTAATGACCTTCTCTGTCATTACTGTGAGGGAAAGACTCTAGATTGAAAGCAGCACCAGAAGTGCCCAGTAGCCTCTATGGATAATCCTCCACCTGGCTGAACTGAGGAGGGAGGAGATATGTTGTTAGCAGGCCATGCTTAGGGCTGAACTTTTTACAAATTTATGTCATCAAATCCTGCACTTTGAGAATTACCACTGTTGGTTTGGGCTTTTATAAGAGTTCCAACCCTTTTTATTATTTTTTTTCCATCCTATTTTATTATTCTTTTGCTTTTGGTTTCCCAACATATTTTGGCCTGTTCCCCCTCTCTTTGAGCCAATTCTTTGTTTCTCAGGAGAAACTAAAAAGAATTCCTCTCTGGACATGAGTTCTTCTCGTGGGGTTTCCACTATAGCATGATGGTTTTAAGTTCTTTGGGTATATGCCAAGGAGTGGGATTACTGGGTCAAATGGTGGTTCCCTTCCAAGTTTTCTGGAATTAATAATATTGCAGTCCCACCAGCAATATATTAGTATACCTTTCTCCCCACATCCCTGCCAATATTTGTTATTACTTGTATTCTTGATAATTGCCATCCTGGCTGTCCTTCAGTTCTATGAATTCTTTTAAACATTATTTCTTTAATATTCTCCTCTTTGATTTTCCCTGGTCTCCCCTTCTGGAATGATTATAATTGGATATGAGCCTTAAAATTTATTTATTTTAATATTTGTCATCTGTTTTCCATTTTCTTTGGCTTTTGTTCTATTTTTCAGGAGAATCCTTCATTTTATCTTGATTTGTTTTTTCCTCCTGTTTTGCTTGTCATCATTTCAATTTCAGTGTTTTGATCTTTAAACATTTCTTAACATCCTTTTGCTTTGTGTATGTGATATTATCTCTAATTTCAGCAATGAAGATAACAATAGACTTTTTGTAAGAGCTGTATGAAAATTAAGAGCAATAATACCAGTACATCACTTAGAAAAGTCCCTGGTACATAGAAAGCACTCAGTCATGTTAGCTATTTTTCCTTTAAGGATATCAGAGATCTTTTGAAGTTTTGTTCTGTGTCTGTATTTTCTGTTGTGGGTTTTGTCATCTTTGTTTTTGTCTCTTTTATGGGATGGAACTTTTTCTCAAGTGTCTAAGGGGTTCAGTAAGTGAACAGTTTTTTAAAAGCATGACACTAAGAATGTTACCCAAAGCTCTCTAGTTGTAGTTTTGGTGTATTGCCATGGACTCTTCCCTAAAGGATGTTGAAGCCTTCACTCTTGGACAGTGTGATTGAGGTGAATCACCTTTTCTGCGGGGAGAGCCCTTGATATCATTTAAGTGCACCCTCTTTGGATTTATTCACTTTTTAAAATTATTTTCTAATTCCTTTCCTTGGGAGAAGGAGTTTAGATAATAGGTATTATTGGAACCTATGTGGATAGTAGGTGATAGGCCTCACCCTCAAAAACCTTTTATTTATTTATTTCTTGGTGAGGTGCCTCATTCTTGTCCTATACTATACCTGACTCTGTTAAGTTGGAGCTTGTTCCTTTCAGTTTCTTCAGAGACCAAAGTCTGATGTCTTGTAGAGGAAGAATTCATAGTCCTTTAATTGCAATAAGTAGATAGGTAGGTTCCTTGGAGATCAGACTACTTTGCGTACTTTCACATAAAAGTTTTAAGTCTTGTAAATACATGATTCATCTATGCATTTTATATTTCTAACTTCTAAGCTTTTAAGGCACTTTGGAGAAAATATACTAGCTTCTTTTAGGAAGTCCCTTGGATTTCTGAGCTGCTGAGTTAGTGACTTTTAAAATTTTTTCTGGGGCTGGGGATGGGGCTCAATTGGTAGCACACTTGCCTAGAGTGTGTGAGGCACTGGGTTCGGTTCTCAATACCACATAAATATTTTGAGACATGTCTCACAACGCTTAAACTTGCAACTCTATTTTAGCCTTTCTGATAAACTGAGCCTCTAAGCCCAGTTAAATGACTTTTTCTGAATCTGTTTTCTACCTTCCAAAAATAGGTATTTATCACTTGACATTTGTCTTTTTTAATATTCTCTCTTCATGTTGTGGGTTTTTTTTTAATTAATCTTTGTTTTTGGTAAGTTTTTGGGAAGGCTCTGTTCTGGCATGTTTTAAAATCTAATATGTATTTGCTTTCATCACTGTTAATTTTCCTTCTATTTTTTACTTCCTACTTCCTAGGATTCTTTGGATTTCATATTTTTGTAACAGTTTTGTCATAAATCTATCAAGTTCTGTGAGTTATCCCAAAGGACTTTTAAAAAATACATAAAAATAAACAAATAAATAAATATATTGTGTCTATCTACAACTAAAAAAAAAAAGATTCCATCTTACCCCAGTTAGAATGGCTAGCATCAAGAATATTTAAAAAATAGCTGTACACTGTGGCATTTGCCTGTAATCTCAGTGACTTGAGAGGCTGAGGCAGAAGGATCACAAATTTGAGGCCAGCCTCAGCAACTTACTGAGTCCTTGTCTCAAAATAAATAAAAAGGATAGGGGATGTAGCTCAATGGTAAAGTGCCCCTGTGTTCAATCCCCAGGACAAACACAAAAACAAACAAAAAATAAATGCTGGTACGGACCTGTTAGAAGTCAGGAACACTTATACACTGTTGATGGGAGTGTAAACTAGTACAGCCACTGTGGTAATCAGTGGGGAGGTTCCTCAAAACCTAAAAATAGAAATATCATATGATCTAACTGTACTACTCCTGGGTGTATACCTGAAGGATACCTGCATGCCTATGTTTATTGCAGCACATATCACATTAACTGTTATGTGCTATTAGCCAAGGTGCCTGTTAATGGGTGAATGAATAAATAAAATGGAGACTACATATACCATGGAGTATTATTCAACTATAGAGAAAAATGAAATCGTGATCTGTAGGCAAATGGATAGAACTGGAGAAAAACATGGTATAAGAAATAAGCTAGACTTAGACAAATATCACATGTACTGTCATGTGTGATCTAGAGGGAAAAAAAGATTAAGTAGAAGGGAGACTATTAAGAAAAAGGGCATCATGGGGGGGAAGGATAGAAGGGACAGTGGGTGAGAATATATGAATATACATGTGTGAATATACCACAATGAAACTTTTTATTTTGTATAATTAATATGCACTGATAAAAATTTGGTTTTGGATTGGGCCAAAGGAATATGGAAAATCCTGATGAACTATTCTTGTGATAATATATACCTGTGCAGTAACCAAAAACCTCATGTCTTCCAGTTTAATTGTATCTCCTTTGATTGAATTGTATTAAATACATATGGAAAATTTTTGTAATTTGTGTCCATATTTATATTCTCCATGAAGACTCTCACCCTTGTATTCTACATCACTGCTTTGAAAAATAGGTTGTTATACAATTTAGGCCTCAAAACACGTGGCTGTCATACCTGAACTTGAGTTTTCCAAGGTTCGGTTAGTGAGGTACTTAACAGACTGCATTTCGCATAGAGAACTATAATCACTATTGAGGTACCTTATGTTGCTTTCATTGTTATTCTTGGAAGGTGACCATCCAAACTGTAGAAAAGAGGAATGGTGCTGGTTTTATGAAGTGGTTTTATGTCCTGCTGTTTTGCTAAATTATTGTATTTAAATTTTTCTAATTTCCTGAGTATTCTAAGTGTACATTCTATTTCTAAAAATTAATACATTCCCCTTTTGTTAAATTATTATTTTCCTATTCAATAGTTCAAACATACTGTTGTATAAGCATTTTTATTAGTATGTTAATGGAGTTTGGTTTATCTTTAGGTCTCCTCCCTTAAGTTAAGTGATACCAGTTCTGAACATCTAAAGTCCTCCAAATGACAATCCCCAAAGGTTACATTTCTGAATTTCAAAATACTGAAAGTTGAAATTCCCAGAACCACAGTTTCCATTGTGGATACACGGGGGTAGGGGGGTATTATATGATAAGAGTACAAATTTGATGCTAAGTAGGAAAGGGGTTGGTGCTTTTACAGTTATATATGAGATAGCTGCATAATTATATATGGAATGAATGTTGGAAACCCAGTAAAACATTATTTTGGGTGTGTCTGTGAGAGTATTTCCAGTGTAGATTGGTGAGAGATTCTCAAGTGGACTAGAATCAGAAGATCCAGAAGCATAGCACACTGGATGGGACAATTTAATAGGGACTTCCTTTCATATATAAATGAATTGTAGAAGAATTTTTAAACAGAGCAGTACTAGTTAGAAAATGAGCATGAATGGATTTTTTGAGGAACACCATGTGCCCTAAAAGAAAAAAGAAGCTATATATTATGATGTAAGGCTTCAAAATATAACTAAAGATTGTGAGGTCTTATAGACTCTTCTTGCAGTTGCCAATTTCTATTCTTGTGATATGTTTTTTGATATGTCAGATTTTCCTTTTAGTTTTTTTTTAATTAAGTGCATTTTAAAATAATTTACTATGGTGGGTATTTCATTAGTATCATTTCTAATACTGGAGGTATAAATTGTGTAAAGAATTTTCTGAGTTCTGATTTGTTGTATGCATTATTTGCAGATTTAACTGTGCAAGTGCATTTTCACAACATTGACTGTATGGGATCGTGGAATATGTAAAAATGTAAAAAATTCCTCAGTAAATGAAGAGGTGTTCTTTTTTGTACATCTATGTTTATGAAAGATTAAATCTATCTTTAGTGTCTCCATTGTTTAGGTCATGACCCCTTGTGGGTCTTGATTGATTTCATCAAGAAACTTAGATTATTCATCTTTGTATTTCATAGAACCATTGTTCTAACACTGGGTACACAGAATTACCAGTTATAGTGATATGCATTTGTACGTTTAGCTTGTTAACCTATTTGAGTAGTTTGTATGCTCATAACTCATTATCTGTGCAGTTGTTGGTAGTATATTTGAGTGTGCTTGCAAAAAATATATATTATTGGCTATTATAATTTGTAAAATGAAGTAATCTGATATGTTTTGTGTTTCTTGAATCCCATTATGAAAATGTAATTGCCCTTTTAAGAAAATTTTAAACTGTTTTTTTTCCAGAATTATATTTTTGGAGTTTGGGTCTTTCGGGATCTCAGCATTTAGGATTATGTCATTCCAGATTGTGTTTTCAGGATTATGACCCAAACCCATAGATAGAATATAAACAGATGTTTTGAATAACAAACAAACTGTACTAGATCCTTTTGTATATATTATAGTAATTAGTTTAATCTTTGCATTAACATTGTGAGTTTGGAAGCATTATTTCATTTTTACTAATAAGGAAATGAAATGTGTAACAAGGTTAAAGAATTTACCATTATTAAATGGCAAAATAAGCTTTAAAGTGACTAGATGTTGAGTTGACATTTTTTGGAATTTGATTTCTAATTTGTATCACTATTGTGAAGATTCATAATCATAATATAGTTATATGAAAGTGCTTTGTGAAAGTGCAGAAGATAGATGTTATCATTGCCTCTTGTTAATATATTTTCAGTATGATTTATGTTAGGTATTTGGTCTGAGAAAATGGCAAAAGTGGCTTTGGAAAAAAATTACAGTAGAGTGTGTTATTTGTATTTTGAAAAAGTAAACTCACATACTTAAAATAATAAAATTTATAGTTTTGGTTTTATTTTAGGAAATTAAAGCTTTATTCAAATGTTTCTTGCAAAAACAAATACAGTTTACATCTAATAGATAGGCAAAGATATCTGGAATTATATTTGAGTTGGCAGACGTTTATCTAGTTTAGTGAAATTGATAAGGAAGAGAGAGGCCTGGGTATGTGGCTCAGTAGTAGAGCACTTGCCTAGCATGTTAAGGTTGTGGGTTCATTCCCTGAAATCTTCTCTTCAAACCTATCAGAAGTACTTTATGAAAAGATAAGAGATAAAGGATGATTACATGAAAAATCATTAAAAGTTTCAATCAGAATCCATAAAACAGTGACAGGATGGACAATAATTTAAAAATCAAGTAATTGTATGTTCTAAAATATTAAAAACAGTATCAATGTAGTAGTTTTAATAACTTTTATTTATTTTTTTAAAGAGAGAGTGAGAGAGGAGAGAGGACAGAGAGAGAGAGAGAGAATTTTTTTTTTAATATTTATTTTCTAGTTCTCGGCGGACACAACATCTTTGTTGGTATGTGGTGCTGAGGATCGAACCCGGGCCGCACGCATGCCAGGCAAGCGCGCTACCACTTGAGCCACATCCCCAGCCTAGTTTTAATAACTTTTAAGTTTGACAGCACTGGGAAAAAGATTATAGGCCACTTTATGAAAATAAATACAAATAGCAAATAACAGGTGAGCTCAAGGCTTCTTATCCATTCAGTACATGGCAAGAATTTAAACTAGGTTGAACTGGCTATACCTGCATTGCCTCTCAAAAGGTTTCTTGGGGCTAAGAGAGCAGCTCAGTTGCAAATGATTCCCAGATTCTTTTTTTTATTAAAGAGAGAGAGAGAAAGAGAGAGTGAATTTTTTTATATTTCTTTTTCAGTTTTTCGGTGGACACAACCTCTTTAATTTATTTTTATGTGATACTGAATATCAAACCCAGTGTCCCGTGCATGCCAGGTGAGCATGTTATTGCTTGAGCCACATCCCCAGCCCAATTCCGAGATTCTTACAATCAGCTTTCCTTAATTACTTAAACTTTTGATTATACTAGATATGTTCTTTTGAGAGAAAAATTAATCTTCACAATTCAAAATAACTTCAGGTTTGGTGAAATACTCATGGCCTTGCTCATGGCATTCAGATACATCATCACAGCCTCTTTGCTTTTCGTTGACCTGTTATTTCTATTTTTTTTTTTCTTCTTACTTTTCTTTGAGAACTATTTATTGGTAATGAGATTGTTTTAAAGAATGCTGATTTTATTCCTCTTGTTACTGTCAAGAATGAATATTTCATAACCATTTCTCTCTCTCTCTTTGGTCAGTCTGTAAATTTCTCTCTCTCTCTCTCTCTCTTTCTCTCTCTCTCTCTCTCTCTCTTACACACACACACACATACACACACACACACACACACACTAATTTGTTTTTTGTTTTTTTAATTTTTATCTTCTCCAACTTTTTCTGAGTCCTAATGTCTTTTTTTTTTATGTGGGGGATGATTTTCAAAATCAGTGCCTCATACATGCTAGGCAAGCACTCTACCACATAGATAAAACCCCAGTCCAGTCCAACTGTCTTGATCTGAGAATTTTAGTATGTTGGCCTGGAAAATTCTGCCATCATAAGTCATATTCTAAGCCTTGTATACAACAATATAGATTATTTCAGAAGGAGAATTTTAAGACATTCTTTTTTCGGGTTGGGGGCAGGTATGGTGAATACCAGGGATTGAACCCAGGGCCACTGGGCCACTGAGCCACATCCCTAGCCTTATTTTGAATTTTTATTTAGAGACAGGGTCTCACTGAGTTGCTTAGTGCCTCACTGTTGCTGAGGCTAGCTTTGAACTCAGGATCTTCCTGAATGTTAAGACATTCTTTTACAAAATTTGCTTAAAAATGTGATAGGTAATGTATTACAAAAAGAAAGAAAAAAGCCTGTGATCAGAATCAGAAGGCTAATTATACATTTAATAACTTTGCATACATCAGAGCAATCATCATGAGGCACGGGAAAATCAAATAACAATTCTCAAACATGATTAGTACATTCATTGATGGGAACAAATCCGGCAGGAGTGATAGGTCAGTCCTAAGAAGGGGGGGTACATTCAAATTTATTGGTTTGGGCCCTGTATGCCTACGTGCCAAACTGCACAGGGTCCAGGTTATTTATCTACTAAGTGGTCAGGGGGAATATCTACTGGGCAGTCCCGGGAATTGTCTTAACAGCTACAGGAATTCCAGGTTTTGTAGTGTAGCATAGGAACTTAACAATACCTGGTCCTTTACATTTTAACTCAGGCTTTGCAGCTTAGAAAGTTTACAATATCTGGTCTTTTACACTTTAACTTCAATTTCAATTTCTTTTACTCTTACAGTATAAATGAAGATTTATGCCCATAGGGAATTTATAATCTGGTTGGAGATGAGATGAACCATAAACACATGAAAAATTAAATGCAAGCAAGAAAATAATTACATAATAATCCTGGCTTAATGAGATTAATTATATAAAGTGTTTAACAGAGTGCCTAATACATGGTAAATACTTTGAAGTGCTTATTTTCTTCCGTTTTGACTAAACACTAAAAGTTCCATAAAATAATATGTACATGTAGAGATTTGTTTTGTTTTTAAATGATAATAACTGTGCTTGAGTTTCAGAGAGATTTCTATGAAATGGGCTCAAATTTGAATATTGGTAGAATATGAAAAGAAAAAGTGTTTGGGGAGGTTAGCAGGAAAAGGGAAAGGCAAACAGCAAGGCATGGACCTGGAAAAGTTCAGTTCTATCTGAAGATTCATTGCTTCAGTTGAAGCCCAGAGTGTGTGAGCAGGGATTATGAAAGGTGAAGCTAGGAAGAGTAGTCTGGGACAGATTGTGGATATCCTTATTCTGCTTGGAAGAGGCTGGTGCTGAAGTCTGGCTGGGCACAAATAACCGAGCCATCACAAAGCTTTGTAGATTCAAACAGCCACTCTTTATTTCCCAACTCTCACTGGCACTGCACACACCTCACGGGAACACACTCCCTCCACCGGGCTCTGTCCAATCCCGCCCCTCCCCAAGAACTCACAGGAACTCCAAATTAGCAGGCGCCCGAGGCAGCAAGAGCTGCCCCATTGCCCGACAGTAAAGGTCAAATATGCAATTCAATCAATCCAGCATCACAGCAATTATATACAGCTTAACTCAAATCATCATCTCAATGGTTCGCTAGCATCACCTTTCAACCATTCCCTCTGGCAAATGCCAGGAGTCATTCTGACTGGGCTGTGGCTCTCAACAGGCTGGACTTTATATGCCACCTGAGATTTATAGGTTTACATCTTATACATAGAGAATGAATGCTTTAAATATAGAAAAGTAGGCCCCCTGAAGAATGCTACTTTAAGGATGAATGTACATATAAAAAGAATTTTATTGGTTTAGAACCCCTTTGGAGCCATAAACATCATACAGTATAGAAGATTTGCCATTTGCATGGCGTGCTTTCTGAGACCATTTCAAATCCTCAGATTTTAACATTGTAAGATTTTTGTACAAATCTTTACTTGCCCTGAATGTATTTCTATTGAGTCTTATGTTTCTTGTATATACTACTATTCTACATGTTAACATTCTTTTCAACTTTAGTGAATGTTTTATTTTACTTTATGAATTATTTTTGATCAGGTTGGAGTATTTGGCGAATCAGTTCAATGATTGTTTTTTTTTTTTTTAATCTCAAACATTTGGTGGACTTGTTCACATTCATAGCTACAAGTTATTACCAAATTTGATAATCTGTTCCTTTTCAGGTTAAGAGCTATCATTTTCTTAGTCTTAACACTTTCCCTTCTTCCAATATTTTTATTAACAGTTTGGCTTTCTTTGGTGGCGATGAGGAAGACATTCTTTACGAAGAAACTTTGTGGGCTGGGGTTGTGGCCCACTGGTAGAGTGCTTGCCTAGCATGTGCAAGCACTGGGTTTGGTCCTCAGCACCACATAAAGATAAATAAATAAAATAAAGATAATGTGTCTAACTACAACTAAAAAAATATTTAACAAAAGAAACTCAGGGTTTTAAAAAATAACATTTTTTATTAGTTGCTCAAGACAATACAATGATCTCGACATATCATACATTTGATTCAAATAGGGTATGGATTCTCATTTTTCCACGTGTACAAATTGCAGGAGCACATTGGTTATACATCCATGTGTATACATACAGCAATCCTAGTGTCAGTTGTATTTTGCTGCCCTTCCTATCCACCCCCTCCCTGCTCCTCCCCTCCCATCACCTCTCTCTACCCATTCTACTGTGACACTTATTTCTCTCTTTTTTCTTCCCTTCCCCCTCACACCCTCGTATATGTATTTTGTGTAACCATGAGGGTCTCCTTCCATCTTCCTTGAAATTCCCCTTCTCCCTCCCATTCCCTCCCACCTCTTTACCTCTTTTCCTTGTTTCATGGTAATCTTCTTCTCATGCTCTTCCTCCATACACTGTTTTGAGTCACCTCCCTTAAATCAGAGAAGACATTCAGCATTTGTTTTTTAGGGATTGTCTAACTTTGCTTAGCATAATCTGCTCTAATGCCATCCATTTTCCTGCAAATGCCATGATTTTGTTATTTTTTAGTGCTGAGTAATATTCCATTGTGTATAAATGCCACATTTTTTTTTATCCATTCATCTGTTGAAGGGCATCAAGGTTGGTTCCACAATCTACCTATTGTGAATTGTGCCGCTATGAACATTGATATAGCTGTGTCCCTGTAGTATGCTCTTAGGTACACTTGTACATTGCTGGTGGGACTGCAAATTGGTGCAGTCAATTTGGAGGGCAGTATGGAGATTCCTTGGAAAGCTGAGAATGGAACCACCTTTTGACCCAGCTATCCCCCTTCTCGAACTATACCAAAAAAATAACACTTTTTAGTAATTGCCTTTGAACTTTGAGATGTAAATTAAAAACATTAGGCTAAACTCAAGCATTTTTAGTCTTTGAATTAGGCCTTAGCCTCTCCATTGCCTTCACAAAGTATCTTCTGCATGGGTAACCATGAGTGTCATAGTCTGATATACTGAATATGTTTGTAGAATACTTCCCTTGATCGATATCTTCTTTTCTCATACTTCTTTGTGTGCCTGTATCTGTGTGTGTGTAGATATGCATATCATATGCATCTGGTTTCATGTTTATTTCAGTGAACTTTCTAGCCCCTTGAGCAAACATCAGGAACATTTGTAAAGATTTAATATTTAAGAGAGTAAAATGTGCTGTGGTAACTGATTGGTTGGGAACCCAAGTGAACCTTTATGAGATTGTAGAAACCTACTGCTGGGTGGTTACTTATACACTGAAATAAGGCAATGATGTGGATATAATTAATTTAGTGGTTTGGGTAGTTGAGGGTTTTCTGTATGGAAAAACCAGTATTTGTTATCAGACATTTGGAGATGGCTTTGTGAAAGAATGCACCACTCTTTCCTATAGAATTTCAGAGGTAATATGTCATCTAAAAACTTCCTAATCTTTTTTGAAAAGGAATGATAGACAAATAAATGTAAATAGTACAGGAATTTTTTTATGCTAGTTACAGAATAAATACCAGGTCAAAAATTTTTGAAAAGAGCAACAATTCTATATTTGTCTCCAAAATTAAATAGATGTCCCATTGTATTTTATTTGTGTTTGTTTTTATATTCACTGCTTTTGCCTGTAACTGTTTCTATTGTAAGTACATCTATCATATGTTATTTGTACTCATGGTGTATATGACATGTTACATCTACTGGACTGTGAATACTGTTTTATTTCTATTGTTAGTCTTTTAATCCGGTAACTGTGCCTAGTACAGAGTAGGTGCTCGATTAATATTGTGAGTTGAATGAATATGAATATTTGACTGTATCATTTGAATTATCATTTATTAGAAGACTGAACTATCTTATCTTAGCTTTTCTTGTGGACTGGTCATGTACCCTAACTAGATTGGAATGTGTTATGAGTAGGAACTTGATTTTGTCTTTCTTAAATTCTTCTTTATAACACTTTGGGCTGTAGTGGGTAATAGGTATTCTCAAACATGTGATTGAACTGAAATATGTTGGTAGTTTTTATTTACTTATCAGGAGATTCCTAAAAACACAGCCATTAATAAGAAATTTGGAAGAGATTCAAAATGCCAGTATATATACTTGTCTGTCAGCTTGTGGGCTTATGTAAGAATCCATACTTTCATGGAGTAAAGAGTTGTGGTTCTGGGTCCTTGCTTTTGAGTGGCCTACTTGCTGTATTTTGGCCTTCTACCTGTATCACAGATGATGTAAGTCAGTGGCTCTTCAAATGTGGTCTCAGATTAGAACATCACATAGGCACTTGCTAAAAATGCAGATTCTCCTGCCCCCTCCAGATCTACTAAATCAGAAACTCTGAGGGTGGAGCCAAATCTGTGTTTTAATTAGTCCTCTAGGTAATTTTGAAGGTGAATTTTGATGTCACCATGTGATGTAACTATCTTTAAGACAGAGGGCTAAAGTCAATGCTTATGTGCTAGAGAAAACCCAACTAGCAGCCTAGATTAATGTGAATAAAAAGAGTTTCTCAGCAAATCATAGGGGTGAGTTAGCACGTGTGAACCCTTAGAACAGTGCCCAACCTGTGGCAAATACTTACTTCAAAACTACAATTTTATTTCTTATGAGGTCGATTGCAGTTGCCCGTCATGCATTTGGTGTATAAGCCCATGACAATGATATGACTTTAATTCTTCATGTGGTTTCCTGCCAGGCTATGAATTCCTCAAAGGCATTGGTTGAATAAATACCTTTTCCCAAAGCAATTGATATCATGCTTTCAGTTGTATTTCCTGTTTACTATATTTATATACTGTAATCTAAGGGGAGCTCTTCTTTTAGTATTTTGACTAGAAAACATTGTTCTTTGGAAATTCTTCCTTGAGGCTAAAACATCCTTGGACACAAGAAGATTTCTTTAAACCTACACAGGCCCTTGAGGTGGCTGCCGGGAAAGTTATCTCATGAAGGTGCTGTTCAAAAGAAGTAAAAAGCCCAAGAAAACAAGAAATATCTGGACCTTGTCATTTTGGCCATAAATTTTTAGCAGAGCCTTATTGCAAAACTTTGACACTTGTAGGCATGGTGGCAAACACCTACCTGTAATTCCAGTGACTCGGGAGGCTGAGGAAGGAGGATCACCAAGTTCCAGGACAGCTTTGGCAACTAAGTGATTTAAGCTAAGTGATTTAAACTTTGGAAACTAAGTGATTTAAAAATAAAAAGGGCTAGGGATGTGACTTATTGGTAAAAGATCCCTGGGTTCAGTCTCCAATACCCCAAGCAAACATTGAACCTTAGCAAAAAACAAACAAACAACAAAAAAAGTTTTTTTTTTTTTCCCAAAGGCCCTAATTCCTGAGAAAAATCAAGTCTAGTGGAGTTTTAGACATCACATATACCCATACACTGAGTGAGCCCTTTTTAGGATTCTTTTGAATGTCTCCCCATTATACATGTATCTCACATCTTGACAGATATGTTCTTAGCAGAACATGGAAGTAAAAAGGAAAGTTGAACCAGATTTCTCCCAGCTTATTGTAATGCAAAAACATCAATAATAACATCTAGCTCTCAGCCTTCTGTGGTGGCACATGCCTATAATAACCAGCAGCTCCAGAGGCTGAGGCAGGAGGATCTTGAGTTCAAAGACAGCCTCAGCAAAATTGAGGCACTAAGCAATTCAGTGACTCTGTCTGTAAATAAAATACAAAATAGGGCTGGGGATATTGCTCAATGGTTGAGTGCCCCTGGGTTTAATCCCTGGTACAAATAAATAATTAATTAAATAAATAAGAAACCTAGCTATCATTGAAAAATCCAGGACAAATGCTAAACTAGATGGATCCCTTAGGACAAGAGGCATGGAAACTTGTAGGAAATGACTGTAACACTGATCCCTCTGAGGTAGTGCAGTGGTTCTCAATCCTAGCAACCTCTAAGCATCACTGGGGAGCTCTTAAAACATGCCAATACTTGTTTTGGATTCCAGTTCTTCCTAGAGACTCAGATTTCACTGGTATTAAGATGGAACCTGAGAATCAGGATTTGGGTAGCACCACTTTCAAGCAAGATCTACCTGTTCCTTAAGGACCAGTGTTCCAAAAGCAGCGTGATGCAGGCATTCAGTGATTCAGACAATACTAACAACAGGGACCCTACCACGTTCTCCGTACCAGTGGGTATGTTGTTATCTTGGGCTGAATGAGTGGAGAGTGGCCCACATCACAGAACTCCCACCTCATGACACGTGACACAGTGAGAAAGAGTGCACGTGATCCTTTTAAACATTTAATTAAGCAACTCCTACACTGTCATGACGAAATGAAACTTGTTGAGGGTTACAGAGTTTAATGAGAAATAAAAATAAAAAATTCTCACAAAAGCTCCATTTAAGCCTATTATAAGTGCTGCACTCTCTTCTGAACATGGATTTTGAAAACAACTGTCAAAATGTAAATCCTCAGCACCCTAAAAATGACTTATCATTTTGATTCAATCTATAAGTCGATGATCATATTTCTAGTGCCAAATTTTGACATATGAGAACTGCAATAGCAAAGAATAGAAATGCATCTTGTTTGCCCAAGTCCTCCCCAAGACTCACCCACCCTGTGGGTTCCCCAGAAAGCACAGGGATGGTCCAAAGAGCCAGTCAGTAAGGCAGCATTTGCTATGCTTTGCTGCTCTGAATTCAGTTCTGCTGCTTTGCATTGAACTCTGTACAAATGTTCTGGATGATCCTGGGGTTGTATTTGTACAGGTTGTCAAACTCATCCACAAAGAAGGAGTGGTCTCTGGCAGGGTGAGTGGCAATGACCTCCAGCTTGTCCTGTGCAACCCATGCAACCCTTATTGAACAGGTGATCACTCCTATGGGGACAAAGATCAGATGAAACAAATGCCCCTAAGAAAAAGTGTTGTTGATGAATCTTTGCTGTTTTGCTGCCCTGTCAGCACAACCCAATCCCAAATCAGAAATATGTCAAGCAAAAGAAAAAAAACTCCCATGGGACTCTGGGTTCTAGAATTAAGACCAGGTATGGCCATTCATTCATCCATTCATTCAAGAAATACTTTTGAGCATCCACTTCAGAGAGGAGGTAACAATCTTCAGTGGGAAAAATGGAGAGACTGCCTGCTGTGATAGTTCTTGATTTGGTTGGGGGCAGTTGGATATCAGGTTCTTGACCTTACTCTACAAACTCCTATTCCTATACCACCTTCAGGTTAACCAGGGTGGATGCACAGGATGGCCAGGAAACAGAGGGCAGAACCTGAGGTGGTCTTCCTGCCCAGGCACCTGCCCTGCAGCCCCCTTTCTGCCAGTGGCCCATCTCATCTTCTAGGTGTACAGTCCTGCTTATTAGGAGCTATCAGTGCTTCACATAGCTCTGGTCTAATATGCTTTCAGTTAACCATCATGCTGCATATTAACTGCCAGTCCCTTTTCTCACCTCTCCAGCTTCTTTTCTCTGAATATCATCTCAATTAGGAGAACTTAGCCTTGGGTTTTAAAATGCTGGTTAAGTGGCCATGGGAACTGAGCTTAGACTGAGCAAGCCCATGTTTCTGCTCAAAGAAAGAAAGAAAGAAAGAATATCCCCCTATAAAGACTAGAGAACAGTATGCAACTTTTCAGATCCTTGAGACCACCCTTGCACAGAACCTTCTACTGTCAATTCTGACAGATGGTTGTTAACTCTGGACTTGGATTATCTTAGGAACACAATGCTCATTGCATTTTTAGATGAATCATAGTGTTTGGCTGAGCAGGAACCCGCCTCCATGTAATTTGTATCTATTGGTCCCAGTTCTTTAAAGCTTCTCAGAATATGATCCCCTGAGAACTCCCATTTCCAACAGTCTTCTCATTCCCTCACTTCCTGGGTGAGGCCCAAAGAAGGTTCCTAGAGAAATAAGTGAGGGTGGGACTGAACGTGAGCTTGGACAGATGTGCTAGAAAAAGCCCTGGGCTGATGAGCCAAGAGCTGGCCCATGTGCCACTCACTCTGGGATTTGGAGCGGGTAGCTTATGACCCTTGAACTAACTCTGCTGATGTGAGACCAAGGGAATTTGTGACAACTGGCACAAAGAACATCACCATCTCACCATTGTGAAGGTGCCCCACAGACTCTGCAAAAGGCAAGTCCCTGAGAAGACGTTGCCTGAATGCATTGTCTAGATACTTTGGTTTCTGGAAGTCAGCACCACCTGTTCATTAAGAATTGTCTTAGGAAGGATTTAAAGCAGCTCTCAAGAATACAAAAAATCCTGAAAAAATAACCCATATTAAAAGTATGCACAGAAAAGGGAAAAATAATTGACCACTGCATTGTGTGAGATTTGTACCCTAGCACTTAGAGGTCTCCAGTTCCTCTGACTACTTTATTCAGTTTTATCATTGTTATTGTTGCTATTTTTTCTTTTTCTTAGTTGTAGATGGCTACAATACCTTTTATTTATTTATTTTTATGTGGTGCTAAGGATCAAAGCCAATGCTTCACACTTGTTAGGCAAGTTCTCTACCACTGAGTTACAACCACAGCCCATTTAATATTACTATTATTATTATCATTTTGGGTTTCTTCAGGCTATTATATTTTTATGCTCTTTTATGGCACTTTTGAGAAAATATATATTAATTAATTCATAAATGTGATTTGTTTTCTAAACACTTAAGTACTTTGTTCATTTTTTGTGTTCTTTTAAATAATTATTTCTTAATTTTAGGTGGACACAGTATCTTTATTTCATTTGTTTATGTAGTGCTGAGGATCGAACCCAGTGCCCCATGTGAGTACACTATCACTTGAGCTACATCCTCAGCCCTCATTTTTTTGTGTGTTTTTGAGCCTTCTCTCGACAACTTAGAAATTTTTATATGGAAATATCACTTTTAAATATTCTGAATCAAAATTTCTTAGGGTTTTCCCCCCAAACCCTCAATATCTAATTTACAAACATAGTATGACTTCCTTAAAGAACACTATTAGTCTTTAAAAGGTATTAAGGACAAATTGGTGTCTTCAACACAGCTAGGGATTTGTTTTTCTTTCATAGAAAGTGAAAAATAGAATTCCCTTTTAGTGTCTCAAGCCCTGGTGGGAAAAGCCTCAGAATGTAGGAGATCAAGGAAAGGCTCCCTGTTTTCAAAGACACTGGGGGAGTCTCTGGCTGCCCTTCATCCTTCCCTCTTTGCTACTCAGACACCTGCAATATTTGCTCCTCTAATGGCTTTGAACAGTTTTGAGAGTCACAGACAAAAACAACACACAGAAAAGCAGAGCCTTCCTTGCCCTCCAAGGACAGCCTCTCCCTGCCCTAGAGAGGAGCCTCAGCAGCTGGCTGAGCCAGATTCCCCCTACCCTCTGATGGGTGGCCATGGCTGGTATCCGCACGTCATCGTAGGTCCTGCTGCGTTCGGTGATGAGGATCATCAGCTTTCTCTTGTTGGGTTTGGACTACTTGAAGAGCTTCTCCAGGGCATAGTGGATGGAGGCGCCAGTGCTGGTGCCACCACTCCAGTACCCCCACCCTCTTGATGGCGTTGAGGATGTCAGGCTTGGTGCTGTACTTGTCAAACCCAAACTCCAGCCGCTGCTCGTAGGGTACTGCACGGCCTGATATGTGTGTCTGTGTCTGAAATCTCAAACTCCTTGCTGATGTTGGCCATAAACTGCAGGACTGTGCAGAAGTTGCCTGTCCCCACACTGCTGGAGCAGTCAATGACAAAGCCAATGTCGGCTGAATTTAAGCAGGTCTTTCTGCAGGCCAGGCGGTAGGTGTCACAGACCCGCTTCACCAGGGGTTGCATGGTCTTGGAGAAGCCCAACCAACTCTGCACGTTGAACCATTGGTTCTGCACACAGCCTGGAGGACAGAGGGGAGGGACACTCACCAGGTCAGCAGTCAAGTCCCCCAACCTGGCACCCTTACCTTGGGCCTCCAGGTCGGTGAAGAAGCAAACAGACTCCTGTTTACTGTGCTAGTCCTTGTTGATGGCTCTTTCCCTTTCTGTTCACCTATGTAGGCACTTGCTGAGACAAAGACCTCTCCAGTAATCTCTGAAATCACTCCTGTCTCCACAGATAACAATGCCTCAGTGGGAAGCCCTTGTGCTAGGCAAACTCACAGGGAGATGTAAGTCACTGATTTCTGCTTCAGATTTATGCCTCTTCAGCTCAATTCATTTGTACTGGCAGCTAGCCATGACTGGCATTGGTGAGCACCAATGCATGAGAAAATTAAAGAAAGCTTTTGTTATCCTGGGAAAAACAGAGCACCCCTAAGAAGTGACTGAGGAATGTTTCCAGAGCAGGCTGCACCCACTGGGAAGGGGCCCTAGAGTTGCTGAGTAGTCACATGGGTCAGGGTAGTACTAGGTGCTCTTGGAGAGATTCTCTCATTCAATCCTCACCTCACCCTATAAGGGGAACAATGACCCCACCCCCATTGTTAGAGAACAAACTGAGGGCGACTACAAGGGGACATGCCTGAGTTCCCCAAACTAGATTGCCTAGCTGTCTGCCTTCAAAACCCAAGCTCTGCCTTCCAGACAACCTTGCAATAGGCAAACAAATATTTATTTATTTGTGCCTAAGCTTGTTCCAGAAAAAATTCAAGTCAGCTACAAATAAACATTGAGCAAACTTGCTGGTGTGTTCCTGGAAGTGAAAGGGCTAGTGTTCCTAAGGTGGAACATTTGAACATTTTTTTTTAGAGTGAGAGAGGGGAGAGAGAGAGAGAGAGAGAGAGAGAGAGAGAGAGAGAGAGAGAGAGAATTTTTAATATTTATTTTTTAGTTCTTGCCTGACCCAACATCTTTGTTGGTATGTGGTGCTGAGGATCGAACCCGGGCCACATGCATGCCAGGCAAGCGCACTACCACTTGAGCTACATCCCCAGCCCTAGGTGGAACATTTCTTCCCATCCCTTCCTTTGTGGGTCACAGAGCATGTCTGACCTCATGACTACGGATGAATCTGTATAATTAAAAAATTATTTTGAAACTAGTAATGGCTTAAACATTCTAGGAAATATACATGTTTTCTTTGATTTGTAAAAACCTAAAGCAGGTTACAAAACTTTCTATGGAGGAGGCGGCACAAGAGGTTGAGTACTTGTAGGAAGCTGATCTTCTGGATGGAGAGGCAGTATCCCTATCGGACAGCCTGTGTGAGATTCCAGCAGCAGAGAGTGGTGGTGCTAGCCAGGGACAGGTGGCCATTGGCCTGAGCACAGGGCCTTTGTGGTGTCACAGCAGCAGGGCCAGAAGCAGGGTTGGGACTATGCTTTAGAAGGCCTCAAGAACAAAGAGAAACAGTGAAGGGTTTGGAGCAAGAGCCCCAAAGTTGGAAGAACTCTTTATAAGCATGAGTTGGGCTTCACTGTTAAATCTCTACACAGGAGACCCAGGAGAAAGGCAGGTAAGATGTTAAATACTGACTTGAAGTGGGGAGATGTCACTGGGCAAGAGAAAGAACAGAGAGAAAAGCGATGCAGTTTGGGAGCTGATCAGGAATTCTGGGATGGATGGGGCTGTTCATGCAAAGTCCCGAGAAGGAGACATTTTGGGTGGACAAGATGATGATGAACTTGGCTTGCTGCATGTAGGACTTCAGGTTCTGACAGGGCTTCCAAAAGGGAAAGGTCACCAGGTGTGATGGCACATGCCTACAATCACAATGACTTTGGAGTCTGAGGCAGGAGGAACAGCAAGAGACTGTCTAAAAATAAAAAGGAATGGGATATAGCTCAGTGGTAGAGCACTCTAGGGCTCAATCCATAGTATGGAGGTACTGGGAGAGAGTCTTTCATCTGAACAGAGAAGACTGTACAGCTCAAGAGATGAGAACTGAAGCTGTGACCTTGGGAAGATTGGAGGAAGAGAAGATTGTGAGGGAAGATGGATGAACAGGATCTAAGTCCTGAAAAGATCCATGTTCAGGGTACATAATGGAAGAAAAGAGCAAGTGAAATAACAGCTGCACAGGGCCAGGAAGCCAATGAAGAGGATTTCATGGAGCAAGAAGAAGTCAGCAGCCTGCTATGCTGCAGGAGGTCCAGCCTTATTAGCTCCAAAAACATAATAATAAAGTTGGAGGAGCATCACGGACAAGATTTTGCCAGGCGTGATGGCACAGGCCTGAGATCCTGTTAGACCAGGACGCAAGAAAAGACCACTGGGCCGGGCAGCCTTTCCCTCCCAAAACAGCGGGAACAAAACAGCAGCCCCACCTTTCCTACAGTCCAGCTTTATAGCCCAGAAAGTTACACAAAGGTGTGGGGGGGTTACAGATAACAGAACTCTGACAAGCATCACACTAATGGTAGTTTACATTTTTTGCTGGCCCCAACATCAGAATTTATGAGGACCATTAGAGCCTCAGAGAGGGTCATTGTCTGGCCAGGGAAGGCCAATATTTATGAGGTGTCACTAAAGTTTCAGAGAGGGTTGCTATCTGGTCAGAGAGCCAGGCATGGGTGAGTTCAAGGCACGGGCAGGCATTCCAAGCAGGTTCAGAGTTTGCAGTAATTTATAGTAAAGCCGAAATTAGCTTTTCATGGCTTTGTGGCAAGATGGCTTCCAATTTTAATAAAAGATCAGGTTGGGTTTATCAATCCCAGCAACTCAGGAGACAGAGGCAGGGATCCCAAGTTCAAGGCCAGCTTCTGCAACTTAGCAAGATTCTGTCTCAAATATAAATAAATAGATAAATAAATATACCTGAGGATGTAGCTCACTGGTAGAGCACCCCTAGAATCAAACCCCAGTACGAAAAAAATAAAAAATAAAAAATAAAAGACAAGCTGTCTAAGCTTGCTGGCTCTGTTCCTCCCTCCCTCCATCCTTTGTTCTCTCTTTCTCTGTCCTTTAGTTGAAGCTTTGCCTTTGAAGGAAGGTTTACGTGGACAGCCACTGGAAAACACCAAAGGTGGTTTATTAGACTGGAACAGGAAGCCAACTATCCAATCTGTCCTGCCTCAGGTCCAGCCAGACATCTCAGCAGAACCCAGAAATAGCATTGGAAACATGACCTGCCTGAAATGTCGAAACACCTCCCTTCTCTTGTTAATCAGATTGATTAATTTGTAGCATGTTTGTGTGAAAGTACATGTGTATGTGGGTTTGTGTGTGTGTGTGTGTGTGTGTGTGTACATACATGTGCATGCTCATGTGTTTATATGAAGCCTTCCTGGACTGCCTGGTCGACATCCCTGATGCTGTGGGAGGAGCAAGGAAGAGCCTCCACATGAGACCTTTGGAACACTGCTCCTGCCTTCTGTTCCCAAGCTGCTGGCCTTGGGTAGGTGTGAGACTTTTCTTTGAGAGAATAATTTGAGGTTCCTTCATTGGAGACACCACTACCTAGATGTGAGATTCATACACTTTTGAAAGCCCAAGAAAACAATCTTCCTGGAATTTCAGCTTTTCAGAGTACAGGGGAGCTTGACTGTGGGTGAGTCTCTGGCAATTACAAACCTTGTTGGCAAAGTTAGGCTCCATCACATACTGCTTCTCATTTTCCGCAGCAGCTTCTACAGTGATGAAGAAAATGTTGATTCCTGATTCTCTTGCAAGCCTTGAAGCCTCCTCCACTTTGTCTGTGGGCCAACCATCTACCATCACTATGGCCACATTGGGAACACCACCTCTGTTTCCATTGGCTTTGGAAAAGAAGGTCTTGGTCACAAAGGAGATGGCCCAGCCTCGAAGAAAAAGACTCATGCTTGAAGGGATTATGCCAGTGGTAAATTCAGAAACAGATCACAGCAGCACAAAAAGGTCCAAAAATACACACTCACTCCCTCCCAGTTTGACTGTTCTATTTTTTGAAACACTTTAGTTTTAGGTGTACAATTCAGCAGCATTTGTGAGTGTACAGTTTAGTGGCACTGGGGCACATTCACAATGCAGCTGTCACATCACTCCCTTAGTTTCATTTTAAGCCTTTAATTTCTAATTGCCTTGAAAAAAGTTATAGGGACCAGCAAGTAGCAGGGAAAGACTTTCATAGAAATAAAGGGACTCTTATTTGCTTGGGTCAGACTCACTCTAAGTCTCTAAGCTGCCTCACATTGTGTCCTAGAGCACAGGATCGGGGGAGTTGAACTGGAGTGACAGTAGCCTTCTCTGGGCTTCCTAAATCCTGGGAGCTGCTGGGCCTGCAGGGCTGTATTCTGTGGTCAGCGGTCTTTCTGCCAGTTCCAAGCCAGGGGCCCAAGTTTGGCTGTCCAGGGAAGAGCTATACCAGGAACTGAGAGACTGTGTTCTAGCCCTGGCTGTGCCAACCACTGGCTATGTGGCCCTGGGTGGTCCCTAATGGTCTCTGGGTCTAGACTTCCAGGCCAATGATCTGCTTCAGCTGAGTGCAACAATCATGAGGCTTTGTGAAACCTTGAGATGTCTTTCTCCCATGTGCAGCATCTCAGGACATTTTCAGAGTCAACTAGATGACAAACTATCCTACTTTCACAGCAATTTCCCAGTCTCAGTGCTAAAAGCCCAAGTTCCCCTGGGCAAATTGGGATGACAAGGCTCCCTTGCTGGGTTGTGTGGAACCAGTGTGTGTGTATATGTGTGTGAGAGAGATGTGGATATATACCCATGCATCCTCTGAAATTATACACAGGATCTTGTGTATGAGTACTATCTGGGTAGCAAGGCCATACATATTCTTTTTGGAGATTCTCAAATGAGTCCCTAATAACAGCTAACAACCACCTTTTTTTAAGTAAATATTATCACACTCAATGCTTCTCTGGTTTGGGCAGTATAATATTACCTGTCAAATGAAAGTATCAAATGGTTACATCTAAAGTCCTGGAGAAGTGTCTTAGTGAACCCCTGTGAACTGTCTGCACTGAACCTGGTTGCTAAGGGAAAACATTGGCTGCTGAAAACTGCTTCCATGGCCAAGGGATAATTTCCATCAAGTCCCAAAGCTTCCAGTAGTCCTTTCTGGCTCAATATTAGGTACCATAAGGAGGCCAAAAGATCACTTTGACCCCACCTAATCTTGAGACTAGTTGAGCCCACAGTGAACTTGATGCACATTCCACCCACCCTGCAGTGGATTTTTATTGTTGTTGTTCCTTCCTTCCTTCCTTCCTTCCTTCCTTCCTTCCTTCCTTCCTTCCTTCTCCTCCTCCTCCTCCTCCTCCTCCTCCTCCTCCTCCTCCTCCTCTTCTTCTACTTCTTATGGTACTAGGGATTGAACTCAGGGGCACTTAACCAATGAGTCATATCATGAGCCATTTTTTTAAAAAAATATTTTATTTAGAGACAGGTTGTCACTGAATTGCTTAGGGCTTTGCTAAATTGCTGAGGCTGGCTTTGAACTTGCAATCCTCCTGCCTCAGCCTCCAGAGCTGGTGGATTACAGGCATACACCACTGTGCAGGGCTTGTAGTGGGTCTTGAAACCAGATGCTGGATGTCTGAAAACTACAATGTCCATACTCTCTTGCATCTAGATTTTACTTTCACAAATTGATGTATTTACATGAGATTTAGAAGATGACAGGAGTCAGGGGCTGTACCTTTCTTTCAGCAGTTTATGCTGATGAGAATCTGTAGAGTATTTGACTTCTCTTGGAGCACCATTGACAGACATGTTTGTGTTGGTTGCTAGCTTTGATGGTGTTAGGAGAGAGGGTGCAGAATAGCCCTTTTGTGGATAAGAATTGATCAGGGAGGACTTGGTTCTGAAGTGGCAGCTGTAGAAGAAGCTTCCTAATTGTAGGCTTCCTGCTGAAACAGGTTCCTGAAAAGGTTAAGGTGGCAGAATTCAGAAAGATCTTGGAAGAGGTAGCAGTTCCTTTGGAAGCCCTATTGCCAAAAAAACCTCCCAAATTCTGCTTCTTCAGTCCTTTCTATAATTCTCATAATGTTTAATGCTCTAAAATAAATCACTTTATACCTGAACCAGCTGGTTGGATTCTGTCCTCTGAACCCAAATCCTGAACCAGAGGCAGAATTCAAACCTGTGCTACACTGAAAAAGGTATACTAATTAGGTTGAAACACCTTTCTGATCTCCTCAGGGAAGTTAGTTGTCTTCTGAAGTTTTTCTCCAGTAAAATTTTGCTCATGGAAGGATTAAGTGGAGAACAAGTCAGAAATCAACTTTATCATGTTTGTAATGAAGATGCTTTGGAATTTGGGGCATGGAGAACAGCAGCTTGGTCAGTGTTTATTTAACATTGTTCAAAAGTGACAGGCTCTGCATTTACTTGATTCTTATGTTTGATGGCTACAAAATGTTCTCTCAGGGTTGGGGAGGAAAATAATTAATCAGATTTATTGTAACTCCCTCAAGGATAAGATAGTTCTACACCCTGCACGTAGATTCTCCATGCCAAGCAAATGTGGCCCACATCTCCAGTCCTTTGGATTTTGATGGTATGAACAGGTTCCCTGAGAAGCATATAATCAGCCCCCCTTGTGTCCCCCAAAATAAGGCTAACATTTATACATTAATTTCACATTGGCATGGGTTCTTTGACAGTCTGAGCATGGTTAGTGTGAAAATGTGAAACTGTTGTTTCCTAATGCCCCGTCACCTCTGGGTGAAATGATAAAATGGAGTTTCTGAACCTGCTCCAGTGAGGATTACATCTTGAACTTCTGTTTCCCCCTCCAAAGGCTCAAACATCACAAAAGATTCATCTTGAAATAGAGGACAAGACTCTGTTTGCAAAGCCATTGCTGCAACAGTAGCCGATTGGAACAAGACTCCCAAGGAGCACTGAACTGCTTTCTGATGGAATTGGTGGTGGGATTTAATGTTCAATCTTGGCAACTTGGAGTTCAACCAGGAAATAGTCACAACAGCAGTCCTGCTTGTCCTGAAGAATGTTGGCATCCCGAGGAACCAAGCAAGCTGGAACTAGATGACACACATGTTTTGACAATTCTTGCCACCTGAACTCATTATAATACTTTAGAAAAGACACAGATGTTACATGAGTCATTTCTTGATGGATTCTTTTTTTTTCCTCCTTTAATATAGAATGTTAGAAGACAACCACATAAAAAGAGAACCATGGCAACAAGATAGAATTATCTGAAGTGGGGTCACATACCTACATTAGAAAGCCCTCCTCTCTGGGTAATTTTCTCAACAGCTGTCTTCAGGTCTCGAGAATTCATGTGAGTTTTGAGGTTAAACTGGTTAGCAGGGTTGTCATTGGAGAGGTAGAACAAAAAAAATAAAAATTAGCTCAAAACTTATTACTGTCAAGAAAGGTAAAAATAATACTTAATTCTTTTATATACAAAGAGAAGCTGCTTCAAAGCCTTAAACTGTGGTTCATAAAATGTTCCACTGTTGGCAGAGCGATGGGAAGACAGAGACTGGGATCCTTCACAGGGGATGGAGAGAGGTTATTTCAGAACTGTGACCCAATGTATGGGTGTGCAATCCATGTAGTCAGATGGGGGTTGGTTTACTGCTTTGCTACCACCATTTGGGATTCTTAACAATTTTTGAAAGAGGACCTGCATATTATGAGGCTATTTTGGGCTTTAGGTTACTAAGTCCTCAAGTGTGGGCATGGAGACCTTTTTTTTTTTTTAATTTGATGGTACTGGGGATTGAACTCAGGGCCTCCTTCATGCTAGGCAAGAGCTTTACCACTGAGCTACACTCCCAACGTGGGAGGAGACTTTCAAAGCATCTTTTCCAAGATCCCCAGAAGTAGATCAATGAAGGATTTCTGTGTACCTGTGAATTCCTTGAGTCCCTGTCTATCCTCAGGGCCTGGATTGTAATACAGGCAGAACTTGGTAAATGTTGAATAAATAAATGATTAGAGATAGAAAGAAATATACTATGTTGAATTATCCTGTTAGTGGCTCACAAAATAATAGCAATTGGAAGATTTGTATTTGAGCACATGTGTTGAAAACCTTCAGTTACTAAACATTAGCCTATTCTTGGATAAACCCCAAGAATGGCAAATCAAATCTACCTTTAAAAGGGACACAAATTTTACTGCCTGGAAATAGCTTAATTTACTTATCAAAAACTCACTAGATATACTGCTGACCACTCTATTTTACCTTGACACTAATAGCTCAAGGATCTCAGTAAATAACTGTTTCATAGGAAGTACGTGCTTTTGAATTTCACTGAGCAAAATGCCCTTTGCACACATGCAATAAATTTCGATCATGCGATTCTTGTGACTGAAGGTATGATTAATAGATATAGGTATCAAAGGGCTCTGTTGCCACATACTAAATCTAAGCAGCTCAAACAGAATTAATTTTTAGAAAGTGGGTGGCTGATCCTCACTGAATGGTCAGTGTCCTTACCTTATTTTGAAACTGAAATTAATTCCATGAATTATGTTTAATACCATTTTTTTAAAATATTTAAATTTGGTAGGGTTCCTACTCTTTCATTCATAGTGGCAGTATTAGGATACCTTGTGAAAAGTTAATGGTTTTGGACAACAGGTGATATTCAGAGACAGAGTGTGGCCTCTATATTCAGAAGCACATAAGAAGCCTAAGTAAGAACTGAGGTTTGGGCTGAGTGGTAGAGCATTTGCCTATCATGGGTGAGCCACTGGGTTCTATCCTCAGCACCACATAAAATAAAGGCATTGTGTTCATCTACAACTAAAAGAAAAAGAAAAGGAAGAAGAAGCCTAAGTAAAATGATAGACCCAAACATCAAGAGTTAGGGAAAATCAACGTATCTACCCAAATACCTCTCCTTTCCATGTACATTCCTCTTCTACCTGGAAAATTACTTCAAGTAGCTAGCTGGACTTAGAATTCAAGTCCTGGACAGTAAAGCACTAGGAGTTTCCCTCCATCCCACACCCTAGGGCACTTCTCAGTTCTTTCAAATGTTTTCTTGGGTGAACCTGTGGCTGTTGAAGGCTCATAGGCAATAAGAAAAGCAATGAACCTCTATAAAGAACCTCACTTTCCATGTCCAAACCAGGGGACAAAACTTCATGTATGTTATCAAGATGATTATTACCTGACAATATTATTAGGCCATCTCAAAATCCTCCTCTTCTGGCACATGAAAAAGAGCAATGGCACTCAACTTCTGGAAAGGCTAGTCTTCGATATGCTCTATCCAAGGCAAAAAAATTTCAAAGAAAGAGTTTGGGTGACAGCATAGAACCTATGTTTGATTAAGAGAGTCATAGAAGGGGAAACCCCAAATCTATAGACTCCCTTCAAATTTTTGGCACATGTTCAAACGTGATTGTATGGAATGAGATTCTGAGAATCCTCAAGGAAAAAAAAAAAACATCAACAGGAAGACTTAAAAAGTCAAGGAGAGATTTCTGCAGATATCCACTGTTGGTGAGACAGAATTTGAATCCCATGTCCTGCTGAATTATATAGGCTTGCCAAATATCTCAGGTTTTTCACTGAGTCTACAGAAAGAGTATGATTTAGAATAAAAAACACTTTCCAGGATTAAGAAAACCACCATAGGGCTGTGGTTGTGGCTCAGTGGTAGAGTGCTTGCCTAGCACATATGAGGCATTGGGTTTGATCCTTAGCACCACATATAAATAAATTAAAAAGGTATTGTGTCCATCTACAACTAAAAATATTTTTAAAAAAAGAAAGAAGAAAACCACCATAAGATTGATAGCAAAACCTATATAGATGACCCTGACAAAACTTAAAAATAAAACATAATAAAACCTTTTCAAGAGATATTTGATCCATCAATAACTTAATTGTTTGAAAAAATACAAGTGATATTTTCACAGGAAGATAACAGAATCAAGAGTTTCTATAATGTATTATCCATAATGTTCAAAATACAATTTTTAAAAATGCTATACAAATGAATAACATAGGGAAATGTCATTCAGAGTCAGGAGTAGGGTAATGGGTGGGGGTGGGGAGGCAGTCAATAACAACAATATGAAAGGGGTGAGAGACAATCAGATTTTGGAGTTAGCAGACAAGGACTGTAAAAAAATATTCTAATATGTTAAATAAGCATGTAAATATAATGGTAGACAAGGTGAAAATGTGAAATTGAAAGAATGACATGGGAATTCTAGATCTGAAAAGTACATTTGAAATTACAAATTTATTGAATAGGATCAACACAGATTGGACACAAGTGAATATACTTCAAGGTATGTCAGTAAAATTATTGAAAGAGTTTCAGAAGCACAGAAAATGGGGGAGGGGGGAATGAACAAATTTCAGTGACCTGTAGGATAGCATCAAATGGTGTATCATATATATAACTGGAGTCTAAAAAAAGAGAGAGAAAAAAAGAGGTATAAAAAATCACTTAAAGAAGTATTGGTCAAAATATTCCAACTTTTAGTGAAAAAAATTAGGAAAGAAAGAAATTCAGAGATAAAAAGATGGAATTATCAGAATACATATAAAAGAAAAACACATTTACGGACATAATGATATACTGCTCAAAATTCATCCAGAGGGAGGGAAAAAGACACATTATATACAGGAAAACAATGATTAAAAAATGATTATTGAGTTGTCATGAGAATTATTGGAATCTAGGAAAAAATGGGATGATGACACATTTTTAAGTGGCAAAAGGAAAGTCTATAAGTCTACTTGGAATTTAAATCCATTGGGGGAAAAAAAAACTGTTTGCCATCAGTGGTATTGTTCCTAAGATAATTACTAGAATCATTCTTATTTGTTAGACTTGGAAAGTAACATAAAAAATTCAGTTTCCAGTAATGGTGCCCTACAGCAACTCTCCTATCGAAAACAGCTATAAATTCTGTACAAAATATTTTTACAATCTTCTTAAGAGAAACACAAAGCTGAGAAGATAACAAAGAATGACATGGTCAAAATTTGATAATACATGGGAATCCGGTTAAGTACATGGAATAAAAGCCATTTTTTCCCCTTTTGGGTATTGAACAATCAGAAAAAACTTGATCTTTAGTTTGGACAGCCATGTAAGACCCAAGGGGAAAAAATCAAAGACCCAGACAATCCAAAATAGAAGAGTCTGAGAGGTAACATACTTCACACTAAGCTAAGATACTAAAGAACAAACTCAAAGCAAAAATGGCATAAGTGTAGTGACACTCAGATGTATTTGTAATCATAATTTATATCAGCTGGGTGTTCAAAAAAATCTTAGCAATGAATTCACTTTAAAGTAGCTTTGAATTTTGATAATGCCTCCAGACATCCACAAGAAGCAAAAAGCAAGAACTAGAAAACAAGAGTCCATTCAAAGGCTCCTCTAATATCTCAAGTGTAAGGACTACAGAGACAGTAATTATGAAATAACTACTAAGTTTAAAGAATAAAAGATCATTCTGAAAATATCTACTACAAACAGAATGTTATTTGGAGGGGGAGAAAAAATACCCAGCAAATTTGATTGAAAAAAAGAACCAAGGTGAATGTCAACAAAACCAAAACTTCACTGGACAAAAGGATTAGAATTAAGACATGAGAAAATGAACTCGAAGATAAATGAGAATAAATTACCCAGAATAAAACAGAGATGACATGCAAGGTGGCACACACAAGTAACCCCAGCTACTTGGGGAATGAGGAGAAGATTGCAAGTTTGAGGCCATCATTAGAAACTCAGTGAGATCCAGGCTCAAAAAAAAAAAAAATAGGAAAGAAAGAAATTCAGAGATAAAAAGATGGAAAATATAGACTAGAGAAAAGGAGAGGACCTACGATATACATATAATTAAAGCTTTTTTTTCAAAAAGAGAAGAAAGTGCAATCGGAGACATATTTAAAGAAATTATGAGAATTAGACAAAATTAAAGAAATGCCAACCTAAACATTTAAGAAACCTAATAAAGTCCCAAACAAAATAAAAAGGAATCCATAGTCTGACAAATCAATAAAACTACAAAACACTAAAGACAAAGAAAATATGAAATGTAAAATAAGAAAGTGGGAAAACACAATAAAATATTTGTGTCTGATATATTAAATAAAATAAGTAAAATGCATTCTGTCACCTACAACTAAGGAGAACAAATCAAAATCATAATAATAAAAAGTAGCACTAGTGTGGCTCTGATTACTTCTGAAAGTTTTAGGAATGAAGGAGATATTAGGGCTAGGGTGTGCCTTAGTGGTGTGTGTTTAGCATGTCTAATGGCCTGAGTTCGAACCCCAGAACCAAAAAATAAATAAAATAAAATAAGCAATAAAAAGAAAGATAGTGGGACTGGGGTTGTGTCTCAGTGGTAGAGCGCTCACCTAGCATACATGAGGCACTGGGTTCAATACTCAGCACCACATTAAAAAATAAACAAAATAAAGGTTGTGTCCATCTATAACTAAAGAAGAAATTCTTAAAAAAAAAAAGAAGTAGTATCTAAAAAGGCTTTTTAAAAGAGTAGCTGGATCTGGGCATGATGGTACACACCTGTAATTTCAACAGCTCTGGAGGCAGAAGCAGGAGGATCTGGAGTCAAAACCAGCCTCAGCAACTTAGCAAGGTCATAATCAACTCAGTGAGGCCCTGTCTCTAAATAAAACATTAAAAAGAGGGTGGTGGGGCTAGGGATGTGGCTCAGTGGTTAAGCACCCATAGGTTCAATCCCCAATACCCCAAAGAAAAAAAGACATCTGGAAACTTAAGTGACAGAGCTTATAGAAAACTATTTCATTCTTGATCATTTAATCTCTCTCTCTGGCCTCACTTTACCTATACCTAAAGTAAGGGATATTTTCAAAGCTAGTTCCAGCTCAAAGATTACACTGTCATTATATACTTCCTCAGTGGGAGGTGATTCAAATTATAATATTCTACTGCCTAAAAATAAAATGCTAGCTATCATCAGAAAGAACAATGGAAATAAAAAAAGAAATCATATCCCAAATTCTATAAAGCTATCCATATATGAAAAACCAACACAAGTGTTGAAACTGCCAAACTTTTTTTAATATATACTGTGTGTTTTGTATATGTAAAAACAAAAAACAATAACTAAAGCACTTGTTCTTAAACCTTGCATATTATAACTATAAGGTAGCTTTAAAAAATGAACAAACAACAACAACAAAACCCAGTAATTCCAGGGACCATATTTCCAAAGATTCTGATAAATATTATTGATTGGTCTGGGGTGGAGCCCAGGGAATAGGTAACTTTTAAAGTTCCACACATTATTCTAAGACTTCAGCAAGGTTTGACAAACGTTAAAACTTAAATAACAAATAACAAGATATGTTTTAAAAGAGTAAAACCTCATAATTAAAGCTTGTGAAATTATCAAGGCTATGAATAGAATGAAAAATTAACCTGCTCACAAAATTATACCATACCATCATGGGGTTTACCTGTTCCCAAAATAAAGGAGTAAGTTAAAGGACCAATTGAATTGAGGATTAGTTGCATAGAGTAGTAAGTGTGTACAATGTTACCCAAGGTATAATGCAAACTTTAGATAATTATATTCAGAAGAGCTCATAAGAATTCCAAGATAGCAAATGCCTGGGGGTTATCAAAGAGAGCAAGTACTTTCAAAGTATATAACTATTTTGAAGCAGATACTCAAGATCATCATTCCTATTAAAATGTCCTTAGTGCAAGGGTCAGAACCAGAATACGAGACTGCATGGACCCAGGATGGCACATACATAACTCTAGCTTTGAAAGAATTCATGACTGAAGATCATACATTTCTCTGGGGATAAAAGAAATAGAGTAAAACTTAACACAGTGCATTTGCTGCTATTTATTTATTTAGCACTTATTTGTGTTATGTACCACACCTGTACCAGATACTTTAAAATAACTCATTTAAGTCTCACAAGGCAATTAATTATCCTCACTTTACACACAAGAAATCAAGGCTCTGGAAGGTCATTTTGGCAAATATGTATTAAAGGCATGATATACAACAGTAAATTGTAGAGCATGGAATTAAACAAAGATCTATACCACTGTGCCTTTCACAATATTTTATATATTATCATAATAAGAAAAATAAACATCATTTTAAGTGCTTAATTTTTCCACTTAAATGCTTAGAAAGTCTTCTCCACAGTTTTATGAAGCCACTTCATCAAAAGATATTTCAATCATTTTTGACTCCCCCTTTTCTCAAATTTTACATCCAACGCCTAGTACATCTTGCTGGTTCTATCTTCAAAGCTGTTCAGAATCCATTATACTTTAATGACATAACAAAAAATACATTCATATATCCCTGCCACCCTCACTCATTTCTAGCCTGAATTAACTCAGCCTCCTAACTAGTCTTCCTGCTTCTTCTATCCTTCCACATCTATTCTCATTTTGGCAAAGGGATCTTTTTAAAGACAGCCATTACCTCTGCTCTCTGATTAAAACATTACAATGACTGCCCATCTTGCTGAGGTATAATAGGCAAGACTCAGTACTTCTATGACATTATTTCTTCCATCAGCTTTCTCTACTCTTGCCACATCTGCCTCTTTGTTATTCCCCAAACATTCCAAGCATTCCCCCTTCTCCTGGCTGCTTCCCCTGCTTACACAGCTTCACTTCAGGTTATTACATTTTCAGGTTTTAACTCAAATGGCATCTTATCAGTAAAAGATTTCTTCCCCTCTCAAGGATTACACATCCCCCTTATGGGCATTTATCACCTTCCAATCTGTTATGTATGTATTTATCACTGTCTGCTCCCAATTTAAACTTGATTAGAGGAAGATCTCTTCATTCTCTCTTCATTGTTTTATCTTTTCTGGTACCTCAAATGGGATACAGCATGAGGTAGGTATTTAAGAAATATATGCTTAATGAAAATATAAATTATTACTGACAAAACCCAGATTAATGAATACTCCAGCATACAACCTCCACACCACATGCCCTGCACAATCTTATAACCAACTACATACAATTCTAGCACTTTCTGGTAAATATCCAAGCCTCTTCCAATTCTATCACACATAATCATCAAAATCTAGGGCCAAGCCAGGAACAGTGAGTGGTGCACACTTATAATTCCAGTGACTTGGGAGGCTGAGGCAGGAGAATCATAAGTTCGAAGTCAGCCTCAGCAATTTAAAGAAACCCTGTTTCAATTTAAAAATTAATAACAAAAAAGGAGGGATGCTGAGGATGCAGCTCAGTGGTAAATCACCTCTGGGTTCAAACCCTAGTAATCCCCAAAAATCAAGGGCATGGGTTATGGGGAAGGACCAGGAATTAAACCCAGGGACACTTAATCACTGGGCCACATCCCCAGACTCCTTTTTACATTTTATTTTGAGACTGGATCCAAGATGCTGAGGCTGGGTTTGAACCTGTGATCCTCCTGCCTCAACCTCCCAATCTGCTGGGGTGGTGAGCACTGTGCCACTGCTCCCAGCTAGGGCCACTAATTTTTGTGTTTCATATATTTGCTTTCCTAATAGTTAGAAATTTTCAAATACTGACCTTTGGGCTCTCTTTAACTCAAAGCATTTTCCTCCAGCTCTCGTTTCCTTCACTTTCAATTCTTCCCTCTTATGCTATTCTAAGAAAATTAACCTTCCTAGCAAATTAGAAACTCTGATTCTTCTACATATGGTTTATTTTCTATTATACTAACTAGACTACATGTTTCTTTGGGGTCTTTAGCACAATGTCTCACATACAGAAAACATTCTCAAATCTTATTAGTATTCTTTCTCCAATTCCTTTCACACATGTACAGCTCAGTAATACCTTGATTATTCTTTTTTTCTCCCATGAATAGCCTATTCTCTTAGAGTGGGAGAACATTGCCAAAAGTTAATAGACAGTCTATTAAAATGTGCCTGGGGAAATAAATGACAAAAGTTTTCGGTACAATAGAGCTGTTTCCTTACTCTCAAAATCTGAATGTGGCAGAGGCAGGCCAGGTAGTTGGGACCTTGGATTGCCTTTGAAAACTCTGCCTTGTCAACTTGAAAGAGCAGAATGGACAGGTTCCTGAAGGGACAAATTAGACAGAATTTTAAATCTTTGTTGGTGTTAATAACATGAGAAGAAATTTAAAAATGATCCATATTTCATCAAAATTCATTTAACTATTTTATTTCCTATTGTTTTACTAGGAATATTTCTAATGGTGAATAAGAAAAATGAAGTGAAATGTTTGAATTTAATGATGATCTGATGCAAAAAAATGTTTTTTTTAATTTCTAATTTCACTAATAAGGGAGACAAAGATCACAGAATATTGCAAGCCCTCTTCCCCTTTAATACTTAGGTTCAGAAAATATGACAGAGTTTTTAAGTTTCTCTATGGGAACTTAATTTAGCACAAGTCAAGACACTGTAAAAATGTATTGTTCTTAATATGATGAGCATGAATGAGAAACCTACCTTAAGTTTAAAGTGTGCATGTGTGTGTCTGTATCAAAAAGTAAAGATTGACAACACAGGAAAATCAAAAAGTTTAAACATGAGGGAGAGGGTGAACAGGACAGGATGGGTTAGAAATTCCCAAACTCCTACTTATAGTATTGAGTTCTTGTTTGTTTTTGACCAAATTAGCATGACTTATTTTACAATTCCTAAATCAGAAATTAAAATATAAGCAGCTATATAAAAAATCATATCCTGCAAATGCACACATTAAAGTTAAGCCCTGCCTTTAACTCTTTCTTGAAGCCTGAAATCCACAAGCTCATTTACACAATGCATTACTAATAAAGGTAAAAATGTATAAGCATTCAAACATGTTGGGTACTATATAGACATGATCAGACTCATTCTAAGAAAACTTACAAATTTCAAATAGACGACATTAGAGCACCATAACAGTAGAAATGAAAGTCACCAAAGAATATAAACATAAAACTGTAGAAATACAGACTTAGAAGAAATCATAGACACCATGGACCACTTTCACATTCATTCAACCTGTTCATCCATCATCTCCATGAGAGATCTTCCCTAATGATCCCATCTAAAACAGCTGCCCCATCACACTTTATTCCTGTACCCTGACTTGTTTTTCCCCACAGCTGTTACCACTGTAAACCATTATTCTACACAGCTGCACTTGCTGATTATTTGCCTTCAGACTAAAACAAACTCCACGAGGGCAGAATCTCTGTCATTTTTGTTAATCCCATAACCTAGACACACATGGTGGGTATTCAGTAAACATGTCATGAATATAAATGATGAAAGTGAAGCCCAGAGAGGTTAAAGGATTTCCTCTAGGTCACAGAGCTAGCAGCAAGCACGGTCCTTATTGATAACCCTGTCTACTATAATCTTGCCTTGTTGGTCTTTCCAGAACCATTTCTCCACAAAAGCAGTCTGTTTTAGCACATGATTCTACTTAACAGATTTTTCCCTCTCTCTCTCTGCCAAAGAAAATACATGTTACAAAAAGAGGTGAGGGGGGGGGGTAAACTGGATAGCATTTTAACTTCAAGTACTTTACAAACAAAAATTGTACTCAAATTTCCTAAGCATATAGGATTAGCCCCTAAAACAGGCACAACCAATAACAGTTATTTAAGTTCCTCCTCAAATTAAGTGTGTGCTTTATAACTTTTTTTTAATATAAAACTTCTACAAATTTCTCATTATATCAGTTTTATTTATTTTTTATTTTTTTTTTAGAGAGAGAGAGGGGAGAGAGAGAGAGAGAGAGAGAGAGAGAGAGAGAGAGAGAGAGAGAGAGAATTTCAATGTTTATTTTTCAGTCTTCGGTGGACACAACATCTTTGTTTGTATGTGGTGCTGAGGATCGAACCGGGCTGGCTGCACGCCAGATGACAGCGCTACCGCTGGAGCCACATCCCCAGCCCTGGGCTTTATAACTTTTAAGAACCAGCACTGAAAACCAACTTACCAACTCAGAATGGCCTGTAAAGTATCAACTCACTTTCATTCTTCTCAGGGCCCACAATAGCTCACCTCTGGATATATTTTATCTGGCAGATTATGTAAGGGAAGTAATTAATACTGAAGCCTCTTTAGCTCCTTTAAAAATACATGCCAGTCTCACAAAACATGGAACATAAAATTAACTCTTGGCAAGTTTTAGATTCTGAGAACCGGAACCATCTGCAAACCACAACTGGACCACAATTACCTAGGTCCTTCATTCAAAATCCATGAAACTAAACGAAACACAGGAGCGGTGAAAAGAGAAGAAAAGGCCAGAAAAAAAAGACTTCACATACAAAAAAAGGGAGTTGATATTTCCAAGGCCCCACGGAGACAACTTGCGCTGTCTTCCTGGATCACTTTCCTTGCAGAAAGAGAAATCAACTACCAATACCTTTGGCAGATAACGTGTCCAGACCTAGGATGGGACACGGTAGGACAGCATGTTTTGCTCAGTGTCTCTCAAAACTACTGTCGGCCCAATTAGTAAAGTAAAAGGGACGCTAAGATGTAGCATGGCAGGAGAGTGGAAATGAGACTGGGAGTTAAGAGTGGGAAGCAGCAGAGGAAAAGGCGTGGGGAGGGTCAACAACGCATCCAGAGCTGGAGTGAGAACCCGGGTGGAAGAAGTGGGGTTAGCAAAAGCCAAAGGTGAAGGGAAGAAGGGGATGAGGTTCTGGGTGGGATGGGCGCGAGCCAAGGGAGAAGGGACCCGTCGCCGGCTACAGCAGCCTGCGCTAGAGGCCGGAACCCCTTAGCACCGCTGGCGCCCGCCTGGGTGGTTGTTGCTGAAGAAGACGCAAGGACCTGCCTTGCTTGGCCATGGCGGCCGCAGGCTACCCAGGCGCCCAGCAGCTGAGGCAACAGAGGCAGCCAGCAGCACCTCCCACTCCCTCCGCAGCTCGCGGCCCACACCTCAGTCAGCAGGGAGCAGTCGCTTGGGCGCAGGGCCAGCCGAGCCCGTGACTGGCCGAAAGTTTGTCAACTGGGGCTGCGCCGCAGCCCCTCGCCTGCCGGGAAATGTAGTCGCAGGGCGGGGCGCGGGAGGCCAGCAGGCTGCGCCTGGGCTGGGCGTGGCCGCGGTCCTGTTCCGCCCCATCTCCATCGAGGGGCCTTGGAAGCGCCCAGAGCGGATTTCGTCCATGTATGGGCTAGGCGGAGCCGTGCCCCGCGCCCTCCGGGGTCAGAAGCTGCGGAAGTTCATGGTAGGCGCTCCCAGTTGTACGCACACTCACACAGGGAAGTATCACGCTAACATATCAGCCCGAGTTGCACATCTTTTAGAGCTTCCTGATCATTTTGTTTTTAAAAATAAAAAAAGCTCAAAGCAAGCTATACTCTCCACCTGCAGGACGTTGGTCCTCCCACCGGCCGCACTCCGTCCTCTCGTTAGCCCCGACATCGGGAGTTTCTCTGTACTCCACGACCTTCCACTCGCCCACTCCATGTCGCCGTCGCCGTCGCGCTTGCCTTTTTACCCGAGGGGCTCAAACCTGCTGCCTGATGAGTTTTCATTTACAGGAAACTCTGGTCATCTCTTCCCTGAGACAACACAGCGGCTTCCTGGGGTTTGTTCCCATTTCTAGTTTGTTGAGGTCTCCAGAAAGACTCTTTCACCTGAAGTACATTTCCCTTTGTAGTAATCCTGCAGTGAATCTTGTAAATGTTTCAGATATCAAGTAACATGTAGCATGGCAGGAGAGTGGAAATGAGACATGCTGTATGTTTTTTCGGTCTCATTTTTCCTATCATCCCCCACTCCCCGAGAATTTTGCTCAATTCAGTAGAGCAGATATTTTGATTTGTCAGTTATATCCCGCGCCCTGGAGCTGTAAAGATAGATGACACAGTTCAGAGTTCCTATCATCAGAAATTGAGATTTTATACACACACACACACACACACACAATGCCTTGAAACTACACTGACATTATTATTACCCTATATAAACGTATGATTACGCTACTGGTGTGACTCAGCACCATATACAGCCAAAGGAATGAGAAGTTATCCTCCATATGTGTTCAATATGTCAAAATGCACCCTACTGTCATACATAGCTAATTAAAACAATTAATAAAATAAACTACACTATGTGAAAGAACAAAGTCCCTTTCTGCTCCAGACCAGATCTCCCTTGGGTATCTAGGGACCTCTCTCTCCTTTCTCACTTGTCAGGTTCCCAGTTTCTTCCACATTTCACTTGCATACTAGCAACACTATCAATCTACCAAAGGCACACCCAAGTCCATTCCTTTTAAATGGACGTTTTGTAAATGTTTTTCTTTTCTGAATACCTTGATATTATTATATTACTAAAAAAACTCACTACAACGAAGGGACAAAGGAAGGAAAAACACTTAAGAATTGAAAATTAAATTATTGGGCACTTATTTCTTCAACCTATAAAGTTACTTGTAATCCTCTGTTACATAGGATGATCTTTTGGGATATCAGAACTGATGTCCATGGGGGGGGGAATGTAAAAATATAGGGTGATGAGTGATATGTAAGGGAAGGACATCCTGTCCTTGTCCTCTCTGGCCTCCCCCTCTTCCCATGGATACTTGTGCAAAGAACAGGAAACACATTGTATCTGGTCTAGTTGCAAATAAAGATGGCAAGCTCTAGCTTCTCTGTTATTGAATGTTTCCGTTTTGTGATTTCATCCTTTAGTACAATAAGAAGTTGATCAGGGCCTGGTGTATTCCCTGTGTCATAAATTATTTTGGATGCTAAGTGTCCTTTGAGATACAACCCAGTTTTCTCATTTACAACTCAAAAAACAAAAGTCCAAAGAAACTGATTCTTGTCCACAATGAGATTCTGAGTGCCGAAGCCAAAAGTAGCACCTAGATTTCCTGCCTGCTAATTCAGGGATTTTTTTTTTTTTGTTAATTAACAGGTTGACTCTTCTCATTTGATCTACCAGAGTACCAAGGAGACAATTATTCAATAACCACTTTTTTTTATCTGAGGGGTTTAAGTAATCTTACAGGTTTGAATATTAGCTGTTTTTCTCTAATGTAGACGTGTGGTGATTCATCCTTCAACTCAATTCATAACAGACTATGAAACATAATTAAAGTGAGATAACCTAGACTACCATATATATGCAAAAAGTACTGTTTTGATTCGTGGTTTAACTTTATTACTTTTTCTTCCTTTTCAAGAATTTATTTATACTCAAGATAATGTTGATGATTTATGTCATGAGAATATCATTCAATTTACCAAAATATTAAAAGTGGTTATAGTAGAAATGGGATTATGGAGCAATTTTCACTTGTTCAAAAATTTTTCATATATGGTTATATTTCTTTTTAGTAACAAAAAATATTTTTAAATAGGAGAACTTCCCTTGTAGCTCTTTTGCCTCAAATTGCTTTAAGATAATAAGATACATGCATTCCCAAATTTCCTCCTAAATGAATCAACTTCTAAAATTATTCATTTTTTAGTAGTGAACTTACTGGTGTTTCCCCTGCCCCACTTTGTGCTTTTCTGCTTTTCACACTTTCTATATTAATTATGAATTACTAAAAGTATTTTATTGAATATAACATATATACAGAAAAAGCCAATGAACTTTGACAAATTCAACATATCCATATAACCACTATTCAAATCATGACATACAACATTATAGGCATCCCAGAAGCTTCCTCTCAATGTATTCTCAGTTATAACAGCAAAAATGTCTCTTAAAATCCAGGGAAATATCCTTTAAAAGTTAATGCCAAAAATGACATAGCATTTGTAATTAGTCAAAGTTAAATTTTATTTTACTCTCTACTTAATTTTCCAGATTTGGAAATCTTGAGCAAATGAGATTTTTTTCATCCTTGATTATTTTGTTTTTAATATGGTAATATCAGTTACACTACAAAGTAACAGTGAGATTATATGAGAGATGAAATGTAAATCCCTTTGCATAGTGCCTAGCATATGGTAAATACTAATAATGGCTATATTTTAATACAATTCAGAATATTGACTAAAATGATACATATAAAAAGCAGGCCTTGAGCTGGGCAAGGTGGCACATTCCTGTAATCCCAGCTACTTCTGAGGCTGAGGCAGGAGGATTACGAAGTTTGAGGTCAGCCTGGAGAGTTTAGCAAATTTGTCTCAAAATTGCCTAAGCAATTTGTCTAAAAATTAAAAACAAAAAACAGGCCATGATAAATATGAGGGGTTCAATTATTGTCCTTTTTACTTTCTCATCCCTCTTCCCCTATTCAGAATTTTAATTTAGTAGAGTTAAAATAATCTTATAAACAAAACAAAATTAATGCCTAAGTCTAACATTTAAGAACTCATAGTGTGGTTGATTTCCTGGTCTTTTCCTTTATAATGAAGTCTAAATAATATAAAAATAGTGTTCCCTAAGAACACAGAGTTAAAACCAGATTAAAATGAAAAATGTAAAATACTAAAAGTTTATTTTGATAATAGGAATATTTTCTACTTTTTGTTATATATGTGTATGTGTTGTGGGATGAGCATTATAGTTCTATAAAATGACAATACATCTGATTTTGTGTGTGTGTGTGTATGTGTGTGTTTCATTAAAATGAGTGGTTATTTTTTTTCAAGTGATTTTATTTTATTTATTTTATTTTTGATGCTTTTATTGAAAAGGTACATTTAAAAAATACACAGACATTTTTCCATTTACAGATTGCAGATATAGATACTCTAAAAGAGTTCACTATTTTATTGTTTTATGATACTTCTTGCCCCTGATATCACAAATATTCTAGTCTTGTTGATACCAACTTTGAAAGGGGGGCATGGGAGCATGACCTGCAACATATTCAGTGAACAGAAAGACAAATTGTTCAATTATAAATTTTATATCTTCTGTACATTATTGCATTAGGGAGCCACAAAATTATGTAGCATCATTACAAATGAAAATAGGTTAAAAATGAAGATAATTACGTAGAAATACATGGATTCATTTTCTTCTTGCAGAATGCACAGAAGGTGCCAAAATGTGCAATTTAGGAAGCTCTTTTTGTGTTTGTATATATTTGCTTAGCAACTCAAACCAGTGAGGAAGCTACAAAATAAGTTAGACAAAAATAGCAAACAGGTAGTAATTATAGCTATGTTATATGGCTTTCTATTTTGTTTAAATATCTCCAAATAAAATATGAAATAAAGAAAATACATTATCTTTTGTTCTCTTAACGAGAAATTCAAAGCTATTTTGCTTCCTAACATTTACACAGCAACTAAAGATGTTGAATTCAGACAAGAGATACAATCTAGTACTACACAGGATACAACAGTACTTGGGTCTAAAACAGTACACAATCCCTGTCGACGAGAGTACACCAAAAAGAATACGTGATCCGTTGGTAAGATGGTATTCACAAGTAAGCACTTGTGTTCTATTTTTCTTCCACACTAGAATATGCCTGGTTGGATTCCAGAGCTATTTACAGACATCTGAGGAAGATCCTAGTTTTCAAGTCTGTCAGGAAAATATTCCATATTGTTCTAAGCCAGATTATACCCATGGGAAAACAGAGACTGGTTTTCTTTTTCTTTACTTTCTGACTGTACATTTTCAAGAACCCAGATTTCTCAGATACACCAATTAAATGGAGTCGAGTTGGGGTGGGAAGAGGGAACCTGTGCTGCTCACATTCCAAAATGATTTGATCAGTCCATAAAAGCACTCTTGAATCTAGTGATTTGTTTTTCACTGAAGCTGGGGTTTCAGGTGGTAGGCTGCATTTTGTGGGTAGGTGGGATACTTACTGTAACACAAAATGCTCAAGTTGCTGAAATCCTTTTGGCTTGGCTTCTCGACTTTCCTACTGGCCTGGCTGGTCTTGGGACTTGCAGATGTCAGTATGGGGCAAACAGGATGGAGGCCGGAGTGGCACAGATGGGCCCGTGCCCTAGCCTCAGGAGAGCTGGAGGGATGGCTGGAGCCTGGAAGAGCTAGGCAGATGGCCGGGGTGGCAGTGACAGTGCAGAGGACACAGCCGCTGCTGCTGCCAGGGGTGAGGACAGGAAGGCTGGGGCCAAAGGTTTCATCATATCTTTCTGGAATGCAAGTTTTGCTGTTAAAATGCTTGGGCTCCGCTGGAGTTTGTTGTAAGGGCTGTATTTCGGCTTCAGTGGCTTCCCTGCAACTGGTCTTTATGCCTCCTGCTAGAAATGTGCTGTTTGAGTTGAATTTCTGAGTTAACATGAACATCACAGATTTCACAATGAAATGTCTTGTTCTGTAGTCCTGACCCCCTTATTGCCATTCTGCATCTTTAATCTTGATCCAGGTCTAGGATAAGACTTAATTGGACCAGCTCCATTACGAGCCTCAACCATGGTCTTGTGTTTAGATCCAGTGTTGTGTGCCTCTAGCTGTGACAGGGAGTTCACAGCCACTTTGCATAGTGAACAATAAAGCAATTTTTTGGCTTTCTCTTCTTCGGATTCAGCAACAGACCCTGGTGCTCCATTTGTGCTTTTGGTTGTCCCAGGTGGCAGGGCAGTTGTGCCAGATTTGAGGAGAAATGAGCCACTTTCAGAGCATGATGGCTGACTGAAACTATTGGCTTTCAGCTTTCCTTTATCTTCTGATTTGTCAGAGCTGTTGCCTGTGATTGGAGTGATGGAGCAGCTGGGATTAGCCTTTGCGCTGTCCTTGGAAGAAACCATTTTGGGTTTATTTTTCGTTGCCTCTAGTGCTTTGTCCTTCTTGGCATGTTTACTTCTTTTGTAGTGGGCCTCGGCCTGGCTATCTGAGTTAAAGCGAAGCTGACAGACATTACAAGAAATAACTTGTTTCTTCTTTGGGGGAATGGATACTCCAAATGTGTGGTTAATGACTGCTTTTTGCACAGGATCCATTGTGTTAAAATTTGGAAAGAGCCCAACAGCCGAACTACCGTCCATTGGAAAAGACATAAATGGTTCGATATCCAGTGAAGGCTGCATCATCAGAGTAGGAGTGCGCACAAGAGCAGGAAGGGTAGTAGTATGGCATGTACTGCCTGTGCTGGTGTTGGGGCTGGGGCTGACCAGCAGTGTCCTCGAGCTCTGGGCTGGAAGCCGGGGCTGCCCATTGCTCAGCTGCTTCACTCGTTTGCGATGGGATTTGCCATTGTAATGGACCTGGGCCTGGGCTGCAGAGTTCAGCTGGATGTTGCACACCTCACAGAAGGAGAACAGAATTTTCTTTTTCTCTTTACTTAACTGGTCCTCAGGCCTGTCGGTCTTAATGCCCCTTTCTTCAAAGCCCCGTAGAAAAGCTGCCATATTCATAATTCCATCTTCAAGATGGTACTTCATACATTGGGTTGTGTTCTAAAACCCCTTTTTTAAGTCGGTTGATGGGAAATTGTGCATATTTTCTTATAGATTTAGAAAAACAAATTGCTTTTAGGTTTCCAGATCAGCCCATAAACATCAATTTAATCTTCGATGAACTTGAAACGTAGACCATCTGGGCGCGCCGGCAGCAGGCGCGTAGGGCAGTGGCTCCTCCAGCCTGGAATTTGTTGCTAGCGCTCTGGCGGTTGCTGCGGTCCCGCCAGGGCTGCACTGAAGCTCCGCGCAGACGCTCTCCGGCGATCTGCTGCACCCCCGGACGGTGGCTACCATGACAGCGGCGGCGGTGGCCTTGGGGAATCATATCACAAAATTTTTTGATAAAGGGGAATTCAAGTTCTCCTTATTCATGTGTCCAGTGTGAATAAAAGCACTGTCATAAGGCAATCCATTTGAGGAGCAGGTGGCTTACTAGGGATTGAACCTAGAGGCTCTTAACCACTGGGCCAGCACTTTTTATTTTGAGATAGTGTCTTACTGAGTTAGAGTCTCACTAAGTTGCTGAGTTGACTTTGAACTCACAATCCTCCTGTCTCAGCTTCCAGATCCACTGGGATTACAGGTGTGAGCCACCACACCCAGCTCCATTTTTATTTTACAGCTTAGGAAACTTTTTTTGATATTTATTTTTTAGTTATAGGTGTACACAATGTCTTTATTTTACTTTATGTGGTGCTGAGGATGGAACCCAGAGCCTCACACATGCCAGGCAAGCTCTTTACCTCTGAGCCACAACCCCAGCCCCAGGAAACTCATTTTTCAGTAATTTGGAAAACATGTGACATACTGACCTGTTTATGCAGGTGGGCTATCCTGGACCTCCTACCTAAAAATTAATGATCATATGGTTCTTTTCAAACCTGAGTTCCTCTAAATCACTTGGCTTAAATGAACATCAGTTTGTCATTGTCCTTGACATTCTCTACCCTTCTTCACCTCCTATGTATATACACTGGGGTTCACAGTATTCAAAACAGTACTATCAAAAATTTAGTATTCACTAAAAACAGGCCAAACTCCATTAACTTTTCTACTTGCTGCTCAACTAAAATGCCATTAAAAAAATATAACACTTCGTTATATCAAAATATTTGGCAATGTAAAAGGTCTCCTTTATATTATTTTCTTGGAGTTTGGAAAAGAGTGACCCAGTTTCATTTTCAAATCTGTTTATTTAAAAAAAAATTACATTCTAAAGATTCAACAATCTATCAAAATTCAAGTCTGGTTTTTTTTTTTTTTTTTGTCCCTGGTAGGACTAGAAAACGGTCATATTTTTATAACCCTTTTAGGAAATCTATCCTAAAAAAATATTATACTAAGTTTGACTTTTCAAAAGTCAAATGCAACATTACTTATTGAAATGTAAAAATTGGAAACAAAGTGTCCATATACAGGATATGAATAATGGCACATCCAACATTAAGTAGCCAGCCATCAAAATGTCATTGCTAAATCCCTCTTATATTTTTAGAGTAGTAGTATGGGGGAAATTCTTATAAAATAAATAGAGGAAAGCAAGATACAACATCCACTATGTAGGATGATTGCAACTATGGAAATAAATAAAGTCAAATATTAACATTTGTTCTGGTTGGTGGGTTCTGGGAATTTTTCCAAAATTTTGCTGAATGTAAACTTAATGATTGAAATAAATTAATTCATAACAAGATATAAAATTGACTTTCCTTTTTCCTCTGAGTCTCTTTATATGCTCATTGGACAAGATTAAAGCCCTTGCTGGGCATAGTAGCACTATCCTGTAATCCCAGCAACTCCAGAGGCTGAAACAAGTATATCCCAAGTTCAAGGTCACCTCAGCAACCTCGGCAAAAATACTCAGCAACTTAACAAGACCCTGACTCAAAATTAAAATTAAAAAGGGCTGACAATACAGCTCAGTGGTAAAAACCCCTGGGTTCAATCCCCAGTACCAACCAATCAACCAACCAACCAACCAACCAACAAAAAGATTAAAGCCCTTTTTTTCACAAATAAACCAAAAGCCATTTTTCTCTCTAACTTGAAATAATTTGAAATGAAAAAAGAGGTAAAGAAAATAATCAAAAACAAAGGAAAAAGAAAGGAAGAAAGTATCAATAATGGAAGTTAGAATACTCGAAGAAGTCCACTTAAATTTCTATGGATTCTTTGGGTAGAATTGACAGTAGTGGGGTAGGGAAAAAGACATTATAGGTATGAGAACATACTGAGGTAGAAAGCCATGAGTTCCAATGACAGAGACAGAGAATTTTGGATATCAGACAAAGGGTGTAAACAAATTCCTCTTTGGGAAAAGAATAGAGTAAATGGGAAAGAAAGAGTAGTTGTAACTTGTCACTGGTAGACATGATTATCACATGCTGGCTTAGGATAATTTTTATAAAAACCTGGGATAGTTATGATTGATATATAAAATTCTTACTTAAGTAAAATTCTGTGAGCTGTATAAGAAAGAACTAGAGATGAACTTATAATGATTAAATCAGGTTTTTAAAATAACCCATCTGATGGAAAGTATTAAGGAAAGAAATTTATTTATAGCTATACTTTAGCCATTTCTTACACAAACATAAAAATTCCAATTAAGAATGAAGAAAATGTGTAGCTGGGTATGGTGGCATAGGTTGGTAATCCCACTGACTCGGGAGGCTGAGGCAGGAGGACTGCAAGTTCAAGGTCAGCCTCAGAAATTTAGTGACACACTGTCTCAAAATAAAAAAAAATTAAAAAAATTCTTTAAAGAGGTGGGGGTGTGGTTCAGTGGTTAAACATCCCTGACTTCAATCCCTGATACCCACCCACCCCCAAATGTGAGGAATATTAATGCATATAATTAAATAGTTATTTCATAAATTAAATGTTTTGGAAATTGGCTAATTATATCCATCATTCAGTACTGTTTGAAAGGAAGACATGATGAATATAAAGTGTCTAACACAAGTCTGGCATTCAACAGAAATGGCAGCTTTTATCTTATTTATTTTTATGTGGTGCTGAGGATTGAACTCAGGGCCTCATGCTTGCTAGGCAAGCGCTCTACCACTGAGCTATAGCCCCAGCCAAGAAGTGGCAGCTTTTATTGATAGTTAATGATCTGCAATATTTTTTTTGCAACTTCATTTAATCATTTATTTTATGTGGCTGAGGATCAAACCCAGTGCCTCACATGTGCTAGGAAAGCTCTCTACCACTAAGTCACATCCCAAGCCCCATGATCTGGAATACTTTACAATTTCTGTGCCTGCATGAAATATTTGATGTTTTATGCTGTCATACTGTAACAACAATTTTACACACATGTAAAGACAATTTATCAAACTTAATATTATTATTATTTGTCAATATTAAAGGATTATCCAAAGATTCACTCTTGATAAAAATAAGCAGATAACTATGAAGACAGATGTACTTTTTAGATAAGTAAAAGATCAAAGAAAAAATACCTAGTAAATTTTCCACTCATTTTGTAGATGTGGTCCTGTATTTTATCCCTGTGAATAGTAGAATCTATTCAGAACAGGAATGCCTGACTTCAGAGCTTATTTTTCTCTAGATAAATTGAGAAGCCAAACCTATAATATTGATTAATGAGAACTTGGAAAGCAAACAGAAGATACTTTATTGCTTATGCTATTTAAACTACTTAGATCATGCTTCAGAATTCACTGGCTATGATGCTGCTTCTTCTTTTAGCTATATGACACTGGATGTTTATAATCTAAATAGATATGATTTTTTGGGTTGTAAAAATCTCATGGGCTGGGGAAATATTAATAAATACAAAGCATCAAAAAGAATTTCCTTTGATAGTTGATTGCAGATAATTAGAATTTAAGTTATCAATGGCTTAACAATATTTAGAGAAAGAATAAAGATGTACTAACAGAGAGAGAGAAAAAGAAAAGAAGAGAGGCAGGGAGGAGGGGAAGAGAGACTTTACTAAGATATGATGCAGTCTACCCTGAAAAGGGTAATGATGGGAAAAGTTTGAGAGGTACCAAGAACAGCAAAATATAGCCAAGGCAGAAATAAATATATAAATAGATAACTGAAAAGGAGATATGTGTACACATGCATGTGTGCAAAAAAATGAGACTAGAAGACAGTCTTGCAGTGCCTTAAAAAGTTAAAAATAAAGTTACTATTTGAGTCAGCACTTCCACTCCTAGGGATATACTCAAAAGATTAAAACATGTATCCAGCTGGGCATGGTGGTGTGCACCTGTAATCCTAGTGACTCAGGAGGCTGAGGCAGGAGGATAGAAATTTCAAGACCAACCTCAGCAATTTAGTGAGGCCCTGAGGACTTAGTGAGATGCTGCTTCAAAATAAAACATATAAAAGGCTGGGGATATGGCTAAGTAGTTAAGCACCACTGGGTTCAATCTCCAGTACCCAAAACAAAACAAAAAAAATATGTATATATAAGTATACAAATACACACACACAATAACTGGTACATAATTATTCAGAATATCATATTCATAACAGGCAAAAAGTGAAAGTAACCAAATGTCCTTCAACTCATAAAATATATCAGTTGATGATAAAATGTGGCATATAGACAATGGAATAATATTCAGCCATAAAAAGTAATGGATTACTGATTCACATTACAACATGGATGAGCCTTGAAATATTTTGCACAGATAAAAAACCAGTCACAAAAGACCACATATTATATGATTTCACTTATATGAAATACCACTGTAGAAAATTTATAGAGACAGAAAGTAGATTAGCAGTTGCCTAAGGCTGATGGGAAATGGAAAATTGTGAGATGACAGGTAAAAAATATGGATTTTCTTTTGGGAATAATTAAAATGTTCAAAATTGACTATAGTGAGAGTTGTACTACCCTGTGATTATAATAAAACAACTGAATTGTACACTTTAAATAGAGGAATTTTATAATATGTGAAGTCATTTTATAGCCTTGGACAGCTTTATTCAGATTACAAATGTTTTTTATTATACCAAGACTTTTAAAAGGTAGAATAAGTAGCTGGCTTTTTTAAAAAATTAAAATCTAAGGCTAAACACAGTGCAGGTGTAGCTCAGTGGTAGAATGCTTGTCTAGTGTGCTTAAGGCCCTGTTCAATGTCAGTACCACACACACACATACACACACACACACACACACACACACACACACACACAGGAAAATGAATCTTATTAATTAATAGAACATCCATTAGGAGGGTACCTTCAAATAAATGAATAAATATATTAATTTGACAACAACATTTTTAGACTTACCTTTATATTGAGTGATATGATTCCAAAGGGGTAAATTTTCTTTTTCCTTTCTTTTGGTACTACAGATTGAACCCAGGGGCACTTAACCACTGAGCACATCCCCAGCCCTTTTTATATTTTTTTATTTTGAAGCATGGCCTCACTAAGTTGCTTAGGCTTCTTTGAATTTGCAATTCTCCTGTCTCAGCCTCCAGAGCCACTGCATGAATTTTCAATTCTTGAATTTGTTTTATCCTTGATTTTTTAAAGTTTGTTTTTCAGTGGATTATAGTTATACATAAAAGGAGAGTTCATTCTGACATATTCATAAAAGAAGTAACATAGTTTTCTCCATTTCAATCCTAATACTCCTTACCTCTTCCCTTTCCTTTGCTTTCTCTCTGGTTCCCTTCCTCTTTTCTATTGGTCTTCCTTCTATGGACTTATTTTTCACTTGATGCATTATAGTTACATATAAATTGGAATGCACTGTGATATATTCATAAATGTCCTTAGAATAATTTGGTTAACTACATTCCCCAGTTCTTCCCCTTCCCCTTGCCTCCTTCCTCCCCAATGTGTCCCCCTACCTGCAAAGCACACTTCTACTCTTCCAATGTCCCTTCTATTTTTCTGAAAAAATGATGGTTAGATGTCATAGAAGAAAGTGGCAATGTCTTAATCTAATGCCTACTGTCTGGCCCAATGGCTCTTCCATCCTTGTCAAGAGAGTTATAACCTTTTATCCTGTCATTCAACACTATCACTCAATTGCTTTTTTAAAAATTTTTGGTTGTAGATGGACACAATATCTTTATTTATGTATTTGTTTATTTTTATGTGGTGCTGAGAATTGAAGCGTCACATGCACTAGGCAAGTGCTCTATCACTGAGCCGCAACCCCAGCCCTCAACTTTTTCTTAATTATCTCATTTGCAAATACTCTTTCTCTTAAAAATTTTTCACAGGAAACTGGAAAGGTAGTAGAGGTTTTTGAAAATCTATTGCAGGACTGGAGTTGATACTCAGTGATAAAGCATAAGCTTTAGCATGTACAAGGTCCACAAAGCCCTGAACAGAGGAAAAGAGTGAAAGAAAAGGAGAAGAAAGAAAAAATGAAAAGAAAGGAAGTCCATTGCAATAACTCCCTTCTAAAAATCTATATTCTAGAACTATGATAGCAGAAGAGAAAAATGAACAGATGAATGTAAAAGACAAATTCATTTGATCTGATGATTAATGATTCGCAGATTATGGGGAGAAAGAAAAAGAGGCAATTACTAATATATGCATGGAAGGAGTGTCAAAATTGAGAAAGTTAGAGACAACTGTTTTAGAGAAATTGATAAATTTAGTTGAAATTAGTAATAAATTAATATATAGGTTATTTTGGTAGAAAATTTATCACTGACAGTATGGCATGTTAGAAAAATCAATATAATTTTATGTGTATTTTTATTTTACTACTGTGAACTTCATAAAGATGAGTTCTAAATCTAATTCATTGTGTAATCCCAGCACTGATCTTACTGCCTTTAATAGTTAAAATAATTTTCAGTTGAATCAACTCAACTGAAACTGGTAGAGCGCTTGCCTAGCAAGTACGAGGCACTAGGTTCGATCCTCAGCACCACATAAAAATAAACAAATAAAACAAAGATATTGTGTCCAACTACATCTAAAAAAATATTTTTAAAAATCTAAAGGACATATGCATTTTTCCTCAGTCTTAAAGGATGTATTCCCAAAAAATTTAAAACTCAGTATGTTGAAATGTCATCAGTAATTCATTTAGAATTTCTGCTCATACCTACATCCTGGGAACAAATTTTTACTCCTCACACTTCAGATAGAGCCCTAATATCCAGAGTATACAAAGAACTCAAAAAATTAGACAATAAGATAACAAATAACCCAATCTACAAATGGGCCAAGGACCTGAACAGACACTTCTCAGAGGAGGATATACAATCAACCAACAAGTACATGAAAAAATGCTCACCATCTCTAGCAGTCAGAGAAATGCAAATCAAAACCACCCTAAGATACCATCTCACTCCAGTAAGATTGGCAGCCACTATGAAGTCAAACAACAACAAGTGCTGGCGAGGATGTGGAGAAAAGGGTACTCTTGTACATTGCTGGTGGGACTGCAAATTGGCCGCACCAATTGGTGCAGCCAATTTGGAAAGCAGTTTGGAGATTCCTGGGAAAGCTGGGAATGGAACCACCATTTGACCCTGCTATTGACCTTCTCGGACTATTCCCTGAAGACCTTAAAAGAGCATGCTACAGGGATGCTGCCACATCGATGTTCATAGCAGCACAATTCACAATAGCTAGACTGTGGAACCAACCCAGATGCCCTTCAATAGATGAATGGATAAAAAAATGTGGCATCTATACACAATGGAGTACTATGCAGCAATAAAAAATGACAAAATCATAGAATTTGCAGGGAAATGGATGGCACTAGAGCAGACTATGCTTAGTGAAGCTAGTCAATCCCTAAAAAACAAATACCAAATGTCTTCTTTGATATAATGAGAGCAACTATGAACAGAGAGGGAGGAAGAGCAGGAAGAAAAGATTAACATTAAACAGAGACATGAGATGGGAGGGAAAGGGAGAGAAAAGGGAAATTGCATGGAAATGAAGGGAGACCCTCATTGCTATACAAAATTACATATAAGAGGTTGAGAGGGAATGGGAAAATAAACAAGGAGAGAAATGAATTACAGTAGATGGGGTAGAGAGAGAAGATGGGAGGGGAGGGGGGATAGTAGGGGATAGGAAAGGCAGCAGAATACAACAGTTACTAATTGGGCATTATGTAAAATTGTGGATGTGTAACCGATGTGATTCTGCAATCTGCATTTGGGGTAAAATTGGGAGTTCATAACCCACTTCAATCTAATGTATGAAATATGATATGTCAAGAGCTTTGTAATGTTGTGAACAACCAATAAAAATTTAAAAAAGAAAAAAAAAGAATTTCTGCTCATAAAAATAATCAATTCAATGCATTATGTTACTAACATAAGCAAATATATTATGCTTTCAGACAGTAATTGCTCCTTAGTAAACTTACTGTTGAAAATGCCTATGTCCAATATCAAATAAGATTTATGTCTAATACAGGTCTTCATTTTGGAGTAATGGCTTTTTATTAAAAATACTTACTGTTCTGTTTTTCACCAAGAGCAACCAATGTTTCAAGAACTTTAATTCCCTCTTGAACAGCCAAAAGTTCATTGTTACTGGCTGGTCTGTTTCTTTCAACAGCTTTAAGCTTTTCAACCACTATGGGGGCTAACGAATGGATGTAGGGAGTTGAAAGCGCATGGTTGGAATGCTGGAAGACTGAGAGGAGAAGCTGGTAACATTTGGCTTGAACCTATGTAAGGAGATCATTCAATCAATTAACACATGATAGTTCTTATCTGCTCTACAATCACATTACATCTTAATATGTATGTAATACAGCACAATGAAAATATAAATGTTATTTTCCGTATAAGAGAAATGAAAGAGAGTAATGGAACTTTCTTTCAATAAGCTAACTGAATAAACCTCTCAAAAAAATCGGAATCTCTCAAAATAATTCTTTATACCAATTTAAGTTTTGTAGCCATAGAAAATAAAGTCTCACTGGCTTTTAGATTAGAAAAACTTCATATGAATAATTATTTTTTTAAAAAGGAAGAAGGATAGGAAGAAAAGTTATAAGTATTGGGGGAAAATAGTGGAATAAAATTGTTTCAGCAATTTGTAGAATACAAATTGCCAAACTTCACTGACATCAGAAATACCTGGGGAGCATTTTAAAAATACAGATTCCTGAGTCACAACTCTGAAGACCCTGATTCAGGGAGCTAGGGGGCTAGGAATGTTCCTAAGTTGTTTTATTTTTCCTGATATGCAGAAGATTTGATAATCATAACTTAAGACTTCACCACTGTAAAATAATAAAACATGTTTTCTAAACAAACAAGTTTTGAATAGGCTTATTAAAACATGTAATAATAAATTTATACATTAATGTAGTGAGTATCATTTAAATAAATATTGGAAACCCTGAAAATCTCTCCTAATATGGCTGAGAACTAATCAAAGATATTAGAGAATTTCTGCATATTTAAGTAAACATACAAATGTGTTTCTTTTATAGTTAAACCCAGTGATATTTTCTAGTTTTTCCATTTAAAACTCTTACTGTAAATATTTAGGTTTTCCTTATATATAACACATTTTAGTGAATCAACCAGATATTCTCCTGATAAAGTGGAATGTTTGCTTAGGTGTAACTTACCCATGGGTCACATGAATTTAATGCATTTTTAAATGTGTTCATGCAGCCATTCTGTAATGACTGAACTCCTATTATTTCACTACAGCAGACCACAGGAAGGGTGCAATTGCTGTCAGCATGCTAACTTCATCAGGTGTGGACACAGAATCTTCTGAAAATGAAAAATGGAAAAAAAGTGCCATTTCCAAAACTTTTGGAAATTTAATCTTCAACAACTCTCTCCTGCTCCTAACATTAATCAAAGTTTATCAAGAAAATAAATTAAAATGTTACCATTTTGAAACATGTAATTATAAATAATTCAGGCAAAATGGATACTAAAACCACTGTGTGCAAGTTAGATAGAAAGCAAACAATTAAGGTAGTTTCAAAATATCTCCCCATTGATTCCTTGTTAGTTAAAAAAGGGAGAAATGACAACTGTATAGTGGAGAAACAAGGCAGATACGATCTTAACGAAGTCATTAAAGTTAAGATTCCCAATAATGAGACAAAGCAACATTATATGCTTTCTTATATAAGGCTCTGAGAAGACATAACAATATTTATATAGTATTTTTCCAAAAATGCATAAAAGTAAAGAAAAAAATATATAACTCAAAATTCTGAAACATTCTACAAAAGTAGATGGCCTGCACTCTTCAAAAATATTAATGTCATGGGGCTGGGATTGTGACTCAGCAGTAGAGTGCCCGCCTACCACGTGGATCCTCAGCACCACATAAAAAACTAGTGGATAAATAAATAAAAACGAAGGTATTGTGTCCAACTACAACTTAAAAACAAACAAACAAAAAAACATTAATGTCACAAAAGATTAAGCCTGAGGAACTATCCCAGATTAAAGAAAACTAAAGAAATATGACAACTAAGGAAAAGAAAAAGTTTTATAAAAGTCATGATTAGGACATTTAAAATATGCATATGAATAATAACAGCATTTTATCAATGTGAAATTGCCTAAATTTTATAATTCTTCTATTATCATGTAAGGAATGTTCTTGTTCTTAGGAAATCTGTGAAGTATTTAAAGAGTTATGATGACTTCAACATATTTTCAAATGGTTCAGCAAAATTAATAATAAAGGTACAGAAGCTGAAGTTGTTGCTTAGTGGCAGAATACTGGCCTCCCACATGTAAGTCACTGAGTTTTATCCTTAGCACTGCATAAAAATAAATAAACAAAATAAAGATATTGTATCCGTGTATAACTAAATTTTTTTTAAAAAATAATGGTATAAGGGTTATGTGGATAATAATAAATCCTTGAGGCAAAATGTTAACTGGTGAATCTAGGAGGAGGGTATATTGGTGTTTTCTACACTTGAAATTAAGTTTGACGGGCTGGGGATGTGGCCCAAGCGGTAGCCCACTCGCCTGGCATGTGTGCAGCCCGGGTTCGATCCTCAGCACCACATACAAACAAAGATGTTGGGTCCACCTAAAATTTAAAAAATATATATTAAAATTCTCTCTCTCTCTCTCTCTAAAAAAAATCAGTTTGAAATTTATTTCAAAAATCAAAGGATTAAAAGTGAAAAAAAAGTTTTGCAGCATTCTTGATGGGATTTATGTACATGTGTATGTATGTCCACATAAATACACATACACATATTTTAAAATAAAATATCTCAGCTCTTAGAGTAAAGAAGTAGGGTTTCCAAATGGAAATTCTTCATTATAATTTTTTTTTCTTAAGCAAGAAATAAGGGGGGCTGGGGATATGCCTCAAGCGGTAGCGCGCTCGCCTGGCATGCTTACGGCCCGGGTTCCATCCTCAGCACCACATAAAAACCAAGGTGCTGTGTCTACCGAAAACCAAAAATAAATATTAAAAAATTCTCTCTCTCTCTCTCTCTCTCTCTCCTTTCTCTCTCTATCTTTAAAAAAAGAATTAAGGGAATTGCTAGCCTTATACTATATCAATATTCCCATGGCTTTGATCCTTCATTCATAAGTATACCTCCTGTGAGTTCAGCTCTGGACAGAATATCTTAGGCAAGTTAATTGTATTATCAGACCTTCAAATTCACTTCATATAATGAACCAGCTTGATAAAATAGCAAACACTTTCTGTTAATGTTGACAATTTAGGTCTGGGGTTGTGGTTCAGTGGTACAGTGTTTGCCTAGCACATGTGAGGCACTGGGTTTGACCCTCAGCACTGTATAAAATTAAACTTAAAAAAATAAATAAATAAAGGCATTGTATCCCTCTACAACTAAAAAATTTTTTTTTTAATTGACAATTTAGGGTTCGGGCTGAAGCACAGTGGTAGAGTGCCTGCCTCACATGTGTGAGGCACTGGGTTCAATCTTCAGCACAACATAGAAAAAATAAAATAAAAAATAAAGATATTGTAGGGCTAGGGCTGGGGCTTAGTGATAGAGTGTCTAGCACATGCGAGGCACTGGATTTGATCCTCAGCACCACTTAAAAATAAAATAAAATAAGGGTATTGTGTCCAACTACATTTTATATATATATATATATATATATATATATATGTGTGTGTGTGTGTGTGTGTGTGTGTGTATTCTAGATATGCTCAACAAAATTAAAACTAAACTACTTATAGCAAATTCTTAAGCATTTCTTCTTCCTGATATTTCTATTTATCTATCAATCTGCACATACATTCATATATGAGGCATTTAATCTTTTTAAGTTTGTTAAAATCTATGTTAAGATGCAAAATATTAACACTTTATAAAGCTAAAATAATTTCAGTTACATTAATATAACTAAAGTTTTTCCCTTATAAATGATTTTTTTAAAAAAATCACATTCTAAATATCTGTACATTATTCAAAATATAAAAAGCATATGGAAAAGAAAATAAGAAAATAAAACTTGTAATTCTACCATCCAGTGACAGTTTAGATTTAATTTCTAGGTTTTGACTTAATTTCTTCTGGTCTAAGTTAATTATATATATGTTTGCTTAAAAATATGATATATAACAGATAAAATGGACATATAATTCAAACTAATATATCATCATGAATAATTTTTCCCACTGACAAATATATTTATAACACATTTTATTATTGTAAAATAAATGTATTGATGATAAATAATTTTGAATTTAATTTTTTAATTAACAAGGCCAAAGAGTATGCATTCTGTGTGTGTGGTACTATGGATTAAATTTAGTGCCTCATGCATGCTAATCAATTGTTCTACCACTGAGCTACATATAGCCCAAGTATGCATTTTCTTTCTTTTTTCTTTTTTTAATTGGTATCGGGAATTTAACCTACTTTATCACTGAGCCACATCCCCAGTCCTTTTTATTTTAAAATCTGAGACAGGGTCTCACTAAGCTGCTCGGGGCCTCACTAAGTCACTGAAGCTGGTCTCAAACTGGCAATCCTGTGTTAGCCTCTCTAGTCATTGGGATTACAGGCGTGCACCACCACTTTTACCTAATGTGCCTTCTTTCCTTTGTTCTTTCTTCTATTGGTTATTAATTCTCTTATAAGACCTCTTTATTTGTTAATAGAATAAACAGTGACATAGATATTATTATTAGTTTTTCAGATACTTTTCAATGTAAGATGCTTTGATGTCTACATAGGCCAACATATCAGTCTATGTATATGTATATTTCCTCTGCAGTATCTCTCACTGACTTATAGTTAGTCTTTTGCCATTCTGCCAAATAAAGCTCATCTGTATTTTCTTTGTTTTCTTATTTTAAGCATTTTATATTACCATTTAAATTTATCTCATGTTTATTTTAAATCATGATATAAGATGAAGGGATAATGAGAATTTATTTCTCAAACAGTTAATTGGTACACCCATTTGAAGAATCATGAATAAATGATATTTATTGTTTATTTGCTTAAAATACATGTGTCTTCTATACAAATCTCTTCTGTTCTACTGTCCCATCCACTGATTCCTGGGCTACTAAACATTTTTAAATTATGTGGAATTTTTGTATTAGGCAACAGGACAAATATTTCCTTATTATTCTTTTTTTTTAGTTCTTCTACATTTTCTTTATAGCCAAAAAAGAAAAAACTTGAGAGAAAAAGCCAAACACAGAAGAAAATGGACAAAAACATGACTAAGGATTTCCCTCCAAATGAAACACAAACATGAAAAATACTTATATTCATTAGGAAAATGAGAAGTAACAATTAAAGCAACATGATAAGACATATTAGCCATCATATAACAAAATTTGGAAACCAAATAATACCAAGTATTGGTCAGGATATGGGGAAACAAAGATCATCTTATGCTGCTGATGTGAGTGATAATTCACTTGGCTACTTTGGAGAACAATTTGGCGATGTCTGATAAAATGGAAGTTAATATATGCCATCAATTCCACTTATAGATATATACCCTAGAAAATTTCTCACGGCACACATACAAAATCAATCCATGTTTGCTAAAGCAACGTTTTTAATTGGGAGAAACTAAAAACAGCAAAAATACCCATTGACAGGAATGAATAATTGAACAAATAAATGTGATGTAAAGCTACATAGGAGTTAAGAATGAATGAAGGTTTTATTTATCTACATTAATAGAACCAAAAATTAATTACAGAGGGAAAAAAAGTAGAATGGGATATTATAACATTACTTATGTAAATTAAATAGTACAAAAATATATATCATTCATGGTTACTTATCTCACTTTCTATATAATGCATATATACATATATATAAACTAAGTATATTTGTTAAAATAATTGATACATATTAACATAGAAAATATAATTTATAATAGGGAAATTTCTGGAATAAAATATATCAATACCAAGTTTATGGTTCCATTTAGGTGACAGATACTTGAACTTCTTTCCAATTTTATATCAATTATACTAACACATGTCAATTCTGGGTATATATCATATCTTTTTTTTAAACTTTCCAGTATATATGAAAGTTCTAAGACAAAGATATTTAAAGTCAATGATTCAGACAGAGTTATTGAAACTTCAAATCCAAAAAATGTGACTAATGCACCTCTCTGAGTTAATTCAATGTTATACAGCAATTTTCTGATTAGAATACTTAAATAATTAATTAATTAGGGAACAGATAGATATCTGAACAGATCAAAAGTTTTAAAAAACTCTGACAGGTTACCTGGTCTTGAATATTCCAGGATACATGCAAGAGTGCTATGAATTAGAGCTGTCAGTTTTGGCCATTGAAAGTGTCACGATACTTTTAATCCCTTGAAGAGCTGCACTGACTGGTAGAGGAACCTGATTGTCTGCAGACTTTATTGCTGTGTCTTTTAATATTCTTGCAATTAAGAACAGAATTGTAGGCAGGATTGGCATACATCCTAATATAAAAACAAATCAGATTACCTCATAACTACTCAATGCCACTGTAGAAGTTTCCATTCCTTATTTTTTTTTTTACAATTAATTATGTTTGTCTTTTTTTCCCCTCTTCCTTTAGACAGGGTCTCACTTTGTTTCTCTGGCTGGCCCCACATTCCTAGGCTAAAGTGATCCTTCTGCCTCAGCCTTTGGAATAGCTGGGACTAGAGTGCATGCCACCATGCCTGGCTGACTATGGTTTCATATTATTTATTTTCTTTGTTTTTATATAAAATTTGCTACATTACTTTTACTATAATTCAATGTTTGAAAAAGAACATAAGAAATTGCCATTTATTTTAGAGAAGAGAGAACTGATATTTTCTTTTTCCAACCCAGCCATTTTGTTACTGCTAATATTTCACCTATTTAGTAGTCCATGCCCTTCATAATTAAAATGAAAAAGAAGATAGAAAAACAGAAAGAGAAAACTACCATATACATTGAGAAGCATCTAAGTTACCTGGTGAATCTTATTAGTAATTCTAAAATATATAATTAAACTTCAGTGTACTAAAGGCAGCCTAATCAAGCCAGAAAAATGAGAAGACTACTGAGGTAAGCAAAGAAGAAATTATAGAATCCCAGAATTTGTGGATAAAAATTCAACCATGGTGGTGGGGGTGGGGGGGCCTGGGGTTATGGCTCAGTGGTTGAGCATGTTCGAGGTGCTGGGTTTCACCCTCAGCGCCACATAAAAATAAATGAAATAAAGATATTGTGTCCAACTACAACTAAAAAAAAATCAACCACACATTTAACAAAAGAATCCCTTCACTATTCTTATAGGTAGCTTCCTACAAAACTCCAAGGAGAGAAAGTCATTCTTTTTACACATGTAGGGTAACTGTAAGAATCAAAAAATTGTCCCTTGGTTATACTGAAATTTACCAGTATGTTTACTAATAATTATTTTTACTTTCCAGCAAAACAAGGAAAGTTTGCTTCCATACAACAGTTTTTCAATATCTATTATATTTACTAGTCATGATTTCTTTAGATACTCCTTAGAGATGGCTGTCACTCTCCTCTGAAATTCTTTAGCTTTTCAATGTTGCTCATGAATGTCAACCAGATTAGAAAATAATGAGCTTTGTAATTCTACCTTACTATCTTCCCAGTCTGCAGTTCTGTCTTGTTAGAAACATATCTGAAAAGTCAGCTTAGGTCTTTCATTTTTTGAATCTTTAATCATTATAGGATCTTAAAAGTACATAAATCTTTTTAAAAGACTGACCTCTCATTTCACACTTGAGATTTAAGAGAAAAAGAAATTATAAGTGTTTAAAATTCAAGGCAAGATCACTTTCATTACTGCTTATAATGCATTTTGAAATACTGATCAATACTGTACCAGCAGGTGAACAAAGGGACTGTAAATCAGAGAGAATGGTGACTGTGGCTGACACCAGAGGAGCACTTTCTTCTGACAGCCGGGTTTTAGTGGCTATGTGACTTGGAGAGTCTGACATCTTGGTACTCAGATGTGGCATATGCTGAACTAAAATGAACATCAATAGTTCCATAGTTGCAAACATAAGAGATTTTCCAGGAATGAGGCCACAACTGTAAAGTCCTTCTCCTAATACTGGATAGGACTCTTTTTCCATTTGATCTTCATCTTAGATAAAAAATAATTTTGGTGAAATTTTCAGCAGAAAATTGAAAATGGCATATAAAATATCACAATAAATACCTTTAAGAAATTCCTTCAAACGGATTTACAAGTAAATGCCTAAATAATGCCAAATGTCTTTCTTAGTATATAATTCTATGCCTTACTAGAATTTTGTGTATTAACTTCTCTAAACTGTTGGGTAGTTATTTTTTACTTGGAAAATATTAGGTATTTATTTCCTAATAAAGATAACACATATGCTAGGTTAAACTACGTGAAGTTAACATTTTTGGAGGGGAAAAATGATGAGCTATCAGCAATTTCATTTGGTCCTAATGAAAACAAAATCAGTTTCAAATTTTCTAAATGTATGATCATTTTTTAAATCATAAACCTCCTGGCCTTACACTCAGCACCTCAACACCAATCAGCTATTATAAATTGAATCAAATAAGTTGAATTAATTTTAATTTTAAAGGATAAACGTATATTATTAAAAGCTGAGAAAACATACATATGAAAACAAAGTATTTTGCAATTAATATTAACATAGAGGGCTGTGTAACAAATAAGAATATTAACAATCTTGGGAAATGGTCACATTTCATTCCAACAGGTATTTAAGCAACAGATGTCTTAAATATTTAAGTTGAATTATTCTCCCACAGTTAAAAAATACTTGAATTAAACAATATTGTTAGAGTTTAGTGCCCTTAAACCAAATCTAAGCTCAGTACCTGAGAGTTGTGTGCCACAGACAACAGGGATTTTTGGGGAGTCCCTCCTCTATTCACCTCAGCAAGGATTACAAACTTTCAGCTTTCACAGGTAGTCTGCCCAATGAGTCTGCCTCAAATTTCAAAGTCAGAGAAAGCTCAATCACAAATAAAGTACCTTTACCTCTTCCCTTAATGTTTCCACTTTATCTAATGCCCAGCTTCTTTCCCAAGTTGATTCATCTTTCTTCATGTGATCCCACCGTTCCCAGCCTAGTTGACTTCCCAGGGATTCTTCAAGGATTTCAATCATATCTCATATGTCTTCAACCGGGAGGTTGAATAGTCTAGTATATAACTAGACAGGGATGTCTAGTTAGACTATTCTCCTCAATATAAGAAAAATGTTCAATTCTTTCTTATCTAAAGCTCCCAAAGTCTCTTAGACCCTTTTATCTACCCACATGCCTCCTCTGTCTTGCTCCTTCCTTTCCCAGCCTAGATGTTTCCACTTCATTTACTTTCTCATTCACCCCCCCTGATCTTCTACAATCTGGCTTTTACCAACCCAAGAAAATCCTCTGAAGAAGGTCTCTAATAATCTCTTCCGGACCCTTTTCTTTCCTCATTTATGTACTGTTTCTTTAGATGTTATAATCTGCATTTTTTTTTTTTGGTACTGGGGATTGAACTCAGGGGTGCTTAACCACGGAACCACATCCCCATCCTCCTTTTTGTTTTGTTTTCATTTTGAGAAAGGGTCTTACTAAGATGTGTAGGGCCTCACTTAATTTCTGAGGCTGGCTTTGAACTTGTGATCCTCCTAAATCAGCCTTCAGAGTCACTGGGATCACAGGCATTAGCCACCACTCCTGGCCTCATCTGCCTTTCTTGAAATTTCTCTCTTATCTTATGGGGGGGGGAGTGTCCTCCGGCAGCTCTGGTTCAACCCAAACTTCTGGCGGCTGCGGTGGCCGCGCTGAGCTCCAGGCGGGGCTGGCGGCGCCTCCTCGGTCTTCTCTTCCTAGTTGGCCCGCCAGCAGCGGCTACGCAGCCTCGGAGCCTGTCCCGCCTCCTGAGCCGCGGAGTGGGCGCGGTGGCGCTGCAGAAGGTCCAGGGGTCTACTCTGTGCGCTCAGCTCGCCTCACTCCTGCAGGGCTCCTCCAGGTGCTTGTTTATGGCTGGAGCCTCCGCTGCTCGGGCTGCGCCATCCCCCATCCTACCTCATCCCCCAGACCTCGCCCCCCCCAGCAGCGCTCCCCTAATTGACTGCCCCCCCACCCCTCTCGGCCTGGCTGGCCCCATCCCCCTCCTCCTCCTCCCACCTGGGCGGCCAGGTCCTTCCTCCCTTGCACGCCTCTTCCTCATCTTTTCCCTCCTTCTCCTCTTCCTCCAGCAGCCTGACGCGCTACTGCTCGGCGCTGCTTCTCTGCTTGCCTTGGTTCCGGGCGCACCCAGAGAAATGGGAGAATCGCCTCTTTCAGAGCGCCCGCCAGCACAGTGGCCACCGCGGCTAGCCTAGGAGCACCCAGGGCCAGAAGGCTACACCAGTGCCAGGCAGTTTTGAGTTCTTTCCCTCTGTCTGATTTCAGAGTGTATGTGGCTTGCTAGATGGAGCTCTGCTGAATATTTGCTCCAAACTCCCAACTCTGGGATCTTTATTCAATATGAGAAACTCCTTTCTCATCTTTAAGAAGCAATATGTACCAATAGGGTGTTCAGGGCTGCATCTCTTCTTATTGGTTGGTCCAACTTTCCTGTTCATTGGGGGGTGGGGGGTCACTTTTAATTGTCCTCTTTGGTCAGCCATCTGTAATGCTTGATCAGCACCCATGCAGTTTAGTTCTTAAACATAGTGTCTCCTCTGCTTTCTAGAAATCATTAATTGAACACATGAGCCTGAGTATATGTTAAATGTTTTTGATATCTCTTTTAATCCTCAGAGTAATCTCATCATAAGTTATGATCAGACATATTTTTTTTACAGAAGAGACACTGGCTCAGAGAAATGATTTAATTGCCATAGGCAATGTGCCTGAGTCAAGATTCAGGTCAAGGTTCTGGTGACTTCATGTTGACACTATGTTGCTTTCCATCCAGGAGCAGCTTGTTGGTCGTGGAGTCTGGAATGCTTATCATATTCCACATCAAAATGTCTCTGCTAGGTTTCACTGTGTTTCCACGTCCCTAGTTGCTGATCAGGGTGGTGGCCATTTACCTGTTTAGAACTAGGAGTACGCCCAAGTCTTACTGGCTAACTGGGCTTACAGGTCTTTCTTAACTCCCCAACATCCAGCTCATCTTGATCTTACTACTAGGCTAAATCCTGCTTAGATGAGGCAGAAACTGTACATGTCAGTGTCCAGATCTGTGTGAAGATTTTACATCTTTATTCTGACATTGTTACATTCTGAAGCCATCAAAGGATTAAAGGGAGAGTTTCTTGTTTCTCATTCTAAACTTTATTTTTTTAGTTACTAAAATAAAGTTTAAGACTCTAAGCATATCATCAGAGCAGTTTATTTGCCAATGATGCAGTGTAACACACATTAAAAAATGCTTTCAGGAAGTAAAACTTGGGGCTAGGGTTGTGGCTCAGTGGTAGATCACTCACCTAGCACGCATGAGGCTTTGAGTTCGATTGTCAGCATTATATGAAAAAAAGATAAATAAGTAAAGGTATTGTGTCCATCTACTATATATATATATATATATATATATATATATATGTGTGTGTGTGTGTGTGTGTGTGTGTGTGTGTGTGTGTAAAAATAAAATTGGTGGTTTAGGTTTCAGCAGGCCATGAATCCAGATATTATTACAGTTAATGAAATTAATGGTAACTATTATTTGTTGATTATGTATATTGTTCCCAGACTTTATGTACATTCTCTTGTTTAATCCCCAAACAATTCTACATAACAGGGACCATTATCTTGGTTTTATAGATGAGGAAAACTAGGCACAAATCAGTTAAGCAACTTGTCTTAGATCAGGTTATAGGTTATCAATCGGAGAGTCAGGATTTGGAGATAGGGTATCTGATTTCAGAGGACAAGCTTTCCATCAAACATAAAGAATTATAATGTTTTATTTAAACAAATAGAAAATTATAGATAGTGTTGTTTTTCAAAGTAATGTTACCTTGAGACAATATATATATATACCCATTTCCTAAGAATATTGACATTTCCCCAAAATATTTTTGGAACTGCCCTTTGATCCAATTATAAATATACTAGAAAATTAGACTTGTTAGATTCCTAGCCTGGTTTTGATTTTAAAACACCATTAGCTTAGTATAAAAATAGTTCCTTCAATCAAAAAAATTGATGAATATTGTCCCTCATGGAAATATACAAAATCAATTAATTCCCCAAAGAAGAAATGAAAATGACAAAAAAACATACAAAAATAGTTTAAGCAAATATAGTCAAAGACATGCAAATTATAGTGAGAAAACAATTTTCATCTATTAGATTCACAAAAACCTTAATGACTGGCAATATCCAGGACTGGCAAGGCTGGAGGCAACAAGGACTTTCGTGAATTATTGATAGTACTACAACACAGTTCCTTTTTTTCTGGAAAGAAGTTTGGCAACATATATGAAGTTTTAGCTGGATATATTCCTGATCCAGATATCATAATTTTGTGGGGCGGATGGTTCTGGAGATTGAACTCAGGGGCACTTGACCACTGAGCCACATCCTTAGCCCTATTTTTTGTTTGTTGTTTGTATTTTAATTAGATACAGAATCTCACTGAGTTGCTTCATGCCTCACCTTTACTGAGGCTGGCTTTGGACTCAGGATCCTCCTTCTTCAGCCTCCTGAGCCACTGGGATTATAGGTGTGTGCCCCGACTCCCAGCTCAGATACCACAAATTTTTATTGTATCTGTAAAGATATTCATGATGCATTGTTGATTTTTTTAAAAAGGAATGATATGATAATAATCATGGTAGAATCTCATTTTATTTATATTTATACTTAACTTTATATCCTATCACTATACAAAAAATATCATATATAAATAAAATTCTGGAAAAAATGTTCACACACATATGATCTACATTGGCACAGACTGTAATAATTTTGAACTGTTTTTAAGACATGAAACATATTCACAAATGAAGTGGACGTGCCATGTCTGAAGACAAGCTTTCTTTGTGTGAAATGTGGATCAGTCTCAAATGAGAATTTACAAAATTGTTTTATAATATAATGGAAAGAAGCTCTCCAAATGGTGAATACATTCAAGTGCTCAATATTTGAAGGTATAATTCTGGACTGTTTGTTAACAAAATCTTCATACTGATCTTATTTTTGTACCTCATTTGTTCTGTTTATTTACATCAGTTTTCATTAAAAAATTTGATTCCTGACCCCTAAGGAAATTCACTCACTCAGTGTATGAACAGGCAGTAATTCCTTTAGCTTTGGCATGCATTAGTAAATGAAAGCATATTTTTAGTTGCTTGATCAAGCTCAGGAATCTGCAAGTCTGCTAACATTGCATTATGTGGATGGTGCCCTGAATAATACCATGTACCTTTGGTGCCCTGAATAATACCATGTACCTTATTGCAAAAGCTGAATATGTGCTTGTGGAATTTATTTTATTTGATTTATAAGGACTGCTGCACACAAATAAATTATTGTAGTGTCTGTGATTAATGGGACACCACACGGCTGCATGGACTTCATAAATCATTTGATGCAATGTCTGAGTGAATTTTACTTGCAAAATCAGTTTCAATCCGCCTGGCTTGAAAACTAGGTAAAGCAGAAGGAGCTGTCCAGTTGTGGGAGGTATCAAGGTGGAGCAGCAGGGAGCACTACATCCAGTTTATATCTCCAGTTATTAGTGCTTTGGAAGAGTGAATACACAGCACATAAATTAAATCTGCAGATGGAATTTAAAATGTCACAAATGCTGAGAAGGCCAGGGAAATTATACAAATTGGCCTGAAGTGATAAGTGGGGGTTGGAATAAAGACCAAAAAAATGTGACAGATTTGTCCGTGTGCATGAATCTGCAAATGCTTTGAAAAGTTGGTTAATTTTATAACTCCGTTAAGATCCCAAATATCATATAAAATCTATTTGGGAATAATGAATATTTTAGAAAGTGACTACATGGTTTTATTCCAAGATCAATAATATTCAGCATTTGTTTTTAAAATAATGATTTTATGGCTTTTTCAATACATAGATAATACATATTCATCATGGAAGAATCAGAAGCCATAAATCAGCAACAATAAAAAATATTCTTTAGATTTTTAATGGGATATATATTCATATAAACAAAAATGAGGAAATGAACTAATGTTGCATATTTAATTTGGTATCCAGCTTTGTGTTGTTGTGATTATTGTTTTATTTTTTCTTTGTTTTTTCAGTACTGGGAATTGAACCCAAGGTCTTTCATATGCTGGGCAAGTATCCACCAATGAATGACACCCTGCTAGCCCCTTTTTTTTAAAAATACATTTTTTAGTTTTTGATGGGCCTTTATTTTATTTATTTGTTTATATGTGATGCTGAGAACTAAACAGTGTATTACACATGCTAAGTGAGCGCTCTATCACTAAGCTACAACCCCAGCCACACCAACACTTTTATCTCTCTCTCTCTGTCTGTCTGTCTATATAGACGAGAGAGAGAGAGAGAGAGAGAGAGAGAGAGAGAGAGAGAGAGAGAGAGAGAGAGATATGAGTTGATGGGTCTTTATTGTTATTTATTTATATGTGGTGCTGAGAATCAAACCCAGTGCCTCACACATGCTAGGCAAGCCTAGAGTGCTTGCCTACAATTAAGCTACAACTCCAGCCTCACTACCCTTTTGTTCCATATTTTTATTGGTGCTCTAGAATTACACATAATGGTGAGATTCAATGTTATATACTCATACATGCAGACAACATAATAACATAATTTGGCCAATATAATTCCCCAGTATTTCTCAATATATTTCAGTCAATATCATTCTCCTTCCTCCTTTCCCTCTAGTATGCTCCTATACTGATCTCCCTCAATTCTTCTATTTTCATGAGATCCCCTCATTTTCTTTTCCTCTTTCCACATATGATAGAAAACACAGGAACATTTGCTTTCTGAGTTTGGCTTGTGTCACTTAACATAATGTTTTCAAGTTCCATCCATTTTTCTGCAAATGACACAATTTCATTCATAAAGGCTGAATAAAACTCCATTGTTTATACATATAACATTTCCATTCTACCTTTTCAGATAGCAATTGTGTAACCAGTCTGGTGTCAGGTACAGTTTCTCAATGAACAAGGCAGACAAGGCCTCTGCTTTTATAGAGCTTATACTGAAATGATTGGAGCATAAATCAGCAAAGAAAAAAATCTTATTGGTACTAAATACTTTACATGGAATTAAAATGAAGAGTGTTAGGGTCATCCCAGATAGACTGAATGGCTATGTTAGAAGGGGTCAGGAGAGAGCATTTTTTTGAATAGGTAATCTTTAAGCTGAAATAGGAATGAGCAGAAGTGAGCCATTGAGTATGAGGTCAGAGTATTTCTGGCAGGGGGGAACAGCTAATACCAAGCACTAGGCTGAGAACAAGCCTAGGAGACAGGAGGACATTGGGGTGGTGCTTAGAAGAAGAGGGATGATGAAGAATACAGGGGAGCCAGACATAGTGAGGAAGGGGAAAAGTCAATGTGTTGGAAGTCTTAATGAATTGCTGATGCAAAGGAAAACTCAGAGCAGTGAACTGTCAGAATAGAGAGACATGAGCAGAGAAGAGTATGCCTGAAACTGAGATTATAGAGGAGCTATAGTTATTGGTGATGATGAGGTTAAGCATAGGAACCAATGAATGAAGAAATTGTGATGGAAAAATAGATCACTGGATGACCGAAGTTCATTAAGAAAAAATATTTTGTACGGATTTCTTTATTTTCTTTAGATATATTTCATAGTTAACCTACATAAATACATTTTAAAAAGTTAATACAATTCTCTAACTAAAATACAAGGATAATTAAAAGAAAACACTTATAAAATTTTATGTATTTCAATATTTAAGTGCTTAGATACAATTACATTAGATATAGAAGTAGCATACAGTAGATATATGCTTGCACCTATGCATAGTATCTCCTATGAATTTAACAGCTACAAATACAGATTAATGCAGGTGTGTTATGAGGGTGACTTAAGTAGCATTGCTTCAAGTGATACACACACATTTCTAAAATGGAAAAGACCTACTTTCAAGAACTCATTGTATAATTCTGAATTTTAAAAAAGAGTAGTCTTCTACTTATTGGATACTTGCATTCCTGAAAAATGCCATATTAAAACTTCACAAATACTGTAATCCCAGTGGTTGGGGAGGCTGAGGCAGGAGGATTGTGAGTTCAAAGCCAGCCTTAGCAAAAGAGAGCTGCTAAGCAACTCAGTGAGACACTGTCTCTAATAAAATATAAAATAGGACTAGGGATGTGGCCTAATGGCTGAGTGCCCCCGAGTTCAATTCCTGGTACTCAAAAACAACAACAACAACAACAGAAATGTCAAAAATACTTTGTGTTTCTATGTTAAACATAATTAGGTTCAAGGATAAAATGGCTATAAACAATTCTTTTTAGCAACAGGAAAACATCGAGCGCATTAAATAATGGTGCAGGACATAAGATGAGTCTTTGTTTCAGGGACTGGCCAGTACAGTGTAGGAAGCATATGGTCTGTGTGTTCTGCCAACTGAGGAGCATCATCTTCCTACAATCATTATGCCCACAGAAAATGACCCATAGATTTGGGAAAGCTGATATGTGTGTCCACCCACAGAGTCTATTTAACTGGTTTAAAGCAAGGCTCAGTTCAATTACTGGTCTAGGAGAGGCCCAGTTGAGTGCTAGGAGAGAACTGTCTATATTAAAGTATAGACCCCTTGCATCAAGGCCATCAAGAATGGTGGTACAGGGCTGGGGATGTGGCTCAAGCGGTAACACGCTTGCCTGGCATGAGCAGGGCACTGGGTTCAATCCTCAGCACCACAAAAAAATAAAATAAAGAGGTTGTGTCCACCAAAAACTGAAAAATAAATATTAAAAAATTCTTTCTCTCTCTTCTCTCTTAAAAAAAAAAGAAAAAAAATGATGGTACAGTTTGTACACTGCATAGTCCCAGAGGGCAAAACTAGTCAAATGACTATTTTTTTTTCTCTCAAATAAAAATCTTAAGCTTGCTAGGTGGCTCAAGTGAAATTGGATGTGAAAATATCATATTCATATTTTAAGTAACAATTTTTTAGTTGTTATGTTTCTCTCTTCATAGACCTATAAAATTTATTACATATATTAAAAATTAAGCCTTATAAGGTATTTTAAATTTTAAAAAAATTATATAATCATGAATTCACAACCTGCACACCATTCTTTTGTCTTTTTCTAAGAAACCCTATCCTATCACAACTTGGAATACAACAAACTCTGAAGTACTCAAAAGAAACAAGAAACTTCCTGAGTTAGAAAGATACTGGAGATTGCAGACACTCTTAGAAAAATAATAAGTATGCTTCCATATTAGGATAATCATAGATGTGAAAATACTGTTACAGAGAAATTGGAATTGATTATTTTATATTACAGAGTAGTTCTTTTGTTCGCAAAATGGCTCTCTGATTTATAAAGGGGTTTACTTCATGCACTTTTATAAAGCTTCCTATTACAGTGATAAAGTGACTTGACCTACAACAATATTCCTTGAGGCATAGTTCTTAAAATCTGAATATTCATTTGATGGTATTTATTGAGTTTCTACAATGTGCCCCTCACTGTGCTGGGCTCTGGGTATCTCAATTAAGACCAGACACTACCTCTGGCCAAGAACAGCTTCCAGTGTGAGAAGACAATGTGTGAACTGTGAATTCAAACACAATAACACAAGTAATGAATTTAGAGTTGTGATTGAGGTGTCCAGAGGACAGTGCATATAATTGAGCCTGGAGGAGGTGGCAAGGGTCTTATCAAGGAGATGGCAGTTCAATTGAGTCTTGAGTAGTAGACATTTTCCCAGGGAAAAAGTAAGGAGAGGAGCAATCTAGCCAGAGGAAATAGCAAGCACAAAGGGACTGAGGTCTGACAATTGAATGGCTAGATGAGCCTGAAAAGTGAATTGACAGAGGGGTGATGCTGGGGTGAGGGGAGCAATAACAATGAAAGTAGCTACAGCCTGTGGAGGGCTTTGGATGTTATGCTGAGGAGTTTGGATTCGATCCTGCAGAAAACTAAAAATCCGCAGGAAATTTTAGGCAGAGGGCGATATCAATTTTGTTCTTTAGGGAAGCAAGTGGGAGACATGTGAAAGTGGGACAGCAAGGGGAAAGACAGATGACAGAGAGCACTTAGAGACCTGTGTTAGTGGCACTATGCCCTGGTGGCTTTCATGTGTAGATTTCACCCTCTGCAATCAGGTCAGGAGCTGTGGGCAGGAAGTAGGTTGATAATGAAGCTTAAAGTTGGCTTTTATAGGCAGCAGGTAAGAGACTGAAAAAGAAGAGAGGGTAAATGCAGGAATGAGGTACCAATATGGACTTCAGTGTAGAGCAGTCAGTAGAGGTTGGAATCCGGAACCTAATCTAGGAAAAACAAAGCGGAAGGGATAAGAAACCATGGAACAGAAATCTAAGACACAGGATGTGGGAGGGGGGTGGGGAAAGGCTTTAGGCCAAGGTCAGGGTATGGAGAGTGGCACCAGATAACAGACATGCCAGGGTTTCTCAAACTTTACTTAGTATCAGAATCACCTGGAGGCTTTGAAAAATACAGCCCCCAAGATGATTATTTGGTCAAGGTCTGGAACAGCATCTAACAATTGGCATTTCTGCAAGTTTCTGAGACACTGATACTGCAGGTCCATGGACTAAATTTAAAGTAATGAGGTTCTGAGGGTGCTTCCAGCCCTACAATAACCTGAGTTGTCTACAAGATTTAAAAACATTTGAAACTTCAGGTGTAGGCAGTCAGTTACTAGAGAGAGGTCTCAATCTGTGGAGAAAGGCCAGTTCTGACAGATCAAACACACAGTCTGAGCAGCAGCTTAGGAAGGTGGGCAGCTGTCCATGAAGACCAAACAAGACTTGATTTAAATTGTTTTGTTTTGTTCCTTTTCTCTGCAGGCAGCACCTACAAAATATGAGAAGTGAGAGAAAGGGGCAGGCCTGTGCAAGCACTGTGCTCAGAAACTGTCTCTGAAACAGGATCTGTCAGGCCAGACCTGGGGTTTCTGCCCACCCTATCCTTCATTGCTCAGGCTGCCATCCAGGAACATCCAGGGATCCCTGGGACCAATGATCTCAGCCTCATTGTGAAGTTCACCAGTTTTTCCTGGGACCTTCTTCAAATGGGACTGAAGGGTTTTGTTGCACTATTAAAAAGGAAAAAAAAAACATAGGTGCAGATGATCAAATTATTGAGTTTATTAAATTGTTGTGCATCTTTTAATATCACAGACTGAAGAGGCTTCTAGAAACTAGGCCACATTTTCTGGAGAGCTGCCAGTAATTATACAGTATGAATGAATATACAAACGAGATGTTAATGCTCAACAATTTTTCTTATTCATTTTTCTTTTTTTTTACTTAAGCTGTGAAGGTTACAGTAACACTGAAGCCATAACCAGTACAACCCAGGCAACAGATGGCAATTTGCTTAAATTGCAAGATGGATTTGAAATTGGAATTGATTAAAATACTGATGACTATAGTAGATGAAAAGAGTTGATCCATTTTTTGAGATCCTTCAAATATGGAAATTATTAATCAGTGAGTCTGCTGGTTTATCACTAGGTATTAGAACATTACAAACACCAAATTCCTCTAACATTATTATCTATGTGACATAAATCCATTTGGTTGTATAAGAAAATAAACACTCAATTTCCACATCATGAATAAACATAAAAGGTAATCAAGGCAACAGGGCAACTTGAACAGCATGAGTTACATTCTAGTTACTTGCTATGAATTTATTGACTGACTGACTGACTGCCGGACTGACTGGATGAATGAGTACTGAAGCAGAAGATAGAGGTAACCGTCAGCCTGGCACTAGACCAGTACAATAAAAAAAAGGTTAAATATTCACTGTTGGATACAGAGTTCCAAATTGAGGGGATGTTAGAAGGACAGGAGAGATGGAGGAGGAAGAAGGATAGGAAAGTATAGAGACTGGATTGTTGGTCAGGAGGGACCTGGGAGACTGGAAGAGGACCACTAGAGAAAATTGGATGACTGAACTCCTGATGAAAAAACACTCCAGCAAAGTAACTCTTCAGACAAGGAATGAATTAAAATCAGCATTGACATAAACATGCTCTTGGTTCTAATTATTTGGCAAGTAACTGCTGCAAATCTCAAAGAAGTTGTGTGGGCGATGCTGGATCTGTGGTTTCTGGAGTCTACTCAAGTCATCTCAAGGCTTTTAGACAAACACAAGGTGATGGAAAACCCGAAATGTTCGGGATACCAACTAATTCAACAGGGTTCAAGGTACAAATATTTTGCTTGACACAATGGCGAGTGATATGTAATTCATATCCTCAATCTTCATGCAACCTGTATGGTGAGAACATATATGTTTAGAAATAATTATATAATAGGGTAAACTTTGATAAGTGCCCAGAAATATGAGAATGATTCAGAATATCCACCCATTCATTCTTTTAAAAAATGTGTGCAATTCAGTAGTATTAGTATATTCACAAAGTTGTACAATTATTACCACTATACATTCCTCAATATTTTTATCACTCAAAGAGAAACCTCTCTCTTTCTAATCCAGGATAACTCTAATCCATTTTTGCATCTCGATGGATTTCCCTATTTTCAGTTGATATCTCAAAATAAACTGGCCATAAATGTAGGGTTTATTTCTGGACTCTGGATTTGTTTATGATTTATAATTTCTTTATGTCTATTCTTACAACAGCATTTCACTTTTGATTTATGTAGCTTCACAATAAGGTTTGAAGTCAGGAAATTTAAGCTATCCAACAATGTCCTTTTTCATATTCTTTTGGTTATTCTGAGTCTCTTACATTTCCATCTATACTTCATATGAGATTGTCAATTTCTGAAAAAAAAATATAAATATAAATATATATATATATATATATATATATATAATCAATCAGCTGGAATCTTGATAGGGATTCCATTAATCTGTAGATCAATTTAGGGATCAATTTTGTCTTAAAAATATTAACATTTCAAGTCATGGGATGTCTTTCTACTTATTTGAATCTTCATTTATTTCAATGATATTTTATAATTTTCAGAGTATATTTTTAAATTTATTTTTAAAAAAAATATCCCTAGATATTTTATTCCTTTTGGTACTATTAAAATGGGATTTTTGAAAATTTAATTTTAGATCATTCATTAAAAGTAGTATATAAAAATACAATTGACATTGTATGTTGATCTGACATTCTTCAGTTTTGCTGAATTTGTTTATTAGTTTTAATAGGATCTATTTTTAGTGAATTTCTTAGGATTTTCTATACATAAAATCATGACATCCCTTAGCTTGGCTAGGTTTTGAATTTTACTATGGATGATTATTATTTCCTTTTCTTTTCTGATTTCCCTAACCAGTAGGATGTTGAATAAGAGTACATAGAATGGACATATTTGTCTTAATTAAGAAAATTTAAGCCACCCCCTCCTTTTAAGTACAATTGTTAGCTGTGGGTTTTCCATAGATGCTGTTTATCTGGTTGAAGAAGTTCCCTGAATTCCTAATTTGTTGAGTATTTTTGTTTATAAAATTGTGGTGGATTTTGTCGAATTCTTTTTCTGTATCTAGTGATTGTGTTTTTTTTATTATATTTTCTGTTACTATGGCATATTACATAATTGGTTTTTATATATTGAACCAATCTTACATTCCTGGGACAAATCTCACTGGGTCATGGTGTTTTTTTTTTTTTTTTGTTTGTTTGTTTGTTTGTTTTGTTTTTAAAAATATATATCTCTGTATTTGGTTTGCTAGCATTTATATATATATATATATATATATATATATATATATATATATATATATATATATATATATATATATATATATTATAGGTGGATGCAATATCTTTATTTTATTTTTATGTTGTGCTGAGTATTGAACCCATGGTAGGTGAGCACTCTATCTCTGAGCCATAATCCCAGCCCTTGCTAACATTTTATTGAAGAATTTTGTATTTGTTTCTATAAGGGGTAATCCAAAGTTTTCCTTTCTTGTAATGTCTTTGTCTATTTTGGAATCAAGGTAATACTGGCCTCAGAGAATAAATTAAGAAATATTCTATGCTAAATTGTTGAAAGTTTTGTGAGGAATTGGTCCTCCTCTCCCCCCACTCCTCCTCCTTCTCTTCCTTTTCCTCCTCCTCATTCTCCTCCTTCTTATTTGGGAGTACTGGGGATTGAACCCAGTGCCTCACACATGCTAGGCAAGTACTCTACCAGTGAGCTAAATCCCCAGCACTTTTATTTTATTTTGAGATAGAGTCTTACTAATTTTCTATGCAGTCCATAGCCTAGTTGTGCCAGGGAAACAGGTTAGGTAGCCAACAGACCAAAGAAAGTGCCTGAAGACAGCATGGGGGATGTATGGTTTATTGAGAAAAGCTTACAAGATATCAGGACTGCTCCAAGAAGAGTTCAATTTTGATAGTCAGAGAGAACCTCAGGCCCTCACAGTGTTCTGTCCAGTAGTGGCTGGTTACATGAGTGACATGTATCATTTCCAAAATGCCCTCAGTTCTGTGCCTGTCCTCACTTTGAGATAGTTTTTTTTTTATGTTAGGCTGCAGAAGCAGTGACATCATCAGCATGTTTGCTTACTTTGCTTGAATGACCAGCATTCCCAGGAGCAATGGTCCTGGCATATATGCAAGAAAGTAGTTTTCGACAGAAAACACTAACTTGCCCTAGTTTCTAGAGTACATAAGAGAAAGCTGGTGGCCTTCAAGATAAAATGTATCTGGAGTTTCCAACCCGGGCTTGATCCCATCCCTTAGCATGGCTAGGTTTTGGGAAAAAGAAAGGAACATTTAAGGATGTTGTGTTTTACTGTCCTCCTTTTATTTAGGGGAAATTCAGTTGCCTAGACTGTCCTTCAACTTGTGATTTACCTGTTTCAGCCTGATGAGTAGCTAGGATTACAAGTGTGTGCCACCACTCCTGGTTATTCATTCTTCTTTACATACTTGATAGAGTTCACCAGTGAAGCCACCTCATCTTGGGAAGATTAAAAAATATATTTCTTATCACTGATATAATCTCTTTACTTTGGTATACATTGTTCAGATATTTTACTTCTTCTTGATTCAACTTTGGTACGTTATATCTTTCTAGGAATTTGTCCATTTTATCTAGATAAGATTTTAATTAGATTTTTATCTACTTTGTTGGCATGTAATAGTTTTTCATATTTCCTTATAATTTTCTTTTGTTTGCTTCTGTAAGGTTGATGGAAATGTTTCTTCTTCCATTTTTTCTGTGACACATTGGTTATTCCACATATTTGGGACTTATTTATTTATTATTACACATATTTATTCTTGTTTTGACTTACCTAATTTCATTTCATTGTTTTCAGAGAATATACTTTGTATCATTCCTCTTTTTTATTTTTTTAATTGTAAGTTTTATTTTATATTCCTTCACATAGTCTGCCCTGGACTGTCCTATGTGCACTTCAGAAGAAAATGTTTTCTGCTACTATGGGATGGCATTGCTATCAATGTCAGTTTAAAATATGGTTGATTTATAATGTTATTTATGTCCTCTATTTTCATGTAGATCTTCTGTTATGTTGTTCTTTCCCTTATTGGAAGTGAAGTATTGAAGTTTCTAAATATTCTTGTAGAATTATCTGTCTTATATTCAGTTGTGTCAGGTTTTGTTTCACGTTTTTGGGGCCTGCAATTTGGGAATTCTTAAGGGAGAAAACATTGGGCAGTGGGTGTCCCTAGACACATATGCACAGAGATCATGTGCAGGTGCTTTGGCCCACCACAAAGGCTCTTCTAGACAATCTGTTCTGCCTTTGGTGTCTCCCCAACAAACACCTGAGAGACAGTTAGACAATTGGTATACAAGCTTCCTGAAAAGCATCAGGCAATTTTCTGTTTGAGTTAGACAGGTTGGAGCAGAGGATCAGGGAGGTGGGTGGAGTAGAAGACAGAATTATATTCCCTTTATGTTATGTGGAAAATTGTACTGCACCATCCAGGGATAATGGAGGAAAGTATTACCTCAATGGTCCAGAAACCTAGAAGGCTGTTTGAACTTGCATGTTTTCCATGTTGTCTTGGGACCTTGACTATAATATTCCTAAAGAAGTGAATTTATGTCAATGGAAACAAGAACACATGTCTTCTAGGATCTGACATCTTCCAGACACACCAAGATTTTTTTTAACTTTTTACCTGTAAATGGAAGAATAGATATATTTCTCCACACACAAATACACAGGCACACTCATACACACTCTCATGAAAATTTATATTCATATATTCTGATAATACATATATTTATCTTCCATGGTTTTATCTCAAAAAAGTACAAATACATCAAACTTTTCTAGGAAAACAATTCTAGGAATATCTAATTTTTTTAATTTTGATTTATATTTTTAACTAATGCCTCTTCTTGGGCAGTAATTTTCTGTGTTTATCATTTCACTTTTCTTAACTTACCTTTTTGATTCAAGATGTGGCCAAAAAGCTAGAAGACCTACCAAAGATTTTCTGTAAGTATTATGAACCTGAATTCAACTTTTGAAAAATATTGAGTGACTTTGAGATCAAAGTACTCATCTCTGATGGGAATAGCACCAGGTAGAATCTTTTGTGCATATTGTTAGTGAAGGATGGTGAGCATTCTTCCACTGAGCAGAGCTGGGGATAGGGTTTCTCCTGTCTCAAAAAAGCAAAGAAACTGAGAATGATACATACTCAGAATAAAACACCATTCCTCCCTGATAACTTCCCTGGAGCCCTGCATGAAAAGGTGAAGACAGGTGACACCCTTAGGCTGGGCCTAAACACTCCACTAGAAGTAGTTTCAGATTCATTCCAGTCTACTGAACAATGATAATCTAAACACTAAAATTTTGATACTTAATCATTGCCATTATATTATTAGGCTAGAGATATTTTATAAGAGTTATCCTCAAATGCCAATATAGGACATATTGGTAAAACACAAATACAATGTATTACCTTGGACAAGCTAAGAATTATAAAATGTTCACCTAAGTACTTGAATCTCTTACTTTGTTTTATGGGTTTTTAACCTTTATCCTGTGAATGTTTGTGCTGAGGATATCTTTCAGAAATGATACCCTAGGCTACTACCTGTTTGACTGTTATTTTTGGTGTAAGAAGTAAGGCTGACAGTCTGTTAACAATGTTATTACCTGAAACAATCACAAAATGCATGACAAAAGGCTGAAAAAGCTACATGAGAAGATGCTTATCTTTATTATTTTATTTTAGTTTCTGAGGATGGGGAAACATGTATTCAGGTCATTAAAAAGAGAAAAATCAAAACCCCAAGCCCCCAAACCAAGCACTATATATTGATTAAAGGGAAGATCAGACATGTCCTTATTTTACCTTATTTGAAATTATTTCTTAAGAAAAGATTTTTAAGATAACTTTTAAAACATTGTACTAACATACTAATAGCCATATCCTTAATCATATGGCAAGAGATAGATTTTATATTCATTTTAAAAATGGGAAATCTGCTGGGCATGGTGACACATGTCTGTAATCCCATTGGCTCAGGAGGTTGAGTCAGAAGGATCACAAGTTCAAAGCCAGCCTTAGCAACTTAGGGAGAACCTGTGTCAAAACCAAACAAAACTGGGATGAAGATCAAGTTCGGTGGTAAAGGACCCCTGGGTTCAATCCCCCGTACCTTCCTCCCACCAAAAGGAAATATTTATTGAGCTAATGCAATGTAGGTTATAATTGAATGATTATAGAACTGAAAGTTTTATACAGGGCAAAATTGTATGTTGTAATTTTAACAGATTTTACTTCAATTTGACAAAACCCACAAAACTTTAGCAAGTTGAGAGAGAAGTAGGCCTAAAATTTGCTTGTTCTTTTGGTTGAACAGATGTGATGTATATCAAGAAGGAAACTAACATTTGAGATTGAACGACTACTAAGCTAATGGGTCAGCAGAACTGTATTCTAAGTACAACATGAGAGTCTTGCCTGTAGAGATGGCAAAGAAAAGCACATCTGCAAATTATCAGGATATACCATTCAGTTCTGTGATAGGAAATATGATTTTTGCCTACTATGGCCTGAAGTTTTAAAATCAGCTATAAAATATAATGAAGAGATCCCAGGTCCTAGGTGAAAAATAGCCTAGGTCCTGCAAATGTTGGGCCAGTTAAATTTCAGTTTTTCCAATTGGGAAATCCAGTTCTCTCAGATTTCTACTAGAATGGGAGCTATTTGAAATTCTTCAATCAAATTTTTCCTCTAGTTATTATTTTCCAGGTTCTACTCTCACTACCTGTTTTGGTGGTCAATCTCAGTCATATTTATCATATTCTAATTCTGTGAGCATCAAAATGAAATTTATAAGAAGGTTTAAATTTGATAGATTCTAGAGGGGTAGCCCCATCATTTTTATTTTTCATGTTACTTAAGAAGTCCTTGTCTACTCAGGTCTTAGGAAGCTAAATTCTAACTTACAGAGCCCACTTTAGAACACAATTTATTGCAAGAGGAAGTACAAATATCCTGAAGCATCACAAATGAGTTGTAAATGGTTCTTGGACCACAACAGATCCAGAGGGTAAGCTATAATTTCCTCAGTACATTATAAATGTCTTAGCCTCCAACTTCCCCTGTACCAGGAGTAGAGATGAGTAACTAGATAGGTCCACTCCAAGGAAGGGTAAAAGGCCCAGTGAGGATACTTGGGATTGAATTCTGACATGAATCTGGAAGAATCCATCTACAAAAGCTATTGGTTCTTTGAAAAATATTGGGTTGGATACAGCGCTTTTGTTTCACACTGTGGCTTTAATATTCTAGATTTGGAAAAAAAATAATTTCTCTCAACTATAAGAATCACTGTTTCTTTCCACTCAGTGACTTGTTCGGGCTGCTCAAGTATTAAATATTAATTCTCTCTGTGATTTAACAATGAGTGTATATGCAGCCAGAGAGATGCTGTATTGGAATCAAAACCAATTAACAACTCAGCTTGCTCACAGCTTATCAATAAGTAGGAAGAAAAAGGACTCCTTTACAAATGCTCAAACACACTCACCTTCTTAGCCACTCTTGCTTCTAAAGAATTCTGAAGACCACTAGGTGTCACTCTGCACAGATCCCTACGTTTGATGCAAAGGCCACAAAGAGCTCCGTTCCTTAGCAAAGCTGTTCTCCTTTGCTTCGTGAGACAGACTGTGCACGATGGGTATAATTTAGATCTGGAAGAAAACTTTCTGGGATTCCTGCCCTTCATGTCCATTTTCCATTCTCTTGATTTCCTGGCTAAGACGCATTGGGTGGGGAAGCACACCCTGCCAGGTCTAGTCTCCTAGATTTCCCAGCTCCTCCAGGCAGAGCAAGCTTTAAGAGAGGGAACCACCTTCATGGTGAGACTTGATGCTATGACTTCAAGACTTTCTTCTGCTTCAAATATTTGCTTTAATACTGGGTCTTTCCTACCAGGTGTGAAGGTTGTCCAGCAAGATATGCCCCTGGGCTAGGTACACTACAAGTTAAACATATTGTTATTTAGATTTATATGTTACCTGGTGCTCCTCAACATCACATTAACATTAAAATGAGTTATTTAAATATATTAATTTAAAATGATATTATCTATCCGTCTCTTTGAAAGGCACAGAATATGGATTTAAGAGTGTATGTTTCAGTTAATGAAAAGACAAGCCTGCCAGGGATGTGGGAAATATAAGGTTGGATTGTTAAATTCTCACAATATATATTTTAAAATTCAAGATTGTTGATAGAACTACACAGTCAGAATAATATTTTTTTAAAAAGGAAAGTAATATATGTTAGGATTAAAATATTAAATTCATAAAACTTAATAAGCACATGTGGATATAAGGAAACAGTCCTCTTTAGAGTCAGAGCAAATACCACAATCATTTTCTAGTAAAAGAGGTAACTGAGAGACAGGTGAGGCAGTATATACCTGTAATCCCATTGACTTGGGAGACCGAGGCAGGAGGGTCACAAATTCAAGGCCAGCCTTAGCAACTTAGTGAGATCCTGTTTCAAAATAAAAAGCAAAAAGGCTGAGAGTGTAGCTAAGTAGTAGAGTGCCCTTGAGTTAAATCCCGAGTATTGCCCCCTCCCAACGCTTTGAAAAGTTACACACTGCATTATTTGGGAGACTGATATGGTGTCATGAATCCCACTACAATATATAATTTAAATGCTTCAATAAAAAATAAAAATTAAAAATTCCAATGTATAGAGTAACACTCAACTAAAGAACATCTTCAGCCCTGATTTGGTATTAGTGTGTATTAAAATTAAAGTGAATTGTGTCCTACTTGAAAAAAGAAAACCCACAATTGCCTTTCAAAAAAAGAAAAAGGGAACTGAGAACTGTGATTCCCATCTCTGGATTAATTCATTTGATGTATTAATAGTTTGAACGGATTACAAATCTAAACTGAATGTTTAAGTTAGATTTGCATAGAACCCAAAGGTTTAATCTGTAACCTCAATAGATATCGATATTTTATATTAAGAATGTTTGAATGTGAGGTATTATATAGAGTACTTTATTCACATTATCATATTAAATCTTCATAATAACCTGTCACTTAGTATTTTATGTTAAATTTATTGATAAAAAATTGAAATGCAAAGGGGTGAAGTAACTTGCTCAAATGACATCATAATAAGAGGTAGGGCAGGATCTAATCTCAGATTGGAGGGTTCTCAGGGTCAGAGCCCTTAACTACAGTGATTATTACAATTCAAAAAATGCTTTATAGTTTTCAAAATGTTTATAGCATTTATTTGTGGACAATATCCTTTTAATCCTGAGAGCAGGGAGAGTAGACATGACTTCCTCATCTTACAAATGTGAATCTAGAAGTTTGAAGAGTAAAGAGACTTGCCCAAGGTCATGGAATCAGAACTCGGATGCAGGCCTAATTCTATTAAACAGTCTTGCTCCAAAGATTAGACGTATAGTTAGCAAGGCAATGTAACAGCAGACAGAGGGAATTCTAAGTAGAATAAAGACAGATGGTGTCTATCTTGCAACTTTACTGACTATTTAAAACCTGAACAGCCTTTGGTCAGGGGGAAGCAATATTAGTTAGAATTATTAAAATCTGCATGACTTGATTTAATTAATTCTTATATTACTATATGCTTTGGACTCTCAAATACATTAATTTGTGCAAATCTGGATACTTGTAGGCACACCTGATTATCTGTGTAATCATATTTATGCCCAAGAACTGCCTATTCATCCACAGGGATTGGATTAACCTCCTGTTATGGTTTAGCTATTAGGTATCTTCCATCCCTCCACCCCAGGCTCATGTGTTAAACAATGCAAGAATGTTCAGAGGTGAACCGATTATGAGAACTGTGATTCCATCACTGGATTAATTCATTTGATGTATTAATAGTTTTAATGGATTACTAGGTGATAACTGTCAGCAGATGGGGTATGACTGGAGGAAATAGGACACTGGGGGTGTGGCCTTGGACTCTATCTCGTTCCTGACTCCTTGAGCTCTCTCTTTCTCACTACTTCCTGCCCATCATCAGCTGAGCAGCTTTGCTTTGTCATGCCCTTCCACCATGATGTTCTATCTCATCTTGGGCCCAAATCTATGTAGTCAACTGACCATGGACTAAACCAGGAAACTGTGAGCCCCAAATAAACTATTTCTCCTTTAAGTATGTTGTCATAGTGACACACTACCACATGTTATGCTCTCTCATCCTCTCCCTACCAGAATTGAAGAGAACAGAATTCATGACCAATTCAATTAATTTCTATGTGTGGCTAGAATGGCAGACCATGTAAAAATGGAGGATCATTGGAAATGTGTGAGTTATAGACTGAATTGAGAAACATGAAAAATAGCTCTTAGAAAATTAAAAACAAATGAATCAATGAGGCAAGCAGAGATGAAAAATTAAAAAATAACACTTTTATGGAATGCATTTCCAGTTTCTGGTCTCACTTCCATCAGGATGCCTGATCCTTTTCTGGCCATTTGGCTAGAGATGGTTTTGGCTATTTATGTAGCAAGGTATACTGATCCAACTTCCCATTTCAGTTGGTTTTTGTCTCTGTTTCTTCCTTTGGAGGTTGCCATGGTTTGAATGTTTTCTGTCCATCCCCCAATTCCATGTTGAGACCTAATCCTCAATGAGAAAAAATTTAAAAGATGGGCCTTTGTGATGGTGAATAAATTATGAGGCCTTATGAATGGAATTAATATCCTTGTAACAGAGAACCTAGAGAAGTAGCTAGCACCTTTCACCATGCAAGACACAGTGAAGGTACCATATATGAGAAGATGTGTCCTCATTGGTCAACAAATCTGTTGGTGCATTGATCTTTGACTTTCTATCCTCAAGAACTTTCAGATAAATTTTGTTGATTCTAAGATATACAGTTTATGGGATTTTGTTATAGGAACCTCAGAGAGAATGCGGGGTGGGGAGTGGAAAGAGCAGGCCCAGAGAAGATTTATGTTGGTCATAACTGAAGTCATAGCCTTGCAAGTGACGGTTGTTGTACAAATACAAAGAATCAGGCAATTCCTTAGGACATCTGTGGATATAAAAATGAACAGAAGTCATAACAGGACTCACTTGGCTGGAAAAGAGAAGTTTGTTTTTTTTTTCATCCACAAAGAATAAGCACATTGTACTTCTTTTCTGTTTTTCTTTTTTTTTTTTAAATTATTTTTAGTTGAATATGGACCCAATATCTTTATTTATTTATTTCTATGTGATGCTGAGGATCGAACCCAGTGCCTCACACGTGTGAGGCAGGCGCTGAGCTATAGCCCCAGCCCTATTTTTTCTTTTTTTAAGTTACTATGGCTAGCATTGGGCTTCACTGTGGCTTTCTCCTAGGTGCTTTTCTTTTTTCTTTTTGTACCAGGGATTGAACTCAGGGGCACTTAACCACAGAGGCACTTCCCTAGCCCTTTCTTGTATTTTACTTAGAGACAGGGTCTCACTGAGTTGTTTAGGGCCTCACTAAGTTGCTGAGGCTGATTTTGAACTCATTATTCTCCTGCCTCAAGCCTCCTGAGCTGCTGGATTACAGGTGTGCAAACCACACCCGGCCTCCTAGGTTCTTTTCTATGTATTATAATAAATCTAGCTATGAAATGTCAAGAGAGCATAATGCTGTAACTAACATTTATATAGTGCTTTAGCTTAGAAAGTACTTTGACTTATTAATACTTTACAGTGCTATGTTTTATGGTACCCTCTGTGTACCATGTGCCCTGTTAAGGCTTTGTGTATAACAGCCGACTCCCATAACCGTATCCAGGGGGAGGCATTTTATCCTTAACTTAAAAATCAGAAAACTGAAGTTCAGTGAGCGGAAATGATCTGCCTAGGAATATTCAGGCAGCAGGGTTCGAACCATGATTTGGAGCCGCAGTGTGCACTCTTTTTGCCCAATGAGGATACGTTCCTCCTTCCTTCATTTCACTTTATTCATCCATACAGATGAGAGGTAATCACTTCTATAAAAATATACATGATTAGGTCAAAGTAATGTCAAGTAAAGTATTGAAAAATAATTGAGAACTATAAAATGGAAGTACAGACTGACTTAATGAAGTCAAGTGTGAAAGTATTGGATCAATTCCATCCAATTTCTCTGGCAGAGATGAGAAATGAGTCTATCATCAATTTTAATTTAATTATTTTAAAAATTTAACAAATACTTATTGAATGCCTGTCTGTTCCATGCCAGGTATTGTGCTAGACACTGGAGATTGAAGTTGATAAGACATGGATGAAATTCATACTCCTAATGGGCTCACAAAACAGTGGGGAGGGTGATTTATAAACAATCCAATACAGTCACTAAAGGGTACTTAGGGAAGTATATATAAGTACAATAGGAACTCAAGTAAAATGTTTGCAAAATGTCATTTTTTGCTGTGCAAGGACACTGAAAATATTGCCAAAGAGTTGGAAATTGAGCTGAAATGTTAAGGATTCATACTAATTTGCTAGGTATACAAGGAAGTTAGCATGAAAAAGATCACTGTCTATTCTATTTTCTTTGAAAATTCTTGTGAAGGAGATACAAGAATTTTCAGAGCCAGTTCCTCCTGGGATTTGTGAACCCATTTTCTTGTAGTGAACATGGACTAGAACAGGGAGTTGAACTGCACTGGGAAGTTCTAACTCTGCTGCTGTAGAATTTCCTCTCCTGAATGTAGATATCTAGCTCTTTTTTTTTTCTTTTTTGGGTACCAGGGATTGACCTCAGGGGCACTCTATCACTGAGCCACATCCCCAGCCCTATTTTGTATTTTATTTAAAGACAGGATCTCACTGAGTTGCTGAGCACCTCACTTTTGCTGAGGCTGGCTTTAAACCTGCAATCTTCCTGCCTCAGCCTCCCAAGCTGCTGAGATTATAGGTGTGCACCACCATGCCTGACTGATATCTGGCTCTTTTAAATGCAGGGTTGTGTAGGTACCTGTGTGTGTTTAGATTCTTATTTCTGAGATTTGGCTGCTTTTGCCTTTGGAGGACAGAATACAGTACCCACTGTGACAATATGTAATTTGATAAAGTACCAATTATATTTATTATTTTCCTAACACAGTCAGTTTCCTTAGTTATGTATTACATTATGTATGTGATACTTACATATCACAATACTGAAATGCTTGGTAATATCTTGTAGCCTACTTGGGAATTGCTTAAAGTAATATTTATTTAGACAAGAAGTTGTTGGATGATATCAAATATCTGGAAAAATAGCAAGAAATCAATGAATTCTTAAAATTCAGATTTTCCAGATCAGTGAGAGCATCCAGTGAAAACCTGAATTGATATGACTTAGTCTAATAAATGCATTAATAATTAGCATCTAAAGAACACATGAATTGATTGTCCATTTGCCCGGCACATTATAGGACAGCCTATTAAATTAATATAGGTTGCACAATGACAAAGATAGGATGTTATTAGGTTATACATGTTGTGGCCAACATAGTCCATTGGAAAATATTCTTTGAAATTTTAATTGAAGTCATTGGGATGTGTTTCTTTCCTTTCCTTTTCTTTTTCTTTTCTTTTCTTTTTTTTTTTTTTTTTTTTTTTTTTTTTGTGCTGGGGATTGAACCCAAGACCTCATGGGGAATATTTTCAAAAGTTTGTTTACATAAAATCTCAGGAAAATGAAACCCAAACCACAGCAATGTTAAATATGAACAGCCTCTAATAATTCAATTCATGCTGAGTGTGACACAGAAAAGTCCCCAGAAAAAGTGTCTCTGATGTGCGGTCATAAAGGAATAAAAACTTTATTTGGAAAATGCAGGGAATACCTGAGAATACTGCATGGTCATCCAGTTATTCTATGAAGAGCTATTCATGTCCAGAGACTTTCGTTTCCTTTGGGCAGAGTGTCAAAGGAAAAGGCAATACAGACAAAATGTTTTCAGATTTTAGTGCATTTTATTTCATTTCACATGACATTAACATCAATAAGGAGTGATTTTATGATAGAATTCACTTAATATCTATCCACCTGGGTTAACATTGTCAGTTGATAACACTGGATTAATACTTTTTAAAAAAAATCTCTTAACCTGGATAATGCAATTATGAGCATTATCAAATTTGCAGACAGCACCAAGATGGAAAGACTTAACACTTCAGAGCTCACATACTCATGGCAGCATAATCCTTCAAGTTAAGTAGCTTAAATGCAGTTTCCCGTCTTCTTTAATGACCTGGCGGTAGTCTGTGACTTATCATTAAAAGGAAAAAGTACAGTGTTCTGCCTTCCGTCGGGCTGTTGAGTTATAAGAATTACCTGTACCATGTTTTATCTCAAGTCATGGCCTTTGCACTAGTAAACGCATAAAGGGACAGTAGAACATTGTCATAAATTCCACCAACTGGAGACTGTTGGCTGTGTTTTGTGTCTAGGTGTGCTTATGAAGATCTCTCCATCAGTGTGGATTTTTTTTTGTTTGTTTTTCATCACACTGTCTCAGTAACTATAAATTTGTCTGTTGGACTTATCAGTTTCTTAAGCATAAGGAGTGTGTCTTTTAAAAAAATTATCAATATGTTCCCACTATCCAATATGTAAATAGTTGTTCTGCATTTTTTAAAGAATAAATGAACTACATTTATGTTTACTGGCTTTTTTATAGGAGTCCAGAATTCAGCAGGGTTTTCATCAAGGACTCCAGTTTGAACTTGAGCTATGTTGGTCTTTGGGTTCAGAAATGCCTAGATGCAGTAAGGAACTAGAGAACTTGTCTCCCTGAGGACTCTATGAGACCTGGGAAGCACATGATGTGTGATTTAAGTGAGAGACAATCCCCCTGGAGGCTGTCAGAGCTATTCTGGACCTCAAGGATTGGCATCTTTGGGAAGCTATGCACATCACAAGATAGGGATGGTACCAGTGTTATAAAAGTCACGTTTGATTAGTGGATGTCAAGTGGAGGGAGCATGGAGGAGAAGCATGTGGCAAGAAGTGTGCTTCTTGGATTGTCTTCTGATTCTGAGATGCCTTTGGGCATTCCAAGATAGAAGTAGAAGGATGGTTTGACCTTTGTAGTAGGTGAGAATGGGAGCCAATGAAGGGTGAATTATTTCTGCGTGAGTGGTATCATCTATGCCTATAAGTTCATGAGGCCTGGAGAAATGGAGGTTACATTTCTGTCAGGAAAAATTGTTATATCCTGCCAGCTCATTGGTTGGTAACCTTTAGTTAATTAGGACAAGTGACATTTTAACTATACCTAATTGTCTTTCAAACGTCTGATTAGAAAGAAGTTCTGATTTGGAGATTTCATGAATCAAATCAAATCCATTTTGAATTTGTCTTGTGTATGTCCTGAAAGGAAAACCCATAGCCCTGGCTTCATCCTCAAGGAGAATGCAGATTCTGAATGGGAATGCCTGTTCTAGCTGGGAAACTCCAGAGGAGCCAGGTTGGCATTTTATTTACCTCTGTCTTCTCCATGGCTTGCCCTGGGTCTGGCACAGAGGAGACACTTAGGAAATATTTGTTGAACAATTTGTTATTTGAGTTCATAGCCCTCATGGGGGCAGAGTACATGTAAGTTGTTCCAAAAAATCATTATTTTCATGGAAAAAAATGAATAATGGACTCAGCAAATCTCATAGTGCAAGGGTTCTGTATTTTTTCTAAATTAATTTTTCCATTCCTCCATTTTTCACTGTAACAGCTGATATTGGTTAAATTATTTCTTAGGTTTTATTCCTCCCTTTCCTTTCCTTTTTTTGTGTACCCTTTCCTCTCCTTCCCTCCATTTTTCCCTCTCTTCCTTTCCCTCATTCCCTTCCTTCCTTTAACTCTTTTTCTTTCTTTCTAGCAATGTTGGTGAAGTGTCACAAGCACCTGAAAGACAGTTGCAGACAATAATAACAAAAAATTAATGTCTTGCATGTCACTAAGAAATAGAAAACCAAAAAGCCAGAGGCACGCAGGCACTGCCACATCAGAAACGGAATTCTAGCTACACTTGTTATTTTCCTTTCCCTTTTGTAGCAGTTTGGTGACCTGTACATTCAAAAAGCACCAGGAATTAACTTGCTATATTAGTTAAGTGATAAAGGGTCTTAGTGACACAATAGTTGCTTAGTGCAAGTCTGTCAGGTACACCTTTTCTAGTAGTCTCCTACCTTAAATCAACCCATCAATTCATATCTATGGACACATGTATCTTTCTTGATGGACAATACATTATATGGGAGACAGATTGACAGGGACCCTAACTGACTGAGTTTGTAGGTGATGCTTTTGTGTAGGCTTCTTCTGATGTTGGGAGGAGGGCATCACCACAATTTGGAGCATCCCTTGATTTTAAGAAAGTCCCAACACTGCCTGACTTATGCAGGTGGTATACAAAGGCATGTTTTCCTGATTTTTGTTGTAATTCATAATCCCTTTCTGCTCTCCTTGCACTTGGTCTCTTGGTCACCTCTGCAGTGCATCTGCTAGGTTGGGCAATGACTTTGGAGGAGCTGATCTTCAGGGTGCTAGGCTGTGGTGATTACCTTTTTAGGAGCTGTGGTCTGAAGGGGGAAAGTGATCTGGGATTTGACTATTCTGGACGTCAAGGGACTAGAGGCTCTACCTTCAAGTCCTCTCTAGGCTCAACTAGCAGAGGCCTTGGAAGCACTGGGGGGTCCCAGCTAACCTTCAATCCCACCACGTATGGTCATCTCCTCATCTGGGATAATGAAATGTGAAGACTTGTTCACCAAGGTCCCTTCTGCTCTAGGAAGAAAGAAAGTTAAGCAAAGCTAAGGAAGGCACTGTACACTATATCCAGGAGTTCAGTAATAAAAAGTGTATTTCATCTTACAACCTAAAAATGCACAGGACGATTTTGCAATGGACAGCCCATGCAAAAAATAAAACTAGAATATTTGGGGTATAACTCCCAATCCCACTCCTTGTAAATTTCCAAAAATTTTACAAGAAGGACAGTTATCTTTGAGAGGAAAAAATGGCACTAGAATCCCTCCCCCTACATACATACACACACACACACACACACACACACACACACACTCACACACACACACACAGTCAACATCATGCCCTACCACAATAACAAAGCCCAAGAAGATGCTCCACTAGAAGCTGGGGAAGAAGCTTACCACGATCTGTTCCTCAGAGTGTTTTCTCTGGCTCATTTTGGAATCTCATATTATCTAGGCTGCCCGGGTGACTTCGTAGCCTCTATCATGCTTATGAAAAGTAGTAATACTGTCTAGCTCAGGTGAAATCCCTATAAATGGTGAGGATTCCTGAATTTCCCTTCCCAGAGGAAAGCATGCCACCATCTTGGAAAGCTGAAGTTGAAATTCAAATGAAACACAGTGATAGTGACCATGATTGATATGATACAGATGATCAACTTAATCCAGAGTTTCAGAATAAACACTCTTTCTAGACACACTATCACCCTTGAATACATTCCTGTTTTTTTTTCTCTAAATCCAGCCCACTGCCTCATGTTGGTTACCACACAGGGAAGGGCAGGTCCATACTTTGGGACCCAGAGGCAGGTCATCAATTCAATTCACCTAAAATGACCTAAAGTTTCATCTATATTTACTTCCATGCTCAGCAAAATATAGGCAGACAAATGTGTGTGCAATGGATTTTCAAGTTCAATGTGATAATCAATTTATTAAAAACCAAAGCAATGACATTTCAGAAGACATCAAGACCTAAATGCAATTTAACCAGCATAAAACAGATATAAAGGCAACCAAGTCAAGAATGGATTTCTAGCATTCATCTAGTGCATTTTCCCTTCCTTAAGGATAGAGCCAGAGCATTTTTCATTCTTCTGGAGGATCATTTAAGCACACTTCCTCCTTTTGCAAAAGGGTAGAGCTCTCCCTAGTAAATAGAGAACATTTAAATCTCTGGCATAAAAATAATTCATAGCCTGAAAAGATGTATAGAATATTTAGACTATATTGCCCATAACCTGCAAAACCTCTTTAGGTCCAATCTTTTAAAACTTCTTTTATTTTCCATATTTTGAGAGATAAGTCCCCCCTACTACCAGTCCTTTTTAATACTCACAGATATGTCCAATGTGTTTCTGAGGTCCCAAAACCTCACCCACTGACGTAAAGTTTTCTTCCTCTACCATGAGAGGGACCTACAAAGCAGCTCCACAATATACGTGTTCCTACCCAGGAAGGACAGAAGTTGCTGTCCACCCAGTGTAAGCACTGTGCACTTGAACCTTTGACATTCTTTCAGACAAGAATCCAACCATTTCAACCCACTCATATGGAGCACATTTGCAATGATGATAGGGTGCATGGTGTTGGGGGTGGGGTGAGAAACAAGAGAGAGAGAGAGAGAGAGAGAGAGACAGAGAGAGAGAGAGAGAAGGAGGAAGAAAAACAGTGGGGAGGCTGAATGGGGATATTTTGTCATCCTTAGTTTTCTGGAAATGCCAAGATCTGTTTTGTCTTCATCTTAAGTAAATGAGTTACAAGCTGTAAATATGTCAGTTCCTTGAAAAGGAGGTATACAAGGTACATTCCATTCCCAGATCAAATTAAACAATTTCCTCCACAGAAATCTACTTTCACTCATACCGAGGCTCAGCTGAGCTTCTCTTACTAAGCAAGGACTGCTCCATGGGAAAAGCTCTTTCCACATGCCCAGACCCTGCTCTTGCTCATATTTATTTTCCCTGATGATTGCGTTCATTCTTTCTGTCAAGTGGTTGCTAAACTGACCTTTTATTTCTCCTGTTTTCTTTGATCTTTTCTCTTCAATCCACTTTTCTAAACCATGAAGAAGAAAATTATTTTCCAGATCAGGGAAACTAGACAAGTTCTCTTGATAAGGAAGGTTCATCCAAGGAGAGCTACAGAGAAGTTTCACCAGAGTTGTACTCATGTGTGGCTAGAACTGAGATGCCAGGCTTGCTTTACTTGCCTTCGTTCTGGTTTCCCTGTCTGAGCCATCAGATGAGTGCAAACAACGTCTCTCAGCCTCTTTGGAAACCAGTCCCTCTGAGAGCTGGGTGCCTTCTAGGAATATTTCAGAGAGCTGTCCTCTTGGTCATATTTGACTGGCTCCTTTTGACGGTTTTAGCTTTTAGATCATAGCCAAAAGGATTGTAGTAAGAGTCAGAAGTCTAATTGTGTGACTATAGGCAAATCATTAACTTTTCTGAGTCTCAGATATTTCATCTATACAAATATGGGTCAAAGTTAAAATTTTATAATTCATTTTTAAAGAAGAAATAGAGATAATATATGAAAGATTGCCCATTTATGTGGTTTAAATAATTAAACAGCAAAATTCTGGCAGTTACAGCCAATATAGACAATTGACAAAGCAACAAAAGTCTTGGCAATAAATGCTTTCATCACTAAGGAGACATTTTTAGATGGTTCCTACTCTGGAAACTGTTCTCTTCTCACTGAAACAAAGTAAGGCTGATAACATCCTCCTAAAGTGTGCTTGGAAGATCACAAGCACCTCTTGGAGGAGACAGGGAGAGTGGAGGAGAAAATATGTTCTTCGGGATAACATATAGTCAACCAGAGCATACACTGAAGCAAAGCAAACCCTCCTGAATCTTCAGCATTTTAACTGATGCATGCAGTATAAAATTAGAAACAGGACCATAAACACTATTATGAAGACTATACTCAGTTGGGGACACTGAACAAACATATATGGGAAAGTAAGTTCTCTCTGATTAGTATGAAAGCTCAGTCTTACCCAAATCCACATGAAATTTGAAATGGTTTGGAATACATACAAAATTGTTCCTCTTTTGTTTAGCACCTTCTTCCCCTCACGCATCATCAGTTTATCAGCATCTGATAGAAAGGCACGGTGTGACATGCCTAAGGCCCTACAATGCCAGGGTCACACTAGATATCCAGAATACAGCTCCTTGTCAATCACCACCCCCTCCTGGGCAGTCACTGTGGACCCACTTCTCAACCACATACCAGAGGGGCTGTGCTTCTGTCCGCCTTGCTGCTGGAGATGTTCTGGATGTGGAAAGAGACGATGGTCTCAACTTGGCCCTTCAACACAGCTTCGGCAGCTCTGCAGAGACAAAAGGGCAACATGCTAGACCATGTCTCTGTCTCACTCACTGTGACCCCAACTGGACCCCACGCCGGACCTCTAAGGGACTGGAAGGAGAAGCACCAAGAACCACCGGAGATGTTGGATAAGAAGAAACCAAGGGGCTGGGGGTGGCTCAGTGGTGGAGCGCAGCCTGCCATGTGTGAGGCTCTGGGCTCCCGTCTCAGCACCATACGTAAGTAAGTAAATCAGCGACTAAAAAATAAATTTAAGAACAGAAGAAGAAACCAAGGGAAATATTTTATTATCATCAAACACCTGAAACTAAAAGACAGCCATGAATGTACCCCAAAAGAGGCACTAAAAAAACAAAAAACAAAACCCCAAACTTTCTTCTTCTTAATGAACCTACTATTAAGGTATTTTATAGAAGATCCTAGTTCAAAATCCCAAACTGAGAAGAGTGAACACCAAAATCTCAAAACCATCCAGGGATAGGGAAAGTTTAAGTTTGTTAAGATTCACTTTTTATCTTAAGTGAAAAAGAAAAGAAAAAAGTGCATACAGGGTACTTTTTGATGAATAAACGAATAAAAATCAATTCAGCCATCCACTCAGAACATATATAGCAAAACATTCACGGTAATTATGTTTAAATTCCAGAGGTTTTTCTTTTTAGTGTTTTTTTTTTAAATTTTAATCATTCCATTATAGACATTTACTACTTGGAGCATTTAAAAAATAATAATAAGCAAATTGTAGAAAAGTGTTTATTATACAATCACTCTTCTATGTTTAAAAAAGGTAGATGTGTATATTTGTATTAGCACAAAAAAATTTCTGAAAGAAAAGTCAAGGAAGTATTATCAGTGGTTGCCTCTGGGGAGTAGGATGGGGAAGGATTTATATTTTATTTTATCTCTTCTTGTACTGTTAACTTTACATGATATAAGAGGGAAAAAAATCAATCTGCAAGGGAAGGGGAATAAGAATTAAGGTCCCCTCTCCCCACACACACAAGTGACGTTCAATAGCAGGACAGTGCCATCAACTTACTTATTGGCCATCTCAGTAGAAAACACATACACCACTTTGGCTGGAGTCTTCTGAGCAGGTGTGGGCTCTGGGGCAGTAGCTTGGCCATGGGAAGGGGTGGAAGACCTGGGGACTGTGGCAGTTGATGGGGTCATGGAGTGTGGTGTGTGCTGGGAATCCTGGGACTTTATATGGTCAGCAGAATTACATTCTAAAAGAATAAAAGACTCACTGTCATGGAAAGACTGAGACTCTTTTTTTTTTCTGCCAGCATTTACAGCATCACAACACAAACCCACCTTGAGAATTTCAAGGAGAAATTATCTTGTTAAGAGGAAACCTTCTTTCTACTTATAAAATTTCAAACACTCGTCTCCCTACATGACTCATTATAAAGCACCCTCCCTCCTCATTTCTGTAAATAGAATATATCCTTCAGATATCAGTACAACTGTACCTCCCTCCTGGTAACAGTTTTCAAACTTCTTGGACTTGCCTAGATTCCCCAGCTAATGGAACTCATAGTCCCCTAATTTCTCTTACTTCAGCATTCATGAAACTTCATTGTTTGTTTAACGATCAGCTTCTAGATACACTCAAATCCTTAAGGACGACTACTGCATCTATCTTACTGACCATGGTACCCCTAGCATCCGCATGGTGTTGGCCCTCATAGTAGGCCTCCCAAACTTAAGGAGGCCTTCCAACACCTGAGGGAGGAAGGAAAGGAAAGGAAAGGAAAGAAAGGAATAGAGGTAGGGAGGAAAGAAAGGGGGAACAATCACCCAGGTTTTCTTTTCTTTTTTTTCCCCACAATATTGGGGCTTGAACCTAGGGCCTCTGAATGCTAGGCAAATGCTCTACCCTGAACTAAAACTCCAGGCCTTCTATTTTTCATTTTGAGTCTCCAGGCCAAAGACATGCATAAAAATGTGGCCAGACCTATGAGGTACCCCGTCAAATTATGTGCATCCCCCTGGGCAGCACTCAACAAGGTGGTTCCAGACTAGGCTCCAGTGAGTAGAAAAATGAGAAGAAACAGTTTCGTTATACCCTGTGAGAACTCCTGAACCTGACTCCTATTCTCCCCACTTGACTGAGCTAGCCTTTCTGGCCTCCAACAAATGTCAGAGGCTTTCCCTCATGATACCGACTTCCCTCTGAGTCTCAGGGATCTTACAGACATACCTTTCATGTCAGGGTCATCGTTTGGAGTCCCAGGATCTCTCTGATCAAAGGAGTCGGTGGAAACACTTGGCTCCCTTTTCCCCTTGCCCTTGGCACCATTTCCAGCCCCATTCTTCAGCCCCATGCTCCCACCTGGGCCAGGGAGTGCTTTAGGGGTATGGCCCCCACTCTTGGAGTCACAGGGGGATGGCTGGGATTGGCTGGCTGAGCCCCCCTGTTTACCCTGATTGGAGAATTTGGAATCCAGCTGGGGGTTTCCAGATGGGGACATCACTGTAGGGGGACGGACCATCACCTCCTGCTTTGACTTAGGGCTACTAGAAGAAACAAATAACAAAAGGAGATAAGACACCAGGCACAAGAGCACCAGTTTCCTCAGTGGGTCCAGGAAACCCTAAGGACTAAATAACCACCCCATGTTGCACCTCAGCCACTTACTCATTCCCATTTCAAAGCCATCCACAGAGGACTGAACACAGTGGACTGCCAGGTCCAGGAACCCTGGTCACATGGGGACCCATCTCTAGGCCTTCTGTCAATAAAGGACAATGGTTCCTATGTACATAGGGAAGTGACTCTCACACGGAGACTACTTTAGAGTCAACAAACATGCACCCCCAGCCTGGTGACAGACAGCTGTGAGGAGAGGCCAGCTTCCCTGCTGGGAAATGCAGACAGTCCCAGAGAGCAAGAGGAAAATCCACTGGTGCGTGGAAGCTTAGGGAGATCCTCCAGGATGCGAATCTCTCCCAACGGTGCATTTTCCCAAAACAGGGTAGACTGACCACTGCCCCAGTGGGGGAGGGAAAGGCTCCTTTCAAAATGAAACTCGAGAACTGGGTAGCAGAGGGAAAGCTGGCATGGGACTGGGGCGACCTCAGGCCCTCACCTTGCCAAGGTTAGCAGACTGTCCTGTTGGTCTTTGTATGCGAGTTTTGGCAAGGTGTGCAGTGGTAAAGAGGAGAGGTCCGAGAACGATGAGTAAAGAATACTACAGCGAAACTACATAAGCTTTGTTATTAGCCCAGTGACTCTTCTGTTCCTATTCACCACTCCATTTCCCTTCCTTTCCCATTTGGTGTTATCTGTTTCTAACCCAACACACAGTAAGTGTCTGGGTGCACCAGGAATCCCCAAGGGGCCATGGGGAGTGGCCCTTGCCCTCACCTCTGTGCGTTTCCTGATGGAGAGTTCCTCACTTTAGGGTTACTGGAATGCATTGATTGAAATCCTGAGTTTGCAGTCACAAACAGGGACGGGCTCACCGAGTTCCTCTCGGGTTATCGCAGAAGCAGCTGCTGGGAGCAGCAGCAGTGGCCCACTGCTTGCTTGGCATGTCCCTTAGCACTGACCACCTGTACACCTTTTTCCTCTTTGTTTTTCTCTGCTGGGGAAGTGGGTCCTTTCTCCTTGCAGCTCCCGCATTCTCTGGGTGTGTGCCTCCTGCTGCCAAAGGAAAATCTCGCATCTCCAGGGCACTCTACAAGAAAAGAACACCCCAAAATGGTGAGACATAACATAACACAGAAACATAAAACCACATCACAACAGGATCAAGAGGAAAGCACCAGCCAACAAAGAGCCAGCGAGATCATCCCTCAGCTTCCTGCAGAGTTAAAGGAAAGGGCGACACTCGTATCCTGGCCACAGGTTCTGGTGCTGACGTAGCTGAAGAGTGACTAAGACCTTATCCCAGCACACAATCTCCCACCCAAGCAGCAAGATCCAGGCATCTGTGAGCAGAGGAGAAATGCAGTTTAATCTTTACCACTTAGTCTCCTTCACATTTCTCTAATTCTGAATACAAAATCCTCAAAAACATTTTATTCTTTTTTCTTCTAAAACAATGCTTTGAAACCACTGGGAAGTTCAGATTCAGTGACTCTCTGCTATTTTAGCTCTGGTGGCGAAACAATGGCACCAAAATGTAATAAACCCACCCCAATTTCAAACCAGGAATCCAATGAATCTATGCTTATTTTCTTAGGGCCTCAAGGGCGGGGAGACATGAAAGGAGATACTTCTGAAAACAAATATTGAGCCAATACTAAATACAATCAGTTCTGTTCCCGATTTCCATGATCTTTCTATTAAATTATGCCAAATATGTGTCTTGTATTCTCACTGCTTAATGACAGGGACTTTAGGCATGGGTAAGCAAGGGAATGATCCATAATTCTGAAGGTAAAAGAACATCTTTGAAGGCTAATATATTTTTTGAGCCAATTTGTAAGGCTAATGTGCAGCATAAAGGTCAAGTAAATATTCCCAAACCTAGCTACAGAATAAATGAGAAAGCCCTTTATTTAGGGAAGCCCAGACTGGCTAAGGGAAAATCCAGGTATACCCTGAGTCAGTCCCTCCCCTCCCTCCCCTCCCACTGCTGGTGTCTTACTTCGGAACACAAGACTGAAGGGGGAGGTCATTAAGTGCAGGACTAGCAGCTGAAGAATCAAAACGTGACACAAATAGCTCAGTGTTGCAGCTTACATGTGTTTCCAGAGTTGAAAACTGGACTAATACTGGGAGGGTCAGTTATTTTCTAGGTTTTGGCAGTATGATTATTGCCAAGTGTTAAGTGTCTATTTTGTCATTTATAAATTTTTACAGTCCCAACCACTTTACCTGGGATACAGAAGGAATTCATGGAAGTTCTGAATATACACACTTTTTAAATAGAGAAGGCAGGAAAAAGAACTAGAACAAAGCATAGGGAATGTTTCCAGGCTAAACATTTTGTTTTTAATTTAAGGTTGTATTTTATCCCTATCACCTTTCAGCCTTTTTGCTTTTCCAGTTTAAACTATAAAATGGATTGTGTTTGTCCCATCTAACAGAGAATCATAAAGCATTCTGTAGCTTCCCATTCAACATCAGCAACCTCTGGTAGGGAGGAGCAGCAAATGCATCCACACAGACAAGGCTATTCCAAACCCTTTACCTCAGGGAAGAAAAGCAGTTACCCCTGTACAGGGCCCGTAGCTCCTGGTCCCTCCCGTCTGTGTCACACACTGACCTCCCTGAGTGCGTATTTTACCCCTGTGTGAAGGCTGTGTCTCTGAAGACAACTCCTGTTTCAAGGTCTTTGGTTTTTCTATAACACTCAGCACAACACACTAAGAGAGTTGGGTCTTCTGTGACTTACGTGGCTTCTCACTGAATGGAAACACCCAGCATTTGTGTTGCAATCTCTTTCCAAAGAAATACAAAACATATTACAAATATCAAATCTCTATTAATCTGCCACGAATTTATGATGAGCTGGTAGCAAGACTCTTTCTAGTAATAATGCTGTGACCATAAAACACTTTTATTTTCAAAGTACTTCTACATATAGTTCCTTATTCTCTTATCACCCCAAGTTCTAGGCCTTCTGATAGTAAGAACAAATGAGCAAAATTCTCATCTTTTTGTGGGGGATGGCAGGGGGTGCCAGGAACGGAACCTAGGGACACTAAACCACTGAGCCACATCTCCAACCCTTTTTATATTTATTTTGAGACAGGGTCTCACTAAGTTGCTTAGGGGGCCTCACTAAATTGCTAAGGCTGACTTTGAACTTGTGATCTTCCTGCCTCAGCCTCCCGAGTGATGGGACTACAGCCGTGCACCATGACGCCCAGCTCATCGAGATTTTGCCAGGGATCCCGATCCCTTCCTTCTTGAAACTGACCTCATTTGGTTTCCCTAATACCATGTTTCCTAGTTTTCTCCTAGCGCTCCAGTCACTCTACACCTGCTTCCCTTGAGGCCTCTTCTCTATTCAGGCTCTAAAGCCCAAGCTCCTCAGGACTCGACTCTGGGCCCTCCGCTGTGCTCATCCTGGAGTTCTCTCCATGCCGACAGCTCCCAGATCCCCACGAGGCTCAGCCTCCGTCTGCGGACTGCACCCACCCCTACACTTCACACTTCCCCAGATAGGTCCAACCCTACAGGATCAAACATGAGTTCTTATCTCTGTGTAGTCTTCCTCCTTCAGTTTCCCACACTTTAATAAATGTCTCCTTTATCCACTCAGTTGCTCATGTCAGAAATTTGGGAGTCATTCTTGACACTTGTCTGCTAACCCCCATGTCAAGTTTGGACATTTTTGTTTAAAGAATGAAGTCTCAGCTTGTTTCTTCTTCAGAGAAGGAAAGTTCCTTAAAACCAGGAATCTACACGGGATTCTGCATTACATTCTTCTCATAGCATCCTGCATTTTTCCGTGTTTATAATTACATGTGTAATTATGTGATCATCTGTGTAACATTCATCTCTAACAGCACACCAGAAGCTCCATGAAGGTGGGGACGAAGACAGACTTGCTCATCCCTGTATTCCCAGAACTTACTACAATGCCATGAAAAATATTGGTTTTTATCCACAAAGAAAATGATATCAACATGGAGAAGAAATATCTGCATTCTCACACTCACTATAGCATTTACAACAGCCACGATATGGAATCAACTCAAGTATCTGTCAGCGGATGAACAGTTAAAGAAAGTGTGTTACATTCATGCACACCCTCTGGAATACTATTTGGCCATGCATTTACAACATAGATGAAACTAGAGAACATTAAGTGAAATAAGCCAAGCACAGAAAGACAAATATTGCATGATCTCACACACAGAACTGAAAAAAAGTTGAACTCAAAGAAGTAAATAGTAGGATGGTGCTTACTAAGGGACAGGAGGTGAAGAGGGGAGTTTGGTGATACAGAGGGGAAAAGGTCTGTGAAGCAAAGCCCAAACTTCCTCAAGACCACCTTTCAAAGCCAGGCCTGTGCCCCAGCGCTCTCTCCACCAGTGTACTCACTGAAACCCACCCCCCCCCGTCCCATCACGACACTGCAGTGCTCATCCTGGAGGTGGGGAGTCCGGAACCCCTTTCTTAAAGGTGATCTCACCTGGAAGATGGTAAGTAGTGGAAAAAAATTCCTAAATAAATTTTAAAAAATAAACCACATCAATTTGTCACTTAATACCTTAAGAGAAAAACAGGTTTCCCACTTATTCTAAAATGTTAATTGACAAGAAAATTGTCATCTCCATGTAAACAGAACCTACTCCCAATTATGAAAGGGTAGATATACAATTTGCAGATAATCCAAGACCCTGTGGCTTCTCCTCCTTCCCAACTGCGTATTTCACTGTCAGACACTAGAGAAATACTGGGTGAAATCAAAATTTATTTTTCTACTTTTGAAGTTTCTGGGCATTTGGTCAGGGTACTTTTGCTTCTGCCCATTTCTTGTGAGTATAGAGAATTGAGCACTGACTGTAAAGGTGAAAAGACAAAATTCCAGACGTGCTTTTGAATTGACAAAGTGAAGACCATTCGTGGTTCCTCCCTCCTCTCAACTGTATCTCTACAGGGCAAGCATCCAGCAAGAAAATGTATTTTCATATATTTTGGAAGGAACTTAGGGCTGAGCAACCTGGCCATGTGGTCTCCTTTTATTCAACCCCTACTATGTGCAAAATGCTTAAGATTAAGCCAGCAGAACAAATACTGGTCAAGGAGAACTATTTTCAATATTAGTCCTCATATACTAGAGTTCTGACACTAAGCCCCCCACCTTTGCCCAGAATTTATAGTTTTGAAATTGCAAGGAAGAACATTTCCAGACTGTGTTATGGCCAAATTATTCAGAATTTTTAAAAGGAGACTCTATAGGTTGATGTAAAGTTTTAGGTAAATTCACAAATAAATTTGACCAAGCTCAGAAACACCTCTAAAATTCCAATTTCAGCTCTGACAACGATGCTTTCCTACTTTCCTATTCTAAGTTTATTAGAACTATGTCATGTTTAACAAATTTCATTTCTATGCTATGACCACTACTCCATAAAAGGCATAGTATCAAACTTAGAATGTGCAACTACAAGGCCTCAGGATTCCATTCCGAGCTCATTTTTGACTTGTGGCATGCCAACTAATAAAAGGCTTCTTCTCAGCAAAAGTACACAATAGGAAAAACCAATCTTTCCCCACCAGCAGGAAGACTTCGGAGGAAAGTAAACTCTACATAGGGTATGTCTAGACCTTGGTCCACATAAAATATCAATGTATGTTTTTGTACTTATGAGGTAAAATGTATCTACTGACCTTCAATAACTAGCAAACATTCAAAGAAAGAAAAAATTCATATTAAACTGAAGAATCTCGACAACATTCAAGCACTTAAAAATGAATTTCAACTACTTGATTTGAATCATTTAGAATAATAGCTACCCAAAGTAGTATTTAGAATAAATTTCCCTTCTTTGTGAAATTCTCCTAGATTGCCAACTGTCCCCCATATGTCCTCTATGGCCACATAGCATTGTATTAACACTATTATAACACCTATAAAACTGTGGCACTATTATATATAGACAGGGGACTCCCTAAGGACCATGTCTTTCATCACCTCAGCACCTGACACCCAGGAGAAACTCAATAAAAGCGGGTTGACACCTGCATCATAATGGGATTGAGCACTGCCACCTTCACCTTGCATTTCTAGGAACCAAAGGTGCCCGGGCAAATGCCTGTTCAACCCCCTACCACCTGTCTTACTCCTCAGTCTTCTGAAGTGACTTACGCTCAGTCCCTGCTCACAGAAAAGTATAAGGTAACTGCACTTGCAGTTTTGACTTGCATTTATTTGATGACTTTTACCTTAGGAACTGCTAGAATAATGAACCAATACAATTGTAGCTTAGAAACAACCCTATGGATAAAAAACAAAAACCCCCCAAAATGCAGACCGAATCCCAGAAGTTATGGGTTTATTATCAAGTTCTTTACCTTTCAAGGTGTTCAATTTGCTCTCTTCTTCTACATCAGGACACAAGAGCTTTCTGAGAATGATCTCTGCCACCCAAACAGAAGGAAATTTTTAAATCAAAATGGAAGGACACTAGCTAGTCCCACATTCAGTCCTACAAGGACAAGATGAAAGTTAAAGTTTATACCCAAGTTCATACTGATTCCAAAGAAAACCACCCATTCCACAATTTTCTGTGGTCAAAGCAATATCTGGAAAAGGCAATAAAAAAAGCACGCTGGTCAAAAATGGGAAAGGAAGGCAAAACCCACTAGAACTCAGAATACAAGTTGGAGATACATACCCAAATCTAGCCCAATGAGGAACAATTATGATTAACAGGTAACTGAGAGCTTATAGATCAAAATTCACCAGACACAAAAATTTCATATGAATTATTGTTTTTAACTTTTTCCACAGTCAAGAATAGCCACCATAGGTTGTAAAATTGACTTTTATTTCATATGTCCCTGTTTTTCAAGTGGTAGAGATACTGAAAGATATCACAAAGCCTAAAAGGCAAGTGTCCATAAGAAATGATAATTTAACTTCCCCAAATTGCTTTGTCTAGGAAAAAAACAATCCACTGGTTTGCAGCAGGCATTCCCCAACCTGGGAATCACTGACTCCAAAGGCTTCTGTGGAGAGACTTCAGGGAGGAGGTGTGTCTATGGACTTTTTGGGAAAAATTTCTTCAACTGTGGTTATAGTTATAATAATTCATAAAAGTATTAGCAATCCTGTGACTATGTTACCAAAATAACCACAAGACATTTTCATGTCAACATTATAGTTGTTGTAAATACCCTAACATAACTTAGTATAGTCATTGCTACTTCAAAATTATAGTATCATTAAACTGAGGCTACATTTTATTATTCAGTGTGTTATAAAGAACATACATCACTATACCACAATTAACATTTTGATAACTGTTTACATTTTATAAGCAATTCTTGCATTTTATTTTGTGTATTTAAAAATATTTTCAGAAGGGGTCCTTTGTTAAATTGCTAAAGGGGTACATGGAATATAACAGTTAAGAACCCCCAATCTAAAGCAAATAAAGTTTCTGCAGACTCAACCATCATATCCCCGAGGCCAACAGAAGCCAAATCATCCCACCACACTATTTCATAGCTGGAGAAAAGTAAACTGCCAGGAAGCAGAGAAACACATTCAAGGCCACATGCACACAGAGTTAGCAAAGCCCAGGTGAGCACTCACAGCATCTATCTTTCCATTCTCTCTTGGTGACCTTTGCTTACATTTCTGCAATTTTCATCAGTATTCCTGTTTTGCCACTAAATGGACAGAGGTAGTACCTTTCAAAATTAATATAAAACCAAAGCTCAAACAGAACAAGACAGCTTGATAAGCTTGTTGCTATAATTGGTACAACAGCTGAATTTAGTGTGCTAGTGAGATGGTAATTTGGTAGAGGTGAGAAAAAGTTAAGACTACATAACCTCATTCTCAGAGGTGTACAAAGTACTTTGGAGATAAGCATTAACTTGATACACTGAAATGCAGTTATGTGTGGTTCGAGCGGGTAGCATTACCATTTCATAGATGGGAGAATAACAAGGGATTTGTTCAAAGTCACCATAAGGCAATTGGAGAGCTAAGGATTCCACGTTCAGGCTTTAACCACTGATCCAAGCCACCAGGATCAAATATTTAGTTGATTACACGCTTGTGAAATCTTTCTTTTTTCTCCCACAAACCCAGAGTATTTTCTTTTGATTTACAAGAGCAGACACTTCTGAAGGCTAAGGGGGAAACATCTCATACAATAAATTTCAGTGTATACAAGTACTTTTTGCTTCTGCTAGTCATCTAAAATTCCAAGTTAAGAATGGTTTGCACAAGGGCCAGTTATGTACTACTCGCCTTATAAAAAGAGAACTACATGAAGACTGTAATTTCATCTTTTAGCCAATGACCTCCATGTCTGTCTATCCTATTATCACCTTAAATTCAGTACAGTTATTACAAAAGAACATGCTAATGGTTCAATACCAAATCTCTAGGTCATAAAACTACCAAATGTCACACACACACACACCCCACTCTGAACTTTTCTAAAACTTTAGATTTTCTCTTCTTATCCAACCATCAAACAATTAATGGAACCACCAGTTAACTAACAGCTCCTTTTATTTACCTCTCTAATAGTCTGGGTCTTTTTCAGCAGTAAATAAAGAGGACTGTCTTAAATTTTTATTTTGCAGCATTATGTTTATATACACAAATATTTCTTCCTTGCTAAACTTCCCAGTCACTGGGAATCAAACAATCATGTTGCACTGTCTCCACAATCACAGATTCTAAACACACGAAGTCTTACTATCTAACATTCTTTTGTCCCCTCCTTCCACTTTTCAACTATTTTACAACTTAGACTTTCTGTCTGCTAATTGTGATTCATCAGGTTGTGCTCAGTGCACAAGAGCCCAAATCTCTGCCTCAAGAGCAAACATTTAGCCGGGCATGGTGGTGGGTGCCTTTAAATCCCAGAAGCTCAGGAGGCTGAGGCAGGAGGATCTAAAGTTCAAAGCCAGCCTCAGCAACTTAGTGAGGCCCTAAGCAACTTATTGAGACCGTGTCTTAAAATAAAAAATAAAAAAGGGCTGGGGATGTGACTCAGTAGATGAGTACCCCCTGCATTCAATTCCTGGTACAACAAACAAACATTTAATTCCTTAATAAATCGAATGCTAACAAACACTTCATCACATAACACTGACCAAAAGGTGGCTTCTAAGCACCTCATTCCTTTTTCCACGGAGCCACCTGGGTCCACCTGACACAGGTGACTGGCGTCACTGCTGGCTCACCTTGGAGACTCTAAGACCAGAGACTTGGAGACTCTAAGACCAGCTAAGGCTCTGGTCCCCTGGTCCCCTGCCCGCCGGTCTGGTAACTTCCCTGGCCCCGGGCTGCCCCTGGGGCTCGCCCCCTGACAGCCTCTTTCCTAGCTCCCCCAGCCCAGGCTCCGGGAGGGCGGGCTCAGGCCTCCTCCTGGAGGCTCGGTGGCCTCCTCAAAAGGCCCCCAGCAAGACTGTCACAGGCCTCGACCCTCCCTGGGGACAGGATGGCCGGCCCTGCAGTGCTCTCCTGGGGACGTCTTCGTTTCGCCAGTCCCACCAACACTCACCAGTGACATCTTAACAGTCGCGGCAACTTTGGAAGGCGGCGGCCGCTCCGCTAAGGGCGCCCGGGGCGCCGCGACCTCACCTGCCGCCTGCCCCTCAGCACCCGCCCGCCGCCCAGCCGCCGCCCAGCCGCCGCGGCCCGCGAACTCTCCTGCACCTCACGCTCCCGGGTCTCGGGTTCCCGCCTCTGTCGCGGCCGCGCGCCGCCCCGTGTCCCCGGCCTGAGGCCCACTCGGCCTCACGCACCCCCGTGGGCGCCCGCCCGGACCCCGGGCCTCAGCCCGACCCGCGCCCCCGCCCGCCGCTCTCCCCGGGGCCACTCACCCTGAGGCGGGCGGGGGCGCGGGCGGCGGCGGGGCGCTCGGCTCTCAGCCCCGGGGGCCGGGGCCTGCGGCAGCGGCGGCGTGGCGTCTCCCCCTCTCGTGGGCACACATAGGTTCAATTGTCAGCAGGCGCCTCCCCCTTTCCTGCTTCCCCGCCCGGACCGCCTCTTCCCTCCCCTCGGCCCTCCCCCAGCCGCGCCGTGCCCAAGTGGGAGGGTGGTGGCTGAGAAGAGGGAAGAAGAAGTAGATGGAACAGGAAGCTTTGAGGACTCCACAGATGGACGAACCCCAAGCTGACCAGTGCATGAGAAGGATCCCGTCCACCTCTCACGATGACTACAAGTAATACATGTTGAGTGGGAATATAATAACAACTTGCATTAAAGTAGAGTCACAATAATCCCAGCAGAAAGATATATTTAAAAAAATATGAAAAATCAAAAGATCAAGTCACCCTAAACATCTTTCAACATTTCAATTATCAGTCCCATTGACACCACAGTAGAGGAAATACCACAGAAAAAATTTAGCAAGTTTATAGCTAAAATGTTCAATGAGCTAAAAGAAGATGTAAGGAATAAACTTATAAAATAGGAGAAGTGAAAGAATGTTTCAATAAAGACATAGATATTATGAAAATGGAACTCATAGGAACCCTGGAAACATGTCAGTAAATTACATTAAAAATCATCGGAATGGGCTGGGGATGTGGCTCAAGCGGTAGCGCGCTCGACTGGCATGAGTGCGGCCCCGGTTCAATCCTCAGCACCACATACCAACAAAGATGTTGTGTCTGCGGAGAACTAAAAAATAAATATTAAAAAAAAAAATCATCGGAAACACCACAGATAGTTTAGATCATGTAGAAGACAGATTTTCAGACCTAAAAAAATGAAGTATATAATTTTAAAACCAAACTTAAAACTAAAACTGACAATTTTTAATAAAAGCAAGATGTTAAGAGAACAAGACAGAATATTCAAGAATTTGGGTATAACATTAAGAGACCACATCAAAAAATTATTGGCATTGATGAAGGCCCCAAAATAAAAATCAAAGAATGAACAAGCTTTTCTATGAGGTAATATCAGAATAAATTTTCAAATCTTAGAAAAAATGAAAATCCAAATAAAAGAAGCATTGAGAACCTCAAATAGGCAAGAGCAAAACATATCTTCTACAAGACAAATTGTAATTAAAATGCCTAAATACAGACTAAGGATAGAATTTTGAAAGTCCTGAGAGGAAGAATGGAGGATCACATTTAGAGATGAGCCAATTAGGATTTTAACTAATTTTTGAGTCTAGACCCTAATAGCCAGGGAACCTTGGAATAATACTTAACAAAGAAAGTGGGTGCCAACCACTGTATGCAGTAAACTATCCTTCAGAATTAAAATAGAATTAAAAACCTTCCATGATAAGCAGAAAATGAAAGAATTCATGATGAATAAGACAGCAAACAAAACATAATAAATGAAGTATTTAATACAGAAGAAATGAAAAATAAAAATTAGAGCCAGTGTAAGGATGAATGTCACTGGAAGGATAATCAATTAAAGGTAAATGAAGTCTGAATTGACCATTAAAAATAGAAAGGCAGTAAATAAAAACATCTTTCTCAATAACACTGAATATTATGGTCTAAACCCCCAAATGAAAAGACATAAATTGGCAGAATGGATCAAAACAAGACCCAACCATACATTGTTTACAAGAAACTTGATTTAAAGGCAAAGAATGAAGGTGAAAGGATAGGGGAAACTATGCCATGCAAATGGATACCTAAAGCAGGTAAGAGCATCTACTCTTATATGACATTAAGTAGACTTATAGTAAAAATTAAACATAAATGACAAAAAGGGTCACTTAATATTTGTTATGGGAATAATCCAACAACAAGGTATAATATTGCAAAATTTCTGCCCTGAGTATTGATGCTTACATACATAAAAGAAACTCTTCTCAAAAAAGAATGAAATGAACCTCAAATTTCAACACTTTTATCACCATTAGATAGACCATCCATACATAAACTAAGTAAAGACTCTTCAGAAATAAAAATCACTATTAATAAAATGGATATAACAGACACCTATAGAATATCTCACTTAACAACAACCCAATTCACTTTCTTCGCAATAGCATTTAGAATTTTCTCTAAACTAGATCACATTATAGGGCACATATCAAAGTCTTAGGAAAAAATAATAATACTTTGCATCCTATCACAATGAAATAAAATTAGATATCAATATGATAATACAGCACAGAAACCTTTCTAACACCTAAAGATTAAGTAATAGAACTTTAAATGAGGAGTGGAGAATAGAACACATCAGAGGAGAAATTTAAAAACACTCAGAAATAAATGACTAGAGATAGAGTAGGATAAAAGCAATTTTAAAAAGAAAATTGGCAGCCTTGATATTCTATATCAAAATAGAAAAATCCCAAATAAATAATCTAATGTTATACCTCAGGGGTCTAGTAAAAGAACATACTTAATTTCAAAGTCAGTAGAAGATAAGAAATAATTAAGATCAGAGCTGAAATTCATGATATTGAGGAAAAAAAGATCAATATAACAGACTTGATTCTTTGAAAAGGTAAACAAATCCTTAGGCAAACTAACTGAAAGAAAAAGACAGAATACTCAAATGGATCAAATCAGAAATGAAAAAGAAGATATCACCACAAACACTTCTGAAATATAGAAGATTATTTGAAACTAAGAAATTTATAGTCCAATAAATTGGAAAATCTAAAAGATATTGACAAATTTCTAGACATATGACCTACACAAATTGAACCATGAAGATATAGAAAACTTAAACATAACAATATCATTCAATGAGATTGAAGAATCAATAAAAATCTTTCTAAAAAATAAATGCAGAATTAGATGGATTATGGATTTTAAAGAATTAATACCAGTCTTCCTCAAATTATTTCCAGAAATAGAAAGGGTGGAAATACTGCCAAATTTATTCTTTGAAGCCTGACACCAAAATTAGCCCAAGACACATCAAGGAAAGAAAACCTCAGGCCAACATGGACATAAAAATTTTTAATAAAATATTGGCAAATTACATTTAAATACTTAAGGCAAAGATAGTCATCATAATTAACTTAAATTCATCCAAAGGATGAAAATTGATCCAACATAGGTAAATTGATAAATGTAAATCACTACATATATAGAGTTAAGAACAAGAATCACACGTTTAAATAGATGCAGAAAAAGCATTCAACAAAATTCAGGACCCATTTATGTTTAAAATGCTGAGAAACTAGAACAAACTAACCTCAACATTTTAAAGGCTTTATATGACAAACATAAGGTCAACCCTATACTGAATGGAGAAAATATTAAAGCATTTCTTCTAAATTCAGGAATAAGGCAAGAATGTCCACTTTCATGATTCATATTCCATATAGCTCTTGAAACTCTAGCCAGAGCAACCAGAAAAGAGAAGGATGATAAAGGGGTATAAATAGGAAAAGAAAACTTCAAATTATCTTTGTTCGCTGAGGACATGATTTTATATTTAGAGGAGTCAGAAACCTCCACCAGATAACTTCTAGTGCTGATAAAATTAGCAAAGTAGCAGGACACAATACACATAGATCTATCACTTTCCTATACTGCAATTATGAATCTGACCAGAAAGAAATCAAGAAAAGTATCCCATTCATAATAACCTTAAGAAAAAAAAAAAAAAAAACAGCTGGAGAGAAATCTAACCAAGGGGTTGAAAGACCTCTATAATGAAAACTATTGAACAACAACAACAAAATACCAAGAGAAGAAACAAAGAAAGAAAGAAAGAAACAAAGAAAGAAAGAAAGAAAGAAAGAAAGAAAGAAAGAAAGAAAGAAAGAAAGAAAGAAAGAAAAAAGAAAGAACTTTGAAGTTGGAAAGACTTCCCATGTTCTTCAATAGTCAGAACTAATATTGTCAAAATGGCCACATTACCCAAATATTATACAAATTTAATGCAATCCCCATCAAAATATCAATGTCCTTCACAGAACTAGAAAAATATAGTTCTAAAATTCATTTGAAAAATAAGATTCAGAATAGCCACAGCAATCCTGAGCAAGAAGAGCAATACTGGAGGCATCACAATATTGTATTTTAAACCATTAGAAATAGAAAATACAGAGACATACTCACAAAGACACAGTTATATGATACTCTACAAAGTTTTTAACAAATGACTCTGAGAAACCTGGATTTCCATATGCAGAAGAATAAACAAAATCATTATCTTTTGCCTTGCACAAAAGTCAACTCAGAATGGTTCAAAGACCTAAGAATTAGGCCAGAAACTCTGCAACTGCTATAAGAAAACATAGGTTAACACCCCATCAATTTGGCAAAGACACCAACCTTCCTAACAAGAGCCCTAAAATGCAATAAATAAAACAAAAAATCAAGCCCAACCAAATATGCACATATAGTTATATATTTATGTCTATCACCAAAATAAATATGTTGACATGAATCTGAACTTATTTCATGTATAAAATATCATCACCATTTTTTAAGTTAGCAGGTTTTTCATAATTTTGAAATGCTTATTATACTCATATACACTTATATTTTTGTATCAATATTTACTGTTTCTTATTCCAGTTATTTTTAACCTTTCTAATTCTTTTCTCTTATTTGCACATCTAACTTAGAAAGAAATAACATAACATAGAACTTTTTATACAAGCAAACTCATATATAAATGCATACACACAAATATACATACTCCCAAACATAAACTTACCTATGTAGATCTATTTATCTAACTTACAGAGACTTGTCTTTAAAAAAAAAAAAAACACATGATAATTAACATGGTGTACCCTTGACAGTATTTTGCTTTTCTCACTAACATATTGTGGAAATTTGTGGTCACTCGATTTAAAATACTGCTAATTCTTGCTTTTATAATCGAATCATAGTAGTTTATCTAGTTGATGTAACATAATTTTTCACATGTAACTACCAGTGGATCCTATACATTTAATTTTTTTACCAATTTGATAATTGGATTTCAAATGTATTTTTTTGTATTCACTTGTTTGTGGTGTGTCCCATCATTTTTTATACATTGAACATTTGTTGAACATTTGTTTTGCTATTTAAGTATTAAGTTTTCCATATAATTATCAAATGCTTTCTAATACTAACCCTTTGCTTCTTATATATTGAACAACTCTTTCTATAAATTTATGTTTTTTCTTTTAGAGACTTTATTTTTAAAGGAGAAATTTTAATTATTATGTACTTATCTGCCAGAGCTTCAAATTTTTAAGTTTATTCTGGATTCAAATATAATAGATATGTTGGAATTGTCATGGCTTTACCTGCTGTGTTCAAGAAAGTCTAAGAATCTGAAAAACGGCATATATGTGATATTTATTTAATATGATGATGTATTTAATACATATATTAACCAAAATAAAATATACTGAACTATTATTTTCTTTATATATTTAATTCATTTATTATTTAATGTAATTTTAAAACTTAAAACATTTATTTGTGGCCAATGAAAATTATCATATTCATTCTATATTTTGTATTTGACATTAACTGGTCTACTTACAAAAAAGAAAATTAATCTTTCAAATATTATTTTGATAATCATAATACAGAGCTCTAGTCCCTTCAAGCATAGTTTTTAGGTAGACAAGAATATGACTTGTTAATGATAATAATTTTGCCTTTTTATTTACAATATTTTATGGGATTTTTGGTTTTATGTTAATGTTGAATTGCTTTTGATAATGTTTCTCATTCCTATATATCTCTGATGGATTCAGCATAGTTCTTATTCCTATAAACTTTTTTTTTTTAATTCTAGAACAAATCTTGAATTTGTGCCATTGTATTTCAGGCCTGTTTTGAGAGGATCATATAGTTTTATTTTCTGGCTTATAGAATAAAGGAAGAAAAGCCCTTGAATTACAGAATAAATTTTTTTACATTCCTGTAGTATTGTGTATTAATATATGATAATATTTTGTAGTATTGAATTTTAGGAGCTTACATTTATCATAATAAAGTTTTCATATTACTTTTGACTTATTTTTATAAGATTTTGATATTCAATACATTGAAAACTTTAAAAGTAACTGGAAATATTTCCCTCATAGGTTTAAAGGAATTATAATTGCTTACCAAAATATTTGTGAGATAATTGTTTGACAACTTCCTTAATATCTCCCATAGGTATTGGTTTATTTAGTTGTTCTTGTGTCAACTTTTATGATTCACAGTTCTAAGACAATTATCCATTTCAAAATACACTTGCAAATTCATTAGCATAATTTGTTGTATAAATAGAATTGTGTTTATGTTTTTAGTTTTATATTTGTTTTTTTTTCTTGCTACCACTATTTCTAGTAAAAGAGTTGTAAGACTTCTTTGAAGGTTTGGATGTGGTTGTCAGCTTCAGTTACTGTCCAACCGAATACTTCTAATACTATTTATTTCCTCCATACAGTCTCAATTACTAAAGGCTATTAGCACGTCCAGTTTAGATGACATAATCTTAGTTTTTGATATTAAAAATGGTAAATATTATTCCATCATTGAAGACAGGATAAAGCAGGGTAGCAATTGGTCAAATAATATTTTAATTCGGATATTTAAATTTTTATTAATCCTAACATAAAACAGCCTGCTTTTGATTCCTGAATATATTTTGCTACATTTTAATATTTCTTTCTTGACTGAGGAAACAAGCATATTTTTGGAAAAATCCTAAGGAAAAGCATTGTTGCCAACTAGAAGACCTCATACTTACAAATAGCCTTATACTTGTTAAACAGTTCAGTGTATTTTCTATTTCATTCTCTTTTTCAGAAACCAAATCCTGCCATTTATTAGTTTTAATTTTGCATACTTATTTCTGATTGATAATAACAATATGTATTCAACTGTGCTTTCTCAAGCTTATTTTCTACATCATATATCCAGTTAAGTTTATTTACTCCATCAAATTTCCTCTCTTTCTTGCTCATCTCTCTTTTGTCTCTACTGTTTGTATAATTTCCTCTAAGTCCCCTGTATTGCATTTAAGTGTTATTTTATTTGTTGTGAGTCTAATGCATTGGATGATTTCACAGGATGATATGTGCCCTGGCATATTATCTTGTTGAACTATTCAATTAAATATGATAATGTTGAGCACACTGACACTGTTAAACACTCATGTGAATGAGCAATTCACCATGAAGTGAAGAAATATTTGAAGTCATCTGCATGACTGTAAGCAATATTTTTAATGTAAGTACTTCAGGTTTCTAGTGAAAGATAAATATAAGAAAAAAACAGAAACTAGAATATATGAAAGACTAAAAAGATATCAGAAATTATTTTCAATTGTTCCTTTATCTATACAAAACATAGGATGTGAATGGACTATTAAAACCTTTTTCCAAGATGGGGTTGCAGCTCAGTGGCAAAGCACATGCCTCGAACATGTGAGGCACTGGGTTCAATCCTCAGCACCACATTAAAAAATAAATAAACAATAAAGATGTTGTTTCTATGTATAACTAAAAAAAAAACATTTTTCAATTGTAAAGTGATTCAAATTTACACTGCCCTGTACTTAACTCATTTTATTGACTGCATTACCATAGTTCTTAGCCCTTTTAAAAAATGCATTATTTGGAGACATTTTCCTTAAGTACAATATATAATTAGTATTGTCTCATTACATTCTGCATCATTTATATTAAAATCTCTTTTTATGGAAGTTAGATATTTAAATGTCCCTTGGGCTGTTTAGAGAATTTTTAGCTGTCAAAGCACACTTTAGAACATTTGGAGCTCAAAAATAAAGGAGGTTGCTGATCAATTGCATGTGGGTGGCAACTGATGAAAAACAATCCCTTAATATTGTGCTGAAAATTCAAATTAAATGACAGTACTTAGACCTTGAGGTCTTCATTTCTGAACATTTTTTTTTTTACTGAGAAGCTCTTTTGTTCTGTGGGAAAGGTCCTCTTTCTTGGCAGTGAAATGTAAGAATTCTTAATTATTTTTCAGTATGATTTTGGTTAGAAATAAAAGAAAGTAAAATGGTTTGTTTAGGAAGTCTTCCCATTGGCTTAAGCATTTATTCTAATTTAAATGTCTTCACAATGAACCAGGTTGTAACTTATAGAATGAAAACATATATTGTGTTTAAGTATTAGATATTTAACTTTGTATGCATGTTAAAGGTTTATATAAATTTTAGAGTTCTGGCAAAACTCTTTCATTACTAGGAATTGGACTAGGTATCTAGATATCTATCTTAAAAAAATGAAAAGTATTGGTTATCCATGGGATAAAAATGTATTCAGTACTCAAGTATTAAAAAAACAATAAAACCCATTAAATGATACACATTTCTATTTCCAACTTTTCAGTTATTGTACTTCATATCAAAAATAAACAAGCAAAGAAATCACACAACTATCTCAGGGTTTTGAACATAATAATATTGTATATGGTACATATATTCTTTGCCTCCTTTTATTGTTATCATTTTCATCATCATTAAAAATAACTGAGCACACATATCTGAAAATAAGCATGGTAGGTGAAATACAAAGTAAAATTTGTTGATTCTATCACTCTTGAAATGCAATCTGTGTACTTTTCCCCACTATTATTCTGATTTTTAAAATATTGCATTATGTCCTATTGTGTAGTTGTATTAAGCCCACATCATGACATGTCTATCTTATAACTTATATCCTTTTGCCTATTAAACCATATTTTCTTATTTTCTTTTATATGCTCATTCATTTTTAGACAAGTATATTTCTGCTAAATTATTGATTTGCTGCCCATTATTCCCCAAATAGGACAACAAGCAATTTACAAAACCCTCATTTTAGAAACTGAAGTCCAGGTTAATATGTACTCCAGAAATAATTGAGATTTACCAGTGTTGATACAAAAAAAAAAGGAAACAAATAACATAGAGCCAATAGAAAAGTAATTTATCTGTGGAAGGTGAAATATATTGGAGAATTCTTTGGTACTCATTATGAAAATAGTCAATAAGGAAAAGATTGTGAGATATTCTTGAATGAAGTGAAAGTAGAAAGAATAATTATAGGGGACATGAAAAAACAAGTGTAACAATTATTATACTTGAAAACTTTTCACAACTAAAGAATTGATTACTTATAGCAAAAATGTTCACTATATTACATACAAAATTGATGGAAAGAGATAAATATCTGGATATATCCTGAAAATGTTGTAATTACCACTTATTATGTTTTTAGTTGAGGAATTAGCATTTGGATAGAAAACTAAGAGATAAAACTGAAAACTTGGGATGGAAACTTCTTTTCTGTTTGCAATGTGACATTAAAGGTGCTACTGGAGCAAAATCTACTGAATTAAAATGCAAAAGATTATGATATGCAATCTTTATTTGCCATTGAGTTGTCATAAAATTGTGAAAGCAATAAAAATATAGACTTTCATATTTAAGGTCTTAGAAAATATTTCTCAGTGTTTCATCTTTAAGGAAAATAATCTTGACAGTGCAATATGGGTAACTAAAAGATGCAACACAATTATTTTTAAATACAGGAACATGACAGAAAATGTTTGATAATGAGCATTGATGTCAGACAAACATGAAGTTGAATATAAATTAAAAAGTAACATCCGACAGTGGTTTAAAACACAGGTTCTAGGAAGACAAAGTATATTTCATTCCTGAGTGGGCCACTTAAAAATTCATGTGATAGAACGAAATTGAACCCCTATCTTTCACCCTGAAGAAAACTCAACTCAAAGTGGATCAAGGACCTAGGCATTAGACCAGAGGCCCTGCACCTGCTAGAAGAAAAAATAGGCCCAACTCTCCATCATGTCAGCTCGGAACAGACATCCTCAATAAGACTCTTAAAGCACAAGAAGTAAAATCAAGAATCAATAAATGGGATGGTATTAAACTAAAAAGCTTATTCACAGCAAAGGAAGCAATTAATAATGTGAACAGAAAGCCTACAATATGGGAGAAAATCTTCCCCACCTACAACTCAGATGGACCATAATTTCCAGGATATACAATGAACTCAAAAAACTTGCCGTCATAAGACCCAAATAACTTAATCAATAAATCAGCAGAGGAACTGAAGAGGCAATTCACAGAAGATCAACAAGTATGTGAAAAAAATGTTCAACATCTATAGCAATTAGAGAAATGCAAATTAAAACTACTCTGAAATTCCATCTCACTCCAGTCAAAATGGCAATTATCAAGAATACAAATAATAAATGTTGGTGCGGATGTGGGGGAAAAAGTTCACTCAGACATTCCTGTGGGTCTGCAAATTGGTGCAATCACTCTGGAAAGCAGTATAGAGATTCTTTAGAAAACTTGGAATGGAACCACCATTTAACTCAATTATCTCACTCCACTCCTAGGTCCATACCCAAAGGACTTAAAATCAGCACACTACTGTGATGCAGCCTTATCATATACACAATGGAATATTTCTCAGCCATGAAGAAGAGTAGAATTATGGATTTTGCAGGTAAATGGATGAAACTGTAAAATATCATGGTAAGTGAAGTAAGCCAGTTCCAAAAACCAAAGGCTGAATATTCTCTCTAGTATATGGAAGCTAATCCACCACAAGGAAGGGTAGGAAGGGGAAGAATGGAAGTTCATTGTATTAGACAAATGGGAATGAAGGAAAGGAAGGGGGATGGGAATATGAAGGACAGTAGAATGAATTAGACATAACTTTCCTTTGCTTATAAATGAATACATAACTACTGTATCCACATTATGTACAACCACAAAAATGGAATCCTAATTGAAAGGAGTTGTATTCCATGTATGTATAATATGTCAAAATTCACTCTACTGTCATGTATATCTAAAAACAACAACAGCAGCAGAAGAAATCTGTGACCTTGGGCAAAGCTTCAGATTGTTTTCTTAGGTGGGAGTAATAATAAAAAGCAAACTAAAAAGATCATTAGTGGCCAAATAAGGTATCTTAAATATTCTCCACAGTTCTGGCATATTATGATTAATTAACCTTGTTTTAGTTGTGGTGATAAAATTTAGTGGAGATATTTTTGAATGAAAGCACAGATAACTATTTCTTGTTATACATGGGAAATTAGTTCCAAGTACTCTGAGGATACTGAAATCCACAAAAGCATAAGTCCCTTTCATAAAAGATATAGCATTTGCATATAACCTAAGCACATCCTCCTGTATGTATTATCTTTAGATTATTTTTAAAAGATTATTTATAACATCGAATGCAATGTAAATGGTATGTAGATAGTTGTCATACTGTTTAGGGGATAATGATAAAGAAAAAAAAATGTCTGGTTATATTAATTACAGCTGCAATTTTTTTCCAAATATTTTTATCTGAAATTGTTTAATCTGTAGTTGTAAAACCTATGGATACAAAGGGTCAAGAGTTTCAACAGGAGAAGGAGGAGGAGAAAGGGGGTTAACAACAACATCAATAATAATGTATTTTCAATAGTCTCAACCTGAAACCAAAGACTGCATTATAAGAAAGCCACTAGAGTTGGGTTGCCAGTAAAGTGAGTAGCAGAAAAGGTTTAAAACTATGATAAAATGCAAAGCTTACCTTTCTTTTTTGATATTTATGATTAAAGTTTAAAATGTTGATAAAATAAAAGTAACGAGAATTAAACCCAAATAATATATGATCATTCAAATCATATTAAAAACCAAAATAAATGAAACAAGTAAAAGTATCAAAGAATATTTTTTTAGTAACAAGAGTACAAATAAAAAAAGATGCTAAATAAATAGCATATAATGAAGATAAAGTTTTTGATTAAAATATATGGAACTTAAATTTGTATGTAGATCCATATGTACTGTTAATTCTCATAAAGTTATTAATGTCATGTAAACATGACCGTTATACAAGTCTAAAGGAACATATGTCAAAAAATATATAAACCAATTTAAATAATTAATAAAGAAATAAATTTATATGATCCATCAGGTTCCAAGAATATCTGAAGAACTAAGTATTCAGTGCAGTCCATGAAAAAGAAATTTTGGAATAAAATTGCTAATATTATATAAAAACTTTTTAGAAGATAGAAAAATAACTCTGAACCTTTGAGATTACTTTTGGGCAAAAATCAATTGGGTATCCACTAGAAAAGAAAATAATAAATTAATATATAATTTGAGAACTTGGACCCTGATTAAGAGTAAATAATATATCAAAGGAAACAATATTCTCTTTGTGAATTAAATACACCTTGTGTGGGCCTTTTATTTAATGTATCAGCATGATATTGATATCATCCTTCTTTTGCTTTGTTTTCAATGTATGCATATTTTTTAACAGTGGATAAACTTATCAAAACTGCATGGATTATAGAGTTATAAATGAAACTATATTGAATATATTGCTAACAATTTGACAAATCTCAAAAGGAAATTAAAAAGGAACTAATAATTTTTTCTTTCTAAAAAATTAAAATTTGCTTCATTATACTAGATTTAAAGAATGATAAAACACTTTTGACACATGATTATGTGCAAGTTCATACTTTTATATATCAATTGCAAATAAAATTATTTTATATTCCAATAAAATATTTCAAAATATGAACAGATAACATAAAATAATAGGAATGCCAATAAACATGAAAAATATTTTTATATAAATAAAAATATAAATTAAGAAAATTAAGGATTCTTAATGTAAATTAACATTTTCTGTCTTTGATATGTAAAAATTTTGAAATTTCAAAATATTACTTCAAGCTATTTAATGTTGGGTAAGATAGGCAGTTCTGGTAGGGGTACAAATTAGTGAAAACTTACAGGATAAGGATTTTGGCAAGTAGATCAAAGTCTTTGTAAGTTCCCCTATTATTTGACCCAGTATACTTTCCAAATGTTGTTTATTTAAAAAAAAAACTTAAAAGTAATCACATTTTCCAATAATGGGAAATGTTTAAATATATGTATAACAATTTGATAGAATACTATGTTACTGGTAGAATTTTGCTTTGATGAATATTTCATATTAAAAATGTTAATATAAGGCACTGAGAATTATATACTTCAAATTTGTAGAAATCTAAAATTACACATAAGATATCCTTGTCTTGTTTCTTATCTCAGCATGTAGGGGGGGTGTGTATCAGACTTTTACTGTTAAAACACCTGCATAAAAACAATTAATGAACATATCATTTTCATGTTTTTTTTTACAATTTACCTGTATCAGTATTAAAATTATGTTTTAAAAGTTTATTTAAAAAGTATTATTTTTGGTTTTAAAAAGTCTTAAGTCCTGAATCAGTTGGAGTCAACAGGCTGGTCAGTTGGTCAGTTTGAAAAGCTGTGACTAGCTGGGAGTAGTGGTGCACACCTATAATCTCAGCTGCTCAGAAACACAGACAGAAGGATTGTGAGTTCAGAGCCAGCCTTGGCAATGGTGAGGTGCTACACAACTCCATGTCTCAAAATAAAATACAAAATAGTGCTGGGGATGTAGATCAGTAGTCCGGTGCCCCTGAGTTCAATTCCTATTTAAAAAAAAAAAAGAAAGAAAGAAAGAAAAGAAAAAAGAAAAGCCATGACTAATATCAGTGCTATATATCTTTAATTTTTATTGAGACTCACCAACTGATCACCATTTTTTCTTATGTCCTTAACATTAGTTGTTAATGCTCTGTGACAAAAAAAAAAAAAAATCTGTGCACTTTAAAACCAAACCATGTAACTATTTTTTACTTGAGTACTGTAAGAAAATGTACACTTTTATCTGTACTGTTTAAGAGACCCAGATCAGAATTAGGTATGTATTTTCTCTAAGTTTGCTCTAGTAGTAAAATGTTTATATTAGAATTTCTATGTCATGAGCTTGTCAATACTTTTTTTTTAAAGGAACAGCAGTAGCTGTCCAAAATGCTAAAATGGTGATACAATATTTATATTGTATTAAGAAGTGTCCTCTATAATGCAATTCACTTTTCGACCATTTGTCCATATATTAACATTGCTGGGTGACACTGAAGCCCTTTCTATACTTTATATTCAGCAGTTTAAGCTTTGGCTCAATCTTGGTAGGCAGTGTCTCAGAGTTATAGGGATTGTTGGAGAGACAGGCACTAAAAAGGAGACAAAGAAACTGGGCTGCTCTTGCTGTAAACTGGAGTTTATGATAAATCAAAAGAAGTTGCTGGATTTCTGATGTCTACATAGATATAGAGATAAAACTTAGAATTTTGTTATATTGAAACCTGAAACAGCAGTCAGTAATGATAAAGACAGACATAGACAAAAATTCAAGGGGGAAGAACAGGTATTTCTTGGGTGTACTGCCTTTAGTCATCTCCTACAGTGTTCATGCCACCAGATTTATTTAAAATTAGACACAGAAAGATAATTTGTTTGTTTTTAATTTGGGACTGATGAAAATATCTCTAAATTCCTCTGAATATTATATATATAATGATTTTAAATTAGCTTAAAATTTAAATTTTAAATTACTGCTTCTATTGACCTAAACTTAAATATATTTTTTACAAAGAAATCAGAATATAGGAAAGATTTGTTTCAAATAGTAATAAAAATATTAATGGATTTGTTCATATTTATCATATAAGTTTAAGTTCCTTTCTCTTAAATGGGCTTTTAATGTTGATCAAAGTTTTCATGATTGAGCTGACTTTGATATTTAGGCATTTATGTTTGGTATATTTATAGTTAAACTTTGTAAAAGTTTGTTGAGTTTATTGAGCAATCTGTATTCTAATTCAGTATCCCTTTGCTTTTGCTTCATGTGTGAATGTTATTCTATAGTTGACTCATAAAAAAACTTGTTTCTTTCAATTTACTGTAGTACTTAATGATCTTAACTAATAACCCTAAATAGTACTTCTTCATTTCTCATTAAATATCTTTGTGACTTCAATTTAGAAATTGAAGGATTTCATTCAACATTATCTTGAGAGAATTTACTGCAGACAAATATCTTTGAGAAGGAACAGTTCCCTTGGTCTTTTGTCTTTTTTATTTATTTATTTATTTATTTTTATTTCTTGTGTTTGATGCCATGCACCCATGCTGGCTCTCTGAGAGCCAGACACAAAATGAGAGTGACATGTTGAACACATGGATATCAAGGATGTGGTTACCTTAGCAACAGGAAGCATATAAAAGCCCTTAGAACTTCCACTCCTACTCCTGGGACATTTCGGAGTTTCAGATACTGTAAATACTTGTGAATATGACGTCTATAAGAGGCAGCACAAATATTAAAGTATTATAATTTAAAAGCTACCGAAGTTTTTCCCCCAGGACCAAGTTAGTAATTTATAATTCATTCCCTTCTGAAAATGGGCTAGTGGTGCTCTAAACCAAAGGCAGAATAGTAATTGGAGAGTTACATTCCATATTAGGAGTTATATTGTGTCTCATGAATGTACACGGATCCCTGGGCTTTTGAATTCTTATTTATAGGTTTTGGAAGGTTTATTAGGTTAACATAAAATTTTAATGCAAGTGATAAAATGCATTATGGTTTTGAATTGCTATAAAAATTAAAGAGTTCATAATTTTAATAGCTATTATATACTTACAGCAACATAGTGATTATAAGTTTGCTTTGATGAGTAGTGGAACAGATAATTTGATTAGTCACTAGAGAGAAAGGTCCTGTCTGAAGTCTGCCAAAGTAAAAGTAAGAAAAAGCTACATTTGTCAATACTGACAAAAATAAAAATAAATCTTATTGATGTTTTAATATTAGCATAGGAAGAACATCTTAAATCTCTATTTTTGCCAAATTAATTTATTGTTATTTTCTCTTGCAGATATATTTTCTTCCTCCTTATGTCTAGACTTTCCCCTAAGATGGGAAGTTCCATATTACTTTTCTATAGGGAAAATCCTTCCTCAACTCTCTTGTTTTCTTTCTCTTATTTTTCTACCTTGAACACTGAGTGGTCCATGCTACCTACACATATGATCATAGCTACCCTGTACTGCAGTGAATTAACCTTATTTTTTCTCTGTGAAAGAGTCTTGTTCCTGAATTTGCTAAATACAGTAGTATACTTGATTTCTCATACTACTTCTAATGTAGCCAACACCATCATTGTAAGAAAATTCAGTAACAAATCAACCATGATTTTGTTCTTAGTGCCAAGTGTGTATGACAGACAACTTCTAATGTTTCAACCAAAGACTCTAATAGTCATAGTCACGCTCTAGTCATCTAAACTTTTCAAGTTTGAGCCTTATGGAAGCTAAATCATCTTAAAGCAAAGTGCCAAGGACCTATTATGCCAACTCACTTCAGAAATCCCTTTACTGATTTATGATTTACTGCTATGTTTTGCTATTAGGATTTATGAAAGATCAATACAAATATCACTTCACTGAAATATGGTGTGTCTTTATAAAACTTAGCTTTAAAATTCTAGCCACTTTGATACAAAAAATTACACAATGGATTTTTCTTAATTTAAGAAACTTTTATCTCTCTCTATATATGTATTTTCTCAGAAAAAAATACTATATAAGACAATATGTCTCTCTTCTAATTTTAGCATTCAGTTATCTGAAACAAATTGTTAACAGAATCATGATTAATACTTATTGTTTACCCTATGCCAG